>NC_139559.1:17719427-20119427 GCF_965112155.1 Podarcis liolepis | reverse complement strand
CGGGCTTGCCGATCAGGAGGTCGGCGGTTCGAATCCCTGCGACTGAGTGAGCTCCCGTTGCTTAGTCCCAGCTCCTGCCAATCTAGCAGTTCGAAAGCACCCCAAAAAGTGCTCCGGCAGGAAGGTAAACAGTGTTTTCATGCACTGCTCTGGTTTCGGTGTTCCGTTGCACCAGAAGCGGCTTAGTCATGCTGGCCACATGACCCAGAAAAACTGTCAGCGGAGCGGACAAACGCCGGCTCCCTTGGCCTGTAAAGGATGAGTGCCACAACCCCAGAGTCGTTCACAACTGGACTTAACTGTCAGGGGTCCTTTACCTTTACCTTTCATTTAGATATCAATACACAGGGTAGACCAGTATACTATACCAAAGATTCAGACCGGTTTTATTTTCTCTCTCTCTCTCTCAGCCAGTGACAGGTGGGCCTGGTTCACTAGCAGTGAGAAGGGAGTGGAGGAGGAACAGGCATTAAACACAGAAGAATGGTACATTTTGGAAGACAAGACTCCATTTCACAGGTTCCCTAACTTGTGGTCTTCCAGAATTCAGAGGTAAGGTGGCTAGAGATTAGAATGGCTGCCTGGTGCATGTTCACCTTAAAGAAAACAGGGAGATGAGGGGTCTTGAAGCTGCCTATCAACAGTTTGCAGCTGGACACCAGCCTGAGAAGAAACAGAGGTCATGTGGTCACAAGTATCTTCACTATGGCAAGATGTATTGCACTTCTATTTCAATTATAGCAACTTTGCATCTCCGCGCATGCACATTTTACGCAAATCTGTGAGCTCTTCCATCCTCTTTTTTTCATGTGTCGCCAGCCACTCTGCCCAGATGTCTTTGGCTCCAGTTCCCATCAGTGCCAGCCAGCATGGCCAGTGCAGGGATGATGGGAATTGTAGTACCTCAATATCTAGGTGGGCCACAACTTCTCCACTCCTGCTTTAGGTGCAACCTTACTCCCTCCCTCTTGGAATGAGAATCTTAAATGTCAGGTTCATGAGTTCAAGCCCCACGTTGGGCGAAAGATTCCTGCATCGCAGGGGGTTGGATGAGATGATCCTCGTCGGTCCTTTCCAACTCTACAATTCTATGATCCTACTTCTTTGCCTGCTGGCAGAAGGACAACAAGGATAAAGGCAGCCTAATTTCTTGAGGGAAGGAGTTCCAAATTCTGGGAGCAGCTACCACAAAGGTCACTACTAAGCACGCCTGTGAGGGAGACAGGATCAAGAAAAGGGCCACCCGTTAATCTCTCAGATAAAAGCTGCTGACTGAGGATGTTTTTTTGGAGGCAAACTCCATGGGAATCAATGTGCCACGACACAATGCTTTTGACTTGGGATGCAAAGCAGAGTGAGTTGACTTCTTCCATTCCCAAACAGACTAGGTAGAAGTAACAGGTCACAATCATTATGTAGGAGCAGCAGGTATGACCACACAGTTAGGACTTACATTCAAGTTAACATGCACAAGGCTCTACATTCTAAATAAAAATATGCATTAAAAAGATAGATAGATAGATAGATAGATAGATAGATAGATAGATAGATAGAGGAGTTAAACCAATGGTTCATGTCGTGAGACTGGCATAAATGAGCCTTTATTTACAAGGCAGTTAGCTGATTTCAATGACTGGGAGTGGCCGCCGGGACCACATAACACCGGTTCTGAGATGTCTGCATTGGCTCCCAGTATGTTTCCGAGCACGATTCAAAGTGTTGGTGCTGACCTTTAAAGCCCTAAACGGCCTCGGCCCAGTATACCTGAAGGAGAGTCTCCACACCCATCATTCTGCCCAGACACTGAGGTCCAGCTCCGAGGGCCTTCTGGCAGTTCCCTCATTGCGAGAAGTGAGGCTACAGGGAACCAGACGGCTGGCCTTCTCAGTAGTGGCGCCCACCCTGTGGAACGCCCTCCCATCAGATGTCAAAGAGATAAACAACTACCAGACATTCAGAAGACATCTTAAGGCAGCCCTGTTCAGGGAAGTTTTTAATATGTAACGCTGTACTGTTTTTAACACTTGACTGGGAGCAGCCCAGAGTAGCTGGGGAGACTCAGCCGGATGGGTGGGGTATAAATTAATTAATTTATTATTATTATTATTATTATTATTATTAATTATCCATCCGTTCTGCAATATCCCACCTTGTTTTTGTGGTGGGTTGGGTTGTGCCAGTTTCTAAAGCTACTCATGCAAAATTCTACTGACAGCTGGCATAAGGAGAAACAGGGAAGCTGTCAGTAGGGATCTGTCACTTTTGGCTTTTCTTAGTTTCTCATTTTTCTAGTCTTAATTTCCACATCAGTTTGTGGTTTGTTTGTTTTTAAGTCCCCTTGAACATCAGTCAGCATTTTAGTGCAAATTTCACATCCTATTCACACTTACATGTGCAATTTTGCCTAATATATGCTCGTCACTCGAAGGTCGGATAGAAGTTTTCATATTTAATACAGATCTGGAATATCAGCAGTGCTCAAAATAGCTGTTTATCACTGCACTTGAAGGTCTCCAAGCAATGGCAATGTGTACATGCCCATCTTAGGTCAGACCCTCCCAGATGAGCGGTTCCTGACAAGCTTTAAAGGTAAAGGGACCCCTGACCATTAGGTCCAGTCGTGGCCGACTCTGGGGTTGCAGCGCTCATCTCGCTTTATTGGCCGAGGGAGCCAGTGTACAGCTTCCGGGTCATGTGGCCAGCATGACTAAGCCGCTTCTGGCAAACCAGAGCAGCGCACGGAAATGCCGTTTACCTTCCCGCCGGAAGGTATTTATCTTCTTGCACTTTGACATGCTTTCGAACTGCTAGGTTGGCAGGAGCAGGGACTGAGCAACGGGAGCTCACCCCGTCGCGGGGATTCGAACTGCCAACATTCTGATCAGCAAGCCCTAGGCTCTGTGGTTTAACCCACAGCGCTATCCGCGTCCCTTCCTGACAAGCTTTACCTATGAATAATTCCTTCAACAACTCTTAAATGGTACCAGAGCCCTGCATCTTTTTGTTTCCAGCCATCCCAGATCAAGGATCCCCCACCTCCATGTTGTTGGACTACAACTCCCATCATCCTTGGACATTGACCATACTGGCTGGGGCTGATGGGAGCTGGAGTCCAGCAACACTGGAGGACTACACAAGTTCCCTAACGCTGCTCTAGAACGTCTTTAATTTTTTGGAAGTAAATAGATCTATGCAAACCACTTTGATTCCTGGATAAATCCTTGCTATAAAAGCTGAGTGGAAACTTCTAAGCAAAATAACAACAACGACAAGAATAGAGAATGTGGTCAAGATAAAAAGCCCAGCATTGTTGTTGCAGTTAAAAGCATGAGGTGAAAGCTTAAAAGATCTCAGAGCAGACTCACTCTATTTCCCATCAAGGGCAATATTTCAGGACTTATTTCATAATAAAAGCTACCGCCCACCACCTCACAGCTTGCAGCATTTATGCAGTGGAGTTTCACATCCTCATTCAACACCGATTTGCACTTGGAGCTGTGAGCTACTCTGAAGCCTGGAAGCCCTCAGACACATTACCTTGAAACAAAAAAATAGCCTTGCCTTGCAGCAGTCACTCGTGCAGATAAACGGAGAGTCGCCCTATAGTCTGTAAGCTGTTCCAAACTGTCCGCTTCTCAAGGATACAGCAATAAGCAGCACTTCTGCCTGAATCTTTCAAGCACTGCAGATATTCCAGATTTGTATTAAACATGAAAACTTCTGTCCGACACCAGTGAGCATAGAGAAGCGACTGGATGTTGGCCATCCTCCTTGGAGAAATACACAAACAGACCAAACTCTGATGTCATCAGTCAATTAAAACACATGAATGAGCAGTTCAACCTATTCAGGGATGTCATAAAAGACCTCTGAGTGACCGTTCTCAAGAAAATGCATTCTGGTGGGGGAAAGGAGTGGGGAAACGTGAATTAAAGAACAGAGGTGGTTTTAGGGTAGAGTGACTGGCCCAGCCTCACTGGGCACCATGCTGCAGTGGAAGCTACATCAATGCTGTAGAATAGAGCACAAAAGGCTCCTTCCCCAAAATTTTCATGTTGTGCATAGCAACACTGAAATTTGAGCCCAAAGTCCACTACAGTGGTACCTCTGGGTGTGAATGGGATCCATTCCGGAACCCCGTTCGCATCCTGAAGCAAATGCAACCCGTGTCTGCACATCTGTGCAAGTGCGGGTTGCGATTCGGGTTGCGTGTGACGTCATTTTGAGCGTCTGCGCATGCGTGAGCGGCGAAACCTGGAAGTAATGCGCTCCGTTACTTCTGGGTCGCCGCAGAGCGCAACCTGAAAATGCTTAACTGGAAGCTACTTCAACCCGAGGTATGACTGTACTGTAAAGAGGGGGGATGACTGTACAACCCAGGGCATAAACAGAATCGTATGGCAGCAATGGGGGACCTCTGGCCCTCTAGATGTTGTTGGATCAAAACTCCCACCACCCCAACCATTGGTTAGCTGGCTGGAGCTGATGCGAATTGTATTCCAACAACATCTGGAGGGCCAAAGTTTCCCCATCCTTGGACTATGGCCTCGTCTTTCATTTATAAAGACTTTGCTTTCCTTTGATATTTGTAGTAGTATATATATATATATGAATGGTTGTTGGGAGCAAACATTCCACTAACCACATTGTGCTGACTCTGCTAGCTATTACACTTTGGCATTTGAAGAAACAGGATGCAGAAAACAGGTCACAGGAGACCACACAAAAGCTTGTGCCACATTAAAAAGGATGTTAGTCCAAAACAGGTGCTACTGGTTACAAACTTTTAAGCCTGATATTTGTTAATTACTGTAATGTTTTCTTAACCAATTTGCTAGAGAGATGAGGGACATTTAATGTCTATTCGCATTTGAGATGTGACACCCGAAGATGCTATTTAGATCACAAGAATATTATAATTCCAGAGATGTCATAAAAAGCTTCACAATTCCTTGACACGGCAATCAGCTGATTGTTGGCACCTGGGAAGGGCACTTGCACAGAGCTTTGTAGGCACTGCCATTCAGTTGATGGAACAAATTGGGCTTTGCAGGAACTCTCAGCCAACACCTTTACCTGCTCCATGTTTGACATCATATATGGTGGCAGGTGTATGTAGATGGGCCTCATGTGCAAAATGGGAAACCCTGGCAGACCCAGTTAACCCCACTCCTGACCTCCTTGGGCCCTAAATATCTGCAAGGAGTGCCTCCTCCAATACCAGTCATTTTGATCCTTAATGGAAGGAGCTCTGCTCACAGTCCCTGCTAGGATTCATAGTGAGGGGATGTGTAGAATAATCTTCCCTGTAGTGGGGGTTGGATTTGGGGATGAACTCCCCCTGGACTTACACCTGTCTCCCATGTTATTGGATAAATGGGTGTCATTTGAGGATAATTTTAATTTGCTCAGGATTTTTCACAGTTTAATGATAACAAATCTTATTTACTTTCATGTTGAGAAACTTAATCCTTAATAGCAATGGGCGAGCCTGTGTTTTAATGATTTTGTTATTTAATGTTCAGCTGGTATATGTGCTTAGTGATGCTTGGTGTGTTTTTGTTTTGCGCTTGTTGTGTATTGCTCCAAGCTTCTTTTGGAGGAAGCGTGATTCCTTAATATCCTAAATGAACAAAAATCATGTGTGGTTTGGGGCCAAGCACCCACACTTCATTTCATCAAATGTTTCTCTCATTATTGAAAGCTAGACCTGCGGTTCATTAATTGGCTTTTGTTGGAATGTCCCTTAAATCAACTGTTCTGGCTACATCCTGGTTTCTTTTTATGTAGGGCGAAGAAAGCCATGCAGATTGTGCAAGATGCTTAAAACTAGAGGGCTCTGCCTCCCTGCTTGCCACTGTCTCCACCTGCCCCAGAGATAAGACCTTAGACCTTCTTCCTTTCCACCCCATGCAACTGCTAGGTCTCACTTTCACCTTCCCAACTTTATTTCTGTCTTATATGCTTCACTTCCTTGAGCCCCACCAGCTACAATCAGGAATTATGGGAGCTGTAGTTCAGCAACATCTGAAGGTCCACCTTTATTTTGAAGTTTCCTTGTTTTCAGTGGAATTAAGTACATAACAGCTTTTATCACTGAAGACTGTGGATTTTCAAAGTGCTTAAATGGTGGCTGCATTGTTGTTGTTGTTTAGTCGTTTAGTCGTGTCTGACTCTTTGTGACCCCATGGACCAGAGCACGCCAAGCACTTCTGTCTTCCACTGCCTCCCGCAGTTTGGTCAAACTCATGCTGGTAGCTTCGAGAACACCGTCCAACTATCTCGTCCTCTGTCATCCCCTTCTCCTTGTGCCCTCCATCTTTCCCAACATCAGGGTCTTTTCCAGGGAGTCTTCTCTTCTCATGAGGTGGTCAAAGTATTGGAGCCTCAGCTTCAGGATCTGTCCTTCCAGTGAGCACTCTGGGCTGATTTCCTTCAGAATGGATAGGTTTGTTCTTCTTGCAGTCCATGGGACTCTCAAGAGTCTCCTCCAGCACCATAATTCAAAAGCATCATGATGCTTAAATGGTGGCTGCATTATGTTTTTTTGTTTTTTAAAATATTTTTTATTAAATTTTCCATAAAATCTTCAATCATACCGTTTTCCACATCACATATTTTAGTTTGTTGAACCTCCCTCAACTCCTCTGACAATCATCCAAGGTTATTCTCCTATTTACACATTTCTTAATTATAATATCGCCTTTAAATAAAAATTTTGTATCCTCGTTTACATTCTTGCGATATTCCTTAGTTTTCACAAAGCTTTTTTAAAGCACACTAGCGTTATATTCTCCTCACATACAGTTTTCAAATACTCTCTAAATTTTTCCCAGTCCTCCAAAAACTTATGATCTCTTTGAAGTCTGATTTTTCCCGTTAGTTTGTCCAATTCCGCATAGTCAGTTAATTTACTTCTCCATTCGTCCAGAGTCGGTACTTGTTCTTGTTTCCACCTTTGAGCTATCAGCGTTCTCGCTGCAGTTGTTGCGTACTGGAAGAGTTTGAAGTCCCTCCTCTTTATTTCCTTTCTGGTTATGCCTAGTAAAAAGGTCTCTGGTTTCTTTACAAAGCTATATTTCAGCATTTTCCTTAACTCATTATATATTATTTCCCAGAACCCCTTCACTTTCTTACATTCCCACCACATGTGCATAAATGTGCCCTCTTTCTCTCTACATCTCCAGCATTTGTTGCAGATCTTATACATTTTTGCCAGCTTAGCCGGTGTCATATACCATCTATATACCATCTTCATGGCGTTTTCTTTTAACGTTATACATGCTGTAAATTTCAGGTTTTCATTCCATATTTTTTGCCACTCTTCCAGCTCTATACTGTACCCTATATCTCTGGCCCAGTGAATCATTACCTCTTTAACCTCCTCATCCATCGTGTGCCATTCCAATAGGATTTTGTACATTTTAGATATAATTTTACAATCATTATTGACAATTTCTGTTTGGAACCTCGAATCCTTTTCATTATACCCTTTTTCTTTCACATCCTTTTTTAACATATCACCTATCTGCAGGTAGTGCAATCAGTCAAATACATGTTCTTTCACTTGCTCATATGGTTTTACTCTCCATTTATCCCCTTCTTTCATCACCAAATCTCCATACGTGATCCAGTTACTTCTCATGTTGAGTTTCTTGACTCCCATAACCTCTAATGGGGATAACCAATGTGGTACTCCCCTTTCTAATATATTTTTATATCTGTCCCATACTTCAATTAACGGTTTCCGGAATATATGGTTTTCAAACGATTTATGGCCCTTTTTTTTCTCTTGCCATAGATAAACGTGCCACCCGAATCTATTATCGAATCCTTCTAAATCCAGTAGTTTTGTGTTTTTATCCATTGTGTTTTATCCATTCTCTTATCCAGCAAAGACATGATGCCTCATAATATAACTTCAGATCTGGCAGGGCAAATCCTCCTCTTTCTTTTGCGTCCGTTAGCAGTTTATATTTAATTCTCGGTTTTTTGCCCTGCCATATGTATCTTGAAATCGTTCTTTGCCATTCCTTAAAATTTTTTACTCCTCTTAGTATTGGGATCATCTGAAATAAGAATAGTATCTTGGGTAGCACGTTCATCTTGATCATTGCTATTCTGCCCCAAAAGGATAGTTTTAACCTTCCCCATCCTTCCAGATCTTTCTTAATTCCGTTCCATGCCGGGACATAATTGTTCTGAAACAGGTCAATGCTTTTCGGTGTTATCCATATTCCCAAATATTTAACCTTTTTGACAATTTCAATTCCCATTTACTGCTGTAACACCTCAATCATTGATTGTTCCATATTTTTAGTTAAAATTTTAGTTTTTTTCCTGTTTAATATAAAACCTGCCACTTCACCAAATTTTTCAATTTCCTCTAACACTTCCTTTGCATTATTCATCAGGTCTTCCACCGTTATAACCAAATCATCGGCGAAGGCTTTGATTTTGTATTCATTTTGGCCTACTGTCACCCCCTTTATCCTTTCATTTTTCCTAATTGAGTTCAGAAGGGTCTCCAGGACCGTTATGAACAGCAGAGGTGAGAGCGGGCAGCCGTGTCTAGTCCCTTTTGATATTTTAATTTCTTCTGTTATCACGTTGTTTACTATCAACTTTGCTCTTTGTTCGGTGTATATAGCCTTTATTCCATTGTAGAAGTCATTCCCCATCTCCATATATTCCATATTTTTCAACATGAAATCCCATGATATGTTGTCGAATGCCTTTTCGGCATCTACAAACATTAACATTGCTCATCTCTCATTCCTGGCTGACAGATATTCCAATATGTTTATTATATTCCTCACATTATCTCTCATTTGTCTGCCAGGAAGGAAACCCGCTTGGTCTTCATGAATAATTCCCTGTAGTACCTTTTTTAATCTCTTTGCCATTATTCCTGCAAAAATTTTATAGTCCGTATTTAATAAAGAGATCGGTCTGTAATTCTTTACTTGTGTTGGATCTGTATCCTCTTTTGGAATAATGGCTATATATGCATCCTTCCAGGTCTCTGGGATCTCTCTTTCTTTTAGGATATTATTCATTACTTCTTTTAGTGGTGTCGTCAGAGCTAGTCTCAGCTCTTTATAATACCCAGTTAACCCCACTCCTGACCTCCTTGGGCCCTAAATATCTGCAAGGAGTGCCTCCTCCAATACCAGTCATTTTGATCCTTAATGGAAGGAGCTCTGCTCACAGTCCCTGCTAGGATTCATAGTGAGGGGATATGTAGAATAATCTTCCCTGTAGTGGGGGTCGGATTTGGGGATGAACTCCCCCTGGACTTACACCTGTCTCCCATGTTATTGGATAAATGGGTGTCATTTGAGGATAATTTTAATTTGCTCAGGATTTTTCACAGTTTAATGATAACAAATCTTATTTACTTTCATGTTGAGAAACTTAATCCTTAATAGCAATGGGCGAGCCTGTGTTTTAATGATTTTGTTATTTAATGTTCAGCTGGTATATGTGCTTAGTGATGCTTGGTGTGTTTTTGTTTTGCGCTTGTTGTGTATTGCTCCAAGCTTCTTTTGGAGGAAGCGTGATTCCTTAATATCCTAAATGAACAAAAATCATGTGTGGTTTGGGGCCAAGCACCCACACTTCATTTCATCAAATGTTTCTCTCATTATTGAAAGCTAGACCTGCAGTTCATTAATTGGCTTTTGTTGGAATGTCCCTTAAATCAACTGTTCTGGCTACATCCTGGTTTCTTTTTATGTAGGGCGAAGAAAGCCATGCAGATTGTGCAAGATGCTTAAAATTAGAGGGCTCTGCCTGCCTGCTTGCCACTGTCTCCACCTGCCCCAGAGATAAAACCTTAGACCTTCTTCCTTTCCACCCCATGCAACCGCTAGGTCTCACTTTCACCTTCCAACTTTATTTCTGTCTTATATGCTTCACTTCCTTGAGCCCCACCAGCTACAATCAGGAATTATGGGAGCTGTAGTTCAGCAACATCTGAAGGTCCACCTTTATTTTGAAGTTTCCTTGTTTTCAGTGGAATTAAGTACATAACAGCTTTTATCACTGAAGACTATGGATTTTCAAAGTGCTTAAATGGTGGCTGCATTGTTGTTGTTGTTTAGTCGTGTCTGACTCTTCGTGACCCCATGGACCAGAGCACACCAGGCACTCCTGTCTTCCACTGCCTCCCGCAGTTTGGTCAAACTCATGCTGGTAGATTCAAGAACACTGTCCAACCATCCCATCCTCTGTCGTCCTCTTCTCCTTGTGCTCTCCATCTTTCCCAACATCAGGGTCTTTTCCAGGGAGTCTTCTCTTCTCATGAGGTGGCCAAAGTATTGGAGCCTCTGCAGCTTCAGGATCTGTCCTTCCAGTGAGCACTCAGGGCTGATTTCCTTAAGAATGGAGAGGTTTCATCTTGCAGTCCAGTCCATGGGACTCTCAAGAGTCTCCTCCAGCACCATAATTCAAAAGCATCATGATGCTTAAATGGTGGCTGCATTATGACCTATTATTTAACATAGAGTAAATGAAGATTCAAATCGTGCACCCACTTACATGACAGCAAATCTCACTGAACACCTCCCTCTCAATCTTCTAGATTCCCCTTTTGCTCCCAGCCAGTTCCACCTGCCGAATTCTTCCTTTCCCCCTTCCCTTCCCCCGACCGCAAGAGGACCAAAACTGTCATATAAACCTGCTCTTACTCATTTCTCTCCCCACCCCACTGTTCTCAGAGCAACGTCACCCCAAGATATAGGCTCCATATATAATAATACAGGAGGTGATTTGCATTCCTTGCATTGACAAGAGGTGGCTTTATCAGCAAAGGTTCCATTAGATCCATGATAAATTGGAAGCAGGCTGTTTTATCAACCTAGAGCGACATAGATAAGCCACTGCGGCATATTGCGTCAACAGGAAACAATAATAAGCAGAAGCAGCTTGCTGGGTAGGGCAAAACTGTTCAGGAGCACTGGATAAGCTCTGCCAATGTCAGGCAGCCACCCAGCAATAAATCACATGGAGTACGTGGTGTTAATACTTTATTAGCAGAAACAAGGCCTGCTCAAGGGAGACAGGCCTAAGGAGCACAGCAATTCTTCTTGGTCGGTCTTGTCTCTATGAGGCAGTTGCAGAAGAAGAAGAGTTTGGATTTGATATCCCACCTTTCACTCCCCTTCAGGAGTCTCAAAGCGGCTAACATTCTCCTTTCCCTTCCTCCCCCACAACAAACACTCTGTGAGGTGAGTGGGGCTGAGAGACTTCACAGAAGTGTGACTGGCCCAAGGTCACCCAGCAGCTGCATGTGGAGGAGCGGAGCCACGAACCCGGTTTCCCAGATTACGTGACTACCGCTCTTAACCACTACACCACACTGACTCTCTCCCCCCAGGTCCTTCCCAAGCAATCTCACCCAACCACTACACTCTTAACCACTACACCACACTAACTCTCCTCCCCCAGGTCCTTCCCAAGCAATCTCACACAGAGGCTCCTCCTCCCCCAGGTCCTTCCCAAGCAATCTCACCCAAGCAATCTCAGACTATGCCGATGTGCCTGTCTCTGCTTCTCCCTCTTCATAGTTCTTCTGGACCTGGGAGACCAGCAGGGAGAGAAGCTTCTTGCAGCAGGAGGGGGAGACACCCTGGCTTTTCACCAGCCTGACTCATCTCTGCCTCTTGGTCTCCTTCTTCTCTTGCTTCAGCTTCTGATTCTGGACTTTCCTCTGCCACAGACTCTCCCTGCTCACTAAACCCTCTTATCTCTTCAGCTCCCAACATCTCCTCCTCCCAGGCTCCCCTTCTCCCCTGTCCACTCTTCGTCCTCCCACCCCCAATCCCCGGGTTCTGAGCCTTTGTCCCTTGGGGGTTCCCCAGCTGGTGCCTCCCACCACTCCTCTGTGTCCAGCCAGTCCATGACAGCCAATGAGTTTGCACCATGCACCTATTCTTTTTGACAGAGGCCCTTACTTCATACTAAACGTTTAAGAGGCACCTCTTCTTTGCAAGATTGCTTGCATTTCTAATTCAAAGCTAAACGTTGCGTTTCAGCTGACTGAAGACCTTCTGTTAAATTTCAATGTGTTTTACAGGCTGAACCTATGCAGTCAGCAGCAAGCACCACAGAGGTCAATGGAACTTACTCTCAGGAAGCTATGCATTTGAGAACCATTGTACTGAGCCCCCAATTTACTATGCAATTTATGTTTTCTGGAAGCAGTATGACACAGTGGTTTGCTGAGTAAAATAACAGTCATTGTGTTTGCTAATATGTTACCAAGGTAGATTAACTCTCCGGTGTTTAATCTCCTCTCAGATGTTTGCTCAGATTTCAGTGCAAGGCTGTTCCTTTGAACAGCAGATAATGCTGTCTCCCTTTCTCCCATTCAGGCTCCCCTCCATCGATAGAAATTAAATCTTCATGTGTCAAAGGTTGTGGCAGATTAATCTTTGCTCTTGTACATGTGCAAATATAAAGGCATATGCATGGAGCACAAAATGTCCAGGCCTTGCTCCCCCTTCCATATTTGCTTATCCAGATAATGGAATCAGCTAAGAAGTTTAAGGTGCAGCTATTCTGTAATAAGTACAGCCATATAACTATTATGAGATTAAACATTCCCAAGCTAAAGTAAATGGTTATGCTTAGTTAACACATCCTGTTTCAGCAGCCAGTGCAAGGAAGGTACAGTAATTACAGAATGCAATGTATGGAATTCTGGGGAAAGCCCTTTTCAGTGCGGAATGGTGCATAAAAGCAGCAGTCCTGCCTTGGTCACCAAAATGTTGGCAAATAGGCAATCTTAGGCATACTTATTTGGGAGCAAGTCCCACTGAACTTGGCGCAACTTACTTCTGAATAAGCATGGAAAACAAAATATGGTCAAAAATATGGAAAGCAAATTATGAACAAAAACATATGCAAACTAAAATTTTGGTAACTGGTCATTAAGGCACTTAAATATTGCTATGTAAGTTAGGATGTTTTGGCGCAATGTGCATCATTTTGCACTAGTTTGCACTGGATCTCATTTGCCACTTTAATGCCTGTTCGCCCAGTTTGGAGAGATCCTACTCACAATCCCTTTTTATTTTTAACAGCCCTGAATAATTTGGTGCCATCAGTCAATGTGGCTACCACACTGATCATCCCAACAGTCATTTATGAACAAGTGGGGATTTTTTAAAGCCCCTGTACTGATCTTTGGGGGACGCAGGTGGTGCTGTCAGTTAAACCACAGAGCCTAGGACTTGCCAATCAGAAGGTCGGTGGTTCGAATCCCCATTACGGGGTGAGCTCCCATTGCTCGGTCCTTGCTCCTGCCAGCCTAGCAGTTTGAAAGCGTGTCAAAGTGCAAGTAGATAAATAGGTACTGCTCCGGCAGGAAGGTAAACGGCGTTTCCATGCGCTGCTCTGGTTCACCAGAAGCGGCCTAGTCATGCTGGCCACATGACCCGGAAGTTGTACGCTGGCTCCCTCGGCCAATAAAGCGAGATGAGCGCTGCAGCCCCAGAGTCATCCATGACTGGACCTAATGGTCAGGGGTTCCTTTACCTTTACTGATCTTTGGGGGATTCCACTTCCTCCATTGGGAGAGAATATCCATTTATTTAGCAAGCTTCATATACGGTTTAATAATTAAAATAAATCTCTAAACTGTTTATATAAAATTGTCCATTTTTTCTACTCTTTGTTTCCTGTTCCATAACATCAGTCATCAGCTTCACAGAAAATACTACTGAAATACTATCCCAATAGGAAGTGCAAGCAGTTTACAGTTTGAGACCTACTGTACCCAAAACAAATTGTAGCAAAAATCTAGATTTCATTTGGTTACTTCCCACTAGCAAGGCAACTCGTTGAATACTCATTGGTTTTGCAACTTGAATTGCAAAACCAAGCATCTGTCCGCAACTTTTTTTTTAAAAAAGGCTGTGGGTTATTTTAATTTTAATTTCCACTCTTGGACTATGGGTTAAGAAAATAAGTGCCTATTCCCAACTCATTTAAGACAAATAATATAACAGCTATTACTTTGTTTTTTGCAGGGGAAGAACTTTCTTTGAAGAAATACAGTGACCTCGTAGTGTCCAGACATATGCATCTGTGTTGTTTGGAGCTATATTCCATCTCTAAAGCTTATGTCTTTAAATAGATACATGTAGATTAACAACACATACACATATCTATACGCAGACTTACAATATTACACATTTTTCTGGACATCTGTTGTATTGATTCCAACTATATCATGACAGATAATGTTTAGACTGCCCTGTAACATCCAGCAATTAAGGCTAAACACAGGATAATTTAGTGCTGTATCAGTTTGGGTGAGATGGGGGGGGGGGGAAAGAGTCTCAAACAGTAATAAAATTCCTGTGCACATTCAAGGAAGGAGTCAAGCCAACATTTACTAACAGATGCTTATTAACCATGAAAGCAGACAACCACAAATGAAAGCTTTGCAGATGGCTCTTTTTGAAAAAAGAAAAAAAACACCCTTTTGTGCCACAGCAGCGTGTGGGCTGTGAAGAGTTTGGCTGATACACTATTACCAGGTTGGCTCTATTTGCATTCTTCTCTAGTGCAAGCAAAAATAAGTTTTGGGTTCTCTTCCTTTGCACGATTTAACCAGCAAAAACCATTTAAAAATGTCAGATTTCCTGTGCATCCCTGCCTCTCTTTCTTTCTCTTCCCCCACTCCCCCCCCAAACCATGCCATTCCTCTGTGATGCGAGCCCACCCTCTTCAACAGTGTGCTTGGATATTTTATTCATCCTGTTATCTCAGTTATAGTCTTTTATCAATGATGTCAAAGGTGCACTTGCAAAAGTGATACAGGGTGGCATCCAACATTCTTGTTCTGTTGGTGCTATGATTTCAACTTGCACAATGGAACTTTCCCCCTCATCTTCTCCCCCCCCCCTATAATAAGCAATTCTTTATTCCCACCCGCCAACAAGTGTGAACCCCTGCTCTGCACGGTTGTTGGGGAGGAATTTCCATTGTACCGTCATAAGTCCTTAACGCTGATGGTATGAGTTTCTGGAATACTGCCCCATGGGTAAAACCACAAAGAATAGGTGAAAAGAGTCATTAATAGCCAGAAGGTTTCAAAATACAATGGAGTAGAAATGTTTTTAAATGCCAGCATGATTTTCCCCCCTCGTTTGCCTGGTGCTTGAAACATGGCAAAGTTTGTGCCACATGTATCTCCGGGGGTGGGGGGGATTCCATAGCTTGGACACCATTCCTGACAAAGCCCCCCCCCCCTCTTGCAGACGAAGGTGGTATTTGGAGACGGACACTGGTTGATGATTTTAGCAAGAAGGCTGGAAGGGGAGGAGATCGCTTTCAAATATTTGGGTCCTGTGCCATTTAGGGCTTTAAGGTAGGGTGGCCACTTATGCATTGCCAATAAAGAGGCTTTGCATCCCCCCCCCAAATGACACAAATATGTATAGCCGCAAATTTAGAAATAGTTACTATAATTTAAATATAGCTCCAATACACATATAGCTCCAAGACAGCATCTTAAAAAGCAGAGACATCACCTTGCCAGCAAAGGTCCATATAGTTAAAGCTATGGTTTTCCCAGTAGTGATGTATGGAAGTGAGAGCTGGACCATAAAGAAGGCTGATCGCTGAAGAATTGATGCTTTTGCATTATGGTGTTGGAGGAGACTCTTGAGAGTCCCATGGACTGGACTGCAAGATGAAACCTATCCATTCTTAAGGAAATCAGCCCTGAGTGCTCACTGGAAAGGCAGATCCTGAAGCTGAGGCTCCAATACTTTGGCCACCTCATGAGAAGAGAAGACTCCCTGGAAAAGACCCTGATGTTGGGAAAGATGGAGAGCACAAGGAGAAGGGGCCGAAAGAGGACGAGATGGCTGGACAGTGTTCTCGAAGCTACCAGCATGAGTTTGACCAAACTGCAGGAGGCAGTGGAAGACAGGAGTGCCTGGCGCGCTCTGGTCCATGGGGTCACGAAGAGTCGGACACGACTAAACAACAACACATCACCTGTCAAGGACTGGCAGGATGAAGAGGAGTGGTTAGAGGCACCAGCTAGGGAAACCCCAAGGGAAACCCCAGAGGAGGAAGGCTCAGAACCAGGGGACTGGTGGTGGGAGACAGAGGAGTGGTCAGAGGGGAGAGATTGGCAGGAGGAGGTGTTGGAAGCTGAAGGGGCAGCAGAGTTTAGTGAGCAGGAAGAGCCTGTGACAGGGAAGAGTTCAGATTCTAAGGCTGAAGTAGGGTGGGTGTCAAAAGACTGCTGAAGAATCCAGGGAGTCTCCCCCTCCTGCTGCAAAAAGCTCACCCCCCCCACCGGTCGTCAAGACTGCACAGGATAATGAGGAGGGCAGAACACAGGGCAGAGGTGCGCAGGCACAGTTTGAGACTGCTTGGGAAAGGTCCTGGAGGGGGCCTTAAGGCTGGCAGAAGGCAGGGACCTTCCATCTTGGCAACTGTTCCATATGGGTGAGACCTATTGGGAAGGGTTACTGAGACCACTAGGCTGAGTTGTATTCTGTTTCCTTGAATAAAGAGTTAACTTCACTGGCATTGGGGATTTGCTTCCTTTCTCACTGACTTAGCTGTTGATAGGCAACGTCAAGGCCTCTCCCTTCGTAGGGTTCCTTACCTTTAAACCAGATTTGGACTGGGCGGCCCCTTTAAACAGAGAACACCTCCAAACGGAGGACTTCAAAAGAGAGGTCTGTGTAAAGTACGGCACATGGCAACCCTGCATTCAAGGTAAGCACCAACACTTCAAATTGGATCAGGAAAAGAAACAGGCATCCAGTTGAGGTCTTTTAAGATCAGTGAGATGGCATTTGAATCAGCAGTGCCAGTCAACTCTGTCTCGTGCATCCTGAACAGATTGCGGCATCTGTTTTCCTCCCCAGGGGCAACCACATATAGACCTCATTGCACTTATCTTGAGAGGCTGTTACACAGCCAGACTCTTGGTTCAGATGAGATTGCAGCTGGTATAGCAGCCAAAGTTAATGAAAAGCATTCTCCACTCCCAAAGTCTCTTGGGCCCCAAAAAACAAATGAGGGTCCAGGACCACCACAAATCTGCAAACCTAAGTGTGCCTCCACTCAGAACTGGCTGGTTACAATCTCACAGGAACATAGTAACCTGCCTCATAACAACCCTGTATTGTCTACACCAGGGTTGCCCAAACGGGGTCTCCAGCAGTTTCTGGACTACAACTCCCATCATCCCTAGCATCCCTAGCCAGCAGGCCCAAGGGTCAGTGATGATGGGAATTGTAGTCCAAAGCCAGGTTGTCTACACTGACCGGCAGCCCTACCTGGAGATGATGGAAACTGAACCTGAGACATCATGTATGCAAAACCAATGTTCTACCACTGAGCTATGGCTCCTTAAACTAGTCTAGAGGATTATCTTGTTCAGTAGAATATTCAAGTCATTTGGGAACTTATGTGACTTTCTCTGACCTGATTGGCGTGATACCTGAAGGGAGGGTGCTGAATGGATGGAAAAGAGATATGCAGTTGTTCCCACCCACGTAGCTGGAAAATTCACACCGTCTCAAGGCAGGGGATTGTACTACACGAGAACAGTTCCCATGATGGTGGTTTTGTCTGTGCAAGAAGGGCAGAAGTTGGAGTGAGAACATTGGGGATGTTGGGCGTTGTAGTCTAACGATATCTGGAGGGCACGAAATTGACCACCTCTGTCCTACAGGAGACCAGCTATATAATGTACATCACAAGCAGATGTATGTCACCCAACCTCAGTTCTTTAAAATGAAATGCCGTTTCAGGAGGTGGAAATTTAGAGTGAAGGGGGTGGGAGGGGCTGCCTTACACTTTCCTCTCTTTCTACTTCCCTGCTTTAAATTCCCCCCTCCCAAGGTAGTATCAGGGCTCAGTTACATCTCTCTGCACTAGCATGTAGTGAGCTCCTCAGAGCAACCTGTAAAGGCACAATCCTACACCTGTCTACCCAGAAGTAACTCCTGTTATATAAAAACGGGGCTTACTGCAACTAAATGCAGGATAGAAGCCTTGTATATCATTTACAAAAAACCAATGAGTCTTTTATTCTATAGCTTTTAAAGAAGGCCATGTTGGGTTTTGTTTGTGGCTTGTCAGGCTTCCTGTTCATTCCAGAAAGCTGTTCCTTCACACTTTGTGGTGACATGGTGACATGCTTGAAAACCAGCATCTTGCATGCAAAGACTTTCCCTTGTAAAGGGGGTTAACAGAGCTCTGGGACACAGACAGCACATGCAACTTCCTTAGCCTGCGCCTAAAAATATGGATGCTCACCACTTTTGAAAATGCAACCTGTTAAGTCTTTCGATCCAACAAGGTTCAAATCAAATGTCCTATAACCAGGCTCATTAGAAACTTACAGAAACACCCAAAAGAATCTCCTGCTTTTTCTGTAGTTTGCTACCATCAAATAAAAAATTATGCCCGGCTGATCAAATACCTGCAGCGTGGGTTTTGAAAAATGAGGAAATATCCAATATGCTTCTACATACAAGGAGAGCGGAAGTTACCAGCGAGACCTATGTCCCAGAATCAGCTCTACCAACCTACCAAATTTTTGCTGCTAGCAAAACCTGTGAGAAAGTCACGTCTCCACAAAACCACACAGAGTGAAGCAATGTCTTCTTTAGCATGAAGAAGGGGCCCTGACAAGCCACAGGCTCCATTGCAAACCACTTTTCAAAATACAGAATAACCACCATATCCAACTATTACTTGTTCAGCCATCATAGAGAGAGAGAGAGCAGGGCTGTGAAGCCTGGGCATCTTACTAGGTTTGCGAGGGTCTTCCTGGCTCTCACTGCTGGGCAAAGAACTCAAATTCCCAGCTCTGTTTCAGCCAAAGGCATAAATCTGATTGGTGCACAGCAGGCAAGGCACAGGTTACAAGGTACAACAGGTACCTAGGAAGTACAGATACATGGCTAAATGCAACCTAAGACATCCGGCTAGTGACATGCCTCCCTCAGACAGCTGCTTCAGGATATCATGGTCAATGCTGTTTAGCGATTGTACTTATTATTAATGAATTTCTTTCACTGTCAAGGAAGCATGAGGTCCTTAGATGAGGCCCTTGAGATATTTTATCGCCTTATGCCCCAAAATAATTCGAATGCCTTTGGAAAAGATGTATGGGTTGATGGGGAGAGGGTGCCATTTTTTGACTCCTTTAGGGTGGCTGTGCTCTACTTCTCAAGAGGGCAGTCATGTGTCATAAGTCATTCTGACGAAGATGGAAAGGGCTACTTTTTCCTATCATGAAAAATGTATTGTATGTACTGTATGTACTGCATGTATGCAACGCAGTCGTGGGCGTAGCTCGGAATTTTTTAATATATATTTTTAAGGGATCGCAGTCCCAGCTGATAAGCTGAACAGAAGCGATACGAAAGGAGAAGGGACTAGGGCGGGACGAGGAATGTCCGCGTCACCCATTCCTGGGAATCCACATGCAACTCCTTCTCTCGACATACTTTCCCGGCGCAGCGGAACAGAGCGACACGTTTCGGAAGGGCGGCTGTGACGTTGAGCGCCGATCACGCGCCGGTGACGCCACTGCCAGGAAACCCCCGCTCCTCACTCGCTCGATACTCACCCCGCCCTTTTGCCATGGAAACGCCTCATCCGAAGCCCGGAGAGGCGTAAGCGAGAACCCGGAAGTGTGCCGCGGCCGGTTTAGCCCCGGCTCTCTATGGTGGCGGGGTGAGGGTGGGGGTGTGCGGTGAGGTAATAGTTTTCCCTCCCCAGTTAAGATCCGGGAGGGAGAAGAAAGCGAGGAAATGGCGGAAATGGAGTGAGTGGGTTCTCCTTGCGGAGGGGGAGGGGGAAAGCGCGCCCCGTGAGAGGGGCTGGCAGGCGCGTCCGCGGGGAAATCCCCGGCAGGCCTGAGGCGGGAGGAATGGAGGCCCCGGTTGCCAGGGCGATGCGGGCGAGAGGGAACGTGGGAAGGCGAGGCCGGGCCGGGCCAGGCAGGCGCTGAACGGGGCAGAGGGGGAAAAGAGCCACGGCAGGCGCTGCCCCGCCCCTCAGCGGGTGCCCTCATGGACCTGCTCGCCCCTGGGGCACGCGCCTCTGAGCATGTGCAGAGCGCCTTGGGGCCAAAATCCACACCCCGGGGGACGTGCGGTTCGCACCCTTGTTTTCGTCTGCCTCAGCCCTTTCCTGAACCAGCCTCGTTGCCAGTTAGAATGAGGATGTTGGACTACAAGCCAGGAAGCCAGGGTTCAAATCCTTGGTCTGAAAAATACATTGGGTGGCCTGGGGCCAATCCCTGGCCCAGTTCACACATAGGCCATTTGCCCTAACTGGGGGATCATCCGGACTGAGGTTCGTGCCGCAGTTTCTAGGCACAGCTTGTAGGCACGGGGTCAGAGTGGGTTTCTTTTCTTGACTCTCCACTTTCTCTAGGAAAACTCAGGGCTCATCCAGACTTCCTTTTGTGCTGGGTTTCTAGACACGGGCCAGCTTTAAAGAGCCGTAATTTGAGTGCTTTTTTGTTTTGTTTTTTGACTCGGTGCGTGAGAAAACCTGCTCCATACCACAGAATGGGAGGAAACTGTCATCCTCAGTTTTTTTATGAGGAAAGCAATAGGACAAAAACAGAACCACCATTTGGACCTGTGCCTACAAAGTGCTGACCTATCCCTAGAAATTATGGCAGAAACAGAAGTGTGGATGCTGTGGTTTGGTGTGAACTCATGTGGGTTACCAGGGTGAAGATTGTGGCTGCTGGACATTCTGCTGCCACGCTATGCAAGGCTAAACCATGGTTTGGCATAGTGTTGCATCCTGAACTCAGGCTTATGATTTGTATCTCTCAGACAAACCATGCATAGTATGCTGAGAACTGCCTTTGGTTACAGCTTGTGATTTGTCTGGAGTGAGACAAACAACAAGGCAAGGTTCAGACATACCTAAGCCACATCATGGTTTAGTCCTGAGTAGTCCTGTGTAGCAGCAGTAGAACCAGAGGAGGAGCAGGGCCTGGATTTTGACTCCAGGAACCTGCTTATTTGTGTGAAAACATGGCTTGGCCTGGGGTTATGTCTGAACCAGTTTATAGTATCAGCCGTTTATAGTATCAGCCTAGTCTACAGTACTTTACAGAATTGTACATGCCACATTGAGCACCTTGGAGATAAAAATGTAAAATAAATCAACGTTAGATTGCTAGCCCATCATTTGGAATTTACGGCAGCATACAAAGTCCTCCTCTCCCTTTATCTGTTGTCCAAATGTAAAATCTACCTTGGGCAGTATGCTCCCATGCATTTAAGAGATGCCTTTTATTCTTCTGTTGACAACCTGAATGCTTGCACACAAATAGCTCATAAAAGTGCTTTTAAGTGTTGCATGTGAATACACACCTGTGTCAGCATATAGGGGCCCTGGGGGTATTACCAGCTCAAGTTTCAGATGCTGGTACATGTCATTTGAGAAATCAAATCATTTATGCCAGGTAAACTGATCCACAATCAAGGACATGTTTCTTCACTTCCTCCTGTGCATTGATTTATCTGGAGTTCTTTTCTATAATAGCTTAGTATCGCAGTGTCAGGGAGGGTGCAAATCATATACCTGGCTCACCACTGCCAGTCAGCACTTTGTTTTCAGCTAAGATTTGCAAGTAAGTGAGAATTGGGGTGATTAAGCGAGATAATTAAGCGTGGATGCCTGCCACTTCTCCCTTCCCAACAAATCAAACCACCTACAGAATTTTAGAAATCAGAGTTGGTTGTGCTGCATGCAGTCAGCTGCAGCCCCTGAAGATGATCAGCACATGGCATGTCTACCAGTAGGCAGTACTTGCCAAGTTGCTAGGCTGAAAAAGAGCTATTACTGCCTTGCTGTATACTTCTTTTCAGCCTCAGCAAAACCCCTAGAATTGGTTTGGGGCTATCGTAGACTGGAAGGGAGAGGATGTTTGCTTCCTTCCTTCCTATTTAATCAAATCATCTGCTCAAAGGGATGGGCACATTACGTAAATTGCAGGATGGCCCAACACATTTACAGGGAGAACTGGCTCCTGACTGTAGGAATATGGAGCCAGAGAACCTATCAAAACTTATGTTTATGCTTGAAAAGCCCTGGTGGATCAGTCCAAAGTCTCATTATAATCCCACATCCTCTACTCACAGTGATTCCTAGCAAGTAATAGTCAGAGGTGTACTGCCTTCAACATTAGAGAAAGAACATAGCCATTGTGGCTTGATAGCTTGTCCTCCGTTAATTTGTGTAATCTTAAAAAGTAATCCAAGCTAATGGTCACCGGTACATCTTGTGCCAAGTAGTTGTGAGAAAAGTGAAGGGGGATAGCAAGTTGACTTGTTTTTCCTTCTCTCCCCCCCCCCCAGCAAAATATTGCTGCTCCCCACTTGAATTTCTTTATGTTGACACACCTTTTGCTAGAGGTTTTTGAGGTTAGTTAGGATGAGGGACAACTACCTGTGGACCTAGTTCACATGCTGATGCACTTCACAACGGTTTCACAAAGAAGTGGTTAAGGGAACAATCCTATATACAGCTGGTGGTATAAATTGAGCCGGCATAAAGTACAGTGGTACCTCTGGCTATGAACACTTCAGGTTATGAGCTCCGCTAACCCCGAAGTAGCTGCTCCTGGTTGTGAACTTTGCCCCAGGATGTGAACGGAAATCACAGCAGGAGTCCCCATTAGCGAAAGTGCACCTCAGAATAAGAACAGTTTCAGCTTAAGAACAGACTTCCAGAACGAATTAAGTACGTAACCAGAGGTACCACTGTACACCAGATCCAAGCTCCATTCAGGAGCAGGGCTGTTGCTGGCTGAGCTGGCCTAAGTCTGGCAGATGGAAAACAAGCCTATAAAATAGTGTTTGAGTTTACTCCACTCTTTGTTGGCTTAACTGGGTTTCTGGCTTAACTGGGTGCTGGGTTGCCATGTCATGTGACTAAATTAAACAGGCATAGGATCCATCCTATCACCCCTCTTTGGTCCCACCTGTGCCACATTCACAAATAGTACTTCTTTTTCAGCCATGGCTCAGCAAACTGGATCAGTAAATTAAGGTGGCATAGTCCAGAAATCCACTCTATCCCCTCTCTCTCATTTTTACATTAGAGGTTCCTTTGCATGTAATGTGCAAGTTTAAGAAAGAAAAAGAAAATATAACTTTTATTTTTAAAATATGGTCTGTAATATTCTTTTATTAAGAGTCTCTGAAGGTATTCTCAGCAAAGGACTTAGGTAAATAGCTGTCAAACAGCAGTAAGGATTTTATATAAATGATACGATTTACATAAGTATAGAAAAAGAAAGGGACCAGAGCACCATCACCCCAAAGTTGTGTCCTTCAGGTTGTGGCTGGAGGGGTGAGCAAAGCCATTACTAAGAATCTTTGGGGAAAGTGTGGACATCTCATAAGAGTTTGTTGGCATATGGCAGGTTGGCATATGAGTTTGGGCAGGAAAAAAGGAGGAGGCGGCAGATTAGAGGCTTGATAGTTTAGCAGAAAGGTACAAATGTAGGATTTGAATGTATGCCAAGCTTTGGAAGATTCTCCCTGCCCCACATGCCACCCTCAGCATGTGCCCATCCCCCACCACTCCAGCAAAGCTTCACCAAGCTGCCAGAATAATGCTTCACCTGATGTGATGTGGGCACCATAAATCATTCTCAATTTTCTTTGAATGTGGGCCTAGGGATGCCTCAGGGCTCCTCTTGCAAACCTCAGAGAAGTCTTGTGTGAGATCAGTTTTTAAAATTTATTTTTAGTTATGCATTTTCCAGCATACATTATACATACCTTTTCCCATCCTATCAGATCTAATACAGACTTCCCAACCTATCTTTCATTGACATCCTATTACAGATTCATTAGTTTGCTACATCTCCATGGGTTATCTATTCTTTTCTTCTTCCATTCATGATCCTTTATTTTGCCTGCTGCTGATCACAGATTTATCCCTGCTTGTAGATTTATCTTAGCACCACTTCATTTTAAATACCCTTCAAATTGTTCCCACTCGCTTGTCACTATCTTTCCATCTATCTTTCTTATTTTGGCCGTCATACTTGCTAGTTCGACATATTCTATTAGTTTAAGCAGCCATTGATCCTTTGTTGGGATAGCCTTCTCGTTCCACATTTTTGCATACAGTATGCTTGCGGCTGCATAAAGAAATAAGTTTTAAACTTCATTTGGTATTTCCCTGCCTACTATTGCTAACAGGAATGCTTCTGGATTTTGGGGGCACTTAAGCATCTTTTTTAGTTTGTTATATATAATTTCCCATATTTCCCCCATAAATTTGCATTGCCACCACATGTGAATTAAGGAGCCCTCTGTATCTGAACATTTCCAACATAAATTTGATCCTCTTTTGTACATTTTTTACTCTGTCCTAACGCCACTCATCCTGGTGGCTCTTCCTCTAAGATTGATCCCTTAGTTTTACAGTCACTGTTGAGCCATTGCTTAATGACATTGCATTATCATTTCCTGTTTTTTTTTTTTTTTTTGATGTTCAGATTGTGAATATTCTTGCTTAAGTAGCCAAAGCAGCACTACAAGAGGGTTTGGAGGAACCCCAAAGTGAGCTGAAGTACATTTCTTTTAAAGGAAGAGAAATTATAAAGGAGCGGAACCTCCAAGATACCCCAGTGAGTTTTAGGTATTCTGACTGACTATTGGGGGTAAAATGCCCCGGAAAAGCAGTGGTGGGGAAGGAGAAATGGAACAGAGTGGCTGGAATCTGAACAGCAGCACCTCACTGCAGCATTTTGAAGCAGGTCATCTTTTATTAGTATTCTTCAAAAAACATCACTACATGTATTTTATTAAACATGAGCATTCTTTGTAAGTATAGCAAAATAGCCTGAAATAGCAAGAGTAGGCCAGAGTTCCCAGTCTTCAGAAGCCGGCTTTCAAACTGTAGAGATAATAAAAAAGGGAACAGCAGCTTTCTTTGCTTATTATTTATGGTTTATTTTATTTTCTCACTCTTATGTTTATCCTGACTTTCTTCCCAAAGAAGCCCAGGGCAGCAGACAATACAAAACAAAAGCAATACAAACAGTATCAAAAGAGTCAAAAACATTTAAACATGAGTCAGGTATCCTCAGGGAGGCGGGTGGCACTGTGATCTAAACCACTGAGCCTAGGGCTTGCCGATTGGAAGGTCGGCGGTTCGAACAGGGTGAGCTCCCGTTGCTCTGTCCCAGCTCCTGCCAACCTAGCAGTTTGAAAGCACGCCAGTGCAAGTAGATAAATAGATACTGCTCCGGTGGGAAGGTAAGCGGTGTTTCTGTGTGCTGCTCTGGTTTTGCCAGAAGCGGCTTAGACATGCTGGTCACGTGACTGTCTGCGGACAAACATCAGCTCCCTCAGCCAATAAAGCGAGATGAGCGCCGCAACCCCAGAGTTGTTCGCGACTGGACTTAACTGTCAGGGGTCCTTTACCAGGTATTCTCCTTTGAGCATGGGCCCTTATATTACCCAAACAGCACTAAACACATGAAAGGAGGTATCAGCAAGCTTGCCTCCCCAAGCTTGCAGAAGCACAAACTATATTTTAAAAATACCTATAAGCCACCCCCCAAAAAAAAGACTTGGGCATTTTTTATACTAAAAGTGACAGTTTAACTCTTAGGCAATCATGCTGTGCAATCTAAACCTACTTCTTTGTTTCCTTAGCTTATTTGGTGGGTTTCTCTCTTGAGAAAAGCTTGTGACATGCTGAGGTTTTGCATATAGTGGCTCAAGATATGACACCATAATTCCTGTTGTGAAATAAATTCATTTTCCCCTTTGCCCATCCCTACTCCGCTGCAGTGGGCACAGAATGCTGATTAACTGTTGGATAGGTGGTAATGAGAAATGTACTGCAACATTTTATTGTAGGTCCCAGTTATTTTTACCTTTTATAGATAAAAGCTTATGATATCCTGCAGTCCATGTCTTCGTTTAATCCAGTACCTAATGCTAGAGTCCATTTGTCATCATGTGCTACTATTTGTTTTTGCCATGTCCATGACAATATACCAAATACTCCTGTCTTGTTGAATACTTGAATATATAACTGCACCATAATAATTCAACATGTATTTTCCCCCTTCAGAGTGATGGGTTTTTGCAGGTATATTCTGCAACATGCCACTGATTTAATAATATTGCATTAGTGATAGATTTACACTGGACTGTCCACAAACCATTCCACTTTATTGCTTGTTCTGCAATAATTCCCCAAGGTTATGTGATTGCCATTTGGAGGGGCATTATTGTACTATAGTGCAATAAAAGTGGAACAAAAAGTTACAGGATTTCAACAGGAAAGTATGGAGCATGCACTGATTGGAAACAAAGCAGAATGTCCACCCCAAAACATTTGCTGGCCTAAAGCAGTATTGAAAGAGGAATCATATATAACCTCCCCAATACCATCATAAACACAAAACAACATTGATGTAGCATAAAAAGGATGTTTTGAGGAGCCCATTGTGTCTAGCAATAATTGCCCATTATTTCCATCTTGGCAAGAACTCGTATAAGTCTTCTCACTCCCCTTTATCTTCTGCTTCCTTCAGGTTCCCTTGGGATCTTTCTGTGTTGTTTAGGTAGCACAAGACCACCTCCCCTCCCAGTCATCATTATCACAAAGCGCATGATCCACATCCGCACCCCTGCCTGCCTCATCATCCAAGACTGTCACATTCTCAATTTCTCACCAACTTGGCCTAGCTCAGTGGTGTCCAAACTTTTTTCAAAGAGGGCCAGATTTGATGAAGTGAAGGGCCGTGAGGGCCAGCCAAAGGGCCAGCTGAAGATGCTGAGCTTTTTTTAGGGTTGAAGTTGTTGAGGTTTTTTTTTAGGATTTTACCCCAGGAAATAAACTGCCACAGGGGCCGGATTAGGCCCCCGAAACGGACTTTGGACATGCCTGGCCTAGCTGCTTTTAACTCACACTTGAGAAGGCCTCTGACATTCTCAGCGTGCTTAGAGATTGATTGATTGATTGATTGATTTCATTTCTTAAATTTTTATATTGCCCTTCATCCGAAGATCTCAGGGCAGTTCACAGCATAAAAATACAGAAGAAAACCACAGAGTACATAATAAAAACAAAACAAGCCAATAACCTCTCCCCTTTCACCAAAGGACAAAGACTGTTAATCAGCCAAAGGCCTGGTTGAAGAAGAAGGCTTTTGCCTGGCACCTAAAGATGTGTAATGAAGATGCCAGATAACCATCCTTGGGGAGGCATTCCACAAGCAGGCAGCCATTCCAGAAAAGGCCTGTTCTTATGTTGCCAGCCTCCTGTCCTCCCATGGGGAGGAACACAAAGAAGGGCCTTAGAGGATATCGCAGAGTCTGAGCTAGTTTATCCAGGGAGAGGCGGTCTTTGAGATATTGTGGTCCTGAGCTGTTTAAGATACTAGTTGCATGAAGGTACCCTAAGGCATCTACCCTCTCTTACGAGGTTTAAGTCCAAGGATCAACGTGGTTGTCTCTTCCCTCTCAAAGAAGTAGAACAAGGGTGCCAAGCAAGGTGCATAGCTGCTCATTCATCACAATACTTCCATGTAATTGAAGTATTCTGGGACATCCCTACCACCAATACTCCTGCTTGCTTTCTGCTGTATCCTGCTTTCTGCAAATTGTGGGTGGGGTCTTTTTTGCATCACATGGGGAAGATTTTCATCCAAGGCTGGCAGATATAACCTCAGACACAGGGTTTTTTTTGGTGTTTTTTAATGTCCTTCCTGCCTTTCCTCCCTAAATGCTGTCATGGTCCTCAGTTGCTGGACCATGTGCAGTTGGGCTTAAGCCTTGCTCCATAAGGCACTGAATCTCTGGAAAATCACAGGCCTCCTGGGGCCCAGCTACTTCTGCTGGCTCTTTGCCCAGTTCCACCACTCCCCTCTTTGATTTGTGAATGCCCTTTTTTGTCCCTGTATAAACTTCCTCTTGGCAGCCTTTACTCTGTGCAGCAAAGCATTTACTGTAGCCTCTCTCCTGGCTTTTGCCTGTTCTTGTTATGTTTTGCTTTGCATCTTGCCTCAGCTGGCCCTTTCCTGATATCTCACTTTCACAAACCCTGCTAACTCCTTTTCTTCCTGCACTTACCTCCTTTTGTGGCTGCCTTTCTAGAACTGACCATATACCTTGCTGAAATACATTCTATCTCCATCAGCAGCTTTCCCCAAATCACCTCCCCACTCCTGTGAAGATCCAGCTCCTCCTCCTCTTTGTCCAAAGGGACCTGATCCCGCAGGGAACACTAGCCAATCCTTGAAAGCTGCTGACTTTTCATGAGCAGAGAGCCCTTTAAAACACCCACAAACACCCACACCCACACACCCCATCTTCCTTTGGCATCTTTAATTTGTTTTTTGTCTAGGCAGGCTCAGTGCTGCACAGCAGAAAATTTAAAGCAGCAAAACATGTCACCTCACATACCCGAGGCAACATAAACGTATATAGGAACATGTACTTAATGAGCACTTAATTTCAGTGTAGCTTCTTACTGAATACTCTATTGTGGAATCTGACACATGTTCATTCAGAGCAGAAGTGCAGGACACTAGAGTCTCTGACAGGTGCCCACATTTTCACAATTTTTTTTGGGGGGGGGATAACGGGGGGGGGGACTTTATCCAGTGAACATTTACTGTGTACTAAATCATTGGTGGGGGTGAGAGTAATTCAGAGATAGTGCTTTGCATGTATAACATCCCAGGTTCAGTCTCTGGCATGTCCAGTTAAAAGGTTCAGGTGTCTGCAGCGGATGGGGAATGACCTTTTCCTGAAAACTCGGAGGTCTGCTCCTCCTCTGAAACTTCAGCAATGGACTAAATCGACAAATTGTCTATATCAGGCATAGGCAAACTTGGCCCGCCAGATGCTTTGGGACTACAACTCCCATCATCCCTGACCACTGGTCCTGTTAGCCAGGGATGATGGGAGTTGTAGTCCCAAAACATCTGGAGGGCAGAGTTTGCCTATGCCTGGTCTATATCGGTGTTCTTCAACCTTGGCTCCTTGGGTGTTACTGGACTACAAATCTGATCCAGCAGTGCCAGTGGTCCAGGATGATAGAAGTTGCAGCCCGGCAACATATGGTGGACTCATGGTTGAAGAATACTGGTCTGTGGTCTTAGGCAATATCGCATGTTCCTAACCTTGTTTTTAGTGCATGCAGCTGAGTGTAGGTAGTTCAGTATGTGGACCAGGATTAACACCATTTTGCCATGTTTATTATATCAAGGATGGCTGAACTGAAAGCATAACTTGAAAATGAGTTTTTAGCTTTCAGTGAGTCATTCAGTAATGATTCCTGCTGGAGGAAAACCAGCTGAGTGTCTCCTCAGTCTGACCTGGGTGTGTTTTATCTTACAGGTTCTCAAACGCTACCCACGAAGTGCTCAATGCCACCCTCCACACCACGCTGGCGCTCACCACGAAGCTGGTGCTTCCTACACCTGCCAAGCCTATCCTTCCAGTGCAAACTGGGGTGCAAGCTCAACAAGAGGAGCAGTCAAGCGGCATGACTATATTCTTTAGTCTTCTTGTATTAGGTGAATGTGCATCCAAGACTTTCTGATCAGTTACTCTTGGCTGCTCGCCGGAGCAAATGCAGGTGGACGAGTGGAAACATAGGAACATGGGTAGCCTAAACATCTCTGTTACCCAAGTCCCCTGTTTCACTGTTCACAGGCCACCCTCACTTAGAATTCATTTCCATGTTTGCTATTCCAGTCAAGAATTGGTCCCTGGTATTATGTTTCTGATCCTTAGAAAACAAGCAAACTAGTCTGCTTCTGAGGGTCTGAAGTCAAATAATAGTTGAGAAAATATCTCATAGTACTTTCTTTTCTCCTCCCCGTCCCAATCATTAGCTTTATTTCAGTGTGGAGCATTAGTAAACTTTTTTGTTCCTTTGAGTTTTTGCATGGTTTTTGTTTGCATGCTTATTTAGTGCATATGAACTGGGCGATTCTCTATGTGGATTGTTGTATTTACACAAGCCCATGAGATATTAGGGACCTGTTAGGATGATCTGCCCTTAGAGGCTGATAGATTCGTTTAGTTTCCAAATGGCTTTGGGAAATTTTTCCAGATAATATGACTGGCTGTATTGCTGAAGCCCTGGTTGATATGTGGATGCCCCTATCCCACTTGGTGGGAGACTTGTTGGTATATACCAGTGTTGACAGCAATGAAACAAACTGGGATTCTGCTTGAATTCATGTGAGGAAAACTCCAGAAGACTGGGATGGAATGACAGTGAATGCTCATTATTGAGCCTGCTCAGTGGCAGTGAAGAAGACACACTTTGCTGCTTCCATTGCATCCTCGCTGTCATGCTTTTCTGGGTACTGCAGGGCCCACAGTCATTTGTTCACTAGTATTCATGCCATCGCAGAAGAAGAATAGCTCTGTTAGCACCAACAAATGTCTCACAAAGTAGTGAGCAAATCTTTTGAGTTCTGGAGAGCTCTTCTTCAGGTTTGTGCTAAGCAGAAGGGAGTGGGAGGGCTGGACAAGATGCTGCTGCCCTAAAGCAGGGGAAAGAGAACCCAAGGCCCTCCAGATGTTGCTGGACTACATCTCCCAGTGTCGCTGATCATTGGCCCTGCTGGTAGGGCTAATGAGAGTTGGAGTCCTGCAACATCTGCAGGGCATGCAGAAGGCGTTTGGCAAATTTAATTGCAATAGATTGAGATAGTATTGCCCAACTGGCATTTTCCACTCTCCAAATAGAATAGATTCTTTATTGTCATTACACAAGTGCAACATTGCACAAAGTGCAACGAAATTGGATGCCATCCCTTAAAACAACAAAAGCAAAACAACAACAACAACCAAACAAACCACATTCCAGCCACACCCACACCACACCCATCAAACTCCCAGGTCACACTATCGAGTTACAGCATTCAAAAAGGCCACAGCTCTTGGATAGAAACTGTTTTTCAGTCTATTTGTCTTTGACTTGATGTTTCTATATCTCCTGCCAGAAGGCAGTAGTGCAAACAGACAGTGTCCCGGGTGAGATGAATCCTGCAGGATGTTATTTGCTTTCCTAAGACAACGGGAACCGTACAGTTCTTCCAAAGATGGGAGAGGATGACCAATAATCCTTTGGGCTGTGGTTATGACCTTCTGGAGCACCTTCCTCTCCCTAGCTGTACAACTGGAGAACCAAGCACAAATACAGTATGTAAGAATGCTCTCTATGGAGCCTCGGTAGAAGGACACCAGCAGTCTCTCACTCAGATTGTTCTTCTTTAAAAGTCTGAGGAAATAAATTCTCTGCTGGGCCTTCTTCACCAGAGCAGTGGTATGTGCGCTCCAAGTCATGCCCTGATCGATAGCTACTCCCAAAAACCTGAATTCCGCCACCCTCTCCACCCGTTCCCCGTTGATATACAAGGGCTGAATGTCCGCCTTTTTTTTCCTGTAATCCACCACCAATTCCTTGGTCTTAGCCGTATTAAGAGCCAGATTGTTCTCTCCACACCAAACACAGAGCCGCTCCACCTCGTCCCGATAGGCGGACTCATCCCCTCCTGAAATGAGCCCTACCACCGTAGTGTCATCAGCAAACTTGATGATTTTGTTGCTGGAATAGATGGCTGTACAGTCATACGTATAGAGAGTGTAGAGCAGGGGACTCAACACACAACCCTGTGGTGAGCCGGTGTTAAGGCTAAGGGCTGTGGACATGTGTGACCCTACTCTAACCCTCTGGGAACGTTCTGACAAAAAATCCAAAACCCAGAGACAGGTGGAGTTGGAGAGTCCAATCGCCTCTAGCTTGGACACCAGTCTATGGGGGAGGATAGTGTTAAAAGCAGAGCTAAAATCCACAAACAGCAGCCTCACATAACTCCCCGGCTGCTCCAGATGGGACAGAGCAGCATGGAGAGTGGTATTGATGGCGTCTTCTGTGGATCTATTTGCTCTGTATGCAAACTGGTAGTTGTCAAAAGTTGATGGAAGACAGGAAATAATGTGACGGCGCACCAGTTTCTCAAAACACTTCATGATGATTGGAGTCAGTGCAACTGGTCTATAGTCATTCAAACTACTGATTGTGGATTTTTTAGGCAGAGGGACAATAGTTGACGACTTCAGGCAGGGTGGGACAATAGACTGGTGTAAGGACTTATTGAAGATCTTAGGATGTACCTTTCTGTGTTGATGGTGATAACATATTTGTACTAGGCTAGAGGAACCTGTCATAGGCCATCCATCACACCTAGTATTACCTACTTTGGCAATGGTTCTCTAGGGCAGTGTTCCCCAACCTTGGGCCTCCAGCTGGTTTTGGACTACAGTTCCCATCATCCCTGACCACTGGTCTTGCTAGCTAGGGATTATGGGAGTTGTAGTTAAAAACAGCTGGAGGCCCAAGGTTGGGGAACACTGCTCTAGGGTATCTGGCTGAACTTGAGCACAACACCTGCTACCTGATCTTTTTAACTAGAGATAGAAAGAGCTGAATGTGGGGCTTTCTGCATGCACACCATGTGTTCTGCCACTGAGTTGTGATCTCTTAGGGCAAGGGTTGCCTTTGAAGACCCTTGCTGATAAGTGTGTGGACACCTGACCACAGACAGAGGAGTTGCACGGCCACATTTAGCCCATGGGACAGACGTTCCCCACCCCTGCTTTATGCAGCTCCCATGCACAAAGGTAGTTTCCTGCTAAACACCTGTCACTTGGTGGGAATATTGGGGTGTCAGGGACTGCTGCCTTCGTACTTTGCTTGTGAGCTTCCTGGAGTTACCTTGTTGGCTGGGATGTTGGATTAGATGAGCTGATTCTTCAGGACTCTTGTGTTCTTACATAGCGTACCTGTGGAGATGGTCCTGTGCGCTCCACCTTGTGTGCTGGTTGGAGACCGGGAAAGGTTGCCACTTGGTGTGTGCATTCTGCCGGGAATGCCGCTCTGAAACAGAGCCGTGACAACTTCAGGTTGTTCTTTATTAATTGCAAGTGTGCGTGTGTGTGTATGTCCTCTCCAGAAAAACACAAACGTTGGACGGTTTTCTGTGTTCTTTTAGACGTCTGCTGTAATAAGAATATTCACTTCGTGTGAGAAAGTACAGGCTTGTTTGCAATACCGTAGACATTTTGTATAAGCACAGGGAGGCAGATCCTATGATAAGAGTGCCAAGAGACTTTAAGCAAAGCAAAAGAAGGCAATAAAATTGAGATAGTTTTTATTCCAAATAAACGAACATTCCTTGTTTGTGCAAAACAGCCCTTTGTCTTTAGAGGAAACCGGCATCTGCCTTGCATCCAAGGCTAACTTGATGTTTAAGTAGTCATAAAAATGAAAGTTCCAAGCCAAAGGAAAGGGCAGAAGATAATGCAACTCAAAGTCTAAACATCACAAAGAATTTAAAAGGTTGCTTTGGAGTGATGGAAGATTCTTTCCCTCCCTTTTCTAGCAAAATATACTAATATAAACTAAGATCTGGACTGTATTAAAAACTGTCCTGGAAGCAGCCAGTACTGCGAGTGCCATCTACCTGCTACTACCCACCCCTACCCCAAGTAGTGGTTTTGTGCCATTAACTGTCCAGCTACTACAACCGTAACAACAGAACTATAACTAGCTGGCACAAAATAAACACGTGGGCTGGGGAGTCCGCAAAGGCTGGCTTGGTGGATTAGCCAGCCTTTTTTTTATGGTTGCCACCAGCCTCCTGCTCTTCACAGAATCCCCTTGAAGTGGACAGAGGGACTAGCAGAGAGACTTTCATTTGCACTGAGGTATGAAGACGCTAAGAAGCAGCAAGAGCCTCTTGTTCTGCTCGGACAAGACTGCTCTTCCTAATAACTGCTCCAAATCACAACTGAGAGATTTGGGGGAACGGATCTGAGCACTCCCATGTACCCCACTTATCAGAGTAGTAGTCTTCAATATTTTCAGCCCTGGGACCCCTTTCAGCCCAAATCTGTATTTGGGGAGCCATTTTTAATGCTTTGTTTCTATCCATCTACCTGTGACCTGGTTATGGGTCCTGAACTACCATTTGCAGACCAGTGCACTAGTGGGCCAGTTGTCCTTGTCCAGTTTGTAAATGCCAGATACCAGATTTGGACAGTCCACCACAGCAATGGCACTTCTGCGGCACTGATAGGGATAGTATCAAGAGGTTCTTGGCCTTTTGGCTAAGATCAAGTGTTGCATCTGTTCTTAACAGTTTAATATCTGAGTATGTTTTACCTGTAAGGTAAGTTCTACTGAAATCCATTGGATTAATGGCCATGTAAACAGCTGGCATCCTAAGGTAAGTTATTTTACAGAAGACAGTGGAAAGGAAAGTTTTCTACCCCCTGATTCCCCTGCAGTCACCAATCTTGGGAGAGTTGGGATGTCTTCCTAAGCAATGTGAGATGAAGATAATTGGCCAAAGTCGGGCTGGTCCTAAGAAAAGTTAACTGCAGGAAGTTCATAGAAGGAAAATTTCCTTTTCCCATCTCCCCAAAGAGCTCCCTCACCTTATTCCAAATTGTTTAGTGGAGCTCTCCTGACTCTCCAGTGAGGCTTTTGGGGGCACACAGGTGGCTGCAAGAGGAGAAGAGAAATATGCCTTCTGTAAGCTTCTTCATTTATCTTAAGATTTGTGCCAATGTGTTTAGGATCAGGACTTTTAAGGGCACTTGAGTCTTGAAAGCCCTGTTACGCAGGTGCACTGTCATGCATGGTTCTTTGTAATCAAGTCATCAAGAATGATTCTATCCACCTGGGGGATACTGAAGGAGATTTTCTTAAAAATAAAAAACCCACACAACATTGTAAAACCTACTATTTCATATTTTAATGCACTTGTCCCTGTTCTGGCAATATTTGATATTTCTCAACTCCATCGCTACTACATCTTTTTTTGGCTTTGCATTTTTTTTTAATTTCCAAAGGGAATCACACAATTTGTTTGAATTGTGCTGTGTAGCTGCTGTTCATCCTGTACCTAAATGTTGTTTTGTTTCCCTGCCAGGTATCTGCATCATATTGGTGCATTTATTGATAAGATTCAGGCTGCATTTCATGCCAGAGAGTGTTGCTGTTGTTTCTTTAGGTGAGTACCTCATAACAATGGGGAAAAGGAACTGTATTCTTGTGTACTTATTAATTGTTCAGATAAAACACACCCTTTCTTTCCAGTGCTCATTCTGATTCAGTGAAGCAAATGTGCTGTAAGAGGGAGAAGGGGCGGTGCAGGCTGTTTTGCAGAGAACGAGCCAGGTCTTGTCTGAGAGCTAATCTAGTTCGCAGGGGGATCTGTTCTCTTCAGACCCAACCATTGCTGTGCTTGGGGGAATTTGTTTATTTATTGTTTATTGCATTTATATCTCACCATTTGTCTCTAAGGAGCTCAAGGTTGCGCACGTGGTTCTCTCCCCTCCTTTAATCTCCACGCAACCCTGTGAGATAGGTTAGGCTGAGAGGCAGTGACTGGCCCAAGGTCACTCAGCAAGCTTTTATGTGGCTTGGTGGGAGAGCATCTGCTTTGCATGCAGAAGGTCTTGGGTTCAATCCCCGGCATCTCCAGGTTGGCCTAGGAGAGAGTCTTGCCTGAAACCATGGAGAGCACCTGCCAGACAATACTGAGCTAGAAGGACCAATAGTCTGACCTGATATAAATCGGTTTCCATGTTCCTAACGGCAGCCATAGCAGCAGGCATGCAGCCATCTGCTTTTCTCATGGACTCTGTGTCAACAGCCAGGGAGATGCTTATCATAAGGATGTGAGCAGCTGGAGAAAATTCAGAGGCACCAACCGGGTTGTGTGTGAGGTCTGATGAATTAGATCATTATTAAAAAATACACAAAAGCAGAGAAGGCAGAATTTACAGGCAGGGGCACAGAGTTCTTATAAACAAGACCCAGTATCATAAAGTTAAGAATTTATGGTGTGAAGAGCTCATAAGGGGCTTTTTTTGCTTGCTTTTTTATTTTTTAGGTTTCCTTGATTTTAGAGAGAACTTTCACCCCCAGTTTAATGGTGTCCTGTGGCAGGAGTTGGCCTAGATATAGCCATTGCTTCTCTCTCGCTTTCAGAAGCAGATACACTGTGTGTAGCTCCCCAGATTTCACAGTTCTCTGTAGGCAGATGCATGGAGGTTATGCTTGACTTGTTAGTGTGTACAAAATATTGCTCAGCTGAAGGTCTTGGAAGAGGTATGGAATCGAAGAAGCATTCTGCAGCTGTCTCCAAACGTGTGACTGACAGTTAGCAAAAGACGATAAATGATAGGCAATAGGAAAGTAGGCTATCGTAACAGAACACGAGAAGGAGTCCTGAAGGGAAAAGAGATTGGGAATAATAGACATAGATCTGGTATGGATGTGTAACACTAAACTATGGTTTAGTTTTACATGAATGAGCCTTGGACTCGTGTCCTCACTCCTCCAGTTCAATTGTGAAGAGGAGATCAAAAGCCTCCACTTAGTTTCAACTAACTTTGGTTTATTTTTATGACAGTCTCCAGATTGTGCTTGATCTTAGCTATGGCTTAACCAAAGAAGACAGGATCATAAACCACAGTTTGATCGCTTAACTATAGTTAACACAGATCACAGTTTGGTCGGGTTATCACCTAATAGCTGTCTCCCCATCGTGAGTGTCTTGAAGGGGTGGAAAAGGAAGTGGGGGTGCTTCACCTTGAGGTCTGTTCAGGTGTTTTGCATTTTGTCCAAATGAGGCTATAGTGGATTTTATGTTGCATGAGGAAGTCAAGTTTTGTTTACATTGTCAACTGAAAGGAGAAGAGAGCGATGGCTTTTCCTTCAAGTCTTGTGAGGAACAATTGAGGGAGTTGGATATGTTTAGCCTGGATAAAATGAGACTGAGAGGCGATAGGGTAGCCATTGTCAAATATCCAAAGGGCTGTCACATGAAAGATGGAGCAAGCTTGTTTTCTCCTGGAGGGTAGGACCCATACCCATGGCTTCAAGTTACAAGAAAGGAGATTCCAACGAAACATCAGAAAGAATTTTCTGACAATAAGAGCTCTTCAACAGTGGAACAGACTACCTTGGGAGGTTGTGGGCTTTTCTTCTTGGGAGGTTTTTAAGCAGTAGTTGGATGGCCATCTGTCATGGATGCTTTAGTTGGGGGTCCCTTACATCCGTTACATCGTACACCAATCATGAACTCACCGGTTGTGGTCCTTAGTGCAGGAGTCTCCAACCATCAGGTGATGTTGTATTGCAGCTCTCATCATCCCTGACCATTGGCCATGCTGGCTGAAGATGATAGGAGTTTGCATCCAAATCATTTGAAGGATACAGGGTTGGGGATGGTTCTATTGCCTACCTTTCAGCAGCAGCTCATTTCCATCCTTAGCATGGGTAAAATAGCTATGTTAACACTAGTCTGCCTTAAGGCTTGTTGTTAAGTATTGCTGAGCTAATGTAGATAAATAGTCACTAAACAACTAGCCCTTCTTTTAACTGCAATTATTAGCTGTTCTTCTTAAGATTGCTCTTTTCTCTCCCTGTTCTTATGTTGCATTGTAAAGTTGTAAGCCTTTGGCAAGGAATGCTTTTTCACGGAGCTATTCTACAGGGCCCAGTATAGTTTTAAGCTCTTTATAAATAATCAAGGTCGTAGTGCTGCTTCTTATTAATATGTAAGTAATTTTGATAAGCTTTGAGCCCTTTGGAATTAAGTACTACATAAAGGCCATGTATTAATTATCATGATGCTACTAAAACATTGCATGCCATTGAGGAGCTGCCATCAAGACGCCAAACTGAGAATAAAAATGCCGTAAGAAAGGAGCAAAGAAACACAGAAGCTGACTAGGGGAACAATATGTCCTGTGAAGCACATCCAAGTTGAACTGAGGAACACGTTCGAGACATTGTCTGAAGAAGAGGGAGATTAGATGCTGAGTTGGCCCTGGAACAAATGACAAAAGCCTTAGGATAAATAGGACTTTAGCAGTGGCTGTGGACGAGCCATGAGACACTTAGGAAAGAGCAATAATATAAGGGAGTGCTGTTTTGGAAATGCCATTAAAGTACGAACAGAAAGAGAGAGAGACAGAAAGTACAAGCAAGGGGACCATAAAATATTGCAGCGGATAGAAGAGTTAGTTCACTTGTGATGGTAAAGCCTAGAGGTGTGAAGGCTGTGGTGAGACCACTGTTGAAAAAGGCATTATTGGATCCCATTGCCCTAGATAATTCTCAGACTGTGTCCACTGTTCTATTCTTGATTAAGGTCCTGGAACGTGGCACACAACCTCTTGCCTTTCTTGGATGAAGCTCACTATCTGAATTCTTTCCTATATGAGTTCAGGCCTGATTCTGGTTTGTTTAGGACCGACCAGGTGGATGAACTATGCAGGAACTGGACAGGGGAAGCACATGCCTGTTGGTTCTGCTGAACCTCTCATTGGCATATGATACCACCAGCCATATTACCCTTCAGGAGCTGTCCTCAAGGGGGAGGGATGTAGCTCAGTTGGTAGAGCACATGGGCTGAATCCAAAAAGATTCAATCCCTGGTATCTTCAGATAGGGCCGTGAAAGATTCCTTTGTGAAACCTTGGAGAGCCATTGCCAGTCAGTGTGAACCAAGGTGGGCAGCATTTAGACTTGCAGGATGTAAGCCCTGAGATCTACCAACTGGGAGCAGGCACAAAAGACATGTACCTAGAATTAAGGGATTCTGAGCCCATGAATTTGCTGCGAGTACCAGAACTGAGCTGAGCTCGTCGTCCTTCATCATAAAAAAAAAAAATGGTTACTGCCCCCTGGCTGTCATCTTCTTTCTTTCTTTCTTTCTTTCTTTCTTTCTTTCTTTCTTTCTGCAGCAAAAAAAGTATTTTTGGGGGGTGGGGCAGATTTATTTGTTGTTTTTTTAAAAAAACTGGAAGTCATAAATCCTATAGGAAATCACCCAGAGATCTACCAATAGATCTCTTATCTGCTTCCTGCCTGCCCTTGATGTAGATAGTACTGAGCCAATTTTTATTGCTAAATGGAAAAGCAGAAGTGGTTAGCAGAAGTGCTTTCACTATGACATGCAATGTACCTGCTAACTTTGGACTCAAAATGAAAGAGCTTGTTTCGGATCATATTTGGCACAAAAATAAAGAAACCAGATCTGTCCATTAAAGCTTTACTAATCTACCTCTGAAATGGTTCAGGCTGACCTCTCTAATTGTTTATTACAAAACTGAGATGTGCCTAGGAGCTGGGGAGGAGGGGCACCTTAATCTTGGTCAATCTTGGGTGCCACAACTATATTTTACTCTGGGGTAGTTGGTATTTGAAAGAGATACAGAAGTTCTTCCTTAAGGGTGTATGCTACTGAGCTTGCTCTGAGAACCTAATCTTTGTATCTTAAAATCTTACAGCTACTGCAAGATTATGAAGCATCTTCACTGTAGCGTAATGAGGGCTATTTCTGTCACTTGGAGAGTAAGAGATTGTCATCTTAAATCCAGATCAAACTCTGAGGCATTTGTGAATATGTTTGAAAAGTTCAGCAGCTGGATTCTGCTTACCCATTGGTTTGGCATGCTGGTGTAGCATTCCTGATTTCTGGGAGACTCTGCCTTCAAAGCGTGAGAGCGTGTGCCATTGTAATTTTATTTATTTATTTGGGAGTTTTTTTTATCCTGCCATGTGGTCACAGGGTGGATCGCAATATATCAAAAAAACATACAATGACATACAACTCAAGAGCATCTGTTAATAAAAGCACAATTTAGGAATTCAGCACTGCAAATTCAGTATGCATATCCCGTAAACAAGAACAGAAGACTGAATTTGCATCTAGTGGAAATAAAAAAAAATAAAAAAATTGTCCAGTAGCACCTTAGAGACAAACTAAGTTTGTTCTGGGTATAAGTTTTGCATGCACACGAAAGCTTATAGCCAGAACAAACTTAGTTGGTCTCTAAGGTGCTACTGGACAATTTTTTAATTTTATTTTTTTATTTTGACTGCATCAGACCAACACGGCTACCTACCTGAATCTTTCATCTAGTGGTTATAGAACAGACGTGACATATTCTGCTGAGTTTACTATCTTGATAGACAGTTATATGGAAGACGGGATGTAAGCAACTTTTAATTCTAAACAAAGGAGCGTTTTGTTTAATTCCCTTAGTGTGAGAGCATCAAGTTCTCCTTTTTCTTATTAACTTTTATTTGCACGAATTTTCCTGGAAGTTCCTTCAGTAGGAGTCTTATGTTCATACTGATTGCAATCTCATTTGGAGGGAGGAATGCAAGGATTACGTTTCGGGCAAGTTCTCCTCTCAGTTTCCTCAGGAATCCTGTATGTTGTAACATTTTTAGTGTTGTATCAACAGGATCCTGACTTCAAAGCAGTTTACTTGTTGAATAAGCAGGGTATGAGTTTTTCCTTTCCCTCCCAACTCCTTACTGGAAATTTGGCTTCCGGGTCCAACCACTGTTTCACAATAAGGGTTGTTACAAACTCCCTCTGCCAAAGAGATCCAAATTTGCATGCCAGGAACGCTTACATTCTACGCTCAAGCTAAGTTATTTGCATGACCTTCGAGGGATAAAATTCATTGTCATTGAAGAGCTTGTTTTAGAAGCAGGTTTTTATTGTTGTTATTTCTTTGTACTACTGTAGTTTCTTCCTCCCAAACTCCTTACCGTTGGTAACATTGCAAGGTAATCTGGTTATAATTTTGCCATCATCCTAAGAGGTCCAGTTTAGGGTCAGCCTAGTATTAGGCAGAAGGAGGTGACTGCCTCAGGAGGCAGGTTCTTGGTGTATCCACATGGTCTATCCTTGGTCACCATAATTAGCACGCTGCCTTAGGTGTGCTGGAGGATTGCTATCCTATTTTGGAGGTTGCATTAAGTTTCAGCTGGCAGCACTAGTGGTGCACGTGCTGGGGGCAGAGCCACCATCCCAACACCACCGTCGCCACTACGTACCTGAGCTGGGTGTAGCTGGAGTTGCATAGGTACATTGGCAGGAATGTTAGATTGGATCTGTTGGGGCATGCACACAGCCCCAGCCTTGCCACCACCCAGCCCCATCCATGTATAAAGCAGTGAAGCTAGTGTTGGAAAAACAGTTCCCACCACATGGGCTGCTGATGGTTGCTAGTCCAGTTGCCTTCTGTAAGTGGACTGGGGCTGTAGTGATACGCTGTCCTTTTCCACAGGCAGCAAATAGTCTTGGGCTTGCCCTGGTTCAACTGGATACACTTTCCCCCTGCATTCAAGATATCCCATTGCAGTATTGCAGAAGGCGACCATTGAAGATCTCTATTCTAGTCAAAGTGGTGGAAGTGCTAATCCCATTAGTCTCCTGTGCTTCTGCCTTCTTAAGCCTCTGTGTGCGCAAATTTTTCTAGTGCTCTGCAATGGTGCAGTTACTACTGAATATTACTAGGGATGGTTCCTCATGGACCACATTGGGTTGGCACAGAAATAAAACCAGCCGCTTCCCTCAGAATTTGTAAATTGCTGAGCTTATTTGCGAGCCAGTCCAAAGTTCCCGTTGAAATCAATGGGGATATTTGAAAGAGGCTGCAGCTTTGAATGTAGCTGGGGGGATGGGATAGCTGGGCGACCTTAACTCCATCCCAGAGCACATGCATTGCATGCAGAGGGTCCCAGTTTCAGCCACTTAAAACCCAGTTAAAAGGGTCAGGTATTAAGTGATGGATCAGAATTCTTCTTGAGATCCCAGGAGTACAAACACTGGGTTTGATGGGCAAAAGGCAGCTTCCTATGTTTCTAGACTCCTTGAGGCAAGAAGTTACTCAGCGGTAACCACTATTTGCTCCGCACCGGCTATTTTGGGACTGAATGGGGAGGTAAACTGAGAACTCTTCTCTAATTTGGCTTCCAATCTGAGCTGGAGAACAACTGAGGGCCTTCTCATTCTTTCCTTTGTGATGAGCATTGTTAAGCACTCAGATCTTGTTTCTGAACCTCCGCCTTGTGAATTTTGCTGGTTTCTCTTTTTACAAAAGCAACAACCACTTTTATGTGGTTGATGGAAAGTATTTAATTGATTTTACTGGTGTTTTTTAATTGGCTGGTTTTTATGTTTGCCTGAGGCAGAATTTGTGGTAACCTATGTTGGATTTGCACTTGGTCTCCTATCCACATCCTGGTCTGTCCCAGGCTAAATGTGTTTTGGAGCATTTTGAAAAGCTTACAAAAGAAGTTGGTATCATAACAGCTGGTATGTTGAAGTGTGTGTGTTTAGCAGCAGGTTTCAAAATTGGTTGAACAGGCTTAATGTAGCAGGTTCTATTCTTCGACAGATGAATGCGTAATACATAAGAGATTAAAGTAAAATGTGTATGGGGAACGAAAGCATTAATTATGAACAGTTATGGAAAATGTGTCACTCTTGAGATTTCAAGCAATCAGCTATGTTATGACATTTCCCACAGTTCACTCAGTGCAGAAGTGACACATCAAGCATAGTTTGGAACAAGTTGTCTCTCGTTTTGTTCTCGATAAAAGCTTGCCAGCCAGTGACTAGGCAGAAGATTACATGGCAAAATTCAGATACCTTCCTATCAGTTGCTGAATCTTATTGTTTAAGCAATATTCTTGGTTTCTCCTGTGGATTTGCTTTCTATCACATCCTTCCTGCTGGCTAGGAGATTCCACCCATTCCAAAATAAGCTCACCTGTCCCATTTTACATGCATACCTTTGTAGCTTTCTATGGAAATGCCTGCAGGGCATCATGTTCTACGCTTAGGAAACTCTTCAGTTGGAATCTCTCTGATTTCATAAGACTTCTTAACTAAAAAAGAAAGAAAGCAAACTCTTCTCAGCACTGTGGGTTGTGGAAAATAGACTGAGCTGTTCAACACGGCCTGCCAAGTTTGGAAATGTAGGTCTTCTCTTCCAGCCTATGAAATGCAAATGTGACCAAAGCCTTGTTAACAATTTTTAAGGACAAAGTAAGCATAACCTGTTTTAAGTTTGCAGGGTATCTGGAAAGCTTGCCTACAGTTCTGAACTGAAGGGGTAGTTGTCAAGCCCCACACTGGACAAAAGGTTCTTGCATTGCAGGGGTCCCTTCTGATTCCAAGTTTCTATGAATATCTGGAAAGTGGCAGATTAGAGAAGGCTCAGTTGACGCTGTTCCATTTGATTGGCTGGTTTTGGCTGTATGTTCCTTGGAGGAAGGCTGACTTTGCTAGAATTAGTGAGAATCAGCCCCACATAGCTTCTGCTTCTCAACTATTTCTTTATTTGTAAGATCTATATGACCTGTGCCTCGTAACATGTGATCTTAGGGTGGGTCACAACAAACAGCATAAGCAGGTAAAACAAAAATGCTGTTTAAAATGAAAATCCACAAAATATTGCAACAACCCAGTCTTGAACAGACAGTTACCCAAAGGCTTGCTGGAAAAGAAATGCCTTTCACAAGTAAATGTAAGGCTTCTTCTTATTCCTGTGTTTAAAAGATTAAGAGAAAAATTCTGTTGCATCACACACTGCTTTCTTTTTGGTTTGTAGCTGCACTTCTCCCCCCCCCCCCTTGCACTTTTAAGGGGTCATCCTATACTGACACTTAGAAGGTTGTCCCTGAAAGAGAAACAAGCTTCATATTTTCACAGTATATTGCGTTACAACACATTTATCAGGAGTGGCTCATTTGATGCTCTTTTGATCACTTCTGTAGGTCAGAGTGACATCTGCCTGTTCTAAAAATACCCTTCCAAACTCTCACTTCCAGTTCTCAAACCATATCTTCCAGAGTTAGAATAAAGAATCGCTCCTGCATCCTAACACATGCTTTTCTGTGTCAAAGTAAATCCAAGCATTCCCCCACCCACACTTATGTGTGATTGCCTCGTGCCCGAGCAGCGTCAGGAAATAAATAAATGATTGAATTCAAACCCGGAAATGGTGGGAGAGGGCTAGAGAGGCCTCGTGGCTTGCAAGAAGACCCTCCCCAGAGCCCAGAGAGACCAGAGGCGCAGCAGGGTTTGTTTACGCTTCTCAGCGTCCATGCCTGACAGCTGATGTGCGGGGTAGCTCAGCAGCAGTAGCTGCTTTCCCTTGCATCCTCCAGCCCCTGTCAGCCCCAGAACTTCAATTCTAGTTGTGGATATTTGGGGATACAGTATTTTCTGTGTGGATTGAAGTGACAGAGTGGCCAAAATGGTGATTAGAGGGTGCCCCCCACTTTACGTGATTTCACTTATGTGGGGGGAGGGCAGAATCTTGTACAAACTATAGGTGCCAGACAGACCTGCAGAGATCTCAGTTGAGTTAGAACAGTGGTTCTCAAAAGGTGAGGCAGGAGAGGATGGCAAGTGCAGTGGGAAGATTCAAGGACAATCAAAGAAGCATTTAAATAGTGTTGTGTAGTGTAGTTTTGTGTAGATAGACAGACAGACAGACAGACAGATACAACAGTGTATGGATAGATTTTTTTTTCCAAATTAGAGCAAGAATATTGGCTATTCTGCACTTCTGTCCAACATATTGTGGGTGAACAGGAGTTTTCAACTCTTACAGTTCAGAAATGAGAGAGATTTCTTTGTGTTGATGAGGATATGAGAGTTTGTCTCAAATTAGACCTAAGGTAAATGAGATCACCTCTCAAACAAGTTCACACCTCTCATTGAGTTTGTCTGCATACGTAAGGTACACATGTAAAAGGCTTGTTTATAATTATATTTTGGGAATGTTCTTATGCAGTTGCATTGTTTTGTATTTTCTGGGTGTTCATATTATGGAGTGGTTATGTTTTATATTATAAATCAAGCATTGCTAGGAGTAGTTTCTTTTTGTTTTCCAATGCATTTTTTATCAATGAAAAATTGGTGTGGGGTGAGCAAATTTTTATTCTGAAAGTGTGGCCCAGAGAAAAAAGTTTAAGAACAACTAAGTTAGAAGGAGGAGTTAGAAGGTTCCTTCCTTGAGAGTTTAGAGGAAGAAGGAATGAACTATTAAGGAAGAGAAACCAAGGCATTACCAATCCAGTGGAGCAATGACTTCTCCTTCCACTAAATGTTTTGAAGCAGGAGGTTGTTTTCTGCAGTCAGGCTACCAGGTGGTTGTTTCAAGTGTGCAATAGGGGAACTGAGGCCAAGAGATCTCCTTTTAGCCTCCCTTTTTTCCTTCTGGGTTGCAAGGATTTCCTGGATATAAGGTGGCAGGGAATACCATAAGGCTATGCATCTCCTGGAGCCCTGGCTATTTTGTACTCTGCCTAAAAACATAGGTGGAGAAGGAAAATGAGTGGAAAGGGGAGGAGAATGAGCAAAGCTCACTGAATCTGTACTGACATCGATTGAAAACAACAACAGCAACAAAAATCCATCAGCAGCTGATGTTAACAATAATAGTCTATGAACCATGTTTATACATTAATATAAGCAGTTTAAATAGGTATCTAAATGAAATGGACGATGATAAGCTATGTGTGCAGACTTAATAATATGCTGCCATTTATATTTTGCTATTATAGTCATGTTTTCAAACAGTTTGTTCTTGATCCTTTTGGCTCCCGAAAGCCGCAAACCCAGAAGTGACTGTTTCAGTTTGCAAACTATTTCTGGAAGCCGAACGTCCAACGGGGCTTCTGCAGCTTCTGATTGGCTGCAGGAGCTTCCTGCAGCCAGTCAGAAGCAGCTCTTTGGTTTCTGAACGCTTTGGAAGTCAAACAGACTTCTGGAATGGATTCCGTTCGACTTCCGAGGTACAACTGTATTTGCATGAAATGTATTATCATTGCCTGGATTGTGGAATTGTGTTTTGGAGCTGGGGTGGGCTGAGTCATAGTTGCGATGTGCACAGGATTGTCCTTTGGGTGAGGCGACACCACTCTAAATCTTTGGGTTCACAAAAAATCTTTGTGTTCACACAAAACTGAGCACCTGAACACTCTGATGGGTCAAGTTCACTCTGATTTTCACGTTTCACATTGTGCTTTTCTCTCTTTCTCCTTTTAGGTATCCTCATGGGAGCATTTATAAAAATTATAGAAGCTCAAAAGCTAGCCAACTGGAAGGTACTCCGACAACATTTTAAACTTCTTGGGTTTTTTTTAACATATCTTTTATGCTGCGCTTAATTTGAGCAAGCCAAAGAAGTGCTTTGTATCCCTGAAGCAGGACGAATCTTGCACTGGTCATCCCAGCCCAACAAAAGAAGCAGTAGCAGCAGCAGCTGCCTGGGGCATCACCATTTAAGAAGCACTGGGCTAGTCCAGGGGACTCGGAAAGGGGAATACAGTTGCCGCACCTACCCTCACCCCTGCCACACAGATGTTAGCACTCTGAGAGATGTGTGCCCCATTCCTAATAATTTTCTAGTTGCAGCTCATTTTCCTTCCCGCAGTTCAACAGTCTCCTCTCTCTCTCTCCCTCCCTCCTTCCTGCCCAGATGCAGGAGAGGATAGGAGGCAGGCAGCACAAGTTGTCACTTACGGTTCTGACATAGCTTAACTGGGCACTCTTCATCCTGGAAATGCTGCTAAAAACGAGCCGAATCAGTGAATGAAAAATAAAATCCAGTAGCTAAAAACTGTCCAGCATGTTCCTTTAAGGCATATGCACTTAGGTTCAACCCTACCTGTTTTGGGCACACCAGTCACACCAGCGGGGACTGGCTGGTGCATCTGAACCAAGCAGGATTGAACTCTCTGTGCAACAGCCACGGCTTCGCATGACATCATGTATGGTGCCACATAAGTCATAAGTTGTGGGGCAACTGGGCATGGTTTGGGGAAAACTGCCTTGGTGGGCCAAGTTTTGTCCATGGGCTGAACATTCCCCATCCCTGCTTTAAGTACTGCCTGCTCCCAACCAGCCCTATGCTCTTTTATACCTTTAACTACTACTTTTTGTATCTCGGGAGCATCTGTTGGGCTTCCGTTTCCCCACTACAGGCTGCTGCAGTTACACAGTGCTTTGACCCAGTCCGCTTTTGTCTAGTTTCAGAAACAGCTAGGGAAGGAAGTTTGCATACAAACAGATCAGTGCTAATCTAAGTGTTGTCCGCTTTGCCTAACTGCAGCTCTCCAGAATCTCCCAAGAAATATTTTGTGGTCCTATTACCTTGAAAGACCTTTAAACTGGAGGTGCTGGGGATCGTACTTGGAGCGGCAGATGTCATTACTTTATGGAATTGCCTTGCCGCAGGATGTGGGGATGGCCACCAGTTTTTATGGTTTTGGGAAGGGATTAAGAGGTGTTTAAAGGCGATTACTGTCTCCACCTCATGAATTACCTGGGGGTGGGCATTGCAAAAGGTGGGTGCTATAATAGAGCTTTTGACATTAGGGTGGGGATGGACACCCTGGTCCTTAATCCCAGCTATATTAAAGTATTGGGTTTCTCTGTTTATTTTTATGGGCAACTTTCACTTCCACCCTGGTGCAAAATAGCTCTTCACTGTGAAACAGGAAATAATCTGTCTAGACAATGAGATAATTCTCTCTACACTTTTTATATCACTATATCTCTTTATCTACCCCCCTTTTCCATCCATTTGATTCAATTCCCCATCCCACCTGTAATGGTTATATAACAATACCTAGTTGCTTAGATTTCTTTTTTAAGAATCATAATAAAAAATGTGGTCTACTTCTAATCACGAAATGTGTTCAGCTCTTTTTTAAAAAAGGGTTATCAGCACTTTACAAGCCTGATATTCAATTGGAATGACGGACTTTAAAAGTCAGCACTTAAAAAATCTGCAGCCCTATGTAATTTCCAGTACAAATGTTGTACTTGTAAATATAAAATGCAGGAGAAAGCCATGAGAAATTGACAAAATGGTTTTGCTGATGTCAGCTTGCAGCATTTAAAAAACAGAAAGTGTGGCAAATGACTGTTTAAAACCAATTTGTCTGAGTTAAGCTTTTTCCCCAACACCCACAATATGTGAGCTTTTAAGCTCCATCAATTATATTAATATCAGAGATTTGCAATATTTGGAGGAAAAAGCAGCTGTTAGTCCTTCCTGTGTAGCTTTGTGGATCACTGAATAACTTAGTATTTGAGGATTTGACCTGGAGCCACAATTCTGAGTTTCAAAACATCTTACTACACCCTCCCTGATTCCCCACTCTGCCCTAGAGCCACTATCTTGTCCTTCATTTTAGCTATGGAGTATCTACCTGACTCTTGTTCTTGACTTCCTTTTTGACCCCTCTCTATTGACTAGTTCCTTTGCTATTGCCTTTCTCCCTGGTGGGATCTCCACCTGTGCCTAGGTTACCTGTTTGGGCTAGTGAGCCAACGCTGAAAACACTTGAGGTTTCAGTGCTGGACCATTATAGATTGTGTGTTTTATGTATAGTTGTTTCCCTTAGTGGATTTGGGCAGAAAAAGGGGAAGCAGCCTGGGAAGTATCTGTTGCTACTAACTGACCTCTATGGCCCCTGAAGAATGAAGAATCTGTTGCTTGGGTCATGCAGCCTCAGAGAGTTGTTTAGGGTGCCTCCGCTATTTTGTGTGGCGGGTGGTGGTTCAGGCACATAAAGCTGGAACAATTAAAGTGGATTAAAGTACTCTGTCACTCTAGCACTACAAATCCACTTGAGAAAAGAAATCGACTTTTTGCGGTTAGGAAAGTGATGGAGAAATTTTGAACAGTGTGGGATGAATGGATGATGAAAGGGAAGACATATGAACGTTCATTGTTACATAATATCCCCACAAACAGATGCTCAGTAAAGATCAGATATAATCTAACGGGTCAGAATGTACACTCTTTCTTTAGTGTTTGTCAGAGAAAGGGAAATCTCTTAGCTCTGGACCAAGAAGTGACCATGCTGCTTTATAGTCCATTATAGTTCACCAGTAAAATGCCATTAAGAGTATTCCCAGCTGATGGTAGGTGTCATGACTGGGCTTTAGGAAAGGGGTGGTCCCTGTGGATTGTAAAACGTGGCATTTAAGACTTCTTGGTCAAAGCAAGCCTTTTGAAACATGCTTACTTTCTATAAGGAACCAGTGCAGATGCTGAGCTACAAGAACAATGTTATTTCCTGTATCTCATCTCTGCCTGGAATTTCTGCACCTGTTGTGGCCTCCACACTGTGGAAGGAGGACTTTCCATAGTATGGGAAGCCACCTTTGTCAATGTAGATAGCGCGCATCTGTGACAATCAGTGATAGAACCCATCACAGTTCCACATACATATTAAAGTTCCACTTATTACTGGTTGCATTTCTGATTCTGAAAGCCAAAGATAAGAATGCTTCAGTATTTCCTATAGTGAAATGTAGTTTTTTGCAGAACAGTAGGCTCACGTTCCCTCGCTATTTATTTGGATGCAGCAGTTCAAATTGTGCTTCCTTTTTTCAGTAATTGAATGAAAGGCAATTTAAAGGTAATCCTGAGGATGTTTGCTGCCCTAAAGCCCTCTTCATGGTGGGGAATGGGACAGATTAATATAAAATTCCTTTCCTAGTGTATTTGTTTCTTAAAATATTCCCATTTTGGTAGACGCTTCAAAAAAGCTGGAGTTGGGTTTGTTTGTTCCAGATGTGCTATCCTTTTAATTACAAATTTTGAAATTTCCTTCTCATATATCTTTTTGTCTACTGTATTTTACAGGAAGAAGAAATGTTTCGCCCAAATATGTTTTTCCTTCTTTTACTTCCACCAATTATATTTGAATCTGGGTATTCATTACACAAGGTGAGAAATCGTAGATCCTTTGTAGCTATGTTTGTGTCTTGGGCAGTGCTGTGATTACAGCTACATTGGAGTTGACAGGAGACATTCACTAAAATGTCATCATTTTATGTCAAGTGAATCTGAGGGTTGGCTCACACATCACTTAGCTACTAAAGTGCTGGAAACTCTTGGGAAAGACAAAATGTTAATTTCTCATCATGGTACCTCAATGATGTGATGGGCCATTCATACAAATTTGAACCAGCCCTTAAGAGAAGAACTTGGGTGATCCTAATATTGAGGCTTGTATCTTTCAGTACCATGACTTCATTACTTATGCCTTGATCAAAAAAAGTCAAAACCAAAGAGTGATCTAGTTCAGTCCTTTGTTGCAAGGCCTGACTATCTCCCTGCCCAATACCACCATTGCAGTCCACCAGATTCCACTAGATCCACTAAAGAAAGATTACAACAGGGCAGAATTCCAGAGTGCTTCCTGAAGTAAGGGAAAGAGAGTACCTTAGTCTTGGTTCATCTGGCTCAAATGCATTTAATAATCATATCACTACTGAACTGAGGAAGGGAAGCGCCAAGATTGTACCTCCTTGCATCAGCTACACAGGCAGGTTGTTGGGCGAGGTGGGTGGCAACAATCTGTTCCGCCAGCCAGTGATCTATTTCATCTTGGAGAAAGCCTTGTTTCTGCACACTGATTGCTCTCATCAGGGTGGGGCATGTAAGTGCCCCAGCAGCTTTAAAGCCAAACAGATGTGAATGCACTTGGTTCTTTGTTTGCTCTAATAGAATGAAAAAATGTCTGCACTTTGCAATTAGCTTCTAAGAACATGAGTGCTAGGCCTTCCTAAAAGTCAGCGCCCCTGGTTCTGAAAGCCCTGTCTGCTAATCTTGGCATGCATGGCTGAGCTCTGTTTACTTACTCATGGGCAAACACATTCTGTGCTTCTCCAATACATTCTTCTTTATGATTACTTCATGCGTTCAGAGGCTCAGCTTCCAGGTTCCGGATCTGAACCCAGATGATTGCTCACCCAGATTTAAGTCCTCTCTAAACTCACTATTGTTTGTTCCTCCCCTCCACCTGTTTTTAGGGCAACTTCTTTCAGAACATCGGCTCCATCACACTGTTTTCTGTGATTGGGACAGCAATTTCGGCTTTCATTGTCGGTGGAGGAATTTACTTCTTGGGTCAGGTGAGGTTGCCTGAGTGCATGCTGTTTGTAGTGGTGTGAAATATTGGGCCGCTGCTAAGGGCTGGGTCCTTTGACCCACATACAGGATTGTGGAAAGAAATGCTTGAAGACACTAGACTTTGTGGCGCTGGAAAGATTGGCATCTCAGACACACAACTAGCAAGCAGACTTGGGTCAGCATAGTAATAATAATACTAATAATAATTTATTATTTATACCCCGCCCATCTGGCTGGGTTTCCCCAGCCAGTCTGGGCGGCTTCCAAATGAATATTAAAAACAGTACAGCTTCAAACATTAAAAACTTCCCTAAAGAGGGCTGCCTTCAGATGACTTTTAAAAGTAAAATAGTTGTTTATTGCTTTGACATCTGCTGGGAGGGCGTTCCACAGGGCAGGCGCCACTACCGAGAAAGCCCTCTGCCTGGTTCCCTGTAACCTTACTTCTCGCAATGAGGGAACCGCCAGAAGGCCCTCGGTGCTGGATCTCAGTGTCCGGGCTGAACGATGGGGATGGAGACGCTCCTTCAGGTATACTGGACCGAGGCCATTTATGGCTTTAAAGGTCAGCACCAACACTTTGAATTGTGCTCGGAAACGTACTGGGAGCCAATGCAGATCTCTCAGAACCGGTGTTATGTGGTCCCGGCGGCCACTCCCAGTCACCAGTCTAGCTGCCGCATTCTGGATTAATTGCAGTTTCCAGGTCACCTTCAAAGGTAGCCCCACGTAGAGCGCGTTGCAGTAGTCCAAGCGGGAGATAACTAGAGCATGCACCACTCTGGCAAGACAGTCCGCGGGCAGGTAGGGTCTTAGCCTGCGTACCAGGTGGAGCTGGTAGACAGCTGCCCTGGACACAGAATTAACCTGTGCCTCCATGGACAGCTGTGAGTTCAAAATGACTCCCAGGCTGCGCACCTGTTCCTTCAGGGGCACAGTTACCCCATTCAGGACCAGGGAATCCCCCACACCCGCCTGCCCCCTGTCCCCCAAAAACAGTACTTCTGTCTTGTCAGGATTCAACCTCAATCTGTTAGCCGCCATCCATCCTCCAACAGTGTTTGGCTGTGATGACATTCGGGGTGCGGGGTTGGGCTGTTACTCTGGCTGATTTGTCAGGCAGATCAGTGTAATGTCAGACGCAACCTTCAGAAATCCACATTCCCTCTTGGACTGAACGTTGCATCGTACCAGGATCAAAATGTCTTTGGTGATGTTGATCTAGGAATAGGGCCAAGTTGAATGACATGAGGGATTCAGAAACGAGAGAACTACCTTCCCACAGGGGCAAAAAGCAAGGGACAAAATATCCAGAAGTGCTGAGGAAATTCTTTTTTAAAAAAATACTTTTTTAAAAGATAAATTTCATAGGTGTGTGTATACAGAAATTTTAGAGTAACTTGATGGCATATTAGAATATTCCCTTCCTTTTCCTCTCGAACCCCACCCCCCACCTGGGCATTCATAGAATTATAGGATTATAGAATTGGAAGGGACCATGAGGGTCATCTAGTCCAACCCCCTGTAATGCAGGAATCTTTTACCCAATGTGGGACTCAAACCCACAACCCTGAGATGAAGAGTTTCATGCTCTACTGACTGATCAGAAGCACCTTCAACAAGTTATCATCTCCATCTTACACATTACAGGTACAGTGGTACCTCGGGTTACGAACAGTCTTGCTTACGAACGCTTTGGGTTACGAACTCAACAAACCTGGGAGTAGGTGTCCCGGGTTGCGAACTTTGCCCCGGGATACGAATGCAATCCACTTGCAGGGCCACAGGAGGCCTATGTAGGGAATGCGTGCCTCAGGTTAAGAACGCTTTGGGTTAAGAATGGACTTCTGGAACGAATTAAGTTTGTAACCCGAGGTACCACTGTATTCAGCTTTTCATGCTCACCATGTTGGTATTTTACATGAGGAAGAAACAGCTGGTGATAACTGATGATAGTTATACTCAGAGTAGGCTCACTGAAATCAATGGACCTAAGTCCATTGATTTCACTGAGTCTGAGTATGACTAATGTTGTATACCACCCAGTTGTTGCTCCTCTGCCTTATGCTACTTTAAGCAGCTACTGTATTCTGAACTGCAGAGACTTTTAATAAATCCCAGTGCAAGGGGAAAGAAAGCAAATTTTTCACACCGGGGAACTCCTGGTAATTAATTACACCGCAGCAGGGACTGAATTCTTACCTAGCATCATGGTTAAGTCAACCCTGCCCTAGACTACGGTATCCCAGAGGGCCATTGTTCACAGAGGAGAAAGAGAGAGACTTTGCAATGTGTCCAGCAGTCTTTGCAAGGGAGTCATTGTAAGTCAACTTTTCATATCACTTTCATGTTGTGTTTGCCAAAAAATAATAATCATAATATCGTTTCTGCTATTTCGGCACCCAGGGCAATGTATAAAATACTGTTACAACTGTAAAGATAAAAATGTGGTATTTTACACCTTGAATAAAACCAATCATTGCAATGAAATGACTATAAATTTACAATTGTAAGCCAAAGCTAACAAAATAAATTTCAGTTGGGACTGATGCAAGGTTATGCACTTATGCAGGAAGAACCAGCTGTACAAAATTCAGCTCCCTCTGCCTCTCCTCTCATGCTCCAATCTAACTCATAGTTGCGGTGCCCCCGAGGCTTTGCACCCAGTGCAGCTGAACAGGTTTTGCGCTCCCCTAAATCTGCCTCTGCATGGTCTGGCTTATTCTTTTTTCTGAACGCAGGATCATGGTTTGTTTCATCCCAAACAGACCACAAGGGAAGCCACTTAGTGCTCGTAGTTTGAGTGAAACAAGCTTCAGGTAACAAAAGCCAGACCACAGCTTCTTTCCCAGTAGGAGTGGAGAAGGAGCGTTAACCACGATTTAATGTCGCAGGAGAACCAGCCTTTTTCAAGTGGTCATACATCTTCCTTGCTTTTGCCCTTCAGATCTGTTTCTTGTATAACAGCTTGCTTATATTATGAACATTGCAAAGTATGAGCAAGTAATTTGCTTCTTCTGCTTACGACTCATGCTTCTGCAAGCTAATGTGCTCTTTACTGTTGCCTTGCAGATATATTTTAATTAATTCGGATCTTCCCCCGTCCCTCATTAAAAGTGTTGTGTAACCTAAGTGGATAGCTTAGTCTCCTCATTTGAGCCCCTTCACCAATCACAGCATTGTCGCATTCATTGTCCCATACCAAGTTTAAGTCTTGCATTTACCCAGACATGTTTCCCAATGGGGCAAATAGCAGTTTCAGGAGAGAGGATTTATTTTAGGAAAATTGTGTAGACAAAAGGCTTAAGCCCCTTCCCTCGGTGCTATTACCCTAATCTCCCTCCTGCCCTCAGTAGCTGCTTCTCCCCTTCCCTTTTAAGGAAATACCAGGATATCTATTAATAGATTTCTTATGTCTTGTCCAGTTTGATTCCTAATGTGCCAAGAAAACCACCACCGCCCATTTTCGCACCCTGTAATTTATCATTTGTTGTAGTCAGCTGGGGATCAGTCCTTCTGTGGTCTTCTGATTCACCTCAGTAAAGCATCTCTTGACCACCTCATTCTCCATAGGCTTCTATGATCCATTTATTTCTGTTAGCGTCCCACTCTTGTGCATTTTATGTTAGCTGTCATTCCTGCAATGCAGGGGGTTGGGCTAGATGACCCTTGGGTCCCTTCCAACACTACAGTTCTATAATTCTATGTCATACTACATTTTATTCTATTTTATGTTAAGCATGATGGCAATATATAGCCTTCTGTGGCCCTCTTATTTTGTGCAATGGAGTCTAGGGAAGGGATGGGAAACCTCAGGCCCAGGTACCAAATGCATCCTTCCAGGCCTCTGTATCCGGCCCTTAGGACTCATGCCAGGCCCCCTTTGCCCTGCTCTGTGTCCACCTCAATAATGTGTACTTGAATGGGGCATAATTCCCCTGTTTGCCTAGATGGAGGGTTTGTCTGCCTGTCTGCTCCTCACCCCCTCTCTCTGGCACTTTCATGGTTAACTTCTGTCACACCCTTTGCTCCTCCCATTTCTTGCCTCTGGCTCCTCCCACCATAGGCATGCAACCTTCAGAAGGTTAGCCAAGAGGAAATATAGCTCTTGAGTTGGAAATGTTCCACCAACCCTTCTCTAGGTGTCAAAATTACATTTTGCCAGAAGCGAACCAGCTGTAAATCACACAGAGTAGGTGAAGTTAGCTCTTTATTAGAAAAACAGGATCGACACAGCAGTGCCAGGTCTAATGAGCCCAGCAAGTCCCTTGCTCTTCTGAAGCAGTTGCAGAGACTAAAGGTCCCCATCTTCCCACAGCTGCCTAAGTCTCCTCCTCTCCAGGGTTTTCCCCAGGCACTCTGAGACTGTGCCAGCATGCCTATCTTTGCTCTTCTCACTTCATGCCTCTACTGGTCCTGGGGGATCAATGGGAAGCAGAGCTGATCACAGCAAGAGGAAGAGACCCCCACGCTTCCTCACTAGCCTGACTCATCTTTACATCTTGGCCTCCCTCCTCTCCTGCTTGAGCTTATGATTCTGGATTTCTCTCTGCCACACACTCTTCCTGTTCACTAAGCCCTGTTACCTCTTCATCTTCCGGCACCTCCCCCCCCCCGGCTTCTCCCTCTGACCACTCGTCTTCATCCCACCACCACCACCCAGGCTCTGAGTCTTCTTCCCTTGGGGATTCCCTAGCTGGTTCCCCCCACAATTCCGCTGCATCCAACCAGCCCATGACACATTCATTAGCATTTAACTTGTATGCATTGGAAAAAAATAAAAATTAAACAGAGGGCGGAAAGGGGGCAGGTGTCCGGGAAAAGGGACTTTGTCAATCCCACCTGCTATTGAACCTAGTGTGTTTTGACAATTTTAGCTATAGACACATAAGTTGTGGGATTACTGTACTGTCTAATACTATACCTGATCATGTTTTGGTTCATTTTTTAAACAAAATTGCTGTAGCAAGCTGTGCTGCTTCTTTATGCTTCTCTGAACAGTAAATTAAGATTCTGATAACCTGTAATGCCAAATAGTTATCTGGTCTTCAGTGTTCTCAGTCTTTTACAGAATCTGCTTTTCACACTATGGCAGTATATAAATTAATTAGGATGTATGAGCTGCAACTGTAAGAGTTCTCATTTGTCAGAATTTTATAGGATGCATGCTTCTTTCATGGCACAAAAATACAAGTTTTTTAAAAGCACAAAAGTTAATTTTTTAAAAGTCTTTTTTTCTGTTTTTGTTGCTTTCCCCCCTCTAGGCTGACGTTATTTATAAGCTCAACATGACTGACAGGTAAGCTTTTGGCAGAATCTGTGTCATTATCTATTATTTGTGTAAGAGATTCTCCAAAATGATACCTCTTGATGAAATTGGTACTTATTTGAAGAGTGGTTAGCAGATCCTCGAAAGGTGGGAACCCAGCTACCTGCAACCACAGCTCATTCCATGCTGATTCAGTTCTCAGCTATGGCTAATGTGGAAATTTGTGCCAGGGAGGGCAGGGGATGCGGGAGAAGGAGGACACAATTCTGTACCGAGCCCTTCCAGTCTATTAATTGTTGATAAGAAGTCACCTTAGTTTCATCTGCACCACTCTGTTCTGTATTAATTACAACGTTTCAGTTGGCTTGTTATTAAGCATCACTTAATAGTGATGCTTTGTGTCTAAAGAGAAATGGCATGGTTAACCATTGCAAATACTGCTCCCTTAGGGAAAGTGGGATCTACCCTCAACCAGCCCCCACTTGCATGCCTTCATACCTACAACCAATCCAAGGAGCAGGACAGCCTATCAACTTCTTCCTTCTTAAACTCTGTGTTATGCTTGTAGATCTCAGTAGAGAGGAGGGTGGAGACAAAACTAGAATTAGTTGGCTATGCCTGCCATTGCCTCAGGCTGCACCTGCTGTTGGTGTCCTTGCCTTCTGCCCTACCCTCCCAGGGGGTACAAGCCACTACTGCTAAATATGAGGGACGTTTGATCAAAAATATGTACTTGCAAAAGCAGAAGTGCAACTGCTGAGAAATCTGAAAAGCAGGTGTAAATGATTTCTCAGCTTATGATTATCACTGGCGAGATAATGCCTGCCGGTTTTCACTCAGATCTGGCCAGTTAATGGGTAGCAGAACTTTCCCAGCAGCTTCTTTCTTTGTTAACAGTGCCCTGTTCTTTAAAACTTCTACTTCTTCTTCTTCTTCTTGTTGTTGTTGTTGTTGTTGTTTTTATTATTATTATTATTATTATTATTATTTGTACCCCACCCATATGACTGGGTTACTTCAGGATGCTCACAACCTTCATTTTGAATTAGTAACATGGTGAGAATCAGTTCAAAGTGACACACACATTTGATCTGGTAATAGTTTATTTCACTTAACAGATTGATCAAAAGGATTTTGAAAAGGATATTGCCACTTAGTTTTTGGTAGCTGTTGTCTTCTGGTGTGAAAAGTCACTTCTGTTAAAACTGATTTATTTTTTTTAATCCATTGATGCATCCCAGGACTGCTCAGCGATGCTTATTATTACATGCACTGTAGCGTTAAATAGTTCAAAAACAATGCTTACACTTTTGTTTATTCCTTTTTGTACAGCTTTGCTTTTGGCTCCCTGATCTCCGCTGTCGATCCAGTAGCTACCATTGCTATCTTTAATGCTCTCAATGTGGATCCTGTGCTTAACATGTTGGTCTTTGGGGAAAGTATTCTCAATGATGCTGTCTCAATTGTGTTAACAAAGTAAGTACATGCCATAATGTTCCTCTTTGCTTGTCAGGGAGTTGTGTTTTTTGGCTGCAGCATTTTGCTGTCAGAACCCCCCCCCTTTGCCTCCAGATAACATATGAAATAGCCCTATTCCCCAAGTGTACTTAGCTTTATGACCTGATGCTTTGTTTATAATCCCAAGGGTCTCAGCCTTCCAGTTTTATTCACCTCCAATGTCCTGATCTGCCTTTTTTCCTTTGATCCCTGCTTACACACAGAATGCTTCCCTCCCACATTCTCACCTGCCTTGTTGATCAAAGGAAAGAGCACCTTCTTTTTTTGTAGATAATATTTTCCAAGGAGGCAGGATCTATCCAGCATTGTAACACACACACACAGAAAGAGAGAGAGAGAGTGTGTGTGTGTGTCCGGGCCTTCTGCTGGTGGGTTTATTCTTAAAAAGTGCATCTCCTCTTTGCTTAGACATATTCCCATCTATTTAGTTGCAGCGGGCATCTTCCTGGCTTATTTTGTACCATTGCTTAAGAGCATCACAAAAAGCGAAGCTAGACTTCCAGATTATTGTTGTTTTTTTCAGTAGAGTTGTGTTTCCCCCTGGGGGGGGATTGCATCAGCACTTGATTTAATGCCTCTTGACATTCTACTTGTTATATCACAGTAAAAGCATTTTAAGAGCAGTTTCAACAAAGAAATAGAGGTTGATGAGGTTTTTTTTATGGTGCGGAGCTTGCAAGTCATAAGATTCAAATATGTAGCCTCTTTCCTTGTCCTTTTTTTTTTAATTGTTCCCAGCACAGCAGAAGGCTTGACAAGAGAACATACGTCAGATGTGAGCGGATGGCAAACTTTTCTGCAGGCCTTGGGTTACTTTCTGAAGATGTTCTTTGGTTCCGCAGCGCTGGGAACTCTGACTGGCCTTATTTCTGCAGTAATATCCTTCGCTTTTAGGTAAAGTAAAGCAGATGCATCAAGCAGAATGCCTTTCCATTTTAATAATGACTCTCGGTCATGTTTCATACAGAGATTATCTTTTAAAAAAACAACAACAACCCAAAAACCACAAAAGCCTTTTTGTTGGCATTCTGTTCCCTCTCTTCCATTTCGTTTTTAATTGTAGCAGTGCCAGTGGGCAGTGATTTTGGATCACATTAAACCGTTGCATTTCTATGCAGCTCTCATTAAGGCATAAGCTACTGTATAATAGCTCATCACACATACTAATAGAGGGGTATAAATATGCTGATTGTTTGCTGTGCTAGTCCTAATGCATTAATTCCATTTTCAGTAATGGGTCATTTTTGTTAGCATATGCTCCAGTTTTCATATGTATAAAACATCCCATAAGCAGATTAGGGATTCTGCCCCACTTCTGCCCAATTTGGGGAAATTCTTCTGCCCAATTTGGGGAAATTCCTCCCCTCCCACTATAGCTTCATATGATTCAATGCTTATTAAGTTGTCCTTCAACTCTTGGGGGGGGGGTGAAGGGGGAGGGGAAGAGAAAGGGAAAGATTAATTGTGCATCACAGCCCCAAATGTATATACGGCTTGTTGGGCCATCATTCTCATTCATTAAGGATTTATGTAAAACTGAATTGGCTTTCCATACTAGCTTGAACTCCAGAGTCCCTCGAGTAGAGCCACATCTAGAGTTGCAGAGATTGTGTCTCCTTTGTGCTGACATAGTCTTGCGTTTTTAATGGTGCTTGACTTCATCTCTAACTGACTTCATCTTGCAAAGTCAGGGAAGTGCAGGTGGTATGTAATTCAACACCAGTTAAGCAGCTTCAAAAGATTTCTGGAGGAAAAAAATGGAAAACAAGCTGGCGATTTCAAAATAGTGCAGTGCATGTATATTTCAAAGGCAGAGTATATTTTTAATGTAAATAAAGAAATAGGATATATATATAGAGAGAGAGAGAGAGCGCGCGCAAACTTTAGCCAAAGGGTCTTTTTCATGTCATTCCTAATGAAAACACTGAATGGGGTTGTTTTGTAAAATTTAACCTTTGTGGTTGAGCTGGGTTGGTGGGAAGATGACCTTTTCATCTTTTGATCATTGACAGCTGATAACAGAAGAACAAAAATGAGGAGGCGAGTAGTTCAGTTTCCCTTCTATTAAATTTTTCCATTTCAAAAAGTAGTACCTTAGCTCTGGAGCATAATAATGTGTTAAGGCAAAAGGCAACTTACATTATTTGTTATCATCATACAGCTGAATGATTTGGATGAGAAAGGTATGTTTCTGGGTCACAGGCTTTCTAATAATTTTATTTATTTAGGTAAAGCATTTCTTATACTGTCCTTCCCCAAACTGATTCCAGTGTAGTTTGCAAGGTGAAAAACACAGGGGGATATGCTACTAAGTCATATTCACAGTAGATCCCCTGAAATTAATGGACAAATCCTTGCTTTCACCTTGTGGTGAATGAGGAGAGAGCTTAGCCAGCCACTTGTCCCAGTTCGGACAACATGCTAGGGCAAACCTTGGCTTAGTGCCACGTGGCATCAAAAAGGACCAGTGAGGAGCAAAGTGGCTGCAAGCTCCACTCCAGGAGCCTGGACAGTTGTGCGATGTTGATAAACCATGATTTGGCCTAGTGTGTTGTTCAAACCAGGCATTTGTATGCAGAGTGGGCCTGCCCTTCTTCTTGGGGCCTTTAAAATTCGATTCTTCCAACAGAGCATCACCACATGGCAGGAAAACAGCACCTGTTGTTCTACCTGAAGCTATATCAGGCATAGCCTATGTGGTGCCCTCCAGATGATGTTGGATTGCAACTCCCACCATCCATGATCATTGGTCATGTTTGCTGGGGCTGATGGGACTTGGATATCTGGAGTGTACAACATTGCCTGCCCCTGCACTATACAGCATGGAGAGAAGAATACAAGAACTCCGCTTTGCACAGGGTATTTCTCATGGGTCCTATATATTGGCTCACTATGGGACCTCCACCCCTAGCCCTCTTGTTCTCCTCTGGTCAAAAAAGAACTGTTTTTCTATTTGTCCGATTTTCCTGCTCCCGTATCTTTCTTTTATTTTGCTTAACTCTTTGATATTAACGTGCTGAAGCATATTGATTTACGGAAAACTCCTTCCCTGGAGTTTGGAATGATGATCATCTTTGCTTATCTTCCCTACGGACTTGCAGAAGGCATTTCTCTCTCAGGTAAGTTGCAAAACGAATAAGCCCAAGGCCTCTTGAGATTGTCAAAAAGATATACAGTCTGTCGGGATAGTCAGAACTTTCTGCTTCTTTGGCATATTTCTTGTCCACAATTTTCTGCAAGGGCTGTAGAGCTCATGCGCCAAATTTGTGCTACAGAGTCTTCAGTAGACTCTGCATCCGCTATGTTGCATCCAAATAAAAAGCTGTTCTGCTACTTCTGGAAGTTGCTTGAGCCCTAGTACAGTTTGTGGCGGACCTCCACAATGGGGGAAATGCACTGTTTCAGATCAGTGCATGCTTTTGTTCTATCTACCCCAGTAGCTCAGGGTAGAAGGTATTACCTAACCAAGACTAATGCTTGGTTTATTTGTGTCCTGGAACCCAACCTCCAGTCTGAGACTGAAAGAGAGGGGATAGATAGTGGGTTTAAATCCCCAATACATATAAACCTGGTGTTGCTCTGAGTTACTTTTACCTAGGGGAAGGAACAAGGTGGGGTGTGTACTCAGGCTGTACATTCTAGGTAGAAGAAAGAACACCTGTACAAGAGCCATGTGTCGTGTGAAGTTGATACTCAGGTAGTATAAATTAAGTGTCTGTTCTTGGTTGAACTCAGTCATGTCTATAGGAAGAGAAGACAAGGAAGCTCTCTCCGTATTGATTGATCTAAGCCTGCTTTGTAGTCGGTTCCAACACTTTTTGCTCATAATGTAACCCATGTGGTTACATTAGTCCCAAGGCTAATGCTACATTAGCACAAACGAGGGTGCTTCAGGAAACCCAGGTCCCTTTCCAGAGTCTGATATAATGAAACATTGGAATGCAATCTCCTGTTTTTAACACCATTCCTACTCTCCTCCCCAACCGCTACCCCCGCCACCAAATAAGGGATCTTGCATTAAGACTTGGAAGGAAATGCATGTTTAATCATCATGGAACGTAATGTAAGGAGCCTAAGTGCTTCTATGACCATTTCTCTATAGCATCTGGGGTGTTGTGACTTGACATAAGTCCATTTGCATTTATTATAATCACAGGTGGGTGGGTATGAAAGATTACAATCAAATAGTTGTGGTTTCCGCATATAGAATTTGAAACATTCTCCCTCATTCTTCCTCAGATACTTAAGAAAACTCCCATTTGATTTGCCACAAGTTGTTGTTGTTGTTGTTGTTGTTATTATTCTTTCCCACGTTTCCTCCAAGAAGCTCAAAGATGGCACATACAGTTCTTTCTCTGTTTTATCCTCTCAACAACCCTGTGAGGTAGGCTAGGCTGAGAGACAGTGACTGGCCCAGGCTCACCCAGTGAGCTTCATGTCTGATGGGGATTCGAACCCTGGATGCCCACATCCTAGTCTAAGGCTCTAACCTCTGCACCACAGTTGCTCTCTGATGTGTCTGTTCCATCTAAGCCTGCCTGCCATTCATCTTAAGCATCAGAGCTTGAAATCCATCTTGCTTTACATGTAAGAGGTACCCTATTCCTTCCCTTTCTGGTTGTTGCTTTATGATTCCATAGGAGGCATGATGGATTCATTCAGCTTACACAATGAATCTAATTCATCTAAGGCAGACATGGAGCAGCTCTTTTGATGACCACTTCCATTCCACTTATGATGGCAACACTTGTGTATTGGCACATACAATTTAGAGTGGATTTTCAAGCTCTTCCCCATCCTGTTGTTGTTGTTTAGTCATTCAGTCGTGTCTGACTCTTCGTGACCCCATGGACCAGAGCACACCAGGCACTCCTGTCTTCCACTGCCTCCCACAGCTTGGTCAAACTCATGCTGGTAGCTTCAAGAACACTATCGTACCATCTCGTCCTCTGTCGTCCCCTTCTCCTTGTGCTCTCCATCTTTCCCAAAATCAGGGTCTTTTCCAGGGAGTCTTCTCTTCTCATGAGGTGGCCAAAGTATTGGAGCCTCAGCTTCATAATCTGTCCTTCCAGTGAGCACTCAGGGCTGATTTCCTTCCGAATGGATAGGTTTGATCTTCTTGCAGTCCATGGGACTCTCAAGAGTCTCCTCCAGCACCATAATTCAAAAGCATCAATTCTTCGGCGATCGGCCTTCTTTAAAAACCTCCCCATCCTGAGGCGACCCCAATGATCCCATGTTTACCCTTCTGTAGCAGTGCATCCCAGATGAAATCTGGGAAACCGTGGAACTATTAATAATTAGAAATTTGGAGCCCATTCAGTGATTTAATAAACACTTAATGAAGTGTTAGGAATTACATTGGGCAAATTGAGTTATTACGTAACTGAGCATTTTTAAAAAATCAGCCAAGGGATTATGGAAACACTGAGGTTTTCTGAGCCTGTCAGCTACTATCAGATCACTATCTGTGTTCTAATGCTGCAGGGGCTTAGCCCCTTTTTGTGCCTGTAGCCCAGTCCTGATTGCATAGGAAGTTTTTCATTTCCTTTGTGCAAGCACTTGCACATCTGAGTGAAATTCCTCAGAGCTTGGCAAATGCTGTCTAGGTGGAGTTTGGTGACGTGTCATGTGTGATCTCATTTTCGTGGATGGTACATGCGGTGATTTCCCTACTGGAAAATACAGTGGTGCCTCGCAAGATGAAATTAATCCGTTCTGCGAGTCTCTTCATCTTGCGGTTTTTTCGTCTTGCGAAGCACGGCTATTAGCGGCTTAGCGGCTATTAATGGCTTAGCGGCTTAGCGGCTATTAATGGCTTAGCGGCTTTAAGAAAAAGGAAACAAACTCGCAAGAACTCGCAAGATGTTTCGTCTTGCGAAGCAAGCCCATAGGGAAATTCGTCTTGCGGAACGACTCAAAAAACGGAAAACTCTTTCGTCTAGCGAGTTTTTCGTCTTGCGAGGCATTCGTCTTGCGGGGCACCACTGTATCTCAGCCTGCTTCCTCCAGCTCTGTGAATACATAGAAGGTACACAGGGACTTTGAATCAATGGGCTTAGCTTTTAAACCATAGTTCAGGATCTTCGGTGTACTTTCAGATGGCCTCTGAGACCACAGTCACAATTGGGGGGGGGGGGAATGCCAAAGAATCATGGCTTTAGCTACCTTCAACCCACTTTTCTGTCTGCTTGAAAAAATAAATTTAAAAAAGCAGTTCCGTAGAAGCTTGAATGAGTTCACCTGCTGAATAGTTGGCAAGATGCCTTTAGTTTGATAAATCACAAGTCATGCAGTAAATCTTATATAAATTTTGTTTTAAAAATTGAAATCCTAAAAAAAAATAGTCTCTCAAAACTAAGTTACTAAGAAGCATCAACTCAAAAAAAGTGGGCTTCTGTAATTATAGTAGACTCCAACCTTGACTCAAAGTCCCAAACTACATACATATACGTACATAGAATCAGAGCTGGAAGGGACCCTATGGATCATCTAGTCCAACCCCCTGCAATGCCACAAAATGCACCCATACGGGGATCAAACCTGTGACCTTGGCATTATCAGCCCAATGCTCTAACCAATTTTGCTGACCGGCAAGGCTATAATGCTCAAAGTAACTTGCTCTGAGCCATATTATTTTCCATTCCAGCTCAACCTCACCAGTCCTTTAAACTGCTTTTGCTAAAGAAAGTATCAAGTTAATACAGTGGTGCCTCGCAAGACGAAATTAATCCGTTCTGCGAGTCTCTTCGTCTAGCGGTTTTTTCGTCTTGTGAAGCAACCCTATTAGCGGATTAGCGCTATTAGTGGTTTAGCGGCTATTAAAGGCTTAGCAGCTATTAAAGGCTTAGTGGATTAGAGGCTAAAAGGCTATTAGCGGCTTAGCGGCTTAGAAAAAGGGGGGGAGTGGAAAAAAATCGGAACACTCGCAAGACGTTTTCATCTTGCAAAGCAAACCCATAGGGAAAATCGTCTTGCAAAGCAGCTCAAAAACGGAAAACCCTTTCGTCTAGCGGGTTTTCCGTCTTGCGAGGCATTCGTCTTGCGGGGCACCACTGTAGTGCTTTCTGGGTTTCAGTGGGCTTTCACCCAGGCTCATGTGCTCATCTTGAAGGGACCACTTCAGATTCTGCCCCTCCCACCCCCTGAGCTGGCTTCCTAACTGCATTGAAGGTGAGAATATTGTTGATGATGAAAGCGGTATATTCACAGACTCTATGTAGTCCAGCGTTATCTGCTGTCCCAGAAAATATTTTATTTCCTTCTTGGTTTCTTGCAAGCTTTCCCCCCCCCTGAAATCTGGGCAGCGCATGCTGTGGAAGGACAGATGGTGCCGTTTCCTGGCCTGTAGATGTTTTGATTTATAGCTCTTCTACCCCTAAGGCAGAAAACATGTGGATTCAGCCTCTCATACAGTGATGCGGCTCGGTAGCCCGATCCAAAGTGCTTTAGGAGCTCCAGCACAAACCTGAGGCTCCGTCATAAGCAGGGACTGCCTCCCATTAATCTCAAAGATGCCTAAACATCAGCACCCATCCTCCGAGCTGTCTCCAATTTTGAAAGGAATAAGGAAGCCCTTGCGTATATAGGAGCTTCTGTGCTTTTAGAGCTCATAAAAATGTCCTTTGAGCCTGACAGTGACAAGTATGGCTATGTTTGCACCGGTTGAACCAGATGATTGAGGCACCTTTGGCAGCTGGCCAAACTAATTGTACAATGTCGATGCAACAACTTACACCCAAAGGTGGAGTAGGGCTCACTTCCTGATTTATTTTCCCTGTTCCCTTTTCTGCATCACAGAGCAGTGTTGATGTTTTGCTAATTGGTCTGGGATGAGCAAGAGCTGGGGGGAGATTAGTAAGGTTATGCATTGATACGTGAAATAATATTTATCAGATTTGTGCTGTTGTTTCTCCAGGTATCATGGCTATCTTGTTCTCTGGCATCGTGATGTCTCACTACACTCACCATAACCTCTCGCCGGTTACACAGATCCTAATGCAGCAGACACTGAGGACCGTTGCTTTCATGTGTGGTATATGCTGTCTTCTTCTTGGTCTCCTTAATCTGAACTTCAGCTATTAAAATGATTCCTGATTATCCACACACTCATGTAGCTCTCATGTAGCTATAGACTGGCTTGCCATCATTATTACAGTCGTGCATTGGAAGTCGAATGGAATCCATTTCGGAAGTCCCTTTGACTTCCAAAATGTTTGGAAACCGAAGTGTGGCTTCTGATTGGCTGCAGGAAGCTCCTGCAGCCAATCGGAAGCCACGGAAGCCCCTTCAGACGTTCGGCTTCCAAAGAACGTTCACAAACCAGAACACTCACTTCCGGGTTTGTGGCTTTCGGAAGCCAAAACGTCTGAGTACCAAAGCGTTTGGGATCCAAGGTATGACTGCATTATTATTATTATTATTATTATTATTATTATTAATCATTTATATTCTGCCCATCTGACTGAGTTACCCCAGCCGCTGGGCAGCTTCCAACAAACTGAAACTCAATAGAGCATCAGACATTAAAAACCCCTGACCAGGGAACTGTGTCTCACATTTGTATCCTGCCATGGAGCTCAGGGCAGTGTGGTTAGGAGTTATTCTGCACAGCATGATGCGTGAGAGGCAGTGTGGCCTAGTGGTTGGAGTGCTCGACTAGGACTCGAGAGGCCAGGGTTCAAATCCACACTCAGCCATGAAACTCACTGCCTCTCATCCTAACCTACCTCACAGGGTTGTTGTTAGGATCAAATGGCAAGGAGGAGAACCCTGCGCCCCACCTTGAGCAAGTAGCAGTGGTTTCAAGTTATCATAAGAGTCTCACTGGATCTAAGGGATGTGAACCTGCGGCCCTCCAGATGTTGTTGGACTCCAACTCCCATCAGCCCCCACCAGCATGACTAGGAATGATGGGAGTTGGAGTCCAGCAACATCTGAAGAGTCACAGATTCTCCATCTAGTTCAATGTCTTGGACATCACTGGGTATCCAGATGTTTCTGGGAAAGCCAGCATGGAGGTGATGTCTCGCCTCTGCTGTTGTCCCTCAGCTAATCGCCTCCCCTGCCTGTGAACCTGGACACTTAAGATACCTTGGGTAGCAGCTGCTGCCAGAGCGATCACATCTGAATTCATCTAACCACCGTTTAAAGCCATTCAGAGACATGAATTATAGGCAGAGAGAGAAGGAGAGAGAGAAATGTTCCTGTAGCCAGGGGAGTATCTCTTCCACACATTTCCGACTTACTAATAAAGAGTCTGCCAAGCAGTCTAAAGTCACCTTTACTGCCAAACAAGATAAAATGTGCAGTAAATCTTTTTCTCTCCCTCATCCTCCAGGCTTTGGCTAAGACTTGCCACAAGATTGATAACAAAATAGATCTCTTTGACTCCTTTCCCCCTGTAGGCTATTTTTAGATTTAGGAGATGCAACATGCCTACATTGCTGTTAAAAGCTTTTGGATATAAAGAAACTTTTTTTGGGGGGGGGGGACCTGGTAACAATTGAATACAAAAGAATATAAATACAAAAGTATCTCTGCATAGCCTGTCCTTTCTGATATTGCCTTATTTTAGCCATTTTTGTTTGTTATTTTAAGTGGGGATTACATTATTGTTATTATCACTGTCACATTTATGTCATACTTTTCATCCAAGGAGCTCTGGGTGCACACTGTTCTCCTGCTCCTTATTTTATCCTCACAATAACCCTGTGAGGTAGGGTTAGTCAGAGACAAATGATTACACCCAAACATTAGGAAGAACTTCCTGACAGTAAGAGCTGTTCGACAGTGGAATTTGCTGCCAAGGAGTGTGGTGGAGTCTCCTTCTTTGGAGGTCTTTAAGCAGAGGCTTGACAACCATATGTCAGGAGTGCTCTGATGGTGTTTCCTGCTTGGCAGGGGGTTGGACTCGATGGCCCTTGTGGTCTCTTCCAACTCTATGATTCTATGATTCTATGATTGGCCTGAGGTCAACTAGTGAGCTTCATGGCTGAGCCCTCTTCTCACTGGTCCTAGTCCAACACTCTTAATTGCTAAACACATTAATTAATTTTAAGCACATGCAGTTGTCTATTCCTGATCAACTAGTTATGTGAGCCCAAATGTAAGGCTCTTTGTGTCAGTACATCCAAAGTAGAATCCATTTGCTCTCATCTGTTTCTCTGCTCTCTCTCACGGTTTTCACACAGGTAGCATATACATACAAGGTCTTTAATTATTAGGTGGGGTGAGTTGCTGTTGCTTTTGTTCACCAGTTCATTGTATGTTTCCCCAACTTAGAACATAAAAGGAGATACAGCCCAATTTTAGAGCTTTCTGCAAAGGAAGCAGAAGAGGAAACTCCTACTCCCTGTTTCCTCTTCTACTGCCTTTAAGAAGAAAATAGAAAATATCAGGGTGTCATGAATGCTTCTTTCCATTTCTCTTTACAACACTATTCCGGCTGCCTGTTCATTTATGCAGCTGCATACGTATCAAGCGGTCCTTTTAAGAATTCCCCACACCGTTCAGGCCACAGTAATTCAGTGCTAATAAACTGCAGCATCAAAGGGCTATGCATGTGGTTTTGCATTATCCAGCCTGGTTGACTGTTTGTCTCTGTTTTCTCTCTCTTTCAGAAACATGCGTTTTTGCATTTCTAGGCCTATCAATATTTAGCTTCCCTCACAAGTTTGAAATGTCCTTTGTCATCTGGTGCATAGTAAGTACTTTCTTAAGGGATAAACATTCATACTTTTTTTAAGAGAGGTGTTTGGTGCTGTTTCAAAGAACCCACAAATTTTAATGGTTCCATTTTCTGATGAGTTATAAACCCACTGAATAGCCATTGTGTTTTGTTTTGTTTTGTTTTGTTTTGTTTTGTTTTGTTTTAAAAAAGCTTCTCTTTTGCAAAATAGGAATAATGGCAAAGCATTCTTGGTGACTGCACTTAGGGGCACCATGTCAAAAGCCTGAGACAGCTTTTCAAAAGTTCTATCTTGGTCAAAGTTCTCAAGGGTCTGTGATTTTGGCATAGATTCTCTCTGTAATATATTTATCTAGGTATATGTGAAAAGTTCAGAAATGCAGGTCTCAAGAGCAGGGTGAATGAGAAAGTTAAGTAAATTAACAATCACACTCTGGAGTTGTGGGATTTTCTTATAATTTAGAAATGTCCACCCTAATGAAATCCCATTGACTTTTAGTGGCTGTGCTTATTAAGTTAACAGAGCTCTGTGAATAGATCAGATTAACAAACAGGTTTTTGAAGTCTGCTTAAAGGTTTGTTTGGTCGAGGCCACCCTCACTTCCGTGGAGGGGGAGTCCCATAATCTGAAGGCCTTTTCTGTGGTGGCCCCTCAGTTTATGGAACTGCTATTTGTCAGAATAGAATTTAGCAGACTAACAGAAACCTGCAGTTTACTCTTCGGGGAGGGGGGAGGATTTGGATGGGGCTTTGTCCTCTATCCTCACAAGCTGATGCCTCTGGCCCTAACTGTTCCCCTATGAAAAAATTCACCACACACCACTGCTCTTTTACCAACTTCTAAGAGGCTGCAGCAGGAACCAGTGTGGGGCTCTGGGTTAAGAGCCTCACTACGAGGCTGGGAGAGCAGCTTGAACAGCACATTGCTACTAGCACTATATCTTGTCCCTGATCTTGATGCACTCATTACCTGAACAGCCCCTCAGTTTGCCTTTTTCCTGAGCCTTCCATTGACCCTCCGCTTCCTGGGGCATGGACCTTGCACTGCCCCTTGGTTTGCTTTTTCCCTGAGCCCTTATTGGAGCAAATAACTTGCCTGGAATTGGACCTTTGAGCGGCCTTGGACATCCCTGCCTTGCACAAATCCCCTGCAACCAGGGACCCAGCAAGGGCAAGACATTGTGACTTGTCCTGTCCCGCATCCTGTTTCCAGCATTGGCCTGCTGGGTGCCTTCATAATAAGCTCGCAAGCACGACAAAGCAGTGATGGCTACCTTGTTTTGTCACGTCCGTCTGTCCCCGTCCCCCCGCCATGTTTGCTACTGGAGAGGTACTGCCTCTGACCATCTCGCTCTCTGGAGGCCTTGGGAGCTAGGCATTTGCTTCTCTTTCGAAACAAAAGGTGCACATCTCAGAACACGACATGTTGTTATGCAGTGGTTGTGCAAGAAACCCATAGTTCTTGCCTAAGCTCTGGCAATATATAGTCACAATTACTTAATATGCACTCTGCTCCCTTGCATATTTCCTTGGAAGTGTCTCTTTTTATTTAGAGCTGCTTTATTTCCAAGTAAACGTGGGGATTATTGGCTGCCTGCTCCATCTCATAGTCAGAAATAGTTAAGAGTGACAGAATGATGGATTCCTCTCCCAGCTTTCAGTGGGCAGCCTAAAGAGAATAGTCTACAGCAGGGACTGCTGCTAGCAGGGAGTGTTATTCTGTCACTCTTGAACAGTGAATTGCCAGGGGGAGGAGCATATGAATGATCTTCAAATTGTAGAGTTGGAAGGGACCCCGGGGTCATCTAGTCCAACCCCCTGCAATGCAGGAATCTCAGCTAAAGCATCCATGACAGATGGCCTTCCAAACTGCTGAAAAACCTCCAAGGAAGGAGAGTCCACCACCTCCCAAGGGGTCCACAGATAAGTTTGTGTGTGTGTGTGTATGCGTGCACACACACAAGAATATATATACCTACTTTTAGGACAATATGGGAAGGTTGTCTTTTGATGGGGTATAACTGAGAAATAAAAAAATACATCTATTATTTTACATACATCCCACACATTATTGTAACCTATATCACGAGCTACACCCCACTCCCCTTTTTAAAGAAATAGTTTTCATTATCCCTTTAGTTGGGGCGGTGAGCTTCTTACGCTTTCCATGGATGCAATTTTTCCTCTTCCCGCACAGCCCCTAAATCTGTTCTGTGTTTTCCCCTGGCCCTCTTGAGCAGATTTGGGGAGGGCACGGGGCATACGCAGGGACAGGAGAGGGAGGGGGAGTTGTGCAAAATAGAAATCCTTTTTCCGGTGGAAGCACTTCCTTGGATACTAACCCCTGGCAGAAGAGCTGGTATATAATGGGTTATTTGTGACTCTTGATTGTCAGCTGATCTGAGGAGCGTCCTCACTAGCCGCTTACAATTTGGACTGCTCTGATGTGCCTGAAATAATGCTTCCCCTTGCCCAGTGGCTAATTTGCTTGCCTTTTGACAGGTGCTTGTGCTTTTTGGCAGAGCTGTCAATATTTTCCCCCTCTCCTACCTGCTCAATTTCTTCCGCGATCACAAGATCACCCCAAAAATGATGTTCATCATGTGGTTTAGTGGTAAGTATTTTGGCTTACTTGATACTTTTTTTAAAAAAAATCCAATTCTTCATATTGTACTACTGATCAACGTTTATGGAGCAATGCAAGCAAAAAGACAGATCCCTACCCTGAGGAGTTTACAGTTTCCATTTTTTTTTTGTATGCTACTAATTTAACCGCCCTGCAGTAAAAAGAGGGGCATCAGCCAGCAGCAAAGCACAAGTTTTGCATTCTGAAGTTCTCCAGCTGAGGCATCTCCAGTGGAATGGCCAGGTAGGAGGTTGCTGTGTGAATGCTGTGGAGCCAGGTAGAAGGTGATGGGGAAAAACCGCCAGGTGGAGACATCCAGGCAGCATTACTGCCAGTCAGAGTAGGCAGTACTGGGCTGGATGTTCCAGTGACCTTACTCAGCATAAGGCAACTCAAATGTCCAACATTTTGTGAAGGAGACACTAGGAACATAGCAAGCTGTCCTATACCAATGGTCCATGTAAATCAGTTATGTCTGCACTGACTCGCAGCAGCTCCTCAGGGCTTCAGCCAGGGGTCCCTCCTAGGCCTGTCTGGAGATGCCTGGGATTGAACCCGAGGCCTCCTGCATGCAAAAAACATGTTACCACTGAGCTGCAACCCTTTCCCCAACAGGGTGAAGGGTAACAAGGGATGACAAATGCAGCCTTGTCAAAAGTCTGTGGGCTGCAGTAGATGAAACCAGGGTGCCGGGCATGGGATGTGCCCAATCTAAAAGCGACAAGCAAAACAACCAAATTGTTTGTGTAGCTTAAGAAGCCTGCCTATTGGTAAAGAAATTGCATTCCTTATTTTGCGGGCTTTTCCTCTGCTCATCTAGGCTTGCGTGGGGCCATCCCATATGCCTTGAGTCTCCATTTGGGCTTGGAGCCGATAGAGAAGCGGCAGCTCATTGGCACCACAACAATCATCATTGTGCTGTTCACCATCTTGTTACTGGGAGGAGGGACCATGCCCTTAATCAGACTGATCGACATTGAAGACTCCAAAGCCCGGCGAAAGAACAAGAAAGACATTAACCTCAGCAAGACAGAAAAAATGGTGAGCTCCTTTTCCTTCCAGGCTTAAGCGGGGCGGATCCTTCACTTTCGCCAAACTCTCTGACCGCTTCTGTCACTGTATGGGAATTAAAGTAAAGGCCAGACCTTCAGGCCAAGGAGTTGATGGCCTCCTGAATGTTCTGCATGGAACATCTCTACCCTTTAATCCTGGGCTTGACAGAGCCCTTTTCCAGTTTGTAATACCACTCACAACTTGAAGTTTAATGGCAAGTTATTTCCTTTAAGTGAAATAGCATTCCTGCTGAAATTCAGTCATGATAGCACTGGGTGGACTGAGTCACATATAAGTGGATGATAATAACACATAGATAGTGAGTCACACATCACTCAGGGAGACAGTGGTGTTCCTCTCCGCCATTAAGCGGCAGCTGTAAATCACTGGCAAACTGTTCAAAATGGGGATATGCACGGCTCTGTTCAGAGAACGGCAGAGAGAGTTTCCCAAAGAGTAAAGGTTGCTTACATCCACTATCTTGCCAAACCAGAAGTACTGTGAAACAGTTGGCTGTACCCAAGCTGTTGTTCCTCAATGTACAGAGCAGGTAGCAAAGTGTTCAGAACAGGCCAGTGCTTTACTGAGAAAATGAGTTGTACTGGAAGAGCATTCAGATCCACACCTCACGTGAACCTTCACATAAAGCCTGACGTGCCTGTTGCACCATATCCAGGTGTTGTGTCAAACAGGGCATGCCAGTGTGGTACCCACGGGTGAGATGCCCTTGAAGTCTTCCTCTAGTGCCCCTAAAGCCTCTGAACTCACCTTTCCACTCCAACTCACGGCCCCACTTGATCATGCAGTGGTGAGGACGCTTACCTTGTTCTTCCCTGAAAAGCACCTAGAACTGAAGCAGGAATTTGGAAGACTGGTCCTTTCCCCACTTCTCTTTCATCTCCATGTACTTTTCAAGGCCCAGGTTCATTCTACCTGATCTGACTTTCACCCAGATCCGTTGAAAAGTGAGCAGTGTGTGAGAAAGAGCGCTCACGCACGCATGCACACGTACGCTTTCTTTCTCTTGTGTGCAGGGGGGAGTGGGGAGCTGATCCAGGGCAGGGGGAGAGAACCAGGTAGAGCAGGTAGCTCCCACATCACTCACTCAAAAATCCAAATGCACCCACGGCCCTTAAAACACTGGTGACTCCAACGTTATTATCTCCCATCGAAGACACTTAAAAGCCTAGTTTACATGTTGTGCTAAGCCACAGTTTAGTGGCATGTGCATGGACCTCAGGCTCAGGGGGTTTCGCCCCCCGGCCCGCCTGTGTTAAATAGGGCAGGCCACGCCCCCGAGCCAGCTGATTGGCTGTCCAGGGGATGACACGGCCGGGGATTCCCTCAATCGTGTGGAGGCTGAGAGCCAGCCGTTGCGCACACGGTGTGGGCGTGAAGCCCACAACACCACCTTCTTCTGCAGGCGGAAGTGACCTTCTTGACCATCCATCTACTTTGATGCTACTGGTGCAAATCCAGACTGGGCAAAGCTCAGTTGGAGGCTTCATTCACAAAAGAGACAAGCGGCCTTGCTGGATAAATACCAGGTCCCTAGCAGATGTGCTTGCCGCTTTCCTTCTCCATGTGTTTGGCACAGCCATAACCATCAGCAGTATCAGAACTGGACTGACGAATGCCATGGCGAATTTTAGCCTCCTCTGAACCCACATTCTTGAAATGGTCTGCTGGAAATTGGCATTTCATTACCCAAACGATTGTTATTATTTATATTGCTGCTTTCTGTCGGGAGTATTGATTGGCTTCAGTGAAGTATGTGAATGGGAAAGGCTAAGAAGTGACCGAGGAAACAATGGTTTGGGATTCTGATGTTTCGTTTCTCTTCTCTGATCTCTCCAGGGTAACACCATTGAATCTGAACACTTGTCCGAACTCACCGAGGAAGAGTATGAAGCCCACTACTTAAAGCGCCAGGACCTCAAAGGATTTATGTGGCTCGATGTTAAATACTTGAATCCTTTCTTCACTAGGCGGCTCACACAAGAGGTGGGTTCAGCCATTGTGCCCCTGAATGCCATTTGCTGGGAATTGCAGGTGGGCAGAGTGCTGTTGTGCTCATGTCCACCTTGCAGGCTTTCCACTGGCATCTGGTTGGCAGCTGTAACGCTGAACTAGATGAGCCATTGGCCTGATCCAGCACATTCTTAGGAATCACTTCGCACAGCAATGTCCTGAAGCAGTTTAGAAGAAAAATATATAGTGATACTGTAAAAACACACACCCAACTTATTAAAAACACTATTAGTGTTAAAACATTCAGTCATTGTTTCTTAGGCATCTAGGCAACACCAAACAAAAACAAACAAACCTATATTTGCTTGGTGCTGAAACAGTGACAGCATTGGTGCCGTTCAGGCCTCCCTGGAGAGAGAAGCTAGGTGTGGGATTCAGGAGAGAAAGGGCATTCCCCAGGCTGAGACAGACCCCGGCAGGGAAACTCCTTCCACCTGCAAAGTTTCTTTATTCTGTGTGAATGTTGCCACTACGCTCCCTTTTTCACAGCGTGGTTGGATGAGCTACAGCAACATTTTGTAGCATACAAAGAAATCTTTCATAATTGGTTTAGATTCAGTGCCTTCTTTGTTCAGAACCCACACGTTCAAAACTCGCACTTCTCAGCCACAGGCTGTTCTTCCAACACAGGGAAAGATAGAAATGCTGTCTTAATCGGTTGCAATGTTCCTTTGCCTTAGGACTTACATCACGGACGCATACAGATGAAAACCCTCACCAACAAATGGTACGAAGAAGTGCGACAAGGGCCCTCCGGTTCTGAAGACGACGAGCAGGAGTTACTGTGACAGGGTGGAGTCCCTTGCGTCAATGACACCAAAAATTAGATTTATGACAGTACTTGAGTTGTGCAGAGTGTACTCAGTATACATCTTTGTAAGAGTGCCACCTGGAAACTCCTTTCCTAAGAAAAGGTTGCATCATAGTTTGAAACGAAAGACGAACTCTAATGCCAAATGTCTCTGGGAGTTATGTTGAATCCTTGAACAGCAAGCACCATCTACTTTGGAATAATGAGAAAATGGGCTGTACCCATTATGATTGTACATTAGAGAGATTTCGTAGGACTGTGTCAAAAAACAACAACCCGTAATGCACTTTATCCTATACTTTGTCAAATACACTGACTCGTGGTGGGAATGAATGATGAATAATAAGGTGAACTTCTATCAGTGGGGTGAGCAAGTTAAATTATTATTTCAGGTCCATCTTTATATTTGCTCTGTTAGTATATTATGGGGTAGGGGTGTGGAGTAAGAATGGTACCAGAAGACTGTTACTGTGCATGAAGAAAAGCACCTAATTAAAACCTCATTGTCTCTGGTATTTCAGAAGATGTTGAGCTGTTTTCTTATTTCTGAGATTGAAATGGCCTGACCCTGCTCCTTTACTTCACTCACACTTCACCCTCCCTGCAGTTGTGATGTAGAACTTTGCTTGAATTTAATCCCCAGCTCTCTCTCAACAGCAACTTGAGAACATGTGTATTATTCATTCCTTTCCTTTCTTCGCCATAAGGTCCTAGGGCGGGCTTACAGCAGCGTAAAAATGCAGCATCAGTTAAATCAATCTATAATCTGAATAATAGGGTGGGGACTAAAATGTATACCTCTGAGGTGTCATAAACCTCAGCATATGATGAAAAACAGACAGTCAACTTGCCAGACTTGCCTCCCTAGGGAGGGAACTCCACAGCCAGGAGCTGCCACCTCATATGCCCCCTCCCAGGCTGCCACCCCTTGAACCTACCAGGGTGGTGGAACTATGGAGAGCTCCATAATGACAAAAGATTAGGCTCCTAATCAGCACTGTTGGCTTGGAGCCGTAGCAAGGCGCAGTTATTGTCATCTGGCGTTTCTAAACTGTCCATCCATTGATGGTTTGCAGGTGTAAATTGGTACCTAGGACAGCTGGAGTCTCTAAAGCTAAGTGATGGTCCTTTCCACGGCTGATGCCATGAGCAACCTTAATGGGGTAGGAGAGCTGGGGGGGGGGGTGTCACACCTGGCAACCAATGCACCCCTTTGGTATCAGACAATACATGGGTAGACGTTTCTAAAAAGCCTGGTACACAAATTTTCACAGCCCTCTAGTTTCTGTGGTGGCTTATTTACAGGAATTAATGTATTTAGTGTTAACTCTGGTGGTGTGTACTTGATTCTGACAAAACTAAGCCTCCTAGAGCACAATATATAGCAGGAGCCTTAGTCTAGGTTATTGACCAGGCCTTAACTTCAGTGACACTACAGCGTCAGGTGTTCCCAAACCATTCACGAGCACTATAGAACAGCCTTTGCCCACCTGATGCCTGCCAGGTGTTTTGGACTACAAATCCCATCTGCCCAAGCCAGCACAGGCCTGATGGGAGTTGTAGTCCAAAACATTGGGTGGGCACCAGGTTGACCAAGACTGCTGTAGGAGATTGTATGCTTGATGGCAAAGCAGCCAGACTTTAGCCCACACTGTCCCTGCCATGACCTATTGTAAGACCTCCACAAGATCTAAGGTATTTTTTTGCAAAAAATCCTCCTTATGCTTTACTTCAGAGAAAAAGATTGGGCTGCACATATCAGAAGCTGGGAATGGAAACTGGAGACAACTATACCTAACCTGTTTTTGTTACCCTGCACCTTTATGAGCATTGGAGTTTTTAAGAAGAGGTTGGATGGCCATCTGCCATGGATGTCTTAGCTGAGATTTCTGCATTACAGGGGGTTGGACTAGATGACCCTCAGGGTCCCTTCAGCTCTACAATTCTGATTCTATGAGATCAGCCTTACCCAGCAGAGCTACGTTTCTGATTCTAGAGCTTATTTTATCATAGCTGTAAACATCTGGCCCAAACTAAGGAACTTGCTCCAGCTGCCCATCACCAGGTGGTTTCATTTCCTTGTTTGTTTATTAAAAACCCAGCATCAATTAAGCGATATGCCCAAGCTCGTACTGTGTAGTGTCTCCGTGTTTCCCCAGGAAGTTATTTACCCATGCCATAAAGTTGACCTCAAAGCTCTGGGATGGGCTGGTGCTGCAAGTATCAGCAGGCTCCCTGAAAACATTACGTTCTGATAGTGTTAAATTAGCAGTTGGCTTTTTAATATTGCCGGAGGCCTAATGCACAAACCAAAAACCCCAGGAAAACCTCTCTCTGCTCAGACTTTGACCTCTGGCCTCACCCACCACTGGAATGTTGCCATCTCACCCAAGTTCGCTCTTCCCTGGGCAGGAAAAGGTTCATCACCGGGCACAAAGAGCCAGACTATTTTGAAATAAGTCTCCGTTCAGGGCTGGATTAGGAGTTACCTTCTACTTCCACATTGAAGCCAGAGTGTTTTTTAATCTTGCGCATTATAGTAAAGTCAATTATGAGTTTACTGGCAAGGCTGCAATGAACAGCAGAAGGAGATGATGTGAAAGTGGTAACTTTCATCACCTACGGGAACATTGTAGGCATCTGTCTCAAGAGACAATGGAGTGTGCCTCGGGGGGTGAAGTCTGCTGTGTTAGCAGCCCTGAAATGACTTTCCCGGGGTGCAATCCTGGGCAGTGTGCATGGAGGTGCTGGGCTGCCCAGATGACAAGACTCTTCTCTTGGCTGACGTGGTCCAAAGGAAAGTAGAGCAATATCTTTGGCACCAGCTTGGCTGCTGGAGTTCATTAATTTTGCAATACTTCTGTAAATAGTCTTTAAAATTTCTTCCAATCTTCTTCCATCGACTCTTCTCCCTGGTCTCGGATTCTACCAGTCATTTCTGCCAATTCCATGTAGTCCATCACTTTCATCTGCCATTCTTCCAGAGTGGGTAAACCTTGTGTCTTCCAATACTTTGCGATGAGTATTGTTGCTGCTGTTGTAGCATTCATAAAGAAAATTCTGTCCTTCTTTGACACCGATTGGCCGACTATGCCCAGGAGAAAGGCCTCTGGTTTCTTCAAGAAGGTATATTTAAATACCTTTTTCAGTTCATTATATATCTGTGATGGGACGATGAGCTGCTTGTGCGTAAAATCCAAGTCCCTCAGAGTTTGATCAAGTTTGCAAAACTCTGTCTGTAACGGAGCCCCTTAAACATGGCTCCCTCAGTCGCTGGCAGATTCCGACAGTGGTTGCTTTCGGAATCGCTTCCAACATAAAAGCTCCTTAACGGAAACACATCTTCTGGACTCTCTGCGTGACAGTTTCCGGCGAGGAGTGGGTGTCCCTACGGGAGGTCCTGAAACCTCCCCACTGCCCTCGCTGGAAGTGTCTCGGAGCCATCCCTCCTGCTCACTTTCCCTCAGCTCAGCTCCTCTCCCCCTACTGGTTCCCTCTTCAGCTGCTTAGTCTCTCCCAACCTGTGTGAGCCCTTCCACCTCCCTTCCTTCCGATGGCAGTTCCCTGACATCCACCTCCCCTCCAGGGCCCCCTTCACCCCCTCCCGCCCCCTCCTCTATGGGCGGTGAGGAGGCAAAACCCCGGAAGGAACTTCCTTCATCTTCCGATGTCTCGAACACTTCTCTCCACCTGTTGCGGTTCCGGGTCTCGAAGTACTCCTCCTCCTCAGAGTCCATCTCCCCTTCCCCTTCCGAATCCGTAAATCCTTCCAACTCCTCCTCTTCATCGGTGGTGCCAAAGTATTCCCTCCGGAACCTCTCCACAGGCTGTTTCCTTGGGAACCTTTGATGGAACGTTTCTATCAATACCTCATCATTGATATCTTCTGCCATTACCCAAGTGTTTTCTGACTCCGGTTCTCCTTCCCACGCTACCAAATACTCCACCTGATCCCCCTTCCACCTGGCGTCGAGGATTTCTGCCACATGGCTGCTGCATTCCCTTTCTTCTATGACCGGTCCCCGAGTGGACATCCCTTCCCGTCCCCCCTCATACGGTGACAGTAACGACCTGTGAAATACTGGATGCAGTTTCATGTGGTTGGGTAACCGGAGCCTGAAAGCCACTGGGTTGACTTGTTGAATGACCTCAAATGGACCCAACCTCCTGGGTCTTAATTTCTTGCAACCTCCTTTGAACGGCAACCCTTGGGTTGACAGCCACACCCGATCTCCCACCCTTATGGTTTCACCTTCCCTTCGGTTCTTGTCTGCCTGCCTCTTGTATTCTTCCTTCGCCCTTTCTAAGTTGAGTTGGAGCTGACGATGGATTGCTTCCATTTCTTCTACAAAATGCTCGGCTGCCGGGACGCTCCATCTCTCCCCTCCTCCCCCTGGGAATGCCCTGGGATGACACCCATAATTAGCCAAGAAGGGGCTCATCCCTGTGGACACATTCTCTGCATTGTTGTAGGCAAATTCCGCCAGCGCCAACTTCTCTACCCAGTCATTCTCTCTGTCATTGACATAACACCTCAGGTATTGCTGGAGGACACCGTTTGCTCTTTCCGCCTGCCCGTTGGTTTCAGGGTGCCGGGCAGTCGAAAAGTTGACCTCCACCTGCAGTAAGCTCATGAGCTTCCTCCAGAACCTGGAAGTAAATTGTTTTCCCCTGTCTGAGACCACCCTCAATGGCACCCCGTGCAACCTAAAAATGTGTTCTACAAATAACTTCACTGTCTCTTCTGCCGTGACTGCATGCGAGCAGGCTACAAAATGGCACATCTTTGTTAGTAGGTCTACCACCACCATGATGGCTGTTTTCCCCTTGGACTTTGGCAGATCAGTCATAAAATCTATCGACACTGCCTCCCAAGGTCGTTCTGGGGTTGGTAAGGGTTCTAATAGCCCTGCCGGCGCCCGCCTCTCCCCTTTGGCTCGCTGGCATTGCTCACGCCCTCTTACATATTCCCGTACATCTTCCCTCACCTTAGGCCACCAAAATTCCCTGGTGACCAACCACATGGTTTTGTGTTGTCCAAAATGCCCCGCCGTGGGGCTGTCGTGCAACTGCTTGAGTACCCTTCCCCTTAAGTCTCCTTCGGGGATATACAGTGCCCCTTTGTCATACAACGCTCCATTTCTTTCCTCGAAAACCCCTGGTTCCTCTCCCTCACCCCTAAGACCTCTGAGCTTATTCTGGGCATATTCATCATTCTCTGTTTCCTCTACCAGTTCTCTTTGCCCCACCAATGCCGCCCCACACACCCAGCGGTTCTCTGGGATGACATGTCTCTCTTCTGGTGCCCCCTCCCCTTCCAAATATTCAGGTTTGCGTGAGAGAGCGTCCGCCCTAACATTTTCTGGACCTGGCACATAACAAATTTCAAAGTGGAATTTGGAGAACTCCTGGGCCCATCTCACTTGCCGTTGGTTGAGCACTCGTGCCGTTCTCCAATACTCTAAGTTCTTGTGGTCCGTGCACACTTGCACCTTATGTTGTGCCCCAATTAATAAATGCCTCCATCTCCTGAACGCTTCATGAATAGCTAGTAGTTCTCGGTCATACACCGTGTAGTTCCTCTCAGATTTGTTCAGCTTTCGCGAAAAAAAGGCACATGGTCTCCACTCCGACTTCTCCTTCCCCCCAGGCTGCAGAAGCACCGCCCCCACAGCCCGGTCTGATGCGTCCGTCTCCACTCGCATTGGTTTTTGTAAATCCACATGCAAGAGCTGTTCTTCCGAAGTAAACGCCCTTTTCAGTTCCTCAAAAGCTCGCTCCGCCTCCGCCGTCCAAACAAATTTCCTCTTACTGCTGAGACAGTCCGTAATGGGAGCCATCAAGTGGGCAAAATTTCTGATGAACTTCCGATAGAAGTTTCCAAATCCAAGGAATCTTTGCACATCCTTCCTTGTTTTCGGTGTTTTCCATTCCAGTACCGCTTGGACCTTGCCAGGATCCATAGCCAATCCCTTGTCCGACAAGAGGTACCCCAGGAATTCCACCTCCTTGGCATGAAACTGACACTTCTCTAGTTTCACCCACAGCTGATTGGCTTGCAGTCTGCCCAACACTTCCCTGACGTCTTTTACATGCTGCTCCTCAGTCTCTGAATATACTAACACGTCATCTAAGAAGGCCACACAATTCTTGTAAAGCAAAGGCCCCAGGACGTGGTTCATAAACGATTGAAAGCACGCGGAGCCTGCTTGTAGGCCGAAGGGCATAACTAAATATTCAAATGCCCCCAAAGGGGTGAACATGGTGGTTTTCCATTCACCCCCCTTCCTTATTCGTATCAGGTTGTACGCCCCCCTCAGGTCCAGTTTAGTAAAAATCTTTCCCTGCCTGACCCTTGTCAAAATGTCATCAATTCTGGGCATCGGGAAAGTCACTGGTTCTGACACTGCATTCAAGGCTCTGAAGTCCACTACAAGCCTGGGTTTGTCCGTGTTTTTTTTTGTCCACAAAAAACACTGGGCTGCCCTCACCGCCCTAGACTCTCTGATGAACCCTCTCTTCAGGTTCTTGTCAATGAACTCCCTTAGCTCCTGCATCTCTCTGTCTGACATGGCATACAGCTTGCCTACAGGGAGCTGTGCCCCAGGTAGTAAATTGATTTGACAGTCAAAGGGTCTGTGTGGGGGTAGTTTGTCTGCCTCCCTCTCGCTGAAAACGTTGCTCAGGTCGGCGTACTGTTGGGGAACCTTCCCCTTCTCCGTTACTTCTGTCCCTGCTAGAGTGGCTCTGGCCCCTCCTTGAGCCTCCCGCTCTTTGCAGTGTTCTAGACAATGCGCTGACCCAAAGGAGACCACTCTCTGATGCCAGCCCACTAGCGGATCATGTAACGCTAGCCAGCTCATCCCCAAAATAATGGGAGCTCCTCCCAAGGTAGCCACATTAAACGCTATTAGCTCAGTGTGTCTTGCTACCCTCATTATCATTGGGACGGTCTGCTGGCTGACTTCTCCTCCCAGCAGCTCCCTTCCATCGATCGTGGTCACCTGCAAAGGATTACTTAAAGGGATAGTCTGTATCTGGTGCTCAGCAGCAAACTCCTTACTCATGAAATTGCAGGAGCTGCCTGAGTCCAATAGCGCCTTTATCTTTAGTGGGTGTCCGTTAGGCAGCTCTAGGAACACCTCTATCACTAGGGCGGGTTTAGGAGGTTCCGGCGTGGGCACTTTCACTGCTCTTTGGCCTGGCTGCTGTGCCCCGACGGTGGCAGCCAGGCATTGGCTTTTACTTGCTCCGGTACCTTTTCCCCCCTCTCCCCAACAGCTCCCGCCATTCCTTGCCATTCCTTTCTTTGGGGGCAGACTCTGGCAAAATGACCTGGCTGTTGGCAGAGATAACATTTCTTGGCGCCCTTCCCCTCCTTCTTCTGCTCTTCACTGGGCTTTGAAATTGCGCGCGCGCGCGCTGTTCCAATTTCCATCGGCTCTCCCGGTGGGAACGGTGGCTCTGGAATCTCTGGAATGCGAAGCTCCCTCCAACGTTCCCCCTTCCCTTCCCGCCTCTCCAAGGCTCTCGCCTCTTGGCGCGCTCCTATGATCAGCGCTGATTTGGTCAGCTGGTCCATAGACTCCGCCCTGGGCGCCCGGGAAAGTTCATCCTTTACCGCCGAAGCAAGCCCTTCTTCAAAGAGCATTTGAATGGGTTCCGCCGATAAATCCCACCCCAATTTATGGATCAACATGGTAAACTCAGTCCAGTACTCACGAACAGATCGGCTCCCCTGTTTGCACGCCATTAACTGTCTGCGTACCACTCCCTGCTCAATATCGCTGGAATACATCAAATCCATGGCACGAAAAAACTTCCTCGTGTCCTTCAGGATGTCATTGTTTGTTGCCATCAGGGGCCTCACCCAGTCTTTCGCCCCCATTTCGAGATGCCCAATCACAAAAGCCACCCGCGATTCCTCGTCGGGAAAGTCATCAAACTGCAGGTTAAGGGCATATTGCATCTCTGTCCTAAAGGCATGATAGTCCTTGGGCTCCCCCCCAAACTTCTGCACCAATCCTGGCAACTTTCTGGCGAGCGGGGCGGTTTTCCCCTTCTCTGCATCTTGAGCCCTCCTCTCCTCGAGCCTCGCCGTCTGCAGCGCTAGCTGGATCTCCAACGCCCGGTACCTTTCTTCCAGGCTTGGACCCGCTCCAGCTCCTGCTTCTCCGGTTCCGGCTGGGTTGATCATGATGCCTTCTCCTGCACAAACTGCTCACAGAGACTGTCGGAATGCTGTGATGGGACGATGAGCTGCTTGTGCGTAAAATCCAAGTCCCTCAGAGTTTGATCAAGTTTGCAAACCTCTGTCTGTAACGGAGCCCCTTAAACATGGCTCCCTCAGTCACTGGCAGATTCCGACAGTGGTTGCTTTCGGAATCGCTTCCAACATAAAAGCTCCTTAACGGAAACACGTCTTCTGGACTCTCTGCGTGACAGTTTCCGGCGAGGAGTGGGTGTCCCTACGGGAGGTCCTGAAACCTCCCCACTGCCCTCGCTGGAAGTGTCTCAGAGCCATCCCTCCTGCTCACTTTCCCTCAGCTCAGCTCCTCTCCCCCTACTGGTTCCCTCTTCAGCTGCTGAGTCTCTCCCAACCTGTGTGAGCCCTTCCACCTCCCTTCCTTCCAATGGCAGTTCCCTGACAATATCATTTCCCAGAAAGCCTTAATCCTTGGGCACGTCCACCAAAGGTGAAAGAATGTACCTTCAGTTTCTTTACATTTCCAACATTTATTATCGGGCAAATGATAGATTTTTGCAAGCTTGACTGGGGTTATGTACCACCTGTATATCATTTTCATAATATTCTCTCTTAAGGCATTACATGCCGTAAACTTCATACCTGTGGTCCATAACTGTTCCCAGTCAGCCATCATTATGTTATGTCCAATGTCTTGTGCCCATTTAATCATTGCAGATTTCACCGTTTCATCCTGAGTATTCCATTTCAACAGCAAGTTATACATTTTTGACAAAGTCTTAATTTTGGGTTCTAACAATTCTGTTTCCAATTTTGATTTTTCCACCTGGAAGCTGATTTTTTTGTCCAAATTGTATGCCTCCATTATCTGATAATAATGAAGCCAATCACGCACTTTGTTTTTTAGTTTTTCAAAACTCTGCAATTTCAATCTATCTCCATCTTGTTCCAAAATTTCCCAATATTTCGGCCATTTGATCTCCATATTGAGCTATTTCAGAGCTTTCGCTTCAATCGGTGACAGCCACCTTGGGCTTTTATTTTCCAGTAAGTCCTTGTATCTTATCCAAACATTAAACAATGCTTTCCTGACAATATGGTTTTTAAATGCTTTATGCGCTTTGATCTTATCATACCATAAATGTGCATGCCATCCAAATACATTGTTAAAACCTTCTAAATCCAAAATGTCAGCGTTTTCAAGAAGCAGCCATTCTTTCAACCAGCAAAAAGCTGCTGATTCATAGTAAAGTTTCAAGTCTGGCAGGATGAGTTTACCGGCAAGGCTGCAATGAGCAGCAGAAGGAGATGATGTGAAAGTGGTAACTTTCATCACCTACGGGAACATTGTAGGCATCTGTCTCAAGAGACAATGGAGTGTGCCTCGGGGGGTTAAGTCTGCTGTGTTAGCAGCCCTGAAATGACTTTCCCGGGGTGCAATCCTGGGCAGTGTGCATGGAGCTCCTGGGCTGCCCAGATGACAAGACTCTTCTCTTGGCTGACGTGGTCCAAAGGAAAGTAGAGCAATATCTTTGGCACCAGCTTGGCTGCAGGAGTTGCCAGGAGACATACAAGGCGCCATCCAACCAACTTAGGGACTCCACGCTGGATTTGTGTAGAGTTTACTCCTTATCCTTTTCTTCTCCCGAAAATTCCCAACAAGGCAGTGGAGGTTTAAGATCAGTTTTCTTCTCCTAGATGGGCAACTTTCCCAGCTTGATGAGTCCCATCTGCCCCTCACTTCCCTCTACAGCACGTTCAAAATAATACTAATACTAATACTAATAACAAACAAACAAACAAACAAATAAATAAATAAATAAATAAATAAATAAATAAATAAATATATTATTTATACCCCACCCTCCCCGGCCAGAGCCATGCTCAGGGCGGCTAACACCAATAAAATCACAGTAAAAACATAATAGGGGGAAAAGGGAAGAGAGAAAAAAACCCAATTTAAAATACAAGTTAAAATGCAGTTTAAAATGTAGCCTCATATTAAAAGTAGCCAATAAATCAAGACCATAAGGGGAGGGAAACATAAGCGTCAGACTGAGTCAAAACCAAAGGCCAGGCGGAACAGCTGTCTTGCAGGCCCTGCGGAAAGACGTCAAATCCCGCAGGGCCCTTGTGACAGAGCGTTCCACCAAGTCGGGGCCAGTACTGAAAAGGCCCTGGCCCTAGTTGAGACCAATCTAACCACCTTGCGACCTGGGACCTCCAAAATGTTGTCATTTGTGGACCTTAAGGTACTCCGCGGGGCATACCAGGAGAGGCGGTCCCGTAGGTACGTGGGTCCTAGGCCTCCTTGACAGTTGGATCCACTATTGGTCTCGTCAGCGGAATCCGCTGGATCCTGTGTTCACATGCAGGGGAAGTCCCTAACTCAACGAGGGCTTGAGACCCATTGGCTACCCTCACCTGGTTTAGCCAGTTAGTCGAAGCTGTTCCCAGGGAGCGGTCGCTGACAGTTTCTAGGAACCACAGGTGAGAGGTGAGTGCAGGGTGGGGACCTAAGGTGGACAAACTACCCCAGAAGGAGCATGGTGGTACTACCTCTCCCCTAACACCCCGTACACCCCAGGTGGACTGTTAAATCCTATTGCTAAAGCCATAATGCCTTCCATGTGTCTCTTGCCTCTGGATTGACCACCGGGATCACTTGCTGATCCTCTCAGTGCAGCTTCTGCCAACGTTGCCAAATGTTTTGCCTTCCATTAACTTTTTCTGCTTAATTTGCACGCTGGAGAACTTTATGACAACGTTGCTTATGTTCTGCTGTTGCTTCCCTACACAGAGATGTGCCGTGCCCTTTATGTGCAGAAGACTGCGCACGTGGACTGGCATTATTTCATTGCCAGCGTATAATGTATTGCGATGTCTGCAAATAAAAACGCACTGCTCCCATTGGGCATTTCCTTCCCTCAACATGGAATAGTACTCTAATCAAATTTAATGAGTCGATGGCTTGCTAGATAAGCGAGCCTGTCTAGACTTATTTCTTCCTCTCTGTTCTATGCATTGAAGTTGTTATTGACAGATGAAATGCACCACACGTTTATCTGTTCAGAAATCTTAAAAGGCGTCACATGCAACTGGTGGTTTCTTGCTTGCGGTACTCTTTTAAAAGCAAAACGCCAAATCCTGAGACCTTGTTGCTCCAGGATATAAACCAGCCTACAGCAATCTAGTGATCTTATAACAGGGGTCGGCAACGTGCGGCCCATGGACTGGATGCAGCCCACGAAGACCATTTTACCGGCCCACGAGCCGCCCCTGAATCGGGCCGCTTGCTCAGTGAGTCCCCCGCGCACTGTGCTAAACCGGCACAGTGCGGTGCAGGGACTCGCTGAGCGGTGCCAGAAATCGCATCTGCACATGCGCACATACTGGAAATTGCTTCTGCGCATGTCCAGACACCAAAAAACACTTCTGTGCAGGCGCAGTTTCTGGCGTCTGGGCATGCGCAGAAGCCATTTCGGGTGCCGCAGACATGCGCAGATGCAATTTCTGACGTCGTACTGTACCAGTCCGACCCACGGATGATCTCCATGGGAGTGATCCATGGCCAGTAAACCTTGCTGACCCCTGGCTATTTCCAACCATTGAGGCAGAGCATAGCCAACACAGCTAGCAGCTGCCGATAGTCTTACCCTCCATGAATCTGTCTAATCCTCTTTTAAAGCTATCCAAGTAGGTGGCCATCAATGCATCTTGTGGGAGCAAATTTCATAGAATCATAGAGTTGACCCCCATGGCCATCGAGTCCAGCCCCCTGCAATGCAGGAATCTCAGCTAAAACATCCGTGACAGGTGGCCATCCAATCTCTGCTTAAAAACCTCCAAGGAAGGAGAATCCATAACTTCCCGAGGGAGTCCATTCTCTTCGTGTCAGAAAGTTCTTCCTGATGTTTAAGCTGGAATCTCCATTCTTGTAACTTGAATCCGTTGGTTCAAGTCCTGCCCTCCAGAGCAGGAGAAAACCAGCTTGCTCCACCTTCTGTGGGACAGCTCTTGAGATATTTCAAGATGGGTCTCATATATCCTCTTTCCCAGGCTAAACATACCCAACTCCCTCAACTATTCCTCATGCGGCTTAGTTTCCAGACCCTTGATCATCGTGGCAGATTAACTATTGGCTATGCAAAGAAGTCCTTTATTTTAGCAGCCTTGAATCCTCCAAAATTTGGTGGCACAAGTTCTAGAGAGGAAGGAAGACAAGAATCTGCCCACTACTCCCAAAGATTGTTATATAAGGAGCAACGTGAAGTATAGCAACTAAAACCTGCAGGTTCAGGGCAACCCTCCAGTTTTAAAATGCCAGAGTGCTGGAATCTCTCCCATCCTGGCAATTTTATAGAGTCAGTGCGTTCAAATGGAGCTCTGTGAATGATTTAGTGAAGGTGACTGAGAGGGCAATGTAGCCCTTAGCATTTTTTCTCTGAATCCAACTCCTGTTGCTCATGAATCACTCACACACCTCTCTGAATTGGACGGCCTCTTGCCAGGATCATGCCCTGTAACACACACTCTCATCCACCAGAAACTTGACATGAGCCAACAGTGTGACGCGGCAGCTAAAAGCCAATGCAATTCTGGGCTGCATCAATAGGAGTATAGCATCTAGATCAAGGGAAGTAATAGTGCCACTGTATTCTGCTCTGGTCAGACCTCACCTGGAGTACTGTGTCCAGTTCTGGGCACCACAGTTCAAGAAGGACACTGACAAACTGGAACGTGTCCAGAGGAGGGCAACCAAAATGGTCAAAGGCCTGGAAACGATGCCTTATGGGGAATGGCTAAGGGAGCTGGGCATGTTTAGCCTGGAGAAGAGGAGGTTAAGGGGTGATATGATAGCCATGTTCAAATATATAAAAGGATGTCACATAGAGGAGGGAGAAAGGTTGTTTTCTGCTGCTCCAGAGAAGCGGACACGGAGCAATAGATCCAAACTACAAGAAAGAAGATTCCACCTAAACATTAGGAAGAACTTCCTGACAGTAAGAGCTGTTTGACAGTGGAATTTGCTGCCAAGGAGTGTGGTGGAGTCTCCTACTTTGGAGGTCTTTAAGCAGAGGCTTGACAACCATATGTCAGGAGTGCTCTGATGGTGTTTCCTGCTTGGCAGGGGGTTGGACTCGATGGCCCTTGTGGTCTCTTCCAACTCTATGATTCTATGATTCTAAGAAAAGACACCCACAAGGCACAGTTCTTTGTGGCTCTCTGCCAGTTTACAAATGGGATAATTTGGAACAGTATCATCACATCTCTCTCAGCTCATTAAGAATGTCACTGTAATTTGCACCTCTTCCAGTTGTTCTCTCAGAAGACACCAACCTTCTAATGCACTCTGTGGCCACCTGATATTTCAGTCCTGCTCAATCTGGCTTTCTGCAAAAGGTGTTTTGAAGGCCAGCTGGAGTATACATTGATATGAAAGAAACTCACTTTTAGTTCTCCTTTTTAAAAAATATGTATGAGCCACAATATCATATGAAAGAAACAAAGTTAATATTTATATCTGATTTCATCCCAAGTCTTTTAACTGAAGCTTGAGTTGATATTAATTGTACTTTAAATAATTCACCTGTAACGATTATATTTTTCTTGGAACTAATTATTTAAATCAAACATTAACATGGACCTCTGAAGAAAAAAAAATACTACATTAGCTTATATTTTGTTTTAAACGTTTCATTAAATGCTTTCAGACTATTCACAGGATTGAGGAAACAAACTTTCACTTCCTAAAATACTCCTCTATAAAAGGGTTTGTTTTATTTTACTTTCTTTAAAAAATTGCAGTTATATGTTAAACCATCTGAATGGTCCCCGTTTATTGTTGGGGGGAGACTTCTTAGTTTCCTATTTATTAAAGAAAGACATTGTTCTTTTTTTTTACCCAAGGTTCTAACATGGACTAACTTGTTCTTTTTATTGTATTGTATTTTCAAAGGCAAACCTCACCCATAAGGCGTATGAACCTTTAGTTGACAGAAATGTATATTATCTTCTTTTAATAATCATTTAAATAGAGACATCTGATCCTATTTAAACACAGCTGAATCCTCCCAATGACTTATTTTCTCCCCAGTTCCACACCTTATCTTTGTATAAAGGCACAAACGCACCTAAGTTTCATTTTCCCCCATGCAGATTGGTCATTTCTGCCCTCTGCTGGTAGCTTGTGGGAAAGAGCTCAGGTGATAATTTGTCCGGAAGTCTCTGAAGACTTATTTAACGTACACCTCAGTCAAAGCATGTTTTCAAAGCAGAGTCATGTTCAGATTCCTAGCCTGAATAATTAGTGTGTAGTTGTTGTTTTTAAAGCAAATGTAACTGTGTTAAATGGGATGCGGGTGGCGCTGTGGGTTAAACCACAGAGCCTAGGACTTGCCGATCAGAAGGTCGGTGGTTCGAATCCCCGCGACGGGGTGAGCTCCCATTGCTTGGTCCCAGCTCCTGCCAACCTAGCAGTTCGAAAGCACGTCCAAGTGCAAGTAGATAAATAGGTACCATAAATAGGCGGGAAGGTAAACGGTGTTTCTGTGCACTGCTCTGGTTCGCCAGAAGCGGCTTAGTCATGCTGGCCACATGACCCGGAAGCTGTATGCCGGCTCCCTCGGCCAGTAAAGTGAGATGAGCGCCGCAACCCCAGAGTCAGCCACGACTGGACCTAATGGTCAGGGGTCCCTTTACCTTTTTAACTGTGTAAAAAGAAACAAGGGCATTAGCATACCTAGCAAACCTCATCCCTCATTCACACTAAGGAAGCAAAGGGCCAAAATTTCAGAGGTGAGCAATACAGTCAGCTCAGAAAAAAGGAGTGGCACTACAGGAATGAGGAAAGCAGAGGCACATTCTCCAAAAATAAATTAAAGCAAACTCTTTTATATAAGCAAGCTCATTATTAAGGTCTCTGTGGGTTGTATTCAACCTGCCGCTAAGTTGCTGGTTCCAACAGTGCAAGGATTTCCCTTGGTAAAACAGAATATTCTCCCCTTCTCCTCCCCTTCTGCACCCCCTAAATCCATTCTGGGGGCTCACAGAGCAGATTTGGGGGTGGTGTGGGGTGCATACAGGGGGGAATGTCCCCTTGCTCTAGTGCTAATTCTTGCAGGTGCACAGCTACTTAGTTGAGGACCGCCCTGTCGATCAATCTCCACATGAGTTCCCTCCTTCTGGAAGACATCTTGCTAGCAGGGCCTCAGGAATGGGCCTTGTCTGAATAAGTTTGAAGGGAAGCGAAGGCCATCTATGATGGGAGCCTCAGGTAAGGGCACACCTGAGGCAGCGGACAGAGGTACACAGAAAGATAGGAAGCTACTTTAAACAGCGAGTCAGATTATTGGTCCATCCAGCTCAGTATTTGTGTCACCAGCTGGCCTTAACTATGCCAGATTTCAGACTGGGGGCAGACCCAGCACTGTCCAGAGCTGCCGGGGACTGAACCTATATAGACAATGGCCTGAGCTGAATGGACCAGTAGTCCGACTTGGTATGAGACAGCTTTCTATGCTCCCCCCCACACTTTGAATTTTTTTAAATTAACAATCACAACAACCCCTTTGGTCGGGGTTCAGTCTGACTCCCCCTCCCCTTTCTTAAGAACTTGCATGAAAGTGGCCTCCCAATTTTTCTCACAGGTCCATATAAGTTCAGCACAAACAGTTGGGCCTGGGGAGCATTTAAGGTCCCCAACCCTAATCTGCGGGTTGTCATCTGATTGGATTTTATTCTGATCCTGGTCTGATTTGAGGATGTATTTTAATTGATTGTCTGATTTTATGTTAATGTGTTATACATTTGATGTTAGCTGCTCTGAGCTCGGCTTCGGCTGGGGAGGGCGGGATATAAATAAAATTCATTATTATTATTATTATTATTATTATTATTATTATTATTATTATTATTAATAGCAAATTATCAAAACAAATCATCTCCCTTATTCCCCCCCATTTCCCCTCCCACCTCCCCAACAAGCCCTCCCCCCCTTCCCCTTACGACTTCCCTCAGCTCCTCTCTCTGATTTCTCATCCAATGTTAACTTCTGCATATTATAAAACTGTATACATCCTTATATTATCTATCTTTTATGTTGTCCCTCAATAAATTTGTGTATGTTTATTCAAAACCTGCCAGGGAGTCCAATTCATTTTGTTTTTTGTTTTTTTTAGATAATTTGTAAAAGGTTCCCATTCTTCTTTGAAGTCACAGTTGTCCATGTCTCGTAGTTTGCATGTCAATTTCACCAGTTCTGCGTAGTTCATCAATTTCTCTTGCCACTGTTCTTTTGTCGGGGTTTCCTCATTCTTCCATCCTTGTGCAATCAAGACTCTTGCTGCTGTTGTAGCATACATAAATAAGTTCTTTCTTTTCCTTGGCAGGTCTTTTCCTAACAAAAATGCTTCTGGTTGTTTTTTTTACAAATGTTAATTTAAACATTTTCTTCAACTCATTATATATCATTTCCCAATTTTTAAAAAAATTATCTACATTCCCACTACATATGGTAAAAAGTCCTTTCTTTTTCTTTACACTTCCAGCATATGCTTTTAAACCTCTGGCTCCAGGCCTCTTTATCCGACTTTTGGAAGTCCTCCTAGGGAACAGCCTTTTCCAGGCCGCACCCATATCCCCAAGCTACACCTCAACGGCCTGGTTCTCCACCCTCCTCAAGTGCCTTTGGCTGGATAAGTGTTCTCAAGATGTGCTAATGCCTTTCGCTTGCCAGAGGACAGGGAACAGAGAGAGATGCATGAGAGAGATAGAGTTGCCGGCATGTGGCTCCTGGAAGATGGCCTCTGAGGGAACGTGAATGGGGCTCCCCACCCCTGCCCTGAATGCCAACAGTTTCCTGCCTGCCAGGGTATTGCAGAAAATCCACGCTGCTGTGTTCGATGCTGCCCTTACGCATCTGACAGGGTCAGCCCTTCCCAGCAGCCTCAACAGAGAGACGTTCCTGTCACGGCGTCTTTCGGTTAAAGCAACAGCCTCGCCATTCGGGCCGCTCTGCCGCAGCACTCCTGTTCCTAATGACTGCCATTGCTCAGAAGGTTCCAGTCGATTAGTTAAAAGAACCAGAGCAGCTCCCATTGGTCATTTTTAGCCTTAAGGCCCCTCGGAAAGCGAGCGGCAGGCACTCGCACATCCATCTTCCTCAGAGGTGAAGACGCCCTTGGTGATTCTCTTTATAGTTGTGGGCCTATGAGAAATCACGCTCCCTCCTGCCAACTTTTTGAAAAGAAGAACAAGTCTTAAGCTTTGTCCTTTTTCTGTTGAGAGAGAGAGAGAGAGAGAGAGAGAGAGAGAGAGAGAGAGAAGATTTGCATGGACTGGGCTTACTGGGACAATCACAGCTCTTCACAGTACGCAGAGTGGCCATCGAGCTGTCAGAGTAAATTTCATGTGATTAAAAGGTGAGCCTGCTGTAAGTAATGAGGCTGCTTGTGTGCCCTAATTTACAGAGGAGAGTTGGAGTCTTCTGGTTGAAGGTCTACCCAGCCCAAGGCTAAATTAAAGCAGCGCTGTGTCAAAGTCTGTCCTGTAAAAACGTAAGAAAAGCTGGCTGGATCAGGCCAATGGCCCATTTTAGCCCAGCATATTGTCCTCACAAGGCAACCAGATGCCAGTGAGAAACCCCCTGAGCACAACAGCACTCTCTCCTTTTGTGGTTACGAGAGATGGGTATTCAGAAGCATTAGCTACTCTTCTCCACCAATTTGTCTTATCTTTTTGAAAGGCACAGTGAGTTGGTGAACTTCACTGCTTCCATATTTAAGTAGGCACTGGGTGAAGAAGGACTTCCTCTGGACAACAGTCCTCAGATGAGGTAAAAATGGGAGCAGGTGGCACTGTGGTCCAAACCAAAGAGCCTCTTGGGCTTGCCGATCAGAAGGTCGGTGGTTCAAATCCCTGTGACGGGGTGAGCTCCTGTTGCTCTGAAAGTACACCAGTGTAAGTAGATAAGTAGGTAGGGAAGGTAAATGGCGTTTCTGTGCACTCTGGCTTCCGTTACGGTGTCCCGTTGCTCCAAAAGCAGTATAGTCATGCTGGCCACATGACCTGGAAAGCTGCCTGTGGACAAACGCCAGCTCCCTTGGCCTGAAAGCGATATGAGTGCCGCAAACCCATAGTCACCTTTGACTGTACTTAACCATCCAGGGGTCCTTTACCTTTACCTTTTTACCTCAGATGAAAATAGGGGCATTCCTCACTTCTCCCCACAACTGACCCTCCTTGACCTCCGATTTTTTGGTGTGTGTGTGTGTCCCCCCCAGCATTTCCTATCAAGACTCCTTGCACTCCTCTCTGCTCCCCTTTTCTTCCCGCCCAGAGGCCTTGGAGGCCCCTGCCTCTCCTCCTCATTGCCCACTCTCCAGCAACCACTATGAGCTGCCCAAGGCGGGAGGCCATGGAGAGGTGACAGGATTCTTCCTCGTCACCGCCGCTCTAGATAAGTACTGGCTCATCCTCTTCCTGGAGCACTGGTGGGGGAAATAGGGACATTTCAGGATCAAATCAGAAGCTTTTGTAATTCCAGGACTATCCCTGGAAAATAGGGACACTTGGAGTGTTAAGTTGTGGGTGAAGATATCAGATGACACAGCGATTCTAAAACAGCTCTTGTTTATTCACAGGCCAGAAAAGAACTGAACTGAAGGGTTCAGCCAGCCTGCTTATATAGAGCTCCACTATAACGCAACAGTAACAACTTTCTGTAACTATCCAATCACTGAACATCACTTTCAATTCCTTATTTGCATATGTGGACCTGAGTGAAAACTATCTACAGTATCCCCTTGCTGGCCCAGGGTGAGATCTTCAGTACATAACATGGAGGGCATGGGGATGGAATGAGAGTTTTTAAAGATCTTCCCTGTCAATTAAATGTTCTACTGGTGGAATTCAAAACTTTATTGCCAAGGCTGACTAGTAGAGTGAACCTGCTGCAGTCAACCTGCTGCAACAAAGGAATGCCTGGCCCTGACCAAACTCATAAAGGGGAACGGTGAGTGTCTCCCAGCCCTACGTGGAGATGCTGGGAATTGATCCTGTGACGTTCTGCATGCAAAGCAGCAAACTTTCCCTTGAAGGGAGTAACAGCAAGGAGGAACAGCTGCAGGGCCAGGAGGCTCTGCGGAGTGGGAGGGCCTTGGCAGATACCTGATGATGCCATCTCTTGGTGCCTTCTCATGGGCAGGCTGCTTGTGACAATAGCAGGTGCCCGCCCATCTGTCTGTTCCCCTTCCCCTTTACCTTACTCCCATGGAGCTCCTCCACCCACCAATGTAGCAGCCACAGGAGAATGCTAAATACACAAAGGATCCATTGAAAGGCAGCTCAGCATTACCAAACAGCATTTCTTGATTTGTTGTGAACTCTTCCAGGAAATTGTTTTTCCAAGAACAAACAAAGTCTTGAAAGCCTGGGATATTTATTCTTTTGTCCCATACTGGTTCCCCTGGAGAACAGCCTACAGGCCTGAAACATACCCAGACCTGTTCCTTACAAACACTGTAGGTTTCTATGGTTTTATCCTTCTGTTGTGTTACGCGGACTGGAAACCCATACTGAACTCGAGAACTCCAATATGCGTATAAGTTAGGTCCGAGGTTACATTTTAGTCCTTGGGCCAATAGCAAGACAGTGGTACCTTGGGTTACAGACGCTTCAGGTTACAGACTCTGCTAACCCAGAAATAGTACCTCGGGTTAAGAACTTTGCTTCAGGATGAGAACAGAAATTGTGCGGCAGTGGGAGGCTCCATTAGCTAAAGTGGTACCTCAGGTTAAGAACAGTTTCAGGTTAAGAACGGACCTCCAGAACGAATTAAGTTCTTAACCTGAGGTATCACTGTATTTGCCTCCTGGTACCACAACTTTGGCCAAATATCTCTATGTCTAGATCCAGAGACTTAAGTCACACCCACCCATGGCTTCCTCCCAACAATCCTGAGAACTGTAGTTTGTTATGAGCCCTGGGAACTGTAGCTCTCTCAGGGTTAACTATGGTTCCTGGAAGCCATGTGCTCTGAATGTATGGTGTGGATGTGACCTTAGATTTAAGGTCCAGTTTAAAGTGGGGATTCCCAAGAGGGAGGGAGGAAGGGTGTGAATGATAACCCTTGGGCTATGTTGTTGTCATGTTTCACAAGATGATGCCAGCCTGGGATTACAGTGGTACTTCGGGTTACATATGCTTCAGGTTACAGACGCTTCAGGTTACAGACTCCGCTAACCCAGAAATAGTACCTTGGGTTAAGAACTTTGCTTCAAGATGAGAACAGAAATCGTGCTCTGGCGGCATGGCAGCAGCAGGAGGCCCCATTAGCTAAAGTGGTGCTTCAGGTTAAGAACAGTTTCAGGTTAAGAACGGACCTCCGGAACAAATTAAGTACTTAACCCAAGGTACCACTGTATTTTCTTGGTGTCAATAGAACATCACCCACACTAGTCCTCTGTATGTGTTTGCTTCATTTGCATGAGCAGACGAAAGCAGGAGCATGATGACATCAACATGCGCATCTTTACAGCAGTGGTTCCCAATTAGCTAAGTATTGCGGGCCCGCAGTTTTTCAAAAGCCAAGCCATGGACCTCCTGTTTTTGAAAATGTTGACATCTCTGTGGTAGTTTTTGTTATGTGAATGGTGCCACCAAACCCTCCAACATGTCCCAGCGCAAAACTGGGAGTGTGTTTCTGGGCTGCACTCACATGTGAGTCATGTACCTGCGCGAGAGCACAGCACCCCAAAGTGTGTTTTTGGGGGCACCGCGATCTTGCACAACATGCGCACCTGGTAGGGTTACCATTTTTCAAACGGTGAAAATAAGGACAGAAAAGTTGTTTATGAGCTATTTTGATGGAAAAACTTCAAAAGTGGCACTGCTGGCATGAGCTACCATGGATTTTCCCGGATATCTGACAAATTTTTGCCCAGACACTGCTGCTGACCACAGTATTCTGGGAAAATTCGGACGTATGGCAGCTCATGTTGTCAGTGCCACTTTTGTAGTTTTTCCATGTGAGAGCAAGGCCCCCCAAAATGGGATGTCCCAGACTCATTGATGGGTATATCCCATGAACCCCTTGGGCGGGTTACCTGGACCCTCTGGGGGTCTGATCTATGGGTCTTCCCACTGGCCAATGCTCTTTTGATGCTGCGCCACCTGAGCAGATGCTCCAGTGTATTTGGGCATTCTCTGTGCATGGAGGTCAAGTCACATCTGAGAAAGGCTCTGGTCCTATTTTATTAGTTTACTTCGAGTTTGAGTCCCCAGTTTCATCAGTGTTCATCGGCTAATGGACTTACGAGGAGATTTTGGAGAACGGATTGCGCTTCTGCTATTCTTTGCCGCGCTCTCAGCAATAAAGCCCTGTTTGTGTCCGACTCCATTGCGTTACGTACCATTTGATGCTCTTTATGGAGCCATTCTGAACACATTCAAGGGCTTCTGATAGCCACCTTTTCATGCCCAAATGCTTGAATATAGCACTAACCGGCTCATCAATTGGAGTCAACCTGCCCATCTGCTTGTGCATTTAAATCTCTATGAGAATAGACACGGCGGATGGCTTGAGAATTGCAATGTTACAGGTGGATAACAGTGAAGCATCAGTGGTTAAATTTAGCGGGTAACGACATGTCTAAAGCTATAAGTGTACAGACCTGACATTGAGGAGGCCTAGTTAACTGCTGTCTTGCTTCATCCAGGCTGCAAAGCCAGGAGATGCTAAGTAAAGTTTGAAGGGGGTCTAGCACTCAGTGCAGGGGTAGATACCCCAGGGCCTGCAGGAAGCATTCAGCTCCCATAAGAGGCTCTTTGTGGTCCCTCGAGACTACCCCAAATCTGTCATTTATTTATTTTTAAAAAAGAATTAACTGCTCCTATGTGGTGCAATGCTGAAGAAACTGAAATTGACCAATTCTATGAAGACTTACAACACCTTCTGGAAATGACACCAAAGAAGGATGTTCTTCTCATGATAGGGGATTGGAATGCTAAAGTAGGGGGTCAAGAGACAAAAGGAACAACTGGCAAGTTTGGCCTTGGAGTTCAAAACGAAGCAGGGCAAAAGCTAATAGAGTTCTGTCAAGAGAACAAGCTGGTCATCACAAACACTCTTTTCCAACAACACAAGAGACAACTCTACACATGGACATCACCAGATGGGCAGCATCGAAATCAGATTGATTGGAAGTGAGAGCTGGACCATAACGAAGGCTGATCGCCAAAGAATTGATGCTTTTGAATTATGGTTCTGGAGGAGACTCTTGAGAGTCCATTCTGAAGGAAATCAGCCCTGAGTGCTCACTGGAAGGACAGATCCTGAAGCTTAGGCTCCAATACTTTGGCCACCTCATGAGAAGAGAAGACTCCCTGGAAAAGACCCTGATGTTGAGAAAGATGGAGGGCACAAGGAGAAGGGGACGACAGAGGATGAGATGGTTGGACAGTGTTCTCAAAGCTACCAGCATGAGTTTGACTAAACTTCAGGAGGCAGTAGAAGACAGGAGTGCCTGGTGTGCTCTGGTCCATGGGGTCACGAAGAGTTGGACACGACTAAACGACTAAATGACTAAACAACAAATGTGGTGCAATCATTCTGAAGGGTCTTTTTTGGGGTACCTAAGACACTTCCCCAGACATGTGGCCCCCAGAAAGTTAACTGTGGGTCTATGTGGCCCTTGGCCTGAAAGAGGTCCTCCTGTCCTGCTGTAATGGGCATCATCCACAACAGAGAGCAGGTAGCAGATTCCAAGCCACTGGGAAAGACCAGCAGTGTCCACACCAGCCAGGACTTGGGGCCAGCAGACCAGGGAGCCACTCAGAATGAGTAGGAGGGACCCCCAAATAAAACAGAGCTGACATGACACATTTTGATGGGGTCAAAAAAGTATACGCTGCCATCTGAAGGGAAGGGCTGTGAGACTGGGTAGTCTGGAGTCTGAAATGACTCAGCTGCACCATGGGAACCCAGCCTCTCCCTTTCAGATAGTTTTACAAGCCGAGAGCAACCAACTCCTTAGTTCTTGCGGCGACATGTCACCTCTAGTTTACCTGACAAAAGGAATACTTGCCAGGGCTAGTAAGGTAAACTTCAGACATCTTTCCTGCCTGAACCTCAAAGTTAGATAAACATGATCACAGAGTCTGTGTACATACCAGGGTGCTTTTAATGTATATGTGGGGATCCATTGAGCCATTTTGTGTGTATGTGTGTGTGTGTGCTTTTGTGTGCTTTCATCCACACACGAGTGCTTTTAGTTCTCTTGATGTTACTCATCCATAGCCCTGGGCTGTGCTCGCTGGGGTGAATTTGCATCCTGTCCTGTTGTACCTTCCTCTCAAATATGACTTCCCTGCCCTTCAGAAATTCCAGAAACCTGAGGTCTATTGCAGGCATCGCAAGTATTTGTTTTATCTGTCCACATGTGCCTGCTTTTTTTTTAAAAAAAAAAAAAAATTTCTCCTTGGATTAGTGCAAATATGATTTTTTGGGGGGGGGGGTGGAAGCCAAAGTTTGAAACACATTTCCCAGTTGGAGGGTGGGGAGAAATGGCCAATTTTAAAAATATTTTTTTAACACATGTTTTTTAATGTAATTGTGCCAAACAGAAGTTTCCAAAATAAATATGCATTTGTGTGCCGTTTTCATTGGGGCAGTGGCTAGGGATGGAGAGGAGGAGGACATACATTCAGTTTGAAGGATCGCTTTCAGAAACAGGGATTTTGCTGTATAATTTAATTATTATTATTGAATATTTTCACAATAATCTTCATATATTTCACAGTTACGTTGTTTCATAAAATGAATTTCCCACCTCCACAGTGTTCTTAATCAAACATTTTCTACTGCATTATATCTTTTTCCATTAGGAAAAGTTACAGTTATTTTATCATCTTCCGCTGCTCTTATCTATAGTCCTGCCCGCGATTTCATTTGACTACAGTGTGTGTGTGTGTTTAAAAAAACAGTCCATGAAAGGCCCTCCTTATATAAGAAGTTCGTCATTTTGATCTCTTAATTTCGCTGTCAGCTTTGCCATTTCTGCGTAGTCCATTACTTTCAAAAGCCACTCACAGAAGAAGGGTTTTTAAGGAGGCAAAGCTCAGAGGAACATTGCTCCATCTATTGTCAACACTGGCTGGCAGCAGCTCTCCAGGTTTTCAGACAGAGGTGTTTCCCAGTGCTACCTGGAGATGCCACGGGTTTGAACCCATGACCGTGTGCATGTAGAGCCACAGAGGGGGCTACTCCCCCTTGGCATGGCAAACCGCACCCATGGCGCAGTCCCAGGAGAGGTCCAGCCAGGCAGCCTCTCTCCAGACATCCAGCCTCCTTGATGCAAACATATTTCTCCTGACCGGGTGTCCTATTAAAAACTGGAGCTGTATTCCGCTGGCAGCGAGCGTGTCCGTGCCTCGCTGATTGTTTTCTCCAAACCTTCAGTTTAGATTATTAACCACGTCGGAGCCCAAACATTTCCAGTCTGCGGCGGAGTTTTAGCATTCCAGCCTTGCACCGCCGTGTTCTCGGCAAATTATTCAGGCTTCTAATCCAAATGACACATATGGGGGAAACTACATTTCAATTTAAGCTCAAGTTAATAGAAGCAAAAGTGCAGGCAATGGCAGGCCAAGCTGATCCAGGCTGTTTGGTGCTGTATAGATTTGTTTGCACCGACTCGGGGTTTTAAATTGCCCTATTTGCATACATAATCATGGAGCGTTTACTTGCAAATGAGGCCTGTGCTCCTGCGAAGGAGAGCCAAAGTGTCTCTCTTGCAACCGCCATCTGATCACCGGGAGAATTGCAGTCTCTCTGTGTTTTTATTAACACTCACACATCTGGGAAGTTACTTTCTTCTTAGCTTGCCTTTTCTTGGCAGGGGGAGGCACTGGGATGTCTTAAATCCTAGAAATACGTGGCACGGGATGCTTATAATTCTATACAGCCCTTTATTTCCTTTAGGTACAAGTATCGGTAATCTTGCAAACAGAGGTCCGTATAGTTAAAGCTATGGTTTTTCCAGTAGTGATGTATGGAAGTGAGAGCTGGACCATAAAGAAGGCTGATCGCCGAAGAATTGATGCTTTTGAATTATGGTGCTGGAGGAGACTCTTGAGAGTCCCATGAACTAGAAGAAGATCAAACCGATCCATTCAGAAGGAAATCAGCCCTGAGTGCTCACTGGAAGGACAGATCCTGAAGCTGAGGCTCCAATACTTTGGCCAACTCATGAGAAGAGAAGATTCCCTGGAAAAGACCCTGATGTTGGGAAAGATTGAAGGCAGAAGGAGAAGGGGATGACAGAGGACGAGATGGTTGGACAGTGTTCTCGAAGCTACCAGCATGAGTTTGACCAAGCTGTGGGAGGCAGTGGAAGACAGGAGTGCCTGGTGTGCTCTGGTCCATGGGGTCACGAAGTGTCAGACACGACTAAATGACTAAACAACAACAACAGGATGGGGAAGAGCTTGAAAATCCACTCTAAATTTATGCGCCAATACACAAGTGTTGCCATCATCTGACTAAACAACTAAACAACAACAATCGGTAATCTGACTCAATGTCCACCCAGTTTGCAGCGTCTCCTAACAGACCTAGGAAATGATATACAGTGAAATGAAAAGGATGTTTAGAATAACATTTGTAAAAACACACACACCCAGAAGCCTTTATCTTGGGAATTTTAGGGATAGAACTACCTAAATTGTATAGAAATTTATTCATGTATGTGACTACAGTGGCAAGAATGTTACTTGCCCAAAAATGGAAAGAAGAAGTCCCAGAAAAGGAAAATTGGTACAAAAACTTATGGAATATGCAGAAATGGCGAAACTTACTGGAAGAATAAGAAATCAAGATAGCAAACTTTTTATAAAAGAATGGAAATGGTTTATTGAATATTTACAGATAAATTATATACAGATAAAAGCACTGGCAGGATTATTGTAATAACCTGCAGCTACATAAGAGTATATATTTAAAGAAGATAAATAAATAAGTTTAGTTAATTTGGATATGCAGAAGATATTAAAATTAAATTTAAGGAACCACAGAAAGAGGGGGAAGGAAGTCAAGTTTTAAAATGTCAAAATGATTGTAAAATCAGTGAAATGTACATATCATATCTATCTATCTATCTATCTATCTATCATCTATCTATCTATCTATCTATCTATCTATCTATCTATCATCTATCTATCTATCTATGTCTCTGTGTGTATGTGTGTGTGTATAAATATATATATGTGTGTGTGTGTATGTCTCTCTCTCTCTGGAAAATTCCATTGTGACTGGTGAGGGGTGACTGGTGAGGGCTGGGCTCCAGCTGTCCTTTTTATTGTGCATCCCTGACGACTTGTGAGCACGATGGTATACATAGAACCATGTAATTGTAGAGTTGGAAGGGCCCTGAGGGGGTCCAACTCCCTGCAACGCAGGAATCTTTTGCCCAACGTGGGGCTTGAACTCCCGACCTTGAGATTAAGAGCCTCCTGCTCTACTAACTGAGCTATCCATGTGGTGTTCCCTCTTACAATACTGCAAACTTTTCTGAGCTAGGGTTGCCAGCAAAGGAGCATCCTGGACCCTGAGATTTCGGGACCCAAGCCTGAGAACTAAGGGTACCCCCAAGTGATACTTCCCCCCTCTCCATCTCTCATAATACTAAAACCAATGAAGCTGAACATTGGGGAGACTTCCCATCCTGGAAGTTACCAAAGTGTGGAAAAGTGTAGGCAGGCTATCTCTAGCCAGATAAAGGGGACACGTCAACCAAAGCTGGTTGGAGGTGCTCCTATTATCAGCGACTGCCATTTCTTTGGGGGTCTCTGACATCATTTGGGACAAACAATCCAAATCCACTCCCCTTTTCTCACTGTTGCATACAGAATTTAGTGCCTTTAGTAACAATGCAAGATGCTAAAGGCTAGAACATTAAATGCAAGGGGCATCCATATTAGCCATATTAACTTTGGAAAAGTTGCAAATCCTTCTTAGACTAAGCAGGCTTCCTCAAACTCAGCCCTCCAGATGTTTTGAGACTACAATTCCCTCCATTCCTGACCACTGGTTCTGCTAGCTAGGGATGATGGGAGTTGTAGTCCCAAAACATCTGGAGGGCCGAGGTTGAGGAAGCCTGGACTAAGCTGTACCCCCACAAGAGTGCCCTGCCTTTGCTTAGACCAGGCATAGCCAAACTTGGCCCTCCAGATGTTTTGGGACTACAACTCCCATCATCCCTAACTAGCAGGACCGGTGGGCAGAGATGATGGGAATTGTAGTCCCAAAACATCTGGAGGGCCAAGTTTGGCCATGCCTGGCTTAGACCATTTACTTATTTCTAAGCTATCTAACACCCCTTCCCTGCTCCAGTACCTAAGGGCACACAGCCTGTAGCTAAAAATGGGAAATGCAATCTTCTGCCTCCCTTAGGGTCATCCTCACTGTAGCAAGACTCTTCCCTCCTCCCCACTCGGCCCATATTGTGCTAATACCCTTGCAATGTCATATTTACGCGGATGGCGTCATGTGATCCCCAGATGACGTCCTTTGAAACGCAAGCTGCTGCACCGTATGCAATCTTTTGGACTACCACTAGAGGGCAGGCCATGCCCATATTTACATTTCTCTTCCTTTTTAATCAAAAGAGAACTATTGAGCAAAACGATGTATCCTAGAGAGTGGAACCAGGACAAATCCCCACCCCATCCCACCCCTTGGATTTTTCTTTTCCTCAACTTTACAGAATTTCCCCCAAAGAAATTTTCTTTTTCTCATCTTTACAGAATTTCCCCCAAATAACATCCGCTTCTGTTTGGATGGCAGCAACCATGCTACCCCCCCCCCCCGAGTGTCCAAGTCATTGTGCAGGAGGCAAAATGGCTGTGAGGCAGCCAACACAGTTCCTGAAAAAGAAAGGGAGGGAGGGAGGGGCTGGGGCAGAGGGGAGAGAAACTGCTACAGGTGAGTTTTTTCCCTGCGAAATGGTTGGAGAGTTTCTCCTTGCCTTGGAGAAACATGGTGAAATGTGTGGCCATTTTGTACGGGTGAAACCGTGTGCTTTTGTGTAGCTGTGGTCCATTAAAAGTTTACATAGATGCAGAGCATGAAAGCATAAGGTGCTTTAAATGTAAAGGTATTTTGCATGCAGACAGGCTCATTGCAAGCTGCTTGTTTAATGTGAGATTGTTAACGTTGCATGGCAGCCTTACCTATGCATGTAAAGGTAAAGGGACCCCTGACCATTAAGTCCAGTCGCGAACGACTCTGGGGTTGCAGCGCTCATCTCGTTTTATTGGCCGAGGGAGCCGGGTCATGTGGCCAGCATGACTAACCGCTTCTGGCGAACCAGAGCAGCGCACGGAAACGCCGTTTACCTTCCTGCCGGAGCAGTACCTATTTATCTACTTGCACTTTGACATGCTTTCGAACTGCTAGGTTGGCAGGAGCAGAGACTGAGCAACGGGAGCTCACCCTGTTGCGGGGATACAAACCGCCAACCTTCTGATCGGCAAGTCCTAGGCTCTGTGGTTTAACCTACTGCGCCACCCGCATCCCTGCATGCAAATGTAAAAGTGTCTTATTTCTACTTGCATTGTCCTTTCTATCATATTTTGCAGGTGGTGCTATGGGGCAGCCTATCCTTGACCCACCTTAAAGGTAAAGGTACCCCTGGCTGTGAGGTCCAGTTGCGGACGACTCTGAGGTTGCACGCTCATCTCGCATTATTGGCCGAGGGAGCCAGCGTTTGTCTGCAGACAGCTTCCGGGTCATGTGGCCAGCATGACTAAGCCGCTTCTGGCGAACCAGAGCAGCGCATGGAAACGCCGTTTACCTTCCCGCCAGAGCAGTACCTATTTATCTACTTGCACTTTGACGTGCTTTCGAACTGCTAGATTGGCAGGAGCAGGGACCGAGCAATGGGAACTCACCCCGTCACAGGGATTCGAACTGCCGACCTTCTAATCAGCAAGCCCTAGATTCTGTGGTTTAGACCACAGCGCCACCCGCGTTCCTTTTGACCCACCTTAGGCCTCCGCATGTCTCTCCCTGTGACCTTCTGCTGGTCATTGAGCGATGGTTCCCTCCCTTTGGATGACAGTGACACATTCCTGTGTGTGTTAGATAAGCTTCCTAGTTAGATAAGCTTGTGAGCTTCAAAAAAGCAGTGGGAAGAATATATACGCTCCTTTTTTGTTTCTCAATAAAGTCATCAGCTTTTCCCTCTGCCAGAGCTCCCGCTGCCTTGGCAGAGGGAAAAGCAGAATTTCAACAGGTAAAACGTTCTCAATCTCTGCATGTTTATGCTGGGGGAAAGCTTTTGTGGTTGAATTTCAGCTTTGCAGTCCATTATCAAAGGCACAGGAGCCTGCATCCTTGTTCTCATTACATGAATGTCCAGTGGTGCCATCAAGTTGGGAGTTTAGGGCAGACATCCAGGGTCCTGGTTCAGCAGAATGAGCAAAAGGGCCCCCAAGCATAGCTTGGCTGACTGACCACATTTTGAAGTGAGGTAATGCCATCTAAGATTCTCTCCCATAATGCCCTCCCTAGTGAGTTGCACCTGTCCCCAACACTATTAACTTTCAGGAGGAATTTGAAAACGTCCCTGTCTACCCAGGCCAATATACCTGAAGCAGAGTCTTCACCCCAGTTGTTCAGTCCCGACACTGAGATCCAGCTCCGAGGGTCTTCTGCCAGTTCCCTCACTGTGAGAAGTGAAGCTACAGGGAACCAGGCAGGGGGCCTTCTTGGTAGTGGTGCCCCATCAGATGTCAAGGAGATAAAGAACTACACAACTTTTAGAAGACATCTGAAGGCAGCTCTGTATCAGGAAGTTTTCAAAGTTTGACTTTTTATTATGCTTTTATATGTGCTGGAAGCCGCCCAGAGTGGCTGGGGAAAATCAGACAGATGCGCGGAGTATAAAGAATGAAATAATAATAATAATAATTTTTTATTTATACCCCGCCCTTCCCGGTTCAGAAAACAACAAATTTTAAACACTTAACTGATGCAACAAAAACAGCATAAAATACAGTATAAAATGTGAATAACAATAAATTCAGAATTCAAAATCAATTTAGGGGGAAAATCCATCCAATAAACATTAGATGATCACCAGGGCTAGCTGGCTAAATTAGTCCTATTTGGGCCAGCGAGGAGACCAGGGGAGAATTAGCTGTGGGATCCCAAAGTGGGTAATCTTCATAAAAAGGGGAGGGGGAGGGAGGGAAGGGGAATAAAAGATAATGATGTTGATATTATTATTATTATTATTATTATTATTATTATTATTATTATTATTATTTAGTGTCTGAAAGGTACAGATCCTTGAGATCATTGATGGAACACTGTTTTTAATTGCAATTGCTTTTATAAATGTTTTTAATTTTAACAGCCTTCAATTCAAATTGTTTTACAATGCCTTTGCTTTGCTGTTGTTTCTTAACAGGATGTCTGCTTGCTTCCCCAGGTTCCTTGGGGAGGAAGGGTGGGAGAGAAACTCAGTCTCAGATCTGAGAATGACAGCTCTCTTCTCTTTCTCAAGGCTCAAGGAAGGCATTCTTGCCTGAATTCGCTGGCAGTTCCAGCCACCAAGGTATCAATCCCATTTCCCAGATTTTCCTGCCTCTAGTTGTGCAACAGAAGAGGAGCATATGTTGGAAGACAGGGAGCAGATAGGTGCCACCGACGAAGAGTTTCAGCTGCTCATCGGCAGCAACTGCAGTTAGGGAAAACAACAAACCTAGATGGCAAAGCAATTCTGGAAGGAACATTCCTGCCGTTGAAATCCAGCAGTCTGATTTTTATCCGCCACCTGCCTGCCTCCAAGGCTGCGTTCCAGGTGATGGGCAGCAGTGGGGCCCAGCGGAGGCAATTGCTTTGAATTGCTCTTCAAGAGCTCTCGAAGCTCATGCGACAGCTCTCTGCAAGGCTTTGACACCTTTCTGGGCTTTTCTGGCTTGCCAGTCAAAGTGAAGCAGGCAGTCGAGAGCAAGGAAGTTAAAAGTCTTCAGAAAACGAAGGGGTGGGGGAACAAACCTTTGCCAGGAGTGAAGAGTGCCGAATGGAAGCTGGCACTCAGAAGAGGAATGGGGAGGGAGGCTTGTGTCAATACTGGATGTAAGAAAGAATGATTTGCAGTGCTGGAAATCAAACGATGGTCTAAGTCACCTTAGGCTTTACTCCTCTTAAATATATTGTTATAGGTTTGGGGGGACCCCACTAAACCCTAGAAATTAATACAGTGGTACTTCGGGTTACATATGCTTCAGGTTACAGATGCTTCAGGTTACAGACTCTGCTAACCCAGAAATAGTACCTCGGGTTAAGAACTTTGCTTCAGGATGAGAACAGAAATCGTGCTCCGACGGCGTGGCAGAAGCAGGAGGCCCCATTAGTTAAAGTGCTTCAGGTTAAGAACAGTTTCAGGTTAAGAACAGACCTCCAGAACGAATTAAGTACAGTGGTACCTCGGGTTACATATGCTTCAGGTTACAGACTCTGCTAACCCAGAAATAGTACCTTGGGTTAAGAACTTTGCTTCAGGATGAGAACAAAATCGTACTCCGGCAGTATGATGGCAGCGGGAGGCCCCATTAGCTAAAGTGGTGCTTCAGGTTAAGAACAGTTTCAGGTTAAGAACGGACCTCCGGAACGAATTAAGTACAGTGGTACCTCGGGTTACATATGCTTCAGGTTACAGACGCTTCAGGTTACAGACTCTGCTAACCCAGAAATAGTACCTCGGGTTAAGAACTTTGCTTCAGGATGAGAACAGAATTCGTGCAGTGGCAGTGGGAGGCCCCATTAGCTAAAGTGGTACCTCAGGTTAAGAACAGTTTCAGGTTAAGAACAGACCTCCAGAACAAATTAAGTACTTAACCCGAGGTACCACTGTAAATGGTAGGATTTTGGTTAATTGGGATATGGATGAAAGTACAAGCTGCAGAGCTGCGTCAGACAAGGAATCCCTGGGCTGACTTAATGCAAATCAGCCTGGCTGGCCTCGCGAAGAGCAAATCTGTTAACATGACAAAAATATGTCAATGGACCATCTGAGAGGGATCCTTTGGCCTGGGAAGACAGATGTTGCCAAGGTGATGGGGTGTGTGTTTGAAGGGAATGAGAATTTTTGAGCAAGGTGTTCTGGGAAGAAGGAGGGAGTGAAAAGACTGGGATCCATCTTGGGCAGGCTGGCTGAAGGCTGTCTGCACTGCTGTGGGGGACGTTGTAAGAGATGGACTCCCTCCGTGCAGACTGAAGGTGTAAATGGGTGAATAAGCCATATTTCTTAAAGCTAGGACAGTCTCTGTTGTGTCTCAGTTCTCCAAAGGAACACAGACTCTTGAGTATCTGGAGCCCCATGGACTCTTGCTACTGCTCAGCAGTGAGAATGGGTGGCACCCAACTGTAACAATATTTTGTGCTTCTACAAACCTGAGGGGGTACCCTTGAGATGATCCCACCCTCTCCTTCCCCTTGGCACCATCAAAGGAAGTGAATTGGGACAGCAGAAGGAGGTAATCCCAAACCAGCCTCACCCTGAGCAGACCATAAGAGAGCAGAGAAAGGCAAGGGATAGAAAAAGTTATATGAATAAAATAAAATCCACCTGGGGGGGGGGAGTTCTTTTAATACCCTGGACATGCCAAGCCATCAAGCAATGGGCAGTGGGCATTTTCCTTCGTATAGCAAAGAACCAAATTAATAAGAGGCTTGCTATGCAGCGTAAGATAAGCTTCAAATGAAGATGTTTGGGAGATAAGCAGTACAAATGCTTGATAAGAAAGCAATTAGAATTAACAAAGAGTTTGCTAATCACTCACCCACCAGTGACGCAGAAGGAAGGTGTGTGTCTCTGCGCGTCTGTCTAAATATATACCTATGTGGACCCCATGGGAAAGATTAAAAACACACACATTTCCTCCCCGAACCTGCCCCATACTTTCCTGCTGCTTCATGGTAAACAAATATCCTCACACTGATCCTGGGTGTGCATTGCACTTTTGGTACAGGTCACAGGCTGCAAGAAGCACATTTAAAGTTTGGACCCCTCATCCTACCCATCATGGACTGGTTGGATGCAGAGGGAGGGAGGAAGCAGTTGCCCCCCTCCCAAGGGAAGAAGGCTCAGAGCCTGGGGAATGATGGCGAGACAAGAGTGGCTACTGAAGACGTAATAGGACTTAGTGAGCTGGGAGAGTCTGTGGCAGAGAAGTCCAGGATCAGGCAGAAGCCATGGGTGTCTCCCCCTCCTGCTGTGACAAGCTCCCATCCCCCTTGTCTGCCAGAACCCAAAGAGGCATGAAAAGGGCTCAGGAGAGGTTGGCTTCACAGCTGATAGATTGATTTGTGTGTCGAGGTCCCCAAGCCACCCTTAAATAAATTCGCACCATAATTTTTGTTTAAGGTTTTTGGCATAATTTTGGCCACAACTTTATTAAAATACAAACAAAGTGAGTGGTTGCTTAGGCATTGGTTACGACTATCTGTCCCCACCCAGGGACAGAACTGACATTTGCAATCCTGCAAAGTCAGTAAGGGAAAACATTTTATGGGGAGTAAATGGAACTGGGTACCGGACCCTTACCTCTCCCCAAATGCTTCCAGGGGCTCTTGCATGGCCCTATCCCCCTTTACAGGGGTGCGGACAAAAGCACGGTGAGCCCCCAGATTCCTTTAATGGAATACCCTTGCAGCAACAACATTGTAGGGGTAGGCACAGCCAATCCATACCCCTCCACCAACCCATTTTTCTAAAAAAACAATGCCTAACCACAACCTTACAAGTTGTGATGACGCAGTAGGCAAAAACCAAATGGCACCAGCCAAATGGACAAAATTCCTACCAGGCCCCTGCCCCAAAAGCAAGCGACCCCATGACAGGCATAACAAGGCCAAACGCAACAGACTCCCTAAAATTAAGGGAGGGTGGCCAATGCTGCGAGCAGGGAATATATATCAACCAAGGCTGTCAATCTATATTAGCAACATCACACTCTCCCCAGCAACCCAAGGAGTCCAATCACACAGTGGGCCAACCAAACCAACTTGCCCAGCAACAGGGGGTGTCTGGTTAACCCCACTGCAACACGTGCTCTCCATGAAGGAGAACACGCTTAATAAATCAATGAAAAATGGAAGAGCATCTTTGGTAGGTCCTGGCACACGTAAGGGCGCTGAGCCCACCCAGGGATGGCTGTGGACAGGATTCCTTTATTGCAGAGGGTTGGACTAGATGACTCTAAAGGTCCCTTCCAACTCTACAATTCTATGATTCTAAATCAGGGCACTCTCTTGCCCAGACTGGCTGTCTAGCCATGATGTTCGCTCGCCAGACACAGCACCTCCCTGACCTTCTCCCCCATTTATTTAAGGCTACAGCTCTTTAAAAATGTATAAAATACAGGAGTCATGGTGGAACACAATCGGCTCCCCAGTTGGGCTGTGGTTCAGTGATATGGATGGAGTGACGAAAAGCAGCCAGGGAGGAGAGACTTTGGCATCTAAGCCTCCCGAGGGAGCCTCATGCATTTATCGGTGTCACCAGAGCTAAAAAGATAGGCAGGGAAGAGACTTCTAGGAAGGTTAAACCTACCGCGTGAATTGTGTTTGGGAGAGCTTTTCTAACGTGCCTCGTGCAGCTGAGCACGAAACCCTCCGAATCTGTTCAAAATGCCGTTTGTGATGACAGAGGGGTTAGCTGACAGCGTGCACGCTCTGTCTGGATCAAATAAAGAAGGCTTTTAGTGGAAATTCAGAGGGATGAGGAGAAGATCTTCTTTTACTGCTAGGGAGTCTAGAAGGCTCAAGGTGACCTTCTCAGCACCTCAAGGTAAAGCACACTTTCAGGCTTGATCTCGCAGCAAGGGTTGCCAGCTTTTCAAGCGGCCCCTGCAGAAGTAGCATGAGCAACGGTTTATAGGGTAACATCTTGTTGTTGTTGTTTAGTCGTTTAGTCGTGTCCGACTCTTCGTGACCCCATGGACCAGAGCAGGCCAGGCACTCCTGTCTTCCACTGCCTCCCACAGCTTGGTCAAACTCATGTTCGTAGCTTCGAGAACACTGTCCAACCATCTCGTCCTCTGTCGTCCCCTTCTCCTTGTGCCCTCCATCTTTCCCAACATCAGGGTCTTTTCCAGGGAGTCTTCTCTTCTCATGAGGTGGCCAAAGTATTGAAGCCTCAGCCTCAGGATCTGCCCTTCCAGTGAGCACTCAGGGCTGATTTCCTTCAGAATGGATATGTTTGATCTTCTTGCAGTCCATGGGACTCTCAAGAGTCTCCTCCAGCACCATAATTCCAAAGCATCAATTCTTCGGCGATCAGCCTTCTTTATGGTCCAGCTCTCACTTCCATACATCACTACTGGGAAAACCATAGCTTTAACTATACGGACCTTTGTTGGCAAGGCGACGATGTCTCTGCTTTTTAAGATGCTGTCTAGGTTTGTCATTGCTTTTCTCCCAAGAAGCAGGCGTTTTTTAATTTCGTGGCTGCTGTCACCATCTGCAGTGATCATGGAACCCAAGAAAGTACATCTTGGCAAAAAAGAGGAGGGGCATGACCCCAAAGATAACAGGTACCGGGGGGGGGGGGGAGATTCAATTCCAAAAGGCAAACCCCTCCAGTTTCCCCTTTCCAAAACAATATGTGAACCAAAACACAGCCACCCTTCTTCTAAACTTGCGCTTCTCTGAATTTGGCAATGCGGTTCTTCGGCCAAATAATTTTTTGCAATATTCCATATACTAGCGTAAAGTGTGCATAAAGAGGCATGGAGAAAATGGCATGGAGAAATAGGAGAAATTCACTGGTGACTTAAAGAGAAAACTGAACTTAATTAAGACTGGGAAAATGAGAAACCAAAGTTGAAAGATTTGCCCAGCCCTATTGAGAAGACACATATTTCTATCACATATTGCAGCTCAATCACTGAGATCAATGGGGGTGTTTCAATGCTCCCCCCCCATGCCTTAGATGCACATCCAGAAATATATTTAAGGTAAAGGTAAAGGGACCCCTGACCATTAGATCCAGTCGCGGATGACTCTGGGGTTGCGGCGCTCATCTCGCTTTATTGGCCGAGGGAGCCGGCATACAGCTTCCAGGTCATGTGGCCAGCAGGACTAAGCCGCTTCTGGCGAACCAGAGCAGCGCAAGGAAACGCTGTTTACCTTTCCACCGGAGCGGTACCTATTTATCTACTTGCACTTTGACGTGCTTTCAAACTGCTAGGTTGGCAGGAGCGGAGACCAAGCAATGGGAGCTCACCCCATTGTGGGGATTCGAACCGCCAACCTTCTGATTCGCAAGCTTTAGGCTCTGTGGTTTAGACCACAGTGCCACCAGCGTCCCCTAGAAATATATATATGAGAGGGCAAATGGGGCGATTTCCCAGGGCAGTGAATTTGAAGGGGCATGTTTTGCAACACCAGCAGAAGGGCCTAGAGTCTTAGCCTTCATTTAAAAGAAGACGAAGAACCTCCTATTTGCTATATAGGACAAAACTACAAACCTAAATCCTGTGTGTATTTACTCAGAAGTAAGTCTTACAGCAAAAGGGACGCGGGTGGCGCTGTGGTCTAAACCACAGAGCCTAGGACTTGCCGATCAGAAGATCGGTGGTTCGAATCCCCACGACAGGGTGAGCTCCTGTTGCTCGGTCCCAGCTCCTGCCAACCTAGCAGTTTGAAAGCACATCAAAGTGCAAGTAGATAAATAGGTACCACTCCAGTGGGAAGGTAAATGACGTTTCTGTGCGCTGCTCTGGTTCGCCAGAAGCTGCTTAGTCATGCTGGCCACATGACCCGGAAGCTGTGCGCCGGCTCCCTCAGCCAATAAAGCGAGATGAGCGCCACAACCCCAGAGTTGGTCACGACTGGACCTAATGGTCAGGGGTCCCTTTACCTTTACCTTTAAGTCTTACAGCATTCAATGATGCTTACACTCAAGCAATGTACATAGCATTTCAGCCTCAATCTGGGGAGAGAGGGGCTTGTTCTGTACCCATTGCTGTTAGTTAGGTTCCCTGCTGCCCAATTTATCCTCATCACAGCATTGCGAGGTAGGCTAGGCTGAGCAAGAATGATTTGCCCAAGACCATCCAGGGAGCTTCAGGGCTGAGTGGAGATTTGAAGTCTTGTCTTTTTGGTCCAGCTCACTTACCCCACAAGTCTTGAAAAGAAGATGTAGAACTGAACAAGCTGGAGGGGTGGGAGGAGTGAAGATGCTCTCTCGCCCCCCCCCCCCGCTCCCCAGTGCGCGTTCCCCATTTCTGCTGTGTAATTAGAATCTTGTACGCCTGTTATCTTCTGCCACAGCTCAACTGCGTCTGTTCGGCTGGTTCTGTCTTGGATATCTTGCAGCTGCATCTGGCTCCCTGGCACAATTGCCTGTGTGTTTAGGTAGCTTGCAGCTCTGTCAATTACCACTTTTGGATACTAAAATCCAAGGCTTTATTTCAGTCAGAGCTCACCGGAGCTCAGCTCAGGTGTGCGCCATTCCCATTCTAAGAGGACAAGGGAGAAGTCCATGGTGAACTTCCGGCAACTCTTTTTCTAGAAAAATAGCTCTGCTAAAATCTGTCTCCACCATTCATTATACACCTTTAGGTGAAAGCATTTCTTTATAACCAAACTTCCGACTGATTTAGGTGGGTAGCCGTGTTGGTCTTATGCAGTAGAAATATACTGTATTTTTTGCTCTATAAGACATGCCAGACCACAAGACGCACCTAGTTTTTGGAGGAGGAAAACAAGAAAAAAAAATATTCTGAATCTCTTATAGAGCAAAAAATACGGTATATATAAAAATAAAAAAATTGTCCAGTAGCACCTTAGAGACCAACTACCGTATTTTTTGCTCTATAAGACTCACTTTTCCCCTCCTATAAAAGTAAGGGGAAATGTGTGTGCGTCTTATGGAGCGAATGCAGGCTGCACAGCTATTCCAGAAGCCAGAACAGCAAAGGAGGAGGGCAGATCTCCCAAGTGCCTGTGCTATGATTTGCAGCCAGCCCCTGCATGCAGTCTTCTTAATAATAATGTTTTATTATTATTATTATTATTAAAGCAACTCTCACCCACCTGGACATTCAAGCCCTCCACCTGCCACCTGGAAGAGGTCAGGCAAACCTGAGGACTTCAGGTCAGACTTGGAGGTCTGGCAACCCTAATTTAATTCAAGAGGAACCAACTTAATTCAAGAGGAATTTGACTTATGCTAGCTACCCTTCTTGCCAGCTAAGTTCTGCAGAGTTCCCAGGTCATGTGACAATTAGGAGATAATAATGTTGATCTCAGGGCTGTAAACAAACAAACCAAACACTGCTGACGTTTGCATGTCAAGCTGCAAACATTTTGTTTTTCTGCTCAGCAAGCATCCCTCGGTGGACAGCCACTGCAGCTTTCTAGTAATATATATTTTGCTTTTACAGTGGCAGTTTGAGAAACTTTCCACATCTGTAAATGGGGAGTGAAACAGGCACATACTTTTCTTTGAATCGGGATTTTGGCCCACAGCTCACTCCTGAGGGTGGACTTGGTGGCACTTAATGTGCGAAATGGTTCTTAAAACCCACAGGACTGGTGATGGCTGCAGAATTCTAAGTTGATCTCTGCAGATTAACTTGACACCTGCAGTTAAACCACGAGGAAAGCCAGCTTGCTCCAAAGGCCACACATTTGAAATATGCATAGCCACACTCAACCACCATCCGCAGGAATAATTGTACCGACACCGGTTCATTATTTAACACCACATATGCATGATTTAAAATTGTCCTAATAAAAAGACGTTGGGCAGGAGAATTGAAAATGCATACCTAGATTGATTGGAAGTGTGTATGTTTTGAACATCTGAAGCACAGGACAAGGAAAACGGGGTTGGGGGTACAGGAGGTGCAAGGGGAGGAGTTTGGTAAGAGGGGTTGCCAAATTTTCACAACTTGCCCTTGGAAAGAGCAACTCTGCCTGGACTGAGAACAAAGTTCTACCTCAGTTCTGGGACTGCACAACAGCTTAAGATCCCTAGCCCAGGGCAAACTGAACAGCAGCGGAGTGGAAATTACTGTTTGGGATTATAAATTTCAGCCACAGGGACTTTACAACCGGATCCCTCCCTCGCTCCACCTCAATAAGCTATAAGAAGGGAGCTGCTAAAATGAGAAGACAAAGAACCCCCATCTTCTGTGCGGCACCTGATGGGCTGAGGCATCGCTGCGCCCATTATGGCTGCAAATTGATTGCCTTGTCTATCATAAAATGAGCCTCTTTAATACACTCAGGCCATTTATGGCCTCTCTTTCTCCAGGCCCAGGAATGAGGTTTCCCGTTACTTGGTCTGCATCTGTCTGAGACGGCCGGAGGACCAGATCAATTGCTTCCTCTGCCGTGGAAAGTTTGCCCTGTAGACTAATGCAATCCAAAGTGACACTATGTTTTGGGGAGATGAGTTTTTGTGACTTGGGCTGGGGTGGAAGAGAAAGGATGCAGGGCCAGGCGCCCGTAATGGAAGAGAGGAAGAAGCCAGACCAGGAAAGATGTGTGAAGATTGCTAATGTCGTCCACGAGCACTGGAGCGCATAGGTTTCCAGAGGAGTAGCCTCCGCTCCAAAGCCTTGTGCAATTAACTGCTGCACAACAGGTAGAAATCCAACAGGTGTAGATTTCTCCTCAGTGGACTGCCTCCTTCAGGGCAACACTGCACTTGTAAGTCCTGGCTGTTCTGTAGTTGTTAAAAGTGTAGGATCTCTGTTGGCGAAAGCGGGGAGGAAACCCCTAGGAGTGCCCCACACTTGTTGGGATAAAATGTGGCCATGCATGCAAACTCATACCAGAATGCAGGGGTACCTCCTGGCCCATCTCAGTGGAGAACCCGAGGCTCTTCAGCTGTTGTTGGACTCCAGCTCCCATGATGCTGAGCCAGCTCGGCTGACAGCCATGGATGATGGGACTTGTAGTCCAACAAGATCGGGCTCACTACAGGCCCCTGAACCCTGCTGTGGGGCTAATGGGTTTGCAGTTGGGTTGCTGACAGACAAGGCGGCTTCTTCTGCCCACTCCAACTCCTCCTGTTGTTTCCAAGACTGCTCCACAGGGGCACTCTCCAGATTGCAGACCAATAACCCCACATCTCTGCTCTGGGATTGAGAAATTTGCAGAGCACCACAAGCAAGCAGGAGGGGAGGCGGTGGGCAGGAGGCCCAGCGCCACCTTGCAGCCTCTTCCAGAGGTAAGCGGAGACTCCATGCTTGTGCCTGACTGGCACGTATAGTTGCATCGCCAACTTTTCACTGGCATTGTTACTGCGCCTTTATCAACAACCCCACAGACAAGAATTTAGCAGCCACAGAGTTTCCTTCTGTGCCAAGGAAAGCTCCTGCTGCCAAATTTCTGCATGCTGGGCTGATGAGTAAAGCTAATACAAACAAATACTGCTAATAGAAGTTGGCAGACCTCCTGGGAAGCTGATTTCAGGACTTAAGATGCTCTCCCCAACTTCCTCCTGCCCCCCGCAGTAGAGTTTCTGGACTTTTAACAGAAAAACCTACAAAAATACTCCACCATGCTGAAAAGTAAAGGGTCCCTGTGTTTCCCTGTCAATATTCTAGTTGACATATTTTTTTTTCCAACTCCTAAGTTGAACTCCTAAGTAAATGTTTAAAACTATGACATTTACTTTCTTCCTTTTCTTCCGGTTATTGTAAACTTTCCTCTACCCTCCAACTGCCCTCTCCTTTTGCCTCATTTTTTTAAATACAGGGAGTCTGTGGACATACCTTAACTTGTGTGTGCTGCTTGCACGTTTCCCTGAGCCACTGGACTGATCCAGGCACAGCACCCAGCATAAAACAAGCATTTTAACAAACAATAATAAATGTGGATGGTGCCCAGGCATGGCTGGTGCCCACTGGACTGGTAGGGCAAAAGGCAAGGAGACCGACAGCATTTGGCACCAGCGCGAATGACAGACAGAACCATTTCCTAAGGAAGAAGGCAGACGGTTGGGGCATAGAAAAAGGGTAGACTAACGTTGGTGGGGCAGCGCCCTACTTGCCCTAACAGAGTAGCCTCCACGGATGATGCCCAAGGCTGTATCCAGATCCCTCCTTTTTCTCCCTCTTCCAAAGGGCAATCAAATAGTGTAATGGAGGACTAATTCCATATAAGTAGTAAACACTCTGGATTGATTTACTTGGATCAAAAGCCACAGGTCTGCAAGGGACTGAACTGAGGGGGGAAAGGTTTGTCCTCTTTGCTCCTTTAAACATTCTTCAATAATTCAGGGTTCAATCTATGAATGGAGGGTGAGCTGAAACTGATCTGTGACAAATGGTCTCAAAGTTTCCCTTATAAAGTCCAGAGAGTTGATTGTAATCCTCGTTACTGGAAGTGAGAACAGAACTAGGGAGTGGTGTTTTTAAAACTAATCTCAAACCAAATAATCCGGGCTGGCCAACTTTTCAGCATTATTTATGTCTCTTGCACCTCCGACTGTTGTGTACATGGGCCCATTCCCACATACACCTGCAGGAAGGAGGATGGGGCTCAAGGAGAGTCAGCTGGCTCTGCCTGTCCTGGGCTCAGTCTGGCTCTGCCTCCTGGTGGCTTCTCTGCCTTCTGACCCCCCCATCCCAACACGTACCAGTTCCCACTGAGCTAACCTCTTGCCTGCTCCCCATGCCCCATGGCATAAAGCAATAAGGCCTCACAAAGAAAAAGAGGACAACATAGGAGCTCTGCATAAAATGTGTATATTCCAATTCATGGGTGTAGATGCAAATTGAGAAATATTTACTACGATTACAAACACAGTGCACCTTATCATATTGGGGGAAGACTGTGTGTCAGTCTTCTGTCTGCTGTCTAGGTTATCCCAGCTGACAAGCAGATTCAAGGCTCTCGCTCCCTATCTTATTTATGTTATTATCACATTTGTAGTCTACCTTTAGGGACGCGGGTGGCGCTGTGGTCTAAACCACTGAGCCTCTTGGACTTGCCGACTGGAAAGTCGGCGGTTTGAATCCCCATGATGGGGTGAGCGCCCATTGTTCTGTCTCAGCTCCTGCCAACCTAGCAGTTCAAAAGCACTGCAAGTAGTGCAAGTAGAGCAGTGCAAGTAGAGAAATAGGTACTACTGTGGTGGAAAGGTAAACGGTGTTTCTGTTGTGCCAGAAGCAGTTAAATCATGCTGGCCACATGACCCAGAAAGCTGTATGTGGACAAACACCGGCTCCCTTGGCCTGAAAGCGAGATGAGTGCTGCAACCTCATAGTCACATTTGACTGGACTTAACTGTCCAGGGGTCCTTTACCTTTACCTGGTCAACTTTTCCTCCGAAGAACTCCGAGTGGTGTAAGCGGTTCCCTATTTTATCCTCACAACATCCCTGTGAGGTAGGGGTGCGATGGGCAAAGTACAGGACGGGTCAGGGGTGGAGATTGGGGGGCACACACACACTCATGACATCAAATCCTCCCCGCATTCTGCTTCCCCCCTCCCTCACTACCCTGGCCTGACCCTGCTCTTCCCCTTGACTGGCAGGAGCCATGGGTAGATGGTTCCCACAGAAGACTTGAGCTCCAGCCTCTCACTGCTGGAAGACACTCAAGCCTGGGGGGGGGGGGCAGGTCGGGGTGGTGGAGGGGGCCAAGGAGTGGTGGACCTGCACCTTGCTAGACTGAAGGGTGGTGGTTGAGGAGGAGCACCAGCAAGAGGAAAGGAAGGAGGGGGCGAAGGAGGGAGAAGGGAGGTCACTCCTTCTCACTTCTCTCTACTGTCACTCGCACTGGGCCATGCTCCTGGTCAGCTGCACCAACAGCAACACAACTGCCATTTTGGGTTGGCCAAACTCGAATTGGGGGGGGGGGAGGCATTCCATTTTGAAATATACTCGGAGTCTAGAGTGGATTTCATGCTCTTTATTCAGCTCATAGTGGTGAGGAGGAATGGAAGTTCCCCCAGGATGTCTGCTTTATATACATTATTTACACAATGGGCCCCACGTGATTGGCTAATTCTGGGATTCACCTGTAGGCGAATCAGGTTGCGGATTCACTTCCACCTGGAGCTGGATTGGGTGGCTCCTGTGGACCAATCAGACTGCTGCATTCTGGATCCTGTTGTTCTAGGACCAATCAGACTGCTGCATTCTGAATCCCATTGAACTCAGTACATAACACATTTGAAGTCCAAACAGGACACTTTTGTCCAAAAATGGGGTGGTCCTGTTTTTCTAGGGATGGGTGGCAACCCTACTGTGAGGTAAGGTAGGCCGAGAGGCCTTGACTGGCCATCACCCAATGAACGCAGTGTCTGGCTGGGGATTTGTGCCCCAGTCTTCCATGTCTAGACCCCTCAAACAGAGGACTGTACAGTGGGACATATTGGCAACCCCAATGCTGAGGTAACCAACTGGCAAGAAAGAATATACCTGGCTTGCTCTCTGCCACAACGTTTAGGAGAGGGCTGGCGTTAATACAGAGATCAGCAAGCGAACATTTAGTTGCTTGGAGTTAAATATGCTCACCTGCTAAATGTAATCACCTGCTAATTGTTGCAGCTCAAACTGCTGCTGGAGGGGCAGCCAGAGGAAGGGAAAGCTGGCATCTTGACTCTGGTTTCAGAACTACTGGGCCTTTGATTTATTAGGCTGGCCAGATGGAAAGGAGGCTGGGGCTGCATCCTGCACCTTTTAATAGTTGCAGAAATGAGGGGGATCTGGCTGGTGCTGCTTGTCAGGTAGGCTTGCCAGAGAGAAGCCAAAATCCCCTAGTCTGTGTAACCGCTAGGAAAAGTACTAGCCCAGAGCCCTCACTTTCAGCATAGATAAGTGTGCAGGTAATTTGGGGGCTTTATCCCTTCTTGATTCAGGATCATGGACTGTTTCTTTCTCTGTCTCCTTCCCAGCGTTTGGGAAAGGGACGTGCGCCGAAGCCGTCCAAAGCCCTGCCAAGTGTACGCAGAGGCTCCAGGGGCAAGAGAGACGCTGATGATCTCCTATTAAGGTCTGTCAGAGCAGATGGCCTGTTCTGCTTGCTGATTCTGGAGAAAGCAGCAAAACGGCTTGTGCCTTGCCCAAAAGCAAACAGGAGTTGTCAGCTCAGGAGTTTGCTCCCTTGCCTGGTATTCAAGCGGGTTCATTTTAGCAAGGCTCATTGACCGAGGGTAATTACAATGGCCCAGCAGCTGCAGAAGGGCCACACACCCCAGCCGGCCGCTGTTCAGGGAGCCGGCAGAGATGGCAGAGGAGACGCACAGCTCTGCGTGTTATGTGATGAGCTTTTAGCGCATGCGACAGAGCGAGGGTCCCAGGCGGCCGCGGGGGCTGATTTGCACAACCGTTTTGACACGCAGGCGACACGATGGAGCGGCTGCCGTTGCCAAACTCTCACTTTACTGCAGCTGAGGAAATCTTATTATCGCTTTGAAAAGGGCGCTGCAGCTCAGGCAGTCGTTTGCCAAGCCGGGCAATATGTTGCCAGGAATGTCTCTTCTTCCTCGAATGGGTATGTAAGGGTGAGCAGGGTTGCCAACCGGCCGGAAGCAACAACAAAACACTGCTCCTGTGCCTTTTGCTGAGAGCTGATGGTGCAGAAATCAGCATTAGCCAAGTATAGGGATTTCCTAAGTGCTGCAGAATTAAACTGCTCCCAGAGAGATGGGGACACACAGTCAAAGCCTGCACTGCTCTCTCATTTACTGTGTACCCAGTGCATATCCAGTGCTGGGTTTTTGGTCCATTTTCACATGACCTTATCTGAAAGTGCATATGTACCTTGTACTTTGTTACAGAATGCTACTGTTTGATGTGTTGTTTCTCAAAGCAGCCTCACTCCAATCAGTGTCTGTATTGAGCCATTCCTAATTCTAGCAAATGTGTGAACCACCTTTGCAAAGGGGAAAGACATCCCTGCACTGTCAGCTTCCTCTGCTGTTCACACAAACAAAAATAAACCTCACAGCAACCACAGAATTGTAGAGTTGGAAGGGGCCCCAAGTCATGGGCAGGCAAGCTAAGGTCCAGGGGCCGGATGCAGCCCAATCGCCTTCTCAATCCAGCCTGCGGACGGTCCAGGAATCAGCATGTTTTTACATGAGTAGAATGTGTCCTTTTATTTAAAATGCATCTCTGGGTTATTTGTGGGGCCTGCCTGGTGTTTTTACATGAGTAGAATGTGTGCTTTTATTTAAAATGCTTCTCTGGGTTATTTGTGGGGCATAGGAATTCGTTCATTCCCCCCCTTCAAAATATAGTCTGCCCCCCCCCCAAGGTCTGAGGGACAGTGGACTGGCCCCCTGCTGAAAAATTTGCTGACCACTGATCTAGTGCAACTGCCTGCAATGCAGGAATCTCAACATATGGTCCCCCATCCAAACCATTAGCTTGCACTGATGTGAACAACTGGGGGTGGGGGAGAGAACTGTGAAACTGAAAAAGCAAGGCCGTGCCCTAAGAGGGCAACTGAGGTTTTTTTTATAAACACACATGGCCAAGTTTCCAGTCCTCTTGATCACACGGCGGGCAGGGGAAGCTGAGTGTGGAAGCATTGTCTGCTGGTGGCTCAGAAACTCATGGGATTCTTGCAGGGGTGCAAAATAGCATGATATTCCCTCATCTGCACAACTACATATAGGGGTCCTATACGTAGTGGCAAGGCTGATAATTCAGAGACATAGACTTACACTGCACTATAATGTTTTTTTCTAGTTTATGGCATGTTCGCCTTAGGGAGGCTCACATTTTGGTTTTCTGGCAACTGCATTATTGTTTTCTTGGCCATTTGGGCAGTACCAACACTATTACATTGTTAAATCTGTTTTTAATATGTTTTTTTTCTAGTTTTATTATTGTATTTTATTTTTACTTGTTTGCAAGCATTGCTTCGGTACTTATAAAAATGCAAACCTCTTAAGGAAATGACCATTTGGATCCCAAAGCATTATACTCTTCTTCCTTTGCATCTGACCATCCTAACCCGACATGAAAATGTGATCTGGGGACAATTTTGCAGTGTGCAGAAGTATCCCACATCTCATGGCTTGGTGTTCTAGTTTCACCTTGGATACTTGGGGAGAAGACATTGTCCCAGGATATGCAGACTGAGATATCTTAAGTCTTACCACTGAGCTTCACCTATTACATATCAGGCTTCCATTGATGGCGTAGCAGTGGGGCCATTTGTAGGGTGTCATGGCTTAGCCTTGGTGCTGGATCACAGTTTTGTGGTTGCATTAAGGAATGGTAAAATGCAGAGAGGCAGTAGGGTGCTCTGTTTGTAGGCATCCTTGATTTCAGGTGATGCTAAAGTAGGACTCTAAAGTAGGAATACTGTGAATATGTTGGTCTGAAGTGTTTGTGTAAGGGACGCGGGTGGCACTGTGGATTAAACCACAGAGCCTAGGACTTGCTGATCAGAAGGTTGGCAGTTCGAATCCCCACGACGGGGTGAGCTTCCGTTGCTCGGTCCCAGCTCCTGCCAACCTAGCAGTTCAAAAGCACATCAAAGTGCAAGTAGATAAATAGGTACCGCTCCGGCGGGAAGGTAAACAGCGTTTCTGTGTGCTGCTCTGGTTCGCCAGAAGCGGCTTAGTCATGTTGGCCACATGACCCGGAAGTGAGATGAGCACCACAACCCCAGAGTCGGCGACTACTGGACCTAATGGTCAGGGGTCCCTTTACCTTTAGCATGTCCCCTACAAGGGAGAAGCAACTTCTCTTTCCCATTCCTTCCCCACCTGCTGCAGCTCAGGGTAAAAAACATGCAAACTTTTTGCTAGCTGGCTTGATCATAGCAGGGTTGCCAACTGACTAGAAAAAAAGCTCTTCGGTCTGCTCTTGTACCATTTAACAGCACCTTGATGTGCAAAAATCAGTGCAACTTTTTTACAGTTCGGGAACGAACATTATCTCCTGTTAGTGGCTGTGTACAACTTCCCATTTACTCCACATCCAATGCACTCCTGCTTCTGGTTCAGGAAGCTGGTGTGTACACACGGCATTAGCCACAATCTGTATCGATCCTGCATCCATCCTGTCCTTTCAAATGCTGTATTTTGATGCGTTTCTCCCCACCCCCACCCAGCTTCAGTCCAAACTGAGACATAGAACAACCCAGCTGTGTTTTAAGCTAGTAATGTGTAAACAGCTTTGTGTTTCAGGCAGCTGTTAAAGGCACAGGGACGGTGGCATGTTAAAAAGTTGACAACCCTCGCCTAAGCAGCTTCCCTCCCCTCTCCATTAGTATTCAGAAGCCCGAGAGGCTGAAAAATAGTCACAGTTCAGCTGGAATGAGAATTTGGCCCGTACTGGGGATGGAGGCAGTAATTTTGGGAGAAGGCAGATTTGTCTGCCAACTTAAAAGCACAGTATTGGTCCCCAGTACCCCTGACAAATGAGCTGTCCTCCCCTCTCCTTGATACGGTGTCATTAACCAAGGAGATTGAAACCTTTCCATATTCTCGTGCCCCGGGGGGGGGGGGACTTGCATTTGCAGTTCTATTAGTTCGGCAGAAGGTGGAGCGCAGCGAGCAACAGAACTCACACTTAATTGAACCACAGCTTAATAGTTTTGCACGAGCAAATTTATTTTTGGGGGGAGGGGGAGGGAGGGCAGGGAAGTACAATTTCTGCACAACAATCAAGTTCTTAAGCAGAGAAATAGAGGGTTTGGGTTGGTGGTGTGGTTTTCTTTTGTTTCCATGTGGCAGGGATGGGTGGTGCTGTGGAATTCACAGCTGTAGCCCTTGGTAGTTCAGTGGTGGCCACTGGGTGGTCAGTCTGGAGTGAGGGATTCAGGTTTTGGGTAGGATTTCCAGCTTTTAAAGGGTGTAAAAAAGATAGGCTCGCAAACAGTTGGAAGTTGTTCTAGTTTGTTTGCCAGCTACCCTGATCTCAGGAGTTTTGCCTCTGCATAGCACCAATAAGGTCTGAAGCCCAGAACATCTCATCTAACCTGGCCAGCTGCTGCTGGAGATCTGTGCTTAAAAATACACAGGCTGCCTGGCTAGATGTTTAAGGTTCCAGTTGTGCAAAGATTTGCGTGTGCGCTTAAAACTTGTTCACATGGACCCAGCACCAGGTTACAGAATAGAGGGGTCATGAGCAAACCATAATCTGGGGTCTCACATCTTGTTACCTTCTCTGTCTAGCCACAAATTTCCTGCCCTGTGATTAGGAAGCTGCCCTCATGGACCGCATTGTGGGTAAACCTCACAGAAGCACCTGAAGGCAGAAAGATGCTGTAGCACCATCCACTGAGTTACTGGGTCACTAGTCTGTCATTGCCCATGGACCTTTAAATCTCCTGCTAAATCAGGGCACGGCACAGTAGTGACATCTCACATTCACTTTGCCCTATCTTTTTGTCTGTTTTTCTCCCCTGCTTGCCCTGCTGCTGTCCTCCTGGTGCCCGACTTGCTTCAGCAGACAAAGGAGAAGGCTACACAAAAGGATCAGGAGACCAGTGGATGAGAAGCATCAAGGCTTCCTGACTGCCTGAATCAGCAGTGGATTTAAAGCCACAAGGGGCATTTCTGGGTTGCACAAGAAGGTTGCTGTCTTCTTTTGGTGACCCTTCTATAGCCTGACATATTTCCATGCTTCAGGCTATTTAGGTGGCAACTCTAATGCCGAGGCGCTATAGCAGAGGGCTAGCTTCCTTTGTGCCAGGACTCTATTCCACCGTACCCTCAAGCTAGTGGCTAATTTTTCTGCACAGATTATTCTGCGGACCCCAATAAGACACATTATGGTGGTAAAGTTGTCAGTGTGCATGCAACTTTGCAGAATCATCTGGGCTTGTTTGCTTATTTGCACGTGCTCATGCTGGCTGTGAGCCTGTTGTCACAAAATCTGGACGCATCCTTTTGCATTGCAGTCCTGGAAATCCAGGACAGATCAGAGGTCCCATCCTGTTTCTTGTTTGTTGTTCCCCCTCACACCATAGACAACATGCTAGTTTACAACAGCAGCTTAGCTGAGACCACCAGTGGACCAAGGCATCTGCCACGTTTTGCATGACTCATGCTTTGCCATGCTTGCTACAGCTACGACCAGTATTTTCTCGGCATTAGGGGTAACGAGTATACATATAAAGGAAGCTCCTTCCATTTCAGTGGATCCCAAAGTGCTTTACAAGCCTCTGAGCGACGGGCTGGTACATGAAACACGTGCAGCAGTCGCTTTGCAAACGCTGCAGGAGTGTCAAGGCTCCCGCAGCGAAGTGCAGCAAACTGTCTGACAACTCAGAGCGACGCTACATGCTAGGTTTTTTTTCTTTTTTCTTTTCTTTTTAGGGACAGCAAGCGAGGAAGAACACTTTACCCAATGGAAACGGCACGAGGGAATTTCAGGTACAAAGCATCTAAATGGCAGCTTGGGATTCGATGAATTTGCCAGCACAAATACGTGAAGTGTCTGCGTTATTGGTCTTCCTCTTTCAGCCTAAATGAGACTAAAGCACGCGAGAAATACCATGGGAAGAACAGCTCAGAAGGGGGAAAATATCAAGCAATCAAAGCTAGGTAAAGTTTTTGTTCTTTCATCCGATACCTTCTGGGGGTGGCTGAGCCGCACGTTCTACTTGGACGATTGCTGGATGGGCTGCATGCAGCCAGCATATCCAGGTTACATTTGAACTGGGGTTGCCAACTGATCCAGCGAAAAAAATCGCCCAGTGGTCTGCCCCAATAGCAAGTTTGGTCTGCAGCAGAAGTCGGCAGATGAGGTTATCCGCAGCATGGAAGATAAGCCTTACGTCACTTGCCGTTCTCCTTGCAGTGCATGGAGCAGAGTGGCTGGCTGAACAGTTGGCAACCCCAGCCACTGGTCTTATTTTAACCGCATGCATGCAGGCCCGAGTTTACCCTTAGGTTGCAATCACACTCAGCCCCAATCATGACCCCACAATAGGCAGGCGGGGAGCTGAGAGAAGGAATCTCCATTGCATTTATACTGCCCATGTGGTATCATGGAAGCAAGACTGTGTCCACTTCCTGTCTTGGTTGCCAACCAGATGACAGCACACCCCAGTTTCTTTTACAGGGCCCGATGCCCTAATTCGGAAATGTTTCCTGTCAGTCCATTTGATGCTTCACCAGTGTTATCACTCTGTGGGTGTTCCTTTCCCTCCTTTTTTCTTTTTTTGCATAAGCTAGTTGCATATTTGCATAAATATTTGCTTTGCAAAGAGGGTGCAAGAGCATATTAACCTAGCTAAGAACTGAAACGGCTAGCAAATGCCCAATAATATATTGCACAAATAGCTGGCCCTCAGCTGGCCTTGCTTTGAAACATTGACAAGATGGAGGAACCACAGGAGCGGTGTTGCTCCAAACTGTGCCCCTCCACTACAAAGGGCAAGAGAGGAGGTTCCTATCCTGATCATCTTAGGTTGACGTGTGTCTCGTGTGTCTCGTAGACGTGTTCCCAATAGCGAAAGCCACTGGTTTGTGGTTGGTTTTTGTTTTTCCCCTTTGTATCCCTTCATTTGTCTTCCTTGGATGTAGCTATTCTTCTGACATTATCTCCCCTGTGTAGAGAAATGCTTCAATGAAGCAGAGGAGATTACTTGCCAACAGTGACGTGCTTACAGATCTCTTGCTCTGTGCCCCAGTTAAACAAGAGGAAAGCACTTCAGATATTGTCTGGGGTCTCTCTCTCTCTCTTGGCCTGGACTGACTCCCACTGCATAGTTTGTTTTTCTTTTTCTTTTTTTAAAAAAGGAATATCCATTTCCTCTTCTCAGCCTTACTCAACACCGCATAAGCACAATGAACTTAATCAAGTGGAAGCAAGGGCAGGTTGTTGTTGTTGTTGTGTGTGTTTTTGTAAAGGGCAGTTGTTCAGTGGGAGAAAACATGCTATGCATGCAGAAAGTTCCAGGTTCGATCCCTGGCGTCTCTGGTTTATAAGGATCTCAGGTTGCAACAGGGCTGAGAGTGATCCCTGCCTGAGACCTTTAAGAGCTGCCACCAGCCAATGTGGACAAGTGCTGGGCTTGGTAGACTAACAGTCTGATGGAGCAAAAGGCAGATTGATAACCTTTGCTGTGACATCCCAAGTTGGCAGCCCGTCTGGCTTCTCTGCCGGTGTCTGGACACAAATCTTTTTGCGTGTTGCATCGTCTCTGGTGCCCTGGTTTCTCCTTTGTTTTTCCTAGCTTCGTGGAAGTGGTCGATTAGCAAGGTCTTTCTTCCAGCCTGTCTGGAATAGAGAGGACTCTTGGAGAGACAAAACGGTGGGCTTATCGCCTAAGTATCTCCCCGACAACCTGCCTCCCAAAATCTTGTTTGGTGGTCGACACGAAAAAAGGTACAGTTCCAACATTCCTCCTCCTTCTTCTACAGGAGTTCACATGGAGAATAGCAATGACTGTATCTCCAGAGAAGGAATCCAGCAGAAGGAGATGAGAATCAGATTATAGAATACAGAAAGACAGGTAATTTATCCTACCCTGTGCAAGGAATATAGAGTAAAGTGGTATGGCAGCCGCCTAGGCTGTGGGAGAGACTCTGCTCTTATGGCTCACTACGGAGCAAAACTGTTTCCCAGCTTCTTTCGCTAAGTGCCTTATTCTCCCTCCAGGGCTCTCAGATAAGCTGCACGTGTGGAGCAGCACAGCTGCTAATGATAGCAGACAATTGATAGGACACACAGTGGCAACAAGCGTCTCATTCGCCATCGGGGTGCTGGTTCTGGTTCTGGTGGGAGGCAGGGAGGCGAGCCCAGGCTAATGACCCCTGGAAGGCTCTGGCTTCCTTTCCCCCCATCTCTGGCCCAGACTTCATTGCAGCGATGCTGAGAAAACTGCTGGATCTCCCTGTGCAAACTCTGCTCGCCCACCTTCCAAAAATGGGGAAGGATAATAAGCCCACCCACCTTGCGGCAAAGATGTCAGGACATGTGATGGATTGCTGACTGCAAAGCAATCTTGAGATGGTGAGGATGAAATGAGATGTGCAAAAACTGCAGAGGAGGCTTATTACAACCATGGTAATTGGGGGCGGAGTAGCAAAAGGGGGGGGGGGAAAGACACAAAAACCACCAAATTTGAGTTTGCAATAATGTTATGGGGAAGGATCATGGGTTTGGGGCAGTAGCTTGGGTCCATGGACCACTCTTGAGCTGGGTTGAAAGCATTGTCTTGTCCCACATGTACTCTGACCTTTTCCACTGTCAACTCAGAGGTCAATACTGTCAACTCATAGGGGCCACAGCAGAATGCATGGTTTGCCTGCAGAAGGGCCTAAGTTGACTCCCTGGCACCTCCATTTCAAAGGATCTGGTAGCAGGTGAAGGAAAGACATGGAAGCACTAGCGCAAGGGTTGGGGTGGGGAACCTGTGGTCCTCCAAATGCTGCCGCAATTCAACTCCCATCAGCCCAGCCAGCTTCACCAGGGTCTGAGGATTATGGGAGTTGTAGTCCATCAATACCTCGAGGGCTCCTCAACCTCTGCTTCAGAGACCTGCGGCCAGTTTGGGTGGCCAAACAGATAAATAGCCTGAATTGGCTTAAAGCTGCTGCTTCCTGTGAAATTGCCTGAATGCCTTTCTATTTCCATGGACAGAATTGCTGTGCTAATTTTCATGGGTTGGTGCTAATCCACACTGCAGATGTGGAACAACTCTGCTGAACCACGCAGCCCATCTTTTCCCCCTGTCAAATGAAGGGAAGTGTTGAGGTTTGCAGCTCTTCTTGTGTGCACTCTCTTATTTAAAGCATAATGTTGTTTTTGAAAGAGCTGCTCTGCATTTATTTATTTATTTGTAAAAAAAGAATCTGATTCTCAATACCGTATCTCTGTTGGCCCAACTGTACCTTTTCACCAGATGGAGCCTGAGAAACAGGGCATCGCCGTGCGCTAGCCAGAGAGAACATTCTAGGTTGTTAGCAGTCTCTTGCCTTTGTCTCTTGCCACAACGACCGCTTCCAAAAGAGTCCTAGCTAGTTTGATAGCTGTGGTGGTTTTCCTTTGAGGTTAGGTTTGTTCATTTGTGCCAGGCTGAAATTGACGGGATTGCTCTCATTGGCTCACTGAGGGGGGGCAAACGGCCTTGTCATTGAAAACGATTTTTCTCACCTCTGGCCCCTCAGTTGTTGGGAATGTCCTGCCTTCTTTTATTGTTAAAACGACGGCAAAAACACTGGGCGAGCTCGTCGTGAAACCCAGACTGCAGTCCGGCCAGAAAGGATGCTGTGTCCTTGGAGTCCAGTATCTTCTATGCCTTGCTTGGGCGTGGACTATATCCATTGGTCATAATTCTTCCATGTAGAACGAGCCTTTATTTCTGGGCCACAAGCGGTTGTTGCGTTCTACAGTATTGATGGCCTCGGAAAATCAGATGAAGCAATACTGAATGCTGTCGTGTACAAAGCACTGTAAACATGAGGTTGCTTCATCTACTAAACAAGCCTCTCCTGTGAGGTAGAGGGATATCGTCATTCCCCCTCAGATGCAAAAGAGGGAAACGAAGCACCTTCGCTGTGTGTTTCCACAACTGAATGGAGACCACAGAAGTCAGGGTGAGAAGTTGGTTGGAATAGCACCTCAGATTTCTTAGCTTCCCACCCTAATGCCTTTAGAGAGAGTTGTGTTCCTTCAGTTGTTTTTCTTATAAAAATTAACCATGAAAGTGTGCGTAACAACAGAGAGAGAGGGAGAGAAAGATGTTGCAGGACAGTCTTCGTCAACTAGAGGCCCTTCAGATGTTTTGGACTACAACTCCCATCAGCCCCTGTGCCGGCAGGGGATGATGGGAGTTGTAGTCCAAAACATCTGAAGGTCCTCAGGTTCCCTGCTGTAGGGAATTAGATGAGTACGGGCTGTGTCTGCACCTGCAGCTGGATCAGGATGAACTTTTAAAAGGAGAACTGTGGTGCAGAGGAGAACCTAACGGTGACACCACTGTAGACATGAACAACATGGCTGTACGAGCCGTTGCACCTGCCTGCCGTTCCGAAGGCATGGGTTGGCTGAACGGATGTTCAACCTGTCCACATGGCCTTGCACACCTCTGATGATCTGATCCTCTGCATTTGAGCTGCAGCTGACGCAGCTCGATTGGATTACTCTTTTACAGTCCAATTATGCGAGCGGTTAATTGTACCTGCCTCCAATAGCAACCGCTTGGATTGACCTGAACGTTAGCTGTGCAAGTGAACGTTAGCATGCTGCAGACTGCACAGGTGTGGAACCAAAACTCAGATTTATGCCTCACATCAATACAGGTGACTCCCCACTTACGCAGGGGTTATGTTCCGGGGCCCCGTGTGCATAAGTGAAATGTGTGTTGTGGGGAGCCCCCTGGAGAGTTCTTGCGGGCTTGTGAGGAGACCCTCCTGAGACCTCAAAGATGATGTCCTCTTCAGGCTCCAGGGAGGTTCTCCACAGGAGCCAGAGGCACAGCGGGGCTTTGTTGAGGCTGCTCAGACTCCCCGCCTAACAGCTGATGTGTGAGGTCAGCTGAACTGCTGCGTGTCGGCTGAGCAGCCTCAACAAAAGCCCCACTGTGCCTCTGCCTAATGAGGAAACCCTCCCCAGAGTCCAAAGAGATGTTGTGCACATGCACAGTTATGCACAAGGACATCTTGCGCAAGTGGGGAGTTGCCTGTAGTGGCACTGTGACATCTCAAATGCCAAATGGAACCTATAAAGAGGCAGGGTTTTTTTTTTTTTTTGGCTCTGCATTATTGATCTTTTTTTGGGGGGGGCGAGAAACAGGTGCAAAATTGTTGGCACAAAATTGCAGCTGTTTAAAGAGACAATGGAGGGGAATTTTGAGAGGGGTGAGGAATGCTGGTGTAAGATTTGCAGGATCTCCTAGCCTGCAAAGCACACTTTGGAAACAACTATACATATGGAGAAGAAAATGGATTTTGAAATGGCAACCAAACATTCCTGATTGGTCTAGGCAGAAAGGGGGCTCCCCCTGCCTTCGAACCCTCGCTCACATAAGATCTCTGACAATATTTGAAGGCAGTACATCCCCAGCCACACTCCTAGTCCCCATCCCGGTCTTCTTCCTCGTCACGAGCACCATGACCTGCACGGTTCTCTTCAGACTTGGCCGGCAAGTCGTTCCGTCTGCCAGGATCGCCAGCGGCTTGGCCTTGGCGGTCGTGTCCGACTTTGGAGAGAGCCTGTAGCACCGGGGATAGTTACTGAAACATTCAAAAGTGTCCGTGCAGTTCCTGCAGGATCCACGGTGGTCGGTAAAAGCAGTGGAGAACTTCATGGAAGCCCGGCCATCTCGGGTGTGGAAGGACTGGAGGGTGATAACCCTTGGCCGGCTGCAGCAGAAGACGGCGCAGACAGCTTGCAACAGGGACAAGTCCTTGGAAAGGAACTTCTGGAAGTTGGGCTTGAAGAACAGATAAACCAGAGGGTTGTAGGTTGCCGAAGACTTGGCAAACACAGCAGAGAGGGCAAAGGCCAAGACAGGCACCTGGCTGGCGTCGCCAAACGCTGACCACATGGCAACAATAGCGTAGGGGGTCCACGCAGCAAGAAATCCAATGCACACAGAAACACTAAGCTGGAAGAGAGAGAGGACAACTGTTAAGTTGTGGGTGAACATATCAGACAGCACAGTGATTCTTCAAACAGCTCTTGTTTATTCACAGCCCAGAACAGAACTGAACTGAACTGAAGGGTTCAGCCAGCTTGCTTATATAGAGCTCCACTACAACGCAACAGTAACCACTTTCTGTAACTATCCAATCACTGAACGTCACTTTCAATCCCTTATTTGCATATGTGGACCTGAGTGAAAACTCTACAGTATCCCCCTGCTGGCCCAGGGTGAGAACTTCAGTACATAACAACAACCAATTTAAAAATGGTAGAACAGCCTGCAGGCACTTTCCCCCATGCCAAGACTCCATGGCTCTTCCACTGTCAAATTTGACTCCGGTATGCTCATACACCATTTGCAGCACATGTATTAATCTGGCTCTGCATGTGGAGCATCATGGCATATTGGTAAGAAGTTACCGTAAGATCTGCAGATATTGCGATGAATCAGTACAAAGCTCTGCAGCTCACAACACACAGAGAGAGAACTGCACTCCAAACTTATATCAGACACAAAACCATTTAAAACAAAAATGTGTACTTCACCCAGCTCCGCAAAATATAGAGCAAGCAGCCCACCAAGGAACCCATTGTGAGGGCAAATAATGTCCAGGCAGACAGAGGCTTATCTGCAGATTGGGAAAATTAAAATTTAAGCAGAGAGGAGGGAGGACGGACTCCTGCTTAGATGAGGACATAATGTAGAAGCAACAACAACAAACCTTGAGCTACAAGCAGCTTTGAATCCATGTTAAACTCATGTGCAGATGAGCACTTAGTTTTAAAGGAATGGGATTTTCCCAGCTTCCGCGAAGAATTCAAGGAACTGTGGTTTGATGAGAGTGCTGAGAGTTCTTTGTTAAACGTTCATAACTTCCTCACAGAACTGCATTCCCCCCACCCATTTCCCCCGGGGAAAGGATGCAGATTAATCCAGTTTTTAGGTAGGTAATATGCCCGAGGAGGTGCTGGTGCGAGATTAATCTGCTGCAGTCCGTATCATGAAGAAGATAATAAGAAGAGTTTGGATTTGATATCTCGCTTTATCACTACCCGAAGGAGTCTCAAAGCAGCTAACAATCTCCTTTCCCTTCCTCCCCCACAACAAACACTCTGTGAGGTGAGTGGGGCTGAGAGACTTCAGAGAAGTGTGACTAGCCCAAGGTCACCGAGCAGCTGCATGTGGAGGAGCGGAGACACGAACCCGGTTTCCCAGATTACGTGACTACCGCTCTTAACCACTACACCACACTGGCTCCCATGGAAGGGAATTATGCAAGTATCAGCACGATGAAGGAGGGGAGTCAGGGTTTCTCCTTTTTTAAGTGTCGCCTGCATCCAATGTGGGCAAGCCATGAACATGATCTTTCCAGAGGAAAGGACATAATTTTGAAAATCAACTCCTTGAACCCAGCAACCCAGTTGAGTCCAATAGGAACATAGGAAGTTGCCCTTTACTGAGTCAGGCCATTGATCCATGGAGCTCAGTACTTGTCTACACTGACTGGCAGGGTCTCTCCAGGGTTTTAGGCAGGGGACATTCCCAGCCCTGCCTGGAGAAGCCAGGGATTGAATTTCTGCATGCATAGCAGACACTCCAACTCTGAGCTACGACCCTTCCTCGTGTATGATAAACTAGTTTGCTTTTTAATTATCTCACCTTAGAAGCAGGATACCATCAAATAGCACCAGCTGCCTTAAAAAAAAAGAAAAGCAAGCCAGCAAACCGACCTCTTTCACCTTTGATGAGAAGCTATACATTGCGGCTGCAAATAATATTCTGTGCATGTGTATATTAATTGCATTAGTCTGTAATTAATGAGTTAATTAACTGAACCTGTGAATTGGTTAGTGCACTCGGCTGGATTATAAACAAGCCCTGGAGCTCCTCTTCTTTTTCAGATAAGCAGCCCTTAATCTACCGATGACAAAACGCTTGCAAATCAGGAGGGTAAGGTGTATGCACAGTTAAATTAAGTTGTCAAGTCGTGACAGACAGCCGTGCAACATGAGTGAGCAAATCATCCTGGTGTGATAGAAGAACCCGGTTATATTTTACTTTTGCTCACTCCAGAGCATGTATCACTTCCCTGCTCCCCCACCCGCCACCATATGGCATACAGGAAATATGTGTGGGTGAAACTTATTTTTGGGAAAAAAGTAATAATACTCTGTGCTGGAGATTCGTTATACTTTGTCCCCAAGGGGTTCTGAAAGAACAAACTGTCGGCACAAGTAAGGACCAAAGGCTGCATTTCTACTTGTGGTGAGGATGCCATGGAAATCAGGTGCACTATTTAGAAGCAAGCAAATAGCTGCCATCAAACATTATGTGCCCATATGGAAGTTTATGCACTCTAGGCCAGGGATGGTGAACCTAGAGCACCTCCAAGTGTTGGACTTCAATTCCCATCAGCCCCGGCCAGCTCAGTCCATGGTCAGGGGCTGACCAGCAAGATCTGGAAAGCCACAGGGTGGACTCCAACTAAATGCTACAATTCTTGATTGTTAAACCGCTCTGGGGATTGCATTTCTCTGCGGAGAACAGGGTTCTCCTAGCAACTCTCAGCACCCTCAACAAACTGCAGCTCCCAGAATTCCTTAGGAGAAGCTGGTGTTTTAAAATGTTTGGTGTGAATGTAGCTTAAGCCAGCACAAACAGCATAACCCACAAGTGTCCCACAAAAAAGGGGGACATTCCGTTTTCTCACACGAGAGCACGGCGGCCATTTTGGGTGCCAAGATCTTGTGCAATTTCACCTGGAAAAAAAGTGTTTTTGGGGGGCCGCAATCTCACGGAGCTCCCCAAAATGTGCATTTTTGTGAGCACGGCCCTGAAAAAGCACATCTTGCACAGGTCACATGACTCATGCAGGAGCTCAGATGGGAAGATGTGCGTCCTGGTTTGGGCACTCAAGTTGTTGGTGGGTATGAAACAGGCACTGGCTGCCATTTCGGCATAGTCCATCAGCTTGGCAAAACTGGCTGGAAAACTCAGGAACCAAGAGGTCAAAAACTTTAAAAAAGAATGGGAAAAACTTGCAAGTTATTTAGGAGACCACTGTAAGCAGATGGAAACGTTGGCAGGATTTTGATTCCACTTGCAGTGTAACAAATACCATGGACCGTATGGATTGATATAAAAGTTAGCATATGGAAAAATATGCAGTTGCAAATGTTCAAAATGGGACCCCATGGAGGGGGTGAGGGGAAGTCGTGAGATTCGGAGTAATCTCTGTATATGGATATATGGTTGGATTTTTATAACTTTGTATTTGTAAAATCAAATAAAAATTATTTCCAAAAAAAGAGAGAGAGAGAGAAAGAAACAGGCACTGATTGGAAAGAGAAAGCAGTTTCTCATGCCCTATGGATTTTCGACATGGTATTTACTGAGACCATTCAGAGGCACTGCAGGAGGTGCTGGCTGGCGTCACACTGGCGACCCCAGCACAAGGGAGTTTTAAGACGTCAGGAAAAAACTTGAAGGTTACACTTACACATGGTGATGGTTATAACAATAATGCGCCCACCTATGCCTTTGTTCCCAATCTAGTTCTCTTACCTTAACGATCAGAGTGTGGACGCTGTTGGCTTTGGTCCGCGGGGACATATGCTGCCTGACGGCTCTTCGGGACACTTTCACAGTCCAAAGGATGAGGGAGTAAGAGATGAGGATCAGGAGGCAAGGGATGATGTAGCAGAAGACAAAGAGGGCCCCGATGTAGAACTTCGTTTCTCTGGTGGACACTTTCCACTTGATGCAGCAAGCTGTCCCGTAGGGCTCTGGCCCATAGCTGCCCCAGTTGGCCAGAGGGGCCACTGCAAAGATGAGGGCATAAGCCCAGACGCAAGATAGCAGTGCCCCAGCACATGCGGGAGAGAACTTATTGCCTATAAGGACAAACGAGAGAGACAGAAAGTGAGAACCCGTCTGCTCAGAACTTTCCCTGACAGGTTTTCGTTCTTTCAAAAATGATACTGCTGAGATAATGTGCTCTCCCCCCATCTGCACTATACATTTGAAGCAGCACCATACCACTTCAAACAGCCAGGGCTTCCCAAAAGGACCCTGGGACTTGTAGTTTGCTGAGGGAACTGAGAGTTGTTAAGAAACGCCTGCTCCTCTCTCAGAGCAACAGTTCCAGGAGCCGATTGGTTGTTAAGCCGTTCTGGGAACTGTCACTCTGCAAGATGACTAAGAGCTTCCTTTGTTAAGCACCCTTAACAAACTACAGTTCCCAAGGATTTGTGGGGAAAGCCATGACTGTTTAAAGTGGCACGGCACTGATTTAAATCATAGAATCATAGAGTTGGAATAGACCACAAGGGCCATCGAGTCTAACCCCCTGCCAAGCAGGAAACATGCTTAGTACAGATGGGGCCTGGAATTCAGAAGCAAGGTGAGTGCAAATGGAACTAGCCATCTAAAATATGGATTGAAACCTGGCTGTCATTAAGCCTCTTGTGCCAGAACTGGTTCACTGGGTGGCACCTAAAAGTCCCTGCCTTCCAACAGCTGCCTAAGTCTCCTCCTCTCTAGGGTTTTCCCCAAGCAATCTGAGACTCAGCCTTTGCTCCTCCCACTTCATGCCTCTCCTGGTTTTGGGAGACCAGCACAGAGGGGAGCTTGTTGCAGCAGGAGGGGGACACCCTGGCTTCTTCACCAGCCTGACTTATCTCTGCCTCTTGGCCTCCCTCCTCTCCTGATTCTGGACTTCCCTCTGACACAGAATCTCCCTGCTCACGAAGCCCTGTTACCTCTTCAACTCCCTGCTTTGCCTCCTCCCAGTCTTCTCCCGCTGCATCCTCTGACCACTCATTGTCGTCCTTCCTGGCTCTGAGCCTTCTTCCCTTGGCAGCTCTCCAGCTGGTTCCTTCGACCATTCCTCTGTGTCCAACCAATCCATGACACATCTGGAAGGCAGCAGGTGCCCCGCATCTACACTGACCGGCAGTGGCTGTCATCTGGAGTCTTTTCCAGTCCTACCTGGAGGTGCCATGGATTGAACCTGGGATTTTTGGCATGCAAAGCATATCCTCTGCTATGGCTCTCCCTGCAATTGTTGGAAGTTTGGCTATCCTTGATCTTAGGGTGGGGGGAGGTGAGATTCAGAGAAAACAAAGTAGGTATATGAATCATGCCCTACAGAAGTTTGATTTTGCTGAACAAATGTCACAAAAGAAGGCCACTGGTTTCATTATCCAGAACAAAGGAGAAAGAAGACCTTGAAGGTGTTCAGCCAACGATAGATTAAGGTCCAGCACTTTTATTTCCCTGGCTAACAATAGGGTAACTTTTAAAGAGCAACTTCGTGTATTACACCTACGTGGTTGAGACCTGTGAGCTTCAGAAGTCATTTGAAGGTTGCAAATTGTTGCAGGTAGGAAGGGCAAATCAATCAAACTTGACTTCCTCCAAGGTGTTCATTGTTGGACCTTAAATTGTACCTGTGGTTATAATATGGGAGGAAGCCATTGAAATGTGGGAGGGCACTAACTCTACACATAAGGCTGTACATACACAGGCTCTGGGCAGAGGTTCAGATCAGCCTGCAGAACAGCAGTGGCTAAACTTTCTTGACCCAAGGCCACCCTTGGCCAATACTCCATGGGCTGCGTGACTCCCACACTTATTTATTATTTTTTGTTGGATTTATTTGCCTCACCTTCTTCCAAGGAGCTCAGGATGGCAAACACATCAGTAATAATACAATTAAAATTTCAAATAATAATAGTACAGTGGATGCTCGGGTTGCAAACATGATCCGTGCGGGATGCACTTTCACAACCCGCAGCACTTGCAACCCGCATCTGCGCATGCGTGGGTTGCGTTTCGGCGCTTCTGCGCATGCGCAAAGCGCAATTTAGCGCTTCTGCGCATGCGTGACCGCCGAAACCCAAAAGTAACCCATTCCAGTACTTCCGGGTTTTGGCAGTCCGCAACCCGAAAAAACGCAACCTGAAGCAGCTATAACCCGAGGTATGACTGTAATAACGGGAGGCAGTTTAAAACTTGCACTGTATTCCATTACAGTCCCAGAAGAATATAACGTGGAATTTAACTGTTAGGGGAAAGTTGTGAAAATGGAATAAATAAACTGTTGAACAGATGGGAAGGAGGTGGTAGAATTCCTTGAGGTGGGGGAAAGAATGGAATGTACTAGTTAAGACTACGGGTTGGGGTGGGGATTCCATTTTTAAATGCTTCCTCTCTCTGTGTGTGTATTGCTTGCTTACAAGTAGGACAATAGTATAGTAACCAGGAGTTTAAGAGAAAAAATTGTTCTTCAAGTGTCGGATCTGCCTTTTTTAAAAAAATTGCAGGCTGCCTTTTTTGTGGGGTGGGGTGGCTTTAAAATGGCACCCTCACCTCTAGTCTGACCCTCGGAAGAGCATGAAACTCTCAGCATTGTGGGTCCGAGCCCCTCGCTGGTCAAAAGATTCCTGCATTGCAGAAGGTTGCACATAAAGGGCCCACATGGGCTCTTCCAACTCTATGATTCTAGGATGCTACAGGTTCTACCACCTCAGGGCCTCTATTAGCTCCTGCTGAATCTACAGACCAGGTCTCAGGCCAAATATCAAGGACAAGCCTTGCCAACCTGGTGTCCACCAGATATATTGGACTACCGTTTCCACCATAACCGTAGTGAAGTGGTGTCCCAAACATCTGGAATGCACCAGGTTGGTAAACGTTAGCCTAGAGAATATAATAAGGGGTTGTTTTGGAACCAGTGGTGCACTATGAATCATCCCAAGCCCTTGGCTACCAATTGCCTGTTCTTAGGGCAAACTCACATACAGATCTCTCCCCACCCCCCAAAAAATACTGTTTGAGATTAGGCTGCTTGCACCCAAGAAGTGGTTTGTGTCATGTGCCCAACGTCTTGGTTGAACCCACCCACTCCCTTATTGGGAGTGACTATGGCTATTATGGGATGCGGGTGGCACTGTGGGTTAAACCACAGAGCCTAGGACTTGCCAATGAAAAGGTCCGGCGGTTCGAATCACCGCGACAGGGTGAGCTTCCATTGCTCAGTCCCTGCTCCTGCCAACCTAGCAGTTCAAAAGCACGTCAAAGTGCAAGTAGATAAACAGGTACCGCTCCGGCGGGAAGGTAAACGGCATTTCTGTGCACAGCTCTGGTTCGCCAGAAGTGGCTTAGTCATGCTGGCCACATGACCCGGAAGCTGTACGCCGGCTCCCTCGGCCAATAAAGCGAGATGAGCGCCGCAACCCCAGAGTCGGTCACGACTGGACCTAATGGTCAGGGGTCCCTTTACCTTCACCTTTATGGCTATTATATGACTATCCTTAGTTATCAAGGATTATTTGGGTTGGGGGGGGGAGGAAGAGGTGTTAGCAGCCCTATCCTCTTAGGAGTTGTTTCCACCTTCCCATTCTCAGTTAGGGCCATTATTTGAAATAACTATTATTTTCCGTTTTTGTTTCTCGGAGAATTGATCTCGGGGAAACGATAACGAATGCTCTGCTGAGGGGAAAAGATTTACATTTGAAGCCCTGAGATTTATGTTGGCTCCGAATGACCTTTTCCAAAGAACTGCTGGGAGAAAATAGAGCGGGGTGGGGTGGGGGCACCACTATTTGCATTTGTGCCCTCCCTCCCTCCTTTTTTTTTTTTTTTGCAGAAAAGCCGCAGCAAACCGCCTGACAAATAGCCCTTTGAGCACGAAACTGCATATTTACACGCACATGCAGAGCTGCACTGGCAAATATTTTCAGAAGCCCTTTCAACACATTACCTTTAATGTCAGGTCTGATAGAAAGCTTCAGATGTGAGGGCTGTATTATCCTCTCAGTATGCAAGAGTAACTCCTATTTGCTTCGAGATGAGCGATCATACAGACACATCAGCGCCTGCCTCACAAAGCAATGCACACCATATTGATGCTGCCCTTGTTAACAAGGAAACATCTGCCCTTCCTTCAGACATGCTTTTATCCGTGCCATAATCAGAAGCAGTAAATGGACTACTTGGAGTCAAGTTGCCGTGTGGGGACAGATCAGCAGCCCATTGATCAAATTCGCATTTGCTTCCCTTTGACACTAGAGCAGAAGCAGCAGTAGCAGCTTTAGGGTATGTAGATGCTGGAACAGAGAGCTTTTCCTGGTCACTCCACAATCTAGACATATCTGTGCTGCTATCTATCTGTCATCTATCATCTGTCTATCTCTCTATCTATCATCTATCTATCTATATCTATCTATCTATCATCTATCTATCTATCTATCTATCTATCTATCTATCTATCTATCTATCATCTATCTATCTATCTATCTATCTATCTATCTATCTCTATCTATCTATCTATCTCTATCTATCTATCTATCTATCTATCTATCTATCTATCTATCATCTATCTATCTATCTATCTATCTATCTATCTATCTATCTATCTATCTCTCTCTCTCTCTCTATCATCATCTATCTATCTACCATCTATCATCTATGTACCAGCAATCGACCTACCTACCTACCTACCTACCTACCTTCCTACCTACCTACCTATCACTTATTCATCCTGTGTCTGGAGCAGAAAGCAATCCCACGAATGAGATCGGTACTTGCTGCTGCTTTCAGTCCGCAAATGTTATGCAATTGATTGTGTTATTCTCCTGCTTTGTTTGCATTGCTTTTCCTTTGCATTGGAATGAACGGGGTGGAATAACACAACGACAATGTAATTGCATATTTTACGCCACAAATTATGTGAAAAATACTCAGGTCACATCGTTTTGCCAACCAGCGAGCCGAATGACATCACTTTTGGTGGAAGATGAACTGCAGCGGAAGAGAAACAGCGCTGCAAACACCAGTGTTACATGGGGTGGAATGCATGGGATGAAGGTGGAATGGAAAACAATGTTCTAGTACAGACAAGTGTGCATGAACAGACACACACTCTCTTAAATTCAGTTCTCCACATTTCAGCAGCAACTTGTGAAACTTCATCAGCATTTCAGTGCAATTCCCCCCCCCAAAAAAAAAACAGGACAGGCTTCAGTTAACGAGTCGTATCAGCGGAGCCCTGTACAAGGACTTCCATGTGGGCAACAGGAATCTCTATCCCCCTGTGCAGCCCCTGAAATAGGCTTGAGGGGTGTCAGGAGAAACTCCAGAACAGCACACAAGGCAGATGAGGACAAGGGAGATGGTTCCATCTGACAAGCCTGAACAGTTGCTCCGATGGAATAACTGTCTTGGCACAAAGTTGAATCCCTCGCACACATTCCCATATGCAATTTTGAGTAATATACACATTTTTGCAAGCAAGTTTCCCCAGTACACATAAAATTGATACATTATTTTCCACTAACGTATGCATCTTTCTGTACACTTTCTCCTGATACAGTGGTACCTCTGGTACGTTCTGGAGCCCTGTTCGCATCCTGAAGCAAAAGCAGCCCACATCTGCGTGTCTATTTCCGTGCATGTTCGTGACGTCATTTTGAGCGTCTGCACATGCACGAACAGCGAAATCCATTACTTCCGGGTCGCCATGGAGTGCAACCCGAAAACACTCATCCTGAAGCATATTCAACCCGAGGTATGACTGTATGTGCATTTGCATACACATTGGTTGGCTCGCATACTGCATTGCAAAATTAGGAGAAATTTAGCGAATTTCTAAGGAGAGTTGTGTTTTGGTTGGTGCATTGGCTTGAAATTAGAATACATGGGTTTCTAATTAAAAAGCAAACAAAACAAAAAACCCCTCCACATCCCTAATACATACACACTTAATATATACTACACACTTGTGTAATGTTTGTGTGTGCATGCACTACAATCCTATATTGGGGGTGGACTTCAATTCCCATCATCCCTGGCGATTGGCTGTTCTGCCTGGGGTTCATTGGAGTTGGGTTACAACCACATCTGGAGGTCCTCAGGTTCCCCATCCCTGCTATATTGGTTCTAGACCAGTTTGTTATGTTTCTCCAATGGAAAACCCAAAGGAACCAGGTAACAGAAGTTTGGAGATACCTCTGCAGGCAGTGAAGGGACGCGGGTGGCGCTGTGGGTTAAACAGAGCCTAGGACTTGCTGATCAGAAGGTTGGCGGTTTGAATCCCCGCGACAGGGTGAGCTCCCGTTGCTCGGTTCCTGCTCCTGCCAACCTAGCAGTTCGAAAGCATGTCAAAGTGCAAGTAGATAAATAGGTACTGTTCCGGCGGGAAAGTAAACGGTGTTTCCGTGTGCTGCTCTGGTTCGCCAGAAGCGGCTGAGTCATGCTGGCCACATGACCTGGAAGCTGTACGGCGGCTCCCTGGGACAATAAAGCGTGATGTGCGCCGCAACCCCAGAGTCGGTCACGACTGGACCTAATGGTCAGGGGTCCCTTTACCTTTACCTTTACCACAGGCAGTGAACAGGGCAAGTGGGAATTTGATGAATGCTGTTGTGGTAAGGAAACTCCCCTTGCCATGCAAGGCCCCATGCAGGAGTGTAGCTAGAAACAGTGTTAATCCAGCTCTTCCATTCTTCATGAGATGCAGCGTTGGACAAAGTGAAAGCTTAAGTTCTAATAAATTACCTGCAGGAAATTGGCAAGGCTTCCAAATTGAGCAACGGAGAGGACTAGCAGTAAAGAGTAGAAGTTAAATATAGCAAAGGAATGGGCTGGAAACTATACTAGGGTGAAGACGCTAGGCCAAGGGACATAAAAGCGGTCCATATATTTTATATTATTTTCCTTTCAGTCATTTTTACTGCTCATGTTTGGCATCAAAGTTCCATTTGTACATTTGGTAAAAACACTTAAAAAAAAATTGGAGAAAGATTTGCATACTGAGATGCAAAGTGACAGAAGGGCAACTTATTTTTTTAAAATGTAAAATAAAATGTTTGTCTTATCAGAATTCCCCTCCTCTAAAAGGCAGTTTGTGCTAGGCAAGCTGGATTTTTCTGTGCACTCCCTTGCCTCCCTTGCTTAAATCCTAAACTCTCTGATCTTCTAAAGGCTTAATTTTAAAAAACAACAACAACAACCTTCAGACATATGCAAGGCTAACATTTCTTTGAAACCAGGCAATTAAAGATATGCTGAGATTAGTCGTTTCCTAGTGGGGAAATGCAGTAGTGCATTAGAGGAAAGATAAGAGTGTGTTCCTTAGTCCTTGGGAAAACAGAAGCCGTAATCGCAGAGGGGAGGCAGAGCTGCTTGTTGGCTGAAGCTTAGTAGCTAAAGGTAGCCTTTATCTTTCTTCCACCTTCTCCAGTAATCTGTCTAACTAAGAAGAGATGTCCCTTGAGCTCCGTGTTGGCTGCACACAAAGCCCATGTGCTTCAATGTATAGTGGGGAGGTGGGGAATCTATAAATGGCATACCCTCCAAGTGTCCCGATTTTCAAGGGACAGTCCCGGACCTACGAAAGCCACACCAGGTTCTGATTTGATCCCAGAAGGTCCTTATTTCCTCTGCCAGTGTCCCCACTGTTGAGCTGGGGAAGGAGGACGACAACTTTTGGGGGAGAATCTGGGTTGGAAGAGGAAACAGGCCACATGTTTGTAGGAGCTGGGAGGAGAAAGAAGGTGCTGCTATTGATCCCTTGCGCTGCAATCTCTGGGCCCCTTCAGACTGATGTGATGTTGCCGGCGCATTCTGCCATGCGCTTGTGACAAAATAATAACAGTGCATTAGCAGTGGATTTATTCTGCTTTCATGGGGTGCATTCAGACGTAGAGAACATTGCATTAGTTTTCCTGATTATGAGGCTACTGCTTCTCTGCAGTTTTCTAATGTTCCTTTCACACTGCAGTACCTGTTGAATTACCAAACTCTGAGTTTTTGACTGAAATACAAGCAGGTCGTGCTAAATTTCGTTCACACAAAGTGTGCATGGAGAGGCACGACAACAAATGTCCTACAGCCACACACACACACACACACACACTTTACTGGTTTTCAGATGAAACAGAGCTAAGAAAAGGCCTGATTTATATTTACCGTATTTTTCACTCTATAGGACGCACCTTTCCCCCTCCAAAGATGAAGGGGAAATGTGTGTGTGTCCTATAGAGCGAATGTAGGCTTTCGCTGAAGCCTGGAGAGCAAGAGGGGTCGGTGCGCACCAACCCCTCTCGCTCTCCAGGCTTCAGGAAGCTATCCTCAAGCCTTCGGAGAGCGGCGGGAGTTCCCACCGGGCTCCAAACACTTGCGGATAGCAGCCTGCAGCCTGAAGCCCAGGGAGCACAGTGCCAACTTCCACTGTGCTCCCTGGGCTTCAGGCAGCTATCCGCAAACCTTCGGATAGCGCAAGCTCCGGGAGCGGTGGCAAGGCTGCGCAACCTTGCCTCCGCTCCCGGACCTGTTCTGGGGGCTGGGGTCGGGGGAAGCCCCGCGGCTAAAAACAAAGCTGTGTGCAGCCTCTCCCCGCTGGAGAGGTTGTGCATGGCTAAAGAGGAAGCCAAGACAGACAGGCTGTCTTGGCTTCTTTGCTCTTTGGGGCTGGGGGAAAAATTGTTTTTCTTTATTTCCTCCCCTAAAAACTAGGTGGCCCTATGGTCCGGTGCACCCTATAGAGCGAAAAATATGGTACATTTTATATTTTGTTTGTTGTTCGGTACGCAAAGCTTACATGGTGGCACACAGATGCTGCCAAAAAATACAGTGGTACCTTGGTTTAAGAACACTGCAAACCCGGAAGTAGGTGTTTTGGTTTGTGAACTTTGCCTTGGAATAAGAACATGTTTCGCTTCCTGTTGAGTGTGTTCCATTTGTAAATTGAGTCCCCCACTGCTATGGGAAAGTACACCTTGGTTTAAGAACCGACTTCTGTAATGGATTAAGTTCATAAACTAAGGCACCACTGTAAATGAATAAAAAGCAAGGCAGTCTTACCCAGCCTGGTGTCCTCCATATATTTTGGACTACAACTCCCAAGAACCCCAGACCAATAGGGCCAATGGCAAGGGATGATGGGACATGTAGTCCAAAAAAATCTGGTGAGCTCCAGGTTGGGGGGAGCTGGGCTAAGGGCTAGAATAACCCCACACTGCCCAAAAGGAAGCTTTTTTCTTTTTTCTTTTGCTTCCTGAGAGAGAAAATGCACTTCTTGGCTGGGTTTGCGGATGGACGGACCTGTCAATTCCCCTTATTATTTTACCCATTTCTGCAATGTGTAGTATGGGGTTTCCCCCCATATAATGCATATCCGCATGCTGATTTCACCAATATAGGCATTTATGTGCACGCTTTATGCTAGTATACACATTTCTGCACACATTGCTTGGCTGGAGAACTGCCTCGGAGAAGTGCAAATTTCAAAGAGCGACCGTATCTTGGTTCTTGTACTGTTTTGGAAAGTGTGGATTACATCAAGTTCACCTTTAAAGAAGAACTGAATCTAATTCTTCTCCCATCCCTAGTTAGGCCATAGCAGCATTTATGTACTATCTGGTTCAGCTGAGCATATTACACTGATCCAGTCCCACCAGCACTTGCTACTATTTAGTTTCCAGACCCATGTTTGGGTTTTGACCTATAAAGCCTTAAGCAGCTCAGGAGCGCAAAACCTCAAGGACAGCCTCTCTTCATATGAGCCCACTTGGACCCTGAGACCATCATCTGAAGCCCTTCTTTGTGTATCCTCCTGTGGCAACACAGGAAGAGGTCTTTTCTGCGGTGGCTTCCTGTTTGTGGAGCGCTCTCCCCAGGGAGGCTTGCCTGGTGCCTTCACTATGCATCTTTAGATGCTGGACAAATATGTTTCTCTTTAGCCAGGCCTTGGGCTGATTGACATCTGATCCCCTTTTAAAATGTGTTGTGGAATTGGGGGGTTATTGGATTGTCTTTGTTTTTGTTTTTATTATGTATTCTGTGTATGTGTGTGTGTACTGGTCATGTTGTGCAGATGCCTAATGATCGCCTTCCAAAGCAACTACTCTATTCCGAACTTAAAAATGGGAAGTGTAATGCTGGTGGTCAACAAAAGAGGTTTAAAGACTGTCTCAAGGCAAATCTAAAAAAATGTAGTACAGTGGTACCTCGGGTTACATACGCTTCAGGTTACAGACTCCGCTAACCCAGAAATAGTACCTCGGGTTAAGAACTTTGCTTCAGGATGAGAACAAAAATCGTGCTCCAGTGGTGCGGCGGCAGCGGGAGGCCCTATTAGCTAAAGTGGTGCTTCAGGTTAAGAACAGTTTCAGGTTAAGAACAGACCTCCGGAACGAATTAAGTACTTAACCTGAGGTACCACTGTACAAACACTGACAACTGGGAAACACTGGCCTGCAAGCACTCCAGTTGGAGAACAGCCTTTACCAAAGGTGCCATGGGCTTTGAAAACACTCGAACTCAGGAAGCAAGGGAGAAATGTGCTAAGAGGAAGGCACGCCTGGCAGATCCACACCATGATCAGCTGTCACCTGGAAACCAATGTCCCCACTGTGGAAGGACGTGTGGATCCAGAATTGGCCTCCACAGTCACTTAAGGACTCATTGTTAAAACTGTGTTTATGGAAGACAATCTTACTCGGCTACGAGTGATCACCAAAGAAGAAGAAGAAAGATAGTAATTTTATGTTGTGAACCGTCCTGAGATCTAAGAGTATAGGACGGTACACAAATTTAATTAAGAGATAGAGAGAGAGAGTTGGGTTTCTGCATGTGCTGTTGGGGTGTATATGGATTTGCATTGAGTGTTATACATGTTCGAAGGCCACCTTTGCTACAAACACCAATTGCATACAGCTGCAAATAAAACATTTTAAGTGTGTTTTAAGCACAATATACAATGTGACGCTAGATGGCGATGGGGAGCCTTATGGAAAATTCAATCTATTTTAAAATATGCTTTTAAAAAAAGCATTTTCAGAACTGTGTGTAGATTCCACCCCAGTCTACAGAGCAAGATGAATAAAAAGAAAAAAAACAACCCCAAAAAGGAGAGAAAGAAGATAACTATAAGGCCCTTTACCATATTTATATTATGTATATGCTATCATTTATCCACACAGAGAGAAGTAGACCCTCCCAGCGGCCACCTGAGAGCCCACTTCTTCTTCAAGTCCCTCACCATGGGAGACTCTTTCTACCCATTCAACCTTGAATACCCCCCTTGGGCTGAAAAGGATTAGCCAACCCTGCTTTATGCTTTCAGATTATGCAATTCTGTCATCAAAATGCTAATTTGCGTGAGCAATTTTTATTTGCCTCTTTCACCATCGCGAGCATTTATGTCCTCCTTTACTGATGTACCAAAAGGTTCTGAATTGTCTGAGTGCAGGAAGGAGACAAATAATAATATGCCCCCATGACTGGCAGCGGTGAAAAATAAGTTGTCTCCCTCCACAATCATATATCTTAGGACTTAGAAGTTGGACACAAAATAGCAGACAGGCTGGTGATTAATCTACATATGCAAATGAAAAGGGGAAAATGGGTAGCTGCTGTATTATTTTTTGTGTGCTAATTACTGCAATTTCAAACCTTTGATGAATAGGCTCCCTAATGGACAGTTCTCCTAGGAGGGATGTTGCTAAGAGATTCACGACTTTCCTAACCCTGTGAAAGAGTTGCCAAGCCCTGGGGTGGGGAGGGAGGAGGGGAGAGAGAGGAACAGAACAGAGACAGAGATGCCCAGCAAGAGGGAGGATGTTTACGTTGTGTACCCCAGCACCTACCATAGGCCGGATAACAGACTTTCATACAGCAAACGGTACTCAGGGCTGTCAGGCTGGTAAGACTGCACAGGCCAAAGAGAACTCCACAAAAGGCATAGAAAGTGCACATAGCATGGTTGAACAGCCACCTGGAAGGGAGAGATAACTAGGGGAAATAAATGATTTTCCCACAAGGCCTTGTGTCCCAGGCAACCCAGTCACAGAAAGAGATGCTTGAGCATCACTGGTCCAAGCAGGACTTTGCACAGCGGCCAATAACAAGGATAAAAAAAGCATCCTAATCACAGAACCGCGTGTGCTCCATGAGATACCCATCCAGCCATCCCGCAACAGGAAAAGTTGAATTCCGCAACCTGTGTAAAATCAGTATTCAACATACAGTCACTTGTTCTTTTCTTGTAATTTCGAAAACATAGAATCAATGATTGCAAATTATTTGCACACAAATTATGCAAACGGAACAGCTTTTGCGTGATTTAGGCTTCAGTTCGAACCCCGGTTATCTGAGAGTAATTCATCTCAAATTCAGTAGGGCCTACTTCTGAGTAGACTTGGTTAGGATTGTTGATCCTGCCAGCAATCTGTTTCTGCTGGGCAGGGAGAGCAGGAATGAGCTATAGTGGCAAGGCAGCAGAACGCCACCCCCAGTCTTCTGACACGAGCCATGTATCGTCCGTGCAGTTTTACCCACAAGGATTAGAAATTTGGTTTTACTTCAAAATGAAAACCAAGATGGCCAGGATGCAGCTTTTCTGAACTTTGGCTGGATTTTGCACACTTCCTAAGCACAACAAGCAAAAGCCAAACACCTCTTGTCATTAGAAAGTTCCAAAATGCAGAAAATCTCTAGGTGTGGTGGTGGTTCAAGCAGTGGTGGGGTCAGAGCTGAACTTTCTTAAACATGGCAGATGGTTCAGATGACCCACTTAGATTCAAGAAATGCACAGTTGGATCCAGTTGTTAGCAGAGTGGTCTTACGAACCATTCCAAAGGGTGGAAAGTGGGTCAAACTCTGCCACGAAAACTCCAGAAGGGTCCAGTTTGGACTTTGGCTCCTACAGCATTGCCCTACTTCAAAATCCAGCCTTCCCAAAGTTGCTTATCAACTGCAGAGGGGGAAATATGCAGGCTTAAGAACAGAAATCCATACCTTTTTCGTTTTGTGGTTGATAGTACTTTTGGGGTAGGAAATGCAAATGGGGGGGGGAGATAGCTAACGCCTTTTATGCCCTACAGCAGTGCTCCCCAACCTTGGGCTTCCAGCTGTTTTGGGACTACAATTCCCATCATCCTTGACCACTGGTCTTGCTAGCGAGGGATGATGGGAGTTGTAGTCCAAAAACAGCTGGAGGCCCAAGGTTGGGGAACACTGCCCTACAGCACCTATCCAAATTGCCCCCCCACCTGCTTTTCAAGAATGAAAAAGATGCTGGGAGCTTCAAACATGGAGCTCTCATGTCAAATGTAGTTTGGCCCTGATGCAACATCATCGCTCAAGCTAAGCCAAAGAGGGACCTGATTGTTGCTTGGAGAGGAAGGGCTGTAGCTCAGTGGTACAGACTCTGCTTCACACACAGAAAGTCACAGGTTCAATCCCTGACGTCACATATTAGGAGTAACTGCTGTCAATTGGTATGGACAAGACTGAGCCAGACTCAGTACCGGGCCTAGCTTATGGCATTCCTGTGTTCTTAGGAAGCCATTAGCCACTCTGAGCTTTCGAAACGGAAGAGTGGAACCCAACAACATGAGCAAATGAGCAAAGCAAGCTACCTGTGTGCAAAGAAGGATGGCGTGGCCAGAGGGAAGAGGGTTGCGGTCATGCCCACATCGCTGATGGCAAGGTTCACGATGAAGAACTCGGCAGGTTTCAGGACGGCTCTCTTCCGATAAGCTACCAGCAGCAGGAGAGAGTTTCCAAAGAGAGAGACTACACCTGCGGGAAAAGGAAAGAGTGAGCCATACTAAATTCCACGTCCAGTCAGTGAACGGCTGGAGAAAGAATGGGACAAAGGTGTGTCATAGCTACATCCACTCGCAAATACCTAGCTGAGTTGCAATACCCAGTCTGCACATTCATTCTACATATTACTGTAATATGCTACTTATTTGTTACCATTATAGGGACGTGGGTGGCACTGTGGGTTAAACCACAGAGCCTAGGACTTGCCGATCAGAAGGTCGGTGGTTCGAATCCCCGCGACGGGGTGAGCTCCCTTTGCTCGGTCCCTGCTCCTGCCAACCCAGCAGTTCGAAAGCACGTCAAAGTGCAAGTAGATAAATAGGTACCGCTCTGGCAGGAAGGTAAACGGCGTTTCTGTGTGCTGCTCTGGTTCACCAGAAGTGGCTTAGTCATGCTAGCCACATGACCCAGAAGCTGTACGCCGGCTCCCTTGGCCATTAAAGTGAAATGAGCGCCATAACCCCAGAGTCGGTCAGGACTAGACCTAATGGTCAGGGGTCCCTTTACCTTTACCTTGTTACCATTGCTGCTGCTACTAGTATTATTTAGGGCAGCTTTTCCCCAACCACTGTGGGAGCAGGGTACTGAACTAGATCACAGAACCATGGAATTGTAGAGTTGGAAGGGACCCTGAGGATCATTTAGCCCAGCCCCCCTTGCAATGTAGGAACATGCAGCTGTCGCATATGGGGATTGAACCTGCAACCTTGGTGTTACCAGTGCCAAACTCTAACCAACTGAGCTACCCAAATCCTGATCAACGGCTACACTGGCAGGGGCTGGTGAGAGTTGCAGTTCAATATCATTCGTAAGACCACTAAATGCACCTTTGGTTGGATCCAGCAGCACATTTTTCACATTGCCTCCCCGTTAATGTCAGTGATGCATAGGGGTATTTTGAGCCGGAATAATGCCCCGTGCTGTTTGAATGGCGAAACCCGACCTTCATGCTGGCAAAGCAGGAGACGCCGTTTTCAGCTGAGTTTCATCCTACAAGCTTGAGAGTGGCAATGTCCAATTCCTTCTGCTCCCCCCCCTCCATGTCCACCTCCCCCCCCCCCCGCAGACCTTCCTGGCAATCTTCCTCACATATAGATCTGCTTTCTACAATAATATATTGTGTGCGCAAAATAAACAGGAGAAGGAACATTGTGGAGATTATGCAAAATCCAACGGGGGCTGCAGGGACAAGCTGTTCTTTTGTTTGAACATAGTTGAGACAACAGTGGTAATTAAAATTTAATGCCCTGGATTTTCCTTTTCTATTAAGTCATGCTAATTTCATTTAAAAAGAGTTTTCCTGTGTAACCACCAAAGAGATCCTGATTACTCCAAGGGCAGGCTATGGGCGATTGGAATGACTTCTTGATAGATTAGCTTGCAAATTAAATATTATGATAACAGTAACATGCTGGAGGTGTAGAACAGTCTCGATAGCCAGTTTTCCTGTGCCAAGTCCTCTGTGGCCCTAGATCAGTGGTAGCCAACATGGCGCCCTCCAGATATTTTGGGGCTCCCACCAGCTAGTAACTGTCAATGGTCAAGGATGATGAGATTTGGAGTCCAGAAACATCTGGAACGCGGGTGTCGCTGTGGGTTAAACCACAGGGCTTAGGACTTGCTGATTAGAAGGTAGGCGTTTCAAATCCCCGTGATGGGGTGAGCTCCCATTGCTCAGTCCCTTCTCCTGCCAACCTAGCAGTTCATAAGTATGTCAAAGTGCAAGTAGATAAATAGGTACCACTCCGGCGGGAAGGTAAATGGCATTTCCGTGCACTGCTTTGGTTCGCCAGAAGTGGCTTATTCATGCTGGCCACATGACCCGGAAGCTGTACGCCAGCTCCCTCGGCCAATAAAGCGAGATGAGCGCTGCAACCCCAGAGTCGGTCACAACTGTACCTAATGATCAGGGGTCCCTTTTACCCTTTATCATAACATCTGGAATGAGCCACATTGGCGACGCCTGCCCCAGCTTGTTCCTAAGCGACGCGCATTTGTGTGTGGAGTGTGAATCACATGAAAGAATAGGAAATATATGTCCTTGTTTCCACTCCTCTCCATGATTTCTAATGCAAAGCTTTTTCTTTTTCTCCCTTACATGGCGCGTTATTAACCATATCCATTACGCATATTATTTTACAGGCTGTTTTATTAGCAGTGCAGAAAGATTGCTGAGTCAGGTTTTCCTCCGTCCCGTGACCTGACGAATAATCCTGGATGAGCTGACGAAACGGCATGGAGAAAACGGTTGTGGTTGTAAAAAGCTGTACAGTCACTGACGAACACAAGGGACGGTTAAAGGGAAGAAGAGAGTGTGTGCTCTTCTGTGTATGCTATAGGCAAAACATTTGGGAGTTTCTCTCCAGTGTTCTGATGAGGACTAGAGAAACACGGGATCCTTGAAAGTTGCTCAGTGTTCTCTACACCTTACTGCCAGCAGCTACCCAGGGTTTCAGAGACAGGTCCGGAGGGTGGCAACACGAGAACAGGGCCTTTTCTGCAGTGGCTCCCCATTTGTGGAATGCTCTCCCCAGGAAGGTTCACTTGGCGCCTTCATTATATATCTTTAGGCGCCAGGCAACAATGTTCCTTAACTATTTTTCTGTGCTTTTATCTCGTGTTTTTATCTTGCGACCCTGAGGTCTTTTGATCAAAGGCGGTATACAGATCTAATAAATAAACAACAACAACAATTTCCCCAGCCTGAAATGGAGAGGCTGGGGATGGAACCTGGGACTTCCTGCATGCAAAACAGATGCTCTACCACTGAGCTATGGGGTGGGCGTGTCTCTTGGCCTCCAGTGATGAGTCCTAATCAGATGTTCAAGGGGTCACATCGGGCTGCAGGGCTGTGCATCTAGCCATACTCGCTGATAGCACCTGATTCCTCACAGCTCCTCCCCCACCTCTGCCCGCACCGGTCCTAAAGCACATGAGCTTCCACAGTGGGGCCCCATGTTAAGAACATCTGCAAGGTTGCCTTACCTGCCATCTGCCCGCTTTTCTGCTTTGATCAGTGGAATTGGTGGTACTGAAGGTGCCACATAAAACCCTTACAAGCCACATTTGTAAGAACTCAATCGCTTAGTGTTGTGGCGCCTCCACTTCGGAACTCCCTGCCTATTGAGGCCAATGAAGCACCTTTACTGTACTCTTCTTGGCATCTGCTAAAAACAATCTTTTCTTTTCTTGAGAGAAAAGCAATGACAAACCTAGACAGCATCTTAAAAAGCAGAGACATCACCTTGCCAACAAAGGTCCATATAGTTAAAGCTATAGTCTTCCCAGTAGTGATGCATGGAAGTGAGAGCTGGACCATAAAGAAGGCTGATCACCAAAGAATTGATGCTTTTGAATTATGGTGCTGGAGGAGACTCTTGAGAGTCCCATGGACTGCAAGAAAATCAAACCTATCCATTCTTAAGGAAATCAGCCCTGAGTTTTTCACTGGAAGGACAGATCATGAAGCTGAGGCTCCAATACTTTGGCCACCTCATGAGAAGAGAAGACTCCCTGGAAAAGACCCTGATGTTGGGAAAGATGGAGGGCACAAGGTGAAGGGGACGTCAGAGGATGAGATGGTTGGACAGTGTTCTCGAAGCTACAAGCATGAGTTTGACCAAACTGCGGGAGGCAGTGGAAGACAGGAGTGCCTGGCATGCTCTGGTCCATGGGGACACGACTAAACGACAACAACAACAACAACAACAACAAAATCTTGCTTAGACAAGCCTACCCAGGTGCTTAGAAACCTCTGGTAATTGTAATCTGTTTTAGCAATTGTATGTTTAAAGTAGGGTTGTAATTTTTTCTCAGTTTTACTGTTTGATCTTTTCTAAACCGTTTTGAGGGTTTTTTGTTTTGTTTTTTGTTTTGCAACCAAACAGCATATAAATTTATTACATAAGTAAAAGCAAAACATGTCCAAAACATTGCCATTCTTAAGCAGCATTGAAACTCATCGAGTGCAAAATCAAATTTCCGCAGTTGAGATCCATTATGTGAATGGACAATTCTGAGCAGGTTGGCCTGTCTTCAGTGGCGTAGCGTGGGTTGTCAGCACCCGGGGCAAGGCAAGTAATTTGCGCCCCCTAACCTGTGGATTTGCACCCCCTAACCTGTGGATTTGTGTCCCCTAACCCTAACCCCCAGATGTTGCGCCCGGTGCGCCCAGCCCCCCCTGCACCCCCCACGCTACACCACTGCCTGTCTTTGCCAACATGCTTGCAGCATAATTAATGAGATAGCATTTTATCTGCCCCTCCAACCCCACCCCACAAGCTAGGAGTAAATTGGCATCACCATCAGAAATTCAATCCATCCATCCATCCATCCATCCATCAATCAATCCTGCACCATCAAGCCTCTGTGCCGTGAGAGATTTTGCAGGACAGGGTTGGCTGTTCCTCTTTTCCTGTAACGCAGACCATAATATCTAGTCAGGTTCCCTGGAGGAAGCCTGGCTTTTCTTAAGATTGACTTCAGAACAAACTTGTCACCAAGAAAGCATGGACTGGCACTGCAAGGTTATTGCCAGACCAGCTCAAAACATCAGGATAATTGCTAAGGTTTGGCTTGATGGTCAAGGACAAAGCAATAATTTAGGGCAGTGGTAGTGGTGAGGTGGCCAGAGGGGGATTTCCAGCAAATGGCAATGGCTTCTCAAGAAACTTCCTGCATGTCTATCTTGCAGCCACAGACTTATTCCAACTTGGCATTGACAGCGTAATGCAAAAATGATGCTGAGTTATTCCTGGCAAATGAGTGCTAGTTATTTAGAGCACTTCTGTGTGACACTTTTGGAAAGTGTTTTGAAAGTGCATTAGATGCAGTTCTGGGATCCTCCGACACAAAGGATCGGAGGTGTTGGTGGAGTGCTGATTTCCACTGGAGCCTACACGCCCCTGGAGGTCCACAGCAAAGAAGGCAATTGGTCCAGTGAGTCACGCCATGACCTCCAGTTGGAGCACTAATATGTGGACCCCGGCCGTGGTTTTGACATACAAACCCACATTTTCTTCTTCTTTTAATTAGAAATGCAAGGGATTAATGTGCAGAAAGTGGAATTAAGTAATTAGGCTTCTGGATAAACCCCTGCTTTCATTTTTAAAAGAGGGAGTGGAATAGAATGCCTAGTACTTTATGCAGGTTGCAGAATTTAGCTTTGCTAGTTGCAGAATTTGGAGTTGGAGTTTTCTTTTATTTGAAAGATGAGAAATACACATAGCCTTCATCAGAGGGCATAGGAGCCAACTCCTTTGCGCCCCCCTGGTAAAATATTTGAGGGAGCTGCCCCTCCCCCAGTTGATGGGCATTACCACTCAAATGTTGTGCATGCACCATGTTATGTGATCAATTACATATGTGGGGCAGGGCTTACCTGCCCCCCCCCATATTTTATTCAAGTTGGCACCCCTGTCAACTGAGTGTGTATGAGGAAATTTTCTTCCAGTATGTTCTATATGAAAGTACCGGTATGTTAACATTCATGAACACTGGTACACTTAAGTATTCTTGTGACTCTTGTGAAATGTTTTCCACACCCCATTTTGCAGTCTCCCGGTTTAGGAATGAAAAGTGAGAATGTGAGAGCATAGGACTGGTTTGACTGCATCTCCGAGCTCAGAGCACTTGCCTGAGAAGACACCCAGGTTGATCCCTTCATTTTCCAAGTTATTTTTGCCAAGGGACCATCAATCCCCTTTCACTCTGACAGCAGTGATCCCTTTTTCAGTGCATCATTAAGCATCTCCAGGAAGCAGACAGGTCTGACACTGATTAATTTCCCCTGCTGCCTTTGGAAGCCTGAAACAGACAAGTCCCCGGCAAGGCAGATGGCTGGGATCGTGTGTATCGAGTTTCTGTTCTCGTGCCGCGCTGTTAGCCCAGTGCTGAGAGTGGCTGAAGTAGAATTACCCCGCTTTTGGAACTGTGACCAGGATCACAGTCTGTGAAAGCTGAGTGAGGGTGTTCACTTATGTATCACACACACTAAAAAGGAAATGCATCACCAGAAAGAGTGCAAAAGGGGGCGCAGATTTGCATAAAATGTGAATGTTGCCATTGATATGCATGGATGCAAATTTAGAAATAATTACTATAATTTCAATAGAAATAGAATCCATTTCACCATAGTGGGGGGAACTGATTTCCAGGTGCAAACAACTTCAAGACCCTGTTCTCCCTTCTTGTGGTTATTTACCGTATACTGTACCTGGTGCCTGGCAAAGCATCCTTCTAACAGCCCACTGTTGTTTCATCATCATCATCATCATCATCATCATCTATTAATTTATACCCCACCCATCTGGCTGAGTTACCCAACCACTCTGGGCGGCTCCCAACAGAATATTAAAAACACAATAAAACATCAAACGTTAAACAGGACTGCCATCAGATGTCTTCTAAATGTCAGATAGTTGTTGACATCTGGTGGGAGGGCGTTCCGCAGGGCAGGTGCCACTACCAAGAAGGCCCTCTGCCTGGTTCCCTGTAACCTCACTTCTCGCAGTGAGGGAACTGCCAAAAGACCCCCGGAGTCTGGGCTGAACAATAGGGGTGGAGACGCTCCTTCAGGTATACTGGGCTGAGGCATTTTAGGGATTTAAAGGTCAGCACCAACACTTTGAATTGTGCTTGGAAACGTACTTGGAGCCAATGTAGGTTTTTCAGGACCAGTGTTATATGGTATCGCTGGCCACTCCCAGTCTGGGAAATGAGCCAGGTGAGCTGATTTAGTACAGTAGACAATACTACCTTGAAATCTAAGGAACACCCAATAGGGCTCCAGTCAAGGAGTAGGAGGTGGGGCTGTATCTCAAGCCCTGGGATAAGAGAGACAGTCAATGGCTGCATAGACCCAATACATTTAAAGCACCCCCCCCCCAAGAATCCTAGGAATTGTAGTTTTTTAAAGGGTGCTGGGAATTGTACCTCAATGAGGGGTGAACTACAGTTCCCATAATTTGTTGTGGGTAGTGGTGGAATGTGCTTTAAATGTATGGTGTGTATGCAGCCTTAGTCTTTCATTTCTTCCATTTGGGCCAAACTAGTTGTCCTGAAGGAAATCTGTGAACAGGATCTCTTGTACGTTTTTAAAAGTGTTACCAGCAGCAGCAGCAGCAGCAGCAGAATTCAGATCTGGAACAGCTGGACCCCTGTATTGTGAGGTGCAACTTATAGCGCTCCTCTGGGTGGCCTCTGTGATCAAGCTGAGAAATAAGGACTCAGGCAGTCCCTTAAAGTATTCTGGCCCCAAGTTGTTCAGTGATTTGTACATTAAGACAAGGGCCTTGGTACAACAGTGGGGTTGATGGAGAGTCAGAGTCCAGCAGCAGGGACACAGCTTCCCCATCCTCGCTTTGAATGAAAAATAATACCTATATCCAGTGCCAGGATTTTAATTCCCAAGAGGTTTCCAGTTTTGGATTCCTGCCTCAGGTAGCTTTTCCCTGACACATGAAGCTGTAGTGGAATCGCGTGACTAGAGCCAAACAGCAAAGCACTTTCAAGAAATAAAATAACGCTGGTTCAAGCAAACTCCAAGGTCCCCGCCACATCCCCATGCTACATCTGCTGGTAGCTTGCAGGTTTTCGCACAAAGCTACGTCTCTCCCCATCCCTACTCTTACCAAAGAGAGTGTAGAGGGTTCCAAAAACCAGGTCTTCTCCTTCAGATAAGGTTGACAGGAATGCTGAGGAACTGGAGGCATTTTCCATCTGCAAAAACAAAAAGGGGAGAGGAGAAAGAAAATGTAAGTCAGGATGAATTTGGGCTAGCCGCTGAGCCATTGGTATGTGTCTCCTTCAGAGAACAGGACGGCTGTCGGGAAAGATGGCATGACTTTGGCCACGTGCCTTTTTCTGCGGGCTGCTGCCAAAGCAAAGTCAACTGCCAGAGCTCTGAGCATGTTGCTATGAAGAAAGGAACTGACAGTTCCTATTGCTGGTGCCGATGCAACTTGGACTGTGCGTTGGGTTGATAATAGGATCGGGCTGGTCCGCCAAGCTCCCGGTAATCCCACTTGATTACAGGCTGGCACATTTAATTACAGATCGTGCTGATTAGCTGCTGAGTAATACTTTCTTCTCCTTCTTAAGTTTTTTATTTAGGTACTTTACAGTAAGAAAAGGCCACTTAGCGGGTCCAGCTGTTACGCTTCCATCAATACTATTTGCCGAGGATGTTGTGAGATTCTGATCTCCCCGGCTTGCGGCTCCTCTGGGGACTGCCAGTTTGAGCCTTAATGCTAATTGCAACGGGCTTTGCCAGCTTAATCACAAAAGGAGCAGCCAAAGATTACATTTTCCGCCAGGTTCCAAGCAGCCTCTGCGTCAGGTCCAGTTTAAATGACAAATTAAAGCAACCTGGCAAATAACGACAAGCAGCGTACTAGTCCACATTTTTATTGGCCTGTTTACCATTTTCGCTTGCCTGTACATTGGTTATTTGCAATGCAACAGCAGCCTAAAAGGAGAATAAAAACAAAACGAAAATACTAGTTCTGTTTTAAATGTTCAACTGTTTCTTAGTTTTGTCAGCTGGAGGCCATTTCCCGCCTGCTACTCTGGCTTTTGACACCTGCGATAAGTATTTGTAGGACCTAACTTATGTGATTGCAAGCTGTTTTAAATTGTCTTTAACACTGTGTTTTAATTGTTGTAACTCGCCCTGGGACCAGTACATTTTTTTCAGGGGGTACTCAAGGGCACGCAGTACAGTGGTACCTTGGTTCTTGAACTTAATCCGTTCCGGGAGTCCATTCGACTCCCAGAAATGTTTGAAAACCAAGGCACAGCTTCTGATTGGCTGCAGGAATTTTCTGCACTCAAGCGGAAGCCGCGTCGGACTTTCAGCTTCCGAAAAATGTTTGCAAACCAGAACCCTTACTTTCGAGTTTGAAGTGTTTAGGAGCCGATTTGTTCAGCAACTAAGCTGTTCGGGAAACAAGGCTTGACTGTACCAGCACCTCCTTTGTTGTTGTTAAAAAGTGTTGCGCTTACTGTAATAACTTCATGGTGAGTAGTGGCACCTATTTTCCTTTTAAAAAGCACTGTCTGGAACCTTAGAGTGGAGGGTGAGTAAACAGTAATAAGGAGGTGGAGAAGGAAGAGCAGGGACTGATTACATATATGAAAAAACATTTACAGTTTGGAACCTGGGCATGCAAAGTGGGGGTGGAGAATCTGTGGTCCTCCAGATGTTGTCTGACTGCAGCTGCTGTACCTTTGGCTATGCTGGCTGGGGCTGATGGGAGTTGGAGCCCAATGACATCTGCCAGCCACAGATTTCCCATCCCTGATCCAAAGGAGCACCTACTGCCCCATGAACCTGTCCAGATATTAAGGACATCTTCTGAGGTCCTTCTTCAAGTGTCTACTGAGGTTCAATGAGTGGCAGCAAGGGAATAGGCCTTTCAGTGGTGGATGGATCCCATATGTTTCTGCTTGGCTACTGAGATCAGCTGGGGAGGCACGACTCCAAGTAGCCTTGTTTTTTGAGGCAAGGTTTGTAGCCACCAGTGGACAAAGAGCAGCTGTAGACCCAGGGAAAGAGTGTGGGGCTGCAGCTTTTGTGCCCTATCTGCAAGTTTCCAGAGCATTTGGTTGGCTACTGTTGCAGATGGACTTTTAGTCTGATCTGGCAAAGATCTGCTTTTAAAACCCAGCTGAATACTCTTGCATTTGTTTCTGAGTTGACTTGCACAGAAACGAGCTGCCCAAATCTCTTAACTGAATGGGGGAGGGAAAGGAGGCCTTTGTGATATAACTTTGGTTTTGACAGAACAGAACAGTTTTTGGCTCTGTAAGTTTTCACATCTGTGACGCAGAAGTGTTGCACAATGTCCAGCGGAGGAAAGGTTTACTGTAAAATGTAATCCAAGGCTCAAGAGAATGGAGATGTGAGGGCTCTCGCTCTCTTTTTGCTTCCTCCAACCTGGAGCAAACAGCTTATTGAAGGGCTTTCTATTGGTTTACTTTCATTAAACTGAAAGATGTGAACTAATCTTAGTTGGCTTCCTTAGAACCGAGACGAAAGGAGCTTTACTCAGAAAAACAACTTAACAAGGTAATCCTTAGGTTCCCATGCACATCCTCCAACATTAAAAAACCATCAACAAATAATAACAATTATGGAAGCTATCCTTAATTGGAAGGATATAACCTAGTGCTGGTCAGCACTCTACATGCAGCGAGTTTGGATAGGGATAATTTTATAATTTCCCTTTTAGTGTAATACTTTTCTATTCCCCCTCTCTCTAGGGATGGATGAACCTGGTAAGTTCAGTTGCTCACTTTCCCAGTCTTAAGTTAAATTCTGCACATTTCCACATCAGTTTGGAATTATGTTTTTGTTTTTTTAAAAAAAGCCCTCTAATTTACACAGTTCTGTACTGTTGCATGCTGCCCCAATCTCTGACCGGTGCAAGATTTCAGGGGTTCCAGGCTCTTAGCCAGGGTTTGTGTTTCCTTTTGGAAATGAGGCACAGGGGAGACCGTGGTAAATGCTAAATCATGTGAATGTTGTGTACAGGGCTTTTTATTCAGTCAGAACTCACCAGAACTCAGTTCCGGCACCTCTCAGGTAGGTGCCATTGCCATTATAAGAGAACAAGGGAGACGTTTATGAAGAAGAAGAAGAGGAGAAGGAGGAGGAGGAGGAATCATAGAATCATAGAGTTGGAATAGACCACAAGGGCCATTGAGTCCAACCCCCTGCCAAGCAGGAAACACCATCAGAGCACTCCTGACATATGGTTGTCAAGCCTCTGCTTAAAGACCTCCAAAGTAGGAGACTCCACCACACTCCTTGGCAGCAAATTCCGCTGTTGAACAGCTCTTACTGTCAGGAAGTTCTTCCTAATATTTAGGTGGAATCTTCTTTCTTGTAGTTTGGATCCATTGCTCTGTGTCCGCTTCTCTGGAGCAGCAGAAAACAACCTTTCTCCCTCCTCTATATGACATCCTTTTATATATTTGAACATGGCTATCATATCACCCCTTAACCTCCTCTTCTCCAGGCTAAACATGCCCAGCTCCCTTAGCCGTTCCTCATAAGGCATCGTTTCCAGGCCTTTGACCATTTTGGTTGCCCTCCTCTAGACACGTTCCAGTTTGTCAGTGTCCTTCTTGAACTGTGGTGGCCAGAACTGGACACAGGTGCAAGGAGGAGTAGGAGGAGGAGGAGGAGGAGGAGGAGTTTGGATTTGATATCCCACTTTATCACTACCCTAAGGAGTCTCATAGTGGCTAACATTCTCCTTTCCCTTCCTCCCCCACAACAAACACTCTGTGAGGTGAGTGGGGCTGAGAGACTTCAAAGAAGTGTGACTAGCCCAAGGTCACCCAGCAGCTGCATGTGGAGGAGCGGGGAATCGAACCCGGTTCACCAGATTACGAGTCTACCGCTCTTAACCACTACACCACATTGGCTTATGGTGAGTTCTGGCACCTCTTTTCCTAGAAAAGTGGTGTCTTCTTTTGCACTTAGTTATAGTAGAACGCTGGAATTGGAAGGGTTGTGCCAAAGTCTTCAGAGAGAGAAAATGTGTATATTGAGGAAGGATTGGAAGGATTGGAACGAACCCTTATCCCTGACATCTAAGTGTAGATGATGCATGTAATGCTGTTGTTGCTGATGATGAGGATAAAACAAATAAACAGGAAACTACCAAGCAGAAAACGTATGTCCTGTTATCGCCAATGGCCGAAACAAATCAACGGAGCAGAATCGAACAGCAGATGTTCCTCTAATTGAGAACACTTAAAGTTATTATTCCAGTACAAAACAAAAGAGACCCATCTCTGCAACAGTTCATTCCAATTTCCATTTCCATTCCAAACTCCAAAATCAGAAAAGCATGTAGGAAGATAGTCTGCAAGCAACATCCGTGCAAGGATTTACACTTGTGCAATGGGACTTTCCCTCTTCTCCTCCCCTCACAAGCCTCCCCTACCATCGCCAAATCTGCTCTGGAAGGCTGGGGGAGAGGAGAGGGAGAGGAGAGGAGAGGAGAGGAGGAGGAGGAGGAGGAAGGGTGGGGGAAGTACCGTTGTGCAAGCAGGAATGGATGTGTTAGTTGCATCCTGCCTTGAGTCTTCTATATGTGAGCCCCTAAGGAAGGCGTCTAATTTTCTATATGCAGGACTGAAAGGTTGTGTGCATGGAGAAGCACTGAATTATAATGGTATTGTCTTGTATTTTGCTGCTTTCTGCTGCTTTTACGGGATGCCACCAGCTGCCTTGCGTTCCTTTGTTGCAGAAAGGTGGGGTAAGTTTATTTCAATAAAAGAGAGGAAGAAAAACTACCTGCGCTTGAAGGCCCTGACACAGTTACAGTGAGAATTCCCATTACAATGGAGCAAGTTAATTGTGACTGTGGCATTTCTCTCAAGGGCCCTGTGGCTGCTGTGCAGAATATAAGCTGCCTTTGTTTCAACATGACCTTAATTCATTTGCCTTCAACCTGCCCCTATATTCTGCTCAATGCCTTAATGACTCACCAGGCAATTTTGGACTACAACTCCCATCAGCCCCAGGCACCATGGCCAATAGTGAGAGATGCTGGGAGTTGGAGTCTGACGCCGTATGAGGCCACTCCCTATGTAAGGATATTGAAGGTGCTTCATTTGGTATCAGAGAGCATTAGTCCACATAGCCTAGCACAACCCACTCTGTTGATTTGATTTAGTGACGTATTTCTATGTTCCTTGAATAACAACAACAAGGTGGTGTAGGGGAAGCAAACAAAAGTTAAATAAAATGACAACTCAGAATGAAACAGTAGCCTTTTGGTCAAACAACTGGAAAAGGAATAAACTGGCATTAGTGGATACCAAAAATAAACATTATTTTCCATCTTGCTGTAGGTTGTGTTTCAAAAAATAAAAAAGTACAGTTTATTATGTTTATGTTTTGAAACAGATCTATATGGGGATACCATATTCTTTTAACTGCTTAGGGCCAGTGAAGGTCTTAATCCAGCTCTGGAAGGATCCCTGCCTATAACCATAAGTATTATCCATGTATTGCAGACTGCAATTCTCATCAGTGCAGCCAATGTACAGGGATGATGAGAATAATATGAGACTATAATCGGGTTAGGGAAGGCTGCCTTAGAGAGGTGCTGCCCATCAGTGTAGGCAATACCAAGCTCAATGGACCAACGGTCTGACTCTGGGTAAGGCAGTTTTATTCATTCATACATTCATTCATTCATTCACACTGCATTTCAGTCATTCGCCCTTTCTCCTTCTGCCTCCCCTTTGTCTTCAAGCCTTGCACTTCTGTTTTTGACTGCAAAGCAATTTCTCATTATGGAGTCTGGCAGAGAGGATGGCAAGGAACTCACTCGCTAATGTGTGCGCATAAAAAACAATAAAGTGGAAGTTGGAAAAGTTATGTTCACTTTCTCAGAGTGTGCCTGACAAAAATCATCATGCTTTATTGCCCTAATTAGTTTTCCTGGTATTTCATGCAAAGGTTCCAGGGTGTTTAGAAAGTTAATAGGGGGTAATAGAGTGGAACGTACCGAGTGTTTTTTCCCCCTTCTTCAAAGTACTCCTTCCCTCTGCTGATAACAAGTAAGTGGGGGAAAATATTTTGCTTGCTTTATAAGAAGCGGAAGTTCACAGAGTGGGGAGGATGGGTGGGTGACTTCACAGCACATCTTAACGGCTGTTTGCTAGCTTGCGACTGCTATACTTAATGCCCACTTTGCTCCTGTGTGTTTCCTGAACACCTGTGCAGGAGGTGAGTCTCTGGTTTAAAAAGAGTCACCCATGACTGCTGTATAATAACAACAGCACATAGGTCAGAGCTGAAAATGTCTCCATAGTACAGGAGCTCTTTGCAAGCACCTCTGTTTGTTAGCGCCGCCCGTGGCGTGGGCATCATTAACCTTGCAGAGTACCCAATTTCACTATGGAGAAGGGGAACTTGCATCAGGTAAAGAACAGCAATGATCTCAGTGATCCAGTGGGGTCATGCCCATAGCTGTCAAGCGTCCCTTATATGGCGGAACAGTCCCTTATCCCAGCGCCATGTCCCGCTTATTGATGATGTCCCTTAAATAAACTACTGAAGGTAATGGGGCCCTTTCTATGTCCAGCTGTCCTTTGTCAACAACAAATTGTTGCTGTTTTTTGTGTTGAATATATGCTATATGGTAATTTATGGACCTAATAGGTATCTAAAGCCATTTGCATGCAACAAAGTATGTATTTTATCAAAGTAATTGTTGATCTCTTATTTTGGCTGCTGATCCATTATTTTCGAGGCTGCTTGTCCCTTATTTTCAAATCTGTAAGGTGACAGCTATGGTCATGCCAGGTGGCCCTTGGAGTCCCTTCCAATTCTACAAGTCTCTGGTTCTATATGAATCCATCATATGTGGAAGACGCACAGGATCAAAGTCCCTGTTCACCATCACCCATGAGTCAACCATTCAGATATCACATTGGCCTGCCGCTTGCAATCATAGGCTGGAATGATCCCAGTCTTGCAAAGCAGCACAGGGTGCTTTGGGAAACTAGAATCAGGTCAGATCCCAGCCTCGCAAAGTGGCTCAGGGAGGGTGGCATGAGAAGGATGTCATGTACCCTTCGATCCCAGCCCCTCAAAACTGAGGCATCTGTTCCCTGTTTGTGGATAAGAGTAATAAAGCTGTCCTTCCAGGTTTTCGGTAGCTTTCCATTTGTCAGAATATTATTCATTAGGTCTTTCATGGGAAGAAATAGTGATTGTTTTAACTTTTTATAGTATTTAGCTGGGAGACCATCTGGGCCCGGTGTCTTTCCTAGTTTTGATCTTTGTATAGCTTGTTGCACCTCCATAGCTGTTATTGGCGAGTTCAAAATTTCAATTTTTTCCTTAGGCATTATTGGTAGTTTATTTTTGCCCAAATAATCAATTATTTTTTCTAGATTCTCTGGACCTTCTTTATATAGATTTCCGAAAAAACTAGTAACGTTTTTACTAATTTCCTTCGGTTCTTGAATCCATTTGTCTTCAATTTTAATTTTCTTGATAATTCTATCTTCCTTTTTCTTCTTTAGTTGCCAGACAAGGCATCCTTCTCACGCCACCCTCCCTGAGCCGCTTTGTGAGGCTGGAGTCTGATCTGATCCCAGCCTCACAAAGCACCGCAAGACTGGTTCGCGACCCCCCAACAATGCGCCCAGGACGATTGCCTCAGCAGCAGCCCACCACGCTATGCCCTCCGACTGAGCGATTAAGGCATTCAGTTTCTGAAACCAAAGAGCAGAAAGCTAAGATTTCTGAAAAATCTGAGCAGGGCAGCTGAAATTTTATGCCCCAAAACCACGCTATGAAGGAGATCTGTTACTGATTTCCTCACTTATTAAAAAGAGCCTTAAATGCAGCCGCTGCAGGGCTGCCAATTTGTTTACAGCAGAGACATAGGGGGGAAATGGGTGTCCAACTTTCCCCCATGCCTTTTCACATTCAAAGCTGATCCCTCCTCAAGCGCTGATATTTGCCCTACAGAGATTAATGGACCTAAGTTAGTCATGCTCATAAATTTTCATGGGCCTGCTTTGAATAGGACTACTTTTGGATGCAACCCTTTGACTGTAAAAGTGGCCCATAAGAGAAAGGGTTGAACCACACACACACACACACACACACACACACACACACACGGCTACTCCAATTAATTCAGCAATCCCCGGAGGCTGCATTTCTTTCTTTTTTTAAAAGTCAAGACAAAAGATCAATCATGGATCTCCCCTGTCTCGGCCTTAAGCTGAAAGTGTGGTAATGTCTCAGAATTCATTCTGACATCACTGAAGTTAAGAGGGGTTTAGCTTTGATAGAAGGCTAGGCGAACATTCGTTCTTCATTTCTTTGCAGAAAAACGGAAAACCTGTCCCTAATTTTAGGCAAAAAAGGCACCGGGGGGAATCTTCAGGCCAGGGAACTGAATGTCAGGTTGGGATTAAACCTGACAAATTCCTGATTCCCAGGGCTGCATTTAGCTCTCTAGGCCATGCTACTAATTATACACTTTGATGGAACTTGTAATAGATGCTAGACTACCTAGAGAATTTCCTGAAGTGTTTCTTTGCATGAAGTGCTGATGACATTGGCTCTCAGAAATGGAGCAACCACAAATTGTTATCTTGATTTTCTCTCTTCTTTTTTACAGCCATGCTCACATCCAACACTCTAGCCAGACAGATGGAGCTAATTACTTCAAGTGGCAAGTAAATTGGCTTAGAGAGTAAGTGTATTTTAACGTGCTAATTGGTGCTAAACTGTCAATACACCCTGCCAATAGATTTTAAGTTCCCTGTGAAACTGGACCCCATACACTCTTGAACTGATTAGCCTGACCAGCTACTTGGCTGTGCAATGACACGTTGGCCTGACTTTCGCCTCTGAAGCAAGGAGTATTTATAGTTTTGTTGCCTTAGCTGTCCTTCAAGCCATCTTGAGAGCCAACTGGAGCCTGTTGGGAGACTCTGTGTCTGGGGGTAGAAAAGGAGTCTATAATCTGAAGAATGCTAAGAATTTATTTTGTAGATTTTGAACTAGGAAATTTGCAAAGATGATGCCAATTTTGAACTCAAATCAGGTTTGCAAATTTAGGGCAAAATCCAACCATAAATCAATGTTCATGATTTCCTCTTGATTAACAGGAGAGAGTCTATGGTATATGTAAAAACATGAAGATCAATGATACCAAACTGGAAATGAAATTCCTACCATGTTGGATAAATCAGGATATCTCTTTATTTATTTGAACCATTTATATGGCTATAATGTTGACCCAATTAGGGTCTCCAAGCCAACTTCTACTATATTTTGGAAAGTTGTTTGTTCTTTATGCATTCGTACACTCCTAAGATAACATAAGAAATTTTTGCGGCATGGTTGGTTCCTGAGACCAAGAAGCAGGTTTCTGTGTTTGTTTGGATACAACTGGCTGTCATTTTGAATCAAGATGTCAGACTGTACCTTTAAAAACTGCAGATTTAAAACTCTGCAGATTTTTTTGGTTTCTTAGACTTCCCAAGACTATGACGCTGCATAATGTAAAACAATAAGAAACGCCTGAATCAAGGAAGATTTAAAACAATGGATGGCAAGGTAGAATTATATAACTTTACCATCAACAGGTACCACGAGCATAAAATGGTTATAAGCCACTCAAGACTCTGGTAAGCACTGAGGTTTTGAGTTGGCACCAACCCCCCCCCCCACAGTCAGCTTCAAGTTTTTGGGGACCCAACACTCTCCATGCCCCCTGTTCCCTCCATCAGTAAGTCTACTTACAGTACATGTGAAAAGGATCTAGGGGTCTTAGTAGACCACAAGCTTAACATGAATGATGTGATGCAGCTGTTGGGAAATAATGCTCTTTAATTTATTCTGATAATGATTTTAATGGAATTTAATCATTTTGTTAACACTTCTAGCTGAGCTAAGTTTGATGTGCAGTAAAATATGGATTTTGTTTATGATGGATTTTTATGTATGCTGTCCATGCACACTTTATTTTGTAAATTATCTGTTTGTGGTATGACTGGAGGATGTTGGCTTTGCAGTGGTCTCTGTGCAATAAAAGCTTGTGACAGTGTATGAGAGATGGGTTGAACTCTCCGTATAATTGCTATATGTGTAGAGCTGCAGCGGTGCACCAACCGTTCCCATGTTATCTCAGTGGCATCCTGATATAGTACTTGTCAGTTACAATAGGATGATGATGATGATGATAGAATCATAGAATTATAGAGTTGGAATGAACACCAAGGGTCATCTCGTCCAACCCCCTGGAATGCAAGAATCCTTTGCCCAACACGGGGCTCAAACCCACAATCCTGAAATTAAGAGTCTCACGCTCTACCGACTGAGCTATATATGATGATGATTTTATTACATTAAACTTATATCCCACCCTTCCTCCCAAAGGAGCCATGGGTGGCAAGCAGCAAGTGATAAGACAATAAAAAAAAAGGATTTAAAACAGTTAAATCTGTATTCCCCAATACAGATGGGAAAGATATCAACTTAGAAGACTTGTTGGAAGAGGAAGGTCATCTGCAGGTACCAAGAAGACAACAGAGATGGCAGCTGCCTAATATTCAAAGAGAGGGCATTCCAACGGGCAGGTGTCTCAACACTAAAGGCCCCATTGCTACAATGTCAAGAATGGATATATAAGGGGTGAGATGCTCTTTCAGGTATCCTGGCCCCAAGCCATGCAGGGCTTTATGCACCAAAACCAGCACCTTAAACTGAACTTAATTGGCAGCCAGTGCAATTCTTTCAACAGTGGGAAAGTGTGTTGGCAATATCTTGCCCCAGTGTGTCCTTGAGCTGTTGCATTTTGCACCAACTCTCAAGGACAGCCCCACAGAGAGCTCATTGCACTAGTCCAGCCTGGAGGTTACCAGCACATTGTTGACAGTGGTCAGGTTATCCCAGTCTAGAAATGGTCACAGCTGTCCTGCCAGCTGAAGCTGGTAGAAGACACTCCTAGCTACTCTGGTCACTTGAACCTCTAGTGACAAAGATGGATCCTAGAGCACCCCCTCCCCAACTACAAAACTGCTCTTTCAAGGGGAGCATGACCCCATCTAAAGCAGGGAACTGAACAATTATCTAGACTTGGAAATTACCCACCCACAGAGTGGGTTTGCGATGTTTGGGAGCCAAGCCGTTCGGGAACCAAGGTACCACTTTAGATGCTAAATAGCACTGGGGACAAGCTGATGCTTTGTGGCACCCCCATAGCACAATGACCAGGGGGCCAAAAGACAATCACCCCATCTCTGAAACTGACCCTGGAAATAGGATTTGAACCACTGCAAAACAGGGCCTCCAAGACTCATCCCGCTAAATCGGCTCAGAAGGATCCCAGGGTATCAAAAGATCAACAGGGTTGCATAGTCGTTGTCCCCTCCTTCTCTCGAAGGAGGAGGGACAGTAGAGGGGACCAAGGCTGACTCAGTCCTGTAACTTGGCCTGAACCCAAACTGAAAAGTTTTGAGATGATGATGATGGAAGACTGGAAACTGTTTCCTGCTGACTGAGAGTGTTGATCTACCTAGTTCAGCTTTCTCTGCACTGAAAGGCAGCAGCTCTCCAAAACTTCAGACCAGAGTCCTTCACAGCCCTATGTGGAGACACCAAGGATTGAACCTGGAATCGTTGGTATTCAACGCATGTGCACAACCAATGAGATATGGCCCTTTGCTGAACATTCACTGCCAGTTTTTAGATTTGGGGCATTGTGCTAAAGGAGCTGGAAGTGAAAAGTGGACAGACAGGATTGTCTCCACTGTATTTTCAGGTAACATGTTCACGAAAGAGCAAAGTAATCCAGCAAATCGTTATTAGCGATTTTTTTTTAAAGAAAGGGATCTTATGACACTGATTTGTTTTCTTGCTAGATCATGACCTCTTGCTGCTCCAACCTTAAGCTGCATTGATTTTTCCAGAGGGCTTGCTGTCATTCAGCTTGGAAAATAGCATTGCCCCTTATGAGAAGCAAGGGAGGAGCTGCCTCTTTCGATTAACACACATTGTACAAAACAAATAAAAGCAAATAGAACATTGCCATGCAGAACCTGCCTTCAAAGGCTAGATCAGCAGGACTCGCCATGTGCCCTTCAGATGAAGCTCCATCTGCCAATGACCCTGACCATTGCCCATGCTGGTGGGACTGTAAGGGAGTTGGAGTCAACGTCTGAAAGGTACAATGGCTTGCAGATACTTGACATCATCCATTCATCCAAGTCAAATTAGAAGCTACATTTCCTCCCAGAATGGGAACAGCCTAATACTTTGCTGAACCATATATTTTAAGCTAATCAACAAGGTCTCCCCCCGCAACTTACCTCCATGTGCCTACCTTGCCCAACCACCTCTTGAGGGAGTCTGTTCTGCTGTCAAAAAAGCTTTTACTGTTTCCCCCCAAATGTTTAGTTGGAATCTCCTTTCTTGTAACATGAAGCCGTTGGTTTGGGTTCTACCCTCCAAAGCAGGAGGAAACAAGCTTGTGACAGCCCTTCAGATATTAGAAGATGGCTGTCATATCTTCTCTTTTACAGGCTAAACATACCCAAGTATCTCAACTGTTCCTTGTAGGCTTGGTTTCCAGACCCTTGATAATCTTGGCTGCCCTCTGCATACATTCCAGCTTGTCAGTATCTTTCTTAACTTATAGCACCCAGAACTGGACACAGCATTCCAGGTGTGGTCTGACCAAAGCAGAATAGAGTAGGACTATGATTTCCCTTGATCTGGACACTATGCTTCTGTTGATGCAGCCTAGAATAGCATTTGTTGTTGTTTTTTGCTGCTGCATCACACTGTTGACCCATGTTCAGCTGGTGGTCCACCAAGACACCTAGATCCTTTCCCCACATACTACTGGCAAGCCAGGTGCCCACCATCTTATATTTGTGTAGCTGGTTCTTCTTTCCCAAGGGTAGAACATTGCAAATTTGCCCCTGTTCAAATTCATTTTGTTAGTTTTGGCCCAGATCTCCAATCTGTGCAAGTCATCTTGAATCCTGATTCAAGGCTACCCCTCCCAGTTTAGTGCCATCCGCAAATTTTATGAGCCTACCTCAAAGGGTTGTTTTGAGGAATAAAATGGGAAAGGGGATATCTGTTTGTGCCACTTTGAGCTCCTGGGAGGAGAGGTGGGATATAAATGAAACAAACAAACAAATGCTAGTGTTGTGACTCTGGGTGCATAAAGCATCCTCCTGTGCAATAGTAATAGTAATAGTAATTTATTATTTGTACCCCACCCATCTGGCTGGGTTTCCCCAGCCACTCCGGGCAGCTTCCAACAAAGATTAAAAATACATAAAAATGTCACACATTAAAAAACTTCCCTGAACAGGGCTGCCTTCAGATGTCTTCTAAATGTCAGGTAGTTGTTTATCTATTTGACATCTGGTGGGAGGGCGTTCCACAGGGCGGGTGCCACTACCGAGAAGGCCCTCTGCCTGGTTCTCTGTAGCTTAGCTTCTCGCAGTGAGGGAACCACCAGAAGGCCCTTGGCGCTGGACCTCAGTGTCTGGGCAGAATGATGGGTGTGGAGACGCTCCTTCAGGTATACTGGGCCAAGGCTGTTTAGGACTTTAAAGGTCAACACCAACACTTTGAATTGTGCTCGGAAATGTACTGGGAGCCAATCTAGGTCTTTCAGGACCGGTGTTATATGGGCTCAGCGGCTGCCCTCAGTCACCAGTCTAGCTGCCGCATTCTGGATTAGTTGTAGTTTCTGGGTCACTTTCAAAGGTAGCCCCACATAGAGCACATTGCAGTAGTCCAAGGGAGTAGACAGGGAGTAGTAGTAGACAGGGAGTAGTAGACAGGGAGTAGACAGGGAGACAGAAGGGAGACAGACAGACAAGCATATGCACCACACAGAGACACACATCTATCTTTTATGACAATACTATTACAGAACATCAATGTCATGATACTATGGGTGATGTTAGGTCATCCAGAACCTCTGGGGTTTCATTCGCCATCTTCCAAAGTGATATATGCCATCATCTGCCAGCAATACCTTTCTGTATAGGAGAAATGGGACAATCTCTATGCAAAAGAATTCACACAAGACTCTGTTGTTGTTTTACTTGAGAGTAAATCCAATTGAACGAAGCAGGACTTACAAACACACGCACAACTATGCATTACTCACACATGCGTAAGATGCATAATATGACTCATGGCGTGGTAAGAATTGATATGCAGTGTCAGGGACCAGAAGAAATCTACTTTCCAGAGAAATTTCGATTCAGATCTCTGCCTAACCACCAAGTGCTCTCAGCAACGGTGGGCATCTCATAATTTCTCAGCCCAGCTGACTTCATAGGCTCGCTGCAAGGATAAAGTGGGATAAGCTATGTCTGTTTCCTTGAAATCTTTGCAGGTCAGGAAGGGTACAAACACGATAAATAATGAAACACAAACAGCTGCAGTTCAGCATTCAAATCAACAGTTTGGCATGTACATGTTCGGCATGCAACCACTTCCAGATACCTTCGCCTGCATCTGTCATTTCGGTGGCCAAGACTTGTAATTATCCTCAGCACTAATAAACTGGCATTATAAATGTGCAAAGAACAGAAAACCACAGGTCTCTCTCTGCATCCCACCCAGGAGGAACAATGGGATTAGCCACTACCCAAACAGCCATTTATTCCACTCAACCCCCTCCCCCCCGCCTGCTTTTTCACGTAATAGGTACTTTACAGTTAATATACATGTAGCTAATATCCTCTTTTACTGCCCTGTTTTATGGCTGCTGTTTTGTTTGTTCAGCTGCAGTTATTTTGGCATTAGATTACTTGCTAGTGATAATCCATCCCATTGCATTATGCTTGAATATATCCGTTTTGGGGGCTGGTTGGTTTAACTGTATTGATTTCGAGAATGTTATTAATTTGCAAGGCTTCTCTGAAACTCATCCCTCTGATCTCTGCCCCCTGACCCCCACCACTTTGTCTTAATTGCCTGGAATGCAGTGGAAGATATTCATGCCACAAAGGGGGTATTTCCTTCCTCTCAAATCTTTTCCTAAATGTGTGGGATTTTGTGTGCGTGCCTGTATCCATACTTTCATTATTTAGAAGCCAGTATACCCTCTGCCCACTCAGTGACATTTGGTAGTAATGGAGGAAAATTCCTGGCCTTCCTTCAGCAATTGTAAACACAGCATAATTAATTTTTATATAATAAGCTGACAGAGTGCAGAAGTTGGGGGGGAAAATCTCTTCGTGAGCTTTGCCCATGTGACAAACGTTGTTTGCACACAAAGAAAATGATCAAACCTCACGTCAGACACATGAATTTGCATATATTGGTTTCTAGCATTTGCTAAGTAATCAAGGAGAGCTGCGTGCTTTCACACCTACACCAGGCAAAGTGCACTGCGGAATCCTCTGACTCACTCAGATTTCACCTCGGCAATCGAGCGCTTGTTTTCCATAAATGATGCCTGGGTCACGATCCATCAAAGCGTTAGGCAATGTTTGCTATTTACCCTGATGAGCTGCATTTCCCTTTGTCAGGGTCAGCTCGAAATTTGAGGGGGCCCTCAGCAAAGTGTCCACTGGTGGGCCCCCAGCTGCAGACTTCCCTAGGGGCAGAAGTATGGGCAGATATCAGCCACCATTTCCCATTTCCCACAATGCTTCTGATGTGGTGACACTCCAGGGCATTGTGGGAACTTTGGGCAGCTTGTGCACAGTGACGGTGGGTGGGGCCCAAGTGTTTAAGGTGCTGATCCCTGTGTGCCTATTATCTACCCAGTAGTGAGTACAACTCCAGGTCTGTAGTGGTTTCTGCTGCTTGACAGAGAATTTCCATAAAGACCAACTGAACGTTCTGAAAATACCTCTCGTTGACAAGTTATATAAGAGTTTCTTCCACTCCAGCATGGATCCCCCAAACCAATCATTTATGCCTTGGCCAAACAGCACATGCCTTCCTTTCCTCCGGTTCTCTTTCCTAAAACTTTCATCAAGGGCTGCACAGTCTTTCCATAATGAACAGCGCTTCTCTCCTATTGTAAAAAACCAAAACAGCACTGAGCAGATAGCCCTCCTGTAGGAAGGCTGTCGTTGTTCCTGTCCATCTCTTGGAGACACCAGACAGGGTATTGCATGACTGCATGGGATCAGGGCCAGGCCTAAAATAAACAATAATAATCCAGGGAGCTGGTTGCCATTTGGAAAGGCCCTAAAAACAGCTTTTAATCCATAATATATCGCTTCAATCATTGTTATGCATGGCAGCAAGTGAAAAGGGGGGGCGGGGTTGAGAGAGATGGGGAAACCTGGCATTCATTCTAATCAATGTCACTTTATTATTCGGCTTAAACATGTGGGGAAGTGGAAAATCTGATGTAAGCATCATTTGTGGAAAACCTGGCAGCAGCAGACCCAAAGAAGGCTGTTCATGTCTCTTTAATGGTTGTGTTGGCAGCGAGGGCTACAGCAATTATTGCTGCTCTCATGAGTAAGACGCAGCTATTAAAAGCACCAATGCACCCTTCCAGACCAAACATTGGCAAGCCTGTTCCATTCAGATGCATGAGGTTTACAAAGACTCCGTGTCCTCTGTTGCAGCATTGGATATTTTACTCTAAACCATGGGAAACAAATTGTGGGAAATGATGCAGAGGCAACACATTTCCACTCTTATAAAAGCCATGTATTCAGTTCCCCCAGGTCAGTGGTTTTCAACCACTGTGCCGTGGCACCCTGGGGTGCCTTGAATGTTGGTGCCGTGGGAAACACTAGCCTCTGTCCCTCTTTCCTTCCCTCCCTCCTCAGATACCCTCAGATACTCCCCAAGGCTTGCACAGCTGTTTGTTGCAGCAGCCCTGGCTACAAGCTCCCCAGGTGAAGGGTGCCTCTGGGGCTGGCCAGGGGGTGCTTCCCAGGCCCCTGTGGGGCAGCGTGAGGAGGCACCTCTCTTTGGGGCAGGGGAGGCAGCTTAGAAACATGGGCTGCCCAGAGGATTCCTAAGGAGAGGGGAGAGGAGAGGAGAGGAGAGGAGATGAGAGGAGGCTGAGGGATCACTCCACAAAGGGTGAGAGGCTGCCAGCTCTGCAGAGAAGAGGGGGCATAACTGGGCTCCTGAGCCCCATAGGGGTGCCGCAGAAATAATGTAGTTGGTCAAGGGAGCAGTGGACTCACAAAGGTTGAAAACCTCTGCCCTAGGTACCGAATGTGGCTCACACATGGGTGCAGAAACTGGTAAGAGTTTGACTGACATTCTGGATTATAAAATAAATCATTGTTATTTGAAGTTTACTCATACATCTGGTGTTGTTGTTTTTTAATTGTGTAATTATTGTTTGCTTATTTGCTAGTTTTCCTTTCAATGTAAAAACAAATAAATCCTAGTTTAATATAAAAAAAAGAAATTGGACAGGCAGTTTGGATACGCACAATCCTCTCTTGACCTAAGAAACCCCCATATTAAGCTTGCCAGATTGCAAACCAGAGAAGGTGCAAGCAGGACGCAGCTTTCGTCCCTCTTGATAGGCATAAGAAGCAGGTGGGTAAGAGAACTGGTGAATAAATAAGGCTGTAGGTGCTGCTGATCCATAATATCCTGCAGCACTGCCATTTTTGGAAGGTAGCACAGAAACTCCGGGTAGCAGCCTGACCACCATATCCCCTGAGGTGCCTGAATTGGGTGCTAGGACTGTGTCAGTCATACCACAAAGCCAGAGCAACACATCTCTTGGCCCAGCCGATTCTTCCATTTGTGTTTGTGTGTACCTTTGGACAGCACTTAAAGTGCTAGCAGCTAGGCAAATGATAAAGATGCCGGAGTCGAGGTTTTGCTTCTTTCTTGTGTGAACAAGCACGCCACCTCCGACATTCCCCACCAGCCCCTTTGCTGGTGACAGCAAAGCAAACAGTTTAATAGCCGCAGCTTGTTGAGCAACAGACTGGCCCATTTTTCTTCTCCGTTGCCCCCATTTGTCTCCCAAAGAAGCGGATGAAATTGTTCCTGGGCAACAGGTAGGAATGTTTCCATTGTACTTAACCCAGACTCCTGCCTCTGTTGTTTTTAAAAATGAAATTTCATTGTGACACAGACAAGCTATTGACTTTGAGACGTGAGCCAACTGCAAATGAGCCGCCTGCTTTCGCAACAAGTTTGCTTCACGAAGCAATTTGACTCTCTTTCCCCTTGCCCGGCGCTCCATTTTGATTGAAACTGGGCCGGTGCTTTTCCTTTTTGCAGTGTCCATTCCCTCCTGCCCCAAATCAGCCAGAATTGCTGGATGAATCTGTAGCCTCCCTCTTCCACGCACCCCAGATCAGCCTGAACCCCTTCATCCACCACTTATCTCTCTTGGGGCTCATCTACTTCTCCCAATGCTTCCCCCCTGGAAAACCTGATCTTTACCACTGAATTGGAGGAAATGTCATTTAACAACAACCCTACAATTCGGGGTCACTATTGAGGCAACTGTGGGTGCAAGGGTGCCTTTGACATCTTCCCCTGGTACCCACAAAGTGTCAGGAGTGTGTGCAGGAGCCAGGCCCTGAGACCAGTAGGACTTTGCAGGCCTGGGGGCTTTGTTCTGAAGAGGCAAGGCGTGGCCTCACAGATGAGGCCACTTGGTAACTCAAAGCACCTGGTGGCAAGAGCCAGGAAGGGATATAATGTCAGCATTTCCCTTTGGCTCTTTGCCACAGCAACGCGTTCCCTGCCTTGCTGCATTTGGCTCCTTGCTTCTTGATCCTTGGACCCTTGTCTTCATGACTCCTTGCTTCCTGACCCTTGGACCCTTGGCTTCTTGACTCCCGGCTCTCTGACTCTTGAATTCTTGGCTTCCTGACTCTTGGCTTCTGGACTCCCGTTCCTGCTCCCACCCCGCCATCTTGCCCTCGGTCCCGATGTCCCCAGCCAGGACTTTGACTGCTCGTGAACCAGACCGAGACACAAAGGCTCTGAACTACCACCCCATTCGCTGCCCTCCTGGTCGCAAAGCGGTGAGGGTAATTATTTAAGCATGGATCCTGCCTGGAAAGAATGGAGGAGAAAGGTAAGTGTGGATAAGCCCACACAGGAACAGAGTGATTTTATTTTTGGTTAAAAAAAATACTGGCAAGTCCATTTGTACCTCAAGCGATCCTGGAGCGCACTTCTTGGATCACATAATGCCATGGGGGGAAAACAACAGTCCAAAACAGCTTCTGCTCTGCTGGCATCAAGGCTGGGGACAGCTTCCAAGTAGAACTGTCACAGAGGAACAATTGCTAGGGCCTTTGCACAGATTTTTGGAGGCTGGGAGCTGAATTCAATATGATGTTAAATGCATCTTTGCGTTTGAAGTGCGAGTGATTAAGAATACAGATAGCCTCAATTGGGAGGCAGCTGAGAATTATAAGGATCACAGCATGCATGGACGGAGAATGTAAGCCTTTTGCCAAGTAACCCTGAAGCTCGTGTTTGCATCAGAAGGAAATCTTCCATTGGCACGTCCAAAGCAAATACCTGCTTCAAAAGGAGGGTTTTTCCTCAGAACCACAGCTGAGGAGAAAAGAGTTAAAGTTCCCTTCCTTGCCAGATGTGATGCCAATAATTATAATCACCCCTCCCCTGGTAATTTTCTGGTGCTATTTGAATTGTTAAAACGCCTGCATGTTAAATGCAAAGCTGTGCAGTCTGGCTGTGTTGTTTATTTAAAGTACTGATAACCCACCTGTCCACTATGGGATAGCCAGCCTCATGTAACCAACATGCTTATTATACTTAATGCATGAAGGGGTTAATACCATAGAGTAAGCTGGCCTGCCAGGCTTAGCTATGTCCACTTCCCTTACTTTGGGAAGAAATGGGTAATCAGGTCTATTGTTTTTCCCAGTGTGAAGAGGCTTACAAGCCTCTCTTGAGTTCCTGTACCAATAATTTAGGAACTTTCACCACTTAGCAACAAAGCCAAGTTTTACTCCCTATGCAAATTTTCTGACTGATGTAAGAAAATGCACATGAACCTGACCTCTCAAGAGTTTGTATCTAAAATTTTAACTTACCAAATGTGTGGTCTTTTCCTATGCTGGGGGAAGATGGAAGTTTTGGAACTTATAAGGGTATATTTTCAAAGATCTAGAAGCCTATATTTCCACACTTTGCTGCATGTGATTTTAAATCTCTGCTGGGATTCTCTCACTAAAGGGTACTTTCCCCAAACTTGGGTCTTGGCACCCAATATTTCACCTTCCTATATATCCCCCCCCTTACACCAACATCCACCTGTATTTCCAAGGCAACTTAAGAAGCAGTTTAAATCATACAAAGAACAAACTCCTAAATCAAGCAATCAAGGCATCAGCAGCAGGAGCAGGTAGCAATCAGTGACATTCTTTATGCTTAAAACGCATTAAAAATTTAAAAAAACGAAAGCTAAAAAGCCCTAAACTGGGGTGTTCAAGGGCCAGACAAGAGTGGGGTGGAAGGCCACATTCCGTAATAGAGCTGAGGTTTCCCACCCCTATGTTAAACAGAACTGTATTGTCCAGTAGGGCCTCTGTGGTGTTGCACCCATATTTGAGAAATGCTTTCATTGTCAGCTCCAGATTTTGGGAGGGGGTGGCCACTGGGTGAGGTGTCCTCAGTGAACTCCCTCCCTAAGTGGCTCCACCTCCCTAAGCAGATCCCTTCCTAAGTGGATCCACCTCCTCATCACTGCCTATTCACCCGCCCTCTCTTGCACCCAGTCCAAACCACTGCATTGAAGGAAGTCAAGACAAGTAGAGGCTGCTTCTTGCTTCTCCTTACTCTTGTCACTGCTTGTATAAGTGAACAAGAAGGAAGAAAGACGAAGGCTGGGTGGGGCGTTGGGGCACCCATCTGAGGGGGAGGTGGGTATCAGGTGCCCACTGGTGCCAGCACTTGGGGCTAGGTCATGGAGGATGTTCCAGTGTTGGTGCTCTTATTTTTCTTATCTTAAATCCAGTTCTCCACATTTCTCAAGAAAAAAGTGCATTTCCACCTGCTTTGCTGGACGTTTGGGATATGTGATTCCTATCCCCCCCCCAAAAAAAAGCATTTGGGCACATTATTATTATTATTATTGTTGTTGTTGTTGTTGTTGTTGTTGTTGTTGTTGTTGTTGTTGTTGTTGTTTTATTTGGTGTGTGTTTGTTGGTACCCTTAACAAATATGAAAGCTGCAAAATATCCTTATGACTGCCTCTCTTTTTGTCATGTTATATATTCTAATTTTTTGCTTTTCTAAACACTTTATCTGAATGTATGTGTGTGTGTTTTTTAAAAAAGGCAAACTAATATACCCATTTTCCCAAGCAAACTTTCCTAATATAATGCAGTGTTGTATGTTAGTTTAACCAATATGTTCATTGTTTTGTCCACTTTCCCCTAAAGCTTACTTTTCTGTAAACATTGTTGGGTTGGAGAACAGCACTGCAAAATTGGGATAAGTGTGAATTGTGAACAATGGTTGTGTTTTTGTCTCAGAAAGTGTGAATTTGACAGGTTTTGGATTTAAATCCTAACTGCAGCGATTTTCTTCCTCATCCTTATCTGGGGCCATCCCTGAATATTTTCCCCACAACATTAGCTCATAGAATAACCGTATACATATATATGGTTTCATATAAATGCATATACTGTGTGATCTCGTGCATATATTTTGCAATTCAGAACAGAAAAAGCCAGAGACATTCCCTATGGATGCTAGAAACTCGTAGAGATAAAGTTTCAAGGACCTCTGCTGTCTTAAGAGAAGAAAAGCGAGCACTAACCCATTTGACAAAGGTTTCCTTTCCCCAGAATGGTAATTAATCTTTGGAGGTAAGTGGGTTTTAGGAAAGAACAGCCTATAAGCTTGTGCTTTAAATAGGCTTTCCATACCCATTCAAACAGACCTGAAACAAATAGTTCAGCAGCCCCACCAGATAGATCATATTTACATTTTCTTGATTAATTTCTGGGTACCTACTTTGATCCTTTATGAATATATCCCTCATTCATTTCTCTCTCTCCCTCAGCTTGCTTCTCTTGCGATATGGTAGCACATGACCTGGTTACGTGATGGAATCAAGTCATTATCATTTATATTTGTCATTTCTCATACCATTGTTCTGCTGGGTTTCACCTTTTATGCACTTGGGGCATGATCCAGATCTGGTCACGTACAGTTAACAGGCAGTGCAGTGTTGCACTTGGAGTTCTGTTCCTCAGTCTGGAGACCACCCAATGCTGTTGGACCACAACTCCCATACTCCTTGCCTGTTGGCCATGTTGACTAGGGCTGATGAAAGTAGGAGTCCAATGGCATCTGAAGGCTTGAAGGTTTAGAGCAGGCATAGGCAGACTCCAGATGTTTGGGACTAGGTAACATGACCAGTGGTCAGGGATGATGGGAATTGTAGTCCAAAACATCTAGAGGGCCGAAGTTTGCCTATGCTTGGGTTGGAGTGTTTGATTAGAACCTAGGAAACCTTGGTTCAAATCCCCATTCAACTACAAAGTCTACTGACCTTGCGCCAACTGCTCCATTTCAGCCTAGCCAGGAGAAAGCAGCAGGGCAAATGGAAAACCACTTGGACTCTTGCTTAGAAAGCATGAGCAGAAAACCTCCCAGACTTGTGCTTTCTAGACACAAAGCAAGCGGAAGTGTGGACAAGCCCTCAGTGTGCCACTGAAGCAAGAAGAGGAGGAGGAGTTTGGACTTGATATCCCGCTTTATCACCACCCAAAGGAGTCTTAAAGCAGCTAACATTCTCCTTTCCCTTCCTCCCCCACAACAAACACGCTGTGAGGTGAGTGGGGCTGAGAGACTTCAGAGAAGTGTGACTGGCCCAAGGTCACCCAGCAGCTGCATGTGGAGGAGCAGTGAATCGAACCTAGTTCACCAGATTACTAGACTACCGCTCTTAACCACTACACCACACTGGCACAGCCCTGCCTATTTGTTCCCCTTAATTCTCTCAACAGGCCAGGAAGCAAAGAAGGCAGGCAAACAAATCATGGCAGGTAATGGAAGCATAATGGTATGTTCAGCCTGGAAAAGAGGAGACTGAGAGGCAATACGATAGCCATCTTCAAATATCTTAAGGGTTGTCACATGGAAGAGGAAGCATGCTTGTTTTCTCCTGCTCTGGAGGGTAGGACTCGAACCAATGGATCCAAGCGACAAGAAAGGAGATTCCGACTAAACAGTCGAAAAATATTTCTGACAGTAAGAGCTGTTCGGCCATGGAACAAACTCTCACAAGAGGTGGTGGACTCTCCTTCCTTTTTAAGCAGAGGTTGGATGGCCATCTGTCGTGGATGCTTTAGCTGAGATTCCTTCGTTGCAGGGGGTTGGATGAGATGAGCCTTGGGGTTCCTTCAAACTCCAAGATTCTATGACCATCTGCTAATAATTGCTGGAGTTCAATCCACTGCTGAAAGGAACAAGTATGGAGCTCAGTTGGCAACCAACAGCAGAGGAGTCCAGGTGTGTGGTACAGCCAGAAGAGAGGGGGTGGGACAAAACAAAGAGAAAAGACCAGTGTGTGCGCGCGCGCATGTGCGTGTGTGCATGCAGAGAGAAAGAGAGAGAGAGAGAGAGAGAGAGAGAGAGAGAGAGAGAGAGAGTGCATGGCTGGCTTGCCTCTCAGTTCATCAGTGTACTACAATAAGGTTGCTCTCTTTTGAACTGGTCCCTGCAGCTATTCCTTTAATAGTAATTTGATCTGCTGCTAGTGGGCCAGGTGACTTCTAGCTCCACACCACAAAAAGCTGGCCCTGCTGAGTTCTGTACGTCAAACCCCTGTGAGGAGCAAGGCAGGTTGCTTGTTCATATGGTTTCTGTCCAGCTGGCATCCGAGGACTGAAAGATCAAATGGGAATATCAGTGTGACAGCCCTGTCCGAGAGCTTGCTCTCATCATGTTGGAGGTAACTTTACCCTGAGCAGATCTCTTGCTCCAGGAAGTGGGCTCCATCTCAGGTAGGCAGATGCAGAGGGGAAAAAAGCAGACTGCCTTCACCTATAATAGTGGCATAGAAGGAGGCCTTTTAGCAGGTGGTAGCTTTGGGGCTTTCCCAGTAGTGATGTATGGAAGTGAAAGCTGGACCATAAAGAAGGCTGATTGCCGAAGAATTGATGCTTTTGAATTATGGTGCTGGAGGAGACTCTTGAGTACCATGGACTGCAAGAAGTTCAAACCTCTCCATTCTGAAGGAAATCAGCCCTGAGTGCTCACTGGAAGGACAGATCGTGAAGCTGAGGCTCCAATACTTTGGCCACCTCATGAGAAGAGAAGACTCCCTGGAAAAGACCCTGATGTTGGGAAAGATGGAGGGCACAAGGAGAAGGGGACGACAGAGGACAAGGTGGTTGGACAGTGTTCTCGAAGCTACCAACATGAGTTTGACCAAACTGCGGGAGGCAGTGGAAGACAGGAGTGCCAGGCGTGCTCTGGTCCATGGGGTCATGAAGAGTTGGACACGACTAAAAGACTAAACGACAACAGATTTGGGGAAGGACTGCAGCTCAGTGGTAGACATTCCCAGGTGGAACATCTGCATGCAGACATTCCCAGGTTCCAGAGAGAGACTCCCTGTTGGAAACCAGTCAGTGTAGACAACGCTGAGCTAGCTGGAGCAATGGTCTGACTCGGTGTAAGTCTGCTTCTTATTTTCCTAGGTGTAGCTTGTCATGCGAGCTACATCTGCTGAAATCCCATCTCATGCACGACTACTAAAAGTCCTTATTTGCATCTAGCCAGAAAAGCTCCAGGACAATTGTTATTGTAGCTGGATAATCTATAATATTGGGTCGTTAAATTTGGCTAGTCCATTGAGTTAAATATGACGATAACTTTGCTTGTGAATGTTGTAAAAGAAAACTGTTATGCAGCCTGGTTTTTATTATCTGAAACCTACCACTTTTATGACCTGAAACAAAAGTTTTTACTGCAAACACTTAACTCTATTTTTCAGCCCTCTCTCTGACATTTTTGCATCGCCTGACCTCAAAATGAGAAATACCACAAAACTTTTCCCAGAGGCAAGTGGCAGATCTTTAAAATCTAGTTATATCTAACTTAAGCCAGACTTCCTCACTGCAGGAACTTGCTCGCCTCAAGCCAGAGTCAAACATTTGCTTGTTTTTGAAAGCAACTTCCCCCAGGCCAGGAACGATGGTTTGATTGTAGATGCTTATGTGCAGCTACCTATTTGAATTCAGGATCTATCTTCTATTTGTATTAAGGATGGGAGAGAAATTGGATCCAGTTGGCATTTTAAAGGCAAACCTATCTAATCTGCACTTTCTGAAAAATACAGAAACACTCATTCTTCAAAATTACACTGTTTTGAATTTTGCAATATCGTTCTCAGATTAGATAATGCATGCAAAATTGTGTGTGCATGAAATGCATTTTAGTGAAAATAACAAATAAAAATGAATTGCAGTATTAGGAAAAAATGTGAATTAAAAATAAATTCACGCATAAATGATGGTGAATTTTCACAAGGATGTTGCATCATGGACCACTGAACTTGATTGAGAAAAAAATGAGAAACTGAGACAAACTGAAATGGACTGGTTCACCAGTCCCTACATGTGATGATCGCATCTGGCTCATGTATTTGTATAAACTTTCACCTTCAACAGAACACAAAAAGGGAGGAACACAAAAAGGGAGGAACAACGAAAATGGTCCTCTGGTCCTCCTTCCTCCTCCCACAGGGAGGTCATGCTCAAGGAGGCTCTGGAATGCAAGCTCTTTGTTGCTGCCTTATATTAACTAGCTAGAGCCTCCTAACCGGTGCGTGGAGAAAGGCACTTGCGAGCATCATTCTCTTTTGATGTTTCCATAATTGTCAGGATGAAGAAGCTGCTTTGCAGTGTTTAATTTTACAGCTAATGAAAATCCAGTCTCCGTGTGCTCTATATGATGAATGTCTAAGGGAGCTCACCTCTTGCTTCCTTTTGTGTCTGGCTGATTTAAATTGATGCTAAGTTTAAACTTATTAGACCATCACTAGGTCATTAGATATACCGTACGCTAGAAGCACAAGGGCTCAAACCAAAATAACTGTGCAATCCCAAAGTATGAAATTGCCAGGTAGGTTTGCTCAAGTTGGTTCAAGCCCTCAAATCCCTAGCAGAGAGAATAACAGAGTTGGAAGGAACCACGGGGGCCATCTAGTCCAGCCCCCTGCAATGCAGGAATCTTGCTCTGAGCTATCCCAAATAAGGACATATTTAGCAGTCTGAGCATTGATCATTATTGCACATTCAGCAGGTCCTAAATTTACTCTATGGTATCCCCAGTTAAATGAAGTCTCTGGATTAAAAAGAAGTCAGGGCTCCTGCACCTTTAATTTCAGCAGGTATAGGCTTCATATGAGCATAGGTTTAAAGCACATGGCACCTGCGAAAAAGAACCCTGGGAACTATAGTTTACCCCTCACAGAGCTGCGGTTCCCAGCACCTTTAGCAAACTAAAGTTTCCATAAGAATCATACTGAGTCAGACAATAGGTTCAGCTAGGTCAGTCCTGGCAGCACTGACTGGCAGTAGTTGCCCCTTCTTTACCTAGTTTTCAGGGAAATTGCAATTTTCGACTGACAAATCAGAAATTCTGGACATATGGCAGCCCTGCTATAGATGCTTAGGCGTGAACCTGGGAACTTCTGCATGCAAAGCAGATGATCTACAGCTCTTCCCCCAGGATCCTCTGAGGAAGCCATGTGCTTAAAATGCATAGTGCAAGGGCAGCTGTAGCCTCCCCTGCAACCCGCACCTGCTGAAACCCTCTATTCTACATCCCTGTTAAAGATGCCCTGGCCTCTTTTGCATCTCAGGTAGCAGAGCAGAGAAAGAACTCAACCTGAGATCATAAGGAATTTATGCTGGTTGAGTGGCCAATTCTGGGTTAGATGAACCAATTGTCTAACTCCGAGCAAGGCAGCTCTGCAGTGGTGCAGTTAAGTCACCTTAGACTCTGGACATCAGAGTCTCTTTACATTGCAATGCAGGGGATGTGGCTGAACTACAACTCCCATCATCCCTGGCCACTGACCATGCTTGCTGGGGCAGATGGGACATTCAGCAACATCTGGAGGGCCAAAGGTTCTCTTCCCCCTCTGGTAATGAGCATTACTTCAAAGGGTGGTCAGCAGAGCAAGCTGCGTTGGGGGGGGGCTTTCTAGCCCATTCTCTGAGTTGTGCCCCAGACATCTGCTCCAAAGCCCTGCCCTGCCAACCCCACTGCAGCTTCACCTGTTCATTTCATGCCCAGTGACCCAGAGACCAAGTCAGAGAAATCAAACTTCCTACAAGCATTGAGAACTATTCAAAGGAGAGGAAATTGAGGTTTCCAGGAACTCAACAAAAGACTTAGCACAACAAATCCATTAGATCGGGGATGGGGAACTACAGCAGGGGGCAAATATGGCCCTCCGTTCCTCAGTATCTGGCCCTCAGAACCCTCCCAGGCCCAACCTATGCCTCTGGGCTGTGTTGACCCTGTTTTGCACTCCAACTGTTTTTGCCTAGTTTTAATGTACCCTCACATTAATGCCTCTTGCTCGCCTAGATGAAGGATAGAGAAACGTGCGCGCAAAAAACCAGACCCTACTGTGCAATGGAGACATTTGCATTCCTTTCTCCACCCACTTTGCCCTCTGGCCCCTCCCATCCCTGGCATGTGGCCCTCGGAAGGTTGACCAGAGTGGAAGGTTCCCCTCGGGCTGAACATTCCATCCCCTTGGAATGTTCCTGCAAGCTCTCTCAACAGAGCAAGCCCTCCATAGCGGAGGTGGGGCAAGAGTTATATTACCCCAAGATCCACCAACTGGAACCAGCCACAGAAGGCATCCACTTAGAAGTAAAGAACTCGGAGCCCAGGAGTTTGCTTTGGCACTAGGTCTAAGCAGAGCTCACAGACCTTTCTACACAAAACCCCCCACTCTTGGGTAACTCTTCCCCTTGCTTTCTTCCTTTAATTGTTTTTATTCAAGATTTTCTTGGGTTACAAAAGTACATACATTGTCTATTTTCAGATCATAATGTCCTTTCTACATGTCAGTTATATTCGATGTGAGACTTTAATGTTGCATACAGTATAAGTTTGGGGGTGATGAAAGGAGGGGAGGTATCCATGATATACAAAATACTACTCCAGAAACCCACAACCTCCCTCTTCTCAGTCCAAAATAACGATGGGAGCTATGAAATAAACCCTACTTAATGGACTAAACTGTGGTCTAAACCAGAGGTATCATTTGAGTAAGGGAAGAAAATTATTTGGGAGCCAGGAATCTTTGATGACCAACTTCAGATCACCCAGAGATGAGTTGATTCTGATTTGCCTTCTTCCCAGCTCTGCATTATTATTTTTTGCTTTCACTAGGAGCAACCCTCTGTAGGTGAAGGACCTCAGGTGCAACAGATGTGGAGAGGTGTGTTTTATGCCTCTTGGCAACAAAAGACAAGACTGTGGTCCATCACATTGCTCATTGCTCTCTTATGTTTGTTTCCTGCTTCTCCTCCAGGCAGCTTGACTCAGGTTCCCAGGCAGCCTTCCATGGAGGCATTGACCAGGCAGCAATCTGCTTAGCTTCATCAGGTTACAGCATCATACGTCTTCAGCCCATGCCGTGCCGCAGGCTCACAATGGAAAGGTGTTCTAAGGACTCGGCCATATTTGCTGCAGACCTCGGTGCAATAAATAAACAAAACCTGCAGCCTCATTACCCTAATTGGACCTAACCTTTATTTAGTTCTACTCTGGTAATTTCTGAGTTCTCCAGTTATTGGGAGCTGTGTTTTATTCTTCCTTGAAACCACGGCACAGAACAGGAGGCAAGTTGTATGTCTGCGCACTAATTCAGAAAACATTTTCTATTTAACAAAGGAGGAAAGGGGGAAAGCAGGGATCTCCCGAGGCAGAAAAATCCAGAATGGTACCTTACCACTCATTCATTCATACGGCGCACACAGGCTGAGGGACAATTATTCCTGCGCAAAGGCACATCGAGGAGAAGGGAAACTGCAAGAGCTTTAAAAACTGTCCCTTGCACCGAGTGTTAAAAGGCATTTGATCTGTGGCGATAAACTGCTCTGTGCTGAGAAAAAAAGTCACCTTCTAATGTCTGCAGAAGAAGCAGGGGCTTAAAGGAAGAGCACAATAGCCCATTTTAAAAGTTGCCTTCCTAGCGCTATGGTCTCACTCTTGCTCAGCTCCCAGTCATTTGAGCAGGGCTTACAGAAGACAACATCTTACAGCCTTGTGCCCCATGGGTCAGATCCATCTGTTCTCAAGTATTCTGCTGCCCTCAAGTCTGTCTTTCAAAATCTGCTGCTGGACCACCTCTCTGCCTACCCATCCACTTAGAGCATGAAGAGATGTTTCTTTAAAAGGTAAAGGGACCCCTGACCATTAGGTCCAGTTGTGTCTGACTCTGGGGTTGTGACGCTCATCTCGCTTTATTGACCGAGGGAGCCGGCGTACAGCTTCCGGGTCATGTGGCCAGCATGACTAAGCCGCTTCTGGCGAACCAGAGCAGCGCACAGAAACACTGTTTACCTTCCTGCCAGAGCGGTACCTATTTATCTACTTGCACTTTGACGTGCTTTCAAATTGCTAAGTTGGCAGGAGCAGGGACTGAGCAATGAGCGCTCACCCCGTTGCGGGGATTCAAACCGCCGACCTTCTGATCAGCAAGCCCTAGGCTCTGTGGTTTATCCACATAAATTATTGTGAAACTTTGGAATTTTCTTCTAGGTAAATCTCTCTCTCCCCACCCCCCTCTTCCGTCCAAGTTGCCATTTAAACCTTTGATTCAAAGCAACAAGTGTTGAAGGGGTTGGGGGCAGGGAGGGAGTAGTATAGCTGTAAAACCAGGCAGGCCAAAAAAGAAATCCAGGAGATGAAGTTTTATTTCTGATAGATTACGTCAGATGTGTCCGTTTTTATGGTTATGCCGAAGCCATTTGTAAGGCGTTCATCTATCACTTCAGCTATTATAATGAAAGGCATGTCTGGATCAGAGTGATAGATGTGCTGCTATCATTAACAGTAAGGTACGCTTACTGCAAGTGGTTGTGCAGAAACAAGGAGATTTGTCAATTTTTTCCATTGAAGGGAGACCATAAACCAGGTCCTTTAAATTCACCTTGCACTGGACACAGGTACATCTAAGGAAGTTACAGTAATATTGCTGGAGAAATGGTTAAAATAAAATAAAAAAGCATTTGTGAATTTAACGTGCCAAATCTGCTTTGTGGTGGGTTTTTTTAAAATATATAATTTTATTTTAATATAGCAGAAGTCACAGGGTTTTGCTTTTGAGGGTGGGGAGGGGGCTGTTGTTGTTTGTTTGTTTTAAAGAGCTCATCCCACCTTCAGATTCAACTCCTGCGGAAATCTGCCCTGAGAAATAAAATGGGGCACAGCCCTTTGGAGAAACCTGACCTTGATGTTAGCATGAAGTAATGGGAACAGAGGATATGGTCATGAGGTCTTAGGTCAATGTGCGTCCTGACGCCAGTGAAGCAGATAGATCCAAATGTCATGGGTTTATTTTCTTCCATAAATAGCACGGCACGGTTCTGCTGCTGCTGCTGCGATGTGATACAGCATTGCCTGTGTACCAACCTCAGAGCTTCAGAGGGAGGTTCTTGGTGGATCCCAGAGTCTTGAGCAATAGTCACAATTGTCTTCTGAGCCAGGGTGTCTGGACTGTCAGACGGGGAGGCTGTGGAAACCAGGGTTCAAATCCCCACTCAGTCATGAAACTCTCTAGGTGAGCTCTTAGGCCAGACACTATCTGTAAGCTTAACCTACCCTACAGGGTTGTGGTGAAGATATCATGGGAATGAAAAAGGACCATGCACACTGCCCTGAGCTCCTGGGAGGAAAAGGTGGGGTGAAAAGGTATGACATAAATAAAATTCATCCCAGAGCTATGGTGACATTTCCCTTCATTCTCCTCTTTGAAAGGAGTCTGTGATAATATGTGCAACTACAGGCATAGACAAAATCGGCCCTCCAGATGTTTTGGGACTACAACTCCCATCATCCCTGATCACTGGTCCTCTTAGCTAGGGATGATGGGAGTTGTAGTCCCAAAACATCTGGAGGGCCGAGTTTGCCTATGCCTGAACTAGCACATAGAAGCAACTGGATCACAATGAGGCCACAGGCAGGCAACACCTAATATGAGTGCAATTATTTTCCTAAATACTTCATGCAAATTATGTTCCCCCCCCTAGTGGTGTAGCAATAAAATTACTAGCACATTTGCAAAGTTAAGCAGGACTTAGTACGGTTTAAAATTGGATGGGAGGCTTTGTGTTGAGATTTCTGCATTGCAAGGGGGTGGGCTAGGTTCCTTCCAATCCTGTGTAGGGAATTTTTTGCAATAGCTTTGCGAGCCTGGCCAAGTCCCCTTATGGCATGACTTGCCACTCAGAGCAAGGGGAGGGCAAACTTGGCATAACTACAGCCCTCCATTTTTAAATGAATTGATTAATACATGTTGCTTTTTTAAAGACATAATTTTCTTGTTTGGTAGGCCTGCCCAGAGACAGAGGGCTGTAGCCAATGCTCGCCCTACTCAGAGTAGACCCACTGAAGTTAATGGACATGACTCACTTAGGTCCTTCCGTTTCAACAGTTCTACTCTGAGTAGCACTGACATTTGGAGGAAGCCCATGATTTGGCCATACCTGCTCTTGAGTTTGTTCTAGATGCTTTCATGTTTTTTTAAAGAATGCTTTAAGCAGTTTTAGGTATTTATTGTTTGTTTGCCTTTTTAATTTGGGGTGTGTGTGTTTGTTTTATCACAGAAGTGTTTGCCGCCCTGCGTTCCTTTCTCATTTGTCTCTGGACCGCTTGGCTTCAAAAGATAGCCAGGGTGTTAGAGCAAATTGAACTGGACTTATGTTCAAATCTCCAGTTATGGACTTGGGAGGAATACACACTTACTCAGCCTAGCCTACCTCACAGGGTTGTTGTGAGGACAAAATGGTGGTTGTGTGTGTGTGGGGGGGGGGTGAATTAGAGGTGCTGGCTTGGGCTCCTTGGAGGAAGGGTGGATACAAATGCCATGCAGAAGCTATCTCTCCATGCTCTGGTAGCTGCTACACCATGGGGCCTGCTCACCAATTTGAGGAGGAACTCAGTCTCTGGGCCGTCTTCCTACTGCTCTCATCAGTTCTAAGCTTTTAATGGCATTTTCTTGCCCACCGCTGCAATAAGACCTTCTGTGCAGCGTGCCAGCTCATTACAGAGACAGTATGCAGTACTGCTCCTCATGCCAATGCTTCAGTATCAGGGGTGCCTTTTGCAAATATAAAATGCATACTGTACATTTGGAAGCTTGCAAGCACACACATACATATACACCTTTAATGCCCTAAGCCTCCAAGGGTAAACTCATTTTGACCTTTCTTCCCTAGCGTGAAACTGTTCCCGTTTTAAGCAAAAAATAAAACTGCTTATCCATGGACTCTGTAGATGTACAAATCTGCTGCTGGATTTGATTTAAGCTCCGTTGCTCAAGCCGGTTGCAGGAAAAGATACAGATACACATCTTACCCACTTTAAAAAAAGTTTAAATGTGTCTTTTTTAAAAACAATTTTTTTTGAAGTTTTTCAAGAAGCCGCAACTGCAGCTGCTATGCTGGAGAGGCTATGTCTTCTTATTTGACTCTCCAAACCTGCGTCTTGGAATTCAACACGGACAAGGTACAGAGCACCATGAACTTTGAGATACCATTCTGTGAAATTGCTGGATTCTGCCTTTTCAGCCAAGCTGCCTCTGAACTTAAATTTGCACAATTTTTTACCCCAAGTTTGGATTTCAACCAGCAAGATGTGAGATCTGAAGAACGCCATTTAGCTTTGAAACATGGCAGATTTTCATCTTGGCTTCTGCTGCTTTGAATGTCTAGTATTTCTGAAGGGGGGTGGGGGGAAAGGGTGTCACTGATAAATATGAAGTTCTATATTTAATGGAGAGTGATAGAATGCCCTTAGGCAGGGGAAAGAGGCCATAGTTCAGTGGGAGAGCACGGCTCTCGCATGCAAAACAGCCTACATCCAATTCCCAGCTTCTTTAGCAAGGCTAGGAAAGACCCTTGCGTGAGACCTGTATAGAAAGTCACTGCCAGCCCAAATGGACCAGAGGTCTGATTCAGTAAGAGGCAGGTTCATATGCTCATAAGAAGAGGGGATCTGCACTATGTGTCGACATAACGACAAGCAATTTCTACGTCAATCACTTCTTCTCAAGTGAATCCACCTGCTCAGCTAATGACAGCTATTCTCTAGAGTGCTTTCTCCCATCAATAAAGTCCGTCTACAATAGACCCACAGCACTAAACAACCTGAACACAAACGTAATGGCTATACGTGCATATTCCACCCACAAAAGAAGAATGCTTCGCTCACAAAAATATAAGCTGTATGGTAGATCTTGCTGTAAAGAGGTCACCCGAGTTCTAGGAAGGAAGAATAGTGTGGGAAGAAAATGCTAGGTCTGGAAGCTTTCATCAGCTGATTCCAATCAGCATCACATTTTTAATATATTTTTCCTCCTCCCAACAGCTCGGGGAGGCTTACATTTTACTCTCACAACAATCCAGTGAAGCTGAGGCTATCTGACCAGTCAAGAATTTGAACCCAGCTCTCCTCAGTCAAAACCCAGCACTCTATAACCACTGCCCTATGCTACATTCACCAGATTAATTGGGGGGAACAAATTTCATTCAGTGAGGCAAAATGCTACTCGGATTAAAATTCACAAGTTCTGGGGTGGGGTGGGGTGGGGTGGGGATGACTGTTGGGTGATGGCAAAATGAAAAGGGAATGAAAAAGGTAATATTTAGAAGTTTCCCTTCTAGCAAAGAGTGGTAACTTCTTCTCATTAAAATTGCAGGTATCTCAGACAATTTGAACTATATTGAGCTATACTGAAGGTTCAGGGTAGGGATGGGGAATTTCACTTCCCATCATCGCTGACCATTAGGCATGCTGGCTGAGGCTGATAGGAACTGGGAGTCCAACAACAGGGCCCCTAGCCCTGATTTAAGGATATGCCAACTGAATGAAATGTAAACCAGTTCATGAATTGATTGATCATTTGAAAGACAGAAGAATAAGCAATCCTTTTATCAGTTTCCATCCCTAGAAAACACAGGAACAGCCCAAATCTGAGGCGTCATAACACCAGCACAAACAAACTGACAGAAAGGTCCAATGATTCTGAACTTTGGGTCTAGGTCTGACTTGGATGTAGCAGATAAATGAACAAGGAATGGGCCTGTTTTGAAAGAAACATTTGATTTATGCCTCCCTCAAAACTTATCACGGATCATGACTTCCCCCCAATGCAGTCAGATGTCCTAGAGTAAGACCTGCATTGGACAAGGGTGCAGATTGAATGATCTCAAGGATCTTTTCCAGTTCTATGATTCCACGATCACTATTCCTACTGTAGCTCCCACTGGAGTAACTTGTTCATTCTCATTCTCTCTCTCAGAATACAACATATTTCCCCTCTGAACACTGATTATGTATTGGGGTATAGTAGCAAACTCTTATGCCCACAGTGCAAAACCTGAAGATTTTGCTGGCATATCCCTGCAGAACCATATGTAGATTTTTTTCCATCCTGCCATGATGTTTTCAATATATATTCCTCCAAATCATTGCGTCAGAACTGGCCCTGAGTATGCCTCTTCTGTGTCTCTGTCGCATGAGGAAATAAAGAACAGAGCGGGGTGGAGGGCAAGAGTTTCTGTGACACGCAGCCTTTGCTCTTGCAAAGAAAAAAGAAAAAAAGGAAGTGTCTGTCTGAGGAACGTACGTGTGCACACAAAGGCATATCTGCGTACCCCGAAATCGCACACACATGCCACCCACTCAGTCTTTGCTCTGAGATTTTTCCCACTTATAGCTCCTTCTCTGAGGGGGTGTATCGAACATAATAGCAATGTTATGAAGGGTCTTTCTGATACACAGTCACAGCAGGGAGGATTTGCAACTCAAAAGTGGAAAACATCCTTTGCATGCAGAAGGTCAGTCCTCGGCATCGCCAGGTAAGCCTGGGAAACTCTGGAGGCTTCCTGTCTGTCACTGTAGACAATATTGCACTTGATGGACTAACAGCCTGGCTTAGTATACCAGACGGCTTCCTATGTACCTTCCCAGGGGAGACCTTTTTTCCATCTCCATTTCTTGCCTTTGGGCTAAGATTTCCTAGTCTTGTGCATTCCCCCACCCCACCCCTTCTCCCACACAGCTCCAGTGGCAGGGGGGAGGTTGTTCTCGTGCAGAAACACAACCCTCTCAATTCCTAGGCAGAAGGGCTTAGGAGAAGACTTGTGGGTCACAGACTCTTATATGGGTTTCAGAGACATACCAGTCACAGCCAAACCGTACAGTTAAAGTACACCCCCTACCAAAGAATCCTGGGAAATGTAGTTTTTAAGCTAGCATCTCCAGCACTCTTGGTGAACAACAGATCCCAGGATGCTTGGGGTGGGGAGAGATGTGCTTTGAATGTATGGTGCGGTTGTGACCAGTCACAAGAGCTGTTGTCTCTCTCTCATGTATACACAGGAAGTGTATTCCTGAGGTCCAGTTTGGTGCGATGGAGAGAGCAGGGATGTAACCTGTGGCCACCCAGATGTTGCTGTACTGCAACTCTCAGCACCCCTGATTATCCCTGGCTGGGGTTGATAAGGGTTTGAGTCCAACAACATCCGGAGGGCCACAGGTTAGCCACTCCTGGGTTAGAGTATTGGACTAGGACAACAGAGACCCGGGTTCAATTCCCCATGCAGCCATGAAGCTCATTGGGTGTTCCTGGACCAGTCAGTATTTCTCAGCTTAACCTACCTCACAAGGTGGTTGTGGGGATAAAACAGAGGTGAGAGAATCAGGTGCTCCACCTTGAACTTCTTAAAGGAAAGTTTGGGAGGAATGCCTATATAAATGCTTCCGAAGAGAAAAGATCTCTCTCACCACACACTCTGGCCTTGGAGATGTCTTTCCACCTTTGTAAAAGGCTGATAGAACATACTCTGTTGTTGGACTGAGGGTCATACTAAGCTCCCAATTCTGGCTGGGTCTCGCACACATACAGCTCATGCTGGTGCGTAGCTTCTGAGCTGAGATGGTACAAAGAAATGAATACACACCTCCGTTGGAGAAAATCTAACCTTTACGCTTGGCACTAAGGACAACATTATTTGCTCTGGTGTGTTTGTGTATGGGCATATATTTGAGAGAGGGAGGAGCTCTTAAACACACACACACACACACACACACACACACACCCCTTCTCCTCCTTGCCTGCTTATTTTGGAAGGAATACTGTATCATGCAAATCCTTTTCTAAAGAAATCTCTCGCAGGCTTTGGAAGAAAGCCTGTACACACAGCCATGATCTCTGAGCAGGAACCACACAACACCTACTGTTTGGTATTCCCTCTCCTCCAGCTCACAAATGCATACGAGAATTTCAGATTGAGTGTTTGCACATTACAGGAGTGTACCTGTGCACACAAAGAGTTTAGCTGCACACTTGTAGAGTTATTCACCTATAACATCCAATGTATGTGCAATCTGGGTGTGTGGTTTGTTTGTTTTTGTGGGGGGGGGGCATAGCTCAGCCAGGGAGCTCCTGCTTTGCATGCAGAAGGTTCCTGGTAAATCCCCGGGGCATTTCCAGTCAGGGCTGGGAGAGACTGAGACCCTGGGGAGCTGCTGCCGGTGTCGCAGACAACCCCGTGCTTCAAAGACCAACATCAGGCACAGAAGCTGGCCACTTCCTTTGTTCCAATGTGCACCTGAGCTGTACAAATCAACAAGTGTGCACTTTCAAACAAACCCGTGTACCTGCAGCTTGTACCTGTGTTCAGTGCAACATGTGAACATGTCTACAGTCCGAGACGTGTTCCTTCACTGGACAGAAAACTTATATGCATACTCCTCCAGCACAGTTTAGCTTTCAGCTTCTGCTTTTAAAATAGTGAGGTGAAAAGCATAGTCCTTGGATGGAGGGTAGTACTTATTTTTATGTATCTATTTGTTGTATTACATTTACAGCCTGTGCTTTCTCCAAAGAGCTCAAGGTAGCACACGTGGCTTTTCCCTCTACCCCTTGTGAGGGGGGTTAGGCTGAGAGTTACTGATTGGCCCAAAGTCACCCAGTGAGGTTCATTCATGGCTGTGCAGGGATCTGAACCTGGGTTTCCTGAGCCATAGTCCCAACACTCTAACCATTACACCACACTGTCTTTCAATATCATATCCCTTGGCTGGTGATGCTGCATTGCACACAGCCACTACCATCCAGAGTATTATCCCACCGGCTTCTATGATGTGTCTAGAAAGAGCCCCAACTCACACAAATCTTCTAACTGTGGGGGCAGAGGAATCTCTAACACAGCACCTGCTCTGCAAATTGTCTCCCTCTTTCTTCTCTCTCTCTCTCTCTCTCTCTCTTCTCTCTCTCTCTCTCTCTCTCACACACACACACACACAATTGTAATGTAATGATCTTCACAGAATCACAGAGTTGGAGGGGACCAGGAGGGTCATCTAGTCCAGCCCCCTGCAATGTAGGAATATTTCCCCCAATGTGGGGCTCAAACCTGCAACCCTGAGATTATGTGGCTCCTGCTTTACCAACTGAGCCATCCTCAGTTGTTGTGAAGTTGTCACACACACAAACACACAATCCCTCATTAAACTGAGTCATTCATTCATCTAGCTCAGTATTGCACTACTCTGACTGGCAGTTGCTCTCCCGAGTTTCAGGCAGGGGACATTCGCAGCCCTACCTGGAGATGCCAGGGACAGAACCTGGAACCTTCTGCGTGCTCTGCTACTGAGCTATGGCTCTTCCATAGCTGTGGATAGAGTCCTTAGTCTTGAGGACTAGTTACCATACCTACTGTGGAGGTAGTGGTGGATTTAAAAAGAAAAAAAGTATTGGAGGCAGTTGCAAACACACAATCTCTGCTCTGCCAGGGTGTTTCTGTCCTACTTGCCGCCTATCCCAGTACACAGTCTCTCTCTCTCTCTCTCTCTCTCTCTCTCTCTCTCTCTCTCCCCCATGTAATATCCAAACAGTGCGGTGGAACATTACCCGAAGTAATTGCCCCTTCATACCCAGCATTTATTAATCCGGATGAGAAGCTACTACTCATCCTGCCTCTGTATGGCGGGCCATCCCTGCGGATCGGAAATCACTCTTTTCCACCCTCAACATGCATTGAAGCGGGTTGCAAAGAAGAAGACGACACCCCCCCCCCCCATGACTCCATCAGAGCGAATAACCCAGGAAGTAACTCGGGGCAAGTGATTTGCAATACGACAGCGCTGCCGAGTCTCTCTCCCCGCCGCCCCCTGGCGCTTTCGTGTGGACTGGAGGTCAAGGCACCCCTCTACCCGCGCGTGTCAGGAGCCCGTGGGCGTCCGCACGACTTTGCCTCGACTTCCCTTTCCCCACCCTCCCAAGCTCAGGCAGTACCGGGCGAGCCCCGTTTCCCCTTACCTTCTCCGCGCGGAGAGGCGTGCAGCGTGTGGGCAGGGGGACTCCCGGGCGCTTCCTCCTTCAGCTGGGCTCCGTCCTGTGCACCGGCAAACTTTGGAGAGCTGCCGCGGAGCCCATGGCAGCGCCCTCCTGCCGCCGCTCTCCCTTACCCCGCGGCTGGGCAAGGAGACCACGGAGAGGCGCGCTCAGGGGCTGTTCAGCACCAACAGGGGGCGGACAGCGCTCCTCGACAGCGCGCTCGCACCTTGCTGGCTAGCAGGGCAAGGTTAGCTGGCTGGCTGGCTGCTGCTGCTGCCGCCACCACTGCGGCGCCGGACTGTGTGTCTGATGTAGGAGCGGAGTCGCACGCAGCCCTTCCTCTGCCTGCCACCCACGGAGAGCCGCGGGTGAGTGCCGGGACCACGAGGGGGAGGGACAAGGCGCAGAGGGTGGGGGAGAGGGGGGGAGAAGGAGGGCCAGCCCGCCACGGGGGTGGGGGCAGGCGGGGTGGGATGGGATGGGGAGAAGAGAGGGGGGACAGCTGGGACGTGCAGCGCTTGGGAAACATCTCCATTACAAGCACCAAGAACTTCAATGCCATCACTTGTAGGTTTAATGAGAGAAAGGATTCTTTTTGAAAAATTGCACTCCTCATGTGTTGATTGGCTTCCTAAAACCAGGAGATCTGGGCTATCGACACTGTTTCTTGCTCAGTCAGTAGTTCCCTGCCCGCTACCCTGTGTTCATACAATCATCTCAACAAATACCACCAATCTGTGAAAGGTTATAAAGCTGTGCCAAGCCAACATATGTGCACCTAAGATTGCTGGCTGTCATTTTTGCAGCTCCTTGCCATTTGCCCCCATCTTACGACTGTCTCCTTTATGTAACTGAAGAAGTGGCTTTGAGTCCATGGGAGCTTCTGCCACAATAAATGGGTTGGTCTTAAAAGGTGCCAAGGCACTCTGTCGTTCTCTTTGCTGCAAGAGGCCAAAACTCTGTGGCTGTCGGAACTTTGAGTTACTCGAATGAAGATGGATGCGGATTGAATCATTAATTGGCTAAAGAGTCGCACAATTAATCCATCGTAATTGTGTGACTTTTTAGCAGAGGTTTGGTTTTTTCCATAAATTAACCTGCACTGTACTTGTTCTGCTGGCTACAGTCTATGATGCAGCGTCGACTGTGTACCAATCGCAGAGCTTCAGGGAAGGTTTTTGATGGGTCCCAGACTCCTGCAAGTGAAGGCACAATAGGCAAAATTGTCTTCTAAGTCTAGATGGCATAGTGGTTAAAGTGTCAAACTGAGGCTGTGGAGACCAGGGTTTAAATCCCCACTCAGTCACTGGGTGATCATAGGCCAGTCACTATCTTTCAGCTTAACCTACCCCACAGGGTTGTTGTGAGGATAAAATGGGGGGGGGAGGAGATAACACACACTTCCGAGTTCCTAGAAGGAAAGGGTGAGATGAGCATGTAATCAACAAATCAAATTTAATCCAGAGCAACAGTTTAGCAAAGGTCTATTTCCCTTCAAATCTCCTGTTTGAAAAGAGTCTGTGAGCATATGAGCAGCTGGCATGCAACTGGATTGACAATATCATGATTGTCATGATGGGTGCAGTGATTCTCCTAAAAGCAAGAAATACTTCACACAAATTATGTAGGGGTTTTTTTTTGCAACAGCTTTGCAAGGCTGGCCAATTCCCTGTGGTGCAGATTTTGAGGAGGAAAAGGGTTAAAAGCAAATATCTTTTAAACCACTGAGATGAACATTGAAGGCACATACAGTGGTGCTATCAGGGCATGGCTTGGGATCCCACACAGCAGAACAAGCTTTTGATCAATTAACTAATCAACTGACTCTTTATCCATTGTAATGCAAGCAACTCATAGTTATGGAGAAAGAACACGATTTTTAGATGTGAGGCATTGTCAATCTCCCCTGGCAATACTGGAAGCACTTTTTGTGAGTACTTGTATTAGAAATGATTTTTGGGTAAGGATAGCAGAGCCAGTGGTCTTCCGGATATTCCTAGATGACAGCTCCCATCATCCCTGATCATTGGTGATGCTGACCGCATGTGAAGAGACTTGAGAGTCCATCAACATTTGCAGCCTGCTGGATTTTGGACACCCTGAACCCTTTTAAATCCATCCAGTGATGGCTGGTGTCCTTTGGGGCATGAAGAGCATAAGGCAGGGAGAGGCACAGTGGGTGACAGGCACAGCCAACTAACTGGGGTTCCCCTCCGCTCTTCCCAGCTAAGTTCTAAAAGGGGTGACGCAGAGACTAAGAAGAAGTATTAAGTAAGTGGCAGGCAGGTGGGGGGTGGTGGCTAAGAGCAGGCTGAGGTTGGTGGGCCAATCCCCCCATAGCTCAAATGGACCAGCCTCAACTGTACAAGTCTACCTCTGAATTACCAAACATCAGGGATGCTAACAGAAAATTAATTAGGTGGCCAACATATTAACAATGTGTTTATTGGTCAGAGGCAACCAGTTATAAGGAACATTAAGGCTAAAAGATAAGCAATCAATTAATTTTTTTCCAGTTTTACTACCGAGATCTGTTGCCAGATCCCCCCAGAGATGTTTCTGCAGAGCCTAGTCTACCTTCTGCCATGAAGCATACGCAGAGTAGCATTTCCTTACCAATGAATAAGCACAGCTACGAGCTCCCACAGATCTGGGCTTAGGGATAGCAGTGGGGAGGGGGGTTTTACAGAGCAAGCTTTTCAAGCAGCTCCAAGATTGCTCATTTAAGATATAATAAAGCTTTCCCAATTCTCTATTTCACTTTCTGACTTGGGGTTGGGGAGAGTCACATGTCTCGTACTTCTGCACCATGTAGAATGCTCTTATCATCTAATTAGGGTCAGTTTGGAACCTTTGCATTAGAGCATTATTATTATTATCTGCATTTATATCCCATCTTTTTCTCCAAGGAACTCAAGATAGTATACCTGGTTCTCCCCCTCTTCATTTAGTCCCCACGACAATCCTGTGCGGTAGGTCAGGCTGAGAGGCAGTGACTGGCCTGAGGTCAGTGAGCTTCGCAGCTGACTGGGGGTTGAGACCTTGCCTCCCATGTCCTAGCCTGACACTCTAACCACTACATCGCACTGCCTTAAGAGTCCTCATTTAAAAGGAAGAAGTTTAACAGGCAGTTCTACATGAACTCAATATTCCACACCAGTAGACGGTCCCCCTACCATTACTTTTGTATAAGCTTTCTCGGTGATTTTTATGCTGCTCCTAATTGTACTTCGGCATTAACTTCAGTAGCACTGCTCCATTTTCCCTCTGAACCTGACGCGCTGAGAAAACAAAATTGGCTTCAACAGCCAGCTGAGATGGTTTCATGCTACTGTGATGAGGTGCTAGTTGCAGCCGTCGTTGGGATTTCCTCTGCCACTGTCACAGCTTATGACTTTATGGATTGTTGGCTTTCTCTGTTTTATGCTGCTTAAATTTTAGTGTGCCGATTTGTAAAAATGCTTTACTGCTTAATAGCAACAGGGAGCCTCGGGCATGTGGAGCAAACATGGCCCCCTAGGCCTCTCTTATCTGGAAGGAAGTCTCTCCAGGACTTCCAGGCCACCAGTGCTTTTGCCTGGCTACAAAGTGCTTCTTGCTTGCCTGGACAGAGGCTAGAGAGGGGCGTCTTAGTGTGTGCAGGAACCTGTCTACTGCACAAAGGTAAAATTCACATGTAATGAACAGCCCACTTTTGCCTCTGGTGTGTGGCCCCCAGGAGGTTCCCCAGAAAAGACTGTGGCCCTTGGGATGTTCCCAGCCCCTGCTGAATAGGGATGTTGCGAACTACCTTAAGACTCCCCCCCACCCCGGAAAGGTGGAGTATAAATTGATCAACCGATTCATTAATAAATGTAGCTATCCCATACTTCTTTGCCACGAATAAACAGGTGTATGGAAGATGCTGCTGGTCTGAGCACTCTCCACAAAATAGGAATAATGGCTTGGATCCAGGGATATCTTGCATGAGTGGAAAGGCGCTTGCAGTTCTGCCAGGTTGATTGGCACCCCCCAAATCTGCTCCGGGAGGGGTTGCAGGAAAGAAACGAAGGTGAAGTCCTGCTGTGCAAGTGGTACTCTTTGCAGGGATGTCGTGACCAGGGATTCCATAATCACCCATGCTATGCATCTCTGAATCAACTTGTGGGGCTTTGGGGGCCAGGCTAGGTATGACAATAATTGCACCACTTGCAATTGTGCTGGATTTTCTTTCATTTTCTTTCTTTTTTATTGTTAGTAGCAGCCATATGTTAGCATGGGGGTGGGGGAAGCACCTGAAATGGGAATGCAGCTGGAGCAGAGAGTCTATTTTCCTCTCCCTCCCCAACTGCGGTCCCAATCCACCTATTTCTTATCAAACAAACGAATCATCCATATTTCAGCCCGGACACTGAGGTCCAGTGCCGAGGGCCTCCTTGTGGTTCCCTCACTGGGAGAAGTGAGGTTACAGGAAACCAGGCAGAGGGTCTTCTCGAGAGTGGCACCCGCCCTGTGGAATGCCCTACCATCAGATGTCAAGGAAATAAACAACTATCTGACTTTTAGAAGACATCTGAAGGCTGCCCTGTTTAGGGAAGTTTTTAATGTTTGAAGTTTTATTCTGTTTTTAGTCCTCTGTTGGGGGCCGCCCAGAGTGGCTGGGGAAACCCAGCCAGATGGGCAGGGTATAATTAATAAAGTTATCATCATCATCAACAACAACATCATATCTAGTCTGACCTGTAGGATATCAAAATGCAAACAACATTTTTATTTATTTACTTTCTTCATAAAATGTATATACCACTTGACTGTAGTTTGCAAAAAGAGAAAAATAATAAAACTATCAGTAAAAACTGTTAGAACAGCAATTTAAAACATTTAAGTACTGTAATAATTTAAATCAGCAATAAACTAAGCACAGATTAAAACACTTGTACACATTCTACATAAGGAAATAAAATAAAGACCAGTAATCAAACAAGGTATTAAGCTTGTGGCAGCATACACACAAACACACACCTTAAAGCCTTTAAGCAGTTTACAAGAAATATCAATATTATTATTATTATTATTATTATTATTATTATTATTATTATTATTATTTTGTTGTTGTTGTTGTTGTTAATTAAATTTATATGCTGCCTTTCATCTGAGGATCACAAGACATTTTGCAATATAAAAACAAAATAATAAATAATATAGTTAGTAACAAACAAACACAATAATATTAGTATTATTTATCATATTTCTATAATTACCAATAAAGACCAAAAAAATATGTAGTAAAAACATTATGGAAATAATTAACATTAACAGTAGACTAAAAAGAGCTGAAAATACATCACTGTCTATAATTCTGGATAGCCCTGCCTAAACAAAAATGTTTTAAGCAGGCAATGAAAAGAGTACAGAGTAGTCACTTGCCTGGTGTCAATCAGCAGGGAGTTCCAAAGTGTAGGTGCTGTCACAGCAATAGGCCTGTTTCCCCCACCCCAAGTGCAGAACGAGTATTATGCAGCACCTGTAAGAGCGCCAGTTCCACAGACCAAAGTGTTTGAGTGGGGCAAGTAAACTGGGCCCAAGATGTTGAGGGATTTCCAATAGCAACACCTTGAACTTGGCTCTGTAACAAGTGGGCCACCAGTGCAGATGCCTGCAGAATTGCAGTACTAGCTTTCTGGGTCAAGTGCAAGGGAAGCCCCCATAGAATGCATTGCAGTAATCTGGTCTTGAGATCGCCGTTGCCTGAACTACTGTGGTTAAGCTCTCCTAGTCTAGACAGACAGATGGACGGATGGACAGACAGACAGACCCTTTTTGCTATGGAGGCCAGGAGCTATGGCTAATGCACATATTTCAGGTATTATTTGCACTCATGTAAAGGGAAATGCCACCTTAACCTTTCAACTAAATAGCCACATTTGTTCAGGGCTTTCCATGCAACCCCCTCAGATGTTGATGAACTGCAACTCCAACCATCCCTGATGCTTGACCATGCTGACCTTGCGCCTGATGGGATTTGGAGTCCCAGAATATCTGGAGATCTACAGGTTCCCCATCCCTGATGGAAACTGCTTCCTCTGTTGCAGGCTGCAGGTCCTTGCACTCTGTTTCTGTAAAATGAATGTCAGATAGGAAAAGAAGGAATAATAAAACATTCATGATGGGAATGCAGTTACCTCTTTTTTGCTGGTCCCTCTCCTGCAGGGAGACAGGCTATGTGAGGAGCGTTAGTGATGGGCTGTTCTCAGACAATGCAGAAGGCCATTGCAAGTCTCCACTGAAATCTGGCCCTGTTTGTGTTTATTAAATCAAATCAGTCGTTGGCTCTGCCTGGCTTGGCAAGTCTCTAGTCACGACAGTCACTTATGCATCTATTGTTCATTCCCCACACATGAAAATGTTTTATTTGGCTGCCAGCGAAATGTAAGAAGACTGGCTTACACACACACACACACAGAGAGAGAGAGAGAGAGAGAGAGAGAGAGAGAGAGAGAGAGAGAGAGATGTTGACTTTTTTGAAAAAGCTACTTGCAGTTTAAATAGATGTGGATATGTATGGCATCTGCTAAAGTAAACCAAGGGAAGACATGCTGTGCAATCTTATACATGTGTGCTCAGAAGTAAGCTTCCATGTATTCACTGTTGGCATTGCCTGTGGGGGAGAAAGTTCTGCCATGACTCCCTGGTCTAATGCTCGGTTAAGGGTTTGTGTCTACCAGCTTTCAGAAGCAGATTCAGGTCATCTTGTTTGTTGCTATCTGTAAATGGCAGAGAGGTAGGGCCTCAGTTGTCTTACAGGCTTTTAAGGGCTTCTTTGAGTTCCTAAGAAAACACAAGGATTAAGCATTGCGTTTTGGCTATAAGTCATGGGATGAATAATACCCCTTTCACAGAAAACAATTGCAGCCTGTTGGAAATGTTACAAAGACAATAGACAATGGGGCAATGGGGCAGATTAAGTTGCAGTTTCGCACCACACCTCCAGTAATGTAAACTGCCAGCTGCTGTCAAGCAGAAAAATCTAAAACAGAAGACTCACCAAGCAGGTTCCAGATAGTTCCTCTTCCAGATAGGAACACACATAGCTCCATACCCTCTCAATGCAAACATTATATTAACCCTTTAGACTACATACTGTGCTTTCCACACACCTGAGAATGAGTTTGGTCTGAATAGACTCCATTACTTTCCCCTTACATAAGGACATGGAGTGTATGGGATTTTAGGGGAGGGGTAGTTTGTCTACCTTTGGTTCCCCTGCCCTCCTTTCACTCAGCTCTCACCTGTGGCTCCTAGAAGCTGTCAGCATGAGACAGAGGCCACACCCCAGGAACAGCCTCTACAATGGTTCTCAAGCCCTCCATGAGACTTCCCCTGCATGTGAAGACAGGCCCCGGCAGATTAAGCAGGTCATGACCAATAGTGGGTCCCACGGCCAAGAAGGCAGTTTCTGCACGTGCTGTAGAGCAAAGTTTTCCAAACTTGAGTCTCTAGCTGTTTTTGGACTACAACTCACACCATCCCTAGCTAGCAGGACCAGTGGTCGGGGATGATGGGATTTGCAGTCCCAAAACAGCTGGAGACCCCAGTTTGGGAAACCCAAACTGTAGAGGGAAGTGAGGGGCAGATGGGGCTTGTCAACCTGCTGATACATTAGCACTGCATCAAGCTTCCTGCTACCTTGCCCTTCCCAGGAAGCAATAGTGATCCACCAGCCTGGAAGCTAGAGTAGCAGCAGCAAGCCACTGTATTTTTCATGGTGGCAAAGTACCTGGCATTCCGTTGGCATAGCAGCACTTCTGCCCAATCTTACAGCCCATCACCCAATACAAAATGCAAAAGGGGTTGCAAGAGGCAGAGATTACTGCAGCATTGAAATTTTACAATTTGATCCCTTTCATGAGTGTGTGTTTAATTTGGTACCAGACAGAAGAAACTGTTTTCTTCTAATTGAACTTGTTCTTCCAATGTATTTTAGAAGCGAACCATTAATCATGGCATGTGTTCTTTTCCTGCCATATAATAGAGATACTTGTGGATGTTTAATGTGGGCAAAACTCAGGGCATTTCTGAGCAGCCCAGTTTTGTGAGTTTCCCATTTATTGTGCACAGTCAGCATACCTTCCCCCCAGATTAAGCTTTTGTAGCAGGGATATTGCAATTTCCAAGGGCTCAGTCGGTAATATTTTATATCAGGGAAAATGCAATTCTTCTCCTGGACAGCAGGTTCACGTATCAGAAGAACCTCCGGAATTCCATTGTTGGTTCTGTGGAGATGCCCTGGAGGGGCTGGTTGGATTAGGACAATGGATGGGAGAAGCTTAAAGAGTTGGAGCTTGACAGTCCCATGGCGGGATCCAGTAGATTGGGACGGTAAGTCTGAAAAGGATGCAGTGGGTGGTGAATCAGATCCCAAGGAGGGACCTAGTCACTGTGCGAGTCCAAATCCACTCCACCTTCTTCATCACCAGATATCCCCCCCCCCCCGGCGCCGCCAGCACCTGCTACAGAAGAGACTTCAGGTACCAGGACTGGTTCTGAGGGTAGAAACTGCAACCTGTGTTAGAATTCTTCATTCAGCAAGAAATTATAGGTTGGATCCAGATTTCATTCCCACCAGCATCTCCTGTGTGGAGTCCTGCTCAGCAGGTGTTGCCACTGGAAGAGAAGGCAAATTCTCTCCTTACAGTCCCCAGAATGACCTCCCACAGTGCTCTGGACAACGGAATCTCTCCACCAGACTATTGATACATTTATGTATTTACACAAATATCCCACCTTGCTCCTCTCATGTAACCCAGGGCAGCATACAATGCTTTCACCAATCTGATACTGTAAAAGTGTGGCCATTTAACATACATTTGAGCTCCAGTCATCACTGACTGTAATCTTTTGCATGTCCTTGCCACTCAGCTCCCACCTTTTCTCCTTTATCTACCTGTCAACAAAGGTTTCAGTTCATGCAAATGAAGAAGTCTATGGAAGTCGATGCCATAATAAATGGGTCAGTCTTTAAGGTTGCTGCAAGACACTTTGTTGTCTTTGGTTATTGTTATTTTTAACTTTTTGTTTGGTTTTATATTTTGTCTGGTGCTTCAATGAACTCGTTTTGGGGGGGAAGAAGCACAATATACATTTTTTTGTATAAGAAGAATTTATTTTGGAAAAATGATGAGCCAAGCAATAAGGAATGAAAAAGTGGAGCCCCTTTAGGCAATTACCAGCTAGCACACTAGAGACACCATGAAAGAAAATGTATTCTGTAGTTCTGACTTCCAGGAGCTAAAGGTGCACACGATTCCAGTGTCTCTGGTGTCTTTGTGAGTGTAGACCTTTGCAACACTGAGGAAGATCAGCTGAGAGGGCAGTCGATACCTCTCCTTAAGCATTTTTTCTTTCAGAGGATCAAAAGGAAGATGGGAATTCTGAATGGCTTCACCTTTCCCACCCCTTAGAGAAAAGGTGCATCAATTTTAATTTTGTTTGCACCCACTGGTATCCTCCTCTGATGAAATAGCTGGCTTCTCCCTAACCTTTAATACAAACTGGGGCAGTGCAGTGGGCAAGTCAGTTTGTGGTCAGGTGTGGCTATTTGTGTGGCAGGGTCCTGAACCCTCCCCCATTGTAGAATAAAGACAATTGACACCAGAATCTAGGTTAGGTAAAGGTAAAGGAACCCCTGACCATTAGGTCCAGTCGTGGCCAACTCTGGGGTTGTGGCGCTCATCTCACTTTATTGGCCGAGGGAGCCGGCGTACAGCTTCCGGGTCATGTGGCCAGCATGACTAAGCTGCTTCTGGCGAATCAGTTTACCTTCCCGCTGGAGCAGTACCTATTTATCTACTTGTACTGTGTGCTTTCGAACTGCTAGGTTGGCAGGAGGAGGGACTGAGCAACGGGAGCTCACCCCATCATGGGGATTCAAACCACTGACCTTCTGATCGGCAAGCCCTAGGCTCTGTGGTTTAACCCACAGCGCCACCCGCATCCCAGAATGTAGGTTAATGGGCTGAAAAAAGGCCACAACTTTATTGGTTACAGAATTAGGATAATTCCCAAGAGTTATAGAGAAGGCCAGTTTGATGCACATCTGCCAACCCACTTTTCACGGTGGGGAATGGGCTTTGCTTCCTAGATTCTACCATACGTTGGTTGTGCTTGAAGGGTGCAGAGGGGGGTTGCAACTAGGTGCACAAGGGAAGGGCCTTGGCTAGTGGGAGAGCATCTGCTTTGAATGCAGAAGGTCCCAGGGTCAGTCCTCAGCTTCTCCAGGTAGGGCTGGGAGAGAACCCTGTCTGAAATCCCAAAGAGCAGCTGCCAATCAGTGTGTGCAATTCTGGGTTAGATAGATATATGGTCTGACTCAGTATAAGGCAGCTTCCTATGTTCCTATATTCCACTTCAACCTACAAGAGTTGTGCATAAATGGATTTCTCAAGGTGGCAAAATATTGTCCTTTATGTAGGGAACAGGTGGGAGACCTTGCTGGACTACATCATTGGTCATGCTGGCAGCATGAAATATTATATTTATATTTGTTTATGTTTATATTTTCTTTTTAAAAAACCTTAAAACCAGTTCAATAAGCTTCCATTTTCAGGGCAGTTTAACTGTCAATCCCTCTTCCCAGGGAACTCTGGAAATAGTAGCTCTGGGGTTGCAGCTCTGTTAAGCACCCTTAACAGTTCCCAGGATTCCTTGGGGGAAGCCATGACTGTTTGAAGTTGCCTACCTTAGCGGGACCAGTGGTCAGGGATGATGGGAATTGTAGTCCCAAAACAGCTGGAGACTCATGTTTGGGAAACCCTTGTTTAAAGCAAGGAATGGAAGCAATGTTGGGTAGACGAACTTAGGATAGGCACGTAACACAAAGAAGGATTTTGTATAGTTTTAGTCTAATGCTCAGAAACGCATGTCCTTATGAACCATTGCATGTTTAGCAGTTGTAAGAGCATCATGATTTGTTATTAATATTGTTATTATTATTATGACCTTGGAACTATTAGCAGCAAATAATAGTGTGCGGTAAAGATCCTCCGGCTTTAAAACAATGCTTGGCTGAGTCCTGGAGAACTGCAGAAATGGCACAGATAATTGAATGAATACATTGGAGAGACTGAGTCATTTCAAAGAGCAGGGTTGCCTTTTATTAATTTTATGAGAAATCAATGCAATTTAGACCTTCATTTGTATAGATTGCTTGCAGCAGTTTAATTGCTGTTGCTTTTGTAACTGCGTATGTATTTCAGAGCAGGATCTTACGTATACTTAATAGGGAGATCGCTTGCACATTGCCAAAAAGGAGAACAAAAAGAAAACACAGATTTGCAAAAAAAAAGGAAGAAAGTGTGTTGGCGGTGGTGGTATCCTTCTGTCTTGAGAGACAATGGAGTCCGCCTCTAGGGGTGAAGTCAAAAAGTCGAACTGCTGTGTTAGCAGCATTGAAGTGACCTCCCTGGGGCGCAAGCCTGGGCAGCGTGTATGGAGGTCCTGGACTGCCCAGATGACAGTCACTCTTGGCCTCACGGATGTGGTCCAAAGGGAATCAGAGAGATACGTTTGGCACCAGCTTGGCTACAATAGTTGCTAGAAGGATGTACAGTGGTACCTTGGGTTACATACGCTTCAGGTTACAGACTCCGCTAACCCAGAAATAGTGCTTTAGGGTAAGAACTTTGCTTCAGGATGAGAACAGAAATTGTGCTCCAGCGACGCAGCAGCAGCGGGAGGCCCCATTAGCTAAAGTGGTGCTTCAGGTTAAGAACAGTTTCAGGTTAAGAACGGACCTCCGGAACGAATTAAGTACGTAACCCGAGGTACCACTGTATACGAGGCGTCATCTTAGGGACTCCACTCCAGATTTACATAGGTTTACACTGTAGCCTTCTGAAGGCAGAGGAGATTTCGGATCACGGTTTTCCTCCTTCTAGATTGGCTACTTTCTGAGGTTGCTGGGCCCCATCTGCCCCTATGTGTGTCGCGCTAGATAGATGATAGATAGATAGATAGATAGATAGATAGATAGATAGATAGATAGAGGATAGATAGATAGAGATGCAAATTTTGAAACAATTTGTTGTTGTTTAGTCGTTTAGTCGTGTCCGACTCTTCGTAACCTCATGGACCAGAGCACTCCAGGCACTCCTGTCTTCCACTGCCTCCCGCAGTTTGGTCAAACTCATGCTGGTAACTTCGAGAACACTGCCCAACCATCTCGTCCTCTCTCGTCCCCTTCTCCTTGTGCCCTCCATCTTTCCCAACACCAGGGTCTTTTCCAGGGAGTCTTCTTTTCTCATGAGGTTGCCAAAGTATTAGAGCCTCAGCTTCACGATCTGTCCTTCCAGTGAGCACTCAGGACTGATTTCCTTCAGAATGGATAGGTTGGATCTTCTTGCAGTCCATGGGACTCTCAAGTGTCTCCTCCAGCACCATAATTCAAAAGCATCAATTCTTCGGCGATCAGCTTCTTTATGGTTTTGAAACAATTAAAACAATTACTTTAATTTAAACTGGAAGAAAATACAACTCACCATACAGTGGTACCTCGGGTTTAGTACCAGACTCTGCAACTCATCTCCCTTTTTACAGTTCTTTATATTTACACTGGACTTCAACTGAGAAAATAGAACAAAAAAGTGTATAATCAGAGAAGCAAGGAGCAAGGAGGGTTGGGCCTTGTACATAGCCAGGAGGCAACCAAATATGCAGAGAAACACTTCTTCAGAGATACAGAGCCAATCAGGGCACATCCTGCCTCAGCCAACAACATTCTGCTCTGCTCAATCACTAAGCAGCAGCACCCACCTCCCCCCCCCCCCATCTTGGCTAGTTGACTCCAACAGAGTGAACCCTTAGCTACACACAGAATGGTCTCTGCTGCAGCACTTGCAACATGCTCTTCAGGTAGAATACACCTTCAAATAGAGCAGGAGCAGGGAATCTTTTTCAGATCCAGAATTGGCCCACCCACCCTTCACAGGCCATTCTTGACGGCTGGGATGTCAAAAGGGATGGAGGAAAGATTTGATTCAGTTTGCACTTAAAGGTGAACTTACCTAATTTATACTTTCTGAAACAATATGCAAACCAAAGCAGACATCCCCCTAAATTTGCACTTCTCCAAATTTTGCAATGGTGTTTTCCAGCCAATAAATATCAAAATTCATATACTACAGCAAAGTGTGCCTATAAATGCATATATATATATATATATATATATATATATATATATATATATATTGGGGGGGGACCATATTTATTTAATGTATTTATTTTCCAATGTGTATTTTTTATTTATTAAAAAAAACCTCAAAGCAGTTCACAAAAAGATTAAAACAATTATATTTATGAAGACATATTATATTAGGGGAAATAGGCTTGCAAAAATGTGTATTGGGAAAAATTATGTGTATATTTGGTGAACTTTGCAGTGAAAGGCTAGTGAATTTTCATGAGGACTTTAACAACAACAACAACAACAGCAACAATAACAATAATTCAAATTGTTATAGAAATGGAAAGAACCAAACCTAAGACAGGAAAAATGAGAAACCAGGAGGAACTGAAACTGACATGTTCATCCATCCCTTCTAGTCAATCACCTGACATCCTATGTTATCAGGTCAGCACAGAAGAACTGAACTGTAATTAGAATTATTGTTTGCTAAGAAAATTATGTGTCTATGGTTACTTTTGTAATTTGTGTGTAATTTGGTATTTGGGGTTTTTTTGGTTTTTTTCTTGTTGTATAAATAAAAAACTTTTTTAAAAAAGAATATTATAGTGAGGGGGGAAAGTATTTGATCCCCTGCTAAATTTGCCCGTTTGCTCTCTGACGAAGAAATGACCAGTCCATAAACCCTACCAGTAAAATTATGGACTGGTCATTTCTTCGTCAGAGGGCAAACGGGCAAATTTAGCAGGGGATCAAATACTTTTCCCCCCTCGGGAGCCATTCAGGGTGTAACCAAATTTGATACTTTTGATATTGCTCTGTATTTTTAAAGATATGTGAACGAAGGAGACAGCTTCAGATGGCCTCCTGCATCCCATTTTTCTCAACGGCTGGGCTATTTGAATATCTAAATATATGCTGAACTATTTTAGGATTTTTTTATGTCTATTGGGCTTAATAATTGAGCTGTATTATTGAAGTGTTACTGTATTTTTCCGTGTATAAGACGACCCCCCCCCCAAGGGGTCGTCTTATACTTGGAATGTTGCAATTATCATCATCAACCTTTATTACGGTCCAGAGACCCAACAAATCGTTACAAAGCAATACACAATTCATACAGCCTACTTCCAGGTTAAACAAGCATTTTGTTCAGAATATAGGGCTCATTGGTTCTTACAACCACCAATAATTATTTATTTCTTAATTTTGGGCTCAAAAAAATAGGGGTCATCTTATACATGGAGGCATCTTATACACGGAAAAATACAGTATATTATACTATCTGTTGTGCCAATTACCGTATATGTTAGACAAAAATTGCTTCTCTCTCCCCCCCCCCTTCTTCTTCTTCTTCGGCCTTGACTGATGGAAAAACCAATAAATGTTTATATATAGAATATAAGATTATAATATTGGAAAACGTATCCTCATCCTGTTCTAAGCTTTGCCACAGGGGGGATTTTCCTGTATCAAATGAAGCCAATGAAACAGGGCTAATATCAGTACAGCAGAGCTGTTCAGTGTAACTCACGAACGTTGCACTGTCATAATAACCTTTTATCCACTTTTGGGGCTAGCATATCTCCTGTGCTGTATATTGAGCAAATATATAGACTGGAAGGAGAAGTTGCTGAATTGCAACTTATTACCAAACTTAAAACCATGGAGAGACCTGGTCTGAATAGAGCCGTTGGATTCTTATCTCATTATACATGATAAAGCTATTTTTAGCTATCTCACCCCTTGCTGTTTCCTGTAAGACCAATTGTAGTTATTAGCAGTCATCAACAGGTTTACTATCAGCCAATCACCCACTCCCACCACCCTTCTGAGTATACCCCTCCCCACCCTTCCACTATATATAAGGGACTGGTGAATTCTGTTTCAGTGTATCTGAAGAAGTGTGCATGCACACGAAAGCTCATACCAATAACAAACTTAGTTGGTCTCTAAGGTGCTACTGGAAGGAATTTTTTTATTTTGTTTTGACTACAGCAGACCAACACGGCTACCTGCCCATATATTGAGCAAAGTTCTTCCTAGTTTCCTAGCAGGCAAACGTCATCAGCTGAACTTGCATATTTCCCACCCCCCCCAGAATAGAGTTGTGGGCTGAATTCAGCAATGCCAATTGTAAGTGGAAGGAGTCCTTCAGTTAGCGTAAGTGACTTATCCAGTGCAGGCTACTGCTGAGAGAAAGGAGTGAGGCCATTTTCAATTATTCCTAACCTGCAGTGCCCCCTGCAGGCAACCTCCCACAGTGCATTTGGAAATAGGCCTTGGGGAGACAAGGGGAAGACCCTGGTAGCATCAAGGATGTTCACAGAGGGAACATCTGGCGAAACTGGTGGTTGGAAGAATGGATGGCATTAAAAGAGCACTAGACAAATTGATGGAGAATGATTCTATCAATGGATAGGTTCTACCCCCATTGTCGGATGCAGTTTGACTCTGAATACCAGTGCTCTGATGGTGTTTCCTGCTTGGCAGGGGGTTGGACTCGATGGCCCTTGTGGTCTCTTCCAACTCTATGATTCTATGATTCTATCAGTTACTGGGAATCGTGAGGGCTGTTGCTTTCATATTCTGCTTGGGGGGTTTCTCATACCATCCAATTAGCTCCTGCTAAAACAGGATACTGGACTCGATGAGTCATTGCCACCTAGCATGGCTCTTCTTTTGTTCATATTTACAGATGTATCTGAGCCACAAAATCCATCTTATAAACACAGGTTCTCCACAAGCCAGTGTCTTCATTCTATCCTACAACCTTTTAAACAGTTGAGTCTAAAGGTAAGGTGACTGTTAGTCACCTTATTGTGTTCTCTCCCTCCCTCTCCAGAAATCTCTCTCTTTGTCTTGCATCTCTCTAATTACCCATATTTATTATCCCCTATTAATTAATGATAGGGCAATATGATGCTAAGGACGGATGTGGGAATTATTAAAACAATAACATTGGCCAGGATTCAAGCAGGTGCTTGAGGGTTGTGCTAACCCAGATTTTATTTTATTTTTTAAAAAAAATCTTTTATTTTCTTTCACTGGCAGACCCCCACCACCACCTCCATGCTGTCATTTCACAAAGTGCTTCTGAATTTTCCTTCAATCTCATGAGCAGCTTCCTATGCAGGAGTGGCGGGGAGGGGGGGGGCTGCCACTTAAGAAAAATAATCTAAAGCTCCCAATGGGCTCAGCCAAACTAGGTTCACATATATTTGGATCCCAGCCATGAATAATATCAATGGGAACCAGGAGTTCTTTGCATTTAAACAAGCAAAGCATTTAGAATTAAAGAAGGGCTTTTCTTTCATTTGTTTATTGACATGGAATGTTTCAAGTAGAATTTTAATTTCTCTGAGATGGGGGGGGGGAGGATCTTAGCAACCTGAAAGCAGTGTCTGCAAAGAGCGTACTAACTCTGAAGGACATTATCAGTACAAAAGGTGTGCTAAGTAGCATTATAACAAAACAGACGAGCTTTATTGTTTGTTTGTTTTTTCACATTGTTCGTTAGGGGCCTTGAACGCACTTGCAGGATTTACACTCAATACTCTTAGTGTAGCTTAATTACTTCTTAGCAAACAGGCCCTCTTCAGTCACTTCTCCATGTAACTGTGTCACACTTCCCATGAGCAGAACACTAAAGGAGATTCACCAGAGGCTAATCCGTTGCTCAGCCATTCAACGGAGCCAGGTTGTCAAAGGGACCTAACATTCACATTTACTTCCAGTAAGATGACCTGGCTCACTGGAAGGCCAGATCCTGAAGCTGAGGCTCCAATACTTTGGCCACCTCATGAGAAGAGAAGACTCCCTGGAAAAGACCCTGATGCTGGGAAAGATGGAGGGCACAAGGAGAAGGGGACGACAGAGGATGAGATGGTTGGACAGTGTTCTCGAAGCTACCAGCATGAGTTTGACCAAACTGCGGGAGGCAGTGGAAGACAGGAGTGCCTGGCGTGCTCCGGTCCATGGGGTCACGAAGAGTCGGACACGACTAAATGACTAAACAACAACAACAATAACAAAGATGACCTGAGATCTCAGTGCTGTATCTTTTGCAGCACCAGAATGTTGTTTCTGTCCTGTGCCACCCCAGCCCAGCTTTCCGCCTGTAAACTGGTCCCCAGGACCCAATATTCTGACAAACTAGTACAAATGTACTAGTTTGAAAGTGCTTGGATATTTGGCACTTGGGTTTTGTTTTTCAAAGTTTAGTGAAATGTATGTGATTGAAATTATATAATAGAGACCATCATACAGCAATTTAGGCTTTTGCTGTTTCATGTGGACTTGCGATGCCCTCATCCTATGAGACTTTGAGCCTTCTAAAAGCAAGGTGTGGTTAGGAAAGGTGAGGAACAGCTCATCTTCATGAGCTGAGAGGTGTTGAACCATCCAGCGGGTGCATAAATCTGCTGTATATCACCAGGCTCATGAAGCTGAAGTTTTCTGCATGCTGAGAACCTACAAGATTGCTCCTTGAATTAATCTTCAAACATTTCCCCCGCATTTCGCAATTCATTTTTCTCTGACACTCATATATCAGGATGCTGGGATATTTTTAGCAGAGGCCAATGCACCACCAGGAAAGACGTACTGTAGATGAATGAATGGGGAACACTGTTTTACAAAAATGTATGTATTAGGCAATATTGCATACAAACGTGTGTGTGTATTAAGAGGAATGCACACTAAAATGCTGGTTAATGTGCAGATGTGGAGAACTGAACTTAAGGTTGGAAAAAGGAGAAAATGAGAGAAACCAAATTTGACAGATATGGCCATTCCTATCTGTGGGCATAGCCAAATGGCAGCTGCCCCCCTTAAATCAAGCAAATAAATAAAAATACTTCACTAAAAGTAGAAATAATCAGAATATTTGAAATTGAAATGCTCACTTAGATCCCTTGGATGATGTTGTGGTGTGTTCTAGCAATGCAACTGGCAACCCGACTGACCTTTGGGCCCTTATCATGTTGGAGATTCAAGACTTCAAGATGAAAGCCAAGCAGTTCTCAAGTTTTTGTAAGTCACAAGACTTCGACCCCGAAGCCGAACTATGGTACACCATGTGGAAGGAGAAGAAACTCAGCAAAGAACAGTTAAAAGAGCTGAACGTAGCAGGTCTTCTTACCCTACCCCCAGTTGTGCACCACTTGACCATAGAGCAGAGAGTAAACACCTGGCTCAGGCTAGTGATGACAGGGGACTGTCTCAGTGGCCTCTGCTTACTGAGTGTGCACAGAAAAGCTGAATTGGAAAAAGGAGGAATTTGAGAGGGAAGTGCTGAAAATGTTTTTTTTTATTTGTTTTCAGCAAATCCAAGTTTAGATTTTTTTTTTAATAAGATGAAAAAAGGAGTGCTCTTTGTAATTTTGCAAAATGTTAACCGCATGAAAGGCTAAAATGAACAATATCACTTCCTAGTTTTCAAATGACAGATTTTGACCGTTTTTTCTGAGCACTTGGGATCAAAAGAAAGTAATCTGAAACAACTGTTGTTGAGACATTTCATTCCAAATCTACTAGACAGAGCCAGATGGAAGATGATGTCCTGACACCCCCCCTCCCCAACATAAATTCTGGCTACACCCTATCCCCAGCAAATAGTACCCTGTGATGTTAGGTGCCCACACAGTTTTGACTCCAGTAGATTTTGGTTTTTTTGCTTGAGTGTGTTTGCCAGGGCATTGTGGCGTAAAACTGCCTCTCCTGGTTTGGAATGAGAAACCTAGTTGCACAAGGGCCTTTGCACATAAATCAGAAAAGCACATGAGGCGATGGTGCAAACCAGAACCCAGAAAGCCTAGGAAAGTTTCCGAGTGCCAGAGCTGGAGGAGATCTCTGAAGGTGTGAGTTTAAAATTTGGAGCAGATAAATGGGCTGTGTTTGCAGTCTTGCAGAACTGACTTCCAGAATGAACTGAAGTCCTAACAGGCTCTTTATGGGTTCTGTCGTTGAGAGAGTGAATTAATCAGGCATTACAATACACCTGGGCTGCTTAAAACGAGTGAAACGGAGTTCCCGGCTCCTGCCTCTTCAGCTGAGAGATCTGCGTACACCTCGCCACCCACATCTGCAAGCAACGGCGGCTACTGTATAAAAATGCTATTAGGCTCCCGAATGCTACTGACCCCTCCATGAGGCAGCTGGGGCTGGTTTTTATTACACGTACCTCCCAACCTTCCCCTCCAAGTTTCATATTGGATTTGTTCCTCTTTTTTTGGAAGAAAGGAAGAGGCAACGGAGTCCAGAATTACATTAAGGTGTTTTATAGTGTTATGGCTGGGAGGTAATTTGTGAATTTATTGGATTTCAGCGGTTCACTTGTACGCATGTTTTATTTTTAAATTAGATGAGGTTATCTAGTGCTCCTCTGAGCGCACTTTAGTCATTGTTAAGAGCATTGATTCACTGCAAGCCAGGACAGGAGGCAGGTATTCACTTGATCTGCTAAGGCAAGATCGGCTTGAAAGTGATGGATTTCCCATTTCTTGGGGGAGTTTATTTAATGGCTGGTTAGCGCGTACTAATGGTATTTGATTAATCACTAACGATCTTTGGGCCGTCGTTCTCTATTCCCTCTCCTCCTCTTCCTCACTTGCCACAGACCTGTTGTCCTCTCTGGTACAGAGATCGATATGAATGTCATTGTGCAGCCCCCGTTAGAGGACCTGTAGTGCCATCATGAATTTGCATGGGGAACAAAATGGTGGTCGTGACAAGGGACGCAAAGAGGGAGGGATGTGTTGGCCTAAGAAAGGATTCCCTAAAAGTCTCTGACCTGGCCAATTGCAGGGTGAGCTCTTAGCTGCATGAAAACATGACCCAAGCCTGCACTTGCTCCCATGGTCGCAGCATGCCAATCCTAAGTCCCTCCCTCTCAAAAGTCTATTTCTGGGTTAGGAATACAGGTGGCTGACTTACAATGAGTTCTCAGATTGGTCAGAGCTGCCTAACAGTGGAACAGGTTCCCTTGGGAGGTGGTAAACTCTCCTCCACTGGAGGTTTTTAAGCAGAGCTTGGATGGCCATCTGCCAGGGATGCTTTAGCCGAAATTCCTGCATTGCAGGGGTTGGACTAGATGGCCCTAATGGGGTCCCTTCCGACTCTACAATTCTGATTCTATGGTGCATCTAATTCAATTGGCTGGCAAGAGCTCTCCAGGCTTTCAGACAGTGATGTCTCCCAGCTCTACCTGAGATTGAACCTGTACCATTCTGCACCACTGAGCTGTGGCCTTCCTGTTCACAGAATACCAGTCACTGGGAGTCACAAATGGGCAGAACACTTTTGCACTCATATCACTCTTCCAAGCTTCCCACAGGTCCTGGGTTGGCCACTATGGAAAACAGGATTCTGAACTAGATGGACTGTTGTTCTGGTCTAGCAGGACTTGGTCTTGTGTTCACCCTGGGCTGTGTCATAAAGACATACACTGCCAAAGCTAACCCCTTTCCAAGGCTGTACGCTTTGAGAGCACCATGGGATTCTCTGCAGACTTCAAGGATACTTTTCTATCGGACGCATGAAGGATGACTTTGAGTCCGCAAAGTTCAAAACTCCACATGATGAGAGCCTCATGTGATCAGATGTTTTGGTTTTAAAAAAGGAAAGTCATTTATTTCCATTAGAAAACTTGTCAAAAGAGCAACCCCGTTCTCCATGAGCAAAAAAGATGTGGAAATTAACTCTTGGGCTACCTGGTGTTTTGCAGCAAGTGAAAGATCAGGACAATATCTATGTGTGTGACTGTTTAATGGGAAGGTTTGTTTGTTTTGCTTTAAAATACTGTTCTTGCTCCCAAAGGAGCAAAATAAAAATTGTGAATAAATGGGAGAGGGGGTGAGCAACTGTTTGGAGAGATGTTGCAGCGAAGGTGTTATGCAAGACCTGGTTTTGATATGATGCAGCCGTCACAATTTTAAAAACAGATTAACACAATTACATGCAGCATTTGCAAGCCAGGAATCTATAGCTGCTACAGACACACCGATGGTGTGCTAACCAGTTAAGTTACCAGATAGCTCAGTTGTTTAGAACATGGTGCTGGGTAACACCAAGGTCGCAGGTTCGATCTCCGTATGGGACAGCTGCATATTCCTGCACTGTGGGGATTGGACTACATGATCCTTAGGGTCTCTTTCAACTCTACTATTCTATGATTCTGTGAACAAGCAGACCATCTAAATGTGAGGCTGAAGACATGGAGAAGGGTCATAGCTCAGTGATCGACCAGCTGCTCTGCATGTAAAAAGGAACCAGGTTCCACCTCTTGGCACTTCCAGGTAGGCCTGGGAAAGCCTAGAGAGTGACTGCCAGTCAGAGTAGACCGGGGTCAGCAAACCTACAGCACCTCGGGCCAGTGTCTCCAGTGCTGATTGTGCGGTGGGCTGGAGGGCGCATGCCCATACATGTGCACACACGCTATTTCCGGCACACTTCCGGGTCGGAGGAGCAACGGAAATAGCTTGTGCACAGGCCTCCTCCAACCCGGATGTGCACCGGAAATAATGCTTGCGCATGCACAAATAATGCTTGTGCATGTGCACAAGCTATTTCCGGTGCTCCTCCGACCCAGAAGTGGACAGCCGCGCAGCGCAGCGCCGCTAAGAGCGGGCCGCGGCAGCAGGCAGCGGAGGTCGCCGTGGGCTGGATAAACGAGTCCCTCAGGCCTTATCTGGCCCGCGGACCTTAGTTGATACTGAGCTGGATGCCCTTTTCTCTTCAAAAGAATTTAAGAAGAGTCCTGCTGGATCAAGCCAGGGGACCATCTCCTGCAGCATTCTGTTTGCACAGTAGCCAACCAGCTGACTGTGGCAAACCCACAAATAGGACCCGAGCACAAGACTTCCAGCAACTGGCATTCATTCATTCATTCAGAAACTGAGCGGAGAGGGGTGGTTCCACGATAATTACTTAGCATTTCAAAGAACTGTGGAGTTGGAAGGGACCTTGGAGGAGGCCTAGGCCAATTCCCTGCTAAATGCAGGATGTAGCTACAGCATCCCAAACAGATGACCATCCAGTCCCTGCCCAACACCTCCCAAGGCAGCCTGTGATCCACGGTTGAAGACCTTGCACTATTGCAAAGTATCTCTTACTATTTAGCCCCAACCTTCTTCCTTGGGTGTCTTGATTCTCGTCTACTCTTCTGTTGCCCAAACGTCAGGTGCTATTGAGGCTTTTCACACTTTACTTGCGATGTACCATCCTGAACAAAATAAAGGTACTAAATTTTCATAGTGTTTCAGGGACTTTCCAAAGCACTTCAAATGTGTTGTGTTAGTAACCCTGACAACAACCCTGCAAAGTAGACCAGTATAATTTCCCCCATGTTACAGTGCAAGGAGGGGGGCAGAAATGACTTCCCTCAGGACTTCCTGATTCACAACTCTGGCTCTCAGCCGTAATTATCAATTTAAATTAAATAACTAATAATTCATTGCCTTCTCAAAACAGCCCGAGGTGTCCACCTCACTCTCTTTAATAGAAGGGCTGGAAACTTCCCCACCTTTTCATAGATTCCAGTTATCTTTAATGGAAAAAAACCTAAATGCTATTCTTTCTAATGATCTTTCAGTGACCCATCATGAACCTCTAAGCCTCTGGCCGTGATTTTTATTCTGCAACAAGAAGAAACCAATAAGAAGAACAGCAGCTTCTCTTTCCTAATGCCTTTTCCCCTAGTGGGCATACAACATTAAAGCTAATTCTCACAATATCCCTCCTGGACACTTTATGAGAATCTGTATTTGGCAAATGGGGAAACTGAGGCTTGCAGAGACTTAACTGACATTACAAATGCCACTTCCCTGGTATTCCATTAGCCTGCCCTGAAAATATAAACAGTTGTGAATACTCTGCTTCAGTGCTCCAAGGACCTGATCAGGCTGGCTGGATGAGATAGAGCATTTCATAGAATTGAAGAGCTGGAAAGGACCATTAGGGTCATCTAGTCCAACCCCCTGAAATGCAGGAATCTTTTACCCAGCGCATAAGGGATTATCTCCTTTGTTACAGAATTCCTGCCTAGAGGAGGCAAAGAAGAAGAGTTTGGATTTGATATCCCGCTTTATCACTACCCTAAGGAGTCTCAAAGTGGCTAACAATCTCCTTTCCCTTCCTCCCCCACAACAAACACTCTGTGAGGTGAGTGAGGCTGAGACACTTCAGAGAAGTGTGACTGGCCCAAGACGTGAACCCAGTTCACCAGATTACGAGTCTACCTCTCTTAACCACTGCACCACACTGGTGACCACACAGAGAGCCCTCTCTAGGAAGTTTAAGAACTCTCTGTGTACTAGCCCTGTGCTTGTCTAGCAAAACATGCATTTGTGATTTGGCTGCAAACCACATGCAATGTTCCAGGTGTGTTCATTTCATCCTGCTTTTGGTGTGCTATAGCACAAGAGTGCCCTTACAGATGACAATAATGCAGTAATGCTGGGGAAGCATCTCAGAACAACAAAGCAGAATGGTGTGTAGTAAAGGTAAAGGGACCCCTGAAACGCTGTTTACCTGTTTCGCATCAAGCAGTAATTATCTAACCCATGCAATAACCAATAGCTCATCATATGTCTTTTTGGAAAGATCATTTGACAAAATTAGACCATTGCAGTTGAGCAGTCAGAATGCACTGCCTTCCTTCTTCTCTATAAAGGGACCCCTGAGCATTAGGTCCAGTAGTGGCCAACTCTGGGGTTGCGGCGCTCATATCGCTTTATTGGCCAAGGGAGCCGGCGTACAGCTTCCGGGTCATGTGGCCAGCATGACTAAGCCACTTCTAGCAAACCAGAGCAGCGCACGGAAATGCTGTTTACCTTCCCGCTGGAGCGGTACCTATTTATCTACTTGCACTTTGATGTGCTTTCAAACTGCTAGGTTGGCAGGAGCAGGGACTGAGCAACGGGAGCTCACCCCGTCGCGGGGGTTCAAACCACGACTTTCTGATCGGCAAGTACTAGGCTCTGTGGTTTAATCCACAGCACCACCCGTGTCCCTTGGTGTTTGGATAGTCCAATATAAACCCAACACTTATGCACTATTATTGCATCAATGCTACAAGGAAAGGTTGCTGTGCTTGGGGGTTATTTGGTATAGAGAAAAGGTGAGCAAGAAGAGCTATGATAGAAGAGCTATGATAAAATTATGCACAGTATGGGGGAAATAGGAAAGTTTTTCTCCTTATCTCATAGCACTAGAACCCAGGGACACCCAGTGAAGCTGAATCTTGGAAAATTTGGGGGAAAGAAAGTACAGCACTTCTACTCTTAGCAAATAAACTTTGGAACTCACTCCCAAGGGAGCCAGTGATGAGCACCATCCTGGATGGTTTTAAACGAGGATTGGGGAAATTCACCAAACATAAGGCTATCAATAGCTACTAGAGTAATGATGTTTATACCAGTTGCTGGAAGCCACAGGAGGGGAGAGTGCTCTTGCACTGGAGCAGTGGCATAGCATGGGGGTGCAGGGGGGGCCGGCCGCACCGGGCGCAACATCTGGGGGGGCGCGCTCGCACTCGCAGCTCTCTGCCCCTACCTGGCTCACTCACTCTCTCTCACTGCAGTGCTGGCTGTGCGAATCCGATCCGAGCCGCTGGGTCACCGCCCACTGTGGAGGGGGTGGGTGCCAGGCGTGCAGTGCGGAGAGAGAGCGAGGGACTATCTGGGGGAGGGACAGTGCAGCGGCCGCCCAGCACAGCGCTGAGCGAGGGAGAGAACCACACCAGACCAGACCAGGCAGCAGCAAGAGGAAGCTGACAGCGGTGGCAGGTTAGGGGGCGCAAATTACTTGCCTTGCTCCGGGTGCTGACAACCCACGCTACGCTGCTACACTGGAGTTCCCCATGTTCAGCCAATGTGAGAAAAACATGCTGGACTACATGGGCCCCTGGCCTGATCCAGCAGGCTCTTCTTTGGTTCTTATTCTGGCATGCCACTCCAATCTGAGCGGTGCAAAATTCCAGGGGTTCCAGCTACTCAGGGCCTTGTTTCCTTTTGGAATGAGGCACAGCAGAGATGGTGGTGCCTTTATGATATATGGTTTAGTTCCCTGAGTCTACCATGGAGGGGTTCACAGCATTAGCACCCCGATAAGGTCTTGCTTGTCCCATAGCAGCAGCCTATTCAAGGAGAAATCAGGCACGGCCCTCTCTCTGGCTTCCCAGACTACAGTCAGCTTCTAGCTCACACGGCTCTCAACTCTGGTCTTTGTCTTTCCAATTAACAGACAGCTGAGGGAGGGTGCCCCACCCATTTGTCTTCTGGCACAGAACCAATTCCTTTGTTACCTTAAGGACTCATGCTTAGGAGGCCATTATGGCCCTTGCCTGACTTATTCAGCCACTCCAATTCGTGCTGGTGGCAGGTACTGGGTTTCGGCATACAGCCAACTCTGAATACACCCCCCACCCCCCAAAAAAACTACCAGTCTGCAAGGACCCCCTAGATAAGCTCAGGCTGTTGTCCGCAGGCACATGGAGGGACCAACGGGAAGCTGTATCCGCTACTCTGGCCAAGACTTCGGGAGGGATTTTCCCAACCCAGGCAAAGAGGAGGCGGGCTGGTGGCGCTTCGCTCGCTCGCGCGCCCCTTCGCTCCCTCCCTCGTAAGCCTCGTTTGTTCCCTCTGAATAAAGCATCACGTACTGCAAATTGTTCTCATCAATAATCAAGACAGGAGAGGCAAAACAATGTAACGAAAAGTGCGGAGGCCCAGCGGCTCCGCCGGTAAAACAGCCCTAAGGATTTCGGCGCGGTGGGTTCTGCTCTGCTCTGTTTTCTGCGGTGTTTTGGTTGCGCGCGCGCGCGTGCTTTTAGCCTTCCTAGCAAAGCGACGCGCTCCGTTTCCAAGATCGCTCTGAATAATCGCTCGGCGTCGCTGTGGAGATGATGGGCACTTGGCGGGGGGGGGCTGGGGGCGGTCGGCCTTGTCCTTCACATTGAGTAAGGCAAGAGTCCTGCTGTCTCTCCCTTTCCCCCTCCCCACCCGCCTTGCCCACGGACGCTTCCAGGCAGGTGGCAAAGCTAAGGTAGAGAGAGTGGGGTCCGGGAGGGGGGAAGAGAGGCGGCATTAGAGCTGCTTAAGGCGCGCAGTCACTCGCCGCGATGATGTAAGAGGTGGAGAGACCGAGAGCGTGGACGACGTGAGTGGGAACACGCAGACTAAAGAGGGTGGGCGGGTTGCAGCAGGCAGGAAGCGAAGAGGTGGACATTTGCAGCAGGCAGGGATTAAAAATCATAATAAAAAAAATTAAGCGGCTGGAAACATAATGAGAACCTGGAAAGGGTCGTAAGAGAAAGCCAGGAGGCCGGGCCGGGCTAGGCTGGGTTATGAATGAAAGTCTGGGCGAATCAGTGAATGAATGAAAGGGGGAAGAGAATCCGGAGCAGCGTCTGCGTCTGTGCGCGCACGGCCCCCTGCTGCGTTCCGAACGTGCCTTGTCTGCGAGATCAAAGAGGAAATGGAGATCAGGGCGGGGGCGCGATATCCGTCCCACGGCGGGATGCAAAATTAATCAATGGGCTTCGTGGTGTGTTTGCAATCACTGCTCGCAAGGAGCGCAGAGGACAATTGCGAAGAAATTTCTTTCTTTTTCCTTCCTTCCTTCCTTCCATGTAGAATTAATGGGCTGGAGGAGCTGTCTAAACAGCTGCTTCTGATACTGGGGATATTATCTATAGGTGAGCCAAAACCTCCCGCACAAGCACCTAACAGGGGCGGGGGGAGAGAGGAGGGGGAGAAGCAGACCCTATCTCCTTCTTGCAGGCCCAGGAGATGGCGTGGAGCAGAAAGGGCAGCGGAGTTTCGATTCAGCAAGGCTCGTTGTTATAATAAAATATACCGCAGATCCAGCGCAGCGCTGATGGCAAATACAGTATTTTTTAGAAAGAGAGAAGGGAGGGGGAAGCCTGTGATGGATAGCCCCGTCGCAGCCACCTAAGTAGCGTGGCTGAAAATAGCAACACTTAGCACATGTATAACGTCTTTAGGCCGTCAAGGCAATTTTATTGTAATTATTTGTTTGTGAAGCATGAATGGATGAAATTTCCCTGGTTGGAGGGGGCACACGCACGCACTGTGAAACAAGAGAGATAAGGGCTCTTTTATATAGCCCGCCATTGTCCGCGATTCGTGCTCGGTTTTGCAACTTCTGGCTGAAAGGTCCAGCCAGAAACAGATTAGGGTGAAGCGATATAAAGGATAATGCGCAGATTTCCTTATATCTAGCCTTTGCCGTACGTGCAACACTTAAATTACTTTCTTCTCTGTCGTCTTTACAACAACTCTGTAAGGCAGGCCAGTATACCGGAGTCTCCTGCTGTAAATTGGGTGTGCATGCAAAGAGTATTTTCACTCTAACGCTCTCCAGACACTCCTTTGACTGTTCTTTCAAGATGATTTGTTTGTTCAACATTGTTTGCATCTGCAAAGCCTCTTTGCAGGGAGGACATGGTGCTTCCTTTCCAATCGCTACATGTCCCGAGCTGTAACTTCCTGCTGAAGTTCTGTAACTTCTTAGACCACAAATGTTCCAGGGCGGTGGTTGCTTTCGTCCTGTTTTTGTTGAGCTACAGTGCAAGAATGAGGGACAGCGCAAGACAGCAATATTGAGTAACTTTGGGGAATGATTGCAGAACGACTAATAAAAAGGAATGGTGTGTGTGTGGTCCAACATGAATGCACAGTTATTGCATCAGTGTCATGTTGCACAATCCACCTACAAAAAAACACCAAAAAGGAAAACCCAACAGTTTTAAACCATGAGGTCTAATTAAAGACTATTTTCTTGTGAAGGAGCAGGCCAGAACCCAAGAGAAAATAAAAACATTCTCCACTGGTGAGTTCTTGGCATTCTTTGTAAAGAGAAGAACTGCTTACCTTCTTCCACCCCATGTTGCTCAACAATGGAGCATCAAAGTGGGGGCTTCTGCAGCAGCCTATAGGAGAGGCTTCTCTGAATGGGATGAGAGTCAAATGGCCTAACTGGTCAGACTCCGTGTGCAGTTAGGTCATTTGATAATTCTGAATTTAATGGGGAGGGGTGCACATCTTTCAATGGTCAGGTGCATTTATTTGCTCACTTCACAATGTAGTAAGCCAGCCTTGTTCCATTTGGGGGGCCTTGTGGCTCATTCTGCTGAGCGGGGGCTCTGGACTTCTGCCCTAAAGTCCTTCCTTGGTAGCACCACTAGCTGCCCCAAAACTGTGGAACTCTCTTGATGCCTGGCTGGTGAAGACTGTTCTTTTGTTGTTACCACCGGCTTTTGCCCTGCTAAGTATTACAACTCTTATTGATTTCATAGAAATCAGAGAATTGTAGAGTTGGAAGGGACTACAAGCGCCATCTAGTCCAACTGCTGGCAAGGTAGGTATCATTTGCCCAACCTGGGGCTTGAACCCACAACCCTGCAGTTAAGAGTCTCACGCTCTACCAACTGAGCTAAGTGCCTGATAGGTTTAAAATAGTTCTTAACTGCTCTTGACCAGAAGGTTCCAGGACAAAATACATAAGAGTGAAAACAATTAACACAACATCTAAACCCAGTAATTTTGGAGAAAACACATAGAAGACAGGCAAAGACAAGAGTGGGAACTTAACTCCTCTGGCCTCCATGGGCCAAGTTTGACAGGTGGGCAACCCCATGCACAACACATTGCAGTAATCTAGCCAGAAGATTAGAGAGAGAGTGAATCACATGGCAAAACTACCTCTGTCCAGGAATGGCTGCAGTTGGTACAGCTGCCATATACATTCCAGTATTTGCTAATACCAGAGCACACACTAGCAACCAGTGATGGGTTAGATCAGGCGTAGGCAAACTCGCCCTCCAGATGTTTTGGGACTACAACTCCCATCATCCCTAGCTAACAGGACCAGTGGTCAGGGATGATGGGAATTGTAGTCCCAAAACATCTGGAGAGCCGAGTTTGCTTATGCCTGGGTAAGATAGGTATTTTCACATTTTTCCTTGACCTATATAAACATCTATGATAGGCCAGCACAGACTCATTTTAACACCGAAACAGAAGCTTTTTGGAAGCAGTCGGCACACACACACAATGCATAATTCCTGCAACTTGCTGATTCAGAATTACTCTCTGACCATTTTTCACTGGCTCGTTTGCAGTTAGGAAATTTTCCACTGAGCTGATAACGGATGCACACCTCTCAGGATGTAATGGGCCGTGGCGAGGAGTCGCAACTAATCAGTGCTTTTTGAATTTCTGGCTGAAGTTTGTGGTTGCACATTTTAAAATTATGTTACATTATTTTATTTTAACTTTGCAAACGGCTGCCCCAGGAACACATCTGAAGGGTAGCGTCAAAGTGCTGTGGCTAAGGATAGTGAGTTGTTTACTTCAGAAATACCAGTGTAGTTATGGCAAATGTGACTTCTGTATCACAGTCATGTTACCCAGCAGTGGATCCAACAGTCAAGAAGGTGATTTCTGCATGTGCTGTAGATGGAAGTGAGGGGCAGATGGGGCTTGTCAACCTGGGAAGGTAGCCCATCTAGGAGAAGGAAAACTCTGATCCTAAACCTCTGCTGCTTTGCAGGATATCTTCAGGAGAAGAAATGACTAAGGAGTAAACCCTAGTGGAGTCCCTAAGACAGTTGGATGGTGTCTTGTAAGCTTCCTTCCAGCAACTCCTGCAGCCAGGCTGGTGCCAAATGTATTGCTCTGCTTTCCTCTGGACCACATCAGCGAGGCTGAGAGGGAGGTCTGGTTGTTTGGGCAGCCCAGAAATTCCATATACACTGCCCAGGCTTGCACCCTGGGGAGGTCGCTTCAGTGCTCTAAACACTGACTGCTTGACTTCACCACCAGAGGCGCACTCCATTGTCTCTTGAGACAAATGAATGCCAACACTAAGAACAAGTACAATGTTTTCAGGCAGAAGATGCACTTCTTCTATGGAGCAAATAACCAGACACAAATTTGTCCTGTGCACAAATCACAAACACAATAGATGCAGTGTGAACTAGCTCTGTAGAAACAAGAAGCAAAGCCACCCAGATACTTTAACCACTAATCAACATTGCCTCCACAAAAAGAAAAGAAAAAACCAGGCCATCTCTTATCTTTCAGTGACCCCCAGAATCCTGCAGAGAGCAGTCCAGGTGGGCTGTACTTCTCCTCCAACCAACATTGAGTTGTGCTGTCCATTTCCAGCACTATGTAAATATAAAAGCATTACCTTGAAATTGGTTTCCCCCTTTCCTTGGTTTTCACTTAGAAGTTCTGCTCCATTAGGTTCCCCCTAATGTTTATCGCCTCTGTAGAACTATTTAATAAATCCTTTCTTCCTTGTGCACTTCAGCCCATGCTGTTAATTCATTTTCTCTTCACAAAGTCATTTCTCCCTACCCTTCACAAAGCATACCCTTTCAGATAGGTGAATTGTGCTGCTTATGGCACAAGCTACAAATGTCCTTGTACTTTTGAAAAAAGTAGTTAAAAGCAAAAAAAATACTGAGATCCAGGACTCATGAGTTTTTTCCAGAGATGCTGGTAAAGATTGACTGAGCCAGGCTCAGCTACAAACTAGTGGAGCTTGAAAAAGCTAAAGCCTTAAAAACCCAAGAAATTCTTCTCCCTCTCAAAACAAAATCCAAGCCGGATAAGAACCAGCATCCACTATGTTCATGCCAGCAAACTCTTCTCATAAGTCCACCCCCAATTTAGAAAAAAACCACAGCTCAGAATAATGCCCCCACCCATCCTTTGTTGCCACCCAAAGCACACACACAGAGCAGCAACAGTAACCAGCCCCCAGCCCCCAATCTTCCCTGTTATTTGCCATATTGTTTTCTCCATCCACAAGTACTGCCATTTTGAAAGAGACTTAAGGAAGATTCTGTCATCTTGGATTTCAGTTTCACACAGTCATTGTACCAGCTCCGGCTGCTGTGTGATGTCACATATGAGGTATGCAACTGAGAGCTTGCCTTCCTAACACTGAGAAGGAACTGCTAATTATTGTGCTCATTTCTCAGTTAAGGATGTGGCAGGCATCAGAGGTGCAAGCAGTTTGTCTACCTTTCAGTGAGTCACTGGTTAAAGCCAGGTTTAGAATCAAGGTCTCTTCAAAGTGAGGACCAAACTGGAGAAGATGTTTGGAAATCTGACTTGATATTCTGTGTTTGTGTTTTTCTTAAGTTAGAAGTAGCTGCAATGGGACTTGAATCAATGGAAGCTGAAGAATGGAAGTTTAACCTTTTATTGGGACAATTTAGAACCTCTCCTCCCCCTAAGCTGCTACTTGTATATTTTCCCCAATAGCAACAGGGCAAATAGCAACTGAGGGGCTCCTTAGGTCTGGAAAACAGTATGAGAAAGAAGGTCACCCCTCCACCTACCCAGCAATACCACAGATCAGAATCAGCATCTCACACTCATCCACACATGTTCTCACTCACACTACTTGTCAGGAGTGAGCCAGCAATAAATCACACGGAGTAAGTGAAGTTAACTATTAGAAGAAACAGGCTCTGCTCAGGAGTGCTAGGCCTAATGAGCACAGCAACTCTCTTCAGTAGGTCTTGCCCCTATGAGGCAGTTGTGGAGACTGAAGGTCCCCTGCCTTCCCTCAGCCACCTAGCTCTCCTCCTTTCCTGTGTCTTCCCCCAAGTAAATCTGAGACTTCACCTGTTCCCTCCTGCTTCATAGCTCTTCTGGTCCTGGGAGGCAGGGAGGAAAGGGAGCTTGTCACAGCAGGAGGGAGAGACACACTGGCTTCTTCGCCAGCCAGATTCTTTGCCTCTTGGTCTCTCTCCTCTCCTGCATCTGCTTCTGCTTCTGGGCTTCTACCTCATCAGCTTCTGGCACCTCCTCCTCCCAGTCTTCTCCCTCTGACCACTCATCATCATCCCACCACCACTCCCCAGTCTCTGAGCCTTCTTCCTTGGGGATTCTCCAGCTGGTGGCTCCCAGCATTCCTCTGCATCCAGCCAGTCCATGACACTACTGCTGTTTTTGTGTTTGAAAAACACCCACCGTTTCAGCACCTTTTCTATTTTGGCCCTACGGCAAGAATAAGTAATTACCGTATTTTTTGCTCTATAAGTCTCACTTTTTCCCTCCTAAAAAGTAAGGGGAAATGTGTGTGCATCTGGGAGCCAGTGTGGTGTAGTGGTTAAGAGCGGTAGTCTCGTAATCTGGGGAACCGGGTTCACGTCTCCGCTCCTCCACATGCAGCTGCTGGGTGACCTTGGGCTAGTCACACTTCTCTGAAGTCTCTCAGCCCCACTCACCTCACAGAGTGTTTGTTGTGGGGGAGGAAGGGAAAGGAAAATGTTAGCCGCTTTGAGACTCCTGAAGGGGAGTGAAAGGCGGGATATCAAATCCAAACTCTTCTTCTTCTTCTTCTTCTTATGGAGCGAATGCAGGCTGCGCAGTTATCCCAGAAGCCAGTGCAGCAAGAGGGACTGCTGCTTTCACTGTGCAGCAATCCCTCTTGCTGTTTTGGCTTCTGAGATTCAGAATTTTTTCTTCTTCTTGTTTCTTGTTTTCCTCCTCCAAAAACTAGGTGTGTCTTGTGGTCTGGAGCGAAAAATACGGTAATTTATTGTTTGCAATGATCAGCTAACATACATTTGCAGGATTGCTTTTAAAAGACAGCTTGGTATGGAAGGCAGTACATAAATGTTTAAAAATATAAATAAATAAATTTCAACTTGAGGGAGAGTGCTGGAAAACCTACAGATGAGGAAAATGAGCTTGTATCTATACAGCCTCCAATAGACAGAGATAAACAGTAGGGGAGGGTTCCCCTCCCAAAATTAGAAGAGCGATTGCTGCTTGTGAGTGCACTAAACCCACTTTTGACTCTGGCAAATACAATGTCCGGTTCTTTGGCATTGCTTCAGAGATCTGCAATACCTGTTAGATTAGAGGCAATGATGGGTTAAAAGTGATAGGATGGAAACCCACTTTTAGGTTGCAATATAGGCACATTTGTGTAACGCCCATTAAATCTGGTGGGATTGACTTCTGAGTAAACATGCCCAGGACTGGACTGCCAAGCACTTTCTAGTCTTTGAAATCCTATCTGCCAATCCATCTCATCATCTAAAGCTTATTTGTGACCCAACTTTCCATCCAGCTACGTCTAAGTTGGCTAATAATATAGAAACCACTAGCCTGTATCTAATTTAGCGCTAAGTAACTGACCCATCAAAAGGGACGCGGGTGGCGCTGTGGGTAAAACCACAGTGCCTAGGACTTGCCGATCGTATGGTCGGCGGTTCGAATCCCTGCGGCGGGGTGAGCTCCCGTCCTTCGGTCCCAGCTCCTGCCCACCTAGCAGTTCAAAAGCACCCTTAAAAGTGCAAGTAGATAAATAGGTACCGCTTTATAGCAGGAAGGTAAACGACGTTCCGTGTGCTGCGCTGGTGCAGGCTCGCCAGAGCAGCGATGTCACACTGGCCATGTGACCCGGAAGTGTCTGCGGACGGCGCTGGCTCCCGGCCTCTAGAGTGAGATGAGCGCACAACCCTAGAGTCTGTCAAGACTGGCCCGTACGGGCAGGGGTACCTTTACTTTTACCTTTAACTGACCCATCAATGCAAGGATCTATGCTTGTGAAATGGGGCTTTCTCCCCTCTTTCTCCCCAGTGCTGCCACCAAATTAATTATGGATGGTTAGGGGAAACCCAGAACAGATTTAGGATATGTTGCAGGGTGGGGGTTAAAGTTCTGTTGTGCAAGCAGAAATCTTTGCAGCGATGGGACGATTCTTTGCACTACATTGGATACAGGCCTATCCATCAATATCTATCTAACAAGTTTCCGAACAACGGCAAATAAAACAAAGAGCAGACAAAAATGACAGGTGAAATACCAGCTACTGTCTGGCTCCATCCTGACCTGAGGCGAGCAGAAAAGCTTTTCAAACCTCCCCAGGGATAACTTGGGAGCAGGATCATATATTTGCTGTAAGGGGGAAATATATTTAAGGTCAAAGTAAGGATTCCTTTTGTAGGGGCTTAAGTTCCAGGTCCCTTTCGTTTAAAAAAAATAACCAGGATCAAGCAGCTACTGACAGCTTCACTTTTTAAAAAGGCAGCCAAATTAGCTCCATTAAATTTTGAAATGGGTCCTTTGTTGTCGTCTTGCTTACGGAGTTTCTTCACTGTGATGCAGTTGAGCAAGCCCTGTTCCAGCTCAACCCCCCGAGTATGCTCCAGACTTGTGCCAGTTTAAGAACAGGAGGCTTTCTTGTCCCTGACTTTCTGCCATGTCACCTGCATAGTTTTCCAAGAGGGACTTTCCGGGGGCAAGCTGGAAATATTAGAGAGGTACCTTGGCCGGCCTCCAGCTGAAATTCATTCAGGTTAATCAATGAAAAGAGCTCTAGAAGCTGCAACGGGTCCGCTGGGATTTATAGATCAGAGTAAGCGATAGGGCTGGCAGCTTTTAAAAATACCATGTCTTTTACAGAGGGGAGATCTATAGGAGCAAACAGTGGTGGGTTAAAAGGGATAATTAGTGGAGGGAAAAAGAGGCCCCAAATGCTGAAGCCGGGGGAATACTACAGCTAAAAATAAAGAGATCTGCAAAATATAAACACAGTGACAAATAGAGAATCGATCCGTCGCATAAAAATAGCCAGGGATCAAAGGGACGAAATGGAGGAGTGTCATTCAGAGAGCTTACTTAAGCTATCATGTCTCCCAAGACCCCTTTGGCAAGGGCAAGGGCCAAGGAAATCTCTGCTGCCGTTGTGTCTGGAAATTGCTGCCCTGCAGAGGCACTCAGGGTAAGAAGTGTTCTACTGAACTTGCCATTTGTCTGCCCTCCATGTGAGTATTAAAAGTGGGAGCGGGTTAATTTGTGGAAAATGGTTAATTTCAAATTTGGCCATGCATTATTATTAAATATACCAGCCCTTCACCCTAAGGTCGCAGGGCATGTTAAAACAAAACATAATGTAAAAACGATTTACAGTGGTACCTCAGGTTAAGTACTTAATCGTTCCGGAGGTCCGTTCTTAACCTGAAACTGTTCTTAACCTGAAGCACCACTTTAGCTAATGGGGCCTCCTGCTGCTGCCGCGCCACCGGAGCACGATTTCTGTTCTCATCCTGAAGCAAAGTTCTTAACCCGAGGTACTATTTCTGGGTTAGCGGAGTCTGTAACCTGAAGCGTATGTAACCCGAGGTACCACTGTAAAGCCACTTACAATCACAGAGACAAAGGCCAGGTGTCAAAGGCCAGGGGAAACAGGTGTGTCTCCAGCGTTTGCTGAAAGCTGTACTGTGAAGATGCCAGATGCAACTCTGTGGGGAGGGAGTTCCAACACAAGGGCTGGCACAGGCAATGTCCTGAAACTGCTGCAGAAACAAAGGTGGGGGGAACCTTGTTTTTAGCTGTGCCTTGCTGCCTGCTCATGCTTTGAAGCCCCAACTTCAGGATTTCAAAGCACCCAATCCCCTGGCATCACTTCTTATGTCAGGTGGTTGACAGGTGGACAGCCCCACCAATCAAAGTTGGCTTGTGGAGCCAAAATGGTTCCCCACTCGCAGACTACAGACTCTCCCCAGACCACACCAATCATAGCCTTGTTGAGTGTTTATGTGTGGCTGGGAAATGATCCTCATCTCTCTGATAATGCCTCTTAGTTGCCTGGATGTGTTCATGGAAACTACTCTAACGTACAAAGTTAAAATTCACATCCATTGCCCCACCTACTTTCGCCTCTGGCCCTGCTCACTATTAGCATGTGGCCCCCAGAAGGTTATCATTGGAAAACTCCAATGATTATCATCTTGGTCCCTCTCCTGTCAATACATTTCAGCTTGTCATAGCTTTCCTAAACAGACGTAGGCAGTGCTATTGTTGCCGTGTTTCTTTTAGCGATTTTGCCCATAAAGCTCAATAACTTTGGGAAAAACTTTTAAAAGTTCAATAGGTAAAGGTAAAGGGACCCCTGACCATTAGGTCCAGTTGTGACCGACTCTGGGGTTGCGGCGCTCATCTCGCTTCATTGACCAAGGGTCATCGGGCCAGCATGACTAAGCTGCTTCTGGCAAACCACGGAAACGCCGTTTACCTTCGCGCCGGAGCGGTACCTATTTATCTACTTGCACTTTGACGTGCTTCCGAACTGCTAGGTTGGCAGGAGCAGTGACCGAGCAACAGGAGCTCACCCCATTGCAGGGATTCGAACTGCTGACCTTCTGATCAGCAAGTCCTAGGCTCTGTGGTTTAACCCACACTGCCACCCACGTCCCTTAAAAAAAAAAAAAACTTTGGCCAAAAAACTCACAACTTTTCTATCCAGATTTTTCAGTGTTTGAAATATGGCAACCCTATTCCTGTCTAAGTGCAGAACCTTACATTTGTCCCTAATCAAATTCATGTTGTTAGTTTGGGCCCATTTCTCCCATCTGTAGTCATCTTGAATCCCAATTCTGCCTTGTGTGTCATCAGCTACCCCTCCTAGTTTTGTGCCACATGCAGATTTGATGAGCACGCCCTCAATTCTTTTGTCCAATTATTTATAAAGACATTGAACAACAATTGGTCCAGGACATAAACCTGCGGCACCCCAATTTTCACATTTTTCTTGGATGACAAAGAATCATTAGTGAGCACTCTTTAGGTTTGGTCAATCAACCAGCTACAAATCCACCTAATAGTTACTGCATCCAACTGGAGGGACTTTGCCCAAAGCCTTACTGAAATCAAGATGCACTACATCCACAGCATTCCCCTGATCCACCAAGCTTGTAACTCTATCAAAAAAAGAAGTGAGATTCGTCTGGCGTGACTTCTGCTTCTTATGTAGCAGATCTCTCTCAGGTGATCAAAGAGCAGTACATGGAAACAATATTTTCCTCCCTGAACAATATTTTCCTCCCTGTAGCTTGTATTCAGGGACGCGAGTGGCGCTGTGGGTTAAACCACAGAGCCTAGGGCTTGCCAATCAGAAGGTCAGCAGTTCGAATCCCCGCAACAGGGTGAGCTCCCGTTGCTCAGTCCCTGCTCCTGCCAACCTAGCAGTTCAAAAGCACGTCAAAGTGCAAGTAGATAAATAGGTACCGCTCCGGCGGGAAGGTAAACGGCGTTTCCGTGTGCTGCTCTAGTTCGCCAGAAGCGGCTTAGTCATGCTGGCCCCATGACCCGGAAGCTGTACACCAGCTCCCTCGGCCAATAAAGCAAGATGAGTGCCGCAACCCCAGAGTCGGACACGACTGGACATAATTGTCAGGGGTCCCTTTACCTTAGCTTGTATTCAGTGGCATAAACACTGGCCGGGGGCACATTGTGGCTGGTGGGATGGAAAGCAAGGAGGCTGATGGTGGATGGAGTCAGAGCTGATGGTAGGTGGAGTCAACTCATTCTGGTTTCATCCTCATTCTGTGCATTGCAAGGACAAAACAGACTAAGGAGGGGGAAGCTGACAGCCAAGGACCAGCTGGCTCTGGGCTGGTTAGAAGGCAGGCAGGCGTGGCCTGGGTGAGGTTGGTGGGGCAGCCCCCCATTTGTCCTAATGGACTAGCTGGTGGCATATCCCCTCCAACCAGTCCCTTCCTATCACATTTCATATTTAAGAAATTTATAATAAGAATTAGAAGGAATACAATTTTCATCCCATTCTTCTTTAAGTCTATATCTTGATCTTTCCCCTCCTTCTTTATTTCTTAAATGAAGCTTCCATAATTGTGCGAGTTTTAATTTTTGCCTTCAGGGCAAAATGCACATTAAGTTACACTTCAGCCAAGCTGGGCTATGAATAGAAAGATAAGGCTGAGCAATTTCGCCTGGAGAAGGATGAGAAACTGTGTGGCTCTTTTTTAAAAAACTTTTTTTTTAAGGAAGAAAGAAAAGGTTATGATAATGAAGTGGTATCTTATGACTCCAAATGTACGGGCGAGTCTTGCCTGAAACAGTGTATCTCTCTGTTCCAAGGCACAGCAAGCATAGCAGGTGCGCAAATTAAAAGGGGGGTGGGGGAATCCACAGATTTTAAAGGGAATATAAATTAGAATGAAACTGTTATTATACAGACCAAAGTACAATGAGTAATGCAGGATAATTCCAAAAGAAATAAGGTGCCCTTTCCTAAGATCCTGATAAAATGTCCAAGCTGGAGGCAAACAGAGCTTTGCTTTGGGTGAAGACAGACAGAGGAGCATCCTATATCCTAGTAGCTGCGGGTTTTTCACCTGTGCTGAGAACTCAGCTTTGAAACTTGCCATAGCAAGCATGGTGTCAAATGGTGCACAGCTCAGCCGTAAAGCTGACTGGGTGACCTTGGGCCAGTCACAGTGTCTCCTGAGGTTGCTGTGATGACAAATATGGAGAGGAAGGGGAAATCATGTAAGTTGCCTTGAACTCTTGGAGGAACTGAGTTCCTTGGGCTCTGGGTGTGTTTTGCCTGCCAAAATGCGTTTTCGATAAGGCCTCTGGGTTGTCGGAATGATGGATAGAGAGGCTGCACGGTGTGTGTAGAAACGAGTCAGCTGCAAAAAAGGAAAACGTAGGTGTTTTGCTCTGCTGACTTTTGCCTCAGATCCTGCCCACCACTGACTGGCATGTGGCCCTCAAAAGGTTGACCAGGAGGCAATGCAGCAGCCCTTGGTTAGGAGGGCTTCTCACCTCCCCACCTCTGTTTCAAAGGTTAAAGCCCTAATGCAGAGCTTTCCAAACTTTTCATGTTGGTGGCACACTTTTCAGAAATGCATCATTTCACAACATAGTACCGTATTTTTCGCTCTATAACACGCACCCGACCATAACACGCACGTAGTTTTTAGAGGAGGAAAATCCGTAGGCATGCCACCCGTAGGCATTCCCTCCATAACACGCACAGACATTTCCCCTTACTTTCTAGGAGGAAAAAAGTGAGTGTTATGGTGCAAAAAATACGGTAATTCAGCTTCACTAGCAAACCAGGGGTTAAACTAACCTCTTTCCAGCCCCAGAAGGAGTGCAGGGAGGGTTTGCATGACACACCTACACACCACAACATGACTGTTGTGACACGCAGTTTGGAAAGCTCTGTTGTAATGGCTGGGGGCCTGGAGGTGCCTCTTCCATATACCTACCTGCACCTTTTCATTGGAGGGCCTTATCCAGCTTACTAGAGACAGGGCCTTTTCACTGGTGGCACCCCAACGATAGAATGTTTTCCCCACAGAGTTTTCGCCTTTCACCTACATTTAGGAGCTTCTCTGCACCAGGGGAAAACTTTTTTTCTTCTCCCAGGTCTTATTTGCGGGTCTTCTCCGTGCGTTTAGTTCTTTAAACTATAACGTTTCCCCCCCCTTATGGGTTTTAGGGTTGTTTCATTTATTTTTCTCAAGCTGCGTGGTTTAATGCTAGGTGGGATTCCCCCCCCCCCCCTTTGCTAGTTCTATATTGGTGCTGTTCATACATTGATTGCTTTAAAATTATGATTGGAGGGGTTATTTTAATCGATTGTATTTTCAATTTGCAAATTGTCCGGGGGACGTAGTTGACTGGATGGTATATAAATGCATTGATTAGTTAATTAATTAAATGCTGTGCATGTGAAAGAACCTAGGTTGAATCTCCATGGTAGGCCTGGAGCAGACCCCCCTTGTCTGCAACCCTGGATAACCTTTACTGCCAGTGTCAGTAATGCACAGCTAGGTGGAGCAATGATCTGACCCAGGATACATTCACACAGCAGTTTATTCCCTTTCCCCAAGGTTTCCCTAAATGTTAATTTCTGAATTATATTTGAACTTTGATGTCATGTAAAAGCTACTGTGAAAGGAACATTCGAAAACATAACAGAAGAGCTAGCATTATAACCAGAGAAACTAATGCAACACTCCCCAAATCAGAATGCACCCGCAGTACAGTGGTACCTCGGGTTACATACACTTCAAGTTACATACGCTTCAGGTTACAGACTCCGCTAACCCAGAAATAGTGCTTCAGGTTAAGAACTTTACTTCAGGATGAGAACAGAAATCGTGCTCCGGCGGCATGGCGGCAGCAGGAGGCCCCATTAGCTAAAGTGGTGCTTCAGGTTAAGAACAGCTTCAGGTTAAGAACAGCTTCAGTTTAAGAACAGACCTCCGGAACAAATTAAGTACTTAACCCGAGGTACCACTGTATAAGGCAACACTGGAGAGCTGCCCATTTTGTGAGTGTCGCTATCATAAGTGAGGCTGAATGTGATTAATGGTTCATGTTAACATTGGATACTGGAGCGTCAGGGGTGATTAATTTTTCCCCCCTGGTTAAAATCACCTGCGATGTATCTGAGTCAGTGATTTTGGAATCGAGGTCAGATAATCTATATGGTCCCTCTACTTTGACGTGCCGTGATATTTATAGGAAGCGCCCCGGTATAAATCACCACATAATGCCCATGATAATACATCGCTGCCATGCATTTGTCATGCTCTATTTTACAAATCACACAATTAGCCAGCTTCTAAATTGGTGAAAGACTGAAAGAGAGAGAGGAAGCCCATTTGCTGATAAAAGTCTGCTCAAGTTTCAAATGGCTCCGCTCTGCATTGATGTAATTATGTTTAAAAAAAATAAAATCAAACCAGACGCAGTCAAGTAATTGAAATTCTCAACTTTCTGGTTTATTTTCCCCAAAGTGGGTGGGGTGGGGGAACTTAATCATTGGGGTGAGGTGCTGGTATGTTGAGAACTAGGAGGATATAGACCTGGTTCCCATCATTGTCAAACCATCCACTCCTTAACAGCTGATTGGCTTCTATGATTGTACAGACAACCAACCACACCCTGGGCCCCCAATCCCTCTCACGACCAAGGAAATGTAGCAAGTGAACAGAAAGAGACCCTATCCAGCAGAAGCTGACACAAAACCCCACACATACACTGTAAAAATACAGTGGTACCTCTGGATGCGATCGGGATCCCTTCCGGAGCCCCGTTCGCATCCAGAAGCGAACACAAGCCACGTCTGCGCGGGTCGCGATTCGGCGCTTCCGCACATGCGCGTGACATCATTTTGAGCATCTGCGCATGTGTGAGCAGCGAAACCCAGAAGTAACGCGCTACAATGGTACCTCGGGTTACAGGTGCTTCAGGTTGCATATGCTTCAGGTTACAGACTCTGCTAACCCAGAAATAGTACCTTGGGTTAAAAACTTTGCTTCAGGATGAGAAGAGAAATCGTGCTCCAGTGGCACGGTGGCAGCAGGAAGTCCCATTAGCTGAAGCGGTGCTTCAGGTTAAGAACTGTTTCAGGTTAAGAACAGACCACTGGAACGAATTAAGTACTTGACCCGAGGTACCACTGTATATATATTTCACCACCACCACCCCTCCTTCTTCTTGACCTTATAGCAATAATCCTCAAACTCTGCCCTCCAGATGTTTTGAGACTACAATTCCCATCATCACTGACCACCAATCCTGCCAGCTAGGAATCATGGGAGTTGTAGGCCAAAAACATGTGGAGGGCTGAGTTTGAGGAAGTCTGCCTTATAGTGTACTCAACACAAATGTCTCATAACAAATGTAACTGATCTGTAAAAAAAGATTGTACAACCTGAAAAAGAGACAAGAGACTTTTGTAAACCAAGGAAATCTTTAATAAAAAATCATTAAATATAAAACATAAGACTTGGCTAAACAAGCACTTTATAATCATTAATGCTGTTGTGTTGAGGAGAAATGTCTGTCCCTGTGGGCTCTGGCTTGGCTCCATCATAGATGGGAGACAATAAGAGCACCCATCCCCAATTAAACTGTGCTTTTGTTTGAAGCAAAGATTTAGGCAACCTGTAGCTGAACCTGTAGTTTTCCAGATGTTGTTTGCTGATTCCATCAGCCCCAGCCAGCCTGGCAATGGTTGGCACTGATTGGTCCAACAACTTTGCATCACAGGTTCCCTATTCCTGCTCTTAAGCCGCCTTAGAATGTACCTTAGCCACATTCACAAAGGGGTGGCATGTCTTGTTTCACCACTTGAGATGAAATGGGAATGCTGTCCCACCCTGCCCACCTCTGCCATGCCACTTCCACCACCAATTTCCCACAAAATCTCACACACTCCATGAGATGTTGCCAGAAGCCAGTGGCAGAGGTCCCGGGTGGGGTAGGGTACCTGCAGGGGTGCCATCTTGGTGGATTCTGCCGCCTGAGGCAGCTGCTTCACCCTGAATTCACTCTGTAATAATAATAATAATAATAATAATAATAATAATAATAATAATAATTTAATAATAATTTATTATTTATACCCCACCCATCTGGCTGTGTTTCCCCAGCCACTCTGGGCGGCTTCCAACCGAATATTAAAAACAATACAGCATCAGACAATAAAAACATCCCTAAACAGGGCCGCCTTCAGTTGTCTTTTAAAAGTAAAATATTTGTTTTATTGCCTTGACATCTGATGGGAGGGCGTTCCACAGAGCAGGTGCCACTGCCGAGAAGGCCCTCTGCCTGGTTCCCTGTAACCTCATTTCTGGCAGAGAGGGAACCACCAGAAGGCCCTTGGTGCTGGACCTCAGTGTCCAGGCTGAACGATGGGGGTGGAGACACTCCTTCAGGTATACAGGACCGAGGCCATTTAGGGCTTTAAAGGTCAGCACCAACACTTTGAATTGTGCTCGGAAGGAAACATACTGGGAGCCAATGAAGATTTTTCAGGACAGGTGTTACCTATATGGTCTCGGTGGCAGCTCCCAGTCACCAGTCTAGCTGCCGCATTCTGGATTAGTTGCAGTTTCCGGGTCACCTTCAAAGGTAGCCCCACGTAGAGCGCATTGCAATAGTCCAAGCGGGAGATAACTAGAGCATGTACCACTCTGACAAGACAGTCCACGGGCAGGTAGGGTCTCAGCTTGCGTACCAGGTGGAGCTGGTAGACAGCTGCCCTGGACACAGAATTAACCTGCACCTCCATGGACAGCTGTGAATCCAGAATGACTCCCAGGCTGCGCACCTGGTTCTTCAGGGGCACAGATACCCCATTCAGGACCAGGGAGTCCTCCACACCAGCCCGCCCCCTGTCCCCCAAGAACAGTACTTCTGTCTTGTCAGGATTCAACCTCAATCCGTTAGCTGCCATCCATCCTCCAACTTTAAACAGTCACGGCTTCCCCCAAAGGATTCTGGTAGCTGTAGTTTGCTAACAGCATTGTTAGGAGAGACCCCCTATTCCCCTCTCGGAGCTACAATTCTTAGAGCAGTTTGTCTCTCCCTCTTAACAGGAAACTCATGAGAATTGCAGCTCTGCGAGGGAAAGGATGCTTAACTTCTTGGATTTGTTATTTACGGCAGTTCCTTTTCCACTCTCTGAGTCCAAGGAACAGCAATGTCCTTTTGACATCTCTGAGCTGCATTCATGAAAACTGATTTATCAGAGCTTTTGCCTTCTTGTTATTTTTAAGATCATTCCACCTAACACTCAATTCGCCTCTGGCCGGCGGGCCTGCTCCGCAGCTTCTCCTATTACGGAAGCAAAGCTGTTGGCTTGTTTTCATTTATTTCTACCTTGCAGATTTGGGCTTTAGCAATTGGCATGATTCATGCCTTTGTAACCTTGAAGATTGCCGGCTGCAATGCGGTCTGTGTGGGGCTGCCCCTGAAGACTTTCCACATCTACAGCTGGTGAAGAACAGAGCGAGTGACCTCCTAATAGGGGTGAGCTGCTGGAAGCAGTTGTACCAGAGAGACTCAAGATGGAAGGGGAAGCAATCTCCTTGCAATCACTTTCAGAGGTTACCTAGATGGGAGTCTCTCGAAAAGGGGAGGGGTGTCCCTCCGGCTTCTGGTCGCAAAAATTGAGCTTAATATACTATTCCGGCTTCCAATAGCCCTTCAGAAACACTTCAAGGTTTTGATTTTTTAAAAAAACATAAGAAAAGTTGGGAACCAGGTACAGTAAAGGCTGGGGACAGGCAACAGTCTCGCCCGCATACGCCAACCCAGTTAAAAGTGTTGTACATTGAGGAACGGGACGCGGGTGGCACTGTGGGTTAAACCACACAGCCTAGGACTTTTTTAAAATAAAGGCTATGCAAGATTTTGCAGTGTTATCAAACTGGAACTGATGACAATATAAATAATCCGTATACAATTATAGATCACTGTGTGAAACAAATACAGACATAAAAGAAAACCAAAATTAATAGAGAACTGGTATGTGTGGAAAGTAGCGGCTAGAACTATTTCTAGCATAGACAAAAAGGGTAAACAAGACAAGGTTACAGAATATGGACCCTATTATACTAAGGGAAATAATTAAAGTATTCAAATGCCCTCAGTCACTGTCCAAGCCATATTTGTTTGTAGGCTGAGCAGGGTCCTCTGCCATATTCCTCCTTGCCTATCAATGAAATAAATAGGCTGAAGACTGGACCTGGGAACCAGGTGCTCAACTGCTGAGCTGTTGTTGTTGTTTAGTCGTTTAGTCGTGTCCAACTCTTCGTGACCCCATGGACCAGAGCACGCCAGGCACTCCTGTATTCCACTGCCTCCCATAGTTTGGTCAAACTCATGCTGGTAGCTTCAAGAACACTGTCCAACCATCTCGTCCTCTGTCATCCCCTTCTCCTTGTGCCCTCCATCTTTTCCAACATCAGGGTCTTTTCCAGGGAGTCTTCTCTTCTCATGAGGTGGCCAAAGTATTGGAGCCTCAGCTTCAGGATGTGTCCTTCCAGTGAGCACTCAGGGCTGATTTCCTTAAGAATGGATACGTTTGATCTTCTTGCAGTCCATGGGACTCTCAAGAGTCTCCTCCAGCACCAGAATTCAAAAGCATCAATTCTTCAGCGAACCGCCTCCTTTATGGTCCAGCTCTCACTTCCATACATCACTACTGGGAAAACCATAGCTTTAACAATGCGGACCTTTGTTGGCAAGGTGATGTCTCTGCTTTTTAAGATGCTGTCTAGGTTTGTCATTGCTTTTCTCCCAAGAAGCAGGCGTCTTTCAATTTCGTGACTGCTGTCACCATCTGAAGTAGCTCAACCGCTGAGCTACAGCCAGATAAAAAAAACCCTTCAAACTAACACACATAACAACAATAATAATTGCACGCTACCCATCTGAGTGGGTTGCCCACACAAAGCCCACAATATCAGGAGAACTGCAAATATGCATCACTTCCCTTAAAGGAAAGCTCTACTTCCACCGCGTCGGGATGCAATAACCGTAGTTCCATTACTCCAATCCTTCTTCATGATAAACTTACGTTGCATGTCTGTGCTCTCCTGAAGCAGAGCTCTAAGCTCCGGACAATTTCTGCAAGGCAAAAGCTGATGCCAGAGCGCCACCTACGGGCATTTTTCAATAACTCCCACAGCATGGCAGAGCCACATTTAATTTTGGGAGAACACAATTCTTACAGTGCCATCTGCTACAGATCAGATCAGATCAGAAGAAAATCCCCTTGAGTTCAGCAGGACTCACCCCCCCGACCCCCAAGTAATTGTATGGGGGCTTTTTCAGCCCAAGAGTTACATTCCCCTATGAGCAGCTTTTTTGGAGGTGCATTCCAGGACTGGAAGGGGAAGGGAAGGGGAAGCCCAATTGATGGGGACAAAGGAAAATGTGGCTGGAGACAGTGGCAAAGCTGCATGCTCCGGAACCGGGGGCGGAGAGCAGGCGGGGGCGTGGCATGTCGCCTGTGGGGGCGTGGCGTGCATCCCGGGGGCGTGGCGAACAGCACGGTGGGGGTGTGTGGCATGAGTCCAGGGTGGCAGCCGCAATGGTACCCCCTCCCCGATGGTGCTGGGGGCAGTGCGCTCCTCCGTTCCTCGGCCAGTGGCTGGAGAATCAGGCTAAATGGCTCAATAGTCAGACCTAATATTTGTTTGTTTGTTTCGTTAAATTTGCACACCCCTTGATTGTAAAAAGAAAAAGAAAACCCCTCAAAAGATAAAACAGTAAAATCAGAAAATAATTACAATCCTGCTATAAAACATACTGAAGTTAAAATACTAAAACGGATTGAAATGGCCTCAACTTTCTAAGCATCTAGGTCAGCTTGTCTAAACAGGAATGTTTTCAGCAGGGCCCAAAAAGAGTAAAATATGAAGGCGCCTGCTTGATCTCCATAGGCAGGGAGTTCCAAAGTTTAGGATCTGCCACACTAAAAGATTAAGTTCTTACATATGCGGAATGGGTAATTTGCGGCACAAATTTGTAGAGCCAATTCCGCCCATCAAAGTGGTTGAGTGGGCACATGTAGGGAAGGCAATTTCGTGGGTAAACTGGTCCGAAGTTGTTATGGGCTTTACATACTAATAGCGACCCCTTGAACTCAACCTGCTGTCAGATCAGCAACCAGTTCAGCTCTCTGAGCACAAGTGTCAGAGTGTCAGGCCTAATGAGCACAGCAGCTGATCCTCTGTAGGTCATGCCCCATGGACATAGGCGCCGACTCCATGGGGCTTGAGGGGGCCCGAGCCCCCTCAAAAATTTGTTTGGGGGGGCTCCGCCCCCCCAATAATCTCCGGCGCCCCTCCAGCAGAGTGCCATCGCCGCCCCTCCCCCAGCCCAAAATGCACAGGGTCGGGCTGCATGCCTCCTGCCCTCCCTCCCGAGCAAAAGCTCCACCCAATTTCCGCTCCGGAGCTGATTAATAGGCGCAGCACGCTCTCCCCTATTCGCTCACGAGGAGGCGGCACCACTTTATTTGCATATTCATGAGCTTATTTATTATTCATGAGCTTTCCCGGGCCCCCCCCAATATTTTTTATAAGTCCACGTCCCTGCCCATGGATCAGTTGCTGAAACAGAAAGCCCCCACCAACCCACAACTGTCTAAATCCCCTCCTCTCCCAGGTTCCCCCCAAGCAATCAGAGGCTATGCCTATGTGCAGCCAACCTCTCTTCTTCCCTCATCATGCCTCTTCTGGTTCTGGGAGACAAGCAGGGACAGGGGTGCTAACTTGAATAAAATATTGCCAGGGAGGCAGGCATGCCCTGCCCTGCATAATTGATCATATGAAGCGATGCATGCACACCATTTGAAAGACAATACCCATCAACTTGGGAGGGGGTGCCCCCTCAAATATTTTATTGCTAGGGCCAAAGCTTGTCTCACACCCTAGCTGTGGCTGATGGGAGCTGTAGTTCAAAAACTTCTGGAGGGCACCGGATTGGCAAAGGCCGGTATAGATGCTGCATGTGATAATAATGATTAAAAATGAGGCAGACTGAGAAAGCTCAAGCCAGCTATGCAAAAGAGGAGCAGCATGACTGCGCTGACTCATTTAAGCTGCTTGTGTGTGTGTGTTTAAGAAGCTGCTAAGGCGCATGTTGTTATTAACAGTCTTATTTATTAGGACTTTTGGCTGGTATATGCCACTGGCAAAAAGCCCCATTTTGATTGCTCATCAAAGCAGGACTCATAATTTCAACGGATCTGAGAGCAAACAGAATGGAAGGAATTGTCTTTTTAAATGCTTGATGATACAATATTGATATTAATAATAATAATAATAATAATAATAATAATAATAATAATAATAATAAATTGATATCTGTTGTGCTTTCAGGTCAGCTTCCTTGTCCGTTCATTTTGCATCTAATCTCCCTCTGATTTCACTTAACCCTCCCCCCCCCCCATGTTCATATATGTTTGACAATTCAGGGTTGCACTTCACACAACTGTAGACTGTAGCCTACAAACACTCATGCCACATCACATTCCTTCGTTGTTAATGTGCTGCAAGATTCTGATGTTTTTGCTACGACTCGCTAGCTACTCTTCTGGAAGTTGCCCCCTGTAACATGTCCTGGCGTCAGAGCAGCCCGGTACTTCATTTCGACACATGCCACTTTAAATTATGCTGCCCCCGTGCCAAAAGATGAATAAGTGTGCTAAGATTCTACGGCAAACATGCAGGCTTTTCTCAACAAATGAGTCAGTATAGTGAAAGGATGGCTTGAAGATGGAAGTTTTTTTTAGCAAGCACTGCTTTATAAAACTAGTAGTTTTAATAAACACGAGCATGGTTATGATTATTTGTCTTTCACAGATACATTTCAGGGCAATGTGCAAAATTCTCCAGCATCACAGATGCATGCCACACTCTAAGTAACAGGAAAGAAACTTCCCTACTTTGACTCCTCTACCTTCCGTGGTTGAACTGGATTCATGTTCTCCAAATGTTACTGTATTTTTCACTCCATAAGGTGCACCTGACCATAGTTTTTAGAGGGGGAATGCAAGGAAAAAAATATTATTTAAAGGGAGCACTGAGCAGAGTCTGTATGCATCCCAGGCTCTGCTCAGCGCTCCCTTTCATGAGCCATGTGGAGCGTGTGTGCGGCGCTTGCAGGCTTTTCCCCGAGGAGCGCTCCCTCTAGCTGTTCTGGCTTCTGGGGTAGCCCCAAAGCCTCCGCAGGGGAGCGGGATGAAGGTTCCCCTGCGGAGGCTTCGCACAGCTATGCCAGAAGCCAGGTCAGCCAGCGGGATCCCCTTCTCGGGGAAAAGTCCCGAAGAGCCGCACACACGCTCCACGCGTCTCTTTAAAGGGAGCGCTGAGCAGAGCCTCCCGCCTGCATTCGCTCCATAAGATGCACACATATTCCCCCTTACTTTTTAGGAGAGGAAAAGTGTGTCTTATAGAGCAGAAAATACGGTAATTCTTTGTTCAAGGTCTGGGCTCACCGAAGACAGCAAGGAAAACTCAGGGGCTTTGGTGACGCACGCATTTTGCTGACCACCACCCCTCCTCACACATGTGATGATTGCAGGGAAAGTGGATGGAACAGGGGCAACACATTTGCTGCTTGAGGTGAAGGTCAAGATGCCCCTGGCTCCCTTCCACATACAGAAGTCACCCAGGCTAGCAGACGAATATTTCTTCTTCAAGCCTGGCTATGGGACAGCATCATCAGCCTGAAGGTAGCTGTCTATCTTAGGGGTGAAGTACAGGACATGTGGCAGACACAGCGCCATTCTCCAACATTTTGCCACCACCCTGTGTTGGCTGCATTGCTCTGCCCAATAGTAGAGCCAGGACTAGCTGTTCCTATCAGCTCAACACAGCTGAATCTCACCCACTTGGGGCAAATCCATGGCTCACACCTACAGAACAGCCTTGAATGCTGTTAGGCCTGTGCCAAACATTCGTTTGGGGACTAGATAAAAACTCTTACGTCAAACCAACGTTTTCAGCTACCCCACACAAGTAGATAGGTAAATCAGCTAAAACAGCTTCATATGTCCGGCTGTGGCTGGCTGAGAGGTGCCCAATTCTGTGGTTGCATTTCCTGTTCTGTATTGCAGATGTCTTAAAATGTAAAGCTATGCTTTACTTTAATAGTGTAGATTTGTCGTGGAGGAATTGCCATGTCCAGCCTTTGCTTCTCTAGGGGGTGGAATCTCTTTAATGGTAAGAGCAGTTTGACAGTGAAAGCAGTTACCAAGTGTTGGCAGGATCTCCACTGGAACTCTTGAAGATGTTGGAGTCAGATGCTTTAGCTTCCCTACATCAAACAGGGTGTTAGACTGAATCATGTCCCCTCCAGTTACCATGGACTTCAGTTCCCATCAGCACTAGCTAGCCTGGCCAATGTTTAAGGATGGGAGCTGTAGCTCAACATCTTAAGAGCATTGATAAATTCAGGACTAATCTGTCTCTCCAATGCTGCAATTCTATATTGTCCAAGAAAATGTGGATCCCTGCCTCTAAAGCAAGTGTTTCTATCGCTGCTGGAAAATGGCCTTTGGGATGTAGTCATATGAGTGAAGTCACGGACTTGGTGGATGCAGAAGAGTGGTGGGAGGAAGCAGTTGAGGAACCCCCAGGAGAACTCCCAGGGGAAGAAGGCTCAGAGCAAGGGGACTGGTGGTGGGACAACAATGAGTGGTCAGAGGGAGAAAAGAGGGCAGACTAGGAGGTGGTGTTGGAAGCAGAAGAGGTAACAGGGTTTAGTGAGCAGGAAGAGGCTGTGGCAGAGAGCAGTTCAGACTGGAGGCTGGAAGACACCAAGAGGCAACAATGAGGTAGGCAGCTAAAGAAGCCAGGGAGTCTCCCCTTCCAGCTGAGACTAGCTCCCCTCCCCATCGGTCTCCTAGAACACACAGAGAAATGAAAAGGGCAGAGCAGATACTGGTTGTGCATGGACAGAGTCTTCAACTGCTTGGGAAAGACCCTGGAGAAGATGAGCCTTGGGGAGTGGTGGGGACCTTCAGTCCTTGAAACTGCCTCATTGGCCCAAGACCTCTTTTGGCTTCTTTAAAGAGTTAACTTCACTGACACTGTTTTTTATTGCTGATCTATTATGTTTGACTCCAGCTCCTGACGAAGTGTCATAGAGAAAATAAAACCCTTTGTTATTCACCGCAGAACTCCATATGCTCAGACGTTCACCCTTTCTAGGTTTCCAGCTCATATTGCTGCAAATGTAAGCTTTAACAGAAGAGTGGGGAGCCGTGGCCTTCCAAATGCCGTTAAGACTCCAACTCCCATCAACCTCAGCCACCATGATCTATTTTCAGAGAGGATGGGAACTGAAGGGCAAAAATATCTGATGTGGGATTAAACATTGCACATCCCATCTGTGCAAGCATTGCAGCTTGCCCAATGGAACAATACCCCCTCTTCTCCCACAGCATGTTCTGGGTGTTCTCTTGACTTCCCCAACCCAAACCCGTTCCAGGGGACACATGGGGAGGAGGGGGAAGAAAGCCCCATTTCCATTGCCAGTGCTTATTAGGAGTATCCCCTCTCCTGTCTAAGTTCAAATACCATGGGGCTGGCTTTGCTGGGAGGTAGGGAGGGGCATCAAAAATCTTCCAGCTTTAGCTGAAAATAGGATTAATGACACAACCTCAGAATGCGGTGAGGGCAAGCATAACCTGGATTGTGAAGCGGTTGGCCATTATGTGCTACAATCCCTCCACAAAAATGAGCTCAATGTTTAAATCCCCACTCCCCCCAAATCAAGCTTTTAGGAGAGCAATATGCTTCTTTACAGATCATAACACAGAAATTCAGATGTTTAACAAATCAGATGCCAAGCAGCTGCATTTTAAATTAACATATATTTTACTGTCTCAATCACAGCAACCTCATACAGTAAGATACACATAAAAGTATAGTTTGCATGGTATCACTTGCAATTTAACACTGTTAAATACCACAGGTATTCCATGACAAATATGTACACAGGACTGTTTTTTTTCTTTTTAAAGCAATATAATTAGTCCCTGCTAGGTTCACTGTATAAATTACGTGGCATCACAGTTTTTGTTCATTTAGTGTCATGTGAGTAGCAGTATGGAACCTGAACAAGAGAGGAACTAGAAGCTGTACAGTATAGCAGCCAAGTAAAGACAGGCATGGTACTTGGAAGAGGCTAAGCAAAAACGGAACACATCAAAATGAACTCTACAGGCTGATACTTTAGAAAGAGTGAAATTATTTTAAATTTGGCATTATATACACATTTTATCTACAGGTATATGAATATATGCTTCTAAAAAAAAATCCATCTAAGATTATGAAAACCTTCATCGTTCACTTAAGCAATGATTTTACATGGACCTTCCCAGCCAGCAAGCTAATGCCTGCAAAGAAAATAAAATGCTGAATGCAGTAGTATGCCATCACTATAATCTCATTTCTACTTTTCTCAACCATGTATTCTTTTCTTGGTAACGCTTTGCTGTTGGCAACATTCCAGAAAGATCATGTGAGACAGTGTATTTGATGCTCAGTCACAACAAAGAATTTCACCAAATCTACAATGTGTTTAATCCCTTTATGTTTCTGCCACCCCCACCCCCGCCATACACTGGCTATTCATGTAAGCTTCTGTTACAGAAAGGGTGAAAGGACTGCAAGTCTTAGAATCAACAACCACACTCTTAAAAATTAACAGCTTTAAGGTCAAATGTAATCTGCCACAAAGTTCAAAACTCAATGCAATGGCATAGCAATTAAACATAAAGGGTGAATTATTAAAAAAGGAGTGTTTGATATCCTTTGTGGCTTAAGAAATTTCACTTGGCCGGGAATGGTGCAATCCCTGTTATTTTAACCATCATTATTTCTAGTGTGATGTGGCTGTGTACTTTATGCAAACACACTCCCGTGAGCACGGATGGGAGAAAGCATGTATGCATAGCCGAATCTTCTACATCCTTGTTGTGGCTAAATATCATTACAAGGGGAAAAGCTTCACTTCTGCATGAAACGGTTGGAGCCAAGTGACTTGCCCACCTCTCTGACAAAGCTCCAGAGGCAGAATTTCAAACCAGGTGAAAGAAGCAAAGAGACTAATAGATTTGAGGGACATCTGTCTACCACAACAGCTGTAATAAGCTGTAGGTGAAATACAGTACAAGGAAAAAATAATGTTACCTGAAAAAATAACCCAGAGACTTCATTTACAGGACCTTATATATATATATATTTTAAAAAACCACAACATACTGAATATATTTATTAAAAAATAATCTGCTTCCAAATCACCTATTTACAGTAGAAAGAACTGGATTTGATACATGTGCAAACAGAAGGTGAATCTGATCATAATTCATTGGGAACACTCCAGGCGTAACGTAACACATACTGATTCACTTCTTAATACAGTGGTGCCCCGCAAGACGAACGCCTCGCAAGACGGAAAACCCGCTAGACGAAAGGGTTTTCCGTTTTGCAGGCGCTTCGCAAAACGAATTTGCCTATGGGGTTGCTTCGCAAGACGAAAAAATCTTGCGAGTCCCCGCGGGTTTTTTTCGCTCCCCCCCTTTCCCTAAGCCGCCTATCAGCTGTTCCGCTGAAAAACCCGCTTAACAGCTGATCAGGGAAAGCCGCTAGACCGCTGTAGCGCTAGTCAATGGGCTTGCTTCGCAAGACGAAAAAATCGCTAGACGACAAGAATCGCGGAACGGATTCTTTTCGTCTTGCGAGGCACCACTGTACTAGAACAGTTTAAAAAACCAACCACACACACAAGGTGTATTGGCAACACCGAAAAATAAAGCAAATATTCAGTTTAGAATTTGATTTTATATGCTTGAGATGGTGAAGGAAAAGTAGAAGAGACACAAGGAATAGATGCCATGGTGATTTTGCCTTTTGGAGCTTAAGTAATGCTATTAATTTTCCTTTTTTAAAATAAAAAAATCACTTTTTTGGCAAACACAAAGGAATATTCCGCGCAAGTTACCAAAACAGACAATTTCACAATTCACTGAAAATGCTGTTCTTAGTTTCTTGGTCATCTTTCTAGTTACTACTCTGGTGCTGTGTTATGTGGATGAGGCAGTGTGACAGCCACAAAGCACAGACATGTGATGTCTTTAGAAAAAAATGAATTGCAATGCCTGCCTGCTTCTAAAAAAAAAAGGAAAAAATTGCTCCTCTCTCCCATCTAGAACGGAAAAGCAGCTAAGAGTCACCTAAAACAGTAGCAGCAGTGTCAATTATTGAATAGACAACATTTGTAAAGTCACATCATTGAAGACTGGCACTATGTTAAGATGTATATGTCCAATGTTAGGGCATGTCTACTTTTTTATTTCTCCTAAGAGGGTCAGTAGGATACTTCTAGCAACATCAGAATGTTTTGTGTTTTTAGCCCTTTTGTCCCAAATTACAGGATTTCCAAAAAACAAAAGATAAAAATAAAGGTCTATCTATAAACCATGTGTGGTAGCTGGTTTGATTTATAGTTTAACTGATTGTTTGGCAAGAACCTATGAAGCTCACTTTTTCGACAGCAGGGATCATAATAGTAAGCTGTGAGGCAAGAATCGCAGGAAACTTTTGAACAAAAAGTGCATGTGTTTGTAGCTCCTGGTCTGTTGCAAAATCCACAGCGTGAAGAGCCTGAAGGTTTCGATTTTGAACTGTACTGAGACACTCGGTCTTGAGTCTGCAACATGTACTGAGGCTTCTCCCTTATCACCGACCCAGAAGATATGCCTTCACTTGCAAGAGTTTTGAGTGAATAGCTGCTCTGCTTCATTGGTGGATAGTCCTGCCTGCAGATGAGCAAGTTGTCGCACTTTTGGCAAATGGAGGTGCCGCAAGATAATCCACAGTTTTGGCACTTAAGGGAAGTGGTATCTTTGGCTAGATGTGTACGTTTATGGTAAGTCGGGTTGGCATCATTCTTTAGCAGCCATACATCATGTTTAGTGGGTTCTTGTCTCTTGAACATACTTCTAGAATCAGAGTCAGTATATAAATCTAAATCATCTTGAGGGGAATAGTAAGTACTGTATGGAATACCCGTTCTTAATATGCCGTTGGTATGGGATGAAACTGGCAAATATTCATCGGAACATCCATGCGGAGAACTTGACATGGCAAGGAGGGATGGCGAAGGACGAATTATTTCATCTTTAATGTCATCTTCAGTATCAACCAAAATGGGTTCTTTTCTGAGACTCAAGGATGTCATCAAAGGTGGCTTCTTATTTTCCAAGTAACTATCATAGGCATCCACTGATTTAGAAGCTTTGCTAACTTTGGGTTTGAAGTAATCTTTACAGCCTCTCTCACTTGCAGATTTCTGAAGTACCATTCGTGACATGGAAGTGTTTAGATTTTCTTTGCATTCTGCACGACGCTTCAAGGCATCTGAGCAGCCTCGGACATCACTGCTATTCTTTCTTTCATTTACAATATCAAGTTCTGTGTAACCTTTATCTTTCACTTGCAAATGAATTTCAATCAATTGTTCACACTCTAATTTGGCCAAGAAAAGTTCAAATGATACCATCTTTACCTGGAGGGTATCAACCATGTCTTTGAGTTTATACATAGTTCCAAGTTCTTGGATGTATCCCATTGAGTTAAGTATCTGTCTTATATCCTCATCTGGTATTGTAGACTTTACATAATAAACAAAAGGTCCTGTGTAAGTCTGAAGATGGGAAAGAGAGGGGGGAAAATGGTAAACATAGTATTCAACCAAGTGCTCAGATGTAATTCTGAAATAGTGTAGATATGTTATAACCAGTGCTTTTTCGGGGGGGGGGGGGGGACACAGACGGATGCCCCTAAACATTTTGTAAATCTTTGTACTTCTGTCCATTTACTGTATTTATTTTCCCCAATTTGAACGATAAAATGGTGATTTTCTTGAGTCAAAATGAGAGTACCCCTAAACATTTTTTTAGGGGGGAAAGGACTGGTTATAACCACATGCGGGGGTCATACACTTTCAAAAAACAGGGTTTGGTGCTAAAATTCAGAATAATTCTATGCACAATCCACTTGAGCACACTAAGGCAAATTAATTTCAATTGGTTGCATCCAAAGCACAGCTACATTGGGGTACTGTCAGCATACGGATTCCTGCTTGTGCAACAGGTCTTTCCTCCCTCAGTGTATCCCCTAAATATGTTCTAGGGATTCACAATCCTCCATAGAAGATTTGGAGCAGGCAGGGAACATTCTGTTGGGCAAGCAGAAATCCTTGTGTTGACAGGACACAATAGAGGAATACCACCCCGTGGCAATACATTCACCAGATAATTTTACCATACCAGCTGCTCTCTGATTCAGCTTCTACAGTTAAGTATGATGCTACAGTAAAGATTAAACCAGGCTGAGGGTGAAACTGTGACCCAAAGGTATTCTTAAAGTCAATAGTTCTCCCATCTTCCATGATAGTAAAAAGAGACCAATACCAAACTCTCATTATTTATTCTTTCTAACTTTACATTTCATGACTGAACTTTTCATTTTTTCCCTTACAGGCCAAAGTATGGAGAGCACTAGGGAAGTGGGTGAGAAATGTACATTGAGGAATGTACTGAAGTTATTCATTTAGAATAATGAGGTGATTCTAAAATAAAATGCAATGAAAATATTCGCTGAACTCGAGTTTAGGAATTGGCAAGGCTGAATGCAGAAATCAGGGTTATAGTAACTAAACTTAAAGCCAAATTCCAGCCCAACTGAAGCTCACTGGGTAAGCTTTCCTGAATCGTGATTTCAGGTGAAAATCTACTTTGCATCCTAAATTACAATAAAGATTAACTGGTCTGAAAAAAGGACACAACTGGGCACAACTGCCCAACAGGCATTTATAAAAGCAACTAGACTTTCACCTTGCATTTATTTTGTAATCTTTGGAATAAATTTGAGTGCTACACACCTTACAGATAGAACAGACACCCTTTTAAGAGTTGAAAGCACAAATATTTAGATTACAAAAGACATATTTGCACACTCTTACCTTTATATTTTTGAACTCCTTCTTCCAAGGGTAAAGAAAAAGATTAACTCCAACTGATTCCAGAACGCCAAATGCATTTTGGAGTGACCGCAAACTTGAAGATTTCAAGGACCTAAGCGAATTTTCAACTATCTCATAAAATTTTATCAGCCGGAATCTGTAGAAGGGATCAATCTTGGGAAAACAGAGTAGGGTTGAAGCTGTCACTTGTAGACACTCATCACTAACAGAGTGCTGCTTCTTGTCAGAGGTATTCAATTTGGATTCATGAAACTGTACATACTTCCTAAATACATCGTCTTTATATTTTGCATCCATCTGAAGTTAGATTCTAGCACGCTCAAGGGCGGCTACCTCATCTCTTTCATGGCTACAGTGAGGCAGGCTGGGGAGGAGGCGGCAACGTAAGATCGTGCTGGAGAGTCTTCTGAAAGAAAAGAAGACACAAATAACTTACCATTACTACTAAAATCTGTCATCTCTCACCCTACTTTACTATTGTAAGAGCCTGCTGAATCAAGGCCAATGTAGTCTAGCATTCTGTTATCACAGTGGCCTACCAGACGCCTGTGGGAAGCTTATAAAGATGTGAGTGCAACAGCGCTCTGTCCATCTTCAATTCCCAAAGCTGGTGTTAAGAGACATGCTGCCTCTCACTGTGGCAGCAGAGCATAGCCATCATGGCTATCAGCCGCCGATAGCCTTACCCTCCACAATCTTATCTAACCCTCTTTTAAAGCCATCCAAGTTCACAGCCACCACTGCCTCCTCCGGAAGCGAGTGAATTTCAGTTCAACTATGCACTGTGTGAAGAAGTATCCTTTTACCTTTCCTGAATCTTCCAATGTTTAGTTTCCTGAGATGTTCACAAATTATCATGTTACGAGACAGAGAAACTTCCACTTTCTCCACACCATGCATAATTAGTATTAACGTCTCTATTACGTCACTTTTACTTGTATTTTCCCAGAACTAACAAGTCCCAAATGCTGCAAACTTTCGTCATAGGGGAGCAGCTTCACCCCTTTAATAATTTTGTTTCTGGACCTTTCCCAACATCTTTTTTGTAGTTGTGAATTAATAAGCCTTGGGAAACTATGAGGCAAGTGTCTCACAAGGAATTTATACAAAGAAATAAAAAGAAACCAGGAGGGAAGGATTAAAGAAAAGAAAAAGAAAAAAGGGGGGTCCAAAACAAAACCAACAATAACTGCTACAGTAGCATACTGGCCTAGTGACAGAACTGTGAATCAGAAAGCCTCCAGCTAAAATTGTGCCTTCTACTATGAACTTACTTAGGTGGCCTTAGGCAAGAAACTCATGCTTGGTCTCATCGCTAGATGTGCAACATTGGGGAAACCCCCACTTACCTTAAATGGTTGTTATAAGGATTACTGGTGTGGTATATGTAAAACTCTTTGAACATTTAGGAGGAATTTTATCTTGCCAGGTTTTTAGCAACCAAGAGTTAATGGTGTTTCATTGGGTTAGGGATCAGAACCGACAAGTAAGTCAATTCTATAAAGCCTAAAGAAAGTTTTGTTTAGTAGGTCCCTTTAGATAGAGAACTTGATGTAATCTTACTGCAATGTGACACTCTGCTATTCAAATTCATCACCCAAGTAATAAATGATGAAAAAGGATGCAACTTAGCCCTCTACATGCGATAAGCTGAATACTACACTAGGCATTTTTCTTTAATGGCTAATAAAATGAAGGCCTGTGTAATTTGAACAGTCAACTCCTACAACAATTTTCCTGCTTATGTGAAATCATCCACAACTTCGAAACCAATCATATGGGGAAATTAACATTATTGCTCATAAGAAAAAGCAGTTCCACATAGTGCCTGATCAAATGCCAAATCGTTCAGCTTTGTCTACCAGTGGTTCTGAAGGAGATTTACCCTGTAATATGAGGCACACTCCTCTATAGAAAAAATCACACTGAGTTCACTTGGACGTTTTCTAGGTAGAATTGCAGCCTGCAACACTAGACTAAGAGGTGTTGGAATCAACTACATTCTTTTGGAAAAATGTATAATATTTGCATCTCTTTTCCATCCTAATTATGACTTACCATCTGTATATGTTCAGTTCCTGCAAAGTAGCTTACTAGCACCTTCAGATGTAAATGCCAGAGCCCTGACTCTGCAGAGACTAAACTGAAGACAGTTTGCAGGAGGCCTATTCACTGTGTAAAGTTAAATGGGTATTAAATGTTTTATTTCTGGAAGCTTACAGACAAGACAGATTTTTGAAAATGTATTTACAGATCCCAGAATTTAGCCCAACATCACACCAGACAAACTTCCAAGTTTTCAGCTGCCAGAAGCCATTCTTACTGAGCCAGGCACCTGCGTTTTCTCCAGTCTCAGGCTTATCTCTTCTTATCACTATAGACTACTACAATGCAGAACACTATAAACAGGGCGTTAGCTTCTGACTCCTTTAGCAAACACTTAAGCATGCAGAATCTGTACAGGTGGAAAGCCTTGGAAATTCCCACAATACTAGTACAGTGGTACCTCGGGTTACAGACACTTCAGGTTACAGACTCTGCTAACCCAGAAATAGTACCTTGGGTTAAGAACATTGCTTCAGGATGAGAACAGAAATCGTGTGGTGGCGGCGCAGTGGCAGTGGGAGGCCCCTTGGGCTAAGGTGGTACCTCAGGTTAAGAACAGTTTCAGGTTAAGAACGTACCTCCGGAATGAATTAAGTTCTTAACCAGAGGTACCACTGTATAGTTTTGAGCCCCTCACTTTCTAAGATTATTGTACACCCTTTTCTAAATTAATTCTTCATTCAGATTGTGGACCATGAGCTGAATATATATATCCATATATATGGATGTCCCGCAACAGAAAACTGTCCCAAATAATATAAAAAAGACAAAGAAGGAGGAATTGAAAAACACCAAGAGAATAATCTTTGGAAACTTTTCACATCACAAGACCTGTGCCCCTGCGTATTACTTAATTCTTCCAGCAGAAAGTCAGTGCCTAACAATGAAGTGAACAATCAACACCTTCAAGCTATTTTGAAAAGAACTGCAAGGTGATCCTCACTCCTGAGGAAAGGTCCCCATCCCCAGGGGGTGGTAAAAAAACCACAACAGCCCTGCAAAGGTCACAGTCCTTACAATGGATGTGTGCCCCAGCTACAATTAGGCCTCTGGTCCCTTGCACAACCTAACCCGTGGTGAGAGATAGGCATGGAATGCAATCCCAGAAAGAAAGCACCAGCATGCTCCTTACTTTTCGGCCACGTTTCTCCATCAGCCCGAGCCTAAGCTGCTTCCAAGGTGCAAAGCCAAAAACAGCGCTCAGAACAGAGACACGCTTTGTGTGGCTTGTACACGGGGGGGGGGGGTAGATTTAAACGAACAATACCAGCCTCTACCCCCATTATAGAGCGAGAGGGGGGCTGGTTTTGTGCGTGTGTATATACATACATATATATTTGTGTGTGTGTGTGTGTGTGTCTCTGTCTCTCTCTCTGTGTGTATATATATACACACACACACACACACACACACACACACACACACACATCCTTAAACCTATATATATATATATATATATATACACACACACACACACACATCCTTAAACCTAGGTCCTTAAACCTAGGAGGAAGGCCAGCGTAAAAAATACAACTGCAGGGGGTGACCATCTGCCCCTAGCTCCTTCCTCAACTGGGCGGGTGTGTGAGAGAGAGAGAGAAGGGACGGCGAACGAACGAAGACCTCGGAAATCCTCACAGGCTCCCTTCGCCAAGTACGAGAAGGGACCCGGGGACCCCGGGAAGAGAACCCGCCCGAGGGGGGAGGAGTACGGACGAAGTAGGAAGACAACCCCCCCCCCCTCACCCGCCGCCGCCTTCCCCTTCGCCCCCACAGCCGGGGGTCGCCTGAGGGCCCCCCTCCCTCTCCCCAAGAGGCTTCCCAGTCCTCCTTCGGCCCCCAACCCCCCCCCCGCCCGCTGTCGCGAAGCGGTACCCACCGACTCTTTTGCCCTCCCTTCGAAATCTCGCGAGGCGCAGCGCGAGAACCCGGCGGTGCTGGCGGCGGCGGCAGCAACTGCCCCTTATCCTCCTCTTCGCCTCCCACCCTGGACCACAGACCTGCAACCGCCGCCGCCACTTTCGCCAGCCAGGAAGTCGCTCGTGACCCGGACGCGCAACATCCTGTCACTCTCTCTTCCTTGCCCCGCCTCCCAACCGGAAACCGGAAGTGAGCGCGACTCCTGTCTCCTCTCGCTCTCTCTGTGTGTGCGTCCCTCACACTCGCCCCCCGGACGGTCCGCATGGGCCTTAAAAGAAATTAAAAAAAATTCTGCCCCGCGTTCTTTTTCTCTCCCCACCACCCTCAATAAAACCGCAAAAGTGGCTTGGGCTGCGGCGGAGCATTTGAGAAAACTCGGGCCATTTGGGGCGCTGCGGAACTCCCTGCCACTTGAGAACGACGCGGAGGGCGGCGCCTTCCGCGGTGCTCCGCTTAAAAGCGTTATTTGGTTTAAAAAGCGCTTAGGAAGCGGAGGTAATTTTAATCCGTTTTAGTTCTTTGTTATGTTTGCGAAGTGATGGTTGCGGAGTTTTCTCCTCGATTCTAGGGTTTTTTTAAAAAAATCTTTTCGTCACCCGCTTTGAGGACTTTTTGGTTTGGGGTGTGTGTGTGTTTTAACGATCAAGAAGTGAAGTAAATAAGTGATAAAGTGGGCTGTGCTTTTGCGTGCGTGTATAAAGGGAGGCTGAGGATCCAAACTACCCTCAGCGTTAACATGCTGTACACGGAATGCCTCAGGGGAGAGCCACAAATTGGGCAGAAATCACATTTTAAAAAAGAAAGTAAGTTGCAACCTAAGTTTGAAATGAGCATATTCTTCTGTTTTTCCCTTTTTCCTTTTGTTTGGAGGCGGGAAGGCAACTATGCCCGCCACCTAATCGCAGCCATGCAAAAACATACCGATTCCTTCGTTTATTTCTAATTCTAGCTTCCACGGCGGGGTTGGAGGCGTTAGGCTCTTTTGGGATCTTTCCTCCCCAATCTATGAGTTGCTCTAACGTTTTTTCTAGTATCTATGCGCCGGGCGCATGCGTCGAATTCTGTGTCTCTAGCTTTTTATTTTTTATTTAAATAATAAATATTTAAACCCTCATTAGTAGCAGCATGGTACTTACTCACCTTCTTCGCTCCGCCTTTCGCTCTTGCCCGTTTCTTACTCCGGGAACACGTCCGTCAGGTGGTGATTCTGGCAGCTGCAAAGATAAGGAAGAAGGGGAGGGGTGGGGAGGGGAGAGAAGGGCTTTTCTTAAGTCGATGGAAACGTCGGGATCAGCGGGAGATTGACGTTCCCTGCACGTGTGTGACGTCATAAACCATGTAAAGACGCGGGATCCCCTCCAAAGCCGCCCAACAGCTATTTTCATTGCATCAATGCACTTATGAGCAAAATAACTTAAATGGATTTCTGCTAGGCAGTAGGACCTGTAACAAATTGTTGCAGCCTGCAGTAGGGTAGGCAGCTAGGGCACCCCATTCCCTTCTTACATACACAGCCCCCTCCCTACACACTCATCTAATGCAGTACCACAATATGTTCGGTAATTCTTGGGTTTCTCTTGGGGGAAATGGAGGGCTCCTTCCCCCTCCCCCCCCCAAAGTTATTTGTACAATTGCAAAAGTTTTTTGTACCTCCTACCTCTGTCATGTGTGGGTGATGTCATTTTCAATCCATTTGATTCAATCCCTCCTTGAATCTGCTGGCTTTCAGAAATCAAAGGCCAGACATTTTAGTAGAATATGGATGGGGTAGTATGAGGCAGGGTGTGTTAATCCAGAGAAGAATTCCAGCAAAAAAAAATCAGTTCAGAATCTGGAAGTTTCACCACCAGTTCATTGCAGTTAATTTGTAGTGGCTCAGAGCCATCTGTCCACTCCAGGGAACTAGTAGGATACATTTGTTTCACGATAATTAAAACTCAATCGCATCAATGAAATTCAGCTATGTCATTCATTTTTAATTCCACCCAACATCTTGTATTCAAAGAAGACAGAGATGAATAGCCCTATTCTTAAAAAGATCAGTATTTTTTTCCTCAGTAGCTTTGGACTTCAATGAAGAAGAAAACAGCATTCATTAATTTTTTCTTCTGCACAAAAAGCCTCCAAGCCATACATGACCAATAACATAATAAGTAAAATGTGCTCACATCCTCCAGCCCTGAAGCTAATGTCAGCAAACCCACTCTATCCTGCCTGCTGGCTGTATGATTACTTACTTTCTAGCAGCTTTCTCTGTTTTTAAACATTTCCCTTGAGGGAAAAAGAAGATTTTAAACAAATGCTGTAATAAGTGCCTGCTTCAACAGTCAGGCTGAGCAAACCTCTCTTCCTTCATGTGTTGCCTGAAGATAGATTTAAAGCCCATATCAGTGCATACATTCCGCTACATGAACCATGTTTTACTTTTGGCTCCCTAATAGATAGCCTTAGGATGCATTTATTTCATTGGGGAAATGAAACTCTGGATAAATCTTTTCCCCTTGTCAGCCTGTGCAGTTAACATACTAAGTGCTGTGTGAGCACAGTTCTATGAAAAGAACAGAAGCCTTCTGTCACCAGCATGCAATCCACGCCTTTCCATTTTCTAATTCAGCTAGTTAAGAGATGTCGCTTGGCACATCAGAAGAAACATTTGGCTCCAGAGTTACATTGTGTTCAAACACCCCCCCCCCAAAAAAAAACCACTTCCTACTTTGGCAAGCCTACCACTCCTCTATTTTTCTTCTACTTAATGCTATTTTCAAAGATTTTAAATGTAAAGATCTGCCTTCCAGAGCAGAAACTAGTATTTCACATCTACGGTGCCAGCATAATCATATATTTTCCAACCTGTTCTCTCGTTCAGCGGTGGAGGATCTCAGGCCTGGGGATTGAATGCTACCTTCCATGCCTCTGTAAACACTCTCCAGGCTTTGCCCTTCATTGGCCTTGCTTTGCACACCAAGAGTTTTTGCAAAGCTGGAATGTGTCCAGAGTGCACGGAAACACTGTTTATCTTCCCACTACTCGTGCTGGTATGCTTTCAAACTCTTAGGTTGGCAGGACCTGGGACACAGCAACGGGCGCTCACCCTGTTGCACGGATTCGAACTGCCAACCTTACAATTGGCAAGCCCAAGAGGCTCAGTGGTTTAGACCACAGCGCTACCTGCAACCCTGGGGGGGGTGTGTGTGTCTCTGCACACACCGTACATGGAGATGCCTTGCACACCCAGAGCGCTTTCTGTTTTTGAGCCTCTCTCCTGACACAGTTGCAGGCAGATTTACACAACACTGGCCACTTAATGCCATCTAACCTCCCTGCAAATAAATTCTCATTATGTCAAAGCAAGTGCTACCCCACACCTTCCAGTGCATTTTCCCCATCACTTTCCTTTTCACCAAAAGATCCTCTCTGCTGGAGAAGCAGGTTTGTTGCTCAAGAGAACCAAATTAACTATAATTGTGCGGCATACAATGTTAGTATGTGCTTGAACAGCGGTAGGCAACCTAAGGTCCATGGGTCGGATGCTGCCCAATTGCTTTCTAAATCTGGCCCACAGACGGTCTGGGAATCAGCGTGTTTTTACATGAGTAGAATGTGTCTTTTTATTTAAAATGCATCTCTGGGTTATTTGTGGGGCCTGCCTGGTGTTTTTACATGAGTAGAATGTGTGCTTTTATTTAAAATGCATCTCTGGGTTATTTGTGGGGCATAGGAATTCGTTCATCCCCCCCCCCAAAAAAATAGTCTGGCCCACCACATGGTCTGAGGGACAGTGGACCAGCCCACAGCTGAAAAAGGTTGCTGACCCCTGTGCTTGAATCTCACCTGAAAATAGTGACAGTCTAGAAGCAAGCACAGATTCCTCCTTTTGCAGTCCCTCCTTTTATCATCCTCCTATTTGAATGATGTTAAGCAGTTTGGTCCTAAATTATAATCACAATAATGAAATTATAAACCCCATTTTGAAGTTCTCCCACACCTACCATATCTTATTTCAGTGGTGTTTTGGAACTTCTTCCCCATGCTCCTTATAGGAAAGCTGTCTTCAATAGCCTTGATGCATTTATTCCCCTTAGCCTCTGCAACACAGAACAGCCTACGCATAGCTTCTGTTCATATATGAACTGATATGCGGCTGTCTTGTGTTCCTTCCCTCACACCTCAAGCAGCAACGTATGGAATCAAAGCATAAATCATCAGAAGGTGACCTGCTGCCAACAGTGACAAATATCCACAGTTACTGAAGGAAAAAGAAAATCCCCCATATTGCATGGTGATTAATTCCACCTCCCACTCCAAGCTCTCAGCGTCTGTCTTTGCTACCAATCTCCTGTATGTCACCAATGTATGAAAAATTCTAGTCCAGTGAAAAATGTGTCCCCAGGCATACAGTGTTACTGCACAATTTTAAAGTTGCTGCTGGTCACACAAGGACCTTGTAAAGCAGAGCAAGTTGACCACAAAAATCTTAATAGTAACAGTCCATTTGTTCCTAAATTGCTAATCCCAAGCAAGTGGGGATCGACTCTTATGCCAAGTACATCGTATGGCTGGGTTCTAGCTAAAGGGGAACCCTTTTATTAGAGTAAATAAATGTATTTTTTTAAAATTAGTTTTCCAATAAACCCCCACTAATAGCCAAATTATAACAATAACAGTTCATTCCCAATTATACAATTATCAAAAGGCCAATTAACTTCCATTTAATACATTTTAGTTTAAGTGGTTCCCCACATGATGGTTTGGGTACATTTCTGATATTATATCACTGCATTCCATAATCTTAATTGTAATAGTAATAATTCCTCAGTCAACAGCTACATAATTACATAATTTGTGATGTTACAATATATAAATTTATAAAGCTTCAAGTAAGGAACTCAAACTAATATCTTTATTCTGTGAAAACTTTTATATGCATGAATATTCCTTCTTTATTAGAGTAATTATATTCTAGTGTAAAATATTTGCCTGTTTTGCTTCCACTGCTCAGAATGTGATGGAGATTTATTTGTGGCATCACCAGAGAAGCAGAGATTACATTTTTAGTAGCTTGGAAGTTTAAATATCTGATGCAATGCCTAACAGTTGCTAGGCCTATAGGTCAGGTTTGATGGATGATATCCAATGGATAGTATCACTACCCTTTAATGTACAAAGGTTCTTTAAATGGACAGGGCTGCAGAAAATCAACAGATAAGGCTTTCTCCAACACTGCATCCCTGAGGGGGGAAAAACCCACCTGTATAATTCTTGACTATGGTGAACTGGGATGGAATTATTTTATAAAAGCTTCCAATCTTACCATTGGAATGCAGTAAACTTGCCCCCATTCTTGCCCAACATGTTGCTCCTTTGAGATGCCTGTGAAGTTATTTGGTTGCCTTAGTGCATAACTTACAAGGCAGCTGCCAGTGCTCATAAGACAAGGTAGTTGCATTGTGTCTTTGGACAAGTTCTTGTCCGAATACAGTACACTTCCTCTTGCAACTGAAGAGGCCATTCCCGAATGGGAAAGACATGCTGCGGTTGTCACATCTGTAAACCACAAGGGGAGAGGTCATGGCTGATGTTTAGCTTCTTATACTCATGCTCATTCTGGAGTTGTAGGAGCGATTTCCGTAAAAGTTGTGCATGGCATCTCTGCAAAATGACCAGATGTTCCTATTGTTTGCCAGAGCCTTCCATCCACTGAGAAATGTTTGCCTTGTGTTTGCAAATATTCTGACATCAGAGCTTTGGGTGACCTCTGAGTCTTTTACTATCGGCTATCTCACCTTTGGTACATGTCCATTTTGAATCTACATAGGCTCAAGTCAGCAGAGCTATCCCTGCTTGAGAGATAGCGAGATGCAAACTGCTTCTATTTAAATTATAGCATCTACCTTTATATTTGCACCTGTGCCTATAAACTAGGGAGTTTTTTTAGCGATTGCATTTTCCTATATTTTTAGCTGTTCCTTGTTGTAAAATGCAACCCGCCTCGAGTCCCTGTCAGGGGAAAGAGGTGGGGCACAAATAAATAAATGTGCAACAATAACGCAAATTTGTGTCTTCATTTATTTTATTTTCCTGCATGCAAAAGTCACCTTGCGCACTTTGTGGTCTGTCTCTGCCACCCAGTAACCAAACCCTCCCAAGTACAGTACAGCATTGCGCTTGATTTAGATTCCCAACCTTGTAAGGGAAGCCGCGCCTCCTGTGACGAAACGAAAGTCGCCGCCGCGGCCGCGCAGGCGCATTCGAACCCGGACCCGGTGGGCGTGGCCTGGGCGGCACTGGCCCTTTTAGGCCGCCGTCGCCGCCGCCTCCTCCTCCCTCCCCTCCGCTCCCGGCTTGTTGGCTAAAGCGTCGCTGCTGTCGCGCTGCCGGCAGAGTCTCTCGGAAGTGGCCTGTGGGGGAAGATGGCGCTGGCTGAGGCGAGCTCCCGGTACGCGGAGGGGGCAACGGCCGCCGCTGAGCGGCTGGACCCGCTGTCCCGCTTCACCTGCCCGGTGTGCCTGGAGGTGTTCGAGAGCCCCGTGAGGGCGCCCTGCGGCCATGTGTGAGTGCGGAACAGGCCACGGGGGCCGGAGCGGAGATAGGAGGCCGCAGGGGTGGGTGAGGTAACCATGGCAACGAAGGGCTGGTGGGGGGCGCTCTTGGGCGGAGGCCGGTTAGAACTGGACGGGCCGCTTTTTTCTTGCCAGGAGCGCAGCCAGGAGGAGGCCGCCGCCGCCGCGGCAGCTCCGTTCGCCTCTTCCCTCCTCCAGCTGCACAGCCTTCCGTTGTCTTACCAAAGCTCTGGGCTGCGGCGAAGGACGGGTTTAAGTCGCCAATGCGGTGGGGGTTATTTTTTTTTGGGGGGGGGGGAAATGGTGTTTAAACCCGAGTTTCCCCTTTTGGCCGTTCATAACAGCTCCCGAGTTAACGTGTTGGGAAGCGGTCGGGTCTCCGCCGGCCTGCCGCTTTTGCAGCTGAGCGGAGATGCTTGCAAATGAATAGGGCGTGTAGGTTCTTTCCAGAGTTAGCTTTCGGTTCCATGGGTTCTTTGCTGTGTTTACACTTTCTGTTTCGCTTTTGCTCCTCCTCCTCCTGCTGCACGAGCGGCTCGCCCTTCCTTTCACCAATCCCGCACCTAAGGGCAGTGCCAAGCGCACCTCGAAATAGGTTAAAAATTGCTCGTTTCTGGTAGAGCACGGGGTTGAAATGGTGGAAACAAAAGAACTAAGTGGCAATTATAAGTGACAGGTAATTAATTATAAGTGAAAGAACAGGTACTTAATTATAAGTGAAGGAAAAAATTGTAGCCTTTCTGAGGTTTCTAGGAACCAGCATGAGAAATTGGTCGACCTTAAGCATGCCTTAAGAAAATAGGGGTGCTAGCATTTAAAACTTTCAGAGAGCTTTTTCAGAGACCATATATAATTTTTCCAGCCCTGAAAATGGCCACATGCTCCCAGCAGTGTTACCTTTTGCCATCTATTAACAGGTACATATTGCTGTTAACTCAGTGGCGTAGCGTGGGGGGTGCAGGGGGGGCCGGCCGCACCGGCCGCAACATCTGGGGGTTAGGGTTAGGGGGCGCAAATTACTTGCCTTGCCCCGGGTGCTGACAACCCACGCTACGCCACTGTGTTAACTTACTGGTGTTGTGTGAACTTCATTGGTCACATAAATGCATTTCTGTGTAGCACAGAAGCCATAACGCTTAGACTCGGTTGCAGAAATGCTCTTGTTGGGTAGCTCTGTATACATGAAACAAATATTGTTATCCTGCAGTAGTAGCACGCATTATATCTGTTCTTCCTTGGTCAGTTCTAAAGAAATAAATGAAAGAAATCAAAACTGCACCTGTTGAGCAATTATGCTGCCTGTTTTTACTGGAAGTGTGAATGGTTGCGACAGGTGCAATCCATAGTCCCTGACTACTTTTATGTGTGTGTTTTTATTTTGCCCTAATTTGATGCTATGTATATAGTATGCTATGTATAGAGCACCTAGGAATATGATTACTATTGCTAACACTGCTGCTTAGTGAAGTTTATAGCAGTAATATTCACTTTTTATATAAGGTGTGGCTAACTATTCACCACTGGTATACTTTTGTGACTTCATCTTGCATGTTATCAAAAGTAAACGTCAACTGTGATTCATGCCGCTATCATAAATGTTGGTTTTGCAAGGTCTTTGAGGAGCAGGTTTTATGCTCCTTATGTAGTCAATTTTAAACAAGAAGAGACATTATTAAAAGGAACAAGAAGCTGTTAACCGGTTAACTAGATACCTTTAAGGTAAGTTATAGAAATAGTTGAGTGTAGGTTGCCTTTTAAAGATTACATTGTAATATATTAATAGGTTTCTAGGTCCTGTGCTGCTTGTGATTTCTTTTGGTGTTATAAGAAAGGGGTGCATTGGCACATTGACTGATTGTGTACAATGCAAATGTTAATATACTGTCTTTTTTTCATATTAGCTTTTGCACACCATGCATTCAGGAGTGTCTTAAGCCAAAAAAGCCAGTTTGTGGAGTTTGCCGCAGTACCCTGTCTCACGGCAGCAGAGCTTTCGACTTGGAAAAGCAAATTGAAATGACAGAGACTACTTGCAATGGCTGCAATAAAAAAGTAGGAAAAGCTGGCCTGTGTTTACCTATATATAACATGAATCTAGATAAAAGCAAATTTTCACATTAGATTTCTCACTTGATAACTGTCAGATTTGTGTAAAAAAAAATATCTGGTAAGCCCTGCTGAATTTCATGGTGGTGGGGAAGAGGCTATTCAGGTCTTTCAAAGAACTGGCCAAGGTAACATGTGGTTTTTTACTTTTTTCCTTGCCTCGACTAGAGCGTGGGAAATGGGTCTTTCAGTTTCCTGCAATGAGATCTGTCAGTAGTGGAAGCAATCCAGCATGTTCAGATCTTGTCACAGGAGGGGATCATGGGACATATTTTACTAACATGTCCTGTCAGTGCAGGGATTTCCACTTGCACAACAGGACTACCCCTTATTCCATTCCGTACCCTCTCCAAATCTGCTCCAGTGGGTTAGGGGAACCCCTGGAGCAGCTTTGTTTTGGGGGGAGGGGCTAGAATGCTCCTTTGCATAAATCCTTGTGCTAACAGAATGATTGCCTTAGCACTACTTTGGATTCCACCCCATGACTGCACGGCAACATCACAGTTCAGGTGGTGAAGAGAATACATGGCAAGCCCTCATGCAGCTTTTCAGTATTTCTTTGTAATATAAGAAGTAGCTCTCATGAAAGCATACAATTGTTTTGTGAAATTGATGCCATAATTGCTTCAATGGACCCCATGCACTTTGTTGTTTATGATTTGTAGTGAAGTTTGCATAACCCCCTTAAGGGGCTTAACAAAGTGAATTTTGGATGTACGGCTGATATCTTGAATAAAGTCTGATAGTTTGGGGACTGTTTTGAGCCAAAATTGAGTCAGGAATGGAATTGCATTTTATATCTGTCTTCCCGAAGCCCTACAGATGTTTTCAACTTCAGTTCCCATCAGACCCAAGCAACATGGCCAGTGGTCAAGGTTGATGGATGTTGTTGCCCAAAACATATGGAGGGCACCACGTTGTGGAGCGCCCCTTTATATTGTCAGTCTTCAAAGTACAATGAGAATGTGAGGGGGTGGGGATTAATGAAGAGCTGTTGTATCTAAAAGTACCTAAAAATACTTTGCTCTTTTGTAAGAATGGTTTTTGTCTATATCATTTGCAGTTGAAAGTAAAACTGAAGTCCTCTATTTTTAAAATATCTGACTTTCCATGTCTCAAACTGAATGCCTCTCGTGTATCATATTCTGTACTGAGCTTAAATCAGCATCCTCTTATCTATAAATGTACACACATAATATATTAAATGTGCTCAGCTTGATCTATTTGCCAGCTGAGACTGTTAAAAATTCCTTACCATTCCAGAAATTGTCAGATCATAGACTATGTTAGATCTGGTAAACCAAAATTAAAATTCTTGTTCAATTGTAGTTTGGACAAGCAAGCTGAACTCATAAAATAGAAATCATAAGAGTAATCCTGTAATTTGTGTTTTCAGTACAAATAAAATATACAATATTGTGACTATAGAAAGAAAAGCTTTTATTGGTAAATGTTGGCAACTGTACTTTGTCAGTGTCTGGAGAAGTCCAGATGATACAAACTTGTTTAGAGACTAACATTATATATGGGAAATGTAACAGCACAATAGGAAATATTAAATTCCATCCACCTCTGCTTTCTGAAACCAGAGTTTGTTTTATAATTTTGAAGGGGAGAGAAGTTGTCCCCAAGTACAATTTTAATACTATCCATATATCCTGGTGCTGTTCATGTGACCTTGTCACAATGCAATTCTTAAAGCAAGCTACAGTAGTTGATTTCTTTCTATCTGATTGTATTATACAGAGTTAACTAACATGGGGCATAAGAGAAACAGTAGACTGTTTAATCTCCTGGGAATGAAAGATAAGAACAGTGTCTGGATAAACAAGGTGTCAGCTAACAGAACAGTAAGGGATAGGCTAGGTGCTGCAGTATTGCTGCAAAGTGGTAAATCAACTTAGTACAATGTGTCCCTTGTGTAACTGTGTTTTTTTGACCCAGAGCCTGTCACAACAACCCTTTTGTGCAGTCCTTGGAACATACTTTTATGTCACATCTGAAACACCAACACTGATTTAAAGAAAATGTTTTATTTTCTCATTCTGTACAGATGTCCCTCTCAAAGCTGCGTAATCATGCAGCTTCTTGTTTGAAGTACCAGAATTATATAATGGAAGGTGTTAAAGCCGTGACAAAAGATCCACCACAGGATACCAGGTAACCTCTCAACTGTTGCGATTTGCTTACTTGTAATGGAGGCTCATATATAAGATAGGTGTAAAAACTGAGGTTTGCTGTATCTTGACCAAATGGCCTTGGAGATCTTCTGCACTTAAGCAATGGGACCCTTGAATTTTGCCACCTGATCCCTTCCTGAAGGTTGTTCTTAGTTTAAAATGGCATCCCTGTGAGGAGATTTAATTATTTGGAGGGTACATTTACATAGTGGAAGAGTGAGAGCCCACTGGACTCTGGACAGTTGAAAGGTCTGATGAAATATGTATGTCATAACCATTCACCCAAAGGCTACAAAGGTCAGCTGAGCTTCCCAAGGAAGGAAGCCTTATTTGGAATTTGATTAAATGATCTGTGGTGAGGTCTAAGTATATGGCACCTCACTTGCAGTCTCAATTGAGGTCCAGACAAATGTTTGTTAGCTAATGCAAAGCAGCTCTAGCAATTTTTCACATGTACGTATGCGCGTAGTTGATGGCAAGAACTACTTCCTATTACAGTGGTACCTCGATTTACGAACTTAATCCATTCCAGAAGTCCGTTCTTAAACCAAGGCGTGCTTTCCTTAATGAGGCCTCCCACCACCGGTGCCTTTCCACCATTCAGATTCCGTTCTTAGACCAAGGTATAGTTCGCAAACCAGTACACTACTTTTGGCTATGCGGAGTTCGTAAACCGAATCGTTCGTAAACAGGACTGTTTGTAAACTGAGGTACCACTGTATGTAGTTTGCTGTTCATCTTCGGAGCCACATGTTGAAAGTGTTGCTGCTTTGTGTCAAATAAGGAAGGGTTTTTCTTTCATATTTTAAAAGCCTCAAACATTGAGGGCACTAGAGGCTTAATTACAGTATAAGCTATTTTGTGTGCTTTTCCCTTCAGAGGCTGTAGTACTGCCTAATAGCCTGCACTGCCTATCATAGTTGCTTTGTTGAATGATTCTGCTGTGCTACTCAAGGAGCCTTCTCCTACATGAAGTTAAGCTGCTCTACATAATTGGAAGTTTTTCATAGAAGTAAAGGCCTTACCCTCTGTTTCTACAGGAGTGTTCCAAATAGGTTCACATTTCCCTGCCCTTACTGCAATGAGAGAAATCTGGACCAGGAAGGGCTGGTAGAACACTGCCGAAAGTATCACAGCATGGATGCAAAACGAGTGGTAATTGCTTTACTTTTCAAAGTGTAGTTCAGGGTGGGTTGATAGGTCATTTAATATGAAGCTTTTTTTCCTTGAAGGATCAAATAGCGTTACTTTGATTATAGCTAGTATCCAGTGCTGCATGACTTGCTAAAAATTTCTTAACAAACTTTTTTTCTGCCATTGCTGTATTTTAGCAACTACTAACATGGCTGGGTGTTTGTAGTGGTGTTTTTGAATACTTAAGATTGTTGCAGTTAGTAGGAGTTGCCCCACCCAAGTTTACACTAGGAAACATCAAGATATTTGGCTTGTGGCCAAAGAATCCCCAGCAGAATTCTGTTTGCCCTACAAGGCTTTTTTTCCCTCCCACTCTTCCCACACCATTTCCTTATGCCTCTTGAAAAGCCATTCCTAGGCTTTGCAGCAAGACAGTGCTGTGCTTGGGGCAGTGACTAATAAGTTTGTATGGACAGAATTGCCCTTCTGTTCTTTGGGTTTCTTACTAAGGGTTTTCCTGGGACAAGCCTTTGACAAAGAAAATAGTGGGCAGGATCTAGAATATATGCTGATCAGATGGGGGGCGGGGCGGGGAACCTCCCACCAAACTTGAAATGGAAGAAATTTGGGTTGGATAAACTGCAAACTTTTCCAGGTTTGCCCGATCTGTGCATCAATGCCATGGGGTGATCCAAACTACAGAAGTGCTAACTTCATGGAACATCTTCAACGACGACACCAATTTTCTTATGATACTTTTGTGGTAAGTAGTAACTAGGAAACAGCCTCTTCAGAATTTACCAAACGCTAGTCTTTTATTTTAAACTTTGTCTTTTTGGACAGCCTTATTCTAATGTAAAGAGCTAGGAAATAGTGTTTCATTCAGTTGCCGTCCTTGGAGGGGGGATGACCCTTCACAGATCAGCCCATACACAGAAGTGAGCGAAGCCACAACTGGGCCCTGAGCATACAGGGAAATCTTGGGCGCACCCCTTGGAAATTTGTGCCTATACCACTTAACATCCTGTAGTGGGAGAAATGAGAAGTGAAAGAAGGAAATTGGCTTTAACAGTTCTGGTACGAGACCAAAATCTGTTTAATCATACGCATTCTCCCTTGTCTCCTGTTTTTAGGATTATAATGCTGATGAAGATGACACGGTGGCCCAAGTTCTGTTACGTTCCTTGAGGGATCAGTGAATATTGCAAGGAGTAAAACTCTTCAATACTTGGCTTCCATTAGGGGAAATGTACCACAGAAACTATTTGCCTCAAGATTCTTTGGCGTCCTTAAAAGTGAAGAGCCTTTCTTAGTTTTGGTTCCTGCTGTCTCGATACTTGGCCTCTTCTAATGGTTGCTCCTTTACTGTTTGCCTGCTCAAGGGTATCTCTCTTCTTTCCAGTTAATCTTAAATATTATTCTCTGCTTTTTCTTTCACTTTTGACTTCTAAGGCCTATACATCACCAGGAACTTGGCAATAATTTCACCCTGTGAGCATCCTCTTCATATTATTGTGCTCCCCTATACATTGGTCAAGAATCGGAAAACTAGGTTTTCTAGATAATATAGAAGCCCTGGTTTGTTAGGTTCAGCTGTTAGAAATGGGCTTCCATTTCTTGATTTTGTAGAGAAACGGTGGATTTTATTCCAAATCCACCTTTACAAAAGTTGATGCCAGCCATTCAACCGCACAAGTCCCAGTTGTGAGTAATTCTCTCACTTCACAATATGCTCTTGTGTGTGTTCAGCAACTGTACAGTACCTGCTTCTGTGAGTTTAGAGGGAATTGGTTGTTTCTTTAATTTGTTTTTTATTTCTCCATCTTTTGACATCTTTGCAAAGTTCAGATGTGAAGTATGATGGTGTTTGTGTGGTCCTTGGGAAGACAGAAGAATTCAAACACAATGTTTTATTTCTTGCCTCTTAAACTCAAACTTGTATATTTCTACCTCTGCGCCTAGAGTTCGGAACAATTTGAGAACAAGAGGGGTGAACTTTAGCAGCTGGTTTCCTAGATGTAATATGTTGGAAATACTGCCCTTTATGTAAAACTGCACTTCTATATCCAAAACAAATGCTATGAAGGGATGTGCACGAATTTCCATGCTGACATGGCAGTGTTAACATGCTTAACCTATTGTAAGCATACAGCCACATTTTGAATTCTTAGGCTGCTGTGGTTCAAAAACATTTCAGTACATAGTATACAAGATCTGATTCTCAAATTGGTTCTTGATACCTCAAAAACCCTAGCCCTATTCTTGCCTGCTGTTTACACACTAACTAAACAGGTGATTTTCAAGTTGGGTGGTGTTTGTTGGCCTGGTGGTCCTGTGCTGAATGGGATAGGAGAACAGGGCTCTTTATACAGCTCTGCAGGCTTTATCTGTCAGGTCAGAAACCCTATTAGGAAGTTATTCTACTGAATATCCAGAGATCATATGATGCGGCCTGCAGGTGTAATTCCACTTCCCCATCACATTTAGTCAATATATAGTGAGAATAGGGCTACAGTGAAGTGATTTGCCAGAGGTTATCAGCACTTCTGAATGTACTGCCATGTAGTTAAGTCTGAAATGTTAGTCCTGAATAACCTTTTCCTTTTGCTAGATGTGTAAATATCCTCTTGTGTGGCACATTCAGATGTCATGTTCTGTGTACAAAAAATAACAGTGCATTTAACTGTCAGAAGCAAGTTTGAGAACTGGGCCAGATTCCATATTTCAGCCATCACTAGCCTTGGGTCCCTGGGAGGTGGTGTTGGACTGTAACTCCCATCAGCCCCAGCTGTAGTCCAATAACATCCGGAGATCCAAGGGCTGGGAAAGGCTGCCTTAGATTATACTTCTGTTATACAATCAGATCATTTCTTCTGTGTTTAATGACAACTTTTTGCACTAATTATTATAAGTGAAACCAATGTGAGGTTATGGCGCCAGAGCTAATAGCGATTTATGTAAATCCGCACACATAATTTAGCCTGACAGGCATGCAGTGATAAAATCTGAGTCTGAAGTATGTTTACAGCCTGCTGAAAGATAGATTCTTAGAACCTGTGGCTTTGAGCTAATAATGACTAATAATGACACGGTACATGTGAAACTAGTTCCTATGCTGAAGTGGTCTAACTGCCAACTGCCCATGCTACTTTTTAGAAAGAGCTCTGTGTGGAGACCGCTTAGTCCTATGCTAAAATTCCATCTTGAAACCCTTGGTTGCTAGGATTTTGATTCCATATTAAGAGTTTTGCACTGAACCATTAATTATATTTTTTGTGTGTGAGTTTGGCCAAGATACAAAGAGGGCGTGTGGTGTTCTGGCGCTCATGAAGTTCACTCCTGTCACCTTAGCCTCTTGTGTGTCTTTGCATTTCAAAGCAGTACGTGAAGTCTGGGGAACCCACCAAAACAATGTCCGGTATGGTATAGAAAGCCCATAGCACAGGGATCGGGAACCTGCGACCCTTCAGTTGCACTGCAGTTTCCGTCATCTCTCCTAATTGGCCATGCTGGCTGAGGCTGATGGGAGCTGGAGTCTAACATTCCCCATGCCTGCTGTAGCCAGAAGGGAGAACTGGCTGTCCATATATGCACGGAAGTGCCTTCTGCATGCGTGTGGGCCTCTTTGAATCTTGGCCACTGTCTTTCAGTATTCAGTCAGAACATTCTGCCATCCACCTATGGAATTCATAGGAACCTGGGTATCCTCCATGAACATACCAAGTCTTTTTTGTTCTTGTAATTCTAAGTGCACTTCTAGTAATTTTAATAAAAATTTTAGAGTGTCAAATCTGTCTTGTTCTGGCTTTTAAATGAAAAAAAATGTAAATAAATGCAATGGAGAAAGACAAATGTATGGAAATACTTTGTCCCTTGCTATGGGGAGCTCCAATGGCTGTCACTTGAAGAGCAGTAATGAGCAAAGCTCAGTCTCTGCTGAGTCTTACTCTTCTAGGTTTTCACCAGCTTCCTCCGTTGTTGCAGAGTGAAAATCTCAAGAACATAATTTTATTCTGGAATATAGTTTTATTGAACCAACTTCAGCCTGGCAACTCCTCCACACTGCTGTGGGGAGTGGGAGAGAAGCCTTGTGCAACTCATACTGTGGACAAAAATAAATCTATCAACACTTGGGCATGCTGACATGTACTGTTTCAGGATATGAAGGGAAAGGATTAAATGCATATGGGGTACAGAAATTGCATTAACCTGTGCTTTTTTGAAGATACTTTTAATCCTGTCCTAATTTGCATATGTTGGTAGGTTTCTGATCATGTTGACAAAAGCCCTATTCTAAGTGTAAAACGTTGCCTTGCTCATTTAATCTAAATGACCCTACCAAATATAGAAAGTGACAGCTGATCAACTGTTCTGTATACAAAACAAAACAAAAACAAACAAATAATCAAGCTCACCTCATGGAGGTATAGAATCCATCCCATATTGAATCTACAGGTATAAATGAGCACAATGGCTATCTTGGTTGTAAATTCAATCTAGTCTCCTTTTATTCCCTGCACACAGCTATGCAAGAGGTGTCATTTCTGAACCAAGCCTTGTTGGTAATTGCAACCCAATGTTCAAATACACTTTGGTCTCACTTTAAAGGAGCAGATAGCTAGATTCATGCTTTGGCCTTTACACTGAATACAGAGCGATAGCAATATTCTTATCATTGGGGAGTAAATACATGTGCTGGATTGGTATATCTCTGCGGCTCATTGGTTGTCCCCCAGGTATTTGATGAGCCCAGTATTGGTATGTGTTAGATTTTTGAACATTTGTAAGAATGGTGTCAATGTTATTTATAAACTGCTAAGAAACAAACAAAAATAGTGTTATAAAATGCACTCATTAAGCAATGGTGAAATTCTACAACTCAATGGAATAAATGGCCAGCATTGAATCAAATTCTTCCAATGCTTGGCAAAACAAAAACCTTTCCAGCCTTCTGCTAAGGTCAACCACCTATTAATGGATCTGGAGTTGTCATAATGCATGTTAAGTACTGCTTAATTGCATATTTCTCTATTAACTATGTTTTCAATCCTGTTCACAATTGGAGCTGGCTGTATTGGAGCGTTTTGCAGTGTCCCCAATTTGGAAAGGTGGTAGCTCAGTGGTAGAATATGTGCTTTGCATGCAGTAGGTTCCACGTTCTTTCTCTGGCATCTCCAAGAAGGATTGCTAGAGTGCCCAGTTCAAAACCCTAGAGAACCTCTGCCAGTCAGGGCAGACAATTCTGAGCTACATAGACCGTACAGTCAGGGGGGGGGAGAAAGTACCCCCTCTTTGAATTCTGTCGTTTTACTTTTTAAAAAAGGGACCCCGGACCGTAAAGTCCAGTTGCGGATTACTCTGGGGTTGTGGCACTCATCTTGCTTTACTGGCCAAGGGAGCTGGCGTTCATCCGCAAACAGCTTCGGGGTCATGTGGCCAGCATGACTAAGCCGCTTCTGGTGAACCAGAGCAGCGCACAGAGATAATAACAATCATCTGTTCCTTAGCAGGTCTTAAAATTAGGTAAATACAACCTCAGACGAACAACAACACATGACATATTACACCATGTCATGATTTAGTTAACACAAATAAAGCCAAATTGAAAGAGGGTATATGTTCTTTATCCCATGACTGTAGGCTGAATCAGTGAGACTACACAAAAAGCAATTTCATTTCTTCCACAACACTGCTGCTGCTGACCTGCAAGTCCCCATTCTCCAATATAGTAAAAAGACGCCAGCATGGAACTGCAAAACTAGAATTTATCAATAACTCTTATTTGTATAGAACTGGATCAGAACCAAGGTTTCCTCCCCCACTTGAGGGTTTAATCAAATCATATCTAGTGTGATGGTATGTGGGATCGGGCTTAGTGCTAACTACATTTTGTAGCACTTTAGACCCACTGTTAACACATATATTACTGAACTTCGTAACTTTACATAAGGTTCAAGCACAGCACTAAAAAATTAAAATCAGCTAAAACAGTTTACAGTCAGAATAATAGGTGTGTCTTAAAGAGCATGGTAAAGAGATGTGCCTTCAGCTTATGTCATAAGCCATCAAATGATGAACTTGGATTCACCTCTGTGAATTCCACAATTTAGGAGCTGTCACAGAGAATGTTCTCTCCTGGGACCCCATCCCCTGATACTCTAAGGGGGCTGAAATTACCAAGAGGGCCTCTGCTGATTTTAGCACTGGAGAGTGTCTGTAGGGAAGGAGGTATTTTCTTCAGATATTTGGGGACGAAGTTGTTTAGGATTTTAAACATTAGTGCATGTATATATCAGCTGAGTAGAACACACACACTGTTCCAGTGGGTTCTAGTCCATGAAAGCTTATGCCACAATAAAACAAGACTTTTTACAGTGTCTTAAGCCTCTTCCTATGTTTAGCGCTGCTGCTACTCTCCTACAAAGTCTCTCATTTCTGTTACAAGGAATTTGGCATCTGGACAGCAGAGAGCAGTCTTGCAGCTCTTTTCAAGTTGCCAGGGCAGACAAGTGTGCAGAACATAAATTAAGCATTTGCTACATTTTTATTATCTTTGAGCATTTCCTCTACCAGCTGAGTACAGTAGTTGCTTGACGTATGTACTACGTGTACGGCAGCTTGTGTCATGTCAAATCCAGCCTTCTGAATGCAGAAATCTTAAGGCTTGAATTCTAAGTGTAGTTGCACGCACGAAGACCCCATTGAACTCATTGGAACTGACTTTGGAGTTAAATTTGCTCAAGTTGGTGTTGTAATAAGGCTGCATTTTCAATGGCCCCTGCATAGCCCGTTCTTGGTCTCCTTTTTGCTTTCCTCCTCGATTTGTAGCCCCTTAAACTCCTGCCATTCAGAAGCCAAAAGTGGAAAATGCAATTAATATTTCCCGCTACTTTGGACTGTCTCAAGTAATGGGAAAGTCCAGTGTACTCAGAAGGAATCATTTCCTTGTAGATTACAATGCATAAAGTTAGTTAGTCTCCAAGCATTATAGTCTTATGAGTGGCAATGGCTTTCCATAAGGCAAGCTGAAGCAGCAGACTTTGGATGTCCTCAAGGGCAGGAGAGGGGGAGGCAGATTTCTCATCCATGGCTCTTACCTAGAGCACAGTAGCTTCTCTCGCTGTCAGGAGCTGCTGGGGCTACAGAAGTGGACCCCTGGCTCTGCACAGCTGCCACATGGGGTTGAGCCACTAGGGCAGAGATGGAGACTTTGTGGCTGCCAGTCATTGCACAATTTCTGCCATCTCCAGTCAGCGTAACCAGTAGCTCTGCAACAACTGGATGAAGTCCCACAGGTCCCCATGCCTGTGCTAGGGTTATAAACTGGAGTGTCTCCCTAAGTGGTAAAGGCTTTCCAAGTCACATGGCTTGCTGTAGTCTCACTGCAGCAGCAGCAGCAGCAGCAACAACAACAACAACAATTTTATTTATACCCCACCCATCTGGCTGGGTTTCCCCAGTCACAACAGCAACAATTTTATTTATACCCCACCCATCTGGCTGGGTTTCCCCAGTCACTCTGGGCTGTTGCTAGCAGAATAGTAAAAACATGATAAAACATCAAACATAAAAAACTTCCCTAAACAAGGCTGCCTTCAGATGCCTTCCAAAAGTCAGATAGTTGTTTATTTCCTTGACATCTGAAGGAAGGGTGTTCCACAGGGAGGGCACCACTACCGAAAAGCACTGGTTCCCTGTAACTTTGCTTCTCACAGTGAGAGAACCAGCAGAAGACTCTCGGAGGAGGAACTCAGTGTCCAGGATGAGTGATGGGGGTGGGAGGCGCTCTTTCAGGTATACTAAGGAAGAGCTGTAATAATGGTTTCTGGTTCAGGCTGAGACTTTACGTATGCAATACTAGTCTTTTCTGGGCCTGGCTTGGCTCTTGAGCCCCACTGGATGGCTGCTGCCTGTTACTCAGCTCTGGCAGTTTCACAAGTGAAACCTGCAACAAAATGCTGCAGCGGGATCCTGTTTAGGATTCCAGCCACCCCAAACCTTTTTCCCATTCCACCCTAGTTTTCTGTTTCTCCTCCAATAGCCATCATTCTGTGGCCACTGAGCATGCTCAGCCCTCATAGAGCTGTTTCTGGGAGTTCCCCCTAGGGTTTTTTTAAAAATGTAGTTCTGCAAGCCTTGGGTTTGCCTGCTGCTACCACCTTCCAATTTGTTTTCATGGCTTTGGCTACCAAAGGGTCTACAATCTGAGAAGAAGTACAGGAAAGTGCTCCCTGTTGGTTATGTTACCAAATAGCAAGAGTAAAAGGTAAAGGTCCAGTCGTGGCCGACTCTGGGGTTGCGGCGCTCATCTTGCTTTATTGGCCGAGGGAGCCGGTGAACAGTTTCCGGGTCATGTGGCCACCATGACTAAGCCGCTTCTGGCGAACCAGAGCAGCACACGGAAACGCTGTTTACCTTCCCGCTGGAGCGGTACCTATTTATCTACTTGCACTTTGACGTGCTTTCAAACTGCTAGGTTGGCAGGATCAGAGACCGAGCTACGGGAGCTCACCCCGTTGCGGGGATTCGAACTGCTGACCTTCTGATTGGCAAGCCCTAGGCTCTGTGGTTTAACCCACAGCACCACCCGCGTCCCTTGATAGCAAGAGAGTGGACTGTTATTTAGATTTTGCACCAAAACAGCCCTCTGTGTCAGGGTCCCCTGACATAGGGACTCTGTGGCCTTCCAGGTGTTGCTGCACTACAGCTCCCATTGCCATGAAAGACTGGAGTCCAACAATATCTAGAGGGACAAAGTTCCCCATCCATGACCCAAATGATGTCGGAGGGGATGACTTTTCTCCCTTTCACCACCCCTGCTGTAAGAAACAACCAACAACAGCCATCTCAGAACCAAAAGGAATTTCAGCACCCACAACCAGGTGCCACGCTGAGCTGTCAAGATCTGCAGCGGAGGCAAACAACTGTAATTTGGGAAGCAGAACCACAGAAGAGTGTAAACGTGGGAGCCTTAATTGCCTTACCCTTTTTTCCTCAAAGCCCAGGGTTGTGATGATGGGAAATAATCCTCAGGAACGGATATTGGTAACTCCCTGTGAAAGATGTGGGTTTTTTGCCACCCACCTCACGACCTCTGGCTTCTAGGCAGCTGACGCACACTTCTGAAACTTGCCTGTGTCTTTATGCAACCACAAAGTTAAAACACATTATTTACCTTTCAGTAAAACTCTCAAGGTGACACAACAGATGATCAGGGCCTGGAAGAGGTATGGGGAATGGGGTTTTTTTTGGAGGAGCATTGGCATATAACCCAGTTTTTAACTGACAGTGGCAACAGCTGGAAGGAAGATGATATGCAGGCTGTTTTGTGAGAACGGGAAATAGTTTGGATTAAAGACTGGATACCCACCTTTCTGGGAGTTCAAAGCATGGTCCTAGTGTGGTCCAAGTGTTTAACTATTTGGTATACTTTGCGACCAACCAACCCCGCTACTCCTTGAGACAGAAGTCCAAGCAGAATGCAGTTTTCCAAAAAGGTGTAAAATAGATCCAGTTACAGATAGGTAGCCGTGTTGGTCTGCCATAGTCAAAATAAAAAAGTTCCTTCCAGTAGCACCTTAAAGACCAACTAAGTTAGTTCTTGGTATGAGCTTTCGTGTGCATGCACACTTCATGCACACGAAAGCTCATACCAAGAACTAACTTAGTTGGTCTTTAAGGTGCTATTGGAAGGAACTTTTTTATTTTGTGTAAAATAGAGGCAGTGATCTACCTGGTTCTGGAGCTGGTAAATAGGGCCAAATGGTCCTGATGGTGAGATTCTACGCCTGGGAAAACCCCAATTAAAAACCATTTAAAATAATAATGTTTATTTCCCAGGGATCTGATGCTTCTCCCTAAACAAACATCCCTATTTTCATGTGGCTTGGGGGCTAAAGGGATCTCAGGCACCGCTGCCGTGAGTCTGGAGACAGATGGGACAATAGCTTTATCCAAAGGGTGTGAACTGCCACCTTTATCTGAATGCAGTGTGATAGCAACCCAAATCACTCAGCACTGGGCTGGGTCACAATTCTGTTGCTCTTCACTTGACTAAAACAGCTTCTGGAAAGGGGGAGGAAAAGGCACTCCCGTCTCCTTGTCTCACACCCCTTTTAAGAAGATTTGTCAGCAGCCTCTGAATATAATCGGTCTTTTCAAAAAGCTGCCATAGAATGATATTCTTATTAGGAAGACCAGCTAAAATGCTACAGAGCAGCAGATAAGCTTTTGAGAACTCTGGGACTCTTCCTTACGCTGGATGAATAATCAAAACAACCACCCTTTAAAAAGAAAAAGGTTGTGGGGCAGAGAGAGAACAGCTGTGCATGATGGAAAAGCCCCAAAGCCTGCAGTTTGTTACAGTCTTAAGATGGAGTGTAGGAGGTGTTGTGCATACTTAATTAGATTAGACTCTGCTGGATGCAAAATAGTTTTCAGATTGCATCAAGGAGTCCTGGGATTTATTTATTTTTTAAAAAAACAATAGCTGCCCCCCTTTTATTTTTAAAAATACAAAAGCCAACAAACTGAGAAAGCTAATACAAAAAGCAATTACAGTGAAAGCAGCAAGCTATGGATTGAGGCTGCGGACCTATGCACACTTACCTGGGAGTAAGTCCAACCGAACTCAAGTGGGACTAAGTTCTGTTCTGAGTAGACAAGCATTGAATTCACTGCTAGAAAAGGAACTGATAAATTAATTGTCAGCGGAGTAGCTATGCTAACAGTCCATAACAGCAAAACTACATCAGAAGAGGATTGTGGCAACTTATTTGTTTTACTTATTCCTAGGATTTCTTATATCCTGCTATGCTGAAGGTATACAATTCCACAGTGGGTTACCACAATACAGTTATAGAAAGAAATCAAAGTTATAATTTTGCAACATACAAATTCAGCAAAAGAGGTGGGTCTCCCAAAATAAAATACGTTAAATGTCAAAAGCCAGGAGAAAGAGTTGCGTTTTCAGTATATGATGAAAGCTGTACAATGAAGGTGGCAGATGCATCTCAGTGTTCCACACTTTAGGGGCTGCCACAGAAAAGGCCACAATTCCCAGTATGCCAGAACCCCTTTAAAGACTAACAGATTTAATACTTCTGTGCAAGCATTGGGGACAGCCCGTCAAATGTCATTGCTGTGTTGTTATTATAAGAGTGGCATCAATGCGCATGATGCTTTGTAACAAGCACTTGCTGGTCCTTGCTCCACGGAGCTTATAAGGTCTGACAGTGGGGAGGATGCACAGTGAGGGAGGCATGGAAGATGCAGAGAGAACAAGGGATGTACATGAGCAAATGCACATACTCCACACTTCTCTGTGCAGAAATCCAGCATTAAGTCCTTTGGGAGTGAACCGAAATCTAGCAGAGGCAGAGTTTGGCAGATCACACCTTCCATCTTGAGTCACTTGTAGTAGAGACTTAAAACTGCAGGTGAGAATGTGTATCCGCTGTTCATAAAAGAGGATGCATCCAGCCACCTCACGGGGAACCAGTTGGGCTTGCAATGGGGATTTGCACCCAGGTGTGAATCTATTTTCTCCAGCAACTCTCCTCTGCTGGATGTGAACAAATAAGTATTTGAAATAGTGACAGAATCATAGACTCAGAGAGTGGAGGGGCCCCTGTAGACCATCCATCTAGTCTAATCCAACCCCCAGCTTGATGCAGGAAATCTGCCGCTGAGCGTTCAGCCTCAACAGGTGGCCTGTTTGAAGGCCTTGAGCAAGTGAGAATCAGACTATGGCATCAATGCTTGTGACATCATCTGAAGCAAAGCGAGAAGTTCAACTATTGATTTCCCAAAGGTGGGTGTATGTGAAATCTAAGACTAGCCTGTTTAGTCCCATAAATTGCAAGAGAACCACCTGTCATTCCTATAGTCCCTCCAGTGTGAAATGAATGCAATAGCAATCCATTTCTCCGCACACACCCCAATAGAAGCATCTCTTTTAAAGCAGAGATAAGGAACCCTCTCTCTGGTTTTGGGTCGCTCCTCAGGCCACACCTCTTAGCAACCTCGATCCACACTCTCCTCAAGTGCATTTATCCATGGCAGACCTACATTTGGGGCGCTCTGAAGCTTCAGCTGTCATGGGGGCTGCTTCACAACCAGCAACAAGGTCTGGGGAGCCACTGTTATGTTCTTTGATGGGGTCATTCCATGACAGATCACCACACCTTCACAACATTGGTTCTAATCGGCTCTCAAACTTTGGGATTGTTGAAATACATACAACAAAAAATGAATCAATTTGAGTCGTGCCACTCAAATTGGGTCTGCTAGGCCTAAAAAGTTTAAGCAATGTGGATTAAAGTTGCTTCTGGGGCCCTGAATCTTAAGCTTCAAGAGTTTCATGGTAGGTCCACACCTGCACTTGGCTGACTGGAATGTGTTACTGTCTCTTCCTCACTTTGACACAGGATGGAGAAATGGTCTGGCTTTGGCATGGCTGGAATGAGGCCTACATTTACAGAGGTAACAGCTGTATCACTTGACCCATTTACCTCAGGTAGATTGTCTGTGAGGGAAAGTGGCACTCAAGGTTGCACACCCCTCTCTTAAAGCTATATTTTACCAGGGTAGCAGAGACAGTATTCAACCTCTTCTATCAAATAAATAATAACTTGTAATATATACCATGCCCATCTGGCTGGGTTGCTCTCTGTTGGCTTGAGGAGTATCATACAAGGATGTTGGAAGAAGGAATAATGTGTTGTTAATGACATGTTGGTGTTGCCTTCTCTTTAAGCAGGCCAAGATGGTGCACATCTTTTAACTTCACAGGTAGAATAAAGGAAGAGGGAATAGAATCATAGAGTTGGAAGAGACCACAAGGGCCATCGAGTCCAACCACCTGCCAAGCAGGAAACACCATCAGAGCACTCCTGACATATGATTGTCAAGCCTCTGCTTAAAGACCTCCAAAATAGGAGACTCCACCACACTCCTTGGCAGCAAATTCCACTGTCAAACAGCTCTTACTGTCAGGAAGTTCTTCCTAATGTTTAGGTGGAATCTTCTTTCTTGTAGTTTGGATCCATTGCTCAGTGTCCGCTTCTCTGGAGCAGCAGAAAAAAACCTTTCTCCCTCCTCTATGTGACATCCTTTTATATATTTGAACATGGCTATCATATCACCCCTTAACCTCCTCTTCTCCAGGCTAAACATGCCCAGCTCCCTTAGCCGTTCCTCATAAGGCATCATTTCCAGGCCTTTGACCCAAATGATTTTTGGGAATGATTGACCCAAGCTGAATAGGTGTTTGAACCTGTTCTCCCAGGTAGTAATCCAACACTGAAGGGATGACCTCTAATCAGGTCCTGGATTTAGCCTATTTTTAACTTGCTGAACTTCAAAGTTCACCCCTGAGAAGTGGGTGGTGCCCATCTTTAAAGGGTTAAAGTAAGTGGGATTATCTCACCGCTGATTAAATCAATGACCTATCAATGAGGATTTGAGATTGCGAGTCTGGATCAGAGATGATGTCAATAGGCCAGGGGCACTATACAGGCACTGTAACCTTCCAACAGTTTGACTTCACACCCAAAGGCACACCCCTCCATTGTCTCTGAAGACAGACGGATGCTAATATATATTACATATAGGGAGACTTTGGACCCTCTGACTCTGGGGAATTTTTTCCAAATCAAAATAAATTGAATACAGCAATTATTAAGAGATATGCCTCATCAAAGGCAATGGGATTTACTTTGCTGCCGTTTTGTTGCAGAAGATTAACACAGCTACCCACGAGTAGACATGCATAGGATTGCACTGACAATTAACCTTACAAGCCGCTTTCAAACATTATGTTCCAATGCACATCTACTCATAAATAAGTCCAACTTGAGGTCACAGCCACACCCTATGTTTAAAGCACTATTGTGTCACTTTAATGACCCATAGTTTCCCCCCCCAAGGAATTCTGGGAAATGTAGTTTGTTAAGGGTGCTGAGAATTGTTAGGAGATCCCCATTCCCCTCAGAAAGTTAAAAATCCCAGAATGGTTTAATAACCAATCCCTCTTCCCAGGGAACCTGGGGAATTGTAGCTGATTGTAGCTCTCAGCACCCTAAACAAACTACAGTTCCCAGGATTCTCTGGGGGAAGCCATGACTGTAAAAAGTGCTACAAGAGTACTTTAAATGCACATGGTTCAGTTGTGGCCCAAGGAGGAGACACCTGATATGTTTTAATTTGCTGGGAATTGTCAGAGCAAATAACTGAAAGTCACACTGTAGCACCCTGCTTGTGGTTAACGCTTAGCTGGAATGAAATATTCAACGCAGCAATAGAGAATTTAAAATAATTATTTATTTGTCAGACAAATAAATGAGAGGCACAGTGGTATATGGTTACCAAGCTCTGGCCTGGCCTCCTGCCATTATGGCCAGCACTTATATTCCCTTAATCCAGCCCCCTTTGCTCCTCCTTGGGCTGCCTCTGTCCAATCAGCCTGGTTGGATTTCCTATTGGCTGATTGCTATATCCAATCCTAAAAGATACACCCACATCCTCCTGTCCTTATAAGGAACACAAACAGCTATATATTGTTACATCTATAAATGACAAATAAGTAGTAATATATCTTACATGTGTCTCAACAAGGAATCTTAATTACCAGCTCACCTCTTGCCCTCCCTGCCCTATTGCCTTCTAAAACAAATGGTTAATCTTAAATTTTTATCTTAAACATATGTCAAGGATCTTGAGTTTCACATCAACATTGAAAGATATCCTTCATTTGAAGGTTTCTAAACAAATGTCTGGCAGCTAATATATCAGGACAGCATTTGATGGCGTCTTCTTGTCTGGCAAGAGGCTGGACTGGTGGCTGACTTAATTTCAAGATAAATACAACTCTTCTAGCATTTGTTAAATCCTTTGCATAATTACATTTAGGCCAACATATTTAATACACAACACAGATAGCCTCTTAAAAGGAATAAGGCCTTTTTAAAGTAGAGAGAGAAAGAAAGAAAAGGACTCAGTTTAAAACAGTTTCAAAAGAAGGCTCTTCAGTTCACATCCCCCCCTTCAGCAAGCTGCTTTTCCCATTATCTGTTTAAGGAAGAAACAGCTTTAAAAAGACTTCCCAGCTAGATGCTTTAAAAAGACTTCCCAGCTAGATGCTTTAAAAAGACTTCCCAGCTAGATGTTTTTTCTCCCATTTACCTCTGGCCTTAGAAAATACAGCTCAAGGTTTTAAGAGAGGCCCATGGTATCATTTTACTATTTGCCCATTCCTAATTATGTTTATCTCTGCCTTTGTTATCTTCTGTAACATGTAGGGTCAATGTCCTGCTTTTAGTCTGTAATTTCAGCTTTTATGACTTTGAGAATTGTTTTCTGCTATCAATCAAAAAGGGGGCCCCTTGTCTTAGGAGAATGGCCAAGGTTTTCTCTGCCTGGCATTGAAACATTTGAAAATCTTTTAGGCTCTCTCTAATATACAAGTCCTGATCAAACATTAATAAAATGCAGGCTTATGCCTGATGCCTCATTCCCCCCTTTCAAGCTCAAGGACCTTCGTCCCAAGTGTCCTTGATAGCTTGACCTTCATCATATTCCTGAGGTAAAGCTCTGTATAGGGCCATGATATGAGGTAGAGTTTCATTTGAAACCATCTTGCTAATTGTACTTCTAAAACATGAAATGATACATGGCATCATACATAAAACCATTACCACTACTGTCAAGAAAAACAAGCAAGACAATAGTATCCCTTTGAGTCCTGTGACATTAGGTAACCAATTGGTGAGCCATCCCATATCCCATCCTTCCCATGTTTGTACTGGGACATGTGCTATATTCTCCATCTTTGTGGCCAACACACGGATTGCCTCACCATTATCTGAAATGTTAAAGCAACAGGCATTCCCTGTCAAGTTCAAGACTCCACATAGGCCTCCCTGCTTGGCAAGTACATAATCCATTCCCATTTTCAGCTGCAAAATGGCGGCTCTACTTTCATCCAATTGTTGTGCAATAAGTCTCAAACTCCGGGCCGTTGCATTGGTTACAAGTTCCACTACTGCTTGCAATCGAATTATTCTGTTTAGATTATAAATAGGATCCCGTGCCCCTTGTATGAGCTCACCAGGATTCCAGGAGGCAGGATCATAATAGGCTATAATGCGCTCTGGTGGCCAATCATCAGTACCGCTCCAACTTTGGGTACTTCCTCCTGCTATATGAGAAATATCAGCGTTTCTTCGTGTACGCTTGGGCAAATTAGTAGGCATAATCCACATTGGTGGTAATACCCATCCCAGGAAACAAGTCCCACTCCATTTGGAGGGGAGTTTCTTGTATGCCCATTCTCCACATATCCACCACAACCATCGTGTCTGAGGTCTTTGGTACGTGGAGTACAGAAGGCGAAATAGCAAAAGAGGTAGAGAGTTCACAGTGCAGTATGTTAGATTGCCTTTTTCTGTCACAGTTATGTTCCATACCACTTTCCATGCATGAATAAAAGGAGGTGCACAGGGCAAGGCATCCCGAGTTCGATAGGTAGTATCGTGTGCCCAGGTATTCTTAATATTATCCCAAGTATAGTGACAATGAGAAGAGCCTATCATGGTAGAATCAGCTGCATCTGATGATTTATGTACACAGAATTCCCCTTGTACAGGTATAACTCGTAATGGTTTAGTTGAGTTCCATCCGGGGAAATTCTGTACTTCTGTTTGGTGTGGTATTTCGCTTACCATACCAATGGCATCTAATGGTATCGGTAATAAGGGCATACCTCCCTCTGAATCATCTGGCCCAAGAGAGCAAACAAGGCAATTGGTCCTATTTGCAACATTGGCTACCATTTCAGCTAAACCTACCCACATATTGTGGTCATGGTGGAATCCATATTTAGTCAATTTGGCCAGATTCAAGGACCCTTCCCCTTCCCAAGGGATCAGGATTAATAATAGAATCATGTTGATGTCTAGCATATGCATTCCTTCCACAAAAGATTACCTTATAGTGATAGCAAATAGATATTAGTCCCAATATAATTCCCCCAGTGACAGAAATGGGGAACCACCAAGACCAAAACATATATCCCGAGGATCCCCAATGAGTAATATCTCTGATAATTGTTCCACAAGGGGGTGGGCAGTCAATTAATTGTATAAGAGAATCTTTCCTTTCACAATCGCTGGTTCAGATGCTCCTCAAGCTTCAGGCGTGCGCAGGTCAGCCAGCTTCCAGGTTGTGGCTGCAGCAGGCCGGTCGTCTAATGTTGCCCGTGACCTAGCCCGTTCCCGGTAGGGCTAGATACAGGGGTTTTTGGAGAGAGTCAGTTTAAGAGGATTAGAGGGGTCACCTTTGCACGTCCAACTGCCTTCGGACTTCTTCAAACGAGAGTGATGAATCCAGGGGGTCACCTCAGCTACCTTCACCGCTGTTGGAGTAGAGAGCAAGACGGTGTAAGGTCCACGCCACTTAGGTGCAAGTGGATCACGTTTCCACTCTTTCACCCATACGCTATCGCCAGCCTGGAACTGATGAATCGGCTCGGCAATGCTGCACGGCGTGCGCTCGAGGACCCACCTGTTAAGAGAAACAAAAACACGGGAGAGAGATTGCACTTGTCCCTGTGTCACATGGTCTCCTATTTGTTTAAGATCAGCTGGAATATCCTGAACAAAGGAGGGCGGTCTCCCATACAGGAGCTCAAAAGGTGACAACTTAAGTCTTTTTGTGGGTGCACACCGAACACGAAACAGTGTTATGGGTAACACATCTACCCATCCCAATCCCGTTTCCTGGGTTAATTTTGCCAATTGGGTTTTCAGAGTCCGATTCATTCTTTCAGTTTTCCCTGAACTCTGAGGCCTATAGGCTGCATGCAGTCTCCATTTCACTTGTAGGACTCGACATACTTCTTGTACTACTTGATCAATGAACGCTGGCCCATTGTCACTTCCAATGCATCTAGGTAATCCAAACCTCGGGATCAATTCAGTGAGGAGTCTCTTAGTTACCTCTCGTGCCTTTTCAGTTCGGGTGGGAAAAGCTTCAACCCATCCGGTAAGAGTATCTACAAACACAAGGAGATACTTGAATCCCTTAGAAGGGACCAGCTCTGTGAAGTCCACAATTAGGCTTTCCATGGGGACATATCCCACATGTTGGATTCCAGGAGGTTGTACCGGTCCCTGCCTGGGATTGTTTTTAGCACAAAGAACACATTTCTGTGAAATGCAAGTTGCTAATTGTGATAGGTTAATAATATACAACTTCCGACTGAGACTCTCTCTGGTTGCAGTACCACCAAGGTGAGTAGATTCATGATAATTTCTTACAATTGTGCCTGCTAGATGATGAGGTACATAAATCCTATTGTCTGGCAGGATCATCCAACCGTCCTTCACAACTGCTCCTTCCTGTTCAGCCCACTTCCTCTCTTCTGGGGTATAGTGAGGTTTAACTTCTTCTGGAGCTACCTCTGGTATGAGGGCTGCTATAAATCCTCCCACAGGCTTTTGGGCTGCCTCTCGGGCTGCTTTGTCAGCAGCATGATTTCCTCTGGTTATTGGATCCCTTCCTCGTCCATGACCTTTGCAGTGCATTACAGCAATCTGTTCTGGAGCCCATACTGCTTCTAACAGGATTTCTACTTCAGGTCCATATTTCAAGGCCTTCCCGTGGGCTCCTATTAGACCTCTTTCTTTCCATAGAGCACCATGTGCATGCAGGGTTAAGAAGGCATATTTAGAATCAGTATAGATGTTTGCCTTACATCCGGCTGCCAATTGCAGAGCTCTAGTTAAACCTATAAGTTCAGCTTTTTGTGCTGAGGTGCCAGCAGGCAAAGCTTCAGCTTCCACAACTTCCTCATTGGTGACCACAGCATATCCTGCTCGTCTGGCACCTTCATGCAGGTAACTGCTACCATCAGTATAATATACAACATCTGGATTTTTCAATGGTACATCTTTCAGATCGGGTCTACTGGAATAAACTTCATCCATTATTTGGAGACAATCATGTGATTCTTCATCATCTACCTCTGGTAGGGGCAGCAAAGTCGCTGGATTGAGCATATTCACTACTCGTAGATGAATCCTGGGATTTTCACACAATAGGCCTTGGTACCTAGCCATCCTTGGGTTCGTTAGCCAATAACTACCCTTATATTCCATGAGTGTCAAAACAGCATGAGGTACATTCACATACATTGTCTGGCCGAAGGTAAATTTATCAGCTTCTTTGACAAGGCTTGCAGTGGCCGCTACTGCCCTTAGGCATGGAGGCCATCCTTTTGCTACTGAGTCCAATTGTTTTGACAAATAAGCTACTGGACGATTCCAACTTCCTAATCTCTGGGTCAGGACTGCCGCTGCAATCCCATTCTGTTCATGTACATACAGCTGAAAGGGTTTTTCCGAATTAGGCAGTCCAAGGGCTGGGGCCTCCATAAGTCGTTGTTTGATAACTAAAAAGGCTTGTTGCTGCTCAGGTCCCCATACAAATGGGTCCTTTTCTGCACCTCGAGTGCTTTCATGTAAGGGTTTGGCCAGACTGCTGAAATCAGGTATCCATAGTCTACAAAACCCTGCTGTTCCCAGGAATCCTCTGAGTTGTTTCCTTGTGGTAGGTTCCTTGATAAGGCAAATAGCTTCTTTCCTCTCTGGCCTCAATGCTCGTTGTTGGTGTGAGATGTCAAAGCCCAAATATTTGACCTTTTCTAAACATAACTGTGCCTTTTTCTGGGAAACTCGGTAGCCAGCTTGCCAGAGCAAGTGGAGCAGTTCCTCTGTACCTTCTTTACAGGTCTCAAAATCCTTTGCTGCTAGTATAAGGTCATCTACATATTGCAGAACCACCTTTTCTCCAGGTATTGAGGGGTAACTTGTTAGATCCTTCGCCAAGGCAGTGCCAAATAAAGTTGGGGAATTTTTGAATCCCTGGGGCAATCTCGTCCAAGTTAGCTGGCCTTTTGTTCCTGTCAAAGGGTCTTCCCACTGGAAGGCAAATATAGGTTGGCTCTGTGGTGCCAGCCGGCAACAGAAGAATGCATCTTTCAAGTCCAATACAGTAAAAAATGTTGCTTCTGGTGGGATCAAACTCAGCAGGGTGTATGGGTTTGGTACATTTGGGTGCAAGGTCTCGATAGCCTGGTTTACGAGCCTCAAGTCCTGCACTGGCCTGTATTCATCTGTCCCAGGTTTTCGAACAGGCAAAAGGGGTGTGTTCCACTCTGATTGGCAGGGCTTAAGCAGACCATATTTTAATAGGCGGTCCAAATGTTTCTGGATGCCCTCTGCTGCTCGCCGGGGTAAAGGATATTGCTTTACAGATACAGGGGTAGCCATAGGTTTTAAGGTTACTACAATTGGAGCTATATTCTTGGCCATTCCTGGTGGGCTATTTTCGGCCCATACTCCTGGTGGCACCTGTAGAGTTCGGAGGAGCTTGTTTAACTCTGTATCCAATGTGGGTTGGACTTGCAGGGCTGACATTAGGCGCCATGATTGTTCCTTAGGTACGGAGAGGGAAATTATTCCTGCTGCCTTTGATGGCAGTTTCATTTCTGGACCTCGAGGAGTGAAGGTGATTTGGGCCTGCAATTTGGACAGCATATCTCTACCTAAGAGAGGTATTGGACACTCAGGTATATACAAAAACTGATGGGTTAAACGATGTCCCCCAATCTGGCATTCCAAAGGTTGGAGGAAAGACCTCTTAGCTGACTGACCAGTGGCACTTTTAATGACTACACTTTTGGATGCCTTTTTCTGCAATAGTTCTGGGAGTACTGAGTATTCAGCCCCAGTATCAATCATAAAGTCTATTAAATGGCTTCCTAATTGAATCGTGACCGTGGGCTCCTGGAAGCCTAACTTTATGGAGTCCGGTCTTTCCTAGTCTTGGGTAAAATCCTCCTCTGCCAGTCCAATGACATTGTCCCTACTCCGTCCTTGTCCAGGTCTCTGATATCTTCCATCTCGAATCATTCCCCGTCCCCGTCCCTGGTTTCTTGGGCCGGAGCCTGGGCCTGGACCTGGGCCTGGGCGTACTTCTTCCAACCTCAGGGGTTCAGGACACTCCCGCTTCCAATGACCCTCCTTCTTGCAATTTGCACATTGATTCCTTCCCAGTGGTGGATTCCTTCCCCGCCCTCTTCCTCCATTTAAGGGGCGGTAGTCTTGCTTCACTGCTGTGGCTAGCATTACCATCTTTTCCTTCTGCCACTTCTTCTTCTCTTGTTTCTCAGCCTCATCCCTATTCCGATAAACTCGGCGTGCAATGGCCATAATTTGGCTCATCAGCATCCCTTCCCATCCTTCTGATTTCTGAATTTTCTTACGAATGTCAGAAGCGCACTGGGCCACAAATGTAGCAGTAATCATTCTGCTGTTTTCAGGGGCTTCAGGGTCAAAAGGAGTCCATATACGATAGGCTTCTTGCAGCCTCTCTAAAAAGTCTCCTGGACTCTCATTTGGTTTCTGTTCTACTTCTGAGACTTTAGACATATTAGTGGGCTTCTGGCATGCCCTGCGGATACCTTGCACAAGCGTCTGGCGATAGGTGGTAAGCCTGGCCAGGTGAATTACATTGTTTGGATCCCAATTAGGATCTTCCAAGGGAAAGTTGTCTTGGAGATGACGGTCAATATTAAAAATATTTCCCACTCTGGCCTGCTCACGCAAATATATCTGTGCCTTTTCAATTATGTCTCTCCTTTCCTCAGTGGTGAACAGAGTATTCAGGAGCTGGCGGCAATCTGTCCAAGTAGGACTATGAGTATTTATTATTGAAGTCACCAAGTCCATCATAGCCTGAGGTTTTTCTGCGAAAGATGGGGTGTGTGTTTTCCAATTCATCAGATCTGTAGTCGTGAATGGAATATATTGCAGGGTCGAAGTTCGAGGTGGCCTTGGTCCAGGTAGCCCGTTAACCAGCACAGGCTCCTCAAGTGCATCAAATACTCTTCTGAGAGGGGCTACTACGTGATCTTTCTCTTCGCTTTGCTCTAGGGGCCTTAAATCATAGGGGATGGTATTTGTCCCAAGGCGTTCTTTTAGCAGCTTTATACGCCTGGCTGTATTGCTTGCTGACCGATTAAGGTCTCCCTGTAACTTCTGTAATAATTCTCTAGGACTTGGATGTACAGGGGTTTGGGGTAGGCAATCAGTTGTTTCACTAAAAGAGACTGTAGATGGAGTTCTACTGGGACTCACAGATGGAATAACCACTTCTGCTTGGGCTTTATTATAGGCCTCCAATGCCTCCTGAAGATATTTATCATAATCTATCAAGGAATCAAGTTCTGTGACTCCAGCCCCATTATTCATTCCACTTTCTTGCCTTGGGGTTACAACTGGTGGAGTGTTTGGATTAGGCTCCCTTCGATGTGGAGCATAGGGTGGAGGTGGAAGCAGCTCTTCCTCTGGTCCCTCAAAAATGGGTTTGAGTTTATTTGGCAAGATTCCTTTTCTAGCTTCGGCTTTTACAGCCAATAATTTGCATCGTTGGACTTTGCATTCCCTTATCCATGGAGGATTTTTATTTAATGTGCTCAGCCAGGAATCTATATATGAAAATTGTTCTGGGCACCCTCCAATTTCTTTGGCGATGTTAGACCAAAGTTTGCTTACTAAATTTATATCAAAGGTTCCTTGAGATGGCCATTCAGTATTTTGCTTCGGCCACTCTAATTCACATAACGTTCTCAAGCGCTCTGGCGTCATTTTGACTCCATATGCCCCTGAGAAGGCTTTCTTAAAATTATTTAACATACATTCAAGAGGTGTATTTTCCCCTTTTGAACCCCCAACTCCCATTGTATGGCCCTGTGAAGTATCCACTCAGTCACTCACACACACGCTTCGTGGGTTTCCTTGCCCAGATGGAGTCGCCTCACTGGGAACCGAAGTACTACCCACTCCACACTCAGGTCAGCTACAGATTGCTCTGTACTTTCTCACACATACAATGCGCTGGATACTTCACCACACACTACCTCCCAACTTCCCCTTTTCCCCCACCAGACCACCATCTGATATACCCAACCACCTAGCGTACTCAGTTCCCACTTACTGAGACGCAGAAGTTTGATCAAGACTTCTCTTCCTCCCAATTAATTGGAGGGCCAAAACCCCTTTGTGCACTTACCCCTGGTTGGTTCCGTTTCCCCCCGGTCCGTCGCCGCCAGTGAGCAGGGTATCAGACAGACGAGACTTCTGCGTTCCCCCTGGAAAAATTTACCAGTGCGCGCTTGGGTAAGCAGTTTAGAGATCCTCTCTCTTGTACCCTGCTCAGTAGAGCGAAGGGGCTGCGTTCCAGCAGACCACTTATCCGAGTCACAGGGCACCATAAAATGTAGCACCCTGCTTGTGGTTAACGCTTAGCTGGAATGAAATATTCAACGCAGCAATAGAGAATTTAAAATAATTATTTATTTGTCAGACAAATAAATGAGAGGCACAGTGGTATATGGTTACCAAGCTCTGGCCTGGCCTCCTGCCATTATGGCCAGCACTTATATTCCCTTAATCCAGCCCCCTTTGCTCCTCCTTGGGCTGCCTCTGTCCAATCAGCCTGGTTGGATTTCCTATTGGCTGATTGCTATATCCAATCCTAAAAGATACACCCACATCCTCCTGTCCTTATAAGGAACACAAACAGCTATATATTGTTACATCTATAAATGACAAATAAGTAGTAATATATCTTACATGTGTCTCAACAAGGAATCTTAATTACCAGCTCACCTCTTGCCCTCCCTGCCCTATTGCCTTCTAAAACAAATGGTTAATCTTAAATTTTTATCTTAAACATATGTCAAGGATCTTGAGTTTCACATCAACATTGAAAGATATCCTTCATTTGAAGGTTTCTAAACAAATGTCTGGCAGCTAATATATCAGGACAGCATTTGATGGCGTCTTCTTGTCTGGCAAGAGGCTGGACTGGTGGCTGACTTAATTTCAAGATAAATACAACTCTTCTAGCATTTGTTAAATCCTTTGCATAATTACATTTAGGCCAACATATTTAATACACAACACAGATAGCCTCTTAAAAGGAATAAGGCCTTTTTAAAGTAGAGAGAGAAAGAAAGAAAAGGACTCAGTTTAAAACAGTTTCAAAAGAAGGCTCTTCAGTTCACATCCCCCCCTTCAGCAAGCTGCTTTTCCCATTATCTGTTTAAGGAAGAAACAGCTTTAAAAAGACTTCCCAGCTAGATGCTTTAAAAAGACTTCCCAGCTAGATGCTTTAAAAAGACTTCCCAGCTAGATGTTTTTTCTCCCATTTACCTCTGGCCTTAGAAAATACAGCTCAAGGTTTTAAGAGAGGCCCATGGTATCATTTTACTATTTGCCCATTCCTAATTATGTTTATCTCTGCCTTTGTTATCTTCTGTAACATGTAGGGTCAATGTCCTGCTTTTAGTCTGTAATTTCAGCTTTTATGACTTTGAGAATTGTTTTCTGCTATCAATCAAAAAGGGGGCCCCTTGTCTTAGGAGAATGGCCAAGGTTTTCTCTGCCTGGCATTGAAACATTTGAAAATCTTTTAGGCTCTCTCTAATATACAAGTCCTGATCAAACATTAATAAAATGCAGGCTTATGCCTGATGCCTCAACACTTTTCACATACTCTGTGTAACAGCAATGGGCACTTTCCTAAACCCTTGTCTCCAGCAAAAAACCTATTGTTGCAAGGCCCAATAAGGCATTCTGGACCAGCACACATGACCTACACTTGCCAATCCTGTCAACCACCCATCAGCAGCTCCTTTGCAAATCCTGCTACTGATTTCATTGGGTTCCCAGAGGGAGCCCTTTGCAGTGAATGTAAATTTTTTTAAAAAAAAAAAATCTCCTGGCATCAGTAAAATTTGAATCGGCCCCAAAGTATAATTAACAACAGAGCTGTAACATTGAGGGGTGGAGGGGATATCAGGGATGTCGTAACTCCTGTTCATAACATTTGCGCAACCAAGCAACTTTGGAGGCACGGCACATGTAAATAAATGTGGATCACACTCAGTTTCCTGCAGAGTCTTGAAGAGTTGATGAGGTTTTTTCATGGTAAAAGTATAGCACTGAGATTTTCAGTAAATTTGCACACGTTATATTGATCTTGCGAACAGCAGCCATCCTGGGAAAGATCAGTTGGTAGAGCATGAGACTCAGTCTCAGGGTCATGGATTTGAGCCCCATTTTGGGCGAAAGATTCCTGTATTGCAGAGGGTCGGACTAGGTGACCCTCGTAGTCCCTTCCAACTCTACAATTCCATGATTCTTAGAACGACAAAAAAAAAGATGCAAGCTACAACACTCCTGTTGTTTTTGTCCATGGAGTTTTCTTGGCAGGGATACTGGAGTGGCTTGCTGGTTCCTGCTCCAGCTGGATCACGTTTAGTCAAAACTCTCCACTATGACCTGTCCATCTTGGGTGGCCTTGCACGGCATAGCTCATAGCTTCTCTTAATTATTCAAACCCCTTCGCCATGACAAAACAGTGATCCATGAAGGAGATGGTTGGACAGTGTTCTCGAAGCTACCAACATGAGTTTGACCAAACTGCGGGAGGCAGTGGAAGACAGGGGTGCCTGGCGTGCTCTGGTCCATGGGGTCACGAAGAGTCAGACACGACTAAACGACAACAACAACACTCCACAAGCTTTTGGGAGCAACGCACTATCATATGTTGGTGTTGTTACGATTATCATTATTCTTCTTAAAACACTTATAGCCCACGTTTGTGATATAGTTCAAGATGGCTAACGAAAAAGTAGTAAAAAGGTAAAGGGATCCCTGACCATTAGGTCCAGTCGTGCCCGACTCTGGGGTTGCGGCGCTCTAAAATACCATAAAAAGCAACAGACCATAAAGAATAAGAAGCCAGCATTTTTTTATTAAAAAAAACCAGCTTAAACATAGCAATAATAAAAACATTTCAGAGCAGAATAATTGCATTTCAGTTGTGGAAAGCCTCAGCAATAAATTCTGGCCTCTAAAATGGAGGTGGAGAAACTTGCAGCCTTCCAGATGTTGTTGGACTCCAGCTCCCATAATAGAAGAGTTTGGATTTGATATCCCGCTTTATCACTACCCTAAGGAGTCTCAAAGCGGCTAACATTCTCCTTACCCTTCCTCCCCCACAACAAACACTCTGTGAGGTGAGTGGGGCTGAGAGACTTCAAAGAAGTGTGACTAGCCCAAGGTCGCCCAGCAGCTGCATGTGGAGGAGCGTAGACGCGAACCCGGTTCCCCAGATTACGAGACTACCGCTCTTAACCACTACACCACACTGGCTCTCCTAACCTCTGGCCATGCTGGAGGGGGAATGATGGGAGACAAACAACATATGGAGAGCCACTCCTCCTCTGGAAGCCAGGGGCTAGAGAAAGCCAACATGGTGCCCTCCATGTTGTAGAACATCTGCTCTGCATGCAGAAAGTTTGATCCCTGGCATCTTCAGAGACACACCTGCCTGAAGCCCTGGAGAGCTGTTGCTAGTGTAGACAATATTGAGCTAAATGGACCAATGATTTGAACCAGAATAAGGCAACTTCCTGTGTTCCTAACTCCAACTTCCTTTAACCCCCCAAAACATTGCCTATGGTCAGAGATGCTAAGAGTTATAGTTCAACACCTGAAGAGCATCATCTTGGCCACCTCTGTCTTGCTGCTGTAGTGCAAGGCCAGTAGGAGGAGAATGAAATGAGCCTCCCTAAGGAGTTGCAAAGCTTGCGTGTGGAGGGACTCCAAAGCTCCATCATTTCTTCCAAGCATACGGACAGGAGGACACTGCGGATGGTGTCCAGTTATAATATGCAGGCAGGCTCATATAGGAGAAGGCGGTCCGAACAGCACTTTAAATAACGCCTAGAAACAAAGCGAGAGCCCGATTGTTTGTTTATTGAACTGCAAAATTGCTCTTCATCCATTGATGGTCCCAGAGAAGTTTATAAAATGTTGAATAAAATTATAAAACCTACAGCAAAACAACTACAGTCATTATAAAACAGCAAATCATTATAATTATAAACAAGTGCAGCAGGAAATCCATAGCAACTTTGGCAGTGCTTTTTTTCCTTAAAAAATGTTTAGGGGGACTCTCATTTTCCTACTCATATTGAAATACTGCCCCTCAATGAGGCCAAACTTAGATTCACAAAAAGTTTAGGGGTATGTGTACCCCTGTGGCCCCCCAGAAAAAAAGGACTGAACTTTGGACAATTTAAGCAAACATCACCAAAGGCCTGAAAGAACAGATATGTCTTAACTTGGCCCTGGAAGTCTAGTGATGTAGTGATCACCTGCTAATTTATATCTTCTTTTTCCTCCAAGGAGATCACAGTTGTGCAAGCTTAGCACAAGTGGACTACAGTTTTATTCCCCATTCTTTTTGTTACCGGGATTAGTCCAAGGTTGATTGGATTACAGGTGGTCAATTCACTTCAGGGCACATGATTCTGCTGAGGCTAACGTCATCACCAAACAGGTTTCTTTACAATGAAGTTATCTCCATCCCTACCCAAAATTTCCTTAATCACCTGATCAAGGTGAGCAGGTCACCTGAGCTTCTTGCTTGCACAAGATTACGTCCCACATATACATGCACACACCTGTAGGCATCCCCAAATGCTAAATTTACCCATCGAATGTCACGGTGTGTCTTATTCACATTTAAGGACTAGCCTCCAGCTTTGGTGTTACAGCGATATATCAAAAGGGTATACACCTTCCTTGCCAAGCTAAATTAGAGCCTGCTTCCAACACCCTCTCCCTCCTATAAATATCTGCACTTAGGTTTAAACAGCTCAGAGCAAGCCAACAAACTTTAGCCTTTGAGTCAACAGTTATCTCATTTTACGACCACTTGTCATTGTCCGCCCAGTGTGTACCTCCTTTAACTGCAGCTAATTGTATTCATTTCTGGGACACTTTATCACAATAGAAGCTACCATCCCGATGACATTGCCTTATTCTCTCTTATCAGCGGCTACTAGCCAGGACGGCTACGTTCTCCCTCATGCCTCAGAATACCAGTTGCTGGGAATCGCAGGTGGGCAGAATTCTGTCGCAACCACGTCTGACTTGCAGGCTTCCCAAGGGCATCTGGTCGGCCACTGTTGCTGGAACTGAATGCTAGACTGGATGGGCAACTCCAAATTGGATTATTGCAATGCACTATACACGGGAGAGCTCTTGAAGATGACTCAGAAACTTCAACTGGTCCAGAACTTGGCAGCCAGATTATTGGCTGGGGCTCCCCATAGAATGTATATGATACAATCCATTTTATAACAGCTGCACTGGTTGTCAGTTGGTTTTCAGGACCAATTCAAGGTGTTTCAAGCCCTAAACAACTTGGGGTCTAACTATTGGAAAGACAGTCTCCTTTCATACGGACTTACTGGGTGTTAAGATCAACAGAAGGGGCCCCTCTTGCTGGTTCCACTACTTTCAGAGGTTCAGGTGTGTGAGTGAGAGAGAGATACCCAGTCATTATCTGTGGCATTCCCCAAGTTGTGGAATTCCCTCCCCACCGAAATGCAGTTGGCATTTTCCTTGCAGCTCTTTCAATGTATACGGAAGATCCAGCTCTTTACCCTGGCTTTTGACCCTTGAGATACACTTGTCTGTATTTTAGGACCCTCTCTAGTTGTGATTGGAATTTGCTTTAATCTATCTGCTTTTAATACTGTGTTTTCTGTTGCTGTAACCCACCCAGGGACCTTCGTGTGAAGGGCAGTTAATAAACTGAAATAAATAAATTGGAAGACTGCAAGCTGGACTCAAGTGCAACAGGGCTCTCCTTACCTGTGGTTCCCAGCAAATAGTACCCAGAACAGAACACTTGATAATACAGGTGTATTTAATTGATTAGTTATTAACTACAGTGGTACGTCAGGTTAAGTACTTAATTCGTTCCGGAGGTCCGTTCTTAACCTGAAACTGTTCTTAACCTGAAGCACCACTTTAGCTAATGGGGCCTCCCGCTGCCACCGTGCCACTGGAGCACGATTTCTGTTCTCATCCTGAAGCAAAGTTCTTAACCTGAAGCACTATTTCTGGGTAAGCAGAGTCTGTAACCTGAAGCGTATGTAACCCGAGGTACCACTGTAACTCAGAAATAAGTGGTTGGCTGACCTACATTTTGCGTCTCTTGAATGATTCAGAGGAACTTTTTCTAGATGGGATATAGAAGTGTAACTGGGTTTTGATAAAGCTCTCAGAACTTGTCTGCTAGAAAAATGCATTAGAGGGTTTTTTTGTTTTGTTTACGCTAACTGCTTTCTAAACCAAGCTAGTGAAACCTATATTAGCTCCTGCAAAAGAAGCATTTTAATAGGCCCATGCCTTGCTTAAACCACAAAGGGTCACCACTTACTAAGTCATACAAAGAGCAGACTCACTGAAATTACTAACTGTATACTTCTCAAGCTCCAAGACAAGCCTATTTCTCAAATAACTGAACCATCTTTTTCATTCCATTGAAAACCATAAAAATGCTATGTAGGGGGGTTGGGTGCCATTGAGAATGCATTATCTGGACAAGTTACCCGAACTCTCAAAGGCATGAATTGTGATGTTGCAACCAACTTGCAGTTTCCTCTGCAGTCAGTGGGCAGTTCAGAGAAGAGGGTTTCCTGGGAAGAGGGATTCACTGTTAAACCACTCTAAGCATTGCAGCTGTGTGAGGGCACCAAGGCTCTCCTAACAACTCTCAGCACCCTTAGCACACCACAGTTCCCAGGATTCTTTGAAGGGGGGGAGCCATGGCTGTTAAAGTGTTATCATAGTACAGTAAATGCATAGTGTCGATGTGACCATTTACTTGGGCTTTGATGAAAGGATGCATTTCCTGAGATTCCTGGAGAGGGCACTGGTGTCCTAGTAGAATGAGGAAGAACTACAGAAAGCAACCAAAAGTTCCCTGCTTCATAAATGTCATTGGCACATCTTTTACAGTTAGTGCTGAGTTGTTTCAATAAATGAACAGTCCCTTTTGATAGTAAATAAAGGTTGTTCCCAGGTGTCCGTTTATTGAGCATTTATCCTGATTTGTTTGCAGGGAGGCTGCACGCTGCTGTAGCAAACAGGCAAAAACTTTTGTGCATCTCCCTGTCACTTCCCTTATCATAGAAGGTGCTACCAGACTATTGCTATTTTGCAGGGAAGTTTCACCGGCAAATTGCAGGTTCCAGAGCTAAGATGCCCTCAGAAGTGTGGATTAGGAATTTACTGATGCACTATAATAACCTCCCTGCACACAAATCAAAACGAGTATTCAAAAGTCAGCCGGTGTCCTATAATACCTCCCCCCCCCCAAGCTTTGGGCACTTCCAAGATGTCACCATTTTCAGCTGAATTTGACCACACTGACTTGCTGGCTCAGGTTGCACAATTATAGTTGATTGGGAGGTCTTGTGCAACAAAGCTGTTTCTCCCTAAATATCAAACCTTTTCAAAGTAATAAAAATGTACATTCGAAAGTGTGAACTAGCACTTGCATTGGTGTAACATCATCTAACCTCGCTGCAAAAAAATAAATAAGTCTGAATTGAAACTCATCAAATAGCAAACTTCAAGAAACCTCCTTGAAAACTAATCAGAACAGTTGCTCAATAAGCAGGTTTTCTGGAGCCCTTTTGTGCAAACAAATCAGAAGGCATGATCTGAAAGCAGGTTGATTAGAAGAAACCAAAGAGCCCTGACGGCGTGGGGGGGGGGGGAGGCCGGTTGTTTGTCGCGCAAAAGCACTATATAAACTTTAGGTGAACAACCTGAATTTGCCTGTACGTATGTGAATCCCACCCTAAAATAACCAGAGGCTGTGAAGTCCAAAGTCAAACGTTCCAGCCAAACCGAGACCCTCACTATTTGTCTTGATCAGAAGCTGGCAGTATAGAAGTTCTTCCTGGGAACTGTGTGAAGCTGTGCGCAGAGATTTTATATACAGTACTGGGCAAAAAGTGATGCGTTATTTTGGCGGGCGTGGTGCCAGGAAAGGAAACAGCATTTTCTTTGCCACCCGCTTCTCTCCTGCTCTGTCTTGGCTTAAAGGGCTGTCCTGATCTACCCACGCAGCTACACGGCTCTTGAGAGTTGTCGGTGGGAGGGAAAGGCAAGCTCTTGACCGGGGAAGAGGGGACAGGCCGAAGGAGCCAGGCCATAGCTCTCGCCTCCCCACCTCAGCCAAGAGCCTCTCTGCACAGGCTCTGGAATGCGGACGGAGCGAAAGGGAAGGCAGGTGGCTCCAAATCACTGCAAGGGAGTGCGCGGAGCGGGAGCGGGCGCGGATGCCCATAGGCAGAAGCAGGCAGCGCTGGATGAAAAAACGGGGTTATTGGGAAGGTGGGGAGGGGAATCTACGCGCGCACACCCGGACGGATCTCCCTCAGTGAATATGGTTGCCAAGCAAGTCTGCGGACGATGCGCGTTTCTCACATCTCCCCGTCTTCACCCGTAGCCAATTGCCCTTGGTTTGGATTAGACGAAGGGGGAAAGGCAGTTGCAGCTTGCACGCCTCTCTCCGGGGGCGCCACCCCTTTGCTCCTTGCAACCCCCAGAGACTGTCGGAATATTCTGAGCAACCCCCCGGCCCCCATCACACACTACCCAAGGGAGGAAAAACTGCAAACTGTTGACGCACAGCCCTTGGGTAGGGTTAGCACAGGCAGCGCCCTAACAGCTGCATCCGAACCGCGCCTACTCAGAAGTAAGTTCTCTTAAGTTCCGTGGGTCTCCGGCTGAAAGCGCTGTTAGGTTGGATGTTCTTCGGAATAAACGGGTGTAGCCAATGCTGCAAATACCAGGCACGCTTATTACTTAACTATAGGTCTCAGTGAAATCAGTGGCGTTTATTCCTTCCCCCCGCAAAAGCAACCCCGACGGCCATGAAAGCTTGCGCCACACCGGCCTATCTTGTCACCCCTACAATTCCCCGGGTGTCTCTTTTCTTCCCTCGCTTTCATGAGCCAAACCCACATGCTGGCTGGATCAGCCCCTTTTCGCCAGCTTCTCTCCGCCTCAAGCGTCCCGCGGCTCCGACGGACCCCGATCCTAGCCAGTGCGCTTCGCTCGGGGAGCACCTGCTAGAAAAAGCCGAGCCTCCGGACCCCTCCCTGCCTCTGCCTATTGGCTGCCAAGTGACACCGGGGGGCGGATCCGCCTCGCCCCCTGCCGCCCAGCCCGTATTTAGCCGGTGGCGCTGGCGCTTTGGCCGCTTAGCTCGAAGCACGCCGACTGGTCGCGTCGAGGTTTAGTTTCTTTTGCAGTCTTCCCTTAGAAACGCACCGAGGGCATCGCCACTCCCGACCTCCGCAGTGCTTGGATTGGAGCCGCCTCGGCGCCGCCAGACTCCCCAGCAAGATGCCGCGCTCTTTCCTGGTGAAGAAGCATTTCTCGGCCAGCAAGAAGCCCAATTACAGCGAACTGGAAAGCCAGACTGGTAGGCGCGCTGCACCGGGTGGGGAAGGGATGGACCAGAAGGAGGAGAGATGGCGGCGCTGAGCGCTGAGCCAGTTTGGGGGGTTGACGGGGGGGGGGACTGCCAGGCGCAATTTGGTGCGCCCAGGGCGGGCGAGCGCACGTGGACGCACGGAGAGGGCGTGAGCCTCGGGTCATCCGAGCGCTCGGTGGGTTCCCCGGTTGCTTCAGGGTTAAGCATGGATGGGTCGATCGCTAAAACTTAAGCGGTATATCTGTTGGGGGCAGATGAGCGCTGGATCCGCTGCTATGGCAGGGAGATGTTAACTGGTGTTTCGGCTCTTTCACGTCTCCAAGGTTTGGCGGTAACTTTCTGCAGTTGGCTGGGAGTCAGTCCCGTTGGACACGGAGTGGAGACTTGTTTAGTCTCCACGGTTAAGTTCTAGACCGGGGAGGGAGGACTTGCTGGACTACAGCTCCCATCGCCCCTGAGTATAAAGTTATGGTGGCTGGGGTTGATGGGAGATGGGAGTCTCAACAGCCACTGGAGGCCACAGCTGCCCTAGCCCTAGTGCAAACCTAGTAATGCTGGTGCTCCCTAGGCTACTTGAGTTTACGGCTTGCTTCTGAGTCATGCTGTGTGAGTTGTGACGCTGTCCTATACCTTGAAGAAAGTTGGTTTTGTTTTCCAAGTACTGGGAAACAGGTGGCACTGGGAGAGCTAAGCCATCAAATAGCTCAGTTGGCTAGAGTGTGGTGCTCATAGCGGCAAGGTTACAGGTTCGATCCCGGTGTGGGACCCAGGACTAGTAGACGATCCTCAGGGTCCCTTCCAACTCTACATTTCTGATTCATGGAGGGTGGGGAATGTTGTGGGTGAGGAAGGATCCAGCACCTGCCTAACTTGTCTCCAGTGCTGCATGCTCTCTTTATAACCATTGGCTTTTAAAAAAATCTCTTTGCAGTGATCGTCTCCCCGTGTTTTTATGAGAAGTACCCCATCTCTGTCATCCCCCAGCCTGATCTGCTGAGTGCTGGTTCCTACTACCCTCCACTTGTATGGGACACAGGGCTGCTCTCCAATTTCTTCACCTCTGAGCCGGAGTACAAGAAAAGTGCCACTTCTCCACCCAGCCCTGGTTCCAAACCTCTGGACCTGACCTCCAGCGAAGAGGAGGATGGCAAGACAACCTCTGACCCGCCCAGCCCAGCTTCTTCTGCCACCGAAGCGGAGAAATTCCACTGCAGCCAATGCAACAAGTCCTACTCCACCTTTGCAGGCCTTTCCAAGCACAGACAATTGCACTGCGACTCCCAAGCCAGGAAATCTTTCAGCTGCAAAAACTGTGAGAAGGAGTACGTGAGCCTGGGAGCTCTCAAGATGCACATCCGAAGCCATACCCTGCCCTGCGTGTGTAAAATTTGCGGCAAAGCCTTCTCCAGGCCTTGGCTCCTGCAGGGCCACATCAGAACGCACACTGGTAAAGCCATTCTTCTGTTTGTTTCTAGTCACTCTTATCTCTTCTCTCACCCCAGCCCCCCTCCTTCTCTCCCCATTGCTTCCAACCTGATTCAAGTCAACACTGCATGCAGTTTATCTAGGAGATAAGGGATTCTCTCTCTCTCTCTGAAAAAAATTACTTGCTAACCAACATTTCTGAGCAAAATCCACCTGCAATCCCTCCCAAATTCAGTTCCCTATTTGCAAACAATGCACGAGAGCAGATTTGCACATTGGGGGCTCCTGTTCATAGCAGATTGTTGGTTGCTTTTATTCCAACTCCACACAGTGAAGCAATTATCTGATTAGTCCAGCATGTACCCCAATCCCTCCTCCCTTTCCTTTTCTTTCCATGTGGCTCATCCTGGCACAGTGCAGGGTGCACTGTGCTCTGGGCCCGTGGCGGGGAGGAAGTGATCTGTATCACGTTACTGTGCCCGCAAACTTGGCATGCACACCCACCCTGTCGGCTCAGCAGGCTGCTCAGTCATGTGAACTGTCCTTGAGTCACTCTTGCACAAAGGGGCACTCTGACTGGAAAGGGCTTTGCACCAGAGAGCCTCGCAGTCCAACGCTGCAGGCATGTGTAATGTCAACACAGAGGCTGGGGATGGGCTCTAATGAAGTACTCTCCTTGGGGGTTTAAGCAGGAGGCATTTCCTTCCTTACCCCCGCCTTCTCTCTAGCTCCCTGTATTCCAAGGATGAGTGAGGTGTTGCTCAGGGGGGTTGTGGAGGGGAGAATAGTGCTTTTAATTGCTTCATTTGAACACAGCTCTCATCCCAAAGGGCTTCCCTCTGGCACACAAATCCTCCCCTTCAAGGAGACATAAGCTTGCTTCCCTGCACAAAAGGTGCTGTTGGGATGCATCATTCCAGGCCTTGTTGATTTGCATTGTTCCACTAATGGGTAACTGCTGGAGGAGGAGGGAAGTACCTTGGAAAGGAGGGGGGAGAGGGAAAGAGAGAGGTGACCGGTCAGCCCAGGCAGGTGCTTTTAATGTAGCCATGCTGCTTTCCCCCCTGGTTCACCTGTTACTGTATCGCCCCAGGCTGAACACCAGACTCCACAGCTGCCAGGCTGTGGAAGCGCTTTTAGCTTTTAATCCAAGGAGTATCACATTCACAATGCATCTCCCTCCAAGCCGGCCTTGATAGTTTAATTGTTACTTGGTGCTGATTTCACACCCTCTTAGAGGTTCTAAAGATGTTGCCTGAAGGAAGCCAGAAAGACTTAATTGTGCTTTTTTCCAAATTGAGCACGCCTGTTTGTTAGTTCCAAAAGAACTTCTCTGACAGGAATTCATCCTGTTTAGTCTTTTCAGCATGGAAGAGTTTGAAGCGGATGGTGCAGGGCCTGGGGGGGGGGGTGGAGGGAAGGAAGGAGTGGAGAGCAGGGAAGCCGCTCTGGGAAGGATATAGCTATACTTGGATCTGTGAAGCTTCCAGGGCGGCCAGACTGATGCAATTAGTGCTTTGCGTTTTGCACAGCTCACAGTGAGCCAACAGATGAGATAATTTGCATGTTGCACGATGCAGAATTATTATTTTTTATTCTGTCAAACGAGACTTCTGAATGACTTACCTGTTGGCGCAAATGCCCACTGCTCTGCATGTTTACTCAAAAGTTAAGTCTTGCTATGGTTTATAGAGCTTACTTCCTGGATCAATTTGTAAATTTACTGAAACTGAAGTCCCATCCATGGTCAAAATCTAGCCGATGGGAGAGAGAGAAGCATTTGTCCCCTTGAAGTCAGGAGCTGAGAAGTGCTTAGCTTCCAATGACTCTCTCCTCCTAACACCTGATCCTTAAGCCATTTAAATGGAAATAAATTCCACCGAAATTGGTAGGAACTAATTTCCCTCTGCTTCAACCTGCTTACAAATGGGTTGACTCTTTCTTACCTGTTTGATCCTGGGTACCTCATTTAAATATACATTAGCTTGGCTTCTTGTTACCTGTTTCTTCAAACCATTAAACTTGCAGGTGCATGGGCCAGTCTTGGAACTTCGGGTTTAACGTTCCCTTCTACTTTTGTCTCCATAGGCGAGAAACCGTTTTCCTGCACACACTGCAACAGGGCCTTTGCTGACCGCTCCAACCTCCGCGCCCACCTGCAGACTCACTCGGATGTCAAGAAGTACCAGTGCAAAACCTGCTCCCGGACTTTCTCCAGAATGTCACTTCTCCACAAGCATGAAGAAACGGGCTGCACTGGGGCGCGCTGAGAGATCTTCCCTCTTGCATCTTAGGAAAAGAAGAAGCAGAAAAATGCTACAGACTCTCATCCATGCCAATTGCATATATTGTAACTAGCGCCTCTAGGAATATAGTTTTTCCCATTTGAGTTCAGCTGCCAGGGCAAAACTTGTCTTCTACCTGCTTCAGGCCTCGCAGTGACATTCAGAATACTTCTCCCTCTCCCTTTGGTTTTAAAAGTCTGGTTCCGCACTCCCTGGCCATGGCAGAATGCTTCTTGGTTTAGGCAGAGTGAGGCTGGTTTGCAAAAGCAACAAGCATTCTGATGTTTTATTAGTGTAAGGACTGTTCAGAAAGTGTTCAGCATCTCCCAGTATTGAGCCTTACACCTAGCTGGCCTGAAGGACCACAGTATTTTTTTTATTTCTGGGGGTGTTGGGGGAAGAAAAAATAATCTGCTGTTAACTGTTGACCCTGAATTGATATGCCCCTCAAGGAGGACAAAAGCAAAGTGTTCCCAACAACCCCCACTCAATTCTCTTTTGCTCTAAGCGTTGTATATACCCCCCCCCAAACACACCCTCCCAAGAAGGTGTAACTATGCAGTAATACAGTATTGCATTAGCTCCGAGGCAGCTGCTTCCACCACCAGCACAATGATAATTTGCAATGCCTCAAAGATTAACAATGTCTATAGAAGGCATTGGGTAGCCATTTCAAACAAGACTCCTGTTTACAGAGCAGCTATGCACTCAAGCACCTGTTAATATGACTTCTTTTAACAACTGCTTTTCAAAAGAACTGTGACTAATAGCAGGCACTTGTCAGGCGATACAATAGCAGCCTGTGTAGAGAGGCTGCCCATTGACAGGTGTGTGCCAAAAGAACTATTTATGGTTATTGACAGGTGCCTCCTGAATGCATCTTTCTTTTGTACATTGTTTCCACATCATAAACAACAGGAAGAAAAAAAAAGAGAAAAGGGTATGTTTACATTTCAAAGGTACACTGGTATTTATATATTTTTGTGCCACGATTTTATACTGATTCAAAACTTTTTTATATATAATTATATACAATTTATTGATATTCAATAAAATGGTTAATTTATAATCTGGTCTTGTGCTATTACTCTGCTTTCTAGGGACTTGTATTCCAGTGTAAAATCGCATGCTTTAACGCTGCAGAAGTTAGCTGTGGTTACATCCCTACAAGTTAGTCTTGACTAACCCAAGTCTCTGCTAACTTGTTCTGTTATAAAAACGGGGTGAAAAATCCACAGCTAGGAAGTAATGAAAGAAAAAACTCCTATGCGTTTCTTACTCATTTCAGTAAGGCTGGAACAAGAGAACTTGCCAAATACATTGAGCGCCACGTTAGTAAACAACTTATTCAGGAAAGCCTACCCACTGTGCACTGTTCCTTGATAGTCATTTTGAGGTATTGTACTGATGTAAGCTAACATTTGAATAGACAAGAGCCATCAAAGGTGGCATTGCGTGGCCAGCTCAGGAAAGTGACAATTTCCGGTCTTTGGTTAAATGTCCATCTTATGAAACACCTCTTCACTGAAACATAGGGAGGGCAGACAGTGGGTGACCTTGCCTTCCCTATATCAAGTCATAGCCATAGGGTCTTCTTCCAAAGATATCGATACCCCTGCCCTTTATTAATTGTAGCAATTTTATCCCATCTTTCTTCCAAAGAGTGTAAGGTGCTGTACAAAGTTATCCTCTCTCCATTTTTTCCTCATAACAACCCTGAGGGGTAGGTGAAGCTGAAAAACATTGAATGGCCCAAGGTCACCCAATCAAGGATTTAGCCTTGCTACCTTGCTTTTTTCCTTTTGGAGCCAGCTTGCCCCTGGGCTGAAGACAAAAGCTGCCATGCCTTATATTTTTTCCCTCCTATAACTTGCATTATGCAATCCCTTTCCCCGATGAGCGTTTTTTGCCGGATATTAGTGCTTTGTCTAGACACTCTGACAATGGGACCTCTGCCATTTCCCTTGGAAAATAATTCACAGCTTTTAGCAGGTTGCACAAGTGGAAGGATTTCCATGATATCCTGGTGAAATTTATGCATCTTGGAATTGCGCTAGTGGGAAGGATTCTTTTGGAAGTGGGGTATGCAGGTGTGTTGCTTGCTAACAACTCTTGACATAGAACTGTAGAGTTGGAAGGGATCCCTGAGGGTGATCTAGTCCAACCCCCTGCAATGCATGAATCTTAACCATAACACTTGAGGCCTGAAGCTTGGATCCATTGGTTTGTGTCCTGCCCTCCAGAGCAGAAGCTTTCTGGAGCGTCAGGCCTCAATTTTTATAGCAACCAGGCCCTATAAGCATTCTGAGTTACACCAGCATCACTTCTGCTTAGTGCAGTAAAAGGAAGTGTTAATGTTTGGCTGGGTGTCCCTCCCTGCAAGGAAAAAAAAAATGAAATTAGTACTTTTGAGGATTGCTTAGCCAGTTCATCAAACGCCAGCTCAGTTGGGAAAAAACACATAACTTGGATTGCATCCTGGAGTTACTTTGGTGAACTTCCATGAGGGCCCCTGTAATTGCGGAGCAGCTACTCAAAACACACCTCTGCGGAGCCTTGTAATTTAATGCAGTGAGCTGGACTTCCACTGGCCACTTGCCCACTGACTTAGAAAAAGAAGCTCTGCTTGGCTGGATCATTCCCAAGGTCCGTCTTGTCCAGCATAGTCTTTCCACCATAGTCTTTCCCTGGGAAGCCTGCAAGCGAAGCAATGATGGAGAAATACATGCCCTGTTTGTCTACACCAGGGGTGTCCAACTTCCAAGATCAACTCCCACTATCAATAACCTGGCAGTGATCTACCCATTGGATTGACCAGAGTTGCTGAGCTTTTTGAGACAAGGATCGACCAGGGACAGCCAGCAATCGACCGGTAGATCGCAATTGACCGGTTGAACATGCATGGTCTACACCATCTGGCAATCAAAAGAGATGCACTGTCTCTAAAGCTGGGATGAAGAACCTGTGGTCCTCCAGATGTTGTCTGATTCCAGTTCCCATCAGCCCCTTGGCTGGGCCAATGGTCAAGGATGATGGGAGTTGTTGTCTCATAACATCAGGAGAGCCACAATTTCCGCACCCTAGTTATTAAAGGCAGGTGTTCTATTTTTGACTCTTGTGACTTATAGCTGTTGATAGACTTCTCCTCAAAGAGTTTCCATAGCAGAGCAAGTCCAGCACAGACTGAACTGGCCACACAATTCAAGGCACAATATTGGTCTGAGATGTCCCTGCTGTACCCATTGCTCTTCCAGCCCAGCCCGCAAAGCTCTGGTGCTAATATGCTGATTGAGGAGGATGTTTTGTATGGAGGAAGCTAAAGGATGATAGGAAAGGCAGCTGGTCTCTCAGAGCCATGGCACTGAGGGCAGAGATGGGAATGCTGTGTCCATCTAGGTGTTGATGGGCTTCATCCCATTCCATCAGTCCAGTGTTAGAAACTGAGAATATGAAAGCTAGGAGCTAAATGGCACCTTAATCCTAGGATATGGGTGCAACAACGGAATGTCTAGGTGCGCTTTTTTATAACAAGAATACAAAGCTGAAAATGAATGAACTGCAGCTAAAATATTAGGTCCATTTTTTCACATGGTCTAGTCCTTCCCTTGCCCTCCCACTGAATATTCTTAAGAGGGTCTCTTCCTCAGTCTTTAGAGTAGCTGGAAGTGGGGAGGCAGAAAAAGGTCCTCCTTTCCTTCTACTCTGCAGTTTTAATCTCAAATATTAGGTGCAGTACTGCGCCCACAGCTCAGAAACTGCTGGCACTAATGAAATCCCCTGTCGCAAAATGCGCCTAGATCAATGGGAGTTTCAGTTGCTGGATCAGCTCCAACCAGCTTGGCCAATGGTAGCCAACCAAATCCCTGCAGGAAGAATTTAAGCAGGATGTGTTGGTGTGTTAACCACCCGCCACCGCTTGCTCCCAGCACCAGGTACTGTCTCTGAACATGCAGGTTACATTAAATTGTCAAGCACAAATGATGAATATGACAGTTTAATGCAGCCGGCATGTTCAGAGACAGCGCCATTACATCAAGCTACTACTACTACTCAGAATGTCACAAGTCGGGGACAGAGAATCTATGGTCCTCCAGATGTTGTTGAACCACCATTCATCACCATCATAACAACAACAGCAATTAATAAAAATATTTTCTAGAACTTCCTTAAATATTTAAAAACGTGAAGCTGTACAGAAATTGGAACTGGCCAAGCAATGTATGCGAAAGTGAATAAAAGGTTTATGAAATGGATTAGTTGCAGATGGAAACATCTACTGAAGCTTTCCCAGTCTGAGGGCCACTTTTGCTTCTGGGCAACCTTCCTGGGGCCACATGCCAAGGGTGGGCAGGGCACTGAATGCAAATGTTTTCCTTTGCAAACACTCTCGTGCTCCTCTCTATTCTTGCTCCAAACAAGCAAGAGGCACTATCAGATTCCAGCCAGCCATAAGCAATTGGGTTTCAAATTGGGCCAGTGAGGGGTGTGGTCTGGGGAGGGTCCTGCACAGATATAGGGTGCCATCAAATCATCAAATCAAAGAACTGTGGAGTGGGAAGGGATCCTCAAGGTCATCTAGTCCAACCCCCTGAGATGCAGGAGTCTCAGCTAAAGATGACCATCCAACCTTTGCTTACAAACCTCCAAGGGAGGAGAGTCCACCAGCTCCCGAGGGAGACCGTTCCACTGTCAAACAGCTCTTAGCATCAGAAAGTTCTTCCTGATGTTTAGTCAGAATCTCCTTTCCTGTAATTTGAATCCATTGGTTTGAGTCCTACCCTCCAGAGCAGGAGAAAACAGGTTTGCTGCTCCATCCATTTGTCAACCCTTAAGATATTTGAAGATAGCTACCATATCTCCTTTCAGTCTCCTCTTTCCAGGTTAAACATACTCAATTCCCTCAACTGTTCCTCATAAGGCTTGGTTTCCAGACCCTTGATCACCTTGGCCGCCTTCCTCTGCACATATTCCAGCTTGTCAATATCCTTCTCAAATTGTGATGCCCAGAACTGGACACAGTATTCCAGGTGTGGTCTGACCAAAGCAGAATAGAGCGGTCCTATTACTTCCCAAGATGTTCAGTTTTTATGCTTGACACATCCCAGGTTGAATAAGCACAACATAACGAAATTTTAAGATGGATATGTTAGCTGTTTTGGGGACATACACCAATGAATGCTGGCAGTCACATTTCGGTGACAATATTCACCAGGACAATATTCCCCACACAGATATACAGTTTTCAGAGTGGTTTTAACAATCAATCACTCTTCACAGGGAACTCTGGGAACTGTAGCTCTGCAAACAACTCCCAGCACCCATAACAAACTACAGCTCCCAGGATTCTCCAGGGAGAAGCCATGAGTGTTTATAGTGTGGTTTCATAGTGCTTTAAATGCATGGTGTGAATATGGCCATCATCAGATCTCAAGTTAGATAGACAAGCAATCTGGCTTGCCATAACACAGCATTTTATGCTCCTATGTTAATAGGACATACCGGTACGTTTGGAAATCCATAGTTCTGAAAAAACAGAATAATTAGCAAAAGGTTTCTTTTCTTCTTCTTCTTCTTCTTTGTATATTAGAATAAGGTGGGGATTTTTTTGTTCTTGAGGGTGAGAAAAAACCCTTCTTGTTGTGCTCAGGAATAAAAGAAATAACGAGAGAGGAAAGCTTGCTGTTTTTTCCCTGCGAATGAGTTTAATTAGAGATTTGCTGAGCAGCATTTCTCTTCCCTCTTAGGACCGCATAACTTCCTGTTTTATAAAACCAGCTCCTGGAACCGAAAGGAAACTCCAGATCTGTAAGAATCTGAGCCTTCGCTGATGGTATTTGCTCAGTCTATTCCCCCTGCTTGATGAGGTGGAGCAGAAACCAAGACTGACTGCTGGGAGGTAAACATCTTCCTTCCAGGTTTCCAAAAAATCATAACAATCCTCCAGAGAGAAACAAAAACAAAGAGGGAAACACATATTTTGCTTGTAGGAAGGTTGGAGTGGGAAAGATTGGGGGTGCAAGTGTGAGAGGTGAAGCTGTGGGTGCTTCAGAGGAGTAACAGAGTTTGTATTCTTTAAGCACCCAGAATTCTTCCTCGCATTCAGGGGGGATATTGGAACCATAAAGGGACCCCTGACCATTAGGTCCAGTCGTGACCGACTCTGGGGTTGCGGCGCTCATCTCGCTTTAATGGCCAAGGGAGCCGGTGTACAGCTTCCGGGTCATGTGGCCAGCATGACTAAGCCGCTTCTGGCGAACCAGAGCAGCGCACGGAAACGCCGTTTTCTTTCCCGCCAAAGCAGTACCTATTTATCTACTTGCACTTTGACGTGCTTTCGAACTGCTAGGTTGGCAGGAGCAGGGACTTAGCAACGGGAGCTCACCCCGTTGCAGGGATTCAAACCGCCGACCTTCTGATCAGCAAGTCCTAGGCTCTGTGGTTTAACCCACAGTGCCACCCGTGTCCATAGCTGTCAACTTTTCCCTTTTCTTGTGAGGAATCCTATTTGGAATAAGGGAATTTCCCTTTAAAAAAGGGAAACATTGACAGCTATGATTGGAACATTCAGGTAGACCATGGTGGCAACACGACTCAGCTGCAGCGTGTGGTACAGCCCCCCACAGAGGACAGACCACCAATTGGAGGAGCACCCTCACTTCGCAGAATGCTCACACCACAGTGAAATTTTTCACTGATAAGAAATGGGTTGGAAGACAAAAAGGAAACAGGGGTCTTGGTGGACCACAAGCTTGACATGAATCCACAGTGTGAAGCAGCACCAAAAAAATATGGTTCCGGAATTGAAATATTAATAGAGAATGTGTAAAACGTGCAGGGGTAAGCAAGAAAATAAAAATAGAATCAATTGAATAATTATTAAATTATAACAATACAACAAGATGGAAGAAGTAAAATATTGAGCTCACCCATGGGTGAAGGGGAGTGGGGGGTATATGGGAACCTATAATATAATTTATAATATAATTTGTTAATTGCGCTGTATTTACATATAGCAAAGGGAAGCCTAGAGCAATTAGATATATTTTAATTTAGGTAATCTGTGTAATAGGCTTATGTTAGAAAATGAATATGGATTTTGTAAAAAAATTTGGTTTTGGAAAAAAAAGGGTGAATGCATCGACAAACGTATAGTGTCCAGATCAAGGGAAGTAATAGTGCCAGTCTATTCTGCCTTGCTTGTTTTCTCCTGCTCTGGAGGCCAGGACTCGAACCAATGGCTTCAAGTTGCAAGAGAGGAGATTCCGAGGAAGCATTCAGAAAAGCATTCTGACAGTAAGAGCTGTTCGGCAGTGGAGCAGACTCTCACGAGAGGTGGTGGACTCTCCTTCCTTGGAGGTTGTTAAGCAGAGGTTGGGTGGTCATCTTTAGCTGAGACTCCTGCATTGAGTCCCTTCCATCTTTCAGATTCTATGATTCTATATTAAATCAGGCCTGGAGTCCACAGCAGTGCAGCTGGGGGCATGTCTTTCTCAAACTGCACTTCTCCCTTTCCCTTAACATGTGAGAAATTGATCTGAAAGCGAGAGGACTTTCAAGGACAGCTTGTGAGATGCCTTGAAGTCTGCTGTTCAAAGGAGAAGAAGAAACCCAATGGGCCATTAGGACGGTCACTTATGCAGCATTTCCTCCCAAAGAGAACAACAGTCTGCATATGCTCATTTATAAGCCTACAAACCAGCACAGGCAAATTAGAAAGAATTAATATCATTTTAAGAGAAATGTAGCTTACCAGTCAGGAAGACTTGCTTGTTCATTCTGCTATCTAACTCTTGATGGGCAACTTCAAAGCCCCTGCCACTCTCATTCTTTAGGGTTTCAAAGAACCGTAGAACTGGAAGGGACCTGAGGGTCATCTAGTCCAACCCCGTTTGCCATCCTGAAACCGAATTGGACCTGACAACTCATAAAACAGAAGGTTGTCCTCAGTAAAGTAGGACATACAGTCACCCCAAAATGTCCAGTTTTTGGACACAGCTAAAGTACTTTCCTGGTTCTTAGGCGGGACTAGAAGTCAGAAGCAAAGCACCTGGTTTTGAAAGGTCTGTGGCACAGAGGTAAAGCATATTCCTTGCATGCCAGAGGACACAGGTTCAATTCCTGGCATCTCCAGGTAGGGCTGGAAGAGACTTCTGTCAGTGTAGCTGCTGCCAGTCAGTGTAGACAGTACTGAGCAAGATGGAGCAAGGGTCTGACCTAGTATGAGGCAACTTGCTGTGTTCCTGTGCCTTCTTAAAGTTCAGACTTTGATGGTTGATTAGATAGCAGGTATCAGGAAACGCCTCTGCCTGAGACCCTGAGAGATGCTGCCAGTCAGAGGAAACAATACTAGGGTGCCGTAGGGTTCTGTCCTGGGCAACATCTTTATAAATGAAGGAACTGGGGGGAAGCTTATCAAATTTGCAGAGGGCACCAAACTGGGAGAGGTAGCTAATGCCCCAGAAGTCAGAATTGGGACTCCAGATAAAAGATTGGAGATCTGGGTCGTAAGCTTCTATACTTAGGCAGGAATAACCAGCTGCACAAATATAAGATGGGGGACACCTGGCTTGCCAGTAGTACATGTGAAAAGGAAACAGGGGTCTTAGTGGACCACAAGCTTAACATGAGTCGACAGTGGGATGCAGCAGCAAAAAAAGCTAGAATACTGTGTCTGGTTCTGGGCGATATAATTTAGGAAGGATATTGACAAGCTGGAATGTGTGCATAGGAGGGTGACCAAGATGATCAAGGTTCTGGAAACCAAGCCTTATGAGGAATGGTAGGAATCACAGATTTGGATGGAACCACGAGGGTTATCTAGTCCACTTGACATTTTTCTAGGCATACACTGGAAATACTGAGGGGTGCACCTTAAGAAAAGAAAAGAAAAAAGCAATGTGTGGAGTGGCCTTGTCCTCTTGTTAACAAAACTCTCTAAGGCTACAACACTTCTCAGTTGGCTGTCACCGAGTTGGCGAATATTCTTTCGTAAGCAACTAATGCAATATGGCTGTCCGTCTTCCCAAACAGAGCTTGGAAAACCGATTTGATGACTAAGGCAGAGAGAGGGTCATGCGCGAAAAGGAGGAGGAATAGATGCTGCTTCTTTCCCCTTTTCCTTTGTTTGCTCTTTCTAAAAAATAATGTCAGGAAATCTCAACACACTGTAAAGTTGGTCCTTAGAGTAGCTTTGTGTTTTCCGCAGGTAATTTGGATCTGTGGGGGCTTGGGGCCACTGCGATGGAATGGGCTGGACCACAGCAGGAGCAGCTGGGGAGGGAGAAGGACCTGTGATGAACAGGAGGGAGCCATTTGGCGACCCCCTTGCAAGATCATCTGCAAAAGATTATACCTTCAGTGCTAATAAAGCTGGGATTCAATCAACTTAACTCCAGGTACCAGAAGCCCCCCTCCCACTCCCTCCAGGAAGGCCACAGGGGGTTGCGATTTTTGAAGGTTGTGAACCTTGGGGCAAGGAGGCTTCTCAGTTCTCTGTTGACATTCTTTTTAGCTGGTTAATGCTGATAGGGGGCTTGTGTGCTTCTCCCCCAGCTCCCCACTGGATACCTCCTAATATGCCCCAAGCCTTCATTTCTGAGCCCAGCAGGACATTCCAAACAAGCTCTCCGGCTTTCAGAGTTACAAGTAAAACAGGCACCAAAAGGTGCACTCTTCTCTATTAGGGTCTTTCCGACCTGCCCCCCCCCCCCCGCTCAATTCAGCCATGGGATTCAAAGGCCCATTCAAAAGCAGGTCTAGCTTATGTTTTTCTCCCCAGGCAATTGCACCGCACTTGCAGGCAGCGAACATGCCAGCATTGCACCTGTGTTTCCTGCAGCACATGGTAATGTAGTTTTTAAATAGCCATGCGCACAAGCAGGGTGACCACTTAGGCATCACCAAGGAAAAGGGCAACATTTTGCACAAAATTGGTGCGTGCTGATTATATGCACGTCTAGATGCAACTTGAGAAAGAACGTCTATAATTTAAATAGAAACGCAATGCATCTCGCCATGGGCTGAGCAGGTGAGCTGGCTGCCTTCCTCACTCTGCTGCCAGGGGTCAACTGTTGATGGGCAACTTCAAGGCCCCTGCTGCTCTCCTTTCTTAGAGTCCTTTATATTCAAACCAGACTCGGACCAGTGTGGTGCCTTCTAGATGTTTTAAGCCCCCTTGAAATGCATCTATTTAAGCTTCCCCTTCTGCTTGTAGTATCTTGTTTAACGGAAAGGGCGAACTCATATAAGAATTAAGATTGACAGCCAAACAAAACAGAAGCCAAACAGTTAAGTAGGCTTGGACTTCTTAAGTTTATGACCTTGCTGAAGGTTGTTTAAACCCACTTGAACTGGAGACTGTTGAAAAGGGCAGGCAGGTTTCTATTTGGAGGGTTGTCGGGTCCAAGTCCAGCAGAAAGATAAAGACCCAGAAAGAAGAGGAGGGGTCTTTGCCCATCAACATGATGTCACTCCTGTACAAAGGGTTGAGCAGACAGACAGACAGTAAGATAATATTTGTTCTCTATTTCACATCTAGTACAGCAATGACCAATTTACTTGCATTCAATATGTGCACGGCCATGCATGTGTACATTGCATGCAGTACATTCCAGAAGTGGCCAGAAAAGGGGGCAAAATTGGGGTTTAACAGGGCATAATGGGGCTGCTGCTGCTACTGCTGCTGCTGCTGCTGCTGCTGCTGCTTCTTCTTCTTCTTCTTCTTCTTCTTCTTCTTCTTCTTCTTCTTCTTCTTCATTATTATTTATTGAATTTATATACCACCCTATACCTGGAGGTCTCAGGGCGGTTCACAGAAAAGATCACAATATTTAAAATCAAAATAAGAACAATAACTCAATAACACCCCCCCCCAAAAGAACCACATTCTAAAAGGGCATAGGATGTCCATCAGGTCAACCAAAGGCCTGGTTAAAAAGGAGCATTGTTGCCTGGTGCCTAAAGGTGTATAATGAAGGCGCCAGGCAAACTTCCCTGGGGACAGCATTCCACAGATGGGGAGCCACTGCAAAGAAGGCCCTGTTCTCATGTTGCCACCCCCTGAACCTCTCGAGGAGGAGGCACATGAAGGAGGGCCTCAGAAGATGATGTCAGGGTCCAGGTAGGTTCATATGGGAAGAGGCAGTCTTGAGGTATCGCAGTCCTGAGCCGTTTATGTGCTTATGTACTCTCCACTGCTGTCCACGATGACCTGGAATACAACCCCCATGCCAACTGAGGGTTGCCTGTAACTATTCCTAAATTTTTATCTATGCGTACAAATTAGCACCTGCCTATTTTCTGGCACAAGGAGAAGGGGACGGCAGAGGACGAGATGGTTGGACAGCGTTCTCGAAGCTACGAACATGAGCCTGACCAAACTGCGGGAGGCAGTGGAAGACAGAAGTGCCTGGCGTGCGCTGGTCCATGGGGTCACGAAGAGTCGGACACGACTAAACGACTAAACAACAACAATTTTCTGGACTTCTGTGTCTTCCTTTGCCCCCCCCAACCCTTTTAGTCATGCATTTCCTCCTCGCTAGGGAGGGGCTCCCCTACCTGAACGGGCACCCTATAACACTCCCCCTCCTGCCTGTCCTTTATAGCATACAGGTGTTCTTTCTGCTGCAGTTGCTCAGGAGAGGAATCCATGTGAAATGGGCTCCCTAGGGGAGGAAATATTCGAGCCTCTTGCTTTGGATTCCTGCTTCTCACAGCTTGGTGTGAAAAAACGAGGCTCAAGGAGCAGATTGTGGAGCCGTATGGCAGAGGCCTTTTGGTGTCTTGGTGCCGGCGACTGCAAAAAGCTGTTAAGGTGACATGATGTGTTGAGAACACCAAATCAAAACCACACTCACCCACACACCCACCACACCAATAGTGGGAGGGTCAGAAGTGGGTGGGTGTATGTCTCTGTGTTGCAGCCGGGGAGGAAAGAGAAATTAAAAATCACTGGAATTTATCTGAACCCAAATGAGACAGGAAGCATGGCAAGGAAAGCCTGTCAAGCTTCAGGGTTCCTTGTGGAGTTCATCATCTGTGTCCAGAGCCAGGGTTGCATTTGGATTACAGGTCATTAGAATTTACAGCCCATTAGAAAAAGTTTATGAATGTCGTTTCTGCCGCAGTTTTGAAACCCAGCACATTTCCACTCCAAGTGCCTAGACACTAACGGGGAGAGGGAATAGCAGAGGCCTGGTTTGGGTGTTAAGACTTTCAGATGTTGGGTCAGGAACTTGGTGGTGGTGGAAAGCAACAGAATGCCTGAAAGGGACCTGGTTCCCCAAACCACACTAGCAGAACGAGGGGTTTTTTTGGGGAGGTGGGGAATTGATATTGTGGATTTTTGCCCCCAGTACTATGATTTAGGCTTCTTTGCAATGTTTCTGGAGAAGGGGAGAATCACTTACCATAAAAAAAATCACTTGCAGCAATCACTGTGCTTTTGCCAGCAGAAAAACAGGGAGAAATTTAGCATGTAGTGGCAGTGAGGGTGGGGAACATGAGATCCCTGCCAGAAAATAGCGGCAAAGCTTGACCCTAAAGGAGTTGTGATGAGCTAAACAGTGTGATATCTTAGTAAGTGCATAAGGTCTTTGCAGGTGCTTTGCAGTTCTTAGCTCATAGACATGGCTAAACCAGGGACCGTGTTCCTTGCTTCAGAAGATTGCAAACCCACAACCTCTGTAATACCATGGAAGAATTTGATGTTCCATTATGGTGGTAACCTGTGCAGGAGGACAAAGGCCTTTTAAAGAGTTGGTGAGGGAATTTTGGCACGGGCAACTTTCCTCTCATCTGCACAACAGGAGCATCCCATTACTACGGAAACAAATTATTACGGAAGGGAAGGGCTGACTGTATTATGGGCAGAGCACATGTTTGCATGCAAAAGGTCCCAGGTTCAATCCAGGACATTGCCAGGTTAGGCTGGGAAAGACTAAACCCCTGGGGAGCAGAACAAAGCTGAACTAGTTAGATAAGTGGTGGTCCCCTAAGTGGGCTGTACTGCCCCCGGGGATTACCTAGGGGGCGCTAACAGGCAAGGGGGCAGCAGAGAGGCGCTGGAGGTGTAAATGACTATCAGACTTTGTAAAGCTGGTATCACCAAATCAGATTCATCAGTTTGGCTGAATTAATTAAATGTAATAGTTTTAATTCGATTTTGAATAAATGTGTAGTTAATTGTTACTATTTTGAATTTCACTGTGTTGTTACCTTCCTCTGCATTGTGCGAACTGCTATTCTGAAAATTAGTTTATGGAGCCAAGGAGGCAGTACAGTGGTACCTCGGGTTACATATGCTTCAGGTTACATACGCTTCAGGTTACAGACTCCGCTAACCCAGAAATAGTACCTCAGGTTAAGAACGTTTCTTCAGGATGAGAACAGAAATCGTGCTCTGGCGGCGCAGCGGCAGCAGGAGGCCCCATTAGCTAAAGTGGTGCTTCAGGTTAAGAACAGTTTCAGGTTAAGAACAGACCTCCGGAACGGATTAAGTACTTAACCCGAGGTACCACTGTATCCCAAAAAAGGATGGCAACCACTGATTCCCGAAATATAATTATAAACGAGCCTCATACATATGTACCTACTACAGTTGTACCTAGGTTGACGAACAACTTGCAAGTTGAACATTTTGGCTTCCGAATGCCGCAAACTCGGAAGTGAGTGTTCTGGTTTGTGAACGTTCTTTGGAACCCAAATTTTCCGGTGCGGCTTCCAATTGGCTGCAGGAGCTTCCTGCAGCCAATCGGAAGCTGCACCTTGGCTTCTGAACCTTTTGGAAGTCAAACAGACTTCTGGAACGGATTCTGTTCGACTTCTGAGGTACGACTGTGTGTATCCAAACTCAATGAGAGGTGCAAGCTTGCTTTTGCCGCGTAAGCTCCTTTATGTCTAATTTGAGACAAACAACTCTCATCTACTCAACAATATGTCGGGGAGAACTGTAGAAGAATAGTCAAGGCTCTTGAAGAGAGGTGTGGATACTGTTTCTAGTTGTATATCAATTTATATATACAGTGGTACCTCGGGATACATATGCTTCAGGTTACATACGCTTCAGGTTACAGACTCCGCTAACCCAGAAATAGTACCTCAGGTTAAGAACGTTTCTTCAGGATGAGAACAGAAATCGTGTTCCGGTGAAACGGCAGCAGCAGGAGGCCCCAAGTGGTGCTTCAGGTTAAGAACAGTTTCAGGTTAAGAACGGACCTCCGGAACGAATTAAGTACTTAACCCAAGGTACCACTGTATATACTATGCTATACTATACTATACTATACTATACTATACTATACTATACTATACTGAGATATTTAAATGTTTCTTTGATTGTCCTTCAATCTTCCTGCCACACTTGTCATCCTCTCCTGCCACACCCTTTGAGAACCACTGGCCTACTGTAAGTGGCAGTGGTCAGGGCCGGCCTGAATATGAGGCAGGCTGAGGCAGCTGCCTCAGGCATTGAAGCCCAAGAGGCAGCGCCCCTGTGGGTGCCCTGCAGAAGATGCCATGGTTCTTGTGCCTTTCACAGTTGTGCTAAGGGGAGAATTTCTGAAGAGGCAGCTTCTCTTCCTCCGCCAGAACACGCTGCATATACCAAATTTCCCTCTTCTGCAAACCTGTTAAAAGGCACAGGAGCGCCTTCCTCTGATCCAGGTCACCCACCTCTGGCCTTCATGGTTCTGCCTTCTAAAGAAGAGCCCACGCAGCCTGCCTCTTATTGATTTAACCTAAAAATTACAAAGTGCACTTTCCTGGTCCTCCTATTGGTTGTGCCTCTCTATCCTGAAACACACACACGCCATCAAAACACACATCCAGAACAAACAGAAAAAATGGCAAGAGCTAGAGAAAGAACCTACAATAAAGTAAAATACTGGAGCAATACTTTTCTTTTTCTTTTTTTTTAAAAAAAAGGGAAACCGTCTTTCTTTTGTTTCCCCAAGGAACTGAAACCATGAGTCACAGAGAAAATTTCCTCTTCTTATGGAGCTGGTGACAGGGGGATTTGAAAAAAAAGTTTTTTGCATTTATTCCCAGCTCTTTTGAGTTGGGGAGCAGGTGCAAGAGCAGGCTTCAACTTTCCATGCAATGAGCATACATTTGGGGAGGGGCAGCTCAGGAAAGGCTCCATCCATTAACAGTTGGCCATAAGAAGACAAGTCCACAAACAAATTGCAGGTGTAGCTGTCATTTGGCTGCCTCTGAGCTAGGGAAATGAACGATAATCCCCAAATTAATCTTTAATCAGGCAATAACTGAGTACAGCCAGATCCGATAGGGACAATACTTTCCATCGCAACAAAGAACTTAGCAAATATGTGCAGAGCAAAGGATGGAGAATGGAGGAGCCAGGAAAAAGACAGACCCAAACCCATCATGATGGATTTATTAAGCGGGGGCATTTGTTTTCACAGTGCTAAGAGGAAAGTATCCCAATATATTTCTCTAGGTGTTGCTTCCCGCATTGGGTGATGAGAAGACAGGGCTTCTATACCTTTCAGGTAGGGCAGATTGCTGTTGGACTCTAGACTTCCATCAGCCACATGGCCAACGCTCAGGACTGATGGGAGTTGTAGTCCAACAATATAAGGATGATCATATCTGACACCCCCCGCCAGTCCTTAATGGGTGTATACGAATGGGAATATTAACAGGTACAGTGGTACCTCGGGTTAAGAACTTAATTCGTTCTGGAGGTCCGTTCTTAACCTAAAACTGTTCTTAACCTGAGGTACCACTTTAGCTAATGGGCCTCCCACTGAAATAGCGGCGGCGCTATTTCTGTTCTCATCCTGAAGCAAAGTTCTTAACCTGAGGTACTATTTCTGGGTTAGTGGAGTCTGTAACCTGAAGTGTTTGTAACCTGAAGCGTCTCTAACCCGAGGTACCACTGTACAGTGTTTTGCACATCTGCAAGTCTAGGATATCACCACAAGCTACACTTACTGAGCTAAAATATATCTCTAAGAGATACAGAAGGCTTGTCTCCTGCTGAAGAGGGGGATGTGCCAGTTTTTGAGTCAGGCTGCGTAGCTGTCTCCTTAGCCACAATTTGATCATCCGCAACTGATCCTTAGCTCTGTGCCTTATACCGACTTCTGAGGCCAATGAATCACGTGTGTGTGCCTCCTTCTCAGAATGATTCCAGGGTTCCAGCAATATAAGTGAGGGAGAAAAGCGTTTCTCTTTTTTTGCTTTCTCATCTACGCCATCCGTAATTTTATAACTGTCAGTCATGCTGCCTCCACAGCTACCTTACTCACCTGTTTTCCTATGCGAAAAAGCCTCAAGCATTATAACGTTTTGTTTATATCCACGTTCCCTGGTAGGTTCCTCTGCAAATAGGGTGCACCCATATTACTTGTGTAGAAGAGAGGATTTTATGCCACACCTGCAACTCATCCTCCTGTTAAATATGAAGGAGCGTTGCCTCCTTTTGCACAGGGCCCACCTGAAATCAAGGTGCGACACCTTATTTATTTTACAGAATAAACACCCCCTCCTTTAAAAGGCAAATAATTTTAGATTTATCCTTTATACAAATTGCAGGACCAGCAAGTATGGACTACACTTTTGGATTCTGGAAATTAAGGAGGAAGAGAAGAAGTCTATGATGTTACCGGGACTCAATTTCAATTGGGTCGCTTCCATATTACCTGTTGGTTGAAGATGTTTTCTGATTTCTTTTTAGGAAGGTTATACGATGTTTTATCAAGCAAGAGTTATCCCACACGATCCAGTATGCTCCCCCATCACTTTCCTCGAACAGCCCAACTTTGGGACAGAAGTGGATTTGTTGTGCAAGAGTGCCAAATCAGCTTGAATTGTGCACCCTGCACTCAGCTATATAGCTGCAAATAAACTGTTTTAAGTGTGCTTTAAGTGCAATATACAATGTGACAATAAATGGCTTATGGAAAATTCAATGTATTTTTAAAAATGCTTTTTAAAAAAGAGCATTTTCAGAACGGTTTTTATATGTGTGTAGATTCCACCCCTGTCTTTGCCAGTATGTGGACCCACTCAAAAAAGGAATGGTCTGGTAACACTCTTGGACTCTTAGCAAATGATCCTGTTTCATCTTCCACCGCTCTCCGCTCTGCTTCTGACCGCTGCTCATTTTGTTCTCCTCTGTGGCTGCAATTTGCATTCAGTACATTAGCAAGCCATTCTCTAACTGGCCTGTGAGCCTTCGGGGAATGCACAGCAGACCACAAACAGATGTGTGTTTTGACTGAAATGCTCAGTACCTGCCATTACGGCTCAGCATCCAAAGCAGCCAGCCCTACAAGGAGCCCAGCTCTGTTTGCTTTGAAGTATTCTCAGTGGGAGCAGGTTACTTCCAGAATATTTTGGGTACCTCTGGGATTTTGGCGCTATTAGGACATTCTTGCCATCTCTTGTTCCAGGAAGTGCTCATGATCTGCTTTGCTGGAGTAGAACCAAAGAACTACAAGCAGCTTAGCAATGCAGCGCTGCCCTCTCAGTCTCCTGCCTCCTTTCCTCCCCTGCAACATCTGGTCTGGTCTGATTTACCTTGTGCCTTCCTGGCACCCATATGCATTGCTTGACACTGCCCCATCAGTGGCAGCTGCTGTTGTGGAGCAGGACAGGGAACATAAGAACACAAGGACATAAAGAGAGGCTGCTGGATCAGACCCATGGGCCATCTAGTCCAGGATCTTGCTCTTAGATACCGGTAGGAAACCTGCAAACAGGACGTGAGCACATGAGAATGCTCCCTTCCTGTGGCTTCCAGTAATAATAATAATAATAATAATAATAATAATAATAATAATAATAAAATTATTTATACCCCGTCCACTCTGGGAGGCCCTCAACAGAATTATTAAAAACACGCTAAAACATCAAACATTAAAAACTTCCCTAAACAGAGCTGCCTTCAGATGTCTTCTAAAAGTCTGGTAGTTGTTTATTTCCTTGACATCTGATGGGAGGGCGTTTCACAGGGCGGGTGCCACTACCGAGAAGGCCCCCTGCCTGGTTCCCTGTAACTTGGCTTCTCACAGCAAGGGAACCGCCAGACGGCCCTCGGCAGTGGACCTCAGTGTCCGGGCAGAATGATGGGGGTGGAGACACTCCTTCAGGTATACTGGACCAAGGCTGTTTAGGGCTTTAAAGGTCAGCACCAACACTTTGAATTGTGCTCGGAAACGTACCGGGTCTCCGATATCATTGCACATCTCTCCTAAACAGATTTCTTCTAAAAGTCTGGTAGGTGTTTATTTCCTTAACACCTGATGGGAGGGCATTCCACAGGGCGGGCACCGCTACCAAAAAGGCCCTCTGCCCGGCTCCCTGTAACCTCATTTCTCGCAGTGAGGGAACCGCCAGAAGGCCCTTGGAGCTGGACCTCAGTGTCCGGGCTGAATGATGGGGTGGAGACACTCCTTCAGGTATACTGGGCTGAGACCGTTTAGGGCTTTAAGATCAGCACCAACAAAGAGGTTTGCAGAAGCATACCACCTCTGACTGTGGATGGCATAGCCATCACTGCCAGTATCCACTCTGACAGCATGCATCCTCCATGAATTTGCCCAGTTCTCTTTTAAAGCCATCCAAGTTGGGGGCCATTCCTGCTGCAGCTCAGCAGCAGAGTCCATGTTTTGTTCCAGGTTCAATCCCAGGAATCTCCAGGTAGGGCTGGGAAACTCCTGAAATTCTGGGAGAGCTCTTGGCAGTCAAGGGCTGACAATGTTGAGCCAGTGGTCCAGCTTGGCCAAAGGCAGATTTCAATAATGTGATGGCATGAATGTAAAAAGCTGCCTCTACCGAGCCAGGACATTGGGCCTGCACAGACTGGAAGCAGATTTCCAGGGTTTCCGACAGGGGAGCCTTTTGTAGCCATAGCTGGAGATGCAGGGATTGAACCTAGGGCCTAATAATAATAATAATAATAATAATAATAATAATAATAAATGTTATTTATACCCTGCCCTCCCTGGCCAGAGTGGCTCAGGGTGGCTAACACCAATAAAAATCACAGTAAAAACACAATAGGGGGAAAAGAAAAAGAAAAAAAACCCAATTTAAAATACAGGTTAAAGTGCAATTTAAAATTCTGCCTCGTTTTCAAAGTAGCTGATAAATCAAGACCATAAGGGGAGGGAAACGTAAGGGTAGGGTCCAAACCAAAGGCCAGGTGGAACAGCTCTGTCTTGCAGGCCCTGCAGAAAGATGTCAAGCCCTAGTCTCTTGTGACAGTGCATTCCACCAAGTCGGGGCCAGTACTGAAAAGGCCCTGGCCCTAGTTGAGACCAATCTAACCACCTTGTCACCTGGGACCTCCAAAGTGTTGTCATTTGTGGACCTTAAGGTCCTCTGCGGGGCATACCAGGAGAGGTGGTCCCCTTCTGCATGCAGGTGGTCTGACACTGAGCTATAGCTCCCCCCCCAATATGGCATCAGGACATGGGGTAGATTGAACTAAACTTGTGGGAAGGAGGGGGTACATGTGAAAGAGCAGCATGGATGAGGGAATTTCAAGAGGTGTGGCTTTCTAGAAATGGCCAGGCAGGCTCAGGTGGGTCTTGATTGGGTTCTTATTCTACGTCAGCATTTGAGAAGAGAGTCCATCCCCACATGCTCTAGGAAGTCTAGCCTCCCTAGCCTGGGGATATTTCCAGATGACCTATTTATTGAGCACTCGTCCTGTTTCCTTCACACACTGAAGTTGGCCAATGAATGTGCTTTCATTCTGATTTGTTTGTGGAGAGGTTAGATGATGCTTGGTCAAAGCAAGGGCTAACCCAGTACATTATGGGAAGAACGAGTTGCAGAGATGGATACTCTTGGGGGAGGTGATCTCTTAATTTGTTATTATATCTGTACTTCAAGTCCGATTTGGTAAATCTCCCCTAGAAAGACTGATGTTTGATGCAACCTGTCTGAGAAAATTAACGAGCAAACGCCCAGATTTTATTTCATCGGAACTGAGTGAAGATGGCGTCTGCCATCAGAGGACTTTTGGACTGATTCGGCATAAACACCAGCGTGTGAGGACATTCTGCAAACCACAGACTTACCAGCTGCAAAAAAAAGGAGAGTCATACAAATTTCACACAGAAGCACATTACTGTTTATTTCAACTCGCCTGTGGAGACAACTCAGAGGCCACGAAAGAAGGAAGGGTAACAACAGGAATATTTAAAGAAGGAACTATTGGAAACTCAAGGCAATAGAAACATAAGATGATTAGAACCCCACTGAACTTGAAGTATGGGAAGCCCCAACAAAAATTTATAATTAGGCAGAATATTTGAACTATATGATATGTATTTGTATAATTTGGAATACTTAATGTTATTTGATTGGATTGTTAAAATGGAAAATTAAATTATTATTTTTTAATGAATGTGCTTTCATTCTGATTTGTTTGTGGAGAGGTTAGATGATGCTTGGTCAAAGCAAGGGCTAACCCAGTACATTTCCAGTGCATTCCCCTCTCGCTTTCCTTCCTGTAAGAAGGCCAGTCTTTCAGGGAAGTGGGTTTGTTGAGCGAGAGCTCCGGTTCAACTCACTGAGCAACCTGAATTTGCCGGTGCTGTAGGTGACTTGAATCTCACCTGAAAATAGGGACAGCTTGGAAGCACCCTGGGTCTCTGCTCATCTTCAGTTAATGATGACCAGCTAGAAAGTTTGCGTGTTGCTTTTGTCTCACTCTGAACCCTTTCAAAATTCTGGGACAGGAGACAGTGAGACAAAGTGGTGGAAAATGTTGAAGGAAAGGACAAGGTGGTTTGTTTTTTTATTACATTTATATACCATCTTTCCCTCCCAGGCGCTCAACGGAGCATTTGTGGTTCTCTCTTTCCCCACTTTATCCTCACAACAACCTTGTGAGGTAGTTTAATCTGAGAGATGGTGACTGGCCCAAGGCCACCCAGGGAGCTTCATGGCTAAGCGGGGATTCAAACCCTGGCCTCCCAGGTCATAGTCCAACACTCCAACCATTACACCACGCTAGCTCACCACACAGATTGTGCTGGATGGGGAAGGGAATGGTAAGGCAGCAGAAGGACAGTGGTTGCTTCCAGACTTTCGCCATTTCTGGGTGGATTTCAGCCATTGGCAAATTCAGGTTGGGCAATCAAATGAATTTGGAGCTCTTGCCAACAAACCCACTTTCCAAAGCAGACTTTCTGCAATAAGGAGAGCACTGGGGAAAATGCTCTAGAAAGTACAGTGGTACCTTGGGTTAAGTACTTAATTCGTTCTGGAGGTCTGTTCTTAACCTGAAACTGTTCTTAACCTGAAGCACTACTTTAGCTAATGGGGCCTCCTGCTGCCACTGCGCCACCGGAGCACGATTTCTGTTCTCATCCTGAAGCAAAGTTCTTAACCTGAAGCACTATTTCTGGGTTAGTGGAGTCTGTAACCTGAAGCGTATGTAACCTGAAACGTATGTAACCTGAGGTACCACTGTATGGGAGAAAACTTTTTTGGATGCAGCAGCATCTAACCACCTTGCAAAGAAATCAGAATTAATAGCCAAAGTGAGTTGCGTCCAGACTACCTATGACCATTCATTAGCAAATCCAAATATTATTTTTTTGTGATAAAGAGACTGGGAATGGCAGTGTGGCCAACGCTTGCCTGGTGCAACGTTGTCTAATCTCCCCACAAACAAATCAGGGAGATTAGACGAAGTTGCACCAAGCAGGTGGTATTCCCACATGATCCACCACATTTTTTTGGTCTTTTGGGGTTTGTTCCACAAGAGCTCCAAATTAGATTTAATTGCACAGACCCAAACTGTCAGGACGTGATTAAATCCCACCTGGAAGTGCCCATCATCTAATCTTCCTACGAACAAATCGAGACGAATGCTCAAGAAGCGAATCGTCTAGAAGTGAGCAGCGAATGTGCATCCTCTGGCACTTGCTCAAGAGCAATCTAGGTTTGAGTCAACACGCCCTAGGAAGAAGCAGCGAGTTCACCAGCTAGAGGGGCGACACCGTCCTTGTGGCCAGCGATTGCAGAATCCTGTTGCTACTTGTGTGCCAAGGGCTTCACTGAGCCAAGTAGATGGGAACGCTCTGAAAATAAAGCCCCTTCCCTTGCGAAAGGACGAAAGGGCAAAGCAAAAAGTATTCCCACCACCCATGCAACAATAACAGCCCCAACTTTTCACCCCAGCAGGAGCCGGCGTGGCTTGACAATAGCTGCGCTGTGCTGTAACGAGTTGGAGGCCTGCCTAGAAAATCATCAGAAAGTATTTTAAACCCAGCATAACATACATATTTATGGATCACCTTCTGTTTTACTGGGGCTCAACCCAGAGCTATGCAAGGCCTGTTTTAATGTGCCCCCCTCAATAAAAAGGCTCGTGTTTCACATGTGAGAAGATTGGCGTCTCGCGAGCTAATTAATATGGGTTCTCCTCCACCTCCGGATTTTCCACGCAGGGTTATGCTGGCGACACTTTGTCTGTTCCTTCCATAAAGACCACGGTGTTGAGCCGTTAGTCTCACTTGCTGACAATGTGCTAGAGGCACAATGGGGTGAAGGCAAGGGGAAGCGGTGATGGGAAGCAGGGGCTGGTCGGAGGCCCCGCTACAAAGAACTTCTTCCAGGGCCTGGGGTATGTCACTGCCCAATTAGGCTGTTGGCAGCCGCACTTCATTAAGGAGACAGCTTCCATCCAGGGCTGTAATCCACTTACTCACGAACGGATCTGTGGTTATAGGACACTTTCCACCACTTCATTGAAGATGAGAGGGTGTTTATTTTAATTATTATTTCTTTAAAAGCATTTTTGGGGAAAGGTCTACACATTTTAGGGAAGGGTGAAGATACAGGGCTGCTCCAGACAATCTGCTTATTCAGCATTCAGAAGCTTAACTTGGTGCATCTGGTCTTTGCTGGGCATTTGTCCTGATTTGTTTACGGGGCAGTTATATGGCAATCAACTTTCATTCTGCATTCATCCCGATTTGCTTGCAGGGCGTTTGCACGTCTTCCCATCCATCATTAATTCATCCCACATTTTTTCAGTGTGTTTTCCCCCATCGCTTTCCTTAAAAGTCTTCTCTCTCTCTCTCTCTCTCTCTCTCTCTCTCTCTCTCTCTCTCTCTTTTTTAAAAAAGTGGATTTGTTCCAGCAAGATGGCAGGACATTTTAATCACATTTAATCATGCAAACCTAAATTTGTGGTATGTGCTTAAATTCCTCCTGCAAAGTACCGAGAGTCTAGAGGCATTTGAAAACACAAGGTCAGTTCATTTCAGTTGACATGCTGAAGTTCAGCAAGTATAGAATTGCACAATTGTAGAATTGGTAGGGACCACGAGGGTCATCTAGTCCAGCCCCCTGCAATGAAGGAATCCATTGCCCAATGTGGTGTTCAAACCCATGACCTTTTTTGTCTTGCCTCTTTCCCCAGGAAACCCCACTGAATCGGAACAAACTTCATTTGGGTTTTTCGTGGATTGAAGTTTGTTCCGATTCAGTGGCATGCAGTGAGTTTTCCTGGGGGAAGTGCCAGGGCAAAGAAAAAGAAAAAAACAGCCTACAAATGCCTAGAAATGGTACCACAAGCGGAAGCCTGGATGCACCCCAAACTTGCTCCCAGGAAACAGGACATTTCAGAGCTTACATGGTGTCAATCCTGTACACGCCTTCTCAAAAGGATGCCCCATAGAGTTCAACGGAGCACCTCCTGGGTAAGTGGGTATAGAACTGCAGCCTTAAGCGCTTAAGAAGGGTCATGTTGACTTAGATGGAGCCTGAAAGTCTAAGCATATTTACCTGAAGTAAGTCCCATGCAACTAGGGTGTCCATGTGTCCTACTTTACCTCTCTCTCTCTCTCTCTCTCTCTCTGTTTATTTAAAATAAAAAAGTTCCTTCCAGTAGCACCTTAAAGACCAACTAAGTTAGTTCTTGGTATGAGCTTTCGTGTGCATGCACACTTCTTCAGATACGCATGCACACGAAAGCTCATACCAAGAACTAACTTAGTTGGTCTTTAAGGTGCTACTGGAAGGAACTTTTTTATTTTGACTATGGCAGACCAACACGGCTACCTATCTGTTTATTTAATTAAAAATGCAGTGAAATGGCTACATACAAATTCAGTTTCTGTTTGAAGGAGTCCTCTGTCTGAAGGGCTATCCAGTCCAAGTATGGTTTAAAGACAAAGAACCATAAGAAGGAAGAAGCCTTAAAATTGCTCATCAACAGTTACATATATTTCAACAGTGGACGGAGCAGGTCACCCACTGAGTCACAACCTCCCTCCCTATGGTGAAGTGGATTTATATTCCTATGAGTTTCCGGGTGCCAGACTTTGTGGATGCCAGACCTTTTAACCCCTGGGCCCGGCAAATGTTAAAAGTACAAGCCACATTAAAATCTAAGTCATGCTGGCTTCCTGATGAAGTAATAGCCTGGGGACATTAAAAGAAGACCAGAGGAAGGATGATGACCCTTTAAGAAAGCCATGACGAAGGCAAAGACCCTGTGCTAGACGAAAAATGGAAGGGTCCCCTCCTCCAGCTCTGAGTCAGGTAGAAGACAAAAAGAGACTTTTTGAAGCAGAGAGGACAGTTTAGGATGGGATTTTTAATTTTATTTTTGCAGCGATGACGCAGGCTGTAAAATGCAGCAAGCTGAAGGGAGTGTCAGAGCCACATTTTAGAGCACATTTGATTTCTGTTTGAATCCAAGGCTGCAGCTATATGAGAAGCCAGGCCACCTTGGAGTGTAATGCTGGGAGCCCCTCTGTCGCAGGCTCAGGTTGTACATATGTGTAAATAAAGCATATATCATAAAGACACCACAGTCTCTGCAGTTCTCATTTCCAAAAGGAAACACAGATGCCTGGAACCCCTGGAATCTTGCACCGCTTGGAGATTGTGGTGGCGTGCAATATGTAACTTATAAAGAATTTAAAAAATGCATATGTACGCATAAATTAGCACATGCACATTTTATGCAAATCTATGTCCTCTTTTTCTGGGACGCGGGTGGTGCTGTGGGTTAAACCACAGAGCCTAGGGCTTGCCGATCCGAAGCTCGGTGGTTCGAATCCCCTCGACGGGGTGAGCTCCCGTTGTTCAGTCCCAGCTCCTGCCAGCCTAGCAGTTTGAAAGCGTGTCAAAGTGCAAGTAGATAAATAGGTACTGCTCTGGCAGGAATGTAAACGGCGTTTCCGTGCACTGCTCTGGTTCGCCAGAAGCGGCTTAGTCATGCTGGCCACATGACCTGGAAGCTGTATGCCGGCTCCCTTGGGCAATAAAGTGAGATGAGCGCCACAACCCCAGAGTCGGCCACGACTGGACCTAATGGTCAGGGGTCCCTTTAACTTTAGCTTTATCTCCTCTTTTTCCCTTTTAATTCGTGGTGCATTTCCTCCTGTTTGGCATATGCAAGAAGCCACCTTGCATTCAAATCAAGGCAGTTTATTTCCAAGGAAATTTTGCATTGAGGATGAAAGGCTGAGTCAATCCTCAACTCTGTCTCTGAAAGCAGCCAACTTTCCCTAATGGAGCTCAGAACAGGTTAGAAAGTGATGCCCACAATTGTTTATCCTCAGCATATTAGATAGGTAGATAGGTAGATAGATAGATAGATAGATAGATAGATAGATAGATAGATAGAAGAAGGGTTTGGATTTGATATCCCGCTTTATCACCACCCGAAGGAGTCTCAAAGCGGCTAACATTCTCCTTTCCCTTCCTCCCCCACAACAAACACTCTGTGAGGTGAGTGAGGCTGAGAGACTTCAGAGAAGTGTGACTAGCCCAAGGTCACCCAGCAGCTGCATGTGGAGGAACGGAGACGCGAACCCGGTTCCCCAGATTAGGAGACTACCGCTCTTAACCACTACACCACACTGGCTCTTTGCATCCTGCTTTTCTCTGTTGAATATAGACCCCAAAGCTGCTCAATTTTAAAACAAACAAACAAACAAACCACCCCCAAAATTAACCACTACACCACACTGGCTCTCAGTCACTACTGGCCAAGATGGTTATGTACACCTTCACTATAATAAAAGAGATTTGATTTGTATATTTCCACTGTCAGAGACAGTATGTCTCTGAAAGCCAGTTTCTGGAAACTGAAGGAGGGGCAAGTGACTTGTGCTTGGGTCTGGCTTGTGGGTTTCAAACAGGTATCTTGGTTGGCCACTGTGAGAACAGGATGTGAGGCTAGATGAGCCCCTGGCCTGACCTAGCAGACTCTTATTGTGCTAAGAAGTAAATCCTATATTATTCAGTGGGTCCACTTACCAAGTGGCGGCTATATCGGTGGCTGGATTCTGCAAGTAATTTAGAAAACCTGAGCTTTTGCTCGCTCTCCTTTCGGTATCATTCCAGGCACCTGCCAAACCAGAGACCCACATGAGGAAAAACAACAACCACCACAACAGCAACAACACAGCCCAGGTCTGTTCCCTTCTTGTAGTTTAAAAGGGAGATGGGGAAGAAGCAGGCGGAACTGACCCAGTTTTAAATTTGGACGAATGGCTGCGCTTTCCACAATACTGGCTACCTCTCTGCAAAAGGAAATAGCTGTCTCATAAATATAAAAGGTGGAGACAATGTGGGAAGATAGGAGGGCAAGGGCTGCAAGGGAGAGTGCTGGGCTCTGAGCTCTCCAAAAGCAACAGCTTGCTGTCCAAAGAGCAGCAGAGGAAGGGAGATGGAGGAGGAACTGAGACAAACCTCTGTGTCTCCCCAGTGCAGGAGGAAGAGCATATGCCTTGCATCTGCACCACATCATGCCAGAGATTATCTACCAGGGATGAGGAACACGTTGCTCTCCAGCTGCTGCTAGATTGCAGCTTCCTGTATCCTTGACCACTGGTCTTGCAGGCATAGACGGATGAGAGATGGACTTAAGCCATGTCTGGGGGGGGGGGGTTCACTGGTTCTCCACCCCTCTGTGTGGGGGAAGGAAACTGCTTCAAGATGCCTCATGGGAAGAAACTGATGCTGCTGCTGCTGCTGCTGCTGCTGCTGCTGCTAAGTACATCAGGCATCCCAAAATGTAGGACCTGAATAGGGCCGGATTTAGGTTTGCTGAGGCCCTAAGCTACTGAAGGTAATGGGGGCCTTTATATGTCCAGCTGTCCTTTGTCAACAACAAATAGTCGCTGGTTTTTGTGTTGAATATATGCTATATGGCAGGCAAGTCCCAAGACACTGCAATCTACTCCCACTATAAAAAAAACTGTCAGTGATCTACCCATTGGAGCCTTCACCAAAGTTGCTGAGCTTTTTAGGGGGAGGAAGACCCAAAGTTGTTGAGCTTTTATTTATTTTTATTTTTTGGGTGGGAAACAGATCGACCAGGATCATGCGTTCGACCAGTAGATCGCGATCGGCCGGTTGGACATGCCTGCTATATGGTAATTTATGGACCTAATGAGTATCTAAATCCATTTAAACATAACATAATATGTATTTTTGAAATGCACATCCAGTTTTTCCCCCTTTAAATTTCTTGGGGGCCACAAAGAGAGTGGGGCCCTAAGCTATAGCTTGTTTAGCTTATATGTACACCTGGCACTGGACCTGAAGCTTTCCCTGGCTTGCATGGAGATCTATAGAACAGAAGCATCGCTCGTTTAATTTCTGTGTGACAGGAAATTTAGTTTATTAACTAAATTTACATACCACCATTCATCGAAAGATCTCAGGGTGGTTCATGGAATAAAATACAAAACACAGCAAATAATTAAACCAGAACAACAAAACAGCAATCCCTTCTTCCCAGAGATGCATTTAAAAGGCTGTAGGATAGTAATCAGCCCAAGGCCTGGTTGAACAGGAATGTTTTGGCCTGGCGCCTAAAACTATATAATGAAGGCACCAGGCAAACCTCCCGGGGGAGAGCATTCCGCAAACGGGGAGCTACTGCAGAAAAGGCTTGTTTTTGTGTTGCCACCCTCTGAACCCCATGTGGAGGAAGCACATGAAGAAAGGCTTGAGAGGATGAGTACAGAGTTTGGGACAGTTTATATGGAGAAAGGAGGTCCTTGAGGTATTGTGGTCCTGAGCTGTTAATAGCTTTGAAGACTCAGGAGCAAGACACCCCAGTAAAAGTGTTCACCTCCCAAAAGTGAACACAGAAAGCAGCCTTCTACGCAGCTGGATCGTTGTTCCATCTATCTCAGTACTGTCTAATCTGACTGACAGTAGCTCTCCAGGGTCTCAGGCAGCAGACATTCCCAGCTTGACCTGACAACTGTTCCTGGGTTGTTCTGGGGCAACGCATGTGCTCTGCGTCTGAGCCACAGATTCTCCTCTAGTTCACACTTATTTAGTGGTAGCCCCTGTCCCATGCAGGGACACGGGTGGCACTGTGGGTTAAACCACAGAGCCTAGGACTTGCCAATCAGAAGGTTGGCGGTTCGATTCCCCGTGACGGGGTGAGCTCCCATTGCTCGGTCCCTGCTCCTGCCAACCTAGCAGTTCGAAAGCACGTCAAAGTGCAAGTAGATCAATAGGTACCGCTCCGGTGGGAAGGTAAATGGTGTTTCCGTGCGCTGCTCTGGTTCGCCAGAAGCGGCTTAGTGATGTTGGCCACATGACCCGGAAGCTGTATGCCGGCTCCCTTGGCCAATAAAGCGAGATGAGCGCCGCAACCCCAGAGTCGGTCACAACTGGACCTAATGGTCAGGGGTCCCTTTACCTTTACCGTTACCTGTCCCATGCAGGGGCACCATTGAACATTTGGGTAAGGGGGAAGGAGCAATATTGCCACTGCAGCTGTCATTAAGGGAATGTGCCTGGGAGTGTGCAAAGGTTAGACCTGACACAACTCCTGCTTGTGGGCTTGCAGCTTAAAGAAAGAAATGATACAACAGAGAGGAAGGAGAAGAGAGGAAGGGGCAAGACAATTATTTGAGAGGAAGGCCTCCATAACTCACAGAGTCTTTAAGTTAGAGCGTCTTGATGCTGATGGAGTCTGAGAGGGGCTGGCCAGCAGGCAGACTGATGGCATATCACTGCTCAATGCTAGCCCAACAATGCCTGGCATAATTTTGTACAGTGCCATTTTGAGACAGGAGAAGGCAGCGGCTGTTGATGCAGCGAAGAGCCCCTGGCTCAAATTTCACCTCAAATGGCCTATGCTCAGGGTCAGCATGGTTGGAGTGCTAGAACGGGCGAGATCTGGAGAGTTCTGGATTCGAAATAGCACTCAGCCATAAAGCTCAATGGGTGAGCTTGGGCCAGCTACCTCCTGCCAGCCCATTCCAAGAGTTGCTTTGAGGGGAGAAATAATCATGAGAGCCAACCAGAGCTCCACGGAGAAAGGCAGGGGAGTTCAAATGTCTTAAACATAAGCTGCTCTCTTTAATACAGCAATATTAATGTTGGCCCACCTCACAGGGTTATTGTTAAGGCACCGGATAGTTCACAACCCACCAAACTGAATTCAGGCTGCCAGTCTTGCACAGCGGGATTTGATAAATGCCTTGTTTTTCATCCTGCTTAGGAGTGGAGGATTATTTATGGAGCACCAGTCAACAGACCACAGTTCAGCTAGGAGTGCCACAAACTTTGCTGGCATGTTGTCAAGATTAGCCGTGAGGCATTTTTGTTGGGGATTATAGGGAAAGACCTGCCAAAAAAGTTGAAAAACATCTTCATGTATGCGACAACGGCCGTGAGAGTTCTGGTAGCACAAGGATGGAAGACTGAAGAAACCCCAGCTAAAGAATCATGGCAAGAAAAAGTGACGGACTATGCAGAACTGGCAAAACTGACATATAAGCTACCGGACAAGGATAACTGTGACTTTAAGGATGAATGGGAACCCTTTACAAAGTATCTGAAGATGCAACAAAGCGAACTGGACTCCTTGGCAGGTTTTGAATAAACATTCACAAACTTTTTATTGCTAATAATCAGCTAAATAGTTTGAGGATCTATACAACTTTGTAACATGCAGAAAACAGCATTCTTAGAGAAACCAAAGACTGGAACTGAGGGAAGTCAGGGGGTGGGGGCGGGTGGGTTTTTTTGGGGGGAGGAAACATGGGGGGGGGGGAAAGGATGGTATGTTTTTGGATAATATGTCTTGTTATAATTTTGAATAAATAAAAATTAAAAAAAAAGATTAGCCGCGCTGAAGACTAGAGTGCCATACAAATGCAAGGAAGGGACTGCAGCTCAGTGACAGAGCATATGCTTGGCATGCAGAAGGCTGCAGTTTCAGTCTCAGATCCCTTTCATGTGCTTATGCAATGCGATGATTCTGGGCAGGATGCTTTCATCCCTGTGAGGAACGAAGAGGCCTCTGACCAGACAGCATTACCTCCACCACGAAAGCTTTCCTCTCAGACACTGCCAGCCTGGCCTCATGAGTCACCGCTGAGCCCACTCTAACCCCCAAGAATGCGTCTGAGATACAGCCAGCAAATCAGCGCACGAGGCAGCTGGAAATGTTCACTTGAGGTCAAGTTCACTCGGGCCTTCGGCTCTGGCAGTCTCCAGCTGAGAGACAAACCTTGGAGCCTTCTGTGCTGATGCTGTCTAATAAGTCAGCCCCAGACATCTCAGGATTCTTTCCCACCAGTTGCTGGGCTGTGGTTTAGAGAGTGAACACGACGATGCACAGCAACATCTGGGCCTTATATGGTCAGTCTGCTGTCGTATGAACCCTGAGGAGAGGGGAATCTTCCCTGCAAGATGGTGTTGCAGTCTCTGGAGTGCTCCTGTCCAGTGGTCCAGTCGTGCCCGTCTAAGATACTCTATTCCATGCCATCACCACCACCCAACAGTCAACCAGCAGTCCATAGCCATTGAGCATGCTCACTGCTCACTGGGGTATTTTGGGATTCCTCACAGTTGTTGTGTGTGTTTTTAGGGGTACTCCTGCAAACCTTGGGTTCCCTCAAGTCCCTCAAATGTAAACCAAGGATGTTGCAAGGGTCTAGAATGAGGGGCATCTCCCATAGAAATAGGTGCAATATATTTCCAGTGACTGCACACATGGGGCAAGTATTTGGAGTGGCATTGACCATCACACCTTGTTGTAGGTTCTTGGAGCAGCTGGTTGGCTATGTGTGGGTTATTACTTTTGAGAAACTTGGAAGGAAGAGCTCAGAGCTGCCATGGTACAGAGGTTTCTTTTCTCTGCCAGATGATTGTCAAATTTATTGTCAAATTTATATTGCAGGCTGTTTCTTTATACTGTAAACAACTACAGAAGAAGAAGAAGAGTTTGGATTTGATATCCCGCTTTATCACTACCCTAAGGAGTCTCAAAGCGGCTAACATTCTCCTTTTCCTTCCTCCCCCACAACAAACACTCTGTGAGGTGAGTGGGGCTGAGAAACTTCAAAGAAGTGTGACTGGCCCAAGGTCACCCAGCAGCTGCATGTGGAGGAGCGGAGACGCGAACCCAGTTCCCCAGATTATGAGTCCATCGCTCTTAACCACTACACCACGCAGGCAGGACGTTGACTTTTTTTTGCTTGTGTGCTTGTGCTACCCTTTCATATGCCATGTATATTTACAACGCTGTCCACCTGATTAATCCTACCTATCTAACTGCAGCATCTGATGAAAAGCCTACCTTGGTGCCTACAACCTTGCATGGTGAAGTTGTTTGGGAACCTGTGGCTCTGCAGAATTTGCTGAAGCACAGCTCCCCTCATCCGGGGTCACTGGCCATGTTTGATGGGGCTGGTGGGAGTTCCGTAGTTTCCTTTTGGTGCCTGCCAAAGACATTCTTATTTAATCAAGCCCACCCAGATATTTAGAAAGTTTGTATGAGTTCTAATTGGTTTTCGACTATTCTATTGTGGTTTTAACTTTCTGTATGTTTTAAATTCTGTATGTTGTAGGAGTTTTTTTGTGTGTGTAGTGATACTTTTATTCTTTTGTAAACCGCTTTGAGGTTTTGTCAAGTGGTATATAAATTTTATGAAACAAACGAACAGTTCAGCAGCATCTGGCAAATCACAGGTTCCCCACACCTGTTTTACAAGGTCAGAGATCTTTCCCCACTGCCTTGCCCTTTTCACTGGAGATGTCAGAGATGGAACTTGGGACCTTCTGCAAGCCAAACATGCATGAGCCACTGGGTCACAATCCTTGCCCACTGGCAACATGTGGTGAACTTAAAGTAGGTACTTCATGGCTCACAGATCATCTGAACCCAACCTACATTATCCAAGATGTTAGGTCAGACTTTAAGGCAGTGATGGGGAACCAGTAGTCCTTCAGAAGTTGTTGAGCTTCCATCAGCCCCAGCTGGTGTGACCAATGGCCAGGGATGAAGGGAGATGTGGTTCAGCAACACCTGGTAAGGACTCAGTGGCAGCACTGTGTAACATCTTACCCCAGATCAGAGTCTTGTGACAGTTTAGACAACCTTGATGTTATACGCGACAACAGAACCTCAGAGAACCATTGCATGGAGATTGAAATGGCAACCCATGAGACATGGTCAAGGCCCTTCTTTGACTCTCCCTTAGAAGCAGAGCTGATGGTCCACCAAGGGATCAAAAACCATAATATAAGAGCCCTGCTGGATCAGTCCAAAGACTCCTCTGGGATCCAGCATCCTGTTCTCACGGTAGCCAACTGGATCTACTTGGCAGGGAGCCTGGTCAGAAGGTGCTACCCTAGCATATGAACTGAACATATATATTGGGGGTGGGAGAGGGTGGGCAGAGATCCGGCTTATGCATATATAAAATTAGCACCCTAGCAGGAGGTTGCAGGAGTAAGCGCATGTGGAACAGTTGCAATGGGAAGCAGATGTTCTGTGATTGAGCCCACATGGGAAGGGGAGAGAGCTGCTCACCACGCCTGAGCTGAGTCATGAACAGGAAGCATCACTCAGCATTCACATCAGCCAGGGCCCTACAGGGGTGTTTCAGAAAGTTTGGGTGAAGACAGACATCACATATAAAAAGAGAGCTCAGAGGGAGAGCAGGGCTTGCTTCCGGCTTTGTAAGTGAATGGGCAAGATATGTACACCGACGCATCAAACGCTGGCTCGGCTCTTGGTCTTGTCTCTCCCAAGTGGGCTGTTGGCGTCTTTAAAAAAATAAAATAAAATAAAGCTTTTATGTGCATTCTCCTTGTTTTTTCTGTGCTTTTCTGTCTGTTCGTTGCCTTATTAAGGAACACAAATAAACTCCTCTCCCGCCAACTGCAAAACTGCTCTAGGGAGGCTGGGGCAGGTTTCATGGTGACATCGCTAAGGGAAACAGCCAATCAGCATGGTGCGCAGCCAACTTCTCATTGCGTTTCTTTATGGCAGGCTTCCACAACCTGGTGCTCTCCAGATGTTTTGGCCTGTAACACTTACCATCCCCCAGCCAGCACAGCTGTTGCCCAAAGCTTCTGAAGGGCACGAGGTTGGGGAAGCCTGGTTTATGGGATATCTATCCTACCTTTCTACTCCAGAAGGATTACTCAAGGCAATTTACAGTGTTTTAATGTGAAAGACTAATACAGTGAAATTGGAACAGTAAAGTAAACTAAGAGACAACAGCAAAATCATCATAAAAAAATTGCAACAGGAAGGATGACTGAAGAAAGAAGTTGATTTGGAGGAAAGCAGCTATAAACTAACACAAAGATTGCAGCCCTGCAAACTTCTATGTGCTTGGATGTTGAGGAGCTTGTTTTTGGTATGGGGAGGGAGACATAAGAGAGAAGTAAACTTATGCGGTCAGCTGCAGTTGGGGAGTATTTTTGAGCCTTTGCACTTCACAGAGTTCTTTATTAGGTATATACAGAGCTAGCCCAATACATTTTGCCGCCTGAGGCCCTGGACAGAATCTGATTGGTCTAGTGGCAGTTGAATCTTACTTCAGCCCTGGCTGTGCATCAACATCCAGAAGGCTAGCAGGACAGAGCAGGGAATGGTAGGGACGGCAGGGATGCTGCCACATGGCAGCATCTGGAACCTGAGGCAGTTGCTTCACTCTGTGCAATGCTAGGGCCGGCCACCTGTATCAAAAACACACACTGAGCTATGTCGGTGGGGCACAGGTGAGCATCCCAAGACATATCCAGGCACACATCTGGATCAGTTGAGCACATGGAAGTCTGCTTCCATATGCTGGTCCCCCTTATTAGATCAGAGTGATTGTGGGTCAAAGATCTAAAGTTGATGACTCCCATGATGGACCTCTTCTGGATTTGGCAGTATATGCACAGGAATAGAAAGAAAGGCAGGGTCAGTGCAAGAAGGAGTGTCTCTTTTAATACCTTTCTTTTTACAGTTTCCAAAGCATTAAAAGATCTTGGCTGAATTGCCTTGTGATGGCCACCAACTTGGATGGCTTTTAGAATAGGATTAAACAAATGGATCATGGATAAATCTGATGGCTTTGGTCTACTTCCACTGCTGGAGATGGTATGCTACTGAATACAAGTTGCTGGAAACTGCAGAAGATGATGGGGCTTTTGTGCTCAGGTCCTGCTTGTGAGCTGGTTGTCCAGTGTGAGAAGAGAACACTGGATTAGGTGAGCCACTGGCCTGATCCTGCAGACTCTTCTTATGTTCTCCCTGGATTTCCATGAACCTTGGATGAGCTCCTAGGTTTATAAGTGATACTAAACACATCCCCTTCTTCCCGTGTTCGGTTGCTCTGCCATGGAACTTTAGCAATTCCTCTTGGACATTTCTGCTTCGTCTCAAGATGTTGTTCTATCCGCCCCCATTTTGTCCCATGTGGGAATTGTCAAGTTCTGGAGATAACGAGGAGGATGGATTGTTCGGACAGGATGTTGCACAAACCCCCTGGTGCTGTGTGCAGGCAATTTTAATAAGTAATAATAGAGAGAACTCCAAAGAAAGTAACCTGGTATAGCAGACAAGTCAGATTTATCAAAGCAGAGAGGAAATACTCCCCAGAAATGGATCTGGCATGAGTTCCTGTGCACCAGTCCCACGCTCCTGTCTGCCACCACAGGCAACTGTTATCTGGAACAGACCAATGTTTAAAATAGCCTGGAAAATAAATAGCTTTCCAGCTTGACTGATCCTCCAAAGCCTGTGGTTCATCCCAAAAACATTTATAGTTTTCTCTGGAGTGTTTCCGACATGCATCTCAATGTCTTCCAACTCTTTTCTTCTCCGTCTATGACATTAACAGACCTTTGGGGATTCTTAAAGCACCACTTATGTGAGTGCATTTTAAACAGAGAGGGAGGGAGGGAAGCTTCCCAGCTCTCCTTGTCTCTGTTAGACGGACAGTCGTTCAGTAAGGCCTACTCCAAACACAGATCGATCAAACGTCAGGCTTAAAGTGCAGCCCAGCTAGCTGTGAACTTGTTTAATGTTCATAATTTGCAGCTGTGTCATCCTAATCGAGCATTTTATTGTTTTTCCAATGGCACCCAAGCTCATCATTCATTTATTCGGCGTGGCTCAAAGTTTTAATTGGTGACACAAGACAAATGCCTGGCGAAAAGTTTCCAGCGCTTTTTAAAACCAGAGCTAGACCTGGCTGGGAGCCATCACAAAACCATCTCGCTTGTATCAGGGCCCCTTGGGAATCTGAATGATGCATTATATGAAATGGGAAAAAGGAATCTCAACCTGCCGTGCTTCAAAGCTGGAACATCCCCCTGAGTAAGCTTTAATGCTCCGTAATCCTAACATGCGTCAGATACCTATTCATCCTGGTCCTCAGCTCTCCCAAAGCTACTTAAAGCTAGGATTGCAGGGCAGACTGGAGACAGCGGCCAACAATTCGCTGGTGTTGTATGGCCATATGCTTCCGTTACTAGATTTTGGGTTGGTGCCCGTGCTCCGTGGCTCATTGTATAAATACATCCATGTACATGCTTAATCCTCCCTCCCTCCCCATTCCCATCTTCTGCTAGTAACTAATCACACTACTGACTATACACAGAAATTCAGGGTTCATACAGATGAAAGGTTGTTTCTCCTGGTCTGGCACTAGGAAGCATAATTTGGTTGGTCAAGTTGTGGTCTGGATATTTGTACTGAGAAACTGTGTTTAGGGGGGGCAGGGATGGGGGAAGAGAAAGTGAAGGGGTGTCAAACTAGATGTGATTTGCATTGAATGTGTGCGCATTTAAAATTATAAATAGCTGCTGATGAGCGGGAAGCAGGATATGGATTGTGGCGGGTGGGGAGCACAAGCGACCTTTCTGCTACCCACCACAATCCCCATGAAAATTGGCATCTCCTATTGCTCTTATATGCATCGGAAGGTCTTCCCCGTCTGGTTGGCCACCGTGGGAACCTGAACTGGATAGGCTTTTGGTTTGATCCAGCACAGGCCATCTTATGTGCAGACTGTGGGCATCTCCAGGCTGGTCTTATGCAGCAAGGTGTGGGTGTCTTTAGACAGCCATGTGTATTGCTCCATTTGCTTCATAGCCATAAGCCAGCCCTGATTCATTGAAGGGTCTCCATTCATTCTGCTAAGTGAGCTTCTGGACCTCTGCCCCAGAGCCCTGGCTGTACTGCTCTGTACAGTAATTAAAGGTGCAGCAGCTCTGTTTTCCTTTGCATCTGCACCCCAGAGCGCAACTCAGCACCCACTGGCTGCCTAAGCGCCTTTTTCAGGGTCCCAAATTGCATGGGCTGAGCCTCAGCAGGTAAACATCACAACCCACAGAACACCTTAGTTCCTGCTATCACTATGAAGCCAAAGACTGGTGCCATGGGTTGCCATCTGAGGCACTCACTTATGCCCACCTCTTAGCAGGGGCTCCTTTGCAGATCATCAGCCCCCCTGGCTTTGTCTCTGCTCCTCTTGGGTACTTACTTATCCTGCTCTGCTGGCACAGAGGGAGAGCACCACAAGAGACCGGAGTCTGCTTCCTCCATGCGTGCCTCAATCTGGTCTGCAACCACCCACTCAGGAACCTTGCCCAAGAAGAGGAGATTGGCAACTGGCTGGTATAGTCATACCTCGGGTTGAAGTAGTAAAGCAGGTTAAGCATTTTCGGGTTGCACTCCGCGGCGACCTGGTAGTAACGGAGTGCGTTACTTCCGGGTTTCGCCACTCATGCATGTGCAGACGCTCAAAATGACGTCATGCGCAGAAGCAGCGAATTGTGACCCACACACGCGCAGACGCGGGTTGCGTTTGCTTCAGGATGCGAACAGGGCTCCAGAACAGATCCCGTTCGCATCCAGAGGTACCACTGTAGTTGCTTAGGTTTTTGTGAATCCAGGTATGGTTTCTTGAGGAGTGGTTTTACCCCGCCTCCTTCTGATGTATCATACTTTTCTTTGAATTAGACTAACTTTGATATACTTTTAGAACAGTTAGTCTAATTCAAAGAGAAGTATGAAGATATACTTATGGTCACTTCCAGCCAACCTGTTTACTTAGCATTCACAGACTCTCCAAGTGTCCCTATTTTCCAGGGACAGTCCCAGATTTACAGAAGCCGTCCCAGTTTTTGACTTGAACCCAGAATGTCCCATATTTTTCCTTAGGACAACCCTATTTTCGTCAGAGAAATATTCAAGGATATGGAGTTATGCGAAGCCTGAGCCAAGGATATAAGTAACTATACAACCTTTGGAAGACATCTGAAGGCAGCCCTGTATAGGGATTTTTTTAAAAAAAATGTTCAATGTTTTATTATGTTTTTATATGTGTTGGAAGCCACCCATAGTGGGTGGGGTACAAATAATAAAATTATTATTACTACGGAACAGGACACCTCTATTTTCATTGGTGAAATGTTGGAGGATATGCAATCATTCTGATTCATTTGTAGTTTCGATGATGTCATATCAAGTATTTGTTATCCCATATCACTTATTTTCACATCACTTTCCTTACTGCAAAAAGTTCAGTTATTATTTTTAGAAGCCACCTTGAGAACTTCAGTTAGTTGGTGGGGTATAGATAATAATAATAATAATAATAATAATAATAATAATAATAATAATCCGTTCATGCACAGCCTTTCAGGACCCGCATACCAGTGGTGGGCGTGTCCAGAGTAGGAAAGTACAGAGGGAAAAAGTGGGCGGAGCATACTCTCCATCAGGACCAAGGGCATGTAGCCTTCTATATGTTGTTGGTTTGCAACTCCCATCTTCCCCTACCATTGGGTCAATGCTGATTGGGGCTGAGGGGAGCTGGAGTCCAGCAACATCTAGTGGGCTGCATTGTCCCCATCCCTGGTCTAAAAAGACTGGCATTGGCTTTCTGGGTTTTCAGACGGGTCCTTCCTCCATCTTATTTGGAGATTTCAGAGGAGGATTGAACCTGTGACCCTGTGCTCTTGGAGTGGCAGTCCTTCTCCTGCCACAACGTGTGTTTTTTTTGGTGGAGGGGGATGCTGGAAGCTTGAGAGTTCAGCCCTGAAAATTGTGCTCCCCCTCAGCCCTCTCAACGCAACCAATGCGCCGGTGTGCTTGAACATTTCTGTGCTTCAACACTCCAGCAGCCCACCACCTCTCACGCTTTGCTTCAGTGAGCTTCTGCTGCTTCATCTTTTATGAATGGCAGCCCATTAATGTCACAACCTTTCAAAGATTCACTTTGGAAGCCAGCTCTCTCTTAGCATGAAGGGAATTCTCTCCTCTCCGGTGTCACGTTGCCGCCCCCCACCCCCCCTCTTCAGGTCTCATCCAGCCATCGACAGTAGCAAAAGAAAGAAAGTGGGGAAAGGGGGATAAAAAGCAGCACCGAAGAAAAAGAATTTGAAAACTCCAATGAGAAGAGACTGTAATTTACTTACTCCCCACAATGAAGACTCGTTGCAAATCATCCTGTGCAAAAATAACTCCTTTCTCCAACTTTTGATCTCTGATATTCCTGTATTTCCCAGGGGGAAATGTAAATCTATGAACTTATTGCTAATGTTTCCTGCTTCTGACAGTGGAGCCAGTTGATATTTTAGCTGAGAAGCCAAAGAAAAGAGGTGTGCGGGAGGCGAGGGTGGGCGGGGGGGAGAGATGCAGGCATATTCTTAATGACTGCAGACTGTTTCCAATCTTAGTTTCACTTTTCAGATGGAGACTTTCCATTTTATGACAGAGAGAGAGAGAGAGAGAGAGAGAGAGAGAGCGAGCTCTTTAAATAAAACATGATTTAACTTTAGCCAAACTTCCTCCCAGTGTTTACGCTTTTGGCTCGGAGTTTGATCCATTTCAAACTGGATCCTTTTGAAGGAGCCCCACTCACCAGCATGCGCTAGCACAATGCTTTGTGAATTGTATCACACACTTTCAAGCTGCAATTCTTTTTTGGCTCCTGTCCATTTCGTTTTCCCTCCCCCACCCTGCCTCCCTTCCTGCCTTTACCCTACCAGTTTCCCAAGGCAAAGAATCTCCACAGAGCCCAAGAAGCGACCCGATTCTGCTTTCAGTCACTTTGGGAGGAAGCTGTTAATTTTTCTGATGGAAGGGACTGGAATGGTGCAAGCAGAGCACAAAATGGTATTGGCGCAGTCCGGCTAAGCATTTTTAAGGCCCGTTGATTTAAAGCGTTCCTTCAGATGTCGAAACAAGACTTCAAAATAATTTCAGTTGATTGCCGTCAAAATCTGTGGGACTTAAAAGCACTTAGCATGTTGGGTAGTTGTAGTAGAGTATCTGCTTTGTAGGCATGGGGTGTCAAATTCAACCTCTGCAATCTTTAGGTGGGGCTGGGAAAGGTTCCCTGTGTGACATCCTAGAGAGCTTCTACCTGCGAGTAGAGACAATGTGGAGACGGATGACCTGACTCAGTTAATGATTGGTTCCTATGTCCCTGTAGCCTAGTCAGGGCCAATTCAAGCTCTTTGAATGATGAATATTCAAATATGAATATTGTACTGCCCCTACTCTGACATCTTCTTACTGTGGATATTATATTCCCTCCTTAAAGGTTCTCCATATTACAGTGTCTTTTCTCTGTTCCATGCAAAGAAATAGGCCAGAAGTCTCCATTCACTAACATGGAATGGGAAATGAGTTTGCAGTTGGGAAGAACTCATTGGGTAGAGGAACACTTCCACCTGCTGTGACTTGCGTTCCTAGATACAATGACCTGTTTATGGAGCATTCATCCTGCTTCGTTTGTTGGGCGATTAGATGATGTTGGCTAGTTGAAGAGCATTTGGGGAGGCCAGATGCTGCTGTATCAAAGAAAGCATGCCCCCCCACACTTTCCACTGCATTTCCCCTTCCTTTTACACGCCACAAAAAGTGTGACCTTTTCGGAAGCAGGTTTGTAGCAAAAGCGCACCATTATCGGGCTTTAATTGCGCTACCTGAATTTGCCAGTACAGTGGTACCTCTGGATGCGAACGGGATCTGTTGTGGAGCCCTGTTCGCATCCTGAAGCGAACGCAACCCCTGTCTGCGTGTGCGCAGGTCGCGATTCGCCGTTTCTGAGCATGCGTGTGACATCATTTTGAGCATCTGTGCATGCACGAGCGGCTAAACCCGGAAGTAACGCGTTCCGTTACTTCCGGGTCGCTGCGGAGCGTAACCTGAAAACGCTCACCCTGAAGCACATTTAACCCGAGGCATGATTGTATGTGACTGAATTGCACCTGAAAATAGTGAGTCTCTCAGCACCCACAGTATGGCTGGGAAATACAACTAGCATGTTGGAAAACAGAACTAGGATTGTTCTCGATATCACTTGATGCTTTTGCTCTCATTTTGAAAAGATGTTTATCCATATTCTGCAAATAAAAAAAACACCATTGTGATAATATACTATACTACACCGAAATGTTAAAATGCTTCTTTGATGGTCCTTGAATCTTTCCACCACACTGGCATACCTTCCAACATTTCTCTGATGAAAATAGGGGTGTCCTTAATAATAATAATAATAATAATAATAATAATAATAATAATAATAATATCCCACCCATCTGACTGGGTTGCCTCAGCCACCCTAGGCGGCTTCCAACATATATAGAAACATAATAAAATATTAAACATTTTAAAAACTTCCCTATACAGGGCTGCCTTCAGATGTCTTCCAAAGCTTGTATAGTTACTTAGCTCCTTAGCATAACTCCATACTCTCCAACATTTCTCCAGTGAAAACAGGGAATTCCTACAATACCCTCCAACATTTCTCTCTTGAAAATAGGGACGACTAAGGAAAAGTGGGACATTCGAGGATCAAGTCAGAAACCAGGACACCTTCCGTAAATCTGGGACTGTCCCTGGAAAATAGGGACACTTGGCAGCTCTGCACCTTCCACTCTCTCCTGCCACACCTGTGTGGCATGTCCTACCCTTTGAGAGACTGTGATATGTAAATCAACCTGATTTGCAGCTGTTGGGACTGCTCAGAAAATTACTGAAGCCCTGGACTTTCATTTTAGCACTACTTATAGGGGGCAGGCAGAGAGGGGTGTAGAGCTTGCCCCAGCTAAGCTGTACCCTCTGCATCTACCACCAAGTGCCTCGTGGGAAGTATCACCGGAGAAAGAGGGAGGCTGCCAAAGGAGATATTAGGCACCTGCTCCTTTTCCAGCTGGACTGTCCACCCCCCCCCAAGCCATTTACCACCAGCTGCCCTGTGGGAGGAATTCAGGAGGGGGGAAGAGGCAGGTGAGGATAACTCCCAACACCTGCTGCTATTGCAGCTGGACTGCCCCCTCCCCTAACAGAGGCATTTACTACTGGCTGCCCTGGGAAAAGGATGCTGATCAGTTGGGCGTTAAGTTGACGCTGTTTATAGCAGAGGGTGGCAGTGGTTAAAAACACATTTTAATGCTACTTTTAAGCTGCCTTGGAATGATTTGTGTCACGATAGGTGGGATATAAATAACTGTACAGTGGTACCTTGGGTTACAGATGCTTCAGGTTACAGACTCTGCTAACCCAGAAATAGTACCTCGGGTTAAGAACTTTGCTTCAGGATGAGAACAGAAATTGTGTGACGGGGGCTCGAGGCCCCATTAGCTAAAGTGGTACCTCCGGTTAAGAACAGTTTCAGGTTACGAACGGACCTCCGGAACGAATTAAGTTCTTAACCCGAGGTACCACTGTAATGATAAAGGAATAAATCTGAAATGAGCACGAGACTCATCATCCTCATTGCCTTGGAAACTGTAGTTTGTTAAGCATTCTGGGAACTATAGCTTTGCCAGGGGGTAAACTACGTTTCCCAGAAGTCTTGGATGTGTGTTCTGAATGCGTTTTAAAGGCATAGTGTTACCCTTTAGAAAAGGACTGCGTGGACATGTAGACCCTGAGCAAGGCTCTATAATAATGTTCCCCATTATTAAGTCCTTGTAACCCATAGTCAAAGATAACACCTTTTAAAAATTGGACATTTTAAAGCAGAAATAGATTGACCCTTCACATCCTTACAGGGAACCAGGCAGAGGGCCTTGTCAGTAGTGGCACCTGCCCTGTGGAACACCCTCCCATCAGATGTCAAGGCAATAAGCAATTATCTTAAAGACACCTGAAGGCAGCCCTGTTTAGGGAAGTTTTTAATGTTTAATGCTGTATTGTGTTTTTAATATTCGGTTGGGAGCCACCCGGAGTGGCTGGGGGAAACCCAGCCAAAAGGGTGGGGTATAAATAATAAATAAATCATCATCATCATCATCATCATCATCATCATCATCACTATATTCAAGCAGCAGAATGAGGAAACATAGAATCACACAGTTGGAAGGGGCCACAAGGGCCATCTAGTCCAACCCCCTGCAATGCAGGAATCTTTTGCCCAACATGGAGCTTGAACCCATAACCTTGAGATTGAGAGTCTCATGCTCTGGAGATGCAGGGGAGATGGTGGTAGGCTCGTACCAGGAGGAAACAGAGAGACATTTTGACACCTGAGGAAGAGGCGTGAGGGCAGGGAGTAGGTTCCAGTTGGTGGGAAATGGCCAGAGGAATCATTTGGGATGGAACAGGGGCCCATAAATATGGTCTTCATCCTCAGTGCCCTGAAGGACTCGCACGGGGGCCTGCGAAGGAGCCTAGTCAGACGCCAGCAGGGGCAACCCAGTCTCGGCTTGTGTCCGACGCCACTGTGAGTGAATAACTGGCACGTTGGTGGGGCCTAAACTGTGTTCCACACACCCCTGGGGATGACTCTTGGCTGCCTCTCCCATGTCACACTGTCTGCGCTATAGAAATATCCTCACGAAAACCATAATGTTCCACATCCCCTCTTATTATCTTGTTGGCACCCCGCGATTTCTGCGAGGCCTCGGGCCAGGCAGAACCACTTCATTCTCTGGCACGGCTTCAGCAGCACCAAAAAAACAGAAAACTGCTCTCGAGCGCATTTTGGAAATGGAGCCGTTAGGAAAAAGGAGATTTGTCTGCCATGGTGTGAAGCTCAGCCTTGTTCTATACCCATTGATGGGATGGCGAGACATCCAGCTCTTCTCCTGTCACTGGAAAACCTGCAAAGTTTCCAGCACTAGGGAACCTTCCATTTCTTCTCGGCAGAGCTTTTAAAGCCCCTCTTAGTCTAAACACCCTTTCTAGTCTGGCAGACTGATAATAACTTGAGGTTGTGTGTGTGTGTGTGTGTGTGTGTGTGTGTGTGTGTGTAAGCAGGCTGAGATGGGAACACTCTCAGGTTTCTTGGAGCTGCAGAAATGGTTTGTTTCAAAGGCCTTGGCCTGCAGCTTTTGGCACAAGCAAATGTCATGATTCTTCATCCGAACTCTCTGCTGATGGAAAACAGCAGCGCCGAGCTGCTTGTGTAAAACTCACTTGGTAGCTGAAGTGCGGAACAGCCCTCCCCACAAAGGGAAGCTGGTGGGAATAGGTTTTCAAGCCCCCCACCCCACACATGGGCAAAATTGGGCATCTTGCACTATGGTTTTGAATGGTGCAAGGCCAGTTCCCATTGCAGGGAGTTTTCACCCAGTTAGGAGTTCTATGCGCAAGGAACTCTGGGACTGGTAGTTTTTGAAATGCCTGCCATACAGGGAACCACAACTCTCTTTGTCTCTCGAACTAGTTTAACTGCACAAGCAAACACACTCTCTGTTCTAAAGAAAGACCTGAGCCAGCATTTTACTTGTTCTGTTCTGCTTCTGATTGGCTCCAACGAAACCTCACAAGATCTGGACAATAAGAATACAGATATAGGGAAATAAAGGTAAAGGGACCCCTGACCATTAAGTCCAGTCGTGGCCAACTCTGGAGTTGTGGCGCTCATCTCGCTTTATTGGCCGAGGGAGCCAGCGTACAGCTTCCAGGTCATGTGGCCAGCATGACTAAGGCGCTTCTGGCGAACCAGAGCAGCACACGGGTACCTTCCCGCTGGAGCGGTACCTATTTATCTACTTGCACTTTGATGTGCTTTTGAACTGCTAGGTTGGCAGGAGCAGGGACCGAGCAACGGGAGCTCACCCCGTTGTGGGGATTTGAACCGCCAACCTTTTGATCGGCAAGTCCTAGGCTCTGTGGTTTAACCCACAGTGCCACCCGCGTCCCCATATATAGGGAAATAGGTTTCCATAAATAGCCTCATGCATAATCTACAATTTAGTCTCAGTTCCTCCATCTTCATTATTGGAAATGGGGTTGCAACCTGGGCCAGAGCCTCTTGGATCTTCAGCCTCCAATAAACCACCATACAGTGGTACCTCTGGATGTGAACGGGATCTGTTCCGGAGCCCTGTTTGCATCCTGAGTAGAACGTAACACGCGACTGCGCGACTGCGCATGTGCGGGTCACGTTTCGCCACTTCCGTGCATGCGCGAGATGTCATTTTCAGCGTCAGTGCATGTGCAAGTGGCAAAACCCGGTGAGCACTCCGTTACTTCTGGGTCGCCGCGGAGCGTAATCTGAAAGCGCTCAACCTGAAGCATATTTGACCCAAGGTATGACTGTACTTGAATCCTGGATTGAAAAGGCATAAAAATGATGGCTGTGTGTTCTTCTTTACAGTGGAAGGTCTTTTAAATAAAGGAGGCCTCTGTCACAAAACTGCAGACCCTCCAAGTGTCCCTATTTTCCAGGGACAGTCCTAGATTTACAGAAGCCATCCCGGTTTCTAATTTGATCCCACTTTTCCTTCGGACGTGCTTATTTTCATTGGAGAATGTTGGAGGCTATGAAATTGGTCACACACTTCCCAAGCATGGCGAACTGCTTTGTATCTCTATTTAAATTATTGCAGTTTTAAAAAAAAAAATGGCACCAATACCTGCAAATTAGCATGTGCAAATCTTGTGCAAGTCTGTACCCTCTTTTGTCCCCCATTTCGGTTCTGTGTAAGGGGCAACTGTCGCACACCCGTCTTACAGCTTGCACTTCCAGCCTGCCGCTGCTGAAAAGCGCAGCCAAGTCACCCTACGCCACCTGCGTGAAAACACAATATCCAGCCTCAACGCACCCTTGATTGATTAATTGATTGATCTGGCAAGGTCCTGGCAAAGTATTGTTCAGTGCCCCTTCCTCTGCAATCCATCATTCTTCATACTTCCCTGAACTTCCAGGCTCCAGCTGGAGTTGGGAGCAAAAGCTCCAAAGAAGACAAGTAGGGGAGGAGGGGGGTGTTTTTTCTTGCGACCTGATTGGCTGCACCGTGACAGGAAATGCCAGAGAGAGGCTGTGAGATTCCAAGAAGACTCCAGAGGTTTGGGATGATCAGCATAAGCAGATGAGCACCAGGGTGTTTATGGAAGCGTCCTTGGGATCCTTGCCTTAAATCTCCCTGTCGTTCGTTGAAATCCTGCACACTTTCTCTTATTTCATGCCCCAGACAGGAGCGTTTTGATTTCATTGCAAGGGACACGGGGGTGGGGGGGAGATGCAGGTGAAGCCCACCTTTAAAAATAGTTCTATAAAAGGTGTGTGTGATGTGTGAAAACCACAGTCTGTTTGCAGGGCAGGAACAAGAGAGAATTCAAGTCCCAATACTTGGCCTGGCTTTAAAGGACTACTTTGTACGGAGGGCAGGTCGGGGGGAGGGTGGCAGAGAGATTTGGAGGTGGAGGGGGAGAAGACCACCAGCAAGCAGCAGTTATACCTGGAGAGGCTGCCTTTGCAACTTCCAGACCCCCTACCGATGTTGTGTTCAGAGGAAATGTTTTTAGCTAAACCACACATTCTTGACTCTCTCCAGCTGACCTTCGCCTCATTTAGTTCAGTCACCTAAACCATATGCTCTTTCCTCAAAGCGAACCAGCCGGTATGGGCGACCCAACCAAATCCGTTGAAATGTTATGGCTGCTTTAGAACAACGAACTCCCTTCCCCACACGCCCCGGCCCTAACCTGTTTTGAATTGGCCTGTATAGTCTAGATAAAGCCTGCACAATTTGTAAGCCACCAAGATGAAATTAGCCCACCAACTGTGCATGGCCACCTACCAAGATCTACTGAGGCTTGCCTGAGCTTGCAAAAAATATATGCAGAGGTTGTTAAGCAGGTGTGGACTGCCTTTGGCTTGGATGGGTCACAAATTGTGGAGTCCTGGCCTGGAGTGTTTTGGTTGTAAACAGAAAGGTGTAGCACATACTAGACCTGCCACAAAACCTATATTAAGCATGAAGTGAGTCTGGGGCATGCTCTTCAGCCGCAAACAGTTTCCCCGAAACAGGGCACCTTGGGCTTTCCAGATGTTGTTGAACTACAGCTCCGATCATCACTGGCCATTGGCCATGCTGGTGGGGGCTGATGGGAGTTGTAGTTGGCGGTTGCCGTCCTTTGGAGGTGCCGTCCTTTGGAGGTTCCCAAGGGAATCAGTTCTCTTTAACTTCAGTTCCACTGCAACACCAAGCACAACTGGAAAACCCAAATGGAGAGCCCTATTGGATCAAGGCCACGGACCCATCAAGGGTGCCCTGAGAAGGTCACTGAAGGCTTAGGGGCCTGGGGCCATAGCAGACAACTGTGGGGGCCCAGGAAAAGTGTCAGCCCTGCTGGAACCTGAATCTGAAGGACCGTCTGGTCCAAGTCAAGTTTTAAGATGGAAGAACTGTAAGAAGGGAGAGTAGAGGCTTTGATGCTGCCCACCCGCAGCCTCCCTCAACATGGTGAGAAATATTATTACTGCTTATTAGATTTATATAAAGTGCCCTCCATCGATTTTTTTTAATTTTTTTTTTTTTTTGCAGCATTCCTGGAGGTACTGCAATACCAGGTCGGTGCATGGAGTGGATGGAGCAAGCCCCTATTCCATCTCCTAGCTCCAAAAATCCATTTAATATATAGTCCTCAAATAGAGGACATATCAGATATTAAACTGATAAGAACAGATACTACACTTGATCTTAGCCAAAAGGCCGAGAAGCGATCCATCAAAATATCTCAGGGCCGTTCATAAGATAAAAATACAAGATAAAAACACAAATAAATAGCTAAAAACAGAAGCAACAAAACAAAATACAATAGTATTTCTATAGCAGTTGGTTCTAAATGTGCATCTATATGTATAAATTAGCATATGCAAATCATATGCAAATCAGCACATCTCCTTTTGGGGAGGCATTTCTTCTTTTTTGGCAGCTTATGAGTGGCCACCCTGTGTACACACCCCGTCAGCTCCGCCCTTCTCTGTTTGCAAAAAGATGCCTGAAATAAGAAGCTCTGTAGCACTTCTAAGAAAATGTTCAGGTTTTCTTTGCTGCACTTTCATAGCAAGATTCCCTCTGTGTTTTAACGGTCTGATCATTGCATTAGTTATGAGGACATTCTTGGTTGATTCATTATGATGGTCATGATGGGACCTGCGGGGAAGGGAGGAGATTCTGATAAGTAATATTCTCCAGCCATTTGGGCTGCAATTCACTTGTACCAGAGCAACCCAGTTGGCTTTAATGAAATTCCTTACTAGGGTGTGGATTATAGTCACGTAGGTCCAAGCCATTATTTTATTTATTACGTTTTTTATCCCGCCCTATCTCGGAGGAGCTTAGAGGGACATGCAATGTTCTCCACCCTTCCAGTGTCATTCTCACGAGAAAGCTATGAGGTTAATTAGTGTTATGTACTGAGTTGAATAGGATTCAGAATGCAGCAGTCTGATTGGTTCTAGAACAATAGGGTCCAGAATGCAGCAGTCTGATTGGTTCACAGGAGCCACCCAATCCAGCTCCAGGTGGAAGTGAATCCGCAACCTGATTGGCCTACAGATGAATCCCGGAATTAGCCAATCACGTGGGGCCCATTGTGTAAATAATGTATATAAAGCAGACATTCTGGGGGAACTTCCATTCCTCCTCACCACTATGAGCTGAATAAAGAACATGAAATCCACTCTTGACTCTGAGTATATTTCAGTTAGCCTAAAAGACGATGACTGACCCAAGGTCACCACGTGAGACTCATCGTGGCTGAGCAGGAATTTGAACCCATTTATCCTTAGTCCTAGTCCAACATGCTGGGTAACACATTGGCACCCATGTCCTACCTAGAAGGCTGAAGGAGAACCTTGGTTAGTGGACAGGATGAGATTTGTATTGGGTATAGCAGATTTACATCTGTACCATACTGTGGGATGCCTTTTGGAATAAGCAACAGTCTTTCATACCCAGTGTAATGAAAGGCCACCCAATGGTTCCTATTCCTTGGAATAGGAAGGGTCCTTCCTGGGCTGTGAGCTGATTATATATTATATTCCACAATGCATTATATTTATAATTATTTGCAGCCTGCTTTTCTCTGTTGAATATGGACCCCAAATCTGCTCAATTTTAAAACAAACAAACAAACAAACAAACAAACAAACAAACCACCCCCAAAATTCAAAACACCACAAATAGCATCTGCCAAGTCATCCACCATCAAAATAGAAAGGTTATTTATTGGCAGGGATGAACTTCAACCCAACAGAAGCAGTCACTGGTTCTGGATTAATTTTTTTCCATGGATCTTCTTAGCATCAGTCATGGCCTGGCATACAGTGGTTGAAATCTGCAGAAGACAGCACTCACACTAATAGCTCCTTCTTATTTTATAGAAAAATCACCCCTTTAGCAAGACTGCATTGTTACTTCATTATTGTTTAAAGTGCTAGTTTCCCCCCTATCCTCCTGCTCCAGTGACATTTTATTGATGGTTTTTTGCCTGCTGCGGTGTACTCAGCAACTGGAACTACTTAGGTTTGTTGTTAAGTACCTTGCAACAATGACCACCTGTTCAGAAAATGCCCTTTATTGACATGCACCTTTGCTCGGTAGATGTGTCTTGCTACAACTTGTCACTCCTGGCTGAACCAAATCTCTGGCACTCACTGTTAGCAACATCTGGCTTGCTTTCTAATAAAGCATCATTCTTCTAACCAATGTTCCATTGCCCTCCTTGGCAGCCTCAGAGCATCCAGGAACTAATGCCAAACACAACCCTTTCTGTAAGCAGATTAAAAGGGGAATCCATCATTTCATTTTCATCAGGTTGATGAAGCCAACTCAAGTCCAGTCAGCTTTCATTCGAATGGCAAGCTCCCATGCATCAGGTTTACACAATGAAATCACCATGCAGCATCTCTCTTTAGGGCATGGTCTTGCAGATGGAATGACACATGTCGAGACACTGAGTGACACCACCTTTTGGATCATTTTGAAAGTTTTCCAGATGTGTTAAGCCATGGGCCTTGACATTCACAAGACAGTCACCACATCAAACTCCCTCGAGGAGAAAGAAATAATAATATCCGATTGCAATAGATTTAACAGTTTACCTTCATGTTACAAAAAGAATTTGGAAAAAATAAATTGAAATGCGGTTCTCTTCTCCGCAAGGCAGAGAGTATTAATATGGGAAAGCGCACAGCTGTTTTTCTTTCCTTTAAACAACAACCAATTGACGTATGTCTGTGCTCATCAAACTTTATAAAAGCCTTTAAAAAAAATAGTTGCAGCACTACTTCAGGAATGAGGATGAGACAAGTGCTGCACTCTGATGATGTCACATGCACTATCCAATAGGTGACCACCATTGATGTACAAACATCTGTTTGTGCTGTTGGAAGCATCAAAGCTATGCAAAATTGGTTGGACCAGAAACTGCAGCAGGACATAGGGAGGGGGAAAAGTATGTATGCACATGCTAAGGCAACAGGTGAAACGAATATATCACACCCCACCACAACTCTAAAAATATTATGAGATGGCCTATGTTGGAAGGGCCATGGGGAATCTTTTTTTTTTTTACATGTCTTACAGAGTTGCAGAGTGATTCAAACCATTGGCAGCAAGTCTATGATAACTTTTAAGAAAGAAAAACAAATGAGTCACCTGGTTCCAAATTTGCACTCCTCAGTTCAGGATGCAGCCATATCACCTGCCCATAAGGTAAAAGGTAAAGGACCCTTGGATGGTTAAGTCTAGTCAAAGGCGACTAAGGGGTTGTGGGGCTCATATCACTTTCAGGCCGAGGGAGCTGGCGTTTGTTCACAGACAGTTTTCTGGGTCATGTGGCCAGCATGACTAAACTACTACTGGCTCATGGACGATTGTGACGAGTGCCAGAGAGCGCGGAAACGCCATTTACCTTCCCGCCACAGCGGTACCCATTTATCTACTTGCACTGGTGTGCTTTCGAACTGCTAGGTTGGCAGGAGCTGGGACAGAGCAACGGGAGCTCACCCCGTCGCAGGGATTCGAACCGCCAACCTTCTGATCAGCAAGCCCAAGAGGCTCAGTGGTTTAGACCACAGTGCCACTCGTGTTCCCACCTGCCCATAATATAGAAGTGTTCACTGTTGCACTATCTCACCGTCACAAAAGCAAAGCTTGCAAAAGTGCGGAAATCGAATAAAATCCCAGCAGTTAATCAATGGTTGTGCAAAGTGTCAGGACTCCTTGTCATAGAGAAGTGTTTCCCTTCAAAGAAAAATGCTAATATTAAGACAGTTAGCAAACATAATATCCAAGCGCCGCTCTTCACAACATTTATAGTTAAACTATGGAATTCATTCCCTCCAGACAACGTGATGGCTTTAAAAGAGAATTACGGTAGATAAATTCATGGAGGATAAGCAATCAATGGCTGCTAGCCATGATGGCCATGTTCTCTGCCCTGTAATGTTGGAGTATTAATTGATTTTATTTACAATGTTCTATACAGCTCCCTGGCAGGTCTCTTAATACAGGCCTACAGCAAGGCAGGGGGTAGAATCTGGAAGCAAGGTGGTAACTAAGAGCATTAAATTCACTTTGCCTGCATATTACACAGAGTGCTCTTCAATGCATCTTCATTTGTTTCCCGCGAGTTGGACAGGATAGCTGTCCGAGCAGGGCTTCTTGGAGCTGCGTGTCCTCAGGTCAGACTCATCTGGAAATGAAGGTGGCAGCTGATCGATCACTGTCAGCCTCTCCCGGCATCTGAGCCTGCTGGACCCATTACATCTGGAGCAACAAAGGTAGGAGGCAGAGTAAACAAACGGGTGGAAGCAACAACTCATGACCTCGAGTGACTGATTTAAGAACAACAGATTCTGACTGCTTGACAGCCTTCTGACTCACTGTAATAGGATGCAGCCATTCCAGTGACTTCTGCAGGTCCCTGAGAAACGTGCGGTGAAGCCCCTTTCTGTGACTCACACAGGCTAGAGAGCCGATCAGACATAAACACTCTTCCATGGCTGCCCAAACTGCTGAAGGGAGAGAGTCACTAACTTCAGCCACTTTGTCTTAGGGGCTTTCCAAAGTGTTGCCTTTCAAAAGCAACATACTTTTATGGTTGCTGCTTAGGTTTTGCATAGGATCCAGACATTTCCCCTGAAGGCAGCAGGTTTTCGGGCACAAAAGAGTACAGGGCCTGTGGAAGAAGGACTATTGTATTTTAATATTTTGTTGGAAGCCGCCCAGAGTGGCTGGGGAAACCCAGCCAGTTGGGTGGGGTGGGTATGTATGTATGTATGTATGTATGTATGTATGTATGTATGTATAAATAAATAAATTATTATTATTATTATTATTATTATTATTATTATTATTATTATTATTATTATTATCTCTTCTGCCACTCTTTCTCATGGGTAGGCAAACTAAGGCCCGGGGGTCGGATCCAGCCTTCTAAATCCGACCTGCAGACAGTCCAGGAATCAGTGTGTTTTTACATGAGTAGAATGTGTGCTTTTATTTAAAATGCATCTCTGGGTTATTTGTGGGGCATAGGAATTCGTTCTTTTTTTTTTCTTTCCAAAAATATATTCTGGCCCCCCACAAGGTCTGAGGGACAGTGGACCGGCCCCCTGCTGAAAAATGTTTGCTGACCCCTGCTCTTTCTCTTCTGATGGTTCTTAATCTTGAAACTGGACTTGCACCAAACAGCTCTTCAAATACAAAGCACCTTCCTGCAGAAGTCAGACCCCTATAAAGTAGGATCTGCCTCACCTTATTTGGTGTGGTGACCATAGTGTACAGGTAGGCTCATGCGATGCACTATTGATGCTGCAGCAGCTATTCTAGGCTGCATCAACAGAGGTGGAGTGTCTCTATCAAGGGAAGTCATGCTACTGCTCTATTCTGCCTTGGTCAGGCCACACCTGGAGTCCTGTGTCCAGTTCTGGGCGCCGCAATTTAAGAAGGATATTGACAAGTTGGAATGTGTGCAGAGGAGGGCAACCAAGGTGATCAAGGGTCTGGAAACCAAGCCATATGAGGAACGGTCGAAGGACATGGGCATGTTTAGCCTGGAAAAGAGGAGAGTGAGAGGAGATATGACAATCATCTTTAAATATTGTGCCATCCAGACTTCCAGATCTGCTCTTATTCTTCCAGTTTGGTTCAGCCTCCAAATGACAGCCTCCTTTGGGTGAGCAAAAAGCTTCCTTAGCCTTCCAGTACCCAGACTGAGTGTCATCTGATTGCTCACCATTTGGCCTTTTTCCAGTGGCTGGGATTTCTGAGAAAGTAGGCTTTCCCCATGACAATCCCAGAAGAAAATCTTGCTTCTCATTGCTCCACAACACACACAAAAACGCGTCCCATGCCACATGCCACGTATTTTGATGCAGTTAACACTGATGTGTCACCTGTCAAGTCCTGAGCCATGCAAATCCATTTAGCAGCATGTGAAGGAGCAAGGAAAGAAGAAGCCCAGGAGCTGGGCTTATTTAGTGCCCAGGTGTCAATACTAAGAAACGGCCTGGTGAGGAGTGGGAAAAATGAAAAACATCTACCCTAAATTAAGAAAAGTTCCCAGATGCTGCAAGACTCTTAACAGCATTTATTATGGTGTAAGCTTTTGTGGACACAAAGTGTTGAACTCAGCTGGCAGGTATGTGTGTGTGTAATCATGAGAGCGAAGGGGACAAAAACTGTAAACAGTGAGGTCAAGAAGTAAAGCTATGCAGTAGAACAAAACACTGGGTTGACTCAAGACTAGAGCTCATCCATACTTCTGCTGGCACCCCTGCTTTCCCCTGGGAGAAGCTGCTGTTTGGCACTGAATTGGAACATGCAGCAATAGGGTTTTCTTTCTTCTTCTTTTTTATTGGGAGTTTCAACATGACAATTTATCAAAAACATATCATCCTCATTCTCCCCTTTCCCCCCTCCCTCATCCACAGAAAAGAGAAACCACCCTAGACTTCCCTCAGCTCCTTTCTCTGGTTTTTCAGCACATGTTATTCTATGCATATTATAAAATTGTAAAGATCCTTAATCTATCTATCTATCTATCTATCTATCTATCTATCTATCTATCTATCTACCTATCTATTACCAATAAAAAGTCTGTGCATGTTTATTCAAAACCTGCCAAGGAGTCCAGTTCATTTTGTTTCTTTAAGTACTTTGTAAAAGGTTCCCATTCTTCTTTAAAGTCACAGTTATCCTTATCACGTAGTTTGTCAATTTCGCCAGTTCCGCATAGTCCATCAGTTTCTCTTGCCACAGTTCTTTGGTCGGGATTTCTTCCTTTTTCCATCCTTGTGCTATTTAGACTCTTGCCGCTGTTGTCGCATACATAAAGATGTTTTTCTATTTCCTTGGCAGGTCTTTTCCTACAATCCCTAACAAGAATGCTTCAGGCTTTTTTACAAATGTTAACTGGAACATTTTCTTCAACTCATTCTATATCATTTCCCTTTTTAAAAATTTTTTGCTACAGTCCCACCACATATGGTAAAAAGTCCCTTTTCCCCCCTTACATTTCCAACATATATTTGAACCAGTTTAATACATTCTTCCTATCTGCACTGGTGTTGTATACCATCTATACATCATTTTCATGTAATTTTCTTTCAGCAAAGAACAATCTGCAAATTTTAAATCAGTTTTCCACAATCTTTCCCAGTGGCAATGGGGTTTTCTATGGATTGCCGTTAGCGCTAAAGGGCAAGTTTTCTGCGGGAAAGCAGTGGGACAAAGGCAAAACCACTTGGACCCAAAATTATAGAATTGTAGAGTTGTAGAGTTTGAAGGGACCCCAAGGGTCATCTAGTCCAACCCCCTGAAATGCAGGAAACCTGCACCTAGAAAGCATGGGACAAGTGGGATGACCCATATTTTCTTGGCATGGGACAAGCAGAAGTGTGGACGAGCCCTTAGACAAGTCTAGAGGCAACCCATTGAAATCTATGTGACTTATTGTAGGGCTTATCCACACTTACTCCCCCCCACCCCCACTCTTTCCAGGCAGAGGTCTGAGCTTCAAGCTCTGTGTCTGAGTGTTTATACTTCTGCCCCAGAGATTTCCCTGCAAAAACCCACTCTTTAGCGTTCGGTCAGAGCAAACGTCAATTTGCAGTTTTCTGCAGTTTGCTGTTTGCTCAAATTGAGCTTTAAAGAGCAGGTTTTCACAGGGAAAACTCCAGAGCAAGAAACAGTGCACGGACACAGAGCTTTTAAGCATGGACCTGTGTCTGAAAGGAGCAGCAGGGCAAAAGGGAAGTTTGGATATGCCCTATTTTGAGTCCATTGATTTTGGCGGGCAGCGCAATTCTAACAGGGCAGAGAGGAAAGGAGGGCGCCTACTCCAGAATCTGTCCTGTGTAAATCAAGCCACATCCTAACTGCTTCTGACCAGGGTTGGGGGGGGGGTGAGTGGGCAGTGTAAACCTTCACTTTCCATTCTTCCATAGAGTCCTATGGGGTAAATTAATTTCTACTTGCATTTTCAGTGGTGTGACTTAGTGGGATCAGTGGACTGAGAGGCTTAGAATTCACATACTCAATTCATTCATTTCTTTGCCCTGGTGTAACTTCTGCTGGCTTTAAGTATGCCAGTAGGACTCTTCCTTAATTATCTATTTCGAACTTAAAAATGGAAAGCGTAATGCTGGTGGGTCAACAAAAGAGGTTTAAAGACTCTCTCAAGGGAAATCTTTTAAAAGAATGTAGTTATAAGCACCATCAACTGAAAAACACTGGCCTGCAGGCACTCCAATTGGAGAACAGCCTTTACCAAAGGTGCCATGGACTTGGAAGATGCTCGAACTCAGGACGAAAGGGAGAAACGTGCTAAGAGGAAGGCACACCTGGCAAACCCTCACCGTGATCAATTCCTGCCTGGAAACCTATGTCCCTACTGTGGAAGGACCCAGAACTGGCCCCCGCAGACACTTACAGATGCACTGTTAAGACTGTTCATGGAAGACAATCTTACTCAGCTACGAGTAATTGCCAAAGAATAATAATAATATGACAAGGTAAGTCATTGGCTCAGCTGGGATGGGGGGGGGAGATACCACATCCTAACCTCTCCCACTTGGTGCATCTGGGAGTTAGGATTGCACCACAAGTCTGGATTCAAGCCACTCAGTTCAGCTCCATTCTGTGATCGAATCAACATTCAGTTTCCATTCCTGGGATGCTCCCACCTCCAGGACTCTTTGTAGGAAGAATAAACTGCTGACACTTGTGAACCAGCAAATGCCCTTATTACCACCTAGGTGGCGATTCTGTTTTGGTGGAAGGAATTCTTACAAATCGCTGTGATGTCTCTCAGGTTCTCCAGCCTGTGTCAGTGTCACAAACATAACCTCAAGCTAGACTTCTCACCAGATTTCTCCTTCTTCTTCTCTTTCTTCATAGAGTCCAGCACTAAATCAAGGGGGAAACAACAGGCGCTGTTGTTTTGCACTGTGTAAACAAAGACTTTATGGTGTAGGTCTTGGAAATGGGCTAAGTTAGGCAAGTACGTGTCGTGCGCAGGGTTCTGTAGCCTGCCCAGCCGGTGTATTTGAAGTGCTTCCTTTGACACCCCCTCAATTTAGAAATTATGCAATGCTTTACTTTTGTATTATCCAGTCCGATTATCCAGACAAGATGACTAGTAACGCTATCAGGAGCCTTCCTGCGCCCAAGGCCTGTTCTGAAATCATCAGCCCTGAAGCTGAATTTTCTTTAAAGGAAGCTTGCAACATAATGGGAATTTTCCAGCAACCCACTCCTTTACTGCTTTGGCCAGGTAGCGTTGTCCCAGAAAATACAGATGGGAAAGAGAAACAGAGGAGAGATAGCAAGGGAGGCTAGCAAGGAAGAAACCGAGAAATAAGAAGAAAGGGCTGGCTTTGCACCTTCAAAAGCCATCTGCATTTTGTAGCCTTTTAATTAATGGCTGTTCTCCAAAAGAGGTAGGAAGGAACTTTTGTGTTCCAAGGAAGTATGCCTCAGATTTCTGGAAGCTGGAGACATCAGAACAAAACAAAACAAAACAAAACAAAACAAAACAAGGAATGATTATCACCTTCTTGCCGTACTTGCAAGCTTCTAAGAGATGTGGGCTTGGCCCAAAGCTATTGGAAACAGATTGCTTTGCAGGATGGACTTAACATGATAATTTTTAAGTAAATTAGCTTGCTGGATTTCAAGCAAGCTGAGCTGGTAATTGACTTGAATCGGAATAATTCAGCTTGTGTCACCCCCTCTCTCCACCACACGCACTTTGAACATCTATGGTCCAGAGACTCCCACATAGCAAGGCAGATAAGGGAGACAAATATCTGTTTGTATGAGCACTTGGAATTTCTCCAGAACCTACAGCTGGGTTTGAAGACCTTCCAGAGCAATCAGGGCTGCTTCAAACATCATATGCTTCCTGGATGAACAGCACCTCCCAACATGTACATCAGAGGGCTACCACATTTTATTTTTATTTCACTTTTTTTACTGGTCCTTGTGCCTTGAACAGCAGACCGACCCACTAAAATTGAGCAGATGAAGCTTTTCCTGACATGAAGATAAGCAATAGTTTCGTCTGCCAAATGCCTATGAATTAGGCAGTTAATAAACACACTGGAGCAGGCTCTGAAAAAAAGTTGGCACCCCCCACCAACCTATTTCCTTCCAGATGGCCTTAATGGTTGGGGCTGAGGAAAGTTGTAATCTGAACCATCTATAGCAAAGGTTTCCAACCTTTTGGGTCCATGGATCCCTTGGCCAACTACATTCTTTCAGCGGCACTCCTGTGGGGCTCAGGAGCCCAGTTATGTCACCCCTTTCCTGCAGAGCTGGCAGCCTCTCACTCCTTTTTGAACACGCTCTCTGGTGGAGTGTTCCCTCAGCCTCCTCTCTTCTCCCCTCTCCTTGGGAGTCCTCTGGGCAGCTGCAGCTGCCACTCCAGTCTCTGAGCCCCAAAGAGAGGTGCCTTCTCACACTGCCCCACAGGGAAGCCCCCCCCCAGCCAGCCTCAGAGGCACCCTTCATCTGGGGAGCTTGTAGCCAGGGCTGCTGCAACAAACAGCTGTGCAAGCCTTTGGGGGGCAAAAACATGAGAGAGGGAGGGAGGGAAGGAAAGAGGGACAGAGGCCAGTGTTGCCCGCAGCATCCCTGACTATCATTCAAGGCACCCCAGGGTGCCATGACACACTGGTTGAAAACCGCTGATCTAGAGAGAACCAAGTTAGGAAAGGCTGTCACGGATTATCATATGACACGTGTCCATTGCACACAGATCTGTTTGGATCTCAATTCATGTGATATTGCGCTTCCTTGTACTCTGACCTTGTACTCTAATCTTGTACTCTTATTGTTATTATTTAGTGAAAAGCAGTTTGCAGAAAGCTGCCAATTTGATTAAAATAATGGCAGGGGAGGGGGAAGAGGCTGCGTACCCCCCTCCCCCCCCGTTTTGGCTCCAGCTCTTTCTCCACTCAAAATTCCCCTTCTCCAACTGCTTCTCCACAGGGGACAGGGGGAGGACAGGCATACGTACAGTGTCTATAGTTTACTTGTCTCTGGTGGGGAGCCATTTGGAGCAGAAAGAAGAACCAGAGAGGAATGAGTTAAGCACGTATCCCTGCCCATGCTGCACCGCCAATCAAATACTGCTTATTACATGTTGGTGTTGCACACTTCAAGCTCCCATTTGGCCCTAAGACCTGCTTCCTGAGACAAGAAAGAACAGTCGTTGATGTAGGTATCTACCTGGAGTAATAAGGAGCAGTAGTAGCCCATTTATGGAATGCTTTCCCCGGGGTGGCCCACCTGGTGCCAACCTTGTCATCATTTATAGCAGGAAGTGATGCACGAATCCAGTGAACTGTAGAGCGGGTGGGAATTAACCAGTTCATTGGAGAAATGTAGAGTGGGAATTAACCAGTTCATTGCAGAATGGGTGGATTAAAGTATCCGGATTGTGAGAAGATTCCTGCACGCACACTTGCTGTAGGAGGAGTTTAGTGGGCCATAGGTTTCAGAAGAGGAGCTCTGCACTACTCTCCAGTGCATTAAGCAACAGTGAACTTCCCAGCGATAACAGATTGCCGCGTGTCACCTTGCAGCCCCTCGCCTGGCTTTACAGCAGGTCTCATCAGCTGACGTCACCCTTGGAACTCTTCCCAGATCCAGAGGTGCAACAATGCCTGACCTTGCTTCTCCAAAGTCCCTTTGTTGCCCGAAGACTCATCTAAGACCAATGCAAAGTAATCTGGGAGCTTTATTGCTCTTTACCAACATCGGCTCTGCTTTTCTTTATTAGATAGGGACTCTCTCTTATCTTGGCCTCTAAAGATCTGGTGGCAACATTCAAACAAACACATGAAATCTCTACCCTTTGATTAAAAGCTGCAGTCAGATAGGCCGTCGCTGTTCTCTTGCATTGCATCATGTTCAATGCACAGCCATGCGCAGTGCTTTGCAGCAAAGAGGCCTCTGCTTTCAAAATGCCCATATTGCACCTGCTCCATGACGCAGATAGAGCCCACCTAGAAACTTCTGTCTTCTCCCTTTTAGAAGGCTAAAGATTTCTCAGACGGCTTTAGCATTTATGGTGCCTGGTGGAAGGAGGATGAAGACTCCTCCGTAAGTAATTCTTCAGCTTGAGGCAAGAATGGCAGCTGATGGAGTCAGCAGTGGAGCAAGCCGAACGGGAGCCTGGGGCGGCGCATGGGCAGGGTGAGCTGGAGTAGGACATTCTGCTGGGCCTCCAAGGTGTCTGCCTGCCTCCTGCCACCCAGCCGCCCTACAGCTGGTGGGGAGGAAGCGGGCAAACAGTTTGGGGCAGCGTGGAGCCTGCAGGTGCCCAAGCTACTGCATCACTCCCAGGAGAGACGTCTGGCTCAGGTGCGCTGCAGGGCCTGTGATGAGTGCCGCCTGGCATTTTGTCACCCCCCTCAGTGGTGACACCTGGAGTGGACCGCCCCCACCACACCGCCTTCCTCCGCCCCTGGATGGAGTGGCCTGCCTGGTGCATTACAGTCACCAATATTTGAAAACCGAGTGGGTGGCATTATGCTCTCTGCCATTGAGGGTTGGGAGGAGTTTCTGTGCTTTGGGGAATTGCTGTAGCTTGGAGGTAGAGTGTGTGGTGCTGTGGTCTAAACCTAGGGTTTGCCGATCAGAAGGTCGGCGGTTCGAATCCCCATGATGGGGTGAGTTCCCGTTGCTTGGTCCCTGCTCCTGCCAACCTAGCAGTTTGAAAGCACATCAAGTGAAAGTAGATAAATAGGTACCGCTCTGGCGGGAAGGTAAACGGCGTTTCCGTGCGCTGCTCTGGTTCTCTAGAAGCAGCTTAGTTATGCTGGTCACATGACTCGGAAGCTGTCTGCAGACAAACGCCGGATCCCTTGGCCAGTAAAGCGAGATGAGTGCCGCAACCCCAGAGTTGTCTGCGACTCGACTGAACGTTCAGGGGTCCCTTTACCTTTTAGGGGTAGAGCATTTGCTTTGCACTGGTTTTCCCAGTAGTAATGTATGGAAGTGAGAGCTGGACCATAAAGAAGGCTGATCGCCGAAGAATTGATGCTTTTGAATTATGGTGCTGGAGGAGACTCTTGAGAGTCCCATGGACTGCAAGAAGATCAAACCTATCCATTCTTAAGGAAATTAGCCCTGAGTGCTGACTGGAAGGACAGATCCTGAAGCTGAGGCTCCAATACTTTGGCCACCTAATGAGAAGAGAAGACTCCCTGGAAAAGACCCTGATGTTGGGAAAGATGGAGGGCACAAGGAGAAGGGGACGACAGAGGACGAGATGGTTGGACAGTGTTCTTGAAGCTACAAACATGAGTCTGACCAAACTGTGGGAGGCAGTAGAAGACAGGAGTGCCTGGCGTGCTCTGGTCCATGGGGTCACGAAGAGTCGGACACGACTAAACAACAACAACATTTGCTTTGCATTCAAAAGGTCCCGGCCTCAATCCTTGGCATCTCTAGGTAGGACTAGGAACATCCCCTGCCTGATTCTCAGTCAGTTTAGACAACACTGAACGAGACAGACCAATGGTCTTCCTCCATATGAGGCATCTTCCTATCTTCCTATGTGATCCCGTGCACCACCCAGCATTTGAGGTTATATTCTTACAAACAGATTCATGAAGAATATGGCTACCAGCCCTAATGAATGTATACAACTTCCTGGAGCTGATCCTCTTGATCAAAGAACCTGATAATCCAGAAGCAGAGACTGCATGCCTCTGAATATCAGTACTGCGGAGCATGGAAAAATGCAGACCTGGATGGGCTTGATCCACCAGGCCTCTTCTGATGAGTTGCTGCAGAAGGTAGGATTGCCAGTTCTCTGCATGGAGAATGTACCTGTTGAAATCTAGTTACAGGTAGGTAGCCGTGTTGGTCTGGTGTAGTCGAAACAAAATAAAAATATGCACACGAAAGCTCATACCAATAACAAACTTAGTTGGTCTCTAAGGTGCTACTGGAAGGGGGGGATTCTGTCAAAATCTGTATGAAAAAGGCTGTTCAGTCAGGAGGGGAGCCTGGTGTGCCTGTTGACCCTGGAGTGTGAAGAACTCCCCACCCCTGATAGATAATGGAAACAATGCTTTTATAATCGAGGAAGAAAAAATCCCTTAATCCGCTTAATCTCTGACAAAGTCAAGAACCACTTGAATTGGGACCTAGGGCAAGGTCTGTTCCTCTCAGGGATACCAAAGCAAACGTGCTCTCTGAAGCCAGAGGTCCTCAATGACAATAAAATAGTCACAGATAGGTAGCCGTGTTGGTCTGCCATAGTCAAAATAAAAAAATTCCTTCCTGTAGCACCTTAAAGACCAACTAAGTTAGTTCTTGGTATAAGCTTTCGTGTGCATGTACACTTCTTCAGATACACGAAAGCTTATACCAAGAACTAACTTAGTTGGTCTTTAAGGTGCTACAGGAAGGAATTTTTTTAATAAAATAGTCTTTACTGATGCTTCATGTGAAGGATACAAGGGGTATAGAAGCCGAGGATGTTGTGTAGGTGGTGGGCGACAGGAGCTAAGTGATGGTCTATAGAGAAAGCGTTGTAAGGAATACCAAGTTCCAGAGATCCAACCCTGACTTTAGATGGCCCAAACAGTGCTTTTCATTGTTCGCGCACCAGCTGAAACCCCCTCCTCTTGTCCATGCCTCCGTTAGCCCCACCACCTTCCTCTGGGAAAACCTGTGCTTTACCACTGAACTGGACCAAATGGCAATCATGTTTTCTGCAGATGGCCATTTGTTCCAATTCCGAGGCAAAGAGCATGTTTTCCAGGGGAAAGCTGCAGGGCAAACGCAAAACCGCTCAGACCTGAGCCTAGAAAGCACAGGACAAGCCCAGAGACAACTGGACCACAGTTGTCAACGCTCTGGCAACATCGATAACTACTTCGAAGTGCTGCTATCCACCTCCAAAGCCTAAACACATTTTAAAGCCTGCCTGCAACCAGGTGACCTGAAGGATCCCATTCTTCCCCATGTGGCAGCCCAGAACTTGGGATGATCTTCTGGGGTTCTTCTCTGGCTGCCCCTGCTAGAGGTGTGGCTTGTGGTTATAAGAGAGGCAGGGCCTTTTCAGTGGTGGTCCTGTGGTTATGGAATGTCCTTCCAGAGGGATTTGCTTGGTCTTTGCGGCCTTTCAGTGCTGGGTGAAGAACTTTATATTTTCCCTACATTTAGTGATTATCTATCTATCTATCTATCTATGATAATATATATATATATATATATATATATATATATATATATATATATATATATATGAAAGTCTCCTAAGTATTTCATTGGAGCTTTTAAGATATGTGCCACTGAGGTGCTGCTGAGAGCTTTGGAGTACTACTTTTGAATATATATATATTTTTCTAATTCACATTTCAAAATATTCATTTAAACAACCTTAAATCAGTGACTTCCCTTCTTCTCTTTCCGTGGTTTATTTTGCATACTATACATCCCTGCATATTTTACATGAACTAAACCATTCAGTATTCCATTATTATATCAATCAAAACTTATTTACACTGTTGAATTCATCTTAATGCTACCAGCATTTTTAAATGTACACAATTTTCACCTATATTTTAAATAAATATTTTCCAGTCTTCTTCTTGTTCTCTTATTCTATATGCTAAATCTGAAAGCTGCCTGTATTCCATCTGTTTAAGTTCCCATTCTTCTTTGGTTAGAACCTCGCTCATTTTCCATTTTTGGGCTAGCAAAACATGGGCCGCATTAGTGGCATACATAAATAATCTTTTTGGGAATTTCCCTCTGAATTATACCCAACAAAAAGGATTCTCGGGGTTTTTTTTGGGGGGGGGTGGTTTGAAAGATACTTTTAAACATTTTTTCTAATTCATTATATATCATTTCCCAATACCCTTTTACAAGTTCAACACATATGATAAAACGTACCCTCAACTTCATTACATCTCCAGCACTTATCTGATTCAGACCAGTTTTTATTTTTAGCTGCTGGTTTCCTGGTGCATTTGGTTTTCTGCTGCATTAGTTTTTAGGGCTACGTGATCTCGTTTTAGTTTTTGTTCAACACCATTTACAGAACTCGTGCTGTTGGTGGGCATACAAATATCATAAAACACAGCAAAACAAACCCTGCTACTTCAGTGCCGTTCACATGGGGACTGCCTCTGAAACTTCAATCAGTTAAACAACGCAGTTAGGATGTTAACTGGGACCTAGCCACATGAGATTTATCCTACCCAGTGTTAAAGCTATCCCACTGCCATCCTGTGTGTTTCCGGGCACAGTTCAAAGCGCTGGTGTTAAACCTATAAAGCTCTTGATGGTTTGGGGATAGGACCACTTGCTCCCAAGTGAAGTTGCCCGTTGCTCAAAATCATCTCTCTAGGTCTACCTCTGGGCTCTTTTATGTTTAGAGCAGAGATTGGGGACTGGTGGCCCTCAAACTGCAGCTGTACTACAACTCCTATCATTCCTGCCCATGGGCTATGTCAGCTGGAGCTGATGGACTTGAGAGTCCGAGACAAAGTGCAGTGCCAGATGTTCCTATTCCTGCTTTAGAGGCCAGGTGGGTGACCAGCAGGGACAGGCCCTGTGGCATCCTGTTCATGGACCTCCCTTCCTTCCCAGAGAGGTCTTGCCTGGAAACTACTCTTGTGCTTTTTCAGTGCTGCCAGGCTAGCATAGTTTTCTTTGCTCAGGCTTTTAAGGAACACTTCAGATAGAAACACAGATTAGAAGGGACCCTGAGGATCACCTAGTCCAGGCTTCCTCAAACTCGGCCCTCCAGATGTTTTTGGCCTACAACTCCCATGATCCCTAGCTAGCAGGACCAGTGGTCAGGGATGATGGGAACTGTAGTCTCAAAACATCTGGAGGGCTGAGTTTGAGGAAGCCTGGACTAGTCCAACCCCCTGTAACACAGGAATATGCAGCTGTCCCATACAGGGATCGAACCTGCAACCTTGGCATTATCAGCACCATGCCCTAACCATCTGAGCTATCCAGGCTGATGGTATGTTGATGCTGCTTACATTTGTTCTTAATTGCTACTTCATGCTGATTTTTGTTCGTTTCATTGCTATTTTGGTCTTTGTGTATGTCGTTTACTTTTTTAAAGATGAATCTTCATGATCAAGGGGTAGGACATAAAATGCCCAAAGTGAGTAAGTAAGAAAAGAGGAATCAAAACCTAGAGTGGCAGTGATTTTACACCATTGCTCAAAGGCAGAGGAAGCGCTTTCTTGTGATGGGCCTATTAGCTACTATTTTGAAGGCTATTGGGGGCATGGTTTGGCTAATATTGGGGGACTGGATCCACAGTTGAGGCCTGTGAATTTCATCAAGGGCTTCTGCTTTTCTGCTCATATTTTCAAGCAGTTTGGAAGACCTCCACATTTCAGGTAATGCCAACGTACTGCCATCTGCCTTATTGCAGGGCAGATTTGAGGGTAAACCATATGCGGAACGAGTCTGTCCTTGCAGCTTGATGGAGGTAGAAACTGTCTCTCATGCCTTGTTACAATGTCGATGTCGTTTCTACAGGGACATTTATCACCCCTGCTATGCAAAAGTCCTCAAATGGGTCCGAATTCCAATGTTTAAAATCTCTGGTAGAGGACAAAGATCCAGAGATCATGTTAAAGGTGGCCAAATTCTGTGCGATTGCCATAAAACTTCGGGAAAAAGCTGTGATATCATCATGATTAAGGTTTTAAATAACAATTTCAGGTTATATGTTAATGAGTAGGATTTAATTTATATATTTTAATTGCTGCTATATCTGTACTGTCCCTGTTATACCAAACTGCAAATTTAAATGTATCCCTATTGTGTTTCATGACTTCCCTGATTTTGTATGTGAGCTGGAACTGGTCTGTGACCGAAATAATAAATTCATTCATTCATTTCAGGTAATGCTCCTTTGCTGCACAGTCCAATCTCCTGTTTTATAATTTTTGCATCCACACACAGAATCAGTTGGAGTAGGTGAAAAGGAAGTAGTTGCAACATTTCCCCATGCTTAAAGGGAATACTTGACCTGTTGAAATTCTGCCTGCAGTTGCAGAAGACTCAAAAGCCAGGTCAAAGGGGGGAGGGCAAGGAAGGCAACCCCTACCTGAGTCTCTTCTGAATCTCATGGGTGTCAAACTGCACTGAATCAATTATCACCTTTTCTCTCCTCACTAACATGCCATTTCACTCCAGGTCTTTGAAAAAGAGGCTTCGGCTTGTTTATCTCCTGTTCTGACTAACCCAGCAAGATGGTTCTTATATGTCAAGAAGCAACTTCAGGAGGTGATGATAGGGAAGCCAGTTACACCTAGACTTGTAGCAATTAATAGTGGAGATGAAAGCACAACATTTGTCCTTCAGAAGGGGAAATCAACATTTTATCACCTGCCTCTTTTTCTCCAGCCCACCCCTCCAAAAGAAAAGCCCCTTCCTTGTCCGATAAGGGGATCCTCCTGTTGCACAGAAAGAATCAGGTTCCTATCTTCAAATGGCAAAAATAAATGCACAGCATCAAGAGAACTTGCCTATTGGATTCTGTTGTAAACCAAAAGTTGGGTCTTATGTCTTCACCTGTTCAGTAGTTTTCCATGGGCTGCATTCAGCTAACATTTACCCAGAGCAGAAATTAATGGACTTAAGTTAATCATGGGCATTCATTTCAATGGATCTACTCTGAGTAAAAGTTAGTTGGCTACAATGCTACGTAAAACTAGCTTGTATTAGCTGCGAGATGGAGATATTCTACAAGTACCCTTTCTACTAAGAGAAGGCAAGCTTTCTTGATTTGGCAGCAAGTTTCATAAAATTCGCTTGTAAATGAGCCTGAATTTTTTATATATGCTAGATTTATACAACGCCAAAAAGTCTGGAGGCTTTCAGCGTATGGAAGAAGGAATCGAAGGTTATTTTGTCTCCATGCTGCTGACCTTCCCAGACCCCTAATGATTTCTGCATATATAAAGACTCCCTAGAGCTACACATTACTTTTTATTTGTTCCAGTGCAATCTTTAAGGGTCAGTATTTACATGCTGCAGAATGGGGTGGGAATGAGGTGAAAGTGTCTTGAGGTGACAGGATGGGCAGTGCAGGCTCAGACTGCAGATGTGGAATCATTAAAAACACACACACAGCAAGCAGAAACTTAGCCCCCTGATCGCTGAAGAATTGATGCTTTTGAATTCTGGTGCTGGAGGAGACTCTTGAGAGTCCCATGGACTGCAAGAAGATCAAACCTCTCCATTCTGAAGGAAATCAGCCTTGAGTGCTCACTGGAAGGACAGAGCCTGAAGCTGAGGCTCCAATACTTTGGCCACCTCATGAGAAGAGAAGACTCCCTGGAAAAGACCCTGATGTTGGGAAAGATGGAGGACACAAGGAGAAGGGGACGACAGAGGACGAGATGGTTGGATAGCGTTCTCGAAGCTACCACAGTTTGACCAAACTGTGGGAGGCAGTGGAAGACAGGAGTGCCTGGCGTGCTCTGGTCCTTGGGGTCACGAAGAGTCAGACACAACTAAACAACAACAAAGGTGACCATGTCTCCTACTTTGCAGTTCTCTGTTTCAAGGTGTCTTCAGTTTGAAAAGATGGTCCATAGGAAGGAAAAGCAGGGATCTTGAAGCTGCCAAATGAGTGCAATCAATCCAAGCACACAGGTCGCTTGGTCACAGTCTTCCCCACCATGGAGAGATGCATTGTTTTTTCCTATTTAAATGATAGCAATTATTTATAAAAGAGCATCTTTTATCATAGGCAGTTTTTATGCAAGCCTGCAACCTCTCACAACATCTTTTTTGGCGATGCATAAGTGGCCATCGATAGTCCGTCAAAGAATGGACTAGGCTAGAGCTACCTCAGATATGCCAGTCCCAGGGAGGTTTTCATATCAATTGATTGCAGTTAGAGAGCAGAATTAGGACTGGGAAGACCCAAGTTTAAATTCTGACTCAGCAAAAGCTTGCATATCTGGACTGTGGCAAATCTCTCAGCCAAATCTACCTCACAGGGTTGTTGAGAGGATGAAACTGGATGGGTGAGAGAGGGAGTCGTGAATGCTGCCTTGAGTTTCCTTGAAGGTCAGGGGTTGGACTAAATGACCCTTAGGGTCTTTTCCAACTCTACAATTCTATGATTTCGGCCTTGTCCACACTTCCACTTGTCCTGTGCTTAAGCTGGCCGGGGATGAAAGTAGCTGTACTCCAACAACATCCCAGAATTGAAGGACACCGATAGACAGATATAATGTATACACGTCAGCAATTAAAATTTTGCCACCCTAGACTCTAGGCTTTTCCAATATGGAAAACTAAGGGCAAGTGCATAGTTCAGGTTCAGAAATGAAGTGCTATGTATGCAGAACTTTGGCCAAATGCGAATGTTGAATTTTCTGATGTTTGCTGCAGAAAAGATGAAATATATCTTTCTTTCTTTCTTGGAATCCTGTGAATTGGGGGCTTTGGCAGACTGTGAGTCCTTTCGGATGAGTGTTAATTCTGTGATCTGGATTTACACTTTCTGAGGAATATCTGGTAAGTTTAAAGAAAACGTGTTGCACAGGACTCCTGTGTGATATCTCAACAACCTGTTTATAATATTTCACCCCTGCCTAGAAGCACCCGAAGCCCTGCGCACTCAAAGGTTTCTCTCAATAACCACCAATGAAAGAGTCATTTCTGTCATTCCAGGAAACCAGCAGGCTTTGCCCCTCTTACAAGGGTCTGAAACATTTTTCTGTGCTCCATGCCCATAACTTGGCAAAGAAATTCACAGGGAATTGAAAATAAACTGAGTACAGAACAGACTCTCTTTTTCCAAGCCAGCTTATCTATCTATCTATCTATCTATCTATCTATCTATCTATCTATCTATCTATCACCTATCTGTCTATCTGTCTATCTATCTATCTATCTATCTATCTATCTATCTATCTATCTATCTCTAATCTCCTCAGAAAAATGTTTGCCTCAGCCATTATTTACATTGCTGAAAAGGGGGAAGATGGATTTGTGAATGAGTCTGAACTCAGGACTTGGCAGAAAAAGGAAAAGAGTCATTTTCATGAGTGAGTCATTCAGGAAGTGAGTAACAGTGAGTAAAGGCAGCCTTCAGGCCAGACTTTTACACCGTTCTGTTCTGGGAGGTGTTATGGGGTTCCACTGCTCTGCTCTGGGGATTCCACTGAAATATTTTTGCTGCTGTTGTTTCTTTGTTCCTTGCCAGAGAGGCACCTGGGAGGAAGAAGGAATACTTGAGGTTTAAACTAGCCATGGACAGGATTTGGGGAAGTGGCCCATAGCTCAGTGGTAGAGCATGTGCTCTATGCGCAAAAGGCCACAGTTTCAATTTCTGGCATCTCTAGCTAAAATAGATAACAGGTGATGGGAAAAGACTCTGGAGAGTTGCTGGAGAGGAATTTACCATTCCTACATTCCTACGTTCTGTCAATTTTCTCATAACATTCCTTGCCAACCTGGTGCCCACCAGATGCTTCAGACCACGAATTCCACCAGCCATGGTGGTTATGGTCCAAAACCTCTGGAAGGGGCTGGCTGCGGCTTCTGGGAGTTACAGTCCAATAACAAAAGGCTGTTCTGAGCATTTGTAGCCAACCCTCCTCAAAAGAGGCCCTCCCATTTTTATCTTTTCAACAATGAGTACTCGAAGTTGCCTTATGAGTCAGGCCACTGACTCACTTGTGACAATGCTCCCTCTTTTGGCTGCCACTGGCTCTAGAACGTCTCGGGTTGTCAGAGGTATTTCCCCAGCCTGCTAACACAAAGCCCTTTTGTGGGACGTGCCCACGCTTGAACATGGGACCTTCCACATGGAAAACATGCATTCTGCTATCGCGAGGGTGGTGCAGAGTACTCTCCCTGCTACCTGGAGTCCTCTATTTGAAAGGCTGTCTAGTCAAAGTCTCGTTTAAGGCTAAAGAACCATAAGAAGAGGGAGTTGGTGCCTTGCTCAGCAGCCTAAGTAGAGTGAGCAGAGGCACAAGTCACCTAATCAGAGTCTGCTTCCACTATGGTAAGAGGGATTCCATTTCTATTTCCGTTATAGTAACTATTTCTAAATGTGCACCTATATCTATATAAATCAGCAACTGGCACTGGCACTGTGTGTCACCTGTTTGGCGGCGTATCAATGACTGTGCAGTCACAATATCAAGTCACAGTCTGGAAGCACCCATCATATGAAGCAGAAAATTGTAAGGTGGGAGTTGAGCGGCAATGAGATGCAAAAATTACTGTCAGTGATAATTAGCTTAAATAGATATTAAATAGGCACACCTTTAACCAATTTGTAACTGCAAAAGATGTGCCCATCTAACATCTACCGTATTTTTTGCTCTATAAGACTCACTTTTTCCCTCCTAAAAAGTAAGGGGAAATTTGTGTGCGTCTTATGGAGCGAATGCAGGCTGCGCAGCTATCCCAGAAGCCAGAACAGCAAGAGGGGTTGCTTCTTTCACTGCGTAGCGATCCCTCTTGCTGTTCTGGCTTCTGAGATTCAGAATATTTTTTTTCTTGTTTTCCCCCTCCAAAAACTAGGTGCGTCTTGTGGTCTGATGCGTCTTATAGAGCGAAAAATGCGGTATTTAAAGCTTTAATAATTACGGACTGTAATTTTTGCATCTCATTGCCATTCAACTCCCACCTCCTATTTTCTCCATTGTCTAATCAGAGTGGAGGTTTCTTTTAGCCTGGTCAGTATCGATATTGGATTCAAAATCATTTTTTTATAAATGCAACTGCTTTAATTGTGTCTTTCTTTTATTGCTGTTTTTATCAAAACATCGCTCTGAGATGGTTTGTAGGAAGCAAGTCATAAATGGAATGGAATGAATAAAGTAAACCTGCCTGATAATATTTCACGTCACGAATCCGAAGAAGGCCTGAGTCTGCAAAAGCTGGTGCCATAATAGCTTTGGTTGGTCTTTAAGATGCCACAGGGATCTTTCGACCATTTTTGCCTCGAAATGGCAACTTGCAAGGCAGCTTGCGTAGTAGACTTTAGACCTCTGAACTGCGCCTCTGTTTGCAGGATGTGCTGACAGAAGAGTGAGCAAGGCATTAATCAGCTGAGAGATTTTCCTACATACCAGCATTAGCTAGAATGTTATTTACAAAGTGAGGAAGAGGCATGACAGAGAGGGAAGCAGTCTCTCATCCCCTTCTTCCCCATGTATGGATGTGAAGCCAGGGTTACTCAGCAGGATACGGCAGAGACAGAAAGCCCTTTTTGCACTACGGATTTCTCGCAGCTCTTTCTTCCAGGAATGAATCCTTCCCAGGACAGGCTTTTGGGTAAGCCCACATAAGCAGCTGCCCACAAGGCTTATCGCATCAAAGAACCTCAAGATCAGTAGAAGGGAGGTCAGGAGTAGCAAGTCAGTAATAATGGATTGGGAACTGGTAGACTTGGATCCGGACAAACTTTATTCAAGCCCTGCCTTGAACCTTACAAGCTGTGGGCGAGTCACCTGCCAAGCAGCCTAGATTGGCTAGAGTGGAAGGCAGGGAGACCAATACAGTCATATCTTGGATCCCGAAGACCTTGTGAGTCGAACATTTTGGCTCCTGAATACCGCAAACCCAGATCTGAGTGTTCCGGTTTGCGAACATTCTTTGGAACCTGAATGTCTTCCGCAGCTTCCGATTGGCTGCAGGTGCTTCCTGCAGCCAATCAGAAGCCACACCTTGGTTTCCGAACGTTTTGGAAGTCGAACGGACAGATTCCTTTCGACTTCTGAGGTACGACTGAAGTAGGTAAATGCAGAGCCACTGACCGTCAGAGCCAACTAATTTTATTATTCCTGGATTAATAATAATAATAATAATAATAATAATAATAATAATGTCACTTTCACTTGCCCAGGGCGACCCAAAGCAACATACAATCAACCAACGAAGCATACATTAAACCCAACATAGAGACATGAAATCCAAGAGGAAAGAGAAATAGATAAAAAACACCCCAACTACTTCTAAAAGACATAGTTAAAGGCAAAAGACCTGGTGATAGAAGAAAGTTTTTGCCTGGCACCTAAAGATATGCAATGATGGTACCAGGCGAGCCTTCCTGGGGAGAGCATTGCACAAATGGGGAGCCACTGCAGAAAAAGCCCGTTCTCATGTTGCCAACTTCTGGACCTTTCATGGAGGGGGCACACAAAGAAGGGCCTCTTGAGAACCAGTGTGGCATAGGGGTTAGAGCATTGGACTAGGACCTGGGAGACCAGAGTTCGAATCCCCACTCAGCCATGAAGCTCACTGGGTGACTTTGGACAAGTCACAATCTCTTAGCGTGACCTACCTCACATAGTTGTTGTGATGATGAAATGGGGAGGAGAACCGGGTACACCACCTTGAATTCCTTGGAAGAAAAGGGTGACATTTAAATGCAATACATAAAGAATAAACGTCAAGCACACAACATCCCCCCAATAATCCTTGAGAGTTGCCGTTTACCCTTCACAGAGCTACAACTCTCAGCACCTTTAACAAACGACATGATTCTTTGTTTCAGGGGTGGGCAATTAGGTGCTTTAAATGTATGACATATACTCAGGTTAAGAAAACACACTGCAAACAAATTAGCCAGCTCCTTCTTTTCCCACGTAAGCATTCATTACAGCTATCGTCTGAAGGAAGATACCTGTTGCTGGTAAGGCAAGTCACTGCTAAAGAGATCAAAGTTTTTCTTATTTTATTCATTTATTTCAATCACTTGCAGGGTGAATTGGATGAGGCTTGCCCCTGAGCCTTTGGGGTAAAGGGACCCCTGACCATTAGGTCCAGTCACGGACGACTCTGGGGTTGCGGTGTTCATCTTGCTTTACTGGCTGAGGGAGCCGGCGTACAGCTTCCAGGTCATGTGGCCAGAATCACTAAGCAGCTTCTGGAGAACCAGAGCAGTGCACGGAAATGCCTTTTACCTTCCCACTGGAGTGGTACCTATTTATCTACTTGCACTTGACGTGCTTTCGAACTGCTAGGTGGGCAGGAGCAGGGACCGAGCAACGGGAGCTCACTCCATCACGGTGATTCGAACCACCAACCTTTTGATCAGCAAGCCCAAGTCTCAGTGATTTAGACCACAGCGCCACCTGCATCCCCTTTGGGGATGAGAGGGTTAAAAAGAGCAAAGCAAACGGAAGCGATGCACTCATGTCCTGTTTGCAGACTTCCGAGAGATTTCTGGATGCTGGAGCGAATGGGAAGGAGAAGAGAGGATTTTTGCATGTGCATGCATGTTTTTGTATATGTGTGTTGTTTATGAGCATTTTCCTTTACTGGTCCATCATTATAATGATCAACATTTTGTAGCACTTATATATAACTAGATAGACGAACCTATGGTCTAGCTTGGAATAAAGCAGCTGGTTGCACAATACTGTTTTTCCAAAGCGCTTTCACAAACAGCATTACAGCCATCCGAATTCTTGCCCTACGTAGCAGTCCTGTTTTGGATAACATGTGAGCTGCGAGCTGCCTTCAAATCTAGCTTAGAAAGCTCCGCTTACTGGTCACTGAACAAACACAGTTACATTCACAATGCACAATGCACTGGATGGACATCTTTGTGGGCAGACTTTGGACCAGCGATCCTACTTATCTTGTGGCCACCAGACTTTACCGCAGGAATGAGAGCAGAAAGGGTGAGGATTTATCCCCAGCATACAAGGCACAATTTTGCAAGTGGATTGGCACACGCAAGTGCATATTTTATGGCTCTGACTTCTTCTCCGGACTGGGTGGGAAACTTACAGCATGACTCATGCCTCTTTGGTGAAGTTCCTGAATCAATGCATTGTGCTGAGAAGTCATAAATGGGGCGGCCACCTTACAGGGAACAACAACATCCCATACGCCTTGCCAATAAACTGCTAATGCAATATCATCTGCACACCTTTTTAGCTGTCCAGAGAAGTCAGGTATTGTGGCAATAATGTCTGCTTCTGAAATTCAGCACCTCTTTGTGCATTCCCTTCAACATTTCTCCGATGAAAATAGAAAGATCCCATTCCATAATGATAATTTTACTATTTATACCCCACAATTCTTACTGGGTTGCCCCAGCCTCACTGGGCAGCTTCCAACATATATAAAGACATAATAAAACATTAAACAACTTCCCTATAAAGGATTGCCTTCAGACAGCTCAGGGGTCGGATAACTCCATACCCTCCAGTGAAAATAGGGACATCCTACCATACCCTCCAACATTTCTCCAATGAAAATAGGGACTTCTAAAGGGAAAGTGGGACATTCCAGGATCAAATCAGAAACTGGGATGGCTTCTCTAAAACAGCGACGTCCCTGGAACATAGGGACAGATGGAGGGTCTGTCTGTGTCAGGACAAAGGAACATACTTTAATTCACTTTGGGCTTAGATAATAGGGTTTTATTGCAGTGTGTATTTCAGAGTTAAATGCAGATAGAGTCAAGTAAATCTGAATTATAAAATTCAGTAAAAAAAACTGTCAAGTTCAAGTTTGAACTCATTTTTATTTTTGGGGGGTAAAGAACTGGGGGTAAAGAAGTTGTTGTTGTTGTTGTTGTTCAAATGTTGACCAGAATATTTTCAGAAAACGCGATGTTCAGAATTTTGAATTCCTTGACTGAACTCAAGAAATATTTCACTCTGAATGTGTGTGCGCGCTTTTGACATATTTGACTTGCTTCTATACTGAAACGTTTATGAATCACTGCTTTCATTTGGGAGGTGGTAAGGAGTCAATGCTCCTATTTTCCTCTCTCTCTCTCTCTTGGCCTCTGCATAGGTTTTTGACTGATGCAGTTCAAATGCTTACCTGGGTTAAATTTCCCTGCGGTGGAGAAGCAGGTGGGAATATTCCATTTCTCATGCTCATAATACAACTTATGATACAGGTGTTCCATACAGAGGAAAACAGACATAGTCAAATGAACCAATGAAAACCATGTAAAAATTATTTATGAGTGAATTGCCGAGACTGTATGTGATGCAGTTTAAGGCTTTATAGGTCAAATACAGCACTTTGAATTGGGCTCGGAATCTACGGTAATTGGCAGCCAGGGCAGTTGGGCCAGGATTGGTGTTAGATGCCTGGTGAGCAACCTAGCCGCTGAATTCTGTACCAGCTGAAGTTTCCAAACTGTCTTCAGGAACAGCCCTACATATAACGCGTTGCAATAATCTAACCTAGAGATTAGATATGCATGGAGAGCCAAATATTCATTTATTCATTCATTCGTTTGTTTTTTTAATATACCACTTAGTCACCAAAGTTAATTTGATGCACCCCTCCTTTTGCAGGGAGAGAGGTGTTGTATAGTGGGAAAGATGGGCGACAGACACAGCTCTTTTAAGCAACAGCTCTTTATTACAGCAGTTAGCACTGCTCTAAGCCTCTCTGAACAACACTGAAGCTGGCTGCCTTATATAATGCTCAATAACTTGTAACAGTAACAAATTCCAACTAACTACCCAATTGCTGAAAGCAACTCTCAATCCTTCATTTGCATACTGGTCTCCCAGAGTGAGAACTGCAGCCATTCTGAATGCATAACAAGAGGGAATGCCAATAACAGGGGTTAGAAGGCGATCCATTTTAAATCAACTTCTAGCAAATGTAGGCATTCAATTACTAATGCAGAAAATGCAAAAAGATATCACTTGTGCAAGTGGTCTTTACGTCTTTCTGGACTTTGCCTTTTCTTTATAGCATATGACATGTTGCTCCAATCCCACTAGAATCACACAGTTTTTGCGTGATTTGTCCCAACAGAATATCAATGAAGATGCTTTTGTATTAGGCTGTGCCCACCACTGCTTTGGGATGCATGACAGTGGACACAATCCATTTCCATCTTGTATCTGTCTTATCATTTCCTATGAAATGCTGCGTTCTGATGTGCTTCCCCCAAAACAGCTTCAATCCAAATTTAGATGGGGGAAACAACCTTGCTGCCTTTTAAGTTGGTAATGTGTACATAGCTTTGCTGTTGCCGTTCAGCTGTGATGCATTTTTGCATTGGGATTGCTATTTTTAAAAAAATATATATTATTTTATCTTATTGCACAATGCATATTTTTTTCTGCATAAGAAAGGTTTTTAATGCACACCTTTTAATAATAATCTGGATGTGCACCCCATTCAAAGCAATGCAGTGCAGAAGGATCATTTTTGCATTGAAGTGCATTATTAGGAAATGTTACCCATTTTTAACCAACAGTTCATGATTCAAAGGAGGAGATAGTGGCTGCCCTCATTATTTGCCACCAAAGAGGAAACACATCCCCCAGAAAAGAGGACAAAGCAGGATACAGATTTGCACAGCATTTACACATTCTAATTTATATGCATAAATGCAAAGGTATAGAAATAATGGAAGTTAAATAGAAATACACCCCAACTCAACATAGTGGGGAAGACTGTGACTAGGTTACCTGTGTGCCTGTGGCTCAGCCTGCTGACCTGGGTTGTTTTTGTTTCTATTATGTATTTTGTGTTTTGATATTGTGATTTTATTTATGTCACAACCACCCTGAGACCTGCGGTTACAGGGCAGTATACAAATTTAAGCAACTACAAAACCTGTCAACGTCAAAAGGGTCTTTTGAATAGAAGACTCCCCTCTGCAAAGGACTGCCCTAGCATAGCCACCCTAGAAGGATATATGTATACGGACCACAAGCACCTATCTTCTCTCTGTGGGGCAAACATATTCATAATGCCTGTATACTGCCTGCTCCCACTTCCATCCTTGCAATCCACGCCCCAAATAATAAAAAGGACCCTGTGCCACACGACCTCCTGTCAACACTTGTACAGTGGTACCTCAGGTTAAGTACTTAATTCATTCCGGAGGTCCATTCTTAACCTGAAACTGTTCTTAACCTGAAGCACCACTTTAGCTTATGGTGCCTCCTGCTGCTGCTGCCGTGCCGCCGGAGCACAATTTCTGTTCTCATCCTGAAGCAAAGTTCTTAACCTGAAGCAATATTTCTGGGTTAACGGAGTCTGTAACCTGAAGCGTATGTAACCTGAAGCATATGTAACCCGAGGTACCTCTGTAAAGGTAAAGGGATCCCTGACCATTAGGTCCAGTTGTGGACAACTCTGGGGTTGCGGTGCTCATATCGCTTTACTGACCAAGGGAGCCGGTGTACAGCTTCCAGGTCATGTGGCCAGTATGACTAAGCCGCTTTCTGGCAAACCAGAGCAGCGCACGGAAACACCGTTTATCTTCCTGCCAGAGCGGTACCTATTTATCTACTTGCACTTTGACGTACTTTAGAAATGCTAGGTTGGCAGGAGCAGGGACCGAGCAACGGGAGCTCATCCTGTCGCGGGGATTCGAACTGCCGACCTTCTGATCGGCAAGCCCTAGGGATCGTGGTTTAACCCACAGCGCCACCCTCTCCTTGACTCCTCCCAAAATACCAATCCCCCCATTTTTGTTTTCCCTCTCTCTTCAGTCTTCCCCACTAAACTAGCTCTGGGATTTACATCCCTCTATGCGCTCAGCATATTAGGGCTCCAGGCAGCGGCAGCTCTGTCAGCAAAGGAGGCAGGAGGAGGGGAAACAGCGCTGCCTTGGATTTCTTGAAGTAAGTCCCAAGTAGGGACAGGAAGTCCCCTTGCAGACAGAAAGTCTGCAGCCCCCCCAGCATTTGGCATGCTTCTCTGTCCTGAGCGCTGCTGTATGCCACCGACCAGGCAGGCAAGGAATTCCACAACAAAGCAAGGAGTGAACCGAAGGGAGGAGGAGGAGGAGGAGGAGGAGGAAAGGGGGGGAGGGATAAGCAAGATGGGGATGTGGCAAGGAAGATGAGGCAAGAAGGGGGGGAGTATTGAGGCAGAGCAGAAGGCAGCGAGGATGAAAGGGAAAGGAAAGAGGGCTCTAAGAGAGCGGAGACTGGCAGACAAACAGAAGGTAAAAGTATCAAATGTAGGCAGTTCAGTTCTGGCTCCCCCCGCTCTCCTCTTTCCCTGCCACATCTCCCAAAACCGCTGCTTTCGGCTGTTAAAGCTGTAAGGGCTGACTTCCCCTTTGCTCTGCCTTCACATTGAGATGCTGAAATACGAAGAAGGCCTTGCAAAGGTCAAGGGAAGTGGATGAGATTGTGAGCCGATTTTGCTTCAGAGGTCCTGGGACGGGGAGGCACAGAAGAGCCAAGAGCAGGTGAAATGATGGGGCTGCAGTGAGGCTCAGTTGGTTCTAAGAGTTTGGATTTGATACCCTGCTTTATCACTACCCGAAGGAGTCTCAAAGCGGCTAACATTCTCCTTTCCCTTCCTCCCCCACAACAAACACTCTGTGAGGTGAGTGGGGCTGAGAGACTTCAGAGAAGGCCCAAGGTCACCCAGCAGCTGCATGTGGAGGAGCGGAGACACGAACCCGGTTCCCCAGATTACGAGTCTATCGCTCTTAACCACTACACCACACTGGCTCTCTAAGAGTATCTGCAGCGTAATTCCCTCTAAACGTGGAGTACGGGTTTCCTTTGGAGTCTTCAGACTCATTGGAGGTTCCTAAAAGGAGGTTAGAGGGGCATCTGTCATGGATGCTATAGCTGTGATTCCTACATTGCAGGGGTCCAATGAACCTCGGGGTCCTTTCCAACTCTACAATTCTATGATTCTGTGAAAATTCTGGATTTGTTGTTGTTGTTGTTGACTGGTCCTTATTCTGAGTCATACACTGCTGGTATTGCAGATACTTAATTGTTGTGATGGCTGTCAACCTGGAAGACTTTAAAAGAGGATGATAAATTAAAAGACAGATATCTATGGCTACTGTTTATAGATGCCAGTATTCAGTACTTTTGAATGCCAGTTGCTGGAAATCATGACAGGAAAAGTCTTGTTGTCCTCATGTCTTCTTCTGGGCTTCACCATCACGTTGGCCACTGTGAGGACAGCATGCTAGACATTAGATGGATCTTTGATCTGATCCAGCGGGACTATTATGTTTTTAAACCAAGAGGAAGAGCAGAAGAGCCAGCTGGATCAGTCCAGTGACTCATCCAGCATTCACGGTGGCCAACTAGATGCTGATTAGGAAACCCACAAAGCAGGAGGCGGGCACAAGAACACTGGCCCTGCCCTGCAGTTTCCATCAACTGGTACTCAGAAGCATTTCTCTTCAGAAGGGCAGGACCCCACAGTACAGTGGTACCTCAGGTTAAGAACTTAATTCATTCCGGAGGTCCGTTCTTAACCTGAAACTGTTCTTAACCTGAAGCACCACTTTAGCTAATGGGGCCTCCCGCTGCCACTGCACAATTTCTGTTCTCATCCTGAAGCAAAGTTCTTAACCCGAGGTACTATTTCTGGGTTAGCGGAGTCTGTAACCTGAAGCGTATGTAACCTGAAGCATATGTAACCCGAGGTACCACTGTAAAGATAATATATAAGGTTTGTTCTTTTAACAGTTCGGATATGCATTGTACAAAAAGGAAAATCAAAAGTTATAATTATCTGTCAAACATACCACATGATGCGGTACCAAACAGCTAAAAGATATCAGTAAGTGAAATACAATTCAGATTCTATAAACCAATGTTCAGGTGTGGGTGTGGGTGTGGGTGTCATGGAAAAATACGGAGGCTGGTCACTTTTTCAGCAAATGTTCATTTGGAGCCAACTCACATGCAGAGCTCTAGTAATTCCTATAACCTACAGGCCAAGAAACCAGCTGGCCAAACAAGAAAATAGACCCACCATCCTTTTAGCATTGGAGACACAATCTCCTGAGAAGTTCTGCTGTGCAAGTTTCATGGGTATAAATGAGAACTGTGTAACAGCACGTAAGTGCTTCTGAGTAGGTTCTGTTCCTTTCAATGGAGTTTCATAGGAGCATTGAATTTTAGGGCTGGAGGTCATCTAGGCCATGCCGGCTCTCAAAGGAAGAGTCTTGAAACAACAGCATCCTTGATAGATGACCACCCATCCTCTAATTGCGTAGGAGAACATCTTCCCAAATTGTACTCTGGGTTTCTTCTATTGGTTAGGATTTCTGTTTGCTCCCTGTAAGTAAGAAATTGTCTGCGATAAACGTTTTGCATGCACTTTAGGAAAAAAACCCAGAATCATACACTTTCCACAGTTATCTTTTCCATACATAACACAATGTATAGCATAAGAATTGTGATCATCTCCCCACTTTGTTCTTGCAAGTGCAAAACAGAATGCTTTGTCAGCACAGCTGACTATCTGGAGACAATCTGCTTTAAAATTTTAATTTGGCTTTTGGGAATTGGTATCCTGGAGTCTCCAAGCTTACGCTATTCATTTTTAATACTGTTATGGGTTGTTGTTTTTTTAAAATAAAATCAATAGAAATCTGAAATGTGTTTGATCTTTAATTGGTGGGTGAAAGCTGGGAGGGAAGAGGGAAATGACAGACCAGCATTGGGGACAATTAGTGGTGGGTGGAGGGCGGGGAAGCTGGCAATGCATTCGGGGATAAATCTGAGGCCCTGAAGTAAAAGTTCTGTTTTCATTTGGTGAGTGGAGGATTGCTTGTGAGGAGAGGGGCCTCAGTGGAAGCGCTCCTGATTCACATGTGCTGGTTTTTAAAGCTGCAGTTCTTATGAGGGCTGGCTCCAGACATTTTATCGCTTCAGGCAAAACAGAAAATGCCCTTCTCCTTCTCCTCTTCCTCAACGCTGAAAGTGGCATAGTAGTAAAAGGAGCCTGAAGAGGAGCAGGTGATGGCAGCCAGGCATGGCGGAGGCAGGTGCAGTGTCAGGTGGGCACAGAGGAGGTGCTTGTGGGGAGGCCGGATTTGCCGCCTGAGGCAACTGCCTCGCAGGGGTGTAGTGCTGTTCACCGGCACTTTTGAATGTTTTTCAACACTGATTTAACTGTTTTTATTGAGAATGTTAATGTTTTATTTTATATTTTAATTATTTAATATTAAAATATTTATTTATTATTAAAATATTTTATATTTTTGTAAACCACTTATAGGTTTCCTTAAAATCAAGCGCATGCGCACACACATACACAAGCAAACAAACAAACAAACAAGAGATTGCTCTGCAGCAGACATGCAAGGAAAGATAGGGCCGGCTCTATCATTAGGCAGAGTGAGGCGGCCGTCTCAGGCAGCAGGTACTGTGGGCTGGGGACCAGCCACAAGGTGTCTGAGGATAGAGCTGTGTATACCACAGAACCTGCTCCATGTCCCCTAAAGGAGCCTGCTCCCCTCAGGTGTGTTGCCCTGTCACCATTGTGAACTGAGATTCAACTGCCAGTCCAACCAGCTTCTGCCAGGGCTGACCCAAAACATTCTGCTGCCTGTGGTGCAACAGCAAATTGCACCCTCCCACAAACACACACATACACACACACAACAGCAAAGCACACAGCACCCAAAGCCAATCAGGTAACTTTGGTACTTGAAGTTGAACATTCCCATATGCCTCAACTGCCCTTGGAAAACTGGGACATCCCATTTTTTCATGTGAGAGCTTGGTGGCCATTTTGGGTACCATAATTCCACCCCACCATGATCTCACACAAGTCATGTGACTCGTCTGGGAGGGGAGGGCATCCTGGCAGTGGCGTAGCGTGGGTTGTCAGCACCCGGGGCAAGGCAAGTAATTTGCGCCCCCTAACCCGTGGATTTTAGTAGGGGCAGAGAGCTGTGAGTGCGAGCGCGCCCCCACCAGATGTTGCGCCCGGTGCGGACGGCCTCCCCCCCTGCACCCCCCCACGCTACGCCACTGCGTCCTCGTTTTTGGCCAGGACATATTGAAGGGTATGCATACCGGCAGGCTTCTCCCTGCTTCTCTGGGAGTAAAACCACTGTGATAAACTAAATAACTGGTGATTGCCAGCCTCTTCATGACACTCTAAACTAGCTGCCTGAGGTGGCTGCCTCACTCTTCCTAATGACAGGGACGGTCTTGGCTTCTGTATATGAAGTGAGAAGAGGCGCCATCTTGCCCTTTGCCTCAGGCAGGAAAATGTTTAGGGCCAGCCCTGAGGGGCTCTCTATATCCCTCACATCCAAGAGGTGACAAACGAGTGCTGTTCTTCCCCCGTCCCAATACCTCAAAACTCCCATTATCTGTGTAGCTTCACAGATATACCACTATATAATCAGACAAAATGGATTTGCACCACCAAGTCTGGTAGGGCAGCCGTCTCCCTTTCCCGAATCCCCTCCATTCCCTTAACCCCTGTTTCCTGCTATCAGTTAATACAGGCCTGCGCCAGGAGACAGACAGCCTGATCCCAGCAGACGGGACCTGCCTGGACCTCAGACGTCTAATCGCACTCTCCTTTGCCGGCTCTTTTGCCGTTCTGTTTACTGAGGCCCACGTTAAGAACATGTGAAACTCGGCATTGTCTGCAGGCCACCAGAGAGAACGGTTGCCAGTTTTCACAGCTGATTATGGCCTGCACTTGGAAGGTCTTGTTACAATGGCTCCTTGTTCCCACGTCCATCCCCCTCTTTTCTCTCCAAATCCCACTCCTGTGTCATATCCTCTGTGACCTCTTTGCGGTGACCTCATCTGGCTCCATAACTTCTGATGAAACCAAATGTCCAAAACCTTCCCCCACCCAACCACCCCTGCTTTCGGGCGGTTTGGCCAAAACGCGTAGCTTCTCGCAAACCAGAGAGAAACTGGTGAGCTGAGTGTTGTTTCAAAAGCGCTGGGGGATTTGCCAGCCCCTCCAGAGCTTTTACCTGGGGCACGCAAGTGAGGTTTTGGAGAAAAAGAAGTGGATTTGAAATCTTTCACAAGTAAACTCTTTTGCTTTTCCTGTCATAACTCAGGGGATATCCGTGAGGTGCACTGGCAGCGGTTAAAAAAAATTAACGCTGTGGTAGCAGTCGCATTAGCAATAATAATAATCACTTCAACCTATCATTCTGTATCTCCTTAATGTCATAAACTATGACTAACCCATGCATCATCAGCTTTTCCCACAGGGCAAAGAATTGGTGACTAGGAAGCACGTGTTAGAAGCAGAAGCCCTCCGCGCATAGTTAGACTATGGAATTCACTGCCACAAGATGTCCTAGTAGGGATGACCGCCAACCTGGGCAACTTTAAAAGGGGGTTAAACAAATTAATGGAGGACAAGGCTATCAATTGTTACTAGTAGTCATGATGGCTATATTGTGGAGGAGGCAGTGTTTGTCCACACTGGAGCTGACCATGTGTTTGCAGCTGTTTCACTACCATTTAATTTGCATAGTCCACATGATATTACCTTCAAACAACATCAGCCTCAATGCTTTCCCCTATAAATTTGGGTTTGCCCATCATGGGGATAATCCGATAGGTTGGAACAAACATTTGTAATATGGAGTTGGCCTGTCGGTGGGCCTGGTACCTGAAGACAGCTCCTTGGGGATCCTGCCATCTTCCATTCTGTCAACATGGCCAAGCCAGCGTAGATGTCGCTAAGACATGCTGGGAATGTGGGTTGGTAAATTGTACTGGGTCTGTACTAATCCCAGAGGGTGAAATCTAGAGAACCACATGGCTTCTTTTTGTGTACGGGGGTCTTTCTTTGCTGACCTCTTGCGCCCCTCTGACAGTGGTCAGAGTTCAGTGGTAGAACATCTGTTTTGAATGCAAGAGGCCACAGCTTCAATTCCCAGCATCTCAAAATAGGTATGTGGGGAAACCCTGTCCAAAATCCTGGAAAGCTGCTGCCAGTCCGTGTGAGCAGTGCTAAGTTAGATGGACCAATGGTCTTACTCAGTATACTAAGGCAGCTTCCCATGCTCCCTGAGAACTGCTACAGAATATTAAAAGAACCTTCTGGGTGGGAGGGGGGTTGAAGCTGGGCGTGGGGATGGGAATCAGCATGTGCTTTCACTTTGCACATGGGACTATTTGGATCTTACTCACATCTGACAGCAGGAAACTTCCTTATAGGTAACACTTCTAAGTGCAAAATAAAAAGGAAAGTTCATAATAATGACTCCATGTGATCCAATTCAACCATTCAAAAAGATCATCACATACAGAAAACCCATTTGTTATCCATGATACAACCAGCCGCCAAACTTCTTTGAATGTTGTACATTTAGTTTTAGAAATCTGATAAGCTGTTAGCCTAACCAGATACATTAACTTCATTTTTATATTTTTGGTAAACATGCCAGTTTTGATGGAACTGTTTGTACTTCCCAAAGGAAAAATCCTTACAGTTACTACCAAATCCACCATTAGTAGTGCAATATTATACATGTGTACTGAAAAGTAAATCCCGATGGGGCTTACTCCCAGATAGGTATTTATAGGATTAAAGCCTAAACCATGCAACATTTTAGGTGCAGGCAGCAGAATCCTATACACACTTACTCAGAAGTAAGTCTCACTCTGTTCAGGGAAACTACAGTGGTACCTTGGGTTACATATGCTTCAGGTTACATATGCTTCAGGTTACAGACTCCACTAACCCAGAAATAGTACCTTGGGTTAAGAACTTTGCTTCAGGATGAGAACAGAAATTGTGCTCTGGCGGCACAGCGGCAGCGGGAGGCCCCATTAGCTAAAGTGGTGCTTCAGGTTAAGAACAATTTCAGATTAAGAACAGACCTCCGGAACGAATTAAGTACTTAACCCGAGGTACCACTGTATTCATAAATTTTTTTGCTTTCAGTTTAGAAAAATGAAGGCTTAAGGAGACATGATAAGTTTCATACAATTCTGAAATATGCAGAGGGCCTTGATTATATTCTGTTTCCCACCAAATGCTGCAACCAAAATTCAACTGATGAAACCAACTGGCAAGAGGCTTCGCATAAAGGAAAGGAACTGCTTCACACAGGTATAATTAACTGAAGGAATGTGTTGCCACAGGATGTTGGGATGGCCACTAGCATAGATGGCTATTTGAAGAGGATTGGCAGTGAGTGAGTGGGTGGGTAGCAGTCATGCACCTAGCACGTTTAAAAGTCACCAGAACATAGCCAAACATGAGAACTCTAAGAAAATAGGTTTGGCTCAGCTGAGTGTCTCCTCTTCCTCCTCCATTGAACGCCAAGGGTGTTTTCATTTGCTGATGTCTTCAAAGCACTTTGTGAGTCCAGACCAACTAGCATGCTCCCAATGGGAATGGTGGGTAGAAAAACATGAAGCCTGGAAGGGAAGATGGAAGGGAAACTGCTAGACTTTGGTAGAAGTTACATAGGGCAGACATCAGTCACTGGGGACAGAACTTCCTCTCTCTGAGCAGTAAAAGGGAAAAATAATATGCCCTTCTGCATATGGCGGCAGCATAGGGTGGTCCCTCAGCCATCGCCCAAAAGAAGAGGAACAGAAGAGGGCACAGATATGCATGAAATTTACAGATGCTAATTTATGTACAGTTGCAAATTTGGAAATAATTGCTATAATTTAAATAGACAGACAATACATCTCACTATAATAGAAAAGATTGTTTACTGTTGGTAAGATTGTTAATTCTAAGAAGGGAAATCAGGAGAGGCCTTGCAAATGCCCTTCAGGAGTTAGCACCTGGGTGGCAGACTGAACATGCATGCAGATCACTTTGCCACAGTCTTGCCAAGTACGGTGAGATGAATTGTGCTATCTGCATTATATTAGCGTTGCCCTATTGCAAAAAGTGAAAATCCAGACACAAAAGTTGTTGAGTTGTTTTTTGCAAAGTTGTTGAGGTTTTATGGTATTGTTGTTTTTTTTAGTTTTTGCAAAATCTCAAAAAAATAGAAAGTTATTGAGTTATTTTTAAACAAGTTTGCTGGACTTATGGCGCAACCCTACATTATACGTGTATTTCTTAATTTTGGTTTTTAGATATAAATACATGCAACTGCTATACAAATCTGTGTCCTCTCTTGACCCCTTTTTTTGGTGACTTGTTCAGTAACTGTCGTACGTGGGTTTATTTGAAATATTACCGACCAAATTCACATATAAAGCTGCATTACATAGTCAAACTATTGATGCTTCTCACCCACTGTTGTCTATTCTAGCGTTTTCCAGTCTAGCATCCCTGGATGTTGTTGAACTAAAACTCCCATCTACCCTAACCATTGGCTAAGCTGGCTGGGGTTGACGGGAGCTGTAGTCCTATACAACAAATCCAGCTTAATGATGTAACATTGGAAAGTGTTGATGACTTCTCCTGCCTTGGCAGTTATCTTTCCACAAGGGCCAACATTGATGCAGAGATCCAGCACTGCCTGAACTCTACGAGTGCAGCTTTCCCCCAAATGAAGTACAGAGTGTTTGAGGACTGGGACATTCACAGGGAAACCACAATGCTTGTTTACAGAGCTATTGTACTACCAAACTTACTGTATGCCTGTGAAACACAGACTACATAAAAACATCTTGAAAGATTCCGTCAGTGGTGTCTCTGAAAATTTTTACACATTGCTTGGGAAGACAGACAAACTAATGTCAGTGTACTGGAAGAAGCAAAGATCACCAGTGTTGAAGGAATGATTCTTCAACAACGTAATTGGACTGGTCATGTTGTTTGGATGCCTGATTATCGTCTTCCAAAGCAACTGCTCTATTCCAAACTTAAAAATGGACAGCGTAATGCTGGTGGTCAATAAAAGAGGTTTAAAGGCTTTCTCAAGGCAAATCTTAAAAATGTAGTATAAACACTGACGGTTGGGAAACACTGGGCTGCAAGTGGAGAAAAGCCTTTATCGAAGGTGTCATGGACTTTGAAGATGCTCAAACTCAGGACAAAAGGGAGAAATGTGCTAAGAGGAAGGTACATTTGGCAAACCCTCACTGTGATCAACTCCTGCCCAGAAACCTATGTCCCCACTGTGGAAGGACGTGTGGATCCAGAATTGGCCTCCACAGTCACTTACAGACGCACTGTTAAGACAGTGTTCATGGAAGACAATCTTGCTCAGCTACGAGTGATCACCAAAGAAGAAGAAGTCCTATACCACCTGGAAACTCACATCTGAAGAACACTGGCCTCTTTCCCACTGGTGAGCCACAAGAAGACTAGTTAACTGAGGTCATTCCTTGAATCTTTTGTGAATCATATCCATAAAGGAACTGAGCGACCGGCTATCAGTACAGGAATAGTGCCACATGGAGCAAGCTCTCCTGGTGAGCTGTGCTGGAATTCATCAGCTGACAGGAGCCAGATAACAGATGGTGTGGCTGAGCCTCTGTATTTTGACAAAAGATCCCTTGTTTTCAAGGTTTAATATTTTGCATGTCACTCTGGATGGAGAAATTCATTGGAGACTGTGCTTACATACGTGGCTTTTGTTAAGGCAGACTTCATATTTTTCCTAATTTCATTAGTAAGCAAGTTAAAATATGATGTCTAGGTAAGAGTCCTGTTCTTCTGTGCTTTGTTTCACTGCAAGCGTTCAGGTGGTGGTGGAAATCTACAGTTTATTGCCACACATCTTTAAAGCACTGGTAGGCAGCTGGCTGGTCAGTGTGCCAGTTTAGAGTAGAGCACAAGGCAATAGAACAAGGGGGTGGAATCAGGAAAAGGACTGACATTACAGTGTTCTCTTTTTATTTTATGACCAGCAAAAATACTGGTCTCTTTTCCCCACCACAAAAGGAAGGACACACAAACACACACACACACACACACACACACAGAGAGAGAGAGAGAGAGAGAGAGAGAGAGAGAGAGAGATGGAATCAACATTTTCATGGCATAGAATAATAGAATTGTAGACTTGGTCATCCAGCCCAACCCCTTGCTAAACAGGAATATTTTGCCCAACTTGGGGCTCAAACCCACAACCTTGAGATTAAGAGTCTCATGCTCTACCAACTGAGCCATACACTCTTATATCATTCATAGGAACAGCCTGCAGCTCGGGGGTAGAAAACAGGCTTTATATGCAAAAGGTTCCAAGTTCTACCTCTGGCGTCTCCAACTGGAACGGAGAAAGACTCACAGCTGAAACTCCGGAGAGCCACTACTACATCAGCCTTTGCCAAGTTGGCTTCCAACAAATAATCCTGGGAACTGTAGTTTACCCCCCCCCCCCACAGAGCTACAATTGGCCCGTACCCAGGTTCCCAGGATTCTTTGGGGAGGGGAAGTCATGTGCTTTAATTCTGCTTCAAATGTATGTGTGGGCAGCCATTGTCACTCTATCAGAGGAGCATTCACCTGAGCAAACAGTAGGAAGGCTGCTGCCCTCATTCCGCAGCAATGCCCCACAATTTTGGGAATCCTTGACCAAATGGAAACTTAATTGTTGGTGTTTCGGGAGTGTGTTCTCACCCTCTCTAGAACTAAAATATGCAGTGTCTAATAAGAAAGAAGGGACGCGGGTGGCGCTGTGGGTTAAACCACAGAGCCTAGGACTTGCCGATCAGAAGGTCGGCGGTTTGAATCCCCATGACGGGGTGAGCTCCCGTTGCTCGGTCCTTGCTCCTGCCAACCTAGCAGTTCGAAAGCATTTCAAGTGCAAGTAGATAAATAGGTACCGTTCTGGCGGGAAGGTATATGGTGTTTCCTTTCGCTGCTCTGGTTTGCCAGAAGCGGCTTGGCCACATGACCCGGAAGCTGTATGCCGGCTCCCTTGGCCAATAAAGCAAGATGAGTGCCGCAACCTCAGAGTCGGCCACAACTGGACCTAATAGTCAAGGGTTCCTTTACAGAAAGAAAGAAAGAAAGAAAGAAAGAAAGAAAGGAAGGAAGGAAGGAAGGAAGGAAGGAAGGAAGGAAGGAAGGAAGGAAGGAAAGAAAGAAAGAAAGAAAGAAAGAAAGAAAGAAAGAAAGAAAGAAAGAAAGAAAGAAAGAGAAAAGCACAAGTTAAACTCTTCAGCAAGGCCATTGTTCCTGCTGCAAGGAAGAAGGCATGAAGGCAGTTGTGTTGCTGGGTAGGGCCTGGTGCAAATGTAAGTTAGCTTCGTAAGTGTGTGGGAAAATTCCCTTGTACTGATGGGAAATCTGAAGGCATACATTGCTGAATGGGTGTAAGAGTTGGAACATAGCAATATAAGCTGCTGCAAGAGTCAGCATGAGCTAATGTCTGCTGCGAAAGAGGCAGCCTAAAGAGCATTAAGTAGGTGTTGAAAAAGAAGCAGATTCCCACCTCCCAAAGGTGCTATGTGGTCCTGGTTTGATTGATAACTGCAGTTCAAGCTTCTCTCCCTTGGGGGGGGGGGTCACCGTCCTTCTCAGGCTTCCCTCTCAGTGGTCCTTTTCAGAAACCCTTTGAGTGACAGGGAATGTGTCAATTCGAAACAAGTTATCTGATGCACAGAAAACTGCAGAACATTGCCATGTGCCAACGGCATTCCCAGACAGGGCAGGTGAGATGGCCAAAATTTCCTCCCGGCTCTTTCACACCCACAGAGACAACAATGAGGAACGGAGTTTCCAGGCTGCTGGCCATTTGGTAGGGGAAATGATGAATTCACAACAGCTTGTTTGTAGGGCTACCACATTTAATCAATAGATGAATCAACCAAAGCTTAACTGATGAATCTGGCAGAGCAATTTAAGAGCACACTTGGGGTTGTTTGTTCTTTGTTTTATTGATGCTATTTTGGTTCCAGTGTGTTACTGGAATAAAAGTATTAAGTTAGCTTTCCCTTCGAAGAATAAGCAATAACTTTTTGTTTTGCAAGTCGGAAACAACCAATCACACGCATCTTTCAATCTGTCAAAACAGGAATTGGTGTTGGGGCTTTGGCAGTGTAAATTAATGGGAAGAGAATCAAAAGTTGAATTAGTTAACTAGTTAAAATGAGCATGGATCAGTTAAAAATTCTGCAACTGGTTGACAGCCCTACAGGTTTGCTTCACAAGAATAAACCATTAAAGCATTTTTTTTAAAAATAAGAAGAGAGAAGTCACTTAAAAAGAAAGGGAGGAAGACATATAGTCTCCTCATTAGAGACAGGACTTGTTGGCTATCTTACCTACCATGTCTGGGAATGCCATATCTATCAATAGAACGAAGCAGTAAAGCAAAATTTATTTTTCAAAATTGTCTCATTTTCTCAGGCCCTATTTATTTATCTTTTCCAGAATTTATTACAATGCAAGCCTACGCACGTCTAGTCTACTCAGAAGCAAGTCCCACTGAGTTCAATGGGGCTCATTCTCAAGTAAATGGAAACAGGATTGCAGCCTTAGACACATTTTTGTAAAGAGTTGGATATTTATTTATTTTTAAAAAGTATTTTAATGCACATTTTACCCCAGTTTGTACAGTTTTGTACACATTACTTGACTGGAAAACCGTAGGGCAAAATTCAGTGTAAATTTTGAAGGATGGCTGCATTTCAGTTCTCAGATGGTTTAGGAAAGTGCAGAATACTTAGATTCACCCTTAAATGCCAACTGAATTGACTTTATCTCCCATCCCTACTCAGTGGGTATCATCAGGAAGGCTGTTCTACAAACTGGAAGGCACAGCCTTGGTAACACTTTGCACGTGCTGAGTGAGGCTTCAACTGAAGACATTAAGGCTGCAATGCTACATAAAACAAGGTGGAGGAACACGTGACCCTCCTGATACTGTTGGACTCCATCTTCCATCATGCTTGCAACCACTGGCCATGGTGGCTAGAGCAGATGGAAGTTTGACTCCAATGGCATCTGGAGGGTCATAGTTTCTCTACCCCTGTTGTATAGCTGGCTTCCCCAGCCTCATGTTCTTCAAATGCTCTGGACTACAATTCCCATCACTCAGTGATGGCTGGGGCTGCTGGAAATTGAAGTCCAAAACGTCTGGACAGCATGGTTGCCATGTTGGGGAAAGTTGCTACATGCACTTTTAGCCAGGAGTAAACCTCACTGGGACTTACATCTGAATAGACTCCACTGGGATTGTGCTGTAAGGCTGCAATGCTATGTCTAAATATCTGGGGGAAAGCATTATTTAAAACAACAGGACTTTTTCTGTGTACACATGAATAGAATCAAGCTTAAAGGCACAGGGGAAATATTTCCCAATATATTCTGGGCCTGTGCTGCTGCTAGGCAATGTGTACGTATGACTGAATGAAGCACCCCACTGAATATATTTAGGACAAGAAGATGCTATACCTATTTAAATTTGTGAAGCCATTTCTGTGTGGGCCATTTTAGTGAGCGAGAGGTTAATTCTGCAGCACTGGAAAGCTACAAATGTATCTACTGCTATAAGCTTGTTCAGGTTACTCAATAGCTAGTCCCATCTGACCAAAGAGCCTTACTCCCATGAAAATGTGCATAGCATCACAATTTAATCAGTGCACTAGGAAGGACTTGGGCACAAGAGAAAAGGGAATGTCTTTTATGGTTTGAGGATGTATGGTGCAAGCACCTTGATGAAGCTAAGTGGGTTCAGAACTGCATGAGAAGCCTACCTGGGTAAAACTTATTTATGGTGCCCTGAGTTCCACGACAGGAGGAGAAAGGATATAAATATACTAAATAAAGGACATGTAGCAGAAGAAATAGGGGTGAGAAATTTATCTCCACCTGCCATAAAGTGATAGTGCGTTTTGGAAAATTGCAGCGACCTGAGAAAAGTATAAAGAAGGAACTTAAATCACTGCTGTGAAATATTCATTCTTCTGCTCCCCCCAAGTTTATTATCACTTTTGCATTCTATCTTTCCTAGGGTGGCCAAGTGCCCTACTTCACACAGGAAGGTGTGCTGTTTGAAGAGCTGCCTGGTCCACAGACCGAGGACCCCAAGGAGGGAGAGCAGCAGGAGCCTTCAAGTTGCCCATCAACAGTTCACACCTGGGTAGCAGACCAAGCTGTCTCCTGGTCACAGTCTTTCCTGCTATGGTGAGATGCCTTGCATTTCCATTGTAATTCTAGCCATTGGGCTTTTTTTCAACTAAGGTTTATTCATGGTAGACCCACTGCTATGAATGGACCTAAGTTAATCATACCTACTAATTTCAGTGGGCCTACTCTGAGTAGGACTAATACTAGCTAGAACTGATAAATTTGCATCTATACATAGGACTTCGCATATGCAAACAGTGTGCAAGTCTGTCCTCTCTTTCTTTAGTGTTGCATAAGTGGCCGCTCTGATCTTTCATCCAAAACACTCAGGGTGCCTTATCTTCTTTTGCCTTCATAATACCCCGATAAAGTCTGCAAGGCTGAAAGAGAGACAGCATCCTCCTGACTGCTCTGTTCCTTTCTGTGGGATTTTATTTAAGGCAGTGGTGGGGAACTTGAGATGCAGGGACTGAATGCAACTCTCCAGGGCCCTCAGGAATCTACCCATTTGGCCCCCAGGAATATATCTACCCAGGGGTCACACCCCAACCAGTCCTAATCCATGCCATCCTCCTCGGCTGGCTGGAATGTGTCCTTGAACTGCGATAATGTCTTGTTGATGGATGGGGGTGTGTAGAAAGTTCAAACAGTTGTCATGTGGCCTACTGTACAAAGATAAGAGTCACATCCAGGGCTGGCACAAGACATTTAGGCACCTGAGGCAAACCACAAAAAAGAAGGGATGATGTAGATCTACATCAGGAACAAAGGGGAAATAAATATCTACATTGGGAACAAGACAGGGAACCAAATCAGCCTTACCCAATGGTTCAAGTGGGAATCAAAGGCCATCACAAGAGTGGGGGGGGGGTTGGTCCACTCTGAATCACACTAGGCAGGTATAGAGCCCAGGAGACCCTTGAGCAGTGGTTCTCAACCTGTGGGTCCCCAGATGTTGTTGGACTACAACTCCCATCATCCCTGACCACTGGTCATGCTGACTAAGAATCATGGGAGTTGTAGTCCAACATCACCTGGGGACCCACAGGTTGAGAACCGCTGCCCTAGAGGGTCCACCATTTCCTCTCTAGGGGTGGGAGGAGACCAGCAGCACCTTCTGTAGAGCATTCCTTGGAGGCTGGATCTGCAGCCCCTATGGATCCTGCTGCCTGAGGCAGTTGCTTCATCTTGCCTCATGGGTGGGCCAGGCCCGGTCCCATCTATTGCTCTGCCTCCTTTTTTCCCCTTCTGACCCCACCCACTTCTGACACATGGCCTCAGAAGGTTGCACACTTTCGAATGTGGCCCTCAGGATAAAACAAAAAAACAAAAAAAACGGTTTGCTGCCCCTGTTTTAAAGCTGCTATCAGGCTTGGCCCCACAGTTCTGAAATGAAGTAGTGGAAGGAGTGATGCTCAGGGCCAGAAGGGAAATTCTGTGTTTGCGGTGTGTTTTGATTGTGCAAAATCTCCATAAAAAAAAAAGTTAAATCAAATATAGCTGGATAGTGGTTTTCTTTCTTTTTCCTTTTTCTAGTTGAAAGAAACTGCTTTAAAACAGGCTGCCCTCCAACGTACATAATTACCTTGCTGGATCAGACCAATGTTTCATCCAGTCTAGCGTTCTCTGTCTCCCTGCCAAGTGCCTCTGGGAAGCTCACAAATAGGGCATGGCAATTGCCACGAGTGGCAGACAGAGGAACCATGTGCCAGAAATATTTGAGAAGAGACAACACGACACGCCTAATTAACAGTTTTTAAACTGTTCTTTTTTCCCCAGAGATCTGCCGTTTTTTCTTTTCATAGTATGGAAACATATCCCAGTATAACCTCTCCCCCCCCCCAATATATCCCTGGGTTGCATTGCAGAGGAGTGGATACCAGCCACCAGTTGGTGTGTAGTGGTGGGGACGGGGAGGGGGCTTGCAGATAATGTTGGACTCCAGATCCCATCTGCCCCAGACAACTTGGCCAGTGGTCAGGGATGACAGGAGCTGTAGTTCAATAACATATTATGGGCAACAGGTTTCCCACCTCTTCTTTAACTAGAAGGCAGGTTCCTGCCACGGTCAGTTTAAAACAGGGGTTAGGAACCTTAGGCCCTGGGCCAAATGTGGCCCTCCAGGACTCTTTATACAGTGGTTACGTACTTAATTTGTTCCAGAGGTCCGTTCTTAACCTGAAACTGTTCTTAACCTGAAGCACCTCTTTAGCTAATGGGGCCTCCTGCTGCTGCCGCTCTACCGCTGTGTGATTTCTGTTCTCATCCTGAGGTAAAGTTCTTCACCCAAAGTACTATTTCTGGGTTGGTTGGCAGAGTCTGTAACCTGAAGCATATGTAACCCGAAGCGTATGTAACCCGAGGTACCACTGTATACCTCAATATTTTATATGCCTCAATACTCTTCCTCCAGCCCACACCACTTGCTGTTTCACACTGCAAATATATTTGCCTTGTCCTCCAGCTCTGATAATGCCTCTTACATAGAATCCCAAGGGTCATCTGCTGCTCTGTCCTCCTGCAATGCAGGAATCACAGCTGAAGAATCCCTGACAGATTATACCAGGGGTCTGCAACCTGCGGCTCCGGAGCCGCATGTGGCTCTTTTACATCTTTGCTGCGGCTCTGGGGCGGATACTAGCGAGGGGAGGAGGTGCATTGTGCGCCCCGACACTCCTCACTGTGGCGGGCGCTGTACTGGCTGTGACGTCGCATGGGGGCAGTGCGTGCGTTAGTCACGCACCGTCCCGACGTCACCTTCCCGCCTGCTGTCAGATCGTGGCTCCAGAGATATATTTGTTTTAAATGTCGCAATGGTTTTGCGGCTCCCAGTTGTTGTTTTTTCTTCGGAAACGGGTCCAAGTGGCTCTTTTTGTCTTAAAGGTTGCAGACCCCTGGATTATACAGTGGTACCTCGGGTTACAGATGCTTCAGGTTACAGACTCCGCTAACCCAGAAATAGTACCTCGGGTTAAGAGCTTTTCTTCAGGATGAGAACAGAAATCGTGTGGTGGCAGCGGTAGGCCCTATTAGCTAAAGTGGTACCTCAGGTTAAGAACAGTTTCAGGTTAAGAACGGACCTCCAGAACAAATTAAGTTCTTAACCCGAGGTACCACTGTACATATAAAAGCTCCAATGAAGGAGAGTCCACCACCTTCTGAGGTAGTTGGAATCTCCTTCAATTATTTTTGATCCTGAATCTTACATTGCTGGGACCAGCTGGTGAAGGGCAGGTAATACATTTAACAACAACAACTCTGCCTGGTAATGCTGGGGATTGAACCTGTGGCCTTTTCCGTGTAGCACAAGCTGGGGTTGGTTAGATTGCATTCAGTAACACCAAACCTCTGTGCAGGGATTGGCAGGAAGCAGGTGGCACTGTGGACTAAACCACTGAGCCTCTTGGGCGTGCCGATCGGAAGGTTGGCGGTTCGAATCCCCGCAACGGGGTGAGCTCCCGTTGCTCTGTCCCAGCTCCTACCAACCTAGCAGTTCGAAAACATACCAGTGCAAGTAGATAAATAGGTATCACTGCCGTGGGAAGGTAAACGACATTTCTGTACACTCTGGCTTCCATCACAGTATTCGGTTGCACCAGTAACGGTTTAGTCATGCTGGCCACATGACCCAGAAAGCTGTCTGTGGACAAACGCCAGCCCCCTCAGCCTGAAAATAGATGAGTGCTGCAACCCCATAGTCACTTTTGACTAGACTTAACCATCCAGGGGTCCTTTACCTTTTTACCTCAGGGATTGGGGATGTGAACTGAATATAAGCTTTTTCCTCCCTCAGCACAGATGCACTGTATTCAACAAAATCTAGTGCAACACATTCATTTTGTGTAATTACCAGCTCAGTTCTATACAGAATCCTCTGTATGTATTTTCACATGCAAGTATTATGATGTGATATCTTAAGCTTTTGCTGCTCCATCTAATCAGAGACAACCTTTATGAAGGAGCTGAATGCAGGATTTTAAAATTTTATTTTAAAAGGAAGTGGGATGGAGGGTTGTGGCGAGGAATGGACCTGATTTAACATGCAGGCTGGGCACATCAAAAGCCACTTCCCAAGGCATTGTCACTTTATCTTGAATCTAGACGGATTGGTTGCCATTAAAAAAGGAAACATTTTTCCGGGTTGAATACCTCGAAAAAGTTCTTTCCTCTGAGCACATTGAACACATTTCAGCTTTATCATGACAAAGCTTACTTCAGATATTGCAATAAAGGCAAGCCTGTCTTTTTCATGATGGCTGCAGGACAGAAGTTTATTTTCTCTAGAAATTAAATCATGTCCAAACATGTTGTCAGGGAGCTGTTTGCCTAACTCTATTAAATACCCCTTTGTGGACACCTGATCATTATCATCAGAGTCAAGAGGTCATTCTGAACCAGTGGTTCAGTCTGTAACTTCTACACCTTGTTGGCCACAGCTAGACCATAACTGGAAATAAACCCAGAATACATGCTGTTTCTCTTGTATCATGGATCTTGTCCACACATGCCCATTTTAGGCAGATAAGTAAGTGACTTTGATAACACAGTCTTTGCTTAAGGATTATGATTGGGGTTGTACAGTATTAGGCTCAAATATGTCCCTCTGAGCACACTGAACGCATTTCAGTTCACCATGGTAAAGCTTATTTCACATACGGGCAACTCCACATTTACGCATGATTTATTTAAGCCTTTGAGAGAAGTCAGCCACAGATTTGGTCAGAGGCATCACTAGTACATGGCTGGCACCTAGCTTTCTTTCTCTTTTTCGTCAGATGCAGGTGAGGTTGTAGGTGCCCAGAATCAATGCTTTTGAGATGGAAACAGGCAGGACGACAGCGAGCAAACCAAGACTCAGTCTGGATAGGATGGAATGACTGGAGGTGAATGGTTTGTTCACTCAAATGAATGGGGTTGTAGAGGATCAGGTCCACAGGCTGTGAGTGTTTATTGTTCAAGTGTCATTAAAGGTTTAGAGTGGCATTCACCTAATGAACACCAACAGCAGTAGACTTATGCTTGGACTTCAGCTTGTGCAGTGGGGCTTCCCAGTCCTGTCCCCCCCCCCAAAAAAGGCCTAGGGGGTTGGGAGAACCCCCCATAACAGTGTGCAGCCGGGAAGATTGTTCTGTCTGGCAGGATGAAATATGGAATGTATGTATTTCAGTACATCACTGAAGTCCAGACTTAAACTTTAGGTGACATGCTAGCTGAAGCCATATCTTGAAAGAGAAGAGTGAATTGTGTCAGATGCAGGTTGGTAGGTAAGCTATAGCTGCTGAAATTCTTCTTCACCACTAGTAAAGGATCCTTGTCCCCTTTTGTAATTGGCCACCCTAAAGCATAGCAGAAAACAAGCAGACCAGGAAGAGGGAAACTTTGGCTGAACTACAACTGCCATCACCCCCCAGCTAGCATGGCCAATAGTCAAGGCTAGTGGAAACTGTAGTCCAATAACATCTGGAGGATCAAAGGTTCCCCACCCCTGAGTTGTGGTAGGAACCCATCCAAGTTAGATGACAAATAGTCTGGTCTCGCTGGTGGAACTAGGTTACATAAACCTCTGGAACAAAATGGGGGTGGATCCAGTGAAAATATATACAGTAGTATCATCTTTAGTGCCATATGAGTCTTGCAGGACCGTTGTAAGACAGAGAACAAGTATGGCAAAACAACCAAGATATGTTATTAGCAAAGCAGTTGTGAGTTATCACTAAGTCCCAAAATATGTCCAGAAGAGACACTTCTGCAAGACATTGCTTGCATCTACCTGCCTGGTGATTAAGTAATCCTTGCATGCCTCCTGTCTCCTAAAGCTCATGCCAGACAGGTGTTCAGGTACAGGCCTCACCCTGCAGGCCTGTGCCTTTGAGTCCAGCAGGGTCAAAGGTTAGAATTAAGGAAATCTTGCCCTCTGTGTCATAACATCACCATCAGGCTTTGCTGTCCACTTCCTCCAAGGCCCTTGATAGATTTCAATCAGGGACAGCAGGTCCTCCAGAATTTGACAGAGGAAAACGGGGAAAGTTGCTTCAAAGTAAGTGAAGAAAGGGGTTCGTAACAAGATAAGCAAACTGTGACCTCTAGCAGCACACAATGCTGAATAATTTTTGGAAATATAGGCTTACTATTATTAAAATATATTCACCACCTTTCTACTTTGTATACACAAGGAGGTGTACATGATTAAAAAATATTAAAATCAAGCTTTCTGTGTGTATAATAATGAAGCACATTGTAAAAACAGCAGCGTTTCTACCCACGCTGTAGCTGTCAAAAGCTTGACTTAAACAAAACGGTTTTCACCTGTAGCCTAAAACAAACAGATCCTTTAAACATGCATTTCATTGTCATGTGGTGGTTTGATGGTGATCTATTGATTTTAGCATGGTTTTGTGAGCATATTGGAGCAGAGGATTTGTAATATGCTTTAACAGTAGATAACGCACAAGGATTTGTGGGGAAAAGGAAGGGAAAGCAAAGGGAGGGAAGGAAATTCTTTTTCATTGTCACAAAACCACTCCTTCAAGACTTCTTCAAGAGAGCCAGTGTGGTGTAGTGGTTAAGAGCGGTAGTCTCGTAATCTGGGGAACCGGGTTCACGTCTCCGCTCCTCCACATGCAGCTGCTGGGTGACCTTGGGCCAGTCACACTTCTTTGAAGTCTCTAAGCCTCACTCACCTCACAGAGTGTTTGTTGTGGGGGGAGGAAGGGAAAGGAGAATGTTAGCCGCTTTGAGACTCCTGAAGGGGAGTGAAAGGTGGGATATCAAATCCAAACTCTTCTTCTTCTTCTTCTTCTTCTACTGAAAGGTTTCAGTTAGGAGCAATTGGACTGCAAGGTTGAGCACATACAATGTGGGATGCCGTAGTGCCCTTCTGTGTCATATGTAACCTCATTCACCAAATTAATATTATTATCACATTTATAGCTCATCTTTCCTCCAAGGAGCTCAAGTTGGCATACATGATTCTCCTCCCTCTCCATTTTATCCTCACCACAATCCTGTGAGGTTGGCTTGGCTGAGACATTGTGACTGGCCCAAGGTCAATAAGCAAGCTTCATGGCTGAGTGGGGATTTAAACCCTGGTCTCCCAGTTTGTATAGGGACACGGGTGGCACTGTGGGTTAAACCACAGAGCCTAGGACTTGCTGATCAGAAGGTCAGCGGTTCGAATCCCCATGATGGGGTGAGTTCCCGTTGCTCGGTCCCTGCTCCTGCCAACCTAGCAGTTCAAAAGCACGTCAAAGTGCAAGTAAATAAATAGGTACCGCTCCGGCGGGAAGGTAAACGGTGTTTCCGTGTGCTGCTCTGGTTCACCAGAAGTGGCTTAGTCATGCTGGCCACATGACCCAGAAGCTGTACACTGGCTCCCTTGGCCAATAAAGTGAGATGAGCGCCACAACCCCAGAGTCGGCCATGACTGGACCTAATGGTTAGGAGTCCCTTTACCTCCCAGTTTGTAGTCCAGTGCGCTAACCACTACACCACACTGGCTCTCCAAGTTTAAAAAAAAAAAACTACGCTTCAGGAAAAATACAAATAGGAACAGTTTGCCATCAGCAATAGCATTAGGATTGTACTCAGAGTTGAAACAGTTGTGAAGTGGTAGACCCATGGTCCGATCTCCAAATATTTTCATTCTTAGTTAAAAACAGGGTTTGGGAATGCTAATTTATATCAGAATAGTAGTAGTACTGGGAGGATGTGGTGCATATGTAACCCTTTCTACCTGCTTCCATTTTTTAGATCTAAATTGTTCCCCAGTTGCTATGAGCCCCTCAGAAATTGAAAGTGTCTATCTGTATTGTGCCTGCATTTTCTTTCTTCTGTTAGAGACCTCGTAGCAGTTTTGGGAAGGTGAAATTTAGTTCCCTAAAACAACACAGATGGGGTGGGGAAGAGTCAAGCCATCTCCTTTTCTTAGTGCCATGGCTCCAATAAAAATTTGGAGCCCCTCATGGCTGCTTTCAAGCACAAAAAAATGAATGTTGAGAGATTCAGATATCACCCTCACCACCTGTATATACCACTATACCAGTATACATCTGATGGGAGGGTGTTCCACAGGGTGGGCGCCACTACCAAGAAGGCCCTCTGTCTGGTTCCCTGTAACCTCACTTCTCTCAATGAGGGAACCGCCAGAAGACCCTCGGAGCTGGAGGGTGGAGATGCTCCTTCAGGTATACAGGACCGAGGCTGTTTAGGCTTTAAAGGTCAGCACCAACACTTTGAATTGTGCTCGGAAACATACTAGGAGCCAATGCAGATCTCTCAGGACCGGTGTTATGTGGTCCTGGCGACCACTCTCAGTCACCAGTCTAGCTGCCGCATTCTGGATTAATTGCAGTTTCCGGGTCACCTTCAAAGGTAGCCCCACGTAGAGTGCATTGCAGTAGTCCAAGCGGGAGATAACTAGAGCACTGGCCTGTGTGTGTGTGAACAAATTTACTGTCCCCCAAGGAGCTGGTGAACACGCTAGGAGACAGAAATGCCAGGGAAGGATCATAGTGCAGAGATATGGACACGCACTGCATATCAAAGCCACCAGGATGAATCCCCTGCTTTTCCAGGTCAGACTGGGAAATATCCCTGCCTCGCACCCTAGAGAGCTACTGCCAGCCCCTGTAGACAATGCAGAGCTCAGTGGTCTGACTCCCACCAGGCAAGCTTCCTATGTTTTCCTCAGTTACTAATCCAAATGAATCATGCTTGCAGGAGTATGGGAATTATTCCATGACAGAGCCACCCGTTTCCCAGCATAGAAATGATGTTTCCTAAGCAACACAAGGCTATTTTGAAAAGCAAGCGAGAAGAGGGGGGGAACCCCTCTCTCCCATTTGCTTTGGATTTTGCTCTTAAAATCTCAAGCGTTGCAAGTGCCTATGAAAAGGTGTGTTCAGTGGCGGAGAGAGGAGACGTCTGTTGCCCTACAGAACGGTATTGATGCCGCAAACAGAGCTCCCAATGTGCACAAGCTCCAGGTCAGAAGGTGAGATTCTGTAACTTCTATTCAGTGGCCAAATTGATGGCAAGGTGGGACACTGTGTTCACTTAGGACCACCTGAAGGACGGATTGTGTGCACTAGGCACTTACGCAAGAGTTAGTGGTTCCAACTGTTCATTAGCCCCACTCTTGTGCCTCTAAAACTCTACTTGAAGAAATTTAGCAGGTGAAACTTTTCCTGGCACAGAGGCAAAAGGATGGTTTTGGATTGCAACATAGGGTTGCATTCTTTTTAAAAGAAAATCTTACCCACTCATGTCCTGTGCTTATAACAGCAGTCTGGCATGCAGAAGGTTGGCAGATGAAGCCAACGTGGGTGCTAGGTTTTAATCAGAGTAGACACATTGAAATTATTGGTCATGGCTAACTTTGGTCCATTAATTACTCTGAGTAAGCTTAGTTGACTGCAACCCTAAGAGAGAAGGGATCTCAGATATATGCCTTTAGAGGACAAATCAAGTTCATTGGGTAGCAAGCTCTTGTATTTCACAGAATTCTTCTTCAAATTCTTCAGCTCTTCCTCAAAAGCTTGCTTCTCTACCCTGTGTGTGCATGTGTATACAGTGGTACCTCCGGAACGGATTCTGTTTGACTTCCAAAACGTTTGGAAACCAAGGCGCGGCTTCCGATTGCCTGCAGGAAGCTCCTGCAGCCAATTGGAAGCCCTGTCGGACATTCGGATTCCAAAGAACATTAGCAAACCGGAACACTCACTTTCGGGTTTGCGGCGTATGGGACGCAAAACGTTCAACTTGCAAGGCCTTTACGAACCAAGGTACGACTGTATGTCATGATGAATATGCAGGTTCTTTTTGCAAACTGAAGAGGACAGGTCCCCGCCCCGAGGAGCTTACAATATGGCCACTGGAAGGACAGCAAAGATGGAGGAATAATAATCATTTGTGAAAGAGTAGTATTAATAATAATTATTAGTTATTAAATTTGTATACTGCCTTTCATCCGTAGATCTCAGGGTGGTTCACAACATAAAATTACAATATAAAAACCACAAAATACATAATAAAACTAAGAACAACAACAAACCAATAATCCCACCCTCCCACAAGAAGAAGAAGAAGAAGAAGAGTTTGGATTTAATATCCCGCCTTTCACTCCCCTTCAGGAGTCTCAAAGCGGCTAACATTCTCCTTTCCCTTCCTCCCCCACAACAAACACTCTGTGAGGTGAGTGGGGCTGAGAGACTTCAAAGAAGTGTGACTGGCCCAAGGTCACCCAGCAGCTGCATGTGGAGGAGCGGAGACTCGAACCCGGTTCCCCAGATTACGAGACTACCGCTCTTAACCACTACACCACACATTTAAAAGGGCATCGGATGTCAATCAGCCATAGGCTTCCACCTGGCACCTGAAGGTGTATAATGAGGGCCTCAGCTGAGCATTTCACACATGGGGAGCCACCACAGAAAAGGTCTGTTCTCATGTTGCCACCCTCTGGAGCTCTTGTAGAGGAGGCACTCGATGGAGGACATCAGATGATGATCTCAGGGTCCAGGTAGGTTCATATAGGGAGAGGTGGCCCTTAAGATGGCAGGAGAAGAATAAAAAAGTACAATCCTAACTCCCAAATACCGTATTTTATTGTGTATAACATGCCCCTGTGTCTAAGACTATTTGGGGGGAGTCCAAGATTATTTGGGGGGACTCCAAATTAAGAAAATGGGCTGAGATTGCCCAGAGTTGTTGGGTTTTTTTTGGGAGGGATTGCCCAGAGTTGTTGGACTATTTTTAGGGGGAACGGACAGAATTCACTCACCCACCTGACCTATGCTACTGCTTGCAGATGTCACAAAATACATATAGTGTCTGCCCACCCGCAACAGCAAATCAACAGCAGCCCTGGCTGCAGCCACCAATAAGACGCCAAATAGCTGTTGACAATCTCCAGCACACGACAGCAACCAATCATACGTCTCCACAATGCACTACCACAGTATAAGACGAGTCTGGATTTTTAAGATGATTTGAAAGGGGGGGGGGGGACTCATCTTATACACGGAAAAGTATGGTGTGCTTGTTTGGAGCAATTAGAATATGACCCTCTACCCAAGCCAGGCAACAGACAGGCAGGGGTATGAGAGCAGAGATAAGTACCTCGGGTCTTATACAAGGTATCACCTGAACTATTTTGGATCTGGTCTCTATGCAGATGGACCCCAAAATGGCTCAGCTCACATCTTGCATTAGACCTAGAGTAATCAGGCGATGCCCTCCAGATATTGTGGACTACAAATTCCCACCATCCCCAGCCAGCATATAGCCAAAGATCACGGATTACGGGACTTGTAGTCCATGTTTCCCAATTTCAGTCATCCCAAGGCATCCCTGATCCTGTTGCTTTTTAACACAGAAAGAGATTGTAGCGTCATATATGGCTATTCCAAAGTTATTCTACACTAGCTTTTACCAGATGCAAGGAACAAATGGCCACAACAGACCATATTGCCTGGCTGTTATTGTTGCTTGTATCTGGCAAAGCATTATCAAACTGAAAAAGCACAGCAGCGGAACCAGGAAGAGGCAGGAATATTTGGAATGCTCACCTGCCTGTTGGAGACAGCGAAATATTTCCCTGAAGTGGGTTGAGGATGACACTTAATTGTACTCAAGCCCAGGCCTGCACAATGCCTGGAATTGGCAGCTTGGGGGCACGATCGTGAAAGGGTGTGCTGCTGGTGGGCATGAGAAGGAGCCAGAGTGCATTGTGAAGATGGTGCCTGCAGGCTACACTCAGCCCACACCGAAAGCAAGAATGTGACTTTCTTTTTACAGCAGGCAACATGCCAGTCGTGTGCTTTAAGCAGGTTTTTTTTTAAGCTATGTGGGTTGGGCTGCAGCTGTCAAAAGCATTGCACCTGCAAGTTGCTTAGTAGCATTGTCTTTAATTGCACTTAATTGGTTTTGGGTCAAGGCTGAGGCTTTCCTTTGCAGCAGGTTGTGGGGCACGGAGACACACCCCAGGAAGATTTCCCACCTACTTTTTCAGGCAGGAGCATAACTGACTTCCATTCTAGGTAGAGAGTCCGCCTGGTGTTCCTGTGCTGCAGTTTCTTCTTAGGTCAGGCTGCAGTCTTTGTATATACCTAGGACGCCAACCTCTGCTTTTTTATGCCTCTCTGGGCATGCCTTTAAAAGCTCATGTACCAATTTCAGCACACTGGAAAGCTATAAACGGCATGGGAGCCAGATGGGTCCATTTTTTCTCCTGATCAGTTGGCAACCCTTTTTACTATGCTCAGTGGGATTTACTTCCAGGTAAACATAAGATCAGGCTGTACGTCTGTGTTTTAGTCTTTTGCCTTGTATTTTCTCATGAAAAACACACTCTGAAAAGCCAACCAATATCATTATAAAGTACAGTATAACGATTTTATGATTATTATAAACAGACGTGCTTCCTTTCTGTTCTTTCAGTCAAAGCATTAAACTGCTTACCTGACTATTCTTAGATTGCCTTCTGCAATTCTGCTTTTACACATCTTAATAAGTATTTCCTAAATCATCTGTGTCATCAAAAACTTTTGTTGCAGTGCCGCTGCTGTTAGAATTCTTAGATTGTTCTTTGGTTTAAGTTATGTTAGAAAAACACCTGAGTTTTAAAAATGGGCTGGGCCAGGCTGTTGAAGAGTAAATCAGTATAGCAAGCAAGCCGAGTTTTTAGCTTGTGTAATGGAAGGGTTAGGAGAGACAGCCAAAAATCATTCATAAGAAAACAGGCTTGTTGTTATTATTACAAATGCACCCCTCTCTTCTGTGAAACATTGGAGGATATATGAAGATGAGCTTGAAAGTGTGATCCTAAGCACTGTTACCTAGAACTAAATCAGAGTTCAAGGAGCCCGATTCCTCATAGGTGTGCATCTAGGATTGCAGCCCAAATCTCAGTCTGTAAACAGCGTAGTAAATAAACACCAAACCTGACTTGGGATAAAGTAGATAGCAGGTGTTTTATGAGCATCTCCGCAGGTTTTGCCAATTGCTCAACTTTGCTCCAGGGAAAGAAGAAGAGAGAGAAAACAAAACTCAGTGACACATGCCGTTTGTTCCACCAGCTCTTGCACCTGCTTCTACTATATGCAAATCAGAGCGGGCCTGCCGCCTCATGTCAAGAACGAGTTACGTCTCCTCTCGCCCCAGCCAGAGGCGAGCGCAGAGAAATATGTGTGACAACCGCCTGCGGCCTTCATTGAAGTCAGCAGATAAGGGCGGGCGATTACTGAGCCCCCAGAACAAGCAGCTCCCATGACGGCGTCGGACATCCCAGCATTTTCTTGGTCCCTGCAAGCAGCCACCTGGGATGCAGAATCCAACATGCTTCCACAAATGGTTCTCCAGCACAGAGCTGTATCCACTGAGCCCAGAAAACCCAAAGGCTGTCCATATAAATAAGAGCAGTTGCCACACTTCATAGAATCATAGAGTTGGAAGAGACCACAAGGGCCATCGAGTCCAACCCCCTGCCAAGCAGGAAACACCATCAGAGCAAATTCCACTGTCGAACAGCTCTTACTGTCAGGAAGTTCTTCCTAATGTTTAGGTGGAATCTTCTTTCTTGTAGTTTGGATCCATTGCTCCGTGTCCGCTTCTCTGGAGCAGCAGAAAACAACCTTTCTCCCTCCTCTATGTGACATCCTTTTATATATTTGAACATGGCTATCATATCACCCCTTAACCTCCTCTTCTCCAGGCTATTTCTTAAAATGACCAACTTGGGTATACATCAGAAGATCTGTCTGTGGGTAAGGAATTTCCTGACTGATAGGCCGCAGACAGTGAGAATGGGACCTTACTATTCTTCTACTCTAGTATTAAGCACAGGAGCCCCTCAGGGATGCGTGCTAAGTCCCTTTCTCTATTCTCTGTACACATTTGATTGCACCCCACTGTATAAGTCCAACACAATCATCAAATTTGCGGATGATACAACAGTGGTGGGGCTCATCAGTGAGAACGATGAGACTGCTTATAGGAAAGAAGTACAGGGGTTAATTCAATGGTGTAAAGAAAATAATCTTATGCTTAACACCAAAAAAACCAAAGAACTCATAATTGACTTTAGGAGAAAGAAAAGTGTATTGTTACCATTGCACATAAATGGCGAGGAAGTGGAGAGGGTTGGTAGTTTTAAATACCTGGGCATTTATATCTCGGAGGACCTCTCATGGACTGCAAATGTTAATATGGTTGTGAGGAAGGTGCAGGGGAGGTTGTATTTCCTGAGAATGCTCAGGGGACTGAATCTATCCCAGCACCTACTCCTGTCCTATTATCATAGTACCATCGAGAGTGTCCTAACCTATAGTATATTATCGTGGTATGGGAGCAGCTCTGAAACGGATAAAAAAGCTTTACAGAGAACAATTAAAATTGCCCAGAACGTTATTGGGCTCCGACTACCAACCCTGGATGAGATCTTCACGTCTCGCATCTTGAAGAAGTCACATAATATTCTGAGAGATCCCACCCACCCTGCTCACAACTTCTTTGAACTATTGCCTTCGGGCAGAAGATATAGGACAATGAAAACACGAACCACACGCCTTCTGAATAGTTTCTATCCAAGAGCTCTGATTGCACTAAATAATGATCTCAGGGCCAGTTGCAAGGTTTAGTAAGTAGGGAGTGGAAGGAATGAGATAGGTTTTAGGTTATGTTATGTTTTTAATAGGTCATGCTATATTCTGGATTATGTTATGTTTTATAGATTATGTCTAAATAGGATGAGAGTTCGGAGATACGTGCAAATGTATATGTGAACCCGGTCTTTGGGTGGGTGTTTGATTTTCGTTGTTGTGTATACTGTGTATATACGGACAATGACAATAAATTTATCTAAATCTAAACATGCCCAGCTCCCTTAGCCGTTCCTCATAAGGCATCGTTTCCAGGCCTTTGACCATTTTGGTTGCCCTCCTCATGTATTGCTTGCTGCACTGAAAGTTAACTGCTCCATTTCACACAACCTCCAAGAGAGCATGTACCTTCTTATGCATTGGTTTTTAATAACCAAACTAAAGAAATATTTATGATTAGGATTTCCTATTTAACTGACACCGCCCCTGTGTGTTTGACACCTGCCTGAGTGCCTAACTACATGTGAAGCTAATTGGGTCAGTTGCAATCATGTCAACATTTTAATTTTATTTCATTGCAAGCAAAGGGGAGGAGGGAGCTGGTTTTTGTTGGAACTACGATGGACAGGGAGGGGAAGTTTAAACCTTCCCTCACCTGCCTTGATCTCAATGAAAAAAACCCTTTTCCAAGCGGTTTGGCTTAGGAAAAGAGTTCCCACTGGTGCCAGTTTAGTAACTCAGCAAATCAAACACACCTTGATACTTTGTCCATTGGGGAATCAGTTGGGGCTCCTTGTAGCTCATGGAGCTGAATCTCCTCATTAGGTGATTTATCTATTTATACAGCTAGCTAGTTCCTCCCAGCTGCTGTTACAGCCAGTGAGGTAAAGGTGTGTGGCTCAAATTCCTGAGAAAGGGGATTTGAAAGGAAGAAGGGAGTCATATCTGTTTAGCCCCCTGGGAATGGGGAGTGAACAATAGGTGTTTATTAATTGGGGAGTGCGTGCAAGATAGTAGGACCTCATAGGAAAGTGCTGCTAGTATACTCCTAAGCGTACTTCCATGGAATGAAGCCCCATTGAATTCTGTGGGATTTACTTCTGAGTAAATGTGAGTAGGAGTGGGATGCAAGAGGCCCCCAGCCACGGGTTTGGGTAGGAAGAGAAACAAGTCAAGTATTTGTTTGGCCCTTTTGTTTTTGTTTCGTAGAATCAAAATTAATTGGAATGCAATTTCTGTTTTGGAAGGGATGCTGTGGTCTCCCTCTCCACCCCCACTCCCAGGATCTGGGAATACTCTCAGCAGAAAAGAAATCTGGACTGCGCTGGTGAGAAACTTCCTCAGCTCCACCTGTTCCTAGTCCCTCAGCGCCACAGATGTGCATCCCACATCAGAGGACAAATAAAATTTTCCCAAACCTTTTCATTGCAACAAGCTAGCTAAGCCCTTTTCAAACATTGGCTTTGCTATGAAGAAGGACTGCAGCTCTAAATTTAATTCTGACATGACTTCCCACCCAACGTCTCTCTCCCCCCACCCCCTTAAAACATTCTGCCCCAAACTTCCTGGAATAGAAAGCTCATTAAGTGGTTTATCATGTAGGCAGAGTTCTGATACGAGTTTTGACATCTTAAATGTATATTTAAATGTATATCCATAGGTTTTGCAAGTCCTCACTAATAGTATGGACTCATCTCCAGGCTATTCTAGAATTAGTGGAACCTGCAAAAAAAAAATACTTATTTTATTATTACATGCAGAAGCCTATCAGCTGAAGCTTTTCCTGTCATGGAGATAGTGAGGAGAGCAGTTTCTATTTCAGACAGAGGGTGTGTCTAAGGCCCAAGATCCACATACTATATTTAATATGTGAGATCTACAATAAATTGTTTCAGCATGAAATGCTCCTTGTTCCAGATACCAGCCACTTAATTCCCTTCACATCCCTTATTTCCTATCCCTCTTCTCCCAAAACTGCAATAGTCAGTCAGACGTCCATGGCGACTGAGCTTTCTGTTTAGGGAGGTTTCCTCCTCTTGTCATTTCTCCCTCTAAATATCTCCCCCCTCTCTTTTGCTTTGCAAACCTCAGGAGTTCCCAAGCTTGTGCTGCTGTCACTTGGTTGCTTGCGCCCTTTTGGTTACGAATGACCATTTTGGTTACATTATGACACTCGGAGCTTGATAATCATAAACAGAATGAATGATTGCTGATAAAATAAAGTTCTCCACTCGGCACAGAATTTGCTCCCACGGGAGTCAGTGATGGCCACCAACCTGGATGGCTTTAAAGGAGGATTAGACAAATGAGACATGGGACTCAGCTACATTAGTCAAAAAACTGTGTTTTGAATGCGTTATAAACATGCAACACCAGAGGGCGCTGGAGAGTGTAAAAAAATTATACACGATTTTCCATAGCTTTTTTTTTTTTTTTTTGCTATAACAATTTAATTTCTGGCTTATTTATAGCGTCCCCCCCCCTGTGTGTAGATCCACCCATGGCTACCAATGGCTACTAATTCTGAATACTATGTTCTACCTCAACTATCGAAGGCAGTATTCTTCTGGGTACCACTTGCTGGAAACCACAGGAGGGCAGAGAGTGCTCTTGTGTTCAGATTCTGCGGGCAGGCTTGCCATGGGCATGTGGCTGGCTGCTGAGAGGACAGGATACTGTACTAGATGGGCCACAGGCCTGATCCTGCAGGGCCCTCCTTATATTAACAGCTTCCTTCCTGGAGCAAACAGCATCATCTGCAGGATGGTGGTTTCCAATTACACGTTACCAGCTTAAAATGCGACTAGGTCGGTCGTTGCTTTTCTCAGTTTGAAGCTGGTTTGGCGGGGTGGAAAACTTGGTATTTCATAAGGAGCAACAGGGTAGACATCGATTGGTGACTAGCAGGTGGGAGTGCACTGGATGTGGAATAAACAGGAGTGTGTGCCTTTAAGTGGGGGCAACAGCTAACACCCATCTCAGCACCACTGTCTTGATGCGACTCCCTTCCCACTGCCATTTCCTTGCTTGTTTTTAAAGACAGATATATGGAATGCATTTGTGTGCTTCTCATGTGATGGAGCTGGGTCCCAAGTAAATTTTCCAGGGAGCATAGGCCAATGGCCCATGCTGGGAGAGGGGGCGTCAATCATCTCTTCCTCTCCTCCCCTCCTCCTCCTCCTCCTTCTCCCAGGATCCAGTGAGAGAGTTTGCACTATGCTGAGAGAGCATGCAGCAGACAGGGAGTCCAGCACAGCTCAGAATTGCCCTCCCCACCAGCTTGCTAATATCCAAAGTGCCTGTGATAAGAAGCAGTTTCCAGGTTCACAGGTGGGAAGGTGTCAAGTCATACACACGGAACTATAAACCGCGCAGGCTCGTTAAAAGATCAAAGGGGAAGGAGTTTATTTTCTGAGGTCTGTTTCCTCCACAAAGCTTGGTGTCAAGGGGGGGGGGGTGCAGAGGTGGAAAATTGGGGCAGGGAAAAAGGAGATGGATTATATAGGTCTTATTTGCCCAAGTGGGGAGGGGGGAACCTCTTGGTCACGATTATTACCCCCTGACAGAGCACGGATAGGTTGCAGGATGGCTTAAGTCAGACCCCATCCACAAAAGGTCCATGCCTGAAACATCTGCATAGCACAGCTATAAACTGAAAAATTAGGGTGACTGGCTTAAATAAAAACAGTCTTAACTATAGAACATATGCAGAATTATCAGGGAGAGTCTATTTATTTTCCTTTATTTTACATTTAACCACCCCCTTCGTCAAACAAGTGATCTCAGGGCAGAGTACATCAAATATAAAATCAGACTAACAATAAAACAATTCCAATAAAAAGCATTAAAACAACATGAAGTCAACCAGTATAACCTCCTTACTACGGAAATATGCCAATACTGTATTTCTCAGCTCAACGGTGAGAAGATTCTGGTTTAATCGCTGATGTATGAAACTCAAGGCAGTTGAACAGGTCATTGAGCTTCTTGATACTCAGATGAGTGGGGAGCATGAAATATTGCAATATTATAATGCATATGTTATTACATTTGTTTGATATTCAACTGAGACGGGGCCAGGATATACATAATGTTTTAAGTTTGTGGGGTGCCTGGACTCCCCCTCTAATTCCTGGACCTACATTTTAATTCCGGGGTGTAAGACAGTGAATTTAGCATGCTGAAATGCAAGCTAGGAGCCAGCCTGGTGATGTCATCATCCCCACCGTAGGTATTTAATTGGTGGCCAGTATGTTGTCACCAATATGGTATGAACAGTCTCTATATTGCTTATCTTTAATACTGTTTATTGAGCATTCGTCTTTATTTGTTTGCACAGAGCTTAAGAAGTGGAGGTTAGTCTATTTCTGCTCTTTATTGAGCATCCATTCACAGGGCAGTTACATGTTAATGAGCCATCACCCTGATTCACTCACAGGGCAGGAGAGTTGTCTGTCTTCCTGCTCATTTGTTCGTTTCACACTTTTCAGTGCATTTCTCCATCAGTGCCCTAACCACAAAAATTCTGGCTTTTTTAAATAAAAAAATAATCTTTAAAAACTGGATTTGTTGCGCAACAACAGAGTGCTTTGACCCACTTTGATTGTGCAAACCTAACTCCGATGCTCCAAGGTGAACTATTTTTTGAGCATTCAGGCTGGCTTGCTTGCATAAAGCTTACATAGAAGTTAGAGTACATCAAGTGACGAAAAGACACCATTTCCAAATCAAAAATGGATGGATTTTGAAGCCACAATCATCCAAGACTTGCTGTTCAAAGCTGGACACGTTCTCAGCGTTGGGATGCTGTGAATATTTGTGACTTCCCATTCCAATGACTTTGCTTGCTTCTTGGCTTCAGCACTGTGAACATTGTGTCCTACTAGGATTGCCTAGTATTTGCTGTTGATGTTCTGGCCCTTATCCAGGCAGTCAGTGAGGAGCGTGGAGATTGATTCCATCACCTACCAAGCACATGCTTGCACCTTAAACTTCTTCAGAGGCAGGGAATCCATGTGTTCCTGTTGCCATTGCTTTTCTGTTGTTTCTGGGCAAGGCCAGCACATGGTGACGCTTTTGCTGCCTGGGAAGAACGACAAGATGGTGTCCCTCCCAGTCCACCTACATAGGTTGTGTATACATACTACAGCATGGGAAATGCACTGGTGGCTTCCACAGCACCTGAAGCAGCAGGCTGGATTAGGGGGGCCAGTGCAGGCAATGCGAATGAGAGAGATGGCTCAGGAGGAAGAGTCAAGGGCAGTTGCCTCATTCTGCCTAATGGTAGGACCGGCACTATTTCTGAGCAAAACCTGTGGTCATCTTGGATAAGGAGTGGAAAGGGAGCACTATCATTACACACACACACACACACACACACACACACACACACACACACATTTTTATTAATTTTTTTAACATAGCATTTCCAACAGTCATTTAACATACATTTTTATCTTATACAATTTTTTTAGACTTCCATCAACTACCTCTGAAGATTTTCCATTCTTTATCACTTAATCTGCACTTCTTAATTTATTACTTTTAATTATCCTTAACTAATATTCATAATCTTCCTTGCAATATTTCGCATAATCCTCCTTACAAAACTTCTTGCAGTCCTACTAGCGCAATCTGTTTATTACAATTGCTTTTCAGATAGTTCAAATATTTACTCCAGTCCTCTTAAGAATCTTTGGTCCCGCAGGTTTCGAATCCTTCCTGTCAATTTGTCTAATTCTGCATAGTCCATTAATTTCATTTGCCACTCTTCTTTTGTCAGTAATTCTTCTTGTTTCCATTTTTGTGCCAGGGAGCCCCATCATTATTAGCCAGATATCATTAGAAGGGCTTCTGTGCAAAAGTCCTCATATGTGTTTCCCGTGTGCTTCCAACAAATGCATCCGTGAGTTGCCTTCCTCATTTCAGTTTCCAATGGATAATGTTCTGCAGTCCACATGCTCTTTCGACATTAGTGCAATGATCTGTGTAGCTATTAGATTATAATGTATTTAATGGATAATTTTGATCACGTGTGCAAGCACAGGAAGGCGCATGAAGAAGTTTCTAATGAGCCAGTGTGGTGTAGTGGTTAAGAGCGGTAGTCTTGTAATCTGGTGAACCGGGTTCGCGTCTCCGCTCCTCCACATGCAGCTGCTGGGTGACCTTGGGCTAGTCGCACTTCTCTGAAGTCTCTCAGCCCCACTCACCTCACAGAGTGTTTGTTGTGGGGGAGGAAGGGAAAGGAGATTGTGAGCCGCTTTGAGACTCCTTCGGGTAGTGATAAAGCGGGATATCAAATCCAAACTCCTCCTCCTCTTCTTCTTCTTCTTCTTCTTCTTCTTCTTCTTCTTCTTCTTCTTCCAGTGGGAATTGACCTGAACTGCACCTCCCAGACTAAGGCTGCGCACACACTCCCAACTACACTTTGTCCAGTGAACTTCCACTGCTGGTTTGCAAAGCGGTGTACACACAAGATTGACCACCATCCATATCTATTCCATCATTTGTTATGAAATTCAGTGTTTGGGTGCATTTCTCTGCCTCAAAACCAACTTCAGTCTGGACTGAGAAAAAGAACGGCCATGCTGCATTTTAAGCCAGTAATATGTACACAGTCTAAGGCTGGAACATTAATATTGTTCGCGTTTCACACTCCTCTACATTTTCCGATATGGTTCTCGGCTCCAAAAAATGTACCAAAATAACAATTTGGAGATGAATTACCATGACATGAAATATGCATTTAAATACAGTGGTACCTCTGGTTACGTACTTAATTCATTCCGGAGGTCCGTTCTTAAGCTGAAACTGTTCTTAACCTGAAGCACCACTTTAGCTAATGGGGCCTCCCGCTGCCACCGCACAATTTCTGTTCTCATCCTGAAGCAAAGTTCTTAACCCAATGTACTATTTCTGGGCTAGCGGAGTCTGTAACCTGAAGTGCATGTAACCTGAAGCATATGTAACCTGAGGTACCACTGAATGTGTTTTGGATAAAATATGTATTTAAACACCATTTCAAGTATGAATTGTCATGTGATTAAAAGCAAACAGATCAATGCAGATTAAAGCGGAAATAGGGTGGAACGGACTTATGAATAAACACACGTGAAATTGACACACACCAGAAAGTGATGGATGCCTCTATCCCAGGGCGCATTGTACACTGGCTCTGCTGCTGTTGCTTCATAACCCCTTTCTGCTTGGACCTGGAACTTCCTAATGCTCTTTTCTCTGCATCACCTTGGTAGCAGTGCCGTACCCCCTGTCCCAGGCAGCTGCCTTGCCCCCCTACCCCGAACACACAGAAGTACCAGTGTTAACATTCGTATGGAAATGTGCTGAGGCAGGAAATAGGTAACATCTGTCCCGGAATTCACAGCACCTGCTTCCTCACACAAAGTGTGCTGCTTACCAGGCCCCTCCTATATAGGAGCGGACATTATGCTGTGCGATGCCGTTCAATGCAGCCCAAAGTAACATGGGTTTTTTTCAATGGAGAGAAACAAACATTTGTCTGTTAACAATGCATTCTTGTTTTCGTGTGCACTTCTGACCCTCTATTCACATCCGAAGCAAGATGTGTGCATATACTGTCCTTGCAGTAAATTGCCCCAGACATTACATTATACACACGTTTCAATGCAGCAAAATAAAGGAAATGAAGGAAAACATTCAGCTCTCATTCACTCATGCTGGCTTCAATCCAAAATACACCCACTGACATTCTCTCCACACCCACCCCCCTTGTTCCTTTCTTTAAAGACCTCTTTTCCACCGAGGTAAACGTGGAGGAGAATTTGGCTATTTTTCTTCACCAGCTAAAGAACTTGATTGCTTACTTCACCCTGAGAGCCAATATGGAGCGGTGCTGAGAGATAAGTTGCTGGCTTTTCGCATTCCTTTTCTTTTTGCCTGTTCCTCTGTCTTTAGCAGAAAGGAGGATCTTGCATATTTTCGTGGTGTCTAATGTTGCACACTTGTACACGCCTTTCGGGAGCGAACACACCTTGGTTGGTCGCTGTTGAGGGGCCTGGTAGGAAATTTTCCACTTGGCAAATTGGCACCAGCCACTTGGTTTTTCACCTACCTCGTAGCAAATCGTCACAACTTTCTCAGTATTGGCAATTAGGCATTGGTATTGGTATTGTTATGTAGATGGAAGAGGGGAGGAAGCACCATCACCTGCCCCCCATATTGAAGGGTAGTCTGATAAAGGAATCCAGGGTGTGTGGCCCTGTCCGAAGCCTATGGAGGTGAGGGCCTAAGGTACGCCCCTGAGTGAGTTCCTAGTTGATGCGCATCAGCAGGACTCCCCCTACTGGTGGTTATCCCTTCCCGGACTTCAAGCGGACGGGCTGAAGCCAGATATAGTCAGTTAGGAACAATGCCTAAGCCACTACAGCTCATCACCTGTAACCAATAAAGTTGTGGCCTTATTTAGCCCATTAACCTTAATAATTGTGTCATGTGTGTTTATTTCCACTGGGGGGGGCGGGAACTCACCACGCAAAGTGTGAGACCATCATATTTGGGGTGGGGGGAGAATGTTGCATGGATGAGGGGGAATTAAGGGAAACACAAGGTGTTCGCAACCCACATGAAGCTGAAGCCCTTGTTTCTAGAAGCATCCTCAGAAAATAAATATCCAAATTTGTTTATTTTTATGCTCTGTGCTTCTAGGGGTTCCATTGAAGACTACCACCACCCCTGCCACATTGCCACTCTTCCTTGTTTTCATCTATTTTCAGAGCGCCGAAAGAAAGAAGCAGGTTCATTCTCCCGAGGACGCAAATTAAATATCTTCTCTCAAAGCACCTGCTGGGGTTTTAGCCATTACCTAAGAAGTTAATAACAAGTGTGAGGGAAACGCACAGGCCATTCTTCAAGGGGAAACTTCACTTTAAAACATTATTTATTCCACCTGTTTCCTGCCTGGAACAAACTGCAGCCCCAGGGTCCCTGCTGTGTCCAGAGAGGAAGCGGCAGAGAAGCCAGAGAGAGGCAGGCTGGGCTTTCCGGCTATCAGGAAGCTGAACCTTGTAATCTCGTCATTTTTCTTCAAATAAGAAAGAGGGCTACTTCATGAGAATGGCAGGCAGCGTGAAGGGCAAGGATAGCTCAGGGACAGGGAACGTGCAGCCTTCCAGATTTTGTTAGTGATATAGGGTGGTAGTTAACAAGCATGTGCCATCAGAGCAAGGAGGTCTGCTTGTGCAATGGGACTTTCTTTCCTCTCCTCCCTGTGTGCAAGCCCTGTGCCCTCCCCCAATCTGCTCCAGAGGGTTGGGGGAACCCCTGGAACAGATATAGTGTGAGTCACAGGGGGAAGAGATGGGGAGAATGTTCCATTGCACAAGGAGAAATCTTTTGTGCTTGAAATTGGATACTTGGTGCTATGTCCACAAGTCCATTTAGCTCAGTATTGTCTGCACTACCACCATGTTAAGGGTCTTGATCTAGATCACCCTCCACTATTTGCTGTTTTTAATGTGTGGCAATTTAATGTATTTTTAATCTTTGTTGGAAGCTGCCCAGAGTGGCTAGGGAAACCCAGCCAGATGGGTGGGATACAAATAATAAATTATTACTACCACCACCACAGATTTAGCAGTGGCATTCCATGGGAGAAGCATAAATCCTTGCGCTGCCTTGAACTCCACTCAGTGTAAGCAAAGCACCCAGGAAATGTGAAAGCATTCTATCAAAGCCAAGTGTTATTAAGTCTCCTTATGAACATATCAATGCTGCCTCATGCTGACGGCCGATTCACACCATGCACTGGAAGCATACCTAATGCACAGTTAAAGCACACAAATTCCTTCCCCAAATCCTGGGAACTGTAGTTTCTTAAGGGTACAGGGAATGGTAGATCTGTGATGGGAAAACTAAGGTTCTCAAGATCATTTAGAAGGATCTTAAATGCGTGCTCACAGTGCTTTGAATCTATGGTGTTGGTGGCTTCCTCATCAGACCATTAACTCAACCTGGTCCACTACTATCTGTTCTTGCTTTGGCTCAAGGAAGATGTATTCCCTCACCCTTCTACCCATGTGGTGCATTTAATGGTTCCAGGAGATGCTGAGGACTGAATATTGAACCTTTTGTGTGCACGTTTGCAGCCTCTGCCCAGCCTCAGGAAATGAAACTGAAGAAGGGGAATAGCTCAGTGGCAGAGCACATCCTGATATATAGAAGATCCCTGAATCAGCCCCTTCCTTTCCTTAGGGCTCATCCGCGCTTGTCCCATGCCTAGAAAGCTCGGGTCTGAGTGATTTCCCACTTGGCCTGCACTTTCTAGGCACAAGTCCCCTTACCCTACTCCGTTCCCACTCTTTAGAGCTCAGTCGGAGCAAACATAAATCCAAATTGCTGTTTGTTCCGACTGAGCACTGTGAACCTCTAAAGGATCCATTAATTTCCATAACAGCTCTAAAGAGTTGCTTCCCCTGGGTGGAAGCAGCAGGATAAGAGGATGTGTGGACAAGCCTTTGCCTTTCTATTCCACTTTTCTTCCATCGTGGAATTTGAGGTGGTTTACATCTAGTTCAGGGTTTCCCAAACTTGGGTCTCTAGGTGGTTTTGGACTACAGTTCCCATCATCCCCAACTACTGGTCCTGTTAGCTAGGGATGATGGGAGTTGTAGTCCAAAAAACAGCTCAGGGAAACCCAACTTTGGGAAACCCTGATCTGTTAGGTGTCTCCCTTGCAGACACTGACAAGACTCAGACCTGCTTAGCTTCAGCAAGGTGATGACCTCATGTGCCTGCAGCCCATACCTTTGGACACCTTTCATCTTTGGATATGGGTGGGGAATACTCCTACTTGAAACTTATGAGAGCCACTGCCAATCACAGTAGATAATTCTGAAATAGGTGGAGTAATGGTCTGGCTGGGTATAAGGCAGCTTCCAATGTTTCTGAAGCCTATGGCTATGTTTACTCTGGCTCCAGTGCGCTCCCACCACTGGTGTTTGAAGCTGAGTATACATGACGCTAGCCGCAATCCACATGTATCCTCCAGCTTCTTGATAAATATTCCTGTTTGCTGTGTTTTCCTTCAAATCAGCTTCTGCCCAATTTGAAAACGCAAGCCGCAGTCAAGCTGAGTTAAGACAGCCGTTGCACATGCATAGATAAACAGCCCCATGAACAGACGACAGTTTCATCGAGTTCAGGGGGGTGTTCCAGGTGTGGGGAAATGGATCAGGCAATGCGCACCAGATGAAGACATGCGTGTCCCCTCTCTGGGGTGTAAATGCGACTTGGAATGCATCAGGAGCAAAGGACCTTGCTGCATTTCAAGCTGCTAATGTGTACATAGCCTAACAGCTTTTGTTCACATCCATCTCTCCCATCGTTTCTCTTAGTTGTTCCCACCCACTGGCCTAAATTCACAGGCCAGTTTATGTGGAAGTAAGTCTGTTCAACAGGACTTACTGTCAAGTAATCATACATAGAAGGCAGCCTTAAATCTGTACAGTGGTACCTCGGAAGTCGAACGGAATCCGTTCCGGAAGTCTGTTTGACTTCCAAAACATTTGGAAACCAAGGTGCGGCTTTTGATTGGCTGAAGGAAGCTCCTGTAGCCAATCAGAAGCCGCAGAAGGCACATCGGCCATTCGGGTTCCAAAGAACGTTTGCAAACTTTGGGTTTGCAGCGTTCGGGACCCAAAACGTTTGATTGGCAAGGCGTTCAACTTCCAAGGTATGACTGTATTCTCCTATAGGCAGGGAGTATACAATATAGACTTGCCCTTTTCTGCTTCTGTTGCTCCATAAAGCACAACGAACAATCCGATGATCCTATATAAATAATAATAGCGATTATTTATAATGAGGTTGGTGTTTACTAGTCTTACTAGCATGTGCGTGTTTTTTTTTTAAAAAAATTAAAATATTGGCCGGCTTGCTACATCTTCCTTCAGATGGGATTAAGTGTGTTCTGTGTACGAACATTTCTGAACACTTCCCACAATGTTTTTCTATTATAAGTTCCTCCAAAAACCCTCTTAATCTCCCTCCCTCTCCAACTGCACACTTCGTGATTCATAAGTACAGCTCATCAACCCTTCTTTGTAATACCCTGAGGGGATGTCCAGCTCACGGACACATCTGCAAACGAACCACAATTAAGAATGGCAAATTGTTTTTTAGGTAATGGTGAACACCTGCAAGCACCTCCTAGTAAATCAGTCTGTAGGAGAGACATACTGTGGGGATTTCTCTCTCTCTCTCTCTGAGAGGAATTGCTCTTCCTTCCTGAACTGCCCCCATTGTCCAGTAAATTTTGCCAATAAAACAACCATTTTCAAATTAGCAGCATGCCAATTGGAGAGAGAGAGAGAGAGAGAGAGAGAGAACGAACAGCCCTGAGTGAGATGTTCTAGGTTAAACCAGCAGGAAGGATTTGACTCACTGGGGAAAAAAACTAGAAAGCAAACTGCAGAGGTAAAAATATTTCCCACACAATTCAGAGTGCAATCCAATGTCCAATTTGAGCAGTCAGTCCCTTTTCGGGTTGAATCTGCCCCCTTCAGTTTCTCATTTTTCCAATCTTAAGTTTGCCACATTTCCGTATCAGTTTCCAAATTATTATTATTATTATTATTATTATTATTATTATTATTATTATTATTATTATTATTATTATTATTATTTTATTATTATTGGGGGGAGATATCCTCCTGAAAATTCATGCTTTTTCTTAAAATGCACATTTTTGTATCAAATTCTCCATTAAAATGTGTTTTTGTATGTTGGGGCTTTTTTCCCAGATGGAACTCAGTTCTGGCACCTCTCAGGTGGGCGCCATTGCCATTCTAAAAGAACAAGCGAGGCATTCATAGTGAGTTCCAGCACCTCTTTTTCTAGAAAAATAGCACTGTTGTATATTATTTTCACTATTATATGATTTTTATGCACACTTTCTAAGATGCATATTTTTGTACACATGGGGTCACTGCAGAGGATTGTGGGAAATTAAAACAGCAGCTTGCAGATGGAGTGGGCTGGCATGGGGAACGCCACGGCCGGCATCTGTGCAGTTGTTATATGATGCCAGCCTGCAGAAGCCAAGCATGATTGAAACACCTGCACTCCTTCCTTTAGGACTGGAAGAAACCTTGCTGCAGACCTGTGTCAGGAGCCCTTCCAAGAAACTGTATATAACCTTGCAAATCAATCAATTAAATTATCAATAACTGCATGGAAACTGAATTCAATTGACCGGTTTTCAGCCCACAATTCATATACCCTGTGATTAGTAAGCCTTTAAAATGCTACTGTCTTCCAAGTTTTCAACAGCTGTACCTTTAGGCTATCCCAACTCCCCTAGTGCTGTTCAGACTTGTTTACAATCCTAGGTCCTGCATAGGCATTTTCACTAATAAATAAAGCTGTCTGAGCTGCCCTTGTGGCATGCGGTGTGTGAGCTTTCATGCTGCCTCTCATGAGCGGTACATTAAGGTTAATTACAAGATCATTAATTGCATCCCTCCAATACCATAGAGAGGCTTAGTTTTCCCCCATTCCCTGAAGCAATTATGTCAGCAAAGAGCAGCTTAATTGCTTTATTAGAGGCGCGCATGGATGTGTTACAGCCTACAGAGATCTCCAGGTTAGATAAGAGGCAAATATATTAGCAAGGGTCAGAAAGCTGCTCAAAACACACAAGTGGTTCGACTGTAGTTACATTCACCCTTTGCTTTTCTGCTCTTGAGAACAGTGTTCAGGGCTGTAATTCTCTGGTGCAGTGTGGTAACATAAGCACAGTTCATACCCTGTAGTGTTTCAGGGATGTCTGTGTGCCTGAATTTCAGGCCAACTCACTCAAAAGGTTTGCTGCAGAGATTGACAGAAGAAGGGGGTCTTCTAAAACAACAACAACTTGATTGGGACCAAATTGGAGGAAAGTTAACTATGAACCCCCAAATTTGGGATCCTCTCCAAACATGTGCCAAAGTTTTTCAGTTGTTTTGCCAGGACCCAAACTGTGGTGTTTTGCAGCACCCAAATTTGGGGTTTGTGGGCCCCCAGATTGATAGGCAATGAGCACTGAAGGGAAGGAATTGCAATAATACCCTTGGAAAAGGCTATAGCTCCGTATTAGGGCTCCTGCAAAAGATGTTAAGTTCAGTCTCTGGTATTTCCTTGCAGCAGTGGTAGACTTGAGCAGTGATTTTCTTCTGGGGGGGACACAGGGGTACACATACCCCTAAACATTTTGTGAATCTAAGTTGGGCCTCATTGAGGGGCAGTATTTCAATATGTATAGGAAAATGAGAGTACCCCTAAACACACACACACACACACACACACACACACACACACACCAGCCCTCATGCTGCCTTCCAAAAGGCAGGTAAGGAGGTGCCCAGCTTTGGGAAGGAGGCATGAGGGCTCTGGCAGGGTCCTAGAGCCCTTCCATCTCCTTCCCAAATCCGGGAAAGCACTAACTAGGCTTTGGGTAGCAGAAGGGAGGACTGTAGGACCCTGTCTGAGCTTCACGCCCGTATCCTTGTGCATGTATCATCGGGAGGAGGCGTTGCCTAGAACCGCAAAGCTTCAATGGCCGTGATTCCTCTTTGCGCTCAGGAGAAGCCTGTCTTTCATGCTGCACCATGCTGGGCAAGACCCCCTCCAAATGACACACCTCCTTCCAACAACACGCACATGACACACATGCAATGTCACACACGCAACGCAGGTGTGACGTCACACAAGTGATGCATGTGTGATGTCACATGCGCAATGTGACGCTCCAATGCCCTCCAGTCTTCAGCCCAAGGCAGCACCTCTGATAGGAATTGGGCCTTTAGTATTGTGTCACCAAACCTCCGCAATACCCGCCTGTTAATTATTAGCTGTCTTAATGATTTGCTGTCTTTTCAGGGGGTACTGAAGACTTTCCTCTTCTAACAAGCCTTTTATGCTTTCCCACTCTGCATCCATATTGGAATTATTTCTAAGGAGTTTTTATCGTTTCATTCATGGGTGTTTCCAGGGGGTGGGTGTGTAGGGAGAGGCAGCCACCCTCTTAAATCAATAAAAATCAGTAAAGATACATAGCTAACTGAGGTTCTGCCCCTCCCACAAAAGGCCTGCCCCCCCCAAAAAATACCTGGCTATGCCCATGGTTTCGTTGCTTGTTGTTTTCTGCCCTGGGCTCCTTTGGGAGGAAGAGCAAGGTATCAATTTAATAAATAAATAAGTTGCTCCCCTGTGCAGTGCAGGCAGTACAAAGCAGGATAGACTAGTGATCTGGCTCATTCGGTGCAAGGAAGTCTCCGATGTTCTTAGGAACCAGAGGGAAAAGTTGAGGGAGCCCCGGTTGACCCGTGAGCCTGTGGTTCCTTGCCTTTCTTACCTCATCAGCAGCACTGACCAAGAGTCCCAGTGGAAAGATTTTTTAGAAAACCACAGGGCTGAGCGTATGTGACTCAGATACCATCCTTCCTCTTGTTGGTATATATGCTGCCTCAGCTAAAACTGGCATGTGTTCATATTGTGAAACTTGAACTTTCTCAAGAGCTGTTGTGAGTCGTGACTCCTGTCGCACTTTTCATTCTGCTTCGTAATTGGCGCTTTGTTTTATCTTCCCAGCGGGGAGATCGGGCTGAACGCAAAGTGGCTTGCCCAAGGCGGCCCAAATAGCTGAGTAGAGAAACCTGAATCTCCCGCTGTCCAGACCCATGACCCAATCACCTGTTTTTCTCAGAAGTATTTTACGTTTGTTCAGTAATCGCGTTGGTCATGGCTACTGATGCATCAGCACTTTCCACAATACATGGGGGATAGCGTTAATCAGCTTCTGCAGCACAGAGGTGGGCAAAGTGGACTCTACCCCCCCAAGGGTGTTTCGGGAAAGGGAGCAACACCAACAACAGCATGGAATGGAATGTGATGTGATGGGATGAAATGAAATAACATTTACAATCTGGCAAGGAATCCTTCTCTAGGGTGGTAATGAGTGCCTCAGATAATCAAGTGACTCCCATAGGGCCTAAGATCTGCACTGAATAATGTCCAGTGTGGTGTAGTAGTTAAGAGCAGTGGACTCGTAATCTGGTGAACCGGGTTCACGTCTCCGCTCCTCCACATGCAGCTGCTGGGTGACCTTGGGCTAGTCGCACTTCTCTGAAGTCTCTCAACCTCACTCACCTCACAGAGTGTTTGTTGTGGGGGAGGAAGGGAAAGGAGAATGTTAGCTGCTTTGAGACTCCTTTGGGTAGTGATAAAGCGGGATATCAAATCCAAACTCTTCTTCTTCTTCTATTAGCAAATATGCCAATCAGAAAGGCACAACCAGCAGTTATGTACCAATTCAGTATACCCTGGTAACCCATTAGCACTTGAAATTCTACCTATTGGGGGAAGAGTCATAATTCAGTGGCAGAGCAACTGCTTTGCATGTAAAAGGTTCAATCCCCGGCATCTCCAGGTAGCAATGAAACTATCCCCTGCCCAAATCCCTGAACAGCTGCTGCCAGCCAGTGTAAACAGTACTGGGATTTGGGCCAGTGAGCTGACTCAGTATAAGACAGCTACCCACTACAATGGCAAATGTGGAAGATCATAGAATATTGTATTCCTATGATTTTTTTTGGGGGGGGGAGAGAATCATTTTGCCAGCCTCGTTGGCCTTAGTCATTAAAAACCTGTTGCTTCCAGGCATTCAGTTTGTGAGCTGAGTTCACCCCGCATAAAAAGCCCACCTCTGCAAAGCACAGGAACCTGCTCACACAGAGCTCGGAGGCCCATGGCGTCATCTGGATGACGTTTCCTGTTTATATCCTGTCCTCGAGCCTTTGTACCGGTTGGAATTCAGTTCCTGCCAACAGGAAAGCAGAGATAATTCATGCAGGAAGCACTCACGGTGAGGATGAAGCGAGCAGGGCATTGCCCAGGCTTCTTGGTGGGCCAGGATGTGAATAGCTTCTCGACTTCCTTTGTAAAATAAAGTCAAATGTTGATATAAATGGAGCCACTTTCCTCCGACTCAGCCGCCTTTCCCCTTTGATATGAATGAGCCAACAAACACTTTTCAAAACACTTCGCGTTTACCGTAGCTGGTCAAGGCTGCTGCTCACTCGCTGCGGTTTTTGTTCTTTTTAACAGCAGGCACCCTCAAAGGTGCTTCAAGACAGCTTATGCCAACCTGGCACCCTCCAGCTTTTCTGGACTACGATTCCCATCAGCCTAAGCCAGCAGTGCTGGGGAACCTTTTCTCTGTCGAGAGTCCATTCCAGTGTGGTGTAGTGGTTAAGAGAGGTAGTCTCGTAATCTGGGGAACTGGGTTCGCGTCTCCGCTCCTCCACGTGCAGCTGCTGGGTGACCTTGGGCCAGTCACACTTCTCTGAAGTCTCTCAGCCCCACTCACCTCACAGAGTGTTTGTTGTGGGGGAGGAAGGGAAAGGAGAATGTTAGCCGCTTTGAGACTCCTTCGGGTAGTGATAAAGTGGGATATCAAATCCAAACTCTTCTTTAGATGTAGCCTACCAAGAACCACAGACCTTGAGTCAAACTTGGGTACACCAGAAACAAAAGTGGCATTTTGCCACCTCTCTGTCTCTCTCTCTCTCCCTTTGTACGCCACCCCTTTCTCTCTCCTTGCTGCTCCCCTCTGCCCCATTTCCCTTTTTGCCACTCACCTGAATGAGGCTGAAACCTCATCGGCCTCATATTTGGCCAAAGAAAGTGGTTTTTGACCACTGTGCCGTGGCACCCTGGGGTGCCTTGAATGATGGTCAGAGGTGCCACGGGCAAAACTGGCCTCTGTCCCTCTTTCCTTCCCTCCCTCCTCTGATACCCTCTTGCGTCTCTCTCCCAAAGGCTTGCACAGCTGTTTGTTGCAGCAGCCCTGGCTACAAGCTCCCCAGGCGAATGGTGCCTCTGGGGCTGGCAGCGTGAGGAGGCACCTCTTTTTGGAGCGGTGGGTGGCAGCTCAGAGACTGGGGAGGCAGCTGCCCAGAGGACTCCCCAGGAGAGGAGAGAGGAGAGGAGGGAAGACTCCATAAGGGAGGGTGTTCGAAAAGGAGTGAGAGGCTGCCAGCTCTGCAGGAAAGGGGTGGCATAACTGGGCTCCTGAGCCCCACAGGGGTGCCATAGAAAGAATGTAGTTGATCAAGGGAGCCATGAACTCAAAAAGGATTTCTGATCTCTGGATTAGAAACCTTTCACCCACTTTCAGGTCACATACAGACCTACAAAAAAAAATAAATCCAGTTTTTTTAAAAAAAAATATCTGGTTTGGCCCATTGTTATGAGCAAAAGGTAACTGTAGATAAATATTGTTTGGCTTTGCTTCTTAACAGGCTTCTTCTGGAAGAAAGTGTCTGTAGGACACCCTCTGATTCAGCAGATTCTTTTATTTTCACCCTCGAGTTTTTACAGACATAACAGTCTTCAGGGCCAAGCAACACGGCGCGTCGCTTCACATGCTAGGAAGCTCTGAAACACAACAGTTTCCCCACAACTATGTGAAGGGAAGTACCTCTCAAGATATCTATGGAACACAAGTTTACAGGAAATTCTGAAAGCAATTAATCTGGAAAAGTGACCAAGATTTATTTGCGTTAGTGCAGCTGGGGACAGAGGGATTGAAATGGAGAGTCTAGGTTTGAAGGTGCTTGATCACTGGGGTTCCTTTGAACCTTAGCACCAGGGGCTTCTCAATCAGAAAATTGGTATAAATGGCCAAGGGTCCCCAAGATACAGCTTGCTTATTCCTGGTCATCTGCTGCAATTCATTTCCTCTGAATATGGCATTTATTTTTGTATTTAACTTGCAGCCTTGCAGATGCTATTGGACTCCCACCAGCCCAGATATCATGGCTAATGGTCAGGTGTGAGGATGGGAATTGTAGTTCAGCAGCAAGATCATTAATAAGAGAGTTCCTGCCCCCATGATTACGGTCTAAAAGGCATGGCACAAAAGCAAAAAGGATGCAAAAGGAAGACAGAAAAAAATATCAGGCACTTTTCAGAAGGAATGGAAGCATTTCAAAGGGAGAAACAGCTGAACTGATGCGATGCCCTGCTTCCATGAAATGACAAACCTTCTGCTTCTCTTATCTTCAGTGCTTTTTTCTGGGGGGACGCAGGGAGATGCATACCCCAATACATTTTGTGAATCTTTGTACTTTTGTCCATTTACTGAATTTATTTTCCCCGATTTGAACTATAAAATGGTGATTTTCTTGAGTCAAAATGAGAGTACCCCAAACCATTTTTTTTAAAAGAAAAAAAAGCACTGCTTCCCTTAGCAAGTGCCCTGTGAGATAGACACTTAAAACTGTGCACATTTTGTAGTCAAAATGTGTGTGGGAACTAAGACATGTTTGCTAAGAAAGAATCCAGACCGGCCATCTTGTCTGTACATTTTGACAGCTGTCTCTGTCCTCGCAGAGCCATGTGAGATGAAGGCCAACTGAACCCCTCTTCATTTCTGTTGCTACTTAAGGGAAAGGCAGCAAAATCCTAGGGTGTCTGTTGAGTTCTCAGGGATGAACAAAACAGCCCAAGATTCATTAAGAGCTGGCTGAGCCCATCAAGTCGTATATCTCTGTGGCACCAGAGTCAGGTGAGGTGATGTAAGCTGGGACCTGGTGTCTGGATACAGTGGTGGGCCTGATGAGGATGTAGACACTGACCCTCCAAGTGTTCCTATTTAACAGGGACAGTCCCAGATTTACAGAAGCCACCCCAGTTTCTGATTTGATCCCAGAATGTCCCACTTTTCCTTAGGATGTCCCTATTTTCATTGGAGAAATGTTGGAGGGTATGGAGTTATGCAACCCCCGAGCCAAGGAGATAAGTAACTATACAACCTTCAGAAGATGTCTGAAGGCAGCCCTATATAGGGAAGGTTTTTTTAATGTTTAATGTTTCATTATGTATTGATGTATGATGGAAGCAGCCCAGCGTGGCTAGGTATAATTATTATTAATAATAATAATAATTTAATTTAATAGGAAGCCTCTATTTTCATCGAAGAAATGTTGGAAGGTATGTATACACTGAAACTGAATCCTCACAAGATGGAGGCCCTTTGGGTGAATGGTTCCAATGTCTGGGACGTAGGCCAGTTACCTGTTCTGGATGGAGCTGCACTCCCTTTTGGGGACGCAGGTGGCACTGTGGTCTAAACAACTGAGGCTCTTGAGCTTGCCGATTGGAAGGTTGGCGGTACGAATCCCCGCGACGGAGTGAGCTCCTGTTGCTCTGTCCCAGCTCCTGCCAGCCTAGCAGTTTGAAAGCACACCAGTGCAAGTAGATAAATAGGGACCGCTACAGCGGGAAGGTAAACGGTGTTTCCATGCACTCTGGTTTCTGTCACAGTGTTCTGTTGCATCAGAAGTGGTTTACTTATGCTGGCCACAAGACTCGGAAAGCTGTCTGTGGACAAACACCGGCTCCCTCAGCCTAAAAGCGAGATGAGCGCCGCAACGCCATAGTTGCCTTTGATTGGACTTAACCATCCAGGCATCCTTTACCTTTTACCTTTACCTTGCACTCCCTCTGAAAGAACAGGTCTGTAGACAGGGATAGCTTGTCTACAGTGGTCTATGCACAGGAAATCCTGAGGCTGGATTATTGCAATGCGATCTTGCATTTGGTGCAGAAACTGCAGCTAGTGCAGAATCACTAGTACAGCTTGTGATCTATCTTTCATCAGCAGCATATAGCACTGGTGCTGAGGGAACTGCACTGGCTGTCAGTATGCTACTGGGCCAAGTTGTTGGTGTACAAAGCCCTAAACAACATGGGAGCAGGATTTCAGAAAGTTCACCTTATTCCCTATATCCCTGCCACACAGAGCTAATGTGCTTTGCACAGGCAGTTTAGGAACTGCCGCTCTTCCTGGATTGTGGGTCCTTACAAAAAATAAAATCAGTATTATGTAGTTCTTTGTAAAGATCCTGTGCTAGGGAAAAATAAAAACAATTCCTATTATTATAATGGTGGTGGTGGTTGGTTGCTAGCGGAGTGTCTCTCAACGTAAGAACAGGTAGATGTTGGGAATAGCACTGAGGTTTTGGCAAAACATTTTGTGAATACAACAAATCCAAAATAAGACATTTGCTTTGAGATCACTACTTTGGGCGACATAAAACGGAGACTGGAAAGGAAGAGAGCTCTGTGTTTGCAGAAGCATAACTGAGACCAGATTTTTTTGGACAAAAATGCTTCTAACTGGTGGCAATGCACAAAGAAATGAAACACGTGGTGCCATTTTCTCTTTGTAGGACTGGAAGCATAATATAGGTTCGCAGATCACGTTGAATCTGGAATTAATAAAGACACTGAAGTTGGACCTCTCTCTCTCTCCCTGTTTGACAAGATGCCTTGGTTTTCAACAGAAGCATGTTATAACAAGGCCATCTTATATTTTCCCTCAGCCAAGGTTTCCCTGGAGCAAATGGCAGGGTGAAATTTGGCAAGAAGGATAATCATCTAGGCTGCCGTCCTACCCCAGTTACATGACAGTAAGCTTCATTACACTCAGCGGGTCTTCCTTCTGAGGAGACATCTACAGTGGTACCTCAGGTTACAGACGCTTCAGGTTACAGACGCTTCAGGTTACAGACTCCGCTAACCCAGAAATAGTACCTCGGGTTAAGAACTTTGCTTCAGGATAAGAACAGAAATTGTGCTCTGGCAGCACGGCAGCAGCGGGAGGCCCCATTAGCTGAAGTGGTACCTCAGGTTAAGAACAGTTTCAGGTTAAGAACGGACCTCCAGAACGAATTAAGTTCTTAACCCGAGGTACCACTGTATATGTCTGCATTATATTGTTAACCCTAATATTCAAGTAAGGGAAATCCAGAATGGGGACCATATCTTGCCCTTCACCTCAGGCAGCAAACTGTCATGGACTAGCTCTGAGAAGCAAAGCTAAACCTTTGTTCTAGAAGCTTCCCCCTTCTCCCTCCCCTCAGCCCATCTCCAAGCTCTTTCCAGGAGCTACTGTATAGCACTTTGTGTTCTGGGCTCGCGATCCCTGTCTAGACACTGCCCAACAATGAACTGAGGTATCTTCTGTTTTTCAATGTGCCCCGTTGTCAGATGGGCTTTGCCTTCATTCAGTAGCTGTTTATTTTTCTTTCTGCTCCTCTCTGCCAAACAGGCTACCTTTTTTTCCTCCTCCTCCCCCTCACATATCATGGTTCCCTTGGGTTAGCAAGGCTGGTTTTATTGGCAACGTATCGTAACCAAACTGTGCTCATCATGTCAGATTGAGCAAACACCCCGCTTTCGCCTGCAGACTCTTCCTTCGAGGGGACGCTTTGGCTTACTGTCTTCCGAGGGCGGTTTGCTTGAAGATGGTTTGCAGCACAGAAGATCAATCATATACCTGCTCCACAAACCACTTGAGCCAAAGTGGGCAGCTTATAGCCTGCATGTTATTTATGTGGATGGAGTCCCAGTTGGTTTTAGCGGAACAAGATGTTTAACGCCAGAATCCCGACTACCTGAAATGGGCTACAAGCAACGTAAAAAGAAAACCCGCTCCTTCACAAATAAATAATGCGCTAATGATTGCCATATGCCTTCTCTGGCACACTCCCCGCCCCTTGCACTGGAGATAACATTAAAAATAAAAAAAATACAAAGAGGAAGCTTCCTTATACTAAGTCAGACCATTGGTCTATCTCCCCCCACAACCCCCTGGTTTTAATATACGTATGTGTTTTCTTTTTGTGTGCATGTGTATAAGTTGCATTGAGCTGCTTGTGGCAAAGAAGCGACTAGTATATTTAAGCATGAGACTCAGCTACATTAGTAAAAAATAACAAAAAAACCAGCGTTTTGAATGCGTTATAAACATGCAACACCAGATGGCGCTGGAGAGCAAAGAAAAAATTCTATGTGATTTTACACAGCGGTTTTTTCTTTTGCTATAACAATTTAATTTCTGACTTAAGTGGTCCCCCCCTCATGCCCTGTGTGTAGATCCACCTATGATAATAATCTAGCTAAGTATTGTCCACACTGACTAGCAGTGGCTCTCTAGGGCATCAGACAGGAGTCTTTCCCAGCCCTACCTAGAGATGCCAGGGACCTTCTGCATTCAGAGCAGAAGGCTATGCAAGGAGGGACTACATGACAAACATCACGTGCAGTTTGGCCCTAAGAGAGATACCTACCCTAAGGAGACCTCCTTCCTTGGTGGTTTTTAAGCAGAGCTTGGATGGCCACCTGTCATCATGGTTTGGTTAAGATTCCTGCACTGCAGGGGGTTGGACCTTTGGGTCCTTTCCAATTCTACAATTCACAAGATTCTTACATAATTTTCATAGCAATCTTGCCATTGCCTTGTCCCACCTAGTCCATCCAACAGTGGTTTCAAAAACATTTAAAATATGTTTTTTAAAAAAGACATAATTTACCGGTACCTTCTGTGCTGACCAAATTCTGGTGCTTGATTTGGCTTCTACAGGTTGCCTTAGGAGGGCTGCCTCTGTAAATACTCTCCTCCCCCTCTTTTTTATGTTAACAGAAAGGAGAATTTATGTTCATACACCTACTTTCCTCACATAAAAAAATCTTAGGGCTGAGCCTTATAAGGAACCTGGTTTCCAGAAATGGAAAATTGGGGGGCGGGGGGGAAAGGGACAGTGGAGTCAGAATAAGACCATTTCTGCAGTGTAGATTTAAAGCAGTATCATACCACTTTAAACAGTCGTGGCTTCCCCGCAAAGAATTCTGGGAACTGTAGTTTGGTTAAGGGTGCTGGCAATAGCCACTCTGCAGTGGTGTAGCGTGGGGGGTGCCAGGGGTGCCGGCCGCACCGGGCACAACATTGGGGGGGGGGCGCGTTTGGCCGGCCCTTCGCAAGACAAAAGTCCATAGGGAAATCTCCGGGACAGCAGGGAAGCGCAGCGCGTCTTCCCCACTGTCCTCGGACCTCCTCCGAAGCCTGGCGGTGGGGCAGAGAGACCTCCTCCCACCGCCAGGCTTCGGAACGATGCTCCGAAGCCTGGCGGCGGGAGGAGGGCTCTCTGCCCTACCGCCAGCCTTCGGAAGGCTGCTCTGAAGCCTGGCGGCGGGAGGAGGGCTCTCCGCCCCACTGCCAGCCTTCGGAAGGCTCCTCCGAAGCCTGGCGGTGGGGCGGAGAGACCTTCTCCCCGCGCCAGCCTTCGGATGGCTGTCCTGAAGACTTGTGGTGGGAGCAGTGGCGTAGCGTGGGGGGTGCAGGGGGGGCCTGCCGCACCTGGCACAACATCTGGGGGGGCGCGGAAGAGACTTGAGTGCTAAAATCCACGGGTTAGGGGGCGCAAATTACTTGCCTTGCCCTGGGTGCTGAGAACCCATGCTACGCCACTGCCACTCTGTGTGGGGTAAACTACAATTCCCATGATTTTTTTTTTGGGGGGGGTAGCTCATCAGTCACCTGCACTGGACTTGAGTACCTTTCTATTCTCCCAAACACAACAAACTCACTGGAGTATAGAAGTGGGCATTTCATCGGCTGAGAAGCCATGCCAGGGACAGAGCTTAAGGCTACTGAGAGGCAAGGTAAAGAAGATAAACACGCCCAAAGCAGGCATTGCTCCCTTCCAAGGCCAGATCTCTTTCAGGGATTAGGCCGGCTTGTGGTCATTTGAGTCATGTGTTTACTTAGTTATCACTGTGTTGGCCAAGGATAAACAAATCTCGGCAGGCTTCATTTACAGGACGGGACAGAAAAGCAGGTCATTCTAAACAAGCCAAGGGAACTTGGGATCGGGCAGCTGCAATGGCATGCCTTGCAGGGGCATTGAAATCATTGCAGTTCCTCCAAAAAACACAGAAAGTGGGATGTTGGTACACATATGGTGCAGCTCATCCGATGACCAGCAAAATTATTATTATTATTATTATTATTATTATTATTATTATTATTATTATTATTATTTTATACCCCGCCCATCTGGCTGGGTTTCCCCAACCAACTATTAAAAACAACACAGCGTCAGACATTAAAAACTTCCCTAAACAGGGCCGCCTTCAGTTGTCTTTTAAAAGTAAAAGCTAAAAGCAAGGGAGTACAGTGGTACCTCGAGTTAAGTACTTAATTCGTTCCGGAGGTCCGTTTTCAACCTGAAACTGTTCTTAACCTGAAGCACCACTTTAGCTAATGGGGCCTCCTGCTGCCGCCGCGCCGCCAGAGCACGATTTCTGTTCTCATCCTGAAGCAAAGTTCTTAACCCGAGGTACTATTTCTGGGTTAGTGGAGCCTGTAACCTGAAGCGTATGTAACCTGAAGCGTATGTAACCTGAAGCATATGTAACCCAAGGTACCACTGTACACACTGAATAATTGGTTTTGCCCACCCTGCATTGGGTTGCACCCTACTGATTTGGGTTTTATGGGTGGGGTTCTTGTTTTCCTCCCCTCCCTGTTTCAATTTTGCTTTTTAACGGGACCTTCTGTTGCGTGGCAGGTAAGAAATGCAAAAGATTATAGGATCATAGAATTGTATGATTGCAAAGTTGGAAGGGACGGACCACAAGGGTTATCTAATCCAACCCCCTGCGATGCAGGAATCTTTTTGCACAACGTGGGGCTCAAACGCACAACCGTGAGATTAAGAGTGATGATGATGATGTAACACTGGAGCAGTGGCGGACCTACATTTGGGGGGCCATGAAGCTTGAACTGTTACGGGGGGGGGGTGACCTTCGCAACCAGCAACAAGGTCTGGATAACCATTGTTCTCTTCTTCGATGGGGTTGCCTTTACAATACCAGTGCTGCTGACTCTCAAACTTTGCAATTGTTTTTTTGTTAATTGTTTTTATTAAAGACTTTCTTTGGTTACAAGAGTCCATACAGCGTTTCTGCTTTCAGTCCACAGAGTTCTTTTCTGCAGATCATTCAAACGTTGGGACTGTTGAAATACATACAACAGAAAATTAATCAATTTGAGTCGTGTGACTCCCAATTGCATCCACTAGACCCACTTTTTAAAAGCAAGGTGGACTAATGTCGCTCCTGGGCCCCCTCTGGGATTAGGAGTCCTGAATCTTAAGCGTCATTTGTTTCATATTAGATCCATTGCTGTACTAGAGCCACTCTGGGAGCAGCGATGGCAGCACAGAACTGGCAGCAGGGTACCTGCTCACGATGCAGCACAGATCTTGCAAAATTCACAACTCAAAAGACCAAACATAGCCTCTAGCCACACACTGTGGCCTGACAGTGGTGCATTTTGCCTCTTTCATTGCCTGCTTGGCACTGCGACTGTCCATTCAATGGCGCAATTCATGGCTGGTGAATTGCCATAGAGTGGTACCTCAGTTTTCGAACATCTTAGAACCCGAACAACTGGGAACCCGAACACTGCAAACCCGGAAGTAGGTGTTTCATACTTTGCCCCAGAAGCCGAATGTGCTCCTGAGCTTCCGTTTTCACTGTTCCACAGTTAATTTGAGAGTCCCCCCCCCATCAAAATTAAGGCTTTTCCCCTCCCATTTGTAATCTTGAGCAGCCCCCACCCCCATCGTAATTAAAACCTTCTGTTTCTGACTGCAGTGTTCTGAGGTGACATTTGATGCTTTTGTTTTTGCTGTTTTTTTGAGTTTTTGTTTGTGTGGCTTTTTCATTTTTTGTGACTGTGGCTTGTTTTTCGTTTTATGATTGACTGATTGATTGATTGATTGATTGTGTGACTGCGGAAATGGATAAAACCCCCCCATCCAAACAATGACTGTCATCAGTGCAGGTAAGAATTTTTTTTACCTTATTTTACTTTCTATCATCTACAATACTGTCTTAATTATTTTATAGTACAGAACATTGATTATTGCTTTCATTTTATGGATCAATGGTCTCATTAGATAGTAAAATTCATGTTAAATTGCTGTTTTAGAGGTTGTTTTTAAAAGTCTGGAACGGATTAATCCGTTTTGCATTACTTTTTATGGGAAAGTGTGCCTTGGTTTTGGAACGCTTTGGTTTTGGAACGGACTTCTGGAACGGATTAAGTTTGAGAACCAAGGTACCACTGTATTAATTTTGGTGGACCATAGTTCAGTGGCAGAGCTTCTGCATGCAAAAGATCCCAGGTTCATTGCCTGGCTTCCCTAGCCAGTGCCCAAGGCGGTAGGCCCCCTAAGCTAGTTATAAGGCAGCTTCTAGTTCATACGCTGATGATCCTCCAACTCTACAATTTCATGATTGTATAAGTTCTGCAGGTCTTGCCAGTGCCTGAGTAAAATGCACCTCTGACTCACAGGCTGGACAGTCCTCAGTCTAGCTAATATCTGCATCTCGATCAGTTACGCTCAGCGCAGTATATACTGCAGGGATCCGCGCGTAGGCTCTCGCATACTTATTTCACTCAACGCAAATTGGAACAGACATGACGGAAATAAGAAGGCGCAGCTGTGGTTCACCTTCTTATTTACTGAGCGCTTGCTTTTTGCCCAGATGTTCCCATGCTGAGAAAATGCGGAGAAGCACAGCTCATAGGAAATACAAGGAAATACTTGCAAATGCTTTACATGCGTGAGGTTGTGTTACCATGAATGCACGTCCAAAGGGCTGACGGTTGTGAAACAAACCACACTTGACGTCATCAGCGGCTTCGAAGAAGAGTACATTTCTCTCCCTGCTCCTGCCCAACACACACCAATATCCCCAGAGATCCACAAAGCTGGATGGCCGTAGTTTTTTTCTGAACGCTTAAAGGAACCCAGCCTGCTTATAAGCAAGCTATCAACCTTGTGCAATCTTTAGCTGGAGGGAGAAACATCTCATCTGTTGTGTACTAGCAGAAAGGGGGGAGAAGTCAGTGAGCTGCTGAATCTCTACTGCCAGCTGGTGGCATCTGTGGAAGTAAGGACACTAAGTGTCACACAGGATTGGGCCTCTGTTCCAACAAGGCTATAGGATGCACTAGGTAGATTCTCTAATTAAAAACCAGAAGTTGTCTTTCAGCTGCATTCCACAGTCTATTTATTTAGGCATCAATTGCCCTTCACCAAATTATCCCAGAATGGAGCATGCACAGCATGTTATGGTGCCTATATTAAAACCAAGGCTGTGCTCACATTACTGGCTCCAAACACAGCTAGGGCATCCTTTTTCTCAATTTGGATGGATGCCGGTTGTGTGGGGAGAAAGAACTCAAAACTTGGGCTGTGTACACATCCCCATTTGCTTCAGCCCCTGTTCACTCCCACCAGCGGTGTCTGCAGCCAAGGACACATGCCACGAGCCAAAATCCATATCTATCCTGTAGTTTCTTGAGAAATACTTCTGTTTGATGTGTTTCCCCTCAAACCAGCTTCGATCTAACTAAGAAACTTTAGCCACATTCACTTTGTACTTTAAGATGGTGTGTGCATTTCAGAGAGCCGTTGCACATGTGCAGATGACAACTTTGTGAGTAGTTTTTTTATGGGGGTGGGTGGGTGGTTTGTAGGGGCAAGGAAACCAAAAGGGTCATGAGCATTGATTCAAGTCACCCTGCCTCCTCTCTGACACAAACAACACTGCACAAATGCAGCTTGACACAACCCTCGCTGTGTTTTAAGCCACTCATGTGAACATATCCCATAGGTGTTAAAGGCAGGATAATAACTGTTGGGTCTCCCACTGAAATAAATGGAGTTAACAGGATTTCACAGCTTTGTACATTTCAACAATTATACAGAACAACATATGCCTTTAGCATGAAAACATTGAGGGTTTTAAAAAAAAGTTACTGTAGTTTAGCTGAGTAGCACTTAGCCTTGTTCTATGGAACTACTTTAGCAGTTAATCAATTTCCCCGTGGTCCATCAGAATAATCTAAATTGATCAATGCACCAGACAATATTTTTCTGGGATTAGGCTATCAAGGAACATCTTACAATTCTTATCAACGAAAGTCCTCTTCAGGTGAATGAAAAGGTTTAATAAGGAAAACAAATAGGAAAACAAAAGCATTCCTGCACTTTTATTTGGGAGAGCATTTCTTCTCCATTTCCTAAAGTGGTTCACAGGTGTCAGCAAGCCCAAAGGGAAACCCAGCCAGATGGGCGGGGTACAAATAATATATGATGATGATGGTGGTGATGAATGAAGACTACGAAAGCAGTTGGAATTCTATGGGAACACACATGCCATTCTGATGCATTGAAAACAAAATGAATGAAAAGGTTTAATAAGGAAAACAAATAGGAAAACAAAAGCATTCCTGTCCACCCCCTGAACACTTCTATTTGGGAGAGCATTTCTTCTCCATTTCCTAAAGTGGTTCACAGGTGTCAGCAAGCCCAAATGGTAATTGATTTCCTATCTTTTCTCTGGGATGCAGTGCATTTGGGGCAGAGCTGGGATGGAGAAGATGTACACGCTCAGCTCTTTTGCAAGTCCCCGGGTTCCTCTTCTTGGCTTCTAAGATACGTGCACTCCTTGCGCAGGGCCTGAGAGCCAGTACAGGTGCTTCATCTGCGTAAGCGAGTCCTTGCTGGGACATGGAACTGATGAAGCAAATGATGTTGGGCCAAAAGCTGTCTGGACATCACTCAGCTTCTCCCCACGAGCCAAACGATACCTGCCAATTTCCAGCCCGAGCTGGAGCCTTTCCTGCGCAGTGGTGTGCAGATGCAGGCAAGAGGGGATAACGGTGCAAAAGAGCAGATCTGAATGTCTCACTTCTGTTCGCTGCCAATTCTTTCTTGGCTCCAGGGCTGCGATCCTTGCTTTGCAAGCTAAATCGGTGGTTTCCGAACCAAGGCTGCAGAAGAGCCAGTTATCAGCAAACAGCGGGTTTTGGGGGGAATGTTTGTGGCTTCGTGGTAGAGCACAAGCTTGGCATCCAAAAATTCCCAGCTTCAGACCCTGGCATCTCCAGGTCGGAGTAGGAATGCCCCCTGCCTGGAACCCTGGAGAGCCACTGCCTCCTCTTCATCGATAATACTGAGCTATTATCATTATTTATTAGACTTGCCAGTCATTTGTTGCACAGAGGCAACTTACAACATTTGGACAAATGTGCTATAATATTGGCACGTTTCTGCAAAGAGGCATGCAATTCATGTATATAAATTTTAAAGAACGGCAGATGATGACAATGGCAGTGATGATTACCAGCAGGTGCTAGGTCAGGTTGGAATGATTTAAAATACAGAATTAAAAACAGAGAAAACTGATTGCCGTCACAGAGATTGGGCGGGCCCAGAAAACACATGTCTCAAGTGTCAAAGGCCAGGGTAAAGGATAACTCTGCTGGATCAGAACAAAGATTCATCTAGTCTTGCATTCGGCTCTTACAATGGCCACTGGGAGCCCCCCAGGCGGGATATGATTGTAACAAGACTCTCCCCTCATGTATAAGGTATAAGGAAGCTTCCTGTGTCCCTAAACAAGAAAAAAAACTTGCATTCCAGAATGAAATATTCTAGCATCGCCCATTGCCTAGTCTCTACTTGTGGTTATCTGGGGTTTTTTAAGTGGGGAAGCATTCAAAAATGTTATTCTCCTCTGGCAACTTTCAGTGATCTGTTCTGCCTGTCTGTTCTGCCACCTTGGTATTCTATCACTGCATTCTGCTGTGTGCATAGACCAGGCTGAATGTTTATCAGTAGTTTTAGAATACTCTTACTCCACTTTCTAGTCCCCAGAGCCTCTGAAAACAGCAAATATTTCATAACAAAACCACAGTCAAGCCATTAAGAAGAGAAATAACATGGGCCCCATCTGCACTGTACAATTAAAGCATTGCCATACCACTTTAAGCAAGCATGGTTTCCCCCAAAGCATCCTGGGAACTGTAGTTTGTTGTGGGTGCCAAGAGTTGTTAGGAGGTCCCTGTTCTCCTCAGAGAGCTACAGTTCTCAGAATTGCCTGGGAAGAGTGATGATTGTGAAAGCGCTCTGGGAATTGCAGCTCTGCCATAGGTTCGTGTCACATGTTGTTTTTGTTTTTATTAGTTTTCATTAAAAAAAGTCTTGTGTTACAAAACAAACAGATAAACAAGGGGAAGTACATATAGTCTTTAGGTCATATGAGACACTATTGTCATTAAACTATGGAACTCCCGTAGTGATAGCCACTGCCACCTTGGATGTTGCTGTTGTTGTTTGTTGTTTAGTCGTGTCCGACTCTTCGTGACCCCATGGACCAGAGCACGCCAGGCACTCCTGTCTTCCACTGCCTCCCGCAGTTTGGTCAAACTCATGCTGGTAGCTTGGAGAACACAATCCAACCACCTTGTCCTCTGTCATCCCCTTCTCCTTGTGCCCTCTTTCCCAACATTAGGGTCTTTTCCAGGGAGTCTTCTCTTCTCATGAGGTGGCCAAAGTATTGGAGTCTCAGCTTCAGGCCACCTTGGATGGCTTGGACCAATTCACGAAGGAGAAGGCTATCAACGGTTACTAGCCATTATGGCTATTCTCTGCCTCCATGGTGGAATACCAGTTGATAGAAACCCCAGGAGGGGAGAGTGCTCTTGTGCTTATGTCTAGCACCAAGATGCTGGACTTGATGGGCCAATGGCCTGATCCAACAGGCTCTTCTTACGTTCTAGGGCTCACTTGGAACTGTCCTCTGTGGTTCAGGACTTCCTAAGAGAAGACTCTCAACCCTTGTTGCCCTTGTGCCGTAAGCTTCAACAGGCCTGCCTATCCAAGTCCTCTCAAAGGAAATGTTATTTCCCTCCACCGAAGACTCCGCTATGCACTAAGGATCTGTTTTCTGGCAGGTCTTGAGTCAGACAGCTTGTAAACTCAAAGCAGGTTGATTTCATGTTTTCCTCAGGCAGCTTCGAGTCACGGATAATTCATTAGCTACACATCCTTAATTAAAATGCTGCCCAGCAGGCTAAACAGGCCTGGAAATTGGCCAAATGGCCAAATGTTCACCCCTGGCTTGGTCAGGCCAAACACCAATGTGGCTTGCATTTGTGATCTGGCAGCATTTGCCTTCTGCAGGCTGGGATGCTGCTTGTGTGTGTGTATTTGGGGGGGGGGGCTGCCAGCGAGATCCTTCAGGACGTGGCAGGACTCTGTACGCTAAACAAAGGAATAGGAAAGCCACTGAGAAGAAGCTGTGGTTGGGTGAGACCAATAGTATGAAGAGAGCCAGTGTGGTGGAGTACAGAAAGTGTCAACCTTGAACCAGGAAACCCGGGTTCAAATTCGCTTTTCAGACACCCAGCTTGCTAAGTGATCTTGCAGCAGTCACTACCTCTAACCGGATGATAATTTCATATCTGATTAAGCCACAGTTAGCTACATCAAAACAGGATGCTTTTAGATCCACTTGAAAAGAGGTGGGATGGTATCTTGTTGTTGTTGTTTAGTCGTTTAGTCGTGTCCGACTCTTTGTGACCCCATGGACCAGAGCACGCCAGGCACTCCTGTCTTCCACTGCCTCCCGCAGTTTGGTCCAACTCATGTTTGGTCAAACTCATGCCCCTTCATGGATCACTGCCTTGCCATGGCGAAGGGGCTTGAATAACTCAGAGAAGCTATGAGCTATGACGTGCAGGGCCACCCAAGATGGACAGGTCATAGTGGAGAGTTTTGACCAAACGTGATCCACCTGGAGCAGGAACCGGCAAGCCACTCCAGTATCCCTGCCAAGAAAACTCCATGGACAAAGACAACAGGGATGGTATCCTGCCCTGTCCCAAATGACTTCCACCCAAGTTTTCTTAAAGAACTGAAATTTGAAACTGCTGACCTTCTAAAAAAAATATGTAGCTTGCCTTCTAAGATCAGTCTCCATACCTGAGGACTGGAAAGGGGCCACTGCAGCACTAGTTTTTAAGGAAGAGGTCCAGGGGGTAATTTGGGAAATTACAGGCTGGTTAAGTTAATATCTGTTTCAGGAAAACTAGTGGAAAGTATTATTCAAGGTAGAATTGCCATATCATAATGCTGTCTTACAAATCCGTGGTGGGACTGAACTTGGAATGCTGTGCAAAGTTCTGATCACAACATCTCGAAAAAGATATTGTAGAACCGGAAAGAGTTCAGAAAAAAGCAAGCTGTAATATTAGTATTTGGATGGGGTGAACCAGTCAATATAGTGTACTCAGACTTCCGAGAAGCTTTTGATAAAGTTCCTCATCAAAGACTCCTAAATAAACTTAGCAGTCATGGAATAAGAGGGCAAATTTTATTATGGATTAGTAGCTGGTTAAAAAACAGGAGCAAAGAGTAGGAATCAATGGCCAGGTCTAACAATGGAGACAAAGAGGGTTCCCCAAGATCAGTACTGGGACCTGTGCTTTTAAACTTGCTCATAAATTACCTGGAGTTGGGAATGAGCAATGAAATGTTCAAGTTTGCTGATAACATTGAATTGTTCAGACCAGTAAAAGCTGGGGAGCTCTGAAAGACTCTCTCCAAACTGGGTGAATGGGCATTTAAATGGCAAGTGCAATTGAATGTAAATACAGTCGTACCTTGGAAGTCGAACAGAATCCGTTCTGGAAGTCTAAAGTCAAAGCTCCTGCAGCCAATCAGAAACCGTGGAAGCCCTGTCAGACGGTTGGGTTCAAAAAGAATGTTTGCAAACCGGAACACTCACTTCTGGGTTTGCGGCGTTTGGGAACCAAATCATCCAAGTTCCAGGGCATTTGGGAGCCAAGGTACGACTGTAAGTGAAAAGTGATGCACATCAGGGGGGGAAATAATATAATTTCACATATGTGTTCATGAGATCTGAAATGTTAGTGACTGACCAGGAACAGGAGATTGGAGTCATAGTGGATAGCTCAGTGAAAATGTTAAGCCAGTGTAGCAGCTATTTAAAAAGGTGAATGTTATGCTAGGGATCACTGGGGAAAGGCCTGAAAATAAAACTGCCAATATCGTAAGGCCGTTATAGAAATCAATGACATGGCGACGCTTGGAATAATTTGTGCCGTTCTAGTTGCCTCACCTCAAACAGGACATGGAAAGGGTTAAGAATAGAGGAGCCAAAGGATTAAGAGGATGGAACAGATCCCTTATAAAGAAAGGATACAAGATTTGGCATCTTTTAGTTTAGAAAAAAAGGTGAGATGGAAATTTACAAAATTACGTATGGTGAGCAGAAAGTAGAGAGAGATTTTATTTCCATTCTCACAATACTAGAAGACCAAGAGCTTCCAATGAAATTGAATGTTGGAAGATTCAGGAGTGATGCATTCAGGGCCACAGCTTAGTGGTAGAACACCTTCTTTGCATGCAGAAGGTCCCAGGTCCCCAGCATTTCCAGACAGGGCTGGGGGAGACTCCCCACCAGAAATCCCAGAGAGCTGTTACTGCTCAAGGTAGACAATACTGAGCAAGGTAGACCAAGGGTCTCACTCTGCATAGGGCAGCTTCCCACGCTCCTATGACAAAACAAAAGCAGTAGTATTTCAATGTGCACTGTATACACATCTGTACCTGGAGTTGCCAGGGATTCAACCTGGGGACCTTTTGCACGCAAAGCATCTGTTCTGCCAGGGAAGGCAGAGGCCCTCCCTCGTTCTTGTTTATTGTTTTGTGCATTGTACAGGTGAGTCCTGTAAGGGAAAGAGGCTCAGGGACTAAACCCTGGTGAAGTGTGGTTCCAATTAAGCACTACAGAGAGAGCCCACTGACCATCCTACCACCAGCTGGTGTCAACGTGGTGCAGCGTGCAGACTGTCGGGCTACTCGTGAGGAGGCCCAGATTCAAATCTGTGCTCAGCCTCAAAGCTTACTTAGCGACCTTGAGTCGGTCACTATCTCTCAACTTAACCTACCTCACAGGGTTGTTGTGAGGAAAAATGAGGGTGGGAAAACAGTGTATGTTGTTTTGGACGAATGGTGGGATATGCATTTATTATTATTATTATTATTATTATTATTATTATTATTATTACTACTACTACTACTATTTCAATTTATACACTGCCATTTATCAAAAGATCGCAGGGCGGTGTACAACATTAGAAACACATTACAAAACATCAGTGATAAAAAAACAGAATAAAAACATAGTAAAAAGCAGCCTGACAGACAGCCTAATATTAAAATAAACACAATAATAGCAGTTCTCTCCTCCACACTTTTATAGGCCATAGATTACTTAATAGCCATAGGCCTGGGTAAAGAGGAATGTTTTTGCCTGGTGTCTAAAGACGTGTAATGATGGTGCCAGGCGAGCTTCTCTTGGGAGAGCATTCCACAATCAGGGAGCCACCACAGAAAAGGCCCTCTTCTCTTGTTGCACCCTCCAAACCTCTCTGGGAGTGGGGGCAGAGAGAAGGGCCTCAGTTAACAAGCACAGGGTATAAATAATAAACCCTCCTCCACATAGAGAGATCCATCAATATGCATCCCCACAGCACAGGGTAGCTAATGTGGATGTGTGCGTATACCAGGGGTAGTGAACCTGTTGCCTTCCAAGTGCTGATGGACTACAAGGCCTTACTGACTGGGGCTGATGATGGGAGTTGGACACCAACAAAATCTGGAGGACCACACATTCCCCACTCCAGATGGAAATGTGATTATATATATTTATATTTCAGTCTGGAGTGGGGATTCTGTGGCCCCCCCGGATGCTGTTGCCCTCCGACTCCCATCATCAGCCGCAGCCAGTACAGCCGATGCTCTAGAGTGATGGGATTTGTAGTCCATCAGCATCTTTGGTGGGGGGGGGGGGCACAGATTCCCCACTCCAGACTGAAATACGTATTTCAATTTCTCTCTCTCTCTCTCTCTCACACACACACACACACACACACGCTGTAAATGTAAGGGCACATTGCAACAAGTGTTTTCTACGCGTCTCGTGCGCAGCTTGACTTCCTAAAACAGTAATTTAGCTCTCGCAACAGTTTTATGTGACTTGAAAGCAGCTCCCTGGTGCAAGACAACCCCCCTTATATTTCTCATTTATCTGGCGGCTGCCGATGTACGGGCAAGCTGCTTTTCGCAGAGCCGCCTGCTTAGATTTCCAACAGGGCAGCTGTGGGCTCAGGATCTGTCTCCTTGTGCCCCAGTTTGTTAGGGGCTCATGTTCCGCTTTGGGACTCGGGACGACAGACCGCGGTGGGCAGGGTGGAGGAGGCAGCGGTGGCGGTGGCGGCGGCAGCGGGAGGGAGGGAGGGCATTACATGGGAACTGGTTACATTTCCAGCTTTTTTCCCTTTTCTTTCCTTTTCTTTCCCCCCTTTTTGCTAATGAGAACTCCAAATGTCCGCGGTGGGCTGTTCTCAGCATGGAGCTCTCAGCAGCGAAGACAGCCAGGGCCATTTTAATCATTTCCAGATTTGAGTGGGAGGTCAGGGCCCTGGGGTGCCGCTCCATGTCAGTTTTATAAACACTGCAGTTTTTCCAGATGGTCACTGGCTCCAGCCTGGCTAGCAGGTTGATTGGGCCAGACCAAAATAACAACAGGTGGAGAACAGGCCATGGCAGCTTCACACTATCTCCTTTTTCCATCCATTCCCCCTGAAAGAGGTTTTTTTTCACCCTGGAAAAAAAAATGGAAAGGGGAGGAGAAAGCAATTACAGTTGCTGGGGCAAATCCACGCTGGATGTGAAATACAGGCACACACCTTTATACCGGGACGCTACAGGCCTGATGCTCCGGACTACCCCATGTTATCTTGCTTTATAGATAGGGGGCCATTTTCATCTGGGAAATTGTCCACTGTCACCAGTGGAAGTTGCCCATAGCAGTGGTCTGCGTGTTTGGCGACTGTAGTGCAGGAAGTAAGCACTGAATTCCACCCCCTTCCCAAACACGGTGGTTTCGAGCCTGACACACACACCCTTTTCACCGCAGCGGATATTTGCAATTTCAAAATCAGGTGCGTTTAATAGCAATCTCACAATGAACAATGGGTCCGGTTTGGGGGTAAGGAGAATGAAGCTCACTGAAACCACCCTCCCCCCCCCCCGAAAACAATGCAATGAATCACCTGCTTCCTTAATGGCAGGCTCTTGGTTTTAGGGAGGCTGATGACGGAGTGCAAAATTCCCTTGTGATGTAAAGGCATTGTTTACCAACCATGCAGTTGTGTTCATGGGAGCATATTGTGGCTACTCTGCATGCGTGTGAAGGGGGACTTTGTCCGCTTCAGTTAAGGCAATGTTTCTACATGGAAAGTAGACATAGTACAGTCGTACCTTGGAGGTCGAATGGAATCCGTTCCAGAAGACTGTTCGACTTCCAAAACATTCAGGAACCAAAGCGTGGCTTCCGATTGGCTGCAGGCAGCTTCTGCAGCCAATCAGAAGCCTCAGAAGCCCCGTCGGAAGTCCGGGTTCCAAAGAACGTTTGCAAACCGTAACAATCACTTCCGGGTTTGCGGCATTCATGAGCCAAAACATTCGACTTGCAAGTCATTCGGCTTCCAAGGTACGATTATAAATACATGGTAGAATTCAGCAGCCAAGTAAAGTTCCTGAACATAAAGGTAAAGGGACCCCTGACCATTAGGTCTAGTCTTGGCTGACTCTGGGGTTGTGGCGCTCATCTCGCTTTATGGGCCGAGGGAGCCAGCATACAGCTTCCGGGTCATGTGGCCAGCATGACTAAGCCGCTTCTGGCAAACCAGAGCAGCACACGGAAACGCCGTTTACCTTCCCGCCGGAGTGGTACCTATTTATCTACTTGCACTTTTGACATGCTTTCGAACTGCTAGTTTGGCAGGAGCAGGGACCGAGCAACGGGAGCTCACCCCGTCGCGGGGATTTGAACCGCCGACCTTCTGATCTACAAGCCCTAGGCTCTGTGGTTTACCCACAGTGCCACCCACGTCCCAGCTTATATTACATGCTTATATTATGCTCTATGTGCAGGTTGTAGTTACTTCCTACATGGAAATGTTTTCTGTGTAGGAAATTTGTCACATCTGAAGTCACTGCCCTAAGGACACACTCATGAATGAACTACCATGCTCTTGCCCATGAGAGCTGATTTGACAACAAACCACTTGCTCTTTAACGTCTCAGAGGGTGCCTTGTCTTTTTCAAAAATTAAACCTCATTAGGCAGAATACAAATACAGCCAGTGGAGGCTGGTGCCCATTGGAACTGGTAGGATGGAAGACAGGGAGACCATCAATGGGGGAGCCAGAGAGAATGTCATGCAGAGCCAACTGATTCTGGGGCCCCTCCTCCATCCTTCTCGCTAGCCACACCAGATTGGCTGGGGCAACCCTGTCAGATGGGCGGCATATAAATAAATCATCATCATCATTATCCCTACTGGCTTCTACATTGCAACACTCAATCTCAAGAGGAGGAAGCTGGGAGGCAGGAGACCCCCTGGACAGGTTGTAAGGGGATAGGCAAATGAAGGGCTGACTATGGGCAGGCTGAGGCTAGAGGCTCTTTAGTACTAAATCGGAACAACCAGCAATCCATGGAGAATCCAATTGCCGCTTGCTCCAATTCAGCACAAAGCTGTGAGTTTCCCCAGGGGAAAGTGGCAGAGCAAACGGAAGTACGGAGTGAGCCTTGAATTGTGATGGACTGTGCCCAAGGCTGGCACCATTTAAGACCTAATAGTGATTAGTTCTAAAAACCTGGGCCAACTGCAAATTGAAGCAGGGCAGTGAAGTAGGTTCAGACTGCACAAGTCACAATCTAATGGAGGAACACACTTATAAAAACCTTTCAATCAAATATGGAAACCCTTTTCCGCACAGAAACCTACACTATTTCCTTGAAGGAGCCAAGAAAGTATTATCAACATTGTCACAGAGCTATACGTGGAGAGCTGTAAAAGTTTGTGCAAATGTTTGGGTGACCAATTCTACATCACCAAAAAAAAAGATGAATTGCATCACACACACACACCCCAAAAAAGAGGGCATTGGTTTGCATAAAATTGGCTTATGCTAACGTATATGTATTGATGAAGATTTAGAAATGATGGCTGTAGCTTACTTAGGAATGCTGTCATAATGGGAAAGACCACAACCAGGTGGGCTATGTACATATTCAGTCTGTTGCCCAGGTGCTCACTAGGGATGGAAAATTTCAACTCTCTTGCTCTCGCTTGTTATGCTTCTTGATCTTTAAATAGCACCTGGCCCAGACAGCCCTTCATGTAGAGGATACCTTGACACAGTGGATGGCCCTTCAAATAATGGCCCGACCTCTGTAAATTCGGACTCGTTGCCACCGCATTAAGCATTGCTTAGCAGCCCGCAAGGGAAAAGTTTGGCACCATGAATTATACAGAAGTATGTAATCACTAGAATAATAAGAGTTATTTAATCAACCCCCCACCCCAATGGTCTCTTAAATGCATCTGAATGTTGTGTGTGCACTTTAGGGCAAAAATCAGGACCGAAAAGTCACCCGCAGGAGCACATTTTGCCCAAACATGCCTTTGGTGGAATGCAATCTTCTCTACCCCTCTGCCCTCAGCCTTTCTAATTACACAATCTCGGGGAAAATGTATCTGTCTTTCCTGCATAATTTGTAGAAATTGCTCACAGTGTTGCAATTTAGCCTTTTGAGCCCCATTTATTTTGTGTAGATGAATGGGAAAGAGGCTTCCCCCCCTGTGACCAATAAAAAGACCTTGCAAGCAAAAAGAGACCCATATAAGGAGGCTGGAAGGGGCTCTGCTCTGTCGAAACACACAAGACCACAAGCCCGACTGCCTGGAAGGGCTTGCCAGCTGCTCCCAGGAGAGAGACCATTTAGCCAGTGGTCTGCGTGGAGGAAGTATTTCCTGGCCTGTTAGCCCATCAATAGTTCTACAAGTGCAAGAGCAATAAAATGTAGGGGGAAGGAGGACTCTGTCCATTGGATTTATGCTTCTGCACATAAACTTTTAATGCAATTGGAAGACTAATTGCAGATCTAATTGGCCGGCTTGATTACCAGGGCTGCATATGTGTGCAAATCAAATATCTGCAGAGGCAAATGCTAATTGGTTCTGTTTGTTTATGTAAAGTTCTCAGATAAGTAATTGTGTGTTTGCTGACATTTACATTTGGGGCGGAAAGGAGGAGGGAAGACATCTTTTTTACAGCCAAAATCCATAAACGGAGCCGGAACAAAATTCCAGTCTACCCCACTGGGCAATCAGTTGCTAACAGTCTGGTAGATCTGTCTTTCTACTTGTTTTAATCCCCTCCCCAGCCCACAATTTTCCTTTCTCAATAATGGGATTTGAAATTAGGATCAGATTGTAAGAAAGCTGGCATGCTAGATTAAGCCAATGATGAGGGGCATTTGCCAGAAAAACATGCAAATCTGTTAGACATCAGGTCAGTTAGATAGGCTTTGCAAGAGAACACCTATAAGCCAATTATTACAACTAAAAGTTGCATGACTAAAATGGATGCCAGTGGCACTGTGGTCTAAACCACTGAGTCTCTTGGGCTTGCTAATCAGAAGGTCAGCGGTTTGAATCCCCATGATGGGGTGAGCTCCTGTTGCTCTGTCCCAGCTCCTCCTTCGAACCTAGAAGTTCAAAAAAATACCAGTGCAAGTAGATAAATAGGTACCACTGTGGCGGGAAGGTAAACAGCATTTCTGTGCGCTCTGGCACTTGTCACGGTCCTCCGTGTGCCAGTAGCGGTTTAGTCGTGCTGGCCACATGACCCAGAAAACTGTCTGTGGACAAACGCCGGCTCCCTCAGCCTGAAAGCGAGATGAGCGCTGCAAACCCATAGTCGACCTTGACTGGACTTAACTGTTCAGGGGTCCTTTACCTTTACCTTTACCTTACAACTGAAAGTTGCAAGGCTAAAATGTAGCAAGAAGGCACTATTTAAAATTCCACATACCATCGATCTGTGGTTGTGCAATGAAAATGGATTTGGTGCTCCCACACAACAAACTCATGTTTCATCCCATCCCCAAGCCAAAAAACCTGAACTTTTTGCAGTAAGGACGTGATGGGAAATGCACTGAAAAGTGTAGGATAACAATTGCTTGGTGGGGCATCAAATAACGTCCCTGCAAACACAAACAAATTAGAATTAATGCTCAATAAACAGGTCTTTTGCAAGAGACCAGAATAAGGAGTCCTGATATTTCTAAGTAAAACCCAGAGAAAGTTAATAACAGGTGCTTAAAATCCACTGATACCCATGGATATTATGGGATATTGCTATGTTCCTCTCTTAGGGTAATTTGCAGTGCTTGTCCTATGCAGAACGGAACCACTGAAACAAGTAACTTAGCGCCATTAATTTCCATGGGTGTCTTCTCAGTAGGTGCAACCCTCAGTTATCATAATTATCAAGGGATTACTTTCATGTGTAGATCAGTCAAACACAGATTTATTTTTTAACACCCAAAGCTTTTCATATAATCTCCTACTCAGTGTCTTCCATGAAGACTGTTCATACATTTAGCTGTGCCTCAAAAAATTTGAAGAAATCAGTGGAAGGGGGTGCACTGCCCTGGTGGAGCGGGACTTGCATGACTTCGTCAGTTAGCCAGGAGAGCTGGCAGAGGGAACCCTCCACCCAATTCACCCTCCTTAGCCTGGCACAAGGAAGCTGATGTTGATTGCTATTCTACAAGGGCAACACCGAGACAAAAGAGAAGGGAGTAGACAGCCAGCACCACTCCCTGTCCTAGTTGTATGTAAGAAGCAGGTGGTAGCTGGCTGAGGGCAGACTGCAGTTGGTGGGGAGCAGGGATGCCAGTGGCGCTGTGGTCTAAACCACTGAGCCTCTTGGGCTTGCCAATCAGAAGGTCGGCGATTCGAATCCCCACAATGGGGTGAGCTCCCATTGCTCTGCCCCAGCTTCTGCCAACCTAGCAGTTCGAAAGCACGCCAGTGCAAGTAGATCAACAGGTACTGCTGTGGCAGGAAGCCATTTCTGTGTGCTCTGATTTCCGTCACGGTGTCCCATAGCACCAGAAGCGGTTTAGTCATGCTGGTCACATGACCCAGAAAGCTGTCTGTGGACAAACGCCGGCTCCCTCGGCCTGAAAGTGAGATGAGCGCCGCAACCCCATAGTCGCCTTTGACTGGATTTAACCGTCTGGGGTGGGGTAGTGCCCCATTTGCCCCAATGGGCCAGCCTCCTCTTAATAAGGAAGTGTGAAATAGTTTGCAATCTAATAAACAAGAGCGACTACTCCTGGAATCTCTCCAGGACAGACCTGCGCAACCTACATCAAGCCAAGCCAAATGCAGCCCAGGAGCAGGTGATCTCCTTTCCATCCAACGCTATTGAAGGGAAAGATCTACAGTGTGTTGTTTCTGATGATGACACCACATGGTGTTTCCCTTGGGCTTCCCTGCCACTTGATTTGCAACGCCTAAGATATCCCATCCCAAAAAGTCTTCATATTTTACGGGAGCCATTTCTTTTAACACCTTCAAATGGCATTTGCTAGAGATGAGGAATGAATGTGCAATTATTGCAGATAACAGGGGAATTCATTATAGGGCTTAACGCACAAGATTTCAGCTCTCTCTCTCTCTCCAATGGCACTGGAAGGAAACTAAATTAGTTGTGCAGGCAGGAGAAAAGGCTGAGAGAAATGCTTTCACCGAGTACCTAATGTTTAAATAAGCCACAGCAGCCCTTTACATGCAAAAAATAATGATCTTGAAACTTGAGATTGGATCCTTGAGATTGGATCAGCAAGAATGCATCCAAAACAACAGCAAACACCTTCATATTAGAATTTCAAAAGCAAAACATGATCATGTTTGAAATGCGGTAGAACCAAACACTCCATAACTTCCCCAGTTTTGAAGATGGGCAAATGTTTCTTTCCGCTCTTTCTTCTTTGGGTGGAGAAGGGGTCCATGGTGGGTGGAGAGACAGCATATAAGTTTAATAAATGAATGCATCCAATGTAAAAGAAAATAGAATGACTAGAAGAGGTATGGAGAAACCAGAAATTATTGCAGGTGGATATCTGAAGTTATCTCAGTGATTGCCAAATCAAAGAAGGTGGGAAGAGTCGTAAGAGAGTGTGGAGTGGAACAAGCTGAAGAGAACCAATCTAGCCACTTTAAAAACATGCTCCAGATGTATTCTCTGGATCCGTAAATCATCCTGATAGCCTTCTCCCTCAGACCCTTTGCTTTCTTAATCCTTATGGGCTACAACTGACTGGCTGCTACCTTTGGACAGTCTTCTAGGGTTGGGGAAGACATTTGATTCGGTTCACATTTAAAGACAAATGTGCATAATGTGCCCTGTCCAAAACAGATACATGAACTGAAATGCAGCCACCCTTTGAAAATTCGCACTTTTCCAAATTTTGCAATGCAGTTCCGCAGCCAAAAATGCATAAATTAGGCAAAATAGCGTACAGAAATGCATACAAAGAGAGAAATTTTTTTGCAAAAATGTGTATATTTAAGCAAAACTGCAGCCAAAGAAATTTGGAGAAATTTGTACTAAGGTGTTGATGAATTTTCAGGAGTACTTTTTGTTTTAAAGGAAATCACAGTCTGATGTGAGAATGTGGAAAACTGAACTTAAGATTGGAAAAATGTGAAATTAAAAGAAAATGAAATTGAGAGGTTTGTCCATCCCTAGTTGCTTCCAACTTTACATTTCCCTAGTCCTGTTTTAAATATATTTTAATGGATGAGTCCAGAAAACAGGTGATGATGCAAGCATCTTCTTACTGCTGGAAAAACTGAGTGGGAGAATGAGACATGCATCTTTCAAAGCTCTTGGCTACGAGGGACCTTCTAACTTCTTTTGCCTCGTACAGAGTTGTCCTGGCAGCAATACTTGTCAACAGCAAGCCAACAAGTGAATGTTGCAGCAGCAGCTTTTAGAAAACTGTGGGCTTGGGAGCGATATTTGTTTAAGGCTTAGGTGGGTTTCACTCTCAGGGCACTGAAAGCACCTTCGAAGCTTCTCCTGAACACCAACCATAGGCATACGCAGAACTGCCCGCCACAGTGAAAAAGTAACAGGAGCGATCCATAAATGAAAGAGCCAGCATTGTGCCCTGGTTAGAGTGCAGTCTTTTCAGGGAAGCCTGTCCACTGATTGTCTCCTTGATGAACACCAGGGTTCCCAAGAACACAGCTTAAAAATTACTGGGCTAAAGAGCAGAGGAAGTCTGTGGGCACACCCTCCCCCCTTGGAATATTCAACCAAGCTGCGTTCTCATGCTGCCTCCAAGAGCTCTGGCAAGAAGCCTTTTATTGGTTGCACCTGGCTGTTATTAACTCTTCAATCAAAAGGGGATCACCAGGCCAGATACAACTAATTCAGAGGGAGGGGCTCTCTCTTTTTACACAGCAGTCTCTCTCCCACTCTTCGAAAGCCGCTTTTGGCCAATGTAAGGGTGTGCAGGAATTCATCCAAACAGAAAACAATAGTCAATCTCTCTCCCCCATGACACACACACCAATTTCTAGCAAGTTATGATGCACTACTAATGCAAGTGTTCCATCAGTTGCTTAGAAAATAATATCTTGCAAATAAGGCTAATGGGTGGCCACAGAGAGGGGAAGAAACCAGTCAGAAGTTTGTTGATTGGTATGGAGGAAAGACTAGACTAGGACTTAGACAAAGAGTCTCTGTGTGTAGATGACAACACCATTTCCCAGTCCTTCTCCATGAAACAATTTGTCATAAACTTGTGGATTTCTTGGTGGTAGTGCCTATAGAGAAATTATCAATTTCTAGCTTTTGGGGATGTGTTTCGCATGTGGCCACCCTGGTTTGACTTGGTCTAGGTTTCTATGTGCACTAAAAGTTATTTTACACAGATTGCTATGTGTGTCTTTGAACCTCTTTGCACATGTGAAAAGGGACATCCCTGCCACTTTTGCACGACTCAATTCACAACCCCATTCCATCCTAGTTCTCAGGCTGCAGTCTTAAGGCATGGGGTGGGAAGACCAAAGACAGTCATATCCAAAGGCTGGTTGAGGTCAGGCCAGATGGGCAGACATGAGCTAGCAGTGGACAGGGTGAGACAATTGTTTCTCTTCCTCTTTCTGATAGCTTTTTTCTCTCTCCTTCTTCCTCTCCACCTGCAGGGTTGCTGGGAAAGGAACATACTGCTGTTGCCAAAAACCTGAACGATCCCTTCCTGAGGTTTTGGAGATTGAGGCCTTGTGAAATTAGACAGTAGCAGCCCATGTACTGACTGGTCATGTTGTGCGGACGCCTGATTATCGTCTTCGAAAGCAACTACTCTATTCCGAATTTAAAAATGGAAAGCGTAATGCTGGTGGTCAACAAAAGAGGTTGAAAGACTCTCTCAAGGCAAGTCTTTAAAAATGTAGTATAAAAACACCGACAACTGGGAAACACTAGCCTGTGAGTGCTCCAATTGGAGAACAGCCTTTACCAAAGGTGTCATGGGCTTTGAAGATGCTCAAACTCAGGACAAAAGGTGCTAAGAGGAAGGCAAACCCTCACTGTGATCACTCATGTGCCCTCACAGTTCCGATCTCACCTCTACCTTGTCCTGCTCAGACTTGTTCATCTCAACTGTGACTTTGGTGTTGGAGAGCTGCTCCACAGTGTCACCACACTGTACAGGCTGCTGCTGAAATTAGACTGAAGAAAATGGCAACAACACCTTTAGTGTCCTGCACACAAACACCTGCACAGTGAAAGGAGCAGCCAAATGATCTTCGGATCTCTTGCTCCCCTGCCGTTTCGTCTTTTCAACAGAGGAAGGCTTTGTGGAAGGAACCTGAGGGGGCAATTTCACAATCGGCTGTGGCCGTGAACTAAGAGTCTGTGAGCAAGCATTAGCTGAATGTTAGAGGCATAGGAAGAAAGCAAAGCATTTTCAGAGATTAGATTCTTCCCATTCCACTGATCCAGAGGAATCCTTTTAAATGCTCGTTTATAAGGACCATACGCAACCGCATTCCTCCGCGCATAGATGCTTGCAGATGCTTGCCGAAATATGCTTGCCTTGGAGAAGGTTCCTGAGGAGAATTGGGCTTAGGAAATAGCATGCTTAGCTGAGTCAAGGGCAGTCTTGTGGTAGAGAGAAACAGTATGCTGAACTGGGATGTTTAAAGTTGCAGGTTTTTCCTTCAGACTTTAGAATCTTCTTCTTCTTCTTCTTCTTCTTCTTCTTCTTCTTCTTCTTCTTCTTCTTCTTCTTCTTCTTCATTTGCACCCTGCCACAAAGAAATGAGAAAAAAGAAGGGAGACAACAGTCTGTGATGAGAGCTTAAAACTTTTTGCAATTTTTTTTAAAAAACCACCACCCAATATTTACAGTAGGTTGTCCTTGTTCTCCGATAAGAACATTTCAAAATTCTCAGGAATGAAACACAGGAAGTTATCTTAGGCCTAATTCTCTCTGAGGTGATAAACTTTTGCCAGGCTATGCAAGTTTAGACTGTAGGTGAAGCTCAAGTGATTGGAAGAGTTTTTGCATACAAAAACATGTCTAACCTTTGGTAAACTAGCAGAGATGGGGAAAGATTGTGCTAGAAACCTCCTTTAAGACATCTTCCCCTGTTTGGAAAGAAGACATACAAATTTCCCTCCTCGGTGAGAACTGGGCCTTAGTTCAAGGACTGGAAAACCTATGGGCCTTTAGACTCCAACTCCCATCAGTCCCATCCAGTCAGAGATTATGGGAGTTGTAAGGGACGCGGGTGGCGCTGTGGGTTAAACCACAGAGCCTAGGACTTGCCGATTAGAAGGTCGGCAGTTTGAATCTCTGCGACGGGATGAGCTCCCGTGGCCTGGTCCCTGCTCCTGCCAACCTAGCAGTTCGAAAGCACGTCAAAGTGCAAGTAGATAAATAGGTACCACTCTGGCAGGAAGGTAAACGGCGTTTCTGTGCGCTGCTCTGTTTTGCCAGAAGCGGCTTAGTCATGCTGGCCACATGACCCAGAAACTGTACGCCGGCTCCCTTGGCCAATAAAGCGAGATGAGCGCCGCAACCCCAGAGTCGGTCACGACTGGACCTAATGGTCAGGGGTCCCTTTACCTTTAGTGCAATAACATCTGGAAGGCCACAGGTTTCCCACCTCCACCTTAGTTACTTACGCAGGAAGTTGGAATGTGATTCTTCTACAGATGCCCCAAACAGGGAGCCCTCCAATAAAATCTGTCAAGGAGGGACCATTGCTCACTGGCAGAACACCTGCTTTGCTTGCGGATTTCAGACCCTAGCATCTCCACCTAAAAAGCTCAGATGGGGAAGGTCTCTAAGAGCCACCTCCATTCAGAGTGGACAGTACTGGGCCAGGTGGTTAAATAGTCTGACCTAGTCTGAACAAGCTGTCTTTGTGGTTAACTGCATTCCCCTCGCAGCATGACAACTGAGTTGGTCTGGATGGGGTTTCAGGCACCGAATATCTGCTTTACTGTGGAGTAACCTCCCCGCCACACCACCACCTCAACATGATGCTCTCCAAATGCTGTTGAGCTACAATCTTATTCATACTTACCCAGGAGTCAGTCCAATTGAACTTTATGGGGCTTGCTTCTGAGTGGAAACATGTAGGATCACACTGTTGATGAGCCAGTGCGGTGTGGCAGACAGAACAATGCACTCCCCTGCTGCAAGAAGATAAAATATTGTTCGGGCAAGACACTTACTATGCAACCTCAGTGTGCAAGACTAGTCACTTATTCTCAGCCTATCTTAACTTACAGGCAGAGGTATAGCATGGTCAGGTGGTACCCAATGCAGAAAGTCCCCCCCCCACACACACACATTGGCGGCATGGGGTATTGTTGGATTGGCATTCACCCTGGTGCTCTATGTGGGGCTACCTTTGAAGGTGACCCAGAAAGTACAACTAATCCAGAATGCGGCAGCTAGATTGGTGACTGGGAGCGGCTGCCGAGACCACATAACACCGGTCTTGAAAGACCTACATTGGCTACCAGTACGTTTCCGAGCACAATTCAAAGTGTTGGTGCTAAATGGCCCTAAATGGCCTAAACGGCCTCGGTCCAGTATACCTGAAGGAGCGTCTCCACCCCTATCGTTCTGCCCAGACACTGAGGTCCAGCACCAAGGGTCTTCTGGCGGTTTCCTCACTGCAAGAAGCCAAGTTACAGGAAATTAGGCAGAGGGCCTTTTCGGTAGTGGCACCCACCCTGTGGAACACCCACCAGATGTCAAAGAGAACAACAACTACCAGACTTTTAGAAGACATCTGAAGGCAGCCCTGTTTAGGGAAGCTTTTAATGTTTGATGCATTACTGCATTTTAATATTTTGTTGGAAGCTGCCCAGAGTGGCTGGGGAGGCCCAGCCAGAAGGGCGGGGTATAAATTATTATTAATAATAATAATAATAATAATAATAATAATAATAATATTCCTGACAAGCATAAAGGGCACCCCAAAGGACACATGTCAAGGCAACACAGTGTCAGTGACAGAGTTAGCTGCATGGGCATCCGTGCGTGGGGGTGGGGCAAGCTGGGTGGGGGGCAATCCGTCACGTGCTGTGGCATCAGGTGGCAGGGTGAGCCACCACACACTGCGGCACCGGCACCAGTGCTAGCCGTCGCACGTGGCGTCGGCTCGAGCCACCGCGCATGGGGGCAGCAGGGCAAGCCCCCGCGATGTGCCTTTTTGCCACCTCCCTCAGGGATGGCACCCAGGTCAGACTGCCCCTACTTTCTATGCCCCTGCTTACAGGCATGCTATGAGAATAACTTTTTAAGAGGTATATAGCCATAATAATGATAAATAAAGCAAACATAGATAACACCTTTATATACCAAACTGAGCTCTTTGGAAGAAAAGGTTACCAGTTTGAGATTGTCTAAGAGACAGTCTCGGATTGCAACATTCTTCTTCATGTTGTTGTGGGGAGTCCGGGCACCCCAAGTTATGCCAGACCGCATGGGGAGCAGAGTGTGAAATCTACCTCCATTGTGTTGGTGTCATCATCACTGATTCCAGAAGGGTCTGAATTTAATCTCGGAAGCTGAAGATAAACATTGCACACAGGTCGGTGCATTTGAATCGCCACTTCATCCTTCACACCTGATTGCAGTGACCTTGTCTGAGTCCCAGATGAAAAGATGGAAAACTATGTTTTGTGGACAAGCCAATCAAATGGTTAAGTGCACTTTAAACAAAGCTCTCTCTGCTCACGACTTTAGGAAAGCTTCTCCAGTGAGTCAGGGGCACCAAAACTCTTTCTTCTAATGCAGCTTTATCTTATCTAGCGTGGGATAAAGTCGTTGGATGGGAAATCTTACTGGCCTGCCTAAGCGTATTGCAAAACTCAAGGGACCATTAAAAGGCATTGCGATCACGCAGCTGGGAGCAGGTCGACATGTCCTCACAAATGGGTTGTACAAAGGGATGGAAAGGGCTGTTTATATGTCAGCTGGCAAGGTTATCCCATTGTGACTTGGTCCCTGTTCCGTAGGGACTCTCGAATATTCTACATTGAAATAGTATGCTTGTAAATCTCCGTAGGAACCCCATAGATATGTGTGTAAATAAGCCTGCTTACACAGGACATAAGAATAGTATTTCCTGGATCAGGCCAGCATCCTACTCTCACAGTGCCCAGCCCAATGCCTGTGGGAAACCAGCACGTCATAGTCTGCACCAAATGCATGTCTGAATTCAGGACCCTGGAGGCTTAAAGCACGTAGTTCAAACAAAGTGATCAAACAAAGCACAATTGTACAAACTGGCTGATGTTGCACTTTCATTTTTATTGCAATATTTGGGGTATTGTAGAATTTAGAATATTTTGACTGAGTTAGGAAAGGGCAGAGAAAGAGGAAGGTTCCGTGTGTGTGTGTGTGTGTGTGTGTGTGTTTAGTAAGAGTGGCAATGTCTAACGAACTTCTGATAACTGAAGTATTTTTCTTCTGAATTAAAGTCAGAGGCCAAAAATCTGACGCGTTAAAGGTTTTCTTCTAGATTGTGAAAACCAGCTCTCTAAAGCAGAATTGGAGCAAATGGCAGTCTGTGGAAAACCTGAATAGCTGTTTGCTCTGATTCAGCTTTAAAGAGCAGGTTTTTGCGGGGGAAGCTCTGGAGCAAACTTGTGCTCCAATCATCTGAAGGCATATAGAACCAAAGTGCTGGAAGGGACCTTGTATATCACAGTGCTTCATTACTGTATGATGCAGCAAATATTCTAAAAGCAAAATGGGTCTGGTGCCTAGGCCCAGTGCTTAGACGGTAGACTGCCCAGATGCCACTCCTTTGTACTCCACCTTTAATTCCTTGGAAGAATGGCAAGATATAAATGTCATTAGTACTTCCACAAACATCAGGGCTGACTAACCAAACCATTTTTTAATACCTATCATGTGACTGGGTAGTTATGTGAAATGACTGACATAGCTTCCCTGTCACAAGAGGCCAGACACAGCTATCAGCTGATGAGCTGAATTGCCATATTAGTGCCCTCTTGATTAATGTATATGAACTGGTTCTTAGATCAGTGGAAGGGCTCACTCAGCTGCCCTAGGCAAATCACACTATCTCAACCTTTGATCCCCCACCCGATCAATGGGAATGACTATTTATTTTGTGGAGTTATGAGGAGAATTCTTGAGATGTGGATTCTAACGCACTTTATCTACTCATCTTGCCCTGGACCTAGACGATTTCTCATCTACAGCCAATGAGGCCACCAGCAACATTTTATGTGGATATTCTTGTAGATTAACTACTGAAGCTGTCTGAGCGGGAGCTGATTCCTAAGGAGAAATTGGGGAATGTGAATGTGCCTTTTCCAGGTCATTTTGGATTTGGCTGAAATCCCTTCCTCGTCCTCATTGCAGGAGGACGACCACTGCCTCCCCTCACACATAGAATCATAGATATGTAGAGTTGGAAGGGACACTGAAGGTCATCTAGTCCAGTGTTTTTCAACCACTGTTCCGCGGCACAGATGTTGCCTGGTGTGCCGCGAGATGTTGCCTGGAGGGAGGCGGGCGAGTCGGGCGGCGAGAGGCGGGGCGGCAGCGGCGAGGAGAGGCCGCCCAGCGCGGGGCTCTCGCCGTCTGCCTGCCTGGCTGCCTGCGAGCTCGGCGGGCAGCGCCTCCGTCCGCAGCGCCCGCCTTGCAGCTCTCATTCCCTGCCCCTGCCAAAGCTCACCCAGCCAAGCCGCGCTCTCCTTCCTGCCTCGCTTTGCTGCCTCCTCCCCCCCCACCCCCAAAGCTTGGATGTTCCCCGGCGCCGACCCGCAGGTTTGACCCCCTTCTCACACCTGTTCGCGCTCCTTGCACGGGATGGGGCGGATGGGGAGGAACGGGGCTCGCCGCTGCCTCCGCTCGCCCTCCCCCCCTCCGCCGGCGGTCCCGCGATTCTTGGCTTTTTGGCGGTTGGCACAGAAGGAAGGCAAGGGGGAGGGGAAAAAATTGAAACTTACACTTTTGTGCGTCCCTCCCGGCGTGACGCTGCGCGCTGACGTCACGGGGCTGTAATGGTGGTGTGCCTCGAGATTTTTTTCATGAAACAAGTGTGCCTTTGCCCAAAAAAGGTTGGGAAACACTGATCTAGTCCAACCCCCTGCAATGCTGGAACCTTTTGCCCAACATGAGGCTCGAACCCACGACCCTGACAATTAAGTTCTGCCTGGACGCTGGGCGGTTCCCTCACTGCGAGAAGCCAAGTTACAGAGAACCAGGCAGAGGGCCTTCTCGGTAGTGGCACCCGCCCTGTGGAAAACCTTCCCATCAGATGTCAAAGAGATAAACAACTACCTGACATTTAGAAGACATCTGAAGGCAGCCCTGTTCAGGGAAGTTTTTAATGTGTGACATTTTAATGTATATTTAATCTTTGTTGGAAGCCACCCAGGGTGGCTGGGGAAACCCAGCCAGATGGGCGGGGTACAAATAAATTATTATTAGTAGTAGTAGTAGTATTATTATTATTATTATTGAGTCTCCTGCTCTACCGACTGAGCCAGCCCACAGTTAAGGTGGAGAAGGAGGCAGGGAGGGAGAGATTAGCTGAGGCCCACCACCTTCATGCATTTAACACTCTGCACAGAACTGCAGCTGAACAGGACGTTCCAGCCTCAGTGATATTGGACGAGAGATGTTTAAACAGGAAACACGTGCGAGAAGGAGGGATGACACTTTAATGGAATAAAAAGGCTCTGCGGATTGCATCACCGGGGCAGATGGAGAGTTTCCCCAGCTGCAGAAAGGAGGGTCTTTTCCAGACTACTGTCTTAAGGTGCGTCTCAGTCATTGGGGAGGGGGATGAGCCAGGTATCTGAGAAAGAGGCCACAGACCTTCTAGTTGAGACACACTCGAAAAGGTTCTGAAAGCTGGGGAACAGTGAATTTGGGGCATCTGCTAGAGCTTAGCTGTACTTGCCTATGCTATGCTCAGACTGTATATGTGTGTAAATAAACCATCTATGGCAAAGCTATGGGCACAATCCAACAGCCCTAACTCATTGCAGCAGATTGTGGGGCAGGATAATTGGGACTTTCCCCTCCACCAGCACCAGGCTGGCACAGAGAGTGGCCCAGGCACTCATAGGCCTATATTCTCCCCCAGCTTGCTGATACGTCTTTCTGGACAGCCTCTGCTAGTCAGCATATGATATCCAGCTAGATGGACCTGCTCAGACTGACTCAGTTTAAGGTGTAGAGACCAGCTCAGGATCCAGTGACTCCTAGAATAGCTCAGCCTCGTCTAAGCTAGTTGTGTGTGTGTGTGTGTGTGTGTGTGTGTGAGTGAGAGAGAGAGAGAGGTTTGCATCAGCATCACAGTTGGGGACCACAGGATTAAACCCCCATCCCCTCCTTGCTGCGAGTCCCCCACATTTTTAGACATTATTATTATTATTATTATTATTATTATTATTATTATTATAGTGGTATCTCTGGTTGTGAATGGGATCCGTTCCAGAGGCCCGTGCACAACCTGAAAGAACGCAGCCTGCGTCTGTGCACGCATGGATTGCGATTCGCCGCTTCTGCGCATGTGTGTGATGTCATTTTGTGCATCTGCGCATGCGCGAGAGGCGAAACCCGGAAGTAACCATTTCCAGTACTTCTGGGTCGCCGCGGGACGCAACCTGAAAACGTGCAACCTGAAGCAAACGTAACATGAGGTGTGACTGTATTATTATTATTATTATTGATTAAGCTTATGCACAAACCATCACCTTACATCTTTATATCTCAGCACCTACAAATATATGTATAAACACAAATGTGCTGGTGAAGATAGGAACCTTAATGAACAATGAGACACATAATTAATCGGGAGGTTGGAAACACAGGGGCTATTGCAACAGGCGTAACAGGTGAATGACCATCAATGTAGAAATAAATGTCACAGACTATCCTATAAAGATGGAATGAATCATTTGAAAAATTATTCCTGAGTAGTTTTATCTCTGTGCTTACCTGCTTCCAAGTGATATGTTCAGCACAATGGTGGCTCTTGCCCACTAGGACTTAAAGGGCAGAAAGACATCTCACCACAGTGATGGAAACCGCCCAGGTGTCTGCTCAGTGTGCTGTCCAGCGGTCAAGTCTTGATGGGCAACTCTGCTCTCCACCCTTAATTTCTCTTTATCTTTAAACCAGGCCTGGACCAGGCAGCCATTCAAATAGAGGACTGCTCTCTGTAATGTAGGACATAAGCCCTAGGGAGGTGTAAACCGTAGTCTCCACTGATTCCAAGGAAATTGAACCCTCTATAAGTGCTGGCCCCCCTGCAGTCTCTCTCTGCTCAGACACAGGGGCTCATGCAACAGTATTTGGTCTATTAGCATGGGATCCTGCAGGCATGGCTTTTCTTCTAAAATATGTCAAGCTCACGGAATTTTAGGTGCTACTTTACACGAAGATGTCGATGAAACTTGTAGGTGCTTTGTAAGATCTTTTTGGCTTTTTAATGGTTTTGTCATACGGCCTTATGTTCTTACTGCTGTAGACCGCTTTGATGTATTCTTTTATGATAAAAAAGCAGTATACAAATAATTTTTTACAAATAAAGAAGACGAGGAAAAAGAAGGACGTGACAATGTATTAGGTGCTCTGCTAAGATGAGGAGGGTGAGAATTTGCCACCCTGATAGCTGCAGTGTCTTGTGTGAGGAGCATGCGAAGCCACGCTTTCCTTGCCCAGATTTAGAAATGTGCTAAGCGGAAGAGGTTAAAACTGCTCAAGACCATGGGAAAAGAGCAAGAAAGTGCTGCCTTTTCCTTTGCACTCCCTTCATTCAGTCTCTCCCTCCTTGTGTGTGTGTGTCTGTCTGCTTTTCCTTTCCCAAAAAGACACACTCTTGCAAGCAGCCCAGAATTGCTTCTCCCCCCCTTCTCCCCCCCCCACCTTTTGCTTTTGGAGGAATTCCTCTAAAACAATAATAGTGACATTGTTCCTCACTTTGCTGGCGGTTTTATGGGGCTTGCTTTGGAGAAAGGTGACTGTGGATGCCTCTTGGCCCACATGTGTTTACATAAGGAAATGCATGTGGGTTTTGGGGTGGCGCCTGGTGTCAGCAGCCGCTCTCTGTACTCCTGACCCTGACAGAGCTGCTTTCTTGCTTCTGGGTACGTTTACTGCACTCCAGATGTGCGCTGGCTCCAGCATGGCTGCGGAGCGTCAGGGATCTGGCATCCCCCGGCTCATCGGTCTGTGGGGTAGAATGCCATGGTGGTTGTTTTAAAAGCTGTAATGTTTCTTGGTAACACATCATGATTTATTCAGCCCTTGTTTGACAGAGCTGCTTTATCAAAAGCTCATGTTGGGGGGGGGGGGAGCCGCCAGTGGCCAGAGGAAAGGAGGGGAGAGCAGGCAAGTTCTCGATTGCACTCAATGCTTCTTATGTGCTGCTGAAATCCATTTCATCTGTGCACAGCGGAGGAGAAGAGTTGAAACAGGTTCCTTTGCGTGGCACAGACCTGCACTTTGCTTCTGCCTTTGGAAATGTCTGGCTGGTGCATCTGGATGGGGAGCCCACCCTGTAACCGAGGCCTATCATAATAAGGATTTAATAATAATTTATTATTTATACCCCACCCATCTGGCTGGGTTTTCCCAGTTACTCTAGGCAGCTCCCAACAGAATTATTATTATCATTATTATTATTATTAATCAATAAAAGATCAAACATTACAAACTTCTGTAAACAGGGCTACCTTCAGATGTCTTCTAAAAGTCAGATACAGTCATACCGTATGCTTCAGGTTGCGCGTTTTCGGGTTGCGCACCGCACTAAACCCAGAAGTACCGGAATGGGTTACTTCTGGGTTTCGGCGCTCGTGCATGCGCAGAACAACTGAATTGTGCTTTGTGCATGCGCAGAAGCACCGAATCGTGACCCATGCGTGTGCAGATGTGGCGCTGCGGGTTGCAAATGCTGCAGGTTGCAAACGTGCCTCCTGCACAGATCATGTTCGCAACCCGACTGTCCACTGTAGTTCTTTGTTTCCTTGACATCTGATGGGAGGGTGTTCCACAGGGCAGGCGCCACTACCAAGAAGGCCCTCTGCCTGGTTCCCTGTAACCTCACTTCTTGCTGTAAGGGAATTGGATTGGCTCTTAATGATAATATAACAGGAAAGCAGCTTAGGGTGGGCAGTGATGCTCCTGGGAGAAGTGAAACAGAGCAGCTGACAAATCTGTGGGAGATGGTCTTCCATAGCCGCAATAGCTAAATGCAAGGGTGGCTCAAGCTGTGGTCCTCTAGAGATGTTTCTGGGCTCCAGTTCCCATCAATCCCTGCCAGCATGACCAATGGTCAAAGATGATGTGAGCTGGGAGTCCAGCGACTTTTGGAAAGCCACAGATTCCCCATGCCTGTCACAGGGTGGATTGACCCCATACCTATAAAACACATTAAATGTACATGGGTTCCCCCCAAGAATCCTGGGAACTGTAGTTTAAGAGTTCTGGGAGCTGTAGCTCTGTGGTAGTGAAACTACAATTCCCAACATCCTTTGGAGAAAGTCATGTGCTTTAAATGTGCACTAATGTACTTTAAATGTTTGGTGTGGATCAGCCATTAATGGAGACTGGAGTCTTCAGATACCATAACAGACCCCTGAGTACAGCTGAAGTTTGCAACCATCATAGTCTGTTGGGGTGGGGTGGGGGGGTCGTCGCAGGAAGTATTTGCATGTCCTCTATTGGAAGCAGGATGCTAAGCTAGAGAGGTCTGATCCAGCAAAACTCTACATAGTATTCTTGTTTGTGAACAGCTAATAAGAGAGTGACAAATATACAGTGGAAACTATGTCTTGACTTTTTGCTCGCTGTGCACCTGTAGAGTTGCCATAATCAACGCTGGAGAAAAGTTGACATCCGTCTCCTTGAGGTGCTTGATTTCCACATGCAGTGAGCTGTTGGCATGGGGCAACATTCAAACATGTCTGCATTCTGAAATGTTGCCCTGCTTGGAGAACATAATTGTGAAAGTCTGGATTGGCTCTTAGAGATAACAGGAAAGCAACAGTATCTCATAGCACAGTTCTAGTTTCGGGTTTGAATGTGCCTTTTCAGCATATCCAGGAGTGCAGGATGCTGTCGGCCAAGGATGTCCACTGGTCAAGCAGCTGATAGGAACCATCCCATGTTGTCGCTTGTGTTTCAGTCTGCCCGGCTACGAGCTGGTGCAGCTATCACCCGGATCGGCCCCTGGGGCCTGCTCCGAAATAGCAACTTGTAACTAAGGGACGATCTCCTGACTGATTCTCCTGACCGCATCCACATCAAAAGCATTTGTGCGAGTGACTCATCCGCACAACTCGCTCACATGAAGACAGGAGCGGCAGCTCTCCAAAACCCATCTGCAGCTCACAAGACGATCATATGGATAAGACATTCACATGACCTGGCCACGAGAAACAGCTCCAAGCGGCATTCTGCAGCTGCAAAAGCTTGAAAGCAATAATTAAATATTAGCAATAATCTCGTATTCCACAGGAAACCATTGCAGAGCCTGCTGGGGGGTTAGGCCTTTCTCTTCTTGCCCTGCGTGGGGCACCATGATGGCTAAGGAATAGTCCCATCTCCTGATGAACAGGCTTGCCAGTTTACAACCTGGAGTTTCTCTTGGATTCGTGTCCATTGAGGAATTAGCATGCAAGGCAGGGGCTGTGGCAGCCTGTAGCTGCTTCCTCTTGTGTTATTCCAGCTCCCTCCCCCTCCTGCTTTGTCCATTTCTCCACCTGCTGAGAGGCACACCTGCTCTCTACCTGCAGGCAGAGGAGCAGGTGGACTGCCAGGGTGGGAGGGGATTGACAACAAAGCTCTATTACCTGCCAATTCAGCAGTGGTTGTAAAGGTAGAGGGAGAACCTGGCAGTCCTGCTGATTGAAGTAAAACCTGGCAGGCTTTTGGGGTATTGATGAAATAGCTTCAACCTATATAAATCTGCATGCTGTGAATGCATGGAGCAAACACCTTTTTGCTTCTTTTTCATCAGCTGAGGGCTAGGACAGATCAGTGTGGCCTCTCTTGCACTGGTGCTGTGCTCTTTGCTGCTTTATCGCACTTCAGAGCAGTGGCGTAGCTAGCCGCTTGGGTGCCTGGTGCGGCACGTGCGTCCTGCAGCTGGGGGCGGGGCAAGCTGCCCATGGGGGCAGGGCGAGCCAAGGCAGGGCGCGCTGCGTGGAGCCTCTCTGCAGCCTCCCCCTCAGCTGTAGACAGACGTTTGTGGCGCCGGCACATAGACCAGCTTAGGTGCGGGGTTGGGGACTTGGACACTACGGTGCTGCCCCCAACTGCACTCGTGGCTCCGGAACAGACACTTACAGATGGCGAGGCTCCACCTACACCTCTCTCACAAACTGCAGGCGCGGAGCTGAACCAAGCCGCTTCAGAGGGTCTGCCAGACTTCCCACAGACTCGGACCACTGCCGTGCCTGACATTCTGCCAACTCCACTTGTGGAGGTTCCACCCACAGCAGGGGATCTAGGGGACTTGGTTTCAACGCCACCTAGGGTCGCACCACAGCCTCAGCAAGAATCGGGCGGTCCCCCGGACTTGGGTACCGGTCCCTGGCGGTCTGGCAGAGTTTCCAAGCGCCCAACTTATTTAAAGGACTATGTTGTTGGACATGTAACACTGTTGGTCTAATGGAAGTATGTGAAATGTAACCGATATGCTTTTGTGCCTAATTGAACCATTACGTGTAGTGCTGTATATAAGGAAACCATTCCGATTGTAACTAACGCCTTATCTCGGTGGGGAGGGGTGTTATGTACTGAAGTTCTCACCCTGGGTCAGCAGGGGGATACTGTAGATAGTTTTCACTCAGGTCCACATATGCAAATAAGGGATTGAAAGTGACATTCAGTGATTGGATAGTTACAGAAAGTTGTTACAGTTGCTCTATATAAGCAGGCTGGCTGAACCCTTCAGTTCAGTTCTGTTCTGGCTTGTGAATAAACAAGAGCTGTTTGAAGAATCGCTGTGTCGTCTGAAATGTTCACCCACAACTTAACAATTATTATTATTATTATTATTATTATTATTATTCCCTACCCATCTGACTGGGTTGCCCCAGCCACACTGCGTGGCTTCCAACATATATAACCACATAAAAAAATCTTAAACATTTTTAAAAACTTCCCAATAGATGTTAAAAACTTCAGATGTCTTCTAAAGGTTGTATAGTTACTTATCTTCTTGGCTTGTGGGTCACATAACTCCATACCCTCCAACATTTCCCCTACTGAAAATAGGGACATCCTAAGGAAAAAGTGGGACATTCTGGAATCAAATCAGAAACTGGGATGGCTTTTGTAAATCTGGGACATTCCCAGGAAAATAGGGGCACTCGAGACAATTATACTTCTATAAAACCATAAATTGTGTAAGTTCATCCTTTAAAAAATATATATTTCGTTCTTGGATTTCTTTCTTGGTGTAAAGGAAAAGGTGTTCCTTGCATGCTTAGAGGTTTCCCAGTTTCTAGAGTTGCCAGCTATTACACCAGACATTGTTACTGTACCTTTAATAAATAGTACCTTAATCTGTGGTTATTGGCAGGTGATGATGGTGAGCTCCTGCTCTCAAAACAAAGCTTCCCTTGCTGGTTTTTGAACATCATACTACTGGCGAATGGGACGCAGGTGGCGCTGTGGGTTAAACCACAGAGCCTAGGACTTGCCGACCAGAAGGTCGGTGGTTCGAATCCTCGCAACGGGGTGAGCTCCCATCGCTCGGTCCTTGCTCCTGCCTGCCTAGCAGTTCGAAAGCACGTCAAAGTGCAAGTAGATAAATAGGTATCACTCCAGCGGGAAGGTAAACGGTGTTTCCATGAGCTGCTCTGGCTCGCCAGAAGCGGCTTAGTCATGCTGGCCACATGACCCGGAAGCTGTATGCCGGCTCCCTCGGCCAATAAAGTGAGATGAGTGCCGCAACCCCAGAGTCGGCCACGACTGGACCTAATGGTCAGGGGTCCCTTTACCTTTACCTTTACCTTTACCTTTACTACTGGCGAAAGGCACAAGAGCAGCCCAGGCTGTTATTTTCTCATCAGTTGGCAGCTCTGCTCTGGCTTAAATGTATTTAGCCCAGAGCTGAAGAGCCCTGCACGGCATTCCCTGTGTACGTTTCTGATGTTATTTTCATTTCTAAGTTCAAGTGTTATTTCTCATGGGTGAGGGCAGATTTAGGAATCTTTAACCCTGGGATTAGAAACAAGCCTTCTGTAAGTTTTATCACAAGGGGTGAAAATGTTGAAACAGGAGATACAAAGGAAAAGGGGGTGGAAAAGGGTGGAGGCAGAAGAAATCCTATCTGTGTCAGGATCTCACACTAGCTAGTTCACTTCTCAGTTTAAGTAAATAATTCTCATCTCTTAAGTCTTCTGGGAGGGGGGTCACATAAATGTGGCTCTTTTTTCTTATTTGGAATGGGCTATTTGGATAGGAGATGGGTGTCAGGAATCTGTAACTTTCCCAAACTATGGACGATGAGAACTCCTACTTTAGTTTTCACAGGGAGATATAAAAGACTATCAATTAATCTAACTTTTATTGCACCTCTGGGGCATGAGGAAGATGTTATTTAAACAAATGGTTCCTATTACCTTCAATTATTTTGTAAAAAGCTTTTTTTGCACTGAATTATAGGCTTCTCTTAAATGGACAATATGCTTCTCTGCTCCTCGAGGGGGTGAAGAGTCAGCCAAAAGTTTGTACGGCATGGCTTGGCTTTGTTTTTTTGTTTGGTTGGCCGTTTCTTTCCCATGTGCGCAAGCGACGTCGCTGGTTAATTAGGGTGAGAGCAAGGGCAGGGTGTTTGTGTGCGTGACTGAGTCAGAGAATGGTGGCCGCATACATTGGCTGCGATGATCCAGGTGGGCAGCTTGATTACATTAGAAGGAATCTTGCCACCAGCATGCTTATGATAAGGGACCCATAATACCCACCTGAGCTCTGAAATGGGTGAAGGGGTTCAACCATTTGCCAAGTGGCAATTGACCATTGGATGATTCCCACCTGCTTTCCGTTTAGGAGGAGTGAATACAGACAAACACTGGCAAATCAAGTTGATGGACTATGCTGAAAGGGCAAAACCAACTGGGAAGCTCAGGAATCAAGAAGACAAGAATTTTTTTTAAAAAGAAAAGAATGGGGGAATTGAAATATACTCGGAGTCTAGAGTGGATTTCATGCTCTTTATTCAGCTCATAATGATGAGGAGGAATGGAAGTTCCCCCAGAATGTCTGCTTTATATACATTATTTACACAATGGGCCCCACGTGATTGGCTAATTCCGGGATTCACCTGTAGGCCAATCAGGTTGCGGATTCACTTCCACCTGGAGCTGAATTGGGTGACTCCTGTGGACCAATCAGACTGCTGCATTCTGGACCCTATTGTTCTAGGACCGATCAGACTGCTGCCTTTTGGATCCTATCCAGCTCAGTACATAACAGAAATGTTTATAACGTATATACAAAATCCTTGTAAGCAGGTCAAAACATTAGCAGGATTTTAAATAGACTTGTAAGGTAACAGAATGTATAGATAACTTAGGAAGGTGAAAAAATGGAGAATAATTGATATGCAGTTGAAAGCAGAATCAAAAGGACCCATGGAAGGGATGGGGGGGAGGAGTCAGGAGATTCAGAGCAATCTCGGTATTTTGAATTGTTTTATGTCGTATGTTTATATTTTGGAAAATCAATAAAAAATATTATAAAAAAAGAATACAGGCAAACACAGAAGCTCATGAAGTAGTTAACTAATAGGTCTATATTTTTTATTTTATGGTACCTAAATTCATCCCAACCACATATATTAATCACTATAAAAAAATATGAGTGTGAAGAGACGAAAGCATTTCTGACGCATCACAAGCCAATAAATGTGCTTCCTTCAAACAGTTAGCATTTTGTATTGCATAGCAGCAAATCCCTTTTAGCGGTTGTTTTATATCCTTGCTACTTCCTTTTCTCTTCCACTGTACCATGATAGATGGTAATTTCTGTCATATTTATGCAAATCCATGATGGCAGGTGGGCAACAGGACCGCCAAAAGAAACTAAGGTCACATCCACACGACACATTTAAAACTTTCCCCAAAGTATCCTGGCAACTGAATCCTAACAGAGCTACAATTCTGAACACCCTTAACAAGCTACAATTCCCAGGCTGAAGCCATGTGCTTTAAATGTGTCGTGTGGATGTGACTGTGTGTTGTTGGCAGATACGTGTTTCATCGTTCACCCCAACCCGACTTTTGTGTGCCCATCGATTGGGTTGTAGATAGTGGATGTGAGTTGAGAGCCCTTAGTCCCAGCATTGATGTGACAAGGTGCTGAGAGTGTGACCCTGTTGATTCTCCTTGACTTTTGATGCCATCAGCCATGTTTTTCCCCTGGACCAAGCTGTCTGAACAGTGACTGGGCGGCACTATGGCTGCAGTCTTATTTAGATGGCTGCTTTCAGAGAGTGGGCCTCTTTGCATCTGTGGTCCCTTCAACATAAGGTTCCACAGTGGTCAATCATAACCCCCCACCCTTGTTTAGCATCTATATGAAACCACTGAACGGGGTTACCTGGAGATTTGGGGGGCACTGTCATCAACATGCTGATGACACACAACTCTGCTTCTCCTTTACACCCCGGATGTGCTGGGTTGGTGTCTAGCTTCGGTAATGGACTGGATGAAAGCCAAGGAACTGAAACTCAACCCCGGTAAGAGTGAGGCTCTTGTTACTTGAGGGGTTCCTTTAAGGTCAGATTTACATATAAGCTAAACAAGCTATAGCTTTGGGCCCCACTCTCTTGGGGCCCCCAAAAAAATTTAAAGGGGAAAAACTGGATGTACATTTCCAAAATATAAGATAAAAAAACAAATAAATTGAAATCTACATACAGCAACAGTGTTTTGTGCTGTGTAGGCTCCTATGATGTAAGTAATGGGCCCTGCCTCCTAGCCTTCTTCCTAAAATATCACTGGTTTGCTCATTTCTATATATAGGGTGCCTACATTCTGCATGGACTGGTTGCATGGCAACATGTGCAAATATCTATAGATACCTATTAGGTCCATAAATTACCATATAGCATATATTCAACACAAAAAACAGTGACAATTTGTTGTTGACAAAGGACAGCTGGACATATAAAGGGCCCCATTACCTTCAGTAGCTGAGGGCCTCATCTAGCCTAAATCTGGCCCTGGTTCCTTAGAATGGATGGGCAGGGTTCTACCTGTTGTGGAAGGTGTTTTGCTCCTCGTAAAGGAGCAGGTGTGCAGCTTGGTACTTCTGGACCGACTTCTGTTACTGAAGGCGCAGGAGGCTTTGTTGGTGTGGAGTGCCTTCCATCAGCTTTGGCTGGTGGTCCAGCTGCAGCCCTATCTGCGCACAGGTAGCCTAGATGCAGTTGCCTTTATTGCCCCCAAACTTTTGCAGACACAGACAGTGTTAAAAGCAGGATTGCTTCATTGCAAATCAGTTGGTTTTTTTAAAGGTGGAATTTATACTTTTTAGCTCATTTTCATTTTTAATTATTTTGCTTCCTGATCTTTAGAGGGTGCTTTACTATGGATTTTCCTTGCATTTTTTTTGCAGCTGATTTTTATGTGGCAATATTTATTTTGATACTGACAAGGATGCTCTATTTAGTTAAGTTTTATAGAACGCAGAAATTCTCTCCTTTTTGTTTTGGTATTTGCTGTTTGTTTAAGATGTTTTAACCTATGCTGTAAACTGCTTAAGAGTTTTGTTTAACTACGAGCGGTATAGAAATGGTCCCCCCCCCCAAATATATATATAACCACCCCCAAACCATAGTGAGCACAAATAATCATGAATGCACCATAAAATCTGGAGGGGCCACAAGTTTGAACTTCCTGGACCTACATATTTTCCCATTCTCTCTCTTAGTGGGAAAGCAATGAGATACAAGCTTATTTATTATTGTTTTTGTAAGTCTGATCCACCAACTATTACAGTACATAGAATCATAAAATCATCTTGGCTAATACACTGAAGTGCCCAGAAATTCAATTTCTTCTGGTGTTATTAATTTGTCTGGGATTCCCTGGGATATAGGGAATTTTCTTCCTGCATTTATATATATATAGAGAGAGAAAGATACATTATTGTTTTTTGACTTGAATGGCTTTTTGCTTGACTCAATACACTTCTTGAGGACAAGAACTGCTTATTGAATTTGACATGGATGATCCATCTAACGGCATGAAGGGTAAACCTCAGGATCTGGAAGGAGGAGGTAGACCTCATACTATCCAAATATTACATTGTGGGAAAGGGACCTGTTGCCTTTTCTCACTTCTCACAATCCCAGTAAGATCTACAGGCATCTCAGGTATAGGGGTGAGACCAACTCAACCATTGAAAAAGGCAAGCAGGAATTATTAAAGAGGGGGGCTTGCATTTGCGTCTGTACCAAAAGGTCTTTCATGGCTTTATGACCAAATATTTACCTTTCCTCTTCTGCAGAGGTTTGCCAGCTGACCGGAAACACATGGTCTAGGGTGGGCTTACTTAACAGTAAGCTCAGCCTCTGGAAGAAATCATTGGGTGGTAGTTAACTTGAGTTTCACTCAGAATAGACCTGTTGAAATGAATGGAACCAACTTGGTCGTGTTCATTAATTTCAGTGGGTCTACTCTGAATACTCCCCGCTGTGTTCGTGATCATCGCCGGATCAAGCAGCTCTTTAAGGGGACAATTTGCAGGGCTGAATTTTAAAAGATGGCAGCTGGAACCACAGATAGATTTGCTTCGGCCAATAGAGGGAGGGAGGGAGGAGAAAGAGAGACAGCATTGCGTTCTTCTTTCCCATCTAGCACAACTCCATAACCAGTCATCTGTCAAAGAGAGTACAGTGGTACCTCAGGTTAAGAACTTAATTCGTTCTGGAGGTCTGTTCTTAACCTGAAACTGTTCTTAACCTGAGGTACCACTTTAGCTAATGGGGCCTCCTGCTGCTGCCGTGCCACCGCCGTGAGATTTCTGTTCTCATCCTGAAGCAAAGTACTTAACCCGAGGTACTATTTCTGGGTTAGCGGAGTATGTAACCTGAAGCATCTGTAACCCGAGGTACCACTGTACCTGTTTCTAAACTGTTGTTTCAGCTATTTCATACCCTCCAAGTGTCCCTATTTTCCAGGGACAGTCCTGGAATTACGAAAACAATCCTGGCTTCTGATTTGATCCCAGAATGTCCCTATTTCCCCCATCAGTACCATTGCCGTTGAGCTTGGGGATGAACCGGTGCTTGTCCGGAGTGATGGTGGTGGCAGCAGTGGCAGCTGCGAGGGAGCATCCTGTTGCCTCTCCATGGCCACTGCTGTTGGCCTTGGGCAGCTCATAGCGGCTGCTGGAGAGCGGGCAAGGAGGAGGAGAAGCTGCTGATGGCAAGGCCCAGCCTTGTTTGATACACCAGTTCTGAGGTGCAGGCAGAGAGCTGGGTGGTGGGAATGTTCTGCAGAGAGCAGGAGGGGTCAAAAATGGGGGGGGGGTTCAAGGAGGGTCAGTTGGTTGGGAGTGAGAAACGTCCCTATTTCCATCTGAGGAATGTTGGATGGTATGCTATTCTAAAACAAGGCCAAGCAGATTCTTTTTTTTTTATAAAATATTTATTAAATTTTCACAGATTATATAAACAAACACAACAATTCAAACAAACACACATACAAGAAAAAACAAGCATAATTTCAAATCCTTATTTTCTTAAAACTTACTTCGCCGACCTCCTCATACCTTCCCTTTCTGCATTCCAATTTCAAATATTCAGTTCAGCAAATCCTCACCCTTACTTTTATATAATTATTAACCTTTCTTTTCTTTTAACTTAATCTTTACAGCTGTAATCCATTTAATTTCTAAAACCGCATCATTCTAACACTCATTAATTTTACAATGTTTCTTAAGATAGTTCTTAAATTTCTTCCAATCTTCTTCCGCCGTCTCCTTTCCCTGGTCTTGGGCAGATTCTTTGTGGTTGGTCGTTATATTGCACTGTATGTTGCAAGTTATTCCAAACTGTGGCTTAAACCACTCAGTAGATAAGGTTTAAAAAGAATGGGGTTGCTTCAAAAATTATCTGAATAAATACGGTTCCAATAACAACACTTGGTTGTGTTTAGATTAATTTCACAGAAAAGGGGGGGGGGGAATCCTATTGTTTGGACAAACAATCAAACACAGATTATTTAATTATAATAGTTGAGTCGAAACCGCAAAGAGATAGTCGGAAGTCAACAAATTTATAAGGGACTCAAACCAGTATGAAGGACTTGGTGTACAGAATATTTAAGTATGGGTTTGAACTTCCTAAATAATGCTTGTCTTTGAAAAGCATGGGTTTTTTTTGTATTTTTTAGCTTTTTTCGTTTTGTTTTGGTTTTTTCTCTTTTCTCTTTCTTTTTTCAATGATATTCTGTTTATCTAGATCTTTCAACATTTCTATTATGTACTTTGTGACATTTATTGTTATCTGAGAATAGGTAGTTGAGGATCAATTTATTCTTTTTATTCTTTCTTTGTAAATTTTGAAAATGTAATAAAGGTTTTTAAAAAAACAAGTGTGGTTTAAAAATGTTGTTGTTTTGTAAAAAGAAAAGAAAAGAAATTTGCATTGGTTTTTCAAGAGTAAGCGAATACAAGCAATACAATTGCATTACATCATCATACTTCCTCACTCAGCAAACAAACATACACGGAACCACTATAACAAATAAACGAACTGACATAAGAACTGACATCAAGCCAATGGCCCATACAGTTCAGCATCCTGTTCCCATAGGAGCCAACCTGATGTTAGTGGGAGGCCAGCAGGCAGGATTAAACCACAAGAATACTCTGCCCTCCTGTGGTTTCCATCAACGGTGTCAGGGAACTGCCATCAGAACAGGGGCGGGAAACAGAGGGGCAGTTGTGTTACAGGCAGTGGCGTAGCGTGGGTTGTCAGCACCCGGGGCAAGGAAGTAATTTGCGCCCCCTAACCCATGGATTTGCGCCCCCTAACCCTAACCCCCAGATGTTGCGCCCCATGCGGCCGGCACATCCTGCACCCCCCACGCTACGCCACTGGTTACAGGGAGCCTCTGAAAATCTTGCAAAGCAGTTCCTCCTCTGATGATGAGGAAAACCCCACCTCCAGTGGTAAAGGTAAAGGGACCCCTGACCGTTAGGTCCAGTTGCGGACGACTCTGGGGTTACGGTGCTCATCTCGCTTTATTGGCCAAGGGAGCCGGCGTACAGCTTCCGGGTCATGTGGCCAGCATGACTAAGCCACTTCGGACGAACCAGAGCAGCGCATGGAAACACCGTTTACCTTCCCGCTGGAGTGGTACTTATTTATCTGCTTGCACTTTGACGTGCTTTCGAACTGCTAGGTTGGCAGGAGCAGGGACCTGAGCAACAGGAGCTCACCCCGTCGCGGGGATTCGAACTGCCGACCTTCTGATCGGCAAGTCCAAGCAGTTCGAAAGCACGTCAAAGTGCAAGTAGATAAATAGGTACCACTCTGGCGGGAAGGTAAACGGCATTTCCGTGCGCTGCTCTGGTTCGCCAGAATAAAGCGAGATGAGCGCCGCAACCCCAAAGTCGGTCACGACTGGACCTAATGGTCAGGGGTCCCTTTACCCTCCCTTTATTTCCACGACATCTGCATGTGTTAATGTAAATGTATAGGGGGGGATTTAGAAACAATTACTGTACTATAATACATTTTACCCTAGTGGGAAAAGCTGTGACTGGGTGATTTGTGTTCTAGCTTTGTCTGCCGATGGGCAGCTTCGAGGCTCCTGCTGTCCTTCCTTCAAGGAACTGCCCCTTCCTTGTTATGGCTCTTTCTCTTTAATGTGGTCATGGACCACCAGACAGCCCTTCAGACAAAGCAGGGCTTTTCAACTCTGGCTCCACAAACCTCCCACCATCTCTAGTCATCTGAAAACCCAGTGATCAGGAACTATGGGAGTTGAAGTCCAATAATATATGAGGGCTCAGGGTTGAAGAAAACCAAAACAGAACCTTCAAGTAGAGGGCTATCTTCTGTAATGTAGGACCCATGGCTAGGAAAGGTGCCATTGTGCCTGACAGACAGACTTGAGTTGCCTCCAAATGCACAGTTTTTGCAAAATTGGTGCCGGGGGCGGGGAGATGTTTTCTTCTTCCCATGCAGAGCTGTAACCTTGCCAGATTATTTTGAAGGTGAGAGGATGAGATTGTATAGCAGGAAGGGGATCGCTTGAAAGAGACAGCGATGAGGACGGGCTGAGAACACTTATCTTGCCCCAAGGTCACATCGGGACTTGGCTGCTGGAGCAGTGACCTCGGACTGCTGTTCCATCCCGAAACCTCATTCATCTCCCATGCCAGCACGATTGCCTGTTAACCCTCAGTGCTAGCCATGATGACAGACAAGACAGCAATTAAGTGTTTGCCGCTCCAGCTCACTTGAGGCTGTCTACATTTCAAATGGCTTTGAAGAGTGGCGCCTGTTAAACAGGTTTCCTCGTTTTGGGAGAGGGCTTCGCTTTTATTGTAGCAACATGGGAGCTACATGTAATAAGTGGTGAGCTGCTTTAACACTGATGTTCAGCCTGGCCTTTGGAAAGTCTCCGTTTCCACTTTTCAAGGTTTCTAGTCCATATGTTTGCTGGCAAAGGCCTAGGGCTCCTGCAAATGACCTGTTTATTGGGCGTTCGCCCTGATTTGCCATCCTGACAAAGCTTACACTTCCCTGTTATGGTGAGCAGATCGTTCTTAATATTTCTAAAAGTATTTGCACATTTTTATGCTAATCTGTGCTCTCCCTTTTTTGGTAATGCAGCTGGAAAAGTAGATTGCCGTTCTCTCACCATTGGCTTTCTATCATGGAATTTGTTGGCATGAGATTAAGAAGGATCAAGTGATACGTAAGCAGACACCTTCCTCAAAGCTCTGTGAATTTGCTCTGATATCACTTTTTCACACATTTGTGACTGTAGCAGGGCCGGCCCTATCATTAGGTAGGGTGAGGCAATGGCCTTGGGTGGCGGCCACTGGAAAGCAGCACAGACAGCCCCGCCTGCTGTTCCTATCAAACCTCTGCCATTCCCCTTGGTTGGAGATCAGACTTCTATGGGGCACACACCCTAGACTAGCTTGCTGTTCTGCTATGTTATAGCTACTTGGTTTTGCTGCTACTGCTGCCTCCTCTTCCTCTTGGGAAGTGAAGCACCCTGCAGCCACTCTCCTGAGTCAGGAAAGAACCCAGGAAATCCACATGGTTTGATGCTTTGGCCAGGAGACATCCCCCCCCCCCCTGCAAGCCTATGCACTAGAAACTTTGCATTCTTCTAAAAGCAGAAACAAGAAGCTTTTGGAATGCCCAGTTGCTCTGTTCATATAGGCAGCCCTCAGCACATCAAATTTAGTTCCCAGATGATGGCAGTAAAGGGAAAGTCCCTTTCAAAAGTAGCAAACTGCAGAAGGCTCATAATTAAGCAGGCAACGTGCTTCAAGACGACTTGCAGTACCTTGAGCCTCTTTTGGAGATGCCTCCTTTTTGGCCCATTCCGTGATTACACTGAACGTCACCAGATTGTTTAAAATGGGAAAGCATCTGACATGTGTGCACCAGAGGAAGGAAATAGTAGGAATGGGTATCTATAAGCTGCGTCCAACGAAGTCATTGTGTTCATGGAATGACTTTAGCTCATGCAACCGAACTTCCCCTCCTTCTCTTCCCATTGCATGACTCACACACACCCCACCAAAAACTCCTCTGGGTTTTCCTCCAGATCTGATTTGGGGGGCACAAGAGGAAGAGGAGGAGGAGGGAAAGTTCAGTTGCACAAGTGAAAGTTATGAGTGCAGTTATTTCCTTGGGTACAGCATTGTATCTCCATAAAGGCGGGATATACCTGAGACACTGCCATTATCAGCATTAAGAGAGATGGGCCTTCTCCAGAAGAGGGACCTCCATTCATGAAGTTTTTCCTGGTCCAAGCCTACTTATGCATAGACCACAAGCTTAACATGAGTCAACATGTGTGATGCAGAGATTTTTTTTTAAAAAAAGGGCTAGTGCTATCCTAGGCTGCATCAAAAGAACCATAGTGTCCAGATCAAGGAAAGTAATCACCGCAGCACCCTAAAACAGTATCCGAAAACCTTTGTGAAAAGCCACAAAGGATCATAGAATCATAGGATTGTAGAGTTGGAAAGGACCACTAAGGGAATAAAACTGGTATACAAAACTAGATGATCAGACTGTAGTGGGTAAAGATACCCTCTAATTAAAAAGGAAAAGTTACGAGGCCAAAAATGGATCCCCTGAAATCATGTAACGCCTTTGTCTTAAACCCTCAAACCACATATCCCACCAAAATAAATCACCTAATCAAATTCGTTCACATCCATCCTTTTGTTATCTATGAGATTCGTTTCCTCCCCTGCCTTCTATTATCTTATCTTCTGTTAGTGATTAGATTGGATTCTCCTTGGGGCAGAGACCTATCTCCCTCTCTCTCTCTCTCTTTGCTTACACTGTGGATGACTATGCGTCCTGTGCTCTGATAGCATTATGTATAGATTAAACAATCATAGTCATTTGTGCCCCAAGGGAAAAGTGAGCAAAGACATAGACTTTCTGGTTCCTCACAAATATAGCCTAGCCAAGCTGCACTGATAATCTTCACTGCATCAGATAACGCGGACTCCAGTCCATGGAGCCTCTTCTTGCTGCAATACATTTGGAAACCTTTGAGGTGCCATAAGCATGACTCTTCATTGCTGCAAAAACCACCACCCCAAAGTCTTGTTTGTCTGATGGTCCAAGCCCCAAAGTGCATTTGCAGGTGCAGCAGATCAGCTGATGAGCCGTGCATGCAAACCCCTTTCTGGCCCAGCTGTTACCTGCCCCACACCTGACATCATATATGGCACCAGATGTTGGGCAGGTGGGCCTGGCTTGGCCAAAATGGGAAAGCATGGTCTGCAGACAGGCGGTTTGGATTAAAGCAACTGCAACCCCTCTGGAACTTATGCAATTGATGGTTCATGCTGCATCTGAAGCTGTGGGTCAGAACTGCTTCCTGGGGGCATCTATCTATGCAATTTCAAAATGAATACAAAGATTCTTTTAAACAGGCTCATGACACCCATTGATTCAAATGGAGCATTTCTGTTTTGGGTGGTTGTTGATGTCCAGGCTACGTTCACAAAGGGACTTAAAGAAAAGAAAAAACATTCTTCCTTGTGCTTCTTTTTCTCCTCCTTCCAAGGAGCTGCTGCTAATCTTGGGATCTGGATGAAAGACACTTTGTCCTTTAATTTGCTGGAAGGTCTCTGACCCTTACACCCGCACAGTGGGAAGCCAGGAGACTGGCTCCTGCGGACCAGACCTTTCGCACTGTTTAAAACCTGCTTGCAAAATCGGTCCCACAGCAAGGAGCTAATTCATTCATGAGGGTGGGAGGTGGGGTCTTGCAATGCTTACCTTTCGGGAGGCTCAATGCTTTTTTGCAAAAATAATAATAAGACACCCCTCCAGTTGGAGTTTAAAAAGTCAGCTCCGATACCAGCTCTCTGGAATGCCTATGTACCTAAAACAGTAGCAAATGTAAGGACAAAGGACAGTGGAAACAAGGCGTCACAAGTCGTCACCCAAACATCACCTCCTGCCACAGACAGCTGAACTTTGGGGGTCTCTTTCAAGACCATGATGGTACCCAGGACTATCAACATTGCAAAGAACCACATAATTGAAAGAGACTTTAAAGTCTGATTCAATCCTAGGCTGCATCAACAGAAGTATGATAAAGGGAAGTAATGATCCCACTCTATTTTGAATTACGGTGCTGGAGGAGACTCTTGAGAGTCCCATGGACTGCAAGATCAAACCTCTCCATTCTGAAGGAAATCAGCCCTGAGTGCTCACTGGAAGGACAGATCCTGAAGCTGAGGCTCCAATACTTTGGCCACCTCATGAGAAGAGAAGACTCCCTGGAAAAGTCCCTGATGTTGGGAAAGATGGAGGGCACAAGGAGAAGGGGATGACAGAGGATGAGATGGTTGGATAGTGTTCTCGAAGCTACTAACATGAGTTTGACCAAACTTTGGGAAGCAGTGGAAGACAGGAGTGGTTGGCGTGCTCTGGTCCATGGGGGGGTCACAAAGAGTCGGACACGACTGACTGAATGACTAAACAACAACAACAGCAGCAGCAGCAAAATAATTATGCCTTGGTCAGGCCACACCTGGAGTACTGTGTCCAGTTCTGGGCGCCACAATTTAAGAAGGGTGTTGACAAGCTGGAACGTGTACAGAGGAGGGCAACCAAGGTGATTAAGGAGGTTCTGGCTAAGCATAGAAGTTTCTGGCAGCAAATGCTGTTCAACAGTGGAATGAACTACCTTGGAAGGTGGTGGACTCATTGGAGGTTTTAAAAAAGAGGTTGGATGGCCAGGGATTCCTTAACTGTGATCCCTGAATTCCAGGGGGTGGACTTGATGGCCCTTGGAGTGACTTCCTTGTCTACAGTTCTGTGATTCTATAAAAAGGTCATATTTTTTTCAAATTTTATTAATCTAGATTTTCAAGATAGCCTGCACAAAACAAATATAAAACAGGTCAAAAATATCAGAAACAACCTGGCACTGTGGAGCTGAGAGGTAGCGTGTTCTGGCCTCTGCCATTGGCAAGGGGGGTGGAGGTCCGTTCTTAACCTGAAACTGTTCTTAACCTGAGGTACCACTTTAGTTAATGGGGCCTCCCGCTGCCGCTGCACCACCACCGTGCAATTTCTGTTCTCATCCTGAAGCAAAGTTCTTAACCTGAGGTACTATTTCTGGGTTAGCAGAGTCTGTAACCTGAAGTGTCTGTAACCCGAGGTACCACTGTACAGTCTTTCTATGGCACCCCTGTGGGGCTCAGGAGCCCAGTTATGTCACCCCTTGCCTGTGGAGCTGGCAGCCCCTCACCCCTTTTCGAACACCTTGTGGAGTGTTCCCTCAGCCTCCTCTCTTCTCCCCTCTCCTTGGGAGTCCTCTGGGCAGTGGTAGCTGCTGCCTCTGGTCTCTGAGCTGCCCCCACTGCCCCAAAGAGAGGTGCCTCCTCACACTGCCCCACAGGGGCCTGGGAAGCACCCCCTGGCCAGCCCCAGAGGCACCCTTCACCTGGGGAGCTTGTAGCCAGGGCTGCTGCGACAAACAGCTGTGCAAGCCTTTGGGAGTCAGAGACGCAAGAGGGTATCAGAGGAGGGAGGGAAGGAAAGAGGGACAGTGTTGCCTGCAGCACCTCTGACCATCATTCAAGGCACCCCAGGGTGCCACGACACTGGCCTGAAAAGCACTGCCATAGATAAACAGACAAACAGACAGACCCCCTAGCAATACAGAAAGTATTCTTGCACCTCTTCACTTTCACATGATTTACACCCAACTGTCTCATGACAGAAAGGCCACAGATCTGTGATAGAACATCTGCTTTGCATACGAAAGGTCCCTGTTCGATCCTCAGCATTTCCAGGTAAAGCTGGGGATTTCCCCAGACTGAATCCCCTAAGAACTGCTGTGTGTCTATGTGGACAATACTGAGCTACTTGGAACAGTGGTGTAAGGCAGCTTCCTGTGGCTTGTATCCAATGTAATGCCATGTAACAAAAGGACAGGTCTCTGTTCCAATGATCTCACAATGTAAACATTGATAGAGGAGAGGGTAGAGAGAGGAGAGGCAAGGACGAGGAGAAGAAAGCCCTCAAACGCAGTTGCACATTTCCTTTCCAAAGGGCAGTGTTCCAAGGAACTCCCTCAAGGGGATTCCTAAATGAGATCAGCAGCGGTGGCCAATTTTCTTTGAAATACACTGCCCTCTAGCTACCTCTGCCTCCTGCAAGGTGGTGAATTGTCTCGCTGTGTGCTGGGCAACTGCGTCTGCTCAATCAGCCTGGCCAGCTGGCAGCACCCATCTTGAACTGAGTGTGCCAAATAATAATAATAGTTATTATTGCTCTTTGTTGCCCATCTGACTGGGTCGCCCCAGCCACTCTGGGTGGCTTCCAGCAAAAATATAAAAACATCATAAAACATTAAACATTTAAAAAGCTTCCCAGTACAGGGCTGCCTTCAGGTGTCTTCTCAAAGTCAAACAATTATTTATTTCCCTGACATCTGATGGGAGGGCGTTCCACAGGGCAGGTGCCAGTACCAAGAAGGCCCTCTGCTCCCGCAAACTAGAAAGGGTTTGCTGAAGTCTGACAGCAACTGCAGTAAGGAGGCTTTAAACCAAAGATCTCAAACTTGGGGGAGATGCCAACATACACACACTCTGAATAGTCGAGTCAGAAAAGATGTCAGAAAAAATATTCAAATTTGTTTTGAGCCACACCCTTTGAACCCTTGATAATTAACACAGGGCAGTTGAATCTGCTTAACTTCACAGGATTGATGGCCAGTATATGATTAAGCAAAGGCAGCAAACCCGCTCAAACCCACTGTAAAATGACTGAGGCAGCCTGACCTCTGAAATATATTGGTGCCTTTTATTAATCAAATATTGCTTATTGCTTTCAGACTGAATGATATTCGCTGGTTTGGACAGAATATCTCACTTTGGAGTTATTGGTTTCCAGGATCCCTATGCAAAAGTAACATTCCCGTGATGAGAAGCAGGCCTCACATTTCTGTGAATCTACCCTGGGGAGCAAAATGTCTCTTCAACTCAAGGAACTAGCCTGCCTAGGATCCGCTGAGGGAAATCCAAGTGGTTGTTTGCCTTGGCAAATGAGTGAGCTCTTTCCAGCTTGCTGAGAGTAGTTGCTAACATTCTTACTTAATTACTTACTTAATTGCTAAATTAAAGCCTCTTGTTCAAGTAATTCTGATTCTCCAGTTCAAGTAATCCTAACCCTTAGTTCAAAGAGTTGCATTGCTTCAGACATGCCAGATGAACCACCAAACCTAAGGCTAAAAAAGACCTTTTCTAGCTGTCAGCCTTTCCCCTCTAATTCAGGGGTATGGAACCAGAGGCCTCAATGTTACTGGACTCCAACTCCCATCACCCCTGAATATTATCCATGTTGGTTGGGGCTGATAAGAGTGGGATCCCAAGAACACCAGAGGCTCACTGGTTCTCCATTCTTGCCTGAGAAACCAATATAACTCAGAAACACCCTATAGGAAATGACAACAGGACAATACCCGCTATGACACGAGTGCAAGAGGAAGTTTGGAAGTGCGGCTGAAGGTTTGTTGGTGTCACAGGATTGAGGAATGGGCTAGGAGGAAAGGGGAAAAGTTACAGCGAGAGAGGTCTTTCCCCCACCACTTGCCCTACTCCTTTCCCTCAGGGAAGCCCAATCTTTAGCGCTGAATTGGAACAAAGAGCAAGAGGGTTTTCTGTGGGTTGCTGTTTGTTCCAACTTAGTGATAAAGAGTGGGTTTTCTGGGGGGGGGGAACTACTCGGACCCATGTTTTCTAGGCATGGGACTCATGGAAGGGTGAACAAGCCCTAGGAGGCGTTACAAACAGTGCTTAGAGAGTTGTCTGATTAATCAACCTACAAATCTTTCTTTCGCTCTGTGTTTTAGGAAGCAAACCTTATTCCACACTTTTCCTGTGCAATTCCCCATGACTTTCTTCATTGCAAAAAGTCTGATTGGGGAGGGTGAGGGCGATTATTGCACAAAATCCCCAAATGGCTAAAAAAATAATAATGGGGGAAAGCATTTCTCCTACTATACCGTAACAGTTGAAAACATTTGGTCCATAGTAACTATGATTAAGTTAACATTACAAAAGAATACATCTAAAGCAGCCTAATGGGCTTATGGAAAAATTGGTAGTATTTGTAATGTCTTTTGAACAACAGGTTCAATGATAATGCCCAACTTTCTGCTGCTTTCAACCTGCCTTAACAGTATTGCTATTTGTCTTTGGTTCATTTTGTTAGTAAATAGATAATCATGATAATCACGAATAAAAGCACCATATCAGCTGCACAGCCTGAGTTTGTTATGGGATTGGACCCCTCCTCTAAATTGCAGCAGTCTTGGACGTGCCCCGAGATCCCAACCAGGACGCACTGGGAATTGTGACCACTTCATATCCTCCAACATTTCTCTGATGAAAATTGAGACATCCGCTTGTGCCTCTTACTGAAAGTTAACATGAAACAGCCAGAGTCTATCTCCAACACTGATGGTTCTGGTTGACATCCCTTTCCCATTTATTTACGGTCTCTCCATTTTGAAATCCATATGAGATTAGTCCCTTAACACTTCCTCTTCCCTTCCCCACACAGGCTCTTTTAAGTGTTTCACTTAGCTAAACCAATAATATTATGTCTTCAGACTACCACCTTGCTTCTTGTTTGCCTTCACTCACGTTGGGGCTGGAAGACAAGAAAAGAGCGGTTCTGGCCCCTGAAAACGGGAGTCAGGCACTCTACAAAGGGGAGTCTTGTCTCAAGAAGTTGGCAGAGAGTCAAGGCAATGAAACACTAGCTATCTGGACCCGTGTTTTCACAGAGGCAATATCAAAATCCTATTTCTCTGGAGCAGGAGATAGTCTTCATCGCGTTTCCCCCCTGATTTGAGGGGATTTCTTCTTTTCTTCTTTGCTGCGAAGCTTTAAACACCCCCCCCCCAAGAAATGATTTCATCATGTCCCAGGGTTTGCTATTTATTATTACAAACAAGGGTGTCAGGACCATTAAAAATAAATTGGAAAGCCAACCAGGAGGTATGAGGAGAGGGGCTGATTGAAAACATGCGGTTGAGCATCCGCTGCAGAGATCTCAGGTGTGGAATCCATGGTCTGTGGTGAAAGTCAGGAAAAGAGTGGGAGGTGGGGGGGGGGTTGAAATATTTGCTGGTGCAGAGAAGTCACTGGCAAAACTCCCATTGATTTGGATTGAGGGGTATCACTTGGGACCACTCCTATCGCCAAGCCCTGTCAAAACAGCTGCTACAAGTGGCTTTTGAAGGAGCCTTGCTGGGTCAGGCACAGGTAGCTGCATGCTCTTCATCAGGGGTCAGCAAGGTTTATCTTGCTTGGGCCAGATCGGTCCCACAGAGATCCCTCCGTGGGCCGGATCGCACCCACCCGCGATTTTCAGCGTCTGCGCAGACGCGATTTCCGGCCCCGTGGAGTCCCTACGCTGTGCCAGTTTAGCACAGTGTGTGAGCTGGCAACTCAGTTCAGAGGCGGCTCGGGGGCGAGTCAATCAACCTCCATGGGCCACTTCCGGCCCATGGGCCTTAGGTTGCTGACCCCTGCTCTTCATGCTCGGTTAGGTCTCCAAAGCACTTAGATTAGATAGACCTTTGCTCTGATGCTTCATCAGATTGACTTTATTTTATTGTTTCATTTATTTCGTTCCATTTCATTTTTATCCCACCGTTTGGTCCACAGAGCTCAAGGTGGACATGGTTCTCCAACACACACACCCCTCAATTAATCCCCACAACCCTGTGAAGTAGGTTAGGCTGAGAGGCAAGGGCTGGCGCCCAAGGTCACCCAGCAAATGTCATGGCTGAGCGGGGATTGGAACCCTGATCTCCCAAGTCCAACACCCTAACCCGGTGGTTCTCAAATGGTGTGGCAGAAAGAGGAAAGGGGAATCAAATAAGCATTTGAACATTTCAGGCTCGTTTATAATTATATTTTGGGAATGATTCCTGTTCTCATATAGCTGAATAGCTTTATACTTTCTGGATGTCCCACGGTCATTTTCCAAAATAGTCGGGTTCTTTGTTATAAATCAGACACTGCTTCTTTTTGTTTTCCAATGTATTTCTTATCAATTAAAAAACCGGTGTGGCCCAAGTGAATTTTTTGTGCGTGGGCCAAAGAAAAGAGTCTGAGAACTGCTGCTCTAACCACTATTATGCAACGGCTTTGTATTTTACATCTTGCAAACATCCGCCTTCTCCTGACCCGTCTTACTGGGCTTTTGTAGGGAATGAATGATATAAACTGTGTGCATCATGTGTTGGGACACTTTAAAACCTTTGACTAGAGCAGGGCTTTTACTCTTCTCTCGTGCCTTTTGCAGTTGATCCTCCCTTTACCTTTGGATAATGCTAGTACAGTGTACCTTGGTACTCAAAACACCTTGGCTCCCGAACAAATCGGTTCCTGAATGCTACAAACCCGAAAATAAGTGTTCCGGTTTGCAAACGTTTTTCATAAGCCGAACGTCCGACGCGGCTTCCGTTTGAGTGCAGGAAGCTCCTGCAGCCAATTGGAAGGCGCACCTTTGTTTTCAAATGGTTTCGGGAGTCGGACAGACTCCCGGAACAGATTAAGTTTGAGAACCAAGGGAGCACTGTGATTTCAAGGCTTTAGGGACTGCTATCCTGCAACCTCCTCCTGGACTTGGCAGCCTTAGTGGTTCCATTGAGATTTCCTTGCTGTTGTACTGCAGCATCTGGGCAAATATGCTTGTGGTTTCCCCCAATTCAGGCAGGCCGAAGACAAATGCTCAACGAGTTTAACTACAGCCAAGTGTTAGGATTTCCCCCAATGACATGCCACGTGTCTTCTTCCCAGACAGGGACAGTCGATGCAGCCTTATTCCTCTCCGAATGCCCCGTGGGATTTCAAGGAACACCAGAAATAACTTTCCAAGGCTTTCTGTTTTTCTTATTTTTTACCCCCCCCCCCCGCCCTACATTTTTGCATTCTATCACTGCAGGAGGGCCACAGCTCTGAGATGGAGGGTGGCTAATCAAGACAAGAGGTTTGTGTGTAAGATTACAGAGAATGTTGGGGGAGGGGGGAGGAACAGTGAAAGAATGAAGCGCAGAATTCCTGTATGCAACTGCAATCAATTAACACTAATATAACCACAGGAGCTCCAGAAATGGAGCCTTGGCAAACACACACAGCCACATGCTGGTCCTGGTATGAAAATGGCTAGGAGTGTTTCATGTGGTAAATGGAGAGAAAAAAGGGGGGGGGGAGATTTTTCTGAAAATGAGCAGGGCGGATATTGAGTTGATATATACGCACACCAGATCCTGATATCAGTTATCCTTCACTTCAATATTTGTATTACCTCAAGAGGGCCACATTGCTCTGTCAACTGGGGGAAAGCACTTTGCTTCCATTCTCATATTTTTTTAACCCATACTGTTAATACCCCCCTTCCCACACAAACCCTCTGTGTGCTCACTTGTTTGTTACACATTCATGATGATTCGCACACAGGATGGTATCAGGGCAGTTAGATGCAATCACTTTCAACACCGTTTGCACCGGCAAAGGTTTCAAGGCAGGCATGCTCCTTTGGTTTCAATCGGGGTGCAGCCCATAACTTCCTGGTGAAATCCTGTTGGACTGGTCATGTTGTTCGGATGCCTGACTACCGTCTTCCAAAGCAACTACTCTATTCCCAGCTTAAGAATGGAAAGCAACATGCCAAAGGACGACAAAAGAGATTTAAAGACGCTCTGAAGGCAAATCTTTAAAAATGCAGTATAAGCACAGAAAACTGGGAAACACTGGCCTGCAAGCACTCCAACTGGAAAATAGCTTTTACCAAAGGTGTTGTGGACTTTGAAGAAGCACAAACTCAGGACAAAAGGGAGAAAGGTGCTAAGAGGAAGGCACGTTTGGCAAACCCTCACCGTGATCAACTCCTGCTCGGAAACCTATGGTCCCACTGCTGAAGGTCGTGTGGATCCAGAACTGGTCTCTGCAGTCACTTACGGACTCACCGTTAAGACCATATTAATGGAAGACAATCTTCCTCAGCTATGAGTGATCGCCAAAGGTTAAATCCTGCAACTTCTTATAATACAAATGTTCCGGGGGGTAGGGGAAGGAATGTCTTTCTTTATTGCCCTACAGTGCAAGAATGCCCATCCAGAGAGCCATAATGTGGTGGTGATGATGATAATTTATTATTTGTACCCCGCCCAACTGGCTGAGTCTCCCCAGCCACTCTGGGCGGCTTCCAACAAAGATTAAAAATACATTAACATGTCACACATTAAAAACTTCCCTGAACAGGGCTGCCTTCAGATGTCTTCTAAATGTCAGGTAGTTGTTTATCTCTTTGACATCTGAAGGAAGGGTGTTCTACAGGGCGGGCGCCACTACCAAGAAGGCCCTCTGCCTGGTTCTCTGTAGCTTTGCTTCTCGCAGTGAGGGAACCGCCAGAAGGCCCTCTGTGCTGGACCTTAGCATCCAGGCAGTACGATGGGGGTGGAGACATTCCTTCAGGTATACTGGACCGAGGCCATTTAGGGCTTTAAAGGTCAGCACCAACGCTTTGAATTGTGCTCGGAAACGTACTGGAAGCCAGTGTAGGTCTTTGAAAACTGGTGTTATATCATCTTGGCGGCTGCCCCCAGTCACCAGTCTAGTTGCCGCATTCTGGGTCACCTTCAAAGGTAGCCCCACATAGAGCGCAATGCAGTAGTTCAAGCAAGGAGATAACTAGAGCATGCACCACTCTGGCGAGACAGTCCGCGGGCAGGTAGGGTCTCAGCCTGCGTACCAGGTGGAGCTGGTAGACAGCTGTCCTGGATACAGAATTGACCTCCATGGACAGCTGTGAGTCCAAAATGACTCCCAGGCTGCGCATTGGGGAACACTGGGGAACACATTGCAGAACAACTAATAATGCAAATAGACGTGTGGCTGATCTAGTATAAATCTACCACAAATGCTCTATTACTATGTTGATAGCATGTTGCAGAATCAACCCATTAAAAAAAATCTCCCCCTCTCTGCACTGCCACAGGACTCTCTGAACCCTGCTATGACAATCCTTCATCTTTCTTCTCTATGCTCCACAAAGCGCTTTCTCTCTCTCTCTCTGACACACGCAAACATATACCGTATTTTTTGCTCTATAAGACTCACTTTTTCCCTCCTAAAAAGTAAGGGGAAATGTGTGTGCGTCTTATGGAGCAAATGCAGGCTGTGAGGCTATCCCAGAAGCCAGAACAGCAAGAGGGATTGCTGCTTTCACTGCGCAGCAATCCCTCTTGCTGTTCTGGCTTCTGAAATTCAGAATATTTTTTTTCTTGTTTTCCTCCCCCAAAAACTAGGTGCGTCTTGTGGTCTGATGTGTCTTATAGAGCGAAAAATACGGTAGTTCCCTCCTCTCATACTTGTACTTTATTCACTGACTTTCAGTGCTCTCAGAGCTGGACCTCAGTTTCCGGGCTGAACAATGGGTGTAGAGACGCTCCTTCAGGTATACAGGGCCGAGGCCGTTTAGGGCTTTAAAGGCCAGCACCAGCACTTTGAATTGTGCTCAGAAACGTACGGGGAGCCCATGTAGATCCTTTAGGACCAGTGTGATGTGGTCCCGGCAGCCGGGAAGTTGCCAAACTTCATTCCCTCGGGAGAGCGCTCCGATCCTGGGCTACCAGATTAGATGTTGTCTAAGGTTAATGGCCAGATGCATCTCAGCTGCTTGGCAGAATCCCAGCTGAGAGCCAAATGAGCGGCGACCCAGGCAAGCAAGTATTAATATAAACATCGCAGAGGCCTAGCCTTCAGCAAGCCATTAAAAACTTCCCACGATGCTGCGAAGGGATGCCGCCTTCCTTAGAGACCCGTCCAGAATTGTACGTACGTAGCTCGAATATCTTGTGTGGTTCGAGCCTGAGCTGCCACCTGCTAATTCAATGCTGGGGCCAAGCCTCCCACCCCCCCACCCCCTTGCTCTAGTGGCGCCAGAGCCGTGTGGTCCCTGGAATTTGATTATTTGTGTTAGCAGATAATTTAGGCCAGAAGGCTTAGAGCGCTCTCTCAGTCCGTTAGATGTCGTCATGCTTCCCAGCAAACGAGGCCTTCCCCACCAACCCACCGCAAAATATCTCCCCCCCCCATTTTTTTTTAAAGCCTTTTAAAAAGAAAAGCTGCACCTAGGCTCCTTTCAACTGGTTAAAGCCAATTTTGCACAAAGTTCAACTTTAATTTTAATTTTTTTTTTAAAAAAAAGGAGGATATGATCAAACTTAATGCGGTGTGGGGCTTTTCTCTCTCTCTCTCCCCCCTTTTCCTGTTTTTGTTGCTTAAGCAGATTTTATATGCTTCAGCAAAAAGTTGTAAAAACGAGATCTGTGCTGGTGGTGTTGCGTGTGATGGAAAAGAGCAGGCAAGGAACACATGGTGGGTGTCTGGGAATAACATATTTTCTCTCTCTTCAGATAATGATGTCAAATCAAAGTGTAATTAAGATGAAAAGATAACGAGAAAGAAGCAGCAGAAGCAAGTGTCAGTTTGGACTTTTTTGTTGTTGTTTGGGTTCCTGTTTTCCATATCACAGATTCAGTGATTCAGGGTCAAAATTTATTTAGCTTGATATGTGTTTGTTTATGTGAGGGACTTTCCTAATCGATGGACTCCTCACTTTCCTTTGCCTTAATCCTGAACCAATTTACTTTCGGGCATGGTTGGAGAGCTGCAGGTTCTATCCCCGGAGGTGACAGCCGCATATTCCTTCATTTCAGGGGACTGGATGTTCCTCAGGGTCCCTTCCAATTCTACAATTCTATGACTCTTATGTCGCACTGGGTTATAGCCAACTATGTAGTACTCAGAGTAGATCCATTGAAATAAAGGAACATGAGTTCTTGCTGTTGTGTGTCCTGTCTTTCCTCCTGAAGCAGCCCAGGGTGGGAAACACATTAACAATTCCAAAAACCATTACAGACAATATAAAAACAGTGATTTCAGGATTGCAATGAACAGTGTCCTTCAGCCACCGAATGCCTGGGTAAACAGGAAAGTTTTTTAATTTCTCCTGAAAGTCTAATGAAGGAGAAAGATGCACCTCACCAGAAATGGCCTTCCACAAACAGGGACCTGCCACCAAAGAAACCCTGTCAACTGACAGCCCCTAATGGAGATGACACTAACAAGGCCTCACTTAACAAGGGTCCAAGATGAGGCACTTTTAAAAAGTGAGCCGTGCCCATTAACTTCTGTGGGTCTACTCTGAGTAGGACTGGCATTTATCTCATTGACATCTGATGGGAGGGAGTTCCCATCGTTTGCCTCAAAAGTAAACTACTGGCACATTCATCTCCATCCGAATGTTGCCGCCCCATAGGAACCAGAGATGGGGCACCTCAGGCCTGGGGGCCAAACAAACCCTTCAGGCATCTCTATTTGGCCCCTGGAACTCTCTACAGGCCACCCCCCCTTCTGCACCCTCCCTAAGTGTTTTTACCAGGCCGGAATGTGTCCCCAAATTGTCCCTGCCGGTCAGGGTGAAGGTTAGAGACATTTTTACATTTGTAGCTCCGCCTAGTTTTGCCTCTGGCCCTGCCCACCTGGGAGGTGGCCCTCAGAAGGTTGCATATAAAGGAATGTGGCCCCTGGGCTGACAAAGGCTCCCTACCCCAATGCAAACTCTGCAGAGAGGAGCAACACCAAGGACCCACAATAGGCTGTTCTTCCCACACACCCTTTTGTAAAAAGCTTCACCTGACTGTTGCTACTATTACTCTGTGTGTGGTGGGGTACTGAATGGGTGATTTTAATTAATGAAATCTGCTTCCCTTAGGTAGGCGTCCCTTCAATTAGTTTTGCTATTAAGTGGTCTCCGTTTTTATGATTCCCTTCTTGGGGATAGGATATAATTTTGCAATGTTGCTATGGGATTTTTTTATTTTTTTTAGCTTGTTTACATAGTCTGTGCTTGATCTGCAGATTGAATCCATCAGGTTGATAGCCCTGTGACATTTTTACACGGGTGAACATTTCCTGTTAAACCATAAATACTTGAAGGGGGGAGGAGAGGGGGGGGTCTAGAGAAAAGGGAATTCTTAAGACGCATTACTACTAAGGTTGTAGTTCACTCCGTTGAAATACCAACATTGAAACAATGATCTCTGTTTACAGAGCCAAAAAAACAAAACTACCATCAAAACGCTATTTGAAAAATGTGCGCTCCAGTGCTCTTTCTGAAATGAAGTAAATAATATAGAATTCCTTCCTGTCTGTTGCGGGATTATAAAGTGGGGCCATACTTTATGAACTGAAGTGCTAGCAAATGAAGGCTTTACTTAAATCTTTTTTGTATACAGAAAGGGTTGTGTTTGTATGCTAGGCTTTCATTAGCTCATTTTGCTCTCCGCCGTGTTCATCATTTGCCCTTACAAATATTTTCTTTCTTTTCCTTTAATGTTATGGTTGCGATACTGCAATAAAAGTGAATGGAGTCACTGGGTTCATGGATCTGTGTGTTTGCACATCCAACATGACCGAATAATGAAATGTGATTTCTCTTGAATATGTTACGAGAGAACCAGGGGTGGATGATGTTCTAAGCTTGTCATGTGCAAATAACTATTTTGTTCTTTCTGGAAAAGTTGCGTTTTCTGCAGCCTAACAAAAGGTGGAAGAAGCAGGTGGGAAACGCTCAGAGGGCAACCAAAAGGACAGCTTTAGGCCTATGGGTAAATTCGATTTGGAAGAAGTGGGACAGAAAAAAGCCAGAAAAGGAGAAGTCGTCTTTTCTACTTAGGGTGGAAAAATAACATACATGCATGCATGTGCATGCACACATGTACACACAAGCACACACGACAGAGGGAGGGAGAGAGATCTTTTATTCAGTCTGTGCACTAGAGAAAGACCTCTTCCCCCCCTCCCTCTTTTTCTCCCGTGTACTGGCATAAATCAAGCGTAAGTGCAAAATGCACCAAGCCCCCACCCCAGAGATTATGCAGATTAAAGAAGTGAACATTAAGAATATAAAAAGCAATGGTGCAGTATATAGGAGCCAGACTCATTACTAAGGCCAGCAGCACTTGACATGTCTGCTGAATAAGCAAGTTTTCCAAAGTTAAAGGATGGGGGTAGCGGGTGGAGGAGGAAGAGAGAAGATCCAACATGTTTCTTCTTTTGATTCCCCGCCCCACCCCACCCCCTTTAAACTTAGCGGCAGGCAGCATTTCCTGCTCAGAATTTCAGATGGGATTTAGGCACTCTCTGCCTTGAAATTGTCTTTGGGAAAGTGAGAAAATCATTGCACGGCACCATCTCCCAACACCTGGATCTTTTATGACAGCTCATTTCAGGGATCATGCTACATTATTCAGTGTCAGGGGTGGTGGGGATGGGAAGAGACAAACTCAAACTGGTTTAATAGTTATTTCCTCTTGCCGGAGAACCCTGGGCCCAGAAGAGCAAATGCAAGCAATATGTGATTTGCTTTACAAGCAAATCCCTGCAGCCTACAGATCGTTCTACTTCAATTTGGCGACTGGGCTTTAAAAACGACAACCCCACGCTCACCTAGAAAAAGGCTCTGGGCTAATGCAGCGCCAGCAGCAAAGCACAATAACAGATTCATAGAGTGGAAAGGGACCCACAATGGTCCTCTAGTCCAGTCCTCTGCAGTGCAGGATCTCTTTGCTGTGACCACTGCAAGGAAAGCCTCCAAGTTGTGGTTTTGCCAGATTAAGAACGTTAAGCGCCTGCTGGGTCAGTCCAGCATCCTATTCTTGCTTTGGCCAACCAGATCTCTGCAGGAAATCCAAAGAGCAGCACTTTCCCCTCTTCCAGCAACAGGTATTCAGCATTACTGTCTCAGACAGTAAATGGAACATAGTACCCACTGATACCCTTTAAATCTTCCCGCAGTTGTACTCCTAGAGGTTGCAGCCCTGCTTCTGAAGCTCCTCAGAAAATCCCAGATCTGCTCAGCGTCTGGCAGAAGAGGGGGCTCTTGCCCTTTCGTGGCCAGCCAGCATCAGGGACTGGGCACAGGGTGAAGGGCTTATGCAACACCTGGCGAGGATGGGAAACAATGCCAAGACCTGCAAACAAATAAATGCAGAATCCCCTTCCAAAATAACACAGGAAAGTTTGCATAATTTCACAGATGAACGTTTTGAGCTCTTCCCACAGCACCGGTTTCATTTAAATAAGGAAAGGGCGGCAGGGAGCGGTGCAAGAGATCCGAAATTTTCAGCTTCAAGGCGGTGTTCAAATCGCTGAACTTCTTATTAAATCAGAAAACGTTACATATTATTGCAGTGACAGAACATTGGCAGCCCTTGTGCTCAATTGCTGTGCAGCTCACTGGCACCCTCTGCTGGCGAAGAGCTTAGGTGCCTGAAAGTTTGTAGGACGACACAGCTCTGCTTCGCTTACATGACCAGTTTCAACCATACATAGCGCAGAATTGTAGAGAAACCCCTGAGGGTTTTCTAGTCTAACCCCCTGAAATGCAGGAATATGCAGCTGTCCCTTACAGGGATCGAACCTGCAACCTTGGCATTATAGGCACCATGCTCTAACCAACTGAGCTATTTCAACATACGCATTCATGTTGGAAATGTATATCCAACCAAGCACTACTGCAGTTTTCCTCTACTCATAGTGACCGTGGTACCTGGGAAAGAATTGCCATAACCATTTTGCACTTCGCTGGCAAGATGAACTTTGCCTGCTGATTGCTACTGGCATTCTACCACCGCCAATAGGGTTTTGTTTGTATCAAAATATGCCGCATCTGCACAAGTTGCAAGCCCTTGGGATTTGTTCCTTTGAGATAGTGATAACCTTGCTTTCCTCTATAGAATCTGCACTCAAGAGTCACTTGGGTCTTGAAGGTTGTAAAGGCATTTTTGGAACAGCAGCGCCTACTGAGATCTCAAAAGCAGGAAGGACCACTGAATATGATTTCCAGTGCTCTACGCCACTCCCCATTAACAGCAAAGCCAAGACAGGTGAGTTGGTCTAAGACACTATTAAATCTCTGCACGAAATGCTGCTTCAGTATGTTTTTGCAAACTTCAGCTGCATCTCTCTCTTCCCATTTGAGGTCCTTGCACATAAAACACCAAACATGAATATCAACAGGATTCGTTGCGAGGTTGATTACAATTGCAAAGGACTTATCAAGCAGGTTTGTACTGGAGTACTTCCCTGAAAAGCCAGGCTAGCATCCTTAGTTTGATGAATTGCCTATGCACATCAACCCTTGAGCATTTATATCTGAAAGACAGGGTACGTTTTTAGAATAGGTTAGGATAACACACGGCACAAATGAAAGCATTTCAAATTGCAAAGTGCTTTGCGTGCTGCTTGTTCAAACTCGGGCGTCGGGCGTTTTTAGCACATTCATGGAACATTCGCTGCCTTTGTGCTTGTGACTGTTTGGAAACGTGTCAGAGGGAACAGCACCTCACCATCACAGTTCCAATATTTTGCAGAATGCTCCAGTAAAATTCCTCTGCATCTGAACAAGCTGTAAAGTCTTCAGGAGAATGCAATCAGGCAGCTTTTGAAAACAGCGGCTCAGGTTAAGAGGGCTGTTCCTGGACAATGCTTCCATCTCAAAATATTGCATTATATCAGGCATGTCCAAGAGGTAGATCACAATCTACTGGTAGATTGCGGTGTCTTCCCAGCAGATCCTGGTAGATCTCTGGCCCCTCAGCGATCTCCCCCCCCCCAACAACTTTGCCTTCCTAAAAAAAGCTCAACAACTTTGGTCCATCCAATGACAATGAGTACATCACTGCCAGTTTCTTTTATACTGTGAGTAGATTGCAGTCCATTGGGAGTTGGATGTCCCTGCATTATATTATATGGCGTTGCAGTTTAGGAAGACTGGGTTTCTAGCGTAGGTGGTAGACAAGGTACTCTAACTGAAAGGCTGTCTTAATAGATCTACAGTCATACCTCGGGTTGAAGTAGCTTCAGGTTAAGCATTTTTGGGTTGCGCTCCACGGCGACCCGGAAGTAACGGAGCATGTTTCTTCCGGGTTTTGCCACTTGCGCATGTGCTCAAAATGACATCACAAGCATGCGCAGAAGCGGCAAACTGCGCACGTGCAGACGTGGGTTGTGTTCGCTTCAGGATGCGAACGGGGCTCCGGAACCGATCCCATTCCCATCCAGAGGTACCACTGTATAGTTTATCAGACCACTCACCTTCAGACAAATAATCCCTGGGAATCTAACCTCAGGCCCACAAATGAGGTCTTTAATGCAGAACAGCAAGCATCTGGAACAATATTGCATCAACGAGTAAAGCAGACATCCTGCTAGCTGTTCATTTCTATCATCCCATCTGCCCAGCCTCTGTTATATACAGTGGTGCCTCGCAAGACGAAAATAATCCGTTCCGCAAGTCTCTTCGTCTAGCGGTTTTTTCGTCTTGCAAAGCAATCCTATTAGCGGCTTAGCGCTATTAGCGGTTTAGCGGCTATTAAAGGCTTAGCGGCTTAGAAAAGGGGGGGGGAGCGAAAAAAATCGCAAGACTCGCAAGACGTTTTCGTCTTGCAAAGCAAGCCCATAGGGAAATTCGTCTTGCGAAGCGCATCGAAAAACGGAAAACCCTTTCGTCTAGCAGGTTTTTCGTCTTGCAGGCACCACTGTAAATGCACAGAATAAGGTTTGGTCTAGAGAAATTTAACTGACTGTAGAATAGGAAAAATGCTGTCTGCCCCCTCACCATCCATGAAGGAATGACTAGCAGGATCTTTTTGCTTTGTTCAGGGATGGGAACGTGAGCCTCCCCCTCAGCCCAATGTTGTTGAGCTATGACTCCCATCATCCTTGTCCACTGGCCACCCCTGGCTGGGGCTGATGGGAACTGGAGTTCAACATCTGGAAGGGCACAGGCTCCTCATCTCTGGTGCAGTTAACAAATTCAGCCTTGTTTGGATGTTGCTAGACCTCAACTCTCATCATCCTCAGCCAGCACAGCCAATAGCCAAGGATGATGGGAGCTGTAGTCCAATATACCTGGAGGGCACCAGGTTTTGGAAGGCTGTACTAGTTTAAAGAACTGTAGAGTTGGAAGGGACCACGACGGTTATCTAGTCCAACCCTCTGCAATGCAGGAATCTCAACTGGGGCCCGCCATCTAATTCGAAACCATTCTGCACCCTGCTTAGCTTTGCAACAAATGGGCTAGCTACACCACTAGGAGGCCTAAGTTTTTATCAGTTTCCCTCCTAACTCAAGGCATTCATTTCAAGAAAATGGCCTGAAGATGCTTGATGCAGTTCAAACTCCAATCTGCACTGGGCTCGCCAGTGCCTGGCTACCAAGGAACCTCTGCTAACAGTGCAAATCCTTTGCAAATTTACTGTGAAGGAAACCCCACTGAGCACAATGGGACTCACTCCCAAGGAAGTTTGTTTGGGTTCACATCCCAAGGTAATCTGAGGGAAAGGTGGAATAGGCATGGAGCAAAAAAAGTAAACAAGAGGGGAAAGCTGCTAAGTGAGAATGCCTCTCCAGCTGCTATTTTCTTACACTCGTCCAAGAAATCAAGTACAGTGGTACCTCAGGTTACATACGCTTCAGGTTACATACGCTTCAGGTTACAGGCTCCGCTAACCCAGAAATAGTGCTTCAGGTTAAGAACTTTGCTTCAGGATGAGAACAGAAATTGTGCTCCGGCAGCGCAGCAGCAGCAGGAGACCCCATTAGCTAAAGTGGTGCTTCAGGTTAAGAACAGTTTCAGGTTAAGTACGGACCTCCGGAATGAATTAAGTACTTAACCTGAGGTACCACTGTATGCCTTCAGGTTGTGCCTAAATAATGGATCTTCCTATTAAAAACATTTTCCGAAATCTAAGCAAGATTAAACAGCAGCAGACATGGATGAGATGGGAAATGCCTTGCTGCTAGCCCCAACGCAATCCACGGAAGCTGCTTAAGCAATTCCTCAGCTCTTATTACTTCGATGGGCCAGGCATGGTGAGGGTCCCCTGCGCCAAACCCTCAGCAGGGATCTCCATTCTAAACATAAATACAATTACAGCACAGTAATATTAATGCACACTTTTTATTATATTAAAATCAGGCAATGGTCTGATACAATAAAAAGGCTGCTTATGGAATACTGTTATGTTAAATTTTTAATTACAGAGGATGTTAAATCCTTACAACTAATATTTTCCTCAAAAAGAGTTAATGGAAACATCAATTATTCGTTGACTTGATAAGCTTCTGCTTTTAAATGTGACTTTTTGTCGTTTTCTTTCTTTTTTCTTTTTACACAAACACGGCATTTTTATTCTGTAAAACTCAAAAAGAGAGGACACACTAGATTGTTTGCATTTAAGCTTGCATCCATGTTTCAGCAGTCAGTGGTCCAAAACAAGAAGTCCGAAAAGGAAGTGATTTGCCAGGAAGCCTTGTCGATCACAGTCTCCCTAACCCACTCTGCATGGCATTGCCATCCCGTATTTTTTATTTAGGAGTCCTCCTCTCTGCAGTGTGCCAGGAGCAAATCTGCCCTGCACAGAGCAGACCTGTCCCTAAGATGTGTCACTCAAGCGGAGGTAGTGACCTTCAGCTCAGGGAGCTGGAGTGTTTTGTTTCGAATTTCCTACATAAAAGATCATTCCACGATATCTGGCCATTCATTCTGAACAGGCTTCAGCAATCCTGGTAAATTACTGCTCTTTTCACCATACCAAAAGCCTATCTAATAGCATCAGCCATGGCCAGCTTGGCGGTGTGGAAGCAGCGCCACAGGGCAGGAAGGGAAGGGGATACTTGCGGGCAAAAAACAAAACAAAACCAGACACTCTTGTTTTCCCAGCTGGCGAAGACTAAAACCGATAGCCCAGAAGAAGTCGAAAGCACGAGGCAAAAATAATAATAATTATAATAATAAAATCAGGCAGTTTGCCAGCCACTTACCTCTTTTTTTGGCCAGGTGTAAAAGACAGCGTCACAGAAGGGGCAAATAGAAAGCAGCACCCCAACTATGAGAAAAGGGGAAAAGACTGAAAGACACCCCTCCGCCCCGGATCTATTGCCCCAAGGCCCACATTATGGGGGAAGGTGATGGTGCAGAAATACAATCTATGCCTTAGCCAAAGGTTATGGGGAGGAAGAGCCTCCTCTCACAGCCCCTTGCAAAATAAAAAAAAAATACTATAGTATTTTTTTTTTTAAAAAAAACAGAAAATAAAGAAGAACCCCGAGACACACTCAGCATTTTACTAGAGCCTGCGCAAAGGGAGGGATGACTGAGGATACCAACACATCCCATTAGTAGTCCAGATAACCCCAGCCTAGGACTGGGGATTAAAACCTTTGGGCACAGTCCTTTTGAGACATGGTCCTCAGCAAGCCTTACTGGAATGAATGAGATCTGAGCAGCGGCCTGGGACGACACTCTTGCGCAGCCTCGCTTCTTCTCAAAGGTCAAGGAGAACTTCCCCGCGGATTGTGCCCTTCGTGTCTACCCTAATAAATAGCCCTGAGCGTCAACCCTATTGCGGACAGACAAGTCAGACGGAAAGGGAAAGAGAAAGGGGGTGGAGGGAGATAAACCCAGGCCAAACACACAGCAATGTGATTGTGTGACGTTTGCTTTTTATGCTTTTTTTCACAGTCGAGTTCAATGTGCCACACTGGTCTTGACAGTAATAAATTTAAATAGACTTTTTCTTGATACCAGAAGTTCAACTATGGACAGTGGTTACACATGACAGCATTATTTGTTATAGCACAACTTATTTTCAAATGGGGGGGAAAATTAGTATCATTTACAGTATCTCAAGATAGACTTTCCTTTGCAAGGGAACTTCCTTTCCAGTACTTTGGAGGTCTACAAGATGCATCTAGAAAATTTACTACTGTGGAAAATGGAGAGAGCTTAAATTGATGAAGGGGCATGATTTTTCTGTTGTTGTTGTTGTTTTTTCGTTAATTACTGTAACATTGTCCTTCAGGTGGTTGAGGGAGTTTCATATTTTCTTTAGACATCATTAGACGCCGGAGCTCTTGCAGAACAACTTTGATACTATAAGAATTCTGCCATTTTGCTAGGACTGATATGGCTCTTGGATCCACCTAGAAACAAATAAAAGAACCACAGCCATGAGTTTTAAATTGCTTCGCATTCCCACTGCACCTGTAACACTGAAAATGACCATTGCTGGGATCTAAAGACTCACGCAAGTACTATCACACGCTCAAGGTGACTTTTGAGTTGTACTTCTTAAAAGAAGAATACCCCTAATGAACACAGTTCATCACTTTTACCAAACTGGATTTTCAAAACCCCCACTGGTGGTGGGGAATTTGCAGAATAAGTTTTTTAAAAAATATATACAAAAAACCCGATCACATTCACACAAAGTTAAACACATCTAAAGTACTTCGGATTCTGGCCTAAGGCTGCAAATTAATCAGTCAAAGATTTAGCAAATCAATCAGCAAAAGCCAATTTAAATTAGTAGGGCTGGAAGGTGAAAGGCTTATTTTTAGGCTATTTTGGTTCTGGTTACTGCCACAGGAAATTTACAGGGGGGGGGGGGACCTAAAGACCTCTTTTCGGTCACTCAGCAAGTTTTGTTTATTAACTGATAAGTTATCATACTCCCATCAGTATCTGGAAAAGGCATCTATCTATAATGCAATTTTGGTTATTACGCAAACTTGTTTAAATTGAACCACTTAAAAGCTGGATGATGGAAGAACTGAAATTCTTCCAAACACATACAGCTGTAATGCAGACACTAACTTTGAAGGGAGATTTAACAAAGAAACAGCTGTATGCTTAGATAGATGCATTAAACTGTTCCCATCTGAAAACTGGCAAACAAAACAGTACATGAAATACTGGGACACAAAGGGTGTAACACTTACCACTCCGTTAGAACTATTTACTCCATTCATATTAATTTTTGTTACAAATCTTACAAATGGAGGTGCTTCTGGATATTTAGGCCCACATTCTATTTTAAGGCTGTATATTCTGTTTTCATAAATTGTCTGAGGGAGGGAAAAAATTGTGTCAGATGATCCATCAGCGAAGGAAGACTACATTCAGGTGATATACAGAGAGATAAGTTTCACATTAGCATAGATAACATTCCCACTCTGCTGTGCCCTCATTGTTTGCATGAACCGATTTCATGATACAATAGGAAACGACTTTTCAATATGGATGGACATTCATGTCTAATGGAAGCGTCAAATGTGTCTTTGCATCTCCAAGATGTAACTGATCACACTCTCTCTTCTTTTTGACAAATCAATGTTATCTATCACTCAAAACGCCACCCTCTTCTGAACAAACTTTGCCCATTTTGTGATGACTGGTTGTCAGGGTCTGCAAATAGTGGTGGGGGAGGAAGGAGCTGTAAACTTGCCCTCCACTAAATTAGGATTTCCCAAAATTTGGTCTACAGCTGCTGTTGGATTACAACTCCCATCATCCTTAGCTAGCAGGACCTGTCGTCAGGGATGATGGGAACTGTAGTCCAAAACCAGCTGGAGACCCAACTTTGGGAAACCCTGCACTAAATCATGGCTTGCTTGCAAGGATCCTCCAGCATGAGAAGGACCTTTGCTTCCATATATGGATGCCTGAGAGGGGTCACTAGTCCCTTATCACCTCCCCAGCCTGCTATGGGCAGCCTTCCCATAATTCAGAACCAGTTATGGGATGGGGAATGAAAGGCTTTAGATAGGTGGCACAGCTTGCTCAGTGGAACCTTTGGATCCAGTAAAAGAATGGGCCTGGGGCCATATTCTGACTTAGCTTTCCCAGGAACCAAAAATAATAAAAAAAGATTGACAAGTAAAGAACAGCTGGCATTAGATGCACACTGTTCAATGTGACCCAGTGACTTGCAAATTCAGGATCCTATCCAATGCTTGCCCATGTGCTAGAGCAGCAGACTTCTGCTTATGGAATAGAATTTTCTTTTCCTTTCGTCTGCAGCACCATAGCTCCTCCAGAAGGTTGGAGCACCCTCTGAAACAGATTTGAGGGCATGCGGGGAAGGGAACCTGCATTGTGTTGAGTGGAACATCATGCACGCAGCATTGGATACGACCTAACTTTGTTAGTTTCATAACCTGACCTTCCTTCTAGGAGCTGAAAAGGATTAACACATGGATTCTGTAATAGCAATCTATAACTTACCAACTTAAGGCACAATATTTATTAGTTTGCAACTGCTTTGGTAAGAATAAATAAGGGGAGGAATTCAACACAGTGCTATGGACTGTATTTCAGCTTGCCATATGGAACAACCCCCCTTATCTTTTCTCCCGCTGTGTGTTCTGGGGACTCTCCCGACAATGCCCCCCCCACCAACTGGGGACATGGGAGGCACATGAAGGAGGAGAGCGGAGAAAGCCTGCTAGCCGAAGTCCTTATGAGGGCATCTGCTAGTGGGACTTGTTAGCTGAATTTGGCCCAAGGTATTTTATCAGAATTCATACTATCTTCACACTTTCTCGTTCTCCTAGCTACACTGTCTGTAGCTAAAAGGAAAGCAGAGAATGTCAAAAAAGAAAAGAAATAATTAAGAGGGGGGAAAGACTTGCAAGTATCCAACCAAAGGAAAAGAAGAAGAGAAGAAAGCAGGCAGAAGAGGAGACTGCATTATTTTACCTGCCTGAGAATGGAGGTGAAAAGAGCACGTTTCCAAGGCATGTCCCCATGAATGTACTGTATTTTAAAACTTGTGTCCTGTGGATGGTTGTGTGTGCATGGTATGATTAAGTACACCTAAGTACAGCTCAGAGATGCGTCTGTATGCATGCATCTACATGACAGCAAGTTAATGTTCCCATGAGTGAGGGTATGTCAGAATAAAGTGCTTTTTTAAAGGAAAGAAAGAGAGGCATCATAGAACATGGTTAACACCACCTACACAGGAAACCTCCCATTGATGGCTGTTATTGAACATTGGGGGGGGGGCACTGTGTGACATTACCCCTTTAAGATAAACATGCTATTTTCTAGAAATGGTGTACGAAAAGTCTGATATTTTACTGGTCTGCAAACTGTCTTTCAAGGGGTATGCAGGACTCCAGGGAATGAATACAAATTGTCTACCAGGCACAGAAAATCACAGCAACATCCCATAATGTTTTTAAAAAGCCAAACTGTGTTTTGCTGCTGCTGCAATCTAAAAATGGTTCATATATTCTCACAACATTTAGCATGGATAAAGACAGAAATACTGAACCTAGGTTAATTTATTCCCAAATTTGGAAAAAAAAATCTTACTCCAAGTATTTAGCATGACGTGGTCCATACTGTCTACTACCTATATGACAAAAGCCACAAGCAGAAAAACCAGTGAACCCTGTCACACACTGGCAGAAACAGACATAGAAAAAGCAGGGATTTATAGGATATTGTGTTTAAATTTATGCTTACTCTTGGAGGCCCAATAATCATGCCTGTCCATCTTGTAAGTGTCATATCTTCATCATCTTCAAGACCCCAGCTAACTGTCCCATCTCCAACTCCTTTCTGACCTTCTTCAAGTTCTTCCAACAGTCGAAAATTACGAGGAACTTTTACACCTAAAAACAAATCAGGATGCAGTTTTGAGATGAGAACTTACGGTAATAAAATAAGGTAGCTGATGCTTTTCACCAATATGCTGAACACTGTATTAATTAACAATGCAATCCTATGAATGTTTACTCAGAAGTAAGTCCTGCTGAATTCAATGGGGCTTCTCCCAAGGATATGGGCATAGGACTGCAGCCCCAAAAGTGAGAAATGGTGCAGTTAGTAAAGTTACAAGTAAGATAATACTAATGCACACCAATTTCAACAATATACAACATTTTAAGAAAACAACAACATGCATCTAAGGTTAGTTTCTGCAGAAGGTATCCCGTTTGGGCTTTACGGAGAAATTACAAAATCTTAGAACAATACCGAAGAGGAGCCTGGAGGAAAGAGAATCCGCAATGAAGTGGCAGAACCACCACATTATGCTACCAGACTTAAGAGGCTATTATGGCATGCCCAAGAGTTATATACTACTCTGGGCCGGCACAATGCAAGCAAATCTGCTAGCCAACTTCAGGTCCCCGAGAAAAATAATCACAGCTAACAATTATCTGTGGCCCTTTCTCATTTCTTTGGGAAGAGAGTAGAGCTGAAGAGGTGTGACAGAGAGAATGCCCATCAGAATATCTGCTTTGATTTGCCTTTCCCTGAATGCAAATACGCACTGTGGAGTTGGCAAGTTTCTGCAGAAAGTGGCAGCCAGCCAGCCACACTGCATGGTTTACCTGCATCCTTACTGTGTCAATTATGATCAATGAAAGTCTTGTGTGCTGGTTTTTATGATTTCAACAACAGGTGGCAGAGACAATCAGAAGGAAGGCTGGGGGGGGGGGCGACAGTGATGGAGTAATGGGTTTAAAAACCCACCAAGTTAAAACTGCAACAAAAAAAATCTGTTCTACGGGTAATGTAGTGATGCAGCCCTCTCAACTTTATAGAAATGAAGAAGTAGTTCCTAGTGATCTAAGCTGTGCTGTAGCACCCCTGTGAAACAGGACCCAAGTTCAAAGAATGGTATCCATTGACTGACTAAAGGTGTGGGAAACTAAACATAAGGAAAGAAAAGAACTATGCAGAAATCCCAGTTTTCACCCATCCTGCACACGTGTCAAAGGAACAAGCAGCCTCTCTCCATCAGGCCAATTACCCATTTGGTTCACCGTCTTGCTTCACATAATCAACAGTATCAGCTGCTTTACTGTCTGCACCAGTGTCTTAGCTTGTGTCTAACAAACATTTATTTTTAATGCAAGGCTTGGGGGGACGCATGCTACTCCAGCAGATTACTGCTAGTCAATCTACTGTATTTTTTGCTCTATAAGACACACTTTTCCCCTCCTAAAAAGTAAGGGGAAATGTGTATGCATCTTATCAAGCAAATGCAGGCGGGAGGCTCTGCTCAACGCTCCCTTTAAAGAGCCGCACACACGCCCCGCACGCTCTTTAAAGGGAGAGGGGCTCTTGGGGGAGCCTTCCTCCCGCTGCCTGGGAGAGGCTTAGCTGCGCGAAGCCTCTTGAGGGCAGGGGGAGCCTTCATCCTGGTGCCCTGAAGAGGCTTCACGCGGCTATTCCAGAAGCCAGAACAGCAAGAGGCTATACCAGAAGCCAGATCCCTCTTGCTGTTTTGGCTTCTGGGATTCAGAATTTTTATCTTCTTGTTTTCCTCCTCCAAAAACTAGGCACGTCTTATGAACTGGTGCGTCTAATAGAGCGAAAAATACGGTACTACTACTACTACTACTAATTTATTTGTATCCCACCCATCTGGCTGGGTTTCCCAGTTCAGTGCATGAGTTGCTTTTCCACTAAGGGTCTGATCCAAGTAAAAATATAATAGAAGTACAGCAGAACCTTATAGAGGCAAACCCCCTTGCCCAACAACTCAAAATACAATGAATTAAGTATACTAGTATATTCCAAATTAGCAGCCAAAAGGTTTTTCTCAAGAGAACAATAGCTATCCAACTGTGATGGAAAAACTCACTGGAACACATTTCAGTTACATTCCATGAAGGATGAGAAAGCTAAGAAACAAATATTTAGCTTATATTATTTAATAAGTCTGATGCAGGGGGGAAATGCAATATAAACTGTTTATAAGCAACATGAACTAAGCAGAAAACAATTCAGATCTGTTTAGCAGATACTATAAACCATCTAAGTGAACATACTACATTTTTTTCTTCAGTGAAACCATGACAAATATGAACTCTCCAGTTTCACAGTATCGGGCAAAGTCAAAGCGTTTGACTGAAACTGTTTCCTATACAGTGGTACCTTGGGTTAAGAACTTAATTCGTTCTGGAGGTCTGTTCTTAACCTGGAACTGTTCTTAACCTGAAGCACCACTTTAGCTAATGGGGCCTGCTGCCGCCGCTGCTGCACGATTTCTGTTCTCATCCTGAAGCAAAGTTCTTACCCCGAGGTAATATTTCTGGGTTAGCCGAGTCTGTAACCTGAAGCGTATGTAACCTGAAGCGTATGTAACCCAAGGTACCGCTGTACATGTTATTTTGCTTATAACTTTAATTACATCTGATATACCAACTGCTCTCTTTTCTGTAAGAGCAAGAAACATCTTTTCTACCTTTTGTAACTCTAGTGTCTATTACTGTGCAACATGCTTTATACAGGACTTTTTGAATACTCTAGTTAGTAAAAAAAAAAAAAAGGTACTTCCTGAGAGCAAGTGCCCACTTATTCACTTCTAGGTACAATTTAAAATAGGTTCAATGACTAATAATGCTTGCATGAGAATATATCACAGTTGAGAAGACACCTTCTTCCAAGAAATGTGCTCCTCTTGCACACAGCTATCTGGATGCATACTTTGTCTGTACAGTGGTACCTCGGATTACATACGCTTCAGATTGCAGACTCCACTAACCCAGAAACATGACTTCGGTTTAAGAACTTTGCTTCAGGATGAGAACAGAAATCGTGCAGCAGCGGCGCAGCAGCAGCAGGAGGCCCCATTAGCTAAAGTGGTGCTTCAGGTTAAGAACAGTTCCAGGTTAAGAACAGACCTCCAGAACAAATTAAGTTCTTAACCCAAGGTTACCACTGTATTTAATTGGCATAATGTACCGGTAATCAACAAATTAGGAAACAAGGACAAACACAAAAGGAAATGCCTACTGATATGAACAGGAAAGACCCAAGTTGCTCCTCAAATACAAATTCAAATTATCTGTAGAGGTGGACAACTTTGGTCTCATCTGAATTGGTGTGTGTGTGTGTGTGTGTGTGTGTGTGTGGATTAACTGCTAAATAATGATCAAATGTGGATAAGCGCTTAGTCTATAGGGAAGACCTGCCAGAGTTGACCTTTTAGGCAGTAGAAGAAAACACTAGAAAAATTATTCATTTATTTAAGTATTTGTATACCATTTGTTGTAGAGTATCAGGACAGTGTACAACATAAAAACATTTAAAACCAGTATTAACCAATCATTAATATGAGTGGCTACTCAAGGGACATTTTAGACAACAGCACAGACCTGTCACTATTATGGGTGTTCATCACCTATTATTAAGCACATATTATGTTACCCCTTCATATGCTTATGATGATATGACACAATAGTATGTTATGATTGTTTTAATCTTGCATTTGTATTATTTTATGGATTTAGTTAGCTGCACAGACTTCTACCTTTGGAAAGAAGATAAAGTGCACTGTTTAGGAATAACTATCACCCGCAATAGATTTTACTTTGGCAAAGCTTTTCTGCTACAGCCATCCTAGAACCTTCGAAAGTCAAGGAATAAAATGAATGCTTGATAAGATAATTTACACAGTGACAGGTTTCCTGAATATCCTGCTCTCTCCTATTATCACTTTTGTGCCAAGCAGCAGAACTGATCATTTACTCAGTTGTTACTTTGCATCCTAAGGGGAACAATGACACCTACAGTAGTAAAAAAACAAAAAAAAACAGAGAGGTTGATAGCAGCTTCAAGATATACATTAACTCAAATCAGGCAACAATAATTTCACTGTTTAAAAAGCCACCCTTAGTAAAAATTCTGATTTCTATGATTTAAATTCTACAATATTAGCATACGATCTGTCTGCCAAATCTGAATTGATGATCTAGAGGGGGCATTCCAGATCACTGCTGTACAATAATAACAATATATAATAATAATTTATTATTTTTACCTCGCCCATCTGGCTGGGTTTCCCCAGCCACTCTGGACAGCTTCCAACTGAATATTAAAAACAATTGTCAAATGAACACATTTCTATGGAAACATCACTAAAAACCTCAAAATTTTAAGATGTCCTCTCTCTCCCCTGCAGCTCGGCACTGCAACTAGTTTATTTGAGGAGGCACCTGGCAAGGTAACCAGCAAGTATTTGTTCGTGACATCAGCCATGCCCGCCTCCCAAGATGTCATGCTATGTTTTGGAGGCATTCCAAATTTCTTCAAGCCCCTGCAGTCTGGCTGGGCCGGGTTCCCGTTTCTTTCCCCACCTTCAAGATGGGGCAGAGGTCAGCATTCTTCCCCGTTGTGCTGAGTCTCAGAAAGCAGCTCTGGGGCTCTGTGGGAGATTCTGGGAGATTCCTCCCAACTATATTTTGGAGGTCGCAAGCACAAGAAAGCTGCCACTTCACCCAAAGCATGGCAACAAGCAACACACAACTTTTTTTGCCATGAACATGACCAAACATGTAATGGGAAGGGCACAGACATAAACATGACAGAGAAAACGTCTGCCTCTGCACCAGAAGGTAGCCACCTAAACGGCCTAAGGGCTGAGCTAGTTTACCCATCCTATTTTGACTGATGGCAGATTTATCAGGTTTACACAATTGTTTTACTGGAATAGTTCAGCAGGAAGAGAAAACAAGTTCTCAAGCTTGCACCTTGCATCTCTGTGGCATCATGCCAGTCTGAGATACAGGATTAGATTCAATATTAACCCAGAAAAGCACTTAAGTGTTTCACATTCTATTGCTTCCTGTCCAAAGCTTAATTAAAATATTAATCTGTCATATTAACCAGGCAGAATTTCATGTGGCAATGAAATGTAAACTGCTCCATCCTATTGGGATCTCATTATGCTTTAAACTGGGGTTTAAAACTCAAATGATTTCCCACCCCTTTGTCGAAATTAACATTTATCAGATCCTTTGATTCACAGCATCTTCTACCGTTCATTGTTACAATATTTCCCGAGAATTATCACCTGCTTTTGCTACCAATCTCTCCTTGTCACTTAAAACATCTATGCTCTTTTATGCACCTAAGGAAACACCTAGGCATTGTAAGAGACACAGAGATTCTGCAGTCCATGTCTCATTCTCCTGTTCTTAGAACATAATGCAACTGTCACTGAGCTGCAACTTTCCTTCCCCACTGGGGGAATAACAGCACATGCAACAACAAAAAATATTTAAGAGGATATTTTGTCTTAACAGAAGCCATAAAACGGATCAGACAAATTCATGTAAGGTACACTTATCAGAAGACATTTGCCATAATAGCTTTATATTCAAAGGCCTTGCACTTCTGCTAGGGCTCAATAAGGGGCAGCTATTTCCACCCTGCACTGCTGAAAAACTTCCCAGGGCAGCTCACGGGCCACAATTCGTTACCCAGCTGGGCCTTTGGTCTAAACTAGAAAGTCAGTTCTTACAATCTTATGTCAGAGGTTATTCAGAGTTCATGGGTAGATATTACTCACTGTAATCTATGAACACCATTCCATGCCATTAATAGAAACGGCCAGGCAGCATTACCACAAACAAAATAACATCCACGAGATCACAGTGCTGATTCTTGTGATTTCGTAATAAAATTCATTACTTCTAAAGAGATCAGAACTCATTTTTTTTTTTATAAAAAAACAGGTTTCTATGGATATTACACAGCTTTGTAAAAATAACATTTTGGAACATATGTTACAGCTAATCTATTTTAAATTAACCTACTTTTATCTATAATTCCATATAGTCACAAATCTTAAGTTTTCATAATTTTGATAGTTGATAGATCCTGGGGTGCACCCAATGCTACCCCTTGCTACTGATCAAGAGCCAACTCCATCTGAATCGGAAGCAGGAAGAGAAGGGAATGTTAAACATTTGGCAGAATGGTGACCCACAGACATTTTGCCCTTATTATGGTTTCATCCTACTCACAAAGTAGAGAACTGGTTTGGAACTGTCCTAAGTTTAAAACAACCCTTTCAAGATTTTTCGTATGCTGAATTCTCAATGAATCCTGTTGTTTCTACTTTTCACAGCCTATTCTGAATGAACCTAAAACATAAATCTATTTGACATTTTGGACAATGCATTTTGATTTTCTTTGAACACATAATGCTAACTTCTAATTTACCTGCTAGAAAAGATGCTCCCTGTCAGTTTGAAAACAAAAAGAAATCCCTGATGTATGCATTTGAAATGGGACTTACTTTTCACCCAAAGAAACATCGCCTCTACAGCCTTTGCTCAAACTCACATAAACATAGAATACAGCATCGACTTTCCTTTCACCCACTGTTCAGATAGGCGATAAATTACTAACCTTTCTATTAAACTGTAAGAAATATCTCCCTTTCTGGACCACAGCATGGGTTTCTGGATATTACGTGTTCATTTTTTCCCAAACAAGCAGACCAAGATTTTCCACACAATTCTCTAGAGCTTTTAGGCATTTAGCCTTTCCAAGCTTAGGAACCCACCTTTAACCAGGGATCTGTCTTTTTTTGCTCACCTTCTTAGGAAAGCCAAATAATGTACTCAGCAGCTACAGGACCCTCTGCTCCCATCAAGCCCTCCTGGTATCTCTAGGTGGAAAGAGTAGACTGTTGGCTACCAGAGCCTGAATACACCACTGGACAATGCTCTCCCTGCCCACCCTTCCTGCTCTGGAGTGTGAAAAGCCTACAGGTGGGGCGTATTGTTATTTTGGCCCTGCACAGCCAAGGTTCTTTGAGCGCCCTGGCTACACAGCCGTCAAACAATCCCTAGCCTTCCTCCAAACTTTGGCACTGGGCAGCTGGCAAGGATTATTGGTAGACAATCGGTAGACACCACTACAGCTTCATAGATAGAAAGGAAGGCTGCCAACTCATCATCACAGGTGCCCAAGATACAGGCATTTCCGGTTGATTTCAAGTAGTAAGACTAGAAAAGCCCCCCTTCCCACTCTGTTTGGAACCCTGGAGAGTTTCTGCCGGTCAGAACAGCCAGTGGTGTGGTGGGCCATTTGCCCAACAGCCTCATTTGTCCATATACCATATATTGCTCACTGCTACTAGAGGAGCACATGTTTGCCAGCCGCAAAAACAGTCACAAGGCGGTTGCATTTCTTTACACGTTGTTACACCTGTGCTGAATCTTCATGCAATACAAAAGTAATGAGAGGAAAGCACAAGAAGAAATTAAGCATGACAATGGACAAAAGCACAGTCCCACCCTAACCTGAATCACTGTCAGAAGTTTTGTAGAGTGACACTCTGCCCCAAAATGTATTAAGAACTGCCCAAACCCACGCTGCAGGCCAAGGGTAGCCAAGATGGTACCCTCAATATGTTGCTGTTGTTGTTATTATTATTTATTAGTTGCTTACTTCAAAAAAGATTGTCTCAAAATCAATCTCTCTCTCTCTCTCACACACACACACACACACACACAAATCTATCTATCTATCACACACAATGCTAAATTCAACATACATCAGAATAATTTTTTCAAACATGCTGACAAGGGCTGGTGGGAGTTGGAGTTCAACATCTGTAGGCCACACCTTCTACCTTCAAGATATGACCAAACCCCATTATTTATTTTTTAAATTTAAGCAATAACTGCCAATACACATGTGTGTCCTTCCATGATCAAAATTGGAAGATACATCTCATTACTTTTAACTGTACAAGGTCAATCTTGCGGTAGAGACTGACAGGCAGGCACAAGAGCCCAGCCATCAGCTGTCTAGCAATATTATCTGAATGTGCATGGGCCGAGTACATTCTAAATTATTACCCAGCTATCCTGCTATTTAAGGCATTTTATAAACCACTTACTCAATGAACCTCACAGTGTACATAACACAGTTAAATTAATTCTCAGTAAAACACAGACAGTATTGACAGAATTTAAAAACAAATACACATGACTGAATTATGTGGCCAGAAAGGCTTGCTGAAATAAATAAATAAAAGCTTTTGGCAGTTGCCTAAAACTGTACAATGAAGGTGCCTGCCTAATGTTATGTGGAAGCCACTCACCCAAACTGTAAGTCTGTTTCTTTGAGAAATAGGAGAGTGGCATCTCTCAGTGAATGCTCTCAAAGCCATCCAGGAAAATAAAAGTCATTTGCCTTGTTCTTCTTCCAACCAAGTCTAAACTGCAAAGTCAGCAGCTGCAAAGGATTAAGAGACTGCAGGCTTGACAGGATGAAAGGACATGAGGTCCCCATGTCAGCATCACATTTTATACAAACAGCCCAGTGCTAGAACTTCCTGCAAGAGCAAACAGAGAATGTACCACCCACTGTTGTAGTGCAATGGCACAAAACATGGCATTAGGCTGGCACTGCAGTGATAGTACACCAAGCTAGTGCAAGTGCTGAGAACTGGGGTGCCAGCACTTCAAATCTGGTAGCTGAAACAGAACTCATTTATAGGAGGAATGAAAAACATCTCTGTAAAAATGTGAGCCTCAAGCAAGTTTAAGTAATTAACTGACATTTTGCAAAATACTGTTAACCATACTTCCGCCTCAAACTTCTAAAATGAAAACTGGTTCTAAAAGCAGCAGAGGTAGCTTTTCAATTCCTCATTCAAGATTATTTCCTGTGTGGTAATGTATTTAAACAGGTCTCTATGCTAAAGTTTCAAGGCAGAACATGAAAACAAAACCAATGTTATAGCTCTATTCTGCACAGGCAAGGCAGAAAGTATCAGTTATGAGGAGTGAAGCAAACTTTAATCATTTCTCTGGTTCACAATTTTTGTGTTTTTACGATTTTGTATTTTTACTTTTTCCAACATCGTTGTTGTTATTGTAAAAAAAACCAAAAAAAAACCACTTTAAAACTGAGAGTAGGCGTTTTTGTCCAACAAGTTCAGGAAACATATTTTTGCTCAACAGAACTTTGCCCGGAAGTAGGAGTGATAACAGAGTGGTATATTGCTTACAGCATCAGACTAGGGAGATGTGAAGCCTACTAGGCCATTTTTGGCCAGTCACACTGACTCAGGCTCACCCACCTCACAAAGCTGCTGTAAGGATAGAGTAACAAAGCCCCTATATAGAGTTATAGCCCCTAGATATATATTCTATCCTAAGCTCTGGAAAGAAGGATTTTGAGTATTAAATAATCACCTGACCATAGAAGCCTAGTATGCTATTTCTTTTGCCAATTTTTGCCTTAAAACATCTTGATCAGAGCCAAATTTGAAGCAACAGCCAGAAAAGAATTTGAGAAGATCAATGGTAAACCCTGAGAATAAAATTTCTTCATCAGTAAAATTATTATTATTAATAATAATAATAATAATTCATACTCCACCCATCTGACTGGGTTACCCAAGGCCCTCTGGGCTGCTTCCAACAAAATATAAAGCGACAAAACAAAACACCAAACATTAAAAGCTTCCTGAAACAGGACTGCCTTCAGGTGTCTGAAATGTCACATAATTGTTTAACTCTTTGACATCTGATGGGAGGGTGTTCCATAGACTGGGCGGGACTACCAAGAAGGTCCTCTGCCTGGTCTTGCATTGCGGGAACTGCCAGAAGACCCTTGGAGCTAATCCTCAGTATCTGGGCTGAACGTTGGGGGTGGAGAGACTCCTTCGTGTACACAGGGCCAAATCCATTTAGGGCTTTAAAGGTGAGCACCCAATTGTCATTTTATTAGCTACCAAGCCAAGTTGCTTTTAAATAGAGGTTAAAATACAAGATCACCAACATGAGTTTGATCAAACTGCGGGAGGCAGTGGAAGACAGGAGTGCCTGGCGTGCTCTGGTCCATGGGGTCACAAAGAGTTGGACACGACTAAACAACAAAAATAAAAGATCACTCTCACTCAAGAGATGGATACAATTCACACGTGAAAGAGCATTCCTGTAATTCTGCCCTGACTTTGTCTATCCTGAATCTCTTACCAATCAGTTTCATTGAACTACTTCCGAGTGTGCCTCTGAATGCCAGCTGCTGAGAATCACAATTGGGAGAATACAGTTGCACTCAGATCCTTCTTTTAGTCTTTCCACAGACATCTCGTTGGCCACTGTGAGAACAGTGGTGCTGGACACTGGCCTGATCCAGAAGGCTCTTCTTATGAATTCTGGTATTAAGAGAGTAACTCCCCTCTAATTACTTTGTCCACACTGCAGCAATCATGGCAGGTGCATCACAATTGCTCCCATTTTACAGGACAAGGATGTGGCCACGGAACTTCATGGTTTGCTAAAAGCCATGCAGTTTGTCCACAGCAAAGGTGGAGCTTGAACTCATTTTTCCCAGATCTAACTACGGTAGCTTTCTCACTATATACTGCACTGATTTTCCTAGAAGCCCATCCATTTCTTTACAGGTAAGAAATCTAGAAAAATTGTATACTACAAGAAGTAGTATACAACCATTCTGACTTATGCCTCATCCTCTTGTTACCAACACCAAAGGTTACTATCATTGATTCTACTACCTCCTGAAAACTGATCTCAGTTTTATGGACAGTAGCAGTTACAATGCTGAGCTTGAACATGGAGAGTGAGGTTCAAAACCCTGTTCAGCTACGATGCTTTCTGATCATCATTTGTAGACTAACCTGGTAAATACTTATTATGCATATAATGTTTTAGTATCCAAAACGCTTCACTTTACAATGGCAGCAGTCCTTAGGGTGGCCTGGTTAGGTGGTCCAGTATTGCCATGATAGGTGTGGGGACTGGGCTCAGGGATGGAAAAACCTCCAGCTTACCTAACAATTCCTTACTAGTGAGCTTATAGCAGAGGCATGATTTGAATCAGAGACTTCCTGGTTCATGGTTTCCTGAACTATGCTGCCCTCCAGATATTTTGAAGTACAATTCCCATAAGTCTCAACCATTTGTCATGCTAACAGGGGCTACTAGCTGTTACTATGCTACACTAGTCAACCTCTTGGGGCTATTGTGTAGCAAGAGAAGCATTCTGGAGGATGAATGAGACAGTAATAGTAGTAGATAGGTAGCCATGTTGGTCTGCCATAGTCAAAATAAAAAAATTCCTTCCAGTAGCACCTTAAAGACCAACTAAGTTAGTTCTTGGTATGAGCTTTCGTGTGCATGCACACTTCTTCAGATCTGAAGAAGTGTGCATGCACACGAAAGCTCATACCAAGAACTAACTTAGTTGGTCTTTAAGGTGCTACTGGAAGGAATTTTTTTATTTTGAGACAGTAATAATTAGACAGCAGCTTCCTTGCAAGACATCTATCTGTCTTCCTGTCTAGCCTGCCTCTTCTCTAAGTAGTGTCCTAGAAGTCACACCCCATCCTGTACTAAACAAATAGATTAACATATTTATATCCATTTTTTCTTCCTATAAGGACTTCCATGCATTTTACAATAAATGAAGATCAATGTACAGCAGGGGTGGCCTACGTGGTGCACTCCAGGACTACAAGTTCCATCACCTGTGAACACTGGCAATTTTAGCTGGGACTGATGGGAGTCATTGTCCAAAATACCTGGAGGCCTCCATGCTGGCAAACCAACATACGTAATTCTTTTTTTAAGGCAGCAGTAGTGACTGAAAAATACTCTGTGCTCCAAAAAACCCCAACAACCTTGAACACAGGGCACAGTCTGATGGCACAGGATGCAGCCACCTTGCTGAACCTAATCAGGGCTGGGGCTGATCAGCATCTGGAATGGAGCCCACCTGGGAGTCCCATGCATGTTGCCTTAAGTTCCAACGTAGAAGGCAGGCAGGAGATAATCCAGCAAGAAAATAAAACCGCTGCTTATCATTGCAGGTCCAGATTCCTCAGTGACCACCCCAAATAAAACGGCAAGAGCCAGTGTGGCATGATGCTTTTAAGAGTGCTTGACCCTGGGAGACCAGGGTTCCAATCCTGACTCTGCCACGAAGCTCACTGGGTGACCTTGGGCCAGTCACCGTCTTTTCCAGTGTTTCTCAAACTTGTAGCCCAACAACAGCTGGGGACCCAACTCCCATCATCCCTGAGCAATGGTTCTGCTAGCTAGGAGTGATGGGAGTTGCAGTCTGACAGCATCCAGGGCGGGGGATGCTACCTCGCAGGGTTGTTGAGAGGATGAAAGAGGAGGAGGAGAACCACGCGGGCCACCTTGAGCTCCTTGGAAAACAAAGGCGGCATATAATTGTAATAAATAAGAGCAAAAAGAGCAACCCGTCAGGTCCTGCCTTCTTAGTCGCAGCCTGCCAGGGAATCGGACAAGGGAAGTTAGAAATGAGGAGGGAGGGCGCGAGGGCCGCCGCAGTCTTCGGAGGTGCAGTGCTTCTGAACATGGAGGCTCTACTTGGCTGCCCGCATGCGGTCCCATCAGCCTCCCTGACACGTTTCCTGCAGAGCCCACCGGCCCCCTCCCGCCCCCGCCAGCCTTCCAGCGCCACCCCGGCCCAGGCCCCTGGCCTCCCCGTGCCTCAGCCCCGCTCCGGCCCCACAGCACACCGGCCTCCCCGGCCACCGCCCCTCGGGCCCCAGACACACCCAGCCGCCGAGCCCCGGGTGGCTCCCGCCTGGTTGAGGGGGGAGGATGAAGCGGGTCCCTCCCTCCTCCCGCCCCCGAGGACCCCCCCGACCCCTCGCTGTCGGGGGAGGAGGCCCCGTGCCCTCCTCCCGCAGGCCAGGCCGGCCTCGGCTGCCGGGTCCCCCGCTCACCCGAGCCCGTGGTGGCCGCCATCTTGCGCCGCTTGTCGCTGCGAGCCCGGCCTCCCTGCCGCCCACGTCACCTCAACGCGGGAAGTGAGCTGCGGCGGCGGTAAGTGGCTCCGGGGGCGGGAGGGCGCGGGGCCCGGCGAACCAAAAGAACAAAAGCGCACGCAGACGCACACGCCTTCCGAGGGAGGTCCGGGCGGGACCAACAGCGTCTCGCCGCAGCTGGCCTGCCCGCAGCGCGCGGGTTTTCGTTTTGCTTTGAAACGTCTTTGCGGTGCACGTATTTCGCCGGGGAAAAGGAGGCGCTCGGGAGGGCGGGACGTCAGAAGATAACAAAAGAACCCGTGCGGCCCGACTAAGCCAGCATCCTGTTCTCACAGGGGCCAACCAGGTGCGGGGGAGCCACGGATTAGGACTGGACCACAAGGGCATTTCCCCCTCCCGTTGGTTTACAGCCACTGGTGTTCAAAAGCATATTCTCCATGCCCAATCCTCTTTTAAAGCCATCAGAGGGTAGTTCATGTTAGGTACAAGCCCCATGTTTGAAGGATCAATAACTCGGTTTGTGTGGGGCGCTGCAAAGCACTGGGTTTTCGCTGCAAAACAACTGCAAAAAAACCCCAAAACTTTGGCGCAGGTCTGCAGATGACATATTAGCTCTCTTGCAAAATAATAGCATTAATTTACAGGACAAGGTCAGCCCAAGACCATTTACTTCTTCAAGGCAGATGGCACCCCCACCAACCAACAAGTTTAGGAGCCCAAGGCCATCGAAGGTTTTGTTTTGTTTTGTTTCTTGCGCCAGTCTTGCCCTCCCTGGCAGTTAAAAAATAATAATAACAATAAGTTAAGCATTTGCTATCTTAAAGCCAGCTGCCTGAGTCCCCAGCCTGAATGAATCCTAATGAATCCCTGGCCACAATTCATAAGTAGGAAGGGGAAAAAATATAATTTTGGGTCCATGGGCCAGTTTGTGAGTTTTGTGGTGAAAATCCAGATCTTTAAGTAACTAGGGTGTTCAGCTGCACTTTTCATTACTGATTACACTTAGAAAAATGCTGTAAGGCTGCTAATTCCAAACTCAGGTTGGGCTGGGAGCATGTTGTTCTGCCCATCCCACCTGATCTGCTGTACAGGGAGGACTCTGAGCCAGGGCTGTGTAATCTGTGGCCCACATCATTCCTGAACACTGTCACTGACCATTTGGACTGAAGCCAATGATACCTGGAGTCCAACATAACCTGGAGGGCCAGATTCCTCATCCTTGTGTGAAGGGACTTTAATTGGGAAACCCTGCTTCTGAAATCCCGGTCTTGCTGTCTAGGGCTGATATGTGTTGTAGCCCAGCAATATCTACAAGGCCACATCCTTCCCTTTTTTATATATATAAATATTTTATTAAGTTTTAACAATAGAAAAAAATTCAGGAAAATACAAAAACAAGGAGAATACAAAGTCACAAAATACAGTACAAAAATACAAACATTAAACACAACAAAAGAAAAGAGAGAAAAAAAGAAAAAAGATAAAAACACATATAATGACAAAAAAATTCCCTCTTTCTTAATTTCTCATCTTCAATTAACTTATTTTCCCGACTTCCTCACGTCTCCCGTTCTTGTATCCCTTTTAACAATTGATTCAGCAAATTCATATCCTATTAGTTTATCTGTTATTAATCCAATCTTACATTTTACTTTGTTGCTAGAACCCCTGCGATTCATTTCAATGTCATCAACATTCAAAAATTTTACAATATTTCTGCAAATAAATTTTAAATTTCCTCCAATCTTCCTCCACCGACTCCTCTCCCTGGTCTCGGATTCTGCCAGTCATTTCCGCCATCTCCATATAGTCTATTAGTTGCATCTGCCAGTCTTCCATGGTGGGTAAATCTTGTGTCTTCCAATGCTTTGCGATCAGGATTCTTGCTGCTGCTGTAGCATACATAAAAAAGGTTCTATCCTTCTTTAACACCGATTGGTCCACTATGCCCAGGAGGAAGGCCTCTGGTTTCTTCGGGAAAGTATATCTAAATACCTTTTTCAGTTCATTATATATCATTTCCCAGAAGGCCTTGATCCTTGGGCACGTCCACCAAAGGTGAAAGAATGTACCTTCAATCTCTTTACATTTCCAACATTTGTTATCGGGCAAATGGTATATTTTTGCAAAAAAAAAAAGGCCACATCCTTTCCACCTCTGGGTTAAAGGTAGGTAGATAGATTCCTATGGAGAAGAAAGACTTCCTGAGATATGTCAGGCCCAGATCCTCAGGGTCTCCTGCTGTAACACAAAACCGCTCATGCTGTCCTTTAAAAAACAAATGTGTGAGCAAAATTCATAGTTTTCGCTATGCACTGTGTTTCTCTCCTGAATCTTCATTGAGCTTCATTTCTAGTCTTCTGAGAGAGAGAGAAAAGCTTTTCTCTATCCACACACGGGACACAGGTGGCGGTGGGATGCGGGTGGCGCTGTGGGTTAAACCACAGAGCCTAGGACTTGCCGATCAGAAGGTCAGCGGTTCAAATCCCTGTGACGGGGTGAGCTCCCGTTGCTCGCTCCCTGCTCCTGCCAACCTAGCAGTTCGAAAACACGTCAAGTGCAAGTAGATAAATAGGTACCGCTCCGCCGGTAAGGTAAACGACATTTCCATGCGCTGCTCTGGTTCGCCAGAAGTGGCTTAGTCATGCTGGCCACATGACCCAGAAGCTGTATGCCGGCTCCCTCGGCCAATAAAGCGAGATGAGCGCCACAACCCCAGAGTCGGTCACGACTGGACCTAATGGTCAGGGGTCCCTTTACCTTTATCCACACACATACATTTTCTTTATATACCACCTTTCTATAATTCAAGCCATGCTCAAGGAGGCTTACATAATTACAAACATAACAAAAGTTGTTGTACACAATAAAACAGCAAAAAGTACCCATATCCTAGCTAAACAATTTCCAATGAAAACATAAGAAGCTCTAAAATTGATGCAAAAAATGAATAAAAGCAACAACATATATGCACCTAAATAACACCCCAGCCTAAGGGTCTGTTTAGCAGCCTCAGTCAGATCCCTGCAGAGTCAGTCAGGGCCCCAAACAGTCAGCCTCAAACTTTCTCAAGTCCTGGATAAATTGAGAGTTTAATAGTGGAATTCTACGCATATTTACTCAGAAATAGGATTCACTGTATTCAATTATTAGACTTACTCCCAGGTTCAGTATGCACTGGGTTGCACTCTCAAGCCGCTGCCTAAGAATAAATCAAAGGTGCAAGTCAGGTAATATAATCAAATTAAAACTTTGTAGAGGGCTTTCCATTTACTCCAGTGATATAGATTGTACCTATGTAAATATATCTTGTTTGGTTATTTAAGTGCTCAGCAAACAAGCAACTGTGCTATTCAGGAAAAAGACTTGGGTCTTCCTGGTCTATATTCAACATTTACTCTAACCGCTAAACCCCATTGCCTGTCAAGCTTGATGTGATGGTGAGACAGTGAGAAAAATGTGACTGCTTCAGAGTTAAACCTCACCTGTCATAAAGCGTGTACTGTTCAGGTTTCTGTATTTGTCAAAGGAGCTAATTTCCTTGAATTTGAAACACACCGTTCCAGTTCATTTTAAAAACTTGATGTATGCATTATTCAGGCCTCTGTATCCAGACCTCAGGACTTGCTCCAAGCCTCACCTGTCACTGCCACTACTCCATGGCCTCTTCAACTGCTTTCGCCTAGTTGGAATGTGTTCTTGGACTGCGATAATGCTTCTTGCCTGAATGGAGACATGAATGTGTAGAAACCTCTGACTTCTCCATGGCTGGAATGCACCCTGCTATACAGTCAGGTGTTCTGCCCATGCACTAGCATGGAAAGGTATGCAGTTAAGGACAGAAGGTCCCAGGCCTTTCTTTCCAACTTCGCTGACAGTAAACTAAGATGATGGAGGGTACAATCCCAGGAGAAGCTCCCCTGCCAAACATCTTTAAACAAGCATGCTGTTGCACTGCTCTGCTGATTCCAATGGGGCTTTGGACAAGCAAACTTTCCAATGCACTGGGCTCAGAGTCTACTTCTTTCTGCCATGTTTTCCTAAACTCTAATCCAGAGGCAATAGGATTCCATGGCCTACACACAGTGACACCCTGACCCTAAACACACACCTTGATATGCATGTAGTAGGGCCAAGCACCTGCAAGGTAAGAGCGTCTTGATGATTTCCACCTTGAAAACATATGCATGAAGATCTTCATCTGGAAGATCTGTATCTAAAATGGTTGGTGTATATGAAAATATTGACAGACCAAAGTGAAGGTGAATGGTTTAAAATACCCAAATGTGGGAAGTGTTGAAGGCAGCGTTAGTTTAGAAACACTTCACACAGAAATTATTTCTCCCCCACTACATATTAAATGTTTTTTTCACATCATGGGCATGATCCCAAAAGCTGCATAGCTACTTACATGCAGCAAGAGACTCTGGTTAGTACCTGACAAAATGATACTTGGATCAGAGCCATTACTTAATTTTAGCCATATTAGTCAGCAAATATTATCAAAGGAGCACACTGCAGCAGTTTTATCCTTGCGAGCTGCTGCTAAGATGTCTTGCCCTGATGAAGGAATTTAATACCAAAATGTCTTAGGTACAACAATTTTTAAAGAACCTGCTCTGTTCCGCCCCCCCCCCCGCCTGCCTCCTCCCTTTTTTTTGGTGGGGGGAGGTTCCATTCTGAGTGTGACTTAGTTGGATACGATTGGGCTTCTATTTTTCAAACATTATTTGCACTGCAAACCACTTTTGGAACTAAAGAGCCAAAAAAAGGCACTCAATCTCTTTTTATACGTGACCGCCACAGCTAGAGTTGTATATGCGAAGAAATGGAAAGAAAAAAAAGAGGTACCCAGGAAAAAAAATTGGCAGAATAAAATGATAGAATACACAGAATTAGCAACTATGGCTGTGAAATTAAGAAATAAGGATGAGTCACAGATAAGAGATGAGTGGAAGTGTTTTGGAGAGTATCTTAGAGGGTGCAACTGTCAATATAACCTGAGCAGCAGATAGCACTAAATAAAGGAATATTTGAGACGAAAAAGACTGGAATAATAGAATATGCAGCCGACAAGAGACTACCTAGAATGCCATAAAGAGATGGACTGGTAAGTCTGAACAAAAGGGATAAATGATGAAACTGTATGATGTATATATAAATTGTAAAAACGCATAAACAAAAATAAAAAAAATAAACTAAGGAGACTTTATGAGGCCATTTATGATATAGTGAGTGTGTGCAGGAGGAGAAAGAAAAAAGAAGAATTCAAAGAGAAAGAGAAAACCCTACTCTTTCCAAATCCTTTTGCACCTAGTTGGATACTTAACCTTTAATGTAGTCGTTGCAATATCCAACTGTGGCCGGCAGGAGTCCCTGTTCACCTAAGGAACGGTAAGAGACAATGACAAAATGTATCTATAGCATGACTGATGCCAAAGTTGCAGCTGTACCGCCCGCAGTCCCAGATCTCCGATGTTAAGAACGACGAGATTGTGTTAAACGACCAACAAGAAAAGCGAGCCACTTTAAAAGCCATTTATCCCCTCGAAAGAGAGTTAGAGAATGAAAACCAGACAGCAAGTTTGATATAAATCAAACTGATATTCATTAAACGATTTCTAAAAGGGATACTGCATTCCCACTCTCCTTTTGACAAAATAGAATGCCTACCTCCACATTTATACTGTCATTTATAATGAATGTTCTCATTATGGTGGTAAGGTGTTTTATTCATTTTACAGAGTTAGAGGAAAGGGGTCTTTTTTGGGGGGGGGGCTGCTCCCAGATCCATCCTTGTCACTAGAAGTCCACATGGCTTCAGCAGCAAAGAGAGCCTATTTTCAGGTCCATAACTGGTTCCCAAGTTATGGCTGTCTTTAATCATGATAGCTTGTCCACTTTTGCATGCAACAGGAACCTCCTGTCTTGAGTACTGAAATGCAGTCCACATGGGGCTACCCTGGAAGACAGCCCAGAAACTGCAGCTGATGCAGAATGCTGTTGTCAGGGTCCATGTCTGGGACTTTTGATGCTGTGCCACATTGCACTCACTTTGTAGGATCACTGGCTGCTTCTATGCTACAGGGCTCGATTTAAGGTGTTTTGACATACGAAAAGCCTCATCAACTTGGGACCTAAAAGGTGCCTTTCCTTGCACCAGCCAGCCAAGGTTCTGAGATTGGCAGAGGGGACACTCCTTGTCCTACTGGCAGGTACCACTCTGTGTGGGGATGTGAAATTCTTATAACGTGACCTTACAACTCTTTGTGGCACCATATTCATTTGCATGTTTAAAGAAAGAGGGGGGGGGGGAACTATCACCTTTTGGCCCTCCAGACTTAGTTGCCCTACTCTGGAATTCCCTCACCCCAGAGGCATGGATGGTTACATTTTCATTGTGTTTCTGTTGCTTAATTTAACATTTCTGTTCTCACAGGCTTTTTGAAGCTCTAGTTACATCTGCATTCGGTTATCTATATTTTTGCTGCTTCCTGTATTCCCTTTCTATTGTTGTCCTGTTTTTGTTGTTAACAATCACCTTGGGACTTACACCTCATGGTGAAAAGTTTATGAATTTAATAAACAAACATGATTCCTACAAAAAAATGCAAATGGACAGAGACTTATAAACAGGTAGCTCAGTTATCTTTTAATGGGCTGCAGGGCACAGCTTATCCCCAGGCGGGTATATTTAGCCTGAATAAGCAGAGATTGAGAGGAGATACGATTGCCATCTTCAAATATCTAAAGAGCAATCACCTAGGTGATGGAGCAAGTTTCTTTTCTCTTGCCCTGGAGGGTAGGACCCAAACATTCAACGGCTTCTAAGTTACCAGAATGGAGATTCCGACTTAACATCACAAAGAACTTTCTGACAGCAAGAACTGTTCGCCAGTGGAACTGTCTCCCTTGGATGGTAGTGGACTCTCCTTCCTTGGAGGTTTCCAAGCAGAGGTTGGATGGTCATCTGCCATGGACGCTTTAGTTGAGATTCCTCCATTGCAGGGAGTTGGACCAGATGAGCCTCGGGAAACCTTCCAATTCTACAATTCCATAATGGTCACACACCCATCCAGTAATTGAACATCAACAGCTGCTTTATACTGAATCAGACCACTGGTCCATTTAACTCAGTACTGTCTACACCGTCACCGACTGACCGTGGTTCTCCTCAGTTTTAGGTTGAGGTCTCCCAGCCCTGCCTGCTTCTGAATGCAAAGCAGATACTTCAATCCCTGAACTGTCCAGAACATACAGGACAAGTGTTGACAGCCATCTTTTTATTATTAAATAATTTTTATTGATTTTCCAATAAAGATAGCCAATCAATATAGCCACATCATAATCTGATTTAAAAAGAAAAGACCAAATTGTAGTCCAAATTGTAATTATTAATTTTTCCGGGCTCCCCGTAGTCTGGACCTCTGAAGCATATCTCCAAATCTTCAATCCTACCTCCTCTCGTTGTTTTCATATTTTCCACATCCCGATCTTAACACTTTAAAGTTCTCCGTCCCTTGGAAACAGCAAGATAAGACTGAATAGAATTATGAACATTATTTGGACAGATTTCTGGATATTAACGCAGCAGCAAGATGATGATCGGAATCCCCCTTCGGAACCTGAAATATGGGTCCCCTCAACAAAAATTTAAAATTTGGCTTTGTAATTCGGAATTTATGTGATTTGATTTGATTTGATTTGATTGGTCGGTTAATAAAAATTATTTTTTTTAAAAAAAGATTCTCAGTCATGTCAAAAATCATATATCCTTTCGTCCGTCAAATACAGCTTTATTTGTGTATATATATTTTTTCTCAAGTTTAATGACGCAGCGACTCCCAAGTTGTTAGATCATTCCAATCCGGGCTGTTGAATCAGTCATCTTACGAGACCCATCTGGCATTATCAGCTGATGGCAATGGTAAATAATGCCTTCCCTTTCGTTGGGTTATTTTATTTGCCTGGAAGGTGTGTTGATTATTGTGACAAGTTTTTGTAAATGTAAAAGTCCATGGTATTGTTTTAACTTAGCTCAGTTGGTAGAGCCTGAGATTCTTAATCTCAGGGTTGTGGATTCGAGTCCCACACTGGGCAATTTAGGGGGTTGGACTAGATGACCCTCGTGGCCCCTTGCAGCTCTATGATTCTATGAACTCACTGTTTTAAGGTTGAAGGGAGTTTGCTTTGTGAACTGCTTTGGGATTTTCTAACTTAAAAGTGTGGTTCATAAAGGAGCCCAATAGACAAATATTTAGAAGGTCACACCATTTCTAAAGAGAGAACGAAAGATATCGTCGAACCTGTTAGTAAGAGCAAGATGGTTCAGAAGTGGTAAACTGTCCCAAGCCCTCCAGATGATACTGGCCTACAACTCCCAATGGCCATGACAATCTGTCATGTTGGTTGAGGTTGATGAGAACACTGGGAAGTCCTGAAGGCCAAAGGGTGATATAGGTAAAATAAAAATAAAGCACAAAAAATGTACACAGTGCCACAAAGGGATGGAAAGGCTTGGTTACAAGAATGAAACCATAAGCAATACCTCTATTTTATCTGTAAGTTAACCGTGTTTGGCCATCAGATTTATATTAAGAAATAAGTATTCAATGGAAAACTTGAGTTAAATCAACCCACTGCAGCACAAATATCTACATTTCTAATTGTTCTGTAGAGGCACGGAGTTCCACAGATCTACCCTGATGGATTTATTTTCTAGAACACTGACTTTTCAACAGTATTCTGTACAAATCAAGAAATCCACTCACAGCTTCATGGGTTTTGTCAGGATCAGCATGATATATTAAATTGCTCTGTGATTTGTATTTGCCTGCTAGAGATGAGGTTACACCCTCAAACCACAATAAAAATAAAAATTGCAAGGAGACTGAACAAATGCAATTAGTATAATCGAACTGCTTTGTTATAAATATATTATATACATTCAGACCACATTAAAATATTAATCCATGTTACACCAAAAAGATTAAGGCTTTATAATATTTACATGAATGAGCAAGCACCTTTAAAAAATACACACCATTAACCTATCCCTTTCTAACATATAAATCATGTGCCCAATTTCCTAGAGCTACTTTGAACAATGATTATTGGAAGAGGAATCATACTGAAAGGAATCCCAACTGCTGAACGCTAAACGACCTAACACAAGCGTCTTTTATGTTTGGACACTTGCGCAGAACACGTTCTGCTCTTCTTCCCAGGTTGCTACCAAGTCAGTTGCAGGCTTATACAGCAACAGTCTGCTCAGATATCAAGGAAGTAAAAACACTTGTTTATTTCAGGAGACAGACGACAATAAGGATCCTTATCCACTAGCAGAACGAGACTCCCAAATGTTCTGTTGCACACCACATAGACTAAGACTGGACATGATAGCAAGATGAAGCAACTGGAAGGTGTACCAAACATTAAATGTATTGAAGTGGTGACAATTTCATAAACTTCCCTTCCCCTCTGGCTGTTGTTTTTTTTCCATGCAGTTTGAACCTGCTCCTTAAAAACGCAGTGCTCGCCTGCTTATCTTCATTATTCCACATTGGTCTTAACCCTGTTTTCAAAGTGGTAATTCATGTTGATACAACACATTTTACTGTGCCAATGACATATCTTACTAGAAAATGGTGCATTGTCTTCTCCAACTAATGGCTTTTGAGACTCAAGGACGAAAATGGTCAACATCAGCAGATGTGGCTAACAGAAGGTGCTCCGTACAAATGGGAATTAGCCATTTGCATTTTCAAGTATTATTTTGAAGAGTGAGTCCTTTAACTGCAGTCTGTTAGCACTTTTTAAAAGCATTGTGCTTTAGTCCATTATTTCTTTACAAGTCTTTAATTTGGCTGATGGCTTTTTTCTTTTAAAAATATTGGCAACAAGTATAAGGACTGCAGAAGCCTGGCAAGAGTTTATTTTATTTTCTGGGCCCATTTCATGTCATCTGCTCTCGGTTTTTCTCCGGTCAGTCCTTGAATGATAATCTCGAGGAACCTCCAAAATCTGATTTTCTCCAGCGGGTAGTTGAGCCAGCCTGGAAAACGATAGAAAGGGAGAATACAGTTGTAAATGAAGAAGTACAGTTGTAGATAATTGAAGATAGTTTAAGATAGTCTAATAAAAAAGTAAAATGCAAGGCAAATGATTATCTGGGTCATTCAACAGGAGTAGTGTGTACCCCCATCTTATGGAGGTTCAGGTAGAAGCAGGTCACCTGATGTCAATCCCATTAACTTCAATAGGATTGGCTTCAGGTAAGTGTATAAACCAGGGGTCTGCCACCTTTAAGACAAAAAGAGCCACTTGGACCCGTTTCCGAAGAAAAAAAACCTGGGAGCCGCAAAACCATTGTGACATTTAAAACAAATATATCTCCGGAGCCACAATCTGACAGCGGGCGGGAAGGTGACGTTGGGACGGTGCGTGACTAACGCACGCACCGCCCCCATGCGACGTCACAGCCAGTACAGCGCCCGCCACAGTGGGGAGTGTCGGGGCGCACAATGCGCCTCCTCCCCTCGCTAGTATCCGCCCCGGAGCCGCGGCAAAGGTGTAAAAGAGCCACATGCGGCTCCGGAGCCGCGGGTTGCAGACCCCTGGTATAAACAATTGCACTCTAAAGCTTTCCACCTATATGGGAGCTTTATTTTTGAAACTAAAAGTGTTCAACACAGCACAAGTCTCATTAACCGCATTTTTAAGGGCTACTTTCAAACCATGCAAACTGTCAACCAAGTTTGATTTAGTACAGGTTTTCCATACGCCAACCAGCTTATTCAACTTTTACACAGAGCTCCTGTTCAACTAGCATGCATTTGTAATTAGTTGCTACACACCAATGAAAACTGGAATGCCAAGACCAATTTTGAAGAGGTGATGCCAAAGCAGCAACTGATCCCCTTTAAAATAGGGAACATATTGCGGTAGCTGTGTCAAGGGGAAAGAGGTGTTACTGATACACTCTGCTGCTCTCCCCTTGCAGGGAAAGTGAAGGACAGGAAATGTGGAAAGATAAACTTTGCAGTTAGTTGAGGGGACAGAGCTCTGGAGTCGCTCAACATCTCAAATCGGAATCTGGCCACAAAACAAATTTTAGTATGACAAAATTAAGAGTAATTTAGACTGGGCTGGAATGAGTGTTAGCTGTCAAAATACCAAATGCCACAAGCCATCAAATATAACAGTCCATTGAACATCAGGTGTTGAATATCACTGAATGCTAGCTATCAGATATAAACCCTGGAATCATGTGTTGTTGTCAAACATAGGAAGATCAAGTGTCGAAACAATGATACCCAATACCATTTATTTCATGTCAAAATTTTCAAAGGAATGGGCGGGGGGGGGCGGAATGTTGGCTCCAATGGTAAACCATTGTGGTTTGATTTGCAAGTCCCAGATTATGAATGTCTTAAGTGTAAAAGTATTGCTGTAAACAGTAATTAGGACTGTAACACGGATGTAATTTAATAAATGTAGAGATTCCAAACTTTCATGGGTAGCGCTCTGCTCTGTGCTACCTCCCTCATTCCAGCACCAGCTCCCTGCACACATTAAAAAGTTGACCCTCCAGACCCAGGCAAGGCGCTAGAGAGCTACCGCTGGATGAAAACATTAGCCCCACAGTTGTGTGTACTCAAAGAAGCACTTTCTGCTCACAAACATTTTTATATACAGTGATACAGAGCGGGAAGGTAAACGGCGTAGCGGGAAGGTAAACGGCGTTTCCGTGTGCTGCGCTGGTGCTGGCTCGCCAGAGCAGCTTCGTCACGCTGGCCACGTGACCCGGAAGTGTCTCCGGACAGCGCTGGCCCCCAGCCTCTTAAGTGAGATGGGCGCACAACCCTAGAGTCGGACACGACTGGCCCGTACGGGCAGGGGTACCTTTACCTCAGGTTAAGTATTTAATTCGTTCCGGAGGTCTGTTCTTAGCCTGAAACTGTTCTTAACCTGAAGAACCACTTTAGCTAATGGGGCCTCCTGCTGCTGCTGCGCCACCGGAGCCCGATTTCTGTTCTTATCCTGAAGCACTATTTCTGGGTTAGCGGAGTCTGTAACCTGAAGTGTATGTAACCTGAAGCATATGTAACCTGAGGTACCACTGTACAGTCATACCTCGGGATAAATACGCTTCAGGTTGAGCGCATTCGGGTTGCGCTCCGCAGTGACCCAGAAGTAACGGAGCATGTTACTTCCGGGTTTCGCCACTCGTGCATGCACAGACGGTCAAAATGATGTCACACGCATGCGCGGAAGCGGCGAAACGCGACCCCCGCAGACGCGCTATCATGTCTTATGTTATGTTCAGGATGCGAATGGGGCTCCGGAACGGATCCCGTTCGCATCCCGAGGTACCACTGTATTTACTTCAATATAATATATTCCAGGGTTGCTTACCAGATCATACATAACAATTTTTTAAGAATGGAATAGAATTGCAGTGTTAAAACAACCAGAAATGAAGAGCCTGGGGGGGAAAGGGTCCCCATTTGGTGCAACGGGAAGCTGATGTATATACTGAGTCAAACCACTGGGTCCATCTAGCTTAGCACTGTTTACATTACACTGGCTCTTGCTGGGCTCCGGGAGTTTTTGAATGCAGAGAGCATATGCACTTCCAGTGGGCAAAAGCGCCTCCTCACCATGGCAGGTGAACATCCCTGAAGAAGGGGAGCTCACAGCAATGACAGTTCTCTCCGCAGTCGCTGCCTGCCTCATTCCAAAATGGTGTCGACACCCAGAAGAGGAGACTCAAAAAAGATCTAAATGTACAAGCAGGCTCGTGTTGGAATAGCAAGTTGCTAATGCACGTGTAAGATATATCCCCACTGACTGGTCCCAGTCAGCAGCTCTGGTTGCTGGCGTAGCTGAAGCTTCAGATGGCAGCTGCACAGGCGATGCATTACAGGCGACCGCCAAGAGTTTGGGTAACTGCATTGCAAGCTATACCTGTCCAAAAGGAGTCATAGCAGGTGCAACAGCCTTAGGTGGTGGAAGGCACAGTGTACCATGTGTGGGGGGGGGGGAGCAGGAGTAACTGTGCTGACAAGCCTATGTGCTTGATTTTAGTAATGGTCACCAATACCTGGGGGCTGAGCACATTTGCCCTGTTCCTTGACTCTTAACATTTTTCCACATGTTGCACTTGGCTCCAGCTGGTGGGTTTCAGTTTTAGTTCTTTTTTTAAAAAGCAGAAAAAATAGAACCCATAAGCCTGACGTCTGCTCATCAATGAAAGAGAAGCTTCACTTCTATTTACCTGTAGTAATACAGAAATAAGTTTCATGAGGAGACACGTGATGGATCCGGTGGTGTTTTCGTGGCAGGATAACGTGCCAGTCTTGCAGGAAGATAACCCAGCGAGGAAGACCAAAGTAGGTGTGAGACCACTTGTGAATCTGGTTTGTCAAGGTTCCAAATATAGCCAGGGCAAAGACGTAACACTCCCAAGGGCACGATTGGTGTAATGCTTCTAGAAAGGGGGGGAGAAAAGAGGGGGTAGGATCTACATGACTCTCACTGAAATAAGCTGGCAACAGAAGGTGCCTAGACACATAGGTCTCCCTCCTCCCCCCCCCCCAAAAAAACCCCAGAACTGTTTCTAAACGATGGTTACATTTAAGCAGTTCATTGTACAACACCAGAATGCTTCATCAGAGGGAACTCTGTCTGATTCAACAAGCCGATTATTGATAAGGACATGTGTTGTTTACCACTCAAGACTATATTGTTTTTCCATCCCACTTTGAAGCATTCGGCACTGTGAACATCAGGGTACATTTGCCATGCCAAGCGTGAACTGACCTTCACGTTCAAACTGATAGGCACTTAAGTTCTACTTAACTACGCCAGAAACATTCTCTTGGGGTGCTTCCAGATGGGCGGTTCGTGGTGGGATGGGTGCTCCCAATGCATGCAATTTTTTCAGTGTCTGCACAACATCTCTGGTGTCAGAGTATCGGCCCATATTCCAACCCCCATTTAATCTGGGGTTAAGCTTCCCAGGGAAACCCCAATAAACTAAAAACAAAAGCAAAACACTATTGCCCACAACCCATTTGTGCTAACTGATCAACCCGTTAACAATATCAAGCCCCATTCTGGAAGCACCCTTTCTCCATCCATGTTAAGCTACTCATAAAATAAAAGAATTCTGTTGGATGTTTAATTACAAGCTACATCCTCAGGGTGGCTCCAAATAGGCTTTGTTTCGCTTCCAAAGCGAAAACGATCACAATATCTCAAGGTAGTTAGTTATCTTTCCCATTCTCCCTTTACTAGTGTAAGACTTGCTAGCAACTAGAGGGATGCTTTGGGCCACCACTTTTAGTATTTGGCTTGATTCACTCACCAGATGCATCTCTTAACATGGATGCACCTTACAGATTACCTTTGCTTCTACCACAGTACACACTAGGTGAAGTGGTTCCTATCTTCAAACATCAGGGTAAGACTAGGTTGATATAAACCTTGCAACTTATGGTTTAAATATTCTAGAAAAATATTTGAAATGGTGGCAAGTTAGTTCTCATGCCACTCTACTCCTTTACTAACCTGCAACTATTATTTCTTGCTCAGACACTATACTGCTCCACCCACAAATATTAAACCACTTTCGGGGTCCTTGCAGGGGCTGAAAGACAGTCTGTCTCACAAACACATTCAGCCTTCTCAGCTGTTCCCATATAAACAGCTACATTCTGCCTGTCTCTTCGGAGGTCAAAGACCTATTCACTGTACACCGTGGAAGCTGCAAGTCCAGTTTACTCATGGATTTATAGTCACTTACCTGGTGATAAAGAAACCAGTTTGTAGGCCATGTTTGCCAATGGAACTACCGTCAACATGCAGTTATCTCCATTGGTCTCTATGAAGTCATGTCTTGTAATTGCTGTTGGGTCAATGTGATGTTCTCTGAAAGGCCTGATAAAAGCCTTAAAAAGTAAATACAGAGGGTGAGGGGAGATGTCTGTCAGTCTTTGAAGTCCATAGCCTGCACAAATTTTTACTAGATACCCCTGCCCACAAATTACCTACGTAGTTAATTTTGGTCTCAAAAAGAGACCTACCAACCTGGCCTGTCACCTGCAGAGAATTCTCTCTTGCCACAAGCAGACAACTAGCTTATTTTCAAGTTCTAGGCCACAGTGACTTGGGTTAGGAGAACAGAGGTTATTCTCTCCCCATACTGAAATATGGTGGGCTTGCCTGAGGCTACGTTGGAAGTGCTGGGATGCAACACAGCTTGAACTAGAGGCTGATGTGTCTGCATAGGAAAGAATAGAGAGGAATCTCCCAGTTTCCTAGACTGTCCTTTCTGACCTAGTTTGTGCTGACCTTCCCCCAAGTGCTTCTCATATTCATAGGTTGCTGATCTCATTTCCTACTTGCTTCTTCACCCTCACCTTGGTAGAGGAGACCTCTTTTGTGTTTCGCTTGTTGCGATATAACACCAAGAATGGCTCGAGGCCTCTCCACCTGAGATAGACAGAACTAGCATCTTTCCTGTCAAGAATGCATTTCCTGTAATAGAGCTTTCTTACTTTCCCAAACTTTGAGTCCCAGATTAAATCCAGGGTAGAGTGTGCTCTTCTGGCAGGGATACAGTAGTGTTAAGGTGCAATTTCTGCTGGCTGTTTTAACTCCAAACGCGCTGTGAACTCATGGCAGAGGTGAGATTTGAATGCAGAGACTCACAGGTTACAGATAGCTCTTAAGAACTGTTACTGGCCTGAATTCAAATGTTAGTGTCTGTATTTATAGGTACAGTGTGATCACCATGCAAGCAAGTGGCTAGGAGATAAATTGTTAGTGAAGTGGGAGCTGGCTTAGCACCACACACACTGTAATCTCAAAGTTAACAACAGGGCATGTCACAGGGATGGCTATTCAATATATCCTGGCTCACTCAACCTAGGACCAGTTTAACCTAGGGTTACAGGTCCTTTTTGCTGTTAAGTACACCAAGCTTATTAAGATGGGATAAAGTGGGGAGCAGGGAAGGAGAAAGCAAATGCCGTCTTTCATTAGTCTGATCAACAGAGAAGACACTTGCCTTAGTCAGCATTAAGACAGCAAAGAGTGAAGTGAGGATGAACTGTTAGTACCAAAAGCAGATTGGTAGCTTAGGGGTGGGGGAGAAAGCACAAGCTGTGTACTGCAGATCTCAGTAGCAATATCTGCTTGTTTTCAATAACACTAAAAAGTCCCAAACCGGTCAGAAGACATTCTGCATGTGCTCCTGTAATCTTATTCCAAAAGAATGCACATCTGAGTAAGTTGTTTTGATTTACGTTGGCACATGACAATTTGAACTCTTTGCCATTACGCTTTAAGATGTCCGAAAGCATGAGGTCCTGCAACTTTGGCCAGATACAGATTCCAAACCCAGACTTTAGGAATGTGTTTTGGGCTCACGGGGTTCCTCCTCCCTTTGCGTGACTGGATTCCCTTCTTCCTTGGTTTGCAGTTAACTAAAGTTTGCCATGAAATCTGAATCTGGCCAACCGTGGTTACCGCAAACTGAGAAGTGAAAGAGAGAGAGTTGGAGGGAGTGTGCAAGCCCAAAGCATATTCCCAACAGCCAAATAATAGTTTAGATACGATGACTGCAGTTGATAATTCTGAAAAGGTGAAGCTCAGGATTCTCAAGCTCTGCACTCAAATTCTGCCTACTTAAGCGATAGTGTTTTGTTTTATTACTGCTTGAAGATTATTGAAGTTTATTATTTCCCAATAATAAAAAGACAAACCTTTCCAACTATTGGCAGATCGACAGATCCCCAGGTATCTGCTCCCCAGTGCACTAGACCAGAGGCAAAATCAGCAGTAATGATTCCTGCAACTTTAAAAGAGAAAGGGAGGAGGGGAGAGAGAAGAAAAGAGATTCGTGAGACATTCAGATCAATTTTAAGTATGTGTAAATGCTATTTTGACAGATACATAAAGGCTGACATAGTGACTTCCCCCTCTCGAGACAATAAATAACTTCTGTGACCAACTCCCAAAACACAACAAAACTACTTACCTGCCACTGCTGCATCTATTCACTACCACCTCTGTCATATGCAACTTGTACACAAAACACCTATGCTTTTACAAGTACCAAAGGTAAGCTATGGCATGCCACTGCCCACAAACATCCATGGAATCTGAGGTCATTAGTCCAACTCCGTGTTCAGCACAGGATCTGTAGCGCACATGCAATGGCAGCATCCCTGGCAGATGCTCTGCTTCAATCCATCCAATGAAAGAGGGCAGACCACCTCCCCAAGCAGCCTCTTCTACTGTCAAACAACTCTTACCATTGGGAAGCTTCTCTTGATGCTAAGCTTCCCTCCTATTTCTAGCCTAGTTCCCACCCTCTGAAGCGAGAAAACAAAGATCTGCTCCATCTTCTGCATGCCAGCCCTTCAGGTAAATCCAAGTTTGCCATCACGCTCCCTCCCTCCAATCTTCTCCTCTCCAAGCTAAACGAGGTTCATTCTTTCAGCTGTTGCTCATAGGACTTAGTTTCCAGACTCTTCACCATCCCAGCCACTCTCTCTTTGGATATACCATAGTTGGACAGTATCCTCCTTAAAATGCAACACCCAGAACCAACAGCACATTCCAAATGCAGCCTGACTGACACAGAATAGAGCGGGACTACTACTTCTTGTGATTTGGACACTATGCTCCTATTAATGCAGCCTGCAATTGCACTAACCTTCTTAGCAGCTGCACTGCTGGCTCATGCCCTGCTTGAGATCAGCTAAGACACCTAGATCCTTTTCACATGTATTGCTGCTGAGTTGGGTCTCTCTCCACACTGCATTTCCACCACTGAAATTTGGTAGTGAAATGCAAGATTTCACATTTATTTCTGTTGAATTTCATGTTGTTGGTTGTGGCCCAGCATTCTAACCCATCCAACTCAATCTTGACTCTGTCTTTTATGGTGTTTAGCCACCCCTTCCAACAGCTTCCCGCGATCTGCAAATCTGTTAAGCATCCCCTCTCCTCCTTCATTGGAGCCATTTCTAAAGATGTTGAGAAGCACAGGACCTAAGACAAAGTGGCATTCCACCCAAGCCCTCCCTCTAGGTTGACACAGGAGCCATTTGCTCATAATAAAGCACTTCTAAAAGTTCAAAAAGCTTCATGCATACTTTCTCAGTAATCCTTATGGTATCCTGTAAGCTGGGTCTGTACAGTGGTACCTCAGGTTAAGTACTTAATTCGTTCTGGAGGTCCGTTCTTAACCTGAAACTGTTCTTAACCTGAAGCACCACTTTAGCTAATGGGGCCTCCCTCTGCCACTGCGTTGCCGGAGCACGATTTCTGTTCTCATCCTAAAGCACTATTTCTGGGTTAGCGGAGTCTGTAACCTGAAGCGTGTGTAACCTGAAGTGTATGTAACCTGAGGTACCACTACATTGCAGGGGCAGAACGAAAGCCAAGGGAGTATAGGGTCTGATAGAAACTTTATAGCAACAACAAGGTCTGAAGTAGGAGCTTCCCAATTCACAGTTCAGTTTTAACTGTGCTAAACTAGCTCACTGCACTGCAACTTTACAACACACACTGCTGAAGTGTTAATGGCATTTCTACCCCAGTGACTCATCTAACAGGGTAGGGCAGGGGCAAGAGAGAAAGATTAAATTATGTCCACCTCTTGATCCCAACGTTAGCAACCTGACACGAAGTAAAAGGAATCCCCACAAGGTTCCAAAGTTTAGCTTCCAGTAACATTTGCTTGAGGCCTATATAAAGTACTAGTAAACCAGGCTGCACAGTTTTCATTCACAAATAATGATAATGCAAGAGTGATTTGGGTACTTGAATGAGACTGCAACAAAGCAGAGGAGCAGTAAGGAGAGCTGCATTGCAATCAGATTACGAACAAGGCACTTTGATTTGACTAGCAAGGTGTGGCTTGTTTAATCATGGCACTCTGGAAATAGTCACAAAGAGCTCGCAAGCTACTGTGTTCAATAGCATGTTGCAAACAAGCAGCCTAGAAACCAAAAAGAGGCTCATCTTGCGGGCATAGATTTTGCACATTTTGATTAGTTGGGACAAAGGGCTCGACTACACATGAGGTGCAGATTATATATACATATATTTGCCATGAAAGCTTCCCTTGGCCAGGACTATGTGTGGATTAGCCCTTTGGCCCCTGACATGCTCCTGGTGAAAATCCCCTTTCCCAAAGCTGCTATCAGTCCTAGGTGGAAAGCTCCCATCAGAACCAGCTATAAGAGGCAGGAGAGTGGATGGATTTTCACCAGTAAGACTTAAGTCTACCCTCCCAATGCAGCAGCCACTATCCTGCTTAGGGTGTCGCTTGGCAGCTATTTACACTCTTAAACTTATTCCTTTAATTCCTTTAATGCAATTAACATTAGGTGTAGCCTGGTCCCAATTCAATAGGCCAAGAAGGTGGTGTTGAGGGAGGCACTGGGTCCCAATATATCTTACCCTCTTAACAAGGGAACTCGTATCATTTGCCCTGAGCCATGAGCAAATCTAAGCACGTGGCTCATTCAAATCATGGCTGGCGAGCCAAACTTCATCTTCCAATCAGGCCACTTAGATCAGCTCTCTTAGATCCCAGTTAACGGGATTTGGTTCAGAATTAGCAGGATTCGAGACAGCAGATAAGTGTAACAATCTGGAAGACAGGTCATTCACTTTTAGCAGCATGCCGCATTTTTCTCATCTATTTGCAGAAAGGAATTCTTTTCTACATTAGCGCATAGCCGGGCAGGGGTTCACTTTGCTCAACACAGCGCGTACTACATCTCTAAAGCAACCATTTACATTCATAAAGGCTATCGGTCTCTTCACCTCCATCACAATATAAGCGTGCGTGATTTCAACTGAGCGCATATAATACTCCTGTGAAAGCCTCCCAGGCAGAAATGCAAGCATGAGATGCCTAAACACCCTGTTCCCACCAAATGCGGAACAGAGAACTCTCCTGAGAGTTAAAAGGGCATGGTAAACAAGGAAGAGCAGTGCTGAAGCAGGCCAGCTTGCACAAGACCTACAGGCACCAAGGATTTTATTACCCCAGGCATTTTCTTAATTTGGCCTCTCATGCTTTCCACTGCTACCTTCATTGCTGGACCATTTATTAAGCTTACATTTTATGACTGGTGGCTTTGAGAGCTGCCTTGTACACATCATTGTGGAAATGGAGGAGGGAAATGGAAGTAAGGAAGTCAACCCTGATAAATGATGCTATACATCAAAGACCTTGCAGCTATATAAACCTTGAAAATAGATGCTACAGCCCAGGGCTTTTAAGACAGCCTTTGCCAAGCAGTCCAAAAACAGCTAGAGGGCATCATGTTGGCAAAGGCCATTTAAAGCAGATAAGTAGCAAATAGCACATCAGATTCTAAAAATAACAATGGACACCCAACACCAGATCAGTCTATGGAAGCCCTTGGGCAGGGCTAATTGCCCCAACTCTACCCAGTCTCACAAATCAGCCAAGAGCAGGCATGTCCAAAGTCGGCAAGGGCAAGGAGCTGTGATTTGTCAAAGACTAATAAAATTGTAGAGTTGGAAGAAACTTCAAGGGTCATCTAACCCAACCCCCTGCAATGCAGGAATCTTTTGGCCAACATGGGTCTTAAACCCACAACCCTGAGATTAAGAGTCTCATGCTCTACCTTCAGATGATGTTGGACTCTACACCAACACTCCAAACTTTGCCTAGTGAACTTCACCTGAAGAATCTTTTCTTGCGGCCTGCTGCCTGGAAGCACTTGCCATTAGGGGGGAATTTGTGGTAAGCAATCACTTGTACTACAGTGATTGAATTTGTGGCTTGTGGTTTGCGATTCCTGATAAGCTACACGAAACGTTTCAGGAGAGGCTGTCAAGAATGCATTCCATCTCTAATGCACCTGGCCACACTAAGGCACTAGCAACACTAAGGCACCATAAGATACGCAGAACACTAGCAGAAGAATAATAATACTCCACATTACCAGTTCATGCTACCTTCTCTGTATCATTTTGCATCTAGTTGTATTATGTGTATTGGTATAAAGGCCATGGTCCAACCCAAATCAGTCACTCTTAAGTCACATTAATATTAATAGGAGTTATTGGCATCCGTCTGTCTCAAGAGACAATGGAGTGCATTGGGTGGGGGGGGGGAGTCAATCTGCTGTGTTAGCAGCACAAAAGTGACATACCCGGGGCACAAGCCTGGGCAGTGTATATGGAGGTCCTGAGTTGCCCAGGTTGACAAGACCCTCCCCCTTGGCTTCGCTGATGTGGTCCAAAGGAAAGCAGAGCAATACATTTGGGAGTACATGCTTAATTATAATTTATCCCTAATTTCTAATCACAGAAGCTCAAAGGTCTCTGATACTCCTAAAATGCAAAAGTAAATATGAATGTGGCTCCAAATTATGTTCGCTTTGTCCAATAATCTCTCCTCTCTCTTCAGGAAAAGAAACAGGACACTAATGTGACTTGTTAACCACTTACAAAGCAAGAAAAAGCTGCCAGCTACTGGATAGGGAAGGATGAGAGCCACTCTCACCTGAATTGGGCACTTATTCTGCAGTACAGCAATAAGCACACAGAGATTCATGATTCACAGGCCAAGTATGAGGAAGTCTAATGCAATTTAGCAGCAGCTCTCAACAGAATTTATGTACGGTATTCTGAAACTACTCAGGCAAAGAGCCTCAACAGCTTTCCTAGTGTTCTCAGCAGGGTGTGTAGCTGACCCTTATATGCTGAGTTTTGATGTGAAATATTCAATGAGTAGAATATCAGAACATAAATTCAGCAACACAGAAATTACATTTGGGGTTTCATAAGTGATCTGGCAGGAAATATATGCATGGATCACCTATAATAGGAATATGAAGGAGTTAAAAGTTGGAAACACTGTAAAGAGAAAGTGAAGTGAGCCCTTTAAAGTCAGGCTGGGATGCTGGCCAAGTGACTGATCAAACATTTAATCAAGAAGCTTTCATAATTTTTTTATATGCCTTCCCCTACCCCTGTGTTTCTGTGAGCCCTGACCATTTAGCCTTTTAGTCATAGCTGCTAGCAGAATAGCTGGGCAGCTATTTTCTGCTCCTTGCTGCTGAGCAACTGGCTCTTAACACCTGTATCTTGGGGGAAGACAGCTTCATGAGCTATGTAGGAGCTATGTATGGCATGTTATAAGAGCAGCCACTAAGGGAAGCTGTTCCTTTGAGGTTGTCAGGAGTTGGGACAAGGGCACCACCCTACTTGATTGCCATGAGCTGTGTTTTTTTAATGTTCATTGTGTAATGAAGTAGTGATCCTGTGAGCAAGTATCGCTGGGTGAGGCCCCTCAGGAAGGTTGTAACAACTAGTCCCCAAAGTGGGAGCATGTGATGGGGCTGGCTGGTTGCCAGCATTCCTCAGCCCCTATAAATCTTCGAGTTACCCTGCCGGGTGAGAGCTGGGTGAACGTCTGAGCAAGTTAGTTAACTGGGTTGGTGTGCTGACAATACTATTAGTGCCTGGTTCCTGCTACTTGCCTGCACTGTGATTTTTGTAATGCCAGGAGCGGTGTGTGATTGCAGAGGCAAGAGGGCTTGAAATATGTGCTTGTGAGGGAGGCATGGCTGGGGATGGAATGAGGCTTACAGAAGCCGACACACCAGCTGTCACCACAGTGACAAGAAGCCATAACTTCCCAGGAGACGCATATTTCCATCAGATTTGCTGTGAAGGAAGACAGTCTCACAGTCATGGTCTGGCATGATATGGTGCAAAGATTCTGGGAAAGAGCAGACTCTTGAGTCCAATGCTGCTCTCCAGAAATGCATGTTTTAAATTTGACAAAGCATTGGCCCTACTTTAGTGTTAGCTTCATAAGTTTGCTAGCAGATTCTGTCTAGGAAGAGATCTGGTAACAAAGCCACAAGGCTACATACAGTGGAACATCAGGTTGCGGACGTAATCCGTGATGGAGGCATGTCTGCAACCCGCAGCGTTCGGAACCTGCAGCGCCGCGTCTGCACACATGCGTGACGCAATTTGGCGCTTCTGTGCATAGCGCGATTTAGTGCTTCTGTGCGAGTGGCAAAACCCGGAAGTAACCCTTTCCGGTACTTCCGGGTTTCCCACGGTCCACAACCTAAAAACACATAACCCGAAGTGTTTGTAACCCAAGGTACCACTGTATTAGTTTCTACCTTTACTTCTTCATGCAACAAACCTTCCCAAACCGCCATCTTTTCTGCCATACTTTTACTTAGAAATTGCCATTTCATTTGACCTAATAGAAGTGATCCTTTACCACTGGTGAGGAAGACTCCTAAGCAGTGTTAGAAACTCAGATATATATCAGATCCCTCTCTAAGTGACATTTTGCTTTCCCCAGTTGCCAACCTGGGATCCAGAGATCTCTTATGTCGTCTCAATTGGACCCGATCCAGTTGCAAAACATGCCTGGCGCCTGTTTTATTTCTAACACTGCTCCCAATGAACCGCAAACAGGTTCTCAGGTATGCTTTAGTCCAAATGAGAAACAGCAGGAATTTGTTCTGCTGATTCTTCTCATATCAGAGTGTCTACACAAGGGAGGGCAAGGCTGCCTCCCCTCCAGCGCTCTCTGGTTGCTAGAGGGCTTAATAAATTGGGAGCAAGGAGAAATATAAGCTTGCTGGTATGTCAAGCTGACCTAGGGAACAGGCCACAGCTCAGTGGAAGAGCATCTGCTTTGCATGCAGAAGGTTCTGAGTTCAATCCCTGGAATCTCCAGGCAGGACTGGGAAGGTTTCCTGTCTTGAAACTCTGAGAGTCACTGCCAATCAGTGTAAGCAACACTGGGCTGGATGGACCACTGGCCTCACTCTGCCCAAGGCAACTTCCTATGTTGTGGGCATTTGTGGACCCCTGCTTCCACATTTGGAACTGAAAGTTCCTACTGAGACCTCCACAGAATTCATTCTGCCCCTTTTGTGAATGAAAAAGTCTTTTTATAATGAGACAGAATATTCTTTGTCAACGCGTCAATGCTCTGCCTTCAAGCTCAGTAATAGATTCACTGTTGCCTACAAACAATGGAGTATTCAGAGTTGAACTTCCCAATGTCACCTCATGAGCAAAATTAACAGGACTGGCACAGCCCCGTGGAAAATCCAGGGCCTCTTCTGAAGTACACCATGCCCACATGTGTATCCAACAAGTGCTTTCCGTTCCCCAGAGTCGGTGTGTCATTCTCCCCTTATGCCTGTGCACATATGACTTCACTCCCTTCCAACTGCTGTTGCAATCCTACCAGTCCTAACACAACAAATACTCTCCCCCTCCCTTCCCTGATTATCACTGTCCACTCCTCTCCAAAACTAGTTTCAGCACGGCTTTAATTTTAGTTGCTGTCCATTTCCAGGATGATGCAATTGCTAACTTCTCCTTCCTGCTACCGGTTTCTGGCCAGGCTGTGATGCACAGCTGGAAGGACTGTCTGCAAACTGTTGCCATTAGAGGCTCTCCTCTCAAAGGCCTTATGACTGCTCAAACACCCTAAATCTAGCCTCCCGCAACCTAGGGCTCTCCAGATGTTCTGGGCTACAACTTCCACCAGCCCCTGCCAGCATAGCTTTGCTGCCTTGCAATCCGAAACATGTGGAGGGCATCAGGTTGGGGAAAACTGCCCTAAATTTTCATGCCGTGGGCCATGGGTAGGCAAAAAGCAACACCTCACTTTCAACACCAGGCAAAAACATGGCTATTTATCTCAGCATTTGACTCAAGCGATGTCCCTTGCTTGGCTGCTAGTGTCGTTAGCAGATTGTCTTTTAATATTGTTGTATGCAAAAGATGCGGGTGGCGCTGTGGGTTAAACCACAGAGCCTAGGACTTGCTGATCAGAAGGTCGGTGGTTTGAACCCCTGCGACGGCGTGATCTCCTGTTGCTTGGTCCCTGCTCCTGCCAACCTAGCAGTTCGAAAGCAGGTCAAAGTGCAAGTAGATAAATAGGTACCGCTCCGGCGGGAAGATAAACGGCATTTCCGTGTGCTGCTCTGGTTCGCCGGAAGCGGCATAGTCATGCTGGCCACATGACCCGGAAGCGGTATGCCGGCTCCCTCGACCAATAAAGCGAGATGAGTGCCGCAACCCCAGTCGGGGTCCCTTTACCTTTCTATGCAAAAGAAATATTGTTTTAATAGAATCATAGAACTGTAGAATTGGAAGTTTAATGTTGATTATTAGTCTGAGATTACAGGAACAAGAAGAGTAGGATATGAATAATGCAAATAAATTAAATAAAAATAGACTCATCTTGTTAGATGGAACTCAAAGCATGCACAGCCTAGAGGAAACAGCCAACAGCAACAATGTAAACAATCTTCATATGGGACAGCTGCATATTCCTGCATCGAAGTGGGTGGAATAGATGATCCTCAGGGTCCCTTCCAACTCTACAATTCTATATTCCAGAAAGGGAGTATTTCATTGTTTACACTTAATCCAAATTGTTTAGGGAAGTTATTAAGGATTGATGTTTTTATTATGTTTTTAGATAGGTTGTAAGTCACCAAGAGTGGCTGAGGAAACCCAGCCAGATGGGTGGGTATATTATTATTATTATTATTATTATTATTATTATTATTATTATTATTATTAAATGAAGCAGTTTTGTTGGCGCAAGGATTTCCTGCTGAGCAACAGAACTTGCCCCTCCTCCCACCTCACATCCACCTAATTCGGAGGGTTCTGCCAAGCCTCTGGAGCAGATTTGGGAATGGTACACAAAGAGGGTGAAGAAGTTATGTTGTGCATATGGTAATTCTTGCATTAACAGAACTAATTTGTTGGATACCACCCCTGGTGTGTTTTTTTTATTATTATTCCAATGTATCTGCTGACAAAAATAAACAAATAAACCCTCACCATCTTGTTCAAGGAGCACAGGGGGAAATGTTAAAAAGGCAAGCCAAGTTGCAATGCAAGAAACACTTCCAAGTGTAGGAACGCAAGTAATACTCAAGTATCAGATCCGAAAAGGATCCATGTGAGCACCTAGTGCTTTTTGTTTGAAATATCAAAGAAATGTCAGAAAGGACTAGGGCTGAAAAAAGGTACAGGAATGGAAAAATGCATCTAGTACAGAGTAACAGGTCCTATTCTTTAAAAATAGTGATAACAGGACTCATGAGAATTTGTTTTCCTACCAAAGCAACCATGATAACAGTATCAGAGTGCCACAGCCTTCTCAAGCAACGGCTCCTTTTGGTTTTTCTGTTATAGAAGCCAAATACAGGAGACATATTCCAAGAGCAGGGGGCAGCAACCTTTTCCAGCCGTGGGCCGGTCCACTGTCCCTCAGACCTTGTGGGGGGCCGGACTATATTTTGGGGAAATATATCAACCAGAGCCAGGGCTTTTTGGGCTGTGGCTCCGATCTGGTGGAACACTCTGTCACAAGAGACTAGGGCCCTGCGGGACCTGACATCTTTCCGCAGGGCCTGCAAGACAGAGCTGTTCCACCAGGCCTTTGGCCAGGGCACAGCCTGACTCCCTCCTTTGGCAATCTTCACAGAACTCTAGCCCAATGGTTGCCATCAATTTGATTTGAATTAATTTTATAATGAAATGAATTTCGAATGTTGTATTATTTTATTGTTGTTAGCCGCCCTGAGCCCAGCTTCGGCTGGGGAGGGTGGGATATAAATAAAAAAATGTTATTATTATATGAACAAATTTCTATACCCCACAAATAACCCTGAGGTGCATTTAGAATAAAAGGACACATTCTACTCATGTAAAAACATGCTGATTCCCGTATGTGGGCCAGATTGCGAAGGCGATTGGGCCGCATCCGTCCCCGGGCCTTAGGTTGCCTACCCCTGTCCAAGAGTATTGGTCCAGAGTTATATTGCAGAGGCAGCTGTGTTAAGCAATGAAATAGTATTGAGGCACATCAATGATGATATTGTGACAAAGGCTTTTTTGGGCTAGGAAGCTGCTTCATCAAATGCACCGGGGGGGGGGGGGGGACAGAATGAAACCAACCATTTCGCTTCAACCAAAGGTAAAACCAGGTAGCTATATTGAGTGGAATACGTCCTCTCCTAAAATGCTTGATTAAACCATTCAAAAGACATCTTGCTTGAGAAGAGGGGAGATGCCCAAGGGTCAGGTGTTTCAAAGTAGTTGAAACTCGCAACACTTGACATCCATTGCTTGGCACTCAAGTTCCCAAGTATCCTAGTAAATATTTTCAAATTGACAGAACCACTTGAGTAACAGCTTGCCTGACTTTAGATAAGAGCTTCAGCAGATCTCCAAGTGCCTTCTCATCAGAAGCACACTACGCAACAATAAAGGCAGCTACAGTGGTGCCCCGCAAGACGAATGCCTCGCAAGACGGAAAACTCGCTAGACGAAAGAGTTTTCCGTTTTGGAGGTGCTTCGCAAAACGAATCTCCTATGGACTTGCTTCGCAAGACGAAAATGTCTTGCGAGTTCCTGCGGGTTCCCCCCCCTTTTTCTAAGCCGCTAAGCCGCTTATCAGCTGATCCAATAAGCCGCTAAAAGCCGCTAATAGCGCTAATCCATCAATGGGCTTGCTTCGCAAGACGAAAAAACCGCTAGACGAAGAGAATCACAGAACGGATTCTTTTCGTCTTGCGAGGCACCACTGTATTTCGGTGGTGGCGATTCTTGGTTACAGAAAACCCAACACCTGGCACCTACATTACCATTTCCCCCAGACACCTTAAGTTCCATAACGACATAGGTTGGTGTTATGCTTTTAGCTTCTGCCTCTTAATATTGTTAATGTTACAGTTTTATTGTATGTTTTAGGGCAATGTTAGCCCACCTGGTGCCCTGCAGATGTTTTGGGACTGCAATTCTGACATGCAATTTTAGCCAAGTGACTGCAGTGTGTGCTTTTAAATTACTGGCTTTGTTTTATATTTTAAACCTGACACCCACCAGGTGTTTTGAACTACAGTTCCCAGTTTCTTTTCTGAAACTGCTTAAGAGGTTTTCTTTACAATCAAGCGGTATATAAATTTTACAAAATAAATAAACAACTGCAGTTAATCACTCATTTCTGCTAATTGGGGCTGATGGGAGTTCTAGTTCAAAATATCTGGAGGTTGCCAAGTTGGTGAAATCAGCTCTATGATCTGCGGTGTTTCTCTAGTCAATGAGCAAAATACAGACAAGAAACTATTTGCTTTTTTAAAAGAGAAAGGAGAAGCAAGTGCACAGCCTCCCAGCGCCCACATCTCATCCAGATACAAAGTGTAGTGAAATGGGGAGAATCAAACACTTGCATTCTCATACCTGTACATGTGTTTGGATTCCTAGTGCCTGAGCTTATCTGAGGAGCAAGACAGCTCTACCCCTGCAAAACTGTGATAGGAGCAACACCACTGTGAAGCATCTGTTTCAAAATCTAAATCATGTTTCACTAAAAAGCCAACAGCTTGCTTATTATCCTCCTGTAAATTCATTTCTGACATTAGGACAAATGTCAGTTTAAAGTGCATGAAATTTCACCCCATCATATTCAGCCTTGTTGGAAAATTGCCGGCATGTTATTGCAAAACAACCCACGGATCAAGGGCCCAGTTCTTGAACTTTGCTAAAGGGGCGGGGGGGGGGGTAGCTGCCTTGCTAAGGTACATACAGTACCTTAGATCATAAGACTGAAGTGTAATCTAGCGTGCACACATTTGCACTAAGTTCCTCTTTTCCAGTCAAAGCCACAGGGCTTAAAACAACAGGCATTAAAAGCGCTCCCCATTTGATACCAAAATAAGAATTGGAAGAAACATTAGGTTGCTCTTGCACACAATCTTGTCAACGAGCCTCTCTGCTGCAGGCTATAATTCCACATCTACTTCTCTACAGCCTGTTAATGCAAGACAACAAAGCTCTGTGGCAATATCACAGCTACTCAGTGGAAGAGGTTTTGAGATGTGCAGGTTAGATATCAGTTGCTAGAAAGGGAATGAACAAGTCCTAAGGACTAGAACCTACAAGTCAGGACGCCTATGTTTGATTCATGCAAGAATCCAGTATTCTTGGGCTTCCATCAACAGCACAGTACTACAACAGCAGCAACAACCCCTTTATTGCTGTTTAATTTAACAACGGGTGCCTAATGTCCTGAACAACTACTAACCTCGTAATGCAGTTTTAATTTGCTCAATAGTTTATGGAGCGCCCTCTGAGTAAATGAATGTAAGCCTACAGAACACACAGCTGTGCTGTTTAGTAGCCCTGTTTAAAGGCTCCTGGCAAATAGAAATTCAGCTTGTCACATGACATTGGAGGAATTCCTCAAGTGTAAGCAACTGGCTGCTTTTTTAGATCTAGACCACAGATAACATTAAAAAAAAGGGAGTGCCAGTAGCTGCCAGGAAGCTCTGCTTACACTGAATCACAACTCCACTATTTTAATAATTCACTACTATCTAAATAATATTATCAGTTAAGTTGTCAACCTTATCAATTAGTAGCTGAACTGACAACAGATTAGGGATCTTATCACCATAGATGTGAGAAGTACCTGCTATCAATTAACATGAACGAACTAAAAGCAGCAGGTGAATCTTTCATATATATTTCTACAAGCAAGACTGAGCCAAGTTTTGTTTTGTTTTTTTTTTTAAAAAAAGAATTCCCCTGAAAAGAAAGAGGTGGTGGTGGTGGCGGCACTTGCTCAGCTGCTCAATGCCCATTGAATGCACTGATACATATTCATCCCCAAACAAGCTATAAAAACCCTTCCACTCAAGAGCAGCCATGAGTGGCATTGCTGAAACCAAGGATGATATTCAAGGAAGCTTTACTCAGAGAAGACTCACTGAAATTAGTCATGTTTATTACCGCATTTATTCAAATGTAATGCACACCTTTTGGGGTCAAATCGTGTCGCAAAAATTAGGGTGCGTATTAGATTTGATGGCACCAGCAAATGGTTTTAAGGCATGCATGTCCAAAGTCCGTTTCGGGGGCCTAATCTGGTCCGCCAGTCGGTGGCAGTTTATTTCCTGGGGTAAAATCCAATAAAAAGCTCAACTTCAATTAAAAAAAAGGTTCACTTCATCAAATCTGGCCCCTTTGAAAACAGTTTGGACACCCCTGGAATTGAGATGCACATTAGATTCAATGGTGCATTAGATTCACGCAAATACGGTAATTTTTATGGATCTACTCTGAGTATAACTTCATTTAACACCATCCTTGATTAATATATTTCAGCAAAACAAATTTATTATCACTTGAGTTTTCATCGACCAGTGGCCACTTCATGAGCTGCATAAAGCATAAAGCAGTTTCTTGTTTTATGTTTGCAATCATTTTGTTTTATAATTGTTTATTTTATTATTGTAACCCGTCCTGGACAGGTAAGAAATCCACTGAATCAGAATTTTAAAAAATTATCTTCAGCAGATATGTAAAATGACCAGAAGGGAAAACTGCAAATGATTGGGTTAAATTGTAATAAAATGCAAAAAAAAGAACAATTTATATGTGAAGGCAATAAACATATTTTTAAAAAAGAATGCATCAGCAGCTGCAAGGAAATTTAAGCAGCCTCTAGATGGTGGGTGGGTGGAACAGAAGTTTCTCTCTGTCATAGTCCCTGCCAAATCTAACTCTCTGAAGCTGCTCTGTGAAAGTAGCAGCTCCAGAGAGGTTGTTTTTGTGAAGCTTCCCCACATTTGAGGCTGCTCCAGTTTCCCCCACAGCTGCTATTTGCATTTAGACACAGGACATTAACAGAATCCCAAACCAGAACCAGATCCCAAAGCCAGAGAGAACAAGCCACAAAATGCTGCTCCTGGGTGACCTGTATTAAGATGAATGGGTTTCACACAAGCACTCTCATAAAGCACACCACCATACGCAGCATTAATTGCAGCAATATTTCTCTGAAAGTCAACAAATACATTTTATGAATGACAACACCAAAGTATACATCCCTGATACTCCAAACTAAGCCAAGGTGGAAGAACTGTCTGGCCTGCAACGCAGAGCTCAGATACAGAACTTCTAAGAACCACAGTTCAATCTCTCTACACAGGAGCCCTTAAGTACCACTCATTAACCATTTCCCTGAACAGGAAATATTGACAATTTACACTCAAGTGCCGAGGAGCCAGTCAAATAAAGTTATTGCAAATGTATCAGGTGTCAGAATGATATCTTTGTATTCATTTAAGTATTTATAAACCACACTTTCATGTAAAATATCACAAGGCAGTATACAACCTAACAGCACAGTATTACAATAAAAACAGCTGTAAACACGTCAAACACATCAGTAAAGCTAGTTGGCAAAGCATCTCAGGTTTGAAAGGCCTGTCTGAGTATTAGCTCTTAAAGGTAAAGGTAAAGGGACACCGACCATTAGGTCCAGTCATGGCCGACTCTGGGGTTGCGGCGCTCATCTCACATTACTGGCCGAGGGAGCCGGCATACAGCTTCCGGGTCATGTGGCCAGCAGCACGAACCAAAGCAGCGCACGGAAACGCCGTTTACCTTCCTGCTGGAGTGGCACCTATTTATCTACTTGCACTTTGACGTGCTTTCGAACTGCTAGGTTGGCAGGAGCAGGGACCGAGCAACGGGAGCTCACCCCATCACGGGGATTCGAACCGCCGACCTTCTGATCAGCAAGCCCTAGGCTCTGTGGTTTAACCCACAGCGCCACCCGCGTCCCTAGCTCTTAGAAGACATCTAAAAGCAAGTGATAGTGGCTCCTACTGAACTGCTTATAGGCAACACATTCCACAGGGTAGGCCTATGCTCGGGAAGGGCTAGCCAAACCTCAGGGTTTCTTGGGCCAGGTGCTGGTATGGTAGTAAGTTACTGGACAGCACAAGTCAGGGCAGAACTTTAAATGTTGCTAGCCCAACCAACACAGCATCTTCAACAGAAGTCAGTGAAGTCACCTTGAATCCTCTTTTGCTGGGGTCAGCACACAGCAGCCACTCTCACAATGGAAGGTTCCAATGAAACCAGCATTTCAAATGACTGAAGTGGCATTAATATGGCTAAGGGAACATTTTCTGTTTCGGATTTCTCAGTTAACCCGAAGGTAGGCTGCGTATTACACAGCTCCTATTTGCCAAGCTGACTTGTGCAAGCAGGAGCAACAAGTGAAAAAATGCAGGAAGCTCAGCTATATACCAGGTGAGTACTTGGTTTGTCATTTCTGAGAAGCCAAATGCAGTTTCGTAATACAACGAAAATATACCCCCTCACGGCATCCGACTGGTAGCACTTCTACCAGACAGCCCAAAGGATATGGGTACTCAACTTGAAGACGTTTACAAAAACCAGTTCTTTTGCAGATTTTACTTAGCCAAATCCACCACACCAAATCTTATTGCTCTCAACTTATAAGCCACCTTCAAGAGCCCAAGATTTATGAGTATAGAGAGGAGGCAGGAACACACATATTATCCTTGTCCCCAACATCCCCATCCCCACAGGAAGAAACTTTGAGCCTCTGCGCACTTAGCATGAAATTCTGATGAATTTACCCAACTGAACAAGCTTAGAAACCTCCGTGTGAATGGGAACATTGCATTATCAAGGTTCTCAGTCACAGGGAATATTGTAAGTATGTTCAGCTGAACACACTTAGAATCCTACTTCAGACTTTGTGTTCAGTGTGTGAGGATCATAAGTGAAGGCAACAGGCATCGGCTTGTGTGTGTCGCTCTACTCAGTTTAAGCCCTCACCTATTCTACAGCACACCTGAATAGAATAGATGCTGCAGATAATAACATGCTTCCCTTAATTAGGGTGCTAAGGGTTAAGCTATAAGCATTTATGATGGCATCTTTGTTTCCACTGTGCACTTCTGCAATTTGCCTACTGTATTATATAATCAGTTCGTACTTACATATCCCAAAAATAATTGAGAAGGCATGTTCCAGTCTCAAGCAGAAGAGAAGATGGTAGAAGTTGAAAGACATCAGAGAAAAACATAGGATGACACTAATCCATTCCTGCAGTCTCTTCCCTGTTTAACAAAAAAAAAAAGCATTTTTTTATTTAACAGGTAGATTGAACAGTGAACACACACACAGCTTATTTTTTAAATTCTACAATAGTGAACATAAGAAAAACACTGCTGGATCAGTTCAAAAGTCTATCTGGTCCAGCATCCCATTTCCCACAATGGCCTAGCACAAGCAGTGACAGGTGGATGGGCAAGTTCCTAGCAGTGTTCAAAACTCCCATTGTTCTATGCGCATTTTGTGGCAGGGGAGTTCATTAGTGCAAGCAATTTCTCAGCTCTGGGCGCAGTACTGTGCCTACGATTTCAGATTAAAACTGCAGAGTGGAAGGAAGACCTTTTTCTGCCTCTGCACTTCCAGCTACTCCCTGAAGACTGGAGCAGAGACCCTCTTAAGAATATTATGGGAGTGGGGCGGACAGGGGAAGGAACAGACTATGTGAAAAATGAACGTAAAATTTTAGCTGCAGTTCCTTCATTTTCAGCTTTGTATTCTTGTTATAAAAAAAAGTGTGCCTAGACATTCCATTGTTGTGCCCACAATCTAGGTTTAGCTCCCAGTTTTCAAATCTCAGTTTCTAACACTGGTTCATTGTAGTCTATGAGTAGTAAGAGGAAGCTACTGGCAGTAGCAAAATAGCAAACGTATCCGCTATAGGCTACTACCAGGAGCAAAATGGTATAAGCAACATTCCTTTCGCAGCATACTCTCTCCATTATTTTGCATTGAAATGGGCTCCTCAGCTGCGATCAGCTTTTGCACACTTGTGAAAGTTGCAAAGAGATTGCACAAATTAATGCCACTAGATTATTCCAAGGAAGGGGCGAAACCAGGCTTTATTTCGCCTGGGTCAAAGACCCAGTTTGGCACACACACCCCATGCACATTTGCACACACACACAGGCTGGGAGCCTCAATGGTGCCCCTCTGGAGGCTTCACCTAGGGCAAAAAAAACCCCAGCAAGCCCCTCTACCCCATAGCTATGGCTCTGCCCAAGGGTCTTACTTGTGGTAGCATTACCCTTGCGTATAGGACTGGGCAGCGCTGCAAGTGTATTGCTTAGAAATTAATGGGTGCAATTCAACATTGTGCTATTACAAATGTTACATCTACCCAATAATTGCAGGTTGCCAGATTGAATGATTGCCCCCTCTCTTCCCCCACCTCCACTGTTCTAGTAGCTCTTCTGACTCCCCTCCCCACCAATTCTTGGAGGCCACAGGGAGAGGCGAGGGAGGAAAGCCCCATTGTGCAAGCAGAAGTCCTTGCACAGGGCTGAATCCCACCCAATATTTCTTGTACAAATAAATATTGCATCTCATCAGAGACACACATGAAATCATAGAATTGTAGAATTGGGAGGGACCACGAGGACTGAAATGCAGGAATCTTTTGCCCGATGTGGGGCTCGAACCCACGACCCTGAGATTAAGAGACTCATGCTCTTTAATGTGCCAAATTGAAGAGAAGACTCCCTGGAAAAGACTCTGATGTTGGGAAAGATTGAGGGCACAAGGAGAAGGGGACAACAGAGGACAAGATGGTTGGACAGTGTTCTCAAGGCTACCAGCATGAGTTTGACCAAACTGCAGGAGGCAGTGGAAGACAGGAGTGCCTGGCGTGCTCTGGTCCATGGGGTCACAAAGAGTCGGACACGACTAAACAACAATCTTGCATTATTCACCTCCCCAACACAAACACAAGAAATGATTCTCTGAGCTTACTATACATACTGTGCTAAGTTTGAGAAGCAAAGCTATTACATCCCGTAGGGTGTGTTGTCATCTGAATGAAACTAAAAGGTTATCTAGATCATTTGAAATGTAACCATTACAGCCCACGATTTAGAGGCTGCAGTCAGATAGAAAGCTAACTATGGCTAACAACAAGCCTAGCCCTCCCTCCAAGCTAAAATGTTCCCCAACCAGCATGGCCACAAAGATACGATCAGAAGCTTCCACTCCCATTGAAAAATTAACTGCAGTTCATCATCTACACCCTGACTTGTGGTATGGAACTGGCATGCTTCTATTATTAGACATCTAGCATTAACCAGGTGATCCGTATCAGTGCTCAGACATACCAAGGTCCACCTATAAGGCAGTGGGAAAGATAACTGCATGGATGGACATAAATTTGCATAGAGCACACAGTTCACAGTGCCCTCTCTCTGCTTGATGGTGAGGATAAGCTCCCTCCTCCACTATGCAAAGCAAACACATGAAGCAGGGAAGGATGAAATGTACCTAAGTGAAGTATGCATAGCATGCCCACACCCACACAAAGACTGGCCCTGTCTCAAATGAACCAAGCAAACCCAGAAATGTAGCTTTAGGTCAGGCATAGGCAAACTCAGCCCTCTAGATGTTTTGGGACTACAACTCTCATCATCCCTGACCACTGGTTCTGTTAGCTAGGGATGATGGGAGTTGTAGTCCCAAAACATCTGGAGGGCCGAGTTTGCCTATGCCTGATTTAGGTGATACAAGAGAAAGTGCATGAAGTCAGTGCAGTTTGCACAAACCCATAGATGTCACAGGTAGAACAAGACAGAATACAAAACCGACAGCATGTTTTCAGACGTGGGTATGATCACAACATGGGTATTATTCTAAGTCAGCCACTATGGCATCCAAGTTAATTAATACCCACATTCTGAAGAGGAGCAACTGCACCCTAAATAGAAGAGCTTAATGCCCAAATCCACAAGGAACAATTAACATGTGGGAAACTTCATGGCGCTTTCATGCATCTCCCAAGGGAAACCATGTGCAAGCTGCTTGTGAAGACAACCTGCCATTTCAAGTCAAAGCTGAGGATTTTGCAGAATTGGTGGACCGAGAAGTCACCCCATATGCATGTATCCACGTGGAATCCAAATCTGTCCATACAGTATGGCCAAAAATGAACTTAACTGTAAAGGGCCTAGATTAAGGTAGACAGCAAGTGTTGATAGCGCTGTGGAGCCTTCAGTGACAAATAGCAAAACGCCACTTAGATTGCAGCAACGAATTTTAAAGTGAATCACCATCTATAGCAACACACTGTAAAGGTTTCAAGAACTGGTGGCCCAGGAGACAGCTTTCTCTGTGGCAGCCTGAAAACTGCAAATCCCTCCTTTATGGAGGTGCATCCAGCATAATTACCGTATTTTTCGCTCTATAAGACGCACCAGACCATAAGACGCACCTAGTTTTTGGAGGAGGAAAACAAGAAAAAAACTATTCTGAATCTCAGAAGCCAGAACAGCAAGAGGGATCGCTGCACAGTGAAAGCAGCGATCCTTCTTGCTGTTCGGGCTTCTGTGATAGCTGCGCAGCCTGCATTCGCTCCATAAGACGCACACACATTTCCCCTTACTTTTTAGGAGGGAAAAAGTGAGTCTTATGGAGCAAAAAATACGGTATTTGCCTTTTGTCATATGCTGAAGACACACCCTGGCCTTTGACAGCTGTAAAGTATTTTGGTGATTTACCTGGAAATTGCTAATAAATGTATGACTGTTGTTGTAATTGTGATTGGGTTCTATGTGGTTTTAAATTCTGTTATTTGAGCCACTGTAACCCATCCTGGGAATTTAGAATGAAGGGCAGGTAGCAAGCCTTAATAACAATGATTATCATTTGTATTTGTACAGCTGCCAGCTTTGTGACTCCTGAAGGGGAGCTTCAGGATTTTTTAACTGTGCAAACGAATTTAATCCATTTAGTGCATTCATGATTTATGCCAGGCTTTTGGATCCACAAAGTTAACTACAGTCCACCAGCAGCTTGAGAAAACTCCCTTTTTTGCCAACTGCCTGAGAAAAGGCTTGTCAAGCACCTGGCAAACCACAATTCATGGCTGCTTGGCGGGTCATACAGTGTGCAAGTCTGGTGAACACACATTGCATCCACCAAGATTAGCAGATTCCCTTAAAGTACAGGGCTTAAATTGCTCACCAATTTTCACACACAAGAGACAGTGGTGCCTGCTTTGAGGACTGAAACACTTCCCACAAATAGCCACGTTCATCTAACACAGAACACATTCTAAAGCAAGAGTATTACAGCATCTTCTCTGAACAAATTTAATAAATACAAAATACAGATTTAAAAAATGATGATGACAATAAACATTCAGATACTGGAACAGGCAGATTTGAAGTGTTGACAAGCTGCTCACTGTTTCAACCTCAGCGGCAAACAGGTAAACTGTTCAGCTGGCATAGGCCACCTGACAAATGCTAAATAGCACAGGAAACTGGAGAACTGAAAATCCACAATCCACATATAGTGCACACTCTTATATTTAAACCTGCCTGCTAAGGTGTTTTAGCCCAAAAGCAGTTTAGGGTTTTTCTGCTGAAAGCAGCAAAAATGGTCACAGCTACTAAATGCTGCAATACATTTTATTCACTTGAATGATTTAGGTTGAGCGAAGGGAAAAGTCTGCTGGCAATGTGCCAAAGACACCTGCAATTATCCTGCAACAGCGGTAGAAAATTTTCCATCATGTGAAATTTGGAAGTTATTTTACCCATTACTGTAACAGTGTAACTGCAAATGAACTAAATAAAAAAATTCCTTCCAGTAGCACCTTAAAGACCAACTAAGTTAGTTCTTGGTATGAGCTTTCGTGTGCATGCACACTTCTTCAGATACACGGATCTGAAGAATACACGGATTCTTCAGATACACAGATCTGATACATGTATCTGAAGAAGTGTGCATGCACACGAAAGCTCATACCAAGAACTAACTTAGTTGGTCTTTAAGGTGCTACTGGAAGGATTTTTTTTATTTTGACTATGGCAGACCAACACGGCTACCTATCTGTAACTGCAAATGAACTGTCACTCCACATCCATAAGGGGTGGTATCCTGGTCTCCCTTTTCTGATGGAAGGCATCTCTCAGCAGAATGTGGAGAGAAGCAAATTTCCAATGATACCACCTTATCCACACACACACACCCCTCCCAAACCTTCAAGTGTCCTTGAAACCTATAGAAGAAATTTTAGGGGGGTGTAGGGAGAGGGAAAATTGCTGAAACTGACATGTGCCTTTCATCAGAGATGTAGGAATAACTTATACGACCCAAAGTTTCTGAACAGGCGGGTGCACTAAGAGCATTTTGAAATCACCTGCAAATTAAAAACCAAGCATGAAAATCTATGTTGCTAAAAAAGTGTGGAAGAGACCCAGAGTAGCTAAGAAGAAATGTCTATTAAATCCAAATGCCATCCATGCTGTTATTTACACTGATACATAGCCACATAGAAGTCAGTCAGAGCAAAGTGAATGATATACTCACAGTAAAACTGCAAGTTGCACGAAGGAAACATGGAATCATGTCTGCTGCCAACCTACATAATCCCAGTGACATTTAAAACAGATGTAATTCAATGTCACTGTACCCAGTTATTTTTCTTTCGAAGCAACTGTCAGTGGAGTGAAGCAGGAGTGAAATGCTCAGTGCCATGACAGCACATATAGATCTAGCTTAATTGTTATGAGAGAGATAATGTCCATACAGTCCACTTTACATGTGGTTTACAGCCCCTGCAAAGCCATGCTCGTGATCATGGCTCTTGGGACAAGTTAAGTCACCCTCTTGGAGAATGTAAGCTTCCTGTTTCATAGAATCATAGAACTGGAGAGCTGGAAGGGGACCAAAAGGATCATTTAGTCCAACCCTCTGCAATACAGGAATCTTTTGCCCAATGTGGTGCTCAAATCCACAACCCTGGGATTAAGAGTCCATCCTCTACCAACAGAGTTAACCCAGTTTGGCTTGCATCGAACTTTAAAAACTCTGGTTTCTTTTCTCAATTTAGGCTACTTTCTGCACCATCCTCTGGTGAGCACCAGTGATCCACAGATTTACATTCAGTGAACTTTTTGTACTACATTCAATTTTGGCAAGAACTTGGGTAGCAATCATTAGACTCCTAGAAAAAAAATAGGATACCCTGCACCCTTTTAAAGCCACGCATGTACAAACATAACAAAGAACCTGCCTTTTCTTAACTTCTTCAGAAATCACCTTAAAAAGAAAAGAAATGCCACTGGAAATCAAATGTGTATCAATGAGACAGTCCACTGCCAGAGTACAATGAACTGACTCAAGTTCCCTCCACCACACCCTAATAAGCACATGGACTAAATCATAATTGCAGGCTTAGATTTCCAGCATTACTCACACAAGTTGCCTATTTTCATTTACACATTATGAGTAGTGCGGTATTTAATATCCAAGCACTTTAATAGGTTGCTACTCTTCCAGTTTCAGATATTCAGATTGGGATGTGTGCTGGGTCACACATGGCTAAGAAGAAATCTGAAGCGAGAATCCGTTGAGCCAAGTCCAACATTTTATTTTTTAGGCAACAACGGTAGTTAGAAACAATGGAAGTGCAGGGCTTCAGATCTAGAAACGTAGGAAAAGCTTTTCCAACAGCTTCCCTTTAAGCTTGTTCAGTAACTAGATTTCTGAGACATCTGTTCTGTGAATGGGTTAAGGCATGAAGGACTGGTAAGTCCTATTACCACTGATGCTATCTCCTTCATAATACACACGTCTTTCCTCTGGATTGGCAAAACGTGGGTCAGGCAGTACCCCCTCAGGACCTGATTAAAGTGGAGAGCCTTTAGCTGCCGATTCCTATTTTAAGCCTCTTCCAAACCTTAAAAAGTTCTGATTAAGGAAGCAAACTCCTTTAGGAACACAAAGGGTTCCTATTTGTGCTGTAACCTTGAACATATTTGCTGTTCCTACAACAATTGCAAAATAGGGACACTGCCAGCTCTTGCGTGTGCTAGATTTCTGGAACAAAATCAATATAGCCAGACACGTCCTCAGACGACTGGATTTCAGACTCCCCAAACATCTTTTAAAATGTTTGGAATCGCCCATGAAGGAGACTTAAATGTGGGGTTAATCAGTTGATTTTGCTATGAACAGGAGCTTGCTCTAAAGCAGACTTGTAAATAGCCACTCACTCAAGCAGAGTACCAAGTCACCTGCTGGTGACTAAGACAGTGAAGCTTTTGTAAATTTCAGTAGTTGGATCTTCTGTGGCACACTGATGTGCCATGAATAACACAGACAGGTTAAGTGGGGTGGACTAGTAACTCACAGGCTTATTTGCATGCTTGTCTCAAAAAGCCCAACACAGAATCCTAAGCCTTTCCAAATGCAATTAAGACTGCAAGCAGGTAAAAAAAAACAAAAACCCTTAAACACTTTCTTATACACTGAAGAGATGCCAGCTCCTATCAGCAGTGGCAAGATGACAGGCTGACAAAACAGAATTAAATCAAGGAGATCAGTTTGCACTGCAACTGCATCCACTAAGGGCTGGCATCTGCAGGCTTCATTCACTGGAGCCTGGGATGGGTGGGGTTTTGTCTTTCAGTACAGCAAGAAAGTGACCTAAAAAGCACACTTATAAGCCTTAGTCACATGAGGCAGGAAAGTTACCGAAGGAAGTACGTGCTGTTTCCTGAACGAAGGCGGGACTTAGATTCTCATAGTGTTCGGCTGGCCAAGACAAAATGTCTTGTGCTGAACTGAAGGAGGAGGACCCAAGTTTCTGAATGCCATGGATATCTAAGTTACCAGCGAGTTTTAAAGATACCAGACCTAGAGATGTCCGACAGATTCCCAAGTATATACAAATGTTTGGGACTACAGGATCCGTAAGCCTTGCTCTTTCTCTTATGTTCCCCAAGCTTGCTGCTTATTATTTCTTAAATGGTGTTCTATGAAGGGCAAGGGAAGTAGGAAATCCTGCGAAGGTCTCTGACTTTTCTCCAGATTCCTGTTCCAGCTGCCAGCCGGCACTTATCACATGGCACTTACTAAAAAAGGAAACAATATTTATGATGGGTCACAAAATGGATTTCAAATGACTAGCATGCACTGGATTTCTGGCAACACCTTGACCCTAATGCCCTCTGTTAGGGATGCATACCAACAGTGAACAGGGCCACCCAACCCTCTCTCCCTGCCACTCCCATTTCTGTTTCGGACACCTTTCTCTCACCCTCTCCACCCAGATGGCAACTGGGGAAAGGGCAGATCATTCTTGACAGAGTCCTGAACCAATCACTTGCAGTGGGTTTCTGTCACTGCATCTATTTCACTACATCTTTCTCCTCTCACAAAATGGGGCTGAGGGCTGCCCACTCCAGCTCAAAATGTTCTACCCGCCATGTAGCAGCTACCTATGAGGCTGAGATAACAAATATCTGAACAAATCACACTGGCTGGGCCAACAGAATGGTCTACCCAAACTTATCAGTCTCTGGGTTTCAAGGTAAAGGCCAACCAGTCAGGGCCTGCCCTCACGGCTGGGTAAATTTTAAGTAGGGTTTCAGCCAGATGCCCAGTACGGAAACTGAACTTAGAAACTATAAAAAATGAAACTTTATTGCATGCCCATTTTTCTGTTCACCACACCCAAAGCTGGAAACAAGAATTACCTGCTTGCTTGCTTACCCTCACACCACCTAAAATAGTAAACTAATGCTAGAGCTGAAAGGGGCACCCTCCAGACAGACTTCCACTCCCATCAGCCCCTACCAGCAAGTCTAACTGCCAGGATAATGGGAATTGTAGTCCAAAATATGGAGGGCCACAGGTTCCCCCCATTACAGGACTGAAGAAAGGGTTCAAAGCGCTCCTTCATATGATACAGTATATACTACCAACATAGTAACTAATTTCAGGAAAAAACTGAAATGACCATGGGGCCTTTGTAACACTACTTTTGGAGAAGAAAGAAGTTTGAAAAGCATCAGGAAAAAAGTAAGGAGGCAGCCAGAATGGAGAGAAAAAGACCATCTGAAGTCATCACTCTAATATGAGCATAGCATCCTAACCCCAAAACAGAAAATGGGCAACTACTCAAACACACTATTTCATAAAACGAATAATCATAACTATTAGGATGAAATGCAGATTTTTCTTAAAATTCATATGCAGTGGGAATACTAAAGCACATGTGAATATGTAAGATCACGCCACTGTCCTCACTGTAAAACGATAGATAAGAATAGTTTTTTGGCCTTGTAGCCTAAACTTGCCACAAAATATATTACCTGCCCCAACCACCCAAAGCCACTATGAATAAACACATCCAACATCACTTCTGTTAAGATACACAGCCTCAGGCTTTTAGCAAATCTCCTGGGAAATAATCTCCCAGTGGAGAATGTTAAGGACATGGCTACTTTATAGTAGTTATTCAACTGTAAAAAATAGTCAGGTTTGCCAGTGTGAGCTTTTGCAACATACCTGGCTCTATGCCTCCAGAAAGTCATCTCACACATTACATGGCAACAACCACACATTTGCCACTCAACAGAGATTTGCAGCTAATCACAGCTGGCAAGGATACTTGCATCATACGTGTTTGTTGACTTTACAGGACAAGTTCACAGTCCAATTACTTTTACTACAAAATCACTACACTGAAAAAATCATCAATTGAAAGAAATAGTAGTTAATTAACAATATTCTGAATTTCAAGTATGCATGCCCACATGCCAGCTGGCATCAAAACCTTCTCTTCCACTTCACATCCGCAAGTATTGCCACTTCTAGGATGGACCTGCAGAACAATATTTGTTGGACTGATTCGATAAATCCTTTTGTTTAGTTAATAAAGGGAGCCAAGGAGTCATCAAGTAGAATATATGTAATGAGAGATTAACTGATTAGGCCGATTATAATTATTATTATTTTCAACCAACTAACCTACCCAATTACCTAAGCAATAAAATCTAGTCACAACTTGCAGAAAGAAAAGTTGGTCAGAGCATGGTGCCGATTTCCCTTCTCTAGCAGCAGAATATTCCCACGAACTCCCTTTCCAGGGGAGTCACTTCACACGCCCGGCTGCCATTCCTCAAGTGCGCAACAATCCCGAGTAGACGAGTAAAGGAGATGTTCCTTGCAGGTGCGAACCAGGCCACGCTTTCCACTAGGGGCGAGGTGTGTGCGTGCGTGTGCGGGGAAGGCTTCAGAGGTTCCAGGCGCGCGCCAGAAGACAGATATCGGGCGTCACGTGTGAACAGAACCCTTGACCTGCGTCAGACCCGGAGTCCCACCCGCGCCACGTTTTAACCCAGAGGCGAGAGAAAGAACCCCTTCTCCCCCCCCCCCACGCCCCGCTCACGCCGGCCTCACCGGGGGAGTAGAGCTCGGCCAGCTCGCGGGCTCCGGCGTGCTGGGCTCCCCAGCGGGGACAGGCGCCGTCGGGGTCCCCTTGGACAGCTGACGCAGGGGCCTCCGCCTCGGACACCGCCCTGCTGGTCCCGGCCGCCCGGCCCCGGCCGCACTCGGCCGTGGCCCCGCCGCGGCCTCGCTCCCCGCCTTCGTCCTGCTGCTCGCGGAGGCCGGCCTCGTCCTGGAGCTCCGGCCCCGCCATGGCTCGCGCTCCAGCGCCCGGGGCGCCTCCCGGCAGAAGCGACGAGGGCGGCGGCGGCAGCAGCATCGCGAGGCAACCCGCCCAAAGGCCAGCCGCCGCGCGCGACTCGCCGCCTCTTTCTCGCCCTGCAGGAGGGAGGGGGCACGGAGGGACGGGGCGGGCCTACAGGCCCGGGCCACGCCCCTCCGAGGAGGAGGGCCCGGCCAATCAGAGGAACTCCGCGCGCCGCAGCCGGCCAATGGCGCCCGAGCTGGCGAGTGGGAGGGAGGGGCGACCGCCTCGGGGGGGGGGACGGCGGGTTCAGGTCCCCGCCCACTCCTCTTGAGGGAGGCGCTGGAGGGAACGCCCCTTTTTCCTCGCTGGTCGCTCGCTTTTCTGCCTCGCCTGCAGGCGGCGTTACGGAGGGGGAGGGGGCGGGGCAACCCATGTGGCAGCCTTGGCGCCGCGCGCTAAAGGAAAAGGGCTTCGCCCCCTCTCTGCAATCCCGAACTGCGCCTTGGACTTTAGGGCGGAGCAATGCAAATTGGGGGGGGGGGCTGCTTCTGTAGCATCAAAGAAGAAGAAGAAGAAGAAGAAGAAGTTATTATTTATACCCCGCCCATCTGGCTCACTTTCCCCAGCCACTCTGGGCGGCTAGTATAGGGTGTTTGATGTATGGAAGTGAGAGCTGGAGCATAAAGAAGGCTGATCGCCGAAGAATTGATGCTTTTGAATTATGGTTCTTGAGAGTCCCATGGACTGTAAGAAAATCAAACCTCTCCATTCTGAAGGAAATCAGCCCTGAGTGCTCACTGGAAGGACAGAGCCTGAAGCTGAGGCTCCAATACTTTGGCCACCTCATGAGAAGAGAAGACTCCCTGGAAAAGACCCTGATGTTGGGAAAGATGGAGGGCACAAGGAGAAGGGGACGACAGAGGACAAGATGGTTGGACAGTGTTCTCGAAACTACCAGCACGAGTTTGACCAAACTGAGGGAGGCAGTGGAAGACAGGAGTGCCTGGCGTGCTCTGGTCCATGTGGTCACGAAGAGTCGGACACGACTAAACGACTAAACAACAACAATATAGGGTGTTTAAATTACGTAAATGTTCAGGTATTTTTCAGAAGGGTGTGTTCTTTCGCTCCTGGCTGTTGCAGCAAAAGCAGAGTGTTTGTTGGTGGCATCATAAAAGGATAATGGAAGTTTATTAGGGCGTCAGCTTTCGTAGGCTACAGCTCACTTCACCAGATGCATGAAGTGTTTTGCAGTACTGAGTTACAGGTGTGCACAAACACTCAAACACACACACAGCTTGCTGCAAAGAAAGGGAGATTGCAAATGGGTCAGAAAAATCCAGAACATCGTGAGGTTGCATTTAAATAATCGTTGAATGGCTGTTGTAGAAGTTGCTTTGGCACCAGCCTTGGGAAAGCGACATATAAATCAAGGCAGCTTTTGCCCTCAAAAGGTGGTCTTTAAAAACAAAATAACTTGTATAGATAAATGAAGCCCAGGTTGCCTCGTTCAGAAGTAATGGCAGCGCCGGCCCACCCATGAGGCAAGGTCTGGCGATGGTCTCAAGAAGCAGGGTCTCTTGAGCTCCTGGGAGCTGGACTGATTCCCAAATAAGTGTGCTAGGAGAGCAAAGCTGTTAGCAAACCTTCAAGTTCAGAGACATGGGAACATAGGAAGCTGCCTTGTAGGGAGTTGGACCATTGATCTATGATCTAGCTCATTATTTTCAACAATACTTCAGCTGTCCAGGACTTCAGATGGGTCTCCTCACCCTACCTGAAGATGCTGAGGATTGAACCCGGAGCCCTTCTGCACAAAAAGCAGGTGCTCTACCACTGAGCCACAATATACTTTTGGGGACAAAATAATAATAATTGAGGAATATTGTGGTCTTTATGCCCTTCTTCTGGTCTTTCTGGAGGCATCTGGTAGACCAGTTCTGGAAAGAGAAGAAAGCTGGGTTGACGTCATTCTATTTTGACAATGTCCCCTATTATCCATTTGTTCCTGTGCTTTTTATACCCTGGTCCTATGCATATTTACTTGGAAACGTATCTTACTTGAGTTTGATCCTAAGCGTAAGTGTACATGGGACGTAAAGAATGCCTTTGTCTATCGCTATTATGGCACATCTAGTGAGGATAACCATTGTAACCATAGTAGCACCGACTCATAATGTTATGCCATGACCATGTCATGGATTGGTTAGCAACACTAGCATAGTATTATAGGCATGACGTTGCACTGATGCAACTGTCCTGAAGCCTTGCTTTATTTGCCAATATTTGTATCTTACAAGACTAGGCCCAAATGACACACTGCTCATTCATTATGTCACAAGCAACCAGAGGGAAGCGATGGAACATACAAGTGTGAATGTGAAGTGGATAACCAGTGGGTGCCAGAGAAGTCGAAATCTTACTAGTTTATTTATTTGACAATTTTTGGGTAATAATTTCTTATTGAAATTTTCAAAAAATTGACATATACTTCAATATATAATTATATTTTCTCAACTTCCCGTCCCATTTTTCAGGGTGTTTTAATTCCCCCCCCCCCTTTGCTGCACAATACCCTCTATTTCATATATCAACACAACAATACTGTATGCTCTAATTCCTTCTGTTGCTTATATTTCAAACACTGCTTGTGAGTTCATCAAACCATAATATTTCTTTAAATAGTCCAAAAAAGGCTTCTTCCACAAAGCTCTCCTTGTTAGATTCTTCTGTTCTGGCTGCTAACTTTGCCAATTCTGCATCGTCCATCGCCTTGCTTATCCATTCTTTGGAGGGAACTTCATCTTCCTTTTATTTGTCAAGATTTATATACCTCTTAATTGGCAAAAGTCTTTAAGCAGCTTACATGAAACTGCACAAAATATTAATTAAAAGTATGAGCCAGATTTTGTACTATTTTGGTTGATATTACCCTGCTGTGGATTTTGGATTCTTTGCCCAATAGCCAACTTTAGCACAGGATGTGAAAAAGAGTTGCTCAGCCAACCTCAGTGTGATATCAGAATGTATGGCCAATGGCACTGCTTTTGTGACAACTGGACAAAAATGATCACCTAGACTAGGAGTGAGGACCTGCTGTTGTTGGACTACAACTCCCATAATCCCTGATCATCAGCCACAAGAGCTGGGGGTGATGGGAGTTGTTGTCCAACAACAACAACTCTAGAGTCACAGGTTCCCCACCCCTGGCATAGACTGTAGTGATTTCTAGAGGGCAAGCCATGTTAGTCTCTAGCAGCAAAATTTACCAAATAATAATAATAATAATAATAATAATAATAATAATAATAATAATTTATTATTTGTACCCCGCCCATCTGGCTGGGCTTCCCCAGCCACTCTGGGCGGCTTCCAAAAAATATTAAAATACTATAATATATCAAACATTAAAAGCTTCCCTAAACAGGGCTGCCTTCAGGTGTCTTCTAAAAGTCTGGTAGTTGTTGTTCTCTTTGACATCTGGTGGGAGGGCGTTCCACAGGGAAGGCGCCACTACCGAGAAGGCCCTCTGCCTGGTTCCCCGTAACTTGGCTTCTCACAGTGAGGGAACCGCCAGAAGGCCCTTGGCACTGGACCTCAGTGTCCGGGTAGAACAATCTGTCAAAGTCAACAAAACATGCCCCAATTAATATTGTACCTTTTTTTTTTTAAGTGCCGCAAGAATCTTTGGTTGTTTTAGATCGTGATGAGACAGTAAAAGTACCTGGACCCCAATAAAAAGACAGAAAAGAACAGCAGCACATCCAAAGCAATTTCTTTTGGCTGCCTATTGTGGAACACGGGAAGCCTTGTTGCTTTCTTTTGTGCAGGCCACGGAACAGTGCGTCTGAAGAAGCAGCTCTGCCGGGATGCATTATTAAATAGAGAAGGTAAAAGCCAATCTGGAGTAATTTCCAAGTTGCAGCATGCCAGGCTTGGAAATGTAGAAAAGGAGTGGGAGCACATAACCCTCGTTTCCGGAAGGGACCCTAAGGAGGTCTCCCCCACTTCACTTGCTTCTGCTTGAGAAAGGCCTGTGCTCCCTAAGGGGAGCTAGGGTGCAGGCTGTGGTCAGGGACTTATAAAGGGACCGTTAGTCAGCCCTACAGAGAGAACTCTGTAGTCCTATATATCATTTTTGCAGCATTTGTTTTAAAAAAATGGTTAAATGAATGAATGAATGATGATGATGATGATGATGATTTGAATTTATATACCGCCCTATACCCTGAGGAATGAATGAATAAATGGCTGCATAACAAATGCAGAAACCAAAGACCACTAGGTGTCAAATACAAATTTAAAAACAACTGTGGAGTATTTGCCAAATATTTGAACATGCAGAAAACAGTTGGGTGGATCTTCTTTTCCAAAGCCTGCTTTTTTAACGTGAAATCTTGCTGCTTATGTAGTCTTAAAACACTAGGCTGCGTACACATCATACGTTTAAAGCACATTGTTTACCCCACAGAATCCTGAGAGCTGTGTGTTTACCTCCCACAGAACTACAATTCCCAGCACCCTTAAGAAACTACAGTTCCCAGGATTCTTTGGGGGAAGTCATGTGTTTTAAAGGTATGGTGTGCACCCAGTCCAAGAGACCTTTTCATTCCTCTGGACACATGGAAACCTGCTTCACATCCAGACACTCTGAACGCAGCTGTGCATATCAGACTGACCTGACTGTAATCATTAACCTATTTCTGAAAACAGATAAGTTGAATAATTAGAGAAAGATGAGTCTATTGAGCAAATGGTTGGCTAATATTCTCTCTGTTTTTCTTGGATTTACTGGGCAAAGTCTTTAATTAAGTCCCATAGCAAGTCCCATAGCAACTAACAGTGTGAATCTCCATAATTCAAGTTGCAGAGAAATGCTTTCAAATTTTATCTTTTTTTTTTAGTGGTACCCAACAAGCTACCGTATTTTTTGGCCCATAGGGCGCACCGGCCCATAGGACGCATCTAGGTTTTTTTGGGGGGGGGGGGGAATAAAGAAAAAACAATTTATTTCCCCTCCAGGCGCGGGGCTGGGGCGGGGGAAGCCCGAGCTTCCTCCGACCCCAGCCCCCAGAACAGGCAGCTCTCCACAAGCCGTGGGAGAGCTGCGCGACTTCGCGCAGCCCCCCCCCGCCACGACTTGCGGAGAGCTGCGTGAAGCCTGGAGAGCGAGAGGGGTCGGTGCGCACCGACCCCTCTCGCTCTCCAGGCTTCAGCGAAAGCCTGCATTCGCCCCATAGGACGCACACACATTTTCCCTTCATTTTTGGAGGGGGGAAAGTGCGTCCTATAGGGCGAAAAATATGGTAGTTGCCCAGAAGCTGGTTTTACTCAACCTAAGTACCTTACTTCATGTCTGCCTTTTAAGCTGAACAATATTTATGCCCTGCTTGGTGCTAGATACTAAAAACTAAAACATTTGGAGAATATTCTCCAAATATTCATACATCCAGAGAACATCTAGAGGATGCAAGGGAGAATGTTGAAGTACAAATTCATTTCAGCTCTGCCTGAACTCCTAGCACACAGTGGCCTTGCTAAGTTTGCTCTTCTTATTCTGAGCTGCTGATTTAATTAAATAATTAGATAAAATGGTGGTCTGGCAGCATCTTTCCAGGTTTTCAAGCAGGGGTCTGTCCCTTCCCTACCAGGAAATGCGAGGGTTTACACTTAAAACCTTCTGCATGCAATCTACCACTGATTGATGGCCCTTTCAGCAGCAGGCTGACCGGGAAAGGTAAAAATCTCCCGATTAAAGAGTATTCTTGGATGGATTACTCCTGGGGCCATTCTGTATCTTGCTTCAGTTGAGGTCCACAGAAATTTCTGGGTTAGCCAAATTCTGATCCCAAGAAAGATATTGTGTCTGTAGAGGTTACACAGTAGACAGCGTCTGCTTCACAGACAGGGGGTCTCAGTTTCTTTTCTTTTTTAAAAAAATAGATTTTTATTAAGTACAAATTAGAAAACACACATGTTTACAACAACAAAAAATACAAAAGAAAAAGAAGATACATATAACGAAGTAAAAAAAAAAAGAGAGACTATTTCGTCTCTTTTCATATTTACAGTTACAGATAGGTAGCCGTGTTGGTCTGCCATAGTCAAAATAAAAAAATTCCTTCCAGTAGCACCTTAAAGACCAACTAAGTTAGTTCTTGGTATGAGCTTTCGTGTGCATGCACACTTCTTCAGATTCTTCAGATGTATCTGAAGAAGTGTGCATGCACACGAAAGCTCATACCAAGAACTAACTTAGTTGGTCTTCATATTTACAGTTACAGATAGGTAGCTGTGTTGGTCTGCCATAGTCAAAATAAAAAAAATTCCTTCCAGTAGCACCTTAAAGACCAACTAAGTTAGTTCTTGGTATGAGTATCTGTGTATCTGAAGAAGTGTGCATGCACACGAAAGCTCATACCAAGAACTAACTTACTTGGTCTTTAAGGTGCTACTGGAAGGAATTTTCATATTTACAGTTATTTATACCTCTAATATGCTATTCACAATAAAGGAGTGAAATGAAAGATAAGATGTCAGAAAAAAGAACAAAGAAAAAATAAAGAAGTAAAAGAAAAAGATCATAGGTAAAAAATTTTAAAAGTAGATAAGTACTCACAATACATAGCCGTTTCCCATCTATATTTATATTCAATTGTATAATTTCATCTTGTCCTTATTTACCTTAAATAAAGTGTTGTTGTGTTTGTTTGTTTTTTAAAAAAGACTTCCACCGTTTACCTCACGCGTTTTTAATAACCCGTTTGTCAGATCCTCTGTTCTTCATATTTTCCCAGGGGGTCTCAGTTTCATTTCCCTGCATTTCAGCCTTTTAGGGTAAGGTTACCAGATTTTCCCCAAAGAATCCAAGGACACTTTAAAAAAAGAGAGAGGGGGGGAGTTATTTTTTTTTAAAGTTTTTTAAAAAAATAAAAATAAAAAAATAAGAAGGAATATCTTCTCTTCTGTGGTCTCCTCTGTCACACAGACTTCCAGTGGGCCCCAGCCTGCTCTCTTGGAGCGCTAGCTGCTGTGGAGTAGGCTCAGGCACGTGTCCTTGCCCTCCTGGTGCTCTTCTACCTCTCCTCCTCGGCAGCAGCGGCGCAGCAAGGTCAGGGCTCCCCTCTGTTTTCTCCTTCCTCTTCCTCTCACTTTCTTCTCCTCCTCCTTCTCCTCTCTTCCTTCTCCCTGCATCAGCTCCAGGGTTTTCTTGGCCCTGGAGCGCTGCTGGAAAGTCAGCCAGATGGCCAGGCGCTCTCGCTTCCGGCTCCATTTGGGTCGTGGGTCAGAGGTTCCCCCAGTTGACGCGCCGGGCGTCCCCGGTACCCTCTCGGCAGTGGCGGCGGCAGTCCCAGCAACCTGGAATCAGCCTGGTAGTGCAGATGGCTCTGGCTGGCTTCAGGAGCTGCCCACTGCCATGGCGCCCGCCATTTTGCCTCGCCGGAAGTCCCCATATGATGTGTCTCGTGCCGTTGAACCAATCACACAAAATTCATTCCATACTAATAAATCCACAACACCATATTTTAGGGTCTCAGTAGTGGAACTAGATCCAGGGGGTCTCTCCAAATACTTGAAAAGCTGTTGTCAGCCAGAGTAGAGAATATTGGGTGAGGTGGAACATTGGTCCAACTATATACGGCTACAGATTATTGGGGGGGGGATCTGTACTTCTGTGCTGCTTTATAAAGGTAAAGGGACCCCTGACCATTAGGTCCAGTTGCGGACAACTCTGGGGTTGCGGTGCTCATCTCGCTTTACTGGCCAAGGGAGCTGACGTACAGCTTCCGGGTCATGTGGCCAGCATGACTAAGCCGCTTCTGGTGAACCAGAGCAGCGCACGGAAACACCGTTTACCTTCCCGCTGGAGCGGTACCTATTTATCTACTTGCACTTTGACGTGCTTTTGAAATGCTAGGTTGGCAGGAGCAGGGACCGAGCAACGGGAGCTCACCCCGTCGCGGGGATTCGAACCTCTGACCTTCTGATCAGCAAGTCCTAGGCTCTGTGGTTTAACCCACAGCACCACCCGCATCCCCTGTGCTGCTTTATAACCAGGATTATTTGAGTGGCTTACATTTTTAAAATTTAACATGCGATGCAAAGGCAGCCCTGTTTAGGGAAGCTTTTAATGTTTAATAGGTTATTGTATTTTAGTGGTTTATTGGAAGCCGCCCAGAGTGGCTGGGGAAACCCAGCCAGATGGGCGGGGTATAAATAATAAATTACTATTATTATTATTATTATTATTATTATTATTATTATTATTATTATTATTATTATTGCATCATAAATGAAGCATAAAGACAAACACCAATAAAGCCAGTCAGTACAATAGCAGCCTCACAGCACACACATTCCAGCCTTTTAGAGGCATGCATATATACTGTATGTACAGACACACACACACACATACTTCACCTAGCATGAAAAGGAAGACAGAGAAGTCTCTTCAGAGTTTTTCACAACTCGGATGCTACCACTGAGAAGCTCTTTTCGGTTTAATGTGCAAGCAAGGAGACATTTGGCAATTATAGCTGCACTGGGAATGTGTTGATGGGTGAGATAAAATTGATTCTCACCCCCCCTCCCCTAAAATGAAACGTACAAGAGAAAAGATAAGTCTTTTCCGCCTAAGAGTGAATGCTGGTATAAAAATAAATTAAGCTCTGCAACAGCTCCATCTTGTGGCTAAGATCCTCGGTTATGTTTGCAACAAGACAAGAATGTCAACATTTTTACGCTAAAATGTAAATGACCTTATGAAGAGAATGCATGGACAGATTAAACTAGATTAGAATTTTGCTAACCAAACTGAATTTGAAAGCTGGAAATCAGTGCTAGTGAATGTTCACTTACCACACAAGCACTTTTCTACAGTTTTATCTCTCTTCAGCCGGTCACAGTAGCTCCTAGATCTCCTGTCATAGGAGCCCTGAAGAGTTAACTGATTTCTAAGCCCTTACCAGGCATTCAAAATGTAGAGAGGACGAGAGGCAGGCTCAGTGAGATGAACATAAGAGCCTACTGGATCAGTCCAATGGCCCATCTAGTCCATCATCCTGTTCCCACAGTGACTGACCAGACACTCCCTTCTGGTGGCCTCCAGCAGCTGGTATTCAGAAGCATTAATCCCTGCAGCTGTGAAGGCAGAAGCACTACAGTATCTAAGTTGTTGGCCATGACTGCTTCTTGTGAGTTCCACAGTTTAACTATGCACCGTGCAGACCCTCCAAGTGTCCCTATTTTCTAGGGACATCCCTGATTTAGAGAAGCCATCCCAGTTTCTGATGTGATGCTGGAATGTCCCACTTTTCCATAGGCTGTCCCTACTTTCATTGGAGAAATGATGGAGGGTATGGCGATATCTGACCCCTGAACCATTTGAAGGCAATCTTTTATACACAGATTGTGTACAAGACTGTGTATACACAATCTTGTATACACAGAGAGGTTAGGCTGGCCTCAACTAGAGTGGAACACTCTGTCACAAGAGACTAGGGCCCTGCGGGACTTGACATCTTTCCGCAGGGCCTGCAAGACAGAGCTGTTCCACCAAGCCTTTGGTCAGGGCACAGCCTGACTCCCTTCTTTGGGAATCTTCACAGAACTTTAGCTTAATGGTTGCCATCAATTTGATTTTAATTAATTTTAATAACGAAATGTTTTTAGAATGTTGCACTATTTTATTGTTGTTAGACGCCCTGAGCCCGGCTTCGGCTGGGGAGGGCGGGATATAAATAAAATTTATTGTTATTTATTATTATTATTATTAGTAGTAGTAGTACAGGGATTTTTAAAAAAAGTTTAATGTTTCATTATGTTTTGATATATGTTGGGAGCTGCCCAGAGTGGCTGGGGCAACCCAGTAAGATGTGTGGGGTATAAATAGTAAAATTATCATTAGGGAATGCGATGACCCTAGTTTCATTGGGAAAATTTCGGAGGGTGTGACTGCATGAAGAAGTACTTCCAATTGCCTGTCCTGAATCTTCCAACATTGGATGCCTGTGAGTTCTAGTGTTATGTGAGAGGGAGAAAAACTTTCTCCATGCCATGCTACAAACTTCTATTACGTTTGCCTCTTACTTGCCTTTCCTCTAAACTAAAAAGTTGCAAAAGCTGCAGCCTTTCTTCATAACAAACCTTTCTTCTTCCCCCAAAGAACTGTGGGAACTGCAGTTTGTTAAAGAGTGCTGGGAGTTATACCCAGAACAAACTACAGTGGTACCTCGGGTTACATACGCTTCAGGTTACATACGCTTCAGGTTACAGACTCCACTAACCCAGAAATAGTACCTCAGGTTAAGAACTTTGCTTCAGGATGAGAACAGAAATTGTGCTCTGATGGCGCAGCGGCAGCTGGAGGCCCCATTAGCTAAAGTGATGCTTCAGGTTAAGAACAGTTTCAGGTTAAGAACGGACCTCCAGAACGAATTAAGTACTTAACCTGAGGTACCACTGTACAGTTCTTTCAGGGAAGCCATGACTGTGCTTTATATTGTAAACAGCCCCTGTGTTCCTCGGATGAAGGGTGGAATACAAATCTGATAAATAACAAAATGATAATAAATGCCAGGTATGGAAGTGTTCATGTTTTGGAGGGAAATGCTTTTCTTTTTCTTTTGTTAGGTCACTAGATGGCAGCATGAGCTCACTGCCAATTCTTTTGAAGTCATTAAAAATCCTAGGGGGAAATCTCAAGTCAAGGGCAAGGAATTTGAGAGCGTTAAGACTTCAGGCAAGCAGAATGAGCTTCACAGGTACAGCATCCCAAAACCGCAGGGAGACGTCCCCCATGCAAAATGTTGTCAGTCTAGAGTAGCGCAGAAAAGACTGTTCAAATCAGTAGGCGCTGTTCCGATAAGCCAAAAAGAAGACCTTCTTACCTCTTTAGTGGCCTTCAAGGATGCCAACTTGAATAAAATATTGAGTGGAGGGCTGGCAAGCCCCGTCTGGCATAATCAATCACAAGACATGGCACATGTAAAGCATTTGAATGACAATGCCCAACAACTTTGTGGGGCCCCAGCCCCCTCAAACATTTTATTGCAGGGGACGAAAGGACCTTGGTCCCTGGGAATTGGCCCCTATGGAAGCAAAGATACACTTGCTGTGGGAAGGCGTCACCCAAACATTTCCCCTTGGGCTTTAGCAGCAGCTACTCTGTACTCGTGTCTTGGAAGGGATGCAGGTAGTGCTGTGGTCTAAACCACAGAGCCTAGGGCTTGCTGATCAGAAGGTCAGTGGTTCGAATCCCCACGGCAGGGTGAGCTCCCGTTGCTCGGTCCCTGCTCCTGCCAACCTAGCAGTTCAAAAGCAAGTCAAAGTGCAAGTAGATAAATAGGTACCACTCCGGCGGGAAGGTAAACGGCGTTTCCGTGTGTTGCTCTGGTTTTGCCAGAAGTGACTTAGTCATGCTGGCCACATGACCCGGAAGCTGTCTGTGGACAAACACCGGCTCCCTCAGCCTATAGAGCGAGATGAGCACAGCAACCCCAGAGTCGTCCGTGACTGGACCTAACAGTCAGGGGTACCTTTACCTTTTTACTCTGTACTCGTGTCTTGGAAGTTGCAGTAAATATTTTGATCAGCCTTGCCCAACGTGGTGGCTCCCCAGATGTTTGGGACTACAATTCCCATCATCCCTTACCACTGTCCATGTTGGCTGAGGCTGATGGGTTTTGGAGTCTGACAGCACCCAGAGAGCACGGGGACCTGTGTTGCACACAGCGGTTTATTCCGTTTCCACAACTTCCCCCTAACTGTTAATGTCTGCGTTATGTTTGAGCTTCCACACGGCATAAAAGCCAGTTCCAGAAATACAATGGTGCATTGGGCAAGTTTAGTGTTCATTTCCATGCTTCCAGGGGGGAAAACATTCAAAGAACAATGAAACATTTATTTGTTTGTTTATATCTCCTGCCCCACCTGTCCAGGGCAGAGAGCAGAAAGCAAAAAAAGAAAAACGTCCTAAAAACCAATTCCAGTTATAGATACAGATTATCTACTTAGAGGGCTTGTAGAGACGGCACATATCTAATATTCAAGGAGAGCTCATTCCTTTTTTAATTATTATTATTTTATTTATGATTTTCAATTTTATACATTTCAATAATTTTACAATCATTTTACCATTTCAAAACTCGACTTCCTTCCCCCTCTTTCTGCGGTTCCTTAAATTTATTTTTTATATTTTCTGCATATTCCAAATTAACTTAACTGACTCATTTATTCATCTACTTTAAATATATACTCTTATCAAACTGCAGGCTATTACAACAATCCTGCCAATGTTCTTATCTGTTAACAGTTTATTTGTAAATATTCAATAAACCATTTCCATTCTTTTATAAAAAAGTTTGTTATCTTGATTTCTTATTTTTCCGGTAAGGAGAGCTCATTCCACAGCACTATGGCCCGATTCCTGCACCGCATGCACCTGATCGCCTAATGAGATGGCGCCGCATAGAATCATAGAATTGGAGAGTTGGAAGGGACCCCTGAGGGTCATCTAGCCCAACCCCCCGTGATGCATGAACCTCACCTGCAGAGTGAAGTGATCAATTAGGGTATATAAGAGGTGCAACAATATTTCAGGTACTGTATCCTGGTCCTAACCTGTGTTATTACTACTAGTCCTACTACTAACACTATCAGTTTTGCCTGCCCTTCGCCCTAAGGTGCAACCATTTAAAATGCAACATTGGAAATAGTTTAAAACAACTTACAGTCACAAAAATAGGATGTGCCCTAAAAATTTACCTCTTATGTGTCAAAGGCCAGAGTGAAGAGATGTTTATACCACTTTATATTTCCAAAACCAGCACCTTCAACCAGCACCCAGTAGCTAATTAGCAGCCAGTTTTTGCTATTATTCTCATTATTATGTTATGTTGTTGTTAATTGTTGTTGTCTCTGTCTAAAATCCCTCCCCCCCCTTTCCGACTATGTACCCGTGCATCTATCTCGGCATTCAAAAACTCATTGCAATCTGTCAAAATCTGGACCGAGGAAATAAACTGAAATGATGTCAATAGCTTCAGGGAGTAAGCGAGCACAGAGCAATTAAACATAGGGAAAAGAAGAATAAAGTAATTGTTTGGGCTGCATGGGCTTGTCTTAAATGGGTTTGTGTTGGCAGCTATAAAAACATGCGAGCTGCTATTGCACAAAGGCGGAGAGATCATTCCAAGAGCATTTTGCACCTAGGTAGTTGTTTGGAGAGTAAGTCAGTGTGTGATTGAGTGGAGGGGGAGGGGAAGAGGCTATCCATGCATTCCATTGACAAATCCATTGCTGCATCCCACTATGATGGGAACCACTCTTGCAGGAGTGGCTAGGGAAGAAGGTAAGATACAGCAATGCAAGGCTGTATGGTGTATTGTGTGTTGGACTTATGTACTTATTTATTATTCTGTCCTTCATTCGAAGATCTCTGGGCAGTTTACAAGATAAAAATACAGGATAAAAGGAGAAATAAATAGTTAGAATAAAAACAAAACAATAACACCCCTTCCCACAAACACATTGAAAAGGCCGTAGAATATTAATCAACAAAAAGCTTGGTTGGACAGAAACATTTTCACTGGGTGCACTGTTCATTTCAATTGTTTGCAAGCATCTGGCATTGTATACGATCAGATTTACATTGTGAAATGCTTAGTTCAAATCCCAATGTGAACATGTTAGGTTGTCTTAGTCAAGTTACTGTCCCTCAATTTGTAGTATGAAGGTGGTAATACTGGCCCAGCTTACTATTATTGCATTTGGAATGCACTGCAGATTCCAAGTACAGTCATATCTTAGAAGTCAAAAGAATCTGTTCCAGAAGTCCTTTTGACTTCCAAAACGTTTGAAAACCAAAGCGCAGCTTCTGATTGGCTGCAGGAAGCTCCTGCAGCCAATCGGAAGCTGCAGAAGCCCCGGTCAGACCAAATAGTTCACAAACCGGAACAGTCACTTCTGGGTTTGCGACGTTCGAGAGCCAAAACATTTGGGAACTAAGCTGTTCGACTTCCAAGGTACGACTGTACTGTTATTAAAAGCAGTGTATCTTAATATACACTAACCTGTGTATATATAACAAATTAGTGTACAATGCTTGGTTTTGTTTGAAAATCAATTTCTTGCGTTTACATTGAATGAGAAAGCCATTTTATATGAATTTCCCTAGAAACAGAGATGCAAATGGGGACTTTGCAACTTAGGAAGGGCTTTCTCATGTCTTGTATTCAGTATCCATTTCCCATGGAGTGCAGTGATTAAGCCATAAGCAGACCAAGCAACGAATTAGCCAATGAATGAATGAAAGTCAGCAATGCTCGCTTCCTAGAGATTAGTAATTATGTTGTAAGGCTATAGTAGTAAGCCTACTTACCTGGAAATAAGACTCGCAGATACCATGGGATAGATATGGGACCTGGCTGCAAAAACACTCAGGGAATTGGGCATTTATTCAGCTCAGACTTTACATATGAAGGTATGCGCGGCCTGATTTCATGTTTGAGTACTTGTAAAAGGCAAAGAGGCCTCCTTTCAGTCAGACAAAACATCTGAAGCAAAAATTCCATTTTGCCTTTGTTGAAAATGCCCCGTCAGTGTGGGTTAGCCCTTCCAGCAGTTTCCTCCATAAAGACGAGAAGCGCAGCTGCTACTTTGACCTCTCCAATGCACTGGAAATTTTCCGAGAGGTAGAGGAAAGCATTTTGGTCATGCTGTCCCACAGGCAACAGGCAGGAGCTGCCGATGGCCAGGTGACGTCTCTCATGTACCCTGTAGGGCAAAGAACATCGCTTGGGCAGATAAAGCGAAAGGTTGTGCAACTTCACGTGCTACAAAGGTTGGGAGTGCTGGGTCAGAGGTGAGCCTGGAACAGGATGAGTTTAAAGCACGGTGGAGACCAGAAGAATCGGGGGCTAGGAAGATAGGCTCATCTTTGAATATTGGACCCAGGGATCGTTTTCTCTTCGGTGGGCTCATCCATAACTCATTTGGCACTTTCCCCCCAAACAGTGGAGAGCATGCCATCAAGCCACTTGCTTAACATCAGCCCAGTGGCTCTCAAAGGGTGTTGCAGGAGAGGATAGCAAGTGTGGCGAAGAGATTCAAGGACAATCAAAGAAACGTTTAAACATTTAGGTGTCTGAAAACACTGGTATTGTTGGACCATTTGTAAAGACAGATTATCAGTGACCAAAAAAATTAGCATTTACAAAACTGTTGTCTTCTGCAGGTGAGGCATTAACAACAGTTATAGGGACTCATGCATTCCCAATCTTGATTTTTTAAAACCAATGGATGTTGGGCAATATTAAGAGAGAAAACTTATATTCACAGCTAATTTGGAATTTAATGTACTTTGAAGACAAAATGGTGTTGGCCTCACCTTTGTGTGAAAATTTGTCCAAGGAGCCTATCACTTGGCTAGGTAGAGTTGAAATATTGTTTTTGAGCACTAGAAGTAGTAAATTGACATCACATCTTTTTATCTGGCAGTGCAGTGGTACCTCTGGTTGTGAACATGATCCGTTCCTGGGTGCTGTTTGCACTCTGAAAAGTCTGTAACCAGAGCGGTGCTTCTGCGCATGTGCGAACCACGCAGAACGCTTCTGCACGTGCAGCAAAACCTGGAAGTAAACACTTCCAGATTTGCTGCGTTCTTAACCCGAAAAAACGCAACATGAAGCGTTCGCAAGAAGAGGTATGGCTATACTGACAAGTGTCAAAAGCAGGACTGTGGCCAACTCAGAGCCCGTCTCTTGAAACTGACTACCAATGAAAACTGGGGGACAACTTTAATTTTTTGTGTGGAGTCTGGAGGTCATTGTAACGTGAATATTATACACAAAGCAATAGAAGGAAGGAAGGACACTGGCATTTATAGCTAGCACCTCAACCCTGTAGAGGTTTTATTGAATGCAAGCCGCATTGACTTTGGGTGAGCCTTGCATCCAAACGAACGTTCTTCAGATTATAGCCTTGCAGAATCAGAAGAAAGCTTTCGTTTCTTACTACATGTGTTGATGGTCTTACCAATGCCCGGATGTTTGGATTAACAGCAACTTCTTGTGTGTGAGAATGGCTGCTATTAGTAATTACCATGCTATGTACTTTTCTGCACTTTCCCCTCTTCTGACCTCGCTGTTTACAATCCTCATTCCAATCATGTATATACCTCTAACTCAGGACAACACTTCATGCATTTGATGGAGTGGATCGTAATTTTGTGCCATAATAAATGTGCTAGTCTTTCAAAGTGGATGGTCACAAGCTCTGCATGTAGAAAGGTTGAGGTCCAATCCCTGGGATCTCCAGGTAAGGCCGAGGGTGGGTTCCTGTTGTTTGTTGGAGCTACAGGTAAGGGGTAGGGAACCTGTGGCCTGCCAAATGCAATAGGACTCCCATCAGCCCCAGGCAGGATGGCCAATGGTAAGGAATGATGGGTAATGTAGTCCAGCAACATTGACCTGGCCACCCTTGTAGGTCACACAAGCCAATAATAGCGAAGGAATTAACTCTCGCTTTTGCCCAACCGGTAGGAACAGGTTACTAAAGACTGGTGGAGAAGATGAAGGCTATGATTGGTTATGAAATTCTAGTCAGTCCTACTAGTAACTATCTTTGGATCCTTGAAACACAATGTGATGAAGGAACACATAGACTTTATTGGGAATCCATTTACTTGTGCCAAAATATTACTGAGAATGAGAAAGAAGGGGGTGGGGGGTTTGACAGGCAAGAGAGCCATGAAAAAGCAACAACAGAAAGCCTCAAAACGGCACCGGGGGGGGGGGGATACATTGCAATTGATAATAAGCAGCTAACAGCCCAATGGCGTCTTCAGGCATTCATATAAATAAATAAAAACATGTATCGTGGTTTATTTATTGAGCCATACACTTCTTGTTATTTTAGTGATTCTGAAGAAGGCCTTAATCAAAAACAAGCTGTGTATTTTAGGCTCCCACTTACTTGGGAATAAGCCCACTGAACCCAATGGGACTTACTTCTGAGTAGACCTATGTAATATTGCATTTTTTACTGTTTTATTACTAGGCAGTTCAGTGGACCCAATGGGTTTTAAAAAAACCAGCAATAGAAATACTGCTATTCTTAGCTCTTTGGAAAGGGCTTCTCAGCCTTTGATGAGAGGAGTGTCTGTCTTGAAATGCAGGTGCAGCCGCTGTAATCCACTCTTCAAGAGGATAATGGCACAGAACAGGAAGAGAACTGCACACAGAACTAGCTATCAGTGGTATCCACCTAAATTTAACCATTAAAAAATAGTGTACATTGAAGATGGAGCAAACTTGTTTTCTCCTGATCCGGAAGCTAGGACCATAATCAATGGATTCAGGTTACAAGAAAGGTGATCCCAACTAAACATCAGGAAGAACTTTCTGACACTAAGAGGTATTATTGGAACAGACTCCCATGAGAAGTGCTAGATTCTCCTTCCTTGGAGACTGTAAAGCAGAGGTTGGGTGGCCAACTGCCATGTTTTATCTAGTTGAGATTCCTGCATTGCAGGGGGTTGACAGATGACCCTCAGGGCCGCTACAATTCTGAGAGTCCACGCCTAAATTAATCCATTAATTTCAATAAGTTTACTCTGAGTAAAAGTTAGTTGAATGCCACCCTATAACTATCTCTCTCTTTCTCTCTGTGTATAATTTTTATTTTCCATTTAATATTATACATTGACTTCCTTCCCTCCCGCCTCATGGCTTTCGAAATTAACCTTTATATCATTGCATTTTACACGTTTTCCAATTCTAATTATACTCATTACAAAATGGCTCAAACTTTAAATAAATACAGAAAGACAGAAAATTTCTCATTACAAGTCTTCAGACAACCCTGCTAGTGATGTTAATTGCTTACAATAATCTTTCAGATATCATATAAACTTACTCCAATCCTTTTGGAATACTTGATCGTGCTGGTTTCGGATTTTTCCTGTCAGCTTCGCCAGTTCTGCAAAGTCCATCCTCTTCATCTGCAACTCTTCTTTCGTTGGCACTTTTTGTTGTTTCCATTTTGGGGCTGAAAGAATTATTGCCGCAGTTGTTGCATACCATACATAAATAGTCTTTTATCTTCCCTTGGGATCCATTCACCCACTATACCCAGTAAAAAGGCTTCTGGTTTTTTAAACATAAGGCCACCCTATAACTTTGAACCAGAGCAACGTACCAACCACCTGCAGCCTGCACAAGATGCCATGGTACCCACAGAGATGAAGATGCTTGCCTTCACAGTCAGGTGTGAAGGTGGGCACAGAGCAGGGATGGGGAACCTGTGGCCATTCAAGATGTTGTTGGACTTCAACTCCCATCAGACCCAGCCAGCCCGGCCAATGGTGAGGCACTTGAAAACACACGTTTGATTTGGGCCTCAGGGCTTGCCTACACTTCTGCTTGTCCCGTGCTAGAAAGCACAGGTCTGAGCAGCCACATTCCCTGGGAAAACACACTTTTTAGTGCATTTTAGCAACTCTTAACAAACAAGAGTGCCCAGAAATCTTTGAGGGAAATAATGTGCTTTAAAGGTACAGCATGCACATAGCCACCTTATGTCCTCAGCTTTTCTCAGCATTTGGCATATAAAACATGCAATGCTTCAGAGGACTAGAAACCATGAGGACTAGGAACCTACTTTTAAGGAGATTTTTTTGTGTGAAAAACAACAAGTAACCCAGAAGGCCACGAAGCCAAAGGAGTGCACATAGGGTACAACAGCCCTGAAGGCTTCTAGGTGTTCTGTCATTACTGCATTTCCAATGAAGAAAATCATTTTCAAAAGAGAGAGAGAGAGAGAGAGAGAGAGAGAAGGGAAGGGAAGGGAACGCAGGTCTGTACAACCCGATTTCCGAATTCTTCCTCTTTTTGAATCTCTCTGAGGTTTGAGCCCTCGTGAACTGTTGGCTGTTTGAATCACATAATGCAATACCTGTTCCTCTGGCTTAACGTTACAATGCTTCTCACACCGCAGAATTGCTTCACATCACTCTGAGATGCAATGCCATGTTCTCTTCAGCGCTGGGTCGTCTTTGCAAAGGACACTCCTACTTTCTTTAATTATATGTTTTGTTTTAAATTGATGTCCTTTATTCTGGGAGTGAGTCACTATCTTGTAAACAGGTAAATGTGGGAGTGAAAGAGGGTGAAATATATGCTTGGCTCCAAAGGTGGGTGTCTTTAATTAAACAGGGTACCAGGGTTCATTTCCCCCCCAAGCTTGCTGCAGCTCTTCCAGCTCAGTCGTGCTTCCCCAGTCCCGGTGCGAGACTGCAGGAGTCCGCGAGGGCTGTATTTTGCCATATAATGTCACTGCCCTACTAAGCAAGGCTTCTTAAAGTGTGGTACCTGTCACTACCAGGTCAAATGCAGGCCTGCAGCAGTTGCAAAACAAAAGAAGAATCTCATGTTGGAAAGAGGAGCGCTTTCTGCCTGGGCACGTCTGAAGTTGCTAGACCCAAATAGTGACAATTTAGTATCTGGCCCACAGCCTTTGCAAGAAGAAATTGCCCAGCCAGGTTAATCTCAGAAGTCTTGTGCAGCTCTCTGGGGCAATTCAAATATTAGAAGTCCATTGTTTTCCAAGGCTTGGAAAGTATTCAGTGCCAAGGCAGAACTCAGGAATGCGTGAAGCAAGGAAGTAGTTCTGATTGGAGGCAGGGTGACTTTCCACCTCCCATCATTCCAGAACCAGATCTAGGATTAAGGAGGTCTAACTGGGCAAGTGGTGTGATGCCCAGACATGCTCAAGCCTTAAAGGCTGACAGACACACAATGACCATTTCCAGTCACTTCCAGAGGCCCAGTAAAACCCTCCTTTTAGCCTCCTTTGAATCCAGTCTAGGGCATGGCTCCCTTACGTGATTTCTCTTCCCATTCCTCAAACAGGTGGCCATCTCTGAAGCATGTGAAAGAGAAGGGGAGAGAGAAAAGGCTCAGGGTTCTAAAATGGAATGTGCAGGATCTCACCCCCAAACTTGAGTAACTTTGCCTCACTGGCCTCAGTTTTGCACTTGTGGACACTTCTTCCTCATTTGCTTCAACATGAAACACAACTGGCTCTGTCCCTGCGCTCAGAATCCCTGAGGGGCACAAACCGAGGCTCAGGTATTAAAGAAAGAAAAAAACCTGCTGTATTCAGTGGGTCTAGTCCCTAGTCGTGTGTTTAGCATTGCAGCCTAAAACAGATTTTAAACCCCGCTGCACTGAAAGCAAAGAGGCTCTGCTGTTGCCCTCCTCTGATCCTAACCCTTCCTTTCTCAGAAGCTCCACTCTGTTCAGAGGAACTTCCTCCTCACTCTGCTGAGCCCCCAATCCTCAGCACGTTTACTCCAGAGTAAGTAAGCCCAACTCAGCCCGTACGGACCAGGACGCAAAAGGAAACAATCTTGAGTGTGCATCTTGAACATGAAACACACTGGACAAATGGTTCCTCTTTTTGAGTGTGCGTCTCCCAGGACCAGGCTGCAAAAGAGCCGGTGGGTTTGGCTGCAAGGTCGCATCGCCTGTTCTTGCCTTGGAAAGACGCACAGAGTTAAGGCAGATCGATCGACTTGAAATGAAAACTTTGTCCCGTCTGGGGAGAATAAAGCCCCTCCCCGGGCCAAAGCCAATCCACCCATGCCTCCCTCCTCTCCTCCCCTCGATCCGCGCCTTGTTGTTGTTATTATGAATGGCCCAGGCTCCGGGAGGTCCACACGCACTCGGAGCGCGCTCCTTTGAGGCTGCAGCCAGCGGGTGAGGCGCTTTCGTGCGCTGCGCGAGCTCGTGGCAGCCAGCCAGCTAGGCGTGACGTCCCGTTGCCAAGGGACGCGCCGCCCCTATAAATAACTGCGCGCAAAGGAACTTTCCCAAGTCCGGAGACTTTTAAGCGACGGCGCGGCACCCGGAGCAACCAGATGGTCCGCAGCGAGCTTCACCCGCAGCCACACAGCCCGGCAGCCAGCGGCCGCAGCACCAGCACCAGCACCGGGGTCCAGGAGAGCCTGGAGCTTCGGGGTCTCTGAAGCATTGCGGGCGCGGACGGTCAGCGGGCGCGCTGGGGAAAGGAGCCCTCTCCAAGGAACGCAAGGGCTTTGCGCGACCGATCGTGCTCGCCGTCTGAAGCCAGCGACTCGACCGCCCCAGCAGCTCCGGGGGGCCGGGACTCCCCCTTTCTCCCTCGCCCCCTTCCCCGTCTGCTCCCCGCCTCTCCTTTTGCTTTCATGCAACGCCTGGTGGCCTGGGACCAGGCATGCCTCCCGCTCCAGCCGCCGGCCTTTAAATCCATGGAAGTGGCTAATTTCTATTACGAGGCGGACTGTCTGGCTGCTCTGAGCAAGCTGCACCCCCGGGCTCCAGGGGGCCGCTCCATGACCGAGCTCACCGTCGGAGACCACGAGAGAGCCATCGACTTCAGCCCTTACCTGGACCCTTTAGCATCGCAGCAGCAACAGGCGCAGCAGCAGCAACAGCAGCAACAGCAGCCGCCTCCTTCTGCGGCAGCAGGGGGCAACTTTGAGCCGGTTTGCAGCAGCAGCGGAGGCAGCAGCAGCAGCGGCGGGAACAGCAGCCAAGATTTTCTCTCCGACCTCTTCTCGGAGCAGGACTATAAAGGCGGCGGGAAAAAGCACCCCGATTACGCGTACATCAGCCTAGCCAGGCACGGCCATCACCACCACCCGGGCGTCGGGCAAGCAGGCCACAAGGCCGGCACGCTGCTGGGCTGCTACCCGCCCATGGTGGAAACCAAAGTGGAGCCGGTCTTCGAGCACTTGGACTCTTGCAAAGGGCCCCGCAAGGACGAGGGCGGCGGCGCGGGCGGCGGCGCAGGGCCCGGCCTGGGGGGAATGTCCTCTCCTTACGGCAGCACCGTGCGCTCCTACTTGGGCTACCAGTCGGTGCCGAGCGGCAGCAGCGGCAACCTCTCCACGTCGTCGTCTTCCAGCCCGCCGGGCACCCCGAACCCGTCCGATTCCTCGAAGTCCGCCTCGGCCGGAGGAGGAAGTGGCGGCGGCGGCGGCGGCGTTTACCCGGCAGGCCCCGGTAGTGGCGGCGGCGGCGGAGGTGGCGGCGGCAAGCACAAGTCGAAGAAGTGCGTGGACAAGCACAGCGAGGAGTACAAGCTGCGGCGCGAGAGGAACAACATCGCCGTGCGCAAGAGCCGCGACAAAGCCAAGCTGCGCAACATGGAGACGCAGCACAAAGTCTTGGAACTGACGGCCGAGAACGAGAGGTTGCAAAAGAAAGTGGACCAGCTCTCCCGGGAGCTCAGCACGCTCAGGAACTTGTTCAAACAGCTGCCCGAGCCGCTCTTGGCCACCTCCGGACACTGCTAACCCCCAGCCGACCCCCGACGAGAGATGGGGGGGGGGGAAGGGGGTTGCGCTGGGGAGTAGGGGGCGCAGGCGGCGCATGGAGTTTGGGGAAAGGATCGGCGAGGTTGGGGACGGTGGGATCTGGGGTGGGTTTGTACACGCGCGTCTCCCCGCTCCTTACAAGGCGAGGCAGAATCGGGGGGGGGGGGGAGAAGTCGAGGGAGAGAGCGAGCCCAGAGGGTTTACATATATGAATGCGTATCATTTTTATTTTTATTATTTCACCTTTAATTCGCGCGCTCAAGGTGGGAGAAGCCTTCCGCTCTAAGCTACGTGCTGTCCAACTCCTTCGGCTGGCGCGGGGAGTCTCCTGGCGGTTTCCATTTACCTCTGCAAACCTCATGGAGGAATCGTGATTTGTTTTTTTGTTTTTTTACCCCCTCCAACTTTTCTTGTTACTGTTTTTTTTCTAAGAAAAAAAAAAGGTGACGGCAAACCCGACACAAGCCACTTAATTTCCGATCTGATGTCTTTGCAGCGGTTGTCCCCCCCCCCCCTTTTTCCTTTTTTTTCTTTTTGGGTTGAATGCTTGTGTTATTTAAGAAGAGAGAGAGAATAAAGTAGAGAGAAAGAGAGGCCAGAGTGATGCAATCTTTAAAACATGGCTGGAAAAGCTGGCTACACATGATGCAACCTCGTGTAACTGTCAGTCATGGATTGAGTAATCTGTTAAAGATGTTCCTACAGTTGTTTTTTATTATAAAGAATGGTCTATTTCTATAAGGAGAAAAAAAGACATATGTATATTTTGGGATCTATGCATTCTTGCTACACATGAAGCATTAATGAACAATTTTAATAAAACTTTATTGTCAGGATGGAAAATGAGAGCTTTGTTTTCTTCAGGGTGCTAACCCTCCACTATATGGGGGGGGGGAGAGGGGGCAATCTAGAACCATTAAAATAACTGAGTGGTGTCCCAGCAGCTGAAATAGAATATAGATTTCTTCCAGTTCTTCGTTCAGCAGAAATTCCCAAGAGAATCAGCTTGGAAGCAAAGCAGTCACTTCTTCCAGTTCACTGCCTTGTTGCTGAAACTGTCAATCGGCTTGTGAATTACTACAAATTGGGGAGACCTGGAACTGCAGGTAACGTATAAGGGGATGACAAAAACATAATGGGTCTTGTTTCCTTTATTTCTCATTTCTTTTATTTTCCTGGTGTGATAAACCAATATTTCTGATCTGTTTAAGTAACTGCAGAGGATTGGGGGGGGGGAGGAATAAGAAAAAAGATAGATTTGTGTGTCATAGGGATACATTTGAGCTGGTTATGCTGAGAATACATTCATCAGGAAAGTTTGGAATAAATTCTTTAGGCATATCTGTTTCAAAACCTTTCCAGAATTTCTGAAAGAGTTGTGGGCAGCCTACTTCTCTGCAGTCCGTTTTTGTGAATGCCCAGATTTTAGTTTTAAGGGCGGGGGAGGTTTCTAAGACTCATGACACAGATTAGGTTGAGAACGATACAGTGTCAAAACACAGATGCCAAGTAAGGCGTTCAAATTCTTTTTCGGATCTCATTGTGTGTGTTTTTTTTTTAAAAAGGATGTCATACTTTTAAATGTCAAACTAACTTGTTTGTGAAAATCTCGAGCAACATTCTCGCATAGGCAATTAACAACAGAAAGAAGCGATTGCAGAATAAGTGAGATCTATGTCCCCCAAGCCTAGCAGCTACCATATTAAAGTGAATTAGATGCAAAGTGTGTTAATTGCAGGTAAAAATAAGGCAATTAACCCCCGCCTCTGGCGTGCGGATTTCCAGTGTTCTTTATTTATAGAGGATGCCTAGCCTAGCATCTTCCGTCCAACTTTATTTAGTTACTTACTTTAGCGAGGCAACCTGTGGCAAAAGCAGTGATGTTCACGTAGAACTTCTGCCTGTCCAGTGCACTGAGAGGAAACAGTGTTTTTGCACAGGGGAAGCGCACTGGACAGGCAGATATCCAAAAGTTCATGCTAGCGATTGTGGAATCTATGATTTCTCAAGACCAGGAAGCTGAATGTTCCTAGCCTTGCATAGTTTGCTCATGTGTCTATACTGCTAGTAAAATGTTAACAGTATGTGAAGTTGGTGTGTGTGTGTGTGTGTGTGTGTAGAGGAGAGCTGGGTAAAGGACTGGTCTTAATTTACTATGAATTTAGGCCCTTTTAAAGTACTTCTAGATTCTAAATGCTGATATCCAAGAAAAAAGCTTTAAATCTTCCCTGCTGCCCTTTGCACTGATGAAATGCAGAATTCACTTTGCTTGGAGGCTGTTGACCTAAACATTGCTCTTGTCGATATCCCCTTCAGGGAAAAGCAGCCACAGCTCCTAATTCTCTGCTTGCTGATGAAACTTAGGTTTTCGCTAACAACGAATGCGGCTTCATGGAAAAGTTGAGCTCGGTTTTTACCTACAGTGGTCCACAGCCCAGTTACGTTCAGGCTTTCAATCTAGTTTGGTCTGCCAAACTGTATTATGACCTCCCCAAAGGCTTGCAAAGGTGTACCATGAAGAACAAGGGTATAATGTCTTTATGTTGCTTTGCAGATGGAGCGTAGGTAAGGGAATGTGAAAATCGGCGTGAGCCATTTCCGTTCATTGGCCTTCGTCAAGGGCAAAGGCTTGCTGAAAGGAGGCAGTATCCGGTGGTGGGGAACCTGTGGCCCTCCAGATCTTGCTGGACTCCATCTCCGATCCATCAGATCCAAGCATGATCAATGGTCAAGGATGATGGGAGTTGTAGTCCATCAGCAGCTGAAAGGCCGCAGGTTCCCCAACTGGAACTGATCAACCTCTCTGCAAAGTAGAGTCTTGTATCTAACATATTGTTTTCACACAAATTATTGCCCTCCTCAGATTGCTGTTCTGTGCGTGCTTCCTTGGAAAAAACATGCCATTGAATTTGCTGGTCTGCTGAGTAAATAGGTGGTGGCGGACCTTGGGGGTCTCAAATTTTAGCGGCGCCCTGTGTGACACCAAAATTTCGCGCCCCCTGCCTCTCGTGCTCCATTCTAAATAATAGTTGTGGTGTCCCCATTGTGGCTGAACCGGTCAAGCTCCCCTAAATCCGCCTTTGTAACTATGCACAGGATCAGTCTCTTAGAGTGCAACCCTATATATGTCTCCTTGGCAGTAGGTTTCATGGAGCTCTGTGGGACTTAATCCTAAATAAGTGGGAAGTTCAGCCTTAGTCTGGGAAAAGCAACAGCCTGAAGTAAGTGTGTATTCAGGTGCAATGCATTGTAAAAGGGTAGGTTCTTGGGGCAAGCGCTAACTTCTTAGTTGCAAAATGCAGACCACAATCCCAAGAACTGAAGAAGCTCTGTGTGCCCAGGAGGCCTTTAAGACCTGTATTTCTTGTACAGCAGTCCCCTATGCCACATAGCAGAAGCAGTTTATGATCTCATGGAAAAAAATCTGTTGTGGGGAGCGAGTGGGAATAAAGGTTCCTAAAGTAGTTTTTTAAGTTGTGGTTTTAAGGTTGCAATTGTGCTTCATCAAACTCAAGAAGGCCTAGATTTTTAAAAGGTTTTCCTATGCTTGTTTGACTTTTTGTTGAGGAAGGGTTATTTGAATAGCAAGCTGTCCTTCTATATCACAACTCACTTTTGAAACTTGAAAATAGTTTGCTGTGCACTATGTGAGGCTGCTGCTCAAGATACAAAAGGCCAAAGCAACTCTTGTTCCATGACGCTAACAGCACAGTTCTTTGACAGATTTTCTTGCCGATTCCTGTATGTGTTGCTGCCAGGCAATTTTTAATGGCTCTTAACAGAGAGAATAATTATCCTTTGCCTTTTCTGATATCCCTCTTCTGGCCTAGTACTTATGCAGCAAGTTATTTCAGAACTAAAGACAAATTTACAGAATTTTTGAAAAGTTCACAGTTCCAGGTGTGATCCGGGCAAGGTTAGGCACTTTAAAATTAATTTACTTAAGTGGGAGAGATTTAAATATGTGCTTAGCTCTCCCTCTGGAGCTAGACTGCTAGATTTCCGGGTTTTAAAATAGTGGTTTTATATATATTTCAGTATTTGTTAGTTAATTTAAAGTTCAGTGTAAATTAGTCCCTCAACCTTATCTGGTTTTTTTAAAAAAAATTAAATATAAAATGGTTTGATTCAAACAATTAAAAAATCCATCTCACCACTAGGCATGATATATTATCTTGAACTCGGTAGTAGCATTTGTTGTGTTCTTGGAGGTTTGTGGATCCAAATAAATTTAATTCCTTATTTCTCTCCATTCAACAATGGCTTGTGGTTGCCTTCCCTATGTCCCAAAATAGCAATATGAATGCACATACATTCTTTTTAAATGTTTTTTTAAATAATAATAATAATACCAGTAATAACAAACAAACAAACTTAGATTACAATTTCATGGTATTAACAATTGTTAGTTTGTTATCACAGCAAAATCAGTTTAAAATTATTGGGTCCCCCCCCCCATTCTGATTATTTTTAGCCCATTTTTCTTTCCAAAAGGAAGCCCAAGGTAGCTGACTACATTATACAAAAATTACTAAAGTGGTACTTTAAAGATTAACAGAGCTTTTGTAGCATAAGCAGACTTCTTCACAAAAGTTTTTGCTACAATAGACTTGGAATTGGAATACAATAAGCTCTTTCCGAATGCAATTGTGCACTGATAAAATAAACTGTGTGTGATTTTACCAATAGGCTACGTTGAAAAATATTTACTAGCAAATGGGTTTAAGAAGATTATGTAACTAGTCTCATAAATCTAAAACAGAATGTAAGCAATAATTTCTTTATTCATTTCTTTGCATTTATAAACAAACTTTCACCCAGCATGAAACTCATTGAGGCACAAATGGATTCTCAGGTGACCTTCTTTTTGGTCTGATCAGAAACAGACCTGATTAGCTTCCTATAATGTGCTTTCAGATCAGTTAACTTAACCTGTCTCAGGGATGTGAATTTACAGGTTCCCCTATTGCAAAGAGATTCATTAAAAAGACTGCATGTGTACACACACGAGTGTGCGAATGAGAGATATAGTATACATGCTAGCTAGGTCATTCTTTGTGTTTTTCAAGCAGTGCTTAATTAGTCACAATTATTTAAAAAGAGAAAACATATTTTGAATTAGAGTGATGTAAGTTAAAGCAGAAGGGGCCCCCAATACCCCAGAGCAGGTTTCTTTTTCCAGGGTGTGGCAGTTTTCAGGAGCTGATGAGGGGAATCGACAGTCCTGTTTGCATGAGCACCAAACCATTGTGCAAGCAGGCCACCGCGGTTTCATATCACCCTCAATATTTAAATAAACCAAGTGCATTTATCTTGCATCATTTTCTCAAGTGCATTCTTCTTGCATCATTGTGAATTTTTTGGGGGGGTTATTCTGTTTTCAAAATCAATCTCCCCGCTTTTTTACTTTTGAAAAGAAGAACTCAAGAGAATGTTAAAAATCTACCTATATATAGGAATCTTTTTTTAAAGACAGTAATCCTAGTTGGATTATGTTTAATCCTACACTGTACATTCATTCCTTTCTTTGGAAATATGTGGATTATCGTTAGGCACAAGCAAAGCAAACTGTTGGACCTCCCCCCCCCCCCGCTTTTACATTGTCATCCAAGTTGTGTCACAGTCCCATCTCCTAGAGCCCATGTGCAGAGATTTCCATGTGTATGGTGAGGTGACTGCTTGGGATTTGGGGGGGGGGGGAGACCGAAATCCCACCTACAGTCCTGAAGCTTACTGAATGAATGAACTACTTGGAGGAAAGTTGGGATTAAAAACCCCCAAAACCTGCACTGATCATAGCTGTCAACCTTCCCTTTCTTTGCGGGAAATTCCCTTATTCCAGTGCTGCTTCCCGCTGCTATCCCGGATTGATAGATATCCCGTAGACTGTCCCCAGGACAGGTGAGGCTGCTGATCCCTTATTTTCGAGGCTGCTGATCCCTTCTTTTCAAATCTGAAAGTTGACAGCTATGGCACTGATCACATACATACATCATACCACAGCTGTGCCTTAGACCTGTGCTACATGAAGAGGGCATTCTGTGTCTCACAAAGACATGCAACGTTTAGGGCCAGAACTGGGCTTCACTTAAGTGTTGCTGATGCTCAGACCACAAGAAAGGTTTGACCAGAGCTAGTTTTGTTTGGAGAGCTGTCAGTGTAGGGACATCGCCTGCCTGTGCACATCAGCTCATATTGGTAGGCACCAGTCCATGTCTTGGGGACTGAGAGGGAGGTGGAAGGGGCCATTTAAGTCACATTGCATAAATTTCTCCTGGATCTACTGAATGTTGCCTAGTCAACCCCCTTCCTTCCAACTCTCGGATGCAGCCTGCTGAATCAGATCTCCCACTAGCCTGGTAAGGACTGTAGCACAGACAGACACCCCTTGCAGGAGCTGCCTGTCTCTTCATTGTCTCTGCGTAGCACAGGTCTAAGGCACAGCTGTGGTTTTTCCATCCATGTGAAAAAGTGCCTTTGTTTGTGTCCACACCCATATTTGGAACGGAAGAAGTCCTCAAATGCAGGGCTGGCTTGTGTAATCCCAATGAAAATCAATGGACACAAAAATTACCCTCGTTTTGGATTGTGGTCAAGTGCTGCCATTGCACCCACAGCAAGGGAGTAAGTCTTTGATGGTTTTAATGGGACTTCCTCAGTTTCCCAAATAAATGGGGTTGAGAAAGTCCTTATTACGATGCGAGTTTTCAACATTCTCCTTCATCTGACGTACAATGGGCCGGCTATCCAAAGACTTCTTCTTTTAACACTCAGTCTTTCCATCCTCCCGCATGTTAGACTTCTTTGAAGAGAAGAAAAGAAGACCCTAGAGCTGAATAAATAAATCTGTCAGCCACTGGGACCTGGCCAACTTTGGGGGACTTTGAGAAATCCTGAAGCTAGCACATGAAAGGAAGCAACAATTTGCAGAGGGTTGGTCCTGAGGGAGATGGCCTTGCATTCATATATATATATCTCCTCTGGGACGCTGAAGCAATCAGACTGCCTGTCCTCTCTTCTTGCCCATTTTCTGCTCAGGGCCAAGAAGGCCAGACAGAATAAGATATGTGGGAATGGGCCAAGAATTCAAATGACAATGGAGCACAAAGGGGATAAGCAGGCTTCGGAGAGAGAGGTCAGAAGATTAGAACCCCCAGGTGTGGCCTGGATAAGATAAGGCCTGTCTCCTTCCAGAAGGCCTTCAGGCATATTCCTCTTAACAATTATGAGATGAGCTGTTTTGAAAAACTCCCCTCTCCTATGCACGCGCACAAAGGCACAGCGCCTCAAGACTCCTGGCAAATTGGCACACATGTCCCGTTCCAAATAGGCACATAAATAATTCTAAAGCACTGCTGGAACACCAATATGTCCTTTGGCGAATGCTGCTTCCACCTTTGAAAAGCCAGTTCAGGAAGTCTCACAAGAGAGAGCCCTTTACCCTGCCTCGGCTGGTTAGCTTTGTCCCATTGTCAGTAATACACAGAGGAATATGGGATAGCTTCTCAGGTGTCATCAGTGTCACAAGGGAGAAGTGTAAAGGCCAGTTGCTTTTGCAAGAAGCCGAAAGAACATGCCAACGAACCACTGCAGAAGTGAACAAGGTGATAAGGTAGGTATCCTTGAAAAGAACAGGTAAGGCCATGAAGTTATATAAATGTTGGGCGTTTTCTGAGCTGAGAATTGAGAACAAGCAGGTACGATCTGATCCCAAGCACCCCAAGATAAGTCCTGATTTCAGTGAGACTACCCACTTCCAGGTATGTGTGCTTAGGACTACAGGCAGACGCTTGCACTGCAATACACATTTACTAAGGAGTAAGTCCCCCTGGACTCAAGCAGGCCAGGGACCAGGATGTGAGACTTCAATGGACCAATGTTCATGTTGTATGGAGTGCTGATGGCCATACCTTTGAAACAAAAAGATAATGTTAATCCAATTGCAAAAAATTACAGTATCTGTCAGATCGCAAGCCAGCTCCGTTTTAGCATATCTGTGATCAAGCCCTAAAGTCAGGGGGAAACCACATAAATCATCAAGACAAGAGTTGACAAGCATTGAACGAAGGTATATGCAGAAGTTGCTGCTCTTGCTGGCAAGGACTCCTCAAGCAAGAAAAGGAACTTGCAACTCCCCAGGAAATGTCTAGGTGCAACATGGTTGCCAAGATCCATGGGAGAACATCCTTGGAAAACTGGGATGTCATACAGCGGCCAGACTAAGATCCCAATTGCGCTCCCCTTTGATCCAGATTTGATCTCAGAAAGATGGCGCAGGGATTGGCCACAGAACACAGATTCTCCTGAATGAGAACCTTGTGGGTGGATAACCAAACTGCTGGGAGTGTGTACAGTTGCCAGCACTCCACTGACTTCATGCTCCTGTACCCTTTCCAAAGTCAGAAGTGGGAGGAACCAGCTCTGGTTGTTTAGTCTAAGATGCAAAAATGAGCTCAGATATTTTGGTGTCAGAGGCAGCAAATTCAAATGCCACCATCTCTCTGGTGATTAAAATATGAGAATAAATGAAAGAATATACAGATTTGTTCCACCTTAAGGGTACTCCCAAACCTTTTCTGGTAGACAAGGTTGGCCCAAGACATTTATCTGCCTGAGGTGGCGTTTCAGGTAATACCCTCATGCAAGGGTACCAGCTGAAGTGCTAGTCGAAATTATTTTGGCACCTGAAGCCTGGCAGAGAAAAACATGTCTGAGTAGAAGCCAGCAGGATTTACACTAGCTTAAATTAAGCTGGTGCAAATTACCCCTGTTCTAAGCCTTTAATAAGCCTTTAAAACAGAGTTTGACCTAGCAGTTCGAAAGCATGTTAAGTGCAAGTAGATAAACAGGTACCACTCCGGTGGGAAGGTAAACGGTGTTTCTCTGCACTGCTCTGGTTCACCAGAAGCGGCTTAGTCATGCTGGCCACATGACCCGGAAGATGCCTGAGGACAAACGTCGCCTCCCTCAGCCTATAGAGCGAGATGAGCGTGCAACCCCAGAGTCGTCCGCGACTGGACCTAACGGTCAGGGGTCCCTTTACCTTTACCTTTTACTTGTGTAAGTTCTGCCAGGTCACCAGGTCACAGTTAGGGTCCAGCATAAATCTCCTCTGCTCAATCCTGCCTTTGCAAAAATTGGAACACCAATTTTTCAGGACTTAAACTGGTGTAAGATCCACTGGATTCTGCTCAGCTGGAGGAGCCCTGAATAACCCCAGATCAGGGAGTTAACACAAACTGGGATCAGTTTAACTGGGATGTGGGGCTTATGCTGTTGTAGTTAAGTTGGGGCATAAATTGGTCAGTGTGGAACTAACAAAACATTTGAGAACATTGCAAACTTTCAAGTTACGTATATAGTAGAATAATGCATGATGAGTAGTTCTGTCTTCCTCAAAAGCTTGCATGCTTTCACATAGATCTCTCCCCCCCCCCCCTTCAATTAAGGATATATCTCCCTGCCAGTTTTATATGTTGAGGAATCAGTGCACAGAAAATTGTTGCTGCAAATTCACTACATACCTAAATTCCATTCACTTTTCACACAGAGACTTTTTTAAAAAAATTAATAAGCTGCTTTCTGATTGGCTCCCTAACCCAGACCTATACAGTTGTGAGCCAATCAGAGTGAAGATTCAAAGGAAGGGATTGAGAAAGTACAGCTGTTGTTAAGACCAGCTCATTGTAAATTACAGTTGTCCTCCCCTTCGAAACAAGCATGGGGACGTGTTTGTTTTCTATAAATACCTTGGGTTTGTCATCTGATTGCAACAGCAATTCATTAGTATCAGGGGAAGATCGTCAAATCGGCCTCCAAATGACAATAACAGCGATCAGGACTCTCGCAAACCAATGCTAAAGTTTATAAACTTTATCCACCTCCTACGCTGGGCTGCCAGCGATCTGTGTCCACAGGAGTTTTACAAGCCAGATTTATGCATATGTCAATGAGCTGAAATTAACGTTGCAGTGCTGCAATGGGAAAAAATGTTTCTTTGCAACATGATGAAACAGTTACTTGGCTGGAATAAAACAGAAGGAGGCTTGCAGGGATAAAGAAAGGTGCCCAAGCCTTCTCAGGGGACTGAGGGGGCGAGGATCTGCTGGCTGGCCGAGTCTTTTGTTCAATTCCTGTTCCTATTCCTAAAAGGTAAAGGGACCCCTGACCACTAGGTCCAGTCGTGGATGACTCTGGGGTTGCGGCACTCATCTCGCTTTATTGGCCAAGGGAGCCGGTGTACAGCTTCTGGGTCATGTGGCCAGCATGACTAAGCCGCTTCTGGCGAACCAGAGCAGCACACGGAAACACCGTTTACCTTCCCGCCGGAGTGGTACCTATTTATCTACTTGCACTTTGACGTGCTTTCGAACTGCTAGGTTGGCAGGAGCAGGGACCGAGCAACGGGAGCTCACCCCGTCGTGGGGATTTGAACCGCCAACCTTCTGATCCGCAAGTCCTAGGCTCTGTGGTTTAACCCACAGCACCACCCTGGCATTAAATCCTGTTTTCTTTTTTAGGATGTGGTCAGGGCAGGCCGTAGGGATGAACTCCCTGGGGCCCTGAGCACCCTCAAAATTCCCTATGAAGGAACCAGCAAATTTTGGTGCCAGGGCCATGCACGCTACATGGCACCCACAGCCCCAGGAACCCACAGTTAAGCTGGCACTTTTGGGGCAGGCCCAAGACATTTTGCTACCTGAGGCAAAGCGACAAATGACAACCCCTAACTACCCCCTCCCCCGCTGCCTCCAGTCATGGTGCATTGTTCCCAAAGGCAGCAAATAAAATAAAAAATACTCACCTGAGGCAGGAAAACGATCCAGCAGCTCCCCCAGCTTTACAGCGGCAATAAGAGTCCGATTGGATTCATAGGGCTTTCTTTTTTTCTCCCACCCTCCTCCTATTTATTTTTGTTGTCTTACCTACCCTCCTGCTCTTCACCCTAAGACCCCAAGACTGGTCACAGAGATTTAAAATTTATTTTAGAAATGGAGTCTTGCTTAAGTTTCAAGCAAAAGTGTTTGACGACCAAGATGCCAATGTTCTTTTCACAGTTATGGAACCATTCACAGGCCAGATCTCTTGCTTCAGACCAGGTAACACTGAATTGCACCTGTTGTTCTAGTGATAATTGCAATTCTTCATCTCATAGCGTGGCTGTATAAAATAATGATAATGCAACATTACATAGTGCTCTAGTGCTCCCCACTTCTTATAGAGTTAACCCACAGGATTCAAAGGTAAAATGAAATCAAACAAGGCATAGGAATCAATGAAAATTAACCAAAGGCTCCTGTCTTGTTTTGATACAAAAATAAAATACAAAAATAATTTATTACAGTATTAACTTTTGAGGGCTAGAGGCTAATTCATTAAAGGCTGTGTGTGTGTGTGTGTGTGTGTGTGTGTGTGTGTGGACACATGTGTTCATGCACACCCACACCCACATTTACATCCATATTGATGTAGAGAGAGCAGGGTGTGTGTTTGTGTGTAAACTGTGATGCCAAAGAGGAACAAAATGCAATGTGGCAATTGCATTTGAAGCAATTCTATCTATAAAACAGTCCCAAGGACCTTTCACAAAGCAGTGCTCTGATAACACAAGCATCCTGGCACTGGAGAGCCAGTTTGCACAAACGTTGGGATTGAGAATAGCCACTGCTATCTCAATTGTGGCCTGAATCAAGGTAACAAGTTTTTACTCTGCTGTATGTCTTTCTTAGTTTACCAGGGCAAACACTGTTTTTGTGATTTTTCACGGGGGGAGGCCATAGAGCACCAGCTTTTCAGGAAGAAAATCCCAGGTTAAATTCCTGCTGCCTCCAGGTAGGCTGGGAATGTCCCAGGGCTAGTCAGTTTAGACAACAGTGAGCTGCATGGACCAATTGTCTTCCTATGTTCTGTTTAGTTCATGAAACTTTATGTCGCAATAAATTTGTTAGTCTATAAGGTGTCACAAGACTCTTTTTGCTTACAACAGACTAAGATGACTACCCATCTGGATAAATGCATCATGTTTCTTTTATTTATTTTATTAAATTTATATCCCACTTTTTTCTCCCAAAGGAGCTCAGGATGGCAAATGGTATAATCAGATTAAAGTGTTGTTGTTTAGTCGTTTAGTCGTGTCTGACTCGTCGTGATCCCATGGACCAGAGCATGCCAGGCACTCCTGTCTTCCGCTGCCTCTTGCAGTTTGGTTAAAATATATGTAGTCAAATATATATTTCCCAAAGGACTGATGGCTTAATGGGAACTTAAGAAATGGGCCATGATTAATATGTGACACAGCGATAATAAGCGGAGTATAAAGTTGGTTGGTAAGCTCTTTTGGCCCATAGGCTCCTACAGATTATTGAGAAAGTGCTATGGGTGCCGCCCAGCTGGTCATTTCTCTTGTCTCTCCCTTGGATCATTCCCAGCGCCGAGAGACAGAAAGAGTGAAAGCTCACAGACATACTTTGCTTTCCCGAGGGATCTGGGTAAAAGTCAGACCCAGTAAAATTAATCTGAGCCTTGAAAAGCACACAGAGCTGGAAGAGGAAGTGGGAAAGCGCGCCACTCTTTCAACTTCCTCCTTCAGCTCTATGGACTTTTCAAGGGAGGAAAATGGTGGGGAAGGGACTTCATGGGCCACAGTTTTGCAGGAGGGATTCAACTGCATGCCATAAAGTTAGGTTTGATCACTTAACCTGGATAAAAATACTCAATCCCTCTACCACAACGAATCCATCTTAAGAAAGACCGACTTTTTGCAGTTAGGAAAGTGATGAGGAAACACAGTAGAAAATGTGCCATGGGTGAATAATTAGAGAGAAGGTGTGTAAGCACCGTGGACGCAAACCAGGATGAAATCAGGAGGGATGTTCATTGTCTTATATCTGTGCAAACAAATCAGATGTTCAGGAAAGACTGGGCATTGACTAACCTCCACATAAGCTTTGTGCAAGCAAAGCAGGGTGAACGCTCAATAAATATGTTATCTAGAGCAGTGTTTCCCAACCTTTTTTGGGCAAAGGCACACTTGTTTGATGAAAAAAATCTCGAGGCACACCACCATTACAGCCCCGTGACGTCAGCGCGCAGCGTCACGCCGGGAGGGACGCACGAAAGTGTAAGTTTCAATTTTTCCCCCTCCCCCTTGCCGGGGAACCTCCAAGCTTTGGGGGTGGGGGGGGGGAGGAGGCAGCAAAGCGAGGGACTGAGGGACTCCTCCAACGACAAGGGTTGGGGAAGAAGAGAAAGGGCTATTCCGCTCCAGTCCTTTCTGAAGGAGCTGAGGGTGGGGGTCCTCCGGCGCCTTCGGCGAAATGGCGCCGGCCCAGAGCGCTTCTAGGAGGCTGCCTTTGTGTGCGACGTAAAGCCCTCTTTCCCTCCCTCCAGCCCCGTGTCACCTGTGGAAAAGGGGGCTGGATCCAGTGACGCAACTCGGAAAACTGTTAGGGAAGCCAGAGCAGGAAAGTGAGTGGGGGGCGGCGTCGCCGCTTTAACCCACGTTTCCTTTTTGAAAGAGAAACTTAAGACTAGATGACCCTTGGGACCCCTGCCAACTCTACAGTTCTATGGCCCTTTGTGGAGGGGGGGGCAGCACCTGGAAAGACAGGCTAGGGGATAATTGGGGCGGCCGCCTTAGGCACACCAGAAGCGAAGCACGTCCTGAGCTACAAAAACAAACCCAATTCCTGCCTCGTTTTTTGCAGTTTCTGCAAAGCAAGGGAGTCTCCCCCGCCTCCATTCCTCGGTGCCTCCTCCTCCCCCTGCTCCCCACTACGGGTCTCCCCTGCACTTGGCCAGGCCGCCTCGCCCTCCTTCCTTTCCCAGAGCAGTGGCTCAGAGCGCCTCCTTGCACCGCAGGTACACTCCATGGGGAGGGGAGGGAGCGGAAGCCCAGACCAGCCCCCAACCCGCTTAGTCCGACCCCTCAAACCTTCCCAAAATAAGAACTCTGCGTTCTACAACGTCACCCCCCAGCGGGGCCCCCTTTATTCCCGGTGAGAGGGGGGCGGCGGAGGGAAAAAGCTGCTTCCCACACTTACCCGCCGCCATCTTGACTTCCCGCAATGAGCCGGATGCGGCGCCTAAGCTCCCTGCCGTCGCTTCTCCGCCTCCTCTACTTTGCACAAGGCTTCAGGGTCGCCGGCCGATTCATCCATCGGCCGCTCTTTCAAGCCCACTCGGAGGAGGAATGAGTCGAAAGAGCCAGAGACGCAGCCGCAGTGGAAGCCCCGCCCCTCCCTTCCAGTCTCGGGGCGGGGCAGAGGCCACCAGGCTGGCAAGCAGAGCGCCGAGAGCGAGGAAGCTGATGCAACGCGGAGGCAGACCCCGGCTGGCGTGTGTTAGAGCAGTGTTTCCCAACCTTTTTTGGACTCGCCCGCCTCCCTCCAGGCAACATCTCGCGGCACACCAGGCAACATCTCACGGCACACTAGTGTGCCGCGGAACACCGGTTGGGAAACACTGATCTAGAGAAGCCTTCACTGTGACAAAGCAGATAAGCACTTGCTTGTCTTTCACCAGAGAAACCAAGCATTCTAGGCAAACTCATCTTCCTCTGCTTATGCAGGGTGTACAAATCTCCCCATTAATCATTCATCCTCACACTTTTCATTGCATTTCCCCTTCACTTTCCTAACTGCAAAAAGTCAATTTTGAAAAAGTGGATTTGTTGTGTCACTGAGCTCTGCAATCCACTTAAATTGTGCAAGCCTCGATTGCCAGTATGTGTGCAAATCCCTCTCATAAAATATGTACGGTCTGGAGATGGCCTGAGGCTTATTCAGAGATGCGCTTTCTACTGCGGCCTTGAGGTGGTTCTGGTGTGTGCCTGGCGAATGCAGTGCAAAACCTGGGTCCCCAGAATGAAGGTACAGACTTCCCAATCTAGGTCAACTCAAGCTCAGGCAGGCCACTAAGAATTCTGGTTCTTCTCAATGACACAAGGAGAGTTCCCTGTTATACGGAATGTATGTGCCTGGCCTACCTAACAGGGTGTTAGCAACTGGCTGGGGATCAGAGACTTGTGAAGCAATAGCTTATTAATTTAGCAATGTCTGGTGCCAAGATCCATAGGCTCCAGCAGTTTGGAAGACAATAGCTGAAGCCAGTGGAGCCTTACCAGGAAAGATAATATAGTAGTTGGGTTGGTCTGTTAGCCTTCAGATTGTTGCAATCGACTATGGAATGATCTTCGTGCACCTGCCGGGATCTGAGCACTCAAAAGTGAAAGGTTAGACTTCTCCTCTTGTCCTAGATCATGGACAAGGGAGCCATGAGGAATACCATTCAGGCTGTTAGAAATCCTACTTACAGAGCAATCCTAACTATATGAAGCTAATGAAATGTACTGTCCCAGCCAGTCCCAGATAAGGAAGACACACTTCTGATAGTTAAAGCTTTATTGACAAGTATCAAACATTTCAAGGGCTGTCTCGTGGGAGATGGAACAAGCTTGTTTTCTCCTGCTCTGGAGGACAGGACTTGAACCAATGGCTTCAAATGGCAAGAAAAGACATTCCAGCTAAACATCAGGAAAAATTTTCTGACCCTAAGAGCTGTTTGACAGTGGAACGGACCCTCCTTCACTGGAGGTTTTCAAGCAGAGGTTGGATGTCCATCTGTCATGGATGCTTTAGTTGAGATTCCTACATTGCAGGGGGCAGGACTAGATGACCCTGGGAGCTCCTTCCAACTCTACAATTCTTTGATTCTATGTGAAACACTTATAGCAGCTCCCACAGTGCTCCAGATACACACAAGCTTACACACTTTGAGGCTCTAGGTCCACAGGTCTGGGCCCTGTGAAGCAGTCATAGCAACAGTGGAGCCCTGCTCCCCCTCTGGCTTATATTCCTTCCTCTGATGGGTTTCATGCTTGCAACCTGAGACTTCTCCTGCATGGACGTCATCACTGCTCTTCCCTTTTCAAGCCCCTCCTGGTTCTAGGAGACAGTCTTCCTCAGACTGCCCTGACTCTCATTCCTCCCCTGGCTCCTGCGTTGTGGGTGGTGTGACACCCCAGATATCACTGGTCTCCTCTCCTGGTCTCCTGCCTCCACCACACTCTCTTCTGAGCCCTGTCAGTCCCTGAAACTTACCTCAGCTTCAGTTTGTTACCCTAATTCCAAACTCAGTTCCGGAGTGTGGATATCCTTGGCTGAGCTGGCCTAAGCCTGGCAAAGGGAAAACTAGAGTTTGACTTACATTATCTTTTTTGTTGATTTAAGTTCCACCAGGTTGCCAGGTGAATAGAGTTAGGATCCATAATAAGTCCCCACCCCACCCCTTCCTGCCCACCCCTTCCCTGGAACCCCCATTATTTGGGGCTTACACTTGTGTATTTTCAGCTGAGGTCATATGTAGGGCTTATACCAGAATAGCCTGGCTGTGCCAGGAACCTGCCAGCTGAGCTGGAGATCTACTGGATCTTATCGTGGTAGATCTTGGGTTTGGACCACTCCCTTAGATGTCTCCATTCCTTGCCACGTTCAGCATCTCAGGGCCATGCTGAAGGTCATGAGAGAACTAGGTCAGATGCACTACAACAGGGATAGCCATCTCCCACCAGCCCCAGGCAGCATGGCCAAGGGTCAGGGTTGGTGGGAGTCCACATCATCTGGCAAGCACCATGATGGCTATCGCTGAGCCATCACTGAGTACACAGCAGCTTTCCCCCTGAGACATAGAATCGAAACAGTAGGGCCGTTGGCAGGAGATCCCAAGCGGAGTGTTTCGAGGACAATGCCCTAACATTCATACTTGCAACCAAGTAAGAGGTCATGCACTGGCTTCTGTCTGAAATCAGGAGGAATTTACATTTGCGCAAAGGGCCCCTCCAGTCTGCTGTCTTATCGTGAGTGCACTCTGTTCCTAACACAATAGCAGAGCGTTCGTGGTGGATTTATTTTGCTTTAGTTTGGTCTGTGATGCTTCCACAATGCTACCACATGATTGCTGTCCGCAAAAGGTATAGCACAATGAAAGCAGGGCATAAAAAAGCCCCAAAACTTTTGCAGGTGTGAACAGTGTCAAAAGTGAGGCAGCCACCAATCGACGTCTATAAGGGGCCCACCTAGGCAGGCAGGTGCTGGACCGCTTCCCTGCAGTTGCTAACTCATATGGCTTCACTGTGCATGTGATGATTACCTCTCGGTTAGGGAGAACTTAGTGGGACATTGTCAAACCCTGAGTACCTGTGGATGTCATGCATGCCACCTGCCCCAGGAAGACAGGGAGGGAGAAATAGCAACTTTATTGGGCTCACTGTGGATCTCCATCTGGAATGTGACAAGCTATGTAAAGAAAAAGAAGGCACCTTTCATCATATGTGGTGGATGTGTAAGGTAATTAAAAAATTATGGGAAATGATATATAATGAATTGGAAAAAAATGTTTAAAGTAACTTTAATAAACAACAACAACAACCCAGAAGCTTTCATATTAGGAATTGTAGCTGCTGATATTCCAAAGGAGCAGAAAAGACTTTTTATGTATGTGATGACAGCCGCATGGATGTTATGAGTCCAGAGATGGAAAGAAGATAAAGTTCCTACCAGAGAAGAATGGCAAATTAAACTGTTGGACTATGCCGAGAAGGCAAAACTGACCAGAAAGCTCAGGAACCAAGTAGATTGAAACTTTAACAAAGAATGGAGGAAATGTATAATTTATCTTGGAGACCACTGTAAGCAGATGAAAACATTAGCAGGATTGCAATAACACTCTCAATGTAGCAAGTACTATGGAGATAATGGACTTCTATAAAATATGGACTATTGAAAAAGTTGCAGTAGAAAAGGATTAATAATAGGACCCATGGAGGGCAAGGTGGGAAGTCCAAAGATTCGGAGGAATCTTTAAATGTGGATGTGTATGGTTGTATTGTTATAATTTTATACTTTTAAAATCAAATACAAATTATTTCAAAAAAGGGGGGAAAGACAAGCTATGCTCAGCAGAAGCAGAGGTGTCCCAGACAGGCTCATTTTCATGTGCAGACTGAATGTTATTATCAAAACAACAACAACCCAGTTGTTTGCTGTGGAAGGAAAATGGGAGAAAGGGGAGGCGAGATCAACTAGGCATAGTTCTGTCCAGCCAAGTGACTGATTTTAGCTAGGAGTGAAAATGCGGCTCTTGCTCCACTTCTCTCGACTTTTCACATTCCCTTTCCACTGATGTTTGCAATATGCAGGGAGCTGTTTATAGAAGGGTGTCTCCACAAATATCAGCTTCACACAGTTTGAAGGGGAACAGCCTTGAAAGGTCTTTACAGAAGGAGCTTTCAGGCGCTTGCTCTTTTCAGGTGGGATTCCCTCGTGCACCAACCATTTCAGGTTATGCAGTTACAGTTGGAGGTCCACCGCAACAAAGCCACTTCCCAAAAAGATAGGACCTTTTGCAATAAGAAAAGTGCTGGGGAAACACACAGGAAAGCGTGCAATAGCATTTGCTCGACGGGAACGTCATCTAAACTCGTGAACAAGATCAGAAGGCATGCTCCATAAACAGACAGCTTCGTCTAACCTCCCTGCAAACAAATCAGGACGAAGGCACAATAAACAGGTCACCTGAAAGCACCCGGAGAGTAAACAGGCACAATTCCTCAGAGAAGATTAGTGTTGGATGCTGATGCAATTGAGTTTATGGGCTTTTTGAAATTTTAATGATGTGCTGTGTTCTATCTACTATTTTAAAATTGTATTGGATCCGTTTTTGCCTTTTAATTGTACAATAAGCCCACAACTTACGCACATTTAACTTGTGTGTTTTATGCGCTTGGCAAAAATGTTTAAAAAATTAGAAAAGGGAGTGGAAACGGGGTGGGCATCCAGGAAAAAAGCTTCGGCAATCCCACCCATCATTGAACCCAATGCAATTTGACTATGCACAATTTTGGCTTTACGTCTGATCCCTGGAATGTGACCCTTGCGTAATTGTGGACTTTACTGTATTGTAGCCTACCCTGGCATTGTCTGTTGAAGGGTGAGATAAACGTAATCTTAATAAATAAATGATAAATACGGTGACTCTTCTGGACCTCTCCCTCCATGCAAAACAGGCTGGGATTCTACTTATCGTTTTCAAAGTCACCCAAAGCAAAGGGAAGAAATCCACGGCTTCAGAGTGTCGCAATCCCTTCTGCCTCAAAGTGGGAATTACCCTTTGAAGGGCTTGTCATTCATTCTTGAGGCTCCATGGCATCTACTTTGAGGAAGTGGAGACAGGCTGGGGCAGATGGGAAAGGGCATGAATCACCTTCCTACGTAACAAGCGTTTCATCATGGGCAAAACCCCACCAGCTGAGCGACAGTCTGGCCTTTTGCCCCCTGCACTATCATCTTCTGGAAATGGTGACCGACTCCATTCCCATACCCTGATGGTTGTTCGGGTTTGTGACTACGTGGCCATCAAAGGTACCATTGGCTGGAAGAGCTCACTTGAAATTGGAACGATGACCTACCTAGTATTGACCCAAGAGCATCAGAGATATCAATGGCTCCTCAACACTTATTGTAGAAGACTGTAAGCAAATTCAGGGTTATAAGTTTTAAATCTGGGCCTGGGAGAGGTGTGAGTGGCTTGGGCAAAAGTCTGAGACCCGCAGCCTCAATCAGCCAGACAGAGAAAGCATACGAGTATGTGATGCTTCTCTTTATTAAGTCCAGCCACCAACCCAATGAGCACAGCATTAGCCTAGTTTCTACAACACTAAGCCATAATTTATTAAGCTATAGTTTATTCAGTCATGGCTTAACATCTGCCCAGCACAGCTTAACTATGGTTTATTTGCTGCCAACAAACCACAGTCTGAAGCCAAAGTTTGGGTTTGTTTTCATTTACATGAGAACATAGCTTTCTTCCATGGTTTGTTTGGCCACCAGTAGTGGCCGGCAGTGCAGAGTGGACTTGGGCAGCACTGCTTACTGGGTAACTAGAATCCTAAAGAGATATCTTGCTGTTGTGGCTAAAAGCGTGAGCATCCCTGGTTCCAAATCTCTTTCTGTCCAGGAATGCATTAGGTAGCACTTGGCTTATAAACCATCTCTCAACATCCACTCTACAATATGAGCTATAATTTGAGGCCTGAAGTGAGATGAGTGCCACACCCCATTGTTGCCTTTGACTGGACTTAACCATCCAGGGGTCATTTACCTTTACCTATGATATGAGAATGGGATGCGGGTGGCGCTGTGAGTTAAACCACAGAGCCTAGGACTTGCCGATCAGAAGGTGGGTGGTTTGAATCCCCGCGACGGGGTAAGCTCCCGTTGCTCGGTCCCTGCTTAAAGGGAAGTTCTCTCTCTGGCTAGGTTGGCTCCTGCCAACCTAGCAGTTCGAAAGCATGTCAAAGTGCAAGTAGATAAATAGGTACCACTCCGGCGGGAAGGTAAACGCCGTTTCCATGCGCTGCTCTGGTTTGCCAGAAGCGGCTTAGTCATGCTGGCCACATGACCCGGAAGCTGTACGCCGGCTCCTTCAGCCAATAAAGCGAGATGAGCGCCGCAACCCCAGAGTCAGTCACGACCTAATGGCCAGGGGTCCCTTTACCCTTTACCTTATGATATGAGAATCATGATCCTTGAATTGTTGCAATGATCACTGAGATATGTGTTCTTCTGAGCACTCTGAATGTTAATTTGTATTATCAGTTCTACCAACAGAAAATTCGGGGAGTCAAGTGTCTATCAGTTTGTAGGTGAAAAAGGGTTACTCTACAACAACTGCAACACAACAATAAACAGGAGCAGGGGATTACTTAGTTACACAGAAGTACAGTGGATGCTCGGGTTGCGAACGTGATCCATGCGGGAGGCACGTTCGCAACGTGCAGCATTCGCAACCCGCAGTGCTACGTCTGCGCAAGTGCGGGTTGCGATTTGGCGCTTCTGCACATGCATAAAGCGCGATTTAGCGCTTCTGCGCATGCGCAACTGCTGAAACCCAGAAGTAACCCGTTCCAGTACTTCCGGGTTTCGGTGCGTCCGTAACCCGAAAAAACGCAACCCGAAGTACGACTGTATTTGCAAATTAAACAAAAATAACAATGCTTAAAACCCAGGATGTACAAAATGCTGAAGTATCAATTAAGCTGAATTAATCTTGTGAAGTCCTGAGAGATAGCTCAGCTGGTAAAGCATGAGACTCCTAATTGCAGGGTCGTGGGTTTGAGCCCCACATTGGGCAAAACATTCCTGCACTGCAGGGAGTTGGACTAAATGGTCCTCATAGTCCCTTCCAGCTCTACAATTCCAAGTCTCTAACAGCTTAGAATAAGCATCCTGGGATAGGCTTGGGCAGGAGAATGCTGTGAATTTTTTAACACCCCCCCCCGCACTATAAACCAGGGATTTGTGATTCTTTCTAAGAGCAAAGAAGCCTCCCAACTCTCCCACTTTCTAGAATCAACCCTGTTCCCACTGTATAGCTATAAAATGCTAGCACTACATTGTACTATATTCCTCTGAGGAAATGGCCTCGGGGAGAAGCAGTAGCGGCTGATGAAATGGGAGGAGGCTGCTCCACAGCCAGGGTGCCAACACTGAAAAGACCCTCTCTGTATTAGCCACTCATCTGACTTCACTGGGCAGAGGACACAGGGAGCAGGGCCTCTGAAGAGGATCTTACGATTTGGGCAGGTATACTGCTGAGCTGCTACTGCTACTTGCCTGAATAAAGACAACTTTCTTACTCACAAGTGAAGATCCTCAGCTGTTGCGGCTTGGGAAGGAGAAAAGACAAACTTTTTATTATTATTAGGACAATGGTGCGTATGAGCTTTTGAACTGCACAGAGCTGTAGTTTCAAAACTTTTATACAGTATATATATAAAAAACAGGACAGTGCTTCTTCGAGAATGCATGGTGTGAACTTTGCTGCTTGATTTAGTCCTGAGATGGCAGCAGAGGAGGACACCCTGTCCGCTTATTATTGGCCCATGCTAGGTGCTGCCCACTATCTGGATGCAACCTTAAATTACCTTGTCTCATTTGCTGCTGAGCAACACCCTCCGGTAAGGACAAGCAGCTGCTCCAGGTCCTTCAGTTGCTGCCAGTGATGGTGATTTAACTCACCTCCTAAACTTAAGCTGCTGATAACCATCTATGCACCCAAGATAGGAGTGGAGGAAAGCCGCAACTTGTGTTCCTCTAGGACAGGGGCCAGCAAACTTTTTCAGCAAACTGACCCTCAGACCTTGTGAGGGACCGGACTATATTTTGGGGGAGGGGAAATGAACAAATTCCTATGCCCCACAAATAACCCAGAGATGCATTTTAAATAAAAGCACACATTCTACTCATGTAAAAACACCAGGCAGGCCCCACAAATAACCCAGAGGTGGATTTTAAATAAAAGGATACATTCTACTCATGTAAAAACAAGCTGATTCCCGGACCATCCGCAGGCCGGATTTAGAAAGCAATTGGGCCGGATCTGGTCCCCGGGCCTTAGTTTGCCTACGCATGCTCTAGCAGAGCTCTTTGGCCGCCTCCAAAATCTCTGAAGGCTGAAACAATTGTAGCTTGCAAAATGCGTCCTGAATGAACTTTGCTGCTATTGCTCCCATCTGAAATATGCCTTCAGGCTGGGTAAAAGGGGGACTTGTAATTTTGTTTCTTTTCCTTTTTTTTTTCAGTGGTGTGTTTGTGTTCTGAAATGACCGGCCAAAATTTGGTCCAAAAATTTGGTGTCTCATGTGTTATCGCACGCACACACTGCTAGTTTTGCTGTCAGCCCTCCAGCCTAGTTGCCTTCCCCTTAGGCTGCAGGACATTCCATAGGCTGGTGGGAATAGTCACAGTTTTATTAAGTACCTAATAATACACTGTACAGTGACAGCATGTAATAGCAATAAACCCTCTCTGTAATTCTGCTTGACTCATCAAACAAAGTGGGGCAACTATGATTGATTGGGTTTCAGTAAACACAGCTTGAAAGAAAGCTCTTGGCAAAGGAGAGACAGTTTAATCCTCAGAGAAATTAGCAGGACAGCCCCAAGTTTTACATTGTTTTGTTTTTTGTTTTGCTTAGTTTTGTTTCTTAAAACACATTTTTGCAGAGCAGGAAAATAGCATACCTAAGTTGCAAAATGCATTGGCTGCTGCTGGTGTGTTTGGGATTAAAACAAAAGCAATCCGTTCTTGCTATATGCAAACTGACTCTGCTACTTGAGTTATCTAGAGTGCTAAATTCTGCAGCAAAGTATGTCTTCGTAAAACGTTTTCTTGTGATGCTCAAATAAGTTGAAGTTCAAGCTACAGGAAGGGTGGGCTCCTTTTCTTTTTTTGGGGGGGGGGACTTCTTGCCCAAGTCTTCCTGATCAAAATCTGCCCCCACCCTTCCTGGCTGCTTTCTCTCCTGAAGGGGAAAAGAAAATGGGTTGCTGTATGCTTTCTTTGAAGGAAGAAAAGTAGCTTGGGTCTTGACTTGAAAACAGCAAATATGGAAAATGTCCACCACTGCCACCACACTCACAGCTCCAGTGAAATTCACAGACTTCTGACACTGCGCCTGAGCTTTGCTGAAAACAGAAATCAGGAGATGGCATTTCCCACTCTTGTTTAGCTTGGCTCGTTGTTCTGATGTGCATATAATACAGATCAACAACTGAATGGTTGTGTAAACTGAGAATGAAAAATGCTAGTACAGGGGAATCAACATGGGATATTTGTGGCAGAGAATATAATGCTCCATGTAATGAGGGCAGATCTACACCATACATTTAAAGTACATCTAATGCACATTCAAAGCAGATGGCTTCCCAGCAAAATAATCCTGGGCACTGTAGTTTGTTAAAGGTGCTGGGCATTGTAGTACCGTGTTGAGGAAAACTACAGTTTCCATGGTTCTTTGGAAGAAGTCATGCTCTATAATGAATTAACCGATTTGTTATGGTCGCAGACCAGAGATTACGTGCTATCACCGTTCACTGAATGTGCTCTGAATGTATGCTGTGGATCTGCCCCTCAAGCAACAAAGTCAAGCTGTATTACAGTGGTACCTCAGGTTAAGAACTTAATTCGTTCTGGAAGTCCGTTCTTAACCTGAAACTGTTCTTAACCTGCGGTACCACTTTAGCTAATGGGGCCTCCCGCTGCCACGCAATTTCTGTTCTCATCCTGAAGCAAAGTTCTTAACCCGAGGTACTATTTCTGGGTTAGCGGGGTCTGTAACCTGAAGCGTCTGTAACCTGAAGTGTCTGTAACCCGAGGTACCACTGTATTAGCAAGCATTGCTTTCCCTCAAAGAACAAGAATGCAGATTGATGGCCCTTCAAATGTGGAAGCCTTGGAATGACCTTGGAAGTCATCGGAATGGATCTTCTGCCCATCTAAACTGGGAATCCATTCTCAAGAAGAAATGCAAGACCTGATGCCCCCATGAACACATTAGCAAATAGCTGGTGTCTTCTTGCAGTCTAGGTAAACTCTTGCCTGCTCTTCAAAAGCACAGGTGCGGGGTGTCTTTTTTTGCAAAGGGCCTAGACAAGAGACCCCTCCTGAATTTTTATTTTTTTTAATGCATTCATGATTATTTGTGCTGATGGTATCAGGGCAATTAGATGTGCTGCCACTTTCAATACTGTTTGTGACTGCAAAATGTTTGGGGCAGACATGTGGCTTTGTTTCTAACCAGTGCATGTCCTGTAGATTGCTGAAATCTTGGAACTTTGAATGAATGAATTCTATTATTTCAGTCACAGACCAGTTCCAGCCCACATACAATATCAAGGAAGTCATAAAACACGATAGGGATACATTTGAATTTGCAATTAGGTATAACAGGGACAATACAGATATTGTTGTTGTTTAGTTGTTTAGTTGTGTCCGACTCTTCGTGACCCCATGGACCAGAGCACCCCAGGCACTCCTGTCTTCCACTGCCTCCAACAGCTTGGTCAAACTCATGCTGGCAGCTTCAAGAACACTGTCCAACCATCTCGTCCTCTGTCGTCCCCTTCTCCTTGTGCCCTCAATCTTTCCCAACATCAGGGTCTTTTCCAGGGAGTCTTCTCTTCTCATGAGGTGGCCAAAGTATTGGAGCCTCAGCTTCAGGATCTATCCTTCCAGTGAGCACTCAGGGCTGATTTCCTTAAGAATGGAGAGGTTTGATCTTCTTGCAGTCCATGGGACTCTCAAGAGTCTCCTCCAGCAGCAAAATTCAAAAGCATCAATTCTTTGGCGATCAGCCTTCTTTATGGTCCAGCTCTCACTTCCATACATCACTACTGGAAAAACCATAGCTTTAACTATACAGACCTTTGTCGGCAAGGTGATGTCTCTGCTTTTTAAGATGCTGTCTAGGTTTGTCATTGCTTTTCTCAATACAGATATAGCAACAGTTTAAAAATATATAAATTGAAACTTAGTCACTAACATATAACCTAAAACTATCATTTAAACTTTTCATACCACTAATGTGCAGCTGGGGGCGGGGGGAAGGGGAATGTCCTGCTTTTGATACACTATAGTGCAAGAGTGCCCCCCCTCCATGTAGCAACCTTGCAATAATGCTGGGTACCCATTGCAGAACAACTGACAAAGCAGAGTGATGTGTGGACAGTCCAGTATAAATCCACTACAGATCCACAAATGCTGGGAGAAGCACAGAGAGAGAAAAAACACCATGGCACACCTGTAGCAGGAAAACTGGATGTCTTCATCTGCCCCACCTGCAATAAAACATGTCTCTCCCATATCAGTCTCTGCAGCCCCAGCAGGCGTTGTAACTCTCCAAAATTTTGACTTTGCCCCTGAAGGCACTCTTCCATTGTCTCCCGAGATACAATTTTACACTGGCCAAAGCAAGCAAGCAAGCAAACAAACAAACAAACAAACCACCAATCTTGGGCGGGGACAATATAGCTTTCCAGCATCACCTTCCCTTCTTCCCCTTCCCCTTTATAATTTGTCAACTCCAAGCTGTGTTTCTGGACAGAAAGCACGACTCTCCAAGGTCTCTGAAAGCTGGGGCTGGCTCAAGACATTTCCACACCTGAGGTGAGTCACAAAATGGTACCCTCCTCCCCACCAGGGAAGAAGGGGTGAGTGAAGATCTGTATCAGGAACAAGGGGGATAAAGATCTATGTTGGGATCTGCTGGCCCTGTCTCTCCTGCCACCCACCTTAGGGACATGGAAGAGGTAATTGTTTAAAACATATGTGTTTGATCTGTAAAGCATTAGATTAATAATGAATGACTTAATGTCATTTTATTTATTATTTCTTTTTTCTTTATTACGATTTAACTATATCGGTGTATGATATTTATTTATGTTTCTGTTTTTCTTTCTTAATTTCTTTTCTCTTTTTCAAGTTTGTAAGTTTTGATTTGTATGTACAATTATACCTCGGGTTACAGACGCTTCAGGTTGTGTTTCTTCGGGTTATGGACCGCCGAAACCCGGAAGTACCAGAACAGGTTACTTCCGGGTTTCGACAGTCACGCATGCACAGACATGCTAAATCGTGCTTTGCGCAGATGCACCGAATCGCAACCCGCACATGCGCAGACACGCCGCTACGGGTTGCAGACATTGCGGGTTGTGAACGTGCATCCTGCATGGATCACGTTCACAACCCAACCGTCCACTGTATTTGCAATCAATCAATCAGTCAGTCAGTCAGTTCAATCAATCAATAGAGATCCACGTTGGGATCTGCTGCCCCAGTGTCTCCTGCCATCCATCTTAGGGGCTGCACAGTGGCGTAGCGTGGGGGGTGCCAGGGGTGCCAGCCGCACCGGGCGCAACATCTGGGAGGGGCGCGCTCGCTGCCTCCGGAGTCACCAAAGAGCCTCAGGCGCAGGCTGTAGCGGAGCCGCATGTCTCGCGGAACCGCCGAGCTGTGCGCGCGTCCGGGCTGAAGGCGCCCGGCAGGCAGCGGCTCTCAGCGCTGGCCGCGGAGGACGCGCCAGGCAGCCCCTCTTCACAGCCCCGCCTCCGCCGGTGCTGCTGCAGCTGCTGGGCAGTTGCATTTTCCTCGCCTCTCTGCCCCCCTCCTCCTCCGGGCAAGCGGCGTCGTTTGGGCAGCAGCGGGGGGCGCAAATTACTTGCCTTGCCCCGGGTTAGGGGGCGCAAATTACTTGCGTTGCCCCGGGTGCTGACAACTCACGCTACGCCGCTGGGGCTGCATTCAGGATTTTTGTAGGGTTTGCTCCTTAGCCCTTTCTTCTCCTGAAGATGTCCCATAACGTAGTGGGTATGGAATTTTTGTGAGGGTTTACTCAGTATTCTTCATTATGCCATGTGACTATTCAGATTATTCCTCCTTCCCCCTTTACACGAAGAGAGCACAGGTAGATATATAAAAAAAGGAACAGGGGAGTTGCATTTAACTATTCCTGATCCAAAACACCCTTTTCTCTAAATCTGAAGGGGAAAAAAAGTATTGCAATTAATTGTTGCATTTGAGCCAGGGCCCATTAGAGCACAGCAGAACGTATTTGCAATGCAAGGCTCAACACAGAAAATGTGATGTGATGATCTCTGCTCATGTGTAGAGTTCATCACACTGGACTAACCATAAATGAGCCTCTGTTATGTCCGAGAGCTTAAACACATGACCTTTCACACATGCTTTCAAATAGATGCATTTGGAGAGTATCCCTAACTTGGCAGAGAGAGATAGAGAGATAGATAGATAGATAGATAGATAGAGAGAGAGAGAGAGAGAGAGAGAGAGAGAGAAGACTTGAAATACAGGACAAAACTGTATCAATACAGGACATAGTCCCGTATTTCAGTGTAAAATGCTATCTTGTACTATACAGGACAGGTGGCAACCCTATATAACATATGTAGATGTGGAAGTGTGCTGTTCAGGGGTGCCCAAAGGAGGAAGGAGAATTTCCCAGATGCGTCAAATATTTGTTTATTTTCTTACATTTATATCCTAATCTATTAATTTCCCTACATTTGTATTTTCTTGCATTTGTGTCATATTATGATGGAGGAGCTGAATGATGTTCACAAATTGGGCAGCCAATTTTCAGAAGGACAGTCCACAGGGCATTACGATTTACAGTGTCAAAGGCCTTAAAGGTAAAGGTAAAGGACCCCTGACAGTTAAGTCCAGTTGCAGACAACTCTGGGGTTGCAGCGCTCATCTCGCTTTACAGACTGAGGGAGCCAGCGTTTGTCCGCAGACAGTTTTTCCAGGTCATGTGTCCAGCATGACTAAGCCGCTTCTGGCGCAACGGAACACTGAAACCAGAGCAGTGCACGGCAATGCCATTTACCTTCCCACTGGAGCGGTACCTATTTATCTACTTGCACTTTGATGTGCTTTCAAACTGCTAGGATGGCAGGAGCTGGGACCAAGCAATGGGAGCTCACCCCATGGCAGGGATTTGAACAGCTGACCTTCTGATTGATGCAGGGGCTGGTTTTGCTCTCTCGTTTTTCTTGAAGCTTTCGTGCGGTGAAAATCATGTCCACTGCCCCCCTAGAAGGCCTAAAACCATTTTGGGATTCAGGAAGGGTCGCCTTGGGTATTGTTAAGAGATAGTTTGCCAAGATCCTTGCAAGAATTTTGCCAGCCACAGCTAATAAAGAGATGCCTCGATAGTTCTGCAATCCATTCTGTCACCTTTTTTTAAAAAAAGAGACTGATAATTTTGGCATCCCTAAATTCTGCTGGCATCTCCCCTCTCTCCCAGATTTTTTCGATGGCACCCAAGACTGCAGAACCTACGTGTAGTTCCCAGGCAGTCTCCCCACATCCATGCACTGACCACACCCTGATTTGGGTATCCTTAGCTAGGCGGTGGCCTCTTGCAGCTTCATACCAGGGGTTAGGAAATCTTCTTAGCCCATGGGAACCCTCCAGGGGTTGCCTGCCGCTGTTGGGTGGGGCCAGAGGCAAAGGTGGCCAGAGTAGCACATGTAAATTTTATCTCTGTATGTTATGTTACTTTACACATACATGCACACACACACACCAACACACCCCTCTCTAACCTCCACACAAACAACATTATTGGAGTTCAAGGGCATATTCCAGCCAAGGAGAACTAAAGAGAAAAAGGAAGCTTCCAGGACACTGGCACTTTCTTTTCTTCCCATGTCTGGAATGATTTTAATCCTTCCAGCTTTCTCCCACACGCCTATCAGATAAGCTTTGCCTTGGGAAATGATGGGCTGCACCTGGTCCTCACTTCTTCTTCTTCTTCTTCCTATTCACCTGAGTGCACCAGCTCCAAATCTCTCCCTCTCCTAAGTGTGCTGAAATACATAGACCGAGCAAAAGAGCTCTCGATAAGCAGACATGCGCAGTGGTGCGAGGGGTTAAAACGAGACACCCAGAGCCCTCGCTGGCCACGAAAGCATTTAAGGCAACACATCCCATGTCAAACGATTTCGTTTCCAGCTCCAGCTTTAATTATAAGATGTCATGTAGAATGATGACATAGAGTTATAATAGGCACATATAGCACACTAATCTGATATTATATCTTGGCTTTCAACAATAGGCGCAGTGAACCAGCCTAAGCTGCTAACTCGTTCTGGACGCATCTGCAAACTCCACCTAGATACTTATCAGTCTCTTTAATTAAGTGGAGGGAAACATCTCGAGGCCATGCCCATAAAGCCAGACTCCGGTGAGAGCAGAGTCGCTGCGAGCCGCCAGTAACTTCTGACGCCCACAGAGTGGGGACAGTTTCTGAGCTTGGTCCTCAGCCCCAAGGCATGGGGGGGGGGCACCATGTGTGGTTTTGAAGTGAAAGCAAGTCAAAAGCAAGTCAAAAGTGCATGGAAAGAAAGGAGGATGCACCAACATGGATTTCAGAAGGGGCAGAAAAGCACCTGGAAAGTTAGGGGGAAATCCATCATCCAGAAGTCATCGTACTACTTTATTCTTCCTTTGGCAGAGCACACCTGGAATACTGTGTCCAGTTCTGGGCTCCATAATTTAAGAAGGATGTTGACAAGCTGGAACGTGTGCAGAGGAAGGCAACCAAGATGATCAAAGGTCTGGAAATCGATGCTTTAGCTGAGATTCCTGCAGGGGGCTGGATTAGATGACCCTCAGGATTCCTTCCAACTCTACAATTCTATGATTATATAATTCTGTGATTCCAGTTATTCCTGGAAGGTGTGTCTCCACCCCATTGCTCAGCCCAGACACTGAGGTCCAGCTCCGAGGGCCTTCTGGCAGTTCCCTCACTGCAAGAAGTGAGATTACAGAGAACCAAGCAGAGGGCCTTCTTAGTAGTAGTGCCCACCCTGTGTAACACCATCCCTCCAAATGTCAAGGAAACTCTCTGACGTTTAGAAGACATCTGAAGGCAGCCCTGTTTAGGGAAATTTTTAATGTTTGATGTTTTATCAGCCTGATAGGCCGCGTATAAATAAATTATTATTATTATTATCATTGATTATTTTCCATAAACTGCTTACAGGTTCTACTTATAATCCAGGGGTATATACATTTTGTGACATAAGTAAAATAAACTCGGTGCATTCGTGCTAGGGCAGTTAAGAGGAATCCTCATCCTAAATCTGATCCTATGCCCCTTATCAGAGCCTTTTTCATCCCAAGGGCCACATTCCCTCATACACAACCTTCCAGGGGCAACATACCGGTGTTGGTTGGCCCTTGATACAAATGCCAGCAGAGCAAGGGACATGATCCTTACCTTTGCACCATAGACTACATTCCACCTGGTCACAAGTCTGATCTTTCTACCCACCCACATACCTCTCCATTCTCCTTCCAGGCAAGCAAGAGGCATTATCTCATTTTACAAGCAGTCAGTGATCACTGGAATGGGGCAGTGGAGCTTGCCTGATTTCCCATCGCCGGCTTCAGTGTGGTGCACCAGGAGGGACTGCGGGAGGGTTGAGGGGGTGATGAGGTCAGTGTGGTGCAAACGCAGTGGCAGAGCCAATCAGGAACTGTTTGTGCTGCACTGACCTCAGCATCACCTTCTGCTCTCCCGCCAAGTATCCCGCAGTGATGCAGGTGACAGGCGAAGAAAGCATCACCGGACCACCAAACACTTCTGTTTATGAGCACATTCCAAGCCAAAGAAAAGGATTCAAGGAGGGTGTGGCCTGTGAGAGGGGGTGTAGCCTGTAGAGAGTCCCGAGGACCAAGTACAGAGGCCTGGGGGTCTGCATTTGGCTTCTGAGCCAGGGGTTCTCCACCCCTAATATTCACAGAGGGGAAGCTAATGTTTCCCAACTCCAGTTTCTGGCATCCTTGGCTATCGAAATGAGGGTCAAACTACACATTGTGCACAGTTATGTTTACTATTATTGTTGTTAGTAATAATATTTGCATTCTTTCTCTCTCCCTCTGTGTGCAAATTTTCTGTGGGGAAGGTCACAGTCTGGAGAGGGCAGGGGAAAAGATTTATCTGATAAACTTCCCCTTGCAATCCAAATAACAATAAGCATAGCACATATAGTGGAATCCAAAGGCTGTAAGACTGGTGAGCCCGTGTGGTGTTGTGTTGAGAAGGATGGATGGGGACTGAAGATGCAGGTTCAAATCCCTAGGGGTAAAGGGACCCCTGAACCGAAGGTCCAGTCGTGGCCGACTCTGGGGTTGTGGCACTCATCTCACTTTATTGGCCGAGGGAGCCGGCGTACAGTGACTAAGCTGCTTCTGGCGAACCAGAGCAGTGCATGGAAACTCTGTTTACCTTCCTGCGGGAGCGGTACCTATTTATCTACTTGCACTTCGTGCTTTTGAACTGCTAGGTTGGCAAGAGCAGGGACCGAGCAATGAGAGCTTACCCCGTCACGGGGATTCAAACCGCCGACCTTCTGATCGGCAAGCCCTAGGCTCTGTGGTTTAACCCACAGCGCCACCCTACTCAGCCACATATTAGGGAATGTTATTCTGGGTGACCTGAGCTCAGCCACTATCTATTGACCCGACCTACCTCACAGGGTTCACAGTGAGTAAATAACAATTTGCAACAGTTACATCCAATGCTTGGAAGCTGATTTGGTGTAGTATATTTCCCAGATGGAATCTGATCATTGGGCACGTAGTCTGGGAATGGGCTTCATGAGTATTGGTCAGATTCAAGCACTATGGCCTAGAGGAATCAGGGGGAAGCTTGCTCCCTGGTTTTCTCCACACAGGTGGGGCAGATAGGAAAGAGGCATTGTCCAGTTTGACCCATAAATGGTCATTTGTGGGTCTCTTTGGGCTGGTCAACACATGCTGTTCATCATGACTACAACATCAAGTGACGATCAGCTGGCATGAATGAGCCATCACAGACTTAGTGCCGTTAATCACCACATACAGCCCTGCAGATGCAACGCTTTTCAAAGGAGTCATGATGCCATGCATTTAGGGCCAAACTGCACATTACATGGAAAACTTGTGATTGAATTTCAAACCTTCCTTAAACAAAACAGAGAAATACTGCAGCGGATGAGGGTGCAACTGCAAATCTGATCACAGCAGGAGAAGGGTTGTTTAATTCTTCGCATATGTGTCATTTCCTTCCAGCTGCTGTTTGTACCACTGGAGGAGGGGAGAGAGGCTCCACAGCTGCATTTCATTGCAGCTGAAAAATAATAATAATTAACGGGTCCAATCCTGGTTCTTCCACATTCATGCGTAGTTTGATCCTCAGCTGCCTGTCATCAAGCGTACAAGACTCAAGTGTTGAGAAATCAAGTAGCCTGCTCTGTGTTTTTTAAAAATTATATTCATTATTACATATATATCTCAAGGAGATCAAGGTGGGACCCTCCCCATTTTATCCTCACAACAACCCTGTGAGGTAGGTTAGGCTGAAAGACAGGGACTGGCCCAGGGTCACCCAGCGAGCTTCAGAGCTGAGTGGGGATTTGAACCCAGATCTCCCAGGAGACAGGTTCCACAGTTCAACACAAACCACTCTGGCTCTCTCTCTAGATGTGTGAATTGACCCGCCTCTGATGATTGCAATATCAAGTGACAACAGGCATATGTGAACAGGCAATCTCTGATCTAACACACACCAAAGTTGAAACTGTCACCCATTTTGCATTGCCTCAATTGCAATATTTTTAGTTGAGTTAGCTTTCTGACGCTGGGTCTGTTCTGGATGAAAGCAAATGGATGATACACTGGCTGGGAAAGAGGGTCAACAACCTTGTTTTGCATGTTTGTTTTGTAATCGCGAGACCTATAAAAATACAATGGAGCAAAAGTGTCTTATTGCCACAGTTTTCAGTGAAATCACTTCACAAATGACAATAATGAAGTGTTGAGCCTTCAAGTGAAGGGCATGCATGTTTGAGCCAATTCCAGGTGTTGGTTTTTATGTGTGAGTGAGCAATCGCGAATCGAGCTATCACAAATATTGCACCACAGACAGGAGATTTCATGCCTCCTTTCCACGCCTTCATTGCGATACTCAATTCATAGAATCAAATGGTGCACAATGCAATGATGCACGTGCATTAGTGAATCAGGAGCAAGATATTGCCTTATTTCCCACAGCTCAGCCTTACTGATAAACTTTGACAAGGGAGGTAGGCCCCTCTTGCTTGTACTGCTAAACCTGTACAGTGCGCCTTGTCACACTGCAGGCATTGGGAACCTTTGGCCCTCCAGATGTTGCTGAACTGCAACTCCCATCATCCCTGACCATGGCCCATGCTTGCTGGGGCAGATGGGAATTGTAGTCCAACAACATCTGGAGTGCCATACGGGCACATTTTTGACATGCTGTACGTTTGTAGCAGCAAATGCAGTGGGGTGCAGCTGCAGAGCTGCTAAGGCGCGTTGAATTTTTCAACTTTTCAAACTCCCCAAGTGAGGGGTGCTAAAAATTTGTAACGTGACTTGGGAGTTTGAAAGATGTTATGGTTAAATTAATATAATTTTGTTCTTCTTGGTAAGCAAAATGTGTGTAAAATTGCGCAGAAATCATTAAAAATGATTGCCAAGTACTTGCAGTTATTATTATTACAGGGCGAGTCTTTTAAAAGAGGCCCCGTGGAACACGTGTACTTTGTATCCACAGGGCCTCTTTTAAAGGACTCACCCTGTATTATTAATATTACTATTAGTAGTATTAAGCATTGCAGGCAAACCCATTTGCATGGGGATTGCATTCTGGGTCATTGCACATTTGAGTAAAATCAGGTGAAATCGGAAACCCATTGAAAAAGCCTGCAAACACTCTGTTCCGCCCAGCCCCTGTTCTGCCCTTTTAGTGACATTTCAGTGATGTCTTTACGAAGTTTCCGAGTCGCTTTCGGATTCGGCGCATGTGCACGATTGCACAGATATCAGCTGCACCTAAAACAGGAGTTGCCTGCACCTGACGTTTTCAGAAGATGCAATTATTATTATTATTGCTTTTCCGAAAGCCGCTTATGCGCTGCTTCATCAAACATAGACTTAAGCTGCCCAGTCTCAAAAAATAATAGCAGATTTGAATTCATCATCCCAAAAACCATATTTTTAAGACCCTTGCTGAAGAAATGTGCAAGAATTAAGCTTCGTCCCCTACATTGACACTCCCTAGCAGATCTGCTCTCTTGACACTGGTGTTGCTGCTATTTTCCTGCATGGGGCAGGGTGGCAGTGGGGTCATGCCATGGGGCTGCACTGGTGGGAATGCTGCATTGACAACAGCAGTCTTTCTGGTGCAACTGGAGACCCCCACCCAAGCCCTGTCCAGGTCAGCAGCAATGGTGCCAGTATCAGACAGACAGCAGCTTTGCCTCCCACATGCATAGCTACTGGTTCTTCCAGTTTCTGCTTGTGCGGTTCTGTACACTGGGTGCCATAGGTCAAAAGGTTGCTTGGAGAGGGAGTTTTCTGCTTTAATTCGGAAGATTAGACTGGATGACTTTTGGGTCTTTGGTGGCTCCAAATGCTGATGGGTCCAAAACATCTGGAAAGCATCAGGATGGGAAAGTATGCACGCCCTAGAGATTTGCAATCCTAGAGCTTGCTTTTGGTGAGAACCCAGCTTTGAGCTGCCTGATGTGCAAAGAAGGTCAACTAGTCTGCACAACGTCCACAACGAGGAACCAAGTGTGTGTGGGCAGATCACAGGGCTGCCAACTCACAAGTCTGTCATTACCCTTGTGCTATAGGTGGGTGTTTTCTGCGGAAAAGCTCGTGAGCTGATGGTTTGTTTGTTTAAAAGAAGAAAAATCAGGAAGGGAAAGAAGTGACGTTAGCCCCCAAAATACTGCCATAGTTCTAGGGTACCAGGGTTAATGCTAGAAATTAATAAATGGCAGCATTTAGATCCCCTTCATGGATCACTGCCTTGCCGTTGCGAAAGGGCTTGAATAACTCAGAGAAGCTATGAGCTATGCCGTGCAAGGCCACCCAAGATGGACAGGTCATAGTGGAGAGTTTTGACCAAACGTGATCCACCTGGAGCAGGAACCGGCAAGCCACTCCAGTATCCCTGCCAAGCAGTGGCGTAGCGTGGGGAGTGCAGGGGGGCCAGCTGCACCGGGAGCAACATCTGGGGGTTAGGGTTAGGGGGCGCAAATCCACAGGTTAGGGGGCGCAAATTACTTGCCTTGCCCCGGGTGCTGACAACCCACTGCTGCCAAGAAAACTCCATGGACAAAGACAACAAGCATATAAAAGTTATGACGCTGGAAGATGAGGTCAGAAGGCGTCCAACATGCTACTGAGGAAGAGCGGAGGACAAGTACTAGTAGATTCAGAGCTGATGAAGCGGCTGGGCCAAGGCCGAAAGGTCGCTCAGTTGCGGATATGTCTGGAAGCGAAAGGAAAGTCCAATGCTGTAAAGAAAAATATTGCATAGAAACCTGGAATGTAAGAACCATGAACCTGGGTAAGAAATGCCTGGGTTAGCTTATGCAAACCAGCCTGGCCAGGCTTGCTAAGTGCAGAGCTGTAGAAAAACAATGGGGAACCAAGTACAGTAGTACCTCGGGTTAAGAACTTAATTCGTTCTGGAGGTCTGTTCTTAACCTGAAACTGTTCTTAACCTGCGGTATCACTTTAGCTAATGGGGCCTCCTGCTGCTGCCGCGCCGCTGGAGCACAATTTCTGTTCTCATCCTGAAGCAAAGTTCTTAACCCGAGGTACTATTTCTAGTTTAGCGTAGTCTGTAACCTGAAGCGTCTGTAACCTGAGGTACCACTGTACTGGGTCATTGAGGGCCATTGGCAATGCAAAAAGCTATCCCCCCCTTTCAAGGAGTAGACAGAGACAGGAGATTTGGGAGGTTGCCAAGGTAACAAGAGGGGTGTGTGATGTCACAGGAAAACGTGTCCTTTTTTAAATCTAGGAACAAGGAGGAGGAAGTAGGCAGAACTCCATGCAGCGCTGGCTGAAGGAGACTGCACTGAGAGACCAGGTACCATGACTGACTGCTGCCTTTTGGTGACTCTTCTCACAGCAAGTGTTTTAGCGGCTTCTTGCAGCCTGATCCTATGCACATTTACTCAGATGTGTGACATGAAACTCAATAGGGCTGACTTCCAAGTAAATGTGCACAGGATTGCAGCTATACAGGCCAATCTAGAGTTTGGAAGGTGCAGATAAACCCACAGAAATGTCACTAGTCTTGACAACTTTCCTGTTTAAATTATAGTAGTTATTTCAAAATATGCATCCACCCCTATAAATGAGCATATGCATTTTTATGTAAATCTGCACTTTGTTTTTTGGGGGTATGTGTGCAATGTATTTCCTCTTTTTCTGGCAGTGCATACGTCCATCCTAAGAAAAGATCAGAATGAGACTACAGTGGTACCTCAGGTTAAGTACTTAATTCGTTCCAGAGGTCCGTTCTTAACTTGAAACTGTTCTTAACCTGAAGCACCACTTTAGCAGAGTCTGTAACCTGAAGCGTCTGTAACCTGAAGCGTATGTAACCCGAGGTACCACTGTATTGGTTTCAGGAACTGCTGAGAATGTATAACCGCCTCCGCTTGTAAATTTGAAGTTGTTGTTTTCAAACATTTGCTTTTAGTAACCAAAGGTTGACAACACATCTAGTGGTGATATCAGTTAAATGATTGTTGCTGCTGCTTTCTCTCCCCGCCCCCCCCCCTTGATTCTCTCTCGGCTCCAAATGCTCTTTCATTGCCCTTTGGACACATCTAATTAGTTCTGTTAAGTAAGACCTCCTTAATCATGTAGCAGCAACTCCTTGTTACATGGTGGCAGGTAAATGCTGGCTGATGACAGACTGGTAGATAAAACGGTGTCAAGGTTTGATGCGTTTAATAATTTAGCTACAAGTACAATCCACCTGGCGTGAGTTTATTTCCACAATGCAAATGAAATTAGAGCAAAAGCTTGCATTTCAATTTCAATTTTAATTGCAACACAAAAACAAATTACCCATCTAGGTTGCAATCCAAAGCCGCTTTGAAATCCTAAACGTGGCCCACCGACCATCTGTGTGTCCTGCCAAGTGCTCAACAAGCCCCTTGTTTTTGCAGAGATATACTTTCTGGTAGGCTACCATACACAGCTGATACGGAAAATAATGTTTATTTTTGCATACTTCCACTTTATCTATATTTGAAATGTTTTCTCTTGCTTTTTCTTATTGCATAGTCTTTAATCAGATCCTCAGATCTTACATAACACATCTGCTTCTATACTTAGAGCAGAGGTAAGGCATGCAGCCAGCCTTGTCGCATAGTTGTTCTGTTGGGGTTTTTAACACACTTCAACTGAAAAAATGAAAGCTCATCTGAGCCATTTGGGGGTTTTTTTATTCACTTATGATTTTCAATTTTATAAATTTCAATAATTTTACAACCATTTTAACATTTCGAAACTCGACTTCCTTTCCCCTCTTTCTGCGGTGACTTAAATTTATTTATTTTATATTTTCTGCATATTCCAAATTAACTTAACTTACTCATTTATTTATCTACTGTAGATATATACTCTTATTATCCTGCCAATGTTCTTATCTGTTTACAGGTTATCTGAAAATATTCAACAAACCATTTCCATTCTTTTATTAAAAAGTTTCTTATTTTGATTTCTTATTTTTCCGGCAAGTTTCACCATTTCTTCATATTCCATAGGTTTTTGTATCCATTCTTATTTTGCTGGGACTTCTTCTTGTTTCCTTTTTGGGCAAGTAACATTCTTGCCGCTGTAGTCACATACATGAATAAATTTCTTTATAGTTTGGGAAGTTCTGTCCCTATAATTCCCAAAAGGAAAGCTTCTGGGTTTGTTTGTTTTTTACAAACATTATTTTAAACATCTTTTTCAATTCATCATATATCATTTCCCAGTAAGCTTTAACCTTACTACAAGACCACCTCATATGATAAAAAGTACCTTCTTTCTTTTTACATTTCCAACACTTATTTGATCTCAGCTGAGCTTTTTGTGGCCATTAATGTTAAAAATCCACCTATGGAAAACGTCTGTGAGGGGTAAACAAAGAGGATTAATTGGAGGAAGTTGTGTTTTAAACGTGTGTGTGCAGTCCTAATTCAAAAATCAAGGTTGAATAGGCAATTCAAGTTTAACAGACAACTTGCTTCCATTGAGTATTATTTGGTAAAAGGTAAAGGCACCCCTGGCCATTAGGTCCAGTCGTGGCTGACTCTGGGGTTGCGGCACTCATCTCGCTTTATTGGCCGAGGGAGCTGATGTACAGCTTCCGGGTCATGTGGCCAGCATGACTAAACCACTTCTGGTGAACCAGAGCAGCGCATGGAAACACCATTTACCTTCCCGCCGGAGCGGTACCTATTTATCTACTTGCACTTTGACATGCTTTCAAACTGCTAGGTTGGCAGGAGCAGGGAACGAGGAATGGGAGCTCACCCTGTCGCGGGGATTCGAACCTCTGACCTTCTGATCAGCAAGTCCTAGGCGATAGGTTTTAATCTCCAGAGGTCACAGTTTTTATCTGTGATATGTTGAGGGATCTGGGTGCTTACTTCTCCCACCAAAACCAACAGGAAGCAGAAGTGCTAGGCTGAAGTTGTTTGGAACCCGCATTTTCACATGCATTTGGCTAAAAGACAGACAACCAGGAATTCTAACTGAAGCCCAAGCCAAAAACATACCATCCCCTTGTGCTGACTTGTGGAATGAATAGCAGCTAGCATCATTTATATTGCTAAAATAAGCCATCGCTTGTAGTACTAAATATAAACCTGGCGCAAAAATTGACGCTGGGAATGTCTGGCATGCAAACTGTTTCAGGCGAGGGGAAACAACAAGCAAACATCTGAACACAAAGCAAGTTTTCTGGATGAGTTCAGGCCAAACACATTGCCTCAAACCCCTTCTTAATCTCACCGTTTCCCCATTTGCTTTTCTGATGAAAGGAAAAGCCACAAAATGAAGAACAACAGCAGACCCAATTACTCCGGAAGAGATGGCCAGTTTCACCCATTGCAACATCAACCTCGCTCCAAGTTAGTACTCCTCTAGCTAAAAGTAGAACCAATTTGAGCTAATTTTGATGTCTGAACATCCTTGCCCCTTGATGGATGTGAAATAGTATGCTTGATATGCCTTAGGCAGCTTCATATGACATGACTGGGGAACCTGCTACTATAGCCCCATGGAGGCATTGCAAAATTGTAAGCACTGAGTGCGCTTCTCCCTCCCTGGAACTTGCTGCATTGAGCAGCAAGATCTAAAAGGGGCTTATGAAGATAAGGTGAGCCCGCTGGATCAGGCCAATGTCCCGTCTAGTCTAGCATCCTGTTCTCACAATGTCCAATCAGATGCCCGTGAGAAGCCTGGAAGCTGGATGTGAACACAACAGTACTCTGCCCACCTGCAGTTCCCAGCAATCGTTCGTGCTCTCTTTGACTGTGGAGGTAGAACATAGTCATTGTGCCATATTCTAGCCCCTTTATGGAATTTCTGGCCAAACCAGCAAGAATATTACTGGCACAAAAATGGAAGCAAGAAGAACTACCGCCGAAAGAAGAATGGAGGATGAAGTTGATGGACTATGGAGAATTAGATAAATTAACAGGAAGGATTCGAAACCTGCGGGATCAGAGATTCTTAGAAGACTGGAGTAAATATATGAACTATTTGAAAAGTAATTGTGATGAACAGATTACGCTAGTAGGATTGCAAGAAGTTTTGTAAGATGGGTTATTGGAAACATTGCAAGAAAGACTATGAAGAGAATTATTAGTTAAGGACAATTAAATGTAAAATAGAAATTAAGAAATGCAGAATAAGTGATCAAGAACAGAAAATCATCAGAGGTGTTGAGGGAAGTCTAAAATAATGTATAAGATGAGAAGTTATGTTGTATGACTATTGGAACTGATATGTTAAAAAATCAATAAAAATGTATATATAAAAAAGGAAATTCTGGTAGCTGTTGATAGACTTCTCCTCTGTGAAGGACCCAAGCACAAAAGCTTTCTCTCAACCCACAGTTTCTAGAAACTAAAAAAAATCCTTCCAGTAGCACCTTAAAGACCAACTAAGTTAGTTCTTGGTATGAGCTTTCGTGTGCATGCACACTTCTTCAGATACACTGAAACAGAAGTTGCCAGATCCTTCTAAATAGTGAGAAGGTGGGGAGGGGTATTACTCAGAAGGGTGGTGGGAATGGGAGATTGGCATATAGCTGAGATGAGCCTGTTGACGACTCTTAACGACTGTAATAGGTCTTACAGGAGAAGGCAAGGGGTGAGAAGGTGAGAAATGGCTTAGTCATGTATAATGAGATAAGAATCCAATGTCTCTGTTCAGACCAGGTCTCTCCATGGTTTTAAGTTTGGTAATGAGTTGTTTCTAGAAACTAGTTAACTTGTGCGCACATTCACCTGAACAGACTCACAAGGCTCCCCACAATCAGGAACCCAAATTGAATAGAATCATAGAATCTGAAAGCTGGAAGGGACCCCGGGGGTCATCTGGTCCAGCCCCCTGCAGTGCAGGGGTCTCAGCTAAAGCATCCATGACAGATGGTCATCCAACCTCTACTTAAAAACCTCCAAGGAAGGAGAGTCCACGACCTCCAGACTCTACTCTGGGGGCGTCAAGCCTGGGGGCATCATGACTTGCCCGAGGGGTGTGGCTATGCATGCTATGAAGTGAGCATCTTCACTTCAGGATTTGCAGTTGCACCATTGCCAGTAAATGCAGTCTCTAGCCAGCCACAGCCCACACCAAATAGCTCATGTGTGGGAGCTATTACAATTTTTGAAGGCAGAGTCAGTTGGGACTAATTTAATGCAACAACCACCTTTCCCAGTACTGTTTACACTGACGGAGGCTCACTAAGGATTCATGCAGATAGAGGCTATGTTTGTTGGTCTCAAGGTGGGAGATCATTCTGCTGTGGGAGATTTTCTGCTGTAGGAGATTTTCTCACCAAATTTAATCTGCTTTTAGGTCTAAAGCTCTACAGGGACTGGGTGGTGCTGTGAATAACGTGTGAAGTTCAAAAACTGACTCTTATTACCCAAATATAAGATGTAAGTGGATTATTCATTTCAGTGTTGTTAACAGATATACTGGCAGGCATATTTCTTTCTTTTATAAAATAGACTCGAACCACAACTCTGTTACAGCACTAAAGGGGTAATGCTTTCAAACCACAGGGTTTTTAGTGCTATCACACCTCTTGAAAGCACTTCACAAACATTAACTAATAAAATTCTCATATATCTCTGAGGGAAATCTTCATTGTACAATAAACAAACAATCAGGAAAAGTGAACTTAATCCCGTTTGAAGCTGAGGAAATTTGATTGAAATTTTGGGCGGAGGTTTGGTCGTTTCATTGTCATCTTTTATCTGAGATGCCTCACTCAGCCTTAATCTTCCCCATCTAAACCACATTATTAACAAACAAAATAATTTTTTTGAAGAAGACCAGGTCTTGGCAGGAAATAGCATGTCCTATCTTGTCTTGACAACATTCGCCAGAAAAATAATTGTGGTTGGTTCAGTTAAGGAGAGGGGATGAGGGAGGGGGAAGCTCAAACAGGTTTTTGTAGAAAAACTGTTTGTTTGCTCTTTACCGGAATGATAAATTTAATGGTGGTAGAGATCCTTCTGATTGTGCATGAGTTTATATGCATATCCGGGCCCTATCCATGCTACAAAACTCCAGCAGGCCTGCAGGCAAAGGTTTGACGGGCAAATGCCAACACACGCAACCTCTGCCAATCGTCAGATCGTGGGAGAATCTTTCAATTCTCCCCCGTGTAAAAAACTGTGCAATGAACAAAAGCAGCACATGATGAGGAAGGAGCCCACTCAATGCTGTGGTGGTTTTATATTTGCAGTGTAGGACAGGGGATAGCCGCATTTCCTAGGCCCAGTCAGGGTTCTTCCTCATAAGGAGACCTCAAAGCTGCACCAGGGTACATCTGTACTATTCCGCTCCAACATCCATGGAGTGCCTGGACATCAGGGGAATGTGGCAGCGGTGGCAGGTGTACACTTGGTGGCAGGTCTGGATGGCATGACCCTGCAACCATGCATTCCTTCGGCACATGGAGGGTGTTGTGTATTCAGGGGTCAGTGTTTGCCTGAGCTTCAGTCTGGACTAAGGATTCTGAGCCCCTGTGTTCCAATTTGATACATGAACCCAATCACAGAACATCTCAGGATTTGGGCCTCTGCCATTGGCCCTTTCTTTACAGCAATGGACTTTCCTTTCGCTTCCAGGCATATCCGCAACTGAGTGACCTTTCAGCTTTGGCCCAGCCACTTCATCAGCTCTGCATCTACTTGTACTTGTCCTCCGCTCTTCCTCAGTAGCATGTTGGACACCTTCCGACCTGAGGGGCTCATCTTCCAGCATCATAACTTTTATATGCCTGTTGTCTTTGTCCAAGGAGTTTTCTTGGCAGGGATACTGGAGTGGCTTGCCGGTTCCTGCTCCAGGTCGCCACGGCAAGGCAGTGATCCATGAAAGGGATATATAGTTAAAGCTATGGTTTTCCCAGTAGTGATGTATGGAAGTGAGAGCTGGACCATAAAGAAGGCTGATCGCCGAAGAATTGATGCTTTTGAATTATGGTGCTGGAGGAGACTCTTGAGAGTCCCATGGACTGCAAGAAGATCAAACCTATCCATTCTGAAGGAAATCAGCCCTGAGTGCTCACTGGAAGAAGCTGATGCTCCAATACTTTGGCCACCTCATGAGAAGAGAAGACTCCCTGGAAAAGACCCTGATGTTGGGAAAGATAGAGAGCACAAGAAGAAGGAAACGACAGAGGACGAGATGGTTGGATAGTGTTCTCGAAGCTACCAGCATGAGTTTGACCAAACTGCGGGAGGCAGTGGAAGATAGGAGTGCCTGGCGTGCTCTGGTCCATTGGGTCATGAAGAGTCGGAAACGACTAGACGACTAAACAACAACAACAACATTGGCCCTTAAACTCTGAGTCATAATTCACCCACCTACACTTTAGAGGGGTTTATGGGAACCCCCACTATGGAAAGCTAGAAGGAGGGAGGGAGGTGGTGTGGAGTTCATAGCCTCCAAGTGTCCCGATTTTCCAGGTGAAGTCCTAGAATTCTGAAAGGTATCCCGGCTTTGATCCCAGAATGCCCCCATTTCCCCTGCCAGTGCTGCCACTGCCCAGCTCAGGGAGGAGGATGAGCTGGCGCTTGTCCCGACCAATGGTGGCGGTGGTGAAGGAGCATCCTGTTGCCTCTCCATGGCCTCTCCAGGGCCACTGCTGTTGGCCTCCTCCCTTGAGCAGCTTGTAGCAGATGCTGGAGAGCAGGCAAGGAGGAAGAGAGGTTGCTGGTGCTGAGGCCCAGCCCTGCGTGACATGCCATCTCTGAGGGGCAGGCAGAGGGCAGGACCACCCTGGTCACGAAGAAAGGGAAGGAGGAGAGGATCGCAAAGAGTAAAAATTTGTGCGTCTGCATCTCATCTCGCCCAAAAAATGTATTTATTGCTGCGTGTTTTTCTTTTTTGTCAATCCACCAAATAATAAAATAGAATAGAATCAGGATACAGGGGTTTTCTCAGCATGGCGGAAGGAATGTTGTGCTGTGTCCCGTTGGTGAAGTGGCGACGGCATGTTTTCTGATAGGAAATGCTCTGCGGTGGGTGGGGGACAATGGCAAGAAAATAGGGTCAGCTGGACACAAGTGAGAAATGCCCCTGTTTTCACCTGAGGAATGTTGGAGGGTATGGAAAGCTTCCTGGAAAAATGCACAGCTAGCAATGAGGAACAACCCACACTGCAAAACATGGTTCCAGAGCCCACTTGGGAATATTACAGTGACCAGGTGGACTGCGCTCTGAGTAAGACCATTGTGGGAGAGAAGGAGCCTCATTATGGCCCTACATTCCAGCCAAGCTGAGGGTCTTCTTGCAATTGCCCCTGTCCTCCAGATCCATCCTGGTGGGGTATGAGGTCCCACCTGCAGTCTGCAGGGCTATAGCTGTTTCCCCTGCCAAATAAGGGTTCTCCTGCCTCACCCGGCCACTTGCATTACCTTAAAACGCTTTTCTAGATGCATTTCGCATTCCTGTGGCTCTGTGAAACATGGCGTACTCCCAAATGCTCTGGGAAGATTGTGTGGGTCAGACTGACCTGGTCTATAATCATTAACTATTTCTGTCAACAGATAAGAAGTTGAATACTTAGAAAAGAGATGAGCGTACTGGGGAAAAGGTTGGCCATTTACTCTCTGTTTGCCCTGTGCCTTGCACTATGAGCCCAGATGTGCCGGGCAGAGTCTCTGAAATCAAGTCTCATAGCAACTATCAGGGTGAAGAGCGCCTCATCGTTTGAATCGCCACCATTCAAGTGCACTTCTTAGAGCTTAGTAGGTAAATGCAAAAATAAATAAATACATGACTCTTTATAAAATATACAGCTAACAAGGTTGGGGACCTAGGAATCCGCCTTGTAGCAAATCAGACAACTGGTCTATCTAGATCAGCACGGACTCATAGTGGCTCTCTGGGGCTTCAGATAAGGGTCTCTCCCACCTCTTCCTGAACCTGGGATCTTCTTCATGCAAAGCATAAGCTGTGCCACCGAGCTACAGTCCTTCCACTTGATTAAAGGTAAAGGCACCCCTGACCATTAGGTCCAGTTGTGACCGACTCTGGGGTTGCGGTGCTCATCTCACCGCGGGAGCCAGCGTACAGCTTTCGGGTCACATGGCCAGCATGACTAAGCCACTTCTGGTGAACCAGAGCAGTGCACGGAAACACTGTTTACCTTCCCACCGGAGCGGTACCTATCTATCTGCTTGCACTTTTGAGGTGCTTTCGAACTGCTAGGTTGGCAGGAGCAGGGACCGAGCAATGGGAGCTCACCCCGTCGCGGGGATTCGAACTGCTGACCTTCTGATCGGCAAGTCCTAGGCTCTGTAGTTTAACCCACAGCACCACACCCCCCCTATATTATTTAGTTATTTGATTTATTGATTTATTCATTGGGAGGAGCTGCTTTCTTTTCGGGTGAAATCGGCCCCCATCTTCCAGGACCAAAAAAACAAATAAATTTAAAAATGTCTTTTGTGGTTTTGCAGATATGAGATGGTTAGTACACTCCACGGAAGCTGAGCAATGGCCACGATTGCAAAACACAAGGAGCGTTTTTTAAAAATGTGGTGCGGGCTCGTCACTGCGCAATACGGGGTCAACGGGAGTGGCTTTCGGATTTCACGGCAAGTGTGTGTGTCTGCCTGGAAGTGGGAGACATTTCCAACAATCCTTAAAGTGTTAGGTGGTCTCCCTGTGAAGGAACAAAGAAGTGGAACCTTTCTGGAATTTTTCGAAGTGACACTTTTTTGGAAAGCTATGCACATTTTGCCTGATGTACTTCCTCTGGACTCCTTCCTAGATTTTGTGTATGTCTGACTAAGCAGTTGGCGTTTTTTACCAGGAGCAGATGATGTAGGCACTTACTTGACCTCTCAATGGCTGAACCACTGCTGCTTACTGGAAGGGAGAATGGGAGAGGCAAGGCGGCAGGAGGGGTGGAGCCAATATGGCACCCTTGTTGTTGCATTTGCACAGCGACAACTTCCCTGCTCCCTCAAACCCCCTCCTCTTTCTCAACCACCACCCTGTCCATTCCTTTTTTTTTTTTACTGCACTAACTATTGAAGCCATGCTTCATTCAATAGTGACATAAAAACATCAAAAGGGTCTTCTGGGATCAGACTGAAGATCCTTTCTTCCATTCACAGAAGCTAGCCAGGTAGAGCTGAAGGACATTTTGCTTATCTAACACAAGAATAGCCATTGATAGGGCTCTCATTCATATATGTGGTGCCTGGTATTTTAGAGGGAAGCCAGCAAACTATTAAACGGCACTGGCTGCTGATTTGCTGTTGAGTCAGATCCAAGGTTGACTGAAGGGCTTTTTCACACTTGCCTTATTCCAGGTCTGCACTTTAAATCTCTGTGTCTGAGTCCCCTTTCCGCCACCAGAGCTTCCCCCACAAAAAACTGCTCTCTGGTGCTCAATCAGAGCAAATGTCAAATTAACCCAAATTAACATTTGCTCTGACTGAGCTCTAAAAAAGGGGTTTTCGCAGAGAAAGCTCAGGGGCAACCCCTCTCCCCAAACTTCTCAGACACAGAACTTTAATGTGCAGCCGTGTGTTTGGAAAGAGTGGGGCTAAAGCTGAGTGTGGATAAGCCCTTATAAGGCTCTGTATAAATCAGGGTCTTGCTTCTTGAAGGAGAACCTTCTTTCATATATGGTCTTTCTTGGTGGCGCCACAGCCAACAGAGATATGCTATCCAGAAATCCATTGTGAGGGTGATCTGGCTACCGTTTTATTATATATGTGTACTTTCACCTTTTATGTAACTTGTTCCATACCTGCCAAGTGTCCCGGAAAAAATGGGAAAGCCTGTGAGATCACGGCAGCCATTTTGACTGCTGTCATCTTGGGCTGCACTCTGGTCCCTACCCCCAAGCACTTTTCCAGGGCTGTGATCTTGTGCAGCATCCAAAAAAAACATGTTTTTGGCCACCATGCAGGACTGCCCCCTGAGCAAAATGCATTTTTCACTGCAAGATTGCCGCACAGGTCATGTGACTCGCCTGGAGCTTCCTGGAAGACACACATCCTGGGTTTTGACCTGAAAAAATTGGACGGTTTGTTGTTCTCGGATTGCTGTTGTAATGAGGAGTGGGCAATAAATATTTTAAACCAACAAAGAAAGGAAGCTCCAAATTTTGCCTGGCTCTGTTGATGACCTAGCAGACTCTAACAGGTTCTCCACCAGGTCCTGGCTCACTCATGGCCCACAGGCAAGGTGCCCATGTATGCATTAGCCAAACCAGGAAATGCGTCACCAAAACGGAGGATACAGATTTGCATAAAATTAGCATAGAGTAATGTATATGTAGAGGCACAGATTTAGAAATAATTGTAATAAACAGAAATATAATACATATTTCACCATAATGGGGATGAATGTGGCCATGTAACCTGTGCGTCTGGTCAGTGCTTGTTTCCTGCTGCTCCACACATGGATTAATTAAAATCCTAATTAAACTTAGGGCTGCACAAGTCCCCCGATTTAGTTTGGGGCCCGAATTGAGTCCAGGTTGTTCCAGTTCTTGAACTGTGTCTACCCTATTATTTACTATTGTACTTGGCAATACAGCTATGGAACTAATGGGTGGGAGGGCTGGTCTGTATCCTGTTCACTAGAAAGCCAAATCCCTAACAGCTTTTATGGTCAGTTGCATTGGGCAGCAGAAGCAATAGCAGGAAAGTTGTTGCCATTATAAGAGAACAAGGGAGGTATTCATGGTGAGTTCTGGCACCTCTTTTTCTAGAAAAATAGCACTGGACACCTCTATTTCCATCAGAGAAATGTTGGAGGGTATGGAATAGGATGTCCCTATTTTTATCAGAGAAATGTTGGAGTGTATGGACATTGCTGCCACATTCCTGGTCGGGGCTGGGGTGAGATGTGAGGGCTGGACAAGCATCAACGCAACGCACACTGTTGTTGCCTAAGAAGCTACCTTATAGCATGGCAGACCATCTAGGTCCGTATAGTTGACACTGACTGGTATTTCAGTCAGCGAGTCTTTTCCAGCCCTACCTGAAGATTCTGGGGGGTGGAATCTGGGACCTTCTGCTTGCAAAGTCTTTGTTCCAGCACTGAGCTACAGCCCTTCCTTACAAGCCTAGCCCAGAACAAAGATGGGAAGTGGGTGATGATGCAACCACAGCTTCTTCTGCTTCATTATTCATCCCATGACTTTGTCTGCTCTCTTCATCTCACCTGCCATAGCAGGAAATATCCCTCTCCTCCTCCCATACTTCCCTCTAAGAACTCTTGGCCACAAGATTCCAGGCAACTCCTGATTTCATGTGGAGCCAAACAGGGCAATTGCCGCCTCCACCATTATTATTGGAAGGAAGTCTGGCATGTGTCTTTGCCCAAATTTCTTAGCTTGCTTCCAAAGAAATCTGTGTTAAAGTGCCTAACCTCTTGAGCAACCGGTTGTTCAAGTTTTGCAGCAAAATTAACAAATGCTAATGTTAACCGTTTGAAATTCAAGCAATAAACATGCCACCTGCAAATGGTCTGTTTTTATTTTGTCATGTTAAAAGAGTGAAACTCAGAAACTATATTTAATGCCTTGCGACCTGCTGATTCTAGAATACGGCGAGTCTCGGCTCATTTAAAGGCAAATGTTTGAGGTGTGTGCAAACACTCGGTGGTTTGGCAGCGGTTCTTGAAGGCCCTAAAGCAGGGGTTCTGAAGCTTTCTGGGCATATTTGTGGCCATCACCACAAAAGGGCTGCTGCGGGGGTCTTAACCAGCTACAAAATGGCCGCCGTAGTCCAGGGAATTCATGCCCAGCCACAGATAGTGCAGATGGCTTTCTCCTTTCTGTTCAGACAGGCTTTTGTTCTGTTGAGATTATACGTTTTAATGGTCTTGCTATTGTTTAGACCAGTGTTTCCCAAACTTGGGTCTCCGGCTGTTTTTGGACTACAGTTCCTACCATCCCTGACTGCTGTTCCTGCTAGCTAGGGTTGATAGGAGTTGTAGTCCAAAAACAGCGGGAGACCCAAGTTTGGGAAACACTGCTTTAAACATTTATCTGCTCCTCTGCTGTGGTCTAAGCCCACTTGTTTATTGGTTTTGTTTTGGAATGTGATCGTTTGGTGTTTTGAATTATTATTATTATTATTATTATTATTATTATTATTATTATTATTATCTATGTAATTGCTAGTCACCTTGGGTCTGATTCATGGAAAGGTATAAATATTTACTGCTGGCAGGGCCCACCATCATTCTGCCCTGCCCTGCACCACCCGTGCCAGCCTGTTTAATTATCCTGCCATGCCCCAGAGCAACAGGACATTGGGTGCTCTCTGAAAAATTAAAATGGTGGCTCCAAAAAACCACCAAGCACTGACTGCAAGTGCTACTGGTGCCCACTTCTATCCCTGCCAGGTCAGTGCAAGGGGGGAGGTGGGGAGAACACTCTGCCAAGGCCTTCCTTCTCCATCCAGGAGCTGGCAACCTTGTGTGAGGAAACGCTCAAGGCCGGCTGGAAAATGCTTAAGACCAGAAGCAGCCCGAGGAGCATTACAATAATTAATGTGGGAAATAATAAAGAGAAAGCTGCTAGCTTCAAGTCGCTTCCAGCTGTATGGTTTTATAAATCAGTCGCACAGCTCTCCTCCTTTCTTTGCTCGCCACCCTTTCAATGGGAGGTGCCCTTGTCTCACACACAAGGCAAAAACCTCCATGCTGGCCACACACAGAGCCTGAGAGCCTGTTTCACAATTCAGGCTGTGTTTGACGCAACCCGCCTTCTCCTGCAGCCACTACTTCTCATGGCAGATTTCGGCAAACTTTAAGCTACACCGGCGTGCCTTTTCTGAGCTTTTCATGTGGTCATCTTGGCAGGTGGCTCAGAGCGCCCAGCTTTGTCTTCCTCCCTGTCCTCTCGCCGTTTGGGGTCTCTGGGTATACGGCCGCCTTTTGCAGCACTGCCCTTAAGGAGAAGTGGAGTGGGGCAGGGGGAGGAGACTCTGTGCTGCAGTGACTTTCAACTCGTAGCTCACCCTGTGGTTTTTACCTTGCGCTCTGCATTGGCACATAGCACTTCCTGAATGCTGAGCGCTGTTGGGAATCCGGGGAGCTCATATCTGCGTTTGAAAGAGTGCGTGCCTTAGGAGAAGATAACCAGAAGCAGAAGTGAAGCCAGAAAGAGGGTAGCCTGTAGCAATCTGCAGGGCCTTCGAGTATTAAGTTAGCGCCAGGCTTGCTCACTCCTAAAGTGTCTTGTTCCAATGGAGTGTACATGCACGGTCCTTTAAAAGCAGGAATGTATGTGCTATGCTAGTACATAATAACTTCCTCAAACTTGCCACCACCATTCTCGGCTTCCATATCCCTGTGTCCCTGGGAGTGCTTGTTTACCCACAAACAAATGGGAGAATTCAGCTCTCTTGCCCTTAACCAGCCCAATCTCACCTGATGAGAATTCTTTTTTTCCAAGGAAGGAGAATGAGCTGCTGGAGGTCATGGGGCGGAAGCAAGCAAAGCTGAGATTTAATTTTTAGCTGCAGATGCCATTAAAGGTGAGGGAATAATGGCGCTTCATTAAGAGGGGTGGCTGCAGAAATGCATATAGTGTACCACTCAAGGGCCTGCCATTTTTCAGAGATGCGGTGCACCTTATAAAAGTAAGTTGTCCACTGCAAGGCTCTGTTTTTGAGTACAAACACCATGGAAAAAGCAAGACGCAGTGGAAAAGAACAGCTTACCTACAAAAAACAACAACAACAAAACAAAAAACCACCCGAAAAACTATTTTGGAAAGTGCAGATCAAAAGCCAATTAAAACAGGGCTCAGCAGTGTGGAATCTAGCTAGCCACAAGGTGGTTAAGAAAGTGCAAAAGATTCTTTGATGTGTGGCATCCAGGCCTGTGAGGCAAAGAACTGGGCACCCTTTAATGGACGGATCCTTTTGTTGCTCAGTGGGGCAAGTTGCCAGTTTTTTCTCAGTTTTGGCACCATCATCCACTAGTATCTGGACAATGTGTGTGTGCGTAGGGAGGGCACAATCCACCGCACATCCCAGGATCTGCCAGTGTTTGTGCCCCACTTTTAAATTACCAAACTTAGAGGATATGGCTTCTGAAATTCAGTCTTTCACTGTATCACTCATGGTGCAGATGGAGTGCTGTATTGGCTGGAACATGTGTTGTTATAAATCAGGCAGCACCTCCAGCAAAATGCATCGCAAAGGAGGCAGCTCCCATGTTCAGGGTGTACATATGTGTGTACATCGCATGGCGTCAAAGCATGGTTGGGCATCTGCACATACCTCAACATTGGCAAGATCCCCCTGGGCCTGCTGCAATGGGGAGGTAGACTCAGCGAGGGGGAGCCTACAGAGGATGTATTGTCCAAGGCCCCCCTCCCTGGAAAAAAACTGGAGCTAACACTTGAAGTTACATGTGTACAGAAAAGGCAGCCAGTTCCTCATTGTGAGATTCTGCTTGATTTTTCAATGCCAAAACACCAAGACAAGATGTAACGCCTGTGCTTCATACCTGGCGACTTCACCCTCTTCCCTTACATAGCTGTGGCTGACAAGACCCTTGTTTTTGCTCCATACCAGGTAAAAAATTCACACCAGATATTCAAAGTCCATTTAAAGCACATGGCTTCCTCCAAAGAATCCTGGGAACTGTAGATTTGTGTAACGGGTGCTGGGCATTGTAGCTCTCTGGATCTTTTGGGGAAGCTTTGAATGTATGGTGTGAAGGTGACCAATGAGACTAGTAGAGAAATCACAGAATCCTAGAGTTGGAAGGAACCCAAAGGGTCAACCTCCTGCAATATTATCTCATGGGCTTGTTGGCCTCTTTCTGTCATGAAAGACAATGGAAGAGTACACTATTGGGGGTGAAGTCAAACGGTTGGAAGGTTGCAGCGCCTGCTGTGGCTGTAGAGACCAATATGGGAGAGACATGTTTTGTTGCAGCTGGGGCAGATGAAGATGTCTGGTTGTGCTGCTGCAGATGCACCATGGCTTTTCTTCTCTCTGCGCTTCTCCCAGCGGTCATTCTTCCTCTGGTCACTGCTATGGATACATGACCTGACTGCCTGTCTCCAGGCACTGCGGTCACCTGCAAGGGACTCCCACATGGCGGGGTTGATGCTGCCAGCCTTCGTGTTTGCAGATGTGCAGAACTGGTCATCCAACAGGCCTGGTTCCTGAAGCCAGCAGGTCCTTTTAGACCCTGCAACCTTCCATTATGTGGACATGTCTAAGCCAGAGTAGACATTGCTAAGACAGGAGTGTGAACATGCTGAGAATGTGGACTTGGGAGAACACCTCTTTGTTTGAGACTCTGTCCTGCCATGTGAAGCCCAACATCTTCCTGACGTGTGTAGAAGACCTTGAGGCGTTGCTCCTGGTGGTTGGACTCACTTCCATAAAGCAGTGTGCTCAACACTCAAGCCTGGTAGCCATTCCTCTTGGTTTTGGATGTTAGCGTCACATTCTCCCATATCCTCTTGGAGAGGCGCACCATTGCCATAGCTGCCTTGAGAGCAGACAAAGGTAGATGGACTAATAGCCTGAACTAGACTTCCTAGTTCCTGCCAACCTAGCAGTTCGAAAGCACCTCAAAGTGCAAGTACATAAATAGGTACCACTCTGGCGGGAAGGTAAACGGCATTTCTGTGCGCTGCTCTGGTTCGTCAGAAGCAGCTTAGTCATGCTGGCCACATGACCCGGAAGCTGTACGCTGGCTCCCTCGGCCAATAAAGCAAGATGAGCGCCGCAATCCCAGAGTCGGTCACGACTGGACCTAATGGTCAGGGGTCCCTTTACCTTTAGACTTCCTAGGTTGCCTTGCTGTGCCTAAGAAAAACCACAGGAACAGGCATCTCCCCTCCCTACAAAATCCAGCTGTCAGAACAAGCACCCAAGCTGACCAGTAGCTGCTTAATGCAACATATAACAGTGTGAGGATATAAGGAAAGCCCTCTCTCCAGTCCAGCATCCCATAGTGGCTGACTGGACATCTCCAGGAAGTCCACAAGCAAGGCCTGGAGGCAAGAACCTTCCTCTTCTGTTGCCCCCCAGCTTTTCTCAGAAATGGAGCTAGCTTGATAATTCAGTTGGAATGTGGTCACATTTGGACCCTAAGGGCCTGATGTATGACGGGCCTGACTCAGAGCAGGGGGCAGGGAAACTTTTTCAGCTCAAGGGCTGCACGCCCTTCGGGAGGCCACATGTCAGTGATGGGCAGGGCCAGAGATGAAAGTGGGCAGAGCAAGGCATGCAAATGTTACCTTTGTACAGTAGGCTAGGTTCTACACATACTCACACACTGCTCTCCATCCATCGGAGCTCAAGAATGTGGCTGCATAAGGAGCCTATGGATGAGCTGAGATGTAAGAAGGGGATGTATAAGAAATGGGAGAAAGGAGAAACCACGAAGGAACAGTATACACAAGTAGCCAACAGTTGCAGGAAGCTTAGGCAGGCCAAAGCTCAGAATGAGCTTAGGCTTACAAGAGAACTGGGCCCAAACTAACAAAATGAATTTCAGTAGGGACAAATGTAAGGTTCTGCACTTAGGCAGGAAGAACCAGCTGCACAAAGATGGGGGACACCTGGCTTGCCAGCAGTACGTGTGAAAAGGATCTAGGGGTCTTAGTGGACCACAGGCTTACCATGAGTCAACAGTGTGATGCAGCAGGGAAAAAAAGCTAATGTTATTCTAGGCTGCACCAACAGAAGTATCGTGTCCAGATCAAGGGAAGTAATGGTACCACTCTATTTTGTCTTGGTCAGACCACACCTGGAGTCCTGTGTCCAGTTCTGGGCACCACAATTTAAGAAGGATATGTGCAGAGGAAGGCGACCAAGATGATCAAGGGTCTGGAAACCAAGCCTTATGAGGAACAGTTGAGGGAATTGAGTATGTTTAACCTAGAAAGAGGAGACTGAAAGGAGATATGGTAGCTATCTTCAAATACAGTGGTACCTCGGGTTAAGTACTTAATCCTTTCTGGAGGTCTGTTCTTAACCTGAAACTGTACTTAACCTGAAGCACCACTTTAGCTAATGAGGCCTCCTGCTGCTGCTGCTGCGCCGCTGCTGCACGATTTCTGTTCTCATCCTGAAGCAAAGTTCTTAACCCCAGGTAATATTTCTGGGTTAGTGGAGTCTGTAACCTGAAGCGTATGTAACCTGAAGTGTATGTAACCTGAGGTACCCCTGTATCTAAAGGGCTGCCCCATAGAAGATGGAGCAAGCTGGTTTTCTCCTGCTCCGGAGCGTAGGACCCAAACCAATGGCATCAAGTTGCAAAAAAGGAGATTTTGAATAAATATCAGAAAGAACTTTCTGACAGTAAGAGCTGTTCAGCAGTGGAATGGTCTCTCTCGGGAGGTTGTGGACTCTCCTTCTTTTGAGGTTTTTTTTAGCAGAGGTTGGAGGGTCATCTGTCAGGGATGCTTTGGCTGAGATTCCTGCATTGCAGGGGATTGGACTAGATGACCCTTGGTCTTCTACAGTTCTATGATTCTATGCAGTCTCATCGAAAAGAAGTAGATACCTGTCTTTATGAAAGTCACAAATGTCGTGACATCAGCTGTTGCAACAGCTGTAAGTAAACATCACCCCCCCACCACCAGAAAGAAAACAGCGAGACTTTCAATAAAAGCCAGCAAATTATGTATCATTCCAGGTCTAGCTCTCAGGGAAGAGGTTGAATTATTGGGAGTTTCTTTCTAAAGTACCACTTAAGAAATGTCTTTGAACTGTCCATGCTGAGAAGGCTGTCGCATGTTGCACCTCTTTCAGTTTAGCAATTTTAACTATTAAGAAGGGCTGGAGGGAAGTATATTACGCTTTTGCTTTTCCTCTCTCACACACGAAAATGGCCTCTTCTTACCCTAAATTAGGCCCCATGTGGATGTGCTTTCTCTCTCTGTCTCTCGTTCCATGTGTGGGAGTTGATGGCATCAACTTTATGAAATCTCAGCACATGCCAAGAACAGCTGGAGAAGTTTAAACAAGTTCTGGGTGAGGTGAGTTTCATGGGCTGGGCAAGGACTGAAATTAGCCGTGCTATCATGGCTAGCTGCCATCCCGGGAGTATCGAACATGGCATGCCACATGCAAGGCCTGCTCAGATGGCAGGTTCTCTCCATGCAAATAAGGAAAGAAAAGTTGCGTTCTGCCACCCCCAGTGACATGCAAATTGGGACACGGCACAGCACAGCCCACATTTCGTTAACAGCTGAATGTTTTTCAAAGGCAAAGGGGTGTGCGGGTTTCTCTTGGTGTGTGTGAGAGAGGTTTTGGTAAAATTAAAACTTGTGGGTTTTATATGAGCTTCATTTCTACTCTCCCCTCTTAATTTGAGAACCGGAGGCAAGGATCTTCTGTTTGAAGGGCTGTGTAGCCCAACTCCAGTTGAAAGCTAAGGAGCCATCACACAGGAGAGCAGATTGGTCCTTGAAGTTGCCCATCGACAGCAGCAGCCGGCACAAAGATCACCTGGTCACAGTGTCCCTTCCTGTGATGCAATGTATTGCAATTTTATTTAAATTAGAATAATGATTGCACTAATTGCTTTTCAATTTGTATCTGTACCTATAAACCGACACACACAAATCTGTGCCCTGTTTTGCCCTTTTGATGCCTTTCCTCTGCTTCTGGAAATGCATATGTGGCTGCCCTAGACAATATGCATATCCAACCCCCCCCCCCCCCCATTTAGTGGTTTGACTTTTAGTGACTTAGAGGAACAAGCTGAATTCTGGACAATAACAACTCTCCATTGTGAATTTAGGGATAAACTAGGGACAGCGAACTGTGTGCTCTGTTTGTTGAATGGCATAGTGAAATGAAACTATCTTGCACATATGGAAGAGAATTTCTGAGATGTACAGAATCCAGGAAGTTTGTTTATTATTTAAGCTATAAAATAGAGTATTGCAGTGGTTGAGGTTACAGTAGATCATCACTCCTCTTCATAATGAACTCAGGTGGTGAGCAACGACAGGCCAGCAACCCAAACTAGGCCGTGGAGAAACAAGAGATGCTCAAGGAAACACCAAGATTTGCATAAACCAAGAAACCAGGGGAAGGGATGGAAAAGAGTATCTTGAGAAGGAGGTGGCTGGCTGGCTGGCAATCTGAAGAGGAACAGCCCTACTAAGAGGTGAGGACACAGTGTTACAGATTCTTCTTCCCCCTTACAGTGAACTCAGGTGGTTGAGTGGAAACAGGACTGGAGTCAACCAAAACACGTTCTCTGAGAACCAAGAGGGAGCTATCAGCAAACTCAGGTGAAATCCAACGTATGCAGAAGTTTTAAAACATAAAAGAGGATCAGCAGCCCCACAAACAGCTGAAAGAGAACTGAGTATGGTCAGTGGCTTCCAGAAGCAGCAGAATGCCATCAGTTGACATGCCGCGATAAAGAGAGGTACCCCCTCCACACACACATTGAGGGATGGCCTGACTTTTGTTTCACAGTTAGGGCAATAGCATGCTAGACACGCTCAGAAAGCAGAGGCTCCAGAATTGGCTAGGGACATGGGTACTTTTGGAAAGTGGAGGGGAAATGAATTATAAGTGGCTTTTGAGAGAGCTTTCCAAGACAGCAAGGAAGGTCCCACCCACACTGTACATCAAAAATACTCTTTCCCCACTTTAAAAGTCATGGCTTTCTCCAAAGAATTCTGGGAGCTGTGGTTGGTTAAGGGTGCTAACCTGCACTGACCAGCACCTAACAAACTATGGTTCCCAGGATTCTCCATGAATATTAAAGTGGTATAAGAGTGCTTTAAATGTATGGGTGTGAATGTGGCTGAAGAAGTTGCCCACACACATACCCCATTCTCTGAAGGAAGTGGACCAAAGTGGACCAAAGCAATGCCCACCACCAGTCCAAATGACTTAATTCTAAGTCCCATTGCTACTTTGGTTGCTCACACACACCCCTTCGTGGGCTCGGTAAAGGAGGCAGGAGGGCAGCAGTCAAGAATCCCACAAGCCACCCATTACCAACTAGGATTGCATCCAATGTCCTGCTCAGAGTAGACCTATTGAAATTTATGGACCCGACTAATGTAGGTCCATTAATTTCAATGGGTCTATACTCTGTCTGACTGAGGAATGGTTACATGAGGTCAACATTGCTATAGGGGGTGTTTTCAGGGCCAATAGATCCACCATCATGTTTGCGGGCCATTGAAACACCTTGAGGCAGGGATTTGCCATTTTATCTTCTATTACAGTGCAGGCCTTCCTAGTGCTGCAATAATAATAAGTCCCCCCCCCCTCACCTTTCTTCCATCATAATACCTAAGGTGGTGTACATGTTCCCAGGTGGCCACCCACTCTGGGGAATTAATAATAGTAATAAGTTTATTAATTGGGCAGAGAGAGCAGGATACCAATGCTACCAGTGCATTGCTAGAAGCACAAGGGAGGCTGAAGGCTGGATCTGCATAGAAGTGGGAAGGAAAGATGGTGAAGTTGGCAAATCAGGTATAGGTCAGTTTTCCTAAGTTTTCAGTTGTTGCACAGAATGAAGAAACAACACAATCCAAATCTCTCTCTCTCTTTCCCCCATATGTTTCTATTAGTTCTGCAGGATTTCTGCCATGTTTTTCCAAATCGGAACTGCACCGTAGCTTTGGGGAGAGGGATACAGACCAGGAAAACAGTCTAGGCAAATAGGGTAAAACATCATCTATCCCCTATTTTCAAAGCAGATGTGTCCAGCTGCTGATTAGCTTTTTGGTTTTTTTTTAAATGGAGATGCTGACCATGGGTCTACCACATCCTCTCAGGTACACAGGAGAGGCAATGTTTGCTGGTGTTCTTCCTTAAAGGCATAGGAGCCCTGTTTGGTGTTGCATGCAGGCATTCAACCCCTCTTTAGCCTGGGTGGGGAAATGCGTTTAATCCTAATTTTTACAAAAATCCCAGGGCGGTATGGTAAATCTCGATTGCTGCTTAGGCAAAATTGTTCTGGCTTCAGTTAAGGACATCTGTGAAGCAATGCAGTAGGTTAATATTGGGATTAGCTAAATTTCCACACAAGCGTTTGCGGCATTTAAATTGATATAGGGGAGGCTTTTTCCTTAGCCAAGGAAAAATAAACGTTAATGATGGTTTTAAATGCCACCATAAACACCCCACCTGAAGCCAGGCCTGAAGGGAGGATGTGTTCTCATATGGCAATGTAGACCTAAGCGAAACCCTAGAGCCTAGAATTTAGGATTTCATGTTTTCCAGGTCTAATCACCAGCTTCTCCATGGCTATTTGCCAACATGTCTTTTGTAAAGCAAAATATTTCATTTGCTACAAACACACACACACACACACACACACACACACACACACGTACATATCTCTGCCAACAATATTTTCTTCTCTCTCTCTCTCTCTTGAAGTTTATTGGGTCTTTTTGGGAAAGTTACTCTGGGTGGCTTTGCATGTGCTCTTTTGGATAAGTTTAGGAAAGTTTTTAATATTTAATGCTGTATTGTTTTTAACACTTGATTGGGAGCCACCCAGGGTGGTTGGGGAAACTCAGCCAGATGGATGGAGTATAAAATTATTATTATTATTATTATTATTAGTAGTAGTAGTAGTAGTAGTAGTATGGAACTGAGAGTTGGACCATAAAGAAGGCTGATCGCCGAAGAATTGATGCTTTTAAATTATGGTGCTGGAGGAGACTCTTGAGAGTCCCATGGACTGCAAGAAGATCAAACCTATCCATTCTTAAGGAAATCAGCCCAGAGTGCTCACTGGAAGGACAGATCCTGAAGCTGAGGCTCCAATACTTTGGCCACCTCATGAGAAGAGAAGATTCCCTGGAAAAGACCCTGATGTTGGGAAAGATTGAGGGCACAAGGAGAAGGGGACAACAGAGGACGAGATGGTTGGACAGTGTTCTCGAAGCTACCAGCATGAGTTTGACCAAACTGCAGGAGGCCTGGAGTGCCTGGCGTGCTCTGGTCCATGGGGCCACGAAGAGTCGGACATGACTAAATGACTAAACAACAACAACAAACTATTTTGCACTTAGTAAAAGAAATATTTGACCGGGCATGAAAAGAATGCATGCAAGAGGACCTCACTCAGGGATTCTCTTTTGATGGTTCCACCATCCACCTGTCAGTTACCCAACATCATCCCACCCTGACTCAGCTGTTTCACTGCATGCATTTGGTGCTAAACTCACTTGTGATGGTTCCTTTGCAGGCACAGCTTGCATTTTGATCTGTTTAAACGCAAGCTATGCTGCTGGGTTGCATCCCTTCCAGATCTCCCATCCATCTATCCCTCGCCTGATGTCATGTGATGATGTCAGGTGTCCCAACTGTTCCTTTGCAAGCTTGGCTTGCAATTCAGCACCATTTAAATGGGGTACCAGAGGTCGTATCTTCTCAGGAGCTCCCAAATATAGGATGCTGCCTTATACTGAATTAGACTTTTGGTCCATCTAGCACAGCCTTGTCTTTTCTGAATAACAGCAATTCTCCAAGGTTTCAGACAGGGGTCTTACCCAGTCCTACCTAGAGACTGAATCTGGGACCTTCCGCATGTAACGCAGATGCCCTACTGATGACAGATGCTAATTTTGCGGATGCTGAAACCATGCAGGAAGGATCAGACACTGCAAAATTAGTATGCAGTCTCCAGACTGGCTTTGATAGCTTGGGAATGTCTGCCGCGCATATTTAAACCTGTGTCAGTGGTTGCTCTCAAACAAGAAACACGGGTAATAGAGTTCCGTGGAGCTCAGAGGGGAAGGACCCCAAAGGATTTTTTTAAAGCAGAAGTTAGTTTTCAAACTACCCCCAGGATGGCTTGAATATGTGCGATTTTAAAGTCAAGGTGAAAGCAGCCCTTGTTCTAGAGCCTGTCCCCTCTTGCAGTTCTGGAGTGCAGTTTGCCAGTTCTGGTACGGCTGCCAATATCTGAAAACAATGAAGACTCCAGTGTCTTTAATAGCTGTGAGTCAAAGCGCTGGTATTTATTATTTTAATTTGCCTGAGGGAAAATTTAATTATACAGACTGGCATGCAGTGCTAAAATGTCCATGGTAAGATAAACGCACCCATCCAGGCCAAACCATAGCTGTCAACCTTCCCATTTTTTCACGGGAAATTCCCTTATTCCAGCGCCATTTCCCGCTGCTATCCTGGATTGTTAGATATCCGGTAGACTGTCCCTGGGACAGGTGAGGCTGCTGATCCCTTATTTTTGAGGCTGTTGATCCCTTATTTTCAAATCTGAAAGTTGACAGCTATGGGCCAAACACCCGCCCCCCCCCCCCGGGAATAATGGCAGGGCCCTCTTAGTCCTGCGACCCACACCCATTTCTCAACTTGCTCCAATCGACCAGGGCTCCAGGTCTGCCACATGGCTAACGCCTGGGGCGATCAGGGAGGGAACAAGGAGGAGTAGCAGCGGCTGCTGCTTTGTCTCTTCCCACATCAGGAGATTTTAAGGTGTGTGTTCTCCACATTTCAGCCTAGCAAATCTAACCACTTGCTGGTGTAGAAAGATGGTAAAAACTCTTCAACAGGTTCTAAAAAAACACAGTCATTGTGAGGATTAGATGGCTGTAAAGGGGGATTAGAGAAATGCATGGAGTGTAACAAGTAGTCATTATAGTTACATGCAGTCTCCTGTTTTGGAGGCATTACACCGCTGAGTACTCGCTGCTGGCGAGCAAAACAACAGGACAGAGCTAATACCTCAGGTGCTGCTTGGAGGCTTCCCAGAGGCGTCTGGTTCTCGGTAACAGGAAACAGGATGCTGGACAACCTATTTGTTTGGCATTCATCCTGATCGGCTTGCACATAAGCACATCTAAAGCACATGACTCCCCCTCCCCAAATCCTGAGAACTGTAGCTCACTATCCACAAAACTATAATTCCCAGAACCCTGGGAAAACTACAGCTCCCAAAATTCTTTAGGGGGAGTCATGTGCTTTAAATGCACCCATGGCATGCAGCGGATGCCTGGTCGTTATTGAGCATTCCTTCTGATTCATGCGAGGAGAGGTATTGAGCAAAGGTTACCCTACATTTCCCCCATCGCTTTCCTAAACAGCTTTGGGTCTCTGTACCTGAAGGAGCATCTCCACCCCCATCGTTCAGCCCGGACACCGAGGTCCAGTGCCGAGGGTCTTCTGGCGGTTCCCCCATTGCGAGAGTTGAGGTTACAGGGAACCAGACAGAGGGCCTTCTCGGTAGTGGCACCCGCCCTGTAGAACGCCCTCACATCAGATGTCAAACAGCTATGTGATTTTTAAAAGACATCAGAGAAGTTTTTAGTGTTTGATGTTGTATTGCAGATTTACTATATTTTGTTGGAAGCTGCCAAAGAGCTGCCAGTCAGATGGGCGGCATATAAAGAAGAAGAAGAAGAAGAAGAAGAAGAAGAAGAAGAAGAAGAAGAAGAAGAAGAAGAAGAGGAAGAAGAAGAAAGAGGAGGAGGAGGAGGAGGTCTGGGCGTGTTGCACAACAACCCCAAGACAACCTAAATGTGCCAGTATGTGACTGAATCCCACCTAAAAATAGTGTCCTGGAAGTTCCAGGAAGTTTATACAGGAGGAAACTGAACCTTGCTCCTTCTCCCATTATATTATTATATTAATGGTTCAGGATACATGACACAAGCAGGTATCCTGTACCTTACGGACAAACTTATTTACCAACGCACATTTTATGGCCCCTGGTTAGATCGGAGCCATCTACGGAAATTTCATTTTGCTGGTTTAAATTTGTCTGCACTCAACATCCAAGCAAAGCTTCAGGGTTTGGTTGGTGTCCAACAGCCACTTATCCCCACGGCAGAGGGCTTAGTTCATGAACCAGACCCTAGAGGATTCTCACAGTCCTAATTGTTGTTGTCCTAATTAAAAACAAAACACTAATAAAGCACCATAAAAGACAGAGGTGCTTTGAAAACGAGACAAGGCACGTTCCCTGCCCCAAAGAACCCAGCAGCTGAATAGGCCCAAGCACTGAGGTGCCAAGATGAGATAGCAGGCCGCAGCCGAGGAGAAAATGGAAAGGTGTGGCGCTCTTATATAGTTATTTCCTTTGCTTTTATCGTACTTAAATGCCGTTGGGAAGCATCACTTGGAAAGATCTTAGACAGGGAGGGTAGTAACAAAAACAGGGAGATCTAGTGATGGCTTGAACACATGGTTCATGGTGTTCCATACCTTTGCATGGGAGAACTGACCTGGAAGGCCAGGTCTCAGCTCTGCAATGGAAGGAAGCATAATAAAAGAAACAAGCGCTTCTGACCATCTGCAGTGGATTTTGAGGTTTAAATCTGAAGTTTGCACTTGCATACCCTCCAACATTTCTCCAGTGAAAATAGAGACACCCTTAACAACAACAACAACAACAACAATAACAACCAACCAGCCACCATCTAACTGGGTTGTCCCAGCCACTTTGGGCGGCTTTCAACATATAAAAAATTATAATAAAATATTAATCATTTAAAAAACTTTCCTATACAGGGCTGCCTTCAGGTGTCTTCTAAAGGTTGCATAGTGACTTATCTCCCTGGCTCGGGGGTCACATAAAATGTATCATGACTCTGTACACTTTTGATAGACTATGTTCTGGTGAAGTGGGTTATGAGAGAAGTTAATGCATGCTAAGCGAAGATACAGCGCTAAGTTAACTCCCCCCAAACCCACCTTCACGTTCTGAAGAACAGGTCTTCAGAATGTGCCATTAATCTGTTGCAGAAAATTATCTTGGACTTTAAATTGGGAAGCCGCCTTACCCAGATCATTGATCTATCTACCTCAATATTGTCTACACTGACTGGCAGCAGCTCTGCAGAGTTTCAGTCTGGAGATGCAAGAAGCCATTGTTTTCTGTTCCACGCTGTAAATGAGACACACAGTACTCTGGCTATGTATGTACTATACCTTTAAATCACATTTGAAGCACTTCCTTTCCCTCACAGAATTCTGAGCACTTTATTTCAACTCTCTGAGCATCCCTTAGCAAACTACAGCACCCAGAATTCTTTGAGGGAAAGAACAAGCTTCAAATGTGCTTTAAAGGTATTGAGCACACATAGCCACTGCTTCTGTTCTGCTGCAATTCGCCTTCTGCCAATGTCTCACTATCCATTGCTCCACCCCATTCATTTCAGTGCAAAAGAAACACAGGACAAATGGGGACAGGGGAAAGAATCAATTATGTCTTCTCTGCAGATTAAAGCAACAACACCAGGTAATACTGATTGCATTTCCTGGATTAATTTCCGTTCCAAACAGGGGACAGATAAGTGGACACCTGCAATTTCTACTCCTGTTTCCCTGTTCCCTTATACAGTGGAACAGGTTGAGAACGTGATCCGTGCGGGAGGCACATTCGCAAGCCCCAGCGCTGCACCTGCGCATGCGCAGGTCGCAATTTGGCGCTTCTGTGCGTACACAAGGTGAGATTTAGTGTTTCTGAGCATGCGCAAACGCCAAAACCTAGAAGTAACCCATTCCGGCACTTCCGGGTTCAGGGCGGTGTGCAACCTGAAAACGTGTAACCTGAAGCTTCTGTAACCCGAGGTACCACTGTATCCCTATTTTAAACAGGGGAACTTCTAGTTCTAGCTGAAAATGCCAGGGATCAAACTTGAGAACTCCTGTAGGCACAGAGCTATGGCCCCTGCATGAGATTGGGCATCAATTTTAATCCACTTTGCACCTCCCACTTGATTGACAGAGGCACTGTATGTTCCTGAAGCCACATTACAGGTGTCACTCAACAAATGCAGCCTTTGCCATTGCTGTTGTTATTGTTGTTGCTGCTTAAAGGCACAAAGCCTCTGGTCTAAGAAGAGGTGGCAAACCAGATTTTTTTCAATGAATCCAGGGACACTTTTCAACTTTCCTACTAAACAGATGGATTTTGTCGGGCGAATGATTTATAAACCTGGGGACTGTCCCCGGGAAACGGGGACGTCTGGTAACCTTAGGCAAACGTTATATTATATTTTAAAATGATTTATTTTCCAAGCATTCGGCAAGAGGGGGAAAGGGAGCCCTCTCTGCGATGCTGAAATGGATGGTTGTCTCTGGGTCTTTTGAAGTAAGTGGAATAATAGTGAATAGTAAGAATCTGTGGTAAGGCAGTAAAATTCCAGTTCGCCCTATCTTGATGATCTGGTTAGTGCTAGGGCATTAGGGAGCTGTATTCAGCCTGAGGACAGACTCGCCCAGAAAGCCCCAGCACCAACACACCCTTGTGTACGCCCAGCAGCATCCCTGACAACACCTCTTTCAAAACAAAACAAGAGACCAGTCATCCCTTCGGTCCCTTTGTGTTCTTGTACACGTGACAGAGTGCCTGGACAAGCCAGGAGTTCCTGGATCTCTCAGCTGGAGAAAATGTAATTCCCCTCAATCAAACAGTGTTCAAAGAAATGATGGGACATTGATTTAGAGCAGGTAAAAAGGTAAAGGACCCCTGAATGGTTAAGTCCAGTCAAAGGCAACTATGGGGTTGCAGCGCTCATCTCGCTTTCAGGCCAAGAGAGCTGGCATTTGTCCACAGACAGCTTTCTGGGCATGACTAAACCACTTCTGGTGCAATGGAAACACCGTGACGGAAGCCAGAGTGCATGGAAACGCCATTTACCTTCCCGCTGCAGCAGTGCCTATTTATCTACTTGCACTGGCGTGCTTTCGAACTGCTAGGTTGGCAGGAGCTGGGACAGAGCAAAGGGAGCTCACCCCATCGCGGGGATTCGAACGCTGACCTTCTGATTGGCAAGCCCAAGAGGCTCAGTGGTTTACACCACAGCACCACCCACATCCATAGTCGCCTTTGACTGGACTTAACTGTCCAGGGGTCCTTTACCTTACCTTTGATTTAGAGCAGCTTCAAGGCACACACACACACACACACACACACACACGAGAGAGAGAGAGAGAGAGAGAGAGAGAGAGAGAGAGAGAGGGAGGCCACCTCTGGACAATTTGTTTACTGAGCATTTGTCGTGATATTTTTCCAGGGAGGTTAGATAGCATTGCATCAGGCTAGCCCACACTTTTCAGCGTGTTTCCCCCGCACTTTTCTTATCACAAAAGCGTCCAATCATTTGGAGAATCGGGCTTGTTGCACAACAAGGGTTCCAAATCAGCTTCGGTTGTCCAACCCGAACTTGTCAGTATGAGACAGAATCCCAGTGGAAAACAGTGACAGGCTGGGAGCTCCTAGACACTCAAAGATTCTCAGAGCTTTATCTCCAGGTTAGAGTGAGCCGACACTGTGCTTAACGTAGGACTTCTATTTTGTTTGTAGGTCACAGATTCAGGAAGAGATCCAGTGAGCTACCCATCCCATTCCACTACTAGCTAATGCAAGGTCTGTGGCCATGTACACACCATACATTCAAAACACTTTGCTTCTTCCTGGGACTCCTGGGAACTGGAGTTTACCCCTCGAGAAAAAGTCATGCTTTATTCATAATACGACAGTTAGAATTTTTTTGTAGTCCAAGGATGCCAAGACCTCTGCTGTGCACCTGTTCCATCAGGCTGCAGAGATGAGAAGTGAAGAGAACCAAGACGGTTCATGGATTCTGCTGAAGGACAATTTATTGGCAATCTGTATAGCAATTTATTGTCGATTTGGTTTTCAAGCTTGCATGTTTTATACAGTATTATCCCCCCCCCCGTATAATCTGGATTTATTGTTTTGTGGGAAATCCAGTGATACCAGAAACGGTAAATCTAGATTCAAGCAGGGTGGCCAAGGTGGGGAGGAGAGAATATGAGATGGCAATTGGATTAGGATGACATCATGTGACGCTGTGCAAAGCCGGCATGCAGAAGCAGCTCGCAACAGGTGTTTGAGCTTGCTTTTCTCTCACTTTTCTCCCCACCCCCATTTCCTTTTATGCCTTTTAGACTGCAAGCCTGAGAGTAGGGACTCTCTTGTCTTTAAAAAAAAGACAATTATATGTAAGCCACCCTAGATGCCCTTTTGACTGTGAAGAGGAGGACAAAAAGGCTTTAAAACCAACCAACCCAAACATTATCTGATGGCTCCAGCACTTCTCACCTCTCATGGAGCCACCTTTTTTTGGGGGGGGGGGTGTTTCACAATCCTTACCTATTTTACATCTCCACTCTCTCCCATTAGCTGCTGCTCATAATCTCTTTGAGTAGCTTCCTTCTCTCCCTGCCCCCACCCTGCACTTTTATTCTTCTTTCTCTCTTTCTGGTGGATGTCACGCTATTCCCAGTGACTGGACTGTCTCTGCTCTGGTAACCTCTGCCTGAGGCAGCTGCTCACCCCCCCCCCCAATAGTATGGCCGGCCCAACTCAGGTCCAAACTACTTGTGACATTACACACGTCATTAGCCCTTTCATGATTGTGTTCTGTGTTGTGTGGCAAGGGTGGATTGGATCAGGACTGTGGTATGGCTGGAGGGGGTTTAACCCTTTCCCAGCAATGCCAAGCTCAATTGACCAATGGTCTGTCTCAGTTATGAGGCTTTCTCTCATGTTCCTAAGCAGCATTGGGACAAAACTGGATCCTGACTATAGCATGTGGGGAGGAAAGCTTTGACTTTTTCCTTTTTCCAGAGTCCCAATCTGAATTGGCTCTTGATTCCACTGTAATTAATGGAATCCTTCCTCCAGCATATGTGAGGGGGACCCAGTTCAGATCACAGCAGTGGCAAAGGGTTAAAGTCTCTCTAGCCTCATGCCATGGTCTTGATCCAGTTTGCTTCCCCCTCCCAGGCTGCTATTTATCCTAAAAACTCACACACGTCAAGTAAGGGTTAATGATGCCAGCCCGCCCATGAGGCAAGGTGAGGCAGCTGCCTCAGGTGGCACCTCCCAAGGGGTGGCAGCCCTGTTCTGCCACCCAGATTTGTCTCTGTTCTCCCCCGCCTCTAGGGTTAGAGAGGGTTTGGTGACAAAGCTCTGTGAATGCCTCCCGCTCCTACTTTCTTTCCAAGTCAGATGCAGGGAAGGCATTTGACCTCCCAGCTTTGAAAGCAGGCCGGTTCGGGGGCAGAATCCCACCCCCTGTGAGATGGCAGGTCTCCCTTCAGGAGAAACCAGTGCAAAGCCCCACTACAACACTAGGTTGGGGGTGGGGTCTGGAAATGACCCCTCCCCAGCTGGTGGGGAGACACCGCAAGGCCTTCTTGAAGCAGCAGCAGTGGCGTGTTTTGCCTCAGGCGCCGAAATGCCTTGGGCCGCCCCTGCAGTTGACGCCGTGTTGAGTTCCACAATCAACCCGAATCTTCGTTGCAGCATGTTGTTCCGCCCTTATCTTCCTTACAGTTCGGAGATTTGTCAGGCACTGATTAGCAGGATCTCATTTACTACTTCTTCTTCTTCCTCTTTCCACTGGCTCTGTCTCCAGCCCATGCCCTCCCTTCCCGCTGATGGAATGATAGTCACCACGATGCTCCCACTCAAATAGCTGCCCTTATCACATTCTTTCTAAAAAATCTCCCTCTCTTTGGAAGATTACCAATGGGTGCATGTATAAAGAAGAGATCAGTGTACTCTTCAGTTTGATGAATATCTTCTTTTCTGTTCCTTTTTTTTGCAACTTTTCCAAGAATGTAGCAGTTGTGAGATATTCTTGCAGAAAATGTAAGTAGATGCAGAAAGATCCAGGAGGCTGTAGCGTTAGGATGCTTTCTCAGCATGCTCAGGCTGGAAAGACTCATCATGATAGATTCCCCCACCCTGAGAATTTAAGATGTGGTGATAGACGGATTATTGGAGAAGCTGAGTCTGTTCCAAGACCAATTATTCGTTCAGCTTCATGTCTACGGAGAAAGCTTTGCATCAGCACAGAGCCCTTGTGGCTGTAGTGGTTAGAGTGTTGGGCTAGGACCTGGGAGAGCAGGGTTCAAATCCCCACCCAGCCATGAAGCTGGAGCCAGTCACTTGCTCTTAGCCTAACCAACCTCACAGGGTTGTTGTGAGGATACAGTGGTGCCTCGCAAGACGAAAATAATCCGTTCCGCGAGTCTCTTCGTCTAGCGGTTTTTTCGTCTTGCGAAGCAACCCTATTAGCGGCTTAGCAGATTAGCGCTATTAGCGGATTAGCGGCTATTAAAGGCTTAGCGGCTAAAAGGCTATTAGCGGCTTAGCGGCTTAGAAAAAAAGGGGGGAGCGGGGAAAAATCGGAACACTCGCAAGAGGTTTTCGGCTTGCGAAGCAAGCCCATAGGGAAATTCGTCTTGCGAAGCAGCTCAAAAATGGAAAACCCTTTCGTCTAGCGGGTTTTCCGTCTTGCGAGGCATTCGTCTTGCGGGGCACCACTGTAAAATGGGGAGGAGAAGAACTATGTATGTCTCCTTGAGCTCCCTGGAGGAAGATCAGGATCTAAATGTAATAAATAAACAAATCATTGCTGATTTCCAAATGTTGTCAGATACTTTCTTGCAGCACCCTCTAGGATGTCCATAGCCCTGTAGCAGTAGAGTCTGGGAGCCCCATTAACCTGGAAGAGGTGGGGGGCATGAAACCATGCCCTCTCTCTGAACATTTTCAGTGCCCCAGGTAGGGAAGGAGAAAAAATTCGATCCATTCATATTTAAAGGTTAAGCTTGCCCAATCCACACTTTTCCAAAACAATATGAGAAGCGAAGCACAACTATTCCTCAAAATTCATACTAGTCTGAATTTTGCAGTGCAATTCGTCAGTCAAGTAACGCATAAAAAAAAAGCAGATACTGGTGTAAAGTGTGTACATTAACGAGAATAGCATATAAAGTGCATTGTTTTAGGAAAAGCTGATTTGCAAAATTGTGCTCACCAGGCAAAATTGCACAACAGGTGTATTAGCGGGAGAAGTTCATGTTAAAATGCTGATGAATTTTAGTGAGGATTTGGGGTTTGGGAATCACAAACCGGTGTGAAAATACGGAGATCTTAGTTGAAGGCTGGACAAATGAGAAACTAAGAGAAACTGAAATGGGCAGATTGCCCATCTTTAGGCCCATGCAAAGCCAGTGGGGTACAGTTGCCAGAGTATTGGGAAGAGTGGGGTCTGGCCTCTTCTTTTGTCATTTGCCCAACATAAAAGGTAAAGGTAAGGGACCCCTGACTATTAGGTCCAGTCGTGACCGATTCTGGGGTTGTGGCGCTCATCTCGCTTTATTGGCCAAGGGAGCCGGCGTACAGCTTCCGGGTCATGTGGCCAGCATGACTAAGCCACTTCTGGCGAACCAGAGCAGCGCATGGAAACGCCGTTTACCTTCCCACTGGAGCGGTACCTATTCATCTACTTGTACTTTTTGGGGTGCTTTCGAACTGCTAGGTTGGCAGGAGCAGGGACCGAGCATCAGGACCGAGCTCACCCTGGCGCAGGGATTCGAACCGCCGACCTTCTGATTGGCAAGTCCTAGGCTCTGTGGTTTAACCCACAGCGCCACCTGCGTCCCTTTGCCCAACATAAACCCCCCTAAAAGATATGGATACTTCTGTAGCCAGCAACAACTTGAGGAAGGGCTGTGGCTCTGTGGTAGAGCCTTTGCTCAGCACGCAGAGGGTCCCAGGTGCAACCTCTGGACTGGGAGAGACCTCTCTCTGAAACCATGGAGAGCCACTGCCAATCAGTGTAGATAATACTGAGCTAGATGGACCAGTGGTCTGACATGGTACAAGGCAGCTTCCTATGTCCCCAACTTGAGAGAGAAGAACTACCCCTCCTCCAAATAATTGCTAGCTGGCATCTGTCTGTCTTGGGAGACAATGCAAGAGTGCACCATTGGGGATAAAGTCAACCCCCTGCAATGTCATCTCATAGACTTGTTGACATCCATCTGTCTCGAGAGACAATGGAAGGGTGCACCACTGGGGGTGAAGTCAAATGACTGAACAGTTACAGTGCCTGCTGTGGCTGTAGAGACCAATATGGGAGAGACATGTTTCGCTGCAGCTGGGGTAGATGAAGGCATCTGGTTTTGCTGTTACAGATGCACCATGGTGCTTCTTCTCTCTGAGCTCCCTCCAGCTTTCATTCCTCCTCTGGTCACTGCTGGGGATACATGACTTGACCGATTGTCTCCAGCCACTGCAGTTGTCTGCAAGGGATTCTCACAAGGCGGGGTTGATACTGCCACCCTTCATGTCGTGTTTGCCGACATCTTTGTAACACAGAGTTGGTCTGCCAATGAGCCTGGTACCTAAAGCCAGCGTAGACAGCCTGGGTATGTGGGCTTAGGAGAGGACATCTTTGTTTGAGACACTGTCTTGCATTGTGATGTCCAAATAATGGCCCACTCGTTTTTATCAAAAGAAAATGACATTGCAATAGATATGTGTGAGCCTTCCACATTAGGTCTAGTTTGCCCTATGGACTGGAAGGACCCGTGGTTCAAATCCTGGGAAGCCATGTCCCAGTCCCTCTTTCTCAGCCTGACCTACCCCATATTACCACCTTCTCTAGTTTATTACGATCTCCTATTCACGCTTGTGTCCTTCCGTGGGTTGGGAAGTGTGTACAGTGCTTTAATTCTTCGCATCTTTCTGCACTAGATGCCAATCAAACAACACTTGGTCTGAAACCAGTCACTAATTTGAATGTAATTGATACTTACCATCAGCCAAAAAAACCCCAAAACACCTTTATGAGCCTTGGCACAGACACGAAGTTGGAAGAGGATAGGCTGACTTCAGCAGAAAATTAGATCAAGCCCATAAAGTGCAATAAAGCAGAAGCATTTGCTGGTGGCAAGAGCAGGTGCAGCTCAACAGGTATCACTGGAGGAGAAGTGCTTGCATGTCAGCCCTGTTCTTATTCTGCCAGGAAAGCAGAAGTTTTTGGAGCTCTAACAGCTGAGAAGTAATGCTGGCCACCCAGACCTCCTTGCCTGCCCCTTGTCTAGGCTGTGAATTTCTAGCTGACCCAATGTATGGAGAATCCTCAGGTCTTTGATGAGCCACATCAGAGTGTGAGTCAGAGCTGTCCTGCCCCATCTTCTCCTGACACCCCAGTGATTGACGTTGTATCTCCCACACACAGGCTTCTGAAGGTCCACAGATGACTCTTCCTGTCTGGGATTAGACCTTGCTGACGTTTCAGGATTCGCAAATTGTCTGGGGGTGTGAGAGAGATGATGTCTCCTTCCAGAGGACAGATCATGGCTTGCAATGGCTAGGCCAACCTGTTATCCCTCCTGGTCAGTCACAGGATGACAGGGCTGGTTGTCTGGAGCCATTCATAAGAATGCTCCTCCTTTCATCAGTGACCATCAGCTTCCCTTTTAGCGTCCTAATTTCTACCCATTCCCTGTCCCACGGAGGACCTTACAGTCTTCAGACAAAACATCTTGGAGGTCCCGGGCCACAGAGAGGTTAGGTTGGGCTCAACCAGAGCCAGGGCGTTTTCGGCCATGACTCCAATCTGCTGAAATGCTCTGTCACAAGAGATTAGGGCCCTACGGGACTTGACATCTTTCCGCAGGGCCTGCAAGACGGAGCTGTTCCACCAGGCCTGACCCCCTCCTTTAGCAATCCTCCCAGAACTCTAGCCCAATGGTTGCCATTAATCTGATTTGAACTGATTTTATAATGAACTGATTTTAGAATGTTGTATCATTTTATGGTTGTTAACTTCTCTGAGCCCGGCTTCGGCTGGGGAGGGTGGGATATAAATAAAATATTATTATTATTATTATTATTATTATTATTATTATTATTATTATTATTATTATCCCAGGCAGTACATGCCATACACGTAAGGCATATGGGTCTTCCCAAATATTCCTTGGAACTGTCATTTGTTAAGAGTGCTCTGTAAGGGGTAAACCACAGATCCCAGCATTTTTTGCGGGGAAGCAATGCGCTTTAAATGTCCAGTGTGTACAGAGCCGCAGTGTGGATCGAAACCCATAGCATGTTTGCATGACTCCTTTAAAAAATGAAAATGCAACTGAAGATGACAGAATATGCGGAACTAGCAGGTTTAACGTACAGAACAAGAGAGCAAGAAGAACACGTATTTAAAGAGGAGCGGAAACCTTTTCTTGAGTCTATGTAACTGTACACAGTTGAAAATGCTGGCAGCATTAAGATAAATTCAACAGTTTTATTAATATTTGAGTGTTTTACAATTGGAGAACGGACTATAATGGTTCTTGCAAAATATGCAGGTATAGTAGATAAATAAAATGAACCATGGAAGGGGAAGGAGGAAAGTCATTGATTATATGGTATTATGTAAAATGTTTATGTTGAAATAGTAAACTGAAAATTTAATTAATTTTTTTTTTTTTAAAAAAGTAGCATGGCGACTTAGTGAGCTAGTCCAGCACTAGGTCTATCACATGGGTTTCATTCATTTAGTTTACTTTTACTCCACTTTCCTCTTGAAAACAAAACCCAAAGCAGCTAAGACCATCATCCAAAATCATTCCAAAAGGCATAGCTGAAAAAACCAGTTACTGGGAGAGGAGGAGGAGGAGGAGGAGGAGGAGGAGAATAAGAATAAGAATAAGAATAAGAATAAGAAGAAGAAGAAGAAGAAGAAGAAGAAGAAGAAGAAGAGGAAGAAGAAGAAGATTTCTATTTCCCCCCAAAAGATATTTATTAAAGTTTTTAAAATATAACAATGAAAAAAATAAAAAATAAAAAGAAACAAAATACAAAATACAACATAAAAACAGTTAAAAAACAAATAGTTTTCCATAACATATCTTCCTTACGCTTATTTCCCCAGACCTCCTCATACCTCCCTTCTTTGTATTCCACTTCAATTTGTTAGTTCAGCAAATCCTTACCATTAAGCTTTTACCCATTTATAAACCTTTTTTTTTTCGTATCTCCTAAAGCATTACAGCTGGAAACCCCTTAGTTTCTATCCAACATCCTTCTAACATTCATTAATTTTACAATATTTCTGTAAATAGTCTTTAAATTTCTTCCAGTCTTCTTTCACCAACTCTTCTCCCTGGTCTCGGATTCTGCCAGTCATTTCTGCCAATTCCATGTAGTCGATCACCTTCATCTGCCATTCTTCCAGGGTGGGTAGATCTTGTGGGTGGGATGGATGGCGGCTAACAGATTGAGGTTGAATCCTGACAAGACAGAAGTTCTGTTTTTGGGGGACAGGAGGCGGGCAGGTGTGGAGGATTTCCTGGTCCTGAATGGGGTAACTGTGCCCCTGAAGGACCAGGTGCGCAGCCTGGGAGTCATTTTGGACTCACAGCTGTCCATGGAGGCACAGGTCAAATCTGTGTCCAGGGCAGCTGTTTACCAGCTCCATCTGGTACGTAGGCTGAGACCCTATCTGCCTGCGGACTGTCTCGCCAGAGTGGTGCATGCTCTGGTTATCTCCCGCTTGGACTACTGCAATGCACTCTACGTGGGGCTACCTTTGAAGGTGACTCGGAAACTACAACTAATCCAGAATGCGGCAGCTAGACTGGTGACTGGGAGCGGCCGCTGAGACCATATAACACCGGTCTTGAAAGACCTGCATTGGCTCCCAGTACGTTTCCGAGCACAATTCAAAGTGTTGGTGCTGACCTTTAAAGCCCTAAACGGCCTCGGTCCAGTATACCTGAAGGAGCGTCTCCACCCCCATCATTCTGCCCGGACGCTGAGGTCCAGCGCCGAGGGCCTTCTGGCGGTTCCCTCATTGCGAGAAGCAAAGCTACAGGGAACCAGGCAGAGGGCCTTCTCAGTAGTGGCGCCCGCCCTGTGGAACGCCCTTCCAGCAGATGTCAAAGCGATAAACAACTACCTGACATTCAGGAGACATCTTAAGGCAGCCCTGTTCAGGGAAGTTTTTAACGTGTGATATTTTATTGTATTTTTGGTTTTTATGGAAGCCGCCCAGAGTGGCTGGGGAGGCCCAGCCAGATGGGCGGGGTATAAATTATTATTATTATTATTATTATTATTATTATTATTATTATTATTATTATTATTATTGTGTCTTCCAGAAGAAGAAGATTTCTACTCCTCCCATCTGGCTGTGTTGCCCCAGCCACTCTGGGCGGCTTCGAACACATAAAAAGCAAAATAAAACATCAAACATTTGAAACTTCTTGATACAGAGCTGCTTTCGGATGTCTCCTAAAAGTTGTATAGTTATTTATCTCCTTGATATCTGGTGGGAGGGTGTTCCACTGACCCTCTAACATCATGTCTTTATTTTATTTATTTTATAAAATAAAATGACCACCCTCCATCCGTAGATCTCAGGGCAGTTCACAGCATAAAAATACAAGATAGAAACACAACATACAAAATAAAAACAAGAAGAAGAACAAAGCAAACCAGTAACGCCCTCCCCCCCCCCATTTAAAAGGATATAGGATGCCAGTCAGCCAAAGGCCTGGTTGAGGAACCTAAAGATATATAAGGAATGTGTCAGGAGAGCATCCCCATCCCACAAATGGGGAGCCACTGCGGAAAAGTCCATTCTCGTGTTGCCACCTTCTGGATCTACTGGACCTCATACTCTCCAGCGCAACATGGCCCAGATCCAGAAATCCCACATGAGTCATGTGACTCATCTAAGATCGTGGACCAGGGAAAAGCACCTTTGCTGGCATAGCACCCAAAAACGTGTGCTTTGGGGCACAGGGCAAGATTGCGTACCTGGAAAAACACGTGTGATTCCCCCCTCCCCCCCCATACACTGCCATTCCAGAAGGTTTAGGCTTATGAAATGTGCATATCACTTCTTGTTATGGAAATCTCTGATTTGCAACCAGAGAAAGATTCAGTAATGCAATACAGTGCCCCCCCCCAATGTACAAGAATAAAAAGTACATGAACATTGTTAACAACATAGAATACTGTATCAGAAAAGGGTTTGTCCCCATCATAACTATCCCACACTGGCTAACATGAATACCAAAACAAGTACAAACATACAATCATTGGTAGTGCACAAACTCCCAGGAAAACAGAAGCAAACAAATTATGAAGAAAATGACACCATTGTCAACAGGACCTGTCAACAGGTTTGCCATGATGACACTGATGGCAGACTCTCCTCCTCCTCCTCCTCCTCCACCTGGATTTGCTTAAATTATATTTTCCTGTAACCTTGATCTTGAGCAGTCCTATTCAGGATGTATGTTTTAAAACATTCCAAAGGGAAGCGAAAAGAGCAGAGCCTAGTGGCACCTTAAAGTCTAACAATTTATTGCGGCATAAACTCTGTTCCTCAAAAGCTTATGCCATAATTAAATTAGTTCGTCTTCTAGGAGCCGGAAGACTCTCTTTTACTCTTGCAGAAACAGACTAAGACGGCTACTCCTCTGGAAATACAAATGTCTGTTGACGACAAGGAAACAGCCAAGAACAACAGCATGCTAGGAAGACAGGCAGGCAAGAAACCAACATTACATTGGAGTGTGTTGTATCCAGTGCGAGTTGTACCCAAAGCAGACCTATTGCATGAGTAACTTGGGTCTGTTAATTTCAGTATGTCTACTCTGAGTAAAACTTAGTTGGCTACAACCCAGTATTTTCTTTATATCTTTTTTGTTCCAGGCTGCTGCGCTTATCTTTGAACTGTTAGTTGCACAGCAGATTTCAGGATTGTGCGCTAGACAAAACTTAGGCATCAGATAAAAAAAGGGACAACAGAGGGTATAGATTTGCATAAAACTTGAATATTTAAATTTGGATGTATAGATTCATGTTTATGACCATCTGACCATCATGAGGAAGACTGCGAACTGGTGGCTGATGTGTCTGTTCCCTGTTGGAGGGCAACTTTAAGGTTCCTGCTACACTGTCTCCTAATGGTTCTTTATTTTTAAATTGGATTTGGACAGCCTTCTTAGTTGTGGCACCATGCTTATGGAATTTGCTTCTTGGGGGCAGGGAGGAATTAGGCAGATCCTCAAGCCACGTAAATTCACCTTTAGGGACAGTTAATACCAACGCGGGTGGCACTGTGGGTTAAACCACAGAGCCTAGGACTTGCTGATCAGAAGGTCAGTGGTTCGAATCCCCGTGACGGGGTGAGCTCCCGTTGTTCAGTCCCTGCTCCTGCCAACCTAGCAGTTCGAAAGCACGTCAAAGTACAAGTAGATTAATAGGTACCGCTCCGGCGGGAAGGTAAACGGCGTTTCCGTGCGCTGCTCTGGTTCGCCAGAAGAGGCTTAGTCATGCTGGCCACATGACCCGGAAGCTGTATGCTGGCTCCCTCGGCCAATAAAGCGAGATGAGCGCTGCAACCCCTAATGGCCAGGGGTCCCTTTACCTTTACCTAATGTCAAAGGAGATGGTCACAACTCTTTGAAATAAGGTGACTTTTCCAACGTTCCCATTCCAAGCTTGACAAACTAAATTCAAAATTCAAAGCCACGTATTGCGTGTAAAACAACCAACAACCAAACATGCAAGAGTTGCATTTAGACTGCTTTGGGGTGACGTCAAATATGAACTCTCCTAAGCTGTCAGCTGTGAAATGTGAAATACTAATTAGCAGTGTGTGTTATCTGTCAATGTGGTCAGATACCAACATTGTTGCATGTTGTCTGTCAGTTCCTGTCAAAGGCAAGGCATATCACTGTGGGTTATTTGAGGGTTTTCCATGCTAACAGAAATGCACTTGAAATGGGGAGTTGGAAATGAAGGATTGTTTTGGAGCTGGGATAGAAGTTCCCGCAACTAAGACATGTGAGTTCATACCTTCCATCCTCAAATGAGTAGACAACCCTGGTAGGTGAAGCCAGGGTGAAGTTCATCCCTAATGCCCCCACTCCCTGCACAATAGTCTTAACTTGATGTGCCCAAAATGCTGAAAGCTCCATCCAGAGGCATCTCCATGGACCTGCCTGAAGCTCTCTGTTTTCATCGCCAGCAATGTTCTGCCAAATATTCAGGCATCCCAAACATTGCTATACCCTTTCATTAGTCAACCGACAGGTGGAATACATTAGGTACACACACACACACACACAATATTATGCTGTCTGCAGGAGTCAGATGCGGCGCTTTAGAACATCCGCCAAGGATTTGGGGAAGAGTCTAACTGTCTCAGGTGTTTATCAGATGATTCCTTTCTAATATATTTCCAAACAGGGTTTCCCAATAGAGTTTCATGAGATGTCTGGTGATGCAGAAGGCTGCAAAGGATTTGTACGAGGTGGGATGGGAGAAGATGATAGAGCAGCTAGTGTAGTACTCAGTAGTCTTTAACCTTTTCAGACTCAGGTGGTGACCTTTCATTAACCGAAAGATGCATTTTGCTGTACTCACTTTTTTTAAGCAACCCCCAGATATTTCAGGGTTGGGGGGACCCTGTGGCCCTCAAGATGTTTTTGGACTACTACAACTTCCATCATCCTTGAACACTGGCTTTGCTGGCTGTGCTGATGGGAGGAGCAGCTTAACAATACCTGAGGACTACAGTTTCTCCCACCTCCACCCCCGATGTAATTTTTTCTCCCAAAAGCGAAAATCGAAAACGTTGGACAATGCATATGGAGATGGATCTCAGCACCAGAAGCTATGTGCAAGGAGGAAATAACAGAGGAGACCCCTCCCACTTCTGCTACCAGCGATGCTGCAACAGGAGGGATAAGATAACTGGGCAGGCAAGCCAGCAGGAGGGAGGGAGGAGACTTGCTTGGGGGGGGGAGGATGGGGATGGGAGAGGGGCTGGACTCTGTTGTGCCTGATTAGGTAGGGTCTGATTTCACTTGAAATCATTAAGCCAAGCTTTTTCAAGTAAGCCAAGCTTTCCCCCAAGTTTTGGCAGGAAGCAGCTCAGCTTATACTGAGCCAATCTAGGGAGGTGCCAGTCTCTGACTCCTCAACTAGGGTTGCTTCCCTTCAAAGAGAATTAGTTTTGAGGATCGGCCACCTTAGCTGTGATTGCTGCATTGCAGGGGGTTGGACTAGAGACTCTTTGCCCCCCTTTGAGAGCCAGTGTGGTAGATTCGTAATCTGGGGAACCGGGTTCGTGTCTCCGCTCCTCCACATGCAGCTGCTGGGTGACCTTGGGCTAGTCACACTTCTCTGAGGTCTCTCAGCCCCACTCACCTCACAGAGTGTTTGTTGTGGGGGAGGAAGGGAAAGGAGATTGTTAGCCACTTTGAGACTCCTTAGGGTAGTGATAAAGCAGGATATCAAATCCAAACTCTTCTTCTTCTTCCTCTTCTTCCATCTCGACAGTTCTACCCTTCTTCTATTCTGCTTCCTTTGTTCCATTGATTTGTCACACAGCAAAGGAAAAGGGTTGATCCAATCTTTGCAGAGCCACCCTCTTCGTCTCTGCTAATTCGACCTTGCTGTCGGTGTCCAAATCACAGTGATGAAATCTCGTCTCTAAGCCATAGGAATTAAAATGGGGGTGGGAGCGGCGACGTGAATGTCTTTTGTGCTGCTCAAAGATTACAGTCAAATACGTGTATGGGATGTGGTTATTCCCTTTAAAACAGGGTGATAAATCTGTAGCCCTCCAGATGTTGTTGGACTCCAACTCCCATCAGTAGGCTTGGCCAATGTTCAGGGATGATGGGAGCTGCAGTTCATAGGTAGTGCAGCCCTGGTTTTCAAGATACAGGCTGGCGATGCAGAGGCAGCAATTCTTCTGAATACTGGCTGCTGCAAACTGCCAGGATGGGAGAGTGCTCTTATGAGCTGCTTGTGAGTTTTCCACTGGCACCTGGTTGGCCACTGTGAGAATAGGATTCTGGACTAGGTGGGCCATTAGCGCATATTTTTTATTTTCAAATGCTTTTCCCATGCATTTTGAATCTTGCTGTTTTGAGCTACCCTTACAGTTGTATGGCTTCTTTCTTTCTTTCTTTCTTTTGCATTTAAATGTTTTCTTGCTTGTAAAATGACCTGGAAATAAAGGCTGAAAGATGCTTAAACCAACCAACCTAGACTAAACCAGATGGGTGGGGTATTAATCAATCAATCAATCAATCAATCAATCAATATTTCATAGGGTGGTGAAGAAACCATCAAGAAGGTGTCTCTCCCAGACAACATCCACCCTTTCATCAGGTCAGTTGGGGCAACAGCCAGATAATTTATGACATTTCTAGCATAGAGAGGTTGCACATCCTGAATTGGCTATTCAGCAAATGTTCAGGCTTAAAGTGTTATTTTAAGCTGTGCTGAGAATTGCTGTGGAATAAGGAGGTCCAGACTGTGTTGTGTTTTTCTGATGGAGAAAGGAATGTGAATAGAAATTATAGGTGCAACTATCGATGAGGCGCATGGGCGGCTTTCTTCAGCACAATCGATTGTCTCTCAAGACAGATGGATCCAGTTACAGATAGGTAGCCGTGTTGGTCTGCCATAGTCAAATTGGTGAGGTTGATGGACTTCCATTTCATGCGGCTCAATGTGATGCCTTCCATGGTTCCAGTTACAGATAGGTAGCCGTGTTGGTCTGCCAAAGTCAAGTCATGGTAACTGGAACCATGGAAGGCACCACATTGAGCCGCATGAAATGGAAGTCCATCAACCTCACCAAGAAACTTGCATTTTGACTAAGACAGATGGAGGCCAACAGCTTTGCCTCACCCCTTGCAATGGCATGTGGTGTCCTTCAGCACGATAGCATTTGTTCACCCCTCACCAGGGACCTTGGATTGTCCTATCTGGGATTCTGAAGTTAGTCATATGGCCTGGAGCAATTTCCATCATTTCTCCATCCCTTGGTGCCCATGTGGTTCTTAGGGAGGATGCTGACACCTTTGCTCTATTGAAGATGAGTAGACCAGCCATGTGCAAGTGTCTCAATATAATTTAGTAGAAGGTGCTGAGGAGGGCAACAGGATCTTCTTGCAAATGTTAGATGAGCCACTGCTACATTCCAGGTTTCTCCATCTCTCCAAACACAGATGCAGGCCAACATTATTATCCCCATACTGCAGATGGAGGCACTGAGGCTCAGAAATAACGTCACCTGGTCTGTTCATGCCTGATACAAAATTTAAACCTGGGAGTTCCCACCTCAGACACACAGCTCTTTCACTGTATCTGTAGTGCAGGGATATATATATATATATATGGTTCCCCATCGAACTGATGTACATACGTGTGAATGGGTGTGCATGTGCAGAGAGAGAGGACAGAATCAGGACATGGTTTTTAACACACCTGTTCCAGATAAGCACAAGTCAGCTCAGCTGACTCATGATCATGCTGAAACACTTGCTGGCAAGAACTCTGAAACCTTCAATCCCATTGCAACTCATCCTTGTGAGTGGGTGTCGAAGCTTTGCATTAGACAAGGTGTTGCCGGCAAGTGAAGCAAGGAGGGGAGGGCTTAATAAAGGCCTGGAGGGATTTTCTGAGCACCGCCAGGTTTTCCCATTGTACCCAAAGCAATCCCATTCAGGGCAATTGGTTTTGGTTCTGCCTTCTCCGCGACGAGGAGAAAAGCTCCGACAGCCAGGAATCAGGAGATGGTTCTGGGACGGCAAATGTAATCTGGCTCTCATGAGTCACCGGCATCGGGATGTCCTTGTGGTATAATCAGAGCACCATTTATTACGCTGGAGGATGATAACCCAACAAAATCTTAATGAGTTGTGGGAAAGAAGACAATAGGGCCCTTTGCCAGAACTCGCTCACCTTGACAACACGCCCACGGGTCAGGTACAAAGATCGCCATTGTTGACTTGGGAGAGTGACAGTAAGGGATTATTATGTCCTGCTTGTGTGTTTGCACGCCCATGTACCATAAGCAACACGGGGGAAGCAGCGAGGGTGTGAAGGATGTCTGACACGTCTGAGACAGCCCACAGGATCGTTGTTACTTATTTGCATTTGCTGTCGTTGTAACACTGGTGGTCTAAACAGTGGTTAGGGTGGTAAGAGGCAAGGAAGTGCAGCAGCGAGGATTAACCGTGCTGCTTCTAACAAGGGTGGTGTATGGAATAGGAGAAGCTGGTTCAGGCCACCACAAGTTGCTTGGCTACTCTGAGCAGCTGCCTGGTCCAAGATGTGCACTCCAGTTTCCTTTGCTGAATCCTATGGGGTTCTGATCCAAGAGCAGCAGATCGTGGGGCAAACCTTTCAGGCTGCAAAACAAATCAGGATATACAGCTCTCAAACAAAGACAGCTCAGTTGGTTAGAGCGTGGTGCTGATAATGCCAAGGTTGCAGGTTCGATCCCCATATGGGTGAACAATATTCCTGCATTGCAGGGGGTTGGACTAGATGATCCTCAGGGTCCCTTCCAACTCGATGCTTCTATAAACCAGGAGTGGGAAGAGTGATGAAGAGGTAGTGCATCTTAGGCCCCATCTGCACTATAAATTTAAAACAGTACCATACCACTTTAAACAGATATGGTTTTCCCCAAAGAATCATGGGAAATGTAGTTTGTTAAGGGTGCTGAGAGTGGTTAGGAGAGGCCTGTTCTCCTCCCAGAACTATGATTCTCAAGAGTTTCCCTTTAATTGTTAAGCACTCTGAAACTTGTAGCTCTATGAGGGAAATAAGAGTCTTCTAACAACTCTCAGCAGTGCATCTCTAACAAACTACACTCCCTTGGATTTTTGCAGGGGGCGGGTATGATAGTGTTTTAAATGTATACTGCAGATGGGGCCTTAATGGGAGGAGCAGTATGTCAAGAGAAACATGAAGAAAGAATGAACCTCTGACCCCCACCCCAGTGACTGGAAAGGAGGTGAATTATTGCCCTACGAGGAGGGGCAGGGTTTGTAGGTGATGTTAGGATATAGTTCCATTCCACCTTAACAGGGTTATGGGCCCAGGACGCTTCCACTGCGCCACTCTGCTTGAGACCACATAGGGATTTCCGTAGTTTACAGACCATTCCTTCTGTATCTGCTGTACATTATGCTTACACATTTCGCTGTCTGCCTCTTCTGCTACAAAGAGTTCTTATCTCTACTGGTTTGCGTGCTCAGAGTCTCTAAAGGTATCTGAGGCTTGAGTCGCAGTTTTGATGCTGTTCTGAGAACCGGAGTATCGCCCGGCTACCGGCCGGTGGATGGAGCCAGCTGGGGGCCTGCCAATTGCCCCCAACTCCCGGCAGCATCCCAACAGTTTAGCCAAAGGTTTGCACCACAGTTGCTTTAGACATTGCAGCCCAAGATGGATTCTTGAGTTTCTGGTATTGGCTGCCTATATCCTTTCTGTAAGTTCTGGAGAATATTTGCACACCTGAAAGCACATAGTAGGCAGGCACCAGAGAACCTGAGGCAGTCACAGAGTCCATAATGTTCAAGCATATGATTTCAGACATCTGAATGCCTTTCATGTATTAGAAAAAGCATGGTCCACAGTAGAGCTATGCTCTCCACACCAGCTTTTTACTCTAGGATTGCTGTCTTCAGTCACTCACTTATGGCACCCAGGTGAAGTCATTGCAAGCTTGCTGCATCCCAGGGATTTCTGCATTCCCCACCCTGATTTGGGGTTTTTTGAGTGACATTTAACACAGTTCTCAGCAACAGCCTGTCCAGTGTAGCTGGCCAAGGTCCTGTTGAACCACATGGAGGGAGGAGGGGTCTGGTGAAAACCCACCTTTCTGAATTGCTTGCCCAGCCACTTCCTGCTATTATATGTAATTATTACACAAGTGCGATAATAGCAATAATAATCTTTTTTTAAAAAAATTCTTTGCTGCACTTTGCAAAAGACATTTTGCAATTTCAGCACTGCCTGGAGAATTGCAAGCCACCCCCAAAGAGAATCGGGGAGGGACATACATAGCTCAGTGGCAGAGCACATTTTTTGCACGCAAAAGGTTCAGCTACTGGTATCTCTATGTAGGACTGGGAAAGGCTCCAGTATAAAGCTGCGCAGACCGAGGTCCAGTTTGCACAGACAATACTGAGCTAGCTTCCTAAAGTCTCAGAATCTCAGGGTCGCTTGGAAAACCACTGTAGAGGCCAGGAGCAATACTTGTACTCTGCCAGCCACAATCCAACAGTGGTGTCCCAGAAGCCTCTGCTGCACCGCAAAGGATTCTGGGCTGCGTTTTCAGATCACATTGTGATTCCTCAGGACACCTATGAATATTGTTGTATCTGAAGTGACTGGCCTTGGGAGAGGCAACTCCAGTGCATTCATTTCAGGTGTGTGGTGGGACAGAAATTACACAAATACCATAATAAAAGAATACGGATTGTCAAAAATATATTAATTTTCATCAGGGGAGGTTACCATAATATAAGAGGTGGAGGCAGCAGAGGATTTTTCTTCCTTCCCCTCTCCCACTTTTATAAAGAGTGCGAAACTTTTTGCTGGCACCTCAAGTGCTGGTGGAGTTGCAGTCAAAGCAACCTGGGAGTGTTCCCATTTGCTGCAGAATAGCCCAATGGACCGGACCGGCCCTACCATCAGGCAGAGTGAAGTAGCTGCCTTAGGCAGCAGCTGCTGAGGAATAGGGGAATAGACAAAACTATATATGCCATGCAGCACCTTCTAAGCTAGCCTGCTGCACTCAGGTATTGTAGCCAGTGTTGACGTAAGTTTCAACTTCCAGTCAGGGCAAGTTTTTTTTGTACAAGGAACCCAGATGGGGAGAGAGGCACCATTTTAGTCCTTTGCCTCAGGCAGCCGGATGTCTTGGGCTGGCCCTGGCAATGGGAATAATACCATGTGGCCTTTAGGGGAATTCTTGGGGCAGCTCCCTCTGGATTTCTGACACGCATCCCTGAAAAATCACTGAAAATGCCTTTCTCTTTTGCAGAACATGAATGACCCCATGCAAAAACACACGTGTGTGTGTAATATTTGGTCCTGCTCTAATTCAAACATAGGATCAGCATTGTGGACATGGATGGGGCCCTGTCAAGAAGCTCTCCATCAGAGGCTGCACCAGCACTCAGCCAAGTCATGAGGAAGTTCATGACCTCAAGTTTTGTCACATCTCTGCACTTCCTTCCAGCCATGACTGGCTTCAGCTTAAGGGAAGCTCTTCTTCTTCTCCTCCTCTTTGCAATGTCCTCTCCTCTCCCCCGTGTGTTCCCTTCCACCTCCGGTTTCTTTCACAATTGTCACCCACAGCACAGGGCCATGATTCACCTGACAGGGCACAGTGACGAGTCCAATGGCAATCCCTTCCCTCAGGACAAGCAGTGTCTCACCTTCTCAGCCAAGCCCGCCTCTGCCTGCGTGCTAAGTCTGGGTCTCACAGTTCAAGCTGCCCCCGTTGAACCGGGCCCACAGAGCTCCTCCTCTGCCACTTATTTGACGCAGTGGTAGTAGATACTGTGTTTGGACTGTACCACTTCGGAGTGCAGGCTCACATCATTCAGTGCTCCTATAATACAACAAAAAAGATATGCTCAAAGAAGAATGAGTGTCTAGCTTGGCTTCTCCCTGGCATCTAGCTTTGTATGTGGAGGAAAATGCAATGCAGTGCTATCAGTCATGTGAGCCTTTAAAGGTAAAGGTAAAGGGACCCCTGACCATTAGGTCCAGTCGTGGCCAACTCTGGGGTTGCGGCGCTCATCTCACTTTATTGGCCAAGGGAGCTGGTGTACAGCTTCCGGGTCATGTGGCCAGCATGACTAAGCCGCTTCTGGCGAACCAGAGCAGCGCACGGAAACACCGTTCACCTTTCCGCTAGAGCGGTACCTATTTATCTACTTGTACTTTGACGTGCTTTTGAACGGCTAGGTTGGCAGGAGCAGGGACCGAGTAATGGGAGCTCACCCCATTGTGGGGATTCGAACTGCCGACCTTCTGATCGGCAAGTCCTAGGCTCTGTGGTTTAACCCACATCCCTCATGTGAGCCCTTACTTGATGTTTAAAGTTTGTTTCCATCTTGGGCACAGGCGTACCACCTAAGTGAGGGCTAGGGTCTATATCCCTTCAAAAATGGGGATTACAATTAATGGATGAGACAGATAAGTGGTTTCTCAGGAGTGAGAAGACTTCAGGCTTGCAAGAGTTTTCCTCCTTTCTCTTTCTTTTTCACAGAGCTCCAAGGTCTACACTGGAGAGCCAGCGGTTTGTTGCTAGGGTGGGGTGTGTGGAGAGAGGGGAGTCAATTACCATGCATTAAGAACCTAAAATCAGGCAAAAGGCCCATCTGGTCGAGCAACCTCAGCTGTTTGCACACTCTCACTTGCTCTGCATCCACCGCAGGTTTGGGAAGCGGTGTACACATGACGTTAGCCACAACAATTCATATCTATCCTGTCAGGAGTGTGTGCAGGAGCCAGGCCCTGTGACCAGCAGAACTTTGCAGGACTGGGGCCTTCCTAAATTTGTTCTGAAGAGGCAAGGCGTGGCCCCACAGGTGAGGCCTATTGGAAACTCACAGCACCTGGTGGCCAGAGCCAGGAAGGGATATAAGGTCAGCATTTCCCTTCGGCTCTTTGCCACAGCAACACATTCCCTTCCTTCCTGCATGTGGCTCCTTGACTCCTTCCTTCTTGATATTCTGACCCCTGACTTCCTAACTCCTTGCTTCTTGATCCTCGGACCCTTGACTTTGTGACTCCTTGCTTCCTGACCCTCGGACCCTTGGCTTCATGACTCCTGGCTTCTGGGCTCCCCTTTCTGCTCCCACCCCGCCATCTTGCCCCCGGTCCCGACGTCCCCAGCTGGGACTTTGATCACCCGTGAACCGGACCATGACATATCTTGTCTTTATCCCACCGTTCCTTCTCAAATACAGAATTTGGGTGCATCATGCCCCGAACCAAATTGATCCAGCCTATCAAAGTCCTCACTTTCTTGCAGTGGCCAACCAGAGGCACGTGGGGAAACCTGCAAAGCAAGGCCTGACCGCAAGAGCGCGCTCTCTCCTGTGGTTTTTGGCAATTAGTATTTAGAAGCACTTTTGTCTGTGGACATGGAGGCCAAGCATAGCCAACATGGCTAGTTGCCATCGATAGCCTTTGCCACCATAAACTTGTCTAATCGTCTTCCAAAGCTGGTGGTCACCATTGCCTCTTGTGGGAGTGAGTTCCACAGTTTAAGTACCAGATGTGTGGAGTAGTGCTTTATTTTATCTCTTCTGAATCTCCCAACATTCTAGTGTTAAGTTCTAGTGTTATGAAAGAGAACAAAACCCAAAACGCTGCCACCTTTCCTCATCGGGGAGTTGCTCAACCGCCTCGATCATTTTGGCTGCCCTTTTCTGAACCTTTTGCACCTCTGCAATTTTTGTGGTGAGGCAACCAGAACTGTACACACAGGATTGCAGCCTTGCAGTGCTCTGCCAACTGTTAGCTCTGCCTCTTGTTCCCAGTTGAACTGAATATGGTTCGCTGCCCTGCCTTGTACTTCACCATCAGCCGCCAAGCTCAAGCATTATCAGAAGTGGGGCCAAAGCTCAGTGGTCAAGCACTTACCGGGCATGCACAACATCTCATGTTCAGTCCTTGGCATCGCAGATAGAAAATATCTCAGGTAACAATTGTTTAAGGTCTAAGACCCAGGAGTATTCTGTTCCAAGCAGGAGTCAGGGATGTAAGAAGGCATCAGTTTCTGTTTTGACTCTTATTCATCCCATGCAGCACTGTTTCCATTCCACTGCAGTTTGGCTCCTTCTGACAAAAATGGCACTATTCGTCTTGCTGATCATGGAGGCAGGATTTTACATAGTTATGTAATTAATTGCATTATTCCACACTATTCATTTCAGTGCAAAGGAAGTGCAGTCCAAATTGGGGTGGGAGAGCCACCAGTTATGTATTGTTTGTGGATGGAATAAAACAGCAGCAAACGTTTGCTGGACTGATTTCTGTTCCAGATATGGGTCAAATGAGTAAACACCAGCAGTTTCTGCTACCTTTTCTGTTTCCTTCAGAATCCTCTGACATTCCAAACTTGGAGTCCCAGACTTTCGATATACAAAGTCTATCTCAGTATAAAGCAACTCCATATTTTCAGCATCTGTATAACTCATTACTTTCATGCTGAGCTGCAGAAATTGCCTTCTTTCTTAGTCAGGAAAGAGACGAACATGCTATTATCTAATTACGTTACACAAACGAGGGAGACGGCATCAAAGCCCTGTTATTAAGTTCAATTTTTGCTATTCCACAACCAACTTACACTAGACCTGAAACCAGAAAATTACACATGCACGAGATCTGAGCCTCAATTAAATATTGACAGCAATTACAACCCAGTCCTAGGCAAGGAACTACTTTAAATATTAATTTTATGTTATTGCTTCATTACCCAGGGAACTGCAGGAGGGGGGGGGGAATTGTTCCTGGCTGCAAACAAAATCAAAGGGGCTTTTTTGTTTTGTTTTTTGTTTAAAGAAAGATTGCATTTCTCCTATGGAGGGAAATGAGGTGAAGGAAAGGAAATAAAGTTCAATGAGATGAAGTTTCAAGGCGTCAGATGTACTATTTGATATTGTGGTTCACCATGAATGCTTGCCCACATGGAAGGGCCTTACACAGATGGTGAGCTGTTGGATATTTGCATGATCCAGAAGCAGAGGAACTAATAATAAAAGAGAGAGAGGAGGTCCACATGTTGTAGAGCAGCCTTTGAAAAACCTAGTACCTCACCAGATGTTTTGGACTACAATTCCCATCAGCCCCTTTCCAAAACATTGGGAGGGCATCAGGTTGCTGAAGCCATAGCCTTTCTGCTCCTCATCTAGTCTGTGGTCCCACAATTCATTTCTCTGGTCTTCCATCTAAACTCCTGAGAAGTAGTGCAGGCATTGGCACAGCAAGAAAATGGTATGGCTGGGGTTGCCACAAGTAAGGGGCAAGGTGTCACAAATACAGTGATAATACATCTCATTAGCAGCCTATCGAGGAACTACACAGGGACAGGGAAGCTTCTTTTCTGTTGAGGGCCACATTCCTTTAAAGGTAATCTGTTGGCGACAAGGTTAAAGCTCACAAAGCTTTCAAGAACCATATTGTCAGGAAGGCAGTGTTTAATGTCTGGACAAGATATAAAGATTTACTAGAAAGTAAGACCCCAAGGTGGGTGTCACCAATGGAAGCCAAGGCCCAGAAAAGGCTCAATATGGAGGCCAATTGGCCAAAGTATTGGGAAATAATAGAAAAAGATGGAGATACTTGGAGATTGCAGAGTTTTGAGAAATTAAAAGATAAAGTGCGAGATTGGTTACACTATGCTCAGATCAGGGAGGCTTTCAATATGGACAAAAAAACAGGCTTCCAGGTGGAAAAATCGAAACTAGAAACAGAACTGTTAGAACCAAAGACTAAGGTACTTTCAAAAATGTATAACTTGCTGTTAAATATCGGAAAGGTACAGAATAAGATTTGAGAGAAGGTGAAGTACTGCAGAACATGATTTTTTAAACGGGAACGGGAGATGTGAGGGAGTCCGAAAGCAAGGTTACAGAAACTGGATCTCTGAAGATATTGTATTGTATCCTCTTTTTTCTGTATTGTGTGTATCTTATTTATATATTTTTTTTCCTTTGGTGATGGTGTTTTATGTGTTGGGTGTTGTATTGTTTAAAAACCTTAATAAATATTTTTTTAAAAAATAAAATAAAGGCAATCTGTTGGGGGCCGCATGCTGGCAGTGGGCAGAGGCTGGTGGCAGGGGTGTCTTCTTCCCTCCCCTCTCTTCTCTTCTGTCCTTTATCCCTTGGTCTCCTTCCTTGCCACCTGCATGAAATGAACCTGAGAACCACCTGCAGACCATGTGTTCCAGGTTCCCCATCTCTGAATTACAAGACGAAGAAGAAGAAGCAGAGGAAGAGTTTGGATTTGATATCCCGCTTTATCACAACCCAAAGGAGTCTCAAAGCGGCTAACGTTCTCCTTTCCCTTCCTCCCCCACAACAAACACTCTGTGAGGTGAGTGGGGCTGAGAGACTTCAGAGAAGTGTGACTGGCCCAAGGTCACCCAGCAGCTGCATGTGGAGGAGCAGGGAATCGAACCCGGTTCACCAGATTACAAGTCCACCGCTCTTAACCACTACACCCCAATGGCTCTTGGATATTTGCATGATCAATTCCAGGCAGTGGCAGTGGCCAGATCGGGTTATTATGAAACACACGAGTTATGGTGCCTGTGGCACTTCTTGGAAAACTTTATTTGATTGCTCTCACGCCATGCCTTCTTTGCATCACAGGCTTTTGCCTCTTAGGAAATACCACCATTTCATACACTCTATATCTGCATGTGGGGAGAGAGATTATGTGGCCATATGTAACCTGTTCTCTGGCGAGGGAACATTTTTTGCATATTGTTTTAATGCATAGCGCTAAATATCCTGGAATGTTAATTATGATAACTGGAGAAGACTAGCCTTCTGCTCAGGAAATGAGATGGTCTGAGGACAGAACAGGGCCTTTTCTGTAGTGGCCCAGTGCTGGCAGGATACCTTGCCAAATGAGGTCTGCTGGCTGTTAAAAAGTTATGAAAATTGGGGTAGGGAAGGAAGGTCTGAAATTTCCAGAGGCTGTGTTCTAATGGTGGGTGGGGGGAAAGTGGGTGGGTTAGAACAGCCCCCACCCTAAAAATAAAAAGTCACTCCTATTGTCACAAACACACATGCCCCAGACACAAAGTGCTTTCTACCTCTCTCACAAACTTGTACATACTAGGGTTGCCATAGTTCAAAAAGTAAAAATCCTGACACCTTTTTTTTTTTTTAGGAGGACCCCAAAATTACCGAGCTTTTTTAAAGGGAACCACCCAAATTGTTGAGCGGTTTTGGGGAAACCTCCCCCAAACATAGTAATTTTTTTAAAGCTTTTGGAACTGTTTCCACTACTTTTTCCATCGCATTGCCATACACCCAACTTTTCCCTGACACTTCGCCGGTTCAGCTAAATTCCCTCCTGACCCCAATTTTAAACCAGTACATGTACCAGCCTAGTACACACTCACACTAGACATGCAGGGTCACACGAACGCACCATCAGCACCCAAGGGATAGCATGGGACTCTGAATCTTAGGGTTATGGCTTTGAGCCCCGTGTTGGGCAATAGATTCATGCATTGCAAGGGGAGGGACTAGATGACCCTCTTGCTCCCTTCCAACCCTACAATTATAAGCTTCTAAGCCCCTCCAGCTCTTTTCACTCCAGTGCGGGGTGGGGGTAGCTGGAGAGATCTGCCTACCTGCTTTTTAGAGAAATGCACTGAAACATTAAAAAAAATTACTAATGGAATTTTGTATGTAGAGGTTGATTTTTATTATCTATTAGGTCCTGTAAGATGCAGTGTACTAACTTTCTCCCCCACCACACTTTTTAAAAGAACATTTTCTAATCAGTTAATGACAGTAGAAACTGTTTGAAAATTTCCCAAGGAGAGAGATAATTTCAGTGGAGTTCTCATAGGTGGGGCGCAGGGCTTTTGATGTGCTCACCTTCCTTTTGAGGTGTCTGAGGAGTGTCTGCAAATGTCCTTTATTGCATTCTACAAATTGTCCTACCTGTGGCCTGCACACTGTAGCCTTCCTGGATGCCTGTAGTTCAATCAAAGCCCAGGGGAGACACCATGAGGTAACCGCTCCAATGAGGTCATTTTTCAGATCACAAAGCATGGGCAGCTAGGGAGGCTGCTGAGTGCTGTAGAAACGTTTCCTGGAAATAACATTGCATACGCTCAAACCCACCAAAATATGACAGGTATTCTAAAGAAATTCTTAAGTTCCTTTAGAATAAGGTAGATAAACGGAACCCTTTTCCACACAGGAGGAAAACCTTTGGGCAACTGGAGGACAGTTTTTTGCACAGCGCTTTTAGGTTTTGAAGAATGCCAGGTGATAGATCAGGTGTGGGTAACCCCTGGACCTTCCAGATGTTACTGAACTACAGCTCCCATAACCTCTGGCCATTGGCCATCCTTGCTGGGGCCGATGGGAACTGCAGTCCAGGAATATCTGGGGGGCCAAGGGTTCCCTGAGAGAGAGAGAGAGAGAGATAGGTAGATAGATAGATGACGATAGATAGATAGATAGATAGATAGATAGATAGATAGATAGATAGATACTGGTAGATGATAGGCAGGCAGACAGACAGGCAGATGATTGACATATAGATGATTGATAGATAAATAAATAGATAGATTTGATCCAAAGTAAAGTCATTGTACAGTGTGGAAAGCAGGAAAGGTATAGAGCAAGATTTCCCAAACTCAGGTCTCCAGCTGTTGCTGACTACAACTCCCATCATCCCTAACTGGCAGGACCAGTGATGATGGGACTTGTACTCCAAAAACAGCTGGAGACCCAAGTTTGGGAAACCCTGGTATAGAGCAAGGAACCAGTGGGTCTTCGGATGTTGTTGATGTGGAACTCCCACCATCATCCGTGACCATCAGCTGGAGCAGATGGGAGCTGAAGTCCCCACAACTGTTTGGAGGCCCTGACGAACAGGATTCTACAGCTGGTGGTAATGTAATCTTAGTGTAGTTAAAGGTTACATAATTGGATCTGAGCTCTAATCCCACTGCATTTAAGGATTTGCACAGTTGCCTTAGGCCGGTCACTTTTTCCTTATCCCATAATTTGTGCTGCTGCATGCACCCTACAGAGCTATTTACAGAACATGCAAAAAAGACAAAATTATATCCTTCTGTAATGAAACCTTTGAAATGACATTCTAGCAAATATTGAACTACCACAGTATTTCCACAACTTTTTATCAATGTGACATCCATTGGACTGCTCTTCCTCATATGCTACTATTCCCTGATGGGTCTCCCCACCTAATCTTTAGTGCCCAAAAGCACTAAAGGATTCACAAGAAAGTGGGGTGGGAACTGATGCACACTGGACATACCTGCTTCATCATAATTCTCTTGCCTGGCTCCACCAACTTCCTCTGTCTTAAGAGGGCAAAAGTTTGCAGCCGAGAGCCTCCCTTTCTAGTGGAAGTTCCTTGCATAATTTAGAACCCTGATCACGCAGAGTCCTAAGTCACACCAGGACCTCATCCAGAGTTCAGCAAAGTCTTTGTTATAGATCTCCTTCAATACATGGAGGGCGGCAGGGCCAGGCAATGGGGATGTGATGAAGAGGGCAGGCTGAGCTCATTATTCGGTGCAAATGAAGGGACCAGAAATCTCCACTCACTACCATGGAGTAGGGAAATGGACTGAAATTGGGAAAACTATTTGAGGACCACATGCAATCTAATGCAACTCTGAGCCAGTGTAGTAAAGTGGTTAGTGTGCTGGACTAAGACCTGGGAGACTGGACTCAGCCATGAAGCTCACTGGGCAACCTTAGGCCAGTCACTAATCTCTCAGTTTAAAAACTTCATGGAGTTGTTGTGAGGATAAAATGGGGAGAGGGAGAACACTATATACCGTATTTTTCGCCCCATAAGACGCACTTTTTCCTCTCCAAAAATGAAGAGGAAATCGGGGTGCGTCTTATGGGGCGAATGCCTGCAAGCCTCGCGCGCCCGGCAGGAGGTCCCACCGGGTGCGCGAGGCTTGGGGCGGCAGCCTGTCGCCCGAAGCACGGGGAGCCCTCGGGAGGGCTCCCCCTGCTTCGGGCGAGTGTCTGCAAGCCTCGCGCACCCGGCAGGAGGTCCCACCGGGTGCGCGAGGCTTGGGGCGGCAGCGGACTGCTAGCTTCTAGGTGCGCGCAAGCAGTCCGCTGCCGCCCCAAGCCTTGCGCACCCGGTGGGACCTCCTGCCGGGTGCGCGAGGCTTGGGGCGGCAGCGGAATGCTAGCTTCTAGGTGCGCGCAAGCAGTCCGCTGCCGCCCCAAGCCTCGCGCACCCGGTGGGACCTCCTGCTGGGTGCGCGAGGCTTGGGGCGGCAGCGGACTGCTAGCTTCTAGGTGCGCGCAAGCAGTCCGCTGCCGCCCCAAGCCACGCGCACCCGGTGGGACCTCCTGCCGGGTGCGCGAGGCTTGGGGCGGCAGCGGACTGCTTGCGCGCACCTAGAAGCTTGGGGCGCGCTGAGCTCAGCACGCCCCAAGCTCCTGGTATAGCGCAGCGATCCGCTAGCCCTGGGAGAGCCCCGCGGCTCTCCCAGGGCTAGCGGACTGCTTGCCGGCACGCAGAAGCTTGGGGCGCGCTGACCTCAGCTTGCCCCAAGCTTCTGGATTAGCGCAGGGGTCCGCTAGCCCTGGGAGAGGCGCCCGGCTCTCCCACGCTAGCGAAGACCTTGCCGGCACGCAGAAGCTTGGGGCGCGCTGAGCTCCGCACGCCCCAAGCTCCTGGTGTAGCGCAGCGCACCTGGGGGGGAAATAAATTTTTTTTCCTTTATTTCCCCCCCAAAAATCTAGGTGCGTCTTATGGGCCGGTGCGTCTTATGGGGCGAAAAATACGGTACCGTACCACCTCAAACTCCTTGTAGGATAGATGGGTGGTGATATAAATAAATAAAGCTAAAGCCTCATAAAGTATGGTTATCATACGTCCCCATTTCCCGGGGACAGTCCCCGGATTTACAAATCTGTCCCTAGACAAAATCCGTCCCCGGAATGTCCCTGGATTTCATTTAATGTTCCTGGATTTATATTTTAAGTGTTGTAGATTTATTAGTAGTGAATGAATGTTGCGTGATTGCTTCAGCGGCACAAGACACATCATATGGGGACTTCTGGCATGGCAAAATGGCGGATGCCATGGTAGCGAGCAGCTCCTGAAGCCTGTTGCTGCCACTGCCAAGGGGGTACTGGAGATGCCCGCCACGTCAACTGGGGGAACCGCTGCCCCCCCCCGCAACCCAAATGGAGCCGGGACCGAGAGCACCCGGCCACCCAGCCAACTGCCCAGCGGCGCTCCGGGGCAGATGCTCATAAAAATATGCAAAAATAAAAACACTCAAAAATAAAAATATGCAAAAAGCCCTGCTTGGGTCAGGCCAACTCTACACCAGGTCTATCTAGTCTACTTCTTTGAACTACCTACCTACCATGAACAATTTGGTATCATCAACAAATGACTAACTCACTGCTCATCCCAAACACTAGATAATTTTGAAAAGGTTAAAAAGCTCAGATCCCAAACATGATCCGTGGGCAATTGTTTACCTGAATGGGCTAATTTTTCTGCAAAACAACAACAACAACACCTGGCCTAGAACTCCAAGTCTGAAGAGGAAGATTTGTCTTCAGTGCAGAAATTCTGCATCTCCAGTTGCAGATTTCGGCAGCATCCTAACAGCCCACATTCCCATCTGTGCGCCTATGCACAGAGTTAGCACACGAACCTCCCATGCAAACATGCCCTGACCTACATGGCTCCCAGAGCCTCACACGCGTCAGGCCCGCCACGCTGCTTTCAGCTCCTTCTCTGCCCTAATCCTTTATTGATATAGAGCTGTTTGAATCAGCCTCTCATTTTCCAGATGATATATTTCAAATGCTTCCTTCCATCCGCACAAGATTTGCTTCTTTCAACGAGCGGGTGACATCTTCTTGGCAGACCCAGACACTTTATTGTTTGTTGTTTCAGTGATTGCGTGTTAAGTGATACACGCAAGGCGAGTGTGGCTGTGCGTGATATTTTATCTCTTAAGGGATTTCCTTCCTCCTTTTCGTAGTTTTGTGAGTTTTGTTTAGCAACTGATTGCATCATCACATGATGCTTCCTAACACAGGTTTGGACTGTTGGTCCATCTTGCCAAGGAAGCAAGGACTATAGCCTATGCTTTGCACACAAATGGTTCCCGGCATCTCCAGGTAAAATGGAGAAAGATAATTATCCCAGAGCGGCAATGCCAGAGACCAATCAGGGATGCAGGAGAAATTCAATTCAGTTTGCATTTAAAGATGAACCCATAAAAAGTGCAATAGGTTCCACAACAATCAACAACTGAATCACAGCCATGCATTACAATTCGCACTTATCTGAAGTTTGCAATGCAGTTCTCCACCCAAACAGTATTTACAGGAGGAAAGCATATATTGCAGGAAATTATGGATAATAATTAATATGGTAGGGAAAACAGTATACATAATGCATTCAGTTGGGGGAAATTGCTTGCACATTTTCAGCAACGTGTGCATGACACAAAACTGCAAAGAATAGTTTTGAAAAATTCAAACTAATATTCTGATGAATTTTCATGAAGTGTTTTATTTTTAATTGTAAATTTCTGCCAACACAAAAATCCCAATATCCATATTAGGGCAATTAGGCCCACTGAAAATTCAAAAAATAGCACACAAGCTTTCCGGTTTCCTTCATCAGACTAGATTTGTTTCTAAATTTTTGAATTATTTTATATAGAGGTAGTGTGGTGCAATGGTTAGAGTGCTGGACTAGGACCTGGGAGTTCAGCATTTGAAAGCATACTTAGCCATGATGCTCATTAGATCACTGTCCCTCAGCCTAGCCTACCTCACAGGGCCGTTGTGTGGATAAAATGAGGAGGGGAGAACCACATTCCCCACCTTGAGCTCCTTGGAGGAAAAGGTGGAATTTAAATGTAATAAATAAATAAAAGAGGCAAAATAACTCCAAACCTGTTAAATCATAAAAAGTGAGGGAGAGAAAAAACTTGGCTGGTGGTAATGCCATACTGGGGTTTTGATGATATATGACTATTTGGTTTTATTATGTTTTTATGTGTTGGAAGCTGTCCAGAAAGGCTGGGGCAAGCCAGCCAGATGAGTGGGGTATAAATAATAAAATTATTATTATTACATTATTTTATCTACATTTAAAAAAAGGTAAAGGTAAAGGACCCTGACAGTTAAGTCCAGTCGTGAACGACTCTGGGGTTGCAGTGCACATCTCGCTCTACTGGCCGAGGGAGCCGATGTTTGTCCGGGTCATGTGGTGAAACCAGAGCAGTGCACGGAAATGCCATTTACCTTCCCGCCGGAGCAGTACCTATTTATCTACTTGCACTGGTGTGCTTTTGAACTGCTAGGTTGGCAGGAGCTGGGACCGAGCAATGGGAGTTCACCCCATTGCAGGGATTCGAACCCCCGACCTTCTGATCAGCAAGCCCTAGGCTTAGTGGTTTAGACCACAGTGCCACCCGCATCCCTTTTATCTACATTTACTAGCATTAATCCATTAAAAGGGAGAGGATCCAATAACGAGATGTTCTTTCGAAGGGTGAAGGTAAAGGGACCCCTGACCATTAGGTCCTGTCGTGGCCGACTCTGGGGTTGCGACGCTCATCTCGCTTTATTGGCCGAGGGAGCCGGCGTACAGCTTCCAGGTCATGTGGCCAGCATGACTAAGCCGCTTCTGGAGAACCAGAGCAGCACACAGAAACACCGTTTACCTTTCCGCCGGAGCGGTACCTATTTATCTACTTGCACTTTGACGTGCTTTCAAACTGCTAAGTTGGCAGGAGCTGGGACCCAGCAACAGGAGCTCACCCCGTCGCGGGGATTTGAACCGCTGACCTTCTGATTGGCAAGTCCTAGGCTCTGTGGTTTAACCCACAGCGCCACCTGTGTCCCACCTTTTGAAGGGTAAACAGCCCCAATTTTACTTGAAACAGAGGAATGGGAAGGAAACGACTCTGGCATGCTAAGCAGGGGGTGGAACTGCCTCCAAAGAAGCCCCTCTGGTCCTCTTCTGCCTGAGCTCCCCCTTGCTTCAGAAAAGCCCCTGTCGCTCAGCTCACACGAGACGCGACCTTTGACCGGTGTCATCGTACTGTCAGCAGAAGATCATTGCTCAAGTTGGAGGCAGTGGCTTCAAGCACTAATTAAGGGGGAGCTGCTCAGGCGCCCGCCTCCAGTCAGCTGCCTCCTCACCTTAGCTGGCCCCAGAGAGTCATCGGCGTTGTGTGATAAGCAGGACTGGAAGCAGCATTTTAGCCTGTACTCCCTGGCAGATTCTCAGGGCTTGTCTCTACAGGAACGCACCTGTATATTAACTGCACTCTTTATGTGACCTATAAAGCACATCTCACACGCAAGCCTTCCTCAGAAGGGAGGTCTAATGGAGCTATACATGCAAGGATCCCACAGCTTCAAGGCTGGTACCTCGAAGGAGGGACCCTTGAGAGGCTGGACCTCAGCTTCAATGCGCTGCTCTCTATGCTTCAGAGAAACCTAGGCATTTGGACAGTAGGGGGAAAATATTTAAACAAAAAACAAAGAGGCAATGAGAGCCAGGTGTGGTATAGTGGTTAGTGTGGGGGACTAAGAACTGGGAAACCAGGGTTCGAATCTCCACTCAGCCACAAAGTTCATTAGGTGACCTTCAATCAGCCTCTTAGCCAACCTACCTCACAGGGTTGTTGTGAGGATAAAATGAGGAGGGGGGGGGAAACATGTATGCCGCCTCGAGCTCCTTGGAGGAAGGGAGAGATATGAAATGAACAAATGAAGCCAAAAACATATCAGTGAAGGCTGTGTGTGCTCAGCTGATTGGCTGTTGTTGTGGGGGGGGGAGAGACTGTGGGGGAGGGAAAATAAATAGTGTGTCATAGAGAGGGAAAATAAATAGTGTGTCATAGAGAGGGGCATGGCTGACCGCCTGGTTGCAACAGCGAGCAGAAGCATACCACACTGCAACATTTTGTCGCTGCAGCTCCCAGAATTCTTCCCTTTGATTTTTTGTTCTCTCTCTGTCTGCATGATTCAGGTTTCATAGGCTATTGCGAGGTTCCCCTTTGCTGTTGTATGACATTGAGGCTCTCTAATATATAAACTAGGAAACCCGACAGATGTCCGTCCAACCTTTCCTTTAAAAGATCTCCAAGGTGTTTAGGATTGAGTTGCCAGGCCCAATTGCACTGAAAACTGTGCAGAGATAAACACATGCACAGAGAAAACGCAGGTGAAAACCACCAGGCCATGTGAGAAACGTCCCACAGACAGGATTGTGCAGACTTTTACAACTTTGTCTAGACTAGGATTTTAAATGACATACATGGCCCCACCTTATACAATCCGTTTGTAAACATCCACCTCTGGATAGAGCAGCTGTAACGTCAGTTGACATATAGCCATTGGAGCAAATGTCTGGAACATTTTAAGGAAACCTATGCTGTATCCATTCGGATGCCGTTCGGATGATATCTATAAGTATAAATCATATCTGGAGCTTGGCCCCGCGCCTGTGGGTGCCTGAGGCCATGGGTGCCACGCAGTGTGCATGGCCCTGGCGCCGAAATTTGTGGGTGTCTTCATGGGGAATTTTGCGGGTCCCAGGGCCCCCAGGGAGTTGGCACCTCTGTCTAGAAGTATGTTATGCAGAAGACCAGTGCTGGATTTATTTATAAGCTCCACAAATTTTTAAAGGAAAAAAAGAACTGGGTGTACATTTCCAAAATATAAGATAAAAAACAAATAAAACCTTGTGTTGTTGTTGTTTAGTCGTTTAGTCGTGTCCGACTCTTCGTGACCCCATGGACCAGAGCATGCCAGGCACTCCTGTCTTCCACTGCCTCCAGCAGTTTAGTCAAACTCATGCTGGTAGCTTCGAGAACACTGTCCAACCATCTCGTCCTCTGTCGTCCCCTTCTCCTTGTGCTCTCCATCTTTCCCAACATCAGGGTCTTTTCCAGGGAGTCTTCTCTTCTCATGAGGTGGCCAAAGTATTGGAGTCTCAGCTTCACGATCTGTCCTTCCAGTGAGCACTCAGGGCTGATTCCCTTAAGAATGGATAGGTTTGATCTTCTACAGTTAAGAGCTTAATAATTATTTCACTATTAATATACAGTGGATGCTTGGGTTGTGAACGTGATTTGTGCGGGGTGCACGTTCGCAACCTGCAGCGTTCTCAACCCGCAGCGGCGAAATTGCGCACATGCGGGTTGCGATTCGGCGCTTCTGCACATGTGCAAAGTGCGATTTAGCACTTCTGTGCATGCACGACCTCCGAAACCCAGAAGTAACCCATTCCGGTACTTCTGGGCTTTGGAGCATCCGTAACCTGAAAAAACGCAACCTGAAGCGTCTGTAACCCAAGGTATGACTGTACTTCTTCTTAACTGTATTTCAGTTCAACAATTACTTTGATAAAATACATATTTTGTTATGTGCAAATGGCTTTTGATACCTGTTAGGTTCATAAATTACCATATAGCATTTATTCAATACTAGAAACAGTGACGATTTGTTGTTGACAAAGGACAGCTGGACATATAAAGGGCCCCATTACCTTCAGTAGCTAGGCCTCATCAAACCTAAATCCGGCCCTGTGCAAGAGTTTCAAAGACTCTATAATTTCAATAATTGGCCAGTACAATCTGCCACTGGGTTACTGTCACTGAATGTGCAGGTCTCGGTGGGATTCTGTTTCCCGCCTCTCACTCCTGGGCTGATCATCAGTCATATGCAAGCAGGCATGCACATGGCATCATGTGGCAACCAACTATACTCAACAGAAGGCTTGTGCATAGGGCCTCCCTATTTCTCACCCAGACATGGTTCTCTTCCCGAAAGCCCAATTCAGCATAGCGTTCCTGCTCAGGGCATTCTGTCGCCTTCTATAATTCATGCATTAAATCCCCAAAGGGCACTTTCCCGTGTTAATTTTTGGGAGGCAAGAGAACTGTCTTCTAAAGTGCATGCATGTCCAAGGACCCATGAGAGCAGGTAGTTGCTCAAAAAGACCTCCTACCCGAAATCTTGGACAGCTGCTGCCAGTCAGCGCCAACGTGGTGCCTTCCAAAGGTCCCTGCACTGCAACTCCCATCAGCCCCAGCCAGCATGGCCAATGCTCAAGGCAGAGTTGTAGTCCAACAACATCTGGGGAGTACTATGTGGGCTAGATAGACTAGATAGATGAGACTAGATAGGCCAGGTGTCTGATTTGGTACAGGGCAGTTTCCTGTGTTCCTAGGACTGCTTCCACATGACTTACTACAGAATGTACCAATCCCTTTACATTCAGCGGACCTGTTGCAGGAGACATTCTACTTCCTGCTCCTAAATAAGAGAGAACAAATTCACCATTCTAGGGATTTGCAAGTTGGGGACCGCTAAGAAGATGTGCTTTGCATAGCTGAAGGTGCAGAGTCCGGTCAACCACTGGCTTAACCACGGGAAGGGAACTGAGCAGCCCTGCAAAGGGACTATGGTCATGCATGTTAGAGAGTTCTCTCCGCTGAGCTGGAGGGGCTCCGTTTGCGTTTCTGCTGCGTCTGCTTATTCCCATGATGAGCATTCTTAAAAATAGCATGTGGCTTTTAAAATGTGTGACAAAAGTACACCCAGCAAATGTGTTGTAACCAGCAGCCAAACAGTTTCCATGTTTTATTTATTTAACATGTGCCATTAACAGGTTCAGAGGCGTCGCACCCGTTGAATATAGCGCTTGCAGGGGAGCAAAATTAGATGAGGGCTTCTGACCTGTTTGTAGGCTTCACAGCTGCCTCTGCTTGGCCCCTGTGGGTAAAAAGCAAGAACCAGGATGGTAGAATAGAAGGATCCAGCCTGATCCAACAGGGCTCTTGTTAGGTTCTTACATTTTTTTTTATTTGCCTAGAGAGAGACCTATTCACCCTAAGTTGCAAGCCATACCCATTTACCATGAAGTCCACTTAGTGACCTTGGGCCAGTCACTGTCTCTCGGCCTAAGCTACGGTGTCCAATTCACCTCTAAAACTTTAAGCAGGCTCCCCACTGAAGAAGACTGCAGAACAGCACTTCTTGCACCTGATTATGTGGCCTCCGTGCTCACTGGAAGGACGGATCCTGAAGCTGAGGCTCCAATACTTTGGCCACCTCATGAGAAGAGAAGACTCCCTGGAAATGACCCTGATATTGGGAAAGATTGAGGGCACAAGGAGAAGGGGGCGACAGAGGATGAGATGGTTGGATAGTGTTCTCGAAGCGACCAGCATGAGTTGGACCAAACTGCGGGAGGCAGTGGAAGACAGGAGTGCCTGGCGTGCTCTGGTCCATGGGGTCACGAAGAGTCGGACACGACTAAAAGACTAAACAACAACAGTCTCCAAAGGTTTATGCCATAATAAAATTCTTAGCCTTTAAGGGGCCACAAGAATCTTTGTTGTTTCTTTTTTCTTTTTACAAAGTATAATACTAATGCTAATGCTAATACTAATAAAATTATTATTTGTAGCCCGCCCATCTGACTGGGTCACCCCAGCCACTCTGAGTGGCTTCCAGCATATAGAAAGACATAGTAAAACCTTAAACCTTAAAAAGCTTCCCTATACAGGACTGCCTTCAGATGTCTCCTGAAGGTAATATAGTTACTCATCTCCTTGACATCTGATGGGAGGGCATTCCATAGGGTGGACGCCACCACCCAGAAGGCTCTCTGCCTGGTTCCCTGTGGCTTCACTTTTCTCAGTGAGGGAACCACCAGAAGGCCCTTGGAGTTGCACCTCAGTGTCTGGGCTGAACGACTGGGTATACAGGGCCGAGGCCGTTTGGGGCTTTAAAGGTAAGCACCAACACTTTGAATTGTGCTTGGAAAGGTACTGGGAGCCAATGTAGTGTATATTAAATGATAGAAGTCCAAATTCTCCAATTAAGGAAATGTTTACAATTGCCGGTTACATCAGATCGGCTTCCTTGAAAAGGAAGGTTGTGCATTGCCTTCTAGAAGCTTCTTTCGAGAGTGTGTTCCATAATATAGAAGCCATCATAAAGGGTCATGCCCAAATTTAGCAATATTTGATTATGATATGTGACAAAATTGTCCCCTCTCCTTTACTCCAATCATTGAGATATCCCAGACAAGGTAGACATGATGGGAGAACCATAGGATTCTCAATTTCCTGCTTCCCTTGCAATGCTAACTCAAGATTGAAAAGCATTTGCAAGAGGAGTTTAATAGACAAGAGGAGGTGTTTAAACTGACCTCCGCCTACCAGTTTGCTCCACAAATGTCCCCCTCCCTGACAGATGATTTTTGAATTCAGACATGAGCTGGTTGGGATGTGCTAAATGGCTGTCATAATGTTAGAAAATATAGTAATGCACAAAGAACAGTGATCTGCACCACACAAACATACCTGCCAACATTCCTCCAGTGAAAATAGGGGCATCCTAAGGAAAAGCAGTGGGACGTGTGTGGCGCTGTGGGTTAAACCACAGAGCCTAGGACTTGCCGATCAGAAGGTCGGCGGTTCGAATCCCCGTGACGGGGTGAGCTCCCGTTGCTCGGTCCCTGCTCCTGGCAACCTAGCAGTTCGAAAGCACATCAAAGTGCAAGTAGATAAATAGGTACCGCTCCAGCAGGAAGGTAAACGGCGTTTCCGTGCGCCTCTCTGGTTCGCCAGAAGCGGCTTAGTCATGCTGGCCACATGACCCAGAAGCTGTACGCTCCCTCGGCCAATAAAGCGAGATGAGCATGCAACCCCAGAGTCGGTCACGACTGGACCTAATGGTCAGGGGTCCCTTTACCTTTACCTTTAAGGGAAAGCGGGACATTCCAAGATCAGATCAGAAACCAGAATGGCTTCTGTAAATCTAGGACTGTCCCTGGAAAATAGGGAGACTTGGAGGGTCTGCACACAATGTAAGAATTACTGGATTAGAAAATAAAAAAATTCCTTCAGTAGCACCTTAAAGACCAACTAAGTTAGTTCTTGGTATGAGCTTTCATGTGCATGCACACTTCTTCAGATACACTCTGAAGTATCTGAAGAAGTGTGCATGCACACGAAAGCTCATACCAAGAACTAACTTAGTTGGTCTTTAAGGTGCTACTGGAAGGAATTTTTTATTTTGACTATGGCAGACCAACACGGCTACCTATCTGTAACTGGATTAGAAAATGTTTGGGTAGATTTCACAAGTTGTTAAATGGGTGAATGAAAGCCTGAAGCAGGGATCATTCAACAACTCACCTTGCAAAGAGTGAAGCTGGCCATATAATTAATTTCAATTAACAAGGTTCCCTATCCGTCTCACTAAGGTGCACAAATTATAGCTACTGTAAACACTTTGCAGGCAGTTCATTAATGGGAAAAGAACCTTGATCGGTAGTCTATTGATCTCATCATCTCATTCTGTACGTGCATTTCTGCACCTGGCAATTTATTATTATTATTATTTTAAAGACCTGCAACTAACAAGGAGGAGGCATATTTAGATTTCACTGGAATATGAGTTAGTGAAATGTGACAGGGTTCGGGGCGTGAATGCATCTATATCCTTATATCTCTGCCCTTAATCAGACAAGGGAAGTAGCAAATGAATGTAGGAAATTTGCAGCAGGGTGGATAGAATCAAGAATAGGGAAGCAGCAGCAAGAAAGGGCTATCAAGTTCAAGACTTGCTCTTGGACTTCCTGGAGGCATCTGGCTGGCACGGATGCTGCAGGTCTAGACCATGGGTAGGCAAATTAAGGCCCGAGGGCTAGATCTGGCCCAATCGCCTTCTAAATCCGGCACGGGAATCAGCGTGTTTTTACATGAGTAGAATGTGTGCTTTTATTTAAAATCCATCTCTGGGTTATTTGTGGGGTATAGGAATTCATTCATTATTTTTTTTCAAAATATAGTCCGGCCCCCCACAAGATCTGAGGGACAGTGGACTGGGCCCCTGCTGAAAAAGTTTGCTGACCCTTGGTCTAAACCAATCTTAGGACCAATTCAGCTCATGTTTAAGGGGGTTGAACCCCCTCGAGGTTCCTTCCAACTTTATGATTCTAAGGTCTTTTTGCACTTGGAGCTGGTGTGTCTTTTATTCCTTTTTTTCTTTCAATAATGTGCTTTAAAACTAACACCCCAGAAAGGAGCAACATGGGAAATCATGTTGCTCCAGTTTTACTTGAACTGTGGTGTTGAGGAATGTGGGGTGGGGGTGGGGAATATCAGTTTCTTCTCTGTGATTAAAATATCCCAGAGACTGAGGAGGAGGGATGGAGGCAGGTGCAATTTTGTGATCATTATTGGACTGGGAAATGATATGGGTGTGCATCATCCCAATTACAGAGAAGCCATCATTCAAACCATGTTGCTTCCCTCCTGTCTCCCTGTCTGGTGACGAGTCGCTACATGGGTTCCTATTATATTAATCACTGAGAGCACTTTCAAGAGATTGACACACCTTATTGCATGTCTGCTTCACAACAGCCTTGCGAGGTAGGTTGCTGTGACGGTCTTTCCCAGAAACCTCTGGGAAACCTCTCAACCACCCCAGGACTTCAGGGGTGGGAAATCTGAGGCCTGTTGGACTACAACTCCCATCGTCCATGGCCATCGGCCATGTTCTCTAGTAATGCTGGGAACTGGAGTCCAACTGGAGGGAGTTGCAGGTTGGCTGCAGCAATCTAGGGTTCCAGACTGGAGTCTTTCCCAGCCATATCCAGAGGTTGTCCAGATTCAACTGCTTCTATTTTGCATGCAAAGCATGCACACCACCATTGAGCTATGGCCCTTCCTCCAGTTGTAAGCCACATCAGAGAGAACATTAGAAAATGTGGGGCTCTGCGTTGCATGCATGCGAGTTGGGCAGAATAAGTGATCATGCCTGCTGCTTCTACCTCTGCATTAGGGTGACCAGAAGTGCTAGATTGTAATGGTGATGGAGGGGGGCAACATTCTGCATGTGACATCAGGACATTGGGAGGAGCTGGGGGAGGGGCTGAATGTGGTGGCCACATGGCTTCAATGGCCGGTGGCTCCTCTTCCTCCTCCTGGCTCCACAACCGTCAGGAGGCTTCTTCCACCCTCCTTCCTCTCCACAGCAAAAGCAGCAGGAGGAGAAGCTGGGCCTGCAGCCATGTCCCGCTCAGCTCCTCTGCCCCCTCAACATGGGGGGGAGGGGCCAGCCCCCTCCCAAAAGATATTGAAGGACCCAAAACAGCTCAGCTCCCTGCAGCTGGCACCCCTGGGGTGACCATGTGCTCTGCTTGACAGAGGGCAGCCTTCAAGTTGAAGGGCTGACTAGTACGGGTGAGACATCCCTTCAAATAACCTTGAGAAGGGAGAGCCGCAGGGGACTTGGAACATTCCCATTGGCAGTTACAACCTAGAGAACAGACTGAACAAGCCCACAGTTCTGCTGTTCACAGCCTTCCCCGCTATGCTGACATGCAATGACTTTTTATTTAAATTATCAAGCAATCACATCTAAATCTGCACCTGTGCCTAGAAATGTTCTGATTTTATGCCAGTCTGAGCCCTCTTTTGTCCTCTTCCTTGGCCTCCCAGTTCCTCCTTTGCAGCAACACAGACGTGGACAGCCCTTTCTGCATGTTCTTGTGCACAGTGTCTACGCTCAGAGATACAAGCTGTGCACTTGTCAATGCCATCCATGCACCCTGCATGTTTGGACACAAAAGACACCTCCCATCACGTCGACTTTGTCTCCTCCTATGGACCCTGAGCTGTTCAGTTCTGAGAAACAGAATTGAAAGCCGAGCCCTTCCCGATTCCCACACTTGTTCTTCTGGCTGATTTCTTTTCCAAAAGCTGCAGATCTGTGCATTCTCGTGTTACAGCTTCTGACTGGCTCCTTATCAGCCTAATTCTATCAACAGGAAACGGGGCAAGAAGCAAGAAAATCCCAAGCTATGTCTCATGTTATAATCTGATGATCAACCAGTGCTCTCTGCTTGGGGCGCATGCAGCAAAGCCCAGTCACTCCGTGTCACAAGGTCAAAGGTCATTGCCAGAGGGTAGGGAGACATACAGTCAACATGCATGGCAACCTAAATAGTGCTAAAAACTCCAAGCCAACTTTGAGATCCTCTTTGCCTGATAACCCTTCAGTAAAGCTCTTTTCACTTTGAGATCATTCCTTTCCGAACCATTGCTTATTGCTCCAGGCATGGACACGGTCGCTCAGGGATCTACACCCCTCCCTCCCTCCCTCTCCATATTCCCAAGGTCCACTGATCAGAGCCAGATGCCAAAGGGTGAGGCAAAGCCAGATGCAAAATGGTCTCTTAGAGAGTGGATCCAAGTACCTCCAGCAGCTCAGCAGTGAAACCACTTGCACAATACACGAACAGATCTACACCTGAATTACGGCAGATCAGAGGTTCCGGTGGCCAAACAACTTGTGGTGCTAAGCATTACCTAATTAGCAACCACATCAATTTTCTTCTTATTATTTAATAGCAAAGGCAAGGCTTTGATTTTCATCAGGGACACAGTACAATGGCTGCTGCTGCATTGCTGTTAACCACAGCACCCAACTCTTGGTTGTTGTTTTTTAAAAGCAACTGTTGAACCATCTTGTCTTTCAACTACTGGGTCCTGTTCAGGACAAACTTCTTAAACACAGAATTCTAGTGGACACCTTTATTTTAAGGAACCACAGAGATCTAGCATGGTGAGCAGGGGGGAGGAGAGACTATAGCTGTGGGGTGGGGTGGGGGAAGCTTGTGGTGTCCCCTGGCATTACCCGTGGCAAAATGCCAAATCTGTGGACCAGCAAGTTGAACTGTCCCCCGCAGTCACGAAATGATGATGATTTTGATTACCATAACAGCATTGCAAGACCTCTGTAATGCTATTAAGTAATCTAGCAATTAACTAATCAGAACCAGAGTGTTCCATGCACATTATTATTATTATTGATAATAATAGTAATCTGAAGAATAAAGTGCCACAGTGCACTAATGGCACAATTTAGCGATCTGTATTCACTAAAGCTCACCCCTCTTTTCTAGTCCCCTTCCTTGATAATAAAAATAAGAAATGCTGCCCCTCTTTTGTCAATAAAAAATTGCTGCCCCTCTTTTTTCAGGGTGATGCTGGCATTGCTTTTAAAGGCTGAGATTCTGTACCCAATGAGATTCTGTACCCAATGACCACATTAAGCACAGTGGGACTTACTTCGAAGTAGATATGCATGGATGCATGCTGTCAAACTTTGTGCAGCATTGTTGTTGTTTAGTCGTTTAGTCATGTCCAACTCTTCGTGACCCCATGGACCAGAGCACACCAGGCACTCCTGTCTTCCACTGCCTCCCGCAGTTTGGTCAAACTCATGTTCATAGCTTCGAGAATACTATCCAACCATCTCATCCTCTGTTGTCCCCTTCTCCTTGTGCCCTCCATCTTTCCCAACATCAGGGTCTTTTCCAGGGAGTCTTCTCTTCTCATGAGGTGGCCAAAGTATTGGAGCCTCAGCTTCAGGATCTGTCCTTCCAGTGAGCACTCAGGGCTGATTTCCTTCAGAATGGAGAGGTCTGATCTTCTTGCAGTCCATGGGACTCTCAAGAGTCTCCTCCAGCACCATAATTCAAAAACATCAATTCTTTGGCGATCAGCCTCCTTTATGGTCCAGCTCTCACTTCCGGACATCACTACTGGGAAAACCATAGCTTTTACTATACGGACCTTTGTTGGCAAGGTGGTGTCTCTGCTTTTTAAGATACTGTTCAGCATACATGTGCACTAAACCTCACCAGGTTTCGTTTGACCTATTCCTGGGCCTCTAGAAGCAGTGGCCCCACCAGGGCAGGACTTTGGGGCAGAAGGCCAGGGCCCCACACTAGGCAGAATGAGTAGGAGGGCCTGCCAAATGCAGCAGGACTGGGTTACCACATTATGGAATAAGACGCAAAACACATCACTATCTAAGTCCATACTTTAAAATTACCTAACTATTCCTCTGCCCAGAAGTAAAATCTCTGAAGGTAGGGTGTGTGTGTGGGGGGGGGGGGGTTGTCATTGTAAGCTCCCATGCCTTTCCCCTTAACTCCCATGCCTTCCCCCCATAACATAAATGTTGCTGAATGTTGCAGCTGTTTTGCCATCAGTCCAGTCATATTGTGAGAGGAAACCTACCAATAAAGATTCTGCAGCTGAAACTAGAGAGAAACCATTAAAGCATATGAATGGGGGCCACAGAAGTAGCTTCTGCGGCAGCAGCAGGATTGGGAAGGAGGCATGAGAGCTCCTACCTTTCCCCACCAATTTGGCACCCTTCTTCTCAACTACAACTCCCATCAGCCCCCAGGAGAGAGAGAGAGAGAGAGAGAGGCCTGCTATTGGTGCATACCCAGGACGTCCCTTCACAGCTGCCATAGTGTGCACATTCTAAGGATGCCTCAGGTACGGTGTGTGTGTCCTGATTTGCCCTCCTGAGATATGGAGCATCTCTGTGCTTTAAAGGCCAGTGCAGACATACAGTTGCCAAATGAAATAGCCGCCAGCCATGTGCAGCACCAAGGGTGGGAGGGGAGAGTTGGGTTGCATTCTGAGAAATGGATATGATGTGATGCTCTAAGCGTTTCCTTTTTTTAAATAACTTTTTATTCAAAATTAAAACAAAACATATTATCCAGAAATATATCATCCTTATTTCCCCCCATTTTTCCTCCCTCCCCCCTCCCCCCACAGAACCCACTCACCCACCCCTACCCCCAACTTCCCTCAGTTCCAGTCTTTGATTTCTCTAAAAATGCTGTTTTCTGCATGTTACACAGTTGTATAGATCCTCAAACTATTTAGCTGATTATTATCAATAAAAAGTTTGTGAATGTTTATTCAAAACCAGCCAAGGAGTCCAGTTCGCTTTGTTGCATCTTCAAATACTTTGTACAGGGTTCCCATTCATCTTTAAAGTCACAGTTATCCTTGTCCCGTAGCTAGTATGTCAGTTTTGCCAGTTCTGCATAATCCATCAATTTTTCTTGCCGTGATACTTTAGTTGGGGTTTCTTCAGTCTTCCATCCTTGTGCTATTAAAACTCTCGCGGCCGTTGTTGCATACATGAAGATGTTTTTCAGTTTTTTTGGCAGATCTTTCCCTACAATCCCTAATAAAAATGCTTTAGGTTTTTTAACAAACGTTAAATGGAACATTTTCTTCAATTCGTTGTATATCATTTCCCCCCAAAATTTAATTACCTTACAATCCCACCAAATATGATAAAATGTCGCCTCCTTTCCTTACACTTCCAACATATATTTGAACTAGTTTTGTACATTTTCCCTAACTGCACTCGTGTTGTGTACCAGTTTCAGGAGAAAAAGTCTCGGTTCTAGTAATCTATGCTATGGTGCAGGTGTCTTGCTATGATCTCAGTGTTACAGAGGGGAGCCTGCAGCTGAGACTGGCTTGGTTGAAACCAAAGGCTTCCTGCTGAGTTTATGGGTAGAAGCAAGATCTGAATTCCGGGATCAAATCAGACACTGGGATGAATGACCCTGGAAAATCAGGACACTTGGAGTGTATGGCATTAATGAACAGCTTGAAGTATCTACTGTAGCCACACAGTTGTACAGTCAGGACAGGACATGCGGGCAGAAGACCAGGGCCCAACTCAGCAGCAGGAGCAGCAGCAGCAGCAACAAGGCTTATTATTCATACAACCTGAGAAATACACATAAGACCATTAAATACAGCGCCAGAAATGGCTTAAGTGCATCACCACTGTGTGCCCAGAGAAAAGACATAACCCTCATGCTCCTATAAACTCTGTGATTTTGGTTGAGACCGAGAAGGCTGCAGCTCAACCCTAGAACATTTGCTTGTCATGGAGAAGGTCCCAGATTCAGTTCCTGGCCTCCCCAGCCCATCTGTCCAGGCCTCCCCAGCCACTCTGGGCGGCTCCCAACAGAATATTAAAAACACAATAAAGCATCAAACATTAAAAACTTCCCTAAGCAGGGCTGCCTTCAGATGTCTTCTAAAAGTCAGATAGTTGTTTATTTCCTTGACATCTGATGGGAGGGCGTTCCACAGGGCAGGCACCACTACTGAGAAGGCCCTCTGCCTGGTTCCCTGCAACCTCGCTTCTCGCAGTGAGGGAACAGCCAGAAGGCCCTCGGAGCTGGACCTGAGTGTCTGGGATGAACGATGGGGGTGGAGATGCTACTTCTGGTATTCTGGGCCAAGGCCGTTTAGGGCTTTTAAGGTCAGCACCAACACATTGAATTGTGCTCAGAAACGTACTGGGAGCCAATGTAGGTCTTTCAGGACCGGAGTTATATGGCCTTGGTGGCCACTCCCACCAAGTCTAGCTGCCACATTCTGGATTGGTTGTAGTTTCCAGGTCACCTTCAAAAGTAGCCCCACGTAGAGTGCATTGCAATCATCCAAATCTGGAGAGTTGCTCCCAATCTATGTAGACAACACTGATCTAGTTGGACCAACGGTCTGACTCAGTATGAGGAAGCTTCCTGTCCTAGTTAGTTATGGAATATTGCTGCTGTTACTGCTTCCACTCTTTAGCATAGGGATGGGAACTTGTGGGAATTTCCAAGACAAGAGCTTAGTGCAAGGTTCTCATGAGCAAAGGACTTCAGAGTGTTCTAATTTATTCAAGTGATTAAGCACCGAGGCATCCAGCATTGTACTGGGCACCAACTGACCTAAGGAGATGTTGAATAACACCACACATTTTGAAGCTCATGGCTTCCTCTAAAGAATCCTGGGAACTGTAGCGGATCCTTCACAATGCTACAATTCCCAGCACTCTTAACAATCTTCAGTTTCCAGGATTCCTTGGGGAAAGTCATGCACTTTAAATGTATGGTGCAGATGTGATCTATGTGCAAGCGATGATCCCAGACTGCTTGCTGTGATATTGTAAAAAGTTGGCGATCTGTGCATAAATTGCTCAATTTGCACAAAATGCTCTGTGTTTCAGAAACGCACACAAACACACAACAGGCTTGGGTCAAGACTCCAGAGCTATTTTATGTTGTCTAAGTATTGAGGTAAAAGCTGATGAATATGGTCAGATGAGCAATGTTAGACATTTCTTCTACAGAATTGCAGCATCACACACACAAAAACAACTATACATATTCAAGCCACTGGTGTAAAGTTGCTACAAAACATCTTGAGAAAAGAAGAATTAAAATCCATTTGTGATAATTAATTAAAAATAAAAGTCACAAGATCACACAAATGGGTTGAATCTACTTTCAGACACTGGGCAGTGTTTATTCAGTCACTCTTTTCTGTTTGGAAAAGGAGTTATCTCTGACTAATGGAGAAACTGGTTGTGTCTGCACATAAGAGAGAGACGTGAAATTCAAAGAAAACTCAGAAGTGCAAGTGAACTTGTGTCAAAAGTTCCATTATGTTCCTGTAGCTATCACAAATTTATTAGGGAAAGGTTTTGGGTGGTTTTCAACTTTTATTTGGGGTCTATCTGTTTAAATTTATTGAGCTGACTTAATCATGATCATTAATGTGCCTAACTCTGAGTAGACTTTGGGTTTACTCTGAGAATTATTTTGTTGGTTGTCTTGTCACCCTATATGTTTTTCTTAAAACTCAAACAAAACAGAATAAGGTGACAACCAGCTATGTCACTTGAAGATTTCTATGACTGGTGTAGTTTGTATTTAAAATGAATTGGCACTGTTATGATTTTTAAAAAATGTATAATTGGCATGCATCAATCCAGATGAGCATATTGTTTAGTGATTCACCTTGATAAATTTATAATATACATTTTGTATTGATGTACATATTTTTGTTCGATACCTAAATATTCACCTGAATATTACATTAAACAAATGCATATCTTAATGACTTTGCCAGGTAGTCGTAAGCGCTTTACAGTATGCAGTTTACTTAATATGCATCAAATTTAGCCTGCAAATTTAATATTTTTTTAAATTTTTTAAAATAAAAAGCCTGGATGCTTCATTTGTGCACATGGAGTGTTCCTAATCAAAGCATCATTTTATGCCCCTATGAATCTTGAATTTTCAAACCATTATAATAAGTTTTGAGGAACCCAAATTGAGAACCTGTGTGCATATGGGGAATTCAAGCACTGATGGGGAATGTGAGCCTAGTCATAACAAACGCATGCAGAGAGGAATCCCTGGTTTCGCTGCCGTGACTACCATCTTTCAGATTCCACAACAATAAATGGGAGGGGAGTTCCAACCAAGATGTTTCTTTTAAACATAGGAACACGAGAAGAGCCCTCAGATGGGCTATTTAGCTAAGAATTGTCTACATTGCCTGGAAGAGGCTGTTTCAAACAGAGGTCTCTTTTAACCCTATATGAAGATGACGGGAATTGAACCTGGAACCTTCTGTATGCAAAGCAGATGCTCTAGGAATCATAGAATCATAGAGTTGGAAGAGACCACAAGGGCCATCGAGTCCAACCCCCTGCCAAGCAGGAAACACCATCAGAGCACTCCTGACATATGGTTGTCAAGCCTCTGCTTAAAGACCTCCAAAGAAGGAGACTCCACCACACTCCTTGGCAGCAAATTCCACTGTCGAACAGCTCTTACTGTCAGGAAGTTCTTCCTAATGTTTAGGTGGAATCTTCTTTCTTTTAGTTTGGATCCATTGCTCCGTGTCCGCTTCTCTGGAGCAGCAGAAAACAACCTTTCTCCCTCCTCTATGTGACATCCTTTTATATATTTGAACATGGCTATCATATCACCCCTTACCCTCCTCTTCTCCAGGCTAGACATGCCCAGCTCCCTTAGCCGTTCCTCATAAGGCATCGTTTCCAGGCCTTTGACCATTTTGGTTGCCCTCCTCTGGACAAACATCTAGGACTCAGCTAGGGCCCTTTCTAGGTGAGACAGAGAAGGTTTCGTGAGAAAGAAGTGTGACGTTTGATCAAGGAATCTGATGCAAGATGTAATGAATACCCCAATGACAACAGTTGTGAGTGGGGAGAGGGATGGAGGGAGAGCAGCTATCTCCCTTCTCCTCCTCCTCCTCCTCCTCTTCCTCCTCCCTCCTACACTAGATTATCCATCCCACCCATGACACCTTGGCTACTGCCTGCTTCAGTCCTTTGGATCTCGTCCAGGACGAAACCACAGAGCTGATCGAAAAAGATAAGTCGCCTTGTACCCAGATGCGTTTGCCAGATAAACCGCACGAACACCCTTTCCCAAGAACCCGTTCTGTGAAAAGGCTGCATCCTGCATGAACCCACCTTTCCACTGAACCTTTTCCCCAAACCAGCTAAACACAATGCGAGCAAATGACACACAGTTTCGCAGGGGCTGAGGAACGCCCTGGGCATGAGGAACAGCCTCATGCAAATCAGGCCAACTAATCCGAGCATTAGGCAGGAGGAACGTCATTCCCAATAATGCGTGCAGGGCTTCAGCGAGTCATTCACTGACAGGGGAAGAGACGGGGAATTCCCCCATTCAGTGCTAAATATCCGTATCGCTTCTTGGGTGCTCATCCTCCCATAGAATCCTGTGGAGCTGATCCTTGCCTGGAACTGTCACAGCTATTAAGGGTCTGTGAGCTAAGGATATACGAATCTGCACATTTTGGTCTCTCTCTTTCTCAGTTTCCAATCTTATGTTCAGTTCTATGCATTTCCACATGAGTTTACTGGGGTGTTTTTGATTAAACCCTCATGAGAATTCACCATCCTTTCTTTTCATATACAGATGTTTGCATGTGATTTTTTCCTAATGTGTACATCATTCCAAGCAATTTCCCCTAACATAATGCTTTTTTGAATGTTATTTTAACTAATAGTAAAGGTAAAGGTACCCCTGCCCGTTCGGGCCAGTCTTGCCAGACTCTAGGGTTGTGCGCTCATCTCACTCTAGAGGCCGGGAGCCAGCACTGTCCGCAGACACTTCCGGGTCACGTGGCCAGCGTGACGAAGCTGCTCTGGCGAACCGGCACCAGAGCAGCACATGGAAATGCCATTTACCTTCCCGCTATAAAGCGGTACCTATTTATCTACTTGCACTCGGGGGTGCTTTCGAACTGCTAGGTTGGCAGGCGCTGGGACCGAACGACGGGAGCGCACCCCGCTGTGGGGATTCAAACCGCCGACCATGCGATCGGCAAGTCCTAGGCACTGAGGTTTTACCCACAGCGCCACCCGCGTCCCTTTTATTTTAACTAATACATGCGTCTTAATAGACACTGTCCTCAGATATATGTATTCCACTGCACATTGTTTGGTTGGAGAATTGCCTTGCAAAATTCAGAGAGGTGTGAATTTCTGTGTCGTTTCACGAAGGCTATGTATACATCATACATTTAAAGCACAGGATGTCTCCCAAAGAATCCTGGGAAATGTAGTTTCTTAAGGGTGCTGGGAATTATAGTTCTGTGAGGTGTAAGCTCACAGATCCCAGGACTATGTGGGAAAGATGTGCTTCAAATGTGCTTCAAATCTATGATGCGTGCCAAAGAGCAATTTAGGTAGGTTTGCATTAAAATGTGAACCGAACCAAATCTCTCTCCTTCCGTAGTTCAAGCCTAGATGGAAAACTTGTGTCTGAGTGACACACTTCAGGTGACAAGTCAGGCTCACGTGACTGAATATTTGTTCATTACTGCGCCTTTGTTCATTACTGCGCCTTTGTTCATTACTGCGCCACTGAGGTGTTCAACTTTGGCAGACCTAATTCTCCTCATTCATCCTCAATGCAACTATGTGAGATAGCGAAACCACAGAACTGATTGAAAAAGATAAGCCACAGTGCACACAGATGCGTCGTTAGATAAAATGCATGAACACTCTTTCCCAAGAACTCATTCTATGAGGGAAATATCCTTGTATGCCACTGCGGCTGCCAGAGTATTGATAGCTGCGAATTGGAAGGGTGATAAAATACCGACAAAACTGGATTGGCAAAATAAATTGCTGGAATATGCTGAGTTGGCAAAATTAACAGAAAACTGAGTGACCACACTGAACAAACTTTTATTAGGACATGCGGCATGTACAAAAATTATCTCAAGGATTATTGTAATAACATGAAGTCTGTGGCAGCTCTAGAATAGCTTCTGTGATATATTGGATGAGTATCAAAAAACATAATATATATATGAAATTTAACAAAAGAAAACTGAAATAAAATGTGTGATAGGTAAAATAATGTTTAGAGGCATGAGGGTTGGTGGGAAGCCATTGGAATCTTGAGAACAACATGATACAATGTAACAAGCACTAATATATATTTTTTATTATGGATAATTTTGTTATGTGTTATTTTTTCCCTGACGTTTACAAAGCGTTTCAAAAAAAAAGGGGGGGAGAGAACTCATTCTATGGTTCTAAAGTCTCCCTTTGAGCTTAACACCTGAATGGAGATTGTAATCAATATTCCAGCCAACCACACCGTGCTGAATCTAGGTGGGAGGCTCTCAAGCAGAAAAATGGTATTACAGTGGTACCTTGGGTTACATACGCTTCAGGTTACAGACTCTGCTAACCCAGAAATAGTGCTTCAGGTTAAGAACTTTGCTTCAGGATGAGAACAGAAATCGGGCTCCGGCGGCAAGGCAGCAGCAGGAGGCCCCATTAGCTAAAGTGGTGCTTCAGGTTAAGAACAGTTTCAGGTTAAGAACAGACCTCCAGAACGAATTAAGTACTTAACCTGAGGTACCACTGTATACAATCATACCTTGGGTTGAAGTAGCTTTGGGTTAAGCATTTTCAGGTTGTGCTCCGCGGCGACCTGGAAGTAATGGAGCGTGTTACTTCCAGGTTTTGCCACTCACGCATGCACAGACTCTCAAAATGATGTCATGCGCATGCACGGAAGTGGCGAATCTCAACCCCCGCTTGTGCAGAGGCGCGGAGACGGGTTGCGTTCACTTCAGGATGCAAACAGGGCTCCGAAATGGATCCCATTCGCATCCAGAGGTACCACGGTATTCCTATTAAAAAGTTTGGGTGGCACCATAGGGGTGACCCCATATTTCTCTATACTAGGAGCAGGCAACTTCCCTAACCCCTCCCATCTCCGCCCAAGGGTCGCATGCAGGGTGGGAAGTAGCCGCATGCCAACAGGCCTGGATGGAGCTGGCCTTACCCTCCCCCCAACACACAGGATCATGTTCACACATGCGCGCATGCACGCTCATGCTAACACTCATTCACTCATTTTCACGCTCTACCAAAGCACATGCACACACTGGTGGAGGAAGATGGGGCGGGGGGAGCGCAACACCCCCGGCAGCGCGATCCCGATGTGGTGCCATTGCAGCTGCTCCCCGCCTGCGCTGGGCACCACGCCCCCAGGACGCATGCAACGCCCCCAGGATGCACGCCACGCCCCTGGGACATGCGTCAGCCACACCCTGCCTGCTCTCTGCCCTCTGGTGCCGGAGCATGAAGCTCCGCCACTGCATGCATATAGAAAACAACAGGTACCAGGGGAAAAAGTAGGTGGCCCTTGTTCAAAGTTGCATTCCCAAATAACCACACATTAAAGGCAGAGTTGTTGAAGCACTTGCCATTTCCAAATGTGTCTTCTTGGCGGAGGGGGCCAGGGAGGATGCTTAGTCTGTTCTTTGAAAACAAAGGCTTGCTCCCTAACTTGTTTGCAACCATACCCTGCAGCTGAGCAGAGAAACGCTTGGAAGCAACATTCCCTTTTCCTTGCGGGGATGGGAAACGAAGGAATTATTCACATCCTTGGAAACCAAATCCTCAGCTTGGGGGTGGGGGTGGGGAATGGGGAGTGTCAGGTTTAATTAAAAAACAAACAAACACAACACAACAACCCCTCTGTTGTGGTTTGCCTGTTCTTTGTAGTGACTCATCAGACTTACTTGCCACAAACAGAAGCTGCCGTTTTGCACACCGCCACCGAGCCCACATTGAGGAAGTTCCTGGCGGCCTGCAAAAGTCCAGCCTTTGTGGCGAGAGCATTGCATCACCTGCTCAACACAAGCAGGAGGTGGGCATGGGGGGAATGGACGGGCTGAGTGATCAGCCCTTGTTCATGCTGCAGGCAGGCATGGGGGGATTACAAGAACTACTTACTTGAGGTATGTGCTAAGTCACCCCAGAGCTTCACAACTTTTCGATTTCTCCTTTCTGCCAATCTTCAAGCAAGGCAAGGGTGGGAGATCTTTTTCAGCTTGAGGGGGAGCATCCCTTACTGGGCAACCGTTCTGAGGCCATATGCCAGAGGCAAAGCAATAAATATGAATTTTGCTAGGGTCTGCACACCCCTCTCTCCATCTCCATTCCTTGAGCAAGTGTGGTGTCATTGCTACCCAAACTCATCATTGCACCACAAACGTCACTCACACAAACTAGAGCAGACATAGGCAAACTCTGGCCCTCCAGATGCTTGGGACTGCAATTCCTATCATCCCTGACCACTGGTCCCGTTAGCTAGGGATGATGGGGATTGTAGTTCCAAACATCTGGAGGACCGGAGTTTGCCTATGCCAGAACTAGAGGATGAAGCCCAGCATGGCTTCATTGCCAAGAAGATTGTGGGTAAGAGCAATGATGGAAACAGAAAGAAGAAGAGGAGTTTGGATTTGATATCCCGCTTTATCACTACCCGAAGGAGTCTCAAAGCGGCTAACATTCTCCTTTTCCCTTCCTCCCCCACAACAAACACTCTGTGAGGTGAGTGGGGCTGAGAGACTTCAGAGAAGTGTGACTAGCCCAAGGTCACCCAGCAGCTGCATGTGGAGGAGAGGAGACGCGAACCCGGTTCCCCAGATTACGAGACTACTGCTCTTAACCACTACACCACCTCGCTCTCCCCTCTGTCTGGCTTGCTCCCCTCTGTTCTAAGGATTGTTCTTGAGAGCCAGCATGGTGAAGGGTTTACAGTGTTGGACTAGGACCCAGGAGACTAGCGTTCAAATCTCTATTTGGCCCTGAAGTTCACTGGGTGACCTTTGCCCAGTCACCACCTCTCTGCCTAACCTACCTCACAAGGCTGTTGTGGAGGGGGAATGAGGAGGGGGAGAACCTTGCACTTGAATATTCCTGATGTAATATCTGGGACTCTTTAGTTACTCCATGCTGAAAGAAATGAACTTTGCATCAGCTCAGAGGCATTTTTGTTATTCCATCTGTTCCAGGACTAAACCCTGGTATTGGCAACAGATGCCAGGGCGCATGCAAGTCAAAGGAACCCTACTGCTGTTTTCCTCTGAGGCAACAGAATTTTCAGGTTTTTAAGCACTACAGAAACCTGCAAGGCTGTTTAACGAGAGATGATAGTGGGAGAAAAGGGGGGGAAGCATGTGCCCCAGGAGCAATGGCGGCTCTATTGTACTGTTTTCAGCCTTCGGATAAAACGACAATCTGTCTCCATCTTGATAATAGCTTAGTTGAATCAAGTATGTTGAGAGACTTTTGCTCAAGGAAACTCTTCTGAATATTCTACCGCCCTCTGAATATTCTACCCCCCCTTCTCCTGCACAGTGTTTTGTGGGTTCTGCTGATCACCCAGAGCAGGGGTAGGCAACCTAAGGCCCGGGGGCCGGATCCTGCCCAATTGCCTTCTAAATCCGGCCTGTGGACGGTACGGGAATCAGCATGTTTTTACATGAGTAGAATGTGTCCTTTTATTTAAAATGCATCTCTGGGTTATTTGTGGGGCATAGGAATTCGTTCATCCCCCCCCCAAAAAAAACCCATAGTCCAGCCCACCACATGGTCTGAGGTACGGTGGACCAGCCCATGGCTGAAAAAGGTTGCTGACCCCTGACTCAGAGCCTATTTTGGGGGTGCCCAGGGCTTCTGTTGATGGGGCTGGTCAGGCAAATCCCACCCCATGGGAGAGGATATTGGACCTTTGCTAATCCAGAATACCTTTGTTTGGCTACCTTCCTCTCTTCCTTTAAATCCTTGCTTTTTTAAAAAAATAAATAAATCCACATTTGGATTATACAAAACTGCTACATACTGAGGGTGTCCAGAGGACCATGCAGCCCAGTATTGCCGGCTGAGATGGACTGCCGCTGTCCAAGGTCCCATGCAGAGCTCTTTCCCAGATGCCTGAGAATGAACCTGACGCTTTCTGTTGGGAAAACAGGGCAGCCAACATGGTGCCTTCCATATATTATTGGACTAAGACTCTCGTCATCTCTGCCAATTGGTCTGATCAGAGTTGTAGTCATAATAATAATAATAATAATAATAATAATAATAATAATAATAATAATAATTTGTATCCTGCCCTCCCCGGCCAAAGCCAGGCTCAAAGCGCCTAACATCATATAATTAAGATGATATGCATAATACAAGTGATCCACCAATTAAGATACATCTCACAATTAATTCAAACAATTAAAATTAAAACTGGACAAGTGGCAATCTTCAGGCTAAAATTGGAATAGAATATTTGAAGGGTATAATGTTGACTTAAAAAGAGAAAGAGGGAGAGAGAGAATATTTGTTTAAAGTAGAATGATTCTTTGAGCTGAAACCATACATGAAGATTTAAATTTGGGGAATTTTTCCCGTACAGCATCCTGCCTGGACTACTAGGTCAACCTCAGAGGAAATAGTTGGCCAAAGGTTACTCCTCGAATTGTCACTTTTCTTCTCTCTATAAAAGGAGAAAATTCCAAAATCGAAAGAGACTTTTGCAACGGAGCTCCTGACCCCCCAAACAGATGTACAGATGTGTGAAGTTAAATACTAGCAATATACTAGCTCCTTTGGACTGCCAACTTTACCTTTTTTTTTTTTTTAAAAAAAGCTTCTTTAAATATAGACTCATGCCATCACTTTGTATATATTGTGTAGCAATTTGCGCACTCTTAAAATTGATTATGAAATATTTTCTTTTAGAATGATAAATGAAATATTTAAGATAAGGTATTTATATATTTCCTTCCTCAAAATGATTCCTAAAACTATGCAACAGGAAGACTTCTTATGTACGCCTATGCACAATATCACATCGTTACAAATTCCTGTACACTAAGGATATGAAAGTCCTGGGTTGTACATTGAAATTACAATTCTCAAAGGCAAGGGCAAGATAAACTTCTGTCTCTAGGGGGAACTTCCATTGTCAAAAAGTAAAAAGAAGAAGAAGAAAACATTCCATGATTGTGTGCTTCCTAGGAAGAATTAGAAACTGATTCTGATAGCTCAGAAAATGAGACTGCTTACATTCCTTGCAATATTCATTGACTCTTTCCTCCATCTCTTTTTTATGAAAATAAGTATGTCTGGAGGACTGCAGGACAATACATAATAATTTGCTTTTTTAAAAAAACTGTAATGTTGATGGTTTCTTCAATTTTTATTATTTTGTCTGCTCCGCATAAACTGGCAAAACCAAATTTCCAGCAGGTTCCTTATAGGTCAGCAGCATGTAGCTCCATTTGTTAAAAAAAAAAGAGATTGAGAAAAGTAAAAAAAGCAAATTCCATTTGTAATTATTGTCTGAATTATTGAATGCTGCCCCCTCCCCTCTTTAATAGCTTCTTCTCCCCACACCATGTTGATGGAGCTCTCTGGAGCTGACCTCCAGCCACAGACACCCCATCTGTGGGTGGGGTGGGGGTTGTTATTGCTGTTTTGTTTTACTTATTCACTTATTTTTATCCCATATTTTATTCTGTGAAGTGGCCTGAAATCTTACAATAAAGGGGAGTATATAAATAAATAAAAACAGTACTAAAATAAGTATTGCATATTTTCCCTTTCCCCCTAAAATTTCCATTTCCACCCCCCAAAAACCCATAACCTGCCAGGCCAAAAATGTGGCAACTCTTATTTTATTCATAATTATTAATATTATCAGTAATAATGAATAATTGTATTATTTATATGCCACCCATCTGACTGGGTCGCCCCAGCCACCCTAGACTCATATAGGACTCTTGCCCTATCCTGCCTGGGTACAGAGGAGAAATTGGATTCCATACTCACCTGATGCTAAACCTATAAAATTTATACTTTCCGAAACGGTATGTGAACCGAAATACAACCATCTTAAAAAATTCACACTTAACCGAATTTTGCAATTCAGTTCTCGAAGCAACCAGTGTTTAAAAAGATACACATTTCTAGGGGAAATGTGCATTTAAGATCATGACATTAGTGAAAACAGCATACAAAATGCATTCCATTAAGGAAAATTGCTTGCAAAAATGTGTATGTGACTGAAAGCTGCATACTGAAAGTGTTCATTAGGAGAAATTCACATTCAAATGTTGATGATTTTTATCAGGATAATTTTTTAAAAAATGCATTTTGCTGCAAAACGCGAAGAACTGAATTAAAAACTGGAAACATGAGAAACCGAGGGAGCCAAAACCGGCAAATCCTCCCATCCGTAGTACTGACTGCTGTTGGTCACTCTCAAGACCCCAAATCGGCTGAGCAAACGACATGATCCAGATGGGTGGAGGAAAACAAAACAAAACAAAACAAGAACTCATGGGCGATTACTTTAAATAGCTGCACAAGACAGAAGTGAAACCAGCAATATCAGTGGATGAACCATCATGGAATGATTCATGCCATCATGATCCACCCAGGATCCCCGTTGTTTACAGGGCAACACATAATGTTCCAGGGTCCATCAGATCTGGTGGTTTGCCCAGCTGAAGCCCACGAAGCTGCAGATCAGCTGAACATGGTGCCCCAGCAGCAGAAGTGCAGAAAGTGAATATACTAGACTCTTCCTCTTGCTAGTGGCGGAGCTTGGGGGTCTCAAATTTCAATGGCACCCTGTGCAACATCAACATTCAGCACCCCTCTTTCTCTAGCACTCGATTCTAAGTACCGTATATTAGGCGACTGGGCATATAAGACAACCCCCCAAATTGGCAGCTGCCAATTTTAGGGGTCGACTTATATGCCCAGTCTTATACACAGCAGCTTCGCTGGGCAGCGGCAGTGGGTGGCAGGCTCTATGCCGGGAGGAAGCTGCCCAGCGATGCTAAGCTGGCAGCTTCCTCCCAGTGCAGAGCCCGCTGCCCACTGCTGCTGCCCAGTGAACCCATACCCGGCGTATAAGACGAACCCCGACTTTTTAGAGGATTTTCCGGGGTTATAAAGTCGTCTTATACGCTGGAATCTATGGTAGCATATTTACTCAAATCTAATGCTCACCTTTTTTTTTGGCCAAGTGACATTGTGAAAATTAAGGTGTGCATTAGATTCGATGGTGCATAAGACTTGAGTAAATGTGGTAATAGTTGTGGCGCCCCCAGTGGTGGCTCAAGGCTCTGTGCCCAGTGTGCCCAGACCAGTCACGATCCTATAGATCCACTTCCAAGCAGATGGCTGGTGCTTTCTCTCTCTCCCTCTTATAGCACATTTATACCACTTTAACAGGCATGGCTTCCCTCAAAGAACAGAGCTATAATTCCCAGCTTCCTTAACGAACTACAGTTTCTAGGATTATTTGGGTGGGGGAGGGAAGGCATAACACTCTGTGTTAAATGTATGGTGTGGATGGGATGAAAAAAGTTGCAGGAAATGCAACAGATTCAGAGCCGCACCACCTAGGTTCTCCATAATAAATTAACCAGCAAATAAGATCAAAAATGCATAAAAAGACTAGGATAAAAATTCCAAAAAAATTGTCATTAGTTACACAGTGGAGGGAAGTGGTCCTTTTTCTTTTTCCTTTTTTTTAAGCAGCTCTGGTTTACATTCAAGTTATTCTTGCCTTTTATTTTTCTTACTGTTTTTAAAAAGAATTGCAAGTTACTTTGCAAGGTGTCATCCTAAAAGGCACTGAGCGTAAACTATATTTAAAAACAAAAAAACAACAAAAAACACGCCTGTTCTTAAACAGATCTAACCTTTTATTACCTCTACATACAAAACCGGTACAAATGCGCAAAATTCTGGATATAAGTTATTTCTACAAGGTCAGTTTCCTCTTCCCTCTGCCTTGTATTTGTTTGTCAAACAAGTCTGAAATATGTCCAGGTTTTAGGGTCCACACTACTTGAAAAGCAAGTTACCAGGGTTTTTTTTGTTTTGTCTTTTTCTTTGCTTTTCGGTTTTTGTTTTTTTCCAAAGCAGCAGCAGTGGGGGGAGGACACCTCACCAAAAAACCAAGCATGTTTTCCTTTCTGGTGCTGGGTCCTGTGACAGCCACTAGAATTAAAGGTCACAGCCCAATGTGACCAATGGGGTGTCAGGGGAGGAGATATACCAGTGTCCCGAAAGTTAGCAAATAGTGGCAGAAAGACGCACCAATGCAACCCAATCCCTCCACAGAGGGGAGGTGAAAGCGTGGACTGGAAGAGAGCAGCAGCAGCGCTCTGAAGGAAAACTCATGGCCTCAGTCCAGAGGAAAAACAAAGAAGTGAAAGGGCCCCAGGCTGGGTCATGCCTCGTGCAGATGACAAACAGCATATTTTTAAGTTAAACAGCTCAAGGAAGGGGGCGGGGGGAGGAAGAAGGGAAAAAATAATTCATTGCAAGCCTCCCAGCCATCCTTTCAAACAAAACAATTGCAAAGGTTCAACAGGTGGGTGTTGGATGGTGCCCTTTCCAAAAGGGGTGGGGGCTCTGTGGGCCTCCAGGTATTTCTGGACTGCATTTCCCCTCATGCCTCACCATTCGCCTTGCTCTTTGGGGCTGATGGGAGCTGGAGTACAACGACAACTTCTATATGGCACCAGCTTCCCTATACCTGATTTATTTGTGTGGAGGTGGGGCTTCAGAGTTCGCCATATTGTTAGCTTGAGCAACCTGCTACTGAAGAAGGCATTTTTTTAAAAAAAAGGCAGGAAAGTGAAATGTGTATACATTATTTGACAGTTAAGAAAGCCTTGTGCATAATAAACAGGCAGGGAGGCTGTGGAATCTAGTGAGGCGTTTTCAGAGTTATTATTAAGCACTTAAAAACACAAGAAGAACCTGCTAAATCAGGCCAGTGGCCCATCTAGCTTATCTAAAAGCTTGCTGTGAATCTGGAGTGCCATTTCCCAGGCCATAAAATCTCTGGCCTGCTACCTCGATTTTGCCCACAAGATGAATGGCAGCATCCACTGTGTCCAAAGAAACGTGGCCAACGTAACATGTGATAATTCATGCATAGATACACCCAAATAAATACTTCTAAAGCAAGACTTTCTATGACACTTTGAGCTTTGGTGTGTTGACCCCCAGGTGATTTGGTTCTTTTCAACCCAACATTTATCATCTTTTGCAGGTGAGATAAATGTCACAGAAGTCCCCACTTTTAAAGAAGAGGATTTAATGCCAATGCATATCTTGTGTATCACCTGGACAACACATTTTCCTTTCCATTCCCCAGCCTCAAACTCAACAAAGATACCAACTGACAGCAGTGCTTCAATGGCTGCTTCTGCATGTTGTTTCGGGATAACTATATCTCCTATAGGGAGATCATTCCTTGTGTTTGTGGTATTTCTTTTAAATGATGTTTAAGACTGCCTTCAGCTTTTCACAGGGTTGTACTGTTCCTTAAGCAAGGCAAGAGACCTTTAGCTCCAGCTGGTTGTCAGGAGTCTTTAAAGAGCTGCACAAAGTAGAGACCCAGAGCTAAGCAATACAGTACAATGAGAGAGCAAGCCTGCTATATTTGTTTCTCTCCATTTGTTGAGAATGTGATTTTGTGACCAATGTTATGCACCCAGTGGCGTAGCTTCATGCTCCAGCACCGGGGGGTGGAGAGCAGGTGGGCTGGGGCTGGCGCGCATCAAGGGGCATGGCGGGCCGCCCACAGGAGCATGGTGCGTGTCCTGGGGTGTGGTGCACCACCTACAGGGGCAAAGCACCCAGCACGGGTGGGGGGGGGGCAGCCGTGATGGCACCCTACCAGGATCGCTCTGCCAGGGGCGGTGCGCTCCCCCCGCACTCCTCTTCCTCCGACAGCGAACACATCCAGCCAAGCTACATTTTATTGTCCTAAGCTCATCTGTTTTTGTTCCTACCGTAAAAGTTCTTGTCAGCTCACCAAAGGCGAAAGCAAAACTGTTAGTACAAAAACGGGCTGTAACTCTACTGTCTGTTTTCTTGGAGAGATCTTTAACTGAACTTTGCATGCCACGCTTCTGGTTGTTTTACTCATGTGCAAAATGCCATTTTGAAAAGCTGTTGCCAAATAATGAAACCTCGTAACTTCCCATAAAATGATATAGACCATGTTAACTGTACATGAAAATGAAAAATGAGTCTGTGGGTTGACATTTTCATGGACCCAGTACTATAGGAGCATTTGCTAGCTTCCATGTACATGGCGTAGTCTCACCAATGCACCTTCTATTGCTGGAGGTTGTGGACAGGGCATGAGCTGGACATGTGCATAATGCACTCAAGGAATAGCTTTTTCTCTTGTCAGCAGGTTCAGAAGTGGCCATGTGATGCCCAGGGCATGGAAAGGGAAGAGCAGGAGTTTTCTGGAGGAAGAGGAGGAGGAGGAGAGTCAGCAATACTTTTTACAGCCATGCTATCTTCCCCCATGTCTCTGGGTGTGCAACCAGAGGCAGAAGAAGTCTGGCCAACAATCTTTCTCTGGTCCCAGAATTGGAGATTAAGTAGCCTAGTGTCAGAGTCATAAATACTAAGACAGTAAATAGTTCAATGCTACCCAGATAGAGTGAGGCAAAGGAATAACAACTGAAAATCTGGCTGGGAGGATTTAACCTTGCCGCAGGAGTTCTTACACCAGTGAAATCAAAACAGAATGTTTTTTCCCCCTACTGTCATACCCTAAAACTGGCCATACATGGACTTTGGTTAGGATTACATCCTCTCCAAAGTTGCTGGGTTTTTCTGTGACACCTGATAGGAAAGAAGACCTAAAGTCAAATCCTCCATCACTATGTCTATTCTAAGCTAGGTGGAATCTTCTGTTTTTGCCTCCACCTTTCACTGGCACAGACTTTGACCATGCAGATTTTAGTTAGTTAGTCATTAATTAAAACAAACAAACAAGGCAACCCTCACTTTTTGCCACATCTAGTTCTCAAAGCAGCTCACAAAAATAGAAATGCTGTGTATACAAAATTTAAAACACAAATTAAAAATTCAGAGGCTAAAGCATTAGAAAAGGAGTCATGGCCTTATTTTCATAAAACACTTGCAGTTTGCTGGAGGTGTTGCATGGACAAAGGCTCTTTCAAGCATAAATGTTGGACATGTAATAAAGTCTCAGATTTCTGGGATGTAATATTTCATGACAAAAAAATACCAATCAACAAATTATGAAGGCATCAGACCTGCCACAGCTTAAATGTATTTCTGAACGACAATGTGGAGTTGAAAGATAGAACTTTTAATTGGTGTGTTGGCTGTGAGATCAATTCTTGCTTAAATTTGGAAAGCCCTTAAAGGAGGCACCTTAACTAATTGGTACAGCAAGGTATGGCAGATAGTTCTTGCTGAAAAGTTGACACAGAATATGAGGATGGATAGGGGACAAAAACACACACCAAGGACACCTTTACAGGGGAATTATTTCTTGGTATAAATAATGCTGATTGAAACAGAGAGCTTCCCAAAACATTTTTGAATTTGTGGATAATGTTAAGATTTTATTAGTATTGGATTTGAAGCAGCTCCTGATGGTTGGAGCTGAAGGAGCTACTGTATGCTACAATTCCTTGTCTCTCTGTTTGGGTATTATTATTATTCTTAATTTGTACACAACCCTTTATCCGTAGATCTTAGTTCTGTATTCATATGTTATGCATATTTTGCATATTCTATTGGGAAAACTCAATGGAAATTATTAACGAAGGAGGGAAGGAAGAAGGAAGGAATCGTTCATGATGCAAGGGCCTCCTAAAATAAAACCATTTTAGACCTGGGATCTGAAATTCAGCAGCGATGGTGCCTGCCTGATTTCTAACGGGAGGGAGTTTGATAGAGTTGAGCACACTATACTGAAGGCACGACTCACTGGCGTAAATAGAGTAGACAAACGTTAGGATCTATCATTGTTCTTCTCAGAAGACCTTGAAGTGGGGATGCAGGAAGCATGAATCATTCCCTTTCTTGCCACAGCTATGAAATGTGCGAAGCAGCCCTCGGTTATGAGCAAGACAGACCAGATAACTGGTGGGTATGATACATGGGGGAATGAATGCTGGCACTCTTGTGATGTCCAGAGTTGCAACACAGAGAAGAGGAGGGGATGCTAAAATGTCAGTAACTGACCTGACTATTGCCCCAAATTTAGAACAATGCAACTGAGCTGGAAGAGTCCAACAGGCTGCCTGAGCAGAGAGACCTTTAGCCTGATCCAGAAAGAACATTCTTACAATTTCTCTTCAGGCAAATATGAGGAATTTTTATGGCCCTCCAGAGTGCAGCCACTATACCAACCTCCTGGCTCTGATGATGACTCCAGCAGCCCCTGGTGCCTCAGAGTGAAGTTATAATGCTGGGCAAAATACGTGATCTTTATTGCATTGTCATCCATTGTATACACTGGTGGGGTTTGAATTGGAAGCGACTAACAGACTCTTGGGGACGTGGGTGGCGCTGTGGGTTAAACCACAGAGCCTAGGACTTGCCGATCAGAAGGTTGGTGGTTCAAATCCCCGTGATGGGGTGAGCTCCCATTGCTTGGTCCCATCTCCTGCCAACCTAGTAGTTCGAAAGTGCAAGTAGATAAATAGGTACCGCTCCAGCGGGAAGGTAAACAGTGTTTCCGTGCACTGCTCTGGTTCGCCAGAAGCAGCTTAGTCCTGCTGGCCACATGTACACTGGCTCCCTCGGCCAATAAAGCGAGATGAGCGCTGTAACCCCAGAGTCGGCCACGAGTGGACCTAATGGTCAGGGGTCCCTTTACCTTTACCTTAACAGACTCTTGAGAGTCCCATGGACTGCAAGAAGATCAAACCTATCCATTCTTCAGGAAATCAGCCCTGAGCGCTCACTGGAAGGACAGATCCTGAAGCTGAGACTCCAATACTTTGGCCACCTCATGAGAAGAGAAGACTCCCTGGAAAAGAACCCTGATGTTGGGAAAGATGGAGGGCACAAGGAGAAGCGGATGACAGAGGATGAGATGGTTGAACAGTGTTCTCGAAGCTACCAGCATGAATTTGACCAAACTGTGGGAGGTAGTGGAAGACAGAAGTGCCTGACGTGCTCCGGTCCATGGGGTCACGAAGAGTCGGACACAACTGAACGACTAAACAACAACAACAACGGCCAGGAAAGTGATCTTGGTGCAGTGGTTGGCAGCTCGATGGAAGCATCATATTAATATGATCAATATGATGTTTCATATCGCTAGGCTGAGAGGAGACCCAGTACAGTGGTAACTTGGGTTACAGACGCTTCAGGTTACAGACTCCGCTGACCCAGAAATAGTACCTTGGGTTAAGAACTTTGCTTCAGGATGAGAACAGAAATCGTGCGATGGCAGCAGGAGGCCCCATTAGCTAAAGTTGTACCTCAGGTTAAGAACAGGTTAGGAACGAATTAAGTTCTTAACCCGAGGTACCACTGTACTATGACAGACCCTCCAAGTGTCCCTATTTTCCAGGGACAGTCCCAGATTTAGGGAAGGTGTCCCGGTTTCTGATTTGATCCTGGAATGTCCTACTTTTCCTTAGTGCATCCCTATTTTCAAGAGAGAAACGCTGGAGTGTATGGTAAGAAGTCCCTATTTTAACTGGAGAAATGTTGGAAGGTATGGAGTTATGCAACCCCCTGAGCCAAGGAGATAAGTAACTACACAATCTTTAGAAGACGTCTGAAGGCAGCCCTGTATAGGAAAGTTCTTTAAATATTTAATGTTTTTATTATGTTTTTATTTATGTTGAAAGCCGCCCAGAGTGGCTGGGGAAACCCAATTAGATGGGTGGGGAATAACAACAACAACAACGGGCATTTCTGTTTTCACTGGAGAAATGTTGGAGCATATGCCTTTAGTGGCATCAAGAGGAGGAGGTAAACAGAGTTTGCAGAACAAAAAAATTCCTTCCAGTAGCACCTTAAAGACCAACTAAGTTAGTTCTTGGTATGAGCTTTCGTGTGCAAGCACACTTCTTCAGATACACTTCTCAGACGCGATTTTCGGCATCTGAGCATGCACAGACGTGATTTCCAGCACTGCGGAAGCAAGTCCCCGTACCGCGCTGCGCCACTTTAGCACAGCGTGTGGGGACTCACTGAGTGGGCGGTTCATGGGCCAGTTAAATGACCCCCATGGGCCGCTTGTGGCCCATGGGCCTTAGGTTGCCAACCCCTGCCCAAGACGTAGGGACTTCTGTAGAGAAGGGGGTGTCTCTGAGATATTTGGGGATGACTCATTTAGGGTTTTAAATACTAGCATGAGTATCTTGAATCACAACTGGAAACGAGCTGGAAGCCAATGCAGCTGTTTTAGAGCAGGGTCAAAGTGGCTAATGAAGTCAAAAGAGAGAATAATCAAATAGGTCCTAAACCAAACAAAATTAAAATAATGAAAAGTAGCAGTAAGAACACAGGGACCAGGTGCTTGCGGGGAAATGCCTTTCCACTACAACATGTGATATCTAGAAAACACCCAAAAGATTACCTCCAGCTCGTAAGTCCCGCCGTGTAATTTCGAAATGTCATGTTTGAAACTGGTAAAACAACAACGCAATTGTTCCAGCTCTAGTCTGAGGCTCCTGTTCTGGGATTCTCTTTCATTTCAAGTTCACTAGTACATAAGTTTGAACATCTAGAATCAATGAAACATTTCCTCTATGGGAAAATGTCTCATTAACAGATTAAATTTGATAGTGTGTTGCTAAGTGTCTGTTTTTCATTAGATACTATTTATCTTTTAAATCTATTGCCTTTTAGTAATCGATATTGTGTTCGGTAGTAGTAGTATGTGTCAATGAACGTTACTATCTGTGGTGTGTGCATTATACAGTACAAAAGAACAAAAGTCTGCACCAAGATAACTTAAATCCTATAAAAACAAACAAACCAGAGTTGGATTCTGCAACCTGCATTTGTGATATTTCGGGTGGGACTGTGGAAATTAGTGAAGCCTCATGCTCTAACCACTACTCTTTCCCCCAGGTGCTGAGATCCCTGATATTACCTTTTCCCCCGAGATGGTCTTAATATTCTTGGGGGCTAGAACCTTGAATATTAAAACAAAACAAAACCCTGAAATGATTTTTTGGGGATGCGAAATTGTAGCAACAATATCCATTTCTGGGCTTGATCTTGATCAGGGGTCAGTAAACTTTTTCAGCAGGGGGCCGGTCCACTGTCCCTCAGACCTTGTGGGGGGCCGGACTATATTTTGAAGGGGGAAAAGGAACAAATTCCTATGCCCCACAAATAACCCAGAGATGCATTTTAAATAAAAGCACACATTCTACTCATGTAAACACATGCTGATTCCAGGACCGTCAGAGGGCCGGATTGAGAAGGCGATTGGGCCTGATCTGGCTCCTGGGCCTTAGATTGCCTACCCATGATCTTGATCATGCAAAAATGAAAACACACAACCTTGGTTACTATCACCAGCTCCAATCTCCTGCAGGTGCCTTTGCAAGAGAGACACAAGGTGACCTAGAGAAACGTTCTGAAAAATGTGCAGAACAGCAGCGAGAGAGTTAATGGGACCCCCGCATCTGTGTTAAAAGTCACTAGGCCAGATCGGAACAAGATTGCCAAACTGGCTCTGCTGCTGTGTGTGCGTGTGTGACAGCAAACCCCACCCCGTGTTGCCTGTCAGCACACAGCACACAGTGTTCTTAGCTCAAGTGACACAGTTCCCTCGCACACAGGAAAAGCCCAGCCGTGCTGCGGAGCACACAGCCTGGTTCCAGCCTTTGCAGGGGATTTCCCCTTGCCAGAACACGCCTCTCGGCTTCTTGTAAGCAGCCACACATGACTCTGACTCTTTGAGCCACTTACTGTTACTGCAATTAAGCCTGGTGGTAACTGAGACAGCATCACATAATTAAAGCTGCACTCGCAACTCCTTCTGTAAGCTGATCCCTCTGTGCTTGGCATTTGCACAGCGCGGCCAAGGAGAGCTATATTTTTAAGTTGCACCTGTGCCGCATCTGGAGCAGGGAACTCACACACTAGGGCAAGGTGAACAAAGCGAGCCAGTGCCGGTTGCATTGAAACAGAAGAGCCCAGCTAATACCTGGACGATGGGTGGGAACTGCGTTCCATGATGCAAGGAAGGAAGGATGCAGGTGCAAGAAAAGAAATCCAGACCAGTGTTCTGTTTCCAACAGTGGTCAGCCAGATGTTCTTGGGAAGAGCACAAGGGGCCTGAAGGCAACTGCCTTCACCTGGTGTTTTGTCTTAATTCAAGATGAGCATGTTGGATCAGGCCAATGAGCCAACTAGTCCATTTTCCTTTTTCACACAGACACCTGCCAGAAACCAGCAAGCGGGATTCGAGGAAGGAGAACTCTCCCTTCCTGTGGTTACCAGGAACTGGCATTCAGAAACACTGCTGTCCTTTCCTATTAAGCACCAGGTGAATAGGGAGGAATACTTCATCAGAACACAGCATCATAGGATAGGGCCACAATGTTAGAGGGGACCAGGCCACCTTATCCAAACTCTACAGCATCCCTGCTGGGTAATGATTCAGCCTCTGCCTAAAAACCTCTGACAAAGAAATGCCACAGGAACACTCAGGGGTGGATTTAGATTTGATGAGGCCCTAAGCTACTGAAGGTAATGGGGCCCTTTATATGTCCAGCTGTCCTTTATCAACAACAAATTGTCACTGTTTTTGTGTTGAATATATGCTATATGGTAATTTATGGACCTAATAGGTATCTAAAGCTATTTGCACATAACAAAATACGTATGTATTTTATCAATGTACATCCAGGTGTTTTTTTTTCCCTTTAAATTTTTTTGGGGCCCCCCAAGAGAGTGGAGCCCTAAGCTATAGCTTGTTTAGCTTATATGTAAATCCGGCACTGGGAACACTTTTCCTAAGTCATACCATTGGTCTATCTAGCAGTAATGAAGATTTTCCCTAATTTGGGGGTGTCAAAATTTGAAATTTTAACCCTCAGAATCAACAGAGAACACATTAGCTCCATATTGTGGTTCGAGGACCCAATCCCTGCATAGTGGAATGAAAACACAAGGACACGTGATATAAGGTTAATGGGCAAGAAAAAGCCACAACTTTATTGATTACAGCAAGTGAAAAGTTATTGGCTTAGGCATTGGATTACGTCAGCTGACTCCACCCCCTCAGAGAGGGGTGAGTCTAAAACGGGGGGGGGGGTTATTCAGCAGTAGGTGGAGCCTGTTGATGCTAATCCAACTATAAGCTCTCCCCTGATGTCACCGAGGGTCGTGCCATGGCCTCCCGCCACGCAGGCATCGGACAGAATACACGACTGCCGGATTCCTTTAACGGAATACCCAAAAATTGAAGGTGCAGGCGATGGCCACACCTAGCCCTTCGACACACCACAACACATTATTCCACTGCCTAACCTACCCACCAATACCATGAAAGTTGTGACGATTGCTACGAGGTAGGCGAAAAAACCAAAAAGCCTAATGCCAAATGGAAAAATTCCTACCAGGCCCCCCGGACAACCAGGGCGACCAACCTAAGGTCCAGAGCAAGGCCAAAAGAAAACTGAGACCCTGAGCTCTAAGGGAGTGGAGGGTGGGTGACTCGCGACGGGATGACGAAGAGTGAGGCCGGAAGGCTGGCGCCGCAGCAATTTAGGCTGCTATACATGCCCCCTCACAGGCACCTGGTCGGGTGCCTGTCCGTGGGCGCCAGCCAGGTGAGTGGGAGGCAGGGGGCTAACGCCCCCTGCTTGAGGCGGAGTCCGGCTCCCGACCACAGCCACTCCCCTCTCTTGCAGAAGGAGAGTCTTTATCTTTGTGACCGTTCATCGAATTTTGGGAGATGGCTATCACATCGCTCCTCATTTATAGCTTCTCTTGGCTGAGCCTGCCCAACTCCTTACTTGGTCTCCAGGTCAAACGTAGATTCCACGTGACTATCGTGTCTATAAAGCATCACTAATCCTGCCCGTCTTGGAGTTCTTCCCAAGCCTTCAAGTGGCTGTGAATTGCATAAGATAATTAGGAAGCTGTTCTTTTTGTCTGGGCTTGATCTTGACTTTGGTTGCCTCCAGACTGCCGGGATTTTGCGGGCAAGATGCAATAGCATCCCTGGAACATTGACGTTTGCACAATCAAAGGGAATTAAAACACCCTGGCATGGCAAAGCCACTTAAAGACAACAAACATGATGGCTCTGCTCTGCTTCCATGGTTGGAGGCGGCAATGTTTCTGACTACCAACTGCTGGAAACCACAAGAGGAGAGAGGGCTCTTGGGCTCAGGATCTGCTTGTGGGTTTCCCACAGGTTTTTGGGTGGCCACTGTGAGCCACTCGCCTGCTCCAGCAGAGCTCTTCAAATGTTCTTATGGCAAGAAATACACTATTAAAAAGTGTGTTATAAATGACTAACAGGACACTGGATAACCACCATGCAAGCAAATCAGGATGAATCCTCTTTGTCACATATATTGTTGTTTAGTCGTTTAGTCGTGTCCGACTCTTCATCACTCTATAGACCAGAGCACGCCAGGCACTCCTGTCTTCCACTGCCTCCTGCAGTTTGGTCAAACTCACGTTGGTTGCTTCGAGAACACTGTCCAACCATCTCATCCTCTGTCGTCCCCTTCTCCTTGTGCCCTCAATCTTTCCCAACATCAGGGTCTTTCCCAGGGAGTCTTCTCTTCTCATGAGGTGGCCAAAGTATTGGAGCCTCAGCTTCAGGATCTGTCCTTCAGTGAGCACTCAGGGCTGATTTCCTTCAGAATGGAGAGGTTTGATCTTCTTGCAGTCCATGGGACTCTCAAGAGTGTCCTCTAGCACCATAATTTGAAAGCATCAATTCTTCGGCGATAAGCCTTCTTTATGGTCCAGCTCTCACTTCCATACATCACTCCTGGGAAAATATATGGTCACATATATGGTCACATATATAGTCATATAAAAAAAGGTGAAAGTAAAGGACCCCTGAAAATTAAGTCCAGTTGCAGATGACTGTGGGGTTACGGCGCTCATCTCGCTTTACTGGCCATGGGAGCCGATGTTTATCTGCAGACAGTTTTTCCGGGTCATGTGGCCAGCATGACTAAGCCACTTCTGGCGCAACGGAACACCGAAACCAGAGCAGCGCACGGAAATACCATTTACCTTCCCTCCGGAGTGGTACATATTTATCTACTTGCACTTTTGGCGTGCTTTTGAACTCCTGCTAGGTTGGCAGGAGCTGGGACCGAGCAACGGGAGCTCACCTCGTTGCGGGGATTCGAATTGGCATGCCCAAGAGGCCCAGTAGTTTAGACCACAGTGCCACCCGCGGGGTCATATAACCTCCCCACAGATAAAACAGAGTAATTGCATAATAAAGACAGGATATAGTCTAACTTCTGCATAAGCTTTGTGGATGAATGTTGAAGAAACAGGCTGTTTGGAGAAGCCCAGGGAGATGTGGGTTTGAGTCTCAACTCATCCAGGAATCTTGCTAAATGACCTAGGGTCAGTCACAATGGGGGAGGGGGGTGCGTTTCACAAGATATCCATATGGAGCCACTGCATGTAGGAGTCAGCAAAGCCAGACATGTTCTCCCACCTCCAGTGCCCAGGCCTATGCCCAGATGCCCAGACATTCAGTGGAATGCTGGAGGTAGGGTGTTGGGGTGTGTGTCTCCCAGTCAGAGAATGTGCAAACATGGGATGGGGGCTGATGAGTGCAGCCCCACTGCTCTTTTCTGTATATTTAATAAACATATGGAGGGGGTGTTGGAAACCCCCTGGGGTTCCCCTGCAGCCCCCGAACTCCGAGCGTCCTCCAATATGCACAGCTCTGGAAAAGGCATTTCCCTTCTTCTCCAGTGGGCTTCAGCGACATATATCAAATGATATATGCACACTAATCTTCTAGCATAACACAGCAAGAAGCGTGAGACACTGTAGAGCTAATCTACGTATTTATTTACACACTATGTACAGACAAAGGAGTCATGGCGTCCTCTCTCTCCAGCTCTGAGAAAAGAACAGGCACAAGTAAAAGCAAAGGTACAGTACAATAGTACATACAGTGGTACCTCGGGTTACATACGCTTCAGGTTACAGACTCCGCTAACGCAGAAATATTACCTCAGGTTAAGAACTTTGCTTCAGGATGAGAACAGAAATCATGCGGCAGTGGGAGGCCCCATTAGCTAAAGTGGTGCTTCAGGTTCAGAACAGTTTCAGGTTAAGAACGGAACTTCCGAAACAAATTTGGTTCTTAACCCAAGGTACCACTGTACAGCAGAAGAGATAAGACTGTCTTCCGTTCCCACACTCTTCCCAGACAAGCATGTGATTTACACCAATCTCATCTGCAGCATCGGAGGCGTGAAATATTAACAGGGGCATCTTAGAATCAGAGAATCATAGAGTTGGAATAGACCACAAGAGCCATTGAGTCCAACCCCCTGCCAAGCAGGAAACACCATCAGAGCACTCCTGACATATGGTTGTCAAGCCTCTGCTTAAAGACCTCCAAAGAAGGAAACGCCACCACACTCCTTGGCAGCAAATTCCACTGTCAAACAGCTCTTACTGTCAGGAAGTCCTTCCTAATGTTTAGGTGGAATCTTCTTTCTTGTAGTTTGGATCCATTGCTCCGTGTCCGCTTCTCTGGAGCAGCAGAAAACAACCTTTCTCCCTCCTCTATATGACATCCTTTTATATATTTGAACATGGCTATCATATCACCCCTTAACCTCCTCTTCTCCAGGCTAAACATGCCCAGCTCCCTTAGCCGTTCCTCATAAGGCATCGTTTCCAGGCCTTTGACCATTTTGGTTGCCCTCCTCTGGACACGTTCCAGTTTGTCAGTGTCCTTCTTGAACTGTGGTGCCCAGAACTGGACACAGTACTCCAGGTGAGGTCTGACCAGAGCAGAATACAGTGGCACTATTACTTCCCTTGATCTAGATGCTATACTCCTATTGATGCAGCCCAGAATTGCATTGGCTTTTTTAGCTGCCGCGTCACACTGCTGGCTCATGTCAAGTTTGTGGTCAACCAAGACTCCTAGATTCTTTTCACATGTACTGCTCTCAAGCCAGGTGTCACCCATCTTGTATTTGTGCCTCTCATTTTTTTTTTGCCCAAGTGCAATACTTTACATTTCTCCCTGTTAAAATTCATCTTGTTTGTTTTGGCCCAGTTCTCTAATCTGTCAAGGTCGTTTTGAAGTGTGATCCTGTCCTCTGGGGTGTTAGCCACCCCTCCCAGTTTGGTGTCATCTGCAAATTTGATCAGGATGCCCTTAAGTCCATCATCCAAGTCGTTGATAAAGATGTTGAATAAGACCGGGCCCAAGACAGAACCCTGTGGCACCCAAGTAGTCACTCTTCTCCAGGATGAAGAGGAACCATTGATGAGCACCCTTTGGGTTCGGTCAGTCAGCCAGTTACAAATCCACTGAGTGGTAGCATAGTCAAGACCGCATTTTACCAGCTTCTTTACAAGAATATCATGGGGCACCTTGTCGAATGCCTTGCTGAAATCAAGGTAGGCTACATCCACTGTGTTCCCTTCATCTACCAGGCTTGTAATTCTGTCAAAAAACGAGATCAGGTTAGTCTGACATGACTTATTTTTCAGAAATCCATGCTGACTATTGGTGATCACAGCATTCCTTTCTAGGTGCTCACAGACTGTTTGCTTAATGATCTGCTCCAGAATCTTCCCTGGTATTGATGTCAGACTGACTGGGCGATAATTATTTGGGTCCTCTCTTTTCCCCTTTTTGAAAATAGGGACAACATTTGCCCTCCTCCAGTCTGCCAGGACTTCGCCTGTTCTCCAGGAATTCTCAAAGATGACTGCCAGTGGTTCTGAGATCACATCTGCCAGTTCTTTTAATACTCTTGGATGCAGTTCATCTGGCCCTGGAGACTTGAATACATCTAAACTAGCCAAGTATTCTTGTTTGTGAACAGCCAGAATCAGGGAGCCTAACCTATTTCATGGTGTTGTCGTGAGGATAAACTTGGAGAATGCCCTCTCCTAAATCTCATCTGTATGTCACTACAAACCCTTTGGAGGAAAAGGGTGCATTCTCTTTTTGACTATCAAAAGTGGGAATTGAGAGCCTGAAAAAGGAAGATGCATTTCCCAAGGGAAACTCCAAGCTCAAAATCGAGGACATGCAGACAAATGCAGACAAAGCTGCACTGGTCCACCAATGAAACCCATCACATTTGTGGATATTATTGATGCACTGAGTTCATTTTTTGTTGTTGTTTAGTCGTGTCCAACTCTTTGTGACCCCATGCACCAGAGCACGCCAGGCACTCCTGTCTTCCACTGCCTCTCGCAGTTTGGTCAAACTCATGCTGGTAGCTTCGAGAACACTGTCCAACCATCTCGTCCTCTGTCGTCCCCTTCTTCTTGTGCCCTCAATCTTTCCCAACACCAGAGTCTTTTCCAGGGAGTCTTCTCTTCTCATGAGGTGGCCAAATTGAGTTCATATCTCACCTTTTTATATCCAAGGAGCTCGAGGTTGCGCACAGGGTTCTCTCCACAAGTAGTCATGTGAGGTAGGCAAGCCTGAGAGGCAGGGACCGGCCCAAGGTCACCTCACACTTCATGGCCATGTGGGTATTTGGACCATATCCTAGTCTGCCTACACCACCACTACACCACCCTGACACTACATGAGATACAGTGGGGCTAGCACAAAGCATGCTGCAAAAGTGTACAGTCCAGAGGACTGGATGTGTTGAAACAGCACATGTGATTTCACAACTTAGAAGGGTATGAGACATCCCGTATGTTCTTTAACTGGAGCTGTGATGTGATCAAAAGTAAACCCTTCAAAATGTTCAGTTCAATAAGCAAGTCCCATTTGCTGGAAAGGGAAGTGAGCTGTTGTTTATTTGAAAATGTGCAATAGTTTATTGTACTCTATTGCTAGAACAGGGTCTGGGCAGAAAAGAAGATCTGGTTCAAAACAGACTTTATCTGTCAATGTATCATTGCTGTTGCTGTTGCTATCGTCCCGTGGTCAAGCTATCAGAGTCCCTTATTCGGCCTTTAGAACTAAGCACATTTATCTAGGAAGCAAATCCAGATGAAATTAGGTTCCTGTCACACAGACGCAGAACCAAAATAGCCTTTTTCCTTCAGTGTGTGGATTTTAAAAACCACATGGTTAGGATGAACCAATCCATTGAGAAGGAGGGTTCTGACTGGGTAAAAATACACATGAAACACCCCTTTCCAGCAGTGTGGGATTGCCCCACAGAAATGTAGTTCCCATGCTGCATTCAGAAAGACAACTTACTTCTGAATACTGAAGGAATCTGTCATTTGTGGTTCTCTAAGTTTCTCATTTTTCTAGTCTTTAATTCAGTTCTGCACATTTCTGCAGTGATTTGCGGGCCTTAAAAAAACAACGTGTGAAAATTCAGCAGCATTTTCTCAATAATTTCTCTCAATAAATACAGTTCCCCTAACAGAATGCTTATTTTTTTGCCCACATTTCTCCTTAAAATATGCATTTCTGTACATATTGTTTGGATGGAGAACTGCATCGCAAAATTCAGGTAAGTGCCAATTCTGAAGGATTGCTGCATATTGTTTCAGAAAGCGAGCATTAGGTCATTTCTCATTCTTGTGAGAACAAAATCAAATTTCTCCTTTGTCCCTACATTTGAGTAAACGTGCTACAGTTTTCTGAAATACGCTTTGGAGTTCTGTGGATCTCTACAGGATTTCTCATTTTTAGTGAAATCTTAAGCCTTCCATCTGTTCTGCTGTTGAGAACTGGAACTGAAACATGGGGAAAACGCTTTCACTATTGCTTGCGTTCATTTGCAAATTGGCTCCTGACATCAGGAGCCTGTCCCAGCCAATGCTGAGTCTTCCAGACCTCCCAAACCCCAAACAATGAAAGTCCTAAGCCAGAGGACTCGTGCTTCGAGCTGCCTAAGCACACTTTTGGTTGTGCTGCTGTTTCCCACTAGCAACTTGTGACGTGCAAGAACCATTATTCTACTCCACTTCGGGTAGAGTCTTCTCCAAGCCTCTTCCATGGCATCCTCTGAGCCAGCCAGTTCTGCTATGCTCCTCCGAACTGTGGAACTGGAAAGTTCACAAGTGTCACAGAATACTTGTTGCGCACTTGTGACAGACTTTATCTGTCAATCTATCATTGCTGTTGCCGTTGCTATCGTCCTGTGGCATCCTTGCTCTTTTAGTGTGGCAGCACCTGTACCTAGGTAAATGTACCCCTGACCATTAGGTCCAGTCGTGACCGACCCTGGGGTTGCAGTGCTCATCTCGCTCTATGGGCCGAGGGAGCCGGCGTTTGTCCGCAGACAGCTTCTGGGTCATGTGGCGAGCATGACTAAGCTGCTTCTGGTGAACCAGAGCAGCGCATGGTAACGCCGTTTACCTTCCCACCGGAGTGGTTCCTATTTATCTACTAGCACTTTGACGTGCTTTCGAACTGCTAGGTTGGCAGGAGCAGGGACCGAGCAACGGGAGCTCACCCTGTTGCGGGGATTCGAACCGCCGACCTTCTGATCAGCAAGTCCTAGGCTCTGTGGTTTAACCCACAGCACCACCCGCGTCTCAGCACCTGTACCTAGGGGAATAAATTCTGTGCTGCTAATGAAGAAGTTTGAATTCACTGTTGGAGACGCACTCCGCTGTCTCTCAAGATAGATGGATACCTATAGCAAAAATAAAAAGTTACCAACACTTGTATGATGCCTGAATCCAATGGTCAGGTTTCCACAGACAGAACGCCAGTCCTCTTTGCGATGGTTCTATAAGCATCGATTGAATTGCAAGTGAAGCAACCGGTGCTTTAAGCAATTCCCAGCATTCCCAGCACATAAATTCGGTGGTGTGAAATAACTAGCGATTACCATCATGCTATGTTCAAAGTCCTGGCTTTCTCTGGCAAAGATTCCTTTTGACTGTGCCCTCACATGGTGAAAGCTGGTCATTGCCAGAGGAAATCCAAGGTCTTCAACATGTCACCCTGCAAATGTAAAACAGAAAACATGACTAAGTAGGGGGAAGGGCTACAACTCAGTAGTAGGGCATCTGCTTTGCACACAGGAAATCCCAGTCACAATCCCTGGGATCTCCAGGATTGGGAATGTTTCCCGCCTGCAATATCTCCAGCTCTCCCAGTCAGTGTAGAGAATACTGAGTGGCCTGGACCAACGGTCTGACTCAGTACACGGAAGCTTCCTTATGTTCTCTTTGCGCTAACATATAAAAATGTAGCATGAGGATTGGCCCATGGCTTTCCTTGTTAGCTAATTGTTTGAGGTGAGAATGGGCAACGAATCAAATGTGACTCATTGTGTATCTTCTGAAATTTCACACGTTCAGCCTATCAAGCTATGACAGTAACTCTGCAGTGAATAATACGAGGTGTGAACTCCCGCTTAGTAAGAGCAATTTGGAAAATCATCACCCGTTCAACCTGACCTTCCTACTGTAAAGCGATGGCCTCCGAACGGGTGGTATTTTGGCTGCACCTGTTCAAGTCCAGCACCTTTCATCTGCAGATCAAAATGGGCTTTAAAAGCATTTATTATGCTTCGTAAGAAGCAAGAACGGTGTTATTATCCTCATTTTATAGTTGATGAAACTAAAGCTGGAGTTATGATTCCTGGCTCTGTGCTATAACCACTAGAGAGCACTTCCTCCTTTCATGCTGACACCTGCCAAGCATCTGCTTTCAAAGAGCTGGGCTTTCCAACTGGTTTCGTAATGGGAGGATGACACACTTGGCATACCGGTGTAGATCAAAGCACATACCTTCCCAGTTCAATATCTTGTCTATTGTAGTAAACCAGGGCTGGTGCTTCAAAGAGTACAGACCACTCCTTCCATAATGCAGCCCCAGAATTGTGCAACTCTTCGCAAGGAGGGGGGGAGGAGGAATCACAATGTCTAAGCTTAGTGCACAGCTTTTTCTTACCCTACACATGAAATCACCAACATTTCATTTTTTACTGCCTACAGTGGTGCCTCGGAAGACGAAAAGAATCAGTTCTGTGATTCTCTTCGTCTAGCGGTTTTTTCGTCTTGCGAAGCAAGCCCATTGACGGATTAGCGGATTAGCGCTATTAGCGGCTTTTAGCGGCTTATCTGCTGATCGGATCAGCTGATAAGCGGCTTAGCGGCTTAGAAAAAGGGGGGAGGGGGAAAAACAGCAGGAACTCGCAAGACATTGTCGTCTTGCGAAGCAAGCCCATAGGAAATTGGTTTTGCGAAGCACCTCCAAAACGGAAAACTCTTTTGTCTAGCGAGTTTTCCGTCTTGCGAGGCATTCGTCTTGCGGGGCACCACTGTACTAACATGGATGAAGCCCATGTACAGCTGGAAGGAAGTTTCCACTTCTATTCATGAGAGACTTACTTCCGTTCTTACTCCTAGTAAATGTAGATAGGATTGCACACTCAGTGTACCAAAAAAAGTATATATTTTTTTAAAAAGCCCCAAATTACATCAGTGTCACGGGGGCCCTGCAGATACCCTTTTTTTGTTGTGAATTCATGATGATTTTTCAGGGATGTTCTATACACCATCCCGCTTTCAAAACTGTTTCCAATCAGTGCACGGCTAGCAACTTCCTACTGAAATCCTGCAACTTTTTTATACCACAAATGTTCTGACTTATTTTTGTCCTGCTCTTGTTGTGCAATATTGTGTGAGAACATTGGGGAAGCGTCACAGGACAGTTCATAAAGCAGGATGCTGTGTGGACAGTTAAGAATAGATCTGCTAAAGGTAAAGGTACCCCTGACCATTAGGTCCAGTCGAGACCGACTCTGGAGTTGCAGCGCTCATCTCGCTTTATTGGCCGAGGGAGACGGCGTACAGCTTCCGGGTCATGTGGCCAGCATGACTAAGCCGCTTCTGGCAAACCAGAGCAGCACACGGAAACGCTGTTTACCTTCCCGCCTGAGTGGTACCTATTTATCTACTTGCACTTTGACATGCTTTTGAACTGCTAGGTTGGCAGGAGCAGAGACTGAGCAATGGGAGCTCACCCCATCGCGGGGATTCAAACCGCCAACCTTCTGATCGGCAAGTCCTAGGCTCTTTGGTTTAATGCTACTAATGCACTATTAATGCATCAATAATGTGTTGCAAAATAAACCGACCCCCCCCCTGCAAGAGCACACCCATTCTGGAGGGGTTCATTGATCCCTCCCGGCAATTTATTTATTATAGGCCAAATTAGATTTGCCTTTTAAAATGCTGTTTGACACTGAATAGCTATGTTTTCTTACCCTACAATGGAGTGGGGGGGGGGGCGTGCGAGAAATAGGACCTGAGCTTGATTGGGGCTGAAATTGGGAGGGAGGGGACTTTAACCTTCACTACTTGCTGTGGAAGCAAATGGGAGCTTTTACCACCCCAACCCCAATGCAAATAGCAAGCACTTGATCCTTGATCCAGACCAGGACCACAGCAAGGGACAATGGCTTAACCCTGCCTTTCCCTGCCCAACCTCTGCACCATGCTCTGATCTGGATCCTATCCTGCTACCCACTACTGGTTAAAGGAAAAATAGTCATGCAATGCCAAACCGTGCGATAAAAGCCACATCTGGTTTGGCCCACAGTTGCAGCAATAAGCGGCTGCTCTCTGTTCTCAGCACTGAGAACAGAGCAGACCCCGCGCCAGTAATAAGACCAGCACCCAAGAGTTCACATTAGGCAGGGCCAGCCCACCCATGAGGCGAGGAGAGATGACTGCCTCCGGTGGCAGGATTCACAGGGGCTGCAGATCCAGCCTCTAAGCTATGTTGCTGCCGCCACAGTAGCAGAAATGGCTGTGGTGCACTCCTTGGAGTCTGACTCTGTCTCCTGCTTGGCAGCCCCCCACCCATGCTGCTTTTCCAGCGTCCTCTCCACAAACAGGAAGTGCTTCAGGTCCCCACCCACCCCTAGGGAGGAAATGAGAGAGGCTGCCCTCTGGGGTCTCCTGGGGTCTGCACAGACCTGGTGTGATTCAGAGTGGGCCTCTTTCTACCCTGAGATGACCTTTGATTCCCCCCACCCTGTTCCTGCTATAGACCTTCACTGCACCAGTGTGAGAGCCAGTGTGGTGTAGTGGTTAGGAGCGGTGGACTCGTAATCTGGTGAACCGGGTTCGCGTCGCCACTCCTCCACATGCAGCAGACCTTGGGCTAGTCACACTTCTCTGAAGTCTCTCAGCCCCACTCACCTCACAGAGTGTTTGTTGTGGGGGAGGAAGGGAAAGGAGAATGTTAGCCGCTTTGAGACTCCTTAAGGGGAGTGAAAGGTGGGATATCAAGTCCAAACTCCTCCTCCTCCTCCTCCTCCTCCTCCTCCTCCTCCTCCTCCTCCTCCTCCTCCTCCTCTTCTTCTTCTTCTTCTTCTTCTTCTTCTTCTTCTTCTTCTTCTCTCCCCTCTTCCAAAGGTGGCAGACGAAGCAGAGGTTTGGTGACATTGATATCTACCTCCCTCTCAGCCTCAACTGTTCGTAATGTAGATCTTCACTCCCCCCCCCCCTTGTTCCTTTGGTGGTAAGGCTGCATTTTGTGGTTTGCCTCAGGTACCAAAAGGTATTGGGCTGCCTCTGCCTCTGGGTGACTCCAAGAACCCTGGCACGGAATCTTATTCAAGGACAGAACACGTCCAAGAAACCAGAGCTTGCACCTGTCATTTTGAGAAATCTGCCCTGTCACTTCAAAACCCACCACCGAAAGGCAAGAAAGTTCCTGTTAAAAACCCCTGTTGTTGGGCTAAGGATTATAGCTGCTTAGTTGCACAAATTCATGTGCAAAAAATAATGGTAATAATAAACTGCACACTCATCACACACATCAGATAATTGCATGCCCTCCCATATGTATTTATACAGTCAGACTGAAGCAATTAGCAGAAATTAGTGTCAAAAGAAGCATCACATTTTGCATGCTCAGGGTTAGTAAAGCTTTGCAAGACTCTGCTCGGATTCTGGTAGTTGGAAACTGGCTGTGAATGTATTAAATATTTGGACAACTTTTACTACCACAGCCCTTTCTTTTGCATAGCACTGCACCCAGCCATGTAGCTAGTCTGGTTGACGCAGCTTCAGTTTTTGTCCTGCTAAGGCATTTTGTATTATCAGGAAGAAGGGAGCAAAACACTGTCCACCTGCTTTCCAGCTGCTTTGAATCTCTTCTGTAACCACAGGACTGTCGCCTCATCTGTACCCTCGAACATCTTGAGTCCCAAAACTGGGACACAGACTTTCTGTACAGTACATGCTTCTGTGAGAGTCATGTGATCCGTGCGAGATCACAGAGCCCAAAAAACACACTTGGAGGAACGGACGTGCTCCCGTGCAAGAAAACAGGATATCCCATTGTGGGGGAACGGGACGCTTGCAGGTTATGCTCATTTAAACCCCCATGCAGAGGTGGAGAATAATTTCATTTGGTCTGTGCAGCTTTAAGCAAGTTGAATTAATTCACACCTCCCAAACTAAATGCACAGATTGAGTTGTAATTATCCTTCAGATTTTGCACTTCTCCAGATTTCGTGCTATACTTCTTGGCTTTAAAAGTGTGCCAGTATGCATTTTAAAAGTATGTACTTGAGGGTTTATATGTGTTTAGAAGCACATGCATGGGGATAAAATATATATTTAAATACCTAATATGGAAATAGATTTCTATTCCACACCATCACCTGCTGCTGCCAGGGAAACATGTAATCTTGCATAGTGATAGCCTCACATCATCAGATACACATTCCTACATGTTACTGGGAAGTTCTGGGTTCACACATGACATGTTTAGGTGTACACTTAAACCATTGGTGTACGTCTAAAAACATAACAATGTGGAGCAGCACTTTTAGTTTAAATTAGCGACGGAGAAACCTTTGCAGTCCAGGGGCTGCATTCCACTATGGAAAACTTAATGGGAGCCACAAGCCAATAGTGGGTGGGATCTGAAGCAAAAGTGGCAGAGCCACAGATGTGATGCTTACCTTTCTAAAAATAGGCTACATTCCAGCTAAAGTTCACTGGGTTTTTTATGCATACATGAGCACTGAAAAAAGGGTGTGGCCAGTGAGGGGTGCTACCTGGGGTTGTATGATTAGGTGAGAGTCCCAAGGGACAGATGAAGAGGCCCACAGGACTGCATTCCCTAGCCTGAAATTCCTCACCCCTGGTTTAGATGGCAGAACAAAGGGTCCTTGTCTCTATCTCCAGGTAATGCTCTAAGGCCGTGGTTCCCAACATGGGGCACACACTCCACAGGGGGGCAATTTGATTTTTAAGGGGAGCAATTCGAGAATGAGTTATTAACAATGAATGGCCTTTTAGGCTTCCTCCACGTGAATAGGAGTTCACTTTTTGAATAATTATAATGATATGTCCCTGGGGGTGGGGGGGACACCAGGATTTTAGAGATGCTTAGGTGGGGCATGGCCCAAAAAAGGTTAGGAACCACTGATCTAAGCAAAAGAAGAAGGCGCTCCACCAAGGATGAAAAAATGGTTTTTCCCAAATGTCCCTAGGCATGTGTCACTGCCGTTAGCCCATGGTGAATAATGCACTTGATCACTTTTGCAGAGATGGGACCCATGCAACGCAATAAGGGGAAGGGGTTGGGCTGGGATGGTCGGGACACAGTCATCTCCTGTTTCCTGGAACCACGGGGGCTCCACTTCTCCTTTCTATCTCCCATCACTGAGCTAACAGGAAATCCGTTTCCACCCCAAGCCCGGACGCTGAACTCTTGACATAGGCACGCACCCAGGGCTTGCACAAGATTTCAGGGGGTTCGCTCTACTTACTCACTCTTCTGCCTTAATCTAGCTCCCCTATCTGTTCTCAGGGTCTGGTCTCCTGCTTCCTCTTTGTCACTCTGCTGTTGCACAAGATGAAACCAAAACCTAACTGTACAAGTGGTGGCCGGGGGACTCCAAAGAGGGAAGGGATCCCGTACATCCTGCGTCGCTGAGGGGGGGTGGAGGTCATTTACGGGAGTTACAGTCAGGCAGTTTCTAAATGCAGCATCCTACAAACTCCATTCATATCCGCTTCCCCAAATAGCGTTGGGTAAGAACTTTCCTGGACGATACAGGAGCTGGAATCGATCTGCACATCCCTCCTCGAAGCTAAAACTGAAAGTTCTCATTTACCAAAGATTAGAAAAGGAAGAACAGGCTCGTTATCAGGGGGTATTGGAGAGGGTAGGTACGGAGGAGGAATTTGATTTGATTCACATTTGCGCTTTCCGAAAAATATGAGAATTGAAGCAAAGCCCTTCTTCAGAATTCACGCTTCTCTGAGCTTTGCATGGGAATATTCCAGCCAAGTCTTGCTTACCAATATGCATATATTAGAGTAAAGTGTGCAGAAAAATCCATATAATAGTGAACAGTGCATGCAAAAATGCACTATGTTACAGGGAAATTGCTTTCCAAAAAATGTGTATATTTGGAAAAATTGCATTAAAATTTGGTAAGTTAGGAGAAAGATACACAAAAATGCTGGTGATTTTTAAAAAAAATATCACAAACTGATGTGGAAATGTAGAGAACTGAAGACTGGAAAATGAGAAACTGCAAATGACAGATTTGATCGTTTTTCTCCCCCCCCCCCCAACTATTTTTTGAAAGCACATGACTTCCCCCAAAGAATCCCAGGAATTATAGAATTGAAAGGAGTAAACTGCAGGTCATAGGATTCTACTGGTGTGTGTGTGTGTGTAATTTTCAAGAAAAAAGAATAAAAACATAAACATAAACATAAACATTATCAAAACAATTAGTCCCCACCCCACCCCTTCCGTTCCCAGAACAGAAGTTTTATGTGTCAAATTTTCTGCCATCTTAAAGCAGAGGGACAAAACAAATTCAGAGCTGGAATTCACACACACACATACACCAGAAACAATACTATCAGATCAGCCTATTTGGAAAAAATCTGGTTGGCTGCAGGCTGTGAGGTGATCATGATAGCCAGCTAGACAATATTTTTCATGATAATAAAATGTTTCCTCTTGGCCCATTGGAGAACTAAAGCACCAAGAAAAATGCAGCGGGGGCATTTTCTTTATTTATTTTTTGCTTTGTCATAAGCGGTGCTCTCGTGCACACTGCCCATAGCCTCCCTGCAAAATAATCAAGACCAATGCTCAGTAAAGAACAGATATAATCTAACCTCCGTGTAAGTTTTCTGCAGGCAAAGCAGAATGAACGCTCAATAAACAGCTATTCTGAAGGAAGCCACAGTCCACTGCATGCCAAAAGGGCATCCATTTTGTGAACAGAGAAGTATGGAAAAACATAGGCACTTATGGACTGTGTGTGTGTGTGTGTGTGTGTGTGTGTGTGTGTGTGTGTATAGCATGCCCTTTGTACATGGAAACTGTTGCACCACATATGAAAGGCAAGGACTCCCAACTGGTTATGTGACAGTCGTCGGTTGATTGGCATGTGACTAGGGTTATGCAAGAGCAGGTCTTGGCACTACCACTGGACAAAATAAATGTTTCTAACATGTGTGGCATCTTCAACTTGATCATCTCACCACAAGCCCTGATTGGCACTAGGAAGTTTCAAAACTTTAAATGTGTCAGCCAGGTAGAACAGGTATAATGCAGATTTAGTTGAGTTTGATTTAGATGCGTTATTATTATTTTTTTAAAGGAGTGTGACTAATCTGTCAAAGCATCAGGCAGACGAGGAAGCATATCAGCAATGGAGCGCTGCATCAAAAGCCCCTTCTTACCATTCGTAACAAGTCTGCATTGGGCAAGACTCCACCTTTCAGGTGCCATAAAGCAATAGAGTGACTTTCCCCCTAGTAAGGGCTTTGTTGTTTGGTATGTCCCATGGAGGACCTTACGGTCTTCAAACAAAAACATCTTGGAGGTCCTGGGCCACAGGGAGGTTAGGCTGGCCTCAACCAGAGCCAGGTTTTTTTTGGCTGTGGCCCCGATCTGGTGGAACGATCTGTCACAAGAGATTAGGGCCCTGCGGGACTTGACATCTTTCCGCAGGGCCTGCAAGACAGAGCTGTTCCACCAGCCCTTTGGCCAAGGCACAGTCTGACCCCCTCCTTCTGTAATCCTCATAGAACTCTAACCCAATGGTTGCCATTAATTTGATTCTGAATTGATTTTAGAATGAATTGATTTTAGAATGCTGTGTTACTATTATTGTTGTTAGCTGCTCTGAGCCCGGCTTCGGCTGGGGAGGGCGGGATATAAATAAATTATTATTATTATTATTATTATTATTATTATTATTATTATTATTATTATTATTATTATTTTCAATTCTTTAGTGTGAAAAAGCTTTGGAAAAATACATCAAACGAAGCTATTAGTTTGATTATTATTTTTTAAGGAAGCTAGTAACCTATAAAACTGGATGGTGGGAGCACTGCAAATTCTAAAGAAAACGAAAACGAAAGAAAAACTCCCTGTTGTCATGGTTTGACCAACATTGTGAATTTCAAAGAAGTCATCTTACTTGGAAAACTGTCTGATGTTATTTCTCTTTGCTTCACAAAAACAGCTTTCCCCAAACTGGTGCCTTCTTGATGTTGTGAACTGTATCGAACTATGTCCTAGTTGGACCCAATGAAATTAATGGAACCACAATTGCAGGCACTCCAAGAATCCTGGAAACTTCCGTACGATGAAAGGTTGAAGAGTCTGGACTCTTTAGGGAAGAGGTGAGTAAGAAGAGGTAACACGTTGATAGTTCATAAAATTACGCATTGTATGAAAGAAGCAGAAGAAGAAGAAGAAGAGAAGAGTTTGGATTTGATATCCCGCCTTTCACTTCCTTTAAGGAGTCTCAAAGTGGCTAACATTCTCCTTTCCCTTCCTCCCCCACAACAAACACTCTGTGAGGTGAGTGGGGTTGAGAGACTTCAAAGAAGTGTGACTGGCCCAAGGTCACCCAGCAGCTGCATGTGGAGGAGCGGAGACGCGAACCCGGTTCCCCAGATTACGAGACTACCGCTCTTAACCACTACACCACACTGGCTCTCAGCACGGGCGTACTGAAGCTGCACAGCTCACACCCACAAGTGATGGCCACCAACTTACATTAAAAAAGGATTAGACAAATTCTTGGAAGGCAAGGCTATCAGTGCCTCTTAGCCAAGATGGCAATGTTTTGCATCCACTATCAGATGAATCATTCCTCTGAGTTGCTGGGAATTGCAAGTGGGCTCTTATCTTGCAAGGCTTCCCATAGGCCTCCAGTTGGCCACTGGGAGAACAGGATTTTGAGCTAGATGGGCCATAGGCCCAATTCAGCAGATTTTTGTTAAATAAGCAAAACCCAGTAACTGTCAAACACTGCAGAAATTGTGGGTCTCCTTCTCCATGAATCTTACCATCTTGTCTGGATGAAGTTTCAGCTTATATGCCTTTAGCCAGTCTATCACTGCATTCAGACCATAGCTGTCAACGTTTCCCTTTTTTTAAGGGGAATTTCCTTATTCCGAATAGGATTCCTCACAAGAAAAGGCCGGCACAGAACTTAGTTCACCCACCACACCTAGCCCCTGTAATTCAGAGGAAGGTTATTAGCATTTTGATGATGTCCTGCTCCAAGCCTGTCAATTTGCCATAAGATCGTGAGAACTAGCACACGATGAACTAATGAGGGTAGAGACAAGATGCTTGTGAAAGAACAACAGTATTCTAATCAGGGGTGCGGCATTTTATGTTGGATCACTGAGATCAAACCTTGTCCTTGGCTGGATTTCCAAGGGTGTAAATCAGTTGATTACGCACTGGGGGCAGCTGTGTAGCCCCTTAAACTGATGCTCTGTTGACCCTCCCATATGTGTTCCCCAGAACCAAAACGTAAGCCTCTGAGGTGCCATTAACAACAATAAGGCAATTTTTAACTTTTTCATCTTTCGCATATTCTTAATAACAAGCAACGCAAGTCTATAAAACCAGATGCTCACAGATGGTTATTTTAGAGCTGGGTTTTTGGCAACAGCAAAGGGGATAAAGCACTTCACGGTGCTTGGAATCCTTACTTATTGAAGGATAATTTATCATGTTCATAATGTGCCATTGTGCCTTCTGCAATGCTATGGCACTGTTGAAGCTAAGCAGGCATTGACATGATCTTTGCCTAGTCAGGAAAGCGCTGGGAAGTCACGGAAGGTGTTCTGAGTTTTTTCTTTAAAGAGAGAAGTGAATGATTAATATCAGCAGTATCGCATATACCAAATGGGAACTGCAACAAAATGTTGCAGTGCAAAATTAACTTCAATTATAAGATATCATTCAAATCAAAAGTTAAGAATGGAGTGGAAGTATTTCGAAGATTATACAGTGGTACCTTGGGTTAAGTACTTAATTTGTTCCGGAGGTCTGTTCTTAACCTGAAACTGTTCTTAACCTGAAGCACCACTTTAGCTAATGGGGCCTCCCGCTGCTGCCGTGCCAGTGCCACACAATTTCTGTTCTCGTCCTGAAGCAAAGTTCTTAACCCGAGGTACTATTTCTGGGTTAGCGGAGTCTGTAACCTGAAGCGTATGTAACCTGAAGCGTATGTAACCTGAGGTACCACTGTATGTCAAAATATTGTTCTAAAAATGACATGTTAATAGGCTTAGAATAAAAAAATGCAAGCAATAACAAAACAAAGAAAGAAAGAAGGAAAAATCAGAATTTAACAAAAATAATTTATTATAGAATGCAAGGGGAAAAGGTAGAAAGAAATATAAATATAAAGAAGTCGAATTGCTGTGGAGGGAAGTAGAGGGTGGTTGGTGGGTTTTATAATTAAGTGTATAATTATGCAGCTGTTGTAATTTAGATATTATATTTTATGTGAGGGAATCATTTGGAATTTTGGTTATTATGTATACGGTATATGTTAAGTTTCAATAAAGATCTTTGATAATTTAAAAACACACACACAAAAAACAGCAGTATGCTCTTCTTTGAGGTGTAAGCCAGCCAGCCATTCCATTACTCCTCCCGCTGGATCTACCACTTCCACCCAACAGTCCAGTGGCGTAGCGTGGGTTGTCAGCACCCGGGGCAAGGCAAGTAATTTGCGCCCCCTAACCCGTGGATTTTAGTAGGGGCAGAGAGCTGCGAGTGCGAGCGTAACCCCCCCCAGATGTTGCGCCCGGTGCGGCCAGCCCCCCCATACCCCCCACGCTACGCCACTGCAACAGTCTGTTGGTATTCTGTGCCCACTGAGCAGGATCAACCCTCATTAGCTTGCAGTTTTGTTTTTATATGGGGATGCTCCCCAATAGAGAATCACAGAATGGTAGAGTTGTAAGGGACCACGAGGGTCATCTAGTCCAACCCCCCTGCAATGCAGGAATCTTTTGCCCGGTGTGGGGCTTGAACCCATGACCCTGAGATTAAGAGTCTCATGCTCTTAATCCATCCCTTGGATCCCTAAAGATATTTCTCCCAAAATATTTTTTTTTTGTACTTTGTACACTGATGCTTTACCCCAAGCCTGCAGATATTTCCTGTTTGGGGTTAGGTAGCGTCATCTTGACTACAGAAGAACAAGCACTTGGAAAATGAGTTCATGGTTAGTATATAGCAGGGGTAGTCATTGTGATGCCCTCAAGATATTGTTGAATTTCCATCAGTCCCGGCCATCATGCGAGTTGGAATCCAACATCTGGAGGATTGGCTACCCCTGCTATGTAGGGAGAAATAGGAAGTAGTAGTTGAGGTGGCTCAGAAGGCCTATCTACTAATACCTTCTGCATGCAAAGCAGATACCCTGCCACTAAGCTACAGCCCCACCCCCACCCCTGTTGCACATGTCAATGTGCAGAGGGTCATGAGGCCAGCTGGCAAGCCCCAGCTCGGCCGACTCCTTCCATCTGCCCATGCTCCGATGTAAATCAGCGACCTGGACTTCAAAGCCAGGGCATGCTATCAGCAGAGAGAACTGCACACACAGAATAGGCGTGAGGCTTGTGGAAGCATACTACAACTACAGATTTATTAATCATAAATCAGGACAACGAAACATGTCGTCTCTCTTTCTCGTTGTCTCAGAGAGAACAGGTAAAAGCAAAAGCTATACACAACGGAAGTTCCCAGCAAGCTGTGCTGGAATGTAAACAGACATGTGACATACAACAATTCCACACGTCTGCTCCTTAAGGTGGAATGGAAATGTCAACATCACGTAGGGGGTGATAAAATTGCTCAAGGACCCTTCGAAAGCTTGATACAGCCCCATTGGTATTGATGGATTGGGTTGGGTACTCTTGTTATCGATGTTAATGCTAGTCTGGTTCTTCAGATTACAGAACACCTAATAAGCACTTTATTTTATTTTATTTGAGATAGGGAAGCAGCAAAATAAAAATAAGCAAGGGCAACATCAGTAGAGGGTTAAGGAGACTCAACCTGAATGACTGTCCGCTGCATTCCTGCATTTTATCTGCCTTTTAAAGACATTGAAAGAGGTGGAAGACTAGGAGATGGTTCTCCAGCTGTCTAGTTCAGCTCTTACACAAGCCAGGATATTCTTTGCCCCAAACAGAAAGCATCAGCCGTGCCAGAGGAACATCCCTTGATCTTTGGGTGGGGTGACACAAACTGACAAATGCAATGCACATATAAAGCATTTGTGTTTAATTTGCATTTCATATTCCAAAGGGGTCTTTTCTTTTGGCTCTTTGCTTTAGCAAAGCCCAGAACACACCCAGCCTTGAGCGTTCTTGCAAACACATAGCGCTTTCTGCGCGGCTGTGTAATAATAGGGCCTTTATTGCTATTGTCTCAACAAGTGCAGATCATTTATACCTATTTTTGGCTCACATGGCTGCCCTCATTACTCTGATTTATAAAATCTACTTTTGGCAACCAATCCCTTCACAAGGTATAATAAGGCAACCTGCCCTCCCTGTTTCCCTGTGGTAGCGATAAGCCCTGTGGGTATATGGAACGTGGTGAACATTGCAAAGAATAACAATGGGGGTACTGTGGTGCTTGGGAGATGAACGGGTAGAACATAGAACAATGGAGTCCATTATTGTCAGCTTCAACAACACATGAAGTGTTAAGGAGGATATCTAAATGGAGTTTATATTACAGGTCAAAGTATGCACGCCACCTGTGTGAAGAAAAAACAACAACATCCGGACTCCAGTGTACTCATAAGGAAGTCCGTTTGGCACCATTCTCAACTCTGCTCTGTAGTCCCGAGGCAACTGTACTAGAATTTGTCTAATAATTACCTTTTAAAGCCATCTAAATTGGTGTCCATCTCATCTTGTGGTTATAAATTCCATGGGTGGTATTCAACTAAGTTTTACTTTAATAGAGCCCACCCATTAAAATTAAGGGGTCTATTCTAAGTAAAACTTAGCTGAAACCCTATAGTTTCAACCAGTGCCAGCCCAAAGCATTTTGCTACCTGAGGTGAAGCTCAAAATGGTGGACACTCACATACCTCCATTCTTCATACAGAAGCTGACTGGACCGACAGGTGACTCTCACTTCAACACTGGTGATTAGAGAGCACCTTCCATGTACCTGAGGACAGTGGGCTAGCTTGGGAGACCCAGGGCAGGCCACAGGGCAGCTTTATCCTCCAAAGGCTTGCTGCTGCTCCCTGTACAATGGTGACTGCTGTGTGAGGCAGCCACCTGACTATGCCTAATGGTGGTGGTAAGTTCTGATTCTTTCTCTGTGCCAGCTTCTCTTTGCCAACTTCCATAGTGTCCCCTACTGATCCTGTTGAAGCAGAACAGCAGAAAATAAGGAGAAAAGCAGGAAAAAACCATACTGGTTTATTCTTTCTTTCCCCCCTGCTATTGCTCAATCTCGTGGCACCACTGAAGTTGTCTCTGCCTTCATTTGGACAGAAGAAGAGTCCTGCTCAGTCAGGCCAAAGGTCCATCTAGTCTAGCATACTTTTCTCACTGTGGACAACCAGATGTGCATGGGAAGTCCACAAGCTGGACCTGACCACGACAGCACTCTCCCTTCCTGCAGTCTCCAGCAGCTGATATTCAGAGGTTTACTGTGCCCAACACTGGAGGTAGAACATAACAGCTCTCAGCACCCTTCACAAGCGACAATTCCCAGGGCATTTGTGGAAACCTTGGGTGCTTAAAATCATATTATGCTGCTTTAAGTGCACATTGCAGCCAGGGTCATTGTCTCAGATGTCCTCCCAGATCAACTCCCTTTCAATTTCAGTTCACAGAGTGGCATGATTAAGTCTCAGAGGTGGATGGTGTTCATTGGGACTGGTGGGGAAGAAGGGGGAAAGGCCAGTGGTAGAGAGACCCAGAGCCAATGAGAACTGGAATGAATTTATTCAAGTTTGACCTGCATCTACCTCCCTGCTGAGTTTGACAATGATTCAGGAGGAGGAAGCTAACCGTCAGTGGCACCACTTGGACTTGATGAAAGCAGAGGGGCAGGTAAATAGGGCAGACTGCGTTTGGTGTGGACAGTGCCCCATTCCTCCTAATAAACCAACCTTCACTGTTAATATATATCGTATATTAGGCTCGAGTCTAATGTGCCACCGAATCTAATGCACACCTTAATTTTTGCAAGGGTAATTTGCCCCCAAAAAGTGAGTATTAGATTCGAGAAAATATGGTAAATTAATTAAACCTAATAGACAACAATTGAGGGACGTGGGTGGCCCTGTGGGTTAAACCACAGAGCCTAGGACTTGCCGATCAGAAGGTTGGCGGTTCGAATGCCTGCAATGGGGTGAGCTCCTGTTGCTCGGTCCCTGCTCCTGCCAACGTAACAGTTCAAAAGCACATCAAAGTGCAAGTAGATAAATAGGTACTGCTCCAGTGGGAAGGTAAATGGCGTTTCCGTGTGCTGCTCTGGTTCGCCAGAAGCGTCTTAGTCATGCTGGCCACATGACCCAGAAGCTGTACACTGGCTCCCTCGGCCAATAAAGCGAGATGAGCGCTGCAACCCCAGAGTCGGCCACGACTGGACCTAATGGTCAGGGGTCCCTTTACATTTACCTTTATTGGCAACAATTGGGAAAAGGATTGAAACCAACTCCATACCCCTTATCAAGGAAAAGAAGAAAGGGTTGTGATTCCTGAGAGACATTGGGTGCAGCCTCCTCCCATACGTAACTCCTTGGGTCCTGAGATCATCTTCACAGGCCCTTCTCCAGGTGCTCCTGCAAAGCGAGGGGAAGGCCTTTTTGGTGGTGGCACCCTGACTGTGGGACACTCTCCCCAGAGAGGCTCACCTGCTGCCTGCTTTGTGGTATTTTTGTCATCAGATAAAAACTTATTTCCCACAATTTTAAAACCTAAAGTCTGTTTACTTCTTGGCCATCTTTTATGATTTTAATAGTCCTCTCTCTCCACCCCTTTTCCTTTCCCCCCACCCCGTCACCATCTGTTTCCTCTTTCTCCCTCCTTCCTCCACCCTTTCCCTCTTGTTCTGGGAAAACATAAAGAAGAAGAAGGTGGCAGCCGTATTCCTGGCATGACCCACCTCTGGCTGCCTTGCACACAACCCACGGGCTGAGGACCCAGTCGTGGACTAAAGAGGTGGAGAAAAGTATAGAAAATGCTAGAAATGAGGCAGCTGAAGTGAAGGAAAGAAGAAAACCGTGTGCATTTGGGCCCTAGAGGGAAGGAGATTGCACCATCATTCTGCAAGGGAACTTAGCATTCTCCGCTCCAAGGGAGGGAGAGTGAGGAGGGAGGGCCCTGGGTTTGTCATGCCTTCAGCAGGCAGAGCATTCAGCCCCTGGGTAGGGAGCAACCAGCATCGTTATGTTAGGAGAGGCTCCCTGCTCCACACCAGGCAGGGCAGCTTGGCTCAGAGACTCCCTAGCTCAGCTCTGGAAGAAAGATCCTTTTGCATTGTTAACATAGGGAAGCTTCTGGTTGGACTCTCAAACACCTCTTCAGCCCCAGGCCAGCATGGCTAACAGAGATGATGGACATTGCAGTTCAACAACAGTCAGGGTACCATAGGTCCCCCTAGCCCTGTTATACAGCAAGGGGAACAAATCCCCGGCCCCCTTGGCTTTGAATCAACTTCTTCCAAAGTGGTGGGCAGGAGCACATACAGGGACAAAGTGTAGTGGTCATTTTAGACCACAGTCGGTCTAAAAGTTTAGATACCTCAGTTGGTAGAGCACAAGGCTCTTAATCTATGTTTCTAGGGTCTTACAGAATGGTCCTCTTTAGATGGCAGTCTGCATTTCTTCACTTGTTTAAAAAATGTGGTAAACTCAGTACAGTGGTACCTCAGGTTACATACGCTTCAGGTTACAGACTCTGCTAACCCAGAAATAGTGCTTCAGGTTAAGAACTTTGCTTCAGGATGAGAACAGAAATCATGCTCCGGCGGCGCGGCAGCAGTGGGAGGCCCCATTAGCTAAAGTGGTGCTTCAGGCTAAGAACAGTTTCAGATTAAGTATGGACTTCCGAAATGAATTAAGTACTTAACCCGAGATACCACTGTACTTACATGGCAGCAGGCTATCTTCTTTCTTTCTTTCTTTCTTTCTTTCTTTCTTTCTTTCTTTCTTTCTTTCTTTCTTTCTTTATGATAGAAATTTACAATCAAACTATTTGTGTAAGCATTTTGTGAGATTCTCTGAATCTCATGACTCCCCCCCCATACCCTACATGGGTCTTTTTTACAATCATTAAGACTACATATCAATATGTTCTCCACTATTTTCATTTTTCCAGATTATCCATAATCTTCGTTGCTTTTCAAGTGATTCTTATAGTCCAGCTAAAGTTTTGATTTGCTTACAATGATCTCCTAAGTAAATTATCAGTTTTCCCCATTCCCTTTTAAAGTCCTTGTCTTCTTGGTTCCTGAGTCTCCCGGTTAGTTTTGCCATTTCGGCATAGTCCAGCAGTTTGGATTGCCATTCTTCCCTCGTCGGGGTTATTGCTTCTTTCCATTTTGGGGGCTAGTAGCATCCGTGCAGCTGTGTTTTACTGTATTTTTAGCCTCTTGTTGGAAGCCGCCCAGAGTGGCTGGGGAAACCCAGCCATATGGGCGGGGTAAATGATGATGGTAAATGATGATAAATGATGATGGTGATGGTGATGGTGATGTCACGTGTATGACACAGTGTCACTTTAATGTGTTCCCCACTATCAATCCCTCCTTCCCAATTCAGTCTGAAACGAATACAACAGAGGTTATTGTTCTCCAAATCTAGTGCCCCAGCCACAAATTTATCCTTTCCTGTGGCCCTCCTGTTTCGCCTAGCTCTGCTCCTATTTCTGCAGTATCGACTCATTGGTACAAAGTGCAGGATGTTATGTTCTAGGAAAAGAGACACACTCACAAGAGACGCAGTTGGAGGGAGAGGGATGCTGACTATGGTTGCCTAAGGGAGAGCTGCGTCATTCTAACAGGCTCTCGGAATCCATTTCTGCTTGAAATTCTAGCCATAATACTTACAATGGATTTCAGCGGAAACAAAATCCTGCAGACTTTTACACCTCATTGAAGAATACCTTGCCCGTTTTGCTCCCTCTTTCCTTTGGCTTCCTTCATTCTGCTTCCTTCCTTCCTAAGAACAGATAGAGATACCTGCTGAATCAGGCTAAAGGCCTGTCTAGTCCAGGAGACAGGAATGCCTGGCTTGCTCTGGTCCATGGGGTCACAAAGAGTCGGAAACGACTAAATGACTAAACAACAACAGTCCGGAATCCTGTTCTCACGATAGCCAGCCAGATTCCTGTGGGAAACCTGCAAGGCACGATCTTTACTTCCTTCCCCCTCTTTCTGCGGTTCCTCAAATTTGTTTTTAATATCTTCTGCATATCCAAATATACTTAATTTGCTCATTTATTCATCTTATTTAAATATAACGCAGGTTATTACAACAATACTGCCAATGTTTTTATCTGTTTATAATTTACCTGTAAATATTCAGTAAACCATTTCCATTCTTTTGTAATAATAAAAAATTGTTATCTTGATTTCTTATTCTTCTGGTAAAGTTTTGCCAATTCTGCATATTCCATAAGTTTTTGTATCTATTCTTCCTTTGCTGGGACTTCTGCTTCTTTCCATTTTGGGGCAACTAACATTCTTGCCACTGTAGCCGCATACATGAATAAGTTTCTATACATTTTAGGTAGTTCTGTCCCTATAATTCCCAAAAGAAAGGCTTTTGGTTTTTTTCTCAAAAGTTATTTTAAACATCCTTTTCATTTCATTATATATCATTTCTGGTAAGCTTTAACCTTACTGCAAGACCACCACATATGATAAAAAGAACCTTCTTTCTCTTTACATTTCCAGCACTTATTTGATTTAGATTTATACACTTTTGCCAACTTATTGGGTGTTAGCTGTAAGGCACTGTTTCCCACTCAGATTTGGGAGCTTGGTGATGGTGGCGAGAGGGATCCTGAAACCCCAATGACACCACTCACCTCTCTTTTCGGTGCCACTTGCTCATGTGTTCATGTCAGTGGCAGCCAGGTTTCTTCCAAGGAACCAGGGGCCTACCCATCGGCTACCATGAAGGCAGTTGGACGAGAGTTAACCTGTGATTGCAGTTGGGATTCATCTAAGGAAGACAGATAAATCTAATTTAATCCGCATTTTAACATTTAACATAGCTATTTTGCAGTTCCCAAAACAATATGTGCATTTCCTCGAATTTTGCAGTGCAGTTCTTCAACGAAAGGAATACGGAAATACATATTTTATGAGAAAGTGAGCATTATGTTAGTGAAAATAACAAACAAAATGCATTATATTAGGGGGAATTGCCAGAAAGAATGTGCATATCAGAGGAAATTGCATACAAAAGCTGTATATAAGGAGAAATGGGTGCAAAAATACTGGCAAATTTTCATTAATTTTAGTGATTTTTTTGTTAAATTACCCATCTTGAGTGTTTTATTGCTATTGATTTGCATCATTTGTAATATGCTTTGATGTTTTATCATTGTTTTACATTTTTATGTGGTTGTAAGAATATTTTCTGACAAATGAGTCAGAAATCCATTCATTCCGCTACTCACTGAACGAATGATGCTTATGAATATCTTCTAGTCTGCGGTTGCAGTTTGTTACTTGCATTTTATCCTAAGGGCCCAGGGCAGTTTACAATGATTAAAGCACAACATTTAATGTTAAAACACAGTATTGCACAGTTTAAAACAATTTAAAATTATAGAAATAATCTGACCCCAAAGATTATTTTAAGAGGTTTAGGCTTCAATCCTTAACTGAGAACCAGGACAAAGTAGTCCTAGATCATTTTGTTGGATAGATGAGATTTCAGCAGGTGTGACTTACAGGTCGCCACCCTCCTGATACTTCCAGCCTTCCTACCATTTGTGATTCCACCCCCAGCTTTTGAAGACTACGGGAGCATGATTTGGCTAACAATGGTGAAGGTTAAGGGCTTAGATTTCAGCTGCAAACACACCATGCATTATTTTAAAGCACACTTGAAGCATGCACCTCTGCAAGAATCCTGCGAACGGTGGTTTACCCCTCACAGAGCTACAATTTCTGGCACCCTTCCCAGGATTCTTTGCGAGTGTGTGCTATCAATGTACGGTATGCGTGCCGCCTTCATTAGGAGCTCTCTTGCCGCTTCCCCTTGCAAAATCTGCCTTGTGGAGAGAGCTCTGTTCCAAACGGCTTGGAAGAGCATCTCCAAAGAGCTCCCTCTAAGAGGTGAAGTGGGAGGCAACGCCATCTCTTCCTCCCTGCTGGCTGCATTGGCAGTAGACATTCCATCACACATGCCTTCCTGATTCCTTGCATCACATTCTGGGAGAGCCAAAGGGGAAAGTTTGACCTCAAAGGACCTCCTTCTAGGAAAGACCCTGTGCTCTTTCGCCCTGCCTCTCTGTGAAGCGTGGGGGAACTGACTCCATTTGTGAGGCAGAGAGCTGCTGAGTTCTTAGATTCCAGGGCCAAGAAATACTAATAGGATCCATAAGGTTTGGAGCCAGTTCTGGGAGGTGTCCGAACCTTCTTTGCTTTCCCCCGCAGAGTTTTGATGCATATTCCAGTAAACTCGTTCATTATCTAGACCAGCTTTGATTTTTTGGTGCAACTGCAGATGAGTCAAATGACATTCAGAAAGGAATTTTCCAACCAGCTCCTCTTGAGGTGAGAAATTTCACTGATCCCCTAAGAACATAAGAAGAGCCAGCTGGATCTAGCCAGTGACCCATCTAGTCTAGCATCCTGTTCTCACAGTGACCAGCCAGTGCCTTTAGGAAACCCACTAGCAGGACCTGAGTGCAAGAGAACTTTCCCTAGCTATCATGGTTAGCAGTCATTGATAGCGTGATCCGCCATGGATTTGTCCATTCTGAAGCCATCTAATTTGGTCCCCATCCCTTCCTTCTATGGGAGTAAGTTCTATACTTTAACTATGTGCTGCAAGAAGAAGTTTGTTTTGTCCTTCCTGTATCTTCCAACTTCATTGGGTGTTCACAAATTCTCTTGTTGTGAGAGCTTTTTTCAGTCCACTTTCTCCATGTCGTACATAATTCTATAAACTTCTATCATGTCACCTCTCGCTTGCCTTGTCTCTAAAAGTCCGAAATGCGTTCAACCGAGTCCATCTAGCTCTGTATTATCTACAGCAGGCATAAGTCAACAAGATGCCCTCCATGTTTTTGAACTGTCATTCCCATCACCCCTGAATGTTGGCCATATTGGCTAGGGCTGATGGAAATTGGAGTCAAACAACATCTGGAGGGCCACAGATTTCCCATCCCTTGTCTAGAAGTGGTGCTGGTGCCAAATCCCGGGACTTCCTACAGGTAAATGATGTGCTCCACAGGTGAGCTACAGCCCTTCCCCAAAACTAGCCATGCTACATGAATTCAGTTTTGATTGTCACTCAGGTATGTTTGTTCTTTCCCCCACTTCAGAAAGCACCCTGACAAACCATTTGGAGGAGGAGAAGCAGGCTGTGCCAAGAGAAAATTATCCCTGATGTTTCCAAGTATATACAGATAAGTGAGGAAGGAAGCTCTGCTTGCATGGAGGGACATTTGCAAGGTTTCGGCGATTTAGTTTTGCAGCGGAAGACCAGCACAGGATGGGGACGAGGCATGTTAAAAGAGAAGGAGTTTTCACTAGGCAGAACGCCAAAAGAACTTGACAAGAAATGGAGACAATCCCAGAGGAGCTAATTCATTTTCCCTTATCTGCATTTGGCAGAGCTGCACGGCGTGAAGACCACTCGCTGTGCATATGTTCTGCAGCCTGCCGTCCCTCCAGCTCCCTCCCTGCAAACGGCCTCCCAGGAAACACATTCTTTCTAAGAAATGCTTAAGAAATTGGATTAAGAAATTCTTGTTAGCTGACTCAGTTGTTCTGAATCCCCTCCCCTCCATACCGTTAGGTGTTCACTATTATTTCATTTATTTAGAACATTTTTAAACCCACCTTTCTAGTGTGTGTATGCGCCACTTGGGACAGCTCACACAAAACTTAAAATGCTATTGCAAAAAAAGAAATGGTCAAGAGTTTTTTATTAAAAAAAGAAAAAAAGATTGATCCCATCCTGATATTTGCAGAAATCTCTGTGACAATGGTGGGTGCCCTCTAAGTGTTTTGGGCTTCAACTCCCATCAGTGCCAGACAGCATGGTCAATGGTCAGGGGTGATGGGAGTTGTAGTGCAAAACATCTGGAGAGCACCAGGCTGGGGAAGGCTGCACTAGAGCAACAATGATGTAACATCAATATGGCGCTGTTATTCCAGTGTGGTGTAGTGGTTAAGAGCGGTGGACTCATAATCTGGTGAACCGGGTTCACGTCTCCGCTCCTCCACATGCAGCTGCTGGGTGACCTTGGGCTAGTCACACTTCTCTGAAGTCTCTCAGCCTCACTCACCTCACAGAGTGTTTGTTGTGGGGGAGGAAGGGAAAGGAGAATGTTAGCCGCTTTGAGACTCCTTCGGGTAGTGATAAAGCGGGATATCAAATCCAAGCTCCTCCTCCTCCTCCTATTCTTCTTCTTCTATTGATTCCTTCAGCTTACTACCAACCGTGTCCAATTTTGCTCATCTCCCTTGCTTATATTTTTGTGCTTACATACCTGTTTGCTTATCGCATTCTGTTCTGAGGGTGCTTGTTCCTAAATACGGCAGCGTGTACTACCCAGCACAGGACAATGTGCTTCTCTTTGGATATGTGTACCCAGAACTGGAAAGTTTTATTAGAACATTCTTGGTTCTGTCAGATGCCCCAGTGCAATCTTGTGACAGCTTGTAATACTATCTGGCTGGCATTCAATGTGCCAAGTTCACGGCAGGACAACCATCCCATCTACTTGGTCAAGGCTTTAGAGCAGCCCCAGGAGGAACTGAAGAATCCATTTCAGGTTTTATACAGAATCAACTGCATGCTGTTTCTGAGGCTGGCTTCCCCACACCCCTACTTTTTCTGGTCAACACTAGATTATAACTATCACCACCACAGTTAATTGACTGCTCATTCAAACACGGTAGGACATGCTTAGAAGTGAAAACATAAGATGATCTTTTCCATATAAAATCAATGGTCTAACTGGAGAGAGGGATGGGTGAATCTCTCAATTTTGGTTTCTCTTGGTTTCTTACATTTGCCATCTTAAGTTTAATTCTCCACATTTCCACAGCAATTTGCAATTTTTCAAAAAAATAAAGAGGCTTCATGTGAATTTATCAGTATTTTCCTAATATGCACATTGCCATATGCAATTTTGCCTGATACACACATTTTTGCAAAACATCTCTCCTGATTTCAAGCATTTTGCATGCGATTTTCACCAATACGTGCGATTTTATGCACAGCTTACTCGCGCCAATGCATTTCTGAACACATTACTTGGCTTGAGAACTTGCAAAATGCAAGAAGTGCCAGCATCAAAGAATGGTTGCGATTTGGCTTGCATAATGGTTTGGAAAGTACGAATTACGAAGGTTCTCCTTTCAATGCGAACTGAATCAAATCTTGTGGTGGGCATGAATGTTTATTGAATATTTTATTGTAATGTTCTACATTTTTATTGTTGCAATGTTGACTGTTCTGAATTGCTTTGGTATTCCCTGAATGAAAAGTGGCCTAAAATGATCTCACTAAAGAAAGACATAATATTATGAACACACACGTCAGGCCGTGCACTCGTTGAACATATTTCAACCGCTGGTCTCAACCAAAAGCATGCCGGTAACAATCTTCATGTCCAAATAGAGAGCACACATTTTGCAATTCTCTCAAAGAGCCAGCTAGCTTTTTTAAAACAAAAAACAAAAAAACACCATTCCTTTCCAAACCTTCCACCTGAAGCTAGCTTCATAGACCTTGTTCTAATTTTCAGGCATTAGCTGCATTGCCACATATATGCAGATGCACGTTCAGCGTGTTTTTTAAAAAAAAAAATCTGGAGAAAAATATATAATTATATACAGTATGCTAACTTTCATTCTTTGGTGCAACTAAGGATAAGACAGAATTTCTCAGGAAATAATTTTCTGACAATTTGTTTGCTTATTTCTCTTGAGTTGGAGAATTACACAGATCCCCATGCAGAATATTCAGCAACGCACACGTGTGTGAATTCTTAATATCGTTTCATATTATTTTAATATTGTTGAAGGGAGCAAAGGGCTGGGCCGTGCTCCACTTTGCCATCGTTCTCTCTTAACCCAGAGTTTCCTTCATCTGCCAACTAGCAAGAGCATTTTTGCTACACCTTGAGTGAGTTGAATTTTCTCTCATAATGAATTTCCCCTTCTGACAAAGAATATTCAGCAATGCACCCACCCCTTTTGCACCACAAGTAGACTGGAGAATTTAAGGCCGCTATTTTCACTCAGCTCTAGATGAAACATAATTGAACATATAAAATGCATCTGTATTATTTCCCCCCATATAGTTTTAACAGGAGAAAAACTCATACTTCCAAGTGTTTGAGAATGTCACACTTTACATCAGTCTTCCTTTTTTCACATTTCCACATTAGTTTCCGATTTCTCATATATATATATATATATATATATATATATATATATATATATATGCAGGTTTTGGTGTCTTCGGGTGTCTTCCCGTGTAAGAGTTGGGGTGTCTAGGCGACGTTTCGACGAGGTCTCACTCGTCATCTTCAGGCTGGTGCTTTCGGCTTCTTGTTACTGGAACAGAGCAGGATCTCAGTGTTTGAGTTCCTATAAATACTGTTGAGGGGGTGTGGTGTATAGCCTCCAACGTTCTGGGCAGAGAGGAAGTTCCCAGGTTAGTGTGCCTTTTCTTCTTTTGTTCCTTAATTACTTGAGGGATATCTTGAGTGATTTCTTGAGTGATATTCTGAGTACCACTTAGGTGGGTCATTAAGTGTGGATTAGTTGCTAAAGCTTTCGTGTCTTGACCTCTTGAGCTTGTGAAGAGTTTTTCTGAGAAGATGGCTGTACTGCACTTAGTTGTGCTCTGGCTTGGCTTCGTGTATAGGGGCGAGCTGTGGTATTTATAGTATTTATAGGAACTCAAACACTGAGATCCTGCTCTGTTCCAGTAACAAGAAGCCGAAAGCACCAGCCTGAAGATGACGAGTGAGACCTCGTCGAAACGTCGCCTAGACACCCCAACTCTTACACGGGAAGACACCCGAAGACACCAAAACCTGCATTCCTGTACCCGTGAAAATCTACGAAAGCATATATATATATATATATATATATATATATATATATATATATATCCCCTTGCGGAAATTCATTAATATTTTAGTGAAAAAGTCTCCTAATATACACATCTTTGTATGCAATTTTGCCTAATGTGAGCTGCCTTGAATCCCAATCTGGATAGTAATACATTAAAATATATGTACTTGCAAAGCCATTTCCCCATATATAGTGCATTTTTGTGCACATTTCACTGCAGTATTGTATATGCATTTTGTACAAACAGGAGAGCTGCACTGCAGAATTTGGAAAAGCGCGGACTTCCAAGGATGGCTACATGTCATTCTATGCATTGTTTCAGAAAGCACTTGTTAGGGAGGTTTGCCTTTCCGTGTGAACTGAATCAGATTTCTCCTGCATTCCTAGCACTGTTCACTTCTGATTTGCCCGTGATCATTGTGTGGCAAGGTCCTGAACCCTCCCCCATTGTAGAATAAAGACACTTGACACCAGAATTTAGGTTAATGGGCTGAAAAAGGCCACAACTTTATTGATTACAGAATGCGAGTGGTATTGGCTTAGGCATTGGAACCAATGACTATATCTGCCTCTTGCCTGCCTGCCGGGAGTCTAGTAAGGGTTAGCCACCGATAGGGGGAGCCCTGTTGATGCACATCAGCTAGGAATTCCCCCAGGGTCACCGACAGGGGTCATGCTATGGCCCTGGCCCCTGTCTGGGAGGTAAAAGAGGGCCTGAGCCTGGCCGCGGCTTGTTTAAATGGGCTAAGCCATGCCCCCTTCGGCCGATCAGACTGGCTGATCAGACTGGCCAGGAACTCCATGTGACGCGGAGCTAACTAATCCTGTAAGACAGAGTTGTTCCGCCTGGCCTTTGGCTTGGAATCAACTTGATCCCCTCTTTCTTTTTTCCTTTCTCCTTCTGTGATGGAACTCCTATTTGGGGACTTCCCTGGCTTTTTTCTGTCCCACGTAGGACCAGTCTGGATAGCTGGCCTTGGTGAAGACTTGACATTTTCATCCCCAAAAAAGTTTTTGATTTGAGTTTCTACTGAAATGAGGCTGCATTTTAATGTACTTTAATCTTGTTTTTAAGTTGTATTTCAATCAATTGTTTTTATACCTGGTGTTAGCTGCCCTGATCCTGGTCTTGGCTGGGGAGGGCGGGGTATAAATAAAATAATTTATTATTATTATTATTATTATTATTATTATTATTATTATTATTATGTGCACGGGTCAGGCTCATGATCTGCCCGCAACGTTGACTCCCTGCGAGGGGAATCGGCTTTCCACCAGGGACATTCACTTTTTGACCACCCCTCACCAGAGACATTCCTAGAAGCAGATTATCTGTAAGGTGATGAATTGTGGAAAGCATGGAGCAAGTGACAACCCCCGAGAAAGTTTCCTGGGCTTTGTCCTTTGCTAAACAAAGAAAGGGAGAAGTCATCTGAGCAGCAGCGCCTTGTTTATATTTTGTGGCCATATGAGTCAAAGACATTGGGGTGGGGAGGGAGGGAGGGAGCAAGGCTGCCACAAAAACCGTTTCAATGAAATTAAACTAAAGCAGCCCGTGACTCATTACCAGGCAGTAAAAACAAAAACAAGATCGTTTAGGGCTAAATCATGACAGTGAAGTTACATGGAAAAATACAACAGGCTGGATAAACGCTTCTAGTGTAAATAATCGTTCGCCACTGATTATGATGGGAGAGCTGTAGGCGTACAACCTTTCTTCAGTGTAGAGCAGCTGGATCCAAAACATATAGCTGACACCCTGCCCACATGGACCCCAGTTAAATCTCCGCAGTGTGTATTCCTTGCAGATCGGTTTCATTGTTGGGTTGTGTGTCCAGTCTTGCCGTTAGCCATTTGCCTGCTCGCCTAGGGTGAGTAAAAGTTCTTTGTAAGTGAGTAGATGGCCTTGACGTTATGTGCATTATGACATTATGATGCATATTTTGTACCCTGGTAAACCCTTCCCCTCGTTCTTATCCACAAGGCTGCAAAAGGGCACGGAAACTGATCAAGTAGTAGATGATGAGAAATAAAAAGAGATTGTGAAGAGCTCTGAAAGGACATTTCCAAACTGAGTGAATGGGTGGTAAAATGGCGAATGCAACAAGCATAAACTTATGCAGGTTAGGGCAAAATTTGACATATAAGTTTACGGTGTCTAAATTTTCGTAACTAATGAGACCTTTGCTGTTGTATGAGATGGCTCTGTGAAGATGTTGACCCAGTGTGCAACAGATGTGCCAAGACTCCAGTGCCAAGACTCCAGGGGTCCAAGACCCTTTGGGGCTCCTCAATCTTCTTCCTTCCTTCCTTCCTTCCTTCCTTCCTTCCTTCCTTCCTTCCTTCCTTTCTTTCTTTCTTTTGGAGGCTAGGCCCCTCCATTCATTGTTCAGACACAGAGTTGAGCACAGAGCAATGTCAGGATGTTGAGTGACATTGTGTGTGCGACGTCAGGACATCACTAGCGTTTTCCCTTCCCTTTGATAATTTTTGAATGTCATTTCTTTCTCGTCGAAGTGCATAGAACCACCAGAAAAAGAACCCAGGATACATTTTTGACGCAGCATGTGACTCAGCCCCTGTCAATCCCACTGCAGAAACTGACCCAAGTACAGGGAAGTACACACTCAACAGGGCTCTGGAATTTCAGCTTATTTGGATCAGGCCTTGGGTAATCTTCCAGGCAACCCTCAGATGTGATCACAAGCCAACACACTCTTTGGAAGCGCTCTGGAATCTCTGCCAGGAAAACTCTGGCACTCAGATACCCAGGCTGCAAGTCAGGACTGAGGAACGTTACCGCCAGTTTGGGAAAGATTTTCTAGTGCCTGTCAGTGGCATAAATGATTGCACCTAAACACAATCACTCACTCCCACGCCAAAAAAGTAAAATAAATCCTCTCCTTTCCTCTCTCTCTCTCAACTATTTTCTTCCTGCAGTGAAATTGCCTTGTGGCAACTTTTCCCTTGGATTTGCTCCCCTTGCCAATGGCAAATTTTAACTCCGAGTTCATGGAAATAAATTAACAAGCATGTCATCATGCTTTCAGTGAACTGGAGATAGTGCCTGCCATGTAAACTCTATCTTTTTTTAAAAGGCTGGAAGGTCTATTGTTATTGATGCAGCTTTCAGGGACCGCCCCTGAAAAGAAAAATTGTCTTCCACCCCCAAGACCCACTGATTTTGGCAGTAGGTGGTAAAATGAAAAAGTATTAAGAATTAAGGTAAATGCAACACAGAGCCCTGGGCTGTAGCTCAGTGTGAGAGAATTTGCTTTGCTTGCAAAAGTTCAATCTATGTCATGAAAACCCTTCTAGGAACTCAGAGTGGCATACATGGATAGACCTATTCTCCTTGCATTTATACTGCAGATACACACACACACACACACACACACACACAGAGTGGAACCTTGGTTCTCGAACAGCTTAGTTGACGAACAAATCGGCTCCCAAATGCCGAAAACCCAGAAGTACGTATTCCGGTTTTTGAACGTGTTTCGGAAGCCGAACATCCAGTACGGCTGTCAGCTATTGTTTCCAGGGCGCCTGCACCAATCAGAAGCTGCGCCTTGGTTTTCAAACGTTTCAGGACTCCCGGAACGGAATGCAAGCCACCCTAGAAAATCTTATGTTGTTATGTGGCATACAAATGGTGTACATAAATAAGCTGAGTTTTGGAAACTGCTGCAGTAGGAAGTGGAAACAGCCTCCCCTGAATGATGCAAGGACGTAAGGCGATAGCCTAGATGACTCCTTCTCCAAGCGCTGGTGCCTGTCTCAAAGCTGATCTCTAGCTTGGGGTAATTCCACTCTAGTTATCTAAAATTCCCAGCGTAGTTTTGAAATCGCTTCACATGCCTTCACTTCCTCACCTAAAATCTGCTGGGTGGTTTTTTCCTCCATCCCCCACTTCAACAAACATTTGCTGCTTCTCACAGTCACCAAAGATGTACCAGGACCTCGCTGGCTAGGGGTTGGGTGGAGTACAGGGAGACTACTGCACAGAAGATTCTGGCAAGCGTTTCTCAAACTCTTGACCAAAGGGTTGTATCATAGGAATTTTCCCTTTCTTGTGAACTTAAGGGTGCCTTCCAGCTTCGGGCAGTAGTAAAACGCATTCAGTTTCTCGCGTTTCAGATTAAAATCTGAACCAGATAAGATTTCCCAGTTTACCCCCAGCCCTCAGCTGTGATGAGGACTGCTTTGTCTAGTAAAGAAAACCCCCGCAGGGATTGTCATGGCCACACAAAGCTGTCAAAGGGAATTGGGGAAGCTCATAATCTCTGGATACCTTTGGCTACAGTCCCTGCAAAAAGCTCTGGTGGGAGAGGCAGCCTTCTCCACTGAGGACCCTCTTGCCTCAAAGCTAAGCGCTCCCTCCCACCCACCGATTCAAGTTCCTCCTTCACTTCTACATTGAACAAATGGGGAGGGGGGAGGGAGAGAGATAGAAGGCACCTTAATGATATCCAAAGCCTCCCTCCCAATAACCAAATTGCACACCTCCCCAGAGCTGCTGGGCAGCTCCATAAAGCCTCCCTGCCCTGGAGGTGGGGTACCTCCTGACAGCAAAGGGGGTTGTCCCTTTTGGGATGGTGCTTCAAGGGTGGGACGAGGGTGTGGGTCAACCCCCTTGTGTTAGAATTATTTTAACTTAGGTTTTAACTTGGGTGGGTGCTGTTTTATTTGGTGGGTGGGGTTGTTTTAAATGGTTAACTGCTATATGTTAACTTGGATTCTTGTATTTGTGGGTCGGGGTATTGTTTGGGGGCTTTTGTTGGGGAGTGTATTGCTTAGTAGTGTGCATATATTAGTATTGTTTGGATTATATTTATTTTTATGTATTTTGTGCTTTGTGTTATAACCATGGGTATAGGGCATCATCATCTATTATTATTATTATTATTATTATTATTATTATTATTATTATTATTCACAATAGCTATAAAGCCTAGGCTGGCACCCCTTTTAAAAGTAGCCAACACTCCATTTCAGCCGCTAGTTTCAGAAATGGGTTGCGGGCCCTTGCAGGTGATGTTTCCAGGTGATGTATTCATCCTGGTTTGTTTCCAGGGAGATGAGATGATGTTGCCTGTTGAATGGGCATTCATTCCTATTTGTTTACAGGGAGGTTAGACGATGATGTGTCAAAGCAACATATTGTATTGCATCCCACACGTTTCCTAGTGCATTTCCCCCATCCTTTTTTTAATCACAGAAGAGGCTGCCCTTTGGGGGAAGCGGTTTTGTTGACAAGAGCACCTAGCCTTGAACTTACTGGTATGTGGCTGCTTCTCAGCTGAAAATAGCAACAGCCCGGAAGCTCCTGAGGGATTTGAATGAAGGGATAGGGCTGGGTGGAACCACTTAGGAGATCTGGAAGGGACTTGCATGGACCAGGGGGAGCAAGGGAGAATGGGTGCAGCTATTGATTAGACTTTAACATTGAAGTTCTTATGGCTGCTGGCAGGTAGCTGAATTGGAGGAGTAGAGGTCACAGAAAAGGGTATAAGGCAAAGGTAGGGAACTTGTTTCAACCTGAGGGCTGCATTCTGTTCTGGGCAACCTTTTGAGGGTTAAATGCCAATGTAGAGCAGGGCCTGAGGCAAAAGTGGTGATGAATGTTACCTGTGTATAGCAGGCTAGTTTCTTCATACACTCCCACAATCCTCTTTGACCTGCATCCGGACAAGCAAGAGGTGTCCTCAGAATTCATGGATGCTGTCCAGCCAGGCAGACCCCCCAAGTGTCCCTATTTTCCAGGGACAATCCCAGCTTTACAAAAGCTGTCCCAGTTTCTGATTTCTCTTTTTTCCTTAGGGCATCTGTATGTTCACTGGAGAAATGTTGGAGGGTATGGAGTTATGTGACTCCCGAGCCAAGGAGATAAGTAAATATACAACCTTCAGAAGACATCTGAAGGCAGCCCTGTATAGGGAAGCTTTTTGAAAATGTTTAATGCTATATTATGTTTTTATATGTGTTAAAAGCCACCCAGAATGTCTGGGGCAACCCAGTGAGAAGGGCAGTGTATAAATACTAAAACGATGCTGATGAAATAGGATGTCCCTATTTTCATTGGAGAAATGTATGTAGTGGTAGCCAATCAGAATGCGGAGAGCTGCCCAGATAGTGATACATATACACATGACATTAATTTTATTCCCCCTAAATTCCACTGGATTTTAGCATGTGCAACAAGCTACAGTGCTGTGGCCAACGCTTACAGTACTTCTGCTCAGCAACTATGGATTCAGGGCAGGGCTGGTGTGACTATTAGTCTGGTGCTGAGGCAGGCTGGGGAGAGCTGGGAGGAGTGGCTGATCTGGAGAGGAAAGAGAGGGGTGTATTATGCGCCTTTGCTGCTCATTCTTTGGCAGTGGATGCAGCGCTGTGGGGATCTTGCCGCCACCTTCCTGGGTAGCGCTCTAAGCCCAGAAGCTCCCCAAGCTGCCTCCAGTTGCCTCCGGCTGTGGCTTCCTCAAGAGGCCATGGGGTGGCGGCGGATGGGTGTGTGGGCCCCAGCTGCTGTCCCATGGCCATGTTGGCCCCTGGCATTGTCCCAAGCCGGAGCTCCTGCTGCAACTTGTTGCTAGTAGCCAGTAGAAAAAAGACAGTCACAGAACCGAGAAATTACACAAAACAAATGAAATACCGCAAAAATCCCTGAAACGAGAAGTAACTGACTAGAAATATTATTTTATAGAAATAAACTAAATAATAAAAATCAAAAAGTTTGATTTTTGTACAAAGCATTAATGGGATGCCGGCTACAAACCTCGTTTCACTGAACTATTCAGTTTCCTCAGAAGGAAATAGAAAAATCATGAATCTTAAATGACCAAAATTCAAAAAAGGGGGGTAAAACTCCCAGAAATTCTGAAGTATTATAATCCTAGCTCGACCTAGGTGAAGCAAAGGCTTTGTACAATTCTAGGTTTTTCTATTTTTTTCCTTAAACTTTTTGGTTTTTATTATTTAGTTTATTTCTATAAGATAATATTTCTAGTCGATTGCTTCTCATTTCAGGGATTTTCATGGTATTTCATTTGTTTTGTGTAACTTGTTGCTAATAGGGCTGCAGGAAAGGCAGGAGGCGAATGTGGAGAGTAACACTACTCTGTGTTTTACATGCAAACGTACACATACACACACACATACACAAGCTTTAACAAACTACAGTTCCCAGGGGGAGGAGTATGTGGATTTTCTGATTTGCCTCTGGTGGCAAAATGTCAGGGTCGGACAAAGATAAATTATGCAACAAATCTGACCTTACTTGGCAATGATTGCCTCCACTCTGGACAGAAATGGAGGTGAAAAACAGCCTTTCTTGTCTGAGGATGTGTGCAAAGCTTTTAGTTTTGAAAGCCCATCTCTCTCTCACACAGATATATCAGAGTGGGGGTGGGGGTTAACTTTCCTGCCATTCATATGTTCCCCAAGACAAAAGGGGCAAAATCAATTTCAAAACAAAACAAAAAATAGCAAAGAAAAAAGCCCCAACTGTAAAGATCAGTAAATGGGAAACGTTTTGGTCTCTGTTCAAGTCCTAATAAAACCTGTTTACTGAACTGGTTGACCTCTTTCCTGGAATCTTCTCTGAGTTTCCCAGAACTTTGTATCATGTGGTTCTTTGGTCATTAATAACTAAGTATGACACAGCAGTTTAGACGCACAGCAGCCTTGCCTCCGCGTGGTGAGCAGGCGCCAGGACGGAGCACGCAGAACATCTCAGCTGGGATCCAGGGCGGCGGAGCTGTGCTGCCGTGATGCAGCAGTCAGAAAATAAAGAAAGAAACGTGGAAAGAAAGAAAGAAAACAGGGCAGAGGCAGGAAGTGATTCATCAGTGTACTGTACAGCTTGCTGGAGGCGGACGGTCGGGGGGGGGGGGGCTGGAGATCTGCCTCTAGCCTGTCGCCACTATGAGAACTGAACTAGCAGCCCGCTAGAGGCTCTGGCTTGGCTTTTTCCCCCCTGCTCAAATCACACTCTGAGCAGGAAAACATGAACCTTGCAGGGACAGTGGGTCAGAGAAGCAGAGGACTTGTGAACACAGGACTGCTCCCTGTTGAGCCACCCACTCCTTGGGCCTTTCCACCCGTCCACCCGCCCCCCTTCGCACACCACATGGTTGCTGCCTGGAAATGTTTGGCTTTGAGACTGGCCATCCTCCAGCTCCTCTCTTCTTTCCTTTTGGCCCAACTCGCTGCTCCTTACGTCAAACTGGCTTCTGCCTTCGAAGCTCACATTCCCCCCCCCCCAAAAAAGAAGGGATCAGGGTGAGATAACAGGTCGGGCTAAAACAAACCATATTCAAAGGGGGAGGGGTGCAGCTAAAACACACGCACATTGTCCTGCGTTGAAAGGGGGCAGCCAGTACAATGGTACCTCGGGTTAAGAACTTAATTCGTTCTGGAGGTCCGTTCTTAACCTGAAACTGTTCTTAACCTGAGGTACCACTTTAGCTAATGGGGCCTCCCACTGCCGGAGCACGATTTCTGTTCTCGTCCTGAAGCAAAGCTACTATTTCTGGGTTAGTGGAGTCTGTAACCTGAAGCATCTGTAACCAGAGGTACTACTGTATTTGGCAGGTAACTGAGCTGGGTAAACACAGGGTGAATACATTTGATGCAGATGCCACACACACACACACACACACACACACACACACACACACACAGACCTACACCTCCTGTCTGTGGTTAGGAGATCAGGAGGACCCTACAGGATCACACACTCCTTTCCAGAGTTGCCCCTATTGGAGCAGGGTGAGACCTGGGGCAAATCATGCCAGCCACATCTGTGCTATACCTTCAAAGCAGTATCATACTACTTTAAACAGGTATGGCATCCTCCCAAAGTGGGAAGTATGGCTTGTTGAGGCTGCTAAGAGTGGGTGATGCTGTGGTCTAAACCACTGAGCCTCTTGGGCTTGCCGATTGGAAGGTCGGTGGTTTGAATCCCTGTGACAGGGTGAGCTCCCGTTGCTTTGTCTCAGCTCCTGCCAACCCAGCAGTTTGAAAGCACGCCAGTGCAAGTAGATAAGTAGGTATCACTGCGGCAGGAAGGTAAACGGCGTTTCTGTGATCTCTGGCTTCCGTCATGGTGTTCCGTTGCGCCAGAAGTGGTTTAGTCAGGCTGGCCACATGACCCGGAAAGCTGTCTGCGGACCAACGCTGGTTCCCTCGGCCTGAAAACAAGATGAGCGTTGCAACCCAATAGTCACCTTTGACTGGTCTTAACCGTCCAGGGGTCATTTACCTTTATATATATATATTTCCCCCACAGAGCTACAATTCCCAGAGTGGGCTAGCAATCAATCGCCCTCCCCAGGGAACTCTGGGAATAGGGGTTCTGCTAGGGGCAGCATGCTCGCTCTGGACTTTGGCAGGTTGGTCATTTGCCAAGGGGGGGGGAGCATTTTCTGAGCAGCTGCTATGTATATGGTAAAATCCTTCTCACTTCTTGACAAGGTGGCACAATTTCCATATGATGAATGTGGAACCTATGGCCCTCAAGGACTACATTTCCCATCATCATAGGAACATCGGAAGCTGCCTTATACCGAGTCAGACCGTTGCTCCATCTAGCCCAGTATTGTCTACACTGACTGACAGCAGCTTCCCAGGATTTCAGGCAGGAGACATTCCCAATCCTCTCTGGAGAAGCTGGGGATTGAACAATGGGGCCTTCTGTGTGAAAAGCAGTTGCCCTACCACTAAGTAACAGCTCTTCCTCAAAGCCTGACCATTGGCTATGGGGATCCCGAGAGCTGGAGTGCAGCAACATCTGGAAGGCCACAGGCTCCACATCCCTCTGCTACATGGTAACAACATTCATCTGCAGATGACTGATTAGCAAGAAATAATTTACAAGGAAGCAGGAAAACGATTAACAGATGTATCATGGTTTTAAGTTTTGTGGACACAGAAAATTGTTTACAGTCGGGCCTTAAGTGATTGAGATACAAAAGTACGATTTTCCATGCAAAATGCAGCTGGGTCCTGAGAGCAGCGATTGGTGACAATGTGCTCTTCCTAGCTGTGATTTGCTAACTCTGATGCCATTTGTGGGTGAGAAAACCAGTCTCAACTTGGTTCTAACCAGAGAGAATCAAAATAATAATAATAATAATAATAATAATAATAATAATAATAATAATTTTATTATATTATTATAATTTATACCCGCCCATCTGGCTGGGTTTCCCCAGCCAATCAAGGCTCATCCACACTTAACTTTGCTCCAAATTCAAGGCATAGGTCCAGGCTTTCTAAATATGTGTCCAAGTGCTTTCCCCCTAGGTAAAGGTAAAGGGACCCATGACCATTAGGTCCAGTTGTGACCAACTCTGGGGTTGCAGCGCTCATCTCACTTTATTGGCCGAGGGAGCCGGTGTACAGCTTCCGGGTCATGTGGCCAGCATGACTAAGCCGCTTCTGGCAAACCAGAGCAGCACACGGACCCCTACCCCTCATGAAAATCCAGTCTTCACCTCTGAATCAGAACCAACAACAATCAGTAGAAAACATGAATTGTCGTTTGTTCCAATTCAGTGGTAAAGATGGGGGGTGGGGTGGAGTGCTTCGACGGGAACCAGGAAGTGCATGGAAGTGGCAAGAGAGAGGGCTGCAGATTTCTCTGTTTGTCAGGAGGTTAAAGACAATCGACTTACCACATGGTTCTGTGCAGATGGTCAGTTTTTTAAGGTAAAGGTAAAGGGACACCTGACCATTAGGTCCAGTTGTGGCTGACTCTAGGGTTGTGACGCTCATCTCGCTTTATTGGCCGAGGGAGCCAGCATACAGCTTCTGGGTCATGTGGCCAGCATGACTAAGCTGCCTCTGGCGAACCAGAGCAGTGCATGGAAATGCTGTTTACCTTCCCGCTTGAGCGGTACCTATTTATCTACTTGCACTTTGACATGCTTTTGAACTGCTAGGTTGGCAGGAGCTAGGACAGAGCAACGGTAGCTCACCCTGTCGCGGGGATTCGAACCGCCAACCCTCTGATCGGCAAGTCCTAGGCTCTGTGGCTTAACCCACAGTGCCGCCCGTGTCCCACGGTCAGTTTTTTACCACTTGGTAAATCATTATTATTTATTACATTTGTACACCGCCTTTCATTCGTAGATCTCAGGGTGGTTCACAACAAAAATGGCTGTTTGCGGCGGTGGCTGGTGCTCAGTGGAACAGGTGGGGTGGAAGGTCTGGAGACCAACCGCAGGTGGAGTCAGTGCCAGTAATTGGCAGAGCCAACAGAGCCAACCCCTGACTAGTTGTATGTAAGACGGCAGGCAAGTGGGGGCTGGAGTTGATAGGACAGTGCCCCATTTGCCCCGATGGACCAACTTCCACTGGTGTATCCACCCCTAGTGACTGTAATGACCACAAAGAGGGCTGGAAGCAGGAGACTCCACCACAAACAACAGGAATCTTTGGGTCTCTAGCAACAGAGCCTCCAATCTGCCTTATTATAGGCTTGCTGACATGTTTCAGACTGAGCACGCAGTGGGACTCCTAGGAAGACCTACTGTTATGGCTATGAGTCATCATCGGCTAGGGGAGCAAAGGGAAAAGAAATGTCCTGAATTGTGAAAGAGGGTGGATCAAATGAAAGGGCAACTGTGGTGCTCCTGTGCTCTGTGGGTTGATGGAGCATGTGATGTTTGCCTTGGAGTCTCACCTTGCAAAGGAAATTAACACAAAGAGACTACATGGGGGGTGGAGGGAGAGAGATAAAACTGCAATGAAATCCAACAATCTAAGCATAAGCATTCAGTGGAATCCCAAGATGGGGGATCAAAACATATTCTAACAAAGGCCAAGTGATCTATCAACTTCCAGTAGATAGTTCCCGAAAGAAGGAAGACGTGTCCTTGAAATACTCCACCAAATCTTGTGGATCTCATAAATGCAGGTAGATTGTCTTGGCTTCTGTCATTGTTCGCCTTTATGCATACGAGCCTCCCCCAAGGTCAGCATCATCAGAGTCCTTTCTTTTCACCCTCTAGCAGTTGTCCAAAGGGTTGGAATAAGGGAATGGGGCCTATTCAATAGTGTCTGTGTCCCCTTCCCTCATGTAGCAAATGGTCTCCCAAAGAGGCTTGCCTGGCACTGGCATTAACTTCGCCAGGCAAATACGTTTTTTCATATCACAGGCTTTACTGCCTGCCAGTAAATATGTGGCACCCAGCAAGCCCCAGCAAGTGGCTGGTGGGCTTAGCTTGAATCAGAGGGTTCAAGTGGCATTTAGGTGTTCATTTTTCTTCTGTCCAGGAGTTGGTGGTAGCTTTTCTTTCTCCTTGGCAGTTGTCTGTGGTGGTTAGAAATATGTTAGGGAACAGAAGTGTTGCTTTTATGGTTACCACATATTGTGCTTTGCTTTTTGTAATGTTGTTTTTCATGTTGTAGGGATGCGGGTGGCGCTGTGGGTTAAACCACAGAGCCTAGGACTTGCCAATCAGAAGGTTGGTGGTTCGAATCCCCACGACGGGGTGAGCTCCCGTTGCTCGATCCCTGCTCCTGCCAGCCTAGCAGTTCGAAAGCACGTCAAAGTGCAAGTAGATAAATAAGTACCACTCCGGCGGGAAGGTAAACGGCGTTTCCGTGCGCTGCTCTGGTTCGCCAGAAGCGGCTTAGTCATGCTGGCCACATGACCCGGAAGCTGTAAGCCAGCTCCCTCGGCCAATAAAGCGAGACGAGTGCCGCAACCCCAGAGTCGGGCATGACTGGACCTAATGGTCAGGGGTCCCTTTACCTTTACCTTTTCACGTTGTATTATATTATTATTATTTCTAAATCACTTTGCCTATTGTGTGAAGCAACTAAAATACCTTTTTATTAATATTAATATATTAATTTTCCCAGTTGTCTATTTGCAATTGTAACAGAAAAGAAGGAAAGAAATATAATTGTTATTATTATTTAAAACCCCAGCAAAAAATCATGGACAGCTGACAATGACAGTAACAACATTCCACCAATTCTATTTTAATTTTTTAGAATCATAGAATTGTAAAGTTGGAAGGGACTCTGAGGATCGTCTAGTACAACTCCCTGAAATGAAGGAAAAAGCAGCTGTCCTATATGGGGATCAAACCTGCAACTTTGGCATTATCAGCACCAAATCAGCAGTCCACATGTCCAAACAGATATCTAAATGACATTGATTTATTCTGAGCCATCCATTTAAATGTAGAAAGGGCAGTGAGATCTTCATACCGCTGCGAAATGGCGGAAATATATTAATATTATAATACCGTATATACTCAAGTATAAGCTGACTTTTTCAGCACATTTTTTATGCTGGAAAAGCCCCCTTTGGCTTATACCTGAGTGAGGGTCCTTTCAGGCTGCTCCTTCCTCCTCCGCCGCCTTTGCCGCTGTCGGCAGAGGAGGAATGAGCAGCCCGAAAGCAGCCCTTTTGGGCTGCTTGTTCTTCCTCCACCGCTGCCACCACCAGCAGGTTTGTGGGTGATGAACCAGCTTATACTCGAGTCAAGAAGTTTTCCCAGTTTTTAGTGGTAAAATTAGGTGCCTCGGCTTATATTCGGGTCGGCTTATACTCGAGTATATATGGTAATTAATCTTTTGGTTGCTTTCCACAAGCATCTGAAAATAATCAATCAATCAATCAATCAATCAATAATGCAGGGTGTTCCGAAAGCAAAGGCAGCTCTGCCAGAGGATTTTGCAAGATCCAGTGTAGGAATGATACAATCAGGAAAAGTTGAGTTGCGACAGGAGTCACAGTGAAACTGTTCCTGAAACACCCATCAACACTCTGTACTTCCTTGGGGTGAGAATTCATACCAGAAAATGATTTATGAATTTCTCCCTCGAAAAATAAAACCGTGTGAACTTTCTGGAGCTGGACTCACATGATTCACTTGATATAGTGGTGGCTGTTACCGTAACCAAAGAGGCAGAAGTGCTCTTTGGTGTTTCCTGCTTGGCAGGGGGTTGGACTCGATGGCCCTTGTGGTCTCTTCCAACTCTATGATTCTATGATTCTATGATTCTATGATTCTATGATTCTATGATTCTATGATTCTATGATTCTATGATTCTATGAATTAGTACACCATTTTCAATATGCATCTTTGCTTTCCCGATTCCTGGGAAAGAGACATAAAACACAAAAAAGAACAATATTAACACAAGACATGCACATTTTTCTAAAACAAGTTTGAGGTCCACCTCTTCCTTTGCTTCTGGAGGTATCTTGAGGAGCCATTGCAAACTGCCTATGTTTATATTTGTCGCCAGTCTTGAGAATCTGCTCCAACGCAGGCCAAGACGGGCAACTCACCATATCATGGCTCATTCCGCATTTTCTAAGCCCATCTGTCAGGTGCATATGAAGAGGTGGAGTTATGCAGATTAAGCAGGAGGAGTTTCCAAAAGGGAAAGTGGTTCTCATTATCTGCCACTAGGTGACAATTCCAAGAGGACTACCGCACATACATGAAGTAGTGACCTAAGACTTTGGCACATCAGTATATTCACAAAAGACCAATAGCATTAGTTCATTTTATCCTTGACCCTGTTACCCCCTTTACCTTATGATGCGAACCATCACAAACGTTGGCACAGAAACATATAGATTGTATTTGTGTTACTTCATCACTTGAAGCACATGCAATTTTTAAATTCTGCTCTTTGGGGCTTGTGCATATGCATATCTTTTAGCCAAGCAAACAGAGCCCTGTGTAGGATCCGTGTTGTGTGTATCCACAAATATCCCGCCTGCAAGACAAATATTCTAATAATATCAGTTGTAGGCTACTATAGGAACTTCAGGGTGCATCATTTTTTCCTTTACTGTCAGCACAAACAAACAGGGTGACACCAGGATGAGCTGCAATTCCCCATAGCTCAGCTAATTTCCTTTTTCTTTCTGGTGGGTCATCTAGTTTTCTTTTCCTGAGGCTGTACACTTTCTTTTTACCGAGCCTTTTCGTTTTCCAGGCTCTTTTGCTGAAATACGTAGAGGGAGCCTGGGTAGCTTAAGCAATAAAGGGGCTATTCTCCAAAAAGATTAATGGGTGCAGGGGTGATTGCCCAAGGAATTCAATTCTTGTGAATGCTCGTAACAAACTGACCTAATAACACCTCTGGGATTAATGTGTGGATCAGAACTTACTTGCCCACTGGCTTTTTCCCATGGCCCAAATATTCCAGCGCACTTAGAACACCACCAACCCAACAAACACATTTTCAAATGTGCATTTTAAGAGAGAAAATATTTTTGGAATACACATTTAAATACGACTTCAGGTGCAAGCCTTCGTGAGGATTAATAAATGCAGACTGGTGTGTGAATGGGATGAAACAGGCTTATCAGCAAATACAGGCAGAAGCATCAGCAGTGCATGGGGATGTGTGGAGTGGCAGAGATGCTCTCCCACCAGCAAAAGGGCTTCACTTACCATGGTGGGGAGGGAACAGAGACAATGGGGCTGTTCCCCCTCTCCTCCCATTGTGTGCCCCCTGCACTCCCCCCAAAAAACAAAAATTACTTGGGGTCAGGGTCAGGAGAACCTTCAGAACAGCACATGGGGAGAAGAGAGGAGGCTGACCAGCTGAAATGCTTGCTCTGACAGAATGATGGTCATAACACTATGCTGAATTGCTCCCCAAGTATTGAGAAGGCCTGAGTGTGATGTTAGGTACAATGTGACTTGCACACATGCTGTACCCAGGTGCCTACAACAAGGTCGCATGTGTGCTGCAGTGCACAGATGAAGCTCTAGAAAATGTGCCTGCCTTTATTTTCCTGGCCAGTGAAGGCAGTTCCACTGAGCTGAATGGAGAAGCCCTTTTCCCTTCCTCTCCCATACCCCTTGTGCGAACAAAGTTAGTGGAACATACAGAGTTGGACCATTGGCCCATCTCGGTCCTGTATACCTGAAGGAGTGTCTCCACCCCCATCGTTCAGCCCGGACACCGAGGGCCTTCTGGCGGTTCCCTCATTGCGAGAAGTGAGGTTACAGAACACCCTCCCTTCAGATGTCAAGGAAATAAGCAGCTATCCTCTCTTTAAAAGACATCTGAAGGCAGCCCTGTTTAGGGAAGTTTTTAATATTTAATTCTGTATTGTTTTTAACACTCAATTGGGAGCCGCCCAGAGTGGCTGGGGAAACTCAGCCAGATGGGCAGGGTATAAATAAATTATTATTATTATTACTACTACTACTACTACTACTACTACTATTATTATTATTATTATTATTATTATTATTATTATTATTACTATTACTATTATTATTATTATTATTATTATTATTATTATTTTGCCCAAGCTGACTGGCCGTGGTTCTCAGACAAGAGACTTTCCCTAGAGATCCTGGAGATTGAAGTTGGACCTCTCTCCTACAGGCCATGTGTTCTGTCTCTGGCCCTCTCCCAAAATCATAAAGCAGCAAAGTCCAAAAGCAGCAGCTTCTCCAAAACTACTTCCGGGAAGCCCACTGCCACACTCAAATGGCTTTTCCCTCACTCTGGTCATGTTCAAAGCTGCCTTTCTTCCACCCCCTTGCAGAATCTTCTCCCCACCCCCATTGAACACACAGGAACCCTTAAAAGCCCACAAGGCAGTGATCCTCATATCAGAGCAAGTTCTCATTTTAAAAAAGAAAAGAGCAAAGGATTCGCAGAATAAACTGATAGTGTGGGAAGCAACCCAGAATCCACCAGCTAAAGGAACCACTTCACATAACAGAAGAAATAACAGGTCTGCCATAATGCTATGCTTTTGCAATTGGGACATTACGAGACGATGAGGCAGAGACATTTTCAATGAAATCACCCTGGCAGCTCCATGTATCTGTGCTAAGGATAATATGGCTTGGCTGACCACCTTGTATATGTGATGTACAGCCAACCCACAGCACTAATATGTTATTCTTATATAACAACCAACCTAAGGATCTGTGCTAGTACAAAAGTAGCCCAAAGGGTTTCTCAGAATGATGTGCCTGGGAATATGGGAAGAACCTGGCAAGGGAGGAATATACACCTCATCGTAGTGAGAAAGACTGTGACCACCAGTTGTCCTGTGTGCTTGCTCAGTCCACTGTTCAGTTTCTAACTCTTGGTGGGCAACTTCAAGGCCCTTCCTGCTCTCTCTCTCTCTTCTGACCGTTCTTTCACTTTAAACTTGGGCAGTCCTTCAAGCAGAAGAGTCTTTCAAATAGAGGGCCGTCCCATGTAAAGCAGGCTCCTAGGCTACCCTACCAATGTCATGAATTTGCTGGTGGGAGCAGGGATGAGGAATCAGGTGTTTCTGGACTCCAGCTCCCCTCAGCCCAGAGGCACCAAGTTGCCCCCAAGATTGAGGGGGCCTGATGCACGACGCATGCATGCAGTATCATGTCACCTGGAGGAGACTGAGCACTCTGGAGGAGCTGGTCAGTGAAGCTGTGCCACGCTTGGCTCCATGCCTGGCCTCCTCCGCCCCCTCAACATTGTAGGGGAACGGCCTCCTTCCAACAAATATTGAGGGGGCCAACGACACCTCGGATTCCCAGAGTTGGTGTGCCTGCCTCAGCCCCAGACAGCATGGCCAATGGTCGGAGATGATGGGAATTGTGGTCTGATGAACATTTGGAGAGCCATAGGTTCTCCATCTCTGAACTAATCCTCTCCCTTACTGAGATCTTCAAGGGAGGCCCATGCTCATTGTACCTTCAGTATTAGGGGCAACGTTAATGGCTCCATGGAGTAGGCAATTTTCAGTAGATGTTCCTTATCCTTGGATCTCCCATCCTAGGGAGGTCTGCTTAGTTGGTTCAGTCATTTTTCATTCTTAGGAAGAGAGCAAAGGCCTTTTTGTTCTGCTAAGCTTTACCAGGCCCTGTGCTCTTCCTTGCGATTAAGATAATTGCTGTTTTTGTGCTTACATCTCAGTTTTTATTGTTGATATTGTGTATATATTGTTAATTGTTGGGTTTTAAGTTGCACTGAGTGCCTACTGGCAGAGAGGCAGGGTATAAATAGAATGACAAACAAACAAATCGGGCATGAGCCAGCCAAAGTTGTGCACTTCTAAGATTTGCTGAACTAAGGGCAGTGTGTGTGTGTTAAGAACATGTTAAAAGCTTTGACTGGATCAAGTTTACCGTTGGGGAAATCGTCGTTAATTGCCTGGATCATTTTGCTACGGGTTTCTACAGCAGGCCAGAGCAATGTACGATCCACTGATTCAAGCTAAGTCCACCAGCCACTCATTGGGGCTTGCTGGGTGCCACATGCTTACTGGCAGACAGCAAACATGTGGAATTTTAGGCAACTGTGTTCATCTTGGTACATCACCAACAAGTTGTACAAGCATGGTTTACAGCAGGGGTCGGCAACCTAAGGCCCATGGGCCACAAGTGGCCCATGGGGGTCATTTAACCGGCCCATGAGCTGCCCCTGAACTGAGCTGCCCACTTGGTGAGTCCCCGCATGCTGCACTAAACCGTCCGCCCACAGAGGGCTCTCCACTGGAGTGAACCAGCCCAGGCAAGGTAAACCTTGCCGACCCCTGGTTTACAGCAATGCTTAGAGTACAGCCTATTTTTAACCCTACTTCAGCTCTGTGTGTAATGCATTGCTTAACTTCAAAAGTTATTCTATGAATGTTGTCACACACTAAGTAAGAGCGTCTCTCCATTGGGCTGCTCTATAACCCGGATCTTTGCTCTGGCTGTGCGTTATGTCATGTGCTGACCGTTGAATGAATTTTGCCTGATATGCATATTTTTGAAAGTAATTCCCCTTAGTACAATGCATTTTCGCAAGGGTGTGTGTTTTTTGTTTAGTAATTGTTACGCTCACTTTTCCCTAATATATGCATATTTGTACACAGTCTTGGTTGAATCAATGTTTTGCCTAATGTGCACTTAATATTAAGATTTGCTTTCAAATGGTTACATGAGATAGCTCAGTCGGTAGAGTTTGAGACTCTTAATCTCAGGGTCGTGGGTTTGAGCCTCACGTGGGGCAAAAGAGTCTTGCTAGATGGCCCTTGTGTTCCCTTCCAACTCTACAACTATATGAAATAGGTGCATGTTGGATTATAAAGTTCAGTGAAGAGATATGGGAAGTCAGCTGCACTTTTGTTCGCAATTTTGCTCTGGCAACTCCCAACAAGGTCAAACCTCCTCCCCCAGCCCTCCCTGCAACAGACTTGCTTTAACTTTAAAAGGGGGTTACAAGTAGCATTTACATACCTAAACTCGGCTTCTTCCTTGAGATCCTCACTTCCCCTGTGTCTTCTGCAACTTTGGTGCACACTACAGTGTTACCTCGGGTTAAGTACTTAATTTGTTCCGGAGGTCCGTTCTTAACCTGAAACTGTTCTTAACCTGAAGCAGCACTTTAGCTAATGGGGCCTCCTGCTGCTGCCGTGCCGCTGGAGCCCGATTTCTGTTCTCATCCTGAAGCAAAGTTCTTAACCCGAGGTATTGTTTCTGGGTTAGTGGAGTCTGTAACCTGAAGCGTATGTAACCCGAGGTACCACTGTATTTGAAACAAAGAACTGAAGGCAAATGACCAATAGGCTTGAATTAGCAGGGCAAGTGGAGGCAGAGAGTGGTACTCATTCTGCCCACTGCAAGTTAATAGAACAAATTTTCCCTCACTGCATCAAACTGTCTACATTACTGTTGGTCACTTGCAGCAAATAGGAAAGACATCTGGAAATTATCACATTCCAGTGTGGACTCATAAACTTTCCTATATTATCTCTTCAGGAAAGAGAGTTTTGTCTTCAGCCATGAAGACATACACCCCCCCATTCACAGATGGAACTTGACTCTCTCTCTCTTAAATTGCAGTGTTCCCCACTGACCAAGACAAGCTGCTTTTAGAACTGAGAAGGCTTGCCTCTTCAGCGGCTGTTACTTCTGCAACAAGAACAGTGAAGACTGCAGGGGTGATTTTGGGGGAAAGACATTTACAAATGCTATGGAAGCAGGACATCACTGACAGGGTTATTGTATTCATAGCTGTGTCATCAGAAAGAGCAGCAATCAACCCCCCCCCCCAGCAGCATTTGACATGATACACAACACCTGATGCACGAAGAACACAGACTGCAGAGCATAAATTGAAACTATGAAGTCGCCCATGGTAGCTGGTCAGAGATCCCTTGTGCTTGAATCCTGAACATCCCTCATCCATCAAATTAGTACTTGCAAGGGCATCAACTGCTCTCTGCATGCACAGCTTCTCAAAATATGAGGCTACGCTGGATTTGCAGAAACGGATAAACTGCGTGCAAGCGAATAGATGGACGTTTGCAACCGTTAAAGTGTCTTGCAGATGTTCCTTTGGGTTTTTCCTTTGAAAAGTGCAGCTTATGGGCTAAATCCTCAAGGATAGGGTGGGCCTGAGCCACTGCTGCAGGGAGGGAAAATGCAGGCAGACGGCAGATGTCATTTGCGACGTGTTTTGTTTTTAATTGTGCAAGCTGGAATGAGTTATTGGAGTTATGAAGAGAAAGGAAGCGATCTGCAAAGTGACAGGGAATGGGGTCAGGAGCTAATGAGGATGTGAGCGATGCTAATAGAAAGGAAAAAAAATCCCCTGAACGAGGAGCTATTCATATTTATTGCCGGGATGACACATCCAGGCCGTAAGAGGGTTTCTGGCTCTGTCTTTTGATCAGGCCCTTGTTGACGTTAATGGTTCTGTTCTTCCAGCAGCTGCGGCTTCCTTCAGACCTCATCAAGACGGCAGCAGCAGGAGGAGACCCATTCCTTCTCTGTGTATACTTTAGGGGGAAACATTTTTATACAGTTGAATAAAAACATAAATATATAAAATGAGCCCTGCTGGATCAGATGAAAAAGTCCAACTATCCTAGCATCTTGTTTGCCACAGCATCTACTAGCCAGCTGCTGTTGCCTGAAGCCCAATCACAGGCAGGGCCTGAAATGCAACACCCATGAATCTGTAGACTCCATGGCTAGAAGCCATAGATGCACATCTCTGTGAATCTGTCTAAGCCCTTTCAAAGCCGCAGTGCCAAAGGGCTGCCACTACATCTCGTGGCAGCAAACTGACTAAATTAATCATACGCTGCATGTTAAAAATGACTTATACCAAACACTCCAACATATCCAGGCCGAAAACCAGGCTGCGCTTCTTCTGGGCTGCACTCCCGGGTGAGTCATAATAATAATAATAATAATAATAATAATAATAATAATAATATATTTATTGTCATTTCCCCCTTCGGGGACAACGAAATTACTTGACTGCTCCATAAAAACACTAATTAAACAATACAGTATAATACAGCAAGGGAGATTAGATGACTTTCAAAGTCCGGGCTTCCCATTCAGGGCCGAGATCGCTCTGGAGAAGAAGCTGTTCTTAAGACGGCTCGTTCTTGTCTTCATCGTCCTGTATCTCCGTCCCGATGGCAAGAGCTTGAAGAGACAGTGACCAGGATGCGATGGATCTTTTACTATGTCCAGTGCCCTCCTATGGCACCTTGTGGCATAAATCTGCCCTAAGGTGGAGAGTGGGCAGCCAACAATGCTCTCTGCTGCCTTAACAACCCTGCACAACCCCATCCTGTCCTGGGTAGTACAGCTTCCGTACCACACACATAAGCCATAAGTGAGCACGCTCTCAATGGCACAGTGATAGAAGGCAAGCATGTGATTTGTGTGAGATTGTGGACCCCTAAAAGTGCTTGGGGGGGCGCATGCTCTTGCATTTTGTGGCACCATTTGAGATTGCAACCTGGGGGGGGGGACATTTTTGCGGGTAAGATCATGGCATAAGATCACATGAGAGCACGGTGCCCAAAATGGCTGTCATGAAAAAATGACATGTCCTGGTTTTCCTGGGACATTTGAGGGGTGTGCTATCTTCATCTGTCCCAAAGCTATTATTATTTCATTGACTGGTCACATCTTCAAATGTTATGAGTCTAGCATGGAGTCTTTTCCCTTGGTTTCTGCAATAGTTCAATTATCCAAGACCAGCAGTGGGACCAAAAATATGTTTGGGGTCTAGCCCCTCCTGCTCCTTTGTTCCTTTCCAGATCTACCCCCCTTCTCAGCTGTCCCCAGCCTGCGGCCAAAGGTGAATGACTCAGTAAACCTAATGGGTGGGCCGGCCCTGGAGGGAACCTAAGAGCCTTAGAGCCTCTTGCATGGCTGGCCTACCCAGAAGGGTAGTCATGACAGGAAGGGAATAAAAGTATTTCCCTTCCATTAGACAAAGCTAATGCATCGTAAATACCTACATATATGGCTGACTTTTTTGATACATTTATGTAAAAATGTACCTCTGTAAGAAAAATGAAAAATCCACAAAGCATTCTGAACTATGGTTTTTCTAAGTCCTGAGGAAACGCAAGAAGCAACTTTATCCTGAGTTAGACCACTGGTCAATACAGGGGTGGCCAATGTGGTTGTGGGTAGCCAGATGTTGTGGGACTACAATGCCTATCAGTCAGTGTGACCAACGGCCAGGGACAATGGGAGTTGGAGAACAGGCGATGGCCATTTCAGGCAGGGGTTCCGCTCCTGGCCACCAGGTGCACTGGTGAACCTCACATAAGTGTCCCCCACCCCACCCCCGTTCTACCCCTTTTCTGCCCCCGTTCTTCCCTCTTCTGGGCCTAAAAGGACCTTTGCGTTGGCAATTGCCCCTCATTTGACAATCACCCATAAAATGGTCACCACCTGTAGTCCAATAAGACCTGGAATATTCAGTACATTGGTTACCAAAGGACACATACAAGACAAGTACCAAAGACAGTGGCTCTTCAAGGTTTCAGATAAAAGTCTTTCAGTCTATACTGTCCCTACGTGAAGATGCCAGGGATCAAATCTGGAACCTTCCATGTGGAAAGCACGTGGTCTCCGACTGAGGTACAGCCTTTTCCCATCTGTGTATAAAGCTCTTTCTGATGCACTCATGCCTCTGTTTACTATTTATATATATTGAAACAAGCTTCAGTAGTCCAATATTCTGGCTATTTCACAATATTAATAAGCAACACGATATTTTGCAAAAACGGAGAAAAATAATTATTTCCATATTCGATCCGATATGACGCCAGCTTCTGATGTGTAGCAACCAGCCTTTCACACCCACAAGCATTATTTCTAGGAAATGTTTAGGGGAAACGATTTGCAAAAACCACATTTTGTGCCTAGCTCATTCATTAATAACGGGCAACATAGATGGTTGCCGTCAGTGGCATGTGCAGATAATGTACCCACGTTGCAACACAACACGGGGAAACAAGTCGCATTGCACAAGCAGACCTTGTTCTGCTTGCAGACAACCCCACTGAATGCTATGTTGAATTCTACCCTATACAGTGGTACCTCGGGCTAAGAACTTAATTTGTTTTAGAGGTCCGTTCTTAACCTGAAACTGTTCTTAACCTGAGGGACCACTTTAGCTAATGGGGCCTCCCGCTGCCACCGTGCCACCGCCACATGATTTCTGTTCTCATCCTGAAGCAAAGTTCTTAACCCAAGGTACTATTTCTGGGTTAGCGGAGTCTGTAACCTGAAGCATCTGTAACCTGAAGCGTCTGTAACCTGAGGTACCACTGTATGTATAGATGCCTCTGGGCTGGGGGGGTCTCACTAACCCTGCATTTTGCAGTTCACCCAGCTGTCTTGTTATTGTGGCCTTTTCAACCCAATACAGTGGTACCTCTGGTTAAGTACTTAATTCGTTCCGGAGGTCCGTTCTTAACCTGAAACTGTTCTTAACCTGCACCACTTTAGCTAATGGGGCCTCCTGCTGATGCCGCGCCACCGGAGCACAATTTCTGTTCTCATCCTGAAGCAAAGTTCTTAACCCGAGGTACTATTTCTGGGTTAGCAGAGTCTGTAACCTGAAACGTATGTAACCCAAGGTACCACTGAACTAATGTCCAGGGTCTTATTTCTACCTTGGCTGGCTCCACACACTTCCTGCGCCTGGGCCCACAATGACTGTGATCAGAAGTGGCTGGATGTGAGCAGCTTGGAGCAGAGATGCTAGCTTGCTAGCTTCCTGGCAGTTGAGTTGCTGTTGGTGGGGGAGAGTGGAGACAGTGGGGAGGCTGGTACAGAGTAGGAGCTAATCTGGTGCTCCTGATGGTGTGTTTGCACCGCACTGACTTGCCCATCAACTCGCCCCTACTGCTTGCCCTTCTGCTAAGCAACAGCAACCCACCTGCCAGGAAGCTGGCTCCCGGTGAGCTGCTTCTGCACCTGATGAAAAGCCCATCAAGATACATGCAAAGTACAAGGAATTCCTAGCAACAAGCAAACCAATAACAAAAAAAACAACCCCCAAATATCAACACCACTGGCACAGTCACAGAAACACTAGAAGATCTATGGGCAAGTTAAAACAAAGTAATTGCCAGCAATTAAACAAAGACTGAAATAGCATTTAGGTTGCAATCTTAAGGCATTGGGCCAAAGGAAATAAATTATCATCCAAGCTTTGTTGGTATTAGACTGGGAGGGTAGAAAGGGAAAGAAATGGGAGAGGTTTACATCAGCTCCTGAGCTACTGTCTTTTTCCCCCACTCTCGGTTTGAGGGCATGCTGGGGAATCAGAAAGGCAATGGCTCCCTCGGATCAAAGCTGCCCAGCTGCCCATCACTGAAGTGCTTTCAAAATGGCCTCCTTTCTGGTTCTAGTTACCAAGGCAATGGGAAAGAGGAATCTGACTTTGGAGAGGGAGATCTGATGTATCCAATGGCCCCCAGGATCTTTTCCCAGGGGATATATGATTGCAGCCTTAAAATGTTAAAATATGTTAAGGAAATAAAAAGAGGAGTGGGGAAGTAGTGTCAGGAAGGTCTTTGCTTGCTGCTGAAAAGGAATTAAGGAAGGTGCAAGACAAGGCTTTCTGGGGAGAGTGATCCACAAACGGGGGCTACCACTGAATAGGCTCTCTCTCTCTCTCTCTCTCTCTCTCTCTCTCTCTCTCTCTCTCTCTCTCCCCCCCCCCCTTGTTGTCACCTTCCATGCTTCAAAATCTGTTGGCACTCGGAGAAAAGCCATAGATGATCTTAATGGGATTCCCCCCCCCATTTCCCCCCCCAAAAGTGGGCCAAAACCAGCACTTTGACTCCAGCCCAAGAATAAATCAGAATAAGGTGAGAAAGGAATGACGTCAAATCTATTCAAAATGCCTGGTCTTAGCATGGGCATAGCCAGGATTTTTGTGAGGAGGGGCAGTTGTTGAGTTTTGTTTGTTTTTTATAGGAGATCACCCCCTAAAATTGTTGAGATTTTTTTGTGGCAACACCCCTATTGCAGGGAGCAAGCCTTTGCGGGGGGAGGGAGGCATTGGCTAGGGAGGCAGAACCTCAATGCTTTTCAATATTTTTTGTGGATCTAGGGGGGAAGCTGCCCCCCCAGCTACGCCCATGGGTCCTAGTTAACAATCTCACTACCATGTTCTGCATCAGCTTAAGTTTCCAGGCCATAGGGACCAGAGAAGCCCGGTTGTCCTTATTCAGTAAGGGCCAATCAATCTGTGGCTTGGGTTGATGTATGAACTGACTTAGTCTCTCTGCAAAAGCATTAACTGAGTCTGTGGGTGTCTGCAGAGTTGATCCTGTTCGCAGAGCAATAGTGTTTACAAAGTGGAGCCAGTGATTGGGTCGACTGAAAAGCGGGGGAGGGGGGAGAGATGAGATAGGACAAGTGGCTGGAGGCATTCCATCGTGACGCAAAACGCAGTGATGTCAGAGCCCGAGACCTCAGGAATGATTGCCAACATGAATGAGATTCCAGCAGGCTCCAGCTGGTCCCATGGTTTGCGGTGTCCTCTGTTGTTTCTTGGCTGTGCTCACTTCTCCAGCTGTAAACTGCATTAACCCCTTCCAGGCATGTGCTTCCCTTAAGGGTGATGGGAGGGGGACATTTCCTTTCTGCCAAAAGAGTCCAGCATTTCACAACTGTGCTATATTTATATGCATTTATTTTCTGTGACTCTAGTAGCAAGTTTTAAAATGACGTTAAAAGAAAGGACAGCCTGCGCTTTCTCGGCTGTGCCCAGGGAAGTTGGAGAAACGGAATCACAACTAAAGAACCCCTGGCAGATGGCCATCCAAATTCTGTTTAAGAACTTCAAGTGAAGGAAAGCCCACCACTTTCTGAGGTAGTCCATTCCACTGACATAGAGGCATAGAAGTGTAGAGTTGGAAAGGACCCTGAGGGTCATCTAGTCCAACCCCCTGCAATGCAGGAATCAAAAATAGTGAAAAGCCTTACTGAAATTAATACACTATGACCACAGCATTCCCTTGATCCAACAAGCTCCTAACACTATCAAAAATTAAATTCATCTGGGATGACTTGGAGTATTATTATTATTATTATTATTATTATTATTATTATTATTACTATTATTATTAGGTAAAGGGTAAAGGGACCCCTGGCCATTAGGTCCAGTCGTGGCCGACTCTGGGGTTGCGGCGCTCATCTCGCTTTATTGGCCGAGGGAGCCGGCATACAGCTTCTGGGTCATGTGGCCAGCATGACTAAGCCACTTCTGGCGAACCAGAGCAGCGCACGGAAACGCCGTTTACCTTCCTGCCGGAGCGGTACCTATTTATCTACTTGCACTTTGACATGCTTTCGAACTGCTAGGTTGGCAGGAGCAGGGACCGAGCAAGGGGAGCTCACCCCATCGCGGGGATTCAAACCACCGACCTTCTGATCAGCAAGTCCTAGGCTCTGTGGTTTAACCCACAGTGCCACCCGGGTCCCATCTATTATTATTACAACACGTTTATTCAAAAGTTACAATACAGCTTCTTCCACTGCCATAATATCACAGAATGATCACTCCAGTCTTCAATCCCTTATCACTGTCATGTTGGCTCACCAAATACCCTCAATAGGAACCCAACTACTGATCTGGTTTACTAGACATTTTCAATTAACATATCATCTCCACAGATACCTCTGTGGTGGTGATGGCATTAATATATCCTGCTCTTCTTCAATAAAAGAGAAAAAAGGGCTGGGGAGGAGACCATACTGCAGGCTGAAGCAATGGCAAATCTAGTTGTTTTGAATGAATGAATGAATGAATGAATGAATGAATGAATGAATGGCTTCCTAAGAAACATCTTGAAGTTATTTCACAATGCAGTAAAAACATATACCATGCAACTGAATATCTAAAAACAGTTAAAACAATTGCATACATAAAAACAATTAAAAATAATTGCACATATAAAGACAGAGCAATTTTACATCCAATGCAGATACCAACTGATATCAAGATCTTCACTTAGAAGACAAGTTGAAAGAGGATGATGTAGACCTCTACTGTCTCCTCAAACTCTCTCAACCAAAGTTTGGCACTCAGCTGTAAGAATGGAGATGCAATGAGCTTCATTCACTTCCAAACCATGACATGTTGTGCTCTTACTGCTCTATAGGTGTAAAATAAAGATCCCAAGCAAACAGAACATTGAGAGTTATCTTATCTTCCTATCTCCATGAGCCTACAAGGGAGGTTAAGTGTTGCAACAATTCTTACTGGAAGAGAAGGGAAACAGATTCTCAGAAACCATTGCTTTTAACCAGTCCATGCTAATGTCTAGTAGAAGTCACCTATTAAGCTATTGGTATTGATTGCAGCATGTAGGTGTGTCCAGCACATGGCAACATAGCTGGAAGGTCAGAATGGGACAACAATTATAAACATTTAAAGGGACATTTAGAGTTGTGTACATAGGAGCCAACTCCCAGGGGCTGAGGAGTCTTCAGGGCCCCCCTCAATAAAATATTTGAGGAGGAAGGCCTCCCCGTAAAGTTAATGGCATTGTGATTCAATTAGTGTGCATGCACCGTGTCACATGTTCTATTATGTGAGGTGGGGCTTACCTGCCTCACCCCCTCCCCAATATTTTACCCAAGTTGGCACCTCTGGTTGTGTGCATTGGAAAAAAATCAGGATTTCAGACTGCAGTAGAGTTGAGGTGGGACTACAAATCCCATCACCCTTCAGCATTGGCCATGCTGACTGGGGCCACAGGTTTCCCATCCCTGCAACAGTGCAATTATATAACTTATTCAGCACTGCAACCAACTTGGCAATGAAAGGCTATCAGAAATTGCACAGTGCCCCGTTTAATATGTGTGTGTGGGGGGGGGGTGTTCCTTCTCTTTATGATGTTGTGTTGGCAAACTTTAAAAACAATAACTCAAACGTGCTGCCGGAGGTTGGCCGAGCCTTTTCTCAGTAGGACAATTGAGGACAATATGACTTAATCAGCAGCAAAGAAGACAAAAACATTGCTGGGCCAAAGAAATTCTCATGCACAGGATGCAATATGTTTCTTGCAGACCAACCCCCTTTTTCTAGTCTAGGACAGGTTGAAGGGCTGCAACAAATTCTTCATAGACAGCTGATTATATTTGGATTGCCTTTGTTCTAAATGATGGATAAGTCAGTCTGGTTCCAGCCAATATCACTTTGGATGTGTTCACTCAGATGTTCGGATATCCCAGGCCTACATTACACAACCTGCATTAAATTCGCATTTACTTTACAATGCATTGCATATATCAGTTAGAAATACAAAATTAATAAAAGAATGCATAAAGAGTGATAAATGCCCAGCTCCACATTAGCATACAGTCATACCTTGGAAGTCGAACGCCTTGCAAGTCAAACGTTTTGGCTGCTGAACGCCGCAAACACGGAAGTGATTGTTCTGGTTTGCGAACGTTCTTTGGAACCTGAACGTCCGTTGTGACTTCCACAGCTTCCAATTGGCTGCAGGAGCTTCCTTGGCTTCTGAACGTTTTAGAAGTCAAATGGACTTCCAGAACAGATTTCGTTCGACTTCCAAGGTATGACTGCATTTTAACAATATTTTTTTTTAAAAAAAGATACTTTTTTGCACCAAGAACGGGGTGAGAATATTCGGGAATCTTGATTTTAATTTAGTAAGATCAGTTTAAACTGTTTTTATATTGCTTCCCACTTTTAAAAGCCCTGAAGCGATTTACAGCCCAGTAAAAAGTACAATAATGAAGTGTGAACAGAGGTAGATAACTGAGCTTCAACCTGCATGTTACTTGGGGAGAGGCAACTCAAGCTCATTTGGACCTGAATTCACAATGATCAGATGCCTCATGCACAGGCCAGACCCACCCAAGAGGTGGGCTGAAGCAGTTACCTCAGATGGCATGAGCCCCTGAGACACCCCCTCTGTGGGTGCCCTATCCACCCCATCACCTCTGCCACTGGCAGAGAATTGGCGTCTGCATTAGTACCAGTTTCTGGTGAAATCTCCTGATATCTCGCTGGAAATCAGTGCCAATGTTGTCACTGCTTTGCCACCACTGCCAGCACAGGAGTGGCAGGTCAGGGTGGCAGTTCCCATTGTGTATGACACAGACACCAGGAGTTTCCAGGAATCTCTGTTTACCTGGAACAATATCTTCCATTCATACCTTACAAACATATCTTGCCCAAGAGTCCTGGAAGACCTGCCCCTGCCTTGCTAGGCTTTTTGCACCTGGCCTGGAGGGAAGGGTCCTGACTGACTCCAGCTACAAAAGTTGAAGCTGATGAGCAGACTCTTGGGCTGGGATATTGTTTAGGGAGTTGTGTATGATCATGGGACACCCAGAAAGGATAAAACAATGCAGCTATGTAAGAACATGACTCATGTCCACACACTTGATGCTCTTCCTCTCATTTTGAAAATACAGTGGTACCTCGGTTTTTGAACGTTTGACGAATGTTTTGGAACTCGAACACTGTAAACCCGGAAGTAAATGTTTGGTTATTGAACACGCCTCAGAAGCCGAACATGCCACGTGGCTTCCGTATTGAGTTTTCTGTATTGAGGCTTCTGTATTGAGTTTTTGGTTTTCGAACGGTCTTCCGGAACGGATTACGTTCAAAAACCGAGGTACCACTGTATATCCATATTCTGCAAATAAATAAAAAATATTTTTATACTATACTATACTGAAACGTTTAAATGCTTCTTTGATCGTCTTGAATCTTTCTGCCACACTTGCCATCCTCTCTTGCCACACCCTTCGAGAACCACAGGATTAGGGTGTGCTTAGCAGCATTGTGAAATGTTGCCTATGTGTTCACCTTTCTTACTCCAAAAAGTTGCACCAAGTCCTTCTGAAATTTCAGATAAACCCTGCAAATACTGAAATGATGGTGTGATTTTGTCACAAATGTAGACGATGCTGAGAAACACTGCTCTGCAGCTCTGAAAACAAACTTTGAAGTTTCAATTTTTTGTCACCCGCCCAAGAATTCATCTTGCACCAGGCCTGTACAGATCCCACTGCAGTCCATTCACAACTATCTATAGCTCGCCAACAATCTAACAAACAAACAAACACATTTGTTAGTGTTTCCAAGGGACAGTATCTGAACCGCATAGGGCAAGATTATAATTGCCAAGTCACAGATCAAACAAAGTTCCATGATCTCAAGACAGAAGCAAGATGCTATTAGGGCTTTTTCACCCGCATGGTAAGTATCAGGCAGTCCACCTTGGTTTAGCCTTGTAACTGGCTAAACCAAAACAGAGAGAGCCTCTGTGCTCTTCATCCTATAGGTTGCTTCTTATGGGATCTGAGAATTATGAGGCATACCTCTGCCACAGATTTTCCTGTACCAGGGAACCCAAAGCTTGAACTCTGAACCTCCATATAATGCTGCTGTTTTCTCTTGTAAGGACATGCTTATTAGATTTGTTCTTAATTCTCTTATTTGTCTGGGAGCTTCCTTGAGGGCGCTTATACTGGATACCAGGTAGCTAGAACAGAACAGAATATTCTGCTTACTACAGCTCACCAGCTCAAGACACCGACACCAGAGCCTTACGTTCTGAAGAGCATACCTTTAACATCCATATTTTGAAGAAGTGTGCATGCACACGAAAGCTCATACCAAGAACTAACTTAGTTGGTCTTTAGGGTGCTACTGGAAGGAATTTTTTTATTTTGACTATGGCAGACCAACACGGCTACCTATCTGTAACTGGATCCATATTTTGTTATAACTGCCTATTATTTATTTATTTGCAATAATTCATATGCATATTTTCTACAGAAAGTGTAGTAAAGGTAGCCAATGGGACTGGTATCGGCATCTGGTATCCCTGGGCAGCTGTCACGGCCCAACACCCTTGTCAGGTCCACTGCCTTGGGCGACTATATCTGGCGCTCCAGTGAGTGTGAGGCAGCTTAGAGTCACCACAATTTAGATTTCCCACAATGCCTCAGAGCACCCTGTGGCAATCACACAGGGTCCCCAGACATTTGATGGTCTATTGATCCCTGTGCCACCACTGTGATTGCTTCCCCGCTGCCACCAACCCGTTTCTCTCGGGTACACACGGAGTCCAGACAGTTGTTAGCATTAATCCAAATAAACAAGTTTATTCTATAAGCATTAACAAGTTTATGGTTTCAGATAATTTTTCTTGTCAGTTTCTTAATCTTAGTTTCTTTACCGGCCTATACCTTCCTAATAACTTCTAACTGATTATCCCAATTATCTGCCTCCTCTTAACAGATTATCTCACTCTCTCACATCAAACTATTCCAACCCACAGACGTATCCTCACTCTCCCTTCTCTAACACCCAACTGACTCCCCAACAACTCTAACGCTAACTCCTCCCCTTGGGTTCCCACTGGCCAGTCACTTCACACTCATTTAACCCTTTCCTTATGACCCAGCATGTGTCACCTAGGAGGGCAAACACCACATATCCACAGAGGAGTATCATTCCAGGGCATTGTGGTAAATTCAAATGACAGTGATTCCAAGCTTCTGAGTGTCTACTGAAGCACCATCATTGCTCAACAGAGCTCATGGGGGAGGGCAACCAAAGTAGGAGGGACCCCACCAGAGCTTGTCTAAGACCCTCCCCAACCTCGTAGGAAGCCTCCTCACAAATGCTTGCTTGAACTACTGACAGCCGTCAGAATCAGATTTGCATCCCTCCGAAGGATTAGTGCTAGCATCAAATTGCAATGTGGAATCGAAGCCCAATACATCGTAATTAGTTACGGTAGAGATTAAACAAACCTGCTTTCCCTCTTTCTCCTGCTCTTTGTACCAATGGAACTAGATACAAAAGCAGGGAGGAGAATTTGGAAAGGAAGTTCTTATCCAAAGTGGGGGAAAGAGCAAACAGGCCATGTAGATTCTGAAGCATGCAGGTTTCCTGCGCTTTTCACAGGTGGGTTGGGGTAAAGGAACAAAAAAAGATTATGCATGGTATGAGGAAAGGAGAGAGAGAAAAGCTTTCCTTCTCTCACAATAACTGATGAAGGGAAATGTTGTATGATTCAGGACAGACAAAAGAAAGTGCTTCTTCACACAGTGTACACTTAAACTTAGGATTTCACTCCCGCAAGAGGTGGCAATGGCCACCAACTTGGATGATATAATACTGCTTTAAATGTTTGCTCTCTCTTACACACACACACACACACAGAGAGAGAGAGAGAGAGAGAGAGAGAGATTCTCTTACCATGAAACAATTAAGCTTTTTAAAAAAGCACCCCACCCACAAGCCTAAAAGACTGAAAGAGGGTGATCTTTGTTAGGGTTGCCATACATCTGGAATTTCCTGGACATAGCCGGGATTCAGCTGTCATAAACAGCACCTGGCCGGAAAATGCTAAAAAGTCTGGGAATATCCGGATGTATGGTAACCTGTTTTGGAAGTGTTGATTTTGGCGAATTTTCTTTAAAATAGCTCAAAACTTCAATTGTTTTTGAGATTCTGCAAAACAAAAGCGCAAACATTTTGAGTACTCTGAATGCATAGAAACAAGAAGCACAACCAGGGCTGTTTTTTCAGCCAGAACTTGCTGGAACTCAGTTTCGGCACCATTGCCATTACAAGAGAACAAGGGAGGTGTTTGGGGTGAGTTCCGGTGCCTCTTTCTCTAGCAAAATAGCACTGAGTACAGCTCATGCTTCACCTGAGCTGGTGGTGCTTCCATAGAGCCGCACTCCTTTGTGGCACTTGGGCAAGTGGCAAGCTGGTTAGGCCCAGGTGAAATCTTTTGCATAGGACCTAGGAGACCATAGCAAGGAATGGGGTGTGACTAGCCAGCAAGCTGAGGAGGAAACTTGCAGCTAAGGAGGCAGGAGAATCTGGATTTGATTCTGAGCAGTCTGTCATAATGTTGGCAGCTGGTCTCTTACGGCTCATCTAGACTTCCTTTTGCACCGCACTTTCTAGGTGCAGATCCATGCTTTAAAGTTCTGTGTCCGAGCATGTTTGTTTGTTTTTTGTCCTGACTGAGCAAAACCCATGTTTTACCTCTGAATTGGAGCAAATGGCCGCCCACAGAAAACTCAATTGCTGCTTGCTCTGATTCAGCAGTAAACCTTTGGTTTTCCAAGGGAAAACGCCAGGACGAAAAAGAAACCCATTTGGACACGGAGCTTTAAAGCCCTGATCTGTGCTTAGAAACACAGCACAAAAGGCCCTACGGATGAGCCCTGAAATATTAGTAATGTGTGAGAGGGAGAGCTAGTGGAATTTCCAGTTAAGGGAACACACTGTCTTCTGTGCATATTGGCAAACAGTCAATCGATTCTCAGCAAACAGCTGCTCTTAGCTTATACGGTCGAGAAGCGCCCAACCTTGGGTTTGCTGATAACTTTTGAACATTGTGATACTTTGGCCATATAGTTTGTGACCCGCGGCTTGTGCTTGACCTCTGTGCTGTTCCAGAAATGTCACCATTGCCCTCTCCCGACCCCTACCCCCTTCCCAGCTCCATTTCTGTCCTTCCTATTTGTAAAGCAGATCCACAACTTGCAAATATGAGGAATCAATAGACAAGGAAGGGGGATTTTAACTGAGACTTTCTGGTCAGTTCCTGTCAATTTCGAGGACTGCTTGTCTATCACCTTTCCTATTGCCATGAAGCGCTGCAGGTCATGCTGAGTAATATCTGCCAAGACCTTGTCGAACGAAAGAAAAACACTGTGATGATCAAATCAGGGTGGTATGACCAGTGCTATTTTCCTAGAAAAAGAGGTGTTGGAACTCACCATGATTGCCTCCCTTCTTCTCTTATCATGGCAATGGTGCCCACCTGAGAGGTGCCAGAACTGAGTTCCAGTGAGTTCCACCTGAAAAAAGCCCTGGGTATAACATTAAAAGGCCAACAAGTTGCCAGAGTCCCTTGTTTCAGAAACCTGGCATCTTTTATTAAAACAAGTTGCATAAAGATGCTCAGGGGGTGGCTGTGGCTAGGAGTGTTTTTCGCCGTCTTCAGTGACACTTCATGGATAAGACAGATGTGACCTCATTTGTTAATGCCTTAGTAAAATTTGGCGGGAATGTTATGGTGCACGCAGCCCGGGGCTGGGGATGAGAGGTAAATTCAATTCAGTTCGCATTTAAAGCTGTCTCCCCTTAGTCACACTTTCTGCAACAAGGTGCAAATTGAAGTACAGGCATCCTTTGACATTCGTACCTCTCTGAGTTTTGCAATGCAGTTTTCCAGCCAAGTAACAGGTGTACAAAAATGCACATAGATACATATATTAGTGACAATGAAATGCATGTATTAGAGAAAGTTACTTTGCAAACTTGTGTTTATTAAGTGAAATAGAATACAAGGGATTCACATTGAAATGCTGATGAAATTTCATGAGGATTTTTTCAAAAAAATGCAAATTCATGTGGAATTATGGATAACTTAAGGCTGGAAAAATAGAAACCAAGAGAAACAGTAACTGACAAATTGGCCCATCCCTACCTGAGATTGCCTAGGAAGATTGTTCATGTTTCAAAATACCAAAGTTTGGTTGCCAAGTGAAGCCTTGGTATGGAAGTATTTTGTATTAAGAGAGAACCCAGATCTCTAGTTGGTGGTCCACTTCCAAAATAGTGCCATGGAATCTCAGCTAAAGCATCCATGACAGATGGCCATCCAACCTCTGCTTAAAAATCTCCAAGGAAGGAGAGTCCACCACCTCTCGTGGGAGTCTGTTCCACTGCTGAACAGCTCTTACTGTCAGTTTTTCTGAATGTTTAGTACACATAATACACATAATCTTAAAAAAGACAAAAAAAGAACTTAAAACCCAGCAGAAATAAAATAGACTTAATTTGGATAGATTGAAGGATTAGCGTTGATTTCAGATTTTCTACCAACATCTGGCCCAATCTGTCTGCACACACAGGTGAAGTGGGAATGTGGCCAGTGGAGAATGGATAGAATATATATATGTATTTGGGCAAGGGCTCAGGAAGAGGGTTTCACCATTGAACTAAAGAGGGAAAACAAGCCCTGTACCCGACTGATAAGAGAGAAGAGACTGATGTAAAGAATGCACATAAAAAGTGCTCCCTTGGTGTACAAAAGCACTGATACAATCGCACAGTCTTTGCTTCATAGTTGGTCAGGTCATCATGACTCCTGACCTGAATGAACTCCAAGAGGTTATTTTCCCTTGAAATTTAGAAATGTACATAACATGCCCCATCTTCCTGGTTCTGATATCAGTGATAAAGAGTTTAGGAGATACTAGAAAAACATCCTTCACTGTGACAGGCAGGAGAGATGGGTGTTTGCAGAAAGAGTGCCCATACATTGAAAGGTCTCCTGTTTGAGTGTATTGTGTCTCTCTGCAGCAGGGATGCTGAAGAAATCCCATTCCCATAAACTCAGATGTGAACTGACTTGATCTGTACATTATTGGACTAATACTTTTCTTCAGATTTCACACTTCTCTGCATTTTGCAGTGCACTTCTCAGCTAAAAAAATGCACAATTCGTGTTTTAGGATGAAGTACATTTAGAAAGGTGTACACTGAGATAAAATGCATATTTAAATTCATATTGGTGTGAAGGGGTTTGTTTGTTTTTTAAAAGAAAGTAAACCACAGTTTTAGGGATGTGGGTGGCGCTGTGGGTTACACCACAGAGCCTAGGACTTGCCAATCAGAAGGTCGGCGGTTTGAATCCCCGCGATGGGGTGAGCTCCCGTTGCTCGGTCCCTGCTCCTGCCAACCTAGCAGTTCGAAAGCACATCAAAGTGCAAGTAGATAAATAGGTACCACTCCAGTGGGAAGGTAAATGGCGTTTCCGTGCGCTGCTCTGGTTCGCCAGAAGCGGCTTAGTCATGCTGGCCACATGACCCGGAAGCTGTACGCCAGTTCCCTCAGTCAATAAAGCGAGATGAGCACCGCAACCCCAGAGACGGCCACAACTGGACCTAATGGTCAGGGGCCCCTTTACCTTTTTAAACCACAGTTTAATGCAGAAACAGACTAGAGTGGACTTACATAGGAACTAACATATCCAAAACTGACATAGACTGGAAATAGATGGATGCATTTATCCCTTCTCTACTAGAGTCTCACTGCCCTTACTTGATGAGGGCCGAATCATCCAGGATCAGAACCAGGGATAGGTTTTGTTCTCACTGCACTCCATCCCAAGTCAGCTACTTTATTTTACAGCAGCTTGTCCTTGATGCTGTGGGGGAACAAGAAGGGGCATGCTTGGGGACAATGATGGAGACAGGGGAACCTGACACCTGCCAGCAGGTTTTTGCTCGTCTATCCCAATAGTTTTGCTGGTTACAGTTCATTTACCTTAATTAAAGCGATTGAGGGATTGAATGATTGCTCCATTGTCCTTCCTTTTTTCCTACAAAGCATACCCTCTTTTCTAGGTTTTGTTTCTTGGTCACTCAAGTAACATGCTATATATTCCTTGTATCTGGTCTGAAAGCTGCAACTAGACTGTTCACAGGAGCAGCTTACTGGAAACATGTTTCTCCACTGCACTGGTTGCACATTTGCTCCTGAGCCAATTTAAAGGTTCCCGTGTTAATTCACAAAGCTCTGAATAACTTGGTTGCAAAGCACCTTAAGGACTCAATCTCCACCTCCCCCGAGATCTTCTGATGGAGCACATTTGGTGGTCTCCTGTGCCCCTGAAGTTCAGTCAGTCTTCATCAGGGAAGCTCCGTGGGAAAAACTGGGACATCACCATCTAGAATAGGGATGGCAAATGTGTGGCCCTCCAGATGTTGTTGGACTCCAACTCACATCAGCCACTGCCAATGACCAGGAATGATGGGAGATGGGGTGCAGCAACATCTGTAGGGCCACAGGTTAGCCACCCCTGATCTAGAAGCTCAATGCAGTGCTGCTCACCTCACCTGAGTTGGCAGGGGCCATGGAAGGGTGCCTAAAAAGACAATTGTTGTGTTTGGACATTCTGATATGGAAACAGATAATCCTTCAGGTACAGAGTTTTCAAGGTAAGCATTAAAAAGAAGTTACAGATAGGTAGCCGTGTTGGTCTGCCATAGTCAAAATAAAAAAATTCCTTCCAGTAGCACCTTAAAGACCAACTAAGTTAGTTCTTGGTATGAGCTTTCGTGTGCATGCACACTTCTTCAGAAAGCTCATACCAAGAACTAACTTAGTTGGTCTTTAAGGTGCTACTGGAAGGAATTTTTTTATTAAAAAGAAGGATAGAGTTTTGCATTTTAACTTCTTCCCAGAAACACTTGGGTTATAGCAGGCTGACAGCATTCCACTCCTATGACATTAGGTAGATAGCATGGACGATACCGATGCAAAGAATGCACATAAATATGAACTCCCTTGGCATGCTGTAGATAGAAGCTCGGACAACCACCTAGTAAACAATGTTTCCTACTAGGACTGATGGCCATCAATACTGTGTCCTGAACCAAACAATTTTTGAGGGGTTACTTAATGTGATCATTGGAAGGGACCACAAATGTAGGAACACTTAGCTGTGTTTCAGAGGCAGCATGGATTAAATGCTAGTCTTAAGCTTTCAGTGTTTCCCCTTTGTAACTCTGGCAGCAAACTTTGTTATTTGCTCTATGAAATCTATGTTGGTTAGAAAGCACGTTACAACTGTTACTCTTATCAACTACTATACTGTATATGAAGACTCTTTGAAATTTGCCTGTTCCAAATCAACCTTGTTTGGTTAGGATGCACATATTTATATAATACTGAATTAAGCCTATTTCCTATGATAGTTGTAGAGATTTTACAGGGCATGGCAAGCTGAACAGGTGCCCTCCACATTGCAAATGTTTGTTCCAAAACCCTGGTATTTGCAGAAGCCAATGAGGTCTGAACATGTTCCGTAGCCAGAGAATGTCAGTCTGAAAACAAAATGGAAAACTGGGAAAGGGTAGGAATGGAACAGCCTGCTGGGGAAAGGTTTAGGTGGTTGGCTGGGACCCTATTAGGAAGTGGGCATATATTGCAGAACTTTCTTGCAGGACTCCCTTGCTCCTCTGAATACCAGATGTGGGTGACGTGGAGCCAAGAGGGATGGTTGCCCTCACACTCTGCTGGGGGTGTCCTACTGATAGAATCAGGATGCTAGACTAACAAATGGAGGAAGCTGCCTCATATTGAGTCAGACCATTGGTCTGTGTATTTCTATCCCTTCCCTACCTGGAGATGCCAGAGGTTAAACTTGGGACCTCCTGGGTGCAAAGCAGATGTTATCTGCACTATGGCCCTTCTGTGATCTGATCCTGTTAGTCCCTTCTTATTTCCAGTTTTCAAACCAAACAAAAACCTTTGTGTTGACGAAGACCTTTTGACAAATATGCAACAAAACAAATCAGCAATGAGAGATCAGTTACGGACATCATTTTTCAAAGTGCTCTCTGGACTCTGTTTTCATTGCCTTCCTAAGTGCAAGAACAGTTCCAAGTTCCATGGATCCTGGCTTTGAGCTGATGGGCAGGACCGCCTGAAATTTCACGCAGAAGACATGACTTTGATTGCCATTATTGTCTTGCCTTTCAAACCCTGAAAGAAGCTCAGGGGCTGGTTAGGAGAGGGAAGCCAGTGCTAAGCCCCAGGGTATAATACTTTGCATTGTCATGCAGAAGAGTTGGGTTTCGTTCCCACCCCAGCCTCTTGTTCCTTGGGCTTGGAGTACAGGACTGTGAAGGAAATGTGCTCAGCCCTGGGGGAGAAGGGAGTGCCTTGCATTGATCGGCAATGAGTAACCATCCCAGACAGTTGATTAAGAAGTAATAAATGGGTGCCACAGCCTTAAAGGTGTGGTATGAAAAAATGGGGGGAAGGAGAGGCAGCTGCTGTGTACAAGCCCAAGCTGGGAAGACAGATAACTCATGACACTGGAGAGTCTCAAGACAGTAAGACAAAAGACAGTTTCATGTTCGAGTTACAAGATCAGTCCAATTAAGCTGAACTTGGGCTAAACACAGTGATGCTCTGAGAAGATTACCTGACGCAGGGAAGTAGCTTGTGAATGCAGAGAAACTGCTTGTGTGGTCCTCCTGGGGAGTCATGTAGTTTTCAGCAGACCTGAGCTTAGGGTGGGTCTGCTGATGGGGCCTCAGATTAACACATTTCAAGAAGTGCATTTAGGGTGGCCACTTACACCAAATCAAAAAGGGAAATTGAAAAGAGGATACTGGTTTGCAGCAAATTCACATGTGTTGATTTATATGCAGGAAAACTTAGAAGAATTGCTATAAATTAAATTAAATGCAATATGTCTCACCATTGTGGAGAAGACTGCGAGCAATTTGTCTGCTGTCCAGGTGCTAATTTTAGATAGGCAACTTCAAGGCACATGCTCTCTCCCTTCTGATGGGTAGGAGTAGTAGTAGTAGTAGTAGTAGTAGTAGTAGTAGTACCCCACCAATCTGCCTGGGTTGCCCTAGCCACTCCGGGTGTCTTCCAACAGATATAAAACCTCTTATTTTATCTTAAATTGCACTTGGATTGGACAGCCCTTCAAACAGAGGACTGCTTCAAATAGATTACCATCCTTTCTGAAAGCAAAGCATACAACCTTCCTAATTTGTATCTCAGCCTGTCCTGTTTGAGAAGGAACAATGTCACAACACACAAGTGACTCCCAGTCCCTTTAGGGCAGAGTTTCCCAAACTTGGGTCTCCAGCTGGTTTTGGACTACAGTTCCTATCATCCCTGACCACTGGTCCTGCTAGCTAGGGATGATGGGAATTGTAGTCCAAAAACAGCTGGAGACCCAAGTTTGGGAAACCCTGCTCTAGGGAGACCAAGCACAGAATTTTTACAAGGACTTCTTGTGTGAGAAAGTTGATAGGTTGTATGTGTTTTCACCTCATTGATTAATAGTAGTATGTATGGCACTCCATGTCTACAGCTGACAAATACAATTATTAGACAATGTGATGCTTAAACAGTGAATTGTTCTCAGATGAGTTCTCATATTGTAAGGCACACAGACATGCTAAGTGCAATGGGGAGTCTACATCCACCAGACAGACTCATTGAGGAAGATCCCCTTACCTTACTTGACTGAGACTAAGACCTGGCATGCCCCGTAATAATATTACCAGCCCACTTTGACACACTAGGGACAACCCAGCAGATTTCTGCCGTGTCATCTCAGTCTCCTGGGCTATTTCTGGATGGTCCAGCAGACATCAAGCACAACTATTCTATAGGGATGGATTATTTCTGGGCTGGGAGTTCACCTAGTTCTACTAGAGATTGGGGCAGGCAAGATCAAACAAAGGGGAGTGCTGGTTGAACCAGCATTGTCCCTCCTCTTCCTGGAATGTTCTGCTCCTCCTTGCAGGTAAAATGTCAAGGTGCAGCAGAATAATTACTCCATAGAGCCCTTCCCACTCCCGAGGATGTAGCAAAAGTTCTGTAAGGTATCTGTTCAGACACACAAGGAACACCACAAAGAACTGAGCTACTGTATATGAAAATTACTTTCCTGCAATAAAACCTGGAAGTGGAATAAATACACTCCCAGGGATGTGGTTTCCAGAACCCCTTCCATAATTTTTGCAATGGTGCATGAATAGTGCAACACATGCATGAGTGTGTTGCAATGGCAGCCAAGCAAAGTGAAGCTACATTCTTGGACCCTTTGCTGAAAGAAGAGGAGGAGGAGGAGGAGGAGGAGGAGGAGGAGGAGGATGATGATTTTGGACTTGATATCCCACTTTTCACTCGCCTTAAGGAGTCTCAAAGCTGCTAACAATTTCCTTTCCCTTCCTCCCCCACAATAAACACTCTGTGAGGTGAGTGAGGCTGAGAGACTTCAGAGAAGTGTGACTGGCCCAAGGTCACCCAGCAGCTGCATGTGGAGGAGTGGGGAAGTGAACCCGGTTCACCAGATTACGAGTCCACCGTTCTTAACCACTACACCACGCTGGCTCCTCAGTGCCTGCTACACACTGGTCTTCACAAATCACTGGAGGAACGCACTGTAGTCATCAGCATACACCGAGGAAACATCCTTAGCTATTTGCTTTTTTTATTTTAAAACAAAACCCTAAAGGAATAGCCATAGCCTCACTTGACATCCATTCCAGTATAAATGGAGGAGCTGCGCATATTGTCCAGATAATGCAACAAGAGATGCCCCCCTCCAATATGTATGACTAGGGATGGAGTGTGGAGAAATTAGATTCAGGATGCATTTAAAACTGAATCTAGAAAATCTGCACATTCTGAAACAATATGTGAACCAAAACACCAGCTACCTTTCAAAATTCACACTTATACGAATTATGTGATGCCATTCTCCAACCAACCAAGGTAACAAATATATTAGGGGAAGTGTACCTAAAAATGAAGATGGAAAATAATATATAAAAAGACATTCTATTAGGGGAAATCGTTTGCAAAAACATGTACATTAGTAAAAATGGCATCTAAAATATGCTTGCTAGGAGAATTTTGCACTAAAGTTCTGATGAATTTTCAGGAGAATTTTGTTATTTAAAAAAATCACGAATTGCTGCAAATTGTGGGGAAGAGAATTTGAGACTGGAAAAATGAAAAACAGAGAGAGTTGAAACTGAAGATCCTTCCATCCCTGTGTGCGGCACTTTGGCTTTAAAGCTCAACCACATGGGCAGAACATCAGTGATGCAGCAATAAAACTTCCAGCACATTTGCAAAGCTGAGCAGGGTCCGGTATGATTTTGAATTGGATGGGGGACCACGTGTTGCGATTCCTGTATTGCAAAAGGTTGGATAGGAGTCTTTTCCAGCTCTACAACTCTATGGTTCTATGTGGGATGTGGGAGCAGCCCTGGTGGCAGCAATGACAAGGGTTTCACTCCAGCTAAGTTGAAAAGGGGCTTTGTCCAAGCTGTTCAAATGGCCTGAGTTATGTGTGGCATGCTTCAAACTCAGAGGAGGCCAAGTCCCAAGATTATGGAGACCCCCTGACAAGAGGCCCAACAATGGGTCTTAACTGGCAATGGGGAGTGAGGTGGCGTATGCCTCTTTTGTTTACCTGCTCCTCTCTCCTGCTGTTGCATGGTTCACTTGTGTTTCTTTTAAGAATAATGGCTTCAGGGCCCACATCTCGGACGTAGTATAAAGCATCAATGGGACAGTAGGACCCAGTTGGGCTCAGTAGCTGCTGGGAAAAGAAGAGAAGAGGATCAAAGCCATTCCTGGGTGAAGCCTCTTATTCTTTGCACCCTTCTTGAGATTCACATGTGCATTCAGTGTAATGTGATGTCAGTCCACAAGCTTTCTGACACCTGACCACACAGAGTCCATTGTGCCTCTGAGGAACCGACTTTAGAGTCCATGGTGCCTCTAAAGTCAAACATGGGTGCACCAGGCAATCAAGTTTCCAGCCTTGTTCTTCGTTTCCCTGTATGTTTTGCTCCTGCCAGGCTCTTCATGTTACTTAAGCGGAGTTATTATCAGGGACTGTGGGGCAGGAGAGAGAAGCCGGTTTTGTTCTTTCCCCGTCTCCCCCTTTATGTTTTCATCTCTGAACAAGAATCTCTTCATGAAAAGGGTACAGCAGGAATGAGTCCTGGTTGGACCCCATCCAGTTCCTGGAGGGGGAAAACATGACAGGAAACTTCACACCAGAGAACTGACAAATAATACTTGCCAGAGTTTTCTTCCCAGTTAGACCCCGTCATCTTTTTACAATGGAGCTCTTGATTCGCTGGTAAACAAAGTCCAATTATACCTCACCAGGAAAAAGGAGGGGCAGGTGCCAGTTTCACAAAGGGTGTTGTTAGGGGACAATCCAGCCAAAAACCTGAACTGCCGGGCAATCTGCGTTTGACGCAAACACCTTTCGCATTAGTGTAAAAACCAAACGCAAGCAGTGGTAGCCAGTGGTTATTACCTATGTCATTTGTTCCTCACTCTTCTAACAAGGGGCTCCGGCTGCCATATATAGTGGTCCCTCACTATTTCCCCCCACAACAACCCTCTTAGCTAGGTCGGGATGAGAGAGACAGTGGGTGGTAGTCAACAAAGTTTTATTCAGTTGACCCACTGAGATTAATCGACCAAATTCAGTCATGTGCATTCATTTCAGCAGATCTAGTCTAAGTAAAACTTGGTTTATTGTTAAATTTATATCCTGCCCTTCCTCCCACAGAAGCTCGGGGCAATGATACACTCAGTGATTGGCCAGTGGTCATTTATGGATGGTATTCAACTGAATACCAGGACTTTACCCCTCCTCACAAATGCACCTGTGTCATCCCCCAAATCGGCTCCAGAAGGTTGGGGGGGGGACACCAGAATGGATTTAGGAAGGGAGGTGTGGTGGGTGTGGTCCACCCCAGGTGTCACCACTGAGGGGGCTGACAAAATACAAGGCAGCACTCAGCACACGGCCTGCAGCCCGCCCGAGCCACACATGTCTCCCGGGAGAGACACGGTGGCTTGGGCACGCACAGGCTCCGCGCTGCCCAAACAGTCCACCCACTGCCTCCCCCCAGCTGCAGGGTGGCTGAGTGGGAGGAGGCAGGCAGACTCCAGAGGTCCTGTGGTGCACCCCACCCCTATGGGTGGCTCACCCCACCCTTGGGGGCACCACCCCAGGCGCCCGAGCAGCTTCCTCCACCCCTGGATTTAGGGGGTTTGCAGGGTGAAGAGAGTCTGATTATACAAGCAGAAGTCATTCCACATGCAAGGAGCTACTTAGCACTACTTTGAGTACTTGAATAGTGGCTTGATCACAGGACTCTACAGTACAACCAATGCTCTACGGATCGGCAGAAGAAGGTCCCAGGGCTAAATTCAGACCCTGAGATGTACCAACTGGTGTCCTAATTCAACAGAGAAGCAGCAAGTGTGGATGAAGGAGGTGTGACAATGGTACAAGAGGGCTCTGTACCACCGTTTGTCATTCCTTCCTCAAAGGAACCATATGGTTGCTAAGCAGGGCCTTCGTTTGCAAAAGTCCCATCTGAAATGCCAGAGGCACCTTCCGATAGTCAGTGGGCCAGCAGCTGACATTTGTTAAAATACACTGTTCCATTGTAAAATTGCATTAGTTCCTATATGCTAAACTTCCAGATTGCCTTGGAAAGATTCTAAACCATACCCTTTCCGATGACCATGCGGCAGCCTTTCACATCTGGAAAATCACATTGTACTACGGAATTAAAAGCAGAAGCTCTGCTAGTAAATAGCTTCTGAAAAACTGAAGCCTGGCATTCCAGAGCAAAAGGACATTGTGGTATTTCCCGGAAAAGTCATTCTCACCTTGCTGACAGATCATGATTCCGATAATTACTGGAGATGTGGAGTAGCCAAACGCATTCCCGACACAGAACTCAGAGCAGGGCTACGAAATCCGTGGCAGACGCTCATCAGATGATGCACCAACCTACACCCCAGGCTTAGGAACTTAGCAAGTCCAGTTCTATTTACTCTAGCTCTGGACCAGAGTCCCGTGACATGCATTGTGCTTTATGTTCTGGAAGGTCGGCAGCATGGCAGCAAGCCTGGAGAATGTGGACCCAAAGGAGCCACTGCAAAGTTCCCAAACCTGCATTTTACCTTTTTGCAGTAAAGGAAGGCAATTACAAAAGAGAAGTGGTGGGTAGCTGAGTGCATAACCCTTTCCCCACCTACCTAAGCTCTCCTGCAACACCTCAAACACACTGGGTCTCCCACCCCCACCCCACTGCCGCCGCCACCATGCCCTCCCCCCACATTTCCTGACCAAAATTATTCTAATTTCACAGCCTAGCTGCAGAACCGGGGCAGGGAGAGAGAAAATGGTTTAGGGGAGGAGCTGCAGAAGTGGTCAGTAGAGCAAGGGTTAAGTGTGGGAATGTTCAGGGAGGCGGAAGAGGGTATATTGTTTAATGATATCCTTTCTAACGTACATTAGCAAGTTCTATATCTTAGCAGAGTAACATTCCCCTTTCAACACACAGCGGTTTGCTTGTTGCAGGCTCGTCTGAGCCTCTCAATAAAAGATTCCTGGTAATATCCCTTCTTGTCCCTCTTAAAAAGAATAGACATGACAGTCTAATAATAATAATATTTTATTATTTGTACTCCGCCCATCTGGCTGGGTTTCCCCAGCCACTCTGGGCGGCTTCCAACAAAGATTAAAAATACATTAAAATGTCATACATTAAAAACTTCCCTAAACAGGGCTGCCTTCAATATAAAAATAGTTTACTCACAATCATTCAGTTCACAGTTGGATCCCTGAAGGCAGAATTAGGTTACAAAACTATGTGCCCATGTGGAACTGTCCCATAAGGGAGTTAGTTCCTGGGTGACTGCGAACAGGCAGTCACTTCTGCTCACACATAGAAAGACAAAATGGAGAAGAGCCAAAGGAAGGAGCTGTGCTCCCTTGCCCAGGTTAGGCCTCACACACAGAAGCCTCTAGTCACATGCAGAGGAAGTTTGCCACAGCTCAGGAGGAAACAGGAAGTTAGATTCCTGGCTGATACAAAGCATCCCCTAGCATGTCCACTCTAGGAATGTTGTACTTGACTGCTATGTGTTTCACATCCCACATAAAGCACTCCAGCTCTCCGCCATCACTGATTTTCCCTGCAAATGCCCAACTGCATTCATGTTCTATCAACAAATCTAGAACTGGGAATCTGCAGTTACGTACGATATCACACTTCGGTATAAAAGATTTTTCGCCAGCGTCTTCCATCACATGACACCGTACACAGTCATTAACATGCTTCATCAATGAAGCCACCAACATGGTACCCTCTGGGCATTGTTGGACTACAAGTCCCATCATCACCAGCCATTGACCATGTTGGCTGCAACTGAAGGGATTTGGAGTTCAACGCTCTCTCAGGATGATGCTGTGTTGGCTACCTCTGCGCTACATCTATGCCCAATGTCCCCCTTAAGGGCAAGATGTCTCCCTCACCCCAGCCCAGATACAGGTAGGTAGCCGTGTTGGTCTGCCATAGTCAAAATAAAAAAATTCCTTCCAGTAGCACCTTAAAGACCAACTAAGTTAGTTCTTGGTATGAACTTTCGTGTGCATGCACACTTCTGAAGGTGCTCCCAGCCCAGATGTCTCCCTCACCCCAGTTTACTGTTCTTTTTCTGTCTGGGTTAAGCTTTTATACTTAGGCCATAACCCTTCGGACAAAAAAATTCCCTTTCTGGCATGTCTGGTGGCAAGAACATAGAAGGTGAATGTCAGCTGTGTATTCTAGGTGGTGTATCTCAGATTCTCAATAAAGTTTGAAGTGCCATTGTCATTAGTGGAACAGAGGAAGCAACCTCTCCCTTCCCCAGCAGGCCGTGAAAAGTGTGCGCATGTATAAAGTTCCTTTATCCCAGTGGAAGTCTTGTATTACCAGACATGAATGACCGCTTTTACTCTTGTTTAATGAAGCTTGTTACAAGCTCCATTTTGGGGTTTCCTCCCTGTTGCATTCTAGAAGAAGGCAGCGTGTTTACAAGAATATAATCCTTGCTGAAAACTCAAGGCACATTACTTTCTAATTTCCTGACATGACACAGAGGTAAAGTGCAGGCAATGATTGTTTGTGAGTAATCCTTGCAGAAACAGGAAAGCAAGGGTGCTGTTGCTGTTTAAAATCATACCATAACCCTTGGCAGATCTGATCCAAGGTACATTTAATGTAGCATTCTGGCCTAAAGATCATAGGGTTGTAGAGATGAAAGGGATGCCAAGGGTCATCTTGTACAACCCACTGCAATGCAGGAATCTCAACACATGGTCTCCCATCCAATTTGAAATGACACTGGACCATGCTTAGCTTTGCAAAGACTCTCCTCTTCCAAAGAGGGGAGGGGTTGTGGGCGGGAGCCAATCCCTGCCTCAAGCAGGGGGCGTTAGCCCCCTGCCACCCACTCACCTGGCTGGCGCACCACGCCCACAGGCAGGCGGCCAACCAGGCAGCTTGAAGGGGGCGTGGACAGCAACTTAACTTGTTGCTGCGCCAGTCACACGGCCTCACTTTTCGCCGTCCCATCGCGAGTCACCCACCCTCCACTCCCTTAGAGCTCAGGGTTTGAATTTCTCTTTTGGCCTTGCTATAGACCTTAGGTTGGTTGCTCTGTTTGGCCAGGGGGGCTGGTAGGAATTTTTCCATTTGGCATTAGGCTTTGTGGTTTTTTCGCCTACCTCGTAGCAACCGTCACAACTTTTGTGGTATTGGTGGGTAGGTTAGGCATTGGAATATGTTGCAGTGTGTGGAAGGGCTAGGTGTGGCCATTGCCTACACCTTCAATTTTTGGGTATTCCGTTAAAGGAATCCGGCGGTCGTGGATCCTGTCCGATGCCTGTGTGGTGGGGGGCCATGGCACGACCCTCGGTGACATCAGGGGAGAGCTTATAGTTGGATTAGCATCAACGGGCTCTACCTACTGGTGAATAAACCCCCCTTTTAGACTCACCCCTCTCCGAGTGGGTGGAGACAAGTCACGTGATCCAATGCCTAAGCCAATACCTTTTCACTTGCTGTAATCAATAAAGTTGTGGCCTTTTCTTGCCCATTAACCTTATATTACGTGTCATCGTGTCTTCATTTCACTACGCGGGGTTCAGGTCCTCGAACCACAAATGTGCTAGCGGTTTTATTGCTACACCATTAGGATGCTTCAGGAATTCACTTTTTGCGAATTCTAGTATGAACTGACCTGATTTTTTGCCTGCTGGAGTAATATGAAGATTGGAACAGAGTTGTCTTTCAAATTTCTCACTTCTCCAGCTTTCGCAATGCAGTTTCCAATTCAAAAACCCTGCAAATACATTTTTAAAAACTGCATTTTAGGGCAAACCCATTTAGGGCAAACCCATATATTCTGAGAGAAAATATGGTACTTTCTGAAATGCGTATTTTCTGAGAAAACACATTCAAAACCACAAATGCAAATATGTACTTCATCCATGACTTTGTCGATTTCTTTTTAAAAGCCTTCTTTTTAAGGCAAACATTGAGTGTCAATATTCCTCTAGGGTGTACGTCTTTCATCCAGAGAGATGCAAAAACCTGGAACGACAGCCTATAAATGTTCTCTTTATCACTTCTTAGGAAGATGATGCTAACCTTTGCACCATCTTCCTAAGAAGCGATAACGAGAAGTATCACATCTCTCTCAACAACTCTGAAGGGAAGGAAAATGTACACTTTGCTTCTCATTTTTTGGTGAAAATCTAGACCTGCTCCCTTTGTGTTAACTTTGCCCCCACTTGGACAAATTCCTGCAAATGTTGATGAAGACAAGGAGAAGAGCCAGCACACTTATCTTCATTATTCTATCTTTGTTGAACCTGAAGAGGACTAAGGCTTTTCTGGAATCCAAGTGCAAATGTTTTCATTTTATCCGCTTTCTAGATCTTTCTCTTTTGAAGCCACAAGGACACACACACAATGAATACACTCTCCCTTGTTCTTTGGCGCGTCCTTCAGCACCAATGAAAGATGACACATAATTTTTCTTAAACACCTGTGCAAATAATTTGTCACAGTAAAGTGCCCTTTAAGTGTTTCCACTTTTGTGCCCTAATTGCTATTGTTTGTTTTATCCTGGCAGCATCCTGACTGAAGTGGAACTTCAATATAATTTAATATAATCACATTTCTCTGGGCGAAGACTTTATTGTGAAGCCAGATAATATTATATTGGGTTGTGCTGGCCACATACTGAACTGGCTTCGCTGCTTAAAACCCCTGTGGGAATAAGCATGTAATTTGTCTTTAAACGGTATTCAGAGTCCTTCAAAGGCTTTATGACTCGGCCTTTCCCCCGCATGTCCCTTTCAGGATTATGTTTGCAATTAAATATGGCAGGCTCTGTATAACGAACATTTCATGCTATGCTATGAGGTCAAGCAGCCCGGAGGTTAAACAGGGTAATTTGCTGGGATTGGCAACAAATTAAGGTGAACCCATTTGTAATGATGCCTCATTACACTGATCCCGGACAAGCTATTAACTGGGGTAACTCCCCAGTAGATTGAGCTATGATCCTCACCAGCAGAGTTCTGGTCCAACTCAAAGAGTGTATTCAGCCTCTGGCTACACAGCAGTAAAACATGCAGCAAGTGTTTCAGGGAACCTAGCTGGTCCGGCGAGGGAAGTTTATTGCTTCTATGCATGGGAACTGTTTCTTTTCTTCTGTCTGATGTAGCTGTGCATATGCACTGCAGTCACATTTGCACAAGATGGTGTCCAACCACTACTTAATTGAACATAATAACACTATTGATAAGGAGACATATTAGCATAAAAGGTTTGAAGGAAAGGCAGTAAATATAGGGATCTCAATTTCATTCCACGCTGATGTGCTTTTTAAGTAAGAAACAATGGAATAGTAAGAATTGATAGGGGGCAAAATTTCCCTCCTGGGCAGCTGAGGTCAATCTGTGTTCAGCCTCCTGACGCCCATCAATGCCAATACTGGTATTAATTGCCCAGATGAACTCCTATTAGCTTAAATAATATATACCCTGCTCTGTTGAAATACAGGCATGCTTCCTATTCCTCCTCCTGTGGCACTGTTGTGGTCTCCCATTGTCTCGTCATGTTCCTGGGTCAAAGGAGGAGGTCACTTCCTTTGCTGCAGATGGTTCTGCAAACAAGGATGTCCTTGATCGGAAGCCAGGCTCCTGCAGATACGGAAAGTGACTTCAGCTGGGCTAACCTCTGCAAGAATTCTAACCTGACAACATGGGTGGTGTGGGATCATGAAAAGCCTCACGGCCCCTTGCACCTCTCCTAGCCTGAATGGGACTCTCCCCATCCATCCATCCAATGTCCCCACCAACACCCCATTTGCAGGGTGACAAAAAAGGGGGGAGTGCTTAACCCTGTCCGTGCCTGCAAATTCTCATTTGCAACTGCCGCTTCCTCAAGGCTGTTTTTCACCCATTAAGCTTAAGGTAAAGGGACCCCTGACCATTAGGTCCAGTCGTGACCAACTCTGGGGTTGCGACATTCATCTCGCTTTATTGGCCGAGGGAGTCTGCATACAGCTTCCAGGTCATGTGGCCAGCATGACTAAGCCGCTTCTGGAGAACCAGAGCAGCGCACGGAAATGCCGTTTACCTCCCCACCAGAACGGTACCTATTTATCTACTTGCGCTTTGACGTGCTTTCGAACTGCTAGGTTGGCAGGAGCAGGGACCGAGCAATGGGAGCTCACCCCGTCATGGGGATTCGAACCACCGATCTTCTGGTCGGCAAATCCTAGGCTCTGTGATTTAACCCACAATGCCACCCACGTCCTATTAAGCTTAGCAGGGAGGAAATGCAACAAAGTAGGGGAGGCCAGCGAGCAGGGGAAGAGTTAAGTGCCCTCCTGCTGCTTTTGAAGTCTCTTCTGCAAGTGGCCTACAGCCACTTACTCACATTACAAGCAAAAGTATGTGGACTTGTCCGCACATCACTTTAAACCAGGAATTGGGGAACTTCTTTCACCTTCCATACGATGCTGCTCTCCAGCAATATTTCAGGGTAGCAGCAGCTAGTTTTTGGGAACTTTCTGCCTTTTAGTAGCAGGCAGGTGCATTTGCTATATTATTTATGGCACTTGCTTAAAACTTATTTTTCTTTCAGCAAGCCCACCCAGGCCAGTAATTGTAACATGTGATTTCATTGTGCATTGCTGACTTTATTGATATTTAAAAACACCGTGTTAACTTGTTTTCAATGCTTTGGTGTTATCTGCATTAGTAAGATTTTGTTGAGTAAGTGGCATATAGTAAAGGTAAAGGGACCCCTGACCATTAGGTCCAGTCGTGGCTGACCCTGGAGTTGCGGTGCTCATCTCGCTTTATTGGCCAAGGGAGTAGGCATACAGCTTCCAGGTCATGTGGCTAGCATGACTAAGCCACTTCTGGCAAACCAGAGCAGTGCACAGAAATGCCATTTACCTTCCCACTGGAGCGGTACCTATTTATCTACTTGCACTTTAACGTGCTTTTGAACTACTAGGTTGGCAGGAGCAGGGACCGAACAATGGGAGCTCATCCCATCGTGGGGATTCGAGGCGGGGATTTGATCGGCAAGTCCTAGGCTCTGTGGTTTAACCCACAGCGCCACCCGCGTCCCAAGTGGCATATACATTTTCTTATATAAAACAAAACTCTGATCAATGGCCGATGATCAGGGATGATGAGAGTTGCAGTCCCACAACTTCTGGAGAGCCGAATGTGCCCCACCCATGCCTCACGTGGTTTAGTTTAACTATGGCTTAATATTTAAAACCATAGTTAAACTAAACTATGGTTTAAATATGCATGTGCTGTTGCAAGCATAGAAAAGAAGCTATGGTCTCGCTTGGCATTACACCCAGACTCAGGTATCTCAGAGTTTCCTGGGGAAAGGGATTGACTGTAAACCACATTGGGAACTGTAGCCCTTGAGCAGAAGAGGGGTCTCCTGACAAACTACAGTTCCCATGATTCTTTGGGGGAGGCCATGACTGTGGTGTGATACTGCTTTAAATGTTTAGAGAAGAAGGGGCCATATTAATGGACAAAGTATTTGGAAGTGGAGCAAGGAAAACTGCCGCAACTGAAGACAGCTGAAAGTCACGAAGAACTAGCATTTGTATTGTTATTCTTCTAAATAATTATGGCAGTCCATGCAGCCTGATCTAAGGTGGAGCAATGCACAAAGCTCTGTGTCAGCTCTGTCTCCCTACATATTTTTGTCTATTTATCTGCCTCTCAATTTATCACATGCTCAGCATTCTCGGTGTCAGGTTAACTTCAAATAATGTAATCACCCACTTATTACATCCATGTGGATCAGCAGTATGCAAACCAGGTGCTTTTAAAAAAAAGTGCCTGCGGTAAGCAAAACTTCAAGAGTGAAACAAACGTGCCCGTGTGAACTAGGATTAAAGGGCTGAGAATAAGAAAACACAATTAAAACTCAAAACAGAAACTAAGGGTATTAATTGGGATAGGGACAGGTGAGCTTAGGGGAAGCCCAGGTGATTCTCTGTACCACTTGGAAGCCTTATGTTCAGGCCATGTCCATTTCCATGCACAACTGCTAATGTGTAGCTAAATCATCCTTATCTTGCATGCATTTCTTGAACATCTCCTTCCCAATGAACTGGCTTAATAATGATGATGACAACTGAAGACCAATGCTAGTCTTACCCACATGTATGTCTCTGTCTGGTCCTAGGGACTCTCCCCGCTCACCCCCTCTCCCCAGGCGAAATCCTTAATTGACCTTCCTTCACATCGTCCATTATCCCTGGCTGCCCCGATCCCCCAGCACTCTTCTTATGTTCTTAATGCCTGGTTTGCAGCAGGAGGTCCTAGATTCACTGCCTGGCATATCCACTTAAAAGGATCTCAGCCAGGAAGCGCTAGGAACGTGAGTGTAGCCAGGATGTATTGGGGGGGCAGGTTTTATGTTGGTGGGTCAGAACCGAGTTATGCTATAGTCGTTTAGTCGTGTCCGACTTTTCGTGACCCCATGGACCAGAGCATGCCAGGCACTCCTGTCTTCCACTGCCTCCCACAGTTTGGTCAAACTCATGCTGATAGCTTCAAGAACACTGTCCAACCATCCCGTCCTCTGCCGTCCTCTTCTCCTTGTGCCCTCCATCTTTCCCAACATCAGGGTCTTTTCCAGGGAGTCTTCTCTTCTCATGAGGTGGCCAAAATATTGGAGTCTCAGCTTCAGGATCTGTCCTTCCAGTGAGCACTCGGGGCTGATTTCCTTCAGAATGGATCGGTTTGATCTTCTTGCAGTCCATGGGACTCTCAAGAGTCTCCTCCAGCACCATAATTCAAAAGCATCAATTCTTCGGCGATCAGCCTTCTTTATGGTCCAGCTCTCACTTCCATACATCACTACTGGGAAAACCAGTTATATGTGATGCAATTGGTCAGTTAGTTAAGTACTTTTATTTATTTATTTATTTACTTGAGTTGGGGGGGAGCAGCTCATGGCTAGGAAATATCCTCCCTACCAGGCTCCGCATTAAATGCCCGTGATGATGGGTATATCAAAGCAGTATGTCCCCGAATTCCAGTTCCAATAGAACATTCATAAGAGGATGTTACAGCTCTGCTTGTGAGCTTCCTATGGGTTTCCTGTTTGCGAGAATGAGAACAGGGACTGGATTAAGGTTACCAGATATATTTTTCAATGAATCCGGGGCTACTTTTCAACTTCAATGGATTTTGTATGGTGACTGAAGTGTAAATCAGGGGACTGTCCCCGAGAAACGGGGACGTCTGGTAACCTTAGGTCTGATCCCACAGGGCTCTTTTTATTTTCTTATTTCATAAAACAATAGCTAAACTTATGCAAGGCTTGGCACGATGTACTTAAACATCCCCTAAAAATTCCAGCAGCAGCAGCAGCAGCAGCATATACTGCAGAATGTTCACATGGTAACATTCAACGAGCGTCCAGTCCTGTACCTGTGTGCACAAACAGTCTAGGAAGATGCTCGTACACTTATTCACATGTAAAACTCAACAGGCTGTGTGCCTGGGTGTGCACTAGTTGAGCTGTACATACTAATGTGTTTCACATATGCAAAGACTGCTTGTACCTGTGTTCAGTATAATGTGCGAAAAAGCCTCATAAATCCACCAGTTATGTCTTCTCTGATTATCCTGTTCTAGGGTTGCAATATTTCAAGAAGTAAAAATGTTGTTGAGCTGTGTGTGTGTACGCGTGGGTAGGAAATATCCTAATTTTAAGCTATTTTAAAGGAAATTTGGTTTTTAAACAACCAACATTTCCAAAATGGGTTAGCAAAGGCCCAGGTTTTAACCTTTCACATTTTAACCAATTTTCAAAGATTCCTGGATATGCCCCGGAGATCCCGGACTTATGGCAGCTCTATCCTGTTCTGAAATGTAGATCTTGAACCTGTAGTGAAAGGTGTGCAGCAGTGGTGAAAAATAGTGCCACAAGCCCTGCTCACTGTGTTCCAGGCGTGCCAACTTGTATTAAATATTGGGGGCAGGTAAGCCCCACAGTGCGTAATTGATCACATGACACGGGGTGCACACACCATTTGAATGGCACTGCCCATTAACTTTGGGGACCCCAGCCCCCTCAAATATTTTATTAGGGGGACTGAAGGGACCTCAGCCCCTAGGAGTTGGTGCCTATGCTGTGCTGAGTGTGAGAGAGTGGAAGGAGAGCTGTGGAAAAGCTAGCATCTCCTTGAAAGTTTAGGTATAAATTTCTAAGCGGTCTTGCAAATGTTTTGCCGTGTTTCTTTCCTTTTCCTTTTCCTTCCAAGAAGGTGAATTAATTAACCAAAACACAAGACAAAAAATTCAGAGCAAGTTCACTCTTCTTTTCTTTTTTTTTTAAAAAAATAGCTTCTTGGAGAAAGAGCTACGTTTCCACCCGAATCTCAATTATACTCATTAAACTTAATTTTCTACACCCCAACTGGTGTGTGCTGATATTAGGGATGCAAAGACGTTTTCTACACCAGGCAAAGCTCTACAGCAGCAGCGCTTGAAAGTCCCAAGTGGGGCAGCGAAGGCATATCAGCTTATGCAAGATGGTAAGAAGGTTACTGGATGTCAGTTGAATTGTATAAACAAAACGGGGTGGAAGGGGGGGTGCCTACAGAAAGAGGCTCTTAGAAATAAGTGCCTTTGCTAATTCACAAGCTAGCCAACTCTCCCACCTTTTAATTATTATTTTTTCTTTGTTAAATGCCATGATTCGATAGTACTCACTATGTGGTTTCCGTCCTCCCACTATTCACCCATTATTCAGTGGTGAAGTGGTAAGAAAGCACGTTGTGGTGTTCCACTCATGTCATGCAAATATTTATGGTAACTCTTCAGAAAGGAATCTGGTGGTAACGTCTTGGCAGATTGCCATCCTGAAAACTTGGCCAGGCGCTTTGTGGCCAGCAGGGGGACTCCAAAAAGCAACAGCAAAGGCTTTGTAATACTGTGCATTTCTTATTGCGCTTAGAATCACAGAACCATAGAGTTGGAAGGAACCATGAGGGTCACCTAGCCCAACCCCCTGGAAGGCAAGAATATGCAGCTGTTCCAGACAGGGATTGAACCTGCAACCTTGGTGTTATCAGCACCAAGATCTAACCAATGTAGCTATTTCTGTGTGTGTTCAGTGTGGTTCACATTCAATATGTGGCACCTCCCTGCTTTGGCCCTTACTACTGTCCCACAACATGATCTGGCATTATTCTCCCTTATTGTGGTGGCTAGACAGTGGCTTGCAGAGGGCCACCGAGTGGAGAGGCTGCTTTAAAGAGGACAGTCCTCTATTGGTCCTGCTTAAAAATAAAGAACTTCTTCAAAGAACTTATTTCTGTATGCTACAACAGCAGCAAGAGTCTTGATAGCACAAGGATGGCAGAATGAGGAAATCCCAATGAAAGAACAGTGGCAAGAAAATTTGATGACCCACGCAGAGTTGGCTAAATTGACATGCAAATTGCGGGACAAGGACAACTGTGACTTTAAGGAAGAATGGGAGCTTTTTACAATTTATCTAAAAAGTCAACAAAATGAATTGGACTCCTTGGCAGGTTTTGAATAAACACACACAAATTTATTAGTTGATAACATGGTAGATAGATAATGTAAGGATATGTATAATTTTATAATATGCAGAGAATAATATGTGCTGAGAAATCAGAGAGAGGAGCTGAGGGAAGTCTCAGGGGGGGGAAAGGGGGGCAAATAATGAATATGATATGTTTTGCTAATCTGTTATGTTGAAATTGTTAATAAAAACTTTTTATTATTATTATTATTATTATTAATAATAATAATAATAATAATAATAATAATAATAATAATAATAATGAACTTCAAAGCTGAGCACTCAGAAGCCACAACGTTATGTGCTCAGAACGAGGATTGACCCAGATGTTCAACAGTTCTGTGCAAATGTGAGCCTTAGGTATTTGGCCATTCCATACGATGCTCTGGTTATCTCCCAGATTTGTTTGCGCTATTGGCTTTGCACTCGCTCCTTGACGGCGGCCTTGTTGCATATTGTGGGTATCCTTGAATGCGAAACACATGTAATGACACAAAGCCATGATTCAAACGAGATAGGAATGACGGCAGATAGGGGAGGATTTGCAGCGAACACTCGGTACGGAAAGGAAGCCTGAAGTCAGAGCCCATTTTATACCGATGTAAAGAACTGTTGCACAATGTTGAATGAAGTATCCTATCTTTTCCACCCCAGTCTTCTGTTATTCAGGGACCTTGGAAATGTTGTTTCTGCAAAAGAGGGGAGGGAGGGAGGGAGGGAGAAGCAGTCCAATATTAAATTAAAAGTTAGGGATTACAACTAAACTACAAGTGAACTTACAAGTATAATGTACATGTAATACTGTGTAAACTTTTTGTATATGTATTGAAATATAAATAAGAAAAAAATTAAAAAACAAACAAAATTTAAGGATTACAACCAAACTAAAAAGACACAATTTAAACATGTTACAGAAGGGTAGAAAGGCTAGGAAGCTCAGTCTCTCTGCATCACTCTCAACCTCAACTCTGACTCCCAGGCTGTGGCCAGCCATACCACTGCTGGGCCCTTGTCAAGGTCTGCATTCCAGTGGGAGCCCACGCCAGTGGCGTAGCGTGGGTTCTCAGCACCCAGGGCAAGGCAAGTAATTTGCGCCCCCTAACCCGTGGATTTTAGCACTCGAGTCTCTTCCGCGCCCCCCCAGATGTTGTGCCAGGTGCAGCAGGCCCCCCTGCACCCCCCACGCTACGCCACTGCTCCCACCACAAGTCTTCAGGACAGCCATCCGAAGGCTGGCGCGGGGAGAAGGTCTCTCCGCCCCACCGCCAGGCTTCGGAGGAGGTCCGAGGACAGTGGGGTTCCTGCTTCCTCCAGGAGGGCCGGCCAAACGCGCCCCCCCCAAATGTTGCGCCCGGTGTGGCCGGCACCCCTGGCACCCCCCACGCTACGCCACTGGCCCACGCTCACTGAACTTTTCCTTCAGCACTTGGTTGTTGATGCCTATTCTGCTGCCTTCTCCAAGCACGTAAGCAACGAGGAAATGTGAAAGATCCTCTACTCCCCTTGTTCTCTCCCTCTGGAGGGCCATGTGCATTGTTACACGGCACCCCAAAATCTGCCCTGAGCAGTAGCAAGAGTCTAGTGGTGCCGGGCAGCTTACCCAGTTTCTGAATTTCTATTGTGAACTCAGGGCATGGTAAAGTCTGTAGTGCTTTAAGATATATGGTTTATTTTGCACATATCTACACCTGGATCAAGGACGCGGGTGGCACTGTAGGACGCAGGTGGCACTGTGGGTTAAACCACAGAGCCTAGGGCTTGCCAATCAGAAGGTTGGCGGTTCGAATCCCCGCGATGGGGTGAGCTCCCATTGCTCGGTCCCTGCTCCTGCCCACCTAGCAGTTCAAAAGCACGTCAAGTGCTAGTAGATAAATAGGTACCGCTCCAGCGGGGAAGGTAAACGGCATTTCTGTGTGCTGCTCTGGTTCGCCAGAAGCGGTTTAGTCATGCTGGCCACATGACCCGGAAGCTGTACGCCGGCTCCCTCGGCCAATAAAGCAAGATGAGCGCTGCAACCCCAGAGTTGGTCACGACTGGACCTAATGGTCAGGGGCCCTTTACCTTTAGCTTTACACCTGGATCTATACAAGGAGCATTATATCTCCAGGCTGTCTCTTCTGGCTTCTTGAGTCCAGAGCAGCTATGCTCTCCCCAGTCTCTGGGTTGCAGCCTCCCCAGCCAGCAGCCAAGATGGTTCTGGCCTTTGTTCTTCTTCTTCTTCCCAACACTGACCCAAAACCCAAGGCTCTTGTAAAAACACTTTTCCCTGTCATATCACACCCATCACTTTCGCAACCCCTGTTTTCCACAGACCCAAGGACCCTTCCTTTGATGTGCTAATGACCAGCAATCCACACCTTTGCCTGCTAATGGTTTTGCTCTTAACTTTCCCAGACCACCCAGGTGTCCCTGTTTTCCAGGGACAGTCCCAGATTTACAGAAGCAGTCCTGGTTTCTGATTTGATCCTGGAATGTTTCACTTTTCTTTAGGACGTCCCTATTTTCAAGAGAGAAATGTTGGAGGGTATGGTAGGATGTCCCTGTTTTCATTGGAGAATTGTTGGAGGGTATGTGCCATCCCAGCCAGGTTGGTTTGCATACGACACCCCAGGGATTCCTTGTCTGGCCCAGTTCTGCAGCTTGTCTTTTCCATTAATATCCCAAATATTAGCTACATTCCAACATGCATTAATTCATTCCTTGTTCATTCCACAGCTAAGCTCTGCTCCCAAGGCACAGCAAATACATGTGGTTCTAGAGCCCTAGAAAAAAGCTTGCATTTGCCCTCTTCAATATCAATTGTTCATGACAACAGCAACATGTTTTTTGCAGGGGTCTGATCATCCCCGTGGGGATAACTCAGGCCCTCCTGGCTAATCTGGGGAGCAGCTAACCTCCTTCCCATGTCCTTGTCCTTGTCCTAGCTTTATAAAGTCTACAACAGCAGGCCTTCCAAGTGTCCCTATTTTACAGGGACATCCCTGATTTAGAGAAGGTGTCTCAGTTTCTAATTTGATCCCAGAATGTCCCACTTTTCCTTAAAAGGTAAAGGGACCCTTGACCATTAGGTTCAGTCGTGACCGACTCTGGGGTTGCGGCGCTCATCTCGTTTTATTGGCCGAAGGAGCCGGGGTACAGCTTCCGGTCATGTGGCCAGCATGACTAAGCCGCTTCTGGTGAACCAGAGCAGCACACAGAAATGCCGTTTACCTTCCCACTGGAGGGGTACCTATTTATCTACTTGCACTTTGATGTGCTTTCGAACTGCTAGGTTGGCAGGAGCTGGAACCAAACAACGGGAGCACACCCCGTTGCGGGGATTCGAACTGCTGACCTTCTGATCGTCAAGTCCTAGGCTCTGTGGTTTAACCCACAGCGCCACCCGTGTCCCTTCACTTTTCCTTAGGATGTCTCTATTTTCATTAGAGAAATGTTGGCGGGTATGGAATTATCCAACCCCCGAGCCATCTAAAGACAATCCTGTATAGGGAAGTTTCATGTTTCATTATGTTTTTATATATGTTGGCAGCTGCCCAGAGTGGCTGGAGCAACCCAGTAAGATGTGTGGGGTATAATTAGTAAAAATATCATTATGGAATGGGACATCCCTATTTTCATCAGAGAAATGTTGGAGGATAATGGCAACAGCAATTGATGGTCACCAGAGGTCAGTTCATAGCTTTGACTCTCGGTGGCCGTCAAACTGTGCTTGATCCCTGTCCCCAGAATCTCAAGGGCTGTTAAATTGGGAGTATCTGCCTGGTTTTTCTTCAACCTGTTACTCTTTGTTCCCGGGGCCTCTCTGACTGAGCCACCTACACACATCCTGTCTGCCAGCAGGTGTATTAAGAGGGTGTGTCGCTGAGCCTGGGCCTCTTCTGTAATGCGGTACAAAACTTTGAAGAGGAAAATACCATCAGCTGCAAAACAGCAAGCTCTGTCAACACAGCAATTAAGCTGTCAAGATTTTTATGTGCACCACAGTTCAGGCTTATGTTAACCCTTTCTCGCGCCTTTCTGGATCCTGGCCTTACTTGGGCTGCTTTTGTAAGAGATCTGACTCAAAACACTGTGAGGTTGTTGTGGGGGGTGAAACCTTTTTCGTCTTGTTACGTCCTTACCTGTTTCATCCATTACAACCCACCTACAATGATTTCCGTGTAGTCTGTGCATGTAGCTGTGTCATTAAAGTCTTACTACAAAACACTTTACAGTTTAAACACTTTACAGGAAAACCCCTTGCCTTTTCCTGTAAGACCTATTGCAGTCGTTAAGAGTCATCAACAGGCTCATCTCAGCTATCTGCCAATCACCCATTCCCACCACCCTTCTGAGTAATACCCCTCCCCACCTTCTCACTATATAGAAGGATCTGGCAACTTCTGTTTCAGTGTATATGAAGAAGTGTGCATGCACACGAAAGCTCATACCAAGAACTAACTTAGTTGGTCTTTAAGGTGCTACTGGAAGGAATTTTTTTACAAAACACTGCAACATTTGGAATTTCAAACTTGCATTGTGTAGGGCTTTTTCCTCTTTTTAGCAAAACTGCTGATTCTGTAGCCAAACAAGAAAGCTTATATTCTGTCAGCTAGTGGCAAACATTTTGAAGGTTACGCTCAGCTCTAGTAAAAGCAAGAAGTGAAAGTGGTGCAGCCCTTCGGCACGTCCTTGGTGTTAAACAGAAAGAAAGAAAAAGCAATTGTGGTTCAGGCGCGGACATGAGAAGATTACAAGAAAGCACAAGGCATGAACTGTAGCCATGCAAGGACAGCAGCTGAGCATCTACGCACAGCAGCATTAAGCTGGAAACAAACAGCAGCAGCAGCATCAAATATTCCCCAAAACATTGAAATACTGTTATGAGGTAATAACGCCGAGTTGCCCAATAACTTAACTTTTAAAATAAATGTTGTTTTGAGCAGGGATGTGGAACCTATGGCCCTCCATAGCAGCTCCCATGCTCCTTGACCACAAGGGTAGCTATATGTCCTACGTCAAAGAGGACAACCCTCTATTTGAAGACATTCTGTATCTCAGTTCATTCTCGCCGCGGAACGCAACCTGAAAACGCTCAACCTGAAGCTACTTTAACCCGAGGTATGACTGTGTTCCAGTTATGTGCAAGTTCCAGAAGCATGGCAACCCTACCTCAGGACAAGAGCACATTTCCTCCCAATGCAAATTGCAGCCTGGCAAGACTGGGTGGTCATTTTCATTGTGGCCATAACAGAAGAGAAAAAGGTTAGGCCCCCTACCCACAGGACACCAGATTCAGATTGCCTCCCCACCTGCAGCTGTTTTTGCTTTTTAAAAAGAACATGATAGCATTAAATGCAATGATGCATTTCATGGTACATTCAATCCCGTCTGCCCTGGATGAGTGAAAGCTGTCTAGCAGAGGCGCATAATCATACTCGGACAGATCGATTCAACCTTCAGGGTAGGGCACTTTCTCAGGTAACCATTTGCATCACACACAGAGGCCCCTGCCCCCCAAAAAAGAGGAGGGAGGAGGAAACAGATTTGTCTAAGTTTTGCACATGCTAATTTATATGTCCAGGCATAAATTTTGAAATAATTACTATAATTTAAATAGAGAGGCACTTTATCTCACCACTGAGGAATATCAAGCATGTTCTCTGTCAAATTTTCACTTGTAAGAGATGGGAGGGAGAAGGGCAAATCATTTCATTGCCACAGTGACCATTTTTAAAAAGTAAAAGAGGGGGGAAAGTGTGTCATCCAGTTCACGCAGCAGTCACAAGACAAGGAAAAGCTGAAATATGTGTTTTAAATGTGTGAGAAAGCATTGCATCACCACTCAGTTCAGTGGGGGAAAAGAAAACAATGGGAGCCTGGGTTAATGCAGATATCGGAGTGAGAGTGGGCGGACACTGTGCATACAGATGTGGAGAAGTATTACAGTGGTACCTCTGGATGCGAACGGGATCCATTCTGGAGCCGCTTCTGCGCATGCATGTGACGTCATTTTGAGCGGTGAAATCCAGAAGTAGAACGCTCTGTTACTTCCGGGTCGCTGCAGAGCGCAACCCGGAAATATTCATCCTGAAGCTACTTCAACCCGAGGTATGACTGTATTTGTTTTCCCTTGGGGGGGAAAACCCGTGCTAAACACTTTCTCAACCCCCCTCCTGCTCCACACAATCTGTTGCTTCTCCACTTCAAATATCCCCCACTACCTCCCCACCCAGTTTTTGCCATTCAGAGTTCAACACACCTTTTAGCCTCAAACGCGAAATTGATGTTCCGAAGTACAGCAGTTACCAAACCTAACGTCAGGTGAGAGCTCTGAGTTTCAATTGAGTTTTAATTAAGCAAGATATCCATCTGGAAATTTAAAATTAGCCCTGCAGTCTAATTTATTTCTTTAGGTCATTTCATAAGCCATGTATTTCAGTCATCTGTATGATATCTGGATGTTTGTTTTTTTGTTTTGTGTTGTTTCATATTGGGAATGGTGTAAATGCTGTTATATCTGTTTGTGAAAATAAGTATATAAAAAGGAGTAATCCCTGTATCCCATGATCCAGGTTTGGGGGCAAGTGAGAGAACCCAGCAGAAATTTAAAATCACAAAAACTGCAGCAAAGTAAAGCATGGAAACAGGCTGATAGACCTTTAAAATGTGCCCTTGTGAGTTCCTTCCAAAGTTTCCCTAGCGTACAAAAAGACCACTTGGTCTGGTAAGTTAAAAAATGGTTTACTTACCAACACTTCAAAGGCCAGATTCATGTGCTTTTCCATACATTAGTCAGAAAAGTTGCACCGGTGGTAAAACTTAGCCTTTCAGCTTCTCTGACAGCTTAACCTTGACAGAATGATCATCACCACCAACATCACCACCCCACCAATAGTACAAAACCAGATCTTTTAAACTATGGGCCTATGAAGACATCCTTTTTATTGCACATTCATGATGATTTGTGCTCTTGATGTTATTGGGGTGGTTACATATGATTCCACCTTCAGTACTCTTTTGCCTGCAAATGTTTTGGGGCAGTCACACTGTTTCATTGGCAATCAATGCACATCCTTGTTGAAACCCCATAACTTTTTATACCACAAATGTTCAGGGGTGGGGCGTTGTTCCACTTCTGTTGCACTGTATCTTTCCACGCAACAATTATGTGGCAGCACCGAGGAAGCATCACAGTACAAAGTAAAGCAAAATAAACCTACCACTAACACCCTATTGTTGTTTCAAGAACATGTCACAGAATACACCTGCAATAAAAAACCCACCTGGAGGGGCCCCATGAGATACAAACAGAGGAGAATGATCCCTCAGTACCTACATCAGCAGAAGACGAGGTGAGAACTGAGAAACTTTATAGGCAGAATAAAAAGGAATGTAGCCCACTAAATCTCCAGAGGACTATGGTTTGGATTGTGAAGACCATCTATATTGGCTTGGCATCGCGCCAAAACGTCATTAACGTTTTCTCCTTTGGAGGCAAAGCAGCTCTAGAATGCTTTGATCTGAATGAGAAAGTGCTGAACATCCATCCTGCAGGATCAAGCTCTGCAGAAACCAATGAAACTGCTATACAATCTTTAATGCAATTTTGGGGTTAGGGCGACCACTTCCCACATGTTCATTTTGGGCTGCAAAGCTGTTATTATGGTGGGTGGGAAATTCATAATAGGCTTTGTTCTTACACAGAATTACTGGGCTTGATTATACATTGTTGGCTGAAATGTTCTCTCTCTTTAAAAGAAGAAGAAGAAGAAAGTCAGCTGTTGAACAACACAGCAAAAATCAGACTTTTGTGTAAACTGGCAGCTCATAATGTATGAAGGAATCAGCTTGCCGCTCATAGAGTTAACTATAAATAGTGCAAATAATATTCACAGAAAATGCACATTAAACAGTCGCGACTACCCGTCATGTAGTGGTACATTTTGAAATGCAAGAGCTTATCACGACAGTCCTCATAACCACATCCCGATGGGGGTGATTCCTTTGGATACAAGCATGTGTTTATGTGTATATGTCTATATTTGCACTTATACACACCCAAACATTGCAACATAATGTAGCTTTAGGGTTATCCAGAGCTCAACAACAACCAAGCCTTTTAAGTCTAGATTTTCCCAGTTATCCTTCTTTATTGGAATTGTTTTAAAGATGTTTTGACCGTTTTATCACTTGAAAGTTTGCTGCCCTGGACTCCTTTTGGAGGAAACTTCCCAGCATCCCCTGTTTCTTCACAGAGCTTCCAGAGCTTAGCATTGACCAGCTGTCAAACCAGCCATGTTCCATGACACTCCGTTGGTGACCAACTGTCAATGAGTCAGGGGGACCATCTTCGCTTCTCCCCTTTTTGTTTCCCACTGTTCAGAGCCAGTGCAAGAAATGTTAGCATCTGAGTTAGAAAATCCAAATGAAGACATTAAGAAAAGATGGGTGTGTCAATTTTGGTTTCTCTCGGTTTCTCGTTTCTCCAGTCTTCTCCACATTTCTTCATCAGTTTGCATTTATTTATTTTTAAATTCTCATAAAGATTTATCAGGATTTTGGTACAAATTTCTCTGAATCTGTACCTTGCTGTTTGCAATTTTGCCTAATGCTCACACCTTTGCAAATAAAACACACCCTAGTAGAATGCATTTTCACTATTTTGTGCATTTTTTAGTACTTTTTTCTCAAAGATGCACAATTTTGTGCCGAGTTTTGGTTGTAGAGCTGCACCTGAAAATTCAGGGAAGTGTGAATTTCAAAGGATCATTACATGGACATAATATAATGTTTGAGGATTGGGAAAGATTGTGGAAGAAAGCAGTTAAGTTTGAAAATTTGAATTTTTCAATTTGAAAATTTGAAAAAAAATTCAAAGGATCGTTGCATTTTGGTTCGTGTATTGCTTCAATAGGTGAGAATTAGATATGTCCGCATTAATATGCAAACTGAATCAAGTTTCTCCCCCATCCCTAGGAGACACCCGTCCCCTTGCAGTTAAAACAATGCACTATAACAAATTAAATAATTTGCATAGCACTCAATATTCATCACCTAAGGCAGTGGCCTCACACTTTGTCATTTGCAGCTCTAGCACGACATTTGGTACCTTGTTGCTAATCACAACATATACCTCCCTGGTTATGCTAAGCACCTCACTCCAGAAAATGCAGCCACATCACATCCACATCATTTACTTAGACTGCTATGAAAGCCACTTATACATTTGAAGAGTTTAGTATTTGGCTTTTAGGCAGCAATGCTATGCATAATGTTTCAGCCCCCTTGTGGTCCGTGGCAGTCCCAGATTGTTGTATGTGTGCCAAGGGTAGACCTGAGGGAAACAACAAACACTTCAAGTCTTGCGAGACAAGTTCTTCGGGTGGCTTGTGGGAAGGTATTTGGGGCTTTTCCCTCTTCCTCTTCCTCATCCTTGTGATTTTCAACTCCCCACAACCTCAGCGGTACTTGACGCAGCCCTGTGTCTCCTAGCTCATTCCATACCGATTCTCAGGTGGCTCTTGGGAGCTGCTTAGAGAAAAAGCTAAGGTGTGGCACAAGGTGAGTCTCTTGTGGCCAGCTGGAACTACCACACCTGCTAATAATGAAGCCAATCTAGTCTTCTCATTCTTGGTCCTGGAGATAGGGGCCAACCACCTTTCATTTGACGTTTTCCTGCTAATATTTCCCCCAAGTCTTTTTGCTGCCAGAAGCAAAGGACAAGATAGGCAAACTCGGCCCTCCAGATGTTTTTTGGGACTACAATTCCCATCATCCCTGACCACTGGTCCTGTTAGCTAGGGATCATGGGAGTTGTAGTCCCAGAACATCTGGAGGGCCGAGTTTGCCTATGCCGAGACAAGATGGTGGTGAACCCCCCATTCCATATACAGAAGCCAACTAGAGTGGCAGTTGAAACCTACTTCGACGAGACAGACCAGTGACAGGCTTACATCCTCCACCACACCCCAGGCAGCAGATTTAGGGGCCCATAAGGCAGCAGAGGGGACTGGCAGAGGGCAGAGCACTTGGGAGGTTGTTGTTGCTGATCTGCCCACAGCGTCAGGGTACCATATTACCGAAGTCTGCCGATGCTGAAAGGTGCAGGAAATTGCAAAACTTAGAATCATAGAATCATAGACTCATAGAGTTGGAAGAGACCACAAGGGCCATCGAGTCCAACCCCCTGCCAAGCAGGAAACACCATCAGAGCACTCCTGACATATGGTTGTCAAGCCTCTGCTTAAAGACCTCCAAAGCAGGAGACTCCACCACACTCCTTGGCAGCAAATTCCACTGTCAAACAGCTCTTACTGTCAGGAAGTTCTTCCTAATGTTTAGGTGGAATCTTCTTTCTTGTAGTTTGGATCCATTGCTCCGTGTCCGCTTCTCTGGAGCAGCAGAAAACAACCTTTCTCCCTCCTCTATGTGACATCCTTTTATATATTTGAACATGGCTATCATATCACCCCTTAACCTCCTCTTCTCCAAGCTAAACATGCCCAGCTCCCTTAGCCGTTCCTCATAAGGCATCGTTTCCAGGCCTTTGACCATTTTGGTTGCCCTCCTCTGGACACGTTCCAGTTTGTCAGTGTCCTTCTTGAACTGTGGTGCCCAGAACTGGACACAGTACTCCAGGTGAGGTCTGACCAGAGCAGAATACAGTGGCACTATTACTTCCCTTGATCTAGATGCTATACTCCTATTGATGCAGCCCAGACAAGCGGTACATTTTAGGGGCCATAGTTCTTTTTCTCTGCTTTGGAGTATAAGCCCACCAGATGAACATGTTTCACATGACAGAGATTCAAAGATACCTAGCACTCTAATGCCATTCTGGACCTCATTGCTGCCAATAAAGGTGGAAGGTGATTGGCTGATGGAGAAGAAATCCAGGTTTTTTTGTCATAGTGAACTCACTTTTCTTTCAACTCTCCCAAGGTTAACCAACAAAGAAGGGACAAGCTTTTTTTTTTTTTAAGTCCTTATGAAAATTCTTCAGCATTTTAGTGAGAATTCATCCTAAGATACACAATTTCACCTAATATACAGTCGTACTTTGGTTTTTGAACAGCTTAGTTCCCAAATGTTTTGGCTCCCAAATGCCACAAACCTGGAAGTGACTGTTCTGGTTTACAAACTATTTTTAGAAACTGAACATCCAGCGGGGCGTCCGTGGCTTCTGATTTGGTTTTTGAACGTTTTGGAAGTTGAACGGACTTCCAGAACGGATTCCGTTCGACTTCCAAGGTACGACTGTAAACATTTTCGCAAAGCCATTTCCCCACATGTAGTGCAGTTTGTGTGCTATTTTTCGTTAAATCGGTGCACTTTATGTATTTTTGTACATATTACTGCCCTGTAAAATTCAAAACAGGGGAAAGTTTGAAAGATGGCTAAGAATTGGTTTGCATATTGTTTTGGAAAACGTTAAATACCGGTAGGTGGGTTCACTTTTAAATGCACAGCTTTGTACAAAATTCCTAACAGATTCAAAGAATACACTTAGGGTACAGTTTATAGCATCTTCCTGTGTATGGTGTAGCTGCAGCAGTAACAAAAAGCACTTGATGTTGCCTTCCCTACGTTGGACTCTCTTATTATTGCTGCCGTTGCTATATTCCCATCTCACTTTTCCTCTAAGCCAGTGTTTCCCAACCTTGGGCCTCCAGCTGTTTTTGAACTACAATTCCCATCATCCCTAACCACTGGTCTTGCTAGCTAGGGATGATGGGAGTTGTAGTCCAAAAACAACTGGAGGCCCAAGGTTGGGAAACACTGCTAAGCAGCTGCCGTTGCTATATTCCCATCTCACTTTTCCTCTTAGAGGAAAATGGTTGTCCCTTTCCCTGTTTTATCACTCACAACATCCTGTGAGGTAGGCAAGGCTGAGAGTTGGTGGCTGCTTCAACGGTCGCCCAGTGAACTTTAGGTCTGGGTAGGGATTTGAACCACGGTCCCCCGGGTTCTAGTCTGACAGTCTAACCATTGCACCACACTGGCTCGGTGGTTATAAATCTAAGTTCCATAAGGAAAACATTGTTACCTTTGGCGCATTGCAGAGCACATGTGTGGGTGGGCGAGTGGGTGTGGGGTGTGCACATGTATAAACATGCACCCTGCACATTGGGGGTAAATGGAAGGTTGTGAAACCCCTTTTCTTGCGGTATGATTTTCCCCAGACAATGGCTTGGGGGGCAGGTTGCAAAGAGCATTAATTCTGCAATCCCCTACTTACATTCTGACATGGTACAGTCCCTAAAGGGCTATATGGTGTGGATATTATTGTGTTCTGTTGCTCCGTCACAAAATTTTAGTTCAGTTGCGTTAGACAGCTCTCTAGTGGCAAAACAGCCCAGACTGCAGCCCTTCTAGAGAGAAATTCCAGTGCACTGAAAGGATGTATAGGAAATGTTTTCTGTTTGTTTTTCCTACCCTCTTTGAATCCAGTGTTTTTTCTTCCTTGTGATTTAGCGCAGGGTGTTTCTTAAATCTTGATTCTCATGAGATTATGTTAGATTATCCCTATTTAATATTAGCAATATAAATAATTAGGCAACAGTACATGCCAGGCAAATTGCAGTGCTGGCCTATTAACAACATGCCTTGGGTTGTGCTATTGTGAAATGCAACCTTAAAAAGAAAACATTTTTATTAAAAAAAATAAAATGAAGATGGAAGATCTGTTATGTAATGCTTTGTATCGCTGTAATGCTTTGGTGCCTGGGCATAAACTTTGTATCGCTGTAATGCTTTGATGCCTGGGTTAATTGTCAGAGAGAATATCCCTGGAGCAATCGGCAAAGTCACATTGTTCCATTAATGGCACAGATACTAAGAAACACAATCCTGTTGCACATTGCCAAAGTCTTGTAAAGTTTGGGTTTTGCATCAGGGGACCAAAAAAAAAGTCACAAAGAGGATCAAGAGCAGGGGAAATGATACAACAGCGCAGCTTGTGAGCCTTGGTACAAGATACATACCCTCCAACATGTTGCATCTGCAAACTGGGACGTGTGTCTTCCTGTCCGTGCTCCTGAGCAAGTCAAAAGACCCGCACAAGAACGCAGAGCAAAAATAAAAAAGTGCTTTCTTTGGGGCTGTGCTCTCATGGTGCCCCAGCACATGTTTCGGGGCACTGCACGAGATTGCGGTCCTGAAAAAAGCACCAACATCTTGGTTTGTAATTGTGTAATATCATGGCACCCAAAATGGCTGGCATGCTCCCATGGGGAAAATACGGGTTGTCCTGGTTCTTCCGGGACACTTGCAAGGTATGCAAGAACCTAAGTGTGCCAGGATGTCCCCACTTTCATCTGTGAAATGTTTCAGGATACACATTTATTTACGGAAGCATCCTAAAATGCGTAAAATGTATAGCCCATAAGCTCACAATCTAAAAAAATAACATGAGGGAAGGGAGGGCAAGCCTTCCATTCAGATTCTTTGATAATTTTCATGGATTGCATGACTTCCTAAGTGAAAATCATAAATAGGCAGCAAGAGGTTTTCTTTCTTTCTCTAGTGATCCTTTCTATCTTCTAGTAGGACCTACGGTTGGCACAAAGGGAAACTTCACTTTTTCCCCCAGTCAAAGTGTGGGTTTCCTGCCCTCGTGGCAAATGAGAGCAAGCAGCAAGGTTTACTAGAGCAGGGTCGGTGACTTGCCATGCTTACATTCTGTGCGCAATCAGTGTCCGTCTTGTGACTGCTGACAGCAGCACCAGATCAGTTCAAACACTGACACAGCCTCTTTCCCGGGATGACCAAATCAACAAATCGCACGGGGTTTACACCCCCTCATACCGTGTACCGAGGCCAAAACTGCAAACGCAGAAGGGTGGTGGTATAGTTCAAGAGGATTGGCCACGGCTTGGTACACCCCCCTTCCAGAGATCCTGGCAGCTTAAAGCTGTTGTCAAAAGGAGGGTTGTGGTGTGGGGTGGGCAGGGAGAGATTTAATCTCTCCTACGCCTCCCACCCACCTTCTCCTCTGACAAACAGAATTGGCAGGGCCGCCTTACCCATAGGCGCTAGGGGTGTGGGGCACCTGGGTGCCGGGCTCTCAGGGGCACCATGCAAAGAGTCTGGGGTCCTGAGAGTTGAGTCCGGGGAAGACCCAGCCCATCAGTCGGAGCACCATGGCGGACTCTTCTGCTGCAAGCGGCTCTGTGCCGCGAGTTCAGGGGCGACCGAGCCAACGAGACGCTGAAGTGGCCAGCCAGCTCCGCCCTCCTGCACTGATTCCGGCAGCAAATTGCCTCGGGCAGAGAAGGAATTGCATATCTGAGTGGTCCCCACATTAACAAAGAAACTTTGCATGTAGAAAACTAATCTGTCAAGGTTAATGGAGCGCCCTAGGCTCCTTGGTGACATGCTATGTTGTAGAAAGGGTGTTTTATTCAGAGCTGTTATGAAATGCCACCTATTCAGGGGCATGGCCCTGTTACCATGTCCTCATTTTATCTCCGCTGACCTCTCTCCCTCTGCCACCTCAAAAAACCTCAATTTGTCTTCGTCTCCTTCTCTAACCTTTTGGTTTGGTTTGCCACCTCTCCCAGGTTCCTGCCTCACCTCAAGAAAGGGCCAATGGGGTCCTTCCTCAAAGAGAGGCATTATTGGCCAGGAGAGTGACAGCAGTGACAGAAATAAACTAGTTTTGTTGCCCTATTTGCAGGTGGAAAAAGGGGGGGGGGACATCTTTGTGATTCGGAAGGAATGTGAAACTTGTCAAAAACTACATTTTTGTTGTAACATTCTGCTTCATATACAGTGGTACCTCGGGTTACATACGCTTCAGGTTACAGACTCTGCTAACCCAGAAATAGTGCTTCAGGCTAAGAACATTGCTTCAGGATGAGAACAGAAATCGTGCTCCGGCAGCGCGGCGGCAGCAGGAGGCCCCATTAGCTAAAGTGGTGTTCAGGTTAAGAACAGTTTCAGGTTAAGAACGGACCTCTGGGATGAATTAAGTACTTAACCCAAGGTACCACTGTACTTATTTTTGCAAGCAGTTTCTCCTAATATAATACATTTTTATATGTTGTTTGATCTAATATGTGTATTGTTCTGCACACTTTCACCTAATATATGCTTCTTTGTATGCATTTCTGGTTGAAGAACTGTACTGCAAAAAGAGTGAGCTTTGAAGAATAGCTGCATTTTGGTTTGCATTTTTGGCTCAGGAAATGCGAATTGGGAAGTTTGTATTAAAATGTAGATTGGGTAGACTCACATTAACTGCAAACTGAACAAATTTCTCCTCCATCCCATTGAAATTGTTCCCTCGATTCTTCTCATTTGAGCCAGCAGAGAATTTTCAGCTCAGCCTGAGTGGGCTTAGCAGGGTTAGCCAGCAGTGATACAACTCAGAGGAATTTTGGTCTTAATTGCTGTGAATGGGGAATCCAAATGAAATCCCAATAGTTTCTGCTTGGTATACCTCTTTGGAATCTACATTAATATTGGAGAATGAGCTGGGTAATCAGCCCTGGAGACAGTAGTCTTTTATGACAAATCTAGAAAGTTGAAGTTAGCGTCTAACTGCAGAGAAAGCATACAACGTGGCTGCCACTTGAATCATTGGTTTTCCTGGCGGTCAGTTGCCCTTTCAAAGGTGGGCCACTATGTTCCCTGGAGAATGAAATTTATCTTTGGTTTGGCTTGAAGCCAGGCTATCCATTGTCACACTTTGCCCACTGTTAATGATTCATGCTTAAACCAACAAGGCTGCATCACCAGGAACACGTCATTCCAAATCTTATCAGAAGATATTCCAAAACATTCTAAGCTCTCCCTTCAGGAACTGAGAGAAGAAGCCTTGGCCTACAAGGACTCCCTGTTCCGACTGGATGGCCATAGTAATTAAGGTCTGTTTCCCCCCCAATAAAAATAATAATAATGTGAATGATAAAGGAACATGTGCTGCTTTTTTAAAAATCACATCCTCACAGTTTAGACCTGTCATTTGCAAACTGCAGTTAAGCCAGAACTAATCTTTTAAATGAGGAACCCATTGGCCATCTCTGCCCTTCACAGAGCAGTTTTGCAACATTTTTGAAATATTCGTTTGTGAAAGATAAATGCCTATTTACAAACGTGCTGTTTAAGAGAGAGAGAGAGAGAGAGAGAGAGAGAGAGAGAGAGCGCGCACAGTGTTCTCAGTCACACACACCCGGCAGCAGGGATCTACAATTAAAGTGGCTCTGTGCCTTTGAATGATGCACTACTGAATACCAGTTGCTGGGGGAGGGACAGCGGAAGGGATACAAGCCCTGTTTGTGGCCTTCCCAGTGGACATCCGACTGGCAGAACGGATGCTAGACTAGATGGCCCATTGGTCTGCTTCAGCAGGGAACTTCTTGCGAAGTCAGTTGTGGATATTGTTATGTACTAAGCTTGGATCCTAGAACAATAGGCAAGTAGGATCCTAGAATGCAACAACTGATTGGCCTGCAGGAAAAGACCAATCAGGCTCCAGGAGGGAAGCAGAATCAGCCAGTCAGACGGGACTCATTGTGTAAATAATGTATATAAAAGCCAGAGGTTTGGGGGGCAATTCAATCACTCTTTTACAAGCTGCAATAAAGAGCATGAAATCACTACAGGACTCTGAGTATATTTCAGATATGATGTGCGAGAGTGGAACGAAACAATGGTTTAGAAGGGGCAAATATTGAAGCTCATATCTGCTTCATACAACACAGCCAGTGTTAGGTAATTTGAGACTTTGGGTTTAATGGGCTTGCAGCCTTTCTCCTTTTCACTGTGGTGAGCTTCCCAACAGCCCCACTGAGTATGGCACTTGTAGCCTTCAGGGAGGCAGAAATATCCCCAGAGATACTTTGTTGGTGCATCCCTCGTGTCAACATACAATCCAATGAAAGGAAAATCTGGGCAGAGTCGGGGAGGAAACTAGGCTTGTCACCTGTTCCTTATTCCAGTAAGTGGCTCCTTATTTAGTCATACTTAAATTTTAACACTAAAATTTAACAAGTGGCCAACCTAGGAGATGCATCTTCAACCCATGGCATCTCTGGATATGGCTGGGAGAAAACCAACCATCCAAAGGAACAGGTCCCTGATTGCATAGAAAATATTGAGCTACAGGGACCAATGATCTGACTCTCTAAGAGACAGCCGCCCATGTTCCTAGAGGGGTTGGTAGGTCTCCGAAGGGAGGAACCTGAAGGGGTGAAAATACTCTGCAAATTATCAGGCCTTCACTTCTGATAGAGTAGGGCTCCCGTACACCCGGGTTTTCCCAAACATTTCAAGGGACTTCGGAAAATTCTGCCCAGAATTTTTGATGGGCGAATCCTGGCTATGTCCTGGAAATTCCAGGTGTATGGCAGCCCTACGCTATCAGAAGTGCTTTCTTCCCTTCACTCTTTTGCTGCCCCCAAGACACCCTGTAGCCAGTTCTCAGACAGGGGGAAAGGGCACAGCAGGACTTCCAGCACATAGACTTGTAATTTCTAGATTTATGCACAGAACCCATTTTTTGTTTCACTTTGGGCATTATTTAAACGGAACTGCTTATTTAAAAGGAAATGTTGCCTTCTAAGATAATCTTCTGGCTTCTTCAGCTTCAGCCCAGATAATCTTGACTTGGTCTGCCTGCACTTAACTTCCCAATGGCATTTCGAAAATCTGCTCGCTTCTACAGCATCCAGCTATAAGATGAAAGCTGACTGAGGGGTGATTTCCAGATTAGCAGGGTTTCACATGCTGGGGAGAAAAGTCTATTGTGAAATCATCATTTCTGCTAGAGAACTGGCAGAAGATCAGGCACACGAACTGCCCAACTACAAAAGGACCTAAGCCTTAGGCTTATTTGGCGTGGGCAGTGATATAGCCCAAGCATTCTCTGGTGACCTAGGCCTCACACCTTGAATCTGACCCAATCCTGGGGCCTCAGGGGAGGAAAGCCTCCTGTATCGTGCAAGATTGCATCAGTTCAGAGTATCTGCCAACCAGATCAAGTGACCATGCTTGGCTTTAACCTGCACAGATATGGATTTGCTGTACGCAGGCAAGTGTAATAAAATGTATGGTTTGTTAGGCAGCTCCAAGGGTGGTGCTCAGTTTCATACTGATTCATGTGATTTCGTTCTTCAAACAGTGGCGATTCAAGACAGTCTTTTAAGCATGTACAGGGATCCAAATGTTGCTGGACTACAACTCCTATACTCTCTGACCACTGTTCCTGCTCATTACATTTGATGAGGAGTTGGAATCCAAAAAGCATTTGGTGGAACCCCCATCCCAGCTTTAAGAATTAAGTTTTCTTCAAAGGAAAGGGCAGTCACAGCCAATGGTGCTTTTGTAAAATACAAATAAATGTAGTGTTTACTGCAGGTTGCAGAAGCAAGCACACAGATACACCTTGCTTGGTCCAAGCTGAAATTTTGTACCAGCTCTCCAAATTGATGTAAAAATTGGGGTTTGGCTTTTGCTGCCCAACTCCCCATGGGACTCTGAGTCCCCTAGGTCCATGATCGGTCAGAGAAAAATGGATGGAGACTGGATCCAGTGGAAAGCAAGGCAGATATTTATTTTTCTGTTGCAACAGTGTTCCCTCCCCTCCTTCCAAGGAGGGAGAGACCCTGAACAAAAGTGTTCAGGAACCTTTAAAGACTTTTGACATTGCCCAACCCCCTTAGCCAAAGACCACCCCAAAATCATCATTCATACATCATAGGAGGTGGTCTGCAGCAGAAATCCTGTCTGCCAGGATACCTGATAATGCTCGCTGATTACCTGGGCAGCTTGGCCATTCTTTTGTGATGGTTAATGATGTCCTGAATGCATCCCACAGGCTCACCCTATTCATACACAAAGACGCCCCTAAGACAGGATTTGTAGATGGAAAAGAAAAAGGGAAGGCTTTCCCCATTTGCCTCCCTTACTGCAGAGGAATATTTGAGATCATTAGGAGAGTCAAAATGGCTTCAGGATTGCTCTCCTGTACTATTTCAGACTCATGGTTTATATATTTAGATATGTGAGCATTTATGAATATTTATTATTTATTTGAGACCTTAGAATTCTTATCCATATCCAAAATCTGCTGCTTTTCGGCTCTACTTGCACACACTTTCATGCAAAGCTAGTTTGAGATCTCTATCCCACCTCCAGAAAGTGGGCGTGACACGCATTTCAGTTGTTTGGAACCACCATTGATCCTTTAGTGCCTGTGGCCCCCACCAACAAACTGACTTTACAGAGGCAGAGATATTTTGCATAAAGAAGCCTGAAGAGGACAGCTGCTTTAACAGCATCCCGGTCTTTGTTCCCACTACTGATGTTGCTCTCCAGATGGCTATTCCTATTTCTCCCCACCCCTCTTTATCTTTCTTTTGTTGCTGTTGTGCCATCACTAGACTCTCTGCCTCCCTCCACTTTGAGGGGACCCTTTCTCAGAGCAAGGCATCCTGGGTGAGGTGTCAGGAAGAGGACCTGCACTGTGACCACTTTGCCACAGTGGTCCCACCGCAGAGCTACAATTCTCAGATTGGTTTAACAAGCAAACCCTCTTCACTGGGAACTTTGGGAACTGTACCTCGGTAATGGGAACAGGGGTCTGCTAACAACTTTCAGTACTCTTGGCAAACTCCCTGAATTCTTTTGGGGAAGCCATGGTCGTCTAAAGTGGTAACATGGTGCTTTAAGTGGACCATGTGAATGTAGCCTCTGTGGATCAAGACTGCCCTCTAGGCTTCAATACAGAGTTGAGTACTGACCTCAGAAACCCATGGAGTCATTCCAGGCCTGACCTTCAAGCCCTCTGTGACCCTGTCTTTTGCTTCTAGCCCTTGATCCCCATTTGCAAGACACTTCTCCCCAGTCCCAGCTCTGCTTTTAAGTTAGACCAGCCTTTTGTCTGGTGTCCATCAGGGCAGATCTTCTCATGATTACAGCCTCCTTTCCAGAAAACAATTTCTAAGAATCTAGACCCAAGCAGTGCCTCTCTCTCTCTCTCTCTCTCCACCTCCCCCAACTCTCTGTCTCTGGAATTGCCCTGCTGACCACAAGAAGTCCATTGTCCTGGCCAAATGCATCCGATAACAGTTAATCCGGCATCTCACTCTCTATTAATGGCAAGCGGCCAAGATTCTCGCAACAGCAGAGGAGGAGGTCTTGTCCATAGAACACTGGCCATCACTCTGCAGGGGAAGAATTCCAGATATGAGAGTTTGGTCCAGAGCCATAATTAGCCAGATTGCAACTCAGCAGAAAATGGGCATCTTGGCGGGCCGGGGAGTGTTTACTTGGTATATTCAGCTAAATGGGGAAAGGAGGAGGGTTTGAAACCACAGTCAGAAATCTGAAGCAGGGTCAAATATTTCTCTCTCTCTCTTTCTCTTTTCCTCTGTAAAGAAAAGGCAAGTGAGGTGACTTCCCAATCTGCACACATGAAGACAGAGCCAAGACGACAGCCATGATCCTTCCTCAGCTTTTCTGGAGCTTAATTCTCTCCATGCTCGGATTCTCACATTTCAGGGAGACTTTTATTTGAATATCTCCAGGGCGGGCTGGCTAACCCTCAGCTCTGAACCCTCACTCTCAACAGCTTGTTTCTCTTATTGAACTAGCTGCCAGCTTCCTGGAAATCCTCTCTGGGAGAACATTGTGTGAAGTAAATGAGAGGAGACCTGGCAAAGAGCTTTTGGAAAGCCCCAAATTAAGGACATAAGATGAGCCTGCTGGGTCAAGCCAGGGGCCCATTTCATACAGCATCCTGTTCACAAACAAGATGCCTATGGGAAGCCGGCAAAGTGGACCTGATTGCACCAACATTCTGGCCACCTGTGATTCTGAGCAACTGGTATTCAGAAGTATATCGCCTCTGATAGGAGAGGCAGAACATGGCCTTTGTGGCTAGTAGTCACCAGTAGCCTTGTCCTTGACAAACTTGTCTAACCCTCTTTTAAATCCATCTAAGTTAGTGGCTATTGTTGCCTCCCCTGGGAGTGTGTTCCACAGTTTCACTATGTTCAGGGCTATTTTTCTAGACAAAGAGGTGCAGCAACTCACCATGAACACCTCCCTTGTTCTCTTATAAGGGCAATGGTGCCCACCTGAGAGGTGCTGGAACTATGTTTATGTTTATTAAGGGAGCAGGTGGCGCTGTGGTCTAAACCACTGAACCTCTTGGGCTTGCTGATCGGAAGGTCAGTGTTTCAAATCTGCACAACGGGCTGAGCTCCTGTTGCTCTGTCCCAGCTCCTGCCAATTGAGCAGTTTGAAATCATACCAGTGTAAGTAGATAAATAGGTACCACTGTGGTGGGAAGGCAAACGGCGTTTCTGTGCGCTCTGGCTTCCGTCACAGTCTCCCATTGCACCAGAAGCAGTTTAGTCATGCTGGCCACATGACCCAGAAAGCTGTCTGTGGACAAACCCCGGCTCCCTCAGCCTGAAAAGCAAGATGAGTGTCGCACCCCATAGTCACCTTTGACTGGACTTAACCATCCAGGGGTCCTTTACCTTTTACCTATGTTTATTACATTGTGAACGCAGGGCTACTGAGAAGTGGCTACAGAGGGTAATGGTGTATCAGATCTTCAGCAAGCAGGGAGGCCCAGATTCCACCACCACCACCCCCTTTTTAAACTAGTCTTTAGGTCTCTTTGACGAGAAGCTATGAAGCAAAAATGTCCAGGCAAATGTCAAAGCAATTTCTCTGAGATGCGCCAGACAGCATGGTCCCACTTTTCTTTTCTTTTTTTAATAAAATTTTTATTGGGTTTTCAAAATTTACACATACACAGACAATACACAACACAAACATACAAACACAAAGACAAACACATATAATTTCAAATCCCTAATTTCTTAACCACTTTCCCTGACTTCCCCACACCTCCCCCTCCTGCATCCCAACTCCAATAGTTTGCTCAGCAAGTTCTTATCTCCCACCTTTACCTTATTAATATTTTACTTAATTCTTCTTAGTTAACCAAATTTAACTTATAAACCTCAATTAAACCAAAATACACATCCTTTACATACTTTTCTAAGGGCAACCCCATTTCCCTTCCACAAATTTCCCAATTTTTATATTATTTACAAAACAAAATAACAAAATACAGCCTATAATTTTACACCCTTTGGATTCCAAAACTCTCGCCCCCCCCTTCCCCGGTTTCGATCCTCAAAAATTATACATCAATCTGTCAACTCTCAGCCCGGATCCCTCACGTCCGAGGCCCTTAAATCTCTTTCAGTCCCTCTCTGCCGGTTTTGTTGGTAGTCTTTTATAATAAACATCAAATCTCGGAGAAGCTCTGTCCCAATGGGGTCTACATTTCTTCCAACCAGACCTCCATATTCAAAAGTGGAGCCCGAATCATGTTTCTTGTTCCTTTTAAGTCCAAATGTCCCAAGTGCCCCAAAAGTTCCAACTTTCACCTTGATCAAATTTGTAATCCATAGGACTTCCAATCTCCCCGTGGGAAGATTCCTCCAATCTTCATTCTCAAGTTCAAACCAAATTTTCATCATCCAAGTCTTGTTTTCTTTGTAATCTTTTTTTACAGGCCTCTGGTTGTCCTTTTTCACCTGCAACATTTCCGCTCCTCCTTCCCACTCCTCTGAGTCTGCACATATCTCTTTTTGTTCAACTGCAGAATTTTCTTGAGTCAAGTCCTTGGCGCCGTCAACAAAATTATTTACTTTCGATTTCAAAGTCAAAACATCTGTAGCCAGAGCAGCACTCTGATCTTGTAATTTTCCCACAAGAAAGAACATTCTTTCCAGTTCAGCCTGTAGTTTTCCATCTGCAGCCATTGTAATGTCTCAGAACCCCCTCTAGAGGGGTTCTGGTTACTTAATATCCTTTCTCCAACAATCTAGTTACTTTGTTCTTATTTTTCCTTTATTTTCAACGGCTTCAAATCAAATGTATCAAAAATAACCAGCAGAAACAACAGAAGGCGAATTCTTGTAACTTTGACAGCTCGTTTGACAGCTGTCAAACTCTATATACCTCCTCAGCAGGCTCTCTCCCGGATCACTCCCAGATCCCGGTGGGTTGCGCCTCAGCTCCTTAAAATCAGTTCTTATCCTCCAGCAGTATACTTATACTGCCAAATCGTGGAATTAATAACTTTTATCTCACAAAGAGAGAAGTGGTCTCTCGACCTTAGTTATCCAGTTCTTGCTTTGAATTGTCTACAAAACGGGGGGCGGACTTCCTTTTAACGCATCCCCCGGTCGTGCCGAATTTAAAAGAAGAATTTTAAGTCAAATTTCCGTACTACTCACGGGTTGTTACTTTTGCAGCCCAAATATTCAAGGAAGAAGTTAGCGCTCTCCGGCCATGGCTCGTGGCTTCACTCTGTGGAAGAAGCGGTCCACTCACAGCACCACGCCACTCTCCGTCACCCGCTCCGGAGCCTTTAAAAAGGCTTCTTCGTGGGTCGGGGAGGGCGCAAATGGTGCCCGCCGAGTCACCAGGTCCACAGGCTTCCGCGCCTGTGGTTTCTGAGGGTCCCCGCGTCACCGCCGCGGCAGGACCCGTCCTCCACGAAGCCGATTCCCTCCAGAGCTCGGAGGGAATCCGCCATTTCCCGATCGCACTAACCCGGAAGTCCGGCATGGTCCCACTTTTCAGTCATTTTAGCCTATGAGTGATGTCAGAGTTGTGACCAACAGCTGCTCATTTTTAATATTTTCCATTTAAAAAGTTATTATCAAGTTGCACAAATGTTTTGTTGTTGTTTTTGATCTAACCTGAGTTCTTAATATGGCTTAGGGTTGGCGCTGGGGGAAAGCAGAGCTTTCGTGTCTTCAAAATTAAAAACAGGACAAGCCTTTTCTACAATTATGGGGAAAGCTTCCATATGCTTCTAGTGTCCCTATTTCCCAGGGACGGACCCCGAATTATGGAAGCCACCCCAGCTTCTCATTTGATTCTGGGATGCCCCTATTTCCCCTGCCACTGCCATTGCTGCTGAGCTCAGGCAGGAGGATGAGCCAGCGCTTGTCCTGAGCGGTGGTGGCAGCAGTGGCAGCTGCGAGAGGGCATCCCATTGCTTCACCGTTGCCTTTCCATGTTAGACAGGCACCATCTCTCCAGCCTTTTTGGCACCTGCTTCCTCCTCCAACAAGCAATTTAAGCTGAACTATTTCCCATTCTGCATCTGTCCTGGAAATGTTAAGATGTTTTAACACTTGACATTTGCTACCCTGGGCTGCTTTGCAACACAAATACACAAGGTGTCTGGTTAGGTAAAGGGTAAAGGGACCCCTAACCATTAGGTCCAGTCGTGGCCAACTCTGGGGTTGCAGAGCTCATCTCGCTTTATTGGCCAAGGGAGCCGGCGTACAGCTTCCGGGTCATGTGGCCAGCATGACTAAGCCGCTTCTGGCGAACCAGAGCAGTGCACGGAAGCGCCATTTACCTTCCTGCTGGAGTGGTACCTATTTATCTACTTGCACTTTGATGTGCTTTCAAACTGCTAGGTTGGCAGGAGCAGGGACCAAGAAAAAGGAGCTCACCCAGTCATGGGGATTCGAACCGCCGACCTTCTGATCAGCAAGTCCTAGGCTCTGTGGTTTAACCCACAGCGCCACCCGCATCCCTAGGTGTCTGGTTATGTCCTTGCTAAAGCAACATTCTTTTCTTGCTGTGCTGCCTAGCAGATTGGATCCTTTCCATCCCAGAACACTTTCTCGCACAGCTAAGTTGTGCATTGTTTCTGCCCCATACAATTCTTCCCCACACAGTTCAGCGCTGCGCACCTTCACGTGATACAGCTGAGCAGCATCTGTCAACAACATCCCTTGCTACCTGGCAATACTGACTCGGCGTGCTGAGTCAGCACAATAATGCTGATGGCTCTGTAGAAACCATTGTAGCATCAGGGTTTGCGATCTTCAACAAGTGCAGCAGGCACAGAAAATGGCATCTTGAATACTTATTCCCCAGCACAGCAAGTTGGGAGAGGCTGGTTCCTACCTGCATGTTTGTCTCTTGATGGCATCAAGTGGCAACATGTATGCATGAATGAGCTGTCTCAGATCAAACAGTGCTGGTAGGATTTCCACATTGCATCCAACAAGGTCAATGGAGTCAGTTTGTGACCTATTAAGTGTGACCTATTACGGGATTTTATTAGCAATTTCCATGCTTTTGCTTTTGCATGGTATTTTATTTTTGTAACTAGCTTTGTATGTAAGTGTGCAAGGGATGGGAGAACTTACCCTGTGAGAAACTGTGATTCTTGCGTTAATCAATGGAATGACATTTCTCAGATACATTTTTTTGAGATCTCATAAACATACAGTGGCACTTTGGTTCTCAAACTCAATCCGTTCCAGAATTCCGTTCAACTTCCAAAACGTTCGAAAACCAAGGCACAGCTTCTGATTGGCTGATTGGCCCCAGAAACAATGCTGATGGCCAAAATGGACATTTGGCTTCCAAAAAACGTTCGCAAACCGGAACACTTACTTCCAGGTTTGTGGTGTTTGGGAACTAATTTGTTCATCAACTAAGTTGTTTGGGAACTAAGGTTCCACTGTATTCACTTTTTGTACACACAAAATCACAACTGGGAAAGACATTGAACAAGGAAAGGGGGGGAATGCTTTCCTTGTCAGCAATTGTGCTGCAGCATTCTGCACTAACTGCAACTTCGGGATCAAGTGCAAGGGAAGCCCTACATACAGTGATTTGCAGTAACCCATGACTGCTAAGCTCTGGTGAAAGACTACTTTAAGCTTTTTGAAAGTCTAAGTGCATGGAGTTGACTGAATAACCCCTAACTATGTGGTTGTTAACTCCAGAAACTCAATGAGACATGTTTTACTCTTACAAAAGCCATGCTGGTTCTTCTTCAGCAATGCTTGTACTTTTATATGCTTAGTAATTATATATTCAATAATATTTGCCACAAGTTTCCCCAGAACAGATGTTAAGTTTGCAATTTTTGCAGTTTTCCCCCTTTAAAATAATAATACTAATAATACTAATAATAATTGTTCCATTGACCCCTTTCCAGTTCTCAGGTACAGAGGCTGATCTTAGGTACAAATTTCATATTTTTGTGGAAGATCAGCAACTTCACAAGTTTGAAATCTGCCCACCCTGTACCTAATGCAGTCGCTCAACATATATGCATATAAGCACAGTCCACTTGTTTGATATCCAATTTGCTCTGAACAATTTTGCTTGATGAAGGTCTGAAGACGGGGCTTAGGCAAATTTGTGCAGCATAAATCTAATGGTAGTTAAGTAGCCATACCAGCTAAATGAAACTTATGCCATTAGCTGAGGCTAGAGATGGAGGATAAATGTGATTCAATAGCTTTTAAAGTTGAATCTATCAAATTTCCAATTTCTGAAACAATACACAAACCACAACAGTAAGGTAAAGGGACTCCTGACTGTTAGGTCCAGTCGCAAACGACTCTGGGGTTGCGGCGCTCATCTCACTTTACTGGCCAAGGGAGCCGGCGTACAGCTTCCAGGTCATGTGGCCAGCATGACTAAACCACTTCTGGAGAACCAGAGCAGCGCATGGAAATGTCATTTACCTTCCCACCGGAGTGGTACCTATTTATCTACTTGCACTTTGACGTGCTTTCAAACTGCTGTTGGCAGGAGCAGGGACCGAGCAACGAGAGCTCACCCCGTCATGGGGATTCAAAGCGGGGATTTGATAGGCAAGCCCTAGGCTCTGTGGTTTAGACCACAGCACCACAATGTCAGCGTCCCACAACAGTACTATCCTTCAAAATTTGCAATTATCTAAATTTTGCAAGGCAGTTTTCCAATCAAAGTTCAGAAAAAATGCATATTTTAGAGGAGAATTTGCATAAAAATGGTTAAGAGTACATTAGGAGAAACGGATTGCAAAAATGTGTGCTTTAGTCAAAACTGCATATAAAAAATGTATTCAAATTTGCATGTAATTGCTGCAAAATGTGGATAACTGAATTTAAGATTGGAAAAATGAGACATCGGGAGACCTAAATTTGTCGGAACGTTGCATCCCTAGCTGAGGCTATTGTCTTCATGACACAGCAACACAGGAAGGAAGATGTATACCACTGGTCTGTCTAACTCAATACTGCCCCAATTGACAGGCAGCAGCTCTCCTGGATAACAGACAGGGGTCTCTCCCTGTCCTGCCTTGAGCTAGGGACCTTCTGAATGCAAAGCAGATGTTCTACCACTGAGCTACAGCCCTTCTATGGTTCTGCTTGTGCGTTTTCCAGATGGCACATCTGGATGGATCAACAGTGTCTACAAAATGCTGGGCCATCAGATGGAGCTTTGGACTGCTCTAGCACATTTGTTCTAAGCCCCGAGTGTAGCTGGAGAATGTCTTTGGTTTTTAAAGCTTCCTATCAACAAATCAGGCCAAATAAAAGAGACATCACGAGAGCCTTCTCTGTGTTCAGGATTTCTCCCAGCATTTGGTTGTTTTTACAGCTATAATAAAATCCACATGGATTATTGGAGATGGAGGGAATACATTCCCATTTGCTGATCTTTTCGTATGTTTGGTGTAGTCGCACGTGAGTGCGTGTGCTTGCAAGAAGGTCCATAAAAATGAAGAGCCTATAAAATGTTTTCCATTTCCAAAGAAACGTCCTCATGAAATCATGACTTGGCATTAGATCACCTCCTCCTCATGCCCTGCCAGGTAAGCTTGCCCTTTATTTATCATAAAGAGGATTAGTCCTCCTGTTCTTTCAGTTCCCAGAAAGACAGCAATAGTTTTTCGCTGAAATCTAGGGCACTATCAGTTGTGTGTGCACAGCTTCAGCAGCGAGTCTAGCGAAGCAAATAGCTAACCAGGAATGCCAGGGCGTTTGATTGCCTCTGATCTGCATTTTTAAATTAAATCTGAGCAACCGCAGATCACCCACCCACAGAGAAGCAATCACACATCCAAACAACACTGAACGACAACCGACAACCGTCATCTGCAAACCTAAATTGAAGCTTGCTGAGGAAGAGCCCTAAAGGAGCATCTCCAGGAAGTCTGAGTCGGATTTTTAAAAATCCTAAGAAGAATGTAGATGTTCAGTAGAACTTTATAAATATCTCATTAAAATCTACCAACACATTAATGTTAAGTAAATACTGTAAATATATTAAACCAACAGGATAACATCAGGTACCACTTTAAATAGAAAGGTTTCCCATTTCACAAATTGTGCTTTCACAGGTTTCAAGATGGTTTGCATTACATTAATAGGTCGAGCCAACTATCTTCAAAGACCTGCATGAAAAGGCATACACTATCCTTTTAAAAGATCATCATTGTCAAGGCACAAGAGGGTCTCACCTCTCCACTGCTGAAGTATAATGCAAACCTATAGGAAATCTACCGTAATAATGTGAACACCGGCTGCATACAAACCACACCATACATTAAAAACATGTATCCCAAAGAATCATGGGATTTGTAGTTTACCTCTTGCAGAGCTATAGTTATAGTTCTCAGAGGTTTGGGGGGGGGCTGCTTTAAATGTATAATGGGGACACGGCCACCACAAAGACCAAGCAGTAATGGTGTGGAAAAACTTCTGCACAGGAGAGGAATACTAGGTATTATGCTGCAAAGATATGGCTGGCTGTTGAAATGGCCACCTTGTTGTTTGCCATCTTCTCTGCTCACTGGTTGATTATCAGGACTGAGTGGTACACAGCTGTCAGAGTTGGGTCAAGAGCCAGGAAGCCAGCACCGAGGGGCAAGCCAAGGAGAGAGTCGCTGGACATGGCAGAAGCGTGTTCATTTGGATGATCCATCCACACAGACTGATGGGATCTGATTTATGGATGCTCTGTGGGTTTTTCCAGGGGAGAAAGCTGGTGATCTTCTTGAAGCCACTCCACCACACTGCCTGCTGCCCACCACTATGTAATTTTAAGAACAGATGCCCTGCGCAAGGAACTTTGACAGGTGGGTTGTCCTGCCCACCTTTCAAAGTTCATCTGCAGATCTGGCCCACTGGGCCAAAAAGCTTCCTCACCCCTGACCTAGATTGTGGGCCTTGGTTGTTGGGATTGTGTTGATATACAACTCCACCTTGGGCGAAGGACTGTGGCAGATAGCCTTTTGATCCAGTTCACTTCTATGGTTCCATGTGTGTGTTTTTGTGTGTGTGTTTTTTGCAGTGTTCCAATAGTGAAGAGAGGAACTGCATGCTGGCACTCACACTTGAATCCAGATGTTTCTGTTGGACGCAGTACTCCGTTTTTCTTACTGTTTGATCAGGATGTTGCTTGTTGCCTTGGAATTCGAACAGATGTAACTACTCTGGAAAAAGAAAGCCTTCAGCATTTTCACCTTGTTCTTTGCCATATACATTTTCTTCATCTCGGCATCATAATAGCTCCGGGTCTGCCAGCATTTCCATTTCAAGGGCTTGAAGTCAAGTGACAAAACTCATTCTTGGCTTCTGAAGCTGAAACCCATCAGAAAGCTTTTATCCATGCTTCCCCTCTGCCTCCCTTCCAACTTAATTTTGGCTCCATGCAAATGCCTATAAAATGTACCAATTTAAAATGAATGCAGATCTTCTAATTGCATTAGCACAAGAATAAGATGGCCTTGAATAGGCTGCTCGTGTCCAAAACTACTAAAAACTTTACACTTGGAATCTAGGCCTTGAAACTAAAAGCAGAAGGGGTGCTGTTCAGCTAACCTTTACTCAGAACAGATTCGTGGCAGTTAAAGAACATGGACAAAGTTAGGTCCATCAATTTCAAGTCTGAGTAAAACACAGGAGGGTGTTAAACTGCTTTAAATCAAACTAGAGGGGGTTTAATATATAGAAAATGAAACATTTTTAAGGTAATTTTTTTTTTAAAAAAATTGTATTTTCAGATGATGACTCATGACAGCAGGAATTCACCATGTGAGTTCTTGGGCTCGTAATATACCAACCAATTCCCAAAACTGGAAATTTTTGAGGAGCATTTTGAGGATAATGGGGGAGCAGAAGTCAAAAAGTGGGAAATACAAATATTCAGGTATACAGTGGAGGATACCTGGTTTGGCAGCAGCATATGTGGAAAGGATCTCAGGGTTGTCATCACACACAAGCTAAGCATCAGTCACCAGTGTGATGCAGCAGGAAATATGTTATCCTATGTTCTGTATAGTGCCTATCCCATAGTTGCCCCTTGTTTCACAAGCATATAATAAGATTGGTAGTACAATAGCTTTGTACAAACATTTGGTTTCCCTGTGACTGTACCGGTCCTTAAACACTCTGCACTTCAATCGGGAGAAAGCCGCACTCGCAGAGCTCAGGCGATGCTGGATTTCGGCATCAATGTTGGCCTTTGTAGAAAGATAACTGCCTAGGTAGGAGAAGTGATCAACATTTTCCAAAGTTACACCGTTGAGTTGGATTTGTGGCACTGCAGAGGGGTTATTTTGTACTTGTTGGTGCAGCACTTTGGTTTTTTGGATGTTGAGTAATAGGTGTCATGGGCTTTGAAGACACTCATACTCAGGACGCAAGGGAGAAATGTGCTAAGAGGAAGGCACGCTTGGCAAATCCACACCGTGATCAACTCCTGCCCGGAAACCAATGTACCCACTGTGGAAGGACGTGTGGGGCCAGAATTGGCCTCCACAGTCACTTACGGACTCATTGTTAAAACTGTATCTATGGAAGACAATCTTACACGGCTACGAGTGATCACCAAAGAAGTTGCCCCTACATAAATGTAGAAGTAATAGAATGGGAAATCTTAACACATTCTGTTCCTGAAATCTCCCTGTTCAAGGCTGTACATGCATGAAAAATAAAGGAACACAATAAAGCCAGCTTGAGCGGATTCCAAAATGTTCCATGACTGAATGATTTTTGTAGCATTCATTGGGGATGTTGACAATCTTCAAGAACCATTTGTCTAACTTTTACTAGCGTGGTGCATTCATATGCTGGGCTGAATTCCTGCAAACTGATTATATTACATGCACAACAGACTCTTTGGAAGAGCAGATTTGTTGCACGATTTATCTGCTTGGCCAAACAGTCCCAATGAGGACTGTTGCGCTGGTGCAATCTAGACAATAAAAAGTCAGTTTGCCTTTTCTGTTGTTTGTGTCCTTCCTAATGGACAATCAACTGATGATCTTTGGCAGGTGGGTAAAATCAGACGATTCCTTTCTTTCATTTGCATAGTTCAAAGAATTTGAAAACAAGTAAGTAGTGCAAGTACATTCATTTGGAGGGTGGTTGGTTCTACTTTTCCTTGAACAAGATTACTTTCCGAAGGAAAGCCAAACATGCCCTTCTTCCACACACACACAATAACCCCAACAACCCTTTTGCTTAAACCTGTAACTGGTGACAGGAGTGGCTAGAGATATGGGCCGGTCGAATCTTCTTTCAGTTCTGCACGGGAACAAAACTTTTTGCTTAGAATTGCCATTCTTTGCCCTCTCACTTTTTACATCTCATCCACATGATGACATTAGCTTGCTGCATTCCATTATTTTCTGAGTATTCCTCCTGTCTTTTTCAGAACCTGATCTATGGTGTGTGTAGGGGTGTGGATGGGTGGGTGGGTGTGTATTACACACAATTACACCACTCTGGCCAGTGTGGGCTTCCCACAGGCATCTGATTGGTCACTAAGAGAAGAGGATGCTAGACTAGATGGGCCCTTGGCCATTATGTACTTGAGGCGCTACTGACGCTTTTCAAGTCTCCTCATTTATGGTGATTAGTTAGTCATAGGAGATATATATTGCGTTATGTTCAAGCGTTGGGTGGTCTCTCCATTTTAATTCCCCTTCAAGCTAATTGCAGAAAAGCAATGCTTGGGGCGGGACGCAGGTGGCGCTGTGGGTTAAACCACAGAGCCTAGGGCTTGCCGATCAGAAGGTCGGTGGTTCGAATCCCTACGACGGGGTGAGCTCCCTGCTCCTGCCAACCTAGCAGTTCGAAAGCACATCAAAGCACAAGTAGATAAATAGGTATCGCTCTGGCGGGAAGGTAAATGGCGTTTCTGTGCGCTGCTCTGGTTCGCCAGAAGCGGCTTAGTCATGCTGGCCACATGACCCGGAAGCTGTACGCCGGCTCCCTCGGCCAATAAAGCGAGATGAGCGCCGCAACCCCAGAGTCGGCCACGACTGGACCTAATGGTCAGGGGGGGTCCCTTTACCTTTACCTTTAATGCTTGGGGCATGCTAAAGTGTTTTAGTATGCAACGAAACTGTGTCCCAAATTATTATTTTACTCCATGCAAGTTAATGGGTGCTGTTGAGAATCGTACATTCTCTTTACCAGAAGCATTTGGATCCTTTCATTTGCAAAGCCTAATCCTGGGTTCTGTGTTTTGATTGCACTAGAGTCTGATGTAACATTGGGAGCTAATGCAGATGCTGGAGCCTGAAAGAGTGGCGGCTGTTTTGCATATGGCAGAGTAGTGAGTCAGGACTAGAGGCAAATGTGAGGGTTCCTGACAAATGGGGGCCCTCTGATGGGCCTGGCATCAATGAACCCACCCTAGTGAACTTATCAGCAGCAGAAATAGCACCATGATCTGCTGTAAAACACCCTTCATTAAAAGTACCTGAAAGAACATCACGCCAGGGAAGCCAAGTCAAAATGGCAGCTTCACCATGGCATACCACTGCTGCTCATTAAAAGCACGGCAGGTGTAATCAGAACAAGCGTTGGCACAAGTGGTCCTTGCCAAGGATGGAGAGTCACCAAAAAGAGGGAATGTATCACTGAACAATAGGAAGAAAGAGGATACAGATCTGCACAAAATCTGCATGGGCTGATTCATATGTATAGATGCAAATTTAGAAATAAGGAGCATAATTTAGATAGAGATACAATGCAGCCCACCAGAATAGAGAAGACTGTGAACAGGTGACCTGTGTGTGCCTGCCAAGTCTGCTGTCTGGGTGTTCATTGCTGATGGGCAACTTTAAGACCCCTCCATCTTTTCCTATCTCTAATCTGGACTTGGATCAAACAGCCATTCAAATAGAGGATGTCTTCAGATAGCAGGCTGCCCTCCGACAGCCAGTTTCTCTACAAAGTTGGACACAAGTGCCCTACACAGAAGTGGGTCCGCAATAGCTGCTCACCAATGCCATTGCGACCGCAAGGCTTATAGCAAGCTTATGACAGAGGCAAGCATTGAACCAGGGATGTCCTGGCTCACACTCTTAACTGCCCCACAAAGATTCTCAGGTGTAATATTAGGACTACATACCCACAGCTAGTAGGAAAGCCTAGTAGAGCAGTTCATGCACCAAAAATTAAAAACAAAAGAACGCCATACGACCTTATTCCAAAATTGTGCTGTGCTCCTGCTAAATTCATTGAGTGAAAAGCAGATAACAATACGTTTTGGATGAGAATTCAGATTCTTTCTCTATCCTCCTAAATGGAAATGTTCAGATAAAGGAAGAACTTTGATTTTATTCGGGAACTTTGCTTCCCCTCTCACATGCATTTATGAGCTGTGGAGGAGACGTTCCTGTCCGGGCGTTGCATGATAATTTAATTGCTGTTTCCTCCATACAGCTATAAATTATACCACAAATGCAGACGCTCTCAATATTCAGGGACTCCAGCTATGTGTCCAGCTGTAACATGACCTATTTCCACAGCAGGGTTGCCAAATATGTTTTATGGAGATCACAGCGGAATGTTAAATCTGCTTTGCTTGAAATTGGCCTAGACATAAAGGAACACAAAACCACTCAGAGTTTCCTGTACTCATTATGTCTTTAGCCCACCGTTTCTCCAAGGAGCTCAGGGAAGTGGACAAGGTTCTTTCTCGCTGCTCATTTTATTTTCACAACAATCCTCTGAGGTGTGTTAGATTGAGAAATATATGGGTGTCCACACAAATGCTTCCATGCTTTGAAAGAACATGCTGGGAGTGATCATGATTTCGCACAGCCTAACCCTCTCTGCCAACATCACTGAATGCTCTGATCTCACCTACAACCGCTGTGCATGGACTGGCCCCCTCACCATGTGCCTCCATCATGCATTGTCAGGGCCCGTGCTGAGGAGGGCTGCAATGAGTAAGAATGGTGGGTGCCGCCGCCTGCCCCTGCCCCTGAATCTCCCCAGGAGCAGGAGGAGAGTATAGATTTAGAACAGCGGTTTGCAAAGGGGCATAGTTCAGAAGAGAAAAGCTGGGAAATCCTAAAGAGCAGCTAGGAGAAGAAACACTGGGAGAGTTAACAGATTCAAAGTCATTGTGTAGCATCCCCCTTCACCACTCTCCACATTCTGGGAGAGCTGAGAAAGTTGCCGAACAGAAAGCGCAGCAACTACAAGCTCAGGTTACCAGATATAGGGGTGACATGTATTGAGAGGGGCGGGGGGGTAGCCTTAATTGGAAGCACTGCCATTCTTAGAGGGAGACGTTTGTTATCCCTCGCTGTGAATGAATGAATGAATTTACGTTATTATGGTCACAGACCAGCATAAGCAAAACATCTAAATAAATAGCATAACAGTATCTCTAAGTGGATAATTATAAAATAAATGGGAGAAAGAACCAAACATAGATTAAAACATATACATAAAATACTTGATTAAGCATAGGTAATGGATGAGTAAAAACTGATAAGAAAAATTAAAAGAGATCAGTTAAAAACAGCTGTATGGGGTGGGTCTTCAGAAGTGCAGATCTAACAATATGGGCCTTCAATTTAGGGCTGATTTGTAACATAAACCATCCTTCAACAAATATCTATCATGGTAGTGCAGAATCTGGCGACTAAATACAGTGGATGCTTGGGTTGTGAACATGATCCATGCAGGAAGCACGTTTGCAACCCGCAGCACCGCGTGTGCACACACACAGCTCGCGATTCAGCGCTTCTGCGCATGCACCAAAACTCAGAAGTATCCCGTCCCGGTACTTCCGGGTTCGGCACGGTGTGCAACCCGAAATCACACAACCCGAAGCGTCTGTAAACCAAGGTATGACTGTTTGACTTCTTCCCATTTTTTATCTTGAGAGCATGGTGGACATTTTGGTTTCCACGATCTTGCATGATTCCACGCCATGGATTCCCTCCCCAAAAAAGAACTTTCTCGGGGGGGGGGGTAATCGCACTGCAAAATCGTGTGAGATTGTGACAACCAACACGGCTGCAGTTCTTTCACGGAAAAAATGGGCTGTCCCGCTTTTTCTGGGACACTGGCAGAAAGTGCCATCTTCACCTGGAGGATGCATAGAACTATATGAATGTTGAACACACATACACTGGGGGAACAAGGCAGCAATAGAGGGCGGCCAAATCTTTCTGCAATTTGGAAAGGTTCCGAAAAATGCACTGGAATGAGGCAACGTCATACAAACAAACAAATCTGAATCAATGCTCAAGAAACAAACATGCCTTTGGATTTCATGAAAGCATCTTAGGATGCCGCCAGTCTCCCTAGAGATCTGACACAGGAGCAGAGGACTTTCGCGGTCTGTCAAGCTGCGTCCTCCTCATCATCTATGTGTTTCTGCAACCTGTATGTTTGTAAAATAAATGTAAACATTACAAAGCACCAGCAAAACTTCCGGTGAACTCTTTCGAAAGAGAAAGCAAACCAGGGTAAGCAGTGTGCCTTTGGAGCTTACGGCCACTCAGAGAATTGGAGCGAGTGTAACAATCCAAAACAAATAATAAACAATCAAACAAATATAGAGGATGATAACAGAACTACCAGCCACAAAGTGGGCCGGTAACAAAACAAAAAAGAAATCAAGATTGGGTTTTGCCAAGTTTGCAGCTTGCTGGCTGCCAGTCCCAGCCTGCCAACCTCCTAGTTTTTCCCCCTCCTCCGTCTCAAAGATAAAGCCTGCGTAAAAACTGCTCACCCAGCAGCTCAGGAGTGCTGCTCTCTGATCGGAGCAGCACTCCTGAGCATTTGATGATAGTGCCCGGAATTAAGAACCATTGGAATTGTATGTGTCTCCTTTGTGCCAGTATATTTGCTCCAGCCTTGTTGTATTCTCTTAAGCTGATCTTGCAAAGCTGTGCCAGTTCCCTGGATGCGAGAGAAAATAACATGCACCAAGAAGACGAGGCTTCCAATGGACTCTCAAGCAGGGAAATATCAAAGCATGGAGAAGATTATGATTAGGAGTTCAAATAGCCAGGAAGGAAGCATAGCATCATAAGTTACCTAGTTTGTGTCTGCATTCACTATAACTGCTTATCCAATATGGCGGAAAATGGCTACACAGCATCCTAGAAAACAGGACTTGGGTGGTTTGAGAATAACCCATAATGGAAGTCTTTCAGAGCTTTTCAGGATCTTGGTTGTTGCACTGATACACAATGCATCTCTCTCTTGGAATCATGTGTTGTGTTCAACGTGAAGTTTCAGATTGAATGTAGTAGTTTAGAACAGGTATTTTATGAACAAGTGTTATGTACTGAGTTGAATAGGATCCAAACTGAAGCAGCCTGATTGGTCCTAGAACAATAGGATCCAAATTGCAGCAGTCTGATTGGTCCTAGAACAATAGGATTCAGAATGCAGCAGTCTGATTGGTCCTAGAACAATGCAGCAGTATGATTGGTTGGCAGGAACCACCCAATCATGCTCCAGATATAAGTGAATCCACAACCTGATTGGCTTACAGTAGAATTCCAGAATTAGTCAATCATGTGCAGCCCATTGTGTAAATAATGTATATAAAGCAGATACTTTGAGGGGACTTTCATTCATTCCTCCTCACCACTATGAGCTGAATAAAGAGCATGAAATCACTTTGCGACTCTGAGTATATATCAACAAGCAAGCCTCCATATCCATCCATCAGCTGAACTTAACCTTCTCTAACTGAACAAGGAACCAACAGTCTTGCTCTTAAGATTCTATGCATCTTAAAGCAACATATATCATCCTGGGGTGTGCGCACAAAAGGAGATTGCAGAATAGAGAGAGATGCAGGACTGTCACATGAAAGATGGAGCAATCTTATTTTCTCGTGCTCCCGAGGGAAGGATCCAAACCAATGGCTTCAAGTTAAAAGTGAGGAGATTTCACCCCTCCCATACCCAAGAATCTCCTGATGATCTCCTGATGGTCTCTGCTGACTCTCCAGAGAGGAGGAGGCGTGTCCTGCCTATCTACCTATTCTGCCCAGCAACATATCTGTGTGTGTGAGTGAGAGACAGTCAGTCAGTGTATCGGAGAAAGTGAGAGTGCTAGAGATTCTAGAGATAAGATTGCTGCTAAGTGCAGCTGCAGACTCTCAGTGTAGCATTGATTTATGCTTAGAATATTCAGCTCTGTATATAGTTTTGTATCATAGTTGTAGTTACAGAATAAAAGGAAGATATTCTACAGAGCTGCTCTCCGAGTGGTTTATACTCTGCAAGACTCTGCAAAACTCTGCTGCGCAACGACTGTATTATTGAGACAGTGAATCCGGTGCTCTCAGCTCTGAGCTGTGAGTCCAAGGCACTGTGACCTGTTCCTGTGAGAAGGAGGTCTCTGGCGGTGCTTCCCAGCTCGCCTAGCCCAGTCGGGGTTGAGGTGCATGAGTCCAGTTGGTGCACTGGCTCTCTAGGGCGATGCTGACAAAAAGAAAGGAGATTCCAACTAAACATCAGGAATAACTTTCTGGTGGTAAGAGCTGCTTGACAGTGGAATGGACCCCCTAAGGAGGTGAGGGACTCCCCTTCCTTGGAGGTTTTTATGCAGAGGTTGGATGGCCATCTGTAATGGGTGCTTGAGTTGAGATTCCTGCATTGCAGGGGGTTGGACTAGATGACCCCGGGGTCCCTTCCAACCCTACAGTGCTATGATTCCATGGTGGAAATGTGACAATCTTTTATGGTGCTGCACATAGGAGCCAACTCCTAAGGGCTGTGGGGGCTTCGACACCCCCCCACAATAAAATATTTGAGGGGGCCAGGTCCCACAAAGTTTATGGGCATTGCCCCTCAAATGGTGTGTGTGTACTGCATCATACGATTGATTATGTGTGGTGGGGCTTACCTAAGTAGGCACCCCTGGTACTGCAAAATTCTTTGTTGTTTTTGCTGCAAAAGACTAGCAAAGCTACCTTGGGGGATTTGAAAATACTTGGTAACCTCAATCAAAGCAGAGGTATTGCCCTCCCTAAATACTCCCCAACAAAGGTTGCTTAGCTGTGCTTTCACAAGGCAATGCTTTGTTTACACAATATTATTGATTACTGATTACCACACACATTTCATTGTGACACATATGCCCTGGGAGCTAACAACTGTTCTGAAATTATTAGAACTCCAATTTAATTAAAGGCCCATATCAATTATTGATCTTCAGCCCAAATGGCTTTTTCGACGTATTGAATTGTTGCCTGGAGTGTACATGGTTTCTAATGGACTTATTATTTCTTCTCTTAAGTAGATGACTTTTTGATTATTATTTCTTTATTTGCAAAAGTCTGACATGAGAAGATCGGTTTTATTTCTTTTGTACAGTTACTCTGGTATTTACCTAGTCCTCAGAACTATTATTTTGTTCTTCTGGCAAGGATCAAGGTCAGTATTCCTTCTGCCCTGCATCAGAGCAGTTTTTTGTGTCAGCTAGTAACATCATGGGACGCGGGTGGCGCTGTGGGTTAAACCACAGAGCCTAGGGCTTGCCGATCAGAAGGTCGGCGGTTTGAATCCCCACGATGGGGTGAGCTCCTCTTGCTCGGTCCCTGCTCCTGCCAACCTAGCAGTTCGAAAGCGCGTCAAAGTGCAAGTAGATAAATAGGTACCGGTCCAGCGGGAAGGTAAACGGCGTTTCCGTGTGCTGCTTTGGTTCACCAGAAGCGGCTTAGTCATGCTGGCCACATGACCCAGAAGCTGTACGCCGGCTCCCTCGGCCAATAATGCGAGATGAGCGCCGCAACCCCAGAGTCGTCCACAACTGGACCTAATGGTCAGGGGTCCCTTTACCTTTAGTAACATGCTTATTCTGCCCTGCCCACCCCACCTTCCTGTTGTGACTTAAAAAACTCAAGACACATTTTCTTGTAGGAACACAGCACATATCATGCCTTCCAGCATTTCACATGCTTAGAACATCCCTATTCCTATACTAAGAAACATGATGAAGCCACATCCCTGCCACTGCTATAGGTTTTTGAAGGGGAAGGGCAGTAACTCAGTAGCAGAGCATCTGCCTTGACTGAAGAAGGTCCCATGTTCAATCCCCACAATCTCCAGTTAGAGGTGGATGTGCAATGGAACTTCCTGTCAGAGGCTGGGCAGAGGAGGAATGGTGGAGACCACCTCCCCAGCCTGAACCTTCTAGCGAGGAGGAAGAAGAAGACAGTTTAGATTTACAAAGGGGTTTGCGGGAGGTCACAGCTCAGAGGCAGATAAGGGGGAAAGTTGGGAGATAATGGGAGAGAGGAGGAGGAGGAGGAAACAGGGCGACAGCTGATGGACACAGTGTTGTCAGGTGTGCATGCAGGAGCCAGGCCCTGTGACCAATAGGGCTCTGCAGAACTGGGGCCTTCCTAAGTTTGTTCTGAAGAGGCAAGGCGCAGCCGCACAGGTGAGGCCAATTGGAAACTCACAGCACCTGGTGGCCAGAGCTGGGAAGGGATATAAGGTCAGCATTTTCCCCTCGGCTCTTTGCCACAGCAATACGTTCCTTACCTTGCTGAGTTTGACTTCGTGACCCGTGACTTCGTGACTCCTTGCTTCTTGATCCTTAGACCCTTGACTCCATGACTCCTTGTTTCTTGATCCTCGGACCCCTGACTTTGTGACTCCTTGCTTCTTGAGCCTAGGACCCCTGACTTTGTGACTCCTTGCTTCTTGATCCTCAGACCCTTGACTCCTTGACTCCTTGCTTCTTGATCCTCGGACCCCTGACTTCGTGACTCCTTGCTTCCTAACCCTTGGACCCTTGGCTTTCTGACTCCTGGTTTCTGGACTTCCATTCCTGCTCCCACCCCGCCATCTTGCCTCTGGTCCCAAAGTCCCCAGCCAGGACTTCAATCACCTGTGAACAGGACCATGACAAGTCTCTTTAGAAAGCATTCCAGACCCCCCCCCCCAGAACCCAGCAAGCCTTGAAAGTAGGAGAGCAAAGAGCTCAAAGACAGAGGGCACGTAGCAGCTCCCGTAGAAGTGATGAATGAGGAAAGGAGAGAGACAGCGGGGTGGAGATTTACTCAGGACAATGCCATTATCCAAGAGGCTGGGTTCTATAGCCTCTCTCTGTAATTATTGAATAAAAAAGGATGGTAAGAAACCTTCCCTCTTCTTTATACTTTTCCAGGCAACCAGCTAGGAGCTGCTGCCAGCATCCTGACACTTCCCTTTCCTCTCCTCTTCCTGCACCCCCCTAAATCTATTCTGGGGAAGTTCCACCACCCCTTTGGAGCAGGTTTGGGGATATGTGGGGAGAGGGGAGGTACATTTTGTTGCGCAAGCACAAATCCTTGTACTAGCAGAAGAATTTTGTTGGATACAACCCATAAACTTTAGACCAAGCAGCCCTACCAGCCATGGATGGTTTGCTCATCTATAGGTAAGGTAAAAGGTAAAGGACCCCTGGAGGGTTAAGTTCAGTCAAAGGCGACTATGGGGTTGTGGCACTCATCTCGCTTTCAGGCCAAGGGAGCCGGTGTTTGTCCACAGACAGCTTTCTGGGTCATGTCGCCAGCATGACTAAACTGCTTCTGGCACAATGGGACACCCTGATGGAAACCAGAGCGCATGGAAACACTGTTTACCTTCCTGCCACAGTGGTACGTATTTATCTACTTGCACTGGAATGCTTTCGAACTGCTAGGTTGGCAGAGGCTGGGACAGAACAAGGGGAGCTCAACCTGTTGTGCAGCTTTGAACCACTGAGCTTCTGATCAGCAAGCCCAAGAGGCTCAGTGGTTTAGACCACAATGCCATCCACGTCCCTCATCTATAATATAAATAGTGATATAAGAATAGTGACTACTCTGTATGGGGTCATTGTGGGGAGTGAAATAATGTATGCACAGGGGTCAGAACCATCTTAATGGGGAGGAGGAGGAGGAGGAGGAGGGGAGGAGGAGGGGAGGAGGAGGAGGAGGAGGAGGAGGAGGAGGAGGAGGAGGAGGAGGAAGAAGAAGAAGAAGAAGAAGAAGAAGAAGAAGAAGAAGAAGAAGAAGAAGAAGAAGAAAGGTAATCAACATTCAGTTTAATTAGTGATATTTATCATACTAAAATCATAATAAGGTGACTCTTACATAAGAGGCTGCTTGATCTTGTAGCTGGCAAGTACAGCTGGGATTGATCTGGGGTTTCCCATGCAACACTCTTCATCATGTTTATATTTGTGAATACTCTGCAGATTCCAGAAGCATTTCAATATAATAATTCTATTTCCTCTTGGTGATACCATCTAAGCAAAACTTTACTCAACAGTTCCAGGCGGAAGTGAAAATTAGTCTCCACTTATCAAATGACTAACATTAAAACGATCTGGTACTGCTTCTCCAACTCCTTCCAAGTTCTCAGAGGGCTCCATATCTCCCTTGTGTAATTATTTTTAATCAAACAGGTGAATCATAATCAGGAACTGTGTTTGCATTTAGAAAAAGCTGAAATGACTGCCACATTGCCAAGCGGTAGCCTCAGGATCAAATAAGTTACTTTCACAAATCAGCTGTACGCCAGTGAAGTTCTGTGTTCTCCTGGCTATGCGCAACATACTACATTTGCAATTAAACATATTAGCACCGAATTAACACACTCAATCCGAAATAATGATTCATGCCAATATAGCCCTTTAGGGATGGGCTGTGGCTCAGCAGTAGAAAATCTGCTTTGCATAAAGAAGGTTCCAAGTTCAGTCACTGGCGTCTTTGGGAAGGGCTGGGAGAGACATTGAGACTTAAATCCTGGAGATCGGCTGCCAGTAGACAGAGATGGACCAATAGTATAAGGCAGATTCCTATGTCCCAAGCGGTTCCCAAAGTGAATGGTACAACTCCCGGGGAGGGGGAATTATGTAGGTGGATGCAAAGAGTCAAGGGGGAAGCTGGAGGATGCTGGAGGTGCAAACGACTGTCAGGCTTTGAAAAGCTGGCATCTCTGGATCAAGTGCATCAGTGTTGTTGAATTAATTAAACTACATAGTTTTTATTGGATTATGAACAATTGTGAAATTAATTAATCCAGCATGGATTCAATTCCTGGAATAGCCAGGCTAGCTTCCTGTTGAGGTAATGGCTCTCTAAATAACAAAGGAAGTGGCTTTGTGCCAGAGTACATAATGGGTGGGTACCCCTACTTCTGAAGTTCAACATCAAAAAAACGAAGATCATGGCCACTGGTCCCATCACCTCCTGGCAAATAGAAGGGGAAGAAATGGAGGCAGTGAGAGATTTTACTTTCTTGGGCTCCATGATCACTGCAGATGGTGACAGCAGCCATGAAATTAAAAGACGCCTGCTTCTTGGGAGAAAAGCAATGACAAACCTAGACAGCATCTTAAATAGCAGAGACATCACCTTGCCAACAAAGGTCCGTATAGTTAAAGCTATGGTTTTCCCAGTAGTGATGTATGGAAGTGAGAGCTGAACCATAAAGAAGGCTGATCGCCGAAGAATTGATGCTTTTGAATTATGGTGCTGGAGGAGACTCTTGAGAGTCCCATGGACTGCAAGAAGATCAAACACATCCATTCTGAAGGAAATCAGCCCTGAGTGCTCACTGGAAGGACAGATCCTGAAGCTGAGGCTCCAATACTTTGGCCACCTCGTGAGAAGAGAAGACTCCCTGGAAAAGACCCTGATGTTAGGAAAGATGGAGGGCACAAGGAGTAGGGACTGACAGAGGACGAGATGGTTGGATAGTGTTCTCGAAGCTACCAGCATGAGTTTGACTAAACTGAGGGAGGCAGTGGAAGACAGGAGTGCCTGGCGTGCTCTGGTCCATGGGGTCATGAAGAATCGGACACGACTAAACTACTAAGCAACACAACCCCTACTTCAACTGCCTGATAGTTAGGAACCCCGGAATCTTGCAATGCTTAGAGACTGGAGGTGGCATACAGCAATACATTCTTTGCTGCTGATTTCGTGGTGGGTGCTGAGTCCACATTTAAGCATAAGGTTAACTCCTGATTGCAGCTCATGTTCCAGAGCATTACTGGAGTCATTTTCATGACACAAATCATCTCCATGGTGACTGAATAACTAGATTAGTATGCACTTTGCAATCAGCTCGCTCCTATTGTTCGTTCACATCTGCCTAACCCAATTTTAGGCTTTTAATCATCCCTGCTTGTTAAATATTCTCTCTCCTGTGTTCAGCTCTTCCTCTCTGCCAACATTTTACTTCACTGCAAGCTGCAGACCACACACCTGCACGGTGCTCTGAGACAAGCAGGCAGCCTTAGCATGTCAGGAGGGTCTGGAGTACAGAATGTACGGCATCTTCCATGGTGCCAGGTAGTTCTTCAATTGGACGTGCCTGTTGACAAAAACAACACACTTGGACTATACGCCAAATATTTGTGAAGCACCTGAGTGGATTATCTTGTCTAGTCATCATAATTCCTTGAGCTTCCCCTTATGTCTCAGCAGCAGCTTCTGCATTCAGTGCAAATGTCTCATCATTCAACTGAGGAGAAGTCTGGGGTTGGGAGCAGCCATAGGAAATTGCCTTTTGCCTTATAACAAATCAGACCATGTGCCCATGAAACTTATTTCTTTAACACATGAGTAGGCAAATTAAGGTACGCGGGTGGCGCTGTGGGTTAAACCACAGAGCCTAGGACTTGCTGATCAGAAGGTCAGCAGTTCGAATCCCCGCAATGGGGTGTGCTCCCGTTGCTCGGTCCCTGCTTCTGCCAACCTAGCAGTTCGAAAGCACATCACAGTGCAAGTAGATAAATAGGTACTGCTCTGGCGGGAAGGTAAACGGTGTTTCCATGTGCTGCTCTGGTTCGCCAGAAGCTGTTTAGTCCTGCTGGCCACATGACCCGGAAGCTGTACGCCGGCTCCCTCGGCCAATAAAGCGAGATGAGCGCCGCAACCCCAGAGTCGGTCACGACTGTACCTAATGATCAGGGGTCCCCTTTACCCTTTACCTCAGGCAAACTAAGGCCCAGGGGGCCGGATCCGGTCCAATCGCCTTCTAAATCCGGCCTGTGGACAGTCTGGGAATCAGCTTGTTTTTACCTGAGTAGAATATGTGCTTTTATTTAAAATGCATCTCTGGGTTATTTGTGGGGCATAGGAATTCATTCATCCCCCCCCCCCCAATATAGTCGTCATCCCCCAAGGTATGAGGGACAGTGGCCTGGCCCCCTGCTGAAAAAGTATGCTGACCCCTGCCTTAACAGGACCTATATACCTCTTAATCATCAACACCTCTAAGCAGTTTACATGAAAATTACGGTAGTTCTGATTTAGTCCTGTCAACACTGAGAGGTAGCATCTCTCCAGGGTTTCAGACAGGAAATTTTCCCAGCCCTCCCTGGAGATGCCAGGGATTGAACCTGGAACCTTTTGCTTGCCTCCTGCCTCTACCCCTCCTGCTCCACTGTCTCCCAGGACCAGAAGAGGAGTGAAGAGGGAGAAGCAGAAACAGGATACACAAAGGTGTAGTCTTCGCCTGCTTGCCCACAGCTCGGTGGGAGTGGGATACATAAGCCAAGGTTGGAGCAACTGCCTCATGAGATGCACACCTAGGAGCAGCTGAGAAATGCGGAACTGATGGACATCCCTTTTCTTAACTTATAAGTGTACTTTTGACAATAAAGAGCTGATTCCTCGCTCTGCACATTCCATGCCTGCCAGTGCTGTGACACCCAATTATTCTCCCAGGGTGAGCCCAGGGTGACTCTGAATAATAATAGTAATAGTAATAATAATTATTATTTATACCCGCCCATCTGCCTGGGTTTCCCCAGCCACTCTGGGCGGCTCCCAACAGAACACCAATAACAATAATAAAAAAGCAACAACATCAAACATTAAAAACTTCCCTAAACAGGGCTGCCTTCAGATGTCTTCTAAAAGTCAGATAGTTGTTTATTTCCTTGACATCTGTAGGGAGGATGTTCCACAGGGCAGGCACCACCACCGAGAAGGCCCTCTGCCTGGTTCTCTGTAACCTCACTTCTCTCAGTGAGAGAACCACCAGAAGGCCCTCGGTGCTGGACCTCAGTGTCTGGGCAGAATGATGGGGGTGGAGACGCTCCTTCAGATATACTGGACCGAGGCTGTTTAGTGCTTTAAAGGTCAGCACCAACACTTTGAATTGTGCTCGGAAACGTACTGGGAGCCAATGTAGGTCAGGACCAGTGTTATATGGTCTAGGCACCCGCTCCCAGTCACTAGTCTAGCTGCCGCATTCTGGATTAGTTGTAGTTTCCGCGTCACCTTCAAACTTATGGTAGTTTTGCTGTTTGAGTGGTGCTTGGACCAATACTATTTAGGTTAGCTCATTGGCTATGTGAAATTGCTACGGCTGTTCATTCATATGTTTTTGTTGTATTTCTCCATATACCAATAATAAGGAACTTTGCTCACTTGTGTGTCACAAACACACAACACATTTTGCCTTTAATAAAATCACACCCTTCTCTCTCTCTCTCTCACACACACACATACAGAGAGAGAGAGAGAGAGAGAGAGAGAGAGAGAGAGAGAGAGAAGCAGTTCCACTGTTCTTGGTTGTACCCATTATCTTCCCATTTTCATCCAGATTTTCCCCACAAAAAGGTGAAGGACAATCAGCTTAGCCAAGAGTAGGTGGAGATGCGCAATTTGTTCTGGAACAGAATTTTGACATTTTACCCTATTTTTTCTTTTTTTCTTTTTTGCTTCAAGGCAGTAAATAAGGCAAAGAAAAAGACCTTTTCATGCAAATGTTTTGCAGCGCTGGAGGCTATGTACATTGGATCATGTCCGCAGCTGGTTTCACTTAGAAACAAGCAAAGTGGCTGAAGCTGAACCAAGAGCCTCTCTGAACCTTTGCCCACACAAAAACAAAACACAGCACAACAGAGGGACCTTTAGGGAGGTCCGCTTAATTTCTGTCCATTATCTTCTTCCCACTCTACATATTTAAATGTCTGGCATGGGCTAAAAGAAAACATGCCAATGCAATGAAAACTCCCATGACACATTTCTTGCTTAGCTTTGCAGATTGGCAACCCAAATCTCTTCTTTCCTTTGGTCAGCTGTTCTAAGAGAAGGCTTGAAAGCTCTGGTACCCCGGCCCTGAAACCACAGGTCTTGTTCCACTGTGCCAGAGTTATCTCCATAGACAAATGGCCCTGAAATAGCAAGGCCCCCAAGTGGGGAGAGTTGTCTGTTTTATGGATGTATCGATGAAACTGCCTTATATCAAACAGGACCATTTCCTCATATGGGTCTCTTCCCATTGTACAGCTGCCTGCAGTCAAATTTCTCTACCCACAATCCCACACAGGCATATCTTCATTCAGGAAAAACAGAAGCATTATCCTAACTCAAGGACACATTCCAGCAAAGCAAAAGTGCTTTTCTCTTTTAAAGCCATCCAAGTTGGTGGCCATCACTGACTCCTAACTCCATGGTTTCACTATCCCTAAGGTGATTTTTTTAAAAAGCAGAGACATCTTAAAAAGCAGAGACATCACCTTGCCAACAAAGGTCCGTATAGTTAAAGCCATGGTTTTCCCAGTAGTGATGTATGGAAGTGAGAGCTGGACCATAAAGAAGGCTGATCGCCGAAGAATTGATGCTTCTGAATTATGGTGCTGGAGGAGACTCTTGAGAGTCCCATGGACTGCAAGAAGATCAAACCTATCCATTCTGAAGGAAATCAGCCCTGAGTGCTCACTGGAAGGACAGATCCTGAAGCTGAGGCTCCAATACTTTGGCCACCTCGTGAGAAGAGAAGGCTCCCTGGAAAAGAAACTGATGCTGGGAAAGATTGAGGGCACAAGGAGAAGGGGACGATAGAGGACGAGAAGCTTGGACAGTGTTCTTGAAGCTACCAGCATGAATTTGACCAAACTGCGGGAGGCAGTGGAAGACAGGAGTGCTCTGGTCCATGGGGTCATGAAGAGTCGGACACAACTAAACAACTAAACAACAACAACAAGGTGTGTTTGAATTTGTTCTGAATGAAGTACTTTGGACACTATCCTCTCCACACATCTTACAGTGGTGCATGTGGCCTGGGGAGGGGTGTGTGGCTTGTGCCTGTTTTTATACTGCCCTCCATCAAATGAAATCAGAGCCATTTACGTAAATGAATAAAAGGCCTTCTTTTAAAAACAAAGAACAAAAAACCAAGCCACCCTTGACTGATGAATTTTCAGAACTGGTCAGTCAGCGCCTTTGTTATTTATCTTAAAAGAGAGTCGGAGATAAAGTATATTTTCTTGTTTTCTAGCAGTTTCTTCTCCAGCTTCTGTGAAAGCTAGTTTAATGAGAGAACCCAACTGCTCTGTTTCCTGCATGTCAATGCCAGGTCATCTTAGGTTTTAAGCAGCAAACGCTGTCTATGAATCACACTCAGGGTAGCAGCGGAGAGAACAATTTATCCTAGAATGTCCCCCACAACCCAGCCCAATCACCTGGCCTGAACCACGTTTTAATCCCCTAGCAGGTGAAATAAGGTAAATCGGAGACTGAACTTTTAGTCCCTGCTGCAGGTTCAGGAAAGGGCAGTGGTTAAATTTCCTCTCTCCTCTCTAAGACACTGTTGGAATCCAGCTCCCACCAGCCCCAGCCAGCATGACCAATAGTCACAGCTTCGGATGAAAGAATCTATCAGTTTGGGGGTCTCTCCATTTTTCGTTTTTCCAATCTTAAATTCAGTTCGCCACATGTTGCAGCAATCTGCGATTATTTTTATTTTTTAATTCTCGTGAATATTCATATGCATCTTTGTGCTTATTTCTCCCAGCAAACACAATGTTGTATGCAGTCTTGAATAATGTACACATTTTTGCAAGCAGTTTTCCTCAATGTAATGCGTTTTGTGTATTGTTTTCACTAATATCTTCATGTTGGGCACAATATATGCATTTTTTGCAAACACTGTTTGCATTGTGAAGTTTGGATAAGTGTGAACTTGTGTATTTGAACACTGCTTTCATTAAGAAAAGGACGGAGAAAAGGTCCATTCTAATCCAGCATGCTGCCTCCGACAGTGGACAGCCAAATAACTAAGATATTCACCAGCAAGTCCTGATGCAGATAATTATTCCCTACTCCTCGTCCTCACCATCTGGCAATCAGAGCTAGATTACGTCTAAATATCAATAATGTGTTTATTTTTATTATTTTAGCTTTTATAACTAGTAACCTTCACTGGATCATCATTTTAAAATGATGGCCTACTTTAAGTATAATTTTGGGTGAGTTCCATGTGACCATATAAACTAGTTCACTACAGGCCTCTGACGATGCTATTGCTAAACATGCTGTGGCCTGATTTAATATGTTACCAAATGCAAAAATTGGGACCAGCCCACACATGAGGCAAGGTGAAGCAACTGTCTCGGGTGGCAAGATCCATTAGAATAGCAGATCCGGCCACCAAGGAATGCATCGCCCACTTGCTGCAACAGTATTGGCAGCGATGACTACACGACAGCATGCCAAGCATCATCTTTAAACTGAGCTTCACAATTTGATAATTGCCACAAATTTTCTGTTGCATGCAGAAAGACTTCATTTTCTGCTCATTTTGAACATCCACACCAACTGGATAGAATCATAGAAGAGTTGGAATAGACCACAAGGGCCATCGAGTCCAACCCCCTGCCAAGCAGGAAACACCATCAGAGCACTTCTGACATATGGGTGTCAAGCCTCTGCTTAAAGACCTCCAAAGAAGGAGACACCACCACACTCCTTGGCAGCAAATTCCACTGTCAAACAGCTCTTACTGTCAGGATGTTCTTCCTAATGTTTAGGTGGAATCTTCTTTCTTGTAGTTTGGATCCATTGCTCTGTGTCTGCTTCTCTGGAGCAGCAGAAAACAACCTTTCTCCCTCCTCTATGTGACATCCTTTTATATATTTGAACACGGCTATCATATCACCCCTTAACCTCCTCTTCTCCAGGCTAAACATGCCCAGCTCCCTTAGCCGTTCCTCATAAGGCATCGTTTCCAGGCCTTTGACGATTTTGGTTGCCCTCCTCTGGACACGTTCCAGTTTGTCAGTGTCCTTCTTGAACTGTGGTGCCCAGAACTGGACACAGTACTCCAGGTGAGGTCTGACCAGAGCAGAATACAGTGGCACTATTACTTCCCTTGATCTAGATGCTATACTCCTATTGATGCAGCCCAGAATTGCATTGGCTTTTTTAGCTGCCGCGTCACACGTTGGATGGATTCTCCAAGCTGTGCAATGCAATGCTAAACATGTTTACTGTAATGTAACAGATGCGGGTGGTGCTGTGGGTTAAACCACAGAGCCTAGGGCTTGCTGATCAGAAGGTCGGCGGTTCGAATCCCTACGATGGGGTGAGCTCCCGTTGCTCGGTCCCTGCTCCTGCCAACCTAGCAGTTTGAAAGCACGTCAAAGTGCAAGTAGATAAATAGGGACTGCTCTGACGGGAAGATAAACGGAATTTCCATGCACTGCTCTGGTTCGCCAGAAGTGGCTTAGTCATGCTGGCCACATGATCCAGAAGCTGTACGCCGGCTCCCTTGGCCAATAAAGCGAGATGAGTGCCGCAACCCCAGAGTCGGCCACGACTGGACCTAATGTTCAGGGGTCCCTTTACCTTTACCTTTAACAGACCCTCCAAGGGTCCCTATTTTCTAGGGACATCCCTGATTTAGAGAAGCCATCCCGGTTTTCTGATTTTATCCTGGAATGTCCCACTTTTCCTTAGGATGTCCCTGTTTTCATTGGAGAAATGTTGGAGGCTTTGGAGTTATCCAACTCTGGAGCTGTCTGAAGGCAATCCTTCATAGGCAAGGTTTTTTATGTTTAATAATTTATTATGTTTTTATATATGTTGGAAGCTGCCCAGAGTGGCTAGGGCAACCCAATAAGATGTGTGGGGTATAAATAGTAAAATTATCATGACGGAATGGGACGTCCTTATTTTCATCGGAGAAATGTTGGAGGGCATGAAGTAAGTCCCACTGAACTCAGTGCAGCTTACTCCCTGTTCATCTCCCATGGAACTGCAGCAATTCCATGTTTGCAGAAATATTAGCTTCTGTTTATTCTTGCCACTCCGTTTATAAATTATTGAAGTCTTCAGTCCTCTGTCAATTTTCTTTTTTTCCTCTTTCCCTAACCCCCCTCCCCCAAATAAAATAAATCCCTATGTCTTGAGCTGTAACTAGACTTGGGGATGATTGAAGTTCATTTTTTTAAAAACAGCCTTAAAAAAAAAACTTGTTCTAGCATGAGTTGCATCATTGATTTGCATTTTCCTCTGTCGAAACGCTAGTTTGGAGTGACATCTCTTCGTTCACATCTTTCAAGAGAAGGAAAACTTTCTTGTGTGATTTCTGCTTGGAGTGCATATGCCACAGGGCACCATTCCAACCCCTCTCCCCCCCACCGAATGGCTAAATGTTTAAAAGACGGAGATTCTCTGCCTTATAACACAGAGAGAGAGAGAGAGAGAGAGAACGAACCATGTGAACTGAGAACCCAGTTCATTCATGCATTCCTTCCCAGCACCATTCCATGGCTGAGAGCCAGATACCATTTGACGTCATGGATCTAACCAAGAACTTAATGTACTGGCTATGGGACAAGAGTTTACTACGAAGTGGTGAAGGGGGGAGGGCAGGCCGACATAGCAGCAAGTTGAAACATACAGTAGACATTAATCGAGAGGGGGCAAACTGAAAATGATGCAAATATAGTATGTACCATAATTCCTCTCCCCCCCCCCAATTTTTGCTTCTTCTTCTTGTTGCCCCCTTACCAGATGGGCAGGGTACAAATAATAAATTATTACTATTATTATTATTAACACTTAGGAAATTCATACATGCTCAGAAACCATTGTGCTTTTGATTAAGTAGTATAGCTGGAACGGCAGGACGAACAGACAAAAGAATAGCAGCGCTGACTTAAATAGCTTTTGCTAGTCCTCTTTCCTCCCCTCCCCTCCGGTACTCATTATGTTTACCAAACTGTTAAAAGAAAGCTCTTTTCGATAAATAAATACAAAACGTCGAAAGCAAATATGCCAAGAGGGTTGCTTGCTTTGAGTAGCGTAGTAAATGCTCCTTCTTGGAGTTAAATATTAAACGCTTTTTGTATAAAAATTCACTTGGAAATCTAGTACAGGAGGTGAATGAGAAAAGGGAGGCCCTGCAACAGAATGTTGCAGTGTAGGAGTCCAGTCATTCCATTTCAGCCCCAGCTCCAGTTTTTCACCATCTCCCTCCAACAGTTAGATAGCAGTCCATGCTCTGAGCATGCCCAATCCCAGCAGTGAGCGTGGTGGGGCAAAGTCATGGAGTCACTTCCAGACTCCAGTGTTATTGTTATTTTACATGGACGAGGCTGGGGCAAAGCAGCAGCAAGGTTGAGCTTGTACAGTTGCACCAGTAGATCCACTGTCTCCCATATGGTTGAATCCTGACCATCACCTTTAAACAGGACTTGGACCAGACTGCCCTTCAAACAGAAAACTCCTTCAAACAGAGGGCTGTCTTCTTACAACCTTCTACATAGTGAACTGGTCTCCATCAAACATGTCCTTTTGGGCAGTCTGCAGCAGCTACCTAAAATCAGGAGGCACCAGAGATCTGGGGGCACACACACACACACATAAAAGCATTGTCTATCTCCCCAGTCAACCAGCACTGTCCCAAACTACTTGGGATTAGGGTTAGGGCAGGTGACATCCTTTATGGAACAGGAGTATTGTACATAAAAATAGCCATTAGAAAAACCATGTTGTTGTTGTTGTTGTTCGTCTGTCTCGGGAGACAATGTGTGCCTCCAGGCGTGAACTCAAACCGCTGTGCTAACAGCACCAAAGTGACCTTTGTGTGGTGCAAGCCTCAGCAGTGTGTGTGGAGGTCCTGGGCGGCCCAGACAACAAGACCTCCCTTTCACACTCGCTGAGGTGATCCAAAGGAAAGCAGAGCAATACATTTGGTACCAGCTTGACTGCAAGAATTGCTGGAAGGAGGCTTATGAAACACCATCCAGCTATCTTAGGGACTCCACTTTGGATTTGTGTAGGGTTTCCTCCTTGGACTTTTTTTCTCCTGAAGATGTCCCACAAGGCAGTGGAGGTTTAGGATCTTCTCCTAGAGGGGCTACCATCCTAGGTTGATGTGCCCCATCAGCCCTTCACTTCCATCTACAGCACATGCAGAGACCTCCTTATTGACTGATGGACCCATTATTGGTCTTGTCTGCTCAATCTGTCAAAGCCTGTCTTCAAATGTAGGGAAAAGTCCCTAACTCACCAAGGCTTTGAGACTCATCAGCTACCCCACTGGTTTAGTTGGCCAGTCAAAGCCATTCCCAGGGTGTGGCCACTGGTCACATGCTGACATCTAGGAGCCACAGGTGAGAGCTGAGTGCAGGGTGGGACCAAAGGTGGACAAGCTATCCCAGAAGGAGCCCGATGTGTCCCCCACCAGAGGGACTACTCTCTCCCCTAATACTCTACCCTCACAGGTGGGAACCATTTTGCACACATTCAATTGGGGCACAACTGCCCCCGTGTGCGCCATTTTTGGCCCTAGAAGGGGACAGAATGGGGTGGTGTGGGCTTACGCACACCCCACTGACACAGGCGATGACCCAGAATGCAACCCCTTCACAAATGAGGAGTTGTATGTACTGCAAACAACCTTTCTCCAGTCACACCCTTCTCATTCCCAGTTTCCTTAAAAGCTTACCTAGATAGAGAAATCTGCCTCGCTGTGGGAAGATCTTCAGGCTTTAAGGAAGTTCAAGAGGGAGAGAACTGTGGAGCTGAGAACAGCCACCAGTAAAGAAAACATGTCTTGCTAAAAACTATGAAGTGCCCTTTTCAGTGTCAACTCTCTATTTTTCAGTCCTAGATACTAAAATCTGCATACATGCCTGATGTGAAGTTTGATTTGGCTTTATCTTCATGTGCATCTTTCAACCTCACCCAGATTTCCAAGAATTGTTTTTGGATCCTTTGTTTTAGAGGGTTGAGCAGCATATAGATTTAAATCACTAGGTCAGTGGTGATTTGAGCTTACCCAATCAAGGTTAATGGATTACTTTCACTCATGTTGTATTGCAGGTTCATACAGTGAATGGATGGTGAGGGGACCAGACTACATCTGCATCCAGATGTGGTATTATGATTAGTAATAGTGCTTTCATTCATTACACACACACAGCCTGGGCAGGTTACAACAACTTAAAATACAATGTTAAAAACAATGAAAAGCAACTTACAATTGCAATTGGTCTTTAAAATATGCATCTCAGGTGTCAAAGGCCTGGGTAAAGAGAGGTGCATCTTCAACATCCACTGAAAAATGTATAATAAAGATGCTAGACACACATCTATGGGGGTTGGGATTCCACAACTTAGTGGATGTCACAGAGAATTCCCTCTGGTCTATTGGGCCGCCACCGCCGCCCCCAACTTTCTGTGGGCAGCAGAACTACCAGGAAGGTTCCCTCTGCTCATCTTAACTCCCAAGAGGGCCTGTATCTTTCAGACATTTGGGGCCTGAATCTCTAATATGAGTACCAACCACGAGAACTACTGAGCAGCTGACAGCGACGACAACAACTCCTACAAGGATGTGGCCTTGAAGTCAAAAAGACAGCAGTTGCCACCTCTGCTGTTATGTTTGTGAACTTCAAACTGGGAACAAACTAGCAAGCGATGCATCTGTTTTAAAACAGGGATAATATGAGATCTAAATGGAACCCAAGCCAGTAATCTGGGTGCTGCCTTTTGGACCAATGGAAGTTTCCAGGTCTCCTTCAAGGGTGCCCTGTGTAGAGCGCATTGCAATAATCCAGTCAGGAAGTTAGCAGAGCATGGAATACTATGGCCAAGTCATTTCTGGCCAAAAGGGGTCATAGCCAGCAAACCAGCCAGAGCTGGAAAAGGGCATTCCTAGCCACCAAGAGCACTTGAGCCTTGCATCCATAGGCTGTGAGCCAGCTCAGCCCAGAAGAGGCCATCTCCCCATCTCCTGTACTTGAGAACACAGGACATGTTAACATCTCTTATCTTTTCAGGATTCCAGGCTATCACCACCTCCAAGAAACTGATTTACTGTAATATCTCCGCCACCTCTTCCAATTCAGATGGAACAGAGAGATAGAGCTGGGTGTCGTCTACTTCATGTTGCCTGATGACAGCTTCCAGCAGTTTCATATAGATGTTAAAGAGGATGGGAAATGAGATGGAACCTTGTAGAGCACTGCAGGACAGTGCCAAACAATTGCCTTCCATATCTACTTTCTGGAAGCAGCTCTGGAGACATTGTGTGAACAGGCCCTGATACTGTCTTCTCCCCCACTACCACCCCATCCTCCCTTCTTCCTTCCTACAGGGCAGGTGGTGTCCATTACAGAACCTACCAACTGTTCTCTTTCCCCGGTCATCAATAACCAACCTGCCTTGAAATATAATGGCAGCCATAACAGCAACAGAAGCAGCCATTCATACTCTGCATTGCATTCCGAGTGTTTGCCGCAGATGCTGCAAATGAGAAAAACAATAGAACAGACTCACTGTCGTCATCGTTATGAGTTATTATGTTCGGCGGCAGTTCAGCACTCAGCAGAATTCATAGCCATTTCGCTTTTGTAATGTGTTGCTATCCAGTAGCAGTTACATTCGTAAGGTGAATGCCAAGTGTTACTCACCCATCCCAAGCATAATCTATAACCAAGAGTTTCCCCCACGCTGGCTTGGTCAGTTCCATGGAATGGAAGGTGGCAGAATCCCCAAGAACATGCTCTACTGAGAGCTGGCTTCAGGCACCAGGCCCATTGGCCAACCAACTCAGCGTTACAAAGATGTCTGCAAATGATGCATGAAGGCTGGTGGTGTTAACTTCGTTCTGTGGGAATCCATTGCAGGCAACCTGGAGAGAATTGCAGATAATCCATTGCAGACTGCCTGGAGACAGACAGACAGGTTGTGCATCCATAGCCGTGACCAGAGGAGGAATGACTGCTGAGAGGAACGCAGAGAGAAGAAAGGCCATGGTGCATCTTCACCAGCAATACCACACACCTCCAACAAAGGCTTGATTTAGGTTTGATGAGGTCCTAAGCTACTGAAGGTAATGGGGCCCTTTATATGCCCTGCTGTCCTTTGTCAACAACAAATTGTCACTGTTTTGTGTGTTGAATATATGCTCATACACAGGGCCATCTTAACCATAGGCACCAGGGGTGCGGGGCACCCGGGCGTCGGGCTCTCAGGGGCGCCAGGCTGAGAGTCCAGGGCCCAAGAGTTGGAGTCCAGGGAAGAGCCCGTCTGTCCGTCAGAGCGCTGCGGCAGGCTCTTCTGCTGCGGGCGGCTCTGCCCCGCGAGTTCGGGGGCGAGTGAGCCAGCGAAGTGCTGAGGCAGCCGGCCGTCTCCGTCCTCCTGTGCGCCTGGGATTGGTGTAGGGCTGTGGAGAGGCTTACACCATGAGGCACCGGGCTTCACTCAGTCACTAATGCCAACGCCTCGGGCTGGTTTGTTGCGCTGGGCTCCGTATGTTTCCTGTTTTATTTTCCTGAGCAGAGATAAGCGTGCTGTCAGCTTCCTAAAAAAAAGGCAGACAACTCTGGGCAACTCGGGGGTGGGTGGGACCACAGGACGGATCTCTGCACCCCGGCACTGCATATGCTTAAGACGGCCCTGCTCATACTCTTAGTCTATACTGCCTGATCATCAGTCTACAAGCACTCTTTAATATTAGATAACAGGTACAACAGCTTGAGCTACATTCAACTGTGCTGCACTGCAGTCTGCAGCCGTGCATGCTACATATTTCCATGCAACCAGTCCATGCAGAATGTAGGCCCCCTATATATGGGAATGAGCAAACCAGTGATATTTTAGGGAGCAGGCTAGCAGGTAGGGCCCATTACTTACATCATAGGAGCCTACACAGCACAAAACACTGTAGCTGTATGTAGGTTTTATTTTATTTGTTTTTTATCTTATATTTTGGAAATGTACATCCAGTTGTTTTTCTCCTTTAATTTTTTTTGGGGGGGGGCAAGAGAGTGGGGCCCTAAGCTATAGCTTGTTTAGCTTATATGTAAATCCGGCACTGCCTCCAACTGCCCCAGCTGCAACGAAACATGTCTCTTCCGTATCCAGTCTCTACAGCCACAGCAGGCGCTGTAACTCTCCAACAGTTTGACTTCGCCCTCAAAGGCACACTTCTCCATTGTCTCCTGCAACAGGCAGGTGCCAACCAACACCTCAATAAACTAGTGTGATTCCACTGGGGACAATACTATATCACATTGACTAACAGGTCACAAGTGTGTATCACTAAGAACGTATTTATTAACACAAACAGGTTAACACATAGCCACCAGATCATGTGAACTGAAGAACTTCCAGAGAGAAAGGAAAGCTTGCTCCATAGGTACCTGGAGCGATGAGATTGCATGCCACAACCCAGGTTACAGATTAATGCCTTTAGATGCCCCTCACTACCGTGATGTCTAAAGAACGTACTCTGTCGTAATCTCATTCATGAGTGAAAGTTGGGTATGTTATTGGAAACAGTCTAGGAAGAGCCACAAGGTGGCAGTAATTGTCCTGTAAAGGGAAATGCATGAAGCATACCTAGGAAATGTCAGGGTGGGGTTTTCTACCTTGGCCAGGTGCGCTGAACATACTCTCACGTTCAGAATTAAAGGAGTAGAGACTGAAATACATTCATAATGCCATTTGGACAAACTGTTATCTCACCTGAGCAAAGGCTTCTTGTGTACATAAGGGCCCACATGCTAACTAGGGGCTGAGGATTATTGGTTTTGTTTTTTTACTATGTTATGTATTTTTGTGTTTTCATATTGTAAACTGCCCTGTGATCCTAGGATGAAGGTAGGTATAAAAATTTAATAAATAAAAAAATAATAATTTTAACCATCCTGTACCCCTGCTCGTGTCTGGCACAGCACTCCCATAGGAATTAACCATGTCAGAATTTTGTCAGGGATTTTGTTTGGATCACATGACATTTTCAGCAATCCAAGCAGATCAATATGACTAAACTTTCTTCTGCTCTTTCTTTCTTTCTTTCTTTCCCCTTCCATGCTCTCTTTCCTCCTTTCCCTCTTTCTGATCTTGTAATTTATCCCCACCTGCACACATGCCGCCCATTTAAAGTACATGTTAAAAGAATTCTGGGAACTGGGAACTTCTTCAGGGTGCTGAGAATGGCAGCTCAGTTCCCATGGTTCTTGGGAAGGACAAGAGCAGGGGAAAGGCGTCTCAAATGTATGGCATGCACACAGACCCACACTCCTATAATACCTTTATACTACAGCCAGCTCTGATTTCATTACACAAGTCCTAGTTTGTTTGTTTTTTTAAGTGTCGGGGATCCATTTTCGGGGATACCTTAAAAGAAATATTTCAAAGAGAGTTTTTCAAACCTTCAGATTTTGGCTGCCACTCCAGAGTCTCTGGAAGTTAAATATCTGAATTAGGGATGGATGCCTTGGGTCTCCTGCACACCCATAATACACTTGCCTGCTTTCCTCTTCCCTTTTCCCATGTGTATCTTTTGTTGTTCTTTTCGATTGTAAGTCTGCGGGTAGGGATGGTCGTGTTTTGATTGTATGTAAGCTGCTCTGGGAGCCTTTTTGGCTGAGGAGCAGAGAATCATAGAATTGTTGCAGTCAGAATGGACCCTGAGGATCATCCATATGCGGGGCTGGCCTTGAAGCTGACCCAGAAACTCCAGCGGGTGCAGACTGCCGTGGTGAGGCTCCTTAAGGGCTCCTTGCCATGGGATCACATTCATCCAGTGCTTTACCAACTGCACTGGCTCCCGGTGGAGTACAGGGTCAGGTTTAAGGTGCTGGTTTTGACCTTTAAAGCCTTATGCTGCCTAGGGTCCATGTACCTACGGGACCGCCTCTCCTGGTATGCCCCGCGGAGGACCTTAAGGTCCACAAATAACAATACTTTGAAGGTCCCGAGCCTCAAGGAGGTTAGATTGGTTTCAACTAGGGGCAGAGCCTTTTCAGCACTGGCCCCGATGTGGTGGAACGCTCTGTCACAAGAGACTAGGGCCCTGTGGGACTTGACATTTTTCCGCAGAGCCTGCAAGACAGAACTGTTCTGCCTGGCCTTTGGTTTGGGCTCGGTCTGATCCTTATGTTTCCCTCCCCTTATGGTCTTGATTTATCAGCTATTTTAAAATGAGGCTGCATTTTAAATTGCATTTTAACCTGTATTTTAAATGGTTGTTTTTTTTCCTCCCTCTCTTTTCCCCCTATTATGTTTTTACTGTGATTTTATTTTATTGGTGTTAGCCGCCCTGTGCCCGGCTCTGGCCGGGGAGGGCGGGATATAAATAAAATTATTATTATTATTATTATTATTATTATTATTATTATTATTATTATTATTATTATCCAGTCCACGTGAATAAGCAACTGTCCCACACGAGGATCGAACATGCAACCTTGGTGTTATCAGCACCGTGCTCTAAGCAATTCAGCTGTCCAGGCTGACACAAATGCTCTAAGGAAAGGAGATAAACGGCACTGCCGTCCCTGAAAGATAAATGAATCCCTAGGTGGCCAATAGCCTCTCCACCCAAGATGGAGAGAGGTGCTGAATTCAATGGCAAAGAAACCTGTGGTGTGAAACGAGAACACTTGGAAACCTCAGTCTCCTGTTTGTGTGATATCACAGATGACACGGTCTGAACTTTGCACAGATCGTGCGTCCAAGTCTGGCCTTGTGAGGGAGTTAAGGGACGCAAGCAGATAAGGCCATATCTTTCGTTAGACGGACTTCTGTGCGTGTTAGGACACAGAGACTGCAGGCTTTCAAATTGTGGAGAGCTCATCGATTAGGCACGTCAAACACCATACAGCATGCCACAACAACCATCTCTGGGGAAAAACATGTCTGAAACTGTTTTTTTAATTGGTGTGTGTGGGCACCACAAACAAGAGGTACCGTAAGCGCTGTTATTAACTGGAAAATGACGTTCTGCCTCAACCTGTCCAATCACCTTTGGTGACATAACAACAAAAGAGCCCAGGATCTTGATCATTATGAGTGAGAGGGGGATGTGGCTTCTGCTGCAGATCCCAGCGAGGGCTTAGGATGGGCATATCCATCCATTTTAGTTTTTTGCAGTTTCCAAACTTTTCCAGACTACACATTTCCATATCAGTGTACACACACACACACACACACGATAATTCACTGGCAAAGTTAGTGCAAATTTCTCCTAATAAACATATTTTTAATGCAATTTTTAATGCCCAATATACATACTGGATGTTTGTGTGTTATTTTCACCATTGGGTGCATCTCTATGCATGCTTTATATGCATATATGTGTGTTTTTGTACATATTACTCAGCTGAAGAACCACATTGCACAATTCAGATAAGTGGGAATTTCGAAGGTTGTCTGGATTTCGGTTTAGAGTCATTGACTTGTAGAATTGTAGTGTTGGAAAGAACCCTGAGAATCATCTAATCCAAACCTTTCAATGCAGGGATATGCAGCCTTGACATTATCAGCACCATGCTCTAACCATGGTTTGTTTCAGTTACAGATAGCATCTGAAGAAGATTGCATCTGAAGAAGTGTGCATGCACACGAAAGCTCATACCAAGAACTAACTTAGTTGGTCTTTAAGGTGCTACTGGAAGGAATTTTTTTATTTTGACCATGGTTTGTTTGTTCACTTGTTTGTTTTTGGAAAGTGTGAATTAAACAGGATCACCTGTAAATGCAAGATAAATGGATTTTCTCCCCCATCCCCACCCACACCATCAAGTGTTTGGGGCTAAGTTGAGGTTGCCCTGAGCAAGGTACACAGGATGCAGCAGGTGCCAATGGGAGCAGCCAAGAAAACAATTCGTAAAATTAATTGTTTATTACATTATTGTCCAGCCTTTCGTCCAAAGAGCTCGGGGCTATGCATATGGCCCTCTCCAACCCCATTTAGCCTTCACAACCAACTTTGCAAGATAGGTTGGGCTAAGAGATGGTGATTGGCCCCAGTTCACCCAGTGAGTGCCATGGCAGAGTGAGGATTCGAACTCTGCTCTCCCCTGGCCATAGCTCATCATGCTAACCAAGTACACCACACTGTCTCTCTTCAAGATGAAGCAGTTGACAAAATCCACCCCACCCACCAAATAGTGTGTGTGTGTGTGTGTGTGTGTGTGTGTGTGTGTGTTTTGACTGGTTGAAAAGGTGATGCAACTCCTTGCATTCATGCCCAATATAGACTCTGCCTTCTCCACGGGTTGCACTGATGGATAAGCTAATGAGGAGCCAGTGAGGAAACATCTGATTCACAACTCTCTTTCTGACATATGCAGCTGATGATATCAGCCGCTGGAGGGCTCACCTCCCTGGACCCCAAAGCATTTTTGCCATTTGGCCTGAAGTTCCCTCACTTCTAATGTCACCACACTAACCAGTTTCATCATCAGCCAATGGCTCTGTTGCTGCTTGCAAGCCTAGGTAGAGCAAAGGACATTGTCCTCCTACCAGCACATGCCCAACCTCTCGCTAGTAGCATGTCCTCCTACCACCCACAATCCTCCATGCCTTTCCTCTGAAATTCATTGTTTGGCTTTCAAGGCCCTGGGCAAAATTTAGATTGGCTTCTTCTTTCACGGTGACCTCAAGATAAAGTCACTACAGTAAAAAACACAAAAGTGGCAATTGTCACAAAAGTGACTAGTAACAATTGCCACAGTCTTCAGACCATCACACCAATGCTGCTCTTCCCTCTATTACAGGCATCCCCAATCTTCAGCCCTCCAGATGTTTTGGACTACAATTCCCATCATCCCTGACCACTGGTCCTGTTAGCTAGGGATCATGGGAGTTGTAGGCCAAAAATTCTGGAGGGCTACAGGTCAGGGATGCCTGGTCTATTACATGTTGCGGGAAGTGTACAACAAAGCAAGGTTTCCCACACTTGGGTCTCAGCCTGTTGGCAAGACGAGCAGGGTCCTCCCTGCTTATCTCGGAGCCCAAGTCATCCTATAGAGGCAGAAGGACTCCATCACAACAAAATGGAAAGAGATGGACGTTGAAGAAAGGGAAGCACAAAGCACCTCCATCAATAAGATTTCATAGTCCGTTGGTGGAATGCAGCCAACATCTGGACACAATGGATGCATAAAGGTAAAGAGACCCTTGACAATTGCATCCAGTCGCGGACGACTCTGGGGTTGCGGTGCTCATCACACTTTATTGGCCGAGGGAGCCGGTGCACAGCTTCTGGGTCATGTGGCACTTTGATGTGCTTTCGAACTGCTAGGCTGGCAGGAGCAGGGACCAACCAACGGGAGCTCATCCCGTAATGGGGATTCGAAACACTGACCTTTTGATCAGCAAGCCCTCTGTGGTTTAATCCACAGCGCCACCCACATCCCTAATGGGATGCACAGGTGGGATGCAAAAGTCACACTGGGTGTAAATCTCTGTTTCCCCAAAGCAAGCTGGAGCATGCCCGTACATAATCGGTAGACCTTTAATCCATATTCCATAGCTAAGAATGTTGGGGTGACGCTTATGTTAGAATGAAATATTTTGTATCTGCAAAATCAGGTGTTGAGAAAAGACACACACACCCCCACACACACCCCATCCCTGCTCATCCTCTAATTTTTCTTCAACTATTTCCAGCATCCTATTGACAGTACAAGTTGTACCAGGGAATATCCCCATCCTATGTGACATTATCTCAGGTTACCTAGAATTAAAACGGAGGAGGAGAGAAAAGCCTTTAAGTGAACGGAATAATACAGCGGTTACATGGACTGCAGTGACACCTACTGGCAAGGTATTGTATCACAGCTCTGCAGCACCCCATAAATACCAAACTATCAGCTACATTTAGACAAAGATACATGCTGCACAATCCATTTCCAGAAAAGAAATAAAAATCAGAGGTACCATTTAGGGAGGGCAGAGGGAACAGTCACCCTTCTTTGTTGTGTAGCTCACATGCGTTACTTCCAAGAGTGACACATATTTTTAAACCCCTAATACCAGCATTTTTTAAATAAAGTAATGAACACTACATAGAAAAACACAAAAAAAGCAGGGAGTGGGAAGAGACAAGTGATTGCTTAGAGACTTATACAGTGACGTCTAGGAACAATCTTGAGTTTTGCAGTAATATTTATCTTTTCTCCAGGGCTGGGAAAATCATTATCTGTTCCTAGGTCAACTGGTTAAGGACCAAACTACGCAAGCCTTTCAACCCACCCCTGTGCACTGCCATTAGCCTTAATAAAATAGATACAGTGGTACCTCAGGTTAAGTACTTAATTCGTTCTGGAGGTCCGTTCTTAACCTGAAACTGTTCTTAACCTGAAGCACCGCTTTAGCTAATGGGGCCTCCTGCTGCCACTGTGCCGCCGGAGAACGATTTCTGTTCTCATCCTGAAGCAAAGTTCTTAACCTGAAGCACTATTTCTGGGTTAGCAGAGTATGTAACCCGAAGCGTATGTAACCTGAGGTACCACTGTATTCTACTGGTTCCACTGGGCTCTTTTTTCTTAAAGCTAATACCAATGTTGCAAATCGGAGGGTGGGTGTGGCTTTTATCAGAATTGTGATTGACGAGGGAGGGGTTAAACTTCCTATTCCCATGTACAGGAGCCTTATGAAAATCAGAGGAGATCCTTATGTGTATTTTTTATTATAAACTCTAACTTGAGGCCGAAAGCTGCCCAGATCCTAGAAGAGCAAAGCTGGCAGATGGAATAATCTGGGACCCATAAAAAGAGAGACATTTTTGTTTACGTAGGCTTCCCCTAAACTGTGACCCCGTCATTTTACGGAATACTATTTGCACAACTGTAGTAACTGTTTTATTGCTTTTTAGAATGGCATCCTTTGTATTTCCTATCTCATTCTGTCTGTGTTGGCTACGAAGTGGTTCACACATCTGCTTGATAAAAGAAATAATACAAAGAAGAAATCAATGTAATTGAAAGATATGGCAGTACAATGGACTCCTGCAACAGTACATAAGAAAATATGCAGTCTCATAGTGTAACATTTAGTGAAACAGATTCGCATTGTAGCCAAAAAACCAAATAAACTGAAAATGTAAAATTCTCTGTGAAGCTGAACCTACACAGAATGTATTGCAGCATTGTTGCTGATGAGATCTCTGGACAGTATCTCACTGCATTGCTTCATTAAAATCAACTTAGATAGTTTTCACGGATGGCAGCTGAAAATCACCTTCTAGCCTCTTATGCATCTCCTTAAAAAAATAATGATCTGATGTAAATAATCCAAAGTAATGTAACCAGCTTTCCCCAAATGGGGGGGGTTATTGGGACGCGGGTGGCGCTGTGGGTAAAACCTCAGTACCTAGGACTTGCTGACCATAAGGTTGGCGGTTCAAATCCCCACGGCAGGGTGAGCTCTCGTCGTTCGGTCCCAGCTCCTGCCCACCTAGCAGTTCGAAAGCACCCTTAAGTGCAAGTAGATAAATAGGTACCGCTTTATTGCTGGAAGGTAAATGGCATTTCTGTGTGCGGCACTGGCGCTGGCTCGCCAGTGCAGCTTTGTCACGCTGGCCACGTGACCCGGAAGTGTCTCTGGACAGCACTGGCCCCCGGCCTCTTGAGTGAGATGGGCACACAACCCTAGAGTTGGACACGACTGGCCCGTACAGGCAGGGGTACCTTTACCTTTTTATTGTTCCCCAGATTGCTTCAATACTAGAATCAATTCCCCAGATTAGGAAGTGGTAAACAGCTGTTGCCACTGATTACTCCTTATAATGTTTGCACATCCAATTGGCTCTGTCTGTGGGTTTTGTGCAATTTAGGGACCACCCCTCCTCTGTGTTTGTGTACAATAGTTTGAAGGCCAGTGGAAGCAATGCGGGAAAGGAGGGTGGGAAGCAAGAATGATCCAAAACGAAGCCATACTGTTTATACTGCTTCAATGTGCCAAAAACATACCCCTGTGTTGCAATGAGAACCAATCACAGAAATAAAGACACAACACGTAGGCTAATAACTGTTAGAGCAACAACCAATGAATGATAACAGAACTGAGCTACCCGAATACACATTGTATAATAAAACAGAATATACAAAACAAAGTGTATAAAGAAATACCCAATATTTTTCACAATAATATGTAAGTAAGATTTATGCTACGGATCAGTGTTCACCAGTAGTGTAGCTGCTGGTACTTGCAACTCAATTGCATAGGATATCTCAAGTAAGCCACAGCTGTTTCTAATGACTATATGCTTAAAGAGACAGTATAGCAAGTACAGCATATGAATACAAAGTAGACCCATAAGAAGCAGTTACACAGGACAAATATATAACAATAATGCGTACAGCAATATTTAAACAAAGCAATTAAACTCTAGTTCAGAAATTAGCCCCCCCCCCTAATACCAAATTTCTTTTGATTTACCCATAATACTGTAAATAATAAATCTGTGTCCGAATGTCAATGGTTGTATGCTTTGTATTGTATTTTCAGCTGATGAAGTCTATTACGAAACAGTCGTATCATTCCGGAAACACTGTCCTTGAGACTTTTGAGACGTCTTCCATTGAAACTTTTGAAAAACTGTTGAGAAAACTTTACTTTTGAGACTTTTGAGACGTCTTCTGTTGAAACCTTTGAATAACCATTGTGAGACTGACCTTTGACACCTATCTTGAACACATGGCTTGACGTTCTGTGCCACTAGTCTGTTCTATTGTATATATGAACTCTAATAGATTTATTTTTGAATGATATCATTATTCCATTATATATGCTCTACTGCTTCAATGGCTTTCAAAGACTGACATGAAGGGAATGTCTCCAGTTTTGCCCTGTTTTTACCCTGCACCATCCAGCTGCATTTATCCGTTACAAATGTTTCTCCCCTTTAATGCCAAGTTAAATTGCCAGGTTCTGAAAAGTGGTTGAAATACTACCATAATTTAGGGAAAGCCAGGAAGCAGTTATAGACGATCAAATTTAATATCCATTTCTTTAAAAAAGGCTAAGCACTGAGAGTCATTTTGTGGGATCCCAAAGCTTTGCTTCCAACCCCCAAATGTTCACTAGGTGCTGAAATGATCCATGGACACGAACAACACAATGTAACCGCAGAAGCAACAGCTAAACCAAAATTACGTAGCAGGAGCGATGGAATTCCAGATCTGTAACTGTGGGTGCCGACTAAAGCAATTTGCTTACCTTTTCAGTTCGCAGGACTAGACCAGGACATTTGAATGGCATTTGGCCTGCTTAGTGGCTCATACAAGCCACATCATCGTGGAAACAGTTGCTAGCTTTATCGTTTCTGCTGCAAAGACCCGCAAAGGGGTTTTGTTAATTTGATTCTGTCTTGGTTTGCTGTTGTCCGTACTTTATGTACAGTATGTTGGAAATTTATGGTATTGTTGCTTTAAGAACTTACGTCCAGCGTCCTTCTCTCATGGTAGCCAACCAGATGCTTATGAGAAGCCTGTAAGCTGGACATGGTCGCAACAGCATTCTGCTCACCTGTGATTCCCAGAAACTGATATTTACAAGTTGACATCCATTTGTCTTGAGAGACAACAGAGTGCACCTCCGGGGATGGAGTTAAAGCGCTGGAGAATCACAGCAGCTGCTGTGGCTGTAGATATCGGTAACTGTCTGTCTCCCATGGTTTTTTATTTTAGTTGTGTGTGTTTTTTGCTGCATTAGCAGCTTTGAAGTGATCTCCCTGGGGCTCATGCCTGGGGCAGTGTGTTTGCAGATCCTGGGCTGCTCAGAGAAGAAGACCCCCCCCCCCCTCAGCCTTGCTGACGTGGTCCAAAGCAGAGCACAGCAATACATTTGCACAGCTTAGTTGCAGGAGTTGCCGGAAGGAGGCATACAAGATGCCATCCAATCGTCTTAGGGACTCCACTCCGGATTTGTGTATGTAGCCTTTTCTTCTCCTGAAGATATCCTGCAAGGCAGCAGGTACAGATTTTTCTATTTATTTATTTCAATATTTTATTTTTTGCTTACATTTTTACATTCATATCAACACAACAAAATATTTTTGTTTTGGGGGTTCTCAACCCCCGGACTTCCGCCCACCCTCCTCCCCGGTTTCCCATCATTGCCTACTACATTTTCTGTGTCTTTATATCTTTATTTAATTTATTCATCTCCCTTGATTCAAAAGGTGCTATTTCACTGGTGCTATTCTAAGCCTGCTAATGTTTTTAAGTGTTTGCAGTGCTCCTTCAGGTATTCCACACAATTAATTCATTCTTTTTAAAACCTTTTGTCTTCTTGGTGTCTGATCTTCCCTGTCATTTTCACCATTTTGGTATAGTCCATCAATTTCGCTATCCATTCTTCTTTCGATGGGGTTCTTTCTTTCTTCCTTCCATCCATGGGCATATAACACTCTCGCTGTTGTTGTCAGATACATGAATAGGGCCTTTTTCTCTTTTGGGATTTCTTCTCCTATTATACCTAAGAAAAAAGCCTCTGGTTTTTTACTAAGTGTCATTTTAAACAGATAGGTAGCCGTGTTGGTCTGCCATAGTCAAAATAAAAAAAATCCTTCCTGTAGCACCTTAAAGACCAACTAAGTTAGTTCTTGGTATAAGCTTTCGTGTGCATGCACACTTCTTCAGATATCTGAAGAAGTGTGCATGCACACGAAAGCTTATACCAAGAACTAACTTAGTTGGTCTTTAAGGTGCTACAGGAAGGATTTTTTTTATTTTGTCATTTTAAACATTTTCTTTAATTCATTATATATCATTTCCCCATATGCTTTTGCTGATTTATAGGTCCACCACATATGGAAAAATGTACCCTCATTATCTTTGCATTTCCAATACATATTCAGCAATTTTTTTGTACATTTTTGCAAGTTTTACTGGAGTTAAACACCATCTATACAGTCATACCTCGGGATGAATATGCTTCATGTTGAACGTTTTCGGGTTGTGCTCCGCGGCAACCTGGAAGTAACGGAACACGTTACTTCCAGGTTTCGCCGCTCGCGCATACGCAGACGCTCAAAATGACATCACGTGCAGGAGCGGAAGCAGCGAAACGTGACCTGCACACGCGCAGACATGCAGTCACGTCTTACGTTCCTTTCAGGATGCGAACAGGGCTCCAGAACGGATCCTGTTCGCATTCAGAGGTACCACTGTACATCATTTTCATGTACTTTTCCTTTAACGCACAGCATGCTGTAAACTTTATATCAACCTTCCTTAACCATGCCTCAGTTTTTTCCTCCAGGCAGTGGAGGTTTAGATCAGAGACATTTTCCAAGGGGCGTAGTTTGTCTTCATTGGCTTGTTCTGCAATGCACTCCTTGTCTGCCTGACTTCTACTCCATCCATAACCATGTCTCATGACTGTGGTCCATTTCACACTTGCCTCCTCTCTAGGGGCTAACTCTTGCTGGGCAACCTGTTGAAGACCCCTCCTCCCCCTTCTTAAGGTTTATTACCAGGTTTGTGCCATATAGGCCTTCAAAGAGTGGACACCCCTTATGAAAAACAAACAGGGGCCTGTTTCAGAATACTGTCCTCCAGCAAATGTTGATGACTGATGACAGCTATTAAATAATTTGGATTGAAGTGATGGTGATCTGAATAAACGGCTACCTTCTGATTTTTTGAATGAAATGTTGTGTTAATTTTCTCTCCCCCCCCCCCCCAGCTTTGCCAGCCAAGCTTGCATTGGTTTCCAGGAATTTGGTGGAACCAGGCAAAACAGGAAGATGATGAGCGCTTCTTTCCAACCAATGAATGTAGAATGGCTGCATTTTTGCTGAGTTCCGTTGATGGTTGTTTGTAGATTCATTGTTTGCTTTCTGTATGTAGAGAAATGTGTGTGTGTGTGAGAGAGAGAGAGTTTATTTTAGAGTTCTGCCCACTTCCTGGCATTTGTCTGTTTATCTTTCTTTAGTTCGGGAAGAGCAAGGACAACAGAAAATTTGGACAAGGGAGGAACTAGAATTTTTCTACAGCACTCATGCGATGAGCGAGTTTCTAATGTGAATATATACAAGTCTGTTTATAGTAATGGTTTGGAATAAGTTAACTTAGCAAGGTATTTTTTAAAAAATAAAGTATTAAAGTAAACCAATATATCATGTTAAATATTTCCTCTGCTAAACATAATAAAACAAAACCATGATTTTATACAACTGATGTGCTACAATGAGAGGTGTAGTCTCAGAAGGCCTGATGAGATGGTCTGTTGTCAGTTCCCCATAATGGAGAGTAGGAAAATCAAAGCTGGAACTCAAAGGAGGAGATGGATTGTGGGAAAATCCAATTCAGTTTGCATTTAAAACATGAGCCTACTCAATCCGCACTTCAGTAATAGCCATGGGTTCTGGAATTATAAAAGTGGAAGAAAAAAAATTTCTCTAGCAATTTTCTGTATGCCATGCATAATTTTATACACTTCTGTCATGTTGCCTCTTAATTGACTTTTCTCTAAACTAAAGAAAAGGCCCAAATGCCGCAATCTTTCCTCATGGAGAAGTTCCTCCAACCTGGGCTGCTCTCCTGAAACAGGATCCACAGTGGTGCTGGAGGTCTCCATGAAGTCCTAGTCCACTTGCTTGGATGAGGCCCACCCCTGGGCTCCATCTGCCTGATACATTTAAAGCAGTATCAGGCACACCAAAATCCTAGGGGCGGAGGTTCCTTCGGCCCCCTCAAAACCTGCTGGCCCTCTCCATGTTGAGGGGGCGGAAATGGCTGAGCATGGAGCAGTTCGGTGGCTGGCTCCTCCTGAGCGCGAGAGGGGAAGCCATGCCACACTGGGCTCCGTCACACGTGTGACGTCACGCACATGTCATGTGTCAGGTGCATGACATCGCACGTGTGTGGCGTGTGACAGGCACATGATCTCACACACGTGCAACATGCGCCACACACCGGACGTCACACTCATGTGACATGCACTGTCTTCCCCCCAATCCTGGGTGCAAAACAGAGCCTCATACCACTTTAAACAGTCATTGCTTCCCCCAAAGAATCCTGGGAACTGTGGTTTGTAAAGGGTGCTTAGTTGCTAGGAGAACCCCTAGTTCTCCTACAATTCCCAGAATGCCCTGGGAAAACAGATTGATAGTTAAACCACACTGAGGTTCCAGCTCCCATTGGCCCAGCCAGCATGACCAGCAACACCTGAAAGACCACTGGCTTCTCATCCAGTGAGAAGTAAACCCACCACTACCCAAACATCCTGTTTTACTGGAAGGTGAAACCATTTTTTATCCTGCACAGCCCTTCGAACGGAGGACTGTTTGGGGTAACTGACTCTTCCAGAAACATGATGAGGCGAGGGGGCCCCCTAAATTTTCTGTGATATAAGCATGCAGCTTGCTGATTCTTCCCATTTTAATTCATATGTAGTGCACCTCAGCTATGAGAATTTTGGGAAATACTAAGACGGTCCTTGCTTATTGTAATACGTTGGCTCCAAAAGCTTTTCTTGGAAATTATAGTGTTGCTGAATGAATGACTGAATCATGTTGGCTCCTGATACAAAACGTTCTGAAAACTTAAATTACCATCAACAGCAAGAAAGGAAATAAGGAACATACTTGCGGCTCTCAATACCCAAAAGGCATTCCAACAGCTGCCAGAAAGTATCAGCCTTGTTTAATACAAGACCATCTTCCTGTTAAATAAAACAGAGATGTTAATGTGGAATAATGGAGCAATTATGTAGAATCTGATAGCAGGAGGCGAACTGAATGGGAAGGACAACTAACCTCCCCATTTGTAAATGGAGAACCAGTCTACTGGAACTGCTGCTTGTTAGCCAAACGCAATTACAGAGTTGTATTCACAACGCCAGAGTGCAGGGACATTGTGGATCCTGTTTACAGATAGATCTTACAAGAACTGAGCAGGAAAATGATGTCACTGTAGCTCATCTTCAAATCCGGAATACACTGATCACAGGTGAAATGCTTTGGCTTAGCTGAAAAATGAAACTCAGAGCCCCATTCCACAGGTTTCAAAATTGGTAGGTCTGTAGGGTCCTTCTATTCTGCAATTTGCAAATGTGTGTTGTGCACCATAGTCTATATAATAATTGCAAATGTGAGTTTTTAATGACTGCTTCATAATTGGCACATCATTTTTTTTAAAAAAAAACCCCAGCTAAGCCTTAAAAATTTATAATGACATTTTTGCAGGAAATTAATACTCATAATCCCTACTTAAGTTTATAACTATAGACTGGATAAGACATAAGCAGAATAATCCTGTATTCATATCATGGCAGGAGTAGAAGAGTAGAGGCCCTGGCACATCTGTACCAACTAAGAGGAGCATTACATACTGGACCAATAGCCTGAGTCAACCAACTCTTTTGTCCCTCCTCTCTTCCCTGCAACCCATGTGACACCCTTTATGTTGCTTGATAGGTCAAGCCAGCCGAGTAAAATCCTATCAGGACTCAATGCCCTCTCCAGTCCTCACGGACTGTGTGAGAACAACATTTGACGCCCTCTCCGCAGACCTTATGGTGCTGGCTTAAGTTAGACTTTGGGAAAGAGCATGATTAATATTAAAATGTATCTGGGAGGGATTATCGGTTTGTTTTCCTTTTGTTTTTATTTGTGTTTTGATGGCTGGCTTAAGTTAGACTTTGGGAAAGAGCATGATTAATATTAAAATGTATCTGGGAGGGATTATCGGTTTGTTTTCCTTTTGTTTTTATTTGTGTTTTGTGTTTTGATTTTGTATTTTTGTGTTGTGAACCACCCTGTGATATTCAGATGAAGGGTGAGATATAAATTTAATAAAGAATAATAATAATAATCCCAATCTTCCACTCCCTAGCAACACAGAAGCAGTGATTGATCTTGCATCCAGGAGAGAGTGGATCTTGAACAGGATAGTTTTGTTTTATTTGTGTGTGTGTGTGTGTGCGCGCGTGCTTTACTGTAACATATTATAGATAACCAGTGCTTTTTTTTCTAAAAAAATGTTTAGGGGTACTCTCATTTTCCTACTCATATTGAAATATTGCTCCTTGATGAGGCCAAACTTAGATGCACAAAATGTTTAGGGATATGCGTCCCCCTGAATCGTCCCCCCCCCCCAGAAAAGAAGTACTGTAGATAACTATGTTTGTTTAATTGTTCACCGCCTTACGAGAAAATTCACAAAAGGCAAGCAATACAGTTATAAAATAAAAACAAGGTAAACTCTAATCCAATATAAAAAGGGTTGTGTATGGGGTCGCTCTAGTAAAGCTCTTGAGAGTGGCTTGACAGCAGAATAGCAGATGCAGGGTTGTTTATGACACACACTCCATGCTACAGACACCTTCACCTGTTGCACAACTGTCTGTCATGAAACTTGCACCTGGAGCAAGTAGCTTAACAGCCAGCCTAGAGGAGCAGCTGCTCTTAGCAGCATCATTACTACGGCTTATGGGGCAAGACCTACTCATGGTTTGCATGTAGCAGGATGTGGGATGGATGCCGTACTAGTGGGAAAGCAACCTGTGGAGAGCAAAGGGAGCCATTGGCCTGGTTCACACGTAACACCAAGACATAGTTAATGTTAACCGTAGTTAATAAATCATAGTTGAAGCTGTGGTGCCTGGCAGATGACCACCTAAACCTTATGCCACAGAGCAGCCAAGCCTAGAAAGCTGTTGGAATTCTTTTGCTACTCTTCACTCGTGGCTCCGTAGCTTTTGGTCAGAGATGGCTTATTAATCACGATTAAGGAGGAGGTTTGAGTTTGCACATAATGATAAGCTATGGTTAATGTTCCAGGAGGTTTGTACACTAAACCTTGGTTAATGAGAGAACTTTAACCATAGTTAATAAGCCATAGTCCAGGTGCTCATCTGGGTTCATCCATAAGCCATGGTTTAATAAACCATGTTGTTGTTTAGTCGTGTCTGACTCTTCGTGACCCCATGGACCAGAGCACGCCAGGCACTCCTGTCTTCCACTGCCTCCCTCAGTTTGGTCAAACTCATGCTGGTAGCTTCTAGAACACTATCCAACCATCTTGTCCTCTGTCGTACCCTTCTCCTTGTGCCCTCCATCTTTCCCAACATCAGGGTCTTTTCCAGGGAGTCTTCTCTTCTCATGAGGTGGCCAAAGTATTGGAGTCTCAGCTTCAGGATCTGTCCTTCCAGTGAGCACTCAGGGCCGATTTCCTTAAGAATGGATAGGTTTGATCTTCCTGAAGTCCATGGAACTCTTAAGAGTCTCCTCCAGCACCATAATTCAAAAGCATAAACTGTATAATAAAGCATTGGACTTTGCAATCGTAATCTGAGGCCCTTGTTCGTGTGGCCCCTCCACAAGAGGTCTGTGGGCGGGTAGCAACACAAGAACAGGCATTTTCTGCGGTGACTCCCCTCTTATGGATTGCTCTTCTTAAGAGTGCCATTGTTATATATATTTAGGCACCAGGCAAAAAATATTCTTCTATAACCAGGCCTTTGACCTTGAACTATCTGTGGCCTTTTAGAAGTGGCTGGGATGTTTCTAATTTATTTATTTTTTCCCCTCTTGGATTTAATGTATATCAATGTGGGTAGTTCAGTCTGTCAGTTTGCTCGGTTGTAAATTGCTTGGAGTTGCCTGGGCAAGAAAAAGCAAATGATAAATTCAAATAATAATACGTTTGTGAATGGTCCAGGTTAATGTAATCATCACATTTTGTATTTTCTACACTTTTGTCTCCTTGTGACCCGACTATTTACAATTCCCTCCCCCGCCCCCAGTTATATGTATATGCACCTGCAACGTGGGACAAAGTGGGATGTAGCCCATGAAAGCTTATGCCTTTCTAAATTGGTTATTCTTTAAGGTTCACAACTCTTTGGTAATTGTTATTGCAACAGATTAACATGCCCATGCCACTAGAAATCATAAAAGAAAGAGGTTTTAATATGGCGTTCATCTGATGCAGTGGTCTCTCGTCTACCCGGGTACCCAATGTGGAGAACCTGTCACAAAAAAAGAGTTGGGACTACAACTCCCATAATGCCCGAGCATTGTGGATGGGGCTGATTGTGGATGGGAGCTGTAGTCCACAATATTGGATGGCACCACATTGGCTACGCCGCTGCTTATGAAGGCTGGAAGGTGCCACAAGACCCACAAATGTTGTCTCTCTCCCCCCCCCCCCTAAGATCTAGATCCTCTGCTTTCCCATAACGGGAGCAGCCAGCTCCTGCCCGGGAGCGCCGGCAGTAACGGGGTCGCGGGGGGAAACCTGAGAAAGTAAACGCAACGCAACAAAAATCGCCCACCTCTTACAATAAAAAGGAGCGGGCGGTGTGGAGGCGGGGGATCCCTTTGCAATTCTCTCTCTCTCTCTCTTTTGCAAGGAGGAGCCTGGATCAGCACGGGAATCTCCTGCGCTGGGGCCCAACCCTTTTCCAAAACGAGAAACGCCGCAGAGCCCAAGCGCAACATGCACGGGCGAGCCGACGCCTCCGTCTTGCGCAACTTCCCCCTCCCCGGCCACCCCAGGAAGCGAGCTATTGGAGGGTGCTCTGCACACGCTCAGAGGCTCTCTTGGCTTCTTTCCCCCGCCCCTTTGCCCTGGCTGGCCCAGCTCATCCGAGCTCTTTGCTCCACCCCGGGCAGACTCCGCCCTGCGCGCCCTGCCCTCTCCCCTCCTCGCTCGGAGGCCGGCCTTGCGCCCTCCTTCCTCGGCCTCGCCTCTCTTGGGGAGGCGGCGAGGAGGCCGTCCCGGAAGGCTCGGGGGCCGGGCCGCTTGCGTCGCTTCCCGTGGGCTGGCGAAGGGAAGGGGAGAAGCGGAGGGAAGGGGAGGCGCTGCCCATGCAGAGCAGGCAGCAAGAGCCGCCGCGGCGCTCCGGGGAGCAGCCGGAGCTGGAGCAGCCCAGGGCAGCGGGAGACGCCGTGGAGGAGCCGGAGGAGGAAGAGGCGGAGGAGCCCGGCCGGGCCCGGGCCCCCTACGCCATGGAGATCGAGAAGGAGTTCCGCCGGCTCGACCAGGCCGACAGCTGGGCCGCCATCTACCAGGTGAGCCGGGGCCGGGCGCGGAGAAGAAGCCAGGCGGGCAGCGCCGGCGCCCGGGAGCGCGACCGAGCGAGCTCGGGCTCCTCCGTCCTCCTCCTCCGCCGCCGCCCCATTGTCCGCCCTTCCCCACCTCTCCACCCCCAACTCCTTTTTCTGCTGCCCTAGAAACTCGCCCCTTGCCTCGGGCTCCTTGCCGCTGCTTCTTCCTCTCACTCATAATAGAGTTTTGTGTTACTTTAAAAAAAAACCTGCATTTCTCCTCAGCCTTAATTTTGGGTTGTGTGTGTGTGTATGGAGAGCCCCCCTCCTCCTCCTCCTGCCCCACTTTCTGACCCCCTTTCCCTTGTTGCTTGGCTAGCATGGAAGACATAGAAGGGAGCGCATTGTGTGCGCTCGCCGGTTTGGGTCAGCTTCCCTTTTGTGGCATCTCCCTGTCATGTTCTGTCGAGCCCTTTAGAGATTATGCTGCTACAATTGTGGGTCTTGTCGGTGTGTTTTATTTTTATCTCATTTCTAACACATCTGCTTTGGGAAGCGTGAGAGAGGCTCCGTTGTTTTTATCCTTGTTCTGCCCCTCTAAGCAATGCTCTTTCTTTCCAAACCCCTCCAGCGTCTCTGCCCCCTTGTACAAGGTTTCTTGGGGGCTGGGGGGGGGGGGACTGACTCTTGGCATGACCTCCCAGACATGTCTGTGCGCAATCTGCTTAGGATAACTCTTTTCTCCGTTTGTTCTTTCCTAATTAACAGCTTCCTACAACAGGAATAGTCGAGCCCATCGTTCTGCCCTGCCAAGAAATAATTCTAGTAATCCCTTTTCCCCTTGTGAGGAAGAGTGTTACTCTACTTGTCTTCCAGTAGTCTAGGTTTAGAATTAAATAACCTTTTTTTACATCCTTCCCGGGCTAAGGACATTAAGAGTTGTTTGCGTCTCAATTCCACAAGCATATTTTGCTTTATTGTCCTATATTCCTATATATTCTTGTCCTAATAAGGGTAGCCTACCTGGAACCTGATTAACCTTAATATCTTTTTGTGTGTGGATATTTTGTGATACATGCGTATGTATCAGCTTGAAACTTTTTTTTTTAATCCTTTTTTTGTCAGTCTTTATAATGCTGACTTTAATTTTGAAAATGTTCCCTAACGCTATTGCATAACAGTGGTCTGAAGATTGGAGTCATGCTCATATATTTAACAAGTTTTTTGGAACAATTCTCTCCTCGAGTAAGTTGCATTAGGTAGGAAGTAACAGGCAAGAATAGTCACTGAAATCAGTTGCCATTGTTATAAAAAATGATTGTATATCTTTTAATAACCGTGCACAAATACTTGTACAAATATTTTGCTGCCTTGGGGTTTTGGGTGAATCAATGGTGTGGTTGAGAGGAGAGCTTTCTCCCCAATTCTTTAATGAGCATCTGTTTTGGCATGGCGTTTGTAAGATGTGTTTTAATGGATATTGATGGGGTTTTAGTTCATACGCTGCCAGGCTAAATCAATATGTGAGATTGGGCTTTGCTACTACTCCCTTTGCAGGGGAGGTGAATGTATTTATACCTTGCCCTGGGGCTTTTGGAGAATGGAAAGGTTGCAAAATCAATTCCTTTCCTTCCGGTTATGTTATGAAGGATTGAGGGAAATATTTTGCATAACTTGGAAGGTGAGCAATGATGTTTGCACCACTGAACTAGAAATCAAGACTGCAGGTCTTTGCAGAGTTAAGCCCATTGATTTCAGCTGGTTTCAGCACACCTAGCTGCAAGTAGGATTGGGGTGCACAATTGGTTTAGGTTTGTGCATGCCTTGGGGTTGCTCTTTTTCCTGCATTGCAGGGGGGTTGGACTAGATGATCCTTGGGGTGTCCCTTTCAATTCTACAATTCTGTGATTCTTCTTGTGGCATTTATGTTCTTCAGTGTGAGAATTTTGTTACCCCCCGCCCAAATGTCCTTGGAACAGAAGATACCGTGAAGGCACAACACTCAGAAAGGACTTTGCAAAATGCATTAGACCAGCGTAGCTGTTACTCTTGCTTTAATCTAATTTTGTCCTTTCCTCGTAGCTTCGTTGTATAGTATCACTTGGATGGTAAATTATGTCAGCCAAAGTAAGGAAATTAGGTCAAGGTGGCTGCTCCACTCTCTCTCTCTAGTCTTACACCATGTGCTTTGCATAAAATCGCTCCTTAATGTGGTAGCACTTCACAGCATTTGTGAGCACTTTGTTGCTAAAAGCACAGTAGGCACATATAAGAGAGTGCTGCAAAACTTAACTGCTAATTCTTAGAAAAATGTCTACACTTGTTCCACGATCGCAGCTTCAAGTTCAGTTCAGGTCAGAAATAAACACTGGCATCTTTTGGCCTTGGAGAAATGCTTCTAAATGTTTTCTCTAGTGCACTTGTCACTGAAGAACACTTAAATTCTCACCTGTACTGGGGTCAGTAGAGCTGTCAGGTATTGAATAGACCATGAAGCTGAACTGCCTAACCTCCCCCATCCCACCCCCGCTTCAGTCTTACACAGAGTCATCCAGTTCCTGAATAAACCAGCAAACTTCACAGCAGTTTGAAATATTTAGGTTCACCAAGTCCTTCAGTGGAAATGTGGGCGGGTTGCTCAGTTTTGACACAAAGGTACATGCTGCATGTGGGATCATTGCCACGTTCTTTTATCAAGCCAGGTTGCCTTTGCAGTAAATTGTTCTCAAAAAACTCCTTCGTTTTCAAAGGCTTTCCTCAGTCGCCTGTTCATCTGTCCTCCCCGCACCGAAAAACAACCTTTGCCGCAGTGGTCTTCCCTTCGCTGTTTCTTACCTAGCCAAATCCATTCGCTTCATCTCTGTGGTGCTGGCCTTTGGGGGCTTCTAGGTGGGCTTCCAGGTGTGTGTGTAACACCCATAAAACAAACAGACCTGTGGAATAGTCCATGTGGCAGAAGCAAATTACGAATCGGTGGGATGGCCCCGTGGCCCCGTTAGCTGTACAGTGGTACCTCTACTTACGTTCACCTCCAGTTACGTATCCTTCGGGATACATACAAGGCAAACCTGGAAGTATTTTTTTGGGTTTCGCGTGCGCAAGCGCAGAAGCGCTCTACCGCCACATGCACAGAAGTGGTCCCTCCACTTGCAGAAACCTCAGGAGCTCCGGAACGGATCCTGTCTGCAACTGGAGGAATCACTGTACTCCTTCCTCTCCACTTCTGGTTTAGCAATAAAGTTCGCAGCTAACCTTGGAAAAAGATGCTGTTGGAATAAGATACTGTTCATCCTAGAAGGCAGGAACGAAGCACCTGTGGCCCTCCACAGGCTGCTAGATCAAGCCAATGTCCCATCCATTCTAGCATCCCTATCGGAAGTCTGCAAGTGAACATGAACCACAGCAGTCTTCCCACTTATGGCTCCCAGCAGCTGGTATTCAGAGACATACTGCCTCCAGTCGTGGAGGTAGAGCATAGCCATCAACTCCCATCCTCCCTGACTTTTGGCCATTCTGGTTGGCACTGGAACTGGAATCCAAAACATTGAGAGAGCCGCAGGTCCTTTGCCTGAGAAACAGCTTCATCAGTTGCTTTTGGGCTTAGAATCCAGTTTGCTGCGGGCAGTCCAAGTGTTAGAAACTGGGATAGGAGCCAAACGGTTTCTGGGATCTGGATTGTGGGTGCCAAAACAGAATGTCTAGTCGCCGTTTTGGGGGGTGGGGGGGGCAACACTTTTTATTTATTATTTCGATCAGCACAAACTAATACACAATTCGCATAAGTGACGCAGTGTTAATATGACATTTTTAGCAGAAATTGTAAATACATGTTTCATTTGGTATTTACAATAAAAATATTGGTACCATGCTTCAGTTTTCAAAACCCTCAACTCTTTATTGTGAAACATATTGTCGATCCTTAACGTATACTGTATATAAGCCTCACCCCCCCCCCCATTCTGACTGTGAAAAGTTAAAGAGCGGCTTATATTCGCGACATTACAGTATGCAGCCAGGAGCACAGGGCAAACAGCGCCAGGAGCGCAGTGACTGCCCAGAGCGTAGTTCCTCGTCCTCTCTCCCAAGGCTGGGAAGGGAGAGAGCAATGAAGGGGCAACGCAGCGCGGCTCCCCCCACCCTGCCCAGTGTGCAGCCAGGAGCAGTGAGGAATGGAGCGGCTTATATCCGGGTATTTTTTCTCTTTTTTTTCTCCCCCCGCTCCCCAATTTTAAAGGTGCGGCTTATATTTGGGTGCTACTTATATTCGGGCCAATACGGTACTTTGAGACTTCAAAGAACATTCATTTCAGTAATCCTTGAGTGCTAGCCAGGTGCAAAAAATGGCACCCAGACTTCGGTAGGTGCTCGGAAATGGAGAATATTTAGGCACCCTGATCATTTTGAACCCAGGCTGGCACTAAATAAATATTAATAATGTAGTACAGGCAGCTCCCAACTTACCTAGGAGTTACCTTTCACGGCACTGCGTGTTTAAGTGAAATTGTATATATTTGAAACACCATTGAAAACGGCCTGAAAAAGGCCCGTTTCCCCCCACTGCCCCGTTCCCCCATATCAGATGGGGGCTAAAATGGTCCCTGCCTGCGGTAAACTCATTATCCAATATTTGTGTGGGGCTCAAGGGGTCTGGGGTTGTTACGTCTTTCCTTACCTTGGTCCTAAGACTGGAATAAAACAATATGCCTTCAGTTTAATAGGCAGTTTTATAGGCCGCTTGCCTTTAGAGGCCTTTGGTCAGGGCTCAGCCTATCTCCCCTTCCCTTTTGGTATAAGAACTAGTACGAAAGAGACCTCCCAGCATTCTCACAGGCCCATATAATATCAGTGTACACAGTTGGGCCTGATAAGCCTTTACTGTTCCCAACCCAAATCCTGCGGAAAGCCATCTAATTCAGATTTTAATTCTATCCTGATTTGTTTTTAAGAGGTGATTTAATGTTTGATTTTATATCAGTGTGATTATTTGATGTTAGCCACCCTAAGCCCAGTCTCGGCTGGGGAGGGCGGGATACAATTAAAAGATTATTATTATTATTATTATTATTATACATGAACTTTTAATAAAAGAGGATGCTGTCTTTAGAACTATGTAGTATGCATGCAACTCCAGACTATATGTTGAGTGTTACATTTTCTGATTATCCTTTTGCTCTCCTCCATTGGAAATAACTGTAATCACTACAACTGGTTCCCAAAGTCTAGGAAGAATTAAAATCATTGTTGAACAGCTGTCTATGGTGGAGTTCTAGGCTTTGCCTTGAGTGGAGTTGTGCAGTGTAATGGTGGTCTGTGTACACCACATCTGCGGCTTTACATAAAAGTAAATGTGTGCTGAACAGTAGCAAGTCCACAGACACGTCAAGTTTACACAAATGTTTACTTCCCATGCATACCTATGTGAAAACAAATTCTTGCACGCAGATAAATTACAGCACAATCTGTTCCTCTTTCAGAAGCTTTTCTGCCTGGTGGTTGTGCTGATTTGCCAAAAGTTACTAGCCGAGCGACTATTTTCATGCCAGCACTAAAGGCCAGCTGTAATAATCTATGGAAGTGTCTGGCTGTATATATATTTATGTATGTATAACTTGGGTGGCACTGGAAGAGTCTGGGATGTTGAGTAGGGGCTTCAACAGGAGGGAGAAACCAGGAAAAAGCGGAAGTAGGCAGCTTCTGTGATTTATTGAATGTGCTGTATTGATTTTTCCTCCCTAATCAAATATTTCAGTTCAACTACTTTTGGCTAATGGGGAAAAAAACCTTTTGATGGATTTATGTTGCATGAAAAATTAACACAACATACTTGTTTAGTGGACTAATACCAATCGGAACCTAATTGCTATTTAGGGCATTGGGGGAAAAAATTGGTGTGTGTTTTTTAAAAACACATGGACATCACTGCCAATTACCATCCCTGAATTTAAAGAGCTTGGTGAGTTTTTCTGGGAAGTCATTGCATAATAAAACTGAAAAGCCATGTACTTACCTGTCACACTTTTTGTTTGGGGGAAATGCAAAGCAACACTATAATGCTTAAGCAGAATGCATAGGAGCTGGTCCTTAAAACACGTTGGGGATAATCAGTCTCTGACATGTAACTCCAGCATAGAGGTGAGCCTTCTGGCAGAAATGAGAATGTTTCGTGCAGTACAGTGGTACCTCAGGTTACAGGCGCTTCAGGTTACAGACTCAGCTAACCCAGAAATAGTACCTCGGGTTAAGAACTTTGCTTCAGGATGAGAACAGAAATCGTGCGGCGGCACAGCAGCAGCGGGAGGCCCCATTAGCTAAAGTGGTACCTCAGGTTAAGAACAGTTTCAGGTTAAAAACAGACCTCCGGAACGAATTAAGTTCTTAATCCGAGGTACCGCTGTATCATATAATAATACATACTTTTATTAACTTGGCTGTGTTTATACCCCCCCCTTCATATTATTTCTGGCATCACTTATAATTTTTGAGGTTGTATCTTCTCCCTGTTCCCATGGGGTGAACTACATTTGACCAATAGCAGTGATATTCCAAATTAAACAATGAAATGTGAGCATTTTGAGAAGGAACAGAAAGAAAGAAAGAAAGAAAGAAAGAAAGAAAGAAAGAAAGAAAGAGAAACCAAAGGGGGGCGGGAGAAGGAAGACATTTCTTTCTGAAAAAGAATAAAATATCAGTTCCCTGTTCATATATTACACAATCTGACATGAATGAATATGACACAGGGTTCTCACTGAAAGTACTTTGGCATTTTTGTGCCAGATGGTTTGCCACAAATTCTTCAGGGCATAAGAGTTTGGGAAGGATGCCCAGGACAAAGGCAAAGAATCCAATCTGTTTTCCAGCCTGTACCAATGTCTCAGAAAATACTCAAAATAGCTCACCACTTTTCTTGAAGCAACAGTGGTCTAGTTCTGGGAAGCAGCTGATGAGGCAGTAAACTTGCATCTTGGTTGTATCCCTTCAGAGTGCAGGTGAGCATTTCACCGTGCAAATACCCACCTTTGGGGAAAGGAAATTCTACGCATAAAGAGAATGATGTGGAGAGAGAATGATGCTAAAGCCACCCTCTTTGACATCCAGTTTTCTGTGTTTGAGAATTCCTATGGGGGAGAATTCCATCATCCGAAAAACAAACCCATCTCATTCTGCTGTACGCACAGACCAGACCTGATATGGTCAAATGGACTTCAGGTGTACTTTGGACTTTAGGCCAGGGATTGATGAATTCGCTGGATTCCACATGTGGTGGGACGACAGTGTTTATCAATCATGGCCAATTGTGCTCAGGTTATCCATCTCTGTTTCGTATGTTGAAACACACTTTAACTGAATGCTATCGTAAGTTTGGACTGAAGTCTCTGTGATGTTAATTGCATGAATGCTAGAAATGTGCTTGTTTAAAACAAAACGTAAATAGGAGTCTGTGCAGCACCATGAGTGCAGAGGATGATGCTAAGGAGCTGCCCTTGGGAGGAAAAGTGGGGTTTAAATTTTTAAATAATAAAAATAACAATAAGAGTTTAATCTTACCGCTTCGTGTGACCCCAACGAAAGGTGCCCCTAATGGAGGGGTTATTGGGTTGCTGTTTTTATTGTGATTATGTATTTTGTGGCTTTATATTTTGATTTTATCTTGAGACCTCTGGGTATAGGGCAGTGTATAAAATCGATCATTCAATCAATGGCTTCTATTTACACCAGGGAGGGAGCCTGCGTTGGCACCAAGGGAGGTTTCTCTCTTCTTAAGCAAAGAGGAACTTCGTGGAAAAGGGTTACAACTCTTCTCTCCCAGCCTCTGTGATCTGGATCTGTGGAGGATCCCCTGAGGCTGCTACATGTGTAGCAAAAAAACATGCAAGTTAATTGCACCCATGCAATTATTGCCACATCTACTTTGGTCTTGAGTCTCCTCCTTAAGTGGCGCAGTCTAGACGCATATTTATCGCCTGATGAGAGAACTAGACTTTAGGATATGGGGTGATGTTAACATGGAGAATGAGACCATTCATGGCTACTAGCCACGAGGGAGGCTATTGTGCTGCCTTCTCAGTTGGAGGCAGTAATGTTTCTGAATACCAGTTGCTGGAAACTGCAAGGCAGAGTCCTTTTTCTCTTACATCTTGGTTGTTGGTTTCCCACAGGCCTCTGGTTGGCTACTGTGAGAACAGGTTACTGGACGAGGTGGACCACTGGCCTGATTCAGCAAGGTGTCTTTATGTTCATATAAATGTGGCATAAGTAGCTTGCAGGCTGAAAGAAACAGCCAGCTGCAACGCTAAACCAAGCTGTAAGCCCATTGAAAGCGGTGGGACTTGCATGCAAGAGAAAGAGCAGGGGTGGCCTGCGTGGCACCAGCTAGATGTTGTTGCACTACAACTGGCACCATCCCTCGCCATTGACAATGCCACCTGAACCTGGCGGGAGTTGTAGTCCATTAATATCTCCTGATCAGCATGGTGGCCAGCCCCAACCTAGTGCCAATGGCAAGTGCCAAATTAAAGGAGACTTCGAAGCTAGGGTTACCAGACATTCCCAGGGACAGTCCCCGGATTTGCAAATCTGCCCCTGGACAAATTCCGTCCCCGGAATTTCCCCAGATTTGCACATCTGTCCCTGGGAAACATGGCAGCAGCAGCCTCAGCAGCCCAGAGCCAGCCTGGTAGTGCTGTTTGCTGCCATGACGCCTGCCATTTTTCCTGTGCCACGGCAGCGAGCATCTCCTGAAGCCAGCCAGAGCCAACTGCACTACTCAGGCTGACCCTTCCTGGGCAATGGCTGTCTGCCCATGACTCCCGAGCCTCCCCTGATCTGTCAAAACAAAAGGGGAAAGGGGAAGGAGATCAGGGAAGGCTCAGGAGTCATGGGCACCATTGCCCAGTTTTTTAAAAAACTGCGCATTAATGTTTCACAGGGTGCGAAAGAAGGGCTTTGCACCTTTATACAATATGCATGTGTGCTTGGGCCCAGGGTCTTTTGCCTCACCATACCCACTACTGACTCCCTGTTGCTACTCAGCTTCAAAAAAAAAAGTGTCCCCGGATTCATTGAAAAAAACTGGTAACCATATTCTAAGCAGTGTTCAAAACTCCCGTTGTTCTAGGCGCATTCTGCAACAGGGGATTTCATTAGTGCGAGCAGTTTCTGAGCTCTGGGCATTGTACTGCGCCTAAGATTTCAGATTAAAACTGCAGAGTGGAAGGAAAGGAGGGCCTTTTTCTGCCTCCCCACTTCCAGCTACTCTCTGAAGACTGGAGAAGAGACCCTCTTAAGAATATTAGGGGGGCGGGCAGGGGAAGGACTAGACCAGGGGTCAGCAACCTTTTCCAGCCGTGGGCCAGTCCACTGTCCCTCACAGCATTTGGTGGGCTATATTGGGGGGGGGGATGAACAAATTCCTATGCCCCACAAATAACCCAGAGATGCATTTTAAATAAAAGGACACATTCCACTCATGTAAAAACACGCTGATTCCTGGACCATCCATGGGCCGGATTGAGAAGGTGATTGGGCCGCATCCGGCCCACGGACCTGAGGTTGCCTACCCCTGGACTAGACCATGTGAAAATTGAACATAAGATTTTAGCTACAGGTCATTCATTTTCAGCTTTGTATTCTTGTTATAAAAAAGTGTGCCTAGACATTCCGTTGTTGCGCCCGTAACCTAGGTTTAAGGTGCCATTCAGCTCCTAGCTTTAATATCTCAGTTTCTAACACTGCTTCTAAGTAGGTGATAATCTTTCAGACAAAGCTAATGGTGTGCCTTTCAGAACATGTCATTTAGTACATGGATATCTCTAGCGTATTTACTCTCAATGTGAAGGATATTGAGCAATAGCTGGCAGCCAAGGGAAGCATGTTTTGGCAATTTCTTTATAAGCAAGAGGGTGGTATCTGAAGAGAATTTCCTGCTAAAGTAGCAATTAATATTACTGAAGTTCCTAAGAATTGAAAATAGATGCAAGGGAGCAGCTTGTGATCTACATTCAACCTGCAATACTCTCTTGTAGAGTCTGGTCTCTTAAAATCTTGAGCACTTCTAAGGCCTCATGCCTTCAAGCTAATGCTGAATTAAAACAGCATTTTCTTTTATTTAAAATGCCATGAGGTTTTCAGTTAAGTAATATTGGTCTCTGGTATAATCAAATCCTAAACAGTTTGTAAGAAACATCCAAAACTCTGATAGTGAACTCTACAGCAGCGTCAGGGAGCATAACGTGACTTCTGTGGATATAGTTTGGGCAGGCCATCCCAATCTACATGAGTTATTCAGGCACAGAAAGTTCTGTAATGGTAGAAATTGGGCTTTTTGAAAATAAGGTTGGATTCAGCAGAAGATTAAAGGCCTACAAATTGTACTACTGTAATCTTCTTTCTCGTGGTCACAATTTTCTACTTGCCTAGAGCGTTGGGCACTGGGATGGATATATTTTTCAACTGGAAGCCAGCATTTTACAGACCATGTTCTTTGGAAACTTGCATCTCGAAATCTTTGTGAAAATCTAGTGAAGGAGGAGGAGGTGGTTTGGGACCTATTAATTTTGAAAGCCAACCCTCTAATCTGTCTGCAACTTTTCCAGTGTGTTAATTTTAATGGGTTCTTACTTTTAAAATGAACTCATCATTTTCAAAGCTCGGGTGACTCATCCTCTCCAGACTAAAATGCCACATGCAAATTTGTTCCTAAATATTACAAAATGTGGAAAACGGAAATTAACCCAGTACTTCAGTCAGTTCTTTTGGGATGACAAAAATTATTCTGTTAAGAAAACAAGCTTCAGCTTTACCCGCTAGGATCAACCAGCTAGGACAAACAGAACAGACACTTCAGATGATGGACTACAATTCCCACCATTGACCATGTTTGTTGCAAAGTACCAGATTGGGAGGAGGATATTTCGCAGTGTCGTCTATGCATGTGTTTTGATTTTATCCGGGGCTCAGTGTTTGGGCACTGGATAAGCTGAAAGTTGCTGGCTGTTGTCACCTTGATTTAGTGCCTGGTTTGATATGCACAGAGACTTGTTTTGTTGCTGTCCCACCAAAGATATGGCAGGAAGAATTATCAGAAGCTTCCTTTTACTATTGTTAACCTTGGACTGGACTCAGGAGAGGGAGGAGCAAAGTTTTTGTTCTTACAGCCTATTAATTCTTTTCACTTACTTCTCAATTGGCAAAACTCATCTCGTTCATGGACTTGCCACCCTTTTCTGTGATCAGTCGGTTGATATTATGTGTTGTGTATCGGTTCTGTTTTCTGCAGTAGGCCTGAAAGGCAGAGAAACTACCCTTTAACAAAAACTGCTAGGTTGCTGTGCTCCTGAACCCAGGAATATCCCAGGCTATGCATAACCAATACTTCCGCTAGCATATTGCCAGCGGAGGTAAATTCTTATAGAAGCAAAACTACCGTGTATCTGTGATTACCGTCCATGTAAACAGGTTACCCTTTCATATGGCATTAATAGCTGCCTGTGGTTAGATTGTACGCTGTGAATGGAATGAGGTTCATTCACATGACTAGATGTTGTTGGTGATAATCTGTTGCTATCTTGTGCGGTATTCGGTGGCTTAGAGTTGTCACAAAGGGCTGTGATGGACACAGCACCTAGGCTGAAATGTTTTGAGATTTCAAAACTAACTTTAGGTGTTCCAAGTAAGATACAAATGGGACAATAATTTAAGTGCCAACCTGAAGGTGACTACTTTCAGAGCTGTATGTGTACTCTCTGTTTGCCAGCAAACACAGAATCACGTGAGGACAAAACCCGGCATCCTGAAGTTATTTGTTGGCTGTCTGACTTGCAGAATATATATGTGGACATAGAGGTAGCCTGTGATTTGATGGCAGCTTTAAGGGGGTGCCCTTGTTACCAAAAAAAAGTTCATGAAATTTGACTACCCATAACAGTCCATGCCTCAGGTGCACACTTTTGTTCCATGGCTGTGCTGAAGAGAACCGAATCCATGAGTCTTTACAGTCAATGGAGACAGAGGTGGTGTGTGATTTTATGGTTCTTTTGTTGGGGGGGGGCAATTACAGTGGTACCTCTGGTTACATACTTAATTTGTTCTGGAGGTCCATTCTTAACCTGAAACTGTTCTTAACCTGAAGCGCCACTTTAGCTAATGGGGCCTCCCGCTGCTGCCGCACCGCCAGAGCACGATTTCTGTTCTCATCCTGAAGCAAAGTTCTTAACCCGAGGTATTATTTCTGGGTTAGCGGAGTCTGTAACCTGAAGGGTATGTTGCCCGAGGTACCACTGTATACAATTTCCAGAGGAGCCATTTTATGAAATCTGATATGTAAGCACATCTTTTCCATTTTCCTTCCACTGGTCTCCCAGATCACTACCACTTTCCCATTCAGCTGCTCCACTTTCTGTTCAGCTGCTTAGGTACAATCTGAAAAGCACATAGAGATGAAAGAGGAAGTGAGAGAGAGTGTACCTCTTCCAACTTCCTCTTCAGCTCTGTATGCTTTGCAAAGGGGATCAGTGTAACTACCCTTGCCACCTCGTGACAAAGAGGCTGTAATTGGGCATTGGTAGATCCAGGCCAGGGGCTTTGTAGGCATCAAGGAAGGTCCTCAAGAGTGCCACTGTGCCCATGGCACTGTAATCCCTGGCTCAGTTTAGAGCTACATGGGTGGCCCTGAGCAAAGCTTTGTCATCATGTCCTCCCTTGTCCCACTGGAGGAAGACTTAAACAAGCCAGTTTTATAAGCCATGGGTTGATGTTTGCTTGTACCGCGACCGTTGTTTTAAACCAGGATTCCTGTTTCCCACGTAATGTTAAGCCACGGTTCTTTGAAACTGAATGCAAACTCCACAGATGTCCTCTTCCTTCTGGCCATGCAGGGAGGGCGAGTGCTTGGGACTTGTCCACGTGGCACTACACTGTGGTTTACTGTTGCATGTGAACCAGCCAATTAGCTTAAAAGGAGAACGGCATGAACATAGCACAAAAAGGGCAAGGACTAAAGCCTTCTTGAATAGCCGGCTTTGCTTCCAAGCATCTAAAAGCACACAGTGCTTGAAGGATCTTGCCTGCCAGGCATTTCCCTGTGGTGGGTTCTCCACTTTGCAGCCAACAAGCAAGGAATCTAGAGCAAGGCTTCGTGTACTGAATGGAGCATGCAGGGGAAGGAACATAATGGCCTGAAAGATATCTGAGTGCCAATCAGTTTATAAATCTCCGGTTTTATTTATTTGTTTTCAAAAGCAAGTAATAGATCTGAAGGCTTCCAAGATGGGTTTGCATGTATGTGGGTAGTATCTAATAACATCTCAGACGGCAGCGGTCTGTCTGAACAGGCTGCCCTTGTCTTTGATCAGCAGCCAGGGTAACACTGTGGACAGAATACATCGGACTTGGAGCAGGAATAAGTCTGTTCAAATCCACTTGCACCTTTGACGCTCTTGGGGTCGTCTTTTTCTTTGGCGATCACTCATAGCCGAGTAAGATTGTCTTCTATAAACACGGTTTTAACAATGAGTCCATAAGTGACTGTGGAGGCCAATTTTGGATCCACACATCCTTCCACAGTGGGGACATTGATTTCCAGGCGGGAGTTGATCACAGTGTGGATTTGCCAAGCGTGACTTCCTCTTGGCATGTTTCTCCCTTGCGTCCTGAGTTCGAGTATCTTCAAAGCCCATGACACCTTTGGTAAAGGCTGTTCTCCAACTGGAGTGCTCGCCGGCCAGTGTTTCCCAGTTGTCAGTGTTTATACTACATTTTAAAAGATTTGCCTTGAGAGCATCTTTAAACCTCTTTTGTCGTCCATCGGCATTACGCTTTCCATTTTTAAGTTCGGAATAGAGTAGTTGCTTTGGAAGATGACCATCAGGCATCTGCACAGCATGACCAGTCCAACGAAGCTGATGTTAAAGAATCATTGCTTCAACACAGGTGACCTTTGCTTCTTCCAATACACTGATACTAGTTCGCCTGTCTTCCCAAGTGATGTGTAATAATTTTCGGAGACACCATTGGTGGAATCTTTCGAGGAGTTGGAGATGGCGTTTGTAAGTGGTCCATGTTTCACAAGCATATAGTAAGGTTGGTAGTACAATAGCTTTGTAAACAGAGCTACAAAGCTCTTGGGTTAAGACTGGACCAGTCACACACTCTCGAACTAGGCCATATTGTTGTTCTGAGACGAAAAAGGGTGTATAAATTATCACACCGATTATAGAATATGAGACCCCACAGGATCTGGTATTTTTTCTGTTGAATTTTATAGATGGCTCCGTTAAACGTGTAGCATAAAGAATTAGTTTCATGTGTGGTCATAACAGCAAGCGTTTTGCTGGCCAAAGAAAAGTGTGGGGGGGGGGAGATTAAACCATTGCCATTTGTAAAAGGGTGGATAGGAGAAAATGTGAGAATTTGCCAAAGGAATACATCACATTAGAATAAGTGAGACAGAGAGAGAGAGAGATAGTGAGGGGGAGGTGATGACAGGTTAAGTTTATAATAAAGTGGATCTTCTTTACCAAACGTGGTTAAAACCTGTTGCTTCTTGATTATTTTTTTAATATATTGATTTCAGATCTCAGGTATGTGTTAGGTATTTTGCAACTGTTCTTGTTGTGTTGCTGTTTTTGTTGTTATATGGTCAGTTTTGTACCCATCCTTACAGCAATTTAAAAATGCAGTATTAAGAACAGTTTAAAAGAAATTACAGGCCTAGGGCTCTGCTCCTGCTCGTATTGTTTTAATATATGCATTAGAGGTGAATCATACTGATTTATAATGCTTTCTTTATAGGAGAAATTATATATTAGGGAAGAATATGCTCCAAGAGTATTCAACCTCCTTTTGACCGATTGATCTATTTATTAATCTCTATTCTTTCCTTTTTTAAAAAAAAAATACACCCATGTATTTTTATTCTGTTGATTTTTTGCTTAATATATGTAGGCTGTCTTTAATGTGTGTAATCTGTACATCTTGGCATAATTATTCTTCTCTGGGCACACGTGGAGTGCCAACACAGGATTTTGATCCCCTCCTCTGCCCAGCACTCTGTATAAGCAGCCATGGCTATGTAAAGCCCTTCACTTCTCTTGAGCTATGCTTTGTCTCACCAGCCCTTCTGCTTCAAAACAGTTGTCCAGCATTTGTGGCCGTGATTAAAATACACGAGGATATACAACAGGTGCACTCTAATGCGTATAAAAATAAGGAAAACTGATCCCGGCTCCTACCCCTATTTAAAGATGCACAAAGCTATATTGCTGTAAATGGTTTGAAAAGCTGGTAAAGAAATATTGAGAGGTTGCAGGTAATTGTCCGGTTTGGTTTTCTATGCTTTTTCCTCCTTGCTTTGGTGTACCTATTGCTGTGAACCGCAATCAAGCATGTTGTTTAGTTGTGTCTGACTCTTTGTGACCCCATGGACCAGAGCACTCCAGGCACTCCTGTCTTCCACTGCCTCCCGCAGTTTGGTCCAACTCATGCTGGTAGCTTCAAGGACACTGTCCAACCATCTCGTCCTCTGTCGTCCCCTTCTCCTTGTGCCCTCAATCTTTCCCAACATCAGGGTCTTTTCCAGGGAGTCTTCTCATGAGGTGGCCAGAGTATTGGAGCCTCAGCTTCAGGATCTGTCCTTCCAGTGAGCACTCAAGTCTGATTTCCTTCAGAATGGATAGGTTTGTTCTTCTTGCAGTCCTCTCAAGAGTCTCCTCCAGCACCATAATTCAAAAGCATCAATTCTTCAGCCTTCTTTATGGTCCAGCTCTCACTTCCATAGATCACTACTGGGAAAACCATAGCTTTAACTATACGGACCTTTGTTGGCAAGGTGATGTCTTTGCTTTTTAGGATGCTGTCTAGGTTTGTCATCGCTTTTCTCCCAAGAAAAGCATAGTTTTGTTTTAAAGCTATAGCTTTATTTTAAAGCATAGCTTTGTTTTAAAGGTGGATGTGCAGTGTTGCTAGCGCACAGGACTAATATCTTGCTCCTTGCCTGCTGCTGCACCTCCGAGAGCCAAGCCATGGTTTGCCTTGGCCATTTCATCCAAATATGATGTACAGTGGTACCTCGGGTTACATATGCTTCAGGTTACATACGCTTCAGGTTACAGACTCCGCTAACCCAGTAATACTGCCTCGGGTTAAGAACTTTGCTTCAGGGTGAAAACAGAAATCGTGCAGCAGCAGCAAAGCAGCAGCAGGAGGCCCCATTAGCTAAAGTGGTGCTTCAGGTTAAGAACAATTTCAGGTTAAGAACAGACCTCCGGAACAAATTAGGTATGTAACCAGAGGTGCCACTGTAATGCATTGCAGGGGGTTGAACTAGATCAGGCTTCCTCAACCTCGGCCCTCCAGATGATTTGAGAGTACAATTCCCATCATCCCTGACCACTGGTCCTGCTAGCTAGGGATCATGGGAGTTGTAGGCCAAAAACAGCTGGAGGGCCAAGGTTGAGGAAGCCTGAACTAGATGACCCTCCAGGTCCCTTTCAACTCTATGATTCTTAGTGGTCATTGTTTGGTTTCCCATGAACAAATGACAAGTGGTAATCCAACATCAAAGCTTTGTTACAACTTATGGTTTGTTTGGAGAGCAAAACCATAGTTTAGCAGGATTGGGCTGTTCTTTTAGCCTTGTGTGCCACCGTACTGTGTGTTCACCTTTAAACCATACTTAAATTCAACTGTGCTTTAAAACAGTATGTGAACCTGATCGCTTGTTAGCTTAGCAGACTTGCAGTTAATATTTCCTACTCATTTGTGCTTCTTAATTTGCCCCTATGCTGATTTGTTTGTTTTTGGTGGAAGGGTTCCCCACTTGTGGAATGCTCTCCTCGTGCCTTTGCTACATATTGTTAGGCGCCAGGCAAAAACGTTCCTCTTCTCCCAGGCCTTTAGCTAATTAAATAATTTGTGGACTTTTAAATGGGGGGGAGGAGGAGGAGGAAGGTATTGCTCCTGTTTGTTATTATAAAATGTACAATTATATTATACATAAATGTATAAATATATTATAAAAATGTTATGCATTTTTGTGTTTTTATATTGTAAACTACCGTGTGATCTTCGGGTGAAGGGTGATATAGAATAATAATAACAGTATTAATAATTATTATTAATAAACGTAACTCTGGCAGAAATTAGTTCATGTGGCTTACTTCTTATTTTAGAGTAGACCTGTGGAGGTTTACAGAATTGGTGGCCTTACCGTCTTAATTCCCATACATCTGAAATGGAGATTATAACCAGTAATTACTTTATGGAGATTATAACATAAATTACGATGCAGAAGCTTAGTGATGCTTAATCTCTTGCATGGGAAAAGAATTAAAGTCATATTTTGCTAGTACTGCAGGGGAAAATACATTAATGATTTCATCTAATGTACCGTATTTTTCGCTCTATAACACGCACCCGACCATAACACGCACATAGTTTTTAGAGGAGGAAAATCCGTAGGCATGCCACCCGTAGGCATTTCCTCCATAACACGCACAGACATTTCCCCTTACTTTCTAGGAGGAAAAAAGTGAGTGTTATGGTGCAAAAAATACGGTATTTCCCCTGGAAGGTCTATCATAGTATTACTGCATCATCACGGCTAGTGAACTTTACTACGGCTTTTCAGCAATCTGAAAACAAGCAATACATAAAGCACTTACGAGTAATGTTAATGAAGCCGAATATTGCACTGAACTTGTGGTAGAACCATATTAAGCGCCTGCCCTCCTTTGCTCTGGTGACTTCGAACTGGCTTTGCAAAAGAACTTTCAGTGAACTGTGCATATAAAGGTGGCATAACTATTGTGTTGGAGGTAAAATTATGGGAACACACTTGCCTTGGAGCTTGAAATTGATAAGTACTTCAGTGCAAATAATATATAATTATATATATCCTTTCGCGATGTACTATACAAGGTACAGCTGTGCAGTCTTTATATGTGTGCTTTCTGCATTGCTTACTATGGTTAGACTGCTCTCATGACGGATGTAGATGAGAGAGGGAATGAACTTGCACACGGCTATCCAGCGAGTTTATGACTCCTCATGAGCAAACGAAGCAAATATCATTTGGTCTGGAAACCCATTTTCTGCCCAATGTCGTTTAAGCTAAAACATTTTTACGTTAAAATATTCATTTGGTGCGTTTCAGTCACTGAGAAGCATACATGCCCAACGGCTGCTTTAAAAACCTCCTGGCATCTCCTCCTTCATGCTGGTTCTGAAAAACATTACTTGATTGTATAAAAGAAAAGAGAAAAAAACTTGATTATTTTTCAAATACTTCACACCCACTCTTCATATAAATGATGAGAAGTGCAGTATAATGTCATCCATCACTTACAGGAATGCCGAGTAATTAGCCTAAACGTTTGCAAGGAGGGGGTGGAAATCACTTACCGAGATTAGAAGATGAAACCAGTGCTGAATAAATCTGTGCTTGCCTTTGGGGTGGGGGGTGGGGAATGTAGTGGCCAGTTGCCTTGTTGGCAAGCACAGTTCATGCTAGGAGAAGTGAAAATGTCTGCTCTTCATCTTGGCAACTAACAATTTCCAGAGGGGTTGCCATGTTGGTTTGTTGCAGCAGACACAGCGACTCGTCTTGTGCAGCACCTTGAAGAATTTTAATATATACAATTAATGGGTGTTCAGGATGCCCCAAGTCACCTTATGGTGTTTGCTGCAAGTGACTTACATGTCTACCCCTCTGAATCTTGTGAGATAAGACACTTGTTCTTCTTACTTTTAAGGACTGTAAAACAGTATTTAGAAGTGAGAGACTGACCAAGAGCAAAGATTGCACACACCCTGTCCCTAAGGGCATCCATCAGGGTGAACATGGCCAATGCAGTCCTCACTGTTGTGTGGTAGGCATGCCTGTGTACTCTTTGTTTCATCATCTTCACAATAAGTTCTGTGTCATTTGAGCTTCAGCCGTTGCCCAACTAATTTCATTCTCCACAACGCTAAGGAGCAATTCAGTATGCTGGAGAGGGCACTTGGCACTGATCTGTTGATGATCAGCTTCATCCGGCCATTGTGTCATGAGACTGGGACCTAAACTGAATTATCAGGTGCCCTTCAGACCTTGAACTAAAACTTGCATCGACCCCAGCTAGCATGGGCAATGGTCAGGGCGGATGAGAGTTGGTCCCCTGCCCCAGGGTGGTTGGAGTAAACTCCCATCAGCAATGTTCATTGGCCATGATTGCCTGGGCTCGTGGGAATTGTAGTCCACAGCCTTCAGAGGTCACCACCTTAGTTACTCCTGTGCTAGGTAATGCTGCCCCATATTTGGGATTCAGTTTCCAAGGCTTAGTGCCAAGTGAGTTCTTTTATTTGGCATGGGCTTTCGGAATGTTACCTGGTCTTAGCAACACATCTTACTGGCATTACTAGATTTTAATCTTTTGTGCTGTGTTGATGATTATGTGTAAACGCTCCCTAGGTGTTGCTGTGCAATGCAAGTGTGGGGCAGTGCAGCACAAGGAGCTAAAGCTATTTTTCTCTTGGCCTAGGACTGGAGCTTGGCCAGGCATATTGGAACAGAAAACAATAAGAAGCACCTGGTTAGCAACTGATTATTTCAGTTGAGGAGGAGATGAAGGGTCACTGCTGACTGTCTAACTTTGTCTTTCTCCACTGATCTCTGCTTAGCCATCAGTTTATGGTGTCCTGGCTTAAGGATTGGAGCTATTAGCTGATGCGACTAAAAGGAGAGGCTCCTACTGTCCACATTGAGGAGTGGGGCTGAACCCTTTCCCTGTTTCTTAGAGCTTACAGAGTACTCTGCTGGAGTTTCTGTTGCTGTTCATCCCGGAGGCTATTTGGGAGTCCTTTGCTTGTGTATTAGCCAGTATTAGAAACCGAGATGTGAAAGCTAGGGTCTAAATGGCACCTTCAACCTAGGTCAGAGGCACCGCAATGGAGCGTCTAGGGATGCTTTTTTAGTAACAAGAATACAAAGCTGAAAATGAATGGACTGCAGCTAAAATCTTATGTTCATTTTTCACATGGTCTAGTCCTCATCTGAAGACTACTAAAAAACAAAGCCGTACTTCCCCTGCCCGCCCCCCTAATATTCTTAATAATATTCTTAATAGTATTCTTCTCTAGTCTTCAGAGTGTAGCTAGAAGTGGGGAGGCAGAAAAAGGTCCTCTTTTCCTTCTACTCAGCAGTTTTAATCTGAAATCTTAGGCGCAGTACAGCGCCCAGAGTTCAGAAACTGCTCACATTAATGAAATTCCCTGTTGCAGAACGCACCTAGAACAATGTGAGTTTCGGACGCTGGTATTGGAATACAGTTGAGCATAATGTGGTTTGGATTGGGGAGTTCACACTAAGAACCAGATTGGCAAATCATGGCCGAGGGGCTTAATATCTCAACAATATGTGCACAAACATGCATTTTCCTCTTTCAGCTGGCTAGACTGGCAAATGTGTGTGCCTGTTGGCACTGGAATGAGTAAAAACTTCCAAATTGATTCATCAGCTTATTTCCGTATTAATCACTCCAGTCTAAAAGCCCATATATCTGTTTAATGTAATTAGATTGCTCAGACTATAGCATTAGCTGGCCCTGAATAGGTATTTAATCCATTTCTTTTGTATTGTGTTGCGTTGGTCACATAAACAGAAAATGCATATATTAATGCAAGCTTGTCATCATTCATTAAGCTCTCTCCTTTCAACAGCATCAGGAAAGAAATTATTTGGCTTTTAAAAATTATTTCAAGCACAGACCTTCCTGTTTGCAATTCTAAAGAAAAGCTAGCATGGTGCAATACAATGACACTTCAACATGGAATGTCACAAGATGTCAATATATATTTTTAAAACCAGGTGAGAGGTTTGTGGAGCAGGGCAAGCTGAGGGTGCTTAAAAAATAATAATAGCGTTTATTCCAGGATTTCAAATTTGTGTATTAGCATACACATACGGTACACGACATTCCTGTTTCTTATGCAAGCGGACAGGAAATGCATGTAAGCAGTCTCTTTGTGAACTATTTCAGATTTATTTCTGAAGGTCCCCTTTTCATTTTTCAGGACGAGAGGGGAGAGAAGTGGAGGGTAAAAGGAAGCAGAGATACGCAGATGTTGAGAAGTTTCCTCACTCTTCTTTCGAGTGAAGAATAGTTCAGAAGTTTGTTGTCACCAGCCAGATAACTTTTCAAACAGTGGCTGTTGAGATACCAGAGTGAAAAAACCAAACCATTTGGCTTGTGTCTCCAGACCAATCCGATTTGATGTAAGTTTTGCTGCTGACTTTATTGGCAGCCTGGATACCAGTAACATTCATGTATCCTCATATATACAGGCTGTATTCCTCCTTCTGTGCTAGTCAGCATTTCCTAGCAGGCATTACCTTGACCGTTCACAGTTTGCTTCCTTCTTTCTATGTTATTGAGTCTTTTCTGACCCACCATTTTGAGGGTTTCTCGCTGTTTACGTTGCCCCACCTCCTCCTCCGTACGCCAGCATCCCTTCTTGAGGAAGAACTTTTTTTTAAAAGCGGGTTGGAAGCCAAGTGACTAGCCAGTAAGCTCCTCTGATCCGCTGAGCTGGAAAAAGCATGCCGTGTGCAGCAGCTGTTTCGCCCCTTTCATCTGTAACATGGGTGTTGCGCTGCTGTTTCCGTTCTTGTTTCTCTATCAGCTGAGTCAGCTCTTGCTCCTGCTGTGGGCTTTGCAGCCACTATGAGACGAAGGAGAGACATTTTTTGATCCTGAGGTGCTCAAATAGCCTTGGAGATTAAAGGTTTCTCCTTCCAGAGGTTAAGTAAGGGAGGAAGAGTAACCTAATTCTCCACTGAGGGTGTTGTTGTGGTCCTGGGTTGTGGTCCTCAAGTAGCGAGAGAAACAAGCCATTGTCTTATTGGCTCCGATTGCTGATGTGATGCATTAAATGTGTCGGTGTCAGAAACATAAAGAACTATGGATTCAAAAGTCAGAAGGAAAACCAAAACGGCAAGTGCGATCTGTGCCGTTGTTTGGGAGTGGAGGGATTCAACAGTTGCTAACAGACATGCTGAATATTAGCTATCTAAATATTAGCAGTTCTTTGGTTGTGCATGTGCGTTGTAGTCTGAATTTTTGCTTTGTGAGCTGCACATGTTCTATTTGGGGCAGCAAAATAAATAATATTTTTTGAAAAGTAATAATAATAATAATAATGTGGGCTGTCTATTATATAGATAACAACTATGCAACAAGATCAAACCACATTCAAACAGAAAGAAGCACATGGAATTTGGGATGCACCAGTATTAATAGGGGTCTCAGCTAATGGACATGCCATGCTTTAAGCAGGAACTGCAAAGCTGAAGAGCTGTGGTCAAGACACAAGTTTACAGCCTAATTACACTATATGTGAGAAACATTCTTGAACCTCAACCTCCCTGACTGTACTTCATGGTAGAGTTCCATAGCCGCAGGCCAAGGCATCAAAAGCAGCATGACCTTTTTGTGGGCGGAGGTAGAAGATGAGCAATCTATTTTAGAAGCAAATCTTTGAAGAAGAGACTTTTGGCTTCCTGTTTTCTGTCAAAGGAACAGGCGTCGCTGCTGAAAGGCCTCTATTCCACTGTATTTGTGACATGTGCATGTGTGTACATACACACACACACACACTTGGGTTCTATCCAGTGCAAGTCATACTCAGAGTAGACCTATTGAAGTTAATGGACACGACTAACTGAGGTTTATGAATTTCAGTGGGTCCTACTGAGTAGAATTCAGCTGGCTGCAACCTCCTGGCTTTACAGCTCAGTGAAAAGTGAGTTCGGAGCAGGAGGTGACCACAGCAGACATGGAAATAAAGGAGTGAAGTGGGAGAAAAGCAGTGTTTGTCTGTGAGGAGGGATGAGTATATATGGTTGGGGTTCCTCAGGGTTCAATTTTATCCCCCGTGCTGGTTAACATCTACATGAAACCGCTGAGTGGGGTCATCTGACGAATTGGAGTACAGTGGTACCTCGGGCTACAGACACTTCAGGTTACATACGCTTCAGGTTACAGACTCCGCTAACCCAGAAATATTACCTCGGGTTAAGAACTTTGCTTCAGGATGAGAACAGAAATCGTGCAGCAGCAGCGCAGCAGCAGCAGGGAGGCCCCATTAGCTAAAGTGGTGCTTCAGGTTAAGAACAGTTTCAGGTTAAGAACGGACCTCCGGAACGAATTAAGTTCTTAACCCGAGGTACCACTGTACATTGTCAGCAATATGCTGATGACACACAGCCCTGCTTCTCCTTGACATCTTCAGGTGAGGCAATGGATGTGCTGGTCTTGCCTCGGTAGTGGACTGGATGAGAACCGACAAGCTGAAGCTCAATCCAGATAAGACTGAGGTGTTATTAGTGAACAGTTCCTAGACTGGATGGAAGAGAGACGGCCTGCTCTTGATGGGGTTGCACACTCTCCGAAGGAGTGTGGACGTAGCTTGGGGGCTGCTTCTAGGTCCATGGCTGTTGCTTGAGGCTCAGGTGGCATGGAGCGCCTTCCATCAGCTTTGGAAGAGTGCAGCACACACTCGCCCTGGTGAGAACACATGAGTGTCTATGTCCCCTATATGGTGGGAGGCCATGATATTGTCATGGCGTTATGTGGTCTCATATCAACTTGCTTTTTAAATTGGGTTTGGGTCACCTATAGATGCCAGGTTTTTTGTATTTAGCTGATTGAATAGACCTAGGGGTATCTACCAAAACAGTAGCATCTTTACCCTTCCCTTAAAACTATGAAAACTGTATATTCTACAAGATCAAAAAAGAGTCCTGTTTACTATATGAATATATGTACCATTCGTTTCCCTCTTACCTTGGCAAGTGGTTTCTCCGGCATGCTTTTCAAGTATAAATTGATGTAAATTATATTTCTGTTTGCTTTTATACTCTCCTCCTAGGCATGTAGACTTGCTTCCTTCTACTAGACTAACAATTTTGCAGTTGGAAAGGTGGACGGTTCACTTTATCCACCCGGGTTATTAAATCTTCATGCTGGTGGTTAGATGTGTTCTCAAGTTTCAGGGCCAACAGGGATTTGAGGTAATCTCTCAATCATTCTTTGGGATTTAGTAAGTGATAATGGTACATGCAGATGAAAAGTGAATTACGAGGAGGGAACAAGCTTAGTTGCAGGGTACAGTGGTAAAGGTGTGTCAACATGGTCTGGAGGGTGAAATCTGCAGGGAGGAATGTCATGGGAGTTGTGTGATCTTCCAAAGAGGATTCTTCTATATTTAGAGATGCAAGTCCTTGCTAGTTGCTTGTACTTGGCTCTGCAAACAGGGTTGGAGCTCTGCAAACAAACACACTCTCATTTCACAAGCCTACCAACTGCGGGCTGTCTAACTTGTTTTGCCCACAAGTCTTAATTTTCTTGGTATGGGAAAAAGGGGGAGGGGGCACGCTCTGCATTTCGGTCCAGTTTGTCCTAACGTTCTTGAGCCTTTAACACATTGGTGTAAATCAGGGTTTCCGAAACTTGGGTCTTCAGCTGTTTTTGGACTACAGTTCCCATCATCCCTGACCACACATCCCGCTAGCAAGGGATGATGGGAGTTGTAGTCCAAAAACAGCTGGAGACCCAAGTTTGGGAAACCCTGGTGTAAATGATACAGCAGCAGTGCATTACTGCAAGACACACCAAGGCCGCCAGTGAAGGCATGGCTTTGCTTGGTCACTAAACTGAAAGGATTCTCACTTCCTTGGATTATCGCTGTGCCTGCTCTTCTGCCGCTTGTGCAGCAAAGATAAAGGGCGAAAATGATAGGAAACTGCTTTCTATCATTGCACTGACTAGCCGTGGCTCTCCAGGATTTCAGATTTGTGCTTTTGCAGCACAAATTTTCGCTATGTAAGTCAGTATGCAGCAGGACATTAGGCGAATCCATGGGGGGGAAAACAAGAATACAGTGGTGCCTCGCAAGACGAAAAGAATCCGTTCTGTGATTCTCTTCGTCTAGCGGTTTTTTTGTCTTGCGAAGCAAGCCCATTGACGGATTAGCGCTATTAGCGGCTTATCGGCTCATCGGATCAGCTGATAAGCGGGTTAGCGGCTTAGAAAAAGGGGGGGAAGGAAAAAAAACCCGCAGGAACTCGCAAGACATTTTCGTCTTGCGAAGCAAGCCCATAGGAGATTCGTTTTGCGAAGCACCTCCAAAACGGAAAACTCTTTCGTCTAGCGAGTTTTCCGTCTTGCAGCCACCACTGTACTTGAAGATTTAATGGTAGGTGGCCTTGTTTGAATTAGCCCTTGGAAAACCCTCAGTCTTGCAAGCATGCTTCTTGAGAAGTGAATTTTGGACCTATTTTCTCATGGCATGCCCGTGCTGCATAAGCTGTCTTCCGAACCTTAAACTGAAAAGGCTTGGAATTGTAGGCAGGGCTTCTTATTACCTCTAATAATGTGATTATCTTACTCCTTCTTGAAGATTGGGTTGGAAGCTATGCCCAGCCAGCAGTACTCCCCTCGAAAATTAAGCAGGGAGACATTTACCCCATCCAAGCCTCCTCCAGCAGGGCAGATTATTTCTGGGCCATAACATTTTTGCATTCTCTCTTCTCTGTACTATTTTTTTAATTCTACTGGTTCTTCTCTCTCTCCCCCTCCCATTTTTTGGTATAACTTTTTTCACAGATATGCTAGCACTTTTACATTTATTTTCCTGAATCTCTAGGTCTCTTTTTTTAACTTCAGTATAAGATATATTCAGTCTTCATCATTCGTTAATCATATCTGACTTTTTCTTGGTGCCATTTGCTACCTGAGATTCTTAAACTGGTTTTGAAGATTTAAAAAATGAGCACTCCATTGTGCGGCTTTTGTTCCCTTCCAAAGAAAAAGAAAAGTTTTTCTTAGAACCATTTTCTTAGAACCATTTAGATCTATTCTGATAACTCATTTGAGAAAAGTACAGTGTGTGATTGTGCAGATTGCAATGTGCATCGGAGAGAACAGGCTAGAATCGCACTATTCTTCTGTGAAGCAAGGAGCAAGTTTAATGAAGCATACATGGTGTCTCTCTGAATCATCTGGGTAAGAAATCTGCAACCGAGATCCAGAATAAATAGCACCTTTAAGTAAGCAGTCATGCTTATCTGAGTTGGACAATGTGTTCATGTGCATATAAGGCGTTTTTTTCATCAAACTTGTCTCTAGCCCTCATTGAATCTTTCAGGCCTTGGGTAACTTGCAACTTTAAAGGTAAAGGTAAAGGGACCCCTGACCATTAGGTCCAGTCGCGGATGACTCTGGGGTTGTGGTACTCATCTTGCTTTATTGGCCGAGAGAGCCGGCGTACAGCTTCCAGGTCATGTCGCCAGCATGACTAAGCCACTTCTGGCGAACCAGAGCAGCGCACGGAATCGCCGTTTACCTTCCCGCCGGAGTGGTACCTTTTTATCTACTTGCACTTGACATGCTTTCGAACTGCTAGGTTGGCAGGAGCTGGGACCGAGCAACGGGAGCTCACCTCGTAATGGGGATTCAAACCGCCAGCCTTCTGATCGGCAAGCCCTAGACTCTGTGGTTTAGACCACAGCGCCACCCGCGTCCCAACTTGCAACTTACCTACCCCTAAACAAAATGCCTTGGCTGTAATTTCGCTGAAGTTGCTTTGAGGGGTTTGCAGACTGAGATTTTTCATTGCCATACAAGGCCGTTTTAGACCTCCCCTTCCACATACCTGGCAGTGGGAAGTAAATGTATATACAGGCTTGTGGTTTGCTAACTGTGATGTAAGCCATACTTGTTGAGTTTCCTCACCCCTTCCATTGACTACGTAGAGGAGGATTGGGGTGTATTTGTTTGATTCCTGCCCCCTAATTTGTATGAGTTGCTATGTATGTATCAAATTTAAACTCATCATACAGCCGATGGTCCAGTCTGCATTTCACAGTAAACTATGGTTCACCATAGTGTACTTCGGTGCGTTTGACTCCTCCCCACATGGAGGAAACATACCATGATCCCTGACTTAGTGTTCTGTCCAAACCATGATGTACAAACCAAGAATAAACCTTAGCTACAGATTACTGCTTAGGAACTCAGAGGGAAACAACATGGCCAGGATAGGTCCGTGCAGAGTTTACTGTGACATGCAAACAAGGCCAATGTGTTTTAGAAAGAGTGCTGCAGAATACAGTCAGTAGAAAACAGCGTTTGTATTGTACAAATAAATTTGTGTGCTTTGTAACCTCTCTCTCAAAGAGGGAGACTTGAAACATTGACCTAGCTTTGAAAAATGAAATTTAGAGATCACAGCTTCGTTCTTGGAAGTTCCTGCAACTTTCTGACTTACGGATTTTGCTACTTCCTCTGTAGAGCATAACTTTATATAGAAGGAAGATGGATATGTACTTTGGACTACTGCTGTGGCAAAGCAGTCGAGAGAACTTGTACAAATGTGGAAGGTGCTAGTGTTTTTGCACCATTTCAGAATGCACGCGGGTGAAATTATTGATTTAAACGTTCTTCCATATCTTGGTTTTCTGCTAATCGGAGATTTAAGCTTTCTATGTGGAAAAAGAACCTCTTAGACAATGGGGGCACTAGCCCTTAGTTGCATGAAGCTTCAAGTGATTTATACAAAAAGTGAGATATAGTTTGGTGTCTTCAAAAAAACAAAAACAAAAAACAGGAGAGAAACATCATGTTGTAAACTGAGGTGCACTTTGAACATTGTGTCCCAGTCCAGGTTTTCACGGCACAAACACTGTCTGTCCTCAGCATGCCACCAAAGGAGACTTACTCTCTGACACGGGAACAATGAAATATGTGCCAGTGGCTCAGTCCCTACCCCTTTCCCGTTTTGTGTGACTCTGGTTTTATTATTGTATTATTCAAATTTGTGTGCTACCGGAATCTCGGCTGCACAAAGCCTTCGGTGGAAACGAAAATGCGGTGAAAGTGAAGCCAAACAAGTGTTGGCACAGACCTTTTCAAAGTTATTAATTTATATACCACCCTGCACTTGAGGATCACAGGGCAGTTTGCAGTATAAAAGCATCAAAATACATAATGGCTAGCAAAACAATAACCCCCACACTCCACACTCAATTTAAAAGGCCATAGATTCTTTAATTGGCCAAAGGCCTGGGATAAATGTTTTTGCCTGGCCCCTCAGGAGATTTAACAAAGGCCTCAGGTGAGCCACCCTGGGAAGAGCATGCCACAAATGGAGCCACCACAGAAAAGGGCCTGTTGTTGTGTTGCCACCCTCCGGATCTCTTGCGGAAGGGGCACACAAAAAAGGACCTCGGGTGATGATCACGGGGTCTGGGTTGGTTCATATGGGGAGAGGCGGTCCTTGAGGTATTGTAGTCCTGAGCCACTTAGACCTTTCCAGTTCAAAACAAGTTAGGCTATCCCTGCCCAGATAGGGCTGCAACTGGACCACCAGCCCAAACTGGTGGAAGTCACCACTGAGACCACCTGAGCCTCAAGTGACAGTAAAGTTTCCAAGCTGTTTCCTTCAAAGGGCAATCCCCATCAAGAGCAGGTCACCTCCCATCCATTCTTATCCTGCCAAATGAGGGGCTTGTGTCTCCATTTGGTTTTGCTGTATTCCTACCTGCTACGGAAAAATAGTATGGGAGCAACTCATGCCTCAGAAATTGCCTAAGACTTGGGTAGTGAGGCCATTGTTCCATCTAGACCTGTGTTGTGTACATTGACTAGCAGCAGCTCTCCCAGTTTTCAGCCAGGGTCTAGTGTAGCCTTAGCTGGAGATGCCATAGTTTGATCCTGGGACCTTCGGCATGCAAAGCAGATGTTCTACCACTGAACTTAGTCTCCTACCATTTGTTTGTGTTCATCAGTAACTCATTTACACATTTACAAGGCAGGCAAAATTTTCTTCAACATGTTTCCAGGAATACGCTTCCTCATTCTCCTTATCATTGCCAACAATCATGTGAAACAGATCCCTGTCTATTTGTCAAAGGTCAGGTAAATTGTTAGTAGCCAGATCCAAGTCCAGGGCTCATTGAATTTCTCAAACTAAAAATCTATCCAAGTTCTGTTTTCTGCAGAACACTTATGAGAAATGTTCTAGCTTTGTGAAAATGAGAATGCTTCTCCCTCTTTCATTAACCCGAGCATATTTTTAGTTGCAAAACATTAAAAAACAAAACAGAGTTTACAATAGATGCAAAACTTATTTTAAAATCTTAGGATAAATATTTTAAATATAGGGTGAATATTTCATTATGTCTGTGAAAGAGAAATATAATCTGGAGATAAGTATACGAATTTCAAATGAATTGCATGTTAAGGGGTTGAAAGTATAGCTAAGATTACATCTACAAGAGGTTACACTTAGGTGTAATTAATATTGGATGCTTAGGTAATTAGAAATAATTATGACTTCCGAGTTAGCGCCTCCGGCAATGGCGGATTTCCTCTGATCGGGAGGAATCCGCTTTGTGGAAAATAGGGTCTGGACTGCCACAGCGAGGCAGAGACCCACCAAAAACCACAGGCGGGAGAAGTCTGTGGACGTGGGATTCGGCTGGCACCTTTTGCGCCTCCCCTACTCACGGGGAAACCCGGTTTCGGGGATCCGGAGCGACGTGGGGTGAGCGGCGCGGTGCTTCGAATCGACTGCTCTTTTCACGGAGTGAAGCCACATTGCTGTTGCCGGAGAGCGCCGACTTTTTCCTGTGGACAATTGGACTTTAAACAACTACCCATGAGTAGAACGGAAAATTGGACTATGAAACATCTTAATTTGGCATCGAAGCGGGAAGGTTCTAAACAGGAAGTCCGCCTTCCGCTTTTGTAAATAGATTGAAGCAAAGACATTGCAAGCTAAAGTCTGGAAAATCTTTTGTAAAGGATTAAATCTCCATCGGCTAAAACTACTAAACCCCCCTTGGAAGCAGGAGAAGAGGGGGGAAATCTTAAATTGTTTAAGCCTGCAGGAGAGAGAGTAAAGAAAGATAAATTTTCACCATCTTGAACCTGGGAACGGGGTGCCAGGAAGATAGACATTTTGCGAAAGTTCATTGACTGCGAATAAAACGTTTTTTGACAGATAGTTAAAAAAGAGAAGCATATTGATTCCAATGTTTCCTTTTGCACTTAAAAGGAACAAAATATTTGAAAAACGAAAGTAACTTTGTTGCTGGATCTGCTTTCAAAAGGACGGATACAAATAGAAAATGTTTTCCTCTAGAGGGAGCTTTTGAAAATGTTGTTGGAGTCGATCTGGGGAATTCTCCAGCTGCAGACATTAAAGATCGTGAGAACCAGACATTGACCTTGAACAAGAATGTGTGCAGGAGAAGCCTTAGTGATTGCTTTTTGCAAGACAAGCGCTTTACTGGAACAGCTACATGAGAAGATGGATTTGATGACTGTTGCAGTTAATAATTTTGGACAAACAGTGAATACCTATATAGAAATCACTCAGGAACCGACCCAGGAATCTGCTTTGACGGGGCAAGTTGTGCAGAAGACAAAGGAGGAGGTTGTTGTTGAACCTCAAGTAATACAAGTGGAAAAAGCCGCGGCCTTGCAGGAACATAAGCAGGAATATAAGCTGTTGTCTTTGATGACTGAATCTGGAGAAAGTCAGATTTGGAGAAATGGAGTCTCGTTTGGTTTGGAGATGGGAAGTTAGATAGACCCCCCTATGCAGGGATGTTCTGGCTTCTGGGATCTGGTTTTGGGCCAGGGGGAGTCTGGAATTGTGGGGGCCTTTAACTCTGGAGGGACTTTGAAACATGCCTTCAAACACCTTTTGGATTTTAGTGCTGACTATGGAGAATGGGCTGACCTGTCGAGAAGGGATAAAGACATTGTTAGGTTGGAGTTTCCCCGAGATCTACTCCTCAGCGATAAAGGAAGGAAATTAAGAACAAGACCAGCAGAAGACAAAGTAAAGTGCAGGTATAAAATTAAAGTGCAGAAGGGACATGGAAAAGAGTTAAGAGCCTCGGATAGAAGATCACCAGGTTAATGGACTAGATGGAATGGATAGAAAGGACTGACAGAACCCGAGACCAGGAAGAAGAGACGGTGGATGAAGAAAATTTAAAAATTCATTTAGAGAATTATTGTAAAATTAATGAGTATTAGAAAAAATGTTGGAATGCAAATATTTGGCTTTAGTAGAAATGCTATAAGGAGTTATGTACAAATAAGTTTTATGTTTTAGGGCTTTTTATGGTAAGATAAGGTTAAAATAAATTAAGAGAATTTAATGACAGAATATAGTGAAAGATGGAAAGGATTTGCTGAGATAATTAATAACTAGAATACAAAAAGGGAGGTGCGAGGAGGTTGATGAAACAAGTTAACGAAAGATAAAGATTTGGGAATATTGGATTTGTTTTTAATTTTTTGTTCGCTTTTGTTTTTGGTTTTGATGTATTGTGTGTTTTGTTCTCTTTTTTCTTTTTATTAACTTGTATTGTTTAACTTCTTTTTTTTCTTTTTTCCCTTTTTCTTTTTTTCTTTGTAATTTTAAATTCTCAATAAATATCATTTTAAAAAAATAGAAATGATTATATTACACTATGCTATGTTACATTATATGTATTCTGCACGAAGACGTCCTTAACGTATGAACTAAAAGCTTTAAAAATAAACTTTTGCTGTTGTTTTAAAAGTATTCCTGTATCTTCTTTTTTAATGTGCAGCCCATAGTTTATTGGTCAGAAAGGCACAATCACAGCAAACCACTAACAGTGGTTTACTGTGCCATACAAACAAGGCCTGCACGTGCAAGCCAGGAATCATTATTTGAAATAGACTCGTTGAGTTATGAAGCTAGTTTGTTTAACCAGTGAGTTAGTTTCAAACCACAGTTCCTGATTCATCTACAACAAGTCAGAAATTGGGGAAAGTAAAACCGAACCGTGGTTTGTTATTCTTGACTGGAGGAGTACTGAAACTCAAGACTTTGCTTGGCCTCACAGAGACTGGATGATATATCTTGGTTTAACATTATGTACGGACCACGCAGTGTGCATTCAGATTGTTTCCACTACATTTTAAATGTCTGTACCTTCATTCAAAGTAATATTGACGCCTCATAGCAGAAACAGGATTGCTCCCTCTAGGCTTAGAATAGAAACTTTGGATCCTGATATAAGGTCAGTAAAGAACACTCCTTACTGGAACGATAGATCATTTTTCGGTTCTTCTTCTTGCCAAAATGAGAACTTAAAAGGAAATGCAGTACTTCCCAGTTCTGATTCCCAGACATCCTTTTATTTGTTGATTTGGAGTAAAGCCACAATGTCAAATAATCCTGTTTAACTTTTAATGGTCAGGAAAATGTAAATGTAAGCATACAGCTTTCTTACACGATTTTCTCGAAAAGAATTTATTTCTCATACCCCGCTCATCTGACTGGGTTGCCCCAGCCACTCTGGGCAGCTACTGAAGACAAAATAAATTTTGGGGTGACACAAAGTGTTTTGTGACTGTTCTGCTCAGTTGAAGGACACAACCATTTAACCACTTGGACAGCAATAATAAACTGGCAACAATAATTAACACAACAAATTACAAGCTAGTGTTGCTAATAGCCAAGTTACCTCTTCAGCTGGAGAACATAGGTCTGATTCTTCATGAAACTCTGAAATTAGTTGGGTTATTAATCCCTCCCTTTAATAATGTAAATAGTTTTAAGGTGAATGTTTGGTTTTGCAGCTACTACTCTATAACTTATTTTTTGCAATCCAGCTCTGTGCTGGTGTTCTGATAGTTCCTTTTATATTGGGTTTACATCTACCCTTCGTTCGTATCCACATACCTTTGAGGACATTACTGTTTCATTGCACACTCTGTGAGATTATCTTTTGGAATGATGGATCTGCCCGGTGTCTTTTCCTAACCAGGATTATACCTAGATAAATAATAGGAAGCTTCCTTGGACTTGCTCATGCCTTTCCCAGTCATTGTGGAGAGATGGAACATGTGAATCCAAGGCTCACTACAGATCTCTCCAAGGGGTATTGTCCAGGAGAGGGCAAAATATCGGCAAAAAGAAACTCTGAGATTATTGTGGCAGAGGCTGCAGAACAATGCTTTAAAAAAAATAATCTCGAGACATTTAAGTGTGCAGTCCAGTCATAGTCTTGCAGTCTGTCTTTGGTTAAGGAAAATATGGTAAATTATGCTGTCAATACACGGTGCCATGATGATGATGATACAAAATAAAGGAATATGCTATATGTGCATTACTATTTATTATTAATATAGCTATACAGTTTAGTTTTAAGTCTATATATACAGAACATCTTCTCTTGGCCTGAAAATGACAACGAATTGTATACAACAGAAATGGTCCCATCTAGATACAGTTTTGGTCAGACAAGTTTAAGCCTGCGGTTCTCCTGAATAACATTTTTGTCGAATGAAGCAGTGAACTTCGGAAGTCAACATTGTCTGAAAGCACTAGTATAGATAAACAAATTTATAGGACGTGCATAATGAAACATGCCTGGCTTCCATTAGCTGATACCGAGGCATGAACATTTTACACATTTTCTCCTTTATGAGCTATTTCTTCTGGCTAAAATTACATTGAAATAAATAAGCACTCTGCCTCTCTATATCAAAAATTAAAATCTTTATCCTTTTTGTTTATACCTTTTAGAGCAGACTTTTCTGTCGGCATTCTGAAAGTGGATTGCAAAACTGGAAATTAAAACTATAACAGCATCATAAAACAGTAAAGCGCAACGAACACGGGGCTTTGGGTATATTTAAAGCCAAAGAGCTATCATTCTACATAAATCAGCAACCAGCTATTAAAAAGCATGAATAAAAATAGCATAAGTGCTGGCTTGTGGATCTCAGTTATTGTGTTGGCCACCACCCTGTCTTTTGACAATATTGTACAAGGCAGACTCCTTCGAGTAGGATTTCCCTGTTCTTCCTATATACATAAGAAATATCAGTCCATTATGCTGGCAGCACCTATCGCTGGAGGAAACCATTCATTGATAGTACATTGCAAAAGTAAGGGGTATGAGGAAGGCCGGGTGGAGTTTGGAGCTTGTTGAGGCAGAAGTGAGAGTTGACTTGGAATCGGGTGGTTGTCCATTGGCTAGTTGCACTTCCAGTGCATTATCTTTGCAGAAGAGTGTGTATGCAAGTTCAAATGCTTCCAACAAGTAAATATCGTGCCCAAAACAACTGCTCCCATTGACACGCATGGAGGCAAGGGGTTGCATCCAACTAAGTCATGACCTCCTCTGAGCAAATTTGGGGGGAGTGCAAGGGGTGCACAGAGGGAAGGAAGGTCCCACTGCACAAATAAAAATCATTCTACTCCATTCAGTGACTTAGTTGGGTGCAGTTCTAGGATCCGCAGCGGTTCTTCAGCTAATCATGACACAACACCAGAACTTGCAACCCTTAGACTAGGAACTCGGATTGCATATATCAAGTTGTGCGACACAAGGCCATATCCCTTTGTTCTCATGCCTAGAGAACGCACAGATGGTGCTGGAGACAGTTAGTGCAGAAGCAGTGTTTGGTTGTTTGTGTACCCAGCAGCCAGGGAGAGGAAAGAACAAGTGAGTAATGTTATCTTCTCAGAACCCTTACAGATACCTTGCCTTGGGGCAAACGCCAACCAGAACCTCAACTCCACGATTGAAACTGGGTCTGCAAGGACAAGGCATGCACAAAGGGTAAGCAAACAGAGATGAGGGACCGTGCTTCAAAGGAGGCCATCTGTCTTTACTCCTAGGTCACAAAGGGGCTCCCCCCGCCGCAAGACCCCATATAGTTTGGGGTAATGGTATGAGCTGGCATAATGGTGGGTGGGGTTGTTTGTGAATGGGTGTGTACACTATACATAAAGAGTTTCTTGGGGCCCTAAACTCCCAAATGTATGCACAATCCTACAATACACCAATGAAGGCATAACCACCTTTGTTGGGAGAATGCCAATCATTGATGGTATAATTCAGGACTTGTTTTCCTTTACAGGTTGATCTGAAGCACATGGAACAGGGCAAGTGTTAAGCTGCATGCAATGTTCTAGTGCAGTACTCTGCGTTGGATAGGTGGGTATTGTTATGATGACTACATTATCTCCCCATAGTGAACCCCCAGGCATAGATGTCAGGGGCTAATGATTTGCACTTGGAAGATGCAAAACTAGTGGAATAGCACCTGAATAATAACACACTTTCTCACCAATCCACAATAAACATTTAGTCATCTTATTTGCTGCAGCTGCTTCTCATTATCTCCCCATATCTGTCTCATCTCCCCTCAGGCAACCATTTAACATGCATCAAGGCAAAGTGTTTTCCTACCATCCCATTCCCCGTGCCATGCAGATGCCTGAGAGGCCTACAACAACAGCAGCATTTAGCGGGAGGGAAGCCAGCTATTCTTCTTTGGGATTGCCACCTTTCCCGTCAATCAGGGCTCCTGTGCCTTTCCAGGATGCTGGACAGACAGTGTGATGTGGATAATGGAAACAGCTGTCCCCTGCTGATTTTCTGTGGGTTTCGAAGGCACAGCAGGTCTGCATAAACAAAGAGTGGGCAGCCCCGCTCATCTGAGTTGACTTCAGAACTCCTTCGGCAACTGATGCTGCTCAATAAAAGTTGTGACTATTTCATCTGTGTGTCTGTTCTCATGGTGGCTTGCAGATAGGAAATCAAAACTACTCTTAGTTATTCGTCTTGGATGGCTTCGTGATAGGGCAGTGGGTTTTCTACCAACAAACCTCATCAGGGTTGAGAGTCTCCATCTTCTCCATGACCTTGTCCATGGTCCATGTTACTCATCCTGGATGGCTTCATGGTGGACCAGTGGATTTTCTACCATCATACCCCATCAATACTGAGAATCTGCATCTTCCCCATGACCTTGGCTCTGGCTATCACATTCTGTGGGTCTGTCATTCCATCCCATTTTTCTGGCACTCTACCCAGATTGAACTTGGGATGTCACAAAGCCTAAGCCGGTGCTTTTTCACTGAGATACAGCGCTCCATACGGTCTCTAGGGTCCCTGGATGTGATGTTTGGGATAGAGGGGGAGGGAAGGGTGTGTGGTGGCTCTTGGGAGACTACAAAGTTCCCATTATGGGTCTTGCCTGTCTTTTCTTTGCTTCTGTGACTATATGGTTATGCTGTTGCTCTGTGACATGGAAGGCCTGCCTGTCCATAATTATTGCCATAGAATGTAAGCATTGCCACATTGCATGCCCCAAAGGTGGGAACTCAAACACACACTCCTTGCCTTTCTTTTGTGTTGTCTTACCAGTTGTGTATCTGGCAGCTTGTGGGTGCTGCTTCTGGCGAGTTAAACATGTTCTTCCTCATGTGGTTCCCTATCCCATGGGGGAGTAAAACTTTTGCTTCCCCCTCCACAGACACCCATAGATGTGTTCTGCACAGTATTCCTAGCTTTGAGTGTGCAGAATCGTTTCGGTGGTTGGGACTTGTAATCCTTTTCCTCAGTATCCTCAGAATTCCAAACATGTGCTTCCTGGATGCTGTTGTGATGGTCAGTCTCTGATGAGGCAGGTGCTGTTGTCTATTCCTGCAAGTGTGCCTGAGTGGGTGATACAATGCACTGACTGGGGAAATATCATTGTGGTGTTTCTACTCTCTCTCTGCATTTGTCGATTGCTGTCGTTCCTGATGATACCATGGGAGTGTGGTTTCTCAGTGCACTGTGGTTTCTGGTGACATTGTGGGAGTGTTGGTTGGTGTTGGCAGGTTAGCTGTTGTATTGGCAGCTGTTCCCTTTTGACTCTGCTCTTGGTTTCCAGGGGTGCAAACATTTTCTAGCAATGTTTTAAGTCCTTGTGGTGCAGCAGCCAGCATAATGGGGACATAGGATTTTGACCTACAGCCAAGCTCTCAATTTGCCATAAATGCTCCTTGATACAAAATGATGTTACTTCTTGCCTGTCACTGACTCTGCTAGCCAGGGTTTGAATTGTTGTCTGTGTTGATGTTTCACCCTTGATAGCACCTGAGATGGATCTCCCCTGTTCTGAAAGGCTGTTAATATCCTAATTGGCTCCATCTTTTCCTTTGCCTCTCTGCATAAAAGGTAAAGGGACCCCTGACCATTAGGTCCAGTCGTGAGCAACTCTGGGGTTGCAGCACTCATCTCGCTTTATTGGCCAAGGGAGCCGGCATACAACTTCCAGGTCATGTGGCCAGCATGACTAAGCCGCTTCTGGTGAACCAGAGTAGCGCATGGAAATGCCGTTTACCTTCCCGCCGGAGTGATACCTATTTATCTACTTGCACTTTTGGGGGTGCTTTCGAACTGCTAGGTTGGCAGGAGCAGCGACCGAGCAATGAGAGCTTACCCCATCATGGAGATTTGAACCTGGGCTCTGTGGTTTAACCCACAGCACCACCCGTGTCCCTTTGCCTCTCTGCATACTGGTACCTAAAACCTGGCAAGCTACCTCTTCACTCTTCCCCACTCCCGCCATTCCATTACCACCCAATTACAAGAGTTTTCAAACTTCCTCAGTGAATCCCTCCCAAAAATGAAGGAGACAGGGGAGGGATGGGATTTGGTTTGCAAAAAATTGCTCTTTCCCAGGCAGTGGTCTGGCAGATGATCAAACGAGGTAGGGCTTGCTCACACCTCTGCAAGGACACTTGGCTCATTCTTCCAAATCCCTGTTCCTAAATCATTCACGAATTGTTTATGTGCTTCCTGTGTTTCCATTAGCTCTAGCCCACTCACTGCATTCCTCAGGTTTTGACCTTGTGTCTTGTTCTCACGACTTCCAACTGGGGCTGATGCTATATGCTTAAAACCGGATTTCCAAACTACAGAAGCCTCATTGTCGCTCACATTGTAATGCACTTGTGTCAGTGAAACCTGGGCAGGAACAGCATCGTTCTTGATGGGGGTGGAGTAAGGAGACAGCACGCGGTCTGGGAGGAAGGTGGGGGCGTGTGGATCCGGGTGGGGGAAGATGTCCATTGGGGCCCTGAGATTAAAAACAGATTCCTGGATGGAGCCCTGGCACAGTGTAGCCCTGATTTTGGAAGCAAAGAATGGAGAATTGTCCTGGGGTGGCGATGGCAAAGAATTGGAGTGGGTGGGTGAGGAAAGGTTGGGAGGAAAACTTAGGGTAGATTTTTGCGAACCCAGGCCTCGATTCTCTCCACTTTGTGCTGACAAATAGGTATGGTCATTTTTTAATTTCTAAAAAGAAGGATCTGCTGGGGAAGCCATGCTTGACAGTCATCGTTATTTATTACATTTGCATACTGTCCATCATGCTTGGCATGTTGCAACTGGTCTCCTCGTTGTTACTGAAAACAGATCTCAGTCCCGTCCGTCCCCCCAGTAAACCACAGCATAAATGAAGACCTGTGCAGGGCACCATTTTGTTTATGGTCCTGGCAGGTGGCTGTGGCTGCTACTGCTGTTAGTGATGGACCCTGTGTGCATGAATTCCATTTTTACTTTGAGAAAACAAAGGGAAATATCTCTTGGGGAAAAGAGGAACACCAGCAGCAATAAGGTTTGATGGCCATGGAGAGAAGGGAGGTTGAAGGAAAATGTTTCGCATAGCCTTGGGCTAGGGAGGGCAAAGAAATTGCCTGGGGCGTGGATGTGGCAGTTGAATGTTTGCACATGGATTGGAATTTTGCCAAAAACGTTTGCCTGTCATGCAGTCTATCTGTCAAAGTTGCTATCAGCGTTTCCTTCTCCTTGTAATTTCCTTCTCACCTCCCAATCCAATATTTATACATATAGTATTGTAGCTGGGAGAATAATGCAATTGGACAAAGCTCTCTTGTTTTGGTTTGAAAGGTTTCTGCAGTGATTTCAATACCAAATGGGTGCTGTTCCAACTCAAAACTCTGAATGTTCCCTTACTGAATGCAAGCTGTCCAAACACTAGAGATCTGCTTTTTGCTTTGGTTTTATAAAGGCCTGGAAGTACTTTCTGAAGGTTGGGTTGATGTATTTCTTGTGTAGGTTGTGCTTGAGCGAAATATCTTCAGACTTTGGCTTTTATGTGGCATTGCTACTTGTTGTTTAAAAGCCAAATGTACCAGTACTTTATAGGCCATAGGTGGAAGATCACACACCCCACAAAAACAAATTTCATTTGCTGTTTTCTGAACTCAAAGCAAATGCTCCAGTGTAAAAGTGTGAGCTGTTTGCTGTTTGCTTTGGAAAAGCAGCGAAACAGTGCAATTATCTAATTCTAAGTTTACATGCTTTCAAAGAGCACAATTTTCAAGGCAGAAGAACATAAGACTCCTGTGGACTTGATGCATCTGAATGCCTTTTGACACTTCAATTTTGGTTTCTCCTCTTTGCATGATATTCGAAGGTCCGTGTTACATCTGCCACTTGTTAAAAGAGCATTGGAGCTGTCAGTTTCCTTTAAAGCACTGGTGAATGCGTTTGATGGAAATATTCACCCATGGAAACTCTCTATACTTGGCATACGACTTGCAGTTACAAGCTAAGGAAGGAACATGCCTGTTCAATTGGGAAGCTTTTGAACATCTATATAGAGCCATTCTGCCACATCCAAATTTGATGGGGGAAGTGAAGTGATGCTCCTGGCAGTCTTGCTTTGGCCCAAAATCAAGCTCTCTTTTTTCCAGCCTGGCTTTGGCAGTCTCTAGTGGCTGGATCTCAAGAGTCTTCAGCTGTTTTTAAAAACTTTTTTTTTGGGGGGGGGCTGTATTTTTAATCCTGACAACTAACAACTGCTGAAGAGCTTCAGCAGGTTCCTCAAGCCCACTTTAGAACCAGAAGTCCTCCTATATATCCTGTTAACGTGGGCAACATATGTTACCTGGAACTGTTTCATTCATACAGTGAACTCTCTTTTAAAAATCAGGTTGGGGAGGAGCTTATTCCTCGTGGTTACAGAGGGATGGGATGACAAAAATGCATGAAGATTTGAAACAGGGAAGCTGCCTCATCTTGTATTATTTTTGTGCTTCATCTTGTATTATTTCCCCCGGCTCGATTTAACTTTAAGCAGCTGTAAATTGCAATTCCAAAAGGAGGAAAGGCTAAGCAGACCAAGTTTAATATGTAGGCTAGCTTGAAATTTACTGGTTAATCAAAGAGCACATAACCCAAAACTACAACTGTGGCACCTTGATGCTAAACAAAGTGAGTGTTGATAATAGTAAAGGCAAATATTACATGAGAAGCTCCTAAATGCAGCTAGCATTTTTTAAACTTTCTTGAGCGCCATAGTATAATGTGCTTGTGGGGGTTAATACAATGTTGGCTTACTCTCAGCCTGCAGGTATGACCATCTCGTCCTATCCTTCAGGTACCATCCAGTTCCTGGCTCTTGTTCTTCACACAATGAAAAGTGAGCCTGCCACAGGAGCTCTGGTGGTATCAAGAGCAGATGTACAAAACTGGCCGCATTCTGTTTCTGACTAGTTGTCGTCCCCTTCATAAATGCCCTAGAGAACTCTTAATAGGGCTGTCACTCTGTATGGGACACCTGTCAGAAATTCATTTTCATTTATTTAAAATAATTAGAGCCTGCCCTTTATCCTAAGATTTTAGGACACAGAATAATAAAAGTATATATAATGCATAATCCATTTGCAAAAGAAACAGATGGCACTGATGTAAAATTGAAACAATCATAAACTTCATAATATCTAAAGGCTTCAGCTGAACAGTCAAAAGCTTGAGAAATCAGGTTTTTAGCTGGGTACCATATTAGGTACCGGCCAGATTTCAGACATTAAAGAGTTCCCTAATTGGGGTGCCACTACAGAGAAGGCCCTGTATATATATATATATATATATATATATATATATATATATATATATCACTAGAAAACCTTGGTGAGACACTGAGAAGAGCCTCACCATCTGATAGTAGCGTATGGGCAGGACTGTGTAGGGAGAGGCACTCCCAAGTGTTTAGGTCACATGACTTTCATGGCTTTGTAGATCATTCACAATAACTAGAAACAAGCTGGCAGCCAGTAGAAACCCCCGAGAACTGTTGAAATATGGTTTCGACTGGATGATCTACTCCAGTAATTGAGCGGTCACATTTTGGACTATCTCAAGTTCCCATTCAGTTCTCAAGAGCAGCCCTAAATAGAATGCATTACTGTAACCCAAGCTTCATGCCCTGGATTTTTTGACCAGGCTCTGCAGAATTGGACCGTGACCCAGAAGCATGTCCTTAGTCTGTCTGCAGAAAGGCTGTAGCTCAATGGTAGAGATCTGCTTTGCATGTAGAAGGTTTCAAGATCAGTCCCCAATATATCCAGGTACGGCAAGGGGATTACTTTGCTTGAAACTATAGTGAGCCACTGCCAGTCAGTGTAGACATTACTGAACTAGATGGACTAATGGCCTGACACTGCGTAAGGTGGTTTCCTGTGTTCCAGGCCCTTCTTTCTTGCTGACAACACCCATGTTTCTAAGTTATGCGGCGATACAGATCTTCTATGAAGAGCTCACCCCTTCTAATAAGCTGAACATTATTGGACTAATGGGACCGTTTCCATCATTTGGGAAAGTCATCATTTAAAGATCTTCAAAGATATTTTTTGAACAAAAAAACTGGAGAGCTAGTTCTATTAACTTTCCAGAAAGAACAGAATGTTGTAGCCTAAATATGTTCATAGCTTTGAAAGGAAGAACGAAGCTGGAGGAGTGCAGTAAGGTTTCAGAACATTTCTGAATGATCAGCAGCTGTGCACTCCCATCACAGTATGTTGCTATAAAAGGGAAATAAAGAACATGCTAATTGAACCTTCACGAACCAAGCTACCCCAAATGCCTAATCTCTACAGGGAAGGTGAAAAATTTAACAATACATAATTCCTCACAAGATCAAGAGAAATGAAAAATCTTCAAATTGGTGACTAACGAAGCGCCACACTTTTTTTGCTCTACCCTAGATGCTCTATCGTAGGTGATCACATACAACAGGGGGTCACTAAAGGTTCTGTGCTGGTGAGCACATCTGGAATCTTGAGAGGAGCACACTGTCAGCACTGGCACAAAATGGCTGCCGTGGGATGCGTGGCCCGACTCAAAATGGCTGCTACAAGAGTGGCGGGGTGGGGGAGGAGAGAGAAGGCCTGCGAAATAGTGCAAGCACTGTAACCCCCCTCATATCAGAGGGAGGAAAGGCACATCTCAGCCACCACCAGGCATGCTCACAGAGAGAAGATCTTCGCACCTCTCTCACGTGCAGATCAGAAAAGATTATTGCTGTCCAGTCCTGGCATCCAAGTAAATGTGGGCATGTCTTAGGATGTGTGTTCAATGCAAGAGAGGCCAAGCCATTGCAAATAGGAACTGAACAGAGCAACAGACTCTGGGGCATTGTGAGTGTTTGATGGTACTGTATGCTTACTGATACCTCTCATGGGTGTCGTAGGTGGTACTTCAAGGCCTACTGGGACCAGTGGGCGCCATATTAGCAACCCCTGAATACGTAAAACTGTTTATGAAGGGGGACGAATGACTGAAAAACTGTTTCTCTTGACCGTGCAATCCAGAAGTGCACTGTATGCTCGTGTTACTTTATGCCAGGCATTGGCAAATTCAGCCCTCCAGATGTTTTGGGACTACAGTTCCCATCATCCCTAGCTAACAGGACCAGTGGTCAAGGATGATGGGAGTTGTAGTCCCAAAACATCTGGCAGGCTGAGTTTGACTATGCCTGGTTTATGCTGTTCACAACAAAAGCCTTGTGACACCTTAGACGTAGCACGTGCATTGCAACACAAGTTTTTGTGGACTTGAATCTACTTCTCATCAGTTCCATCTGAAAAAAATAGTTTTCTACTCCTCAGAGGTATCTGTTAAATCTTCAAGGCGTCATAAGACAGGTTGTTGTGTTTGCTGTGGCAAACGCAAGTGCCCTCTGCAAGCTGTTGTGATGACAGCTTAGTCCTGTGCAAGTTTACTCAGACGTAAGCCCCATTGATCTCAGGTAAGCACACATACAAAATTGGAGCCTGAACTTACCATCTGCCACTCTGTTCTGAGGTTTCCAGATTTATTTACAAGAACAAACGTGATTCAGTGCCTCTTATTCTATTGGTTTTCTGCTGGAAATCAATTATGAAGTTCAGCCTTAATTTATTTTGTGAATCTTGATTCTTTTAAACAATGAACCTTGCAGCTTTTAACAATGTGACCAGATTTGCACTTTTTAAATTTTGTTTTTGTACAGTCAGTGACAAGGCTTTATCAAGTACCTGCTTTTTCTCCCCCTTCTCTTCACAACTTGTTAAACTGTGGATTGGTAGAGTCAGGAAAAACTTAAGTACAGTACATTGATTTCAATGCCTCAAATGCCACTCGTAGTAATCATTAAAACATGAACAAAGAAAAATCGTTCATGCTTGTGTAGAGATGGAAAGAGGATTTGGGATCAATGGGATTCTCATTTTTACAGAATGCAAACATGTACTCAGAGCACTCGGCTCGCTACAGACTGCTTGCATCTGCCATGTGGAGGTGATACTGATCTACTGTCGAGGGTTATTGAAGGGCTTATAACAAGATAATTTATGCGAAATGCTTTGAATACTCTTAAGTGTTATTGATAGCAATGATTACCCACAGTGTTGATATAAGATGAATGTTATTTATGAACTCAGACAAACCTGCAGACCTATTGGAGGTTTGAACATAACATTATGAACACAACAGGGGAACAACAACATCTTGCTAGACGTTATCGTGGTTTGTTTCTGCCACAAATGTGCCGTGTAAACAAGATGCTTCCCCCCCCCCACACACACACACCTTGCATCCAAATAACAGTGGTAGTGTTCTGTAGCATGAGCTTTTGTGCAGATGTTTTGTGGGTTAAATTCCCCCTGATTGTCCCTGATGGGCTATTCCGGTTAGAATAAATCAATGGAGAGAAATCTGAGTTTTGTCGCTTTGGAATGTGTGGGTTGCAGTTACAGTTCATATTGCAAACCCTTAATGGTAACCAAAGGGGTGGGGGTGGGGCAGGACTGGATCTGGCAAGCCAAATCAGGATCTGACCCACCTTCTGCAAATCACGTCTGACAAATGTTTAGGGCTTCCCACAATAATCTAATATCAGATTCTTTTCTTGCTTTGCCACTCTGTGACTGTGAAGACAGGGATTGCTCTTGGTGCACCAATTGGAAGCCCTCCTTTCTGCAGGAATTGGCTCCCCTTGGGCGTTCCAGTCCCCATCAGGATTGTGCAACTGGGGCTGAATCAGGGAGTACTGTGGGCCTCGCTTTCAGCAGGATTAGCCCCACTTGAGAGTGCCTGAGTTGAACCTGAGTTGCGCCTGGTGTCAAATGAAGATACTGGGTGCAAGTCCTACTTCCAGAAGAGACTTCAAGGACCTTGGTTATCCATTTTGATCTGCAGCTTTACCTGTGCCATGCCTGGCATCCTCACAGGCCAAAATAGGGTCCCTGGCAGGCCTTATTCTGTGACCTGGAGGTTTCCCGTCTCCTGATTGGCATATTGAGGCCACACTTAGTAGAGTGTGTGCCAGCATATCCTTACGAAACTCTCTGCTCCAGCCTTGCGGATTATTCCCTAGCCCGTCCAGATGTTGCAAAGTCGCTTAAGTAGCGTGCCTGATATTGGTGAATTTATAGCACGTTGTTATTTTTTTTTTATACAGGGTTTTTGACAGCAAGTGTATGAATTAGGCATGAGCAGAGACCACAGCCGCTGAGGCATAAAGGTTTATGGTGAAAACATGCAAAAGGAAATATAATTCTTCTCAGAGGCTGGAGAAGAAAAGGGGCACCCTGAACATTCACAATGGGAAGCAAGTTCTGCTGAACTGAAGGGAGCTTGATTCCAAGAGCATGCTGTTTGAGAGGAGGTTGTGCTCCATTGAATAATAAGTGCACTAATCTCTTGCAGCATGGAAGCTCTTTTCTCCTTGTTCCAGGCAATCTCCGGGATGCTGAGGTGCCCCGAGGGCTGTGCGGGACCCCCATTCCTTGAAATGGTGGGAGCCGTGGGCTGTGGCTGTGTGTGTGTCTCAGGCAAAAGGGGGGGGGCTGCTCTGGGTGTTTTGCTAGCAGTTAAAATTGCACTTTTTGGGGAAAGAGCTTTCTTTTTGTCTGCTTTGCATTGACGCTTTTGTCTCCAGCTCAGCCAGGGGGGCTGGGGCTGGAGGGTCAGCTGTGTGTGTGTATGTGTGTGAGGGGGGACCCCCCCCCCCTGCAACAAGAGGCTCCCAGCTCTATGTATGTCTATGTATTTTATTGTCTCTTTCTTGGCCAAGATGGACTGAGGCGGTGAGGAAAGAGGGGAAAGTTTTCTCACTTTGTGTTTTGCTTGAAGGCTCCTGTCCGGATGAGGGCTGGGGCTGCAGAGATCGGGCTCATTCCCCCCTTGGCACAACTGCGAGTTCTCTGCCCAGGACTGGCAGGCTGTGCAGCCGAGGGGGGCATTTATTCATGAGTTCTTTTCTTTCTATAGGCTTTCTCACTGTGGGCCTTGCTGGGGCAGCAGGCCACCAGTCTCTTTTCAAAAGGCTCCCCCCCACCACCTTTTATTTTATCTACTACATGTCAGAAGGGCAGTGAGCCCCTCTTGTGTAACAACTTAAGCAGGAGGGCATAATGAGGGGGGCGGGTCACACTCACAGGAGGAATGGACTCCATTACAAGGCACGGTGAATAATTTTGACAAATTCAAATTCTCCTTGTTCCTGTTAAGGGTTTTCTGCCAGCTGATTAGGATTTTCTTGGTGCTGCTCTTGTTCTGGAATAGCTTCTGAAGGAAGACTGGTTTGATGGACACTCCATTACTTGTGCACCTTGTTGTTGTTTAGTCGTTTAGTTGTGTCCAACTCTTCGTGACCCCATGGATCAGAGCATGCCAGGCACCCCTGTCCTCTACTGCCTCCCGCAGTTTGGTCAAACTCATGCTGGTAGCCTCAAGAACACCGTCCAACCATATCGTCCCCGTCTCCTTGTGCCCTCAATCTTTCCCAACATCAGGGTCTTTTCCAGGGAGTCTTCTCTTCTCATGAGGTGGCCAAAGTATTGGAGCCTCAGCTTCACAATCTGTCCTTCCAGTGAGCACTCTGGTCTGATTTCCTTCAGAATGGATAAGTTGGATCTTCCTGCAGTCCATGGGACTCTCAAGAGTCTCCTCCAGCACCATAATTCAAAAGCATCAATTCTTCGGCAGTCAGCCTTCTTTATGATCCAGCTCTCACTTCCGTACATCACTACTGGGAAAACCATAGCTTTAACTATACGGACCTTTGTTGGCAAGGTGATGTCTCTGCTTTTTAAGATGCTGTCTAGTTATCGCTTTTCTCCCAAAAAGCAGGCGTCTTTTAATTTTGTGACTGCTGTCACCATCTGCAGTGATCATGGAGCCCAAGAAAGTAAAATCTCTCACTGCCTCCATTTCTTCTCCTCCTATTTGCCAGGAGGTGATGGGACCAGTGGCCATGATCTTCGTTTTTTTTTTTTATGTTGAACTTCTCAGACCTTGCTTGTGCACCTTACAGTGCTTTTATTTACTTGGGTAAAATTAAAATCAGCCCAATAGGTGACATGAGGGTTGTACCCCTCCAGCTAGCTGCCTGTTTTATTTTGCTTTTGCAGTTATTATGCACTGCCTGGAGTGTTTTCGTTACAGAAATGTGATTTAGTGAACTTTAGTTTTCATTTGATCTATATATATTTCATCTGTGCAGCAATAAGTATGAAATGCGTCAGCTGTTCTTGGTGTGAAACAGGCAGCATTCCTCGTACTCGGATACTCTCCGTTGCAGAAGCTTATACTGGCGGATGGAAGAATATGATCTGTGAAAGAGACAATTGTCCTGCTCTCATCTTAACAGTTTCACAGACTCCTTTGTTAATAGACAGTTGCAGTCCAGCTGCCTTCGCTTCTACAGACATACATTAATCTCCGTTTGACGTGCCCCGCATTTCATGATGCAGTTCGGTGTAGTTGTCTGAAAACTTTAGTAGTGTTTTAAACGATTCCAGCTCAAAGGTACAAGCTAAATGAAGTTTAGAATTACCTACAGTGAGTGGCAGATTTCAAAGAGGAGCTTTCCCCCAGCCCTACCTAGCAATGCTAAGGGTTAAAGCTTTGTTCTTCTGCAGACAAAGCATGAGCTCTACCCCTGAGCTGTGACCTTAATGGTGATTGTGGAAAAAGCTGCATTGAGCTAAAGTACTACTGTTATATTCTGCCTCTATGTATGCCAAGAAGCATGTTTAATGTCATATGCCACACAGGCTACCCATGCTGGCTTTGATTAGGATGCTAATACTAGATACTTGCCAGAAAAAAAATTTTTTTTGTGTGTAAATATTCTGATTTCCTTTTTTAATAACATGATGGCAACCACTTGAAGTTAACCAGTCACAACATCAAATACATGGTGTTTCTCTCCCCCTGCCTCCATTGCTCCCTTCCAGTCCTGATAATGGTTTGACTGTTTTGGCTCTTCCTCTTACGAAGCTGTTTCCATCCGTACAGTGACTTTGTAACTTTTAACAATTGGTTCATGAGTTTCCTTGTTTGCCCTCATTCCTCCTCCTCCTCCTCCTTTTTTCATATTGTGCTGTGTCTCTTGGATTGTAAGCCTTAGGGCAAGTCTGCAAGGCTTCTCAGCTTAGGAGTGGAGTTATAAATACAATTATGTGGCCGAATTATACCTGACCACACAAGACCTATATTAACAGTCATGTAATATAACCCAAATGTTCTATGGAAACATGCCTCTGTTCTTTCCTATTGATGCCTTCAGTGCATTACCAAATTGTTGACTTCATTGGGATGCAATGGGAAGCTTTTATTGTTACTAAAATAATAATATAAAAAATAATATATATATATATTTTAAAAAGTCAGTGGATTTTCTTCAGTGTTCTGCCGCAGTTGTCCGCTGAAACTGTTGCATATGGCTTTGTACTGGAAGGGTTTTTAGCACCGTGCAAGTGTACAGTGTGTGTCACAAGAGAATGATTATTTGTAGGTATGTAATTCTAAAACGGCTACAGATCTCTGCATCCAGAAATTTTAATAGCTTTTATGGCACAAATTGCATAAATAAAATGTTGAAGCAATTCCTTGTTATCCCTCTCTTTTATTACCCCTCCCACTCCCCTGTCAAATGCTGTGTTCTTTCTTGGACAGCAGTTTTATACATTTTAAAAATCGAGCTTTTCTTATTAGGACGTAGCCAACTTTCGGAATCCTTGGATACTTCTTCTTTCCTCTCAGCTTTTCAGTTTATCTGCATATATAATCGAGTGCATAGAACGGAATGCAAGAATCTGCATCAGTTTTTGGGAACTTGACTCTCGTTCCCTTCTAGATTCTATAGTACCGTTATCTGCACTTAGTGAGCAATCCTATGCACAAGGCGCTGTCATAGAATCACAAGAGTTGGAAGGGATCCCCAAGGGTCATCTAGTCCAACCCCCGGTATAGAACAAGCCGGTGTAAGTTAAGCTGGTGTAAATTTACACCAGATCCACCCCCTGTTCAGCAGTGGGGTTGCTGCTCTGCTTAAGCCCTGGCAGTGGGAAAGCAAGCCTTAAAAATGGTGTCCAATGCTGGGTTGCCAGGTCACATGACTGAGCTGAATGGGTTTAGGATTCAGCCTAAATCTCCCCTTTAGTCATGCCCCCGGAAAATACCGCTTTTGGAGAACTTGTCCCACCCTTGGCACCGCGAATGTCACCTGAGCCAGCACGGAGAATTTGTGCCAGCTTAACTTTGACTGAGCAAAGGAGGAAACACCCCCCCCCAAAAAAACCCAACCAGCGTACAAATCAATACAGTGGTACCTCGGGTTACATACACTTCAGGTTACAGACTCCACTAACCCAGAAATAGTACCTCGGGTTAAGAACTTTGCTTCAGGATGAGAACAGAAATCGTGCTACGGTGGCAGTGGGAGGCCCCATTGGCTAAAGTGGTGCTTCAGGTTAAGAACAGTTTCAGGTTAAGAACAGACCTCCGGAACGAATGAAGTACTTAACCCGAGGTACCACTGTATGTTTATCTGACTCAACCACATACACACCCCGCACACAGAGAAACCAAACACAACCAACCAAGCTCTAGGCCCCCCAATCTCTCTCAATGCAACACACACACACACACACACACACACTAGGACCTACCTGCCTGACACTGACACAAAAGCCCAGCACAAACACTGTGCGATGGAACAAAGGATTGTTTTCTCCCCCACCCCAATCTCTCTTCTCCCCCACCACATAATGTCTATGACCACAGTAAATGATGCCGAATGTAAACAAACTCTATGGATTAAAAGTGGACACACTATATGTACTTTTCTTTGGTTTTGTTGTTGTTTCACAAGAAAATGTTTAATAAAAACTAATTAAAAACAAAAAAACCAAACCCGTGGCTGAGCTGGGGTAGGGCCCTTAATCAGCCAGCTGAACCAGAGATTTGCAGAGATCCTAAGCTGCTCATCCCAGCTGATATCGCCATAGGATTAGTCTTTAAGTCTATTAGTCCTGAAGGCGTCATAATACTATCTGTGGTTATGTTTTCTGCAGCAGAATAACACTGCTGCCTCCTAGGAATTTGTTAGTGGAGAAGGAGAAACTATAGAGCAGGTTTTCCCAAACTTGGGTATTCACCTGTGTTTGTTTTTTTTAGACTACAACTCCCATCATCCCTAGCTAGCTGGACAGGTGGTCAGGGATGATGGGAACTGCAGTCCAAAAACAGCTGGAGACCCAAGTGTGGATGTGACATAGCTCTAGAGCAGAGTTTCCCAAACTTGGGTCTCCAGCTGTTTTTGGACTACAATTCCCATCTTCCCTGACTATTCGTCTAGCTAGCTAGGGCTGATGGGAGTTGTAGTCTAAAAAAAACCCTGGTGAAGACCCAAGTTTGGGAAAACCTGCTTTAGAGCTATGTCACATCCACACCATACATTTAGGTTGTGTCACTTCTCCTAAAGTATTCTAGGAACCGTAGTTTGCTCCTCCAAGAGCTATAATTCCCAGCAACCTTTAAAACTACTGTTCCCAGTATTCTTTAGGGGAAACCATATGCTTTAAATATATTGTGTGTAGGCGACTTGAATTATGGTGCTGGAGGAGACTCTTGAGAGTCCCATGGACTGCAAGAAGATCAAACCGATCCATTCTGAAGGAAATCAGCCCTGAGTGCTCACTGGAAGGACAGATCCTGAAGCTGAGGCTCCAGTACTTTGGCCACCTCATGAGAAGAGAAGACTCCCTGGAAAAGACCCTGATGTTGATTAAAGATGGAGGGTACAAGGAGAAGGGGAGGACGAGATGGTTGGGCAGTGTTCTCGAAGCTACCAGCATGAGTTTGACCAAACTGCGGGAGGCAGTGGAAGACAGGAGTGCCTGGCGCGCTCTGGTCCATGGGGTCACGAAGAGTCGGACATGACTAAACAACAACAACAAGGTGACTTGATTCTGGAAGGAGAAACCCTTAAACCAGGGAAGGGGGACCCTCCTCACCCAGAGGGCCACATTTTCTCATGGGCATCTTTCCAGGGGCCACATGCCGTAGGCCGGGATGGGGTTGGAGGCCAGATGCCAAAGCGGGCAGAGCAAACAGATGTGATGTTCACCTATATTTCAGCCACACTGGTTTCCCCTCCCCTTTCCCTGGCTCTTCAGTCTCAAAAGTTGAACTTGTGCAGACTTGCCTGAGGCTGTCTGAATTCAGGCAGACTTGCCTGAGGATATATTTCTTGAGACTTGAGGAGCCAAATGGAGCCAGAGGTTCTCAGATACACACTAGAGCTGGGCTGCAACATAAATTTGAACAGGCAGTTTCAGCTCTGGTTCTGGACTTCATTAGTCTATCTGGAGCTGAACTGAATAGTTGAATTAGTTATTTAATCTTGATGCTATAACGAGCTGATAGTTTGTTTTTTTCTGGCACGGGTTTCTGCTTGATGTTGCAAATAGCAACACATGCAGTTTTCATTTGCAAAAAAATATTTTAGTCCTTTTTGTGTGAGTGACTTGGGAATTTTAGTTACATTGACTTAGAGATATCCTGTGTTCTCCTCTCCACCTCCATCGCATACTTTCTGAGCTGTGTTCTGGGGAAGGGCCGGGGTGTGGAGTTAAGGCAGATAAAAATCAACGGGGTGTGTTAGCATTTTATTTTATTTTTTTAAGAAAAAGCCCTCTCTGTTTTTAAAAGGAAAGGGTTTTAATGGGAATTAATTGAATACAGACAAGTTAAACTTGTGCACAAAATTGATTCTAACAAGCACATCGTTCAGTGACAGTTCCCCCTCCCTCATAATTGGAGAATGGTGCAAATAATCTGATTTTGTAAACTCAAGAATGTTATAAGGCAGAGATGAGCAATTTGTGGTTTTCCATATGTTGTTGGAATTCAACTTCCATTAATTCCATTGGCCCATGCTGGCTGGGACTGATGGCAGTGTTAGAAGCTCAGATATACAAGCTAGGCACCAAATGGCTCCTTAAACCAGGGTTACAGTCACCAGAACAAAATGCATAGTCGTTTGGGGGGCCAGGCAGCTTGAAAGTCGTACTTTTCCCCTACGACTTTATGGTTCCTGAAATCCATTCTGGTTGTGCAGATAAAATATAACAGATAGGATTCTACAGGATTTGTTGCCGGGGTGTGAAAACAGTCAACCACTACCATGCTATAAGATCCACTATCCTGTAATATTACATATGCCGGTTCTACTGATGAAGCCTAGGATGGCGAAACAAGACTAATATTCTGGAAATCCTTGTCTTAAGACTCTGTGAAAGGATTCTGTGGAACTGTAACAACCCTTCATGTGGGTTATTGGATTCTAGGAACAGACAGGTGGAATAGACACTTATACGTATATGGACCTTATGCATGAACTGACTAGAGAATGAACTGATCCGCTGGGTCTTCTGCTTTTTTCGTTGAACTTTATGAGACTTCCGTTGAAATCTACAACTTGATACAATGAATAGTATACCTTATTTATTCAAAAGTACAGCCGGTTACTGTATTTTTCATCCCATAGGATGCTCCATCCCATAGGACGCACCTAGTTTTTTGGGGGGGAAATAAAGGGGAAAAAATTTCCTTTATTTCCCCCCTAAAACAGGTCGGGGAAACCAAACCAGGTCGAGGAACAGCGGGATGGCGGTGCTGCACCTCCCTGCTGTCCCCCGAGCTTGTGGGGCTGGCCGATGTCTGCCCGGTGCGAAGGGCGCCCTGCTTCAGGGCGCCCTGCCCGCCGGGCGGCAGGCTGCTATCCGCAGCGTGGGAAGCCCTGTGGGGAACTCCTGCAGGGCTCCCCACGCTGCAGATGTATGCCTGGCGCGAGGGGCGCTCTGCTTCAGGGCATCCGTCGCGCCGGGCAGCAGGCTGCTATCCGCAGCCTAGACAGCCCTGCGGGACCTCCCGCAGGGCTTCCTAGGCTGCGGATGTATTCCCGAAGCGCCGGGCACTCTGCTTTCAGGGCACCCGACGCTCCAGGAAGCAGGCTGCCTAGGCTGCGGATGTCTTCCTGCAGCCTGGAGAGCAAGAGGGGTCGTTGCGCACCAACCCCTCTAGCTCTCCAAGCTTCAGCGAAAGCCTGCATTCGCCCCATAGGACGCACCCAGATTTCCCCTTCATTTTTGGAGGGGGAAAAGTGCATCCTATAGGGCAAAAAATACGGTACATCTTGTAATTATTATTATTATTATTATTATTATTATTATTATTATTTATTTATTTATTTATTTATACCCCTCCCATCTGGCTGGGTTTCCCCAGCCACTCTGGGCAGCTTCCAACAAAACACTAAAATACAATAACCTGTTAAACATTAAAAGCTTCCCTAAACAGTGCTGCCTTCAGATGTCTTCTAAAAGTTTGGTAGTTATTTTTCTCTTGTGTGTTATGTTTCATGTAACCATAGGTTTGTTGTTGTTATTTTGGGGTGTGAAAACAGCCAAGGTCCAAGGATTCCCCAGGCATGTACCTCCAGATGGTGCTATTCTGACACAAGTGGCCGATAGCCAGGTACAAAAATGCTCCTGGTGCCTGGCTAATTCCAGACACTGGCTACAATGCTGTTTCTCTGCTTGGGTGAAGGGTAAGCCCATAGTCAGAGGAGTAAGGCTTCCTAAACGGCCTCGGCCCAGTATACCTGAAGGAGTGTCTCCACCCCCATCGTTCTGCCCGGACGCTGAGGTCCAGCGCCGAGGGCCTTCTGCCGTTTCCCTCATTGCGTGAGGCAAAGCTACAGGGAACCAGGCAGAGGGCCTTCTCGGTAGTGGCGCCCTCCCTGTGGAACGCCCTCCCATCAGATGTCAAAGCGATAAACAACTACCTGACATTCAGAAGACATCTTAAGGTTCAGGGAAGTTTTTAATGTGTGACATTTTAGTGTATTTTGGTCTCTGTGGAATCTGCCCAGAGTGGCTGGGGAAACCCAGCCAGATGGGCGGGGTACAAATAATAAATTATTATTATTATTCTCAATCCCAGTTGCTGCGACCCAATGGGAGCGGAGAGTGCTGTTGAGCTGGGCTTTCCCACCGGCATCTGGTTAGCCTCTCTGAGAACAGGATCCTGGACTCGATGGAACAGTGGCCTGATCCAGCCGATCAGCAGAAGCAGCTGCATGAATGTGCGGGAGAGTTTGTTAATCTCTCACTGGTTAAGCCAAGAGTTGATTGTCCAAACATGGACTTAGTTTTGCCAGTTTCCCCCCTCTGCCGCTCTTCCTGTCTGCTCACATCTGACTTGCAAGCGCTTAGAAGGACTGGTGGGGTTGAGCGTCAGATGTTGTTTCTTCACTTTTCTTTCATCACCGCTGGGTATTTTGGAATGTTCTAACGAAACGTTTGTTCTTGTTCTTTCAAGACCACCGCTGTCCTTACCCTTCCCCATTCAGCTGAAGTTGAGAAATCCCTTGAAATGTAAGGTTGTCGTAACAAAAGATGTAAGATCCGAACCGTTTTGTGTTTTCAAAAAGGTACATGAATCTATGTGTTGCTGTTTAAATAAAGCTCTGGCCCTTTACCAATAAATGCAAATGGAGGAGTTTTTGTAATGGCGGCCCCTGAACGGACATAATAGCTGTTGTCGGGGTAGTTTGTGTCTGGGAGCAATTCACACATTTAGATGCCGTTTCTGTAATTTGAATTGTACGTATTACCATGGTAGACAACAAACACCTAACGGTGGATCGTGTTTTGATTATTTTGTGGCATTTGTTCATAGCTAATCGCAGTGGTATGCGCCGTTGTGGATGATGATTCATTGGGCGAAATTTGGTTAAACTGTAGCAGTGAACATGTTTAGAGATCTGTAAACCAACTTGAGCAAGCTAATATTCTCTCTTCCATTCACCTATCAACTTTTCTTAACTCTTAACTTAGAGGCAACTGTGGTGAGCTTTCCTAAGAGAACAGAACTAAACTTCAGTTAGCAACCACCGCCCCACACAGATTTGACATAGGGATCTCCCCCTCCCCAAAAAATCCCACACCTTTCTGTTATACAGAAAACTTGCATTTCATTAATCTAGTAACCCCTCTAGAGGAAGCCCAGATATATGCCTTCCACACTAAACTGGGTTATCCTTTGTTCCTGAGGGCCAGAACAAATAGGACAATAATTACATAATTAGTAACTGCAGCGGCAGGTGGGCCGTGATAGAGCCCCTTCCCACTACTGCTGTGTGTGTTTAAATAAACACACCATGGCCAGTCATAGAATCATAGAATTGTAGAGTTGGAAAGGGAACCCAAGGGTCATTTAGTCCAACCCCCTGCAATGCAGGAAACTTGTGCGCAAGGTGGGGCTCGAACCTGTGGCCCTAGGCTTCAGAATCTCATGCTCTACCAACTGAGCTATCCCAGCAAGTTGCATGATTATTGCTGTGCATGGTTTGATTCTAAGTTTGCATTGAAAAAGGGAGTGGTGGTGTAGTGGTTAGAGTTTTAGACTAGGCCCTAGGAGATCAGGGTTCAAATCCCCACTCAGCCACCATTCACTGCCTCTCATCTTAACCTACCTCACAGAGTATGTTGCACAGAGCCAGTTCATATTGCCGTTACTATTTGTCATGATCTCCAAGATCTCTCTCTCAGCCCCTTCACATGAGATATTTTCAAGCTGAAGATGCCAGGGACCAAGCGAAGCATGGGCTTTTCATTGAACAATGGGCATTGTTTGCTGGGGTAGATTTTTTCTCTTCAGCTTGCAGCCGGAATTGGGAAGCACGATCGCTTTTGTTCTAGCTGATTACTTCATGTCTCTGTGCTCTGACCAGCTTTTGTGTCCTTTTGTTTCTCTGTGTTTGCGCAGTAGAGAATCTGTTGTGATTACCTTGGTATTTGGGGGCAGTCTTCCATGTCAGCCAAAAGAACATATGCTACTTGTGGGAATAATGCCACTAACAAGCCGAGTAGGCACATTTTAGTCTATTTATCTGAAATAACGTGTAGGCTGCTCTTCATCATAATGATCCCAATATGGGGTGCAACCATAAAAATACCAGTACAGTCATGCCTCGGGTTACAGACGCTTCAGATTGCGTTTTTCCGGGTTGCGGATCGCCGAAACCCAGAAGTACCGGAACTGGTTACTTCCAGGTTTCGGCGGTCGCGCATGCGCAGAAGCACCGAATCGCAACCGTGCATGCGCAGACACACCGCCACGGGTTGCGGATGCTGCGGGTTGCAAACGTCCATCCCGCGTGGATCACATTCACAACCTGAGCGTCTGCTGTAACACCATACCATAAAAGCAATAAAACATATTTAAAACGGCAAGCTCTACACCACTAGAGCAAGCTACGAAACTCCTGTATGACTAAAACTAGTAGTATCTTATTCAGAGATACAGTCCTGTGTATTACAGAAGACAGTTGAATTGCAGATTCACACAAATGTTTGGAATGGTTCCTTTGCCTGGGCTTGTGTGCATTAACTTGCATTTACAAGGGTTGGTCAGAATATTTGAAATCTGATTGATTGATTGATTGATTGAAGTATCTTTTGTTTGCATCCCAAAAGTTGGGCAATGAAGAACAATATATTACCATTTCAAACGAACAGGATGCTTGTAACGCCGTTTTATTTTATTAAAACTCGGCAGTTGTATACACCTTATCTCCAGCTTCCTGAAGCTGCCTAAAATAAGATTTGCAAAGCTTCCAGGCAATGCTCATGTGGCTTTGGAAAGTTCCCAGCACTGGGCCATTTCACAATAAGAAGGGCAGAGGTGCTGACAGCCCTTCTGTGTGCCCTTACTGTCATAAGCTGGCAAAGATGGCAGACTTGAGGATGAGCAGTGACTTCTCGGGTTTCAACAGGGTGTGATGACTAGGAAAGGAGCAAAGGCTTCTGCATTAACCTCTTTCCAAGTGCTGACATGATTTAATGGTTCTACCTAGTTTGCATACTGAGGCTTGTGTGTTTCAGCACTTAGGCCCGCCGAATGTGGTCCCTGAATGGTTGCTCACATTAATTCACATGCATGCGTCAAATTACTTCTCTAGGACTTGAAGCAGCAAGGAGCTTTCTAGGAATACCACATTGCAAGGGTGCGGTTGTAGGGGTAAGGTCACAGTTGCTTGTTTACTTTCCCTGCCATGTTAGCAAGTAGTGCTGTGTAGTCAAGCAAATGCGAAGCAGTGTGATAAAATAATTGCAAGAATCAAAACTCTCAGTATCCATTGTTCATTGTAAGAGTTTATCTCTCTCTCCTAAGAACTTCACACAAAACTTTATCTGATCGGCAGTCTTGCTAATCATGTGCTTGTGTGGATGTTTGTTGGTGTGCGAAGGAAGAGTTAGCGCCTTCTCCTGCTTGCCAAATAATTTTTTCATAGAATCATAGAATCATAGAGTTGGAAGAGACCACAAGGGCCATCGAGTCCAACCCCCTGCCAAGCAGGAAACACCATCAGAGCACTCCTGACATATGGTTGTCAAGCCTCTGCTTAAAGACCTCCAAAAAAGGAGACTCCACCACACTCCTTGGCAGCAAATTCCACTGTCGAACAGCTCTTACTGTCAGGAAGTTCTTCCTAATGTTTAGGTGGAATCTTCTTTCTTGTAGTTTGGATCCATTGCTCCGTGTCCGCTTCTCTGGAGCAGCAGAAAACAACCTTTCTCCCTCCTCTATGTGACATCCTTTTATATATTTGAACATGGCTATCATATCACCCCTTAACCTCCTCTTCTCCAGGCTAAACATGCCCAGCTCCCTTAGCCGTTCCTCATAAGGCATCGTTTCCAGGCCTTTGACCATTTTGGTTGCCCTCCTCTGGACACGTTCCAGTTTGTCAGTGTCCTTCTTGAATTGTGGTGCCCAGAACTGGACACAGTACTCCAGGTGTGGTCTGACCAGAGCAGAATACAGTGGCACTATTACTTCCCTTGATCTAGATGCTATACTCCTATTGATGCAGCCCAGAATTGCATTGGCTTTTTTAGCTGCCGCGTCACACAGTTGGCTCATGTCAAGTTTGTGGTCAACCAAGACTCCTAGATCCTTTTCACATGTACTGCTCTCAAGCCAGGTGTCACCCATCTTGTATTTGTGCCTCTCATTTTTTTTGCCCAAGTGCAATACTTTACATTTCTCCCTGTTAAAATTCATCTTGTTTGTTTTGGCCCAGTTCTCTAATCTGTCAAGGTCGTTTTGAAGTGTGATCCTGTCCTCTGGGGTGTTAGCCACCCCTCCCAGTTTGGTGTCATCTGCAAATTTGATCAGGATGCCCTTGAGTCCATCATCCAAGTCGTTGATAAAGTCGTTCATTCTGACTACTTACTGGGGTTAAAGGTTATTGTGTGATTTCACGTCCCCCTCCCCGGCTGCAATTTCACCACTTTAGATAGTAATTTTACCTGGATATGTGCCGTTATTGCTGCCATTTCACTATCTTAATTCATTTATATTTTTGTTGCTGCTGAGTTTGTTCGGGTTTTTTGCTAGATTGGTTAAATGAATTGTGACTTTGTGTCACAACTAGTCTCAGTAATTTTAGTACAATGGATTATTTTGAATTAAGTGCTGTGTTGATACTTGCCTTTGCTTTTGATTTATCAGTTTCTGTAATGAACTGAATCATTAAGTTGCAACATCTATTATCTGTTGCGACCCCACTTCGAGTGCAGTAATTGCAGAAAAGGTGTACATGAAATAAGCTTGACTTCACTACCTTCTAGTGCTTTGTGATTGGTGTCCTCTCCCTTTGCCACGTTGAGGCAAAAAGTTTGTGACAACATAGTCAGCCAGCATAAATGTGAAACCTTTGACAGCTGCAGTAATATGAGTGGCTGGTACTGCCTGCATTAACAGTTAGCACTAAACCATGGTTTGTCCAACAAACCATTAGTTATCCCAAAGACAAGCCATTGCTTGTTTCGGCAAAGCTTCATTTGCTTTCCAGCTGTTCTTGCCTCATGTAGCACCTAGAGTTGCCTTGCCAAGCAAGGCTTTCTGTTTGGACAGAACACCAAGTCACTGTTCATAAGTTAACAGCAAAAGGTGGATTCAAGTTGTGGTCTGTTGGCAGAAAGCAAACCATGGTTATAGTGCTGTATGCAAAATGGGCATATATATATATATATATATATATATATATATATATATATATATATATATAAATAAAACTTTTAAAGATAGCTTCATATTGGGAAATATTTAGAGGGGCAGAGGTTCTCAAGTAGAAGGTGCAACAAAGTTGTAGCAGAACATTCCAAATAATGGTAATAATGGTTTTCCTTGTTCTGTATATTCTTTCACAGATCTAGGTTAATTAGCAAGCAACATTGTTTCTTCTTTTCCTTTGCAGAGCATTTTATTTTAAAGGGATTTAAATTCCACGATGAGTTAGAAACAAAGGTCTCTTTTCAGTTGTAAAGAGCTCTGCAACATGCAGCCCATGGATAACATTGCCTGAGTGTTGCAATCCTTGCATTGTGTGGTTTGATGGAAATAACTGCTGCATTGGTGCAGAGCAGGGGTCAGCAAACTTTTTCAGCAGGGGGCCAGTCCACTGTCCCTCAGACCTGGTGGGGGGGCCGGACTATTTTTTTGGGGGGGGAGAATGAATTCCTATGCCTCACAAATAACCTAGAGATGCATTTTAAATAAAAGGACACATTCTACTCATGTAAAACCACGCTGATTCCCGGACCATCCGCGAGCCGGATTTAGAAGGCAATTGGGCCGGATCCAGCTCCTGGGCCTTAGTTTGCCTACCCATATTGCAGAGGGTCCTGGCACTCACCTCTTTACTTTGGTGTTGCAGTTCCTTCTCTTGGCCACCTTGCAAGTTTCAAGCACCTACTTGTGACCGCTCTTTGCTTTGCGTCGATGGCAGGGGCGCCGACTTATAAAAAATATTGGGGGGGCCCATACCGGGGTCCTGCCGCTGGTTCGCTCGGGTAGCCGGGAGAACGCAGTTCGAGGTGGCGGTGTTGGGGAGAGACCCTCGCTCAGGGCGCCACGAGACTTGGCGGCCGGCGGCCTATCTGGGGGGTTTTGGAGCATATTTCGGCGGAGCGATTGGGGAGGAGGGGGCTTGTTGCCGGATTCTTCAGCTGAGCCGGAGATCCGCTGCTGGGGGTCCCTGGGCCGAGTTGTGAGCACGGCCTGCTGAAGGGAGATCCAGCCGATTGCGCGACGGGGACGGCCGGGGCTCTCCGGCCAGGGCGCACGGCTGGCTGGCTGGCGAGGGAGCAGGTGGGGAGGAGGCGGGGGTCCTCACTCTCTTAGGAAATGCACCCGCGCGCCCGATTGCCACGAAGTCCGAAGGGTGCGTGTGTGGAATTAAAAAGCAAAAACGAGATACGGGCAGGGCAGGCAAAGAGTTTTCCGCAAGAGGATGGAGGGCAGGTTGAAGAGAAAATCACTCAGGATGAGACAGTCAAATCAGCCATGATAAAATGGGCTCAGGATATTGGGTATAACATCATGTTTGAGAACTGGGAAAGGTTATGGACCACCGGAATGAAATTCACGGCATGTAATGCCTTGAAGGAAAATATTATGAAAATGATTTATAGGTGGTACATGACCCCAGTCAAGCTTGCAAAAATATATCACCTGTCTGATAATAAATGTTGGAAATGTAAGGAGGCTGAAGGGACATTCTTTCACCTCTGGTGGACTTGTCCAAAAGTGAAGGCCTTCTGGGAAATGATCTATAATGAGTTAAAAAAGGTATTTAAGTATACCTTTCCCAAGAAACCAGAGGCCTTCCTCTTGGGCATTGTTGGCCAGAAAGTGTTAAAGAAGGATAGAACTTTCTTTATGTATGCAACTACAGCAGCAAGAATACTTATCGCAAAATATTGGAAGACACAAGATTTGCCCACACTGGAAGAGTGGCAGACGCAATTGATGGACTACATGGAACTGGCTGAAATGACTGGCAGAATCCGAGATTTGGGAGAAGAAACAACGGAAGAGGACTGAAAAAAAATTAAGGACTATTTACAAAAACAATATAAGTTGTATGAATGTTAAAAATTTACACGATTCGGAAACTATAGCTTCAGCAATTAGATTTGGGAAACAGGAAATTATATTTTAAGTAAGAAAAGGTCAAAATCTAAGGTAATACTATGTTTAATTTAAGATATAAGTAACTGATGAAAAGTATGTTAAACTTAGAGGTATAGTATTTGAAAAGTACAAAATAAGGTACGAAACAAGGTAATAATTTGCTGATATCTTTATTATAAAGAATGCAGGGTAAGGGAGATGCGAGGAAGTCCAGTTAGTTATATAAAAAATGTGTTGAATGGTTGGTTTTCTTTTCTTCTTTTTCTTTTTTTCTTTTTCTTGTTCTTTTACTTTTTTCTTCAGTGTATGTTTCTAACTTTGTATTTGAAAACTTAATAAAATATTTATTAAAAAGAAAAAGAGAAAATCCTTTCGCTTTTCTGGGGCGCAGGGAAGTCTCAGAGCCGGAGGTTGGGGAAGGGACCCCCTTTGCTCTGCCCTCTTCTCCCGTCTTAGATTCGCATGGGGGTCCCCGCCCGAGCTTGCCTGGCCACCGGGCCACACAAGGGCCACGCTCTACGCGGCGCACCTTGCTAGCCGCGCAGCTGTCCTCCGCGGCTGTGGAGCGGCCCTGCGCCGGTGCCCAGCCCCTCTGGGCGCCCGCTGCGCTGCCAATGACAAGCGGGCGACGTCGCGGGCGGGGAAGGCGTCGCTTTCTTTCCCGATCCTTCATCCTCCCAGTCTTCCAGCCCTTTTTTGGGTTGGAAGCTTGTCTCGTTCTCCTTTCTTCACCCTGCGCGCAATTTTCCTCCCTCGTCTCCCTCCCCATTTCTCTCTCCTTCCTTCCTTCCTTCCTTCCTTCATTCCTTCCTTCCTTCCTGACTGACGGGCTCGGGCTCGGGCTTCGGGTCGGGCTCGGGCTCGGGCTCGGGCAACCACAGCGTCGGCGGTGTTGGCGATCGGCGGCGCGGGGGGATGGCCCTCCCGGGGGAGCCGGGGCTGCTCAATGGGGTTGCCAAGGAGACAGGCCGGCCGCCCCCCTCCCCCGGCCCGGCGCCCCCCGCGCCAAGTGTCGACAGGCAGAGCCAGCGCGGCGGTGGCGCTCTGCTGGAGGGGCACCCGAGATTATTGGGGGGGCTGAGCCCCCCCAAACGAATTTTTGAGGGGGCTAGGGCCCCCTCAGGCCCCATGGAGTCGGCGCCTATGGTCGATGGTGATACTGCATACTGCTTCCCTCTTTTTCACCCCCCTCCCTTGCCCCACCAGAAGGTGGGTGGCTGTGTTAATAATGCATGAGCATTCATGGACAGCTCTGTATGAATGAAAGAGACAATCTTTACAGCTATATAGGCGTAGGATTTATACTGCTCATCTTCCACATACCGTATTTTTCGCTTCATAAGAGGCACGTTTTCCCTTCTAAAAAGTAAGGGGAAATGTCTGTGCGTCTTACGAAGCGAATGTGTGGTCCCTGGAGCCGAATTGCCTGGGGCGAAAAACAGATTGTGCTTTTTTTTTTTTTTTAGAAAGAGGGAAGGGGGTGTTGAAACAAAGCCGCTGATCAGCAAGCGATCGGGAGGGAGATAAGGGACACTAGCGATAAAGGAGGCTGCCTGGGTGGGGGGAAGTAAAAGCACATGGATCCTCAGGATTTTTACATTGGGTCACCAAATTCACCATCAGATCACATAGCATGTCCATGGCTATAGCCTGCACAAAAAATCACGCATCCACTGTTTCGTGGGGCAGCAATGGTGCAAAAACATGGGTACAAAGCACGGATCCACATGGATCCTCAGGATTTTTGTATTGGGCTACCCCAAACTCACTGTCAAATCACATGTGTGTGGCCACAGCATGTACCACAAAAATCATACATCCACTATTCCGTCTAAAAACTATGTGCGTCTTATGGTCAGGTGCATCATACAGAGCGAAAAATACAGCAATCATTTCTTTTTTTATATATAAATATTTATTGAAATTTTTATATTATTACAAAATGAAAAAGAAAAAGAAAAAATACAAAAATAAAAAAAATACAGCAATCATTTCAATGGCCTAATGCAGAAGAACAGAGGAGATGGAAGTGAGCACCGCAGGGCGCCGTGGGAGGAGCAGTTTCCATACAGAGCAACCCATTTTAGCACCAATGTACTTTGTACAATACCTAATCATTTGATGAGGATTTGGTATAGCGACTCTAGCAAGACAAAGTCGTGCCTGTTCCCCTTAGGTTCATGTAGACCAGGGATGAATCTTCACCCTCGTGCAGCTTTAATCAGGCTTCTTATTCATGAAAGAAACGGGAAGCTATTCAGTTGAGATTTTCTGGAAAGGTGGGGGATAGTGATCTGTCACCTCCTCCCCCCCCCCCATTCACAAGCTGCACTTTGCTGCCATGTCTGTTTTCCCCCCTGAACGATTCAAGCACATGAGATTATTGTGACTCATGCTTAAAGCACATTAAGTATTTAACATTGGAAATCTTGTGTTGGTGAGGTTCTTCCTCTTAAGGTTTTCTTCTTCTTCTTCTTCTTTCTACTTGGGGTTTACTCGAAATGCCACCTATTTCTTGGAATGACGGGGCTGTTTCCAGTGGGAGTAAGTGGTGAACCTACGTCTGGGCTGCTTCAGGCTGCAAGTGGGGGCTTGTAGCGTTTCAGTGCTCCTCCGTACGGAAATCAAAATGAAAAATCCATCTGGGGGGGGGGCGGAACTAGGCTAGGTTTCCCCTGGCATCCAGTTTTCATATATATATATATATATATATATATATATGTCCCTCTCCCATTGAACCAATGGAGGAGGAAACGGGAAAATATTATAATCTTAAAATATCTAACTGTGAAGATACATCAGATGAAAGGGTATAAGGTCAATGAGAAGGAGGAGGCTTTGTTTGAGAAGCTATTTGGGCAGGTTTGAACAATTTGGGGCAATTAAAATGTTAAAAGTTAAATAAACCTTGTGGAGGGAGGAGTGTTAAGGTATATAGAATTGTACATATGGTTGATTTAAATATGTTATTATTGATTATGTATACCCAGTGTATATATATTCATTCCTCTATGAAGGAGCACTCAATCATGTGAGACCCCTCCCACCTGAAGACTTGGGAGTGGTACTACCCAGACAAAAGGTTGCCACTTCGGCGAGCCCTTAGCTCTATTTTTGTTCCCTGCACGTCATCTGCATTCAGTTACATCAGTGTCTGCTTATCTCAGATCTCTTTTAACAGCACGATTCTGTGATGTTTGACCGCTGCAACTTTTACAGTAGGGCTGAAGAAGTATTCTAAACAGGGAGGGATATCGGACAGCGAACAAGTGTCTACACTCTGCACTAAAACATTTGCACCACAGTAACCCAAATCCTGTTGTCGTATTTAGTGTTGTTGTTGTTGTTGTTGTTGTTGTTATTATTATTATTATTATTATTGCTCTAGTGTAAGTTTTGTCCTTGATATACTGCACAAGAGGAGTGGGGAATCTCAGACTGGGAGCCAAATGTGTACACGTGCGCGCGCACACACACACACACACAGAATACCCTTCTCAATCTGGCTTTCAGGACTCTCCCTATAGGCCACCCTCACTCCTCAGCAACACTGTCTCTTCCCAGGCCACAATCCTCACCATTTTCTTTTCGGGCTATAATACATCTTGCTTCTCTGGATGGAGGTTAAGTGTGTGCAGGTGTGTGTCCACTGTACAGAGCTAATATTTGTGCCTATTGCTACACATACTTCTGTCTCTCGCCATACCCACTACTAGAATGTGCCCCCTCTCTCCTGGGTCCTAGCCTGGCACTATAACCACTAGGCCACCACAGTCTTAACCTTGTCTTCTGGGCAAGACATATAAATGATAAAATGCAGTTCAAATAGGTAGGCAATGTGGTTGCCCTCCAGATGTTGTTGGGAGAAAAAGAGAGTCTTTGCCAGGTTCCAGGACAACCATAAAGAAGGTACCAGGCAAGAATTTCTGGGGAGGGAATTCCACAGCCAGGTTGGTACCTGCACCAAGATGGCATTTTCTGTAGTGACCACCCACCTCACTTCACCTGGTGGGGGCACCTGGAGCAGGGCTTTCTCCATACTTGAATCAAGAAGGTTTTGGGTTTTTTTATCACAGTAAAAGTGTATCTAGAAGAAGCAATGAATCATCCTGCACGCTCTGTATAAATGTCGGTCATGCTCATTCTTGGAAGGAAGTGAGTTGATGCCAATCTGTCTCTTGAGCTCTCTCGGAAAACACATTCATTCCACAGCCTGCTTCCCTTTCACTGATGTCAGAGTACATGCACAGGCTTTTTTTCAGTCTTACCACGTGTGGGGGGGTGTTTCCAGCTCCCCAAGGGTGCAGAAGTTGGCCACTTGTGACTAGAACTTTGCTTAATGAGCTCAGTGCCATTGAGACATCTCATAAGAACAGAAAACTCAGCATACGGTTTTGGTTCCCCTGCCTGTCACAAAGGGCGTAGCTGGATGTCCTTCTCAAGAGGAACAGCAGTAGTTTCACCTCTCAAAGCATCTGTACTGACAGTACCAAGATGAAGTGTTTTATTGCAGAAGTTGACGCAGAAGTAGCCTATTGTGGTTGGAGGCAAAGACAGGTGTGGCTCCATAGGCGTTCATTATGGCTGGGGAATTGGAAATTCCATGCTCTGGTTTTTGTTTCATTTTGCAGTATTTATAGGCTACCCTGTTTTTAAAAAAAGTTCAGGAGCCAAAACGTACGAGAGCCAAGACGTTTGGCTTTCAAGGTACGACTGTAGAGTGCTGTGGGATCCCAGAGTATAAATGTTGAGGAAATCCCATCTTCTTGAGTCAGCCATCCAAATATGAGTGGAGCAGCCAAAAAGCAAGATCCACCAAGACCCAACATGATAAGCCTCTCTAAAAACGTACTATAGCTGATGGCATAAAAAGCCACAATGAGGTCCAGGAGAATCAATGGCATTGTACTGCCCATGTCATCTATAGGAGTGGACAAAGGAGTTTTTCTTCCAAAAATAAATCTAGAAAGTCTAGAAGTTGACTGGCTACTCTGCATCCAGGAAGGGAATGTTAGCCTCCATTGGACATCTGTTCACATCTTCTGGGCCCAAGGAAAGTTTCTTCAGAAGCAATTACACTGTAGTCTCTTTAGTTCAGCAATAGTTCTGACACTGGAGGACTTATTCTACCACGTGCTGGGAAATGTTATAAAAAGTCAGAATAAACTCTGAATGTAAGAGGGTTTACAAGGCCACTTGCAAGTTTAGTACTTGGCAGAACTGTGTATATTCTGCCAGCCGGGTGTGTGTGTGTGTGTGTGTGTGTGTGTGTGTGTGTGTGTCCCTGGAAAAAAAAAATCACTAGGATCTGGCACTAACTCTCTATTATGTCTAAATTGAGTACAAAAAACAAAGTGAACTTGCATGGTGTTCATGTAAGTCTTATATTTATTTAGTTAACAAAATAAATATAAAAAATGGCTTCACTCCAAGCCTAGTCAAAAATGATGCATTTGGCCCAGCCAAATTTGTTTAATTTTCTTGGATGACTATTTAAGCTGAGCTTTACTGTTCATTTTGCATATGCAAGGAAGATCCCTCTCCTGGAACTTCTTAAGTTTTTTTATTCCAGCTTGTTTTTTCATGCTGCTTCAAGTTAAAACCCAGCAATTTGCATTTCAGTTTCTGAATCTATAACAGGTCTTCTGTATTTTTCTATTGCTGTGTGATTCCTATACCAAGTCCCTGTCATTTTTAAAAAATGGTTGATTTACTTAATATTTTTAATCCACACTTCATTGCTACATAGTGCAATCCAATTTCAGACAGGTTTGGTTTTATAATAAGGCAGCACAAAAATCTTTTAAGTTCGTTGCTTCTAAACTGTACTGCTGACTTGGTGCACAGAACACACTGCATACAAAGGATTCTTTTGAAATCTATGGCTCCAGCCCATGGCGCTGATGACTCAAGAAAACTTGGGTTCTTATCTTAACCAGACATGTGCAGCCCTTAGCTATTAATACGTATTTACGAAATGGTGGCATGTAGGATACCAAAGGACAAATGTGTTCTGGCAGAGATATCCCTGCCTATCTACTTATTTTGCAATTAATACAAGACCCACTACTGGTAATCGTGGTCTAGAAGTGAAATTGTGCTTTCTCCTGTATGTCACACAAATGAAATCTGGCAAATAACATGGTCTCTATCCTAAAATCCTTACTGTGCATAATTGTTTTTCGGTGACGTCGTGTGTGTGTGTGTGTGTGTGTGTGTGTGTGTATTGCTCAGCCTCTAATGTAAGATTGAACATGGCAAGGATTCTCCTTGGGTGATTCAATCTAAAAAACTGAAAACAATGGTTTTAATGGTTTCTTTGCAGACTCCGCAAAATAGAATCAAGCACTGTGATAAGCCATCAGCTTTCAGTGTTTTTTATTCCTGAACCAACCAAAAGAAAGCAATAATAATAATAATGTACAGTGAATGAACTGAGACCGCCATGTAGATTTACAGCACAGCTAAATTTCTTAATTTATTTCCTTCTAGGACATAAGGCATGAAGCCAGTGACTTTCCATGTAAAGTGGCCAAACTTCCCAGAAACAAAAATCGCAACAGATACAGAGATGTCAGCCCATGTAAGTTCTGTATCCCTCTCAATACTTTCAAGGAGTCTTTACAAAAGGGTGGAGTAGTGCAGATGCAATGCCAAACAAGGTAAAACTGTATTGTTTCCAATGTGCGTGCAACTTTAAAACAGCACCCTGCTGTTGCTTTAAATAACAATTTCAAAATAGGCTGCTCTGTGCTATTTTGATAGTATACCAAAATATTACCGCTGGTCCTCCCCGCATTGTAATTGGGCAAAGACATGCAAAGCAGAGATGGGGCAAGCAGAGATGGAGTCCAGTTTGTCCCAAAACTGTAGAGAACTTGCAGTATGTCCACCTTGCTCATCTCCCCCCCCCCCAACCTTTCAAATGCCCAGCTTTCTCTACATGCCGGTGATAAACTTTGCTAGGGTTCGACCTGGGGTGGCATTTTCCAATATCAGACCTTCGTCCTGGAATGCCTGCAGTAGTGAAAGAGAAGTGCCTGTGAGCTTGTGAAGGTTGTGTTTTCTTTTCCTTGTTGAGTAAGCTCAGCCTGTTTCCATGCACTCAGCAAGGGCTTCCAGAATGGACTGGTGGGTTTGGGTTCCGACGCAAGCACTGAGCACAGACACTTGGCTTTTTAGAAGTTAAGAGAAGAACTGCCGTTGCTCAGTCTCTTTCATTTTTAATGTCTAGTTTAAAAGCTGGGTGGTTTCCTGTTTAATCACGTAAAAACACTTTGCCTTCTCATCCAGCATTCTGTTTCACAGAGTAACTAACCAGTGCCTGCAGGATGCCCACAAGCACTGGACGCATACAGAAGCACCATCTTGCTTTTCTACCCCACCAACTGATCTTAAGAGGAATCTTGCATCTAGACCTGGCTGTACCATGTAACCATGAATAGCCTTGTCCTACGTGAATTTGTCTAATTGGCTTTAGAACCATCTAAGCTAGTGGCTGTTGCCACAATTCGTAGCAGTGAATTCCATTTGTTACCCACCTCTTCTCCAGAAAGCTCAGGACCATGTGCATTGAGTTATCTCAATTTATCATTGCAACAATCCTATGAGGCCTGTTTGGCTAAGAGGTGGATGAGTGGGGATTTGCAATTAAGTCTCCCTGGTTCAAATTCAGGATTGTCTCCACGTTGACTGCACTGGCTCTCAAACAAGCTGTGGTGAACTTTTCTAGCTGTTCAATTCCCAAGTGTGTCATAATGACCACCTGCATCTCATGAGGATTTTTTTTAAAAAAAAAAGTCATGTGCATTCAGTCACATATCTCCTATCTACATTAATGTTGAAGATACGGTATCGCCATGTACTGGAAAATCTCTACCATCACTTAATAGACTAAAAATCAGCTGAGTCTTCCAGGAAAACTCAATAGAAGCTATAATGTTGCACATAATTTTGCTTACTGATCAGTTTTAGGGGTTCTTTTTGTGGTAACCACCATTGATTTTTGTTTGTTTTAGATGAAACGGCTTCCAGTCAGTTTGGTTTTCCTGTAAAATGTAGGGATTCTTCTATATCTGGGTAGGCTAAATAGAGCAAACCAGATCTTTTGAAACGAAGTGCAGATACTGTCAAAGTGGTTTGACTATTGATAATAGCTGGGTGAAACATTAATTGAATAAAAGATACGCAACAGTGTAGGTGAAGGATTATGTTTTGGAATTATTGATATTCCGATCTCTTCTGAAAATATGTGACATAAGCATACAACTTCAGCCTGGTATAGGTCTGCTTATATCTATTTTGATTGAAAGTGAAAATGCGAACATAACATCTCTTTTAATCCAGCTTCCACACCACATTAGACCATAGTTAAAGTGAACTATGGTTTTATGTGTCTGATCAGCATGCTGGTTCATTCTGATGAAATCATGGACGCCCATGATTTCATCAGTATGAACTGTACCAGAAAGTAGACAAGTTGTAGTCTGGCTTCTTGTTACATCCCAAGCTGGATTCATGGTTTGTTTCTCCAAACAAACCACAAGCTGAAGCCAAGGTTTATTCTTCACTTACCACTTGTGGTTTGCTTGCGGGAAACAAACCTCAAGCCCAGGTTTGCATGTTACAAGTCAAACTGTGGCTTGTCTCCCCTCCAGCACAGCAGGAGTGGGAAAGGTCAAAGCACCCACAATATCAGCAGTGTACACCAGCATGAGCCTATGCTTGTTCACATTAAACCATAGCTTATTTTAACTATGGGTTAACATGACGTGCAAACTAAGTTGTTGTTAGTGACACATCTTATTAAGCATCAGTCACACACTCTTTTCAGAAGAGTTCTTGAGAATCGTATATAATGGGTGCCGTCCCATACTTCATTATTTTGAATTGAAAGATGTTAGCCCTTCTTTTTGAATAAGCTGCTTCGCATAAAATGAATAACACACAGTGATTTTCTTAACTGTGCATTCTACAGTTGACCACAGTCGAATTAAGCTGCAGCAGGATGATAATGACTATATCAATGCCAGTTTGATAAAAGTGGAAGAGGCGAACAGGAGCTACATCCTCACACAGGTAAGTGCTTGAGAGAGGAGGAAGGATGGAGAACCCATTTCATAGTCTTCCTTACCTCTCGTTCAGTCTTTGAATCTTATAAATGCATAGCTCATGTGTGGCATGAGAGAGAATTGGTTAAAGGCATTCGTTTTCCCTGTTGTGCAACATTTCACTGCTGTAGAAATACCCAAAATAGAAGTTTGCCATAGATAGCCGTTTCCTTCATGAATTATTCTAATCCTATTTTAAAGCCATCAAGAGTTGGCCACCCCTGCCTCTTGTGGAAGTATATTCTATAGTAGGCATAGGCAGACTCGGCCCTCCAGATGTTTTGGGACTACAGCTCCCATCATCCCTAGCTAACAGGACCAGTGGTCAGGGATGATGGGAATTGTAGTCCCAAAACATCTGGAGGGCCGAGTTTGCCTATGCCTGTTCTATAGTGTAACTATGCACCGCGTGAAGAATTGCTTTCTTCACATATGAGAACTGGGGAAAGTCAATAGAGTGGCAATCTAGAAAAGAGACCCTGCCAATGTTTTGATAATGCTGGACCCTGAAGTACTTACTGACATGAAATCTGACTTCCAAAGACCTGGGACCCCCTTTGGAAGAATGTATTTTATAAGGCCTGCTTCTGTTTGTATTACACGGCTTCATTACATGGAATAAGATTTTTAAAAAGCATATAAATTCTTTTACACAAAGGATTTTTCTTTTTGTCATTTGTATGCCCAGAGTTATGAATTGCAAATTATGATTTAAGCATTCTGAAATCCATTCAAGTTAAACAAGGGATTGCTCCTTCAGCATCTCTTACTGCATAGTATATCCATGATTTTGTGATCTAAGTAACTTTGATACTGCCTAGTCAAGTCCTCCCTCCTCCTAGCATGTAAAAGGCCATGGAGCTGCTCTTCTTCTTCTTCTTCTTTGACTCTCAAAAATAGACCTCCTTAGAGAGGAGGCATGGGTAATTTCCAGCAGAGCTTTGCATCCCTCCTTGGCTCCTCCCAGCTTTATGTCTTTGTTGTTACTGAACCAGGATCATTTGCTCCCCCAGAGCAGAGTGCAGGAAGCTGTGCACCCAGTCCCCTTCCTGTTGATGGTCGGTTTTGTGATCACTCGTGTCCTTTTCTCTTTCTGAAGCTGTTTCCTTTGATAGAATCTTCACGCTGCCTCTCTCATTGGCCCAGGCACTTGAAATTACTCCGAGCCTTTTCCATTGATTTGTTTGGGCCCGATCCGTCTTCGTTTCTCGTGTCTGTTTGTCTCAGTTTTGTATGAGGAGTCATGTGAAATGCCAATGATGACTCGAGTAAGTCCCTATGGACAACTTGAAGAGCCTTTCCTTATCTTTAAACCTTATTAAAGCAAAGGGTGGTGGCAGTCGACTAGGAACATCTGTAAGGAAAAGTAACCTCTATTCAAAAATTACACAAATTAATAATGCACACTCAGTCTGAAACTCCCATTGTTCTAGGTGCATTTTGCAACAGGGAGCTCTGGGTGCAGTACTGTGCCCAAGATTTCAATTTAAAACTGCAGAGTGGAAGCAAAGGAGGACTTTTTTCTTCCTCTCCACTTCCAGCTACTCTCTGAAGACTGGAGAAGAGACCCTCATAAGAATATTAGGGGGGTGGGCAGGGGAAGGACTAGACCATGTGAAAAATGAACACAAGATTTTAGCTGCAGTTCCTTCATTTTCAGCTTTTTATTCTTGTTATAAAAGTGCACCTATACATTCCATTGTTGCACCCATAACCTAGGTCTGAGGTACCATTTAGCTCCTGGCTTTCATATCTCAGTTTCTAACACTCTGCATACTCCACGAATAGTCAAAATAAAAAAATTCCTTCCAGTAGCACCTTAAAGACCAACTAAGTTAGTTCTTGGTATGAGCTTTCGTGTGCATGCACACGAAAGCTCATACTAAGAACTATCTTAGTTGGTCTTTAAGGTGCTACTGGAAGGAATTTTTTTATTTTGACCTTGGCAGACCAACACGGCTACCTATCTGTAACTGGATCCACGAATAGTGATGATAATGTGGCTGAACTGACAGAATCAGTAAAGTATCAAGTCTCCAGGTGCCTGTGTTGTGCACTGAGAATGTCTTTTCAATTTACTTTGGGCTTTCCATAGGTAAAGGTAAAGGCGTTTGTTCACAGACAGCTTTCTGGATCATGTGGCGAGCATAACTAAGCCGCTTCTGGCAAACCAGAGCAGCGCACGGAAACGCTGTTTACCTTCCCGCTGGAGCGGTACCTATTTATCTACTTGCACTTTGACGTGCTTTCGAACTGCTAGGTTGGCAGGAGCAGGGACCAAGCAATGGGAGCTCACACCATCGCGGGGATTAGATCAGCCAACCTTCCGATCGGCAAGCCCTAGGCTCTGTGGTTTAACCCACAGCGCCACCCGCATCCCTTTTCTTCCATGTGTAGGTGTCCTAAATAATGATTATATTACATAGGGTGCATTCACCCTACTCCACAGCATGGAAAATTGAGAGCAAAGTCTCACCCATATAGAAAAACAATCATGTGAAATGAGACCTACAAGGCTCAAGGTCTTGTACCAGTGCCAGATTTACGTATAAGCTAAACAAGGTATAGCTTGGGGCCCCACTCTCTTGGGGGCCCCCAAAAAATGTAAAGGGGGAAAAATTGGATGTACATTTCCAAAATATAAGATAAAAAACAAATAAAATAAAACCTACATGCAGCAACAGTGGCAAATGGCTTTAGATACTATTAGATCCATAAATTACCATATAGCATATATTCAACACAAAAAACAGCGACAATTTGTTGTTGACGAAGAACAACTGGACATATAAAGGGCCCCATTACCTTCAGTAGTTTAGGGCCTCATCAAACCTAAATCCGGCCCTGAGTTGTACCAAAGCGGTTATCCAGCAAACACAGTATTCAGGTGTGGTTTCTTTAGTAAACGAGGTGGCAAAGTCCCATCTAAATTTAACGAATATTTGTATAAACTGCTCCTGAGCAACCAGTCTCCCTATTGAGCTGGGGCGAATACAGTATTGCGGAGTCAAGTAAACAGGCAACATCTGCTCAAGGATACAAGTCAGAGTCTGGGTTCAAGGGTGCATTGTCAGAGGCAAAACGCTGTGGGTGGGCAGAGATGTACATGAGACAGAGGAAATGCAAGGATGAGAAGTTAAATTTGGTGTAATCACATTCATAGTGGTGAAGCAGCCCTTCGTTTGCTCTGAGCATCTCCCCATAAGCTTTGTAATACAGTCATACCTCGTGTTGCGTTTGCTTCAGGTTAAGCGTTTTCAGGTAGCATCCCGCGGCAACCCGGAAGTACCATGCGCAGACTCTCAAAATGACATCATGCGCAGCGAATCGCGACCCGCAGACACGGGTTGCGTTCTGCTCAGGTTTCGAACGGGGCTCCGGAATGGATCCCGTTTGCAACCAGAGGTACCACTGGACTTAAGGCTCAATCATGTACCCATGTGCAGCTAATCAGAAGTTAAGGGACTAGGAAGCCTTTGTTCCCGACATCCTAATCTTGGATAGACTGGGTAATCCAAATCCCTTTGGCTCCCAGTTCCTAGCAATATCTATTCTGGATTAGTTACTTGAATAGCAACAGGATATAGCATGCATTCGGGTGCTATTAAATGCCAGTTGTGGGCTAATGGAATTGACTTTTAGCCACTCGGCCATCAGTCACTTTCTTTTCCAAGGGGCTAGTTCGCTGCACTTGCAAGCTTGGTGAGTGCAGGGTTCCCATTTTGGCCAGCCTAATATCCTTAGTAAGTCTTTTGTAGATGCATTTTAATACATTGGACCTCATGGGTTGATATGTGAGGGACTGGTGGGAAAGGAAGAACCTTTGACCTGGAAGAGAGGTTACTTTGAAAGTGGATCGGGTAAACATCTAGCAGGAATAGTAAACTCTTCCTGACCTTGCGTGTCAATGCTATGCCAAGACTTTTCATGAAATGATAAAGATGGCTGAATTTCCTAGCAGTTGGCTTTTATTGTCTCTCGTTTCTGTGAATTGCAAGTTCCATTGATTGAACAAACGTCTTAAATTTATCATGCGGAGTGGCGTTTTCATTTTTTTCTCAACAAGCTTTCTTAGAACTGTTCTTTACTGTTCCTATCTACAAATAATGAAATAAGGACATGGTTCTCTATCTATAAAACTTTCAAGTTCTGCATCCTTAAAGATTAATATTTGGCAACTCCACAATATGAAGCGGGGTGGAAATCACTTAAAACTTCACATTTTATGTATCTGAAAAGAGGAGCCATTCCCTGTGTTGGGTTTAGAAATAGAGAATTGTTGCTAGGCTGCTGTTCTCTGAACTTGTACCACATTAAGGCTTTGTATCTTTGCAGGGGCCTCTGCCAAATACTTGTGGTCACTTTTGGGAGATGATTTGGGAACAGAAAAGCCGTGGCGTTGTCATGCTCAACAGAGTGATGGAAAAGGGATCAGTAAGTAACTAAATCATCGCGCGCCCCCCCCCATGTTTGTTTTGGGATCCTGAGCACATGGTGCATGCGCAATTTAAAAACCTGATGAAAATGGTGCTGTAGGGGGGGGAATGCAATAATGCACATGCCAGAAGTGAAGAAAAATAAGTATTGGTTAGACAACCTAGAAATATAATGGAATCTATTATGTTCAGAACCAGTTGTGCAGTATGAGTGCAATATATGACCAGCCTGCAACCCAGTGCAATGAATTTTTTTACTTTGCTCCTTTGCAGTATCAGCATTTGGACTGAGCATATTTATTTATTTGTATTTCATTTCTCTCTCAGTCCCAAGTTAGTTCATAGAGATGTGGTAGCCAGTGTCATGTACAGAAGCTATCACTGAGCTTCACCAGAAGAATGAGTTGCATGGACTTTTTATTCCGTATCCAATTTTTGGGTGGTTCCTTTATTGTTGGGCCACGTGAAAAGGTGTGAAAAATTCTTGGGACATTCCTCAGTTATTGCTATTTTCAATTCAGGTGTTTTTGTGCAACAGCAGAGCCCTCATCATGTAGTTAACCAGGGTCAGTGATATAATTGCTTTCACCATGTGATCCCTGAATGGCTGGGATTACACAGTGAAGAAGTCCGTTCAGGATTTTAAAAGTGGCTCTGAGGCAGCAGCGTTTTGATGACTGATGACTGCAAACAGGTATGAAAAAATGCATGTAAGTGTTTAAAGCAGGGAGACTTTGGAGACAGTTTTGTACCCTTTAAAACAGCAACTTTCATATTGAAAATTGAACAGCTTGAAAACTTGGTACAGCAATAACAGCTGTGTCAACTCCTAGCTATTAGAAGCCCTCCAGATCAGACCTTTTAGTAATCTAAACTTTCAGCTGACATTGCTGTTGCTTTTTCAACCCTTTGCACGTATCCAAAGAAGAACCACACTGTGCCACCATTTTACTTGTTTTCAGTTGTGTATGCCCTTCATTCGGTTGTGGAACCCAAGCCAGTGTCCATGTGGTTCTCAGGCAATCCAGGGACTTCTGTGGCTGCCATAGCTACAATGATACTCCCTTTCCTCGCTGTTTTCCTTTTACTTTCTTCTCCTCCTGCTCCCCCTCTGGTCTTCACATTCTGTTACTACTCCCGAAACCATACTGCTGCTGCGTGTGTGTTTTTTAAAGCTCTTCAAACGCTTTAGTAAGTACATTTGATATGCATATTTTTCTTGCTTCAGGGTTTTTGCATAATGCATTTTTGGGTCGCATCACAAACAGCCCTGTGTGTGGGTGCTGTAAAGCAGATGGTGCACTCACTGATGAATAAATCACTTTATAAGTAGTTAGGAAGGGACGCGGGTGGCACTGTTGTCTAAACCACAGAGTCTAGGGCTTACGGATCAGAAGGTCGGCAGTTGGAATCCCCACAACAGGGTGAGCTCCCGTTGCTTGGTCCCTGCTCCTGCTAACCTAGCAGTTCGAAAGCACGTCAAAGTGCAAGTAGATAAATAGGTACCACTCCAGCGGGAAGGTAAAGGGCATTTCCATGTGCTGCTCTGGTTCGCCAGAAGCGGCTTAGTCATGCTGGCCACATGAGACCGAGAAGCTGTACGCTGGCTCCCTCGGCCAATAAAGCAAGATGAGCGCCACAACCCCAGAGTCGCCCATGACTGGACCTAACGATCAGGGGTCCCTTTACCTTTAAATAGTTAGGAAATTCATACCCAGGTTTACCTTAGGGCAGAAGTGGACCGCCTTACTTCGTGGGGAACGTCCCAGGAACCGTGTTTCGGGACCAAAGACAAAAGTGGACAGAACAATGGATAGAACTCTTCACGTGGCCATCTGCAACCTCCCTTACCCCCAAATGCACTTGTCCATCTACCATCCATGCATGCAAGAGGTACTATTCAAGGGCAGTTCAAGGACACATTCCCATTCAAGCAAAAGCATCTGAGGTGGCTGTGGAGAACCTGAAGATTAGATAAGAGAAGACTGGGGAGCATTCAGCCCCTGGGCTTGAGGTTCCCCACCTTAGGCAAAAAACCAGGCAGTGGCTCCATCACTTACACAGGTTAATCTGGAAATGGTTCATGGAGCTGGTTAGTTGACTTCTGAATTTATCATCGCAGACATCCAAATCATTCCCTTTAAGTTAAAGTGGTGAACACATGGGTGTCCCATGTGCCACATGGCCTGTGTGCGAGAGATTGACAGCTGAGCCATCATCCATGCCTCTCATTTCAATTGTGAAGTTCACCCAACTGTTAAGTAACGTGTGATGAAAGGTGTTGTCAACATGGTGCTTTCCAGATTGTTGTTGGACTCTTAACTCCTATCAGTCTCTGGGATGATGTGAGTTGGAGTTTGATAACATCTGAATGGCACCACGTTGACTATTCCTGTGTTATGAGCTCTCTTCTTCTGTCTTCCTTCAAGTCTTCGGCCTTGAAGGAGTTGCCAGGCTCGCCTGCCCATGCTTCTCTTTCCAAACAACAGTCAGTCGACCACTTGCCATAAATAACCTCGCAGACGTTTTTCAAAAGTCCTTGGAGTGAAGAGCGAATTGTATTCCTTATAGGATATAGGAAAGATTTATGGAGAAGTCGTCTGCAGTAATCACTGTCTTGTTGAGTGGAGGTTTCCAGTTCCCCAGTAATATGCGTAGTGAAACAAATCTAAAACGAGAAGTACAGTAACCACAGACTCAACCATTCCTTCCTCTCCCACTCACCCCCACTCATTCTTTCTCCACTGCCAGTAAGCTTGAACAAAGCACAGAATTATTGAGATCCCCTGAGGGAAGGCTGCTAATGCTTCTCAACAAACGGTTGAGGGGGGGATACTCAATGGGAACTTGGCAAAAACATTATTTGCCAAACCATTTAGTGCAAAAAAAAAAAAAATGTTACATGGAGCAGATTCTCTTGCAAGCTGCGATTAAAAATAAATTTGCAGAAGATTAAAAATTCTTTCTGTCTCCAACCAAGTCGTATTGTTCAGGAGTTAAATGGAAAAAGACGTTGGTGCCTTCTATGATGGGCTATCCTACACAGAATTCCTTCATTTTCCCCCCTCTGGATAAAACATTTTGTGGGTTGGTAAACTATTGCCTCAAACACTTCTTTTGTGTAATACTCCCTAGTGGGTTATACCAGTTTCCGTTCTATAAAAGGTCTCCAGTATTACCATCCCATGTTGGACTATTTTTGATCAGTAATTAAATAGCATAATTATCCATCTCTTTGTCATATGGTAGAAAAAGCAGAAAGAATAAGGCTATTGCACTGAAAACGGAACACTAAAAATCCAAGAACAGTAAACATTTCCCAAGTCCAATGTCATTGAAGTTGTATTGAATTCTGCAGGACAGCGTTCTCCATGAACCCAAGTTCTTGGTGTCTACAATTGTAGGTTTGATAGTTGTCTCAACCACTGGACACCATCAGCTTCGTGGCATATAAACATTCTAGCGATGCAAATCTTGGATTTCCTGGGAAATTATTATTGAGAAAATTACTATGATCAGTCAAGAACTTAGGTAATTGAAATGCCCATACTCCATTTTCAGTGAGAACAAACCGCTGTAACCTTTAAACTATCCCATATGGCATCAAAATGATCTCATAAGACTGGGATTTGGGGGGAAGGGGTTGAACTGAACTGAACAACTCAATTGCATCTGTGTCTCTTGATTCCTAATTAAAAGCTACAGTTGTGTGCATGTATACTTCTAGCTGTTCTCCTGAATAGAGTCCCATAAATCGTTAAGGCAATTTTGTTGGCTCGTTGCAGTTGTCAGTTTTGCCCAAATGAGGTTTTCCCTAGCTGCCATGTTCTGTAATCCCAGATCGGTCCCAGAAATCCAGTGCCTAGCGCCAGTCCGTGGCACTCAAAAATATGTTTTGTTCACTCAGTGGTTTCAGTGGCTTAAGGGGTAATCACAGGGGTTTCTCCTGTTGTTAGCGGTTGAGACTTTCAGCGTAAATTCTTAGGGATGGATGAACACACACGGGCACTGGAAGCTGCAGCCTATCTAGAGTACACTCCGCTCCAGCCGGTATCCAAGGCAAAGGTCTTTCCACATCCTGCCACCTTTCAGTGCCAAACTGAGACCTGCATGCAAACTCATGTGCTACGCCACTGGCACACTTCCAACCCCAGAACTGATGTGCACTGCATTCAATCACTGCACTTTGCAAGTGATCTCTTCCAACATCACCCATGCTTCCTTTGGCATCTTCAAGGAGCATTTAAAGGAGGGTTAGGGGTCCTGTGACTTTCCAGATGTCGACTTCCCATCAGTTGCAGCCAGCACAACCATTAGTCAGTTATGGTGGAAGCCAAGCACAGGTTCACAACCACTGATTTTAAAGACTCGTCTCTTTGCTCAAGTCCTTCCCTGTGCAATTTCCTTCCTCTTCTTATTGACTGGAAGCCTGTGGGAAATGACAGCCGCCCCCCCTTTCGTTTCTGCAAGTCTGCTTTTAGATATTCAGTAAACTACGTCTGTGTGCCACATGTACACGTGTAATGCGAAGGGGCTGTCTATAAGTGCCATGCATGCTGATGATTTGTAAATAATGCTTGCCGTTCTGGGCGACTCCTTGTCAAGCAGCTTGAACACGAGTCTTGCTTGTTTTCCCCCTCTAGATAAAATGTGCACAGTACTGGCCGCAAAAAGAGGAGAAAGTGATGCTCTTTGAGGATACAAACTTGACGTTAACCTTGATATCAGAAGATATAAAATCCTACTATACAGTACGACAGTTAGAATTGGAAAACCTCACAGTAAGTATGGGGAAGCTCAGCGTTAACTATTTCTCTCTCACACATACACACACTTTTTACAAACCGTATTTTGCTGTATTAGCCTCCTGCATTAAGAAGATGGATACTTGATGACTCTTTGCTAGAGCTTCAAGATCTGCTCAATGCTGATGTTTCAGAATCTCAGCTGCGTTGAAGGTTTTTTGTTCTAACATTTGAGAAGTTGCCGCACTGGCTCTTCGGATTCTAGTTCCTAGGTATGGGCAGCACATTCAACACAGATAAGCATATCAGGGGGTTTTTTCCTGCCATCGTACCTTCAAACATCTTTGCAGCCATGGGGGCTAGAAATACCGCAGGAATTCTCAGAGTTTCCTGTCTCTACATTCTTGGCAGTTGTGTGGAAATAGAAGTGGGGAAAGCAGTATGTTTTCTCTTTTTTTAGCTTTTTTAATGAGAAGAGCAATTAGGTCATGTCCCATAGTAAAGTACTTCCTAGAACGAGTGTGGAGGACTGTGTTGGTCTAGTGGGGCAGATTTCTACCTCCCGCACCTGACACAGTTATGCTTAGTGAGCCTTTTTCGCCAGCATGGGTTTTGCAAAACGCTTTGCAAGGGACCCAGCAATCAGCTGATAGCTGAGTCTTGCTGAGACCCTTGGAAAACACTCAACAAGATAGCGCTTTGCAAGGGTCTCAGGCAGACCCTCTTCCCGAGTCCCTTGCCACAAAAAAGCTGTCTTGCAAAGAATCAAGTGATATCCAGGCCTCGTGGATCGCTTTGCACGGGGCTTTGCAAACTCTCCTTCAACTGAGCAGGTTCCCATGAACTTTCTCCTAGATCTTGTGCCAATTGCTGATGGCAAACCGCAGAATCAGACTGCATTTGAATCAAGAGGCAAACCCTGTTTAGCGGTTCTAGTAGTAAACAGCTACCATGTAATAATCATATAGGATCTTATGGGGAACAGTTCCCAGCCAGCAGAAGAGATGCTTTGGTACCCAAGTGCACAAAACCATAGAATTGTAGAGTTGGAAGTGACCCTGAGGTTCATCTCTTTCCCGCAACGATTTTGACAGGTGCGCTAGACCACACTCCCCAGTCACCTAATGGCACCGTGACATCCGTTGATGAATTTTCCTTTGCCTGTTCGGTTTGAAATCAAACAGGGCTTTGCAAGTGCCGACAATCAGCAGTGCCTGCAAAGCCCACTTTCAGCAGGAAACTGCGTCTGTACCTGTCCCATAGGGCAGGTGGACTTGGCCTGGCCAAAATGGTCTCGCATGCCAGATTTGAGGCCTAGCCAGTGTGATGCGGCCCCTGGGCTGGAGACTCCACAGCCTTGCCCTAGAATATCATGAATTACACTGTCCCTACAGTGGAATTTAATATACTCTGTGAATCTTTTTACACGTGAGTAAACTTTTTGTGGCACCCCATGAAGTAAATGCCTGTTCAAATGCAGCCTTGAAATCAGCTTTCTGAAGTTTGGCCAGGGCAGGTGTGGGGAGTTGTCGAGTGTTATGTTCCATGCACATGTAATTTTTTTTTTAGAAGAAATATGAAAATAAACTGAATGTCAGTTTCCTAATCACTGAAGCGTTGTTGCAGACCATAACGAGTATCGCTGCGTACTTTCACTTTCTTGAAACCTTGGGTGAAAACGGTTTTGTCTTTTGCAGACACATGAAACTCGAGAAATCCTGCACTTTCATTATACAACGTGGCCTGACTTTGGAGTCCCCGAGTCTCCAGCTTCGTTCCTCAACTTCCTGGTCAAAGTGAGAGAGTCGGGGTCACTGAGCCCCGAACATGGACCCATTGTAGTACACTGCTCTGCAGGGATTGGAAGATCAGGAACTTTCTGCTTGGTTGACACTTGTCTCCTTTTGGTAAGAGAAGCTTGCTTGTAAGGTGGAAGGGAGTGTTGGCTGCCATTTTGTTTAGTGCCTTTCAACTCCACAATTCTATGGTGCTAAGCAGAGCGGAGCGAAATAGGCTTCATAAACTTCGCTAATCCCTTTGTAGCAGTGACTGTGGGACATCTGTCTGAATTCTGCTTTAACCTTATTCCGTTTCAGACTTGTGCTGGGCTGGCACCAATCTTTGTCATGGAGGAACCAGTGCACAGTTCCTCAGTACCACCAGTGCACAGTTAAACTGTGGCATGGTATAGAGGCCCATACATAGGAGAACCTGATACTTCTGAATCTTCACCCTGAAAAAGAAAAGGGTTTGGGGGGGGGAGAGAAATTCCTACAGACAACTCCCATCCTAGAGTAATCTATTTCCACTTCAAAGTTTAAAATCAAGCCTAGCTTTCAATGAGGCCTGCCTTCGGTTAGCCAGTTGGTAACACTCTCTATTTCCAAACCCTTTCTGTGTCTTGTTTCAGTAAATGTGCTTTTGGCAGGAAAACTACAAAAACGCTATGTTCTATCCACTTCATTCTGAAAACTTTTTGCCTTAATTTTCACATTTATCGCCCTGATTTTTGAGTATGTTGACATGATCCTTGTTGACATGATCCTTGGCACCGCAGCTAGAGAAGCTGGGGAGAATCCCATTTCTGTTCTCCTTCCTCTGGCATTCCAGTCCTAAGCATGTGTTGGAAACGAGTCCTGCTGCTTTTGAATAAATGTGCAGAGAACAACAGCCTCTCAACCAAATCTTATGAATGCCCATTGCATTCATGGGAGTTTACTTAAGTTCAGTGTCAGAATATGTGTGTCTTCGACAAGTCATATTGTTGGGGTCACCCGTTTTAGTGGAATGAAGGGGGAGGGCCCAATAATAGCTTGTCTGGGGCTCTTAAAAAATATTGGATCTGGTGAATTTTCACTGGGCATCATTCTGTAAGGCCTGAGTAGATGTGGGTTAGGACTGCAACCTTGATAAAGACATCTTCCAGATATTCCACAAATGAGAAGCTGTACTGTTGCTTCGGAGGTAATTCAAAAAACGATCTGAATTTCACCTTTCTCTATTTAGATGGACAAAAGAAAAGACCCTTCTTCCGTCGACATTAAGCAGGTTCTTTTAGAAATGAGGAAATACCGCATGGGGCTTATACAGACTGCAGACCAGCTTCGCTTCTCATATTTGGCTGTTCTAGAAGGATCAAAATTCATTATGGGAGACTCATCTGTGCAGGTGAGCAGCAATAGCAGAATTCGACTGGCATAGGTTGTTTTCATTTTTTTAAAGTTGTATATGAATGGGCCAAGATTTTTATGGAACAGCAGTGCGTAGAATCGAGCGGCAATTAGATGTGCTAAAACAAAGTGGTTCACAAATGCACCTTTGACACACATATATACTTACACAGACACACACACACACACACACTTGTGTATAAACCAGGTTATAGGATGTTGCATGTGTTGTTGCCATTGCAATAGGTGATTCTTACTGCTTTACAGTTCTGGGGAATAGCAGGTTCTGCCCTGGCACTGCAGTACTGTAGTTCATTTTCCAACCCGTGTCTTCCTATGTCTTGTAGATGTGAAGACTCTAGCAGGACCAGGGTATCCGCTGAGCTGAGGGTTGTTGCTTAAGACGCATCATGCCATTATCACTTAAACGTTATCTGAATAGGCGGTGGAAGATTTGAAAGGGAAATGCAGCTCTGGGAAGAAAAGAAAAATTCAGAGCAGGGTGATGGTTTCATGTGCCCAGGCACCCGGGTGGTTGATGCACTATCCTTGCTCCAGAAAGGGAATGAGGTGATAACAAGACTGCAAAGAGGAAGTCAGAGAATGAGGAAGGGAATTAAGCAGAGGCTAGATCCCTCCCCCTCTTTTGATGGGGTCCTTGAATATTATTATCAGTATTTCCATTTATGAATTGTTTCCAATGAGGAGTTTCAAAGTGACTCTGAATACATTTTGTTCAACATGGTTCTGTCTGTGCAAGCGTTGCAACTTGCCAGCTGGACCTCTTTCCCCCTCCATCGTGCTGTTCTGGGAGCTCTCCTGACACACTCACCCAAGACCCATTTTCAGGGAGTGCAAGGGGGTGGGCCGGAGGGAAGCCCACCAGAGTGCAAGCAGAAATCTTTGCTGGAAGCTGCCTTTAGTGGCTGGGGCAACCTAGTCAGATGGGAGCATATAAATAATAAAATGATGATAATGCAGACATTCCTCTGTTGGGACTGGTCAGGTGAATTGTGCCCTTCCAATGCTTTTCACAACTTGAACCTAGGCATCCAAGTCAGACGTAAGTACCACTGAGTTCCGTGGAGTTTACTCCCAGGTGACTGCGCATAGGATTAAAGTCATACCTCATGTTACGTTTGCTTCATGTTACGTTTTTTCAGGTTGTGTCCTGTGGCGACCCGGAAGTACCGGAAAGGGTTACTTCTGGGTTTTGCTGCTCGCGCATGCGCAGTAGCACTAAATTGCGCTTCGCACATGCACACAAGCACCAAATCACGCCGCACACCCGCGCAGATACGGCGCTTCAGGTTGCGGGCTTTTCATGTTGTTAACGGGCCTCCGGAACGGATCCCGTTCGCAACCAGAGGTACCACTGTCCAGTTACATCACAAGGAATAGTAAATCTTGTTATTTTGTCTTTGGTCTAGCTAGGAGCCTAAGGGAATGCACAATCTTGTGGCTATAGGGGCTGTCATGATGAGCTCCTGCACTTCAGATTTTCCCACTGCCAATAGGTACAACAAACTGCACAGTAACATTTCTTTTTTAAAAATGGATAAATGGGAACACCTTAATGGTGCATCCTGGGCGTGTACAGAAAAAGCGTGTGTGCATTTTCCTTGCCGTTTTTTTAAGAAGGTTTAATGAGTCTCCTGCTTCTGTTGAAGGAGCAATGGAAAGAGCTCTCTAAAGAAGACTTGGACCCCCCGCCGGAACATATTCCCCCACCCCCAAGACCACCCAAGCGAACCTCAGAAATGAACAACGGAAGGGTGCACGACCACATGGAAAATTCTTCAAAACATCGGGTGACGGAGGAGGAAGTCGCGTGTGCCGTGAGCGCTCTGGTGGCGAAGGTTCCTGATGGCAGAGATCACCCCTCTGAACATCTAGACATGGAGAGGTAATGTTGGCCAGGATTTCTTTGGGGTGACACTTGCATCAGGTTGCCATCAGCCTTGCAGCCAGCAAGCGGCCTGTCTCTTTTGTTTCCCAGTGTTTTTACTAAAGCAGAGCGAGGATAACATTTTATCCATTCGTGTAGAAAATAGGAAAGGAGAGGCAGAGATTGAGGGGAAGGGAACGAAAGCGTTTGAGGAAGTTCCCTTTTGATGTATTTTTTCCCTTACTCCTCTTAACTCCTTGCTCCTCTACTATAAGGAAGAAAAAAATGCCAGGAGAGAGGGGGGGATCTGTCTCTAGAATAAACAAGTAAAATAATTTGTGGTGGAGAATGAAATGTGGTCATTTCCAAGCTGTACACAGGCTTCTTAGTAAACCAAAGATTCAGTTTAGCTTTGTTACTTAAATATAGCAGGAAGTATTCTTTATAGTGTCATCGTTTTGTGAATTTATTAAAAGAAGCCAAAGGGGGTAGTTCTGAAAGCAGCTACACTGATTTTGCATGCTTTCAAAATCTTCTGAAAAGGATAAATGTTCAGAATTTCTTGAGAAACTAGGTCAGTTCAAATAAGACATTGCAGGGGCACAAGGTGGTTTGTCTGCTAAAGAGCCTTTTAAGTCTTTGCACTAGATAAGAATGAATGAGGTCACTTATTTAGCAAATTCCCCATTTCTCAGTAGGACTGAAGTATTTCCATTGGAACTAAAACATTGTCAGGGTGGAACCCAAGCTCTATTTTTTTAGAGAAAGAAAATTGTTTCGACTTAATTATGGATCTAACCAAAATATAGCTTAAAGGCTGTTGCAAAATATCAGACAGTTTAAAAAGAATTAAGAGATGGTCGAAGTTTTTCCTACTCTAGGAGAAGAAGCTTAAAATCTGAGGTTTTATCTTTTCAGTAAGGGGCTTGCTCACCTGTCATTCCAGACAGCTGAAATGAAAAACTCTAGAAACAGCCAGCAAAAGTTATCAAAAGCTGGGAGAGAGGGAGGAAATGCACCGCTTGAACACTAGGTGTCACTACTGCTCCATGTGCAATAATGTCAGGAGGTTTCCTTTTCCTGGTTCAGCAATACTGGAGTCTGACTTGCCCATTTTTATCTAGAACTGAGCCAAAACCTATTTAACCCGCTTCAGGTTCCCCTGCAGGTGTGCTGAAAAGCAACCTCCCATTTTTGCCAGTTTTGTAGCAGTCCATTCATATTATTCTCTCGGTCCTTTTTTCTCTCAGTGCTCAATTTGTTCCCATCTCCCAATAACTCAATCCGAGCCCCGCATTGGCCAAAAGATTCCTTTGTTGCAGGAGTGTTGGACTTGATAACCCAACTCTGCAATTCTGTGATATATAAAACCTGGCTCCTTGGCTTTCCACCATGCCCAAAGCATTGCTGCTCCTTTACTGTCCTATCGCTGTCCTCCACAAAATGTTGTTGTTTAGTCATTTAGTCGTGTCTGACTCTTTGTGACCCCATGGACCAGAGCACGCCAGGCACTGCTGTCTTCCACTGCCTCCCGCAGTTTGGTCAAACTCATGCTGGTAGCTTCGAGAACAGTGTCCAACCATCTCGTCCTCTGTCGTCCCCTTCTCCTTGTGCCCTCCATCTTTCCCAACATCAGGGTCTTTTCCAGGGAGTCTTCTCTTCTCATGAGGTGGCCAAAGTATTGGAGTCTCAGCTTCAGGATCTGTCCTTCCAGTGAGCACTCAGGGCTGATTTCCTTAAGAATGGATACGTTTGATCTTCTTGCAGTCCATGGGACTCTCAAGAGTCTCCTCCAGCACCATAATTCAAAAGCATCAATTCTTCAGCGATCAGCCTTCCACAAAATAAGCATCTGCAAAACACTTTTGCAGTTCCTTTTCTCAGATGGCAAGGAACTCTTGAGTTGTAGCTTGTGCTGTGCCAGCAGGAGTCTGGTAGCGAAACAGGACTTCTGCTTCCTCTCCTCCTCCTGTGGGTTGCCCCCCACCCCAAATAAATATGCCCCAGGGGGGGTCTCCCAAGTCCCAGCCCTTCAGAGCTGATGTTGAGATGTGCTGGAGGAGACAGAAGAGGAAACTCTGCCCCACACGTGGGAGCCAGCAGAGCTGCGATGTTGGATGTGGCTCCTGCTGGTTTTGAATGGGTATGCTCTTCCTGGGACAGAGGCTTCAAAGAAGCTGACTAATCTTTTTATGTATGCAGCAGCCTCAGCCAGAACCTTATATGTGCCGAAATGGAAAAAGGAAAAGGTTCCAACCAAAGAAGAATGGCTTTAAAATAAATGGCAAAATAGCTGAAATGGAGAAATTGACTGTAAAACCAAGAGATCAAAACGATGAACTGCTAATAATAATAATAATAATAATAATAATAATAATAATAATAATAATAATAATAATTTGTATCCCGCCCTCCCCGGCCAAAGCCGGGCTCAGAGTGGCTAACAACAGGTAAAAATAGCACAGTGCACATAAAATCGCACAGTCAATCAATTAAAATACATTCTAGAAACAAATTAATTCAGAATCAAATTAATGGCAACCATTGGGCCAGAGTTCTATGAAGATTACAGAAGGAGAAAGGGAGTCAGACTGTGCCTTGGCCAAAGGCCTGGTGGAACAGCTCTGTCTTGCAGGCCCTCCGGAAAGATGTCAAGTCCCACAGGGCCCTAGTCTCTTGTGACAGAGCGTTCCACCAGATTGGGGCCATGGCCAAAAAAGCCCTGGCTCTGGTCGAGGCCAGTCTAACCTCCCTGTGGCCTGGGATCTCCAAGGTGTTTTTATTTGAAGACTGTAAGGTCCTCCGTGGGACATACCAGGAGAGGCAGTCCTGTAGGTACGAGGGTCCTAGGCTGTATTATGGAGAACCGGAGGCCTTTTTTCTTTTACACTATGAAAGTATCTTAATGATACAAAATCATGAGCTGGATTTGAGATACGAGTGGCGGGTGGGGGGGAAGACAAGATGGAGTTAGAGGATTTAGGAACAAGTTGTTGTTGTTTAGTCGTGTCCGACTCTTCGTGACCCCATGGACCAGAGCACGCCAGGCACTCCTGTCTTCCACTGCCTCCTGCAGTTTGGTCAAACTCATGCTGGTAGCTTCGAGAACACTGTCCAACCATCTCATCCTCTGTCGCCCCCTTCTCCTTGTGCCCTCAATCTTTCCCAACATCAGGGTCTTTTCCAGGGAGTCTTCTCATGAGGTGGCCAAAGTATTGGAGCCTCAGCTTCAGGATCTGTCCTTCCAGTGAGCACTCAGGGCTGATTTCCTTCAGAATGGAGAGGTTTGATCTTCTTGCAGTCCATGGGACTCCAACACCATAATTCAAAAGCATCAATTCTTCAGCGATCAGCCTTCTTTATGGTCCAACTCTCACTTCCATACACCACTACTGGGAAAACCATAGCTTTAACTATACGGACCTAGGAACAAGTAGAACGCAGCAATTAAGGATAAGGATGGAAAACATCAGGGCAGGAAGTCAGAAAGAAAAATAGATGTGAAGTCAGTTTGTTAAGACCTAATAAAAATGAATGTTGAATGTATACGCTCTCTCTTGTTCCTCAGCACTAGTCAAGACACTGAGCTTAGGAAGAGAACTGTCGATGCCTCGCCACAAAGTGAAGAGATGGTCAAGTCGGAAGAAGAAGACGATGAGAACATGATGTCAACTTGGAAACCATTTCTGGTCAACATTTGCATGTTCACTGTTCTGACCGCAGGAGCATACCTCTGCTACAGGGTATGTTTCCATTGATAGACATGCCAGCGATGGTATCGAGAACGCCAGTAGCTTCGCCGGCGTTTTAACTTTGTTACAATAAAAGAAAGCTAAAGCGGGGGGGCATCCAAGCCTTTGCCCCAGTGGAAGTATATCTTAAGTTTGAGATGCTGGAACTTTGGTTAGGGCTTAAAGAGAAAATTGATGCACTAGGGTTTAATATTAGCCCTATGGTCCCAAGAACATAATATTCTAATCTCAGGGCCTTAAGATATTCAGGAGTAAGCAGAGAATATGCCAAATAAGTCTTGTGGGGTTTTTTTTTCCTTTCATTATTTTTTCCTTATTTTTAAAAATGGAATAATAAGAGTTTACAACACATTGTTTTTTAGAAGTCTTTTAAAGCCAGTTTTTGTTCTTTTGGTTGTTGTTTTTCAGGAGGGGGAAAGCAAGTGAAAAATTGCTTGTATTCTCCAAGTGTTTGTAACCAAATACATGATTGGGTTCCTTAAATCACCACTATTGGGTTCCTTAAATCACCCACACATGCACACACCCCTGAAGAATGTACAACTTTTTATTTTTATTTTTATTTGAGAGGGGAGAGCTCTTTACTGCATGCCGTTTCAAGACTGAGGACTCTCTAAAGAACCACTTTTTTGTAAGTTCTGTTGCTTAAATTGGCTGCTGCTCAGGAGCCCCAGTAAATGAATGGAGATTACATAATAAATACATGCCTCTGCAAATTGAATTTCACCCTGAAGTGTGGGGTTTTCTGGCAGTGCAGGTATCATGGATAGATTTTATCTTAAATAGATTCTTGCTTTCAGCGCAGTTGTAATGGGCATCTGCTGTTGCTCAGGGCATCCCAGCAGGTCAAACGCTACTCTTTCCTTCTTCCTTTAAGACAAAATCTCCCACTCACCAGCAACACCAAATGCAAGTCTTCTGCCGCACTCCTTATTATCCCCATTGCTTAGCACCCTTCCATAACTCTCTCTCACACACACACTTTCTCTTTCTGTCTTTCTCCCTGTCCTTTAGGGAGAGGGGAAGGAAAATACAACCAAAATATATCCACTAGCATTTGCAAAATTGTTTTGGAAAGGACCAGTGTTCTTAAGCATCGGTATCATAATTTGGAATGTAAAATGCAACTTCGCTCTAGACCTGCCATGTGAAAAGAACACGCTTTCTGTACAAAATGGAACAAGAGGAGTTTAAAATAATCCTTAGAGCTCCTTTATGCTGCAGAAATGTATCTCAAGGAATCCCAAGTAGCTATTGCTGGACAGGGGGTGGGCAGGAGGGGGACTTCCTTTTTGGAGAAAAGCTGAGCAAATGAACTGGCTCTCCAAATCAACAAGTCATTTTGCAAAATGCAAGTCAACTGCTGGTGGCTTTTAGTTTTATTGCCTCTCCCCCCCCCCCGACCTTGAACAAAGATTTCAAGTTTGGCTTTTATTTGGCTTAAGATCATGCTATCCAGTAGCCAGGATTAAGCCACCTGCCTGCCTCTGCAGAAAAGAGTGTCCAGCCTAACTCGAAACAGATCCAGGTTCTGTTCTGCTCCATCTGAAGATGAAGATTTGAGTTTTTTGTTTTTGGTATAACTTAACTGACCATAGCTGCTAAAAGGAGGGTAAAAGTTTAGACCAATCATGTATTTTGTCTCTTTGCTGGATGATATGATGGGGGGTAGTAAGCTAGGACTTTGTCAACTCTTCTCACTGCATTCGACTGAAATAATAATCACGCAGAATAATCCATTGTCGGTGCTGCAGAGAGCAAGACAAATGCATTCATTAGGCTTGTCGCCTGTTTCAAAGTAAAACCATGACAATTGACCTACAAGTGTGACTGATCAATGCTTTAAAAATTCTGCAAAATTCTAATTATATAGCACTTAAGTACCATCTACCTTAAAAAAACAACAACAACAGAGTAGACTTCTCACTCCATATTTATTTTGGTTTGCCACCACGCTCACAAACTTTAGCTCTTTGGGGTTTTTTCCCTTGAACCACTGGATCTTGGGGAAGGAAGGAGTGGTTGGATCAAAAATAAACGAAGTCAAGCTTTGCATCAAGGGCTTTTCAAAAGTACAATAATAATCTTCAGGTAGTAATGGGAAAGTTAAGACACACACGCAGGCAGACAGACAGACAGACAAAGTTACCCGTGAGATTGCTGTTTAGACCAGAATTTGAAAGGAGGAATACTCAAGCAGTCAATCTTCAGTAGTACAGTAATAGTGCAAGCGTGAAAAATACTGATTATGAGTATAGAAAATGGTATAACTATATAATGCTCATCTGTGTATTTTTACTATACAGTATGTGATTGCTTTGTCCCCATCTCTCTCTCTCTCATTCAGTAGGCTCTTGTTGAGAAGCAACATTAGTTAGCACATTTTTATTCAGATGCATGTATAAAGTCCCCTCCCCGCAAAAAAGAGAGAGTCCTGGTCAAAATCCATGTGCTTGAAAGTTGAAAAAGAGTTTAAAATATATATATATATTTCTGCTTACCGATGTACCCAGATTGTATTTGCATGATCTGATTGTTTAAATGGCCGTGGTTCCAAGAGTGTTGCTGAAATGTCTTCGTTCAGCCAATAGATTGGTAGGTGTGCTCTTTTTAAAAAATACAACAAACCAACAAACATCAGGTTACCTGTATCTTGCCTAATAACTTGGCATGACTTTCTATTCAGTTTTATACGTCTGCTGTGCAACCCGGTTGTATGCCACTCTCTTAAGCTGAGTAAATATTGTACAAACATTCCAGAGGGTGTACAAAGCCATATTCACCCCCCCTCTCTCTCTCTCACACACACACACACACACAAACACACACACACACACACGTTCCCTGCAGGAAACAGGTGCCCAGATCCATGGAGCTGGTGTCTGAAACCCCAAAGGAGCAGCTTTTCTTTCTCTCTCTTTCTTTCTCTCTCTCTCTCTTTTGCATAGGCCATCAGAACCAAAGTGAGATTTGAAATCTGCGCTTTGTTGTTATATAGAGGATATGAAAATCAAAGCTCTTGAACTTAGCAGCAGGTGATAAATGAATGGTAATATTATTCCTTGGGCTTGTTGTTGGGTGTTTTTTTGTGGGGGGAATTCAGAATGTCTCTCCTTAAAATCCACAGTGACTTGATTGTACTGTTACGTCTGTCCCCTTCAGCGAGGAAGAAACTAAAGATCTCCCTTGCTAGCCAGAGATACGGGGAGGGTGGACTGGCTACCACGTCTCTCCTGGGTTTGCCAGTATTAGTGATTTGCCTTTTTATCCTATTTGAACTCGAGAAGGACTCGTACTGTAGTGAAAACATGCAGTGGAATTGCCCTAGTCAAAAGCCCGGTGAGGTGTGTATAAGGCTTATAATGCTGAACTTGTAAGCATTTTGTTTTGGTGTCCTGTCTATGTATGTAGTAGTTTGGGTGTGTAAATACAAGTAGCATTTCAAAGTGGATGTATTGGTTAACCTATTCTTGGGATGGGGGCAGGGGTGGGGAGGGAAGCGGGGGCCGGAAAAAAAATATCCATGTTTAAACTTGTTAGAAAGTTAGTGAGCTGCTCTGCTATATGCCTTAAGCAAATATATACTCATCAGGTCTTTCTTTTTTACAGATTGCCATAGAAAAGTTTTTTTTTAAGAAAAATAAAATAAAATCTTTTTAAAAAAAACAACGAACAAGCTAAATGTTTTGGTATAATACGTTTTCAGGTATATTGTCTTTTGTGTAAGGCGCTGCAATGACCTCACAGTTTCAGTAAAAAACTGTACAGTTTTTCAATTTCCCATAAAGATTTTCAGTTCTCATTTTAGCTGCAACAATAAAATTCTTTTGTAAAGAAGCATGTCTCTTGGAGTGTCTTCCCCTTCCTCTTTCTAGTCCTGAACTTCTAAACTTCATATTGCTGCTGAAGCCATCTCCTTTGTGTCCTTCCCTACCGACAACATCAGCGTTGCCTAACTTGGTTCACTGCAACTGTGCAAGAGAACCAGGAACAGCACCTGCCTGGTATTTTTTCCTGAATACTTCCGTTCCTCCAAAGCATCTCTCTTCTAGTGCTGTGTTTCGCATTGTGTTTTAAATTATAACTGGAAGAAGAATGCAATTGACTTTTCAAACATTTTATTAAACTTTAAAAAAGAACAATATGTAAACTAGCCCCAGCAATAAATACTGAAAAGTGTTGTTTTTTTAATAATAAAAAAGCACAAAGTTCTGTATAAAATATGTACATTAAAAGCAAGGGGCCAGGATCCGGTGATAGGCAGCTGCATACAAACACACACACTCAGGGATGGAAGCGTTTCTGTCCTAGCAATAGGCAAAGGAACCCCTCCAGAACTGCATTCAGCTCCTGCCAACACCATCAGTGGTAAAAAAAAGATGGTAGGTGGTGTTCATCAGCATCTGCACCTGTTTACTCAAATGTGCATCTCACCAAGTTCAGTAAAAGATCAATGTAAATGTGCTTAGTATTGCAGCGACAGTCCACTTAAAAACAGCTTCTCGGTTAAGATTATAAACCCAGAATTAAGCACTCATGGGAATAGCTGGCTTCTCAGTTTTTCCTGGCGCTAGATTCTGGTGTGTGTATGTATATTAGAAGAATGGTTCAGGGGCTTAATGGTGGGAAGTGACCAGCGAGAGATGAGGAGTCTTTAGCTGTTAACTCCTTCCAACTCTGCAATGCTCTAGGGTCACAAACCCCATGTTTTTCAGACTTATCTTAAGACCCCAATACATCCGCTGCCAGAAGAAGGTGCCCTTTGAAAGAAGATTTCAGGTTAATTTACTGTCCCTAATTACTTTAGAGATTGTGTGGAAGTCCTTGTCCACAATATTAAGCAAATAAATATGCAAGTTATTTTCCTATGGCCTAAAAAAGGGGGTCAGGTTGGATTGAAGTTGTAGAGGGCTGCAAAATCTTCATTAACGCTACTCACTGCAATCCCAGTGTGGCCCGTCCTTGTGGTTTTCTTTTTCTCTCCTGCTTGAAACAGCTTGGTTATTCCTAAGAAAACATCTCACAGTCAAAAAAGAAGCTGCTTCTGTCTCCTCTCCTCCAAATGGAGAACTTCAGTGCAAGATTTTCAGATGCCTTCTTAGTTCAGGGTGAATGTTTCCTGTGATACTGAAGGCGGGGGGAGGCTGATATTTAATGGTTTACACAGTACCTTTCTGGTTATAAGATCAGAGTCACCCAAAGGGATTTTGCACCGTGCAGAAACTCTGCTCATTCTCGAGATAATTTGTTTTTAAATCCAGCCGAGACAGATTTAACATTTGTGTGCTTTCCTCCACACTCTTGTAGCCGAATTGCAGATGGTGCAAGATTATCTGGCCTCTCCCTCAAAGGCACTGCTTAAAATACTGTGATTTCTATTTCAGCTTCTTGGTACATGGTATCCCTCAGCTCACAACAGATCTTGTCCATCTTTTCAAAAGCCAGCCTTCCTTTGTCACCTGTGAAGAAAGGGACAAATCAGGAGGTTGATTGCCGTTGTGGGATAAGCAAAGTTTTCCTTGCGCACGATTCGTCCCTCTTTTACAATTTTGCGACCAATTTTTCCCAACCACATGGAAAGAATTTATTATGAAGAAAGGTTTAGGGCCTGCCTAAGGCCTCCCCTAGCAATATCCAAAAGTCAAAAAAAGGATATTGTTGACCTGGAACAGGCATGGAAAAGGGTGAGCTCAAGAGCAGAGCCATGGCTTAGATTGAGGGAACATTCACTGCACATTTCAAGCTGATGACTTCCCCCAGAGAATCCTGGCAACTCTAGTTTGCTAAGGGTGCTGAGAATTGTAGGGGGGAACTACAGTTCTCGTGATTTGGGGGAGGGAAGTTGTTTGCTTTAAGTGTATGGATCTACCCCCCAAATGACTCAAGTAGCTGGAACAAAACTCCATTGATGAAACCTTGGGGGCTTTTCAGTTTAGAAAAAATAGTACGAGAATGGAGAGAAAAGTTTCTCTGTTTCTCCCTCCCCCGTAGTGTTAGAACCTGGCCCACCCAACGTAGCTAATATCCAGTGTTCGAAGATTCAGGGCAGACAAGGAAATATTACTTTACATAGCACATAGTCACATCAGCACATAGCTATTGGCCACAATGCCTGTATTGTTCCACCTTCGCTATAGGTCTCTCAAGGTCACAAGGGTGTTCCGAGTCCTGCTTTGGAGATTCCCATGGGCATCTGGTTGGCCAGTGAGAACTGAATGCTGGACCAGATGGGCCTGATCCACCAGGCTCACCTTATGTTCTTATAGTTAAACCACGGAGCCTGCTCCTACAGGATCCTGTGATAGTCATCAACTTCACGGGCTTTAGAAGAAGACTTGGACCTATTCATTCCTCCATGAATAGGTCCAAGTCTTCTTCTAAAACCCGTGAAGTTGATGACTATCACAGGATCTACCCATGGCAACAAGCCACTATGGATACGTTCTGTCCAGGCAGTATGGGAAGTAGTTGCTGGGAACCCCAAGTGGGAAGAGTGCTTTTCAACTCAGGTCCTGCTTGGGGCTTCCCAGGCATCTAGTTGGCCGCTGTGGCAACAGGATGCTGGAACAGATGGACCATTGGTCTGACGCATCAGAACCAAGCGTAGGTTTTTAGGCAGTATATAATACCCAGAGCAATTTACAAAGCTGAATAAGGGTGGACAGGGAGCTGAAATGATTTAACAAGACTTCAGGGTGCAGGCCAAAGTCAATTCTCATGAAGATAAAAGGGCAGAGGCGGTTGGTGCTGCAGGAACAAGACACAAGAGTTTTGTAGGAATGGGGTGGAAGGGTTTCTGTTGGTGTGTCCTTCCCTTGCAAGAGCCATTTGTGCCGTGCTCTTCTCCCAGAAATTGTCACAAGAACAGTGCTGGGAATTGAGGGCAAAAGAAGATCTGCTGCAGGAGACCACTTCCTCAAAGCAAGCGGCGATGCCTCTCTAAGCCAAGGCCAACTAGCTGTTGCTTCTGCTTTTCAGCTCACTATTCGCTCATTCGAAATCCATCTGCAGGGAATCGTTATAAGCACTTACCAAATGAAAGAGTCGTTTCTCTGGCGGCGTTCCGCACTTCCTCTGATTCTGATAGACACAGTCTGGCAATTTGCTCTATGCTTTCCACACCCTGTTATGTAAAAGAAGCAGTGCAGGGGCAGCTGTTAAATTATTTCAGAATGCTTCCTAACTCTTTACATCAATGCACTGACTCAGACGGATGGATAGCCTGTGGCACTCTAATAAATTGGAGATTTAATAAATCACCATCATAAATAATCTGTAGCTCTCTGTATTATATTATTATTATTATTATTATTATTATTATTATTATTATTATTATTATTTAAATTTGTGTACCACCCTTTATCCATACATCTCAAGGTAGTTTTTCAACTAGGTTCACCCTTTAACAACACTCATTTTCGTGTATGTGTTTTCTTATGCCCTCTCTGTGTTCCAGTTTCCAATACTGTACAATGATCATGTTTTTTGGTGACTCTCGCGCCCTCTCCTGGCTGCCTGTGACTCTGCACATGCACCTCTCTTAACGACCCCACTAAGCAAGAATTTAAAAATACTCACTCTGAGGTTTTTGAGGGCCAGACATGCGGCTTGCTGCAATTTCGCATCATCGTTACTTAAGGCATCTGTGTAAAAAAGCAGAGCCTGCAAAAGACAATGGAGCATTCATTGACATGGATAACATCCCCTCCTCCTCTGCTCCAAAGTGCCCTAACATAAGATATTGGAGCCTCCTAACTCTGCTGTTTTCCCCACCGTTTCCACTGCTTCTCTTCCTGGGAACAGATATTTCTGGGAGATACCAGGAAAGAATAGGAAGAGGAGAACAGGCTAGCTAAGGGAAAAGTAAAGGGACCCCTGACCATTAGGTCCAGTCGTGACCGACTCTGGGGTTGCGACGCTCATCTCGCTTTATTGGCCAAGGGAACCGGCGTACAGCTTCCAGGTCATGTGGCCAGCATGACTAAGCCGCTTCTGGTGAACCAGAGCAGCACACAGAAACACTGTTTACCTTCCCGCCGGAGCAGTACCTATTTATCTACTTGCACTTTGACATGCTTTCAAACTGCTAGGTTGGCAGGAGCAGGGACCGAGCAACAGGAGCTCACCCCGTTGTGGGGATTCGAACCGCCGACCTTCTGATCAGCAAGTCCTAGGCTCTGTGGTTTAACCCACAGCGCCACCCGCGTCCTTTAACAGGCTAGCTAGCAAGCAGCAATTACAGTGATGAGGAGCAGGGCCGTAGTTAATGGGGTGGAGGCGCTCGCTAGGGTCTCAGCCTTGGGTGAAGCCTCTAGCTAGGACTAGGTCCTTCTTGTCTTGAGCTGCTGAGCAACAAAAGGATGCTAATTTGCAAAGGGAAGCAGGAAAACCTGGGAAACAATCCTCCTTCCCCTTTCCCCCTGTCTGTTTTGGAAGCTTAGTTACAGGTATATAGCTGTGTTGGTCGGCCATACGCGGAACAAAATAAAAAAATTCCTTCCAGTAGCACCTTAGAGACCAACATAAGTTTATTATTGGTATGAGCTTTCCTGGAAGTGTGCATGCAAACGAAAGCTCGTACCAGTAACAAACTTAGTTGGTCTCTTAAGGTGCTACTGGAAGGATTTTTTTTTATTTTGTTTTGGGAATTGTGTGCAAAAGAGAAATCCTGGAGAAGGTTGCTCTCCAAACAAAATTGAAAAGGGGAAGTTTTGTTGCTTTCTTCTTCTTCCCTCAAAGTCTCAGAGATCAATTAAAAGTGGCAAAGAGATAAGAACACCACCTCCTGCCCTTTTTGGGAGCAGAAGCTTTTATCATGATTAAACAATTTAAATGTCAAGTTGATACTTTGGAGTATTGCTTGCTTATGTGTTCTCTCTCTCTCTCTCTCTCTCTCTCTCTCTCTCTCTCTCTCTGTGTGTGTGTGTGTGTGTGTGTGTGTGTGTGTGTGTGTTTGGATCTAAAGGACAACATCCATGTTTACACCATAAAAAAATCCTTCCAGTAGCACCTTAGAGACCAACTAAGTTTATTATATGTATGAGCTTTCATGTACATGCACACTGTATCTGAAGAAGTGTGCATGCACACAAAAGCTCCTACCTATAACAAACTTAGTTAGTCTCTAAGTTGCTACTGGAAGGATTTTTTTTTATTTTTTTTTTACTACAGCAGACCAACACAGCTACCTACCTGTAACTTATGTTTACACCATGTGAATACATAAAGAGGGCACTGCTGCATACAATCAGCTACAAAAACCGAATCCTCTTTATACTGAAAATAAAATACCTGCAATGAAAGAAATGTAATGCTGACATGCGAAGCACGTTTGTTTTTGTCTCTTCCTGTAATTTGGGAGGAAAATGTAGCCAATCCACTTTAAATTCTTTAATTGCAATGGTTCAGCAGCCAGCGATCTTTTAAGGAAACCTGTGGAGTATTTATTCATTCTTTCAAGCCTTAAACTGGAAGCCTTCGCTACTCATAAGAAAGTCCCACTGAATTCAATGGGACTTACTCCCAGGTAACTGTGGAAAGATTCTGCAGTCTTATACTGCGATATTAAACATTTCTACTCAGAAGTAAGTCCCACTGAGTTCAATAGGACTTACTCGCTGGTTTGTTTCCTGATCATTATCACAGTTTCCATTATTAATTATTATTATTATTATTATTATTATTATTATTATTATTATTATTATATCATACAGTCATAATACTGTACTTCATAGAATTCCTCAAAGGATCTGTTACTGTCTGAGGAGATCTACTTAAGGCTGAATGAAAGTCAGGTACATACACAGACAATTTTACTATTTGGAGACTCTCTCTTCTCCAGCCTCTTTCAAACTACTTTTTATGCCCTTTATGAACAAGTGTGTGTGTGTGTGTGTGTGTGTGTGTGCGCGCGCGCGCGCACGCATGTACACAAACAAGTGGGGGGGGTGTGACAAACTAGGTCTTTGCCCTAGGTGACAGAAAGCCTAGTTTTGGCCCTGGTGCGTTTCAGCCCTGCACAACCTTTTGGTATTTCACTGCCTCAAAACAACATCTGAAGGCCATGGAACAGCCAAAAGTCCTGGTTGACTACGATGGTAGACTAGATGGGCCTTTGGCCTGGTCCTGCAGGACTCTTCTTATGCATGCAAACCCCTACCACTCAGCTATGGCCCCTTCCCATACATATAGGAATATATTATCTGGATGCAGCAAATGACGGAATGCCAAGCGAAGTGGAAAGCCGGTACCTTTTCCCTGAAATTCCTATCAGCTGCCGCCCGAGAGAGACACGACATGGCTGCCTTGCCCACACGATGGTTTTCATCAAGCTGCAGAACGGCAAGGAGCTGTAAGGTCTGTGGAAGGGGTTGCAGTCGGCTGAGTCGCTTCCCTTTCAGTTTCTTTATTTTCTTCATTCTCCCAGGACGCTGCAGGTCCTCAATCAGCATCACTGCAGAGGAGGAAACCAACCATAAGTGGATTATGGCTCTGAAATGCTATTTCCGATTTATTCTCTCTTCCCTCCACTGGTAACTTATTCTACAACAGTTTGCATGCAGTGCGTCATAGCATTTATACACAAGGACTTTTCTGCACCAATGGGACTTCCTCTCCCCACGGGCTCCCTTGCCCACACCCCCAAATCTTTTTCAAAGAGTTGAAGGAACACCTTCTCAACAAATTTGGGGGGTATGCAGGGAGAGGAAGTCCCATCGCTAGGTTGGCAGGAGCTGGGACAGAGCAACAGGAGCTCACCCCTTGCGTGGATTCGAACCGCTGACCTTCCAATTGGCAAGCCCAAGAGGCTCAGGGGTTTAGACCACAGCACCACCCGTGTGCCACTAAGAGTTACCTGCAAGGCTACCAATTTGAATGAGCGCTTGGTAAAGTGCCCCCTGGTGGGCCCTGAAAGAATTGCCTACCAGTTGCAGACAGCAACAGCAGCACTCATATCACTGTGTTGCTCTAGGTCAGCGGTTCTCAACCTGCAAGTCCCCAGATGTTGTTGGACTACAACTCCCATCATCCCTGAACAATGGCCTTTCTAACTAGGGGTGATGGGAGTTGTAGTTCAACAACATCTGGGGACCCACAGGTTGAGACAGGCTGCTCTAGGTAGGCAAACTAAGGCCAAGGAGCTGGATCCGGCCCAATCGCCTTCTAAATCCAGCCCGCAGATGGTCCAGGAATCAGCGTGTTTTTACATGAGTAGAATGTGTGCTTTTATTTAAAATGCATCTCTGGGTTATTTGTGGGGCATAGGAATCCATTCATTTCCCCTCTCAAAAAAAAAATACTCCGGCCCCCACAAGGTCAGAGGGACAGTGGGCCGGCCTCCTGCTGAAAACGTTTGCTGACCCCTGATCTAGGTCAGCCGTCCTCAGCTGAGTGCCCTCCAGAGGTTTTGGACTACAACTTCTATCAGTTCCAAACAATGGAGTTGTAGTCCAAAATATCCAGAGGACACCAGGTTGGGGAAGAGACTGTTGTGAGAAATCAAAATGGTGGCACACTAGAACAATCTTCAGTTGTTTCCAGGAAGTGCAAATAGCCAGCACTTATCCTATGAACACTGCTGAACAGGGGCCACCACACCAAAAGCCCTGCTCCGAGTTGCCCCGGTGCAGCTTCTGATAGTCTTGGGACTTGAAAGTGAAACTCTCCTACAGAACACAGTGACCTGCTGGGTACAGCTCTAGGGACAGGACAGTCTCTCAAGTAGCTATCATTTCAACATGCAACAGCCAGTGGTGGGCCTTGGAGATTCACCCTATATAGTAACTCCTAACCTGCAAGACACCTGACCAAATCTCAAATCTCACCAGCCATTCATTTACCTTCTTTAGCAAATCTGGCCAGGTGTTTTTCCAAATTGTTCACATGGTGCTTCTCCAGGTAGCTGTAAAACTGGAATAATGTCACTGATTCAGCTGGGAGATCCGTCGAGGGAAAGAGCAGCCTGCCTCCAACTATCTGCTCCAGGAACACCTGCAAAACTGAAAGGGGGTGCATAGAAATGAGGCGTGGGATGTTTTAAACAAAATAAACATGAGGCAAGCAGTTCTATCTAGAGATGGCCAGGGCTTGGATATTTGAATTTCCTCCTATACATTGGAAGATAAGAAGAGCCTTGCTGGATCAAAACAAAGGTGCATCTAGATCAATATTTTGTGCGTAACCACTATTGCCTAAACACTTTCAAGCCCATCCTCATTGCATTCAGAACTAAACAATAATGCTGTGTTGTTGTTGTTTAAGAAAGTTGAAATTGTGAATGTAGTAAATGCTGGACCCAATATTCCTTTCTCCACTTGTGATCATGGCATCATACAATGCACAAAGGTAGGAAGCCAAATAACAAAGACCATTTTACTTAGAGGGCACAGTCTTAGCATGGCTGCTAGAATAACTGTACACAGGACAGGAGTCCCAGTGTAATTCATGGAAGGCATGCAGCAGCAGCAGCAGCAGCAGATGGTGGTGTTGCTTAGTACCCACAGGGCACAACTACAGTTATACCTCATGTTACGTTGCTTCATGTTACGTTTTTTCAGGCTGCATCCCATGGCAACCCGGAAGTACCAGAAAGGGTAACTTCCGGGTTTCGCCACTAGTGCATGCACAGTAGCGCTAAATTGTGCTTTGTGCATGTGCACAAGCTCCAAATCACACCGCGCACCTGCGCAAATACAGCGCTTCAGGTTGCGGGCTTTTCACGTTGCAAACGGGCCTCCAGAACGGATCCTGTTTGCAACCAGAGGTACCACTGTATTCACCACCTAAGCATAGGGGGGGACATCTTTATGCATAAGTCAGAAGGTGCCAGATTTCAGCCTCAGGCAGAAATCCCAAGCTCAGTCACTTGCATGCAAATGCTAAGCAAAAAGAATTAAAAGATGAAAAACACCAGCCCTCTTAATTTGAAATATCTGAGCGAAAAACATATGGTTTGGGTAAGTGATGTAATTTTCAGGATTTGGAATCAGCATCGAGGTGCTTTTTTCTCTATACAATCGTGAATTCACATACACAACTGCAAGAAGAAGAAAAACTATGGCATGAAATTGCAGAAGGAGAGCCTGCAACCATCGCTGCCCTTCTTCAATCCACTTCAGTCAAATGAATTTTTGGGATGCCAGAGGAGGTGGCGGCTCTAATTCAGGGCTGGATCACCTGAGGCCATTCAGGTGGTGCTGGGCTGCAACCATTCTAGTGAGCTCCGACCATTGGTCATGCTGGCTAGGACTGATGGGAATTGGAGTCCAGTAAAATCTGAAGGGCTGCAGATTCCCCACCTCTGCTCTAATGCTCCATTGGCTACAGCAGGAATAGGGGAACCTGTCTCACCCCAGTGTGTTGCTAGACTACAATCCCCATCATCCCTGGACATTGTCCTTGCTGACACAGGCTGATGGGAGTTGGAGTCCAACGACATTTGGAGGGCCACAGGTTAGCCAGCCTTTGCTTACAGGACGGGTCTAAGCTACATCATGCAGCATTACCAGCTAAGTGACTACTAGGGCCATGGATCAGAAAGTCCTGGGTTCAAATGTCCCCTCTGCCAGGTAGCTTTTTATAGGTGACTCACCCAACAGCCAGAGTTCCACTATCTGTAGTGAAGCTGTAATATTGAGGAATCCTGGAGACAGTAATACTGAACAGGATTATTGTAAGGATTGCTGAGCTAATATACATAAAGGGCTTTGAACAGCCACGGGGCAAGTTATAAATGCTGAAGAATTATTATTACACAGATTACATGCACAAATACAAGATGGGGGACACCTGGCTTGAGAGCAGTACATGTGAAAAGGATCTAGGAGTCTTGGTTGACCATAAACTTGACATGAGCCAACAGTGTGACGCGGCAGCTAAAAAAGCCAATGCAATTCTGGGCTGCATCAATAGGAGTATAGCATCTAGATCAAGGGAAGTAATAGTGCCACTGTATTCTGCTCTGGTCAGACCTCACCTGGAGTACTGTGTCCAGTTCTGGGCACCACAATTCAAGAAGGACACTGACAAACTGGAACGTGTCCAGAGGAGGGCAACCAAAATGGTCAAAGGCCTGGAAACGATGCTTTATGAGGAACGGCTAAGGGAGCTGGGCATGTTTAGCCTGGAGAAGAGGAGGTTAAGGGGTGATATGATAGCCATGTTCAAATATATAAAAGGATGTCACATAGAGGAGGGAGAAAGGTTGTTTTCTGCTGCTCCAGAGAAGCGGACACGGAGCAATGGATCCAAACTACAAGAAAGAAGATTCCACCTAAACATTAGGAAGAACTTCCTGACAGTAAGAGCTGTTTGACAGTGGAATTTGCTGCCAAGGAGTGTGGTGGAGTCTCCTACTTTGGAGGTCTTTAAGCAGAGGCTTGACAACCATATGTCAGGAGTGCTCTGATGGTGTTTCCTGCTTGGCAGGGGGTTGGACTCGATGGCCCTTGTGGTCTCTTCCAACTCTATGATTCTATGATTCTATGATTCTACATTTTTATAAATGAACACATTTTCCTTTTAACCAGTCAGTGGATATTTTAATCATTGCACCGCTTTGGATTAACTGAAATACAAAACTGCTGCCAAGTTTTAAAAGTGATCAACACTGGGCAATCACAAGCAAAGGCACAAATACAATCGTACATCTCAGGCACCCGGGGTAGACAGGTATTACCTTTTTCTATGTGTCCTTGATAGTTCTCTTTCGTTTTGAACATCAGTATGTATTTCAAAGGGTTCCAAAATCTCTCCGCCGGACAAAATAAAATGCTCCCCCGCTCAGTGCACTCACTCCAAATCTTCAGGCAGCGCTTCTGCTTTTTAGCTTTTTGAATGACTGCAAAAAAATAATAATAATATGAATGTCAGCAAGGGGCCTGAAACTCATTTGCAACTTAAAAGTGAAATACCAGATGGAATGCCTTTTCTGCAGTGGCTCCCTCCAGTGGCATAGTGTGGGGGTGCAGGAGGGCCGGCCGCACCAGGCGCAACATCTGGGGGGGGGGGCGCGCTCGCACTCGCAGCTCTCTGCCCCTACTAAAATCCACGGGTTAGGGGGCGCAAATTACTTGCCTTGCCCCGGGTGCTGACAACCCACGCTACGCCACTGGCTCCCTCATCTGTGGGATGCTCTCCCCAAGGAGGTTTACCGTCATTATACACCTTTTGGCACCAGGCAAAAATGTTCCAATGCCCTTTTAAAATCGGGGAGGGGGCTGCTATTGGGTTGTTGTTGTTTATTTTGAATATGTATTTTGTGATTTTTTTATTTTGATTTTATCCTGTGAAATGCCCTGAGACCTACAGGTATAGGGCGGTGTGTGTATATGTATATGTATATGTATATGTATATGTATATGTATATGTATATGTATATGTATATGTATCATCATCATTTTTAATTTGTATACCGCCTTTCTATCTTACAATACTCAAGGCGGTTTACAAGCTGAAGAAACAAAAAATGTACATCTTATAACTAATGCAATACAAAAATGTGATAATAAAACATAACTTTAAAATAGGCAGCCTACATCAAAATAGTAACATTCAGCAATCAATTAGAATAGTATAAAATAATAATAACATATAAAACTTAAACATATGTATATGTATATAAAATAATAAGCCTAAATTGAGCCTGTGCTAATCAGTATACACGCCAAAAGGACATATACACAGACAGGGATACGTAGACGGATGCATACGTCACCAAATCACTCCACTAGCATTTAACTAATCTCAATAAAAGCTTGATCCCAAGCTCCCAGATCAATATCTGCCGTCTTGAGAGTTTGAGTCACATATGACGTGCAAAGGTATGCGGGGCAGGGCATGATATGTCCAATGCGGACTTTTTGTTTTGCACGCAAGTGAGAGCTGTGAGGCCATTAGAAGTAGAAGATCTATTTGAAGGAGTGGCACTTGGTTAAGGAAGGAATTTGAGAACCTGTGGCTCTCCAGGTGTTGCTGGACTCCAACTCCCATCAGCCCTGTCAACATGGCCAATGGCCTGGAATGATGGGAGCTGTAGTCCATCAGGGAGGTTGAGAGATGGGGGGAGTGAGAATGGGTGTGTGCTATACATCTAAGAACAGATGCACAGATCGCGTAGGAATGCATTTGCTGGTGTTGGTGTCCAGCTGTGCACATGCGGGTATGTGAATTGGGATGTGTGTGAGAAACCGTGTGGGGTTATTCCACCCACTTTTGCTTTGATCCCACTGGCTCCTTGAACGTTAGCCACAAGCGAATGCAGCCCTTGGTCATAACAGGTCCTCCATCCCCACCCCCTGCTAAACAGGGGCTGAAAAACAGAGGATTCCTGGGAGTGTCTGTTCCACACCTTAAAGTTTTGGACATCTCATAACTTACTCTCTTCCACAGAAGTCAGGTTCCGCGGCACAGGAGCAGCCAGAGCAGAGATTATTTCCAGAACATGTTTCTGTTGTGACACCTCTTCCAAAAGGCTCTGCTGGACAATTGGAGCTAAGTTTGGCAGGACAAGTTTCTGGAAGCAAAAGGAGAGAGCAGTGAAGAGGCTACTGCTCAGGGTTGTATACTAAGCAATGAAGCAGCCAAGTTCATCTGCACATGATCCAAAACTTCCCCAGGGCCATCAGGGAGAACATCTGCCTCCCACCTCTGCGGCTGGGACACACATTGTCAAATGCAACCCAACAGCTGTGAGTTAATTGCACTCCGCTGAGCATGGATATGAATAAAGCCACTTCCTTCCTTTTGAAATTACTGTGTTGTTGTAGTGCATGCCGATAAGCAGTTGCCAATATTATGGACCACAGAGAAATGCGCAAAGAGGACTCTTGCAATACCGCAGCTCTTGGGCTGCAATTAAGGCTTTTCCATTCATTTCGCATTTACAGGTGAATCTAACAAATCTGCATTTTTCCAAAACAATATGAGAACCGTAACAAACACAGCTATCCTTCTAAATTTGCACTTATCCGACTTCTGCAATGCAATTCTACATCCAACCAATGTTTGCAAAAATTTGGTGAAAGTGTGGATATAAAAATTGAAAACATAGGTGAAAATAACACACAAGGATGCATTAAATTTGGGGAAATTGCTTGCAGAAATGTGTATATAACTCAAAGCTGCATATAAAAATGTGATTATTAGAAGAAAACAATTTGCAAACTGCCATGCAAATGGAGAGAACTGAATCTTAAGACTGGAAAAATGAGAAACTGAGGGAACTGGAACTGACAGATCACTCCATTCTCAGTTGCAATCCAAAGCTGTAAAGCCGAGTGCAAACAAGATACGTCCTCGTGCGAACATTCCTGTAAAAGGACCTATGCACAGCAGAAACTGACACAGAAACCCCAACACTGGCAACAAACATCTTGGAAAACATGCAAAGTATATAAGCACACTCATTAGTGAGCTAAGATTGGCTCAATATTAAGTTGACACAAATGAATGGGTTTACTATTGGAGCCTTGTTCTAACTTCCCACCCCCATACCCATGTGATTAATAACTGAATGAGGATGGGGAGCAAGACTGTAACACTGGCCCTACCCCCGTCTGGGATGCTCTGCCCCCAGATTTACAGCTGAAAGTAATGAGTTCTCACCAAAAGGCATTTCCTTGTAGTATCTCAACAGACATTGTAATGGAGCATTGAACATCTGCTGACTGAGAATGGTTCTTAGCCAGAAGATCTGTTCATGAGTAAGCATTAACAGAACCTTTGGGAGTCTAAGGCTTCGGGGTTCTTCCAAAAATCGTTCTCTCTCTCTCTCTCTCCTATGTGAATTGTGCTCTTCCCACTCCTGACTGCTACTACTGTATAAGGATGATCAGCATGAAAGAAGGAACAGCTGGCTGCCCTGTTCTCAGATACAGCACAGCCAGCAATCAATGGAGCTGGAAGGGGCCTACTTGCTGAGAGATATAGCCAGGCCAGCAGCAGAGACTTTTTGGAAGTCAGCCTGTGCCAGAGTTACCGTATTTTTCGCCCTATAGGATGCACCGGTCCATAGGACGCATCTAGATTGGGGGGGGGAATAAAGGGGGGGAATTATTTTTTTCCCCAGGCGCGGGGCTGGGGCGGGGGAAGCCCGAGCTTCCCCCTCCCCCAGCCCCCAGAATGGGACCCAGAGCGATGCCGAAGCTGCGTGCAGCTTTGGCATCGCTCTGGGAGCTTGCAGGGCTGGAGGAGGGGAGTTTGCGGGGCTGGCGACGGGGAGGAGCAGGCTTCTCCCCCCCCCCCGCCAGCCTTCTAGCCAAGTCGGGGGACAGCGGGAAAGGCACGCTGCGCCTCCCGCTGTCCCCGAGCTTGTGGGGCTGGCGGTGGGGCTCTGCTGAAGCCTGGAGAGGAGAGGCGTCGGTGCGCACCGACCCCTCTCGCTCTCCAGGCTTCAGGAAAAGCCTGCATTCGCCCCATAGGGCGCACACACATTTCCCCTTCATTTTTGGAGGGGGAAAAGTGCGTCCTATAGGGTGAAAAATACGGTACCTGGGACCTCACAATCATCACAGTGCTTTCTTGTTCAGCTCTGCACTGGGTAGTCATGTCCCCAGGGAAGTCAACATCTGGAAGTGCCTTCAAAGGCTTCCTGAGAATTTCTGCTCAGGCCCTGGAAACATAACTATCTGTTGCAAACAGTCTGACGAGCATGTATTAGGAAAGCAGATTTAAAAGGGGATGGGTATCTGTTTTGTTTTTACCAGAGCGCCAAATAAGAGCTGGACCACCTTCCTGTGGGAACAGCTGCCCTGGCATGAGAAAACACCCAGGCAAACCTTTCTTTAAATATTTGGATATTCATTATGTGAATCAGTGTGGCACTCTCAGAAGCAAGGAGAAGGTCATAGCTCAGAGAAAGAAGCTCTGAAGGTCCCACATACAACCACCTGAATCTCCACTTAACAGGGTCAGGCAGCAGCAGCTGGGAAAGACTGCTGAGATTTCCATTCCACCTTAAGAAGCAGACGCATGGAACTGTTGCGTGTCACATGTCTGTTTACATTCCAGCACAGCTTGCTGGAACTTCCATTGTGTGTTGCTTTTGCTTTTCCCGTTTCTCTCTGAAAAGACGAGAGAGATGACATGTTTCTTTGTCCTGATTTATGATTAATAAATCTGTAGTTGTAGTATGCTTCCACAAGCCTCACGCCTATTCTGTGTGCGCAGTTTGAGCTGCTGATAGTGTGCCCTGGCTTTGAAGCCTGGGTCGCTGATTTACGTTGGAGCAGAGGTGATGGGTCTTCGCAGTGGGACGCCAGGAAGGAGACAGCCCAGCTGGAGCTAGCCAGCTGGCCTCCTGGCCCTCTGCATGTCGACAAAGACCCCTTGGCTGAAATCCTGAAGAGCTGCTGCCAATGAGACTGGGCCAGAGGTAGCCCTTTCGATGTGGCGATGCTCTTTAGAAGTTGTTGGACTCCAACTTTCATCACCCCAACCAGCATGGTCAGTAGTCAGGAATGGTGGCAGTTGTGGTCCATCATGCTGGTTATCCCTGGAATGGACAATACCGGGCTAGATGGACCAGTGGTCCGAACTAGCATAAAGGCTGCTTCATCAGATGCATCAGATGTTCAAAAGATGCAGGGATAGGGCTGCCAGCCAACCTGAAAAATACCCAGGGTTGTCCGGCCCTGTTGTCATCAGATGAGAAAAGGTAAAGTCAGAGTTCCAATTACACAAAAAAGTCAGACTTCCAATGTATGCACAAGACGGCCATTACTTCCCTGTCTTGTTAGTGGACTTCCCGAGAAACATCTTTTTGGGAAAGTGGATGCTGGCCTGGGTGGATCTTTGATCTAATCTAGCAGAGCTTCTTCTTACACATGAGTCACAGGGATGCAGCAATCTGTCGATTTTGGTTTCTCCCAGTCTCTTTTTCCCAGCCTTAAGTTCAGTTCTCTACATTTCCACATCAGGTTGTGATTTTTTAAAAAAGTTCTCACAAAGCATTTTTTTAAAGTGAGAATTTCTCCTAATTCGTATGCAACAATACACATTTTTGCAAAGTGGATATTCCCGTTTGTATAAGTTATCTTCCCCAATATGTACATTTTCATACACACGTTGCCTTAGTATATGCATTCCTGAACACATGCCTTGGAGACCTACAAGGCAAAATTTGGAAAAGTGAGAATTTCAAAGGATGGCTCTGTTTGGGTATGCATATTGATTCAGAGAATGCGAATCAGGTAGGTTCGCCTTTGAATGAGAACTAACTTGAGTTTCTCCCGCCAATCCCAACTCATGACAAACGGTTCAAACATTTGCTGATTGTGCTCATTAAAACAATACAATCTTCTCTCCAAAGACCGACTGTCCTGAGTCTCCCATTCCGTGAGATTAATCATAGTAATAAGACTCCAATTCCCCCCTTTTTAAAAAAGAAAAGAGAAAGCAATCAAACACAATTCCCCACCTGCAGAAGAGCTCTGCAGAACTGCAGGTGAACTTCCAGAAGTGTATCTAGGTCATCACTGCCTGTGGTTAACTCCTTCTTTTCTTTTTTGGTATCATAGCTCAGGGATGGAAGTGTGGCTTTGTTGTAGCTGCTGGTGCTAAGGACAAGGATAAGGAAGCAAATAATTAATAGAATGAAAATAAAGCAGGGCAGCAGGGGGATGGGTGGTGAACCAAGCCCTATCTTGCTGAGGAAATATGGTCAATGCTTCCTCTGGGTTTATGATCCGGGATCAGATTCCAGTGATACAAAGGAATTCAGTGAAAGGAAAATAAGAACAGAACATCAGAAGAAAGCTGGTGTGTAATTATAATAATAATTTATTATTTGTTTCCCCAGCCACTCTGGGCGGCTTCCAACAAAAGATTAAAAATACATTAAAATACATAAAAATAAATTAAAATGTCAGACATTAAAAACTGCCTTCAGATGTCTTCTAAACGTCAGATAGTTGTTATCTCTTTGGCATCCGATGGGAGGGCGTTCCACAGGACAGGTGCCACTACCAAAAAGGCCCTCTGCCTGGTTCCCTGTAGCTTTGCTTCTCACGGTGAAGGAGCCACCAGAAGGCCCTCGGCGCTGGACATCAGTGTCCAGGCAGAACGGTGGGGGTGGAGATGCTCCTTCAGGTATACTGGGCCAAGGCCGTTCAGATCAGTTCATCAATCCATCCACTCTAGCACCTTGATTGTCAAGAGTGGTCAACCAGAAGCTTCTGGGAAGCTATCAGAGTAGCACATTTGGTAGATGAGCAGTTGGTAGAGCATGAAGGCTCCCTCGACTCAATACTATAGGCAGCATAATTATTTAATCTTGCCCTGTTGGGCCATCACTCTTCTTCTCACAGTCTTCTAACCTCTCAGAGGCAGGGCTGTGCATATATAGCATTTCTGCAGATAGGGAAAGAAGGTTGGAAATTTACCTGGTACTGCGGGTCCTTACACTCCCGAGAGATGATAGTTCATCCGCACTGCCATCAGCATTGAGGAAGTCAAAGCTTTCCAGCACTGTCTCAACCATCAAGCTCTCCACAGAGGAGTGTTTCAGTTGGTACTTTTTCGGCTGTTGGAAAATGCAAAATGAGTTGCATTTCCTTTTCAGTAGAAACCCTTTTCATCCCCGTGGGCTATCAGTAGCACAGATATCGCCAGTGAATATTCCAGCACCACCACCCTGATTTCCCAAACTCCCATTAGCCCCAACCCACCATGGCCAATGGTCAGGGATGATGGGAGTTATAGTCCAATAAGAAGAGAAGAGTTTGGATTTGATATCCCGCTTTATCACTACCCGAAGGAGTCTCAGAGCGGCTAACATTCTCCTTTCCCCAGATTACGAGTCTATCGCTCTTAACCACTACACCACACTGGCTTTCAATAATATCTTGAAAGCCAGATTCCCCAGACCTGCTTTAGGGTGCCTTTCTCTAGGAACATTTTCACCCCTGTGCATGGTTCAGGCATAATCCATATGTCTGCGCAAACGTTCTTGCCATCTTTGGGAATGGAAAGGATAAGTACCGAGAGCTAAAACTTGACAATTCTTTACCTTTAATTTGCCCCGGATGCAGAAAAGCTGGTATTCCAATTCCTCCAGTTGGATAGGGCTCGGATGCTGGGATTTCAACAAAAGCAACACTTCCTGAAGCGTCTTCTCAATCGACTTAGTCCTTCTACCACCTCTGACATCAGAATTGCCTCTCGATCCTCTTCGACCAGCAGAGAGGACCTTCCTTTGCTGTACTAAATGGTGACTCCTGTCCCGGATGGTAGACTTGCTCCTCACTTTCTCCTGATCAAGTGGGTGTGTTGGTGTGGCGAGAGCGGGGTCAGCATGGGTCGTCTCTTGTAGGATGTCTAGAGTCCTGCGGCTGGGAGTTTGGCACAGCAGTAGGTCCTGCTGCTCTCCTGCCACACAAGCATCTTGTAGGATAGTCAGTGGCATGGGCAGCGCCCTCTGATTCGAAGGTGGCGTCACGTTCCTGCTTTCTGCCCCTTTCGGGTCTTCTGAGCTGAACGAGCTGCCTTCTGTTGTCTCTGTAAGGCTGTGGCTGGTGCTCCTCAGACTCATGTCGAAATCGCAGTCAGCCAAGTAGCTCAGGATGCAGGGATCTCGGGCCTCGTCCCTGATATCTGCTTGTTTTTTCCCTTGCTGCAAAACAGACTGAGGCAAAGAGAGAGGTGGTATTACGCAATTAGTGCCTTTCTACAGAACATAGTAAGCGCAGCTCCTAAAAGGAACCTGCGACCTTCCAGACATTGATGAATCTCAACTCTCATCATCTCTGAACAATGGCTATACTGAGCAAATCTGTCAACTTCATTTTCTCTCAGTTTCTCATTTTTCCAATGTTAAGTTCAGTTCTCCTCTCTAGAGGGCTAAGCTCTCCCCCCACCGTGTCCCTCAATTGAAAACTACCCATCCAGGGAGGGATTCAACTAACTTGTCGTGCATGTGGAATGAGGTTCTCTTGTGCAATGGGACTTCCTCCCCCCTCTCCTCCCCCCCTCCACGTTCCCTAAATCTGCTCTGGAGTATTGGGGGAGCATGGGCAGAGGACCGGGTGAGGTGGGGAACATCTCATTGCTCAACTGGCCCTCATCCCCTGTACACATGCCCCACTTAGCACTACAGGCAATGCCCCATTTATTCATGTTCAAGACATGCACAATTGCACTTGTATGCATTGCAGCAAACCTGGAAGTGGCACAGAAAAGGGCAGAAACGACCCTAAAAGAGCACGAAAATGGCAAAAATGGTGCAAAAACAGTGCCCAGCAATCCCACAAGCCTTTGTACAGACGTTTAAGGCCTGTGGAGAGTTGGAATTTGAGCAAGAAGGGAGTGGTTGTGGTGGAGTTTGGTGAATTTTTTTGTTTTCCCCCGTCGGGGTTTTGTTTTTGAAAGGGGTTTTGTTTTTCAGAGGTTTAGAGGGTGTTTTCAGGCTTTTGCAGTGGTGTTCCCAACATACACCATTTCACTTAAAGGTGGGCCTCAGAACGTAACCCCCATGTAAATGTACATTGAATTCCACCCATTGTTTTTCAATCTTTCCGCTTCACCAGAAACTTCTTCAGCTCCTTGAAGGCCCTTGGTGTTTTACATCTTCATTTCATTAATTAGCAACAGTTAATTAATTAATTAGTTAATTAATCAGGTTCATTAATTAGCAACAGTTCTAAACTGCACGGCTCCTGTCTGAAGAGAGCCAGAAAAGACTAGTATATTGTGGAGCTGACACTCATTTATCACAGGCTGCTAACTGAGCATACTTTTGTTTTCCTTTGCCCGATACATTTCAGCAAGTGGGACAATTTCCTGCAGGCATCACGACACACTGCAAAAGTGGCTGGGAGGGTAAGCACTTGAGCGCAGAAGCTCTTTGCATCCCGCTCATACTTACAAGGTAATATTTCTCTCGGAAGCTGGGGGTGTTTGGTGGGGTCCAGCTGTATATGGAGTTTTTCCTGCTCCCCACAGAAAACTTGGAGGCAGATCCAGGAGACAAGACGAGGCTTTCAGTGTCAAAAGGGCTACAGGAGAGAGAGAGAAAGAGACAAAGAGAGAGGATGAACTCGGAACTCAAAGGTTTCATGCGCCATAACCACTGAATAAGTGTCATTCCTCTCCCCCATGGTATGTTTGCACACCACAACTGTATGGAAAAATGGTTGATAACAACAACAACAATTTTATTATTTCTACCCCACCCATCTGACTGGGTTTCCCCAGCCACTCTGGGCAGCTTTCAACAGAACATTAAAAACAGAATAGAACTTCAAACATTAAAAACTTCCCTAAACAGACTGATTGCTAAGTGCTGCTGCAGGAGATAGTTCCGTTGCAGGAATATCTCGTTTCCTCAGTGAAAAGAAAAACACCAATGTCATGTTCAGTGGCGGGAGCGATACAATTTTTTCACCCAGCTAAGATAACTGCTGCAATTGGGAGTACAGTACAGAATATGAAGAAGAAGAATATGATGAAGAAGAAGAAGAAGAAGAAGAAGAAGAAGAAGAAGAGTAGTAGTAGTAGTAGTAGTTTGGATTTGATATCCCGCTTTATCACTACCCTAAGGAGTCTCAAAGCCTTTCCCTTCCACCCCCACAACAAACACTCTGTGAGGTGAGTGGGGCTGAGAGACTTCAGAGAAGTGTGACTGGCCCAAGGTCACCCAGCAGCTGCATGTGGAGGAGCGGAGACCCGAACCCGGTTCACCAGATTACGAGACTCCCACTCTTAACCACAACACCACACTGGCTCTGTTGAGAGCACCTATTAGACTGTGCCCATGACATTGCTAGCATCATGGGCAATGAGCCCCCACTACTGTGTGCCAAATCAAAACAGTTTTATTTGCTCAAGCCCTTTTAACACAGCATATTTATGTTGCTTTTATCCACTGGCTGTTTTTATTGATTTATTGCTATTTAGTCCCTTGCTTTAATTTTATTTTCATTACTAGCCTATAGCATTGTTTTGCCTTGTTTTTTTACTGTTTGAGATACTCTACCGTAAAAAAACCACCTTGAAAACACTTCCATTAAAATGGGGGTAAAAATATGATTGAAATAAATTAAAATAAACGAGGAGCAGCATGAATGCACACCCTGCCGCTGGGATGCCGTCGTGTGAACTGAAGCTTTGATTTGCTTTTAACTCTTCAGAAGCTGAACTCTCATCCAAAATAATTCTTCATCTAGCACAGCAGTTTTCAAACATGAAGCTTTCAGGAAACAAGTGTGTTCACATCCCCCACCCCACCCTGCAAAAATGCAGAAGGTAGCAGCATTCATGCTATAGCCAAGTTCGTGTGTAGCATTTTTTAAACACACACACACACACACACACACACACACAACTACTAATGCAAATCCCAAAGCAAATAAATGTGTTTGTCCCCAAATTGCAGTTTGGAAGGGGCAGGAAGAGAGTGACTGACAATTCCAATGAACTGTAGTTCACACTGAATACAAGAATGGTTTTGAGTAGCTTACAAGAGCCCTGCAGTGCTGTCCGGAGTACTCTTAGTTTGCACAGAATGCAGCGTGCAGTGAGGGTGGTAGAAAACTGAGGAAGGGAGCAAACTCCACACTGCAACATTTTGTTGCAGGGCCCCTCAGATACATCTTTATTTTTACATGCACTTATCACTCTGCCACCTAAAACGGTGCTCAGAGCAGCATCCCAAAACACAGATATTCAAATATAATGGTGGACACCATCTAGCAAGGGCACTGGATGGATAACAATCAATCTTGGGGAGGTGGAAATGCCCTAGCGAAGACCAGTTAGGAGGTAATTTTCTGCCAGATGCGTTTCAGCTGTTCAGTCCCATGGATTTCATTCAGATTTTCTTCCAAGTTTGTCCGCTTCGGGGCACCACTTTATCTCAGCCTGAAGACAACCTGAGCATGGATAATAACGTCTTTACTCCGAAGGTGCTGCTGCCATACCACCGTGGAGGCAAGGCTTACGCAGCATTAAGACTAATGAAGTTTAATTGGCTAAGTTCGCCAGTGTCACACAGCTGGGCTTCGTCAAAGCAAGTCAGTGCCACACAGGAAGATTAGCAACTCATCTGCTTTTTCTCACTTTGTAGCAAAACAAGAGAAGATCTCTGAAGGGCAGAGAATATTCCATCCAAAGCAGACGCCACAGTTACTTACAAGTCCATTTCACTGGCTTGTTTCAAATGTATACACTTCACTTGGCTACCGATATGCAGAAGAGATGCACTTTATGGTTTTCAATGTTAAAACCTCAATATGTGGGACCACCAGCCTCATATAACCAAAATGCTTACATCTAATTAATGCATGAAGTAGTTAATATCATAGAGTAAGCTGTCCTCCCAGGCTAAGCTTGGCCACTCCCCCTCATCATGGGAGTAAGGAAGTAATGTACAGTAGTACCTTGGTTGACGAACATCTTGCGACTTGAACGTTTTGTTGCCCAAACGCCGCAAACCCAGAAGTGATTGTTCCAGTTTGTGAATGTTCTTTGGAACCTGAACGTCCAGTGCCGCTTCCGTGGCTTCTGATTGGCCACAGAAGCTTCCTGCAGCCAATTGGAAGCCGCACCTTGGTTTCCAAACATTTTCAAAGTCGGGCGGGCTTCTGGAATGGATTGCATTCGACTTCCGAGGTACGACTGTAATGTATATTGTTTCCTCGGTCTACCATGTGAACTCTGGTGTGTAACGCAGGGCCTTTTCTACAAAGCCATTCTTGTGTCACTATACAAATAATTTAGGAACTTTCACCACTGTGGATCTAATCTAAGTTTTGCTGCCTGTATTTTCTTACTTTTCTAGGGGGGGGGACATGCCAGGGAACTGGATCTGTGCCCATTTCCCTTCTATATTCTGGTTCAGCTATTGCTTTGGAACAGAACCATGTCTGCTTTCTGCTTTCTTCTTCGCAGCTCTACAAAAATGTAGAGCACATGGGATGATGCTGTGCTCAGGTTGTGTGTGTGAATAAAACCACCAACTAGTCTTCATTCCATGAAAAACAAAAGCTGGGTAAGTGCTGGAACCCCTGGGGTCTCTTTGTCGCTCAGGGATTGGGGTGGGTGCAACATCTGGGTATTGTTTTGGGGGAGTATTGTTGCTTTTTTATTTTTTAGTGGTAACTCCTACAATTCATGTGGAAATTGTTCAGTTGGGCTGAGTACTTTTTGATGAGCTCTGTTCATAGTTTATGACTGCTTTTGTTATGTTTGTATTTTTATTTTTTGCATTGTAAGCTGCCTTGAGCCTGGTTTTAGTTATGGAAAGGGGGCATAAAAAATAAAACGATGCATTCACGCATGTTACGCTGGTGAAATGTTTTGTACCAGAATGACGTTGTTGCACAAGAGAAGGCGTTGCTGTGGTAACATCGTTGCACAATCAATTGTGCAAAACAAGTTTCCGCTAGCAAAGCTGTTGCACCAGATTCCGCTGGTGCACAACATTAAAATTCACCCATCATGTAGGGCAAGAGCTCTTTGTACTAGGTGCAGCAGAATTCAACTTTTTCAGATCCAGTATCTACTTCTAAGCCAAACATGCATTTGGGGACCCATTTCTTAGTCTTTTAACATATCTTTGCAAGGTGGTAATGCTCTTGTTGCAACCCATCTTCAATCAAGCCATGACCTACTCATGGGTCTCAATTCAACAGTTGAAGACCAGTGAACTAGTGGACAGAGAATCATGGATACGGCCCTGGAAGTGTGGCATGGAGTGAGCGATGCTCTGGCTCCACCCACCACCAGTTGCAACCCCGGTGGGCTTTTTTTATGGGCCAATGGCCCTGCACGGAACATAAGGCTGTCTTTCCCTGCTCTTGAGATTTAAAGATTTAAAAAGCACACACACACAGAGAGAGAGAGAGAGAGAGAGCGCAGCTGGTTTGTAAATAAGTCATTTTATAGTGTAACGATATCCACTGAAAACGAGGGGAAAGTGTGTTGTTGTTTTTAAAGTGGCTACAAGCAAGCAAACAAGTCTGATGGGTTTTTTGGGGGGGGCTCAACTTATTGGGGGATTTTTGCACAAAGCCCCATGAGAATCCACTTACTGAAAGACCAACATATTGAGCAAACTCAAAACACTGCAAAAATGTTTTTAGATTTCCTACCAAGGATTAGCTCACAAAATAAAACATGCCCCCAATTAAAAGAGTTTCTCAGAATAAAATGTTTCTTTCTTGGAGGAAAAACAGTAAGGGTTGTTTGTGTGTTAGTTTCCCACTACAAACAGCATTGCAGGAATCCCCCTGGAGTTTTTATTTACACGCAGATCCAGTATATCATCGGAATATATTCTTCACACACACAATTTACCTAGGACAGAAGTCAGCCTAACAGATTTGTATTTTCCTGGAACCCCATAAAGCCATGCTGCAAAAGAATTCCCAGCACTTCTTAGGCAGAGCTGTGGCTGGGGATAGGGGGGAGAGGTCTAGCCAGGGTTTCTGCCCCAAATAAAGCCTCCAAAGGGGTGCCATTGAGGCTCCCAGCCTCCCAAGCATGTCTGAGCTTCAGCCAAAGAGAAAGAAGAAAAAGTGAACCCATTTTTTTTTCTCCTCTGTGCAACTTCTGAACAGACAACCCCTCCATGTGCAGCCTTACTCACTGGTGTTTGTGCAAGGGATTGCCAAAGTTGCCACAAGAGGTCCCCATTTAAGTTTGGAGAGGAAACATTTCCCTGTTAGAAAAGAATTCAAGCCTTAAGAGAGCTGGCACACACATTTCTGGATTTGCAGATCTAGCAGCAGGGAAGGACTGGCAAACCCCAAGTGAGACAGGAGTTGCTGCAGAGAGTGCCGTGGAAACTTTTGGCACACAGAAAGGGAGAATTGGAATCAATTAAACTTGCTCTGAGTTTGGCTTCTCAAACGGCTCGCTCGCTACAGTGCTCCAGCCAGGAAACATAAGAGGCTTCTCTGCACTGTGGCTTTGCAATATAGTCACTACCAAAGCTGGTTTAGCCAGAAAGAGATGTGCAAAATCTATACGGAAAACAAAAGATGGGACTTGAGCTGCAGGGAAGTCAGAGCAGAAAAGCCAAAGGACCCAGACCTCTTACCTTTTCTGGCACACATGCCCTTAGCTACTGTTTTTACAAGGATATTGGGAGAGCGGGGGACAATTATTTGGCTAAAACTGGAGGGAGGAAAATGGAACTTGTGGATTTCATTAAGGGCTGGCCTACATTTTTCTCCCATAATCTGAGCACCGATTCTGTGAAGCTCCCTGGAATTATATCCGTCCTACACTACAGAGAAACAATAGCATCCCACTGTAAACATCCAGGAAGTTAAGGGGAGATCACACACACACAAGCACACCCAGTTTATTCCAGCTTTTGTATGGTGCAGTGGCCATGTTTGCATGTCACAGTAAGCCAGGAGTGGAGAACCTTTGGCCCTCCAGATGTTCCTGAACTTGGGGTGTTAGGGGAGGGGCAGTATCTCTGGGGAAGGACATATCGTGCTCCTTCTGGGCAGTTTGTCCGCCACAGGTTTGGTCCCCCTGCACACAGCTCTCATCCGTGGCTCCTAGAAGCTGTCAGCATGAGACAGCAGCAACACCCTGGAAATGGCTTCAAATGACCAGCTAAACTGGGTGAGGGTAGCCAATGGGTCTGAAACCCTCAATGAGTTAGGGTCTTGCCCTGCATGCGAAGACAGGCTCCAGTGGATTGAGTGGATGAGACCAATAGTGGGTCTAACGGTCAAGAAGGCAGTTTCTGCATGTGCTGTTGAGGGAAGAGAGGGGCAGATAGGGCTTGTCAATCTGGGAAGGTAGCCCACCTAGGAGAAGGAAAACTCTGATCACAAACCTCCACTGTCCTGTGGCTATACTCATTTGTGAGAAAGGCTTCGATAGTAAACCAGGCCTTACCCTCTACCTTGTGGAACATCTTCAGGAGCAGAAAAGGCTAAGGAGTAAACTCTACACAAATCGAGAGTGGAGTCCCTAAAATGGTTGGATGCCATCTTGTATGCCTCCTACCGGAAACTCCTGCAGCCAAGCTGGAGCCAAGCATATTGCTCTGCTTTCCTTTGGACCACATCAGCCAAGGGAGCGGGTCTTGTCATCTGGGCAGCATGGATCTCCATACACACTTCCTAGGCTTGCACTCCAGGGAGCTCACTTCAGTGCTGCTAATGTAGCAAAAAAAACCTCAACCCAACTCCTATCAGCCCCAGGAAGCATGGCCAATGGCCAGGGATGATGGAAGTTCAGCAGCATCTGAAGGGCCAACGGTTTCCCACACTTGCAATAAGCTACAAAGCCATGGCTTACTCTGCAGAAGAGTTTGCTCTGGAAGGAAACAAACTATGATCCCAATTGAGTGTTGCATCAAATCCAAGTTCATTTGCTCCAAACAAACCTTGGTGACGGATTATGGTTTCTGGAGGAAGCAAAACAAACCATAATTCCTGGTTTGCACACAATGCTAAGCCAGGCACCCTGGTTAGCCTTCTCCCAGGGTGAGTGGGGAGCAGCGATCATGATCCTTCTGTACCATGCCAAAGGCCTGTCTAGGCCAGCATCCTGATTTCACAGTAGCCAACCCAATGCCTATGAGGAGCCCGCCAGCAGATCCCAAGCGTGACAGCAGTCTCCTCACTGCTGCTCCCCAGCAACAGGAAAGTGGGCAGCACTTACTTGCGCATGGTAATATTTGGTTTAAGGTTTAACGTGATGCGCAAACTCTGTCAAAACAAAGACATCTTAACCACATGGAAAAAGGAAACACCAAACAAGTCTTGGATGATGGACTCAAGGGCATCCTGATCAAATTTGCAGATGACACCAAACTGGGAGGGGTGGCTAACACCCCAGAGGACAGGATCACACTTCAAAACGACCTTGACAGATTAGAGAACTGGGCAAAAACAAACAAGATGAATTTTAACAGGGAGAAATGTAAAGTATTGCACTTGGGCAAAAAAAATGAGAGGCACAAATACAAGATGGGTGACACCTGGCTTGAGAGCAGTACATGTGAAAAGGATCTAGGAGTCTTGGTTGACCACAAACTTGACATGAGCCAACAGTGTGACGCGGCAGCTAAAAAAGCCAATGCAATTCTGGGCTGCATCAATAGGAGTATAGCATCTAGATCAAGGGAAGTAATAGTGCCACTGTATTCTGCTCTGGTCAGACCACACCTGGAGTACTGTGTCCAGTTCTGGGCACCACAATTCAAGAAGGACACTGACAAACTGGAACGTGTCCAGAGGAGGGCAACCAAAATGGTCAAAGGCCTGGAAACGATGCCTTATGAGGAACGGCTAAGGAAGCTGGGCATGTTTAGCCTGGAGAAGAGGAGGTTAAGGGGTGATATGATAGCCATGTTCAAATATATAAAAGGATGTCACATAGAGGAGGGAGAAAGGTTGTTTTCTGCTGCTCCAGAGAAGCGGACATGGAGCAATGGATCCAAACTACAAGAAAGAAGATTCCACCTAAACATTAGGAAGAACTTCCTGACAGTAAGAGCTGTTCGACAGTGGAATTTGCTGCCAAGGAGTGTGGTGGAGTCTCCTACTTTGGAGGTCTTTAAGCAGAGGCTTGACAACCATATGTCAGGAGTGCTCTGATGGTGTTTCCTGCTTGGCAGGGGGTTGGACTCGATGGCCCTTGTGGTCTCTTCCAACTCTATGATTCTATGATTCTATTCTATGATTCTAAGTCCAAGAACTAATAAATAACAGGAACTAATAAACAAAACTATTGCTTTCCAAAGTAGATTTTTTTACAAAGATTAAGGCCATCTTTCTAGTCAAAAAGTGTTGTTTTTTTTAATAAAAAAATCGCTTCACACGCCTCCCCCAGCAGCAAGCATCAGTCAACGTTAGCATTTCAAGCCAATCTTTAATAGCAAATCATTTATCACACAAAAAAAGTTTACAAAAGGATGACCCTAAAAAAAGTTTTAAAAGCAAGACCACTGTTGGTGAATTCTTGAAGTGGAAGACAAGTGATTGTGCTGGAACAGCTAAGTAGGAACTTGACACAACACACATTTCAGGTCATTGTGTTAAGATCCAAACATGGGAAAGCTGATGAACGTATAAACAATTTGTTTCAGGTGGCCTCCTTCCCTTCCCCTTATTTTGGGTACCGGCCAAATGTTTATTGTGCAGTCTTAAAGAGCTTTCGTTCTCAGCTGTGTTTCATCTTCAGATTCCATTCTTCATTATTTGTATAGACATTACCAGTGAACTACGGAAGTGAGCTTCAAGTTCACCCAGAGCAGTTCATTGTTAAGGGGAGGGCAGAACAAAGCCACTGGCAGAATTGCCACCAACAGAAAGAATAAAGTCTTTTTTAAAAAGAGAGAAGACAGCAATACAGCCTGGGCAATATATTCTCCTCCCAAACATCCTTTCTTCCAGAAGCGGCATTTATAAAGCTGAAGGTGTTGTGGGGCAGCTGCTCCTACCTAAGCTGAGCTTGGCCTGCAGGCGAGAACAGAAAGAGAACTGCCAATATAATTCTATACCACCACCAACCTTCCTGAGCACCAGATTCACTAGACAGCAGAGGTGGCCACTTTCTGTGGGCTCAAGGAATGCCCTGTTTCAGCAGCCTGGTAGCTGGAAGTACACGTTGAATCACAAACAGACCCCAGGCCCCAGTGAGATGCTATAATCCAACAGATACCATTAACGAGAAATGGCTTCACATGCATTCAGATATATGCAGCAAAAGTCCCAAACAGGTGTAGAGTGTGCACTGAAACACAGAGCTAATTCGAACATTCTATCTTGGTTTATTAAGCCGAGATATGCACAAGCCTTTTGTGTACACAATGGAGCGCATTATCTGCTGCCTGTGCAAAATGCACAATTAAACTAGGAAGCCTCTAATAAACCATACTTTTGCCATTTGGGGCATGTTAATCTGGAGCACACATCAACTTCAGTTGACTGTACAGCAGCCACTCCCTGATGGACTAAAATGGATGTCGAGAATGTAAATATTCTGTGTCACTTTTGTGTAAGGTGCTTGGAATTTTTTGCTGGCTCTCGGTGACAGTGCAGGAGACCTCAACATCTTGGAAAAACCTCGTTAGATCTGCATAATAAGGTGCTAAGTAATGCAAAGAGGAAAAAAACAACCTTCAAAATGGTCAATCGTTGCATTATTGAAAATGGTATCAGAATCTATCTGGGAGAAAATGTAGTCCATAAGTCAACAACTTACACAAGTTCACTTATGTAAGTAATAAAACTGATGTGAAAGGTGGCAAATTCTACCCTATTGGTCCAGTTCCTGTCCTGGGAAATTTTCTCTTTCTCCTAGCCTTGCTGCCTAACTCTTTTGCACGTGCTGCTTCAGAGCTCTGGATACGCAACTTTGAACTTTATTCCAAAATACTAAGCAAGCTAGGAAACCTAGATATCCTGTGAAATCTAGAAATTCTGTTTCTCAATAAGATCGGTTGTTGGGCTTCAGGAGCCCAAATCTTCAATCAGGATAGGTAAAAACCAACTACAATTGATTGCATTGTCAATGCAAACATAATGCTATTCTTAATCCATATTATTTACTTAAAGCACTATAGCCCCATATTGCATTGCTTTACATTGCTTTTATCTTCTTTCATAATAGCACGATCTTCTATGCAAAGATAATCATACTAATGACTTAAATGACGGGTTGGTTGGTTTGTTTAAGTTACAATCCTGAGTCTGTAGTCTATGTTATGCATTACTGGTTATGTATTACCATCTCCCTGCCTTGCCAGCAGACAAATTTTAACCCTGACTGGTGCAGTGGCTGGGTAATCACAAAAGTAACTGATCAAACTTCAGCAGGTGCCAGCTTCGGAAAGCCAGGATAATAAACCAACGCCAAGCTGCTTTAGCCGAAAGAGAAAACTATAGTTTATCAGAGGCTCTGAAAGCCATTCAAACTTGCAGAGTTGCAGAGCAATCACTGCATCCAAAGCCCTGCCACACGTGGTCAGGGTGGAAGATGGAGGAAGCAGGCAGGTTGATGTGCTAACATGAAAATGGCACATAGAGTAAGCCCAGGTTGGGTCTGATGCTGTCATATGGTGGCAGCAGGCCTGGTTTGCGATCCACTGGCTACCAGGCCAGCTTAGCCCCATCCCTCCCTAGAAAACCTCATTTGGGGGCTTTCTACTGGCCAGCAATGCCATTCTCACTGGCGGCACTTCCTCTCATTCACACATGCAGCGGATAGAAGAGGGAGCTCAAGGGCATGTTCCCCACCCCCAAGTCCACCAGCACTGCAGCTTTGAACAAACAGAGCGTGAGTTGCTTTGCCCCTGCTTTGAGTTGTGCTTGTGGCGAAGAAATGTGTGAAGGGTCCGCATGCATTGAAAGGACATAAAGCTCATACATGCCTCAGATGAATATGGTCATCTGAACATGGTCACATTCTCTCTCTTACAAAGACATAGAAACCACCAGATTCACTATACAGCTTGTCCTTCATAGTGAAATGGTGGCCATGTTACCCAGGACCACATAAAACTGCTTTTCATGCTACCAGTTGGCGCAGCACACATTGCAATCTTAGCAAGCAGAATCAGACACACTTACTTCCAGAGGACCTCCAGCTGCAGTTTGATGGTGCCCAGTTCAGTTATATCCACAATGATGGCTTGAGGCTGGGTTGTGAAGAAGTCGATGCCGTCACATGTCACCATGCCAACCAACAGGGTGCTAAGTCCCCGCAGTTCTGTGACCTGGACAACAAAAACAACAAAGGATACCGTGCTATCAGTCAAGGGTACCAGCCTCTGGGTATGGAAACTGGTACATGAACATGCCGTCTACAGCACAGTAGCGAAGTCTTCTGCCCAAGACATTTCAATTCTCATGCATCTCCCAGAGCACATGTGCACCGATCCTATCATAAATGGATAAATGTGTGGCGTAACAGCCCAAAATAAAAGCATCTCAACTTTCAGCAGAACAGAATGGTTGGATTCCAGGCAAACCATACCTGTTCACTGCATACCAGAAGGCTGTACCCACAGTGGCCTCGTTGGCACATAATGGTAAGCCATAGTGTGAACCAGTGATGGCTCTCCAGAAGATGCTAGACTACAACTCCCATCAGCCCCAGCCTTCATGGCCAATGGTCATGGATTATGAGAGTTGTGGTCCCCTTTGGAGCAGAAGGTCCATAGCTCAGTGGCATAGCATGCAGGTTCAATCCCAGCATCTCCAGGTTGAATTGGGAGAGAACTCAATTGGCAATCCTGGAGAGCCACCATCAGTCAATGTAGACAACACTGAGCTAAATCAATGAATCAATGGATAAGGCAGCTTCTTATGTTTCTAAGGCCACGAGTTCTCCATTTCTAGTCTGAACAAACTATGGTTTACTGTGAACTTGAGCACAACTCAAGTAGCACCTGCCCCACTCCTGCCTGTGTTGAACCAGAAGGAGACACCAAACAGAGAGCAAGCTCAGCAGTAGGCATGAATCTGCACTCATAGTTTGTTTCTCCCCAGACAAACATGAGACGAAGCCAATACCAAGCCAGCCCTTGGGTTTCATTTCCATCCGGCAAAGCAAATCAAGACACATGCAAATTCATCCTTGTGCACCAACACGCTTCCCATTCACAGCAATCATAGCTTGCCATTAAGTGTGAACAGGCCAGTGAGAAAAACAGATTCAGAACAGTTGGAGATTACACAGGATGTATCTATGCTACAGATTTCAAGCAAGTCACTTCCTCTCCCCAGGAGCCCCAAAGAACTGTAGTTCCATTAAGGGTGTAAGAGACTTCTAATGGATCTTATCACTTTCATCAAGGTAGAATATTCAGATTTCAGAATCTGAATATCCAGGAGAGATAAACCGATACAGAAGTTTGTAGTGCAAACTATTCACTGCTGTATCCCCATACAGACCGCTGCTCTGGTACAAGGCATACATAACAAACAGTGCTGTGTTTTTATTACAAGCTTTCAACACTCAGAGAGACTTCTCAGGTACTTGGATGGTGCGATGAGTTCTTAATGTGCTTGGAATATGCTGTTCTCCTTCCTTTTAACATCAGCACCCAGTGCTGCATTGTGCAAGCAGGAGAACTGCCGGTTATCTCTGGGTGAGACATCAAGACACCGTTCGTAGAAGCGCCAAGATCAAGGGTTACGGGATATATGAGTTTGCGCTGTTCCAGATAGGCCAAAGCATCATAAAAACTTCCTGCTTAGATTATGGCAAAGCCACCTTTATCTCTACTGGATGAGACCCGATGGAGGTGGGGGGAGAAGGGCAGCATTGGAAAAGAAAGGATAAGAGACCCCTATTCTTGCAGAAACACAACAGGATGGGGTAGAAGCAGCACGCTCACACAGACTTTGGAAAGTTGCACACTTGCTTTTCTCTTGCTGCCAAAATACTAGCCCAGGGCCTGAGGGAAGACAGGTCAGGGTAATTGCAATAGCCCAGGGCACAGAGCAAGGCAGAGAGGGTAGTTGCATTAGCAGCAGGCATAGCAATAAAACCACAATCACAGAACGTTGAATCATAGAACAATGCAAAGAAGCATTTCAGTCAGGTGCTTGAGGTTACTTTGTGCTTGCCCCTCACTGGGTCAACAAGATGACAGCAGAAGTGCAACCTAACCAACCTCAATAATTCTCTCTCTCATTCTACACGGCTTAGGTCCGAGCTATCTGAAAGACTGTATTCCCTCCATATGTTGTTGAGTTTCCATTCTGATCAGCCCCAGCCTGCATGGCCAATGGTCAGGGATGATGAAAACTGTACTTCAGCAACAAATGGAGGGCACCATATTGGCTGCTCTTCATATAATTCTAGAATTGTAAAGCTGGAAGGGACCACGAAGGGTCATCTGGTCCAACCCCCTGCAATGCAGGAATCTCAACTAAAGCATCCATGACAGGTGGCCATCCAACCTCTGCTTGGAAACTTCCAATGAAGGAGAGTCCAGCACCTTCTCAGGGAGTCCGTTCCAATGATGCAAGCTAACACCTGACCTGATGATCTTTTTAGAGAACTGATGAGAAAGCCCATATGAACAGGGCCTTGCAGAGCCAGGTAGAGGCCCAGGCCAGGTAGATAATGTGCCCCCCCCTGTTTTTTTACTATGGGGATAACTGAAGCCTTAAAAATAAGTAAGTCTATAAATAATAAATAAATAAGTATATAAATCTATTTATAAGTAGACAAATTTGACTATTAATTATAATTAAATTATAATTATAATTAAAACTTCTCCATCTTCTTAGGTAAAGGTAAAGGGACCCATGACCATTAGGTCCAGTTATGACCGACTCTGGGGTTGCGGCGCTCATCTCGCTTTATTAGCCGAGGGAGCCGGCATACAGCTTCCAGGTCATGTGGCCAGCATGACTAAGCCGCTTCTGGTGAACCAGAGCAGCGCACGGAAACGCCGTTTACCTTCCCGCTGGAGTGGTACCTATTTATCTATTTGCACTTTGACGTGCTTTCAAACTGCTAGGTTGGCAGGAGTAGGGACCGAGCAACGAGAGCTCACCCCATCACGGGGATTCGAACTGCGACCTTCTGATCGGCAAGTCCTAGACCCTGTGGTTTAACCCACAGCGCCACCCGCGTCCCTTCTCCGTCTTCTTATTCTACTCTTAAAAAAGATGTATGCTTGTGAGAAAGCCACTATTGCTCATAAGCCACTATTTCTTTAAAAAACATGGTTTCCACCAAATTTTATCCTCATTGAGCTATATGCAAGTAATATTCCTGGCTTAGTCAACAAAATTTTAAACAAATGGCCACATCTTCATCAATTTTTCATCATTTTCAAAAAAAAAAAAAATAGCGATAAGAAAGCCAGCACACTTATCTTTAAGGTACGTGTGGTTTTAATTTTTGGCAAACAAGATTTCAAACAAAAACTCACTAACTTTTAACAGCATGAAAAACATGGTCCACCATCACGTTCATGGCGCGCTGGCTGCTGGAGCCTTGGTCACCTCCACCCACCCGGTGCCTGTTCCACGCTCCTCTGTGGAGCCAATAGCAAGACCCGCCCTGGACGCCGGGGAAGCTTTTCTCTTGCGCTGCCAGCCATGGCCCCAGGGAATCCTCCCACCGCCGCAGCCTTAGCACCTCCACGTTTGCCCCAGTGCATCCCCTGCGATTGTGAATATGCTGACCGAAGCAGCCTTTGGAATCGGAGGCCCAGGCCAAGTGGCCCATATGGGCCCCCCCCCCTTGTCTGGGCCTGCATATGAATGCACCCCAACATGGTTAAAATGTTATGGGCTAAAGAAAGCAAGAAAATCTTAAAACGTGTGGGACTGAGCTCTGCCAACGGCACAAAAGCCAAGTCTATCGCTTCTTCATTGAATCTGGAGATGACTCATCTTCACTGGCAAAGTGCAAGACTCACATGTTTTCTCACAGTGTTTGCACAGTGCATCTCAATTAACCTCTCAACACGGAGTGAGCAGGGGAGGCAGCAAATAAAGGAACATTTTAAACACATTCCAAAAGCTCTGCTGGAGAGGGATCAGGAATTCCTCTCAATGAGACTCTACCCATCTCCAGCACTCTCACTGCCAGCAAATAAGGAGTGTTGCAACAGTTCTTTCAGAGAGTTTGAAAGCTCCAAGTGGACTGTCATTTCAGAGAACAGCGCATTTCAGAAAGAGTCAAATTCAGAGCTTTGACGTGTGGGAAGCTGGTTTCAAAACAACGTTGAGTAAGGTGAGTCCCTCACTCGGTTTGATTGGCTCACAGTAACTCATCACAAAAGAGAGGTTCACTGCATGTTGGATAACTTGCAGGTGTGTTGACAGGTGGCAGCTGTGTGAACCTGCATGCAAGCTTGTCAGAAGTACAGTTCTGGTCAGATGACTGGACCGCTTCCTGCCACTAGTTCCTACTCACCAATTCAAACTCGACTGACAAGAAGATCTGCCAGTTTACTCTGATGCCATACACCCCTCAAAGTGCCATGTCATTGTGTCATTGATGGATCCAGTGCTGGAGTCCCTCAGTCCTACATCAAATATTCATGTTCATTGCATCCCAGTCTTAAATACAGGCTCTCCAGTCCGTTCTTTGATCACTAAGCACCAGAATTTCAAGATTCGGATGTATCATACCAAAGTTGCCACACAGAAGAAATAAAATGTTGAGGAAAGGCAAGGAAGTGAAGCTATGGCTGGTTCAAAGAAGCTAACATTTGGGCCTTCAGCAAACAGTTATGAAATTTGCTTCAGGAGCTTTAGGGAGAAACATGAAGCAGGCAGCTGCCTTTGCTAGCAAGAGTCAACACGTGCCGTTACCTTGATTTCAAACTTCTCATGAAGGTTGGGTATGAAAACTTTTTCCTCCTCATCCCAAGTTTGACTGTCGTCCGTCAGAATTCGGCCTTTCAGTTTCCACTTTTGGCGCCCCAGCCGTACAAACACCTAAAAAACAAAACCCAAGGTTTTGGAGGAACATGCATTTTGACTTAATTTGTGGGATCTCAAAAGATTGATAAGAAGAGCCTTACTGGATCAGGCCAAAGGCTGAGGGTCACTTAGTCCAACCCCTGAACTAATGCAGGAATCTTTTGCCCAACGTGTGGCTCAAACCCCCAACCCTGAGATTAAGAGCCTCGTGCTCTACCGACTGAGCTATCCAAGTCACATAAACGCATGCATACCTTTAAACATATAATCCAAGTTTCATCAAACCATCATGAATTAGGTAAGCACACAGGAGGCAATTCCCAGCCATGTGAAGTGCTGAACAAGAAACCATTTTAACTATTAAAATATGCAAATATGCTATGTCTTATTTGCATATTATATGAGTTGGTATGCTTTCTCTTTCTTCTATCCAACCAGAGGCAACAACCTAATTCAGCATTCTGGAGGCTCAATCCATCTCCACAGCATCCTAGATTTCTTTTTATATGGACATAGGAAGCTACTCTGTACCAACTCAAATGAGGGGTTGTCTAGATCAGTCTTCCATGCACCATAAATAGGGGGGCATGTGCAGTGGCGTAGCGTGGGTTGTCAGCACCCGGGGCAAGGCAAGTAATTTGCACCCCCTAACCCATGGATTTGCGCCCCCTAACCCGTGGATTTGCGCCCCCTAACCCTAACCCCCAGATGTTGCGGCCGGTGCGGCCGGCCCCCCCTGCACCCCCCATGCTACGCCACTGGGCATGTGGCCCTCCAGATGTTGCTCAACTCCCAGCTCCCATCATCCTCCGTCTGCACAGCTAATGGTCAGGGAGCCCAGCAAGACCTGGAGAGTTGCAGGATCCCATTGCTTATCTACACCAATGGACCGAATCTCTCCAGGATGTCAGACTGGAGTTGACAGCCTTACTTGGGGATGCTAAGGATGGAACGTGGAGTTGTTTGCGAACAAAGCATGTGCCTTACTATGTAGGTAAGGGCTGTAGCAGAAGCTCCACAGGTTCAATCCCTGGTATCTCCAGGTAGGACTGGGAGAGATGCTTGTCTGAATCACAGGAAGACCAGTGCCAATCAGTGTAGACAATACTGAATTGGTCTGGCTTCCTGCCACTGAGCTGAAGCCCTTCTGCCACCTTCAAGCAACTTCTTGCAATCGGACTACTAAATACTATACCTCATACTGGTCCCCTGGGCAGAGACGTGCATATCCCACTAACCCTGGAAAGAAGCACAGAAGGAATTTCATCAACTCAGAGAACAGAAGCCGTTAACGTAAATTGTTAGAGATCTCAAAACAGTTCTGGTTACCGTCCCTTCAAGTAAATGCCACAAGGAAGATTTATGGGTGAGCAAATCTCTTGGGATGGGGAGGTGGTGGCAAGGTTTGTTTTTAAATAAACTATATCCAGCAGATAATTGCTACGGATGTAAATAACTCCAGAGCACAGACCAGACTTGCTTATACGGGACAACCTCTTGAGAGAACAAATGAGGGTCAGAAAACAGCACTACAGAGAGAGCTGCATATATGTTCAAATGACATTTTATTTTAAATGAAAAGCAGCCACTGCAAGCTGCAATGAAGACAAGAAGAAGAGTCTTTAGGGAGTATGTTCTTAACCCTTCTCCTGCCATCCCTTTTCCTTTGCCAAAATCATACCCTCTTCTAAAAGAAGTGGCTGCTTTTCATTTTTTTAAATAGTCAGCAAGAAGTTACATGCATCTCTCTGTAGCATGTCGTCTTCAGCTACTCACTTTCAACTGGTCCTTTACACAAAAGAAGGATAAGGATACAAGGGTGCTTTGAACACTCTAAAGCACTGGTAACCAGCTAACCATCAAAGCCACCCATTTCAAACCACGTGAGCAAATAAATATGTTTCACTTGGCATCATGGTGCCCTCAAGTGATTGGCAGGTGGGCAGTGCAAATCATGGAAGTTGGAGGACCAAAGCATTCAGCCTACCAGCCAGAAACTGTTTCCCATCTCTGCTCTAAACCACTGTATATGATTATTACATGGTAGCAATTTACTATTAGAACCACCAAAAGTGGGTTGGCTTCTTGATTCTGAAGATGTCTGATGCTATTCAGTTACTGGCAGAAGACTCAATGGAAGTTTCATAAGAACCTGTGCCTCATCCCAAACTCCCTGGCAACATCTATAGTGAAAAACTAATGGCTGGTTTGAGAACCACACCGGTTTATTCTCAAGGGGGCAGTAGTAGAAAAGAGAAGCAATGCAACAATTCTGTTCTTGAATCCAGGATTTGTTCTTCATGCCCAGTGATGCCAAACCCCTAAGTAAAAAGTTCGGTTTACCTTTCATCTTCAGGTGAAACTCTCCCAAATGCACCTCAAGGGTACCCTCTATCAGACACATATCCTGAAAGAAAGAAAATGGCACTGAGCACAAGTTAGCATTTCAGAGTGATGGTCAAATATTTGCGCTAGGCACCAATTAGCACAAGCGCAACAGGATCTCCCCCATTCTCTCCCCTCCTGTAACCCACTGCCCCTCAGTCTTCTCCGGGTGGTTGGAAGAATTGTTGCACTGATGAAATGGTCTCCTGAATGCCCCGTTAAATGCAACCCAAAATGACCAACATGCATTGGCTTCTTTCTGCCTGTTAAGTTACTTGTTGGACTCATCCCAGCATAGACATGGATGGAAAAGGCAAGAGCTGGCAGATTTACAGCCTACAAAGAAAATCTTTCCTGGAAGTAGTTAAGCAAGTTCATTACCATTTCACATACCGCAATGCAAGCCATGCAAAAAGGAATTGTGAAAAATAAATAAAATCCCTGGACATTTAAAAGGGGGTGGGATCTTCTTCAGGTAAGCTTGCAACTCCTTTATTATGGTTCCCCAGAAATGCTTCCTGTGTTTCATCTGCTTACAACAGACAGAATTTGGAAAAGAGTCCTAAATTCAGCTAAGAGGAGATTCACACCACAGATTCAAATTTTTAATGGTAATTATGTCTCCCCCCGAGGACCTTGCAAGCTGCAGTTCCGCAGAGAGGGAGACTAGGGATCTCTGGCACAATTCTTAGCCTGTTTACCAAGATGCAGCTCCCGCGATTTTGTGGGGAAGCCATGAAAATTAGACTGGTAGAAAAGAAACATACATTAGTACACCTTCATATTGTCCTCGGCAAAATTAATACTGAACACGTTGCAAACTCGCCAGCATCAAGCCGATAAGAGTGATGTAATCACACATTTCAGAGCATCCTCATTAGGCGGCACAGAATATAAATGTAATAAGTGCTCTCCAGACAGATTTTACAAGGGTGACATTCAAGAACAGTCAATGTCAACGTTAAAATAAAACACACAAAAACCTGTGGATTACGAAGAATTGATAGATACAAAAGTAATTGTACCTCTGTGCATTCTTGAAGGTTTTTATAAAGTTCCACCAGGCTCTCTCTCGATGCTTTTGTGGACGGAGACATGGAAAAGGCATGTTTCATATTTGAAGCACCATCTCGCAACCTGCACTGAATGCTGTAAGCTTCATATAATTCATCTACCTTTTTAAAAAAGAGGGGGAAGAAAGGTAAAAAGATTGGAATTCATTCCAACAATGCTTGATGCCTTACAGTTATCATGCTTTTGAATGCAAAAAGTCCAAGTCTCTGGTCTACCCAGATAAAGCTGTGAATGTCGCCTGCTTGAAACCTTACAGAACCACTGCCAGCCAGCACAGCTTCTTATGTTCCCAGAGCTCATATATGGAAATATTGCAAGTAAAAACATTCTTATACACATTCTTATAAAACCAATTGTTTTATAAGAATGGAGTTTTTCTTCAAAAGTTTACAATCCAAGGTACTCTCTGAATTGCAGTGTTCAGCATGCGCTCTCTTCAACAAAAACCAATGGGAGCTGAAAGTATTGTCTTTGGCTTGATCATACTCAGTGAAATCAAGTAGGAAAAGTCAAGATCGGGTCTTGTTGAATACTTGAGGCTGATGGGTGTCCAATAACAATTGCAGGGGGTGCACAGGTTAGTCACCCTTGATCCACTCCAGTGCTTCCCAAACTTGGGTTTCCAGCTGTTTTTGGACTACAACTCCCATCATCCCTAGCTAGCAGGACCAGTGGTCAGGGATGATGGGAACTGTAATCCAGAAACAGCTGGAGACCCAAGTTTGGGAAACACTGGTCTACTCCATCAGTGTTACTAAGGTTTCAGGCAGAGACCCTACCCAAGGTCTTTAAAGCTGGAAATGGTACGGATGGAACCTGAGGCATGATGAATGTTTTGCAACTGAGCTGGGACACTTCTGCAATCTAACTACCCGCTTTCTTGTGGCAAAAGAAATCTGCAAAGGCCTTGGCTCATGCTATTCATTGGGAGAACACCAAAGTCCAAGGTTCAGTCCATCTTGCCAGGCACAGAGCAGCCTTCACCAAACGCCAGTGTTTTGGGCTACAACTCCCATCAACCCTAGAAAGCACGCCAAGCTGGATAGACAGGAGCTGTATTCCAGAGACACCTGGTTGGCAAGGCAGATGTGGAGCACAGGACAATGTGGGAAAATCCTGGGAGGTTGGTTGACTGAGGAGAGGGCAATTTGCCTAAAGAAACCTGACCTACTGTCCACATTCAAATCCAACTCAGGCACCCACAAACAAAGCCTGTTTTCAGAGCTGTGGCAATAAGGAGGGATTAATCTGACATGTAACAGGATGCTATACCCACTGTAAAATTTGAGTGCATATGGCAGTAATGAAAATGCTTATGCCAAAGAGGAACAACTGTACCACTGTAATGTGCAACCTTAAAGCACAGTTTGCTCTAATTTTAAGGCCAATAAAATCCATAAACCCTTAATGAAGGCATACCCCTCATTCAAGCCAACAAAAGCACCAATGGGTAATTCTGCACAAAATATTTTAAAATCCTTTATTTGGCTTTCTAAAGTAGTCAGACAAAGGGGGGTCTGCTGAGCACCACTTAAACCTACCGGGTCCTGTCTCTAAGAGTTAAGGGCATTTGATTCCTTTTGATGTCAGGCACAATCCTGCTCATGACACGCAACAATTCTTTGCATGACAGATGAACTTGGCATGATGCCATGCTGCTGCTTTTGTGCCTCTTTACAAGAATATTTAGTCTCGGCACCACCGAGTGGAAGCCATCAAAGTGCTGCAAAGTGCAATGGCCAACACAGTTATTGAAAGAGACCTTTTCTTCCTCAGATTACTTCATCAGAGTCAATGCAGCGAGTATATCCAAAAGACAACGAAATGTTTACATGAAATCAGAGCAAGTCAAACCCAGATCTCAACAGAAAAGGTTTCTGCTGTTAACTGAATAGTGGAGGAGGAAGAAGAAGAAGAGGAGTTTGGATTTGATATCCCGCTTTATCACTACCCGAAGGAGTCTCTGAGCGGCTAACATTCTCCTTTCCCTTCCTCCCAGTGGAGGATGATATACTTTTAACATTTATTCTTGGCTGACTATAATAGGACGGGAGCAATCTCTTGGCCTTGAATTAGACTAGTCCTCATGAACTAGTCACGAACCCAGCAAAATAGAGAGAGGAATATATATATTTCTGTGGTTTGGGGATTTCCTGGCACAAGAGCAATAGCCCGCCTTCTTTTAGCTGTCATGCAGATAATCATGGCTCCTTCCTTCCCTTCTCTCCGACCTCAAGCAGTTTTGCTTTCTTCCAAATATGCTGGCAGGGCATACAAACTGGTTCTACAGGCTAAACCTGGGCTGCGCTCAGTAATCACTCTGCATGGAGGCACCGCAAAAGAAAAAAAGAAAAGAAAAAAAGGTCTCCTCCTTTTGCAAAGAGAGCTATTGTGGCTTTAGAAAGCACCTAATGTGATTTGCCTTCAAACAGACTATGGCAAAAAGTATTTTTTTTCCTGCCCTACATTTGTTTATATCATGGCATTCACCTTGCAGACAGAGAATATAAGCCCTTACCTTGCTTATATGAAATTCCAGTTTCCTGATATACCTTTCGACGGAGCGGATTTGCTTTTAAGGGAGGGACAAAAAGACGTGCAAGAGGTTATTTATACATCACCAAACACTGCACCGCTGGGAAAGAATTAAACTCGTTACCATGAGACATTGCCTAAACATGTGTTGTTGTTTTAAGAAGACTACGATGAACCAGTATTGGCATACCAATGAGGACTAACTGCATCCAAATTTTCGGTCACTACCACTGTCATCTGTACCAAGCGAGGTTTTATTTTAATTTTTTAAAATCTTTGTCACCTTTCCACCACATAGCCGATCGACTCAGCCTGACAACTAAAGCAACACCGCTTAAAAACTGAAGTGCCAAAGAGAGATAGGAAAAAGCTACAGGTTCTTTCTTCAGAAAGAAGCTGAAGGCAAATGTTTCCCCTTGGACTGGTTGTAGGGTAGGGCCCCATTCACTTCAATGGACTGGCCTCCAGTGTGTAGAAGAAATGCAAGATTCTGAAATAATCAGAATTGTACAGTTGGAAGGGCTTGCCGATCAGAAGGTCGGCAGTTCAAATTCCCGTGACAGGGTGAGCTCCCGTTGCTCAGTCCCTGCTCCTGCCAACCTAGCAGTTCAAAAGCACGTCAAAGTGCAAGTAGATAAATAGGTACCACTCTGGTGGAAAAGTAAACGGCGTTTCCGTGCGCTGCTCTGGCTCACCAGAAGCAGCTTAGTCATGCTGGCCACATGACCCGGAAGCTGTACGCCGGCTCCCTCGGTCAATAAAGTGAGATGAGCGCCGCAACCCCAGAGTCAGTCACAACTGGACCTAACGGTCAGGGGTCCCTTTACCTTTACCTTTACAGTTGGAGTCTAGTTCAACCCCCTGCAATGCAGGAATATGCAGCTGTCCCACACGGGGATGAATCCTGCAAACTTGGCATTATCAGCACCACACTCTAAGCCACTGAGCTATAAACAAAGTTAATGAAGCAGTAGCATCAGTGTTCAAAATTCCCATTGTCCTAGGCGCATTTTGCAACAGGGAATTTCATTAGTGCAAGCCGTTTCTGAGCTCTGGGCACAGTACTGCGCCTAAGATTTCAGATTAAAAGTGCAGAGTGGAAGGAAAGGAGGGCCTTTTTCTGCCTCCCCACTTCCAGCTACTCTCTGAAGACTGGAGAAGAGACCCTCTTAAGAATTTTAGGAGGGTGGGCAGGGGAAGGACTAGACCATGTGAAAAATGAACATAACATTTTAGCTGCAGTTCATTCATTTTCAGCTTTGTATTCTTTTTATTAAAAAAGCACCTAGCCATTTCATTGTTGCGCCCATAACCTAGGTTTAAGGTGCCATTTAGCTCCTCGCTTTCATATTTCAGTTTCTAACACTGAGTAGCATTGACAATTACTAAAAGATGAAGCATAACAGCTATAAAAGCTTAGCAAAGCAACTAATTTTTTTTATAACAGAATTCGGGGGGGGGGATACTTTGGGAAAGATGGATTTTTAAAGCCTGCTAAAAAATCCATAGAGTATAGACATACTCTCCCACAGTTTGACTTTACCCTCAATGGCACATTCTTCCATTGCTCTCCAGACAGACAGATGCCAACAATCATCTAGGCATGCACATTGCACACTTCAGAGAAGAGAGAGCTCCACTGTCTGAGAGCCACCACAAAGAAGGCCCTGTCAGATCAGAATTACTGACCCCTGCATACAGATAGGTTCCAGAAGTTGGTACTTTAGATGCAGGCTTGTGGGATCTCCTTTGCATTCTTGCTCATGCTCCAAGGAGCACCAACCAGAATCTCTCACTTGCCAAGGCCCAGCCTTCATGCCACTAGAGTTCTCCAATGTTCATAAGCATTCAAGCAAATATTCGGGGGTAGTCAGGGAGAGTAAGGTCTGTCAATGGTTTTAAATATGGCTCTTTGACCTTGTGCTGCTTGCAGTGCACACATGCTCAGTCACCTTAAGCCAATTTTCATAATCATTAATAATATTTTTATGCTACTAAATATGCAAAAATCCATAAATAGCTTACATCAAACACAATAAGCTTGATTTTTAAAAAACAAAGAAAAGTAAAACAGAATCCATCAACACATTTCTTACCTTATCCAAATCATAGTAGAAAGCCTGAAAGAGAAATGTGCTAAATTTTAGCATACAGATTACTACATCCACAATCATACAGTGCAGTGCTAGAAAAGAGTTATATATATATATATATGGGGGGGGGGTGTTAGGAAAAAAAAGATGCTGGTACTCACCATGAAGTTGTTACAGTAACTGCCACACTTTTAACATTTTGGGGAGGGTAGTTGTTGCTGGTACTGTAAACCTTTGAGTACCCCCAGAAAAAAGTTCTGGTTTTATTGTTTCAATATATTGTTTTTATGTAGAAGTCTGCTCCTCCTCCTTGTGTTCCAGAGTTCTCAGCATCTTAATTGCAAGAGGGTGTTTTTTTGCTTTTATTAGCTGTGTGGTCCAGGTGGGCTTGAATGAAAGCTTTCACCGCCACAGCAGTGAGAAACCTCTGGCCTCCATCCCAAGAGCCACATGGTCTGGAAGATGTCCACAAAGAACCCATTTTTTGTCTGAGCTCAGTGGGTCCTTTGAAGGGAGCAAGGAGAAGTTCTTCTGTCCAAAGGGCTGTACTGTTTTTTTTTTTTGTTTTTTTTTTTGAAGGCAGGGTTGTTGCAGCTCTACAAGCTATTTTTACTAGTAAGGTAAAGGTAAAGGGACCCCTGACAGTTAAGTCCAGTCGCAACCGTAAAGCTCATCTTGCTTTACAGGCCGAGGGAGCCGGCGTTTGTCTGCTCCACAGACAGTTTTTCTGGGCCACGTGGCCAGCATGACCAAGCCGCTTCTGGCGCAACAGAACACTGACACCAGAGCAGCGCACAGAAACACAGTTTACCTTCCCGCCGGAGTGGTACCTATTTATCTACTTGCACTTTGACGTGCTTTCAAACTGCTAAGTTGACAGGAGCTGGGACCGAGCAACGGGAGCTCACCCCGTCGCTGGGATTCGAACCGCCGACCTTTTGATTGGAAGCCCAAGGCTCAGTGGTTTAGACCACAGTGCCAGCAGGAGATAAAAAGGCTGGGCTCTGCAGAAATATATTTTGTCCTTCCTATGATTTAGGACTAAATTGGAGTGGGGCAACAGAAGATCCTTTCTGTTTAGATGTCGGTTTGGCCCGGTCATGTATAAAGCATGAAGTTAAGGCTCAATGTTTGGAACAAGTGGTGCATACAGCTCTGTGCCACCACAGATGTCAAGACCTAGTCCTATAAAAATATGGCAGACCACAGGTTCCCTACTCTTTGTTTACAGTGTCTACCAACAAATTATTGAAGTTAGAAAGAGAGAACAACTTACCAGCCGTGAGTTTCTTCTTGTATCTTTGTGGCATTCTGAGAGGTAATCTAGCTCAGCCTGATGCATTTCCAGATATTCACTACAGGAAGAGAAGAATCAGATGTGATTATTATAAAAGTAAAGGTAAAGGGACCCCTGACCATTAGGTCCAGTCGTGGACGACTCTGGGGTTGTGGCGCGCATCTCGCTTTATTGGCCGAGGGAGCCGGCGTACAGCTTCCAGGTCATGTGGCCAGCATGGCTAAGCCGCTTCTGGCGAACCAGAGCAGCACACAGAAATGCCGTTTACCTTCCCACCGGAGGGGTACCTATTTATCTACTTGCATTTGATGTGCTTTCAAACTGCTAGGTTGGCAGGAGCTAGGACCAAGCAACGGGAGCTCACCCGATCGCGGGGATTCGAACCACCAACCTTCTTATTGGCAAGTCCTGGGCTCTGTGGTTTAACCCACAGCACCACCCACTATGCATAAATCAGAGGGGAATGTTTTAGGGAAGTGGGAGATATGCAGGAGAGTATTGGGCATGGGAAGGTTACATCTTCATACACATGTATATACTTGCCCCCCCCCCAAGCAAAACATTAGGATCAGCTTAGAACAGATGTTTATAGAGTGAATTAAACATGCAAAATAATAATAATAATAAACTAAGCTTTTAAAAAAAGACCTTCAACCAGCTGTATTGCAACATTTTCAGCTTTTAATTAGAAATGCCAATAATCCTGGAATGAAGTGTTCTAATTGAATTGGCTAGCCTGAAGTAGGAACCCTTTCAAAGAAAAGGAGGAAAGTGTCCAGCCTCTGCTTAATTACTCTCCTCATTCTCCGATTCAAGCACATCTTCAAAGGAGGTTGATTGGTGGTTACTTTAACAGGTATTAATCACCTGATATCATTATGACATCCAGGTGATTGACAGGTGGGTAGTCTGGCCCACCTGTAAAAGTAGGCCTAGGAAGGATGGGGAGGGATCCAGATCCACTTCACCCACCACTGGAAAGATCCAGTTCTCCAGCCTTACTCTATGATAATCTATCTATCAACTATCTATCTATGTATCTATCTGTCTATCTATCGTTAACATGAAAGCCTCATTATTGCTTCATTCATTTGCCAAAGCAAGGAGGGTTCCCTGGCACTCAACAGATGTTGTCATTGCAATGCTGAATAAAGCCCTAGAACTTCACTCTCCCATTTTACCCCTCTTCTGCACCACTGCTCCCTGCTATTTTGGAGAGTCTGTGGAAATCAAGGGTATGAAATGGAGAATGCCTGTTGCCACTGAACAATTACCCTTCAGGGTTCTGGCCTCTTAGCTCCTGCTGGGTCCAGTGGGACACCCCCCCCCCAACACACAAAGAGTAGAAGTAATAGTTACAGACTCAAAACTCCATGTTAGCTCCCAGGGGGCAAAAACCTCCTAGGCTCACATTCCTCTAACTTTGTGAGTTAATTCAGACCAGACATGAATAACTCAATTTTCTCCTCTTGTATTTAAAAAAGGATGCAGTCAGTGCTTCTTTACAAGATGCAGAACCTAAACAGGTCAATGTGTTTATGTTAAGTAGCCTGTGCCTTTTCCAAGTTACTTTTGGGGGCATTTTCCCCTCCCTCTAACCATTGCAAAGACAGTCCCACCCATCCACCCGAGACACATTGTTCCTCCAGAATCCAGCCATTTGATCATCTGCCAGTTAACACAAGAACAGTGGTCTCCGAAGCTAGTTTAAATATTTCTGCACTCCAACCTCTAAAACGCGGCAGCGCAGTAAACTTACTGGAGCGAAAGGTTTGCTTGCTCTTATTTCATAAATTCCCAAGCCAAGCAAAGATAACACAAAACAAGTAGCTACCTGCATCAAAGGAAATTTATTATCCAAGAAAGACATTCAGGAGCTGAACAGCTAGCTATTTATTTATGATTTTGGCATATATATATATATGGGGGGTGTCAGCGTTTGTCAAATTAAAAGTATAAGGCATGGATCAGGGCAGCGCTACCTTTAATTATAACACAACAATCCTTTCCCTCAATGGATATTGGTGGCAAGAAGTTGGTAGAGCATGAGGCTCTTAATCTCACGGTTGTGAGTTCAAGCCCCACGTTGGACAAAAGATTCCTGCATTGCAGTGAGTTTGACCACAAGACCACCGTAGTCCTTTCCAACTCTAAAATTCTATGATTCTACCTTGTTGACTACTATCCGTTGGGCATTCTCCACATGGCTGAGTAATAATAATAATAATAAATGATAAATTTTTATTTATACCCCGCACTCCCTGGCCAGAGCCAGCCAGGCTCAGGGCGGCTAACACCAATAAAATTACAATAAAACATAATGTGGGGGGACAAACAAACAAAAACCAGTTTATTAAAATACGGGTTAAAATACATTTTAAATGGTCATGTGTACATTTTCTTGGTTCCACTGAACTCCCCAAGGCTCTTTCTTACCAGTAAGCAGGAACACCTCAAGGTGAGATGACTGCAAAAGGCTGTAAGTGGGACTGCTTTGAAGGGTGGTTTAGAAACTGCAGCTGGTGCAGAATCCTGACCGCTGACCAGAGCAAGACAGTCTGACCATAAAGCAGCTATCATGGCATGACCGCACTGGCTGCAAATTAGTTTCCAGGCCCAGTTCAAAATCTTGGATTTGATCTATAAAGTCTTCCACAGGGCCACAATACCAACTCTACAAGTCTATGAATCTATTGTTATGACCGTCTCTCCCCTCATGGTTCAAACTGGACCTTGCACTTGTCATCTGAGGCCTTTCTCCCTGAGAGAAGTATTGAGGACGACAGCATGAGAAAAAGCCTTCTCATTGGTGCCTCCCCATTTGCAGAATGTTCTCCCTAGGGATACATGGCTGGCACCATCACTATCTGTTTTTCGGTGCCAATTTTATTCACCCAGGCTTTTGGACCCTGATTTGAAGGGTAAATTATGCTTGCGGCCTCTTCTGCTGATCACCCTTTTTGTCGGGTGGGCTGAGCTATATCTGCCCTTTTTATAAATGTAAGCTTTTTACTTGCTTTTAATGTTTCTGCAAGTCTCTTTGAGTTACATTTGTGGAAAATATGACTAATAAATACAACAACAGACAAACAACATCCTCCTCAAACTTTGTCTCTCTTGCTGACTAGGCCAACTGCAAACAGTTACTCTTCAGACTCATGCATAATGTGATTAGCAGCTAGCATCCACCAGCCATGAATGCCCATTTAAGCAGACACGTTCCAGCTGTCTATACTGGTTGAGGAACCATATTCAGCTATTGTAAAAGTACCAAGAAAAGGCCCTGTAGAGCCCTGGAGCACAGGGTGAGTTATTTCCTTATGCTATACAACACTTTGCAGCTGATGAATAAATACTAATACAGAGAAGACAGTGAATAAATCCAAGACCCTTTTAGAATGTGGCTTTGAGGGGGGGGTGTTTATTGGGTTATTGCTTTTGGCTTGATTTTATATGTTGTGGTCTTGTTGTGAACTGCCCTGAGACCTCCAGGTATAGGGCGGTGTATAAGTTGAATAAATAATAATAATGATGATTAATAAATGCACTTAGCAGCAGCTGAGTAAATGCTAACACAGAGAAGACAGCAAATTCCAACATTCTAGTGTGATAAAAGGAATGGGCTGGGATGGGGAGAGAAGAGAAAGCCTTACTCGAGTCCTTTCTTCAAAGCTTCAAAAACTTTCTTCACTTGTTGTGGCTTGGGATCCCAGATGACCATCCCTTTCTGCAGAGAGGGATAGGTCTTGGCAGATTTCACTGACATTTTAGACCTCGTAGAACCTTTGCTGAGAGACTTCCTGCAGAAAGGGCAATTAAGAGAGAAAGGAGACCATGATGAATTTAAACAAGAACACAAATTGCTTGGCTTCACTGCCCATGATGAGGATGTAAGATTAGAAAGATGAGCCTAATTCCAAAACCTAATCCTCTGCATGGTAACTCAAAAATTAAATGCTACCCAGTCGAAGTGTGTTCTGGTTAGGAAGAGAACAGTGCTACCTTAACAAACACATCTCCCAAAACCAGCGCAGGGGAGAATCACATGCTGCCCATTGATTGCTTTTTACACATACCCTCCTGATACTCCTGTACCTCTGGAGCATTTAAACCAGGCTTCCTCAAACTCAGCCCTCCAGATGTTTTTGGCCTACAACTCCCATGATCCCTAGCTAGCAGGACCAGTGGTCAGGGGTGCTGGGGACTGTAGCCTCAAAACATCTGGAGGGCCGAGTTTGAGAAAGCCTGATTTAAACCTTCCTATCCTTGCCAGTTCTCCCCCAGAATTTTATTTATTTATTTGATAGAATTTTACACCATCCCTCCACAAAGGTTTCCTAGCTGGTTACAAGACCTACTGAAAGAGAAAACAGCAGTCAGAAGCAAGCAAGAAGCATTAAAACAAACAAACAAACAAAAAAGGCTGAGATGTTTTTATTTTATTTTATTTTTAAATAAATTGTTTCCCTGGAACAGAAGAATTAACAGTATTAGTAGAGTAACCATTTAAGCATTGACAAAGAGAAAGAGAATGATTCATTTATAAAAAAAAAGACAAAGGATGTATCCAATATTAGTCGTTCTTGGAATAAAGGTAAAGGGACCCCTGACAATTAGGTCCAGTCGTGGCCGACTCTGGGGTTGCAGCGCTCATCTGGCTTTATTGGCCGAGGGAGCTGGCGTACAGCTTCTGGGTCATGTGGCCAGCATGACTTAAGCCGCTTTTGGCGAACCAGAGCAGCACACGGAAATGCCATTTATCTACTTGCACTTGACGTGCTTTCGAACTGCTAGGTGGGCAGGTGCAGGGACCGAGCAACGGCAGCTCACCTCGTCGCGGGGATTTGAACTGCCGAACTTCTGATCGGCAAGTCCTAGGCTCTGTGGTTTAACCCACAGCACCACCCACGTCCCTCCTACTTAGAGTAGACCCATTCAAATTCATGGACATGGCTAACTTAAACCCAAAGGGTAGAGTTCAACATCATGCTATGACGAATGTTCCATCTTCGCAAACTTTACAGCTTGCCCAGCCTCTTTTCTCTCCCTGCCACGCAGTATGCAGGTCTGGGGTTCACCAACCCATACCCCTAGCCAATTTTGGGGGGCATGGGAAAGAAGAGGGGAGGAGCCCTGTTGAGCAAGCGAAAATCTCCAAATTTATTTATATACTGGCATCAGAATGGCTTCTAAACAGTTTTGCAAGTGTAAAACTAATTATAAGAGCATCCACACATAACCAAAATACACACATAATAAAAGCACCCATATTAAATTGGACACTGGAACAAACTCATTGAAACAGAGTAGCCACTGAAACTGTTAAAACAGCCATTAGATCTGGAGGTTCAAATCAGGAGAATGCTTGCCTAAACATGTTGCTGGACTTCCATTTCCCATTACCGCCAACCTTTGGCCATGCTGGCTGGGCCTGGCGGGAGATGGAGTCCCATCAACATCTGAAGGGCCACAGGTAACACACACCCTCAATCCGTGTATTAACCAGTGCCATTTGGTCTGTACCCTAACCAACGGCCACCTGGGAAGAATATACTAACCATGTCTGCTCAGAAGGAAGTCCTACTGAATTCAGCGGGGTTTATTCCCAAGTAGGTGGGGATAGGATTACAGCCTAACCTACTCTGGCGTTTCACTGCAATGTTAATGGATAATAACATCTGTTTCACTTACACAATGCACAGTTTCTTGACAGTAAGCCCCACTGAAGTCATTGAGACTACGTTGCATTAAACATAGTGGGCGGTACCCTACTAAGTCCTACTCAGAGCAGACCCAGCGGCGGAGCATATGCCCATGCTGCCCAGGGCAGGCGGGCACGCTCCCAAGGGGGGCGTGGTGCGGAAGGTGCCCTCCCGGGTACGGGATAGCTGCTCGGGTGCCTGGAGCAGTGAGCACGCCCTGCAGCCGGGGGCGGAGCAAACCGCCCATGGCGGACATTTGGCGCACGACCCACTCATAACTCCCAAGCTCCCCCAAGCTGTCAAAATGAAGGGGGAAGAGGAGAATGCTGCCAGCAAAGCGGAGCAGCGCCCTCCCTTACCCCGGCGGCTCAAGGTAGGCTTGGGAGTTGCGGGCAGGCGGTGCGCCAAATGTCACCCCCCTCAGTGAGGGCACCCGGTGTAGTCCGCCCCCACTGTCCCCCCTTCCTACGCAGACCCTGAGCAGACGCACTGAAATTAACAAACCTTAGTTAGTCATGTCCTCAGCTTCAATGGGGCGACTCTGAGTAGGACCACCATTAACTACCACTCAGAAGAATTAGGTTGTACACTATTTGTCTAGAGAGAAATTCAAAGAAAGAAAGAAAGAAAGAAAGAAAGAAAGAAAGAAAGAAAGAAAGAAAAGTCCCTATCATTCTCTCTACTTAAACAGTGAGTCATCTTACCTCTCTGTAAGATAAAGAAAACTAAATCTTTAAACCTCTGCCCTCCTTGCTAAACCAACTTATTTTTTGTTCCTCCTTTGGAACACAGGACAGGACAAGTTGCATTAATTTAAGAGTCCCACTTGGAACAAAAAAAAACTCAGTATCTTTTACAGAATAATACTATGTAGCTGTGTAAATACAAAGAACCACTGAACCACTGAGCATTGCTCACCTATCCCAGTAAAGGCAGTCCAGGGAATCTCTGTTGAAGGTGGTCTTTTTCTGACAGATTCCTGGCTAGTTTATCTCTCTTGGAATACTTGATGATTTGTACCTGACTTTTACTAACTCCCTTGTCCTTTAATCATTTATTTACTTTTCAGAAAGTCAAGCTCAGTAAATTCTTGCCTCCTTTAACATCATCCATTCTCTCCTTGCAATCAACTGGATTTCCACCCCACCTGTTAATAAACAAACAAACAAAGGCTGCAGCAGACACACCTGGCTAGTTCTATCAGCTGTTGTGAGAGTGGTGTCTTAGAGCTCAATCCTACCCATGCTTACTCAGAAGCAAGACCCACCATTTTCCAAGAAAGTACATTTACCATTGCAGCCTCAGGGCTCTTTCCAATGTCTGCTAGTGCAAGAACTCTTGGTTAGTGGATGGGTGAGTTTTAGGGTTGTGCAACAGAGAGATCCAGTGCAAAAGCTGCACTAGCGGAAACTCATTGTGTAAGCGATTACACAATCCATCGGGCAACTAAGTTATCAGCAAACTGCTTGTGCCCTTCTCTTACGTGGTAGCATTCTGCTGGTGCAAAACATTTTGCCAGCAGCAACATATATGCCACTTAGTGACTTTAATTTAGCACTACGTCAGATAAAACCCTCCGTTATATGCAGCAATTGATGTGTACCTAGAATTTGCCCTCTCTAGGAATGAATGAAGGTTATCTGACGAGAGGGATACTGTGATCCTATTAAAGCTTCCAGTCACTTACTTAAGAATCTCAGTGATGTATGCTTAGATCATACTGCAGTTCTCTGCCAAGATCAGAGTAATATCCATTGAACTCAGTGTGATTGTCTACTAAGTAAACATGCAGAGTCTGGACCTGCACAGTTCTAACCCCTGAAGACTGCTTTCGGCATAATCAGAAATCTTTGGGGGGCAGCCAGTTGAACCTTCATTATTTTGCATAACTATGTGGCAAAGCAAGGATCAGAAGTGGCTATGAGCTGACTCAACTGGCCTTAGTTTATGCCTTCTTCTAAAGCAGTAGTTCCCAAACTTGGGTCTCCAGCTGTTTTTGGACTACAACTCCCATCATCCCTGACCACTGGCCCCGCAAGCTAAGGATTATGGGAGTTGTAGTCCCAAAAACCACCACAGCTGGAAACACTGTTCTAAAGGTTTGGGAGCCCTTTTTGGACCTGGCCACCCTGCATTGGAAACAAGTCTCTAATCCAGCATTTGGCTTTAATTGCAAACTATGAAGCTGAGTTCACACTATGGGTGGAAAGCTCACGGGGTCCTCCATCTGTCTTCAACCTTATTATCAGAGCAGCAAATATCAACTTACTTATTATCTCCCACCTGCCATGGGACCCAAAGTTCTAAAGCAGTCACAGATCCAGTCACTGACCACACCCCTACCTGCTTAGCTTATGGGCCCTGGGACCTATTATCCTGACCTAGCAAAAATGATGCCTTATCAAAACACTCATCCAGGTGCGTTATCCTGTGATTTTCAACTTAAGCTAAAACAAGGACAGTTAAATGCAATGGAAGGGGGAATTCTTCCAAAAATTATTGTGGTCAAGACCCAATGCACTGTTAAACCTCCTTAAGAATGTTGATGTCAATTGGCTTCAGTGCCTTTTAAGACAGTGTTGGATTTTGGCCTGTATCTTGCAATGTTCAAGCTCCAAACTCCTTGTAGTTTGAGCGTCTGGCCATAAACATTGCCTACAAGTGGTGCAGAAATCATAAATAACAGCAGCATCTGTTTTCTGGAAGTCCTGAAGCCTACTCGTAGTGCAAGCCCTTCCTAGCTAAAATGGGACTTCGGTTTTGCAATCTCTCCACCACCCTGCAAAAGTACATAAAGACCTGATTGTTGTTGCTTTTAAAAATGCTTTACAACTGGATAGTAACTGGATAGCCTTTGGGGAAATGTAAACTCGCTTCTTTGGAGCATTCTTACTCTGCTGGAGGTGCTCTGGTCCTGGAAACAGCTGTTCGACTCCTTTCCCTGTAAGAACTCCCACTATGTACTGCAGTTTCAAATCTGTTTGTTCAATTGCCTGCTTGGTTTTCTTCTCCCTGCCCCCCCCCCCAAATCCCCGCCTTTTGAAGTTTAGACAACCAGCACAATGCAGAAAGGACTTGCTGGAGCTTGATATTGTTCAGGTTTTATAATGGAAGTGGAAATCCATGTACATTTATGGATGTATTTTGGGGTGAGTGTAATCAACCTAAGAGTCTGTCACCTTCTCCCATACAAATCTGCCACATTGGTGAGATCATCTTCAGAGGCCCTAGCAAATGGTAGCCAACACTCTATATGTTGTTGGACTCACCACAGCCATCATGACCAATGGTTAGAGATTATGGGAGTTGATGTACAAAAATATTTGGAAGGCACCATGCTGACTACCCAGTCCATATCCTCCCATCATCCAAAATCAGAGGTTATGAAACCCCTTCTCAAGGAAGATTATTTTCTGTTTAATGCTACATGAAAACTTTTAGATTTGCCCATGCCTTTTAGTTATATGTCTATCCTAGGAGAGGTTGTTAACTCAGTTTTTACTGTGTTTGCTTTTACTATATTCATATGACGATGATGATTGCTTTACTATACACCTTTAGGCATTCCTTTTTAACCAGGCCTTTAGCTGATTTGATTGACATCCTATGCCTTTTTAAAATGTGGTTCTTTGGGGGGAGGAGAGCGTTATTGTGGTTTTATATTTTGATTTTGTTCTGTGAACCTCCTTGACACCTCCGGGTATAGGGCGGCATATAAAGTCAATATATAATAATAAATTAATAATAATAATAATAATAATAATTTGTATACCGCCCCTCATATGCAGATCTCGTGACATAAAATGACAATATAAAAACCACAAAATAAGTACAGTGGCTCTCAAACGCCTTGGTACTCAAACAACTTGGAACCCAAATACTGCAAACCCGGAAGTAAGCGTTCCGGTTTGCGAACTTTTTTGCGAAATTTTTTCCGTTTTGAGTGTTACACTTCCATTTTGAGTGTTACGCTGATGTCTGCCTGTTTTTGCTATTTATTTTGCATTTTTGTTTTTGCAGCTCTTTTTGTTTTGTTTTTGCGACTGTGTGGAACCCAGTTCAACTACTGATTGATTGTGTGACTGCGGTAGACTGTTTATTGCTTTCATTTTAAAAGGCACTGGATGTCAATCTTGTAAGCCACTCTGAGAGTCATGGCCGGAGAGCAGCTGAAAAATATTTTAAACCAATTAAAATAGTACCTTCTCTGTGTTCAAACCCCTTCGCTCTCCCTCACATGCATCCATGCCTGCTCCACATACGTTCATTTGAGTACACAAGCGTCAGATGCAACACTCTAACACAACATTCAAGCACATAGGCCTCATTCAGTCATTGCAATAAGACTGGGTTTCTGGTTTAGTGGTTTGATAGGATCAAGGATCGTGGTCCTGCAAGCTTCCTGGATAATCCCACTTCACGATTCCTCTGGAGTGGGTTGGAGAAATAAACCAGGAAGCCTTGGCATCCAGTTATATCTGGGCCTGGGGATGGAGGAATCATTTTGCACCCTGCATGACCGTTAAGTACTCAGCTTGCATACCTGCAAGTATCTAAGTGGGGGAATAGCAGGGGGTTTCACATGAAAATGGCACATGGGCAAGAACTGAAACCCCAGGAACATTGGAAGATGCCCTGTACTGAGTCAGGACAGGTCACCCAAGCCCTTCATTGTCAACACTGGCTGGCAGCAGCTCTCCAGAATTTCAGACAGGGGTCTCAGTCCTACCTAGAGATGCCAGGGATTGATCCAGAAACCTTCTGCATGCATAGCAGATGTTCTACCACTAAGCTAGCCCTCCTTGCCCAGAGCTCTCAATCCAATTTGGGGAGCGGGAAAATGAGGAGCTACTAAAACAAATGCGATGGGAGAGCAGCTTCTGGCTTTGAATGGCTAGGTTGAGCCAAAATAACAAGACGCTAATAAGCGGAGGAAAAGAAAAAGGAACTTGTTGCTTGTAACTGTGCGACTCACATTAATTTTCGGCTCTGCGCGTTGCTGAACCCAGCAAAGGAGCAGCTCCTGCTGATCCTTCCCCCGTCAGCAGGGGAGTCAAATGTGAGCTTCACCGACATGGTTCCTGGTTAGCGGGTCTGTTGCCTCTGGAAATAAAAGGAGAAACAGATGAAATTAGACAGGAAGTACGGTAGATAAAATGCTCAGCTATTTGTACAGAACAAGGGGTTATTTTTTAAAAAAAACATCCTGCAGTCAGGATAGCTCAGTTGGTAGAGCATGAATCTTTTAAATCTCAGGGTTGCAGGTTCAAGCCCCGTATTGGGTGAAAGGTGCCCTGCACTGCAGGGGGTTGGACTAGATGACCCTCATGGTCCCTTCCAACTTTATGATTCTATTATTCTATGATACTACGTATCGATTGATATCATGTATTGTCCTTAAAAGGAGAATTGCAGGAGTATTGTGCAAAAGTTGGCTCGTGCATTGACTGCATTCCCATCGTCCCCCTACAGATCTGTCTGCTAAATGCATTTTCTACATTTCCCCGCCACAACAAACAACCCATTTAATACATCCTCCATTGTATCAGCAGCTGCACCAGCTAATCTGTTTTGCAAGCTGTAATTGTGTTGTTCCTCTGCTGCCTCAAGGAAACTGACAGTGCTTATAGTTGTGGATGATTTAGCAGTACAGTGGTACCTTGGTTTACGAACTTAATCTGTTCCAGAGGTCCATTCTTAAACCGAAACCGTTCTTAAACCAAGGCATGCTTTCCCTAATGAGGCCTTCCGCCGCCAGTGCCCTTCCACTGTTTGGATTCTGTTCTTAGACCGAGGTAAAGTTCTCAAACACTACTTCCAGTTTTGCGGAGTTTGTAAACCAAATCGTTCATAAACAGAACTGTTCTTAAACCAAGGTACCACTGTACTCAATCATTGCTGTACCAGGACGGTTGAGCAGTATGCAATTCACGTATAAAATAGGTGATGTGGAGAGAGCATTGGTCCAACTGGCTCAGGATGGCCTATGATGACAGGCAGTGATTCCCTGGGGAGAGTCAAGGACTGAACCTGGGACGTTCTCCATGCACATCATGTGCTCCACCACTGAGTTATGGCTTTTCTCCACATGCATGGTCTGGGTTGCACCACTTACTCTACAGCCCAACTCCTGTGCTGTACATTTGCTTGGAACAATGTAGCACCAAGCTACTGTTGTTGTTGCTGCTGCTGCTATTACCAAAATACACACACATACATGAGATCTCATTTCTGGGCAACTGTTCAGCTGCTCCAAGCTAGCATCCCTAGCAAAACAGAAGTCCCTGCCTCTCTTACAATTTCCAATCAATGGTCCAGCTGTCAAGGGAAGAAAGAGATGAAGTCAGACTATTCATCGGCACCAAAATACCCCTTCCCCCAGCATCAGCCTGGCAGCGCTTTGCATAATTCTGTAACTGGATCCACACCAACGGGCTTGCACAGACTTCCACTGAAAGTTACACTGGACTCTTGTTTGTTTTTCCAGAAGTTGCCCGATATAGCTTTACCAGGATCAAAATCTTGGTCGCTGGCAGGCTTTTGCTCCCAAAGCACAACATTGCCTCTCGTTAATTAATCTAACTCAGGTCATGTTGGCTTCCCCCAACAAACGTGGTTTCCTTTGGCTGCTGCTTCTGTTCCCATCATCACTCACTCCCTTTTGTTCCTTGGGGGAATCCGGATTCCCAGTGCTGCATGTGCGTAGAATTTAGAGCCACGTCTTAAAATGCAACATACATGTAAATTCAGTCCATTGCAGTGAAAGGATGACAATGAAGATCTCTCTCTCTCTCTCTCTCTCTCTCTCTCTCTCACACACACACACACACACACACACACACACAGCTGAACTACAAAGTAAGCAACAAATCTAAATGTTTGCCTTTAAAAAAGAATTGTGAGGCACCCAGATCCTGCCACTCATTCCAAGCAGAGCTCCCATTCACATCCGGAAGAGAACTTCTCTAACTTCCAGACAAAATGCCTTTTTGAATGCTATTAGCAATTGTGTAGATGGGCTTTCAAGGAGGAAACAGCATGTGCAGGGGGCCTGAACTGAATGGAGACTTTGGGCAGTGGCCAGGGGTGGGCAGAGAAGAGCTTTAACCTCCCTCCCACCCTGTTGCAGTCAAATCTGCTACCCCCATGCCCGCTATTTAAACCTGGCATGGGGGAGCTCCCATTGGCAACTGCTATAAAAATGAAACATTCGCATGAGTAGTCTGAATAGGGTTTAAGTTTAAATGGTCCTGGACCCCCATATTGTACCATCCAGCTGCCTCTACTCAGCAGTCATCCAATGTCAGGCTCTCAACAGAAAGTGAATGTGCTGATCTATATAGTGACCACAACCATTTTCACCACAAGTCAGCACTTTGTTGCACATATTTGTATAGAATGTGTCATTTCCCCCAAGGGGACTCAGTTGTTTCACCTGTGCGGAAATTCTAATGATCTCCAGAGCTCAACATGATCAATAGATTGGTGATCCACTGACCTGGTTTGGCTGGCAGGATAAAAGGTAAAGGAGCCCCAGACTGTTAGGTCCAGTCAAAGGTGACTATGGGGTTGCGGCGCTCATCTTGCTTTCAGGGTGAGGGAGCCAGTTTTGGCCACAGACAGCTTTCCAGGTCATGTGGTCAGCATGACTAAACCGCTTCTGGCACAACGGGACACTGTGACGGAAGCCAGAACATACGGAAACACCATTTACCTTCCCGCCACAGCGGTGCCTATTTATCTACTTGCACTTTGACATGCTTTCGAACTGCTAGGTTGGCAGGAGCTGAAATAGAGCAACGGGAGCTCACCCCGTCGCGGGGATTCGAACCGCCAACCTTCTGATCGGCAAGCCCAAGAGGCTCAGTGGCAGGATATTCCCATGAGGCCTGCAAGCTGACTTGGTGCGAAACAGAGAAAAGTCATTCCATCATTGCAATCATTAGAGCTGAAGTAAATAAACCACTTAATAATAAGGGGTTTTTTTTTAAAAAAAGACCTTGCATAACAGACAATTAAAAGAAGACATTTGCAGGCTTGACCTTGTGGTTATTTCCTGACCTCGCTCCCATGACACCAGATGTGCAGGGAATAAATAAATTCCTGAGGCCTCTGTTTTATTCTCTGGTGTGGAAATCTTTGCAATATCAACTCAAGAAAGTTGTCGTAGTGTGTGTTCTGCCACTGGAAGAGTGCAATGGAAGGGGAAGGAGGGCATTGCCCTCTTGTTGATGTTCCAAAGAATGTTTTCGGGCCACTTCTGTTGCACTCAGAAAATCAGTTCATATGCACCCAGGACCATCATCTTCTGCTGATCCCAGACTTTGGCACCAAGTCAGAAGTGCAGCAGCCAAGAAGAGGAGAAGGTCCACCGGACAAATGCCTGTCGGGTTCTGTTAGGCTGGAAACAGGCACCAGAACTGCTTCTTTTCTTAAAAGGTTGAAGAAAGTTTGAAACTGGGATCACAGCTTATGGTGCGTACACTCAGCCCGCTGTAACAGAAGAGCATCAGAAGCTGTCAAATGCTGAGTTGGATCATTGGCCTATCTAGCTCAGTAGTGTCTTCCAGATGATGGTAGACCACAGCTGCCACCACCCCGACCATTCACCATGCTGCTTGGGAGTGGTGGGAGTTGCAGTTTAACATCTGGAGGACACAGTGCTGGCTACAGTTTAGAGCACAGACTCTCTACTGATTGGCTCTCCAGGGAGTTCCTCCATCCTTACCTGGAGATGTCAGGGGTTGGACCAGGGATTTTCTGCATGCAAGCCTTGTACTCTACCACCTGGCTATGGCCCTTCCCCTTAGGAAGGCTTCTGGAAAACTTCAGTTTAACCCACAAGTGTGTGTGAGTGTGTGTGTGTGTGCGCGCGCGCACTCACGCAATAAGGTGACTCCCCCAGCTGCCTGTAAAAAATATTGTCTGCCATCAGCCTTATATAGTGTCAGCCCAGCTCTCCAGGCTGGTTCCCATAGGTGTCTTACAGTTGTGCTTCATGGATAATATAGTCAGCATCATAAGTACCATGCAGAAGAAGAGTTTGGACTTGATATCCCGCTTTATCACTACCCTAAGGAGTCTCAAAGCGGCTAACTATCTCCTTTACCTTTCTCCCCCACAACAAACACTCTGTGACATGAGTGAGGCTGAGAGACTCCAGAGAAGTGTGGCTAGCCCAAGGTCACCCAGCAGCTGCATGTAGAGGAGCGGGGAAGCGAACCCGGTTCACCAGATTACGAGTCCACCGCCCTTAACTACTACACCACACTGGCTCTTGTTTCTGTTAAAGCTCAGCACAATGAGCTTGCAAAGGAGTAGGCGCTGCAGTGCCTACTGAAGTCACCAAGTGAAATATACTCAGGGTCCTGTAGTGATTTCATGCTCTCTATTGCAGCTTGTAAAACAGTAATTCATTTGCCCCCCAAACCTCAGGCTTTTATATACATTATTTACGCAATGAGTCCCATCTGATTGGCTGATTCTGCTTCCCTCCTAGAGCCTGATTGGTCTTTTCCTGCAGGCCAATCAGTTGTTGCATTCTACGATCCTACCAGCCTAATAGGCTGATTAACTTTCTCCTGGAGCCTGATTGGTCTTTTCCTGCAAGCCAATCAGTTGTTGCATTCTAGGATCCTACCTGCCTATTGTTCTAGGCTCCAAGCTTAGTACATAACACCAGCCTTGGGTCGTCCACCGTGAACCCCAAGACCTTCGCACTGATTATTCGAACAAAAGACCCCACACATTCTTGGCTTCTTTTCTGCTCCTTCCCTTCCCCTGTTCCTTTAGATCCCAGTGCTAGCCTAGGAGAAATTATGAGTGGGAAATTGGAGCTGAACCTAGGCATTTCTGAGGATCCCAGGGGCTACTTTTGGCACGCGTGTGTGTCCACTCTGCTCTCTGTGTGTTACCTGTATATGTGTGGAACATGTGAGCCTTACCATGAAACTCTAATTCGGATTTTGGGGGGGGGGATTAAATTTAAAGAAGTGCAGAAACATATTTACAACTGCTCCTAATTAAATAGAATCTGGCCTCCATTCAAAGGCTTCTTTCCCTGCCAGGGAGGAGCTCGTAAGGAGACCTCCAAAGATGTATTGCTGAAATCCATCTGCAAAGTTCACTTGGCCTGGTCAGGCTGAGCTCAAGCCTCTAAGTATTTTTCTTCCCTTGCCCTCCGCTTGGGGTATGTGCACAGTCAACTTCAGCGGGGGGGGGGGGGGGAAACACTGGAATGAAATGGGGCCTAGTCAGTTAGAATTGTAGAATTGAATCATAGAATTCTAGAGTTGGAAGGGACCATCCGGGTCATCTAGTCCATTTTCATTCATTCCGCAACAATTCATGCGCAGAACAATCAAGGAGCACTCCGATTTGGGGTGGCCACCCAGATGCCTGTGGGAAACCTACAAGCAAGATTCAAGCACAACAACCCACGCCCTGCGATTTCCAGCAACTAGTATTCAGAAGTAATATTGTCCCCGACAGTGGAGGCAGTGCATAGCCATTATGCCTAATAGCCATCAATAGCCCTCTCCTCCATGAATTTGTCTTTGTTGTTGTTGTTGTTTAGTCATTTAGTCGTGTCTGACTCTTCATGACCCCATGGACCAGAGCACACCAGGCACTCCTGTCTTCCACTGCCTCCCACAGTTTGGTCAAACTCATGTTAGTAGCTTCGAGAACACTATCCAACCATCTCGTCCTCTGTCGTCCCCTTCTCCTTGTGCCCTCCATCTTTCCCAACATCAGGGTCTTTTCCAGGGAGTCTTCTCTTCTCATGAGGTGGCCAAAGTATTGGAGCCTCAGCTTCAGGATCTGTCCTTCCAGTGAGCACTCAGGGCTGATTTCCTTCAGAATGGATAGGTTGGATCTTCTTGCAGTCCATGGGACTCTCAAGAGTCTCCTCCAGCACCATAATTCAAAAGCATCAATTCTTCAGTGATCAGCCTTCTTTATGGTCCAGCTTTCACTTCCATACATCACTACTGGGAAAACCATAGCTTTAACTATACAGACCTTTGTTGGCAAGGTGATGTCTCTACTTTTTAAGATGCTGTCTAGGTTTGTCATTACTTTTCTCCCAAGAAGCATGCGTCTTTTAAAATCGTGGTTGCTGTCTTACTCCCTTTTAAAGCAATCTAGGCTGCTGGTCGTCACTGCCTCCTGTGAGAGTGGGTGCCATAGTTAACTATGTGTACTGTGTGAATAATTACTTTCTTCGCAAAAGAAGTACTTTGTAAAACTGGGTTGCGGGTTCATTGTGGTTTGTTGCAAATGAAAAGACAGTGCATGCTGCCCAATCATTTCCACTTTGATCTTCTGCCCGCACAGGTGGGAGAAACAAACCAGGAAGCCATGCTTAAGCTTGGATCCTCACCATGTCTGAGCCTAGATTGTGGTTTGTTTTTTGCTTATAAGTCAGGATATGACGCTGCAGAGCCCAGGAAGTTCCTTGATTATTATTTTTTTAGGGAGTTGCATGCAGTGCTGGCCTTCAGCAGTGGTGGCATACAGTGAGGGGGGAAAGTACCGTATTTTTCGCTCTATAAGACGCACCAGACCACAAGATGCAACTAGTTTTTGGAGGAGGACAACAAGAAAAAAAATATTCTCAGAAGCCAGAACAGCAAGAGGGATCGCTATGCAGTGAAAGCAGCAATCCCTCTTGCTGTTCTGGCTTCTGTGATAGCTGAGCAGCCTGTATTCACTCCATAAGACGCACACACATTTCCCCTTACTTTTTAGGAGGGAAAAAGTGAGTCTTATAGAGCAAAAAAATACGGTATTTGATCCCCTGCTAAATTTGCCTGTTCGCCCTCTGACGAAGAAATGACCAGTCCATAATTTTAATGGTAGGTTTATTGTAGCTGTGAGAGACTGAATAACAACAGGAAAACCCCCAGAAGACAAAAGTCAGAAATTGACGTGCATGAATGGACAATTGTAGGGGTGCCTATTATGTGGCAGCAAAGGAAGCAAAAAAGAGAGAGAGAGGCTGCCTCCTCTATTGCATCTGCAAGAAATCATTCAGTTGTGCTTTTCTGAGTTGCGTCTAGCCTCCTGAATTCAGCGATAGATCTATGGAAACCTTGGCATAGATAGCTGTGAGTCAGTTTGCAAGACACTTGGAGGATAAAATTACTCCTGCCCTCTCAAGTCTTGTTACAGCTGATACAGCCACAGCACACACACCACTGTATCTCCCTCCCCTTCTCCTGTCATCTTCACTGTGTCAATTTTTAGACTGTAAGCCCCTTGGGACAGAGACCTGTCCTCTTGAATTTTGCAACGCACACATTGCTGACAATACTGATGATACAGCGAGATATATTCTCCCCTCTAGTAATTATTTACACTTTTGACTACTTTCCTTTAACACTACCCCCTTTGACTGGTTGTTTCTGGGCTCTGCCAGTTCAAAAGTTTTGCGAGGAAAAAATGACTCATTACCCTTTCTACCTCCTAAAACCATTTTAGGTGATGTTTTTCTTTTAGTTATGGGCTCAAATAATATTTACTTAAGTTCAGTAAACTACCTCTGTGCATGGTTGCCAGATGTCCAGGACTGACCTGGGCAGAACAGGAACTGCTTTGTCCAGAGTTGAGGGCTGCCTTCATCCTGGGCATGGAAGCAGCAAAGTTACGCCTGATTACGTCTCATTGATGTCACTGGTCCCTAAGAGCTTAGAACAACCCCTACCTGGATTGCAGCCATCAACCACAGCAGGCATCGCCAGAGGGGAACAGGTAGACTTCCTCTCTCTCTCTCTCTCTCTCTCTCTCTCCCTCCCTCTCTCTCTGAGACACATAGGGCCACATAAAAAATGCATATACAGTGGTACCTCGGGTTACAGACGCTTCAGGTTACAGACTCCACTAACCCAGTAATAGTACCTTGGGTTAAGAACTTTGCTTCAGGATGAGAATTGAAATTGTGCAGCAGCGGCACGGCGGAGATGGGAGGCCCCATTAGCTAAAGTGGTACCTCAGGTTAAGAACAGTTTCAGGTTAAGAACGGACCTCCAGAACGAATTAAGTTCTTAACCCGAGGTACCACTGTATCTTGAGCTCCTGGCAGATTTTGCCCAGAGGCTTTTCACAACAACATGGTAAGGGTTAAAGCTTATAAAATGTTAGGGAAATGGCAAGGACATTGCTGTTGTGCAAAAACATCAGAACTGGGTCGCCGTTACTATCAAAGTACTTAAATACCAGGGCTAATTAAGTTTCAGCTCTTAACTTTCACCGCAGTGTTAAATCTACTGGGAAAATAAACTCTGCGTTTAACCTCTGCTCCCAGGCATTTTTTCAGAGAGACGATTGACCTCAGTAGCAGTGTCATCCTAACAAGATACTTTGCTATGCAAACATTCCAAAACTATGATATTAAGAATCAGCATCCTCTATCTGTAAGACGATCCAATTGCTGGCACTGTAATGATGCCGTTGGTGCTATAACTAAATTGCATTTACTTATCTATGCTTTAGATGCTGAAATGCTCATTATTTAAAAACTTTGGCAGCACAAAAGTCCTTATGGAGGTTCCTTGAATAGTGGTGTTTTATTTCATTTTTATTTCCATGCGAGCATCAACTATCAGTTATGGTAAATGTCCAACATTAAGTACATGCCATGTGAATGCCAACAAAGGAGGGTGAGTTTTGTGAATACCTGGAAAGAGATATACAAATGTGGGTGTCCTCAAATCTGGAACACAGATAAAGGAATGTGGGCAGTCATATTAGGCGACTGCCAATGTTCACCAGTGAATCTCTGAGTTTCCAGGCAATATTTCTCTGGGATTGTGTGCATTCCCATGTGAATGCTGATAAGCCACCAAATTTCTGACATTCACTGTAATGTATATGTGTCTGTTGAAAAATAAACACAAGTTCTAGTAATGTTTAAATTCCTAATCTGGTTTGAGGCAGAGTCTCAAAACCTGTCCCACAGAGCAAAATGTCTGGGGGTATGGGGATGCATTAAAGAACACATCCCCAAATGGTTTCCTGGGATAGATGAACGTAATATTTCCTTATACTGAGTCAGACCATTCACCTGTGTACATCCTGTACATTTGTAAATAAATGCAAATATTGCAAAATGCCAGAAGCCCCCAGTAAACTCAACCCAAAGAAGACCAAACCCACTGAGCTCTGAACCCCCTGGAATTTCTTAACGGAGAAGTGGAAACACATAATAGTATTATCTCCTTCAGAGAATGAATCATGGCCCAAAGTTTGCAAAACATCTATTTTTAATTTGTTTTGTTGGGGTTGTGTTTTCACTCCCTCAAGGGCTGGCATAGACTCGAATGGGATTTTCCGAAGTGCTGTGCTCCAAGGTCAATGAGGAGGACTTTGGAAATCTTTTCCGTCATCTTTTCCCTAAATCTGAAAGGCTGGCTGCCCCCACTGGCAGTGGCCTTTATTCCTTTAAAGTGGTAGTGCTGCAAAACTGTCAACAGCTGTGGGCTTGTCAGTAAGTAAGAGTCATCAGAAGGCACAGAGGTCTTCTTACTAGTGGTCTCCACAAGGGTACACATGGCATCCATTTCACATCAGGAGATGGGGATTAGATAGATTGTTATTGTTTAGTCGTTTAGTCGTGTCCGACTCTTCGTGACCCCATGGACCAGAGCCTGCCAGGCACTGCTGTCTTCCACTGCCTCCCACAGTTTGGTCAAACTCATGCTGGTAGCTTCAAGAACACTGTCCAACCATCTCATTCTCTGTCGTCCCCTTCTCCTTGTGCCCTCCATCTTTCCCAACATCAGGGTCTTTTCCAGGGAGTCTTCTCTTCTCATGAGGTGGCCAAAGTATTGGAGCCTCAGCTTCACGATCTGTCCTTCCAGTGAGCACTCAGGGCTGATTTCCTTCAGAATGGAGAGGTTTGATCTTCTTGCAGTCCATGGGATTCTCAAGAGTCTCCTCCAGCACCATAATTCAAAAGCATCAATTCTTTGGCGATCAGCCTTCTTTATGGTCCAGCTCTCACTTCCATTCATCACTACTGGGAAAACAATGGTTTTAACTATACAGACCTTTGTTGGCAAGGTGATGTCTCTGCTTTTTAAGATGCTGTTTAGGTTTGTCTAGGTTTGTCATTGCTTTAGATAGATGATAGATAATCCCCCAAGAGATGGGGATTCTTTTTCAGTAGGAGGGCCGCATTCCCTTCTGGACAAGCTTTCAGAGGCCACATGCGGAATCAAAGGAAATGTGAGTAGAGCAATGAATGTGAATTTGACCTTTGCACACACAGCAATCTCAAGCAAGACAAGTAAGAAATATTCGAGTAGAAGGACACGAGCCAGCCAGACTAAAACACTCAAGGTTGAAACCAGGGCCTGTAGAGACGGGGTATGCCTTGTGGAAAGCTCCAAGGGCCGTATAGAGAGACTACAGAGGGCCACAGAGTCTGAGGCTCTCCGCTCCAGTTTTACATCATAGGGGCAAAAGAGATGTCATACAAAATATGGGATCTTTCTTGATTGGAGAAAGTGGTGCAGGACAAAGAGAGGGAGGTAAATCATTACTTGCAGCACCGTTTTCCTATCTAAATTCCTCCCCGCCCCACATACTATGCGACCACTATGAGTATGATGTTGGTACCTGTCAGGGGTTCAGGAGCAGAGGCAAGGGCAAGGGAGGAAACAGAGAGCGAGGGGGAGGAGGCAGAAGAAAAGATGAGTGATGACGACGACCCGAGATCTCCGAGTCTTTCCAGTGAATCAGAAGATTCACAGAAAGGAGCACCAGTGGCCAGGGCAAGGGGGGAGCCTAGGGGGACACCCCAGGAAGAAAGGGCCAGAGGGGGCTCAGAGGGGAGCAGTTGGAAATCGGGACCAGCGTCACCAACAGAGAGCAGGGGAGAGGAAGGGCGCCAGGGATCAAGCGCTGGGAGGGCACGAGTCAGGAGTGGCCACACCTCCATCGGGGAGCGAAGAAACGGTCAGACGGAAAGTGGAAGGTTGGGCGCGTGCGCCAAGTTCAAATGCACAGGAAGGTGGCGCAGTAAGCAGCCCGGAAAGGGAGCCAGGTCCTAAAGCCCGGCGCAAGGAGACAGGAGGGTCCGGGGGGTCAGCGTCAGAAGAATCCCGGAAGGAAGAGACCCCGGGGGGCAGAGGGACCCAGAGAAGAACAGTCAGGCGGAAAAGGTGGAGTAAGGCTAGGGTATTAAGTTGGTGTACAGGGGGCGGAGACTCAGACGGAGCTTCACCGGTCTAACCCTTAAGACGTAGAGTTGCGCGCAGCAGCTTGAGAATGGAAACTGTAACTCAATAAAAGACTTTTACAAGTGACCGCTGGCTAGCGTGATCCTCTGTGAGCTAGGATCTGGAAGCAGCTCTGACAGTACCTCTCTTTAGCTTGGGAGTAGTGGGGGGGAGAGAGAGCAATTTAGAACATCAAAATGGAGCTGGGGAAAAGATGGCGCATCCCCTCCTCCATCACTGCTGCTTCAACCATTTGTGGGGGGTTTTCTTCAGCTCATACAGTAAATAAAACGCCAGGGAGAGGGGTGACACCATTAAAAGCACTTATGCACAGAACCACCCCACATTTCTGATTTGCAATTTCTGTACAAAATTTAAAAAACAACAACTGAGAACAGCACTTGAGAAAAGAAAATGAAGTCATGATGAGCAACGCTGTCACAGTTTGCCAAGGCGGAGAACTCTTCCTTTGCCAAAGCGGAGAACCTTTGTTTTCCTTATGTCCTGCCCTACTTGTCAACAAGGCTGACAAACAAGCAAAGAAGAAAGGGTAGGTATGCTAATGGACTATGGAACTGGCAAAGGATAGGTATGGTAATGAAACTGGCAAAATTAACAACAAAATTAAGAGACTCTGATGGTGAGTGTTTCATGGAAGAATGGAAGCCTTTTTCAGGACTAGTTAAAGAAATATTATAGTACGAAGGAGTCGCAAGCAGGATTTGAGTTATGAGCAACGGAAGTAATTAGATTATAATGCTGTGGTTATGATTTAATAGATAGAAGATAGGGTGTGGCAGAAGGGGAGAGACAACAACCCCATGGAAGACGGGGTGGGAAGTTGATGAAAATAAGAGAAAAGAGAAAATTGTGTTTTGATTGCAAATGTTAAAAATGTTGAAACTTAATAAAATATAATTGAGGGGGAAAGAGAAGAGGCAGGTGAAGAAAAGTCTAGGCATCTCTTTCCCCCACGCCTTCTTCCCTTTACATCATTCCCTCTCAACTTCTCTGGGAGGGAAAATGCCATCTGGGGAAGTTGCACACAACTGCATGTAATATGTAGTTCAGCCCTAAGGGCATATGGAAACCAGGCTCCCTGGGAGAGAAAGGCGGGTACACAGTACATTAAATACAGACGGCCTAAAAAGCTTGGAAACCACTGTGCTGGCATTGCACAAGATGCTTCAACAGCCTTCTGTTACAAATAAGCGAATGGCACAGTTACGCAACTCTACAGTGTGAAGCAACCAATTTATCAGCAGCCATCAGCAGCCATCAAGTCATGGAAAGAAACATGCTTGTTGGCTGGCCATGGACTGCATTACTATATTTCATGTTACCTTGGTTCTCGAATGGCTTGGTTGTCGAACAAATAGGCTCCCAAACACTGCAAACCCGGAAGTAAGTGTTCTGGTTTGCAAACGTTTTTCAGAAGCCGAACGTCCGACACAGCTTCCGCTTGAGTGCAGGAACCTCCTGCAGCCAATCAGAAGCCGCACCTTGGTTTTTGAATGGTTTTGGGAGTTGAACAGACTTCCAGAAAGGATTAAGTTTGAGAACCAAGGTACACTGTACTTGTATTAACCAGGCACCGAAAATGTGAGTGTGTGTTTGCAACCCACCAATGTACACTGCTCACCAAACTGGACAAACCCAAATTCTTAATCATGGGATCCTCTTTCCTCAATGTGTACTCATCTGTGCAAGTCAAGCAAGCAGACTTCTAGGACATGTGTTGGTTAGCAGCATGTATTTTGAACCTAAGGTTTGGGTTTTCACCGAAATTTGACTTTTTGGTCAGGGCTGATGTGGTTAAGATAAATGCTAGGCACAAAGTGAAGGATGTGAAGGCAGACAGAAGAAATTCTGTATCCTGTGGGGGAGAGCACTACACATAATCAAAAAGGAGGAAACGCGTCACCAAACAAGGGAGCAAAAGAGGACATCGATGTGAATAATATTTACAAAAGCATAGATATGTATAAATGTGTATTTAGAAGAGACTGCTATTATTTAAATAGAAAAACCACCATAATGGGAAAGGCTGTTGCCAGTTGGCCTGGGTGCCTGCTCAGTCTGCTCTCCAGGTGTTCACTATTAGGGACGCGGGTGGCGCTGTGGTCTAAACCACTGAACCTCTTGGGCTTGCCAATCGGAAGGTCGGTGGTTCGAATCCCCGCAACAAGGTGTGCACCCATTGATCTTTCCCAGCTCCTGCCAATCTAGCAGTTCAAAAGCATGCCAGTGCAAGTAGATAAATAGGCACCGCTGTGGTGGAAGGGTAAACAGCATTTCCATGAACTCTGGCTTCTGTCATGGTGTCCCGTTGCACCAGAAGCAGTTTAGTCCTGCTGGCCACATGACCTGGAAAGCTGTCTGTGGACAAACGCTGGCTCCCTCGGCCTGAAAGCAAGACAAGCGCCGCAACCCCATAGTCACCTTTGACTGGACTTAACCATCAAGGGGTCCTTTACCTTTACCTTCACTATTGAAGGACCCCTTCCTGTAATCCCTCCTTAGGATTCTTTACCTTTAAACCACACGTGGACTGAACAACCCTTCAAATAAAGAAAAGCAGGGTGTACAGTCACCCTGTCTCTGGGGCACTATCCATGGCCCTTAAAACATCAGCTAAACAACACACATGTACTTTTAACCAAAGTAAACACACCATTTTCAGCCATGTGGCACCTCACACCCATTTGTACAGTTTTACCTTGGAATCACAGAGACTAGAAACTTGTGGCTTTTAAAATATAAGTCGTCAAGATTCCCAGGAATTTGTGTTTCTGATGCCTGCGGATCACCAATGCAGACAATTACAGAAAGACAGAATCAACACATCCTCGACCATATGTTAAACAAGAGGATTGTTTTACTGCACAATAAAAAGGGCAGCTGTTACTCATTGGTTGTGAGGGGTCTGGGTTTCTTTCCCCAGATTGCTTCAGTTGTGAGGAAATCATGTTTTCCCAGCACAGAAACTGCAGAATTTCAATCACTTGGGGGATGTTTTTCTTCTAATCCCAGTTTGCACATTCATTGCAGTTTGGGGTGCTTTGTGGGACATGACTGTTGAGCATTTTTGTCACCTTCTGGCTAATAATAAGAATAGTGTATTATTTATATGCCACCCATCTGACTGGGCTGCCCCAGCCACTCTGAGCGGCTTCCAACAAATTAAAACAAATTTTAGGGACCAAGACTGTAATGAAGACTTTTCTATCTTCACCTGGAGACAGACCATGTGTGCATTTTCCAGGGAAACAGGCTAGGGCCTTGTGACACCACTGGGGGCAAGAGACACACTCCTACTCCCCTGCCACAACAACACAAAACAGACATTTAAACACCCTTTTTTTATTTCACAGCAGTTTGGGAGGACTTCCTTGGAAACAAAGATGTCCACGACTATAAAGCTCACGAATGAGAGCATTTCCCTTTCAAAATTAAGGGGGAAATGGTGAGCATCTGCAGTACTGCCCATCTCTCCCTGATATTTTGTGAGCCCCTTTTTCCAGGCTGTGCATTTTGCCTCCCTGGCTGCGGAAAACCTCTCTGCCCCATTGCTTTTCTTCCTTTTTAAGCAGCAAACAAGCTATTCTCCAACAGAAAGTCTGTCCTCTCCACCTTAACACTACCACCACGGAATCTTGCACTGTTTAAACTGGATACATGCTAATACAATGCTTTTTTTTTTTAAAAAAAAAAGGAAAAATCTTGGCTTTTGTCTTCTCGAAAGGCTTTGACTACACCCTCATCCTCTTTAGCCATCATGTAAGGATTTTACATTTTACAGCTGGGGAACTGCATGACTAGGATGTCCAGGAGACAGATCAAATTAAGGAAACAGAAATAACAGTGCGCCTCATGTGAAGCACAGGAGGATTATTAACTGTAAATCTGGCAGCTGTAGAATACACACAGACAGACACGCTCACAGAGGACAGAGGAGGAACGCAGGCAGCGGAGGCTGGTCCACTAGGGCAATTGGCAAGCTGCCCTGCCAATCTTAGTTGCCCGCCACTTGCCTCCCTTCTTACTTGCAACCAGTTCAGAGGGTGTCAGCTTCCTCCCTCCTCCATCTTAGCACAGCATACCAGGGAAGAGGATGGGGACCAAACAGGAATTAGATGCTTCTGCTTGTCATAAGCACCACCTTCCCTTGGGAATGAATTGGGAACCATTGAAGAAATGGCCTGGATAGTGTTATGTACTGAAGTTCTCACCCTGGACCAGCAGGGGGATACTGCAGATAGTTTTCACTCAGGTCCACATATGCAAATAAGGGATTGAAAGTGATGTTCAGTGATTGGATAGTTACAGTTGCGTTGTACTGGAGCTCTATAAAAGCAGGCTGGCTGAACTCTTCAGTTCAGTTCTGGCCTGTGAATAATCAAGAGCTGTTTGAAGAATCGCTGTGTCGTCTGATATGTTCACCCACAACTTAACAGATAGCTCAGTTGGTTAGAGCGTGGTGCTGGTAACACCAAGGTGGCAGGGTCAATCCCTGTATGGGACAGCTGCCTATTGCTGCATTGAGGGGGGTTGGACTAGATGATCCTCAGGGTCCCTTCCAAGTTCCAACTCTACAATTCTATGAATGAAGAACTTTTTTAACAGAACAGGAGCAATGTCATCATCTGCCAGAGCACTGCAGCCCAGGGTGGTATGCATGCGTGGAGGGCACCCCACTTTGTAAGAAAACCAGGCTCAGATACTTAAGGACTCAGCTACATTCATTTTTTAAAAGAAGTTATAAATGCATTCTAACACTGTGGCACTAGGTGGCGCTGTAGAGCCGAAACCGGAACGCTGCAAAGTTTTCCATTGTGAGCTTTAAAACGTTTTTTCATAGCGTTCTCTGAGCGTTTTTTTTTATAGCTGTGTAGATGCAGCCACAGTGAACTTTGTGGCTGGTAGGTTGAAATATACTCGGAGTCTAAAGTGGATTGCATGCTCTTTATTCAGCTCATAGTGGTGAGGATGAATGGAAGTTCCCCCAGAATGTCTGCTTTATATACATTATTTACACAATGGGCCCCACATGATTGGCTAATTCCAGGATTCACCTGTAGGCCAATCAGGTTGTGGATTCACTTCCACCTGGAGCTGGATTGGGTGGCTCCTGTGGACCAATCAGACTGCTGCATTCTGGACCCTATTGTTCTAGGACCAATCAGACTGCTGCATTCTGAATCCTATTGTTCTCAGACCAATCAGACTGCTGCCTTTTGGATCCTATTCAACTCAGTACATAACAGAGGTGAACCCAGGTTTCCACAGCCAAGTGCAACACACTAACTTTTGCAACATCCTTTGCCAGCTCACCACTGTAGAATTGTCTGCTGATCCTAATACAGTGGTACCTCGCAAGACGAATGCCTCGCAAGACAAAAAACTCGCTAGACGAAAGGTTTTTCCGTTTTCGATTTGCCTCGCAAGACGAATTTCCCTATGGGCTTGCTTCGCAAGACGAAAACGTCTTGCGACTTTGTTAAACCGTTAAAACCGTGCTTCGCAAGATGAAAAATTCGCTAGACAGCAAAACTTGCGGAACGAATTAATTTCGTCTTGCGAGGCACCACTGTAAATCATGCACCATGCTATGCAGTGCTACTGATGCTCTGTGTGTGTGTGGATAGGCAGAGAGAAGCAGCTTGCCAGGTGAGGCAGAGGCACTATGCTAGCCACCCAGCAGTGAGCTGCTTTGGCTTACTGGGTGGGGCGGAAAGGGTTGGTACAGTGCAAATGGCACTGGTTGAACCAGTCCTGCCCTTCTGCCACTGCATTTGCACCACAACATTAAAGGAACCAATCAGCGAGCAGGAAAGGGGTTTGGGGATATTGGGGAACAGAGGGAACTTTTTTATTTCTTCGCTGGACTCCCAACTTAGCTTCATCTCGTTTTTACACAAGCAGTTTTTTCTTACGTCTTTTTGTGCTGTAAGATATATCTTGCTTGGAACACACAAAGAAAAAAAAACCTCTGTTTTTAGATTCTGCTCTTTCTGCTTGTAATAATTTTCCACTGGGTTAGGCTTTCCTGTGCTGAGTTTTCCAGATATTGAGCTGTGCAGAATTGATTTGATTTTTATTCCTTGTTTTGGGAGAATTTTACCCTTGTATCAGAACTGTTCCTTGAGATTTTACACAAACTAGTTGTTTTTCCCTGAGCTTCGGTCTATGGGCAGTTTTAAATATACAGTGGTGCCTCGCAAGACGAAAAGAATTCGTTCCGTGAGTCTTTTCGTCTTGCGATGTTTTTCGTCTTGCGAAGCACGGTCCGTCGCAACTGCGCCTCTTCAAGCGGCTTTTAAAAAAAAGCACAAGACGTTTTCGTCTTGTGAAGCAAGCCCATAGGGAGATTCGTCTAGCGAAGCAACACAAAACCGAAAAACCCTTTCGTCTAGCAAGTTTTTCGTCTTGCGAGGCATTCGTCTTGCGGGGCACCACTGTAGATTACTTTAGTTCTCAGGTTAGGTTTACTATTTGATTTGATTCTTACTAATTTTCTCTTGGATTTTCCTGGATTCTGTTTCTTGGACACCTGGTTGATATGCAGAAACAAGCACCTAAGGAGCCTGCTTCCTGGAATTTGGCTTTCAATTGGTAGCTACGTCCTTCTCTTAAACAAAAAGGCATACCATATCTTTTGCTCTATAGGACGCGCTTTTTCCCCTCCAAAAAAGAAGGGGAAATGTGTGTGCGTCCTATGGAGCGGATGCAGGCTCTCCAGGCTTCAGGAAGCTATCTGAAAGCCTTTGGAGCGCGGCGGGCAGCCTGCAGCCCGAAGCCCGGGGAGCGCAGCGCCAACTCGCACTGTGCTCCCTGGGCTTCGGACAGCTATCCGCAATCCATGGACATATCCGCAGAAGCTACATCTTGGCTTCTGCCAAAGCCGCGCGCAGCCTCTCCCAGCTGGAGAGGTTGCGCGTGGCTGAAGAGGAAGCCAAGACAGCAAGTGGGATGGATCCCGCTCGCTGTCTTGGCTTCTTTGCTCTTTGGGGCTGGGGGGGGGATAATTTTTTTCCCCTTTATTTCATCCCCTAAAAACTAGGTGCGCCCTATGGTCCGGTGTGCCCTATGGAGCGAAAAATATTGTATTTCCCACTATGCATGCAATAGTCACTTTGTATTTGGCATTTCCCAAAATTCATTTGTGCACAATATGCTGTTGCTTCCTCTTTGATATTATTCGGCTTATATCTTTTTTTTACAAACTGAAATGCATTCACTGGTCTTCTGCTGATGCATTTAAAATAAATCTTTTCAAACCGAGTACAGCCTCTGGAGTCTTGTTTGGTCACCACCCTCTTGCCCACTGGGACAAATTAAGAACCTGATTTCCATCTAGCAAGTAGCCCACCCACCAAACAAGTTAGACAACTTGTCCAGGTTTTCAGCCCATAAAGGGTGGTGCCTTCAATACAGAGGGAAACAGAGCAAACAATAGAAAACGCACATCAAAAACTGATTAGCAAAATAGAAAGCATGCATATTTCTTTTTAAAAGACTGTAAAAAAAACCAAAACCAGACCCTAGACTGAAAGTCTATGCCTCACCCACAAAATTCAATTGAAGCATCACCCAGCACTCAGCAAACCAAGCTGCAGCACAGCTAACAAGTTATATATAACCAGAGCCGTGTGCATTCTACAAATCTACAACGCGTGGATTCAAGCCTTCTAAATTCTTTCATGTGCATTCTTGGTTGCAAGGAAATTTATGCTCTTAAAATTAATATTGCCAACATTCTTGGCAGAGCTTGCCACAGGCTCATATACATGTGCGGTTTGCATACATATTTGGCTCTGTCCCTGTCGCAGGAATTGCAACCCAAAGACGGGCAGAAGTTTTGATGCATGCACAAAACTTTGCACAGTCTCCCTGAGTTCATCTGTCTCACATACAGATATGCAAAGGCCATTGACGGATAAGAGGAATCCCTGAGCATGCAGGAGCCCTGTGTGTACCACAGCTGGAATAGGCTATAAATACAGTGGTACCTCGCAAGACGAATGCCTCGCAAGACAAAAAACTCGCTAGACGAAAGGGTTTTTTGTTTTTTGAGCTGCTTCGCAAGACGATTTTCCCTATGGGCTTGCTTCGCAAGGCGGAAACGTCTTGCAAGTTTGTTTCCTTTTTCTTAACACCGTTAATACAGTTGCGACTTGACTTCGAGGAGCAACTCATAGAACGCGGTGCGGTAGCCTTTTTTTGAGGTTTTTAAAGACTTTGGTGATTTTTGAAGCTTTTCCAAAACTTTCCCGACACCGTGCTTCGCAAGACGAAAAAATTGCAACACGACAAAACTCGCAGAACGAATTAATTTCGTCTTGCGAGGCACCACTGTAACATCCTTGCTGAACAAGGAAATTTACAAGGTTGTTCTGAAGATCCTTAGGAAACAGTGTTCCTGAGGCAGAGGGGTATTGTTGCCAGTAAATCCACAAACTACAAGAAATGAAGCAGCCTCCAGTAGAGGCTGGATATGAAAATTAATTAGATGTCTTCTCCCAGAGCCTCGAAGGCTGAGACCAAAAACTGGAGCGGTTTTCAGATGTCTTCTAAAAGTCTGGTGGTTGTTTTTCTCTTTGACATCTGAAGGGAGGGCGTTCCACAGGAAGGGCGCCACTACCAAGAAAGCCCTCTGCCTGGTTCCCTGTAACTTGGCTTCTCACAGCGAGGGAACCACCAGAAGGCCCTCGGCACTGGACCTCAGTGTCCGAGCAGAACGATGGGGGTGGAGGTATACTGGACTGAGGCCATTTAGGGCTTTAATCAGCACCAACACTTTGAATTGTGCTCGGAAATGTACTGGGAGCCAGTGTAGGTCTTTCAAGACCGGTGTTATATGGTCTCGGCGGCCACTCCCAGTCACCAGTCTAGCTGCCGCATTCTGGATTAGTTGTAGTTTCCGGGTCACCTTCAAAGGTAGCCCCACATAGAGCGCATTGCAGTAGTCCAAGTGAGAGATAACTAGAGCATGCACCACTCTGGCGAGACAGTCTGCGGGCTTCCTGCCTTCCCTCCTTCCTTTATTTTGCTTAAATTCCAAATCAGGTGTCTTTCGAATTAATCAGTCAAGGTGTGGCCATCCGTCACGTACGATTTAGTTGAGATTCCTGCATTGCAAGGGGTTGGGCTGGATGAGTCCCTTCCAACTCTACAATTCTACAACAAAAGCTGTTTTCTGCCAAGTTTGGCCAATGGGTCCATCCAGCTCAGTATTATTTTCAGCAGCACTCTGGGATTTGAGGCACGAGTGTTTCCCCAGCCCTGCCCCTGGAGATGTCAGGAATTGAACTCATGACCTTACGCCTGCTAAGCCTGTGATCTCCTACCGAACTACATGCATTCCCCCTCGGTCTGTGTCGTTGTCTGCGCATTCACAAGATCAGCCGCGCTGCACAAGCTGGAGGGCTGTTCCACACTCTCCTTGAGCTCCACTCTGGTCAATAGCAAACTGAGATCTTGTCACTGCTCAGAAGACCTAGACGAGGTGCTCCAAGCGCACTCCTGCAAGGTTTTCTTTCCACTCAGTCCAAAGGCCCAGAACAAGCCACTCTGCTGCAGACTGATTTACGAGCTCGGAGAGAGCCCACTGTTGCCTCCGCTGGTTTCCATTTCAATCTGATGACAAATTCAAATGCCTGAATCGCAGATTCTGGAATGCAGCAAAATCTAGCTGGACAGTCTGCTCAGTCTTGGCAGGAACCAGAACTGCATTTGGCTGAATGCTAATAAGCCCTTTAAAAGTAAGGGCATACTTTCAGGAAACTATCAAGGGAGGGGGAGAAGCCTTAGGAAAGAACAAGGCCAGGAAATATACATCTTTCAGGCTGCATGCAGCTCTCAAGACATTCTCCTTGCTGTTAACCCTATCTCCAGGGGCAATTGGCACAAATTAGTTGATCTATTTGGTGTGTTTAGATATAGACGCCACCCGTTAACCAAATGACGCTTTGCAACACAATGCAAACAACAATAAAACCAGAGCAAAGCAAATCATAATAAAACCACCAATGAAGCAGCAGCAATTTTTAAAAAGTGAAGGCGGAAAGTGGGGAAAGGACAAAAAGCGAGCCTCCTTGGAGAGAGAATGACACGAGTTTGGCACCACCACTGAAAAGGCCCTGTCCCCAAATGCCTCCTAGGTCAGCTGGATGCACTAAGAATGAGAGCTGCTGGGAGCTGTGCAAAGTCCAGCACTTGACATTTAGCAGAGGTGCTGTGGTTGTCCTGGAGCTGTCTTCCCCAACCTGATGCCCTCTAGAAGTTGCGGGACTACAACAAGTAGCAGATGGTGTTGCAAGAGGGCAGCACGCAACTGACGGCTGAGTTGCTGGTGCTTACCAGCAGGTGGAGGAGCAAGGAGTTGGGTGAGGTGCAAGCACATTGGCGGAGGAAATTGGATGCTCCTGCTGGTGTATTTGCACTGCGCCAAATCTCCCTGCTGCCTCAATCCTCCCCCTCTCAGGCCAGGTCAGGTGAGCGCTACCGTCCACAAACACACTGCACACTCCTGACTACAATCCATCCTGGCTGGTGCTGAATACAGTTGTTGTCCAGCAACATCCACAGAGCCACAGGCTCTGGACCACTGGCTTAGGTTTGCCCAGAATCAACACAGCTCCTGCGATTGCACATTTAGCCATGCTTTGATTTGACCGCTTGTGCCTCCCGCAATGGAAGGGGGAAATTGCTGATGCTCAGATAATGATAGAAATGGCACCATTCCTGCTTCTCTGGCCCCATCCTGATCCTAGCAAGTGCCCTGGGAGTTTTGCCATGGCTTCGGAGGGAGGAGGAGCAAGACTTCTATAATCACGATTTGGCTTGAATGATGGAAAAACACATTAGTTATGGCCTTCTATAGGAAAGATACATCAGGGTTTTTCCTACTTCCAAGGTTTCATTTTTAAAAAAGAAAAGAGAAAAGGAAGGAAGGAAGAAAAATATTTACTGACCTGCTCTCTTCTTCTACTTCTGCTATGGGCTTAGTTAGAGGATGGTGAGAAATACCATCTGCTCCTTCGCAGCGCAGGAACCAGAGAGTCCAACATCACTTTAGCTCTTTAAAAACAAGCCACATGGATGGAGAAATGTGGAATAATATTGATGACGATCAGGTCTCCCAGCTCAACCTGAGCCTCAAGAAATACGTGCCTGTACTGTTCACTTCTCCTTTCCTCCCGTACTATTACAGGGGAAAATAAGCACTTATATCATAAACTAGTGTAACACCCACCCAATATTGGAATGTGTATGGAAATGTGGTCACAAATGGATTTGCAAGTCGGGCCTGCAACATAATGTTGCAGCATGACATGCTCGAACATTCGGGGTTCCAGGCACAGGATACTTCACTCCGTTTCTCCTCTTCCCCAGCCTTCTGGGTCTTCTACCTAAATGACACTCAGCATTATATGGCCACTAGGTATACTTAGTTCTCATTGGTTGTTTGGGGTTTCCACCTCCTCTGGATCTGAATAAGGACTTGGAATAATACCGAATATTCTGCATAGCTGAATTTTAGTGCAAATGGCAATATTAAAGATGCACACTTCACTGAGATCTCACAGCACACAGCTCTAACCAGTTTATTATACTCTAGCCATGTGAATGTCAGATCATTGATTAGAAATGTTTAAAATGTGCTGGGTTTCCTTTAAACCAAACGAGAGCGCATTAATCTTGAAACGAGGGGATCAAGTTAGCAGATTCTGAATCGGCTGGTTTGACTGTTAGGGAAGATGCTTTATATTTCTAAAAATCACCATGTGATAATATAGTCATAATAAATTAAGAGAATGAGATTAAAGCTGCAATCCTAACCCTATTTAACTGAAAATAAGCCTCGCTGAATTCAGTAGGATTCACTCCTGAGTAGACATGGTTAGAATTTTAGTTTATGGCTATAATTCTATACACACCCAGAAATAAGCCCCACTGGGCTCTATAGGACTGAGCATACACACAGAGGTTGGCATTGTAAATTTTTATGGGGTCTTATTTTTCTGCAGGTAGGAATGAGATCCAAAGTGTACAGTTATGATAGCCTTTGTGAGAGTAAGCACTTATCAGTGTCTTTAAATAATCATAAAAAGCTGGCAGGAGCATGCTGCAAAAATAGATAATAAATTCAGAGGAGCACTGCTCTCTCCTTTATTTATGAGAACAAATTACGTATGACACCATTTAAAGGGAAAAATGTAAACACAAGGGATGGCTCGGTGGAAAGGACCATAAATTAAAGTAACTCTGAAGCACTGTGCAAAGGGTTCCATGCAGAGCTTTTTGGCGGGAGTGGCAGCTGCTCAACCTGCCCAGACACAGCCATCAGTACTAGCTCCTAAGCATGCTCCCGTCTGCACTGCACATTCAAAGCAGTATTATACCACTTCCCCCCCCCCCCAAAAGAGTTCTGGGAGCTGTAGTTTGTTAAGGGTGTTGAGAGTTGTTAAAGGTAAAGGACCCCCGACCATTAGAGGGACATGGGTGGCGCTGTGGGTTAAACCACAGAGCCTAGGACTTGCCAATCAGAAGGGCGGGGGTTCGAATCCCCGCAACGGGGTGAGCTCCTGTTGCTCGGTCCCTGCTCCTGCCAACCTAGCAGTTTGAAAGCACGTCAAAGTGCAAGTAGATAAATAGCGGGAAGGTAAACGGCGTTTCCATGTGCGGCTTAGTCATGCTGGCCACATGACCCGGAAGCTGTACACCGCCTCCCTCGGCCAATAAAGCGAGATGAGCGCTGCAACCCCAGAGTCAGTCACGACTGGAACTAGGACTGGAATTCAAAGCAGTATTATACCACTTCCCCCCAAAGAGTTCTGGGAGCTGTAGTTTGTTAAGGGTGCTGAGAGTTGTTAGGAGACTCCTATTCCTCTCCCAGAACTACAATTCCCAGAGTGGTTTAAGAGTCAACCTGTCTTCCCAAGGAACTTTGGCTCTAGGAGGGGAATAGAGGCCTCCTGTGATGGCCTGGGAGTCCGATTCAGAGGCTGAACCGGAGGAATCCCAGCCTGCACAGGAGTCCCCGCCTCCAGGGCCGGCTGAGCTGGGGCAGGGCCTTGATTCTGAAGTGCCTGCACCTGTGCCAGATCCTCAGGAGCAGGCACCAGGTAATTCCACTCTGGCTCCGGAGGCAATTGAGGATGCATTGCCTACAGGTGCGCCTCTCCCAGCCCTGTCAGGGGAAAGTGAGTCTCCCCCTGGGTCCAGTAACCCACCGGCCTCTCCTGAGCTGCAGAGGCTCAGGGCAGAGAGGCGGAGGGAACTGGTTTCTCCCAGGAGGAGTGCTCGCCTTAAAGCCAGGAGAGGCGGGTCACCTGGCGGCCGGGACCACCCCTGGCCTCAGAGAAGATAAAGGCCAGTAAGCCCGGTTCCAGGTTGCGGGAGCAACGTCGTTGAAGAGCTGTTTCGGCCAGCACCCAGTCCTGTTCCCCCAGAGTTCCTGTCCTTGCCCGGCTCCTCGCTGTGGACCCCACATCGCCCGTGGAGGACTGTCTGCCGACCCTCGACTCAGGTCCTGGACCTCGCCCCACGGTAACCTCCCCCCTGGACCAGCACACCTCCTTACAACTCTCAGGGCCTTTAACAAACTACGTTTCCCAGGATTATTTGGGGGAAGCCAGGAAAGTTAAAGCGATATAAGGCCACACCCTCACCCCACAATTAAAACAGTCCCATACCATTTAACAGTTACCCCAAATAATCCTGAGAGCTGTTGTTTGTTAAGGATGTTGAGGGTTTTAAAAAGTCTGCTACTGTATTCCCCACATAGAGCTACAAAGTCCAGAGTTCCCTGATTGTTAAACCATAAGGAAAATCTATGCGTAAATCTCCTTGACTGGGTCAGATTCTTTTCCACAGTTACCTTGACTTCTGCCTGCACAGCTACTATTACTACTCTTGAGTCTGGGCATGCAGCAACTGAAGCAGGTTTAGAGACTTTGCACCCAGATCAACCAACAGCAGATATGGAGATCAAACCAAATACATGCTACGTAGTGAATGCCTTCTCCGCCAACACTGCAGTGTGTGCCAAGGGAGTCTCCTGACCTTCCATCTTTCAACGAGAACTGCTCATCCCCAACCACAATCTAGGACCACAAACCAGGAAGATCGTAGGTGTGTTATTAGTTCAGTGACACAGCATCTTCTTTGTATGCTGAAGGTCCCAGGTTCTGTCCCCAGCATCTCCAAGAGGCCTTGGAGAGCCACTGCCAGCCAATGTCAACAGCACTGGTCTAGATGGGCCACCGGCCTGACTTTATAAGGAAGCTTCCTATTTTCCTGTATCACCATCATGTGCAGTAGCTTGTTAGTCAAGGGCATTGTTGTTGTTTAGTCGTTTAGTCGTGTTTGACTCTTCGTGACCCCATGGACCAGAGCACGCCAGGCACCCGTCTTCCACTGCCTCCTGCAGTTTGGTCAAATTCATGCTGGTATCTTCAAGAACACTGTCCAACCATCTTGTCCTCTGTCGTCCCCTTCTCTTTGTGCCCTCCATCTTGGGCTTCTCCCCAATCGTCTGGAGAAGCTGGCGCCTCTGGTCAAGAGTCTTTCTCTGGATCAGAGCCACTGCTTGCTTGCAGCTGACACCGAAAGTAAGGCAATACTGCCAATACTGAATCGGAAAGTTCTTATGGAAAGGCACCAAGTTTATTCTTGTGGAAGGATCCCAAGAGACTTCTCTTTGAAGAACATCACAGCCTCTGCTGCCCTTGAGGAAGATTTTAAATCGAAACATCTTGGGCTTCTTGTGACTTCCACTCCACCAGAATGAACTTCCCACTTCAGTGCCAGTTTCAGGCAAGTCTCTGTTCTTGTGTTTTGCCCATGTTTTTCTTCCCGCCAAATGACTCCCCTACATCTGCACATCGAAGGGCCCATTTGCACCCAAGCACCTCCAATGACAAAGGTCAAAATGGACACAAGTTCAGCTTTAAAACTCAGAGCGGGGGGGGGGGGGAGAGAGTCAGCACTTAATATGCACAAAGGGAAGACCCACACAGCTCAAGCCTGCTCAGTGTGGGACATGGGCGTAGCCAGGATTTTTGTTATGGGGGGCAGGCTTTTGTTAGGGAGGGGCAGAATCTCAGTTTGCTATGTATTTTTATTGAATTTTATTGATTGGGGGGGCAGCTGCCCCTCTCTGCCCCCCCCCTGGCTATGCCCATGGTCTGGGAGTCAAGTTTAAGGACTCACACTGCAATCAAATAAGACAATAATCTGTTTGGTATTTTGTTTCTTTCCACTTTTTCAGAAGTTCTATTATTGTTAGGGGTGTGGTCCAAACCAGTGGGCAGACTGAAAAGAGGTGTGTTGCACCTCTCAAAATTAATCCAGAAAGCTATCCTCTCCATGCGTCACAAAAGGGAGAAGGGCAAGTCCATTTATTACACAATTCAGTTTGGTTGAGACCGTAATTTTGATTGCTACCAGATTCCGGTAGCATGTCTTAAGCGTGGTGGTTTTCATGCTGCGTTCCCTCTTCATTCCTCGGGCTAATTTGATTTTATGTGGCCCTTGGACTAATCTCGTGCAGCCCATTTTCCTAATTTCAAACACCCTCTGCAAAGGATCAGTTCGGCTCAGAGCAAACCTGTTGCTCTCCCAGGCAGCAGACAAGAAGAGAAGAGGGCAGCCGAAAGAGAGAGAGAGATTGGGAGAAACAGAGAGACAAAAGAGAATGACAGAAAGGGAAAGATAGAACAGATGTGGCTATAAGAGAGAGAGAGAAAAAGTGTGGCTCTGCCTTTTCTCTCTCTCTCTCTCTCTAGTTCCTTTCCACTGTTGGATTCAGTCTCACACACAGTCGGCATCCGCCCTCTGACAGCTTAGCTCTGAGGGGATGTGGCTATGATTTCCCATCCCTGCCTTAAACCATTGGAGGACTCTTTCAAATGGAGGGCTGTAGTCCAGGATGCTTGCCACCTGGACATTGACTTGCTTCAGCTAAGAAGGGAAGCTGCTAAGTAGATCTGGCCTTGGCCTGAGGGACAACAGCCTGCAGCTCAAGGAGAGGCGTAAGGCCCCTGACCCCTTCCTGTTCTTGAGGAAGGCGTGCCCATTAATGATGGTTGCCTTAATGTGTGTTTAGAAACTGAAGGGAGGCTCTTGGCTGCATTGTTCTGAACTCTCGTTGTTCTGAAGCCAACACCAGCGTTTAAGAAACAATTCCTTAAGCGAGTGGCTTACTCTCTTGCCAAGTTCACAAGATCTCAGGAAACGACTTGCTGGATCAGACCAAGGTCATTCTAGACAAGAACTGTAGACCAACAGTGGGCAGTTAAGTGCTTCTGGGAAGCTCACAACATCTAGTTATAAGGGCCAAGTGAGGTTAAACGGATCTTTAGCATGCACATTTCTTATAATGTAAGAATGTATAATTTAATGGCCTCCTGTTTGCATTGCAAGTCCATTCCACCAATGGCATGATAAAAGCATATGAGACTTTCTTATAATGAATCAGCATACTGCCCTGACTAGACCAGTGCTATCTATCTTGACTGTGGCCTCAGGTAGGGTTTTCCCCTAGTCCTTGTGCCTGAAGTATTTTAATTTGGGATGCCAGGGACCAGCTAAAAGACTTTCTGCACTACCACCGAGCCTTTTCCCTTTTCTGACTTTACACCGGCAAGCAAGAAAACTCTTAGATAAGTAAATCATTCCAATTCTGGGCTCTTGGAAATATCATGCCCACGATTTTCTGGTGAGGAAGACACCAAATCATGCCATTACCCTATTCAAATAATTCAAATCCGCGCAATGTAGTGAGCTCCCATTGTTCTGTCCCAGCTTCCACCAACCTAGCAGTTCGAAAGCACACCAGTGCAAGTAGATAAATAAGTACCACTGTGGTAGGAAGGTAAACGGCATTTTAGTGCGCTCTGGCTTCTACTAGGTGTCCCGTTGAGCCAGAAGCAGTTTAGTCACATGACCCGGAAAGCTGTCTGTGGACAAACGCCTGCTCCTTCGGCCTGAAAGCAAGATGAGCGCTGCAACCCTATAGTCAAGTCCAACTGGACTTAACCGTCCAGGGGTCCTTTACCTTTTTTCACCCTATTATGATCAGCAAGCAGTGATGCCAAAATGTAATCTTGTTATCAGTAACCCCTGCAAAAAAAGCAACCAGATTCTTCAAATAAATACCCACATTTTGGAGAATTATTCAAATATAAACATAGTTAACCCCCCTCCCAAAAAATTACATTACGTATTGTTTCCTTTTCTGCTTGGAAAAATTAGAGGTTCTTTAAAAGGGGTTTAGTGGGGACAACTGCCTAGGCAGAGTTACTTTGTCTGTGCCCACAGCCTAACACCGTAAAGCACATTTAGTCACAATATATTGTCAGCAGGGAAGGAAAAAACTGAAGACTCGGGGTTCTTTCAAGATTTTACCAAAAAAAGGTCACTCCGGCAGGAGCCAAAATAGTCATTCAAAGGCGAGGCTACAGTACTGTACTACAAAGTAAACGTAAAAGATTCTCATGAATCAAGGAAAAGATATTTCAGGGCTCCGGGCTTGACTTCCCAACTGCTGGAGCACTGACAGTTCCCATTTTAGAAATTTAGCACTGGGTTACAGTCATCATGACCCAGCCCACAACATATTCCATGGACATAAATAGATTGCTCCCTAGCAGAGAACAGATCACCCGTTGGTTCTGCATCAACTTAGTGATAAGCTCAATACACATGTAAATAATATTCTACACATCTAGGTAGGTTTGGCTAAACAAAAATGTTTTTAGCAGGCTCCTGCCTTATGTCAATAGGCAGGGTATTCCAATGTGTGAGGTGCCACACCACTAAAAGATGGATTTCTAACAAATGGGGAGGGTGTATTATGTGGGACCTGTAACAGAACCAGTTATGCAGATTGAAGCATATATATCTGGTAAGGTGATCTTGCAGATAAACTGGCCCCAAGTTGTTAAGGGCTGGTGGAAGGCAGAGGCTGAGAGAGAGTGGCATGCCAAAGATTGCCCAGTTTGTTATTATATATATATATATATATATATATATATATATATATATGCAGGTTTTGGTGTCTTCGGGTGTCTTTCCGTGTAAGAGTTGGGGTGTCTAGGCGACGTTTCAACACCCCAACTCTTACACGGGAAGACACCCGAAGACACCAAAACCTGCATTCCTGTACCCGTGAAAATCTACGAAAGCATATATATATATATATATATATATATATATATATATATATATATATACCATTTCATATTTCAAAGAAAACTTTAAGGAGTTTACAACAACCTAAAAATATAAAAAAGTCAAATACCAAAAAACAAAACCCACTTCACCCCCATAGCACATTGGATCAGATATGCAATTAAACACCAATATGTACTGAAACGAGTAACTTATGGGGATCATAATAACTACTAGCAGGTCCAAAATGGAGACAGCCAAGTCCACCTTCCAATTATGCAAGCATGTACTTATGGACAGCAGCAGCACAATCACTTCTGCTATCTATGTAACTAGCATACTGTATTTTTGGGGATAACGGCATGCTCCCCACCCCTATAACTCCCTGCTGGTATGAGGGAGCACCCACAATCATTCTCCCTCTCCCCTAATACCCAGCAAGACAAAAACAACAAACAGGGGTGACAGTTTTGGCCTTGGTGCTACCTGAAAGGAGTGCTACCCATTGGGGTCATCTCCTTCGAGGCCGCCCCATCTGGGACTGCAGCAGCACGGGTTAAAAACTCCATGGGATGGGAGTGTTCCTAACAAGTTATCGTCTATCACCTCCTCCAAGTTCTACCCTTGCTTGTTGATGATCAGCTGTTGGGCAGCTGGTCTGCGGGGTGGGTATGTAGAATTGAGTGACTCCTACTCTATCCCCACACTGCTTGCCACCAGCGAATGAACAGCTCAAGTTCAGTGCATCTTATCTTAGCTGTGGACTTCCTAGTTCATAACTCTGTTCCGTAACATATTACAAACCACCGGACCGTGGGGAAGAAACCACCAGAGGGGCATTCGCAAAGGTGGATGCTATTTTTTAAAAGACTCAGCCTTTCCAATGAGAATGCTGCTTCAAGAGTGTGTTATACAACTAGCTGGAGATTATTTGTATTGTGTTTCACCTGCAGGGATGGAACAATGCAAACAGCCTCACGAGAACACAAAAGGTATAGGCATATATACCCTTTAAGCACTACACTGGAATCTGGCTGTGCCTATTTCTTGGTCCCATCTGTCCATGCTGGAGGAAGCATGTGTGAGATTGTGAAGTTTGTGATGATTCAACCAGTAAATCAAAGAGGTTATGTGAGTACAGAGAGAAATATGCTGGTGGAGGACCAGGCTGGGGGGGGGGGAGCGTGCAGTTCATGGAAAACATCCATCTTAATGCACTCGAATAATCCAAAAATAGCATAGCAGGCCGCTTAAACTTTCAGCTGACACCGAGCCCAAGGCATTTTTAGCAATAAAATAATGGGGACATGGAGTCAGCATCGGGCAATTTCAGAATGAAAACATTTCCTCGTCCTTAAGGAACATCTGGGAGATTCGGAGAAAGGAAGGGCGCAATCAGCTCTATCTTAAACGCTTTAATTCCAACGGCAGTGCCACAAAAGTGCGATCCCATAGTATGGAAGATAAATTAATGATATGACTGGGCAGGGGTATAATTCAGCTCCAGTGCGGGTCCCGTTTATAGTTCGCCACTTATTTCTTTTTTGCTTTTTATGAATCTTTTATGAAAGAAAGAAAGAAAGAAAGAAAGAAAGAAAGAAAGAAAGAAAGAAAGAAAGAAAGAAACCATCATAACAACAATAAAAATAATAATACAAGAAACATCATCATCAGGTCACAGCAAGCATACAATACCCATGTTAAACATATAAATCAATATAAGCCCTCCAGATGTCCAAATAGGTATCCACATAAGATTATCGTTTATAGGAAACATGCTTGAATGCAGCCAGGACAGCGAGACCATCAGACCTTTACGTAATAGATGGTGGATGTTTATCATTCCAGGCTTGATGCACACATTTCTTAGTAAGGACTTACAAAATCCACTTCTGCCGCCTTGCTGTTAGCCCCCATACTATAGGAACATAATTTAAAAATCCATGAACATCTGCAATTATCAAGGATTTCCACCAGTACAATATTGATATGGACAACAACTACAGTCCAAAAAATAATACAGTAGGTCACAACACAAGCCCATACCATATTCCTCAATGTGGCTTTTTCAGCATAACAACTCCAAGAACTACGTATATGTATTATTATTGTTGTTGTTATTATTCTTATTTCACCTTTTTCCCGAGATCGGGGCTCAAGGCAGCTTAAACATAAAATAGCAAAAGCCAAACAGATAGTCATTTTTTAAAATAATGAAGCACTAATAGAATTAAAATAATATAAAGATATATTTCTAAAAACACAGGTAATGTAACTGCAAGAAGGTAGGGGAAATCACAGTGCCAGCCCTTTCCAGTCAGTTCCTAAAGGCCTCTTGGAATAAAAGGTCCTTGCCTGCCAGCAGAAGGAGGGAGCCAGTATAACTTCTCTAGGAAAAGTCTGGGAGCAGATATGACAATGCCAAGCAGTGGCGTAGCATGGGTTGTCAGCACCCGGGGCAAGGCAAGTAATTTGTGCCCCCTAACCCGTGGATTTGCGCCCCCAACCCGTGGATTTGTGCCCCCTAACCCTAACCCCCAGATGTTGCGCCCGGTGCGGCCGGCCCCCCCTGCACCCCCCACGCTACGCCACTGATGCCAAGCAGAAGACAAGGCTACACAAAGAGGGAACCTACTGCTATCATCTCCAGAACCTGTTGCCAGCACTGAGCAGAGGGCAGGTCTGGCCACCCAGGCAAACGGTGTCTCTTATTCCCATAGGCATGAGTGGCAGGCATTCAGTAACATGGGAGAAAATAGAGCACTGTGCTCGGGGAGACAAAATAGAAAACCCAGCATCTAATTTGGCCCGTGCCTCAGCAGCATAGTGCTTATCTCTCTAGAGTTCGGTTATCCATGGTTCAATGCAGCGGGTCCTCCAAACCACAGCAGCCAATGGTTAGCACTCAATCTTCAAAGTGGAGTGGGAAACCCTCTCCAAACCATGGTTTTCAGTTGTGGGTTGAAGTGCTTTGTGTGGTTAGGAAAGTGACAGGGAAAAGCACTGCAATGTAGGGAATGAACAGGTGGTTAACGAGAAAACATATAAACACCCCACAAGTCAATCAGGATAAATGCTGGATGGACTCTCGTTGTCATATAGCTGCCCCAAATAAGAAGAAATGCTCAATAAAGACCAGAAATTGACCTCTGCATAAGCTTAGTGCAAGCAAATTAGGATTTATGTTCAATAAACAGATCATGTGGAGGAGCCCAGTGTGTACTTAGGATTGCAAACTTCATTTATTTATTCCTCGCATGGTCTACCAGCAGTTCTCTGGCAAACTAGGATGCCCAAGAATGGGAACTACTGGGTTAAAAAAGAGAGGCTTCCCTTAATTCAATATAGATTCACTTTATATTACTAATAAGTTAACATTTGTCAGCATCAGAATCTGTCACAGTTGAGAGTACTCAACTACTTTGTTTGCTTTCAAAGAGACAGCCTTTATCTGCCGTTGCCACTAAGCCTGTTGTGAGTGAGTTAGAATAAATCAGTTCTGAAGAAATAAGCAGCTCTTTAGGAAAAAAATGTTTTAAAAAACTCCTCAGGATTTTAATAAAACTGTCTCTGAGGCATATAAATCACGTTCCTAATACAGTATATTTCAATTTCCAGGACTGTATGGAGAACCTTAAAATGTTAACAGATGTAGGAAAGTACCGTCCTCCTACACTCTCTTTCTCAAACACACATATACAGAAAGCTGAAATATGGCTGCAACATTTTGATTTGCCATTATTGGAGGGGTGGGTTGGAACTGGAAAAAGAGCTTTACTGTTTAGATTGTTTCTGTGGTAACACATCTGGTTGTGCAATCCTGAGCCAGGATGCTAACTATCTTGGAAGGCAGCAAATCATGTTGTTGTTGTTGTCAGCAAGAAAAATGTGAAGCAGAGTGGAGATGCGTCTGATCCGATAAGAGCTCTTCCACCATCGCGATCTCCACTCACAGCCACATGGAATGTCTCTTCAGATACCCTTGCTTAGATTTTTTTTAATAAAAAAAATGTGCAAACATATATACCATATCACAGCCTTTGGGATTTTTAAACACTAGCTCTATTTAAAAAACGACACAAACTTGGTTATCGCCATTTCCACCTGGGTGTGAAATAAATTGAAGACAGAAGCGCTTGCACGGCGTTACGACTGAGAAAACCCTGGATCTTCTCCTGATCGCGTGATGCCCTTAGCCAGAAACCAACCAACCGAAAACAGCTAGCAATCACACTTATCTTCCTGAAAAGTCTGCATAAATATTTATGCTTATTTATACAAATGTAGTACAAGTTAGATTCCCTTTAGCACTAAATGCAGCGGCTATTAGCACGAAGGGGAGCTGGCTGCCAGTATGTGCTCCTTGGCCCGCCCCTCCCCTAGCAAGGAGCCAATAAAAACCTCTTCTCTGGGGACCCTTTCCACCCAATCAGATCAGAAATTAACGTAAGTTGATTTCTTGTTTGTTGAGCAATTCCTCCCATCTTCCATCAGAATTGCACTTCTGTTCCGGAGATAGTTCCTCTTCCAAAGTTCTGAAACCACACAATTTGGTGGTACATGGCAATATTGAGCTGGGCAGCGTCTATGGCCATGTGTCCTTGTGTTGCTGGCAATGACTGACCTGCCTGGGGTAGGTTAGACTGTGTAGCTCCAAAGGGCCCAGGATGGAAAGGATGTAGCAAGCTCCTAGGATAAAAAATGGAAGGCCCAGTTCCCTATCCACTCGTTTCTCTAGTACAAAAGATTATCCTTAACAACAGTCTTGAGAGAGGAGGATTCCCAAACAATGGACAAAACTCAGCACGCACTCCATCACACTGTTCTGAAATCTTTGCGGTTTTATCATATTTCCAGCAGAAATGTCAAAACCCATTGTTTGTAACCATCCCTGAGTTCAAGGTCTCAATGGCTGAGACAGAATTATTTTTTTCACTCTCCTCCCTAGAGTTACCATAGAAATTGTGACTGTAGACCTTCTGTCTTTAAAGCTGCACAGAAAGTTTCCAAAACAGAAAGCTCTGCTTTTGCAGAACTTAGTTGGCAATGGAAACAGATTTGGAGGGGAAATGGCACATCAAAAATAGATCTGCTTGCCAATCTCACTGGGAGAACAGCAAATTCTCCTCTTGCCCATCGCCCCGTTCATTTCACCCAGGCATGGTAGAATTAATGCCCAATGGGCTGTGCTCACCATCTCCGGAAATAGATTAAAACCTTCACGCCCTAAAATATGCTTATTAAAAGAGCTGCTCCCTGAGGAACATTTGGCTGTTACCATCAGCTACTTTTCATTCCAAAGTTCAATGCGGGCCAAATTACAGCTTGATTAATTACATTCTGCCAGCTCATTTCCTCTTGGCCCTTGGTGAAAGTCATGTTTGTAATACATTAAACAGATACAGCACAAATACTATGCCTACACAATTCTGTCCACAGGTCTTCTTTTCAGTCCTTCCACAATCCCATTTCTCCAATAAGAGCATATGATTAATTGCCTTCTAGTTGTCATTTTTCTATTCCCGATTCCTTGCCATACACCAGTCCTTGAAGGACTGGCAACGTTATGGTTCCCCAAAGATGCAAACAAGGAGCGTGCTGGCAAGGGATGTTGAGATCCAAAGACCACTATGTCTGAAAAACACATCTCTCAGTCTACTCCCAGTACTTCCATCCATCAAATTCCTCTTTAAAATGGTCTGCCTTTGTAATCCCCGTCTCATCTCAGGCCCATCACCCAGCAAGGATTCCCTTGGGGACCAGATTGTTTTAAGGCTGGTGGGAAACTCTTCTCCATTTCCTGCTACACTGCAGCCTGAGGTTATCAGGATGCTTGGAGCCTGGCTGGATGGCGCCATTTTGGATACATAATAAATGGCACTCATAACCTGATCATAAATAGGAGGAATAATAATTATTTTTATTATTATTAAGAGTTTCAAAATAACAATCAATCAAAAATACATCACCCTCATTCCCCCCCATTTTTCCCTCCCCAAAAAGAAAAAAGCCCCACCCCCCAGACTTCCCTCAGCTCCTCTCTCTAGTTTCTTAGCACATGTTATTCTCTGCATGTTATAAAATTGTAAAGATCCTTAAGTTATCTATATATATGTTATCAATAAAAAGTTTGTGTATGTTTATTCAAAACCTGCCATAATAATAATAATTCAATCCAATCTTGAGGGGGTGCACTCTGTTCTCCAGACAGTGGTTCAGTCCTCATTTATGTATTTTTGCAACACCCCATTCACAGAGTTCAAGCTCTAGAATAAAGTTTGTGGCATCTAGTGCGAGAACTGAAAAGAATAGTGGGAACTGTAATTTGTTAAAGGTGCTGGGAATTGTAACTTTGTGAGGCCAGCACGTTTAATGAATTACATTTCCCAGGATTCTTTGGGGGAAACCATGACTATTAAAGTGGAATAAGAGTGCTAGAAATGTATGGGGTGGATCTGACCAAAGACTGCACAGGAAACATGAGATCATTCGTATGGGTAAGACTGAGGAAAGAATGCCTCAAAGGTCAAATGCTAAGTATTCTTCTGCCTTTCTGAATTATACATGGAAAAGCAACCAGCATTGCAAATGTACCCAAGGGGAAAATGTGGCACGAAAATATGGGGCATCTGTCTATCCCAACCTTTTGAAAACAGCATTCTTTTCCTTGCGCATAATAATTGTGGGCAGAATTTTTATCAAGGCTTTGATTGCATTGTGCCAGATAAAATGGGTTCGTGGATTGGATGTAGCCTACAGGCCAGCAGTTGGTCTCCGTTTCCACCAGAGACGCCTCGCCAATCCTTTCTGGGAAGCTTCCTCGGGTGCACATTGTTGCACAACCTCCCAAGCAGCTTGTTCCACTAAAGACACTCTTTCTGACATTTAGCACAGTTCAATCTCTTCTGCAGTTCCAAACATTGTTGTCATGTCCTCACTTGACTTGAAGGAATGGAGCTGCTGTGGAGGAAAGCTTTGGGCGAGCCAAGCTCTTCCTTGGCCACTACAAGTGATGGATGGAATTCGAACTCAAGAAGCTAGTAGATCTGGGAAGGGGCGTGGCTCAGTGGTAGAGCAGCTGCTTTGCATGCAGAAGGTCCCAGGTTCAATCCCCAACATCTCCAGGTTGTTGTTGTTGTTTAGTCGTTTAGTCATGTCCGACTCTTCGTGACCCCATGGACCAGAGCACACCAAGCACTCCTGTCTTCCACTGCCTCCCGCAGTTTGATCAAACTCATGCTGGTAGCTTCGAGAACACTGTCCAACCATCTCATCCTCTTTCGGCCCCTTCTCCTTGCGCTCTCCATCTTTCCCAACATCAGGGTCTTTTCCAGGAAGTCTTCCCTTCTCATGAGGTGGCCAAAGTATTGGAGCCTCAGCTTCAGGATCTGTCCTTCCAGTGAGCACTCAGGGCTGATTTCCTTCAGAATGGATCAGTTTGATCTTCTTGCTGTCCATGGGACTCTCAAGAGTCTCCTCCAGCACCATAATTCAAAAGCATCAATTCTTCGGCAATCAGCCTTCTTTACAGTCCAGCTCTCACTTCCATACATCACTACTGTGAAAACCACAGCTTTTACTATACGGACCTTTGTTGGTAAGGTGATGTCTCTGAATATTCCATTAGTCCTGATTTAAACATATAAATCAATGGAGGTGGTCCTTATAAGCCATGTGTTCAAACGTATGTGTTTTAATGTACTAAAATAGTGTTGTAAATAGAGAGAAGTTTTTGATTAACATAAAGTAGAGAAAGGCACCTGACATCATCGTGGCATCAGATGACAGACAGGTGGTAGTCCCCACCTGCCTGCTGAAGCTGTCCTATGGGGTTGGGATAGGGGAGATAAAGATCTGGCCCACTGGGCCAAAAAGTTTCCCCACCCCTGCTCCAAGACAGAGCTGGAAATGGCACAAAGGTTTGCTTCTGAAATAGCAGATAAACTTGCCAAGTCACCTTCAAAAATGAGACTTCCCACCCCACCCCAAAATCTTAGTTTCATCACTGAAATGAAAGCAGTTACACAAGGCCTCAATGAAAACTAGGGACAGTGGAAATATATGGTTGGGTCCACATTTTTTTTGCAAGCCTATCTGATTTGTACTTTCCAAAAGACTACGCTGGTTGAAATGTTGCTTTCCTTCAAAATTAGCGCTTCTCTGGCATTTTCAAAGTAGTTCTCCAGCCAAAAAATGTTTACGAAAAGGTATATGTTAGGGCACGTGCATAAAAATGCATTATGTTCGTGAAAATAGCATAAAAAATGTTGGGGGGAATTGCTTGCAAAAATGTCTATACTGGGCAAAATTGCAGAAAGAAATGTGTATACAGTCATACCTTGGAAGTCGAATGGAATCCATTCCGGAAGTCCATTCAACTTCCAAAACGTTCGAAAACCAAAGCACGGCTTCTGATTGGCTATAGGAGGCTTCTGATTGGCTGTAGGAAGCTCCTGCAGCCAATTGGAAGCTGCAGAATCCCCGTTGGACGTTCAGCTTCCAAAAATAGTTCAGAAACTGGAAGACTCACTTCTGGGTTTTGATCATTCGGAAGCTTATTTGTTCGGAAGCCAAGGCGTTCGAGATCCAAGGTACAACTTTATTAGGAGAAATGCTGTTGTTTTCAGGAGGACATTTTTTAATTACAAAAAATAATGCAAACTGATGTGAAAATCTGGTGAACAGAACATGAGATTGGAACAATTAGAAATTTCAGATAAAGTTAAATTGACAGATTCATCCATGCCAACTAAAAGCCAGATTCTTAAGAGAGAGAAAACCTCAAAATGTATTCAAACTGGAAACATCAAAAATACTTAATCTTCAGGATATTCACATGTGGAGTGAAAGTGAGGCAGGTTGACAACAGAATTTTCATGTGCAGCATGAGGAACATGAGTAGAATTTTTTCACTGCAACATATTTCTGCTTTGGCACAGAGCGAAGCTATACATGATAACTAGGCCTGTCACCCAATTAACAATATCATATTCAATTAACTGTGTCAGTTTTATACCACAGCCGTACACATGTCTATTCAGAAGTACCTTTACTTTTGATGGGATTTACTCCGAGGCAAGCTGGTGAGTGTGTGCTACTAGTTTGGGTTGCCATACGTATGGAATTTCCCGGACACTGCTGGGATTTGGTCGTCGGAAATAGTGTCCGGGCGGAAATCGATGGAATATCTGGGAATATCTGGCCGTATGGCAGCTCAAACTGCATCGGAGGGGATGCGGGCGGCGGAAACTGCAGCTGCATCGGTGGCGGAAGAGCTGCAGCCTCTCCGGTCATGCCTGGGCCTTCCCCTGCAACACGGCCTGAGCAGCTGTTGGGGGCTGCTGGTGCTGCTGGGGAAGGCCGCGGAGCAATGAGCCTCCCTGCCCGGGCCCAATCCTGGGTTCCACCTTGCTGGTGGCTGCTTGGAGGCTGAAGGCCTGAGAGGGAAAGTTGGCTCCACAGCAGAGCCCACTCAGCAGCCCCCAGTCACACACACCCCCCCCCAGCACCAGCAAGCAGGAGCCTCGCACAAACAGGGTCCTAGCAAACCACGTGGCCGGAGCAAGCACTGGAAATGGGAGAATATTTTTTTTGCTTGGCACCAACCTCCGCGTCAAGGGTAGGTCTGTACGGGAAGGCCGTTTTCAAAATACGGCAGCCCTAAAGTCACTGTGTACAGGAGAGCAGCCTTGCCCTATTAAATCCGCATGAATTTGCCAATGAATGAAAGCAGATCACCGAAGGAGGGAAAACATGCTTTGTTTTAATATATGACACAAACCTGTATCGCAGCAGACACTATCCTAGAAGATCTATTCCCTCCTGCATGCAAAAGAAAAGGAGAATACCTAAAATGGCACAAACCACTTGCATTTAGGAAGTTTCCTCTCTAATTTCCAAATTTGACACCCTATTCAATCAATCAATCAATGTGCATGTTTGGATCGCAAAGTAAGTAGCAATTTATTTTGGTAAGAAGCAATGTACCTCTTGACCACGCAAATCGCCCACATTTAAAGTAGCAGCTTTAGACACATGCTCTGATATCATTGTTGGTGGCATCTGTAACAATTCAATTTTTGATGCCATGTTCATTCTTTTGCATTTTCCTGCATAAGAAACCCTTGAAAAAGAGGCCAGCTGGCCTCCCTTAAGAGAGCCAGTAGATTGTGGCCAGTAAAAGTGTTGTTCTTTGTGTCTGAAACCCAGTTCAGACACAGCTCTCAAGATGACATTGGGCCAGTAATTCTGTCGTAGTGCAATTTTAAATGTGTTTATCTCAGAAGTGCCATTGATCCAATGGGGCATGTTCCTAATTAAATGTGTAGGGTAAATTGGGATAGCCTACAGATTTGCGGGATGCGGGTGGCGCTGTGGGTAAAACCTCAGTGCCTAGGACTTGCCGATCGTATGGTTGGCGGTTCGAATCCCCGCGGCGGGGTGAGCTCCCGTCGTTCGGTCCCAGCTCCTGCCCACCTAGCAGTTCGAAAGCACCCTTAAGTGCAAGTAGATAAATAGGTACCGCTTTATAGCGGGAAGGTAAACGGCGTTTCCGTGTGCTGCACTGGTGCAGGCTCACCAGAGCAGCTTTGTCACGCTGGCCACGTGACCCGGAAGTGTCTTCGGACAGCGCTGGCCCCCGGCCTCTTAAGTGAAGATGGGCGCGCAACCCCAGAGTCGGTCACGACTGGCCCACACGGGCAGGGGTACCTTTACCTTTACAGATTTGCAGCCCTGATCTCCTGAAAGATGCAAGTACTGTATATAGAAAGAATAAGTCATAATCTGAGAAGCCCAAGCACCAAAGAGATTTGGGACAAGCGTTCAAGACCTGAGCATCACCACCTAGGGATCTTGCAGAGTGGTCAACACAGAGTTTGTTCACATGGCTGAGTCCTGGAAGACCTGCTCCCTGCCTTGCAGGCCATTTCCCACCTGGCCTGGGAGGACGGGACCTGGACTCCAGCTACAAAAGCTGAGGCTGCAGAACAGACACTGAGGCTGGGTTATTGTTTAGGGGAGTTGGGGTGTGAGTTGTTGCTGTTATGTATATTAATTTTGTGTATATTTTAGATCTAACTATGATTTATATAGAAACTTGCAATTTGGTTGCACACTTTTTGATGTTGTATTTAATGTATTTAGAATTACTTTTGTTATGTTTGTAATTATGTAATTTTTTTTCATGCTGCAAACCACCATGTGCATGGTTTTAACTATGGAAAGGCGGCATGTATGTCCATACTTCACTTTTCACATAATGCAGGGCTTTATATACAGTATGGTCAATTCAGGTTTTATATAGGGCAGGGTTATCAAAAGCGCTATTTATAGAGAGACTTTGAAACAACACAACTCCAGTAAAACGTAGCTGGGCTGCGACCCAAAAACCACAAACAGCACTAAAAGCAAATAACGCACAATCATTACATAGTCCTAGAAAGTATAACAAAAACAAAACATAACTAAGGGAGATATAACTGTTATCTCCACAATGCAGTTTCAGGATGAGAAGATCAGGACCGGTCCTATCATTAGGCAGTCATAGGCGTCAACTTGAACAAAATCTTGTGGGGCCCACTAGCCCGCCCACACTTCTCCCCCCCATCCCAGAACGTCTATGAAGCACACCTTCCTCTGCCATGCACAACTGGACACAGGACTCCTCTTGCCCCCGCTGCCTTTTCACCTCTCGTCCTCCACCCATGTGCAATAAGTTTTTACCCACTCCCCTCCCATCTCCTACTGCCACCTGCTCTCCTCTCCTACCAGCCTGCCTGCCTGCCTCTCCCCAGTTCCCCCGGTCAGACGCATGCAGAAATACAGTCAAACCTCGGATGTCAAACGTAATTTGTCCTGGAAGCCCATTTGGCTTCCGAAATGTTCAACAAGGAAGGTGTGGCTTCTGATTAGTTGCAGGAGCTTCCTGCACACAGGCGGAAGCCACGACGGATATTCGGCTTCCAAAAAGTGTTCGAAAACCGGAGCATTAACTTCTGGGTTTTCGGCGTTCAGGAGCCAAAACGTTCCAAAGCAGAGGCGTTTGGGAGCTGAGGTTTGACTGCAGCATCAAAAGTCAGGAGGCAAGCTAGGAAAAGCGGGCAGCGCCCAGCTGAGAGGTGCCCACTTCAGGCGGTTGGTTTTGGATGTCATGGAAGGGCAGCAAATTGTTATCCGATTTATTATTGTTGCATTTCTATTCCCAGGGAACGGAAGAGGTGCTTGTGGGATTTATTGCCTCAGGTACCAAAATAACTTGACTGGCCTTGGGTATTATTTGCAGTCCTGCCATGGGCCAGCCCTGACAGGAACAGGTAGGTTGCTGGATTACTCGCAATAGATTGGCAGGAGTTTCTATAGACTGTTTAACGAAAGCAACAAAATGGGATTCTTTTGCCTAAACTGGGCTATTAGAATCTCTGATCTTTACTCGGTCCAATGTATGTTTATATTTGAATGCCAGTCATCCTATTGGTGTTGTTCATTGGGTGCAGTAGGCAATTGGCTCCCCTGTTCCCCAGGGAACATCTGGCTCTGTTGACATCCCAACATCCTTTTGCATCTGGCCCTGTGACATCCTGAGCAGGGGGTTGTGTGGGGTAGAGTCTCAAAAGGTGTGCAGAAGTGAAGATTTCATAGCCCAAGGCAGTTTGAAGATCATTCTTCTTCAAGGACCCTTGAATGCACAACACTCCGCCCTCCAGCATCCTCTGGGAGCAGAGTTGAGGACGTATCATTCGACATCTAAGTGCCTCAGAGAATTATCTTTGAAAAATGTTGGACCCTGAAGTCTTCATTTGCATGCACATACTGTACGAGACACCATTTCCCAGAGTGATGGGAAACTTTCCAAGATTCAGGACTCTCTATGCTTCAAATTTTACGCCTGCATGAAAGATAACAGATAGCTCTCTAGCATTTTTGGTACCTATGCAATAAAACGGCTCCTCTCATTCTCTTACCAAGCAATGGTGTCCAATGAGTCTCCTCCCCATCTGATACTGGCACTTTTCCCTCCCTTTTCCCCATTGTGTGGCATCCTTCCTGAGCCAGAATTTAGCAGCTTTGCTCCAGTTTGTAGATTAAAATGGAAAAGAAAGTATTTCCCCACACGGCTGGTTTAGGCCCATTGTCACTTCTTCCACAAAATTCTGTCAAAGAGCTGTAAGTTAAGAACCTCTCTGACTCATCAGTTTCATCAAGGGACTTTTATCTGTGTGCTTTCCCTTCCCACCCTTCAGAATTCCAGAATCCACATGGCACATAGACAACAGCTGAGACCAAGAGAGGGGCACAAGTCTGGGCAGTCCAGGACCTCCATACACACCCTGGAAAGGTCACCTCCAACGCGGGAGGCACCAATTATGAGTTAACTGTCTCTGCAGCCCCAGCAGGCGCTGTGATTCTCCAGCGGTATGACTTCACCCTGGAGGCGCACTCCATTGTCTCTTGATGAGACCAATAGTCAAAAGAAGGCAGTTTCTGCAGGTCTTGTAGAGGGAAGCGAGGAGCAGATGGGGCTCATCAACCTGGGAAGATAGGCCACCTAGGAGAAGGAAAACTCCAATCCTAAATCTCCATTGACTTGCAGGATAACTTCAGGAGAAGAAAAGGCTAAGAAGAAAACCCTCCACAAATCTAGAGTCCCTAAGATGGTTGGACAGTGCCTTGTATGCCTCCTTCCAGCAACTCCTGTAGCCAAGCTGGTGCTCTGCTTTCCTTTGGATCACATCAGTAAGGCTGAGAAGGTGGGTCTTGTCATCTGTGCAACCTGAGATCTCCTCCATGCACACTGCCCAGGCTTGCATTCTGGAAAGGTCACTAAACACAGTGCTCCAAACACAGTGGTTTGGCTTCACCCCCGGAGGCCCAGTCCCTTGTCTCTTGAGACAGACTGATGCCAACAAATGTTCCTAAGTTGCTATCTGCCTCTGCCTGCTGCTTCTGCAGGATCTCTTGTCCCCACACTGAATGTTTGCATCTCCTCTTCCAGATTCTTGTGCCTGACCCCACACTCCCCACTGTGGACATCCCCCACAGTTTGAGAACTTCTGCTATGCAAGTATTATACAGTTAAGCCTGCACATCTGCTACTGTAGGTACTTGCTTCTTCTACGCCTCATTTAAGTGGATCTGTCTCTCTGGGCACTTGCAGACTGTCAGTGTTTTCGGGTGAATTTCAATCACTTGCCAGCAAACTCAGTTTGTGCAATTATGCTTGACGGGTTGGTCTTGCGCAACAACCCCACGTCCCCCCAAAATCAGGCTTTTTGCCATAAGGAAAGTGATGGGAAGCTGTACGTGAAAGTGTGGAGTAACACTTGCCTTGACACAATGTCATTATCAAACACAAACGAAACACAATGAACGCTCATTAAATAGCTAACATGGTCTAATCTCCCGGCAAACAAATCAGGATGAATGTTCAATGAACAGGTCATGTGGAAGCAACCTCTGTTTTCAGTCTATCCCACGCATTCCTTCAAAGACAATGGATGGTAGATTATGCTGGAGGGCTCTGTTTTCTAGGAGGAAGCTAAGATAGGTTATGATCATAGTAGAACCTGTGTTGTGTGGTAGTCCAGAATGCTGGACTTAGGGCCTGGGATACCCAGGGTGGTTATCTACTGAGTCCTGTCAATGCAAGAGTTTCTGCATTTGCAATGAGATGTTCCTCCTGCCAGAACCCACCTTGTGCATAATAATAATAATAATAATAATAATAATAATAATAATAATTAATTTATTTATACCCTGCCCATCTGGCTGGTCCTCCACAGCCACTCTGGGCAGCTTCCATAAAAACCAAAAATACACTAAAATATCACACGTTAAAAACTTCCCTGAACAGGGCTGCCTTAAGATGTCTTCTGAATGTCCGGTAGTTGTTTATCGCTTTGACATCTGCTGGAAGGGCGTTCCACAGGGCGGGCGCCACTACCAAGAAGGCCCTCTGCCTGGTTCCCTGTAGCTTTGCTTCTCGCAATGAGAGAACCACCAGAAGGCCCTCGGCGCTGGACCTCAGCGTCCGGGCAGAATGATGGGGGTGGAGACGCTCCTTCAGGTATACTGGACTGAGGCCGTTTAGGGCTTTAAAGGTCAGCACCAGCACTTTGAATTGTGCTCGGAAACGTACTGGGAGCCAATGCAGGTCTTTCAAGACCGGTGTTATATGGTCTCGGCAGCCGCTCCCAGTCACCAGTCTAGCTGCCGCATTCTGGATTAGTTGTAGTTTCCGAGTCACCTTCAAAGGTAGCCCCACGTAGAGTGCATTGCAGTAGTCCAAGCGGGAGATAACCAGAGCATGCACCACTCTGGCGAGACAGTCCGCAGGCAGATAGGGTCTCAGGCTACGTACCAGATGGAGCTGGTAAACAGCTGCCCTGGACACAGATTTGACCTGTGCCTCTGTGAGTCCAAAATGACTCCCAGGCTACGCACCTGGTCCTTCAGGGGCAGAGTTACCCAATTCAGGACCAGGGAATCCTCCACACCTGCCCGCCTCCTGTCCCCCAAAAACAGTACTTCTGTCTTGTCAGGATTCAACCTCAATCTGTTAGCCGCCATCCATCCTCCAACTGCCTCCAGACACTCACACAGGACCTTCACCGCCTTCACTGGTTCTGATTTAAAAGAGAGGTAGAGCTGGGTATCATCCGCATACTGATGAACACCCAGCCCAAACCATCACACCCTCCCCAAATCTGCTCCAGGGGGTTGGAGGAGCCCTCAGTGCAGGAGGAGATGGGGAGAACATCCCATTGCACAAGCAGAAATCCTTGCACTGCTAGTGTGTTCACCTTAGTGCTACAACGGACAATCCCCATGCAGCCATAAAGTCACGGACTAATCACATTTTTCTCAGTCTAGCCACACGGTTGTCACGAGGATAAAACACGGCAGTGGGACACCAGTTTGAGCTCCTTGCAGGAAAGGCAGGCTATGAAAGTAATAATAAATTCATAGGCACATAATATAGGGTTGCCATATTTCAGAAAGTTAAAATCCAGGTACAAAAGTTGAGCTTTTTAAAGTTTTGCCCAAAGTTGTTGAGTCTGGGAAAAATCCAGGCATATGGCAACACTAATGTTGGCAGCATCTCTGAAGGGCATCTTGCACAATCCCCTGGTTAATGCAGAAATCTGCAGTACCCTGGACTCTTTTTAAACACCTCCAGTGAGGGAGAGTCCACACCCTCCTGTTCTGTAGCTCAGTGGCAAGGCATCTGCCTTGCACCCAGAAGGCCACAGGTTCAATCCCAGCATAGAATCACAGAGTTGAAAGGGACCATGAGGGTCATTTAGTCCAACTCCCCGCAGTGCCAGAATCTCCAGGTAGGGCTGAGAGAGCCTCTGCCAGTCAGTGTAGACAATACTGAACTAGACTGGCCAGCGGTCTGACTCAGTATAAGGCAGCCTCTTAGGTTCCTATTGTTCTGACACAGCTCTTGCCAGTAGTCCATCAGGGCGAATGAGATGCTGCCACACAAGCCCCAGTTTGCCCCAACCTACATGCCTGCCTTCTTACCTACAACCAGTCCAGGGAGGTCTTACTGCCTGCCAACCTCTCCTTCCATCCCCTCAATCTGTGTTACCACTCTTCAGCAGGGAGGAGGATGGGGGCGGGACAAAGCTGGGATTCTTGGCTCTGCCTAGCATTGGTTCTGGTCCCACCTACTGTTCGGGCTCCCTGTCTTCCAGTCCCAATGGGCACCAGCTACTCCTGTCCCAGTAGGAAGATACCAGCGATGCTTAGTCAAAATATGCACCCATTTCCACCCATTCATTCTACTCCGGCTTTCTAGAGATCACCAGGCATACTCTGTTGGTCGACTCATGTTGGACTGACACCTAGATTTGATGATTTGAAGTGCCACAAATTCATTATGCCCTTGAGCAACTCACTTAGCTACTGTTCCCCATCCTTAAAATGGGAACGTGGTAATTACCGACCTGAGAGCAAACAGGATGAAGATTATAAAGTGCCCTGGGTACTTCTAGCATAATAATAAGTATATTTGTTAGCATTCCCATGAACCGGTACATTGCTTATGGGTGGCTCAGCACACCCAGGAAGTCAGGACACCTAGAGCTAAAAAATAGGGAGAAGTGGGGGAGACGTGTGGCGAAATTATTTGCCTGGTTCCTGGGAAGCAAGTGTTCAGCAGGGCGAACCCTTTAACCCTAAGGCAGAAGAGAGGCGTTTGCCGGACCAGTCGCGAACTTCCGAGTTACACGGAGCTTCTCGTCCGGTCGAAAAGAGCCCTCATAGCACGCCCTGAAAACATCCCACGGAAAAACCCCTTACCGGCTGCCTGCGGACCTCCTGCAAACTCTCTCCTACGCTGACCCCTACCTCTCCAGACTCTACTACGGCACCTTTCTCCATACAGGTGCCCAGCCGGGTCTCCTCTAGTTGAGGGGCCAGTCTCCAAACACCAACCCCCCCCCCCCGACGTCTGTGCATTGACTCCCCCCTTGACCGCCCACCCCCGTCCGCCACAGACCTTTGCTACATCTCCTCCAGGGATCGCACCTGGGCGGCGGGTGGGCTTCTGCCGCGGCGTCCCTCCGTCCGCCCGGGCAGCCGAGCTGTCGAGCCTCCGGTGCGCGTCCAGCGCGGTGCCTTGACGCCGCCCGCTCTCCTTCCCACCCTTCTCGGCGTTGGGGATGTGCCCGCTGCTCGTCTCCCCGGCAGCTCCTCCTCGCCGTCGGCGGCTGTTGCTGCCTGCGAGGTCCCGATAGGGGCCGCCTTATCGCGGGCGCCACCTTCGCCGTCTGGGCGCGCGCGTGCCACCACCGGGACGGGGCGCCTCTTCCAGGAAGACGCGCGCAGCAGCGGCGGCGGCGGCGGCCTCCGAGGAGGATCGCCTCCCGCGTCCTCCTCCCCACCCCCTGCTGCCTGGCTGCTTCTCTTCTCTTCTCTTCCCCTCCCTCTCCCCTTCCACCACGACCCTCCCTCCCGTGCCCGCAAGGGGGTGGGGGGCGTTGAGGGTTTGAAATGGAGGCGCCTCCAACGCATGCTGCGATCGCCAGCCCTTCTTCGGCTCGTATTCGCCGGGGAGCACCTCACACCGCCCGCCCCCTCCCTCCTGGCCGGCTACGAGCGAGCGAAAAAGGCCAAACACAACCTTGCAGGGGAGGGTCCTGGGAGGAGGGGGTCGGGAGGGGCAGGCAAAGGAAGGTAAAGGGGAAACTGAAAGTTTTTCCCTCTCCAGCGCCCAAGGCTAGGGTAGTTCACACGTACACGTGCACACGCTAATGGAGGGCGAGTGGGCAGAGGCGTATCCAGGCTCCCTTGCGCCCCCTCCGCGTCCCTTGCGCTCCTGCACCAAAGCGCCCAAAGGAGCCTGCGCGCCTCGTCCGGCTACCCAGAACAGCAGAGAGTAGCCCGGGAGCGCGTGGACGAGCGGTCCGGCCTCTAGTCGCTCCGAGCTGCAGTGAAGGGGCGCAATTTTTGCACCGCTTGGGTCTGCACCCTTGATGGAGGCCAACCTAACCAACCCCTAGGTACACCTTCAAGTCGGCGAATAGGAAGTGGCCTTTCTTTTAAAAGTCGTTCCATCTAACTCAATATTGTCCACACTACCTGGCAGTGGCTGTCCAGGATTTCGAAAGGGAGTCTCTCTCAGCCTTACCAGGAGATGCTGAGGGCCTTCTGCATGCAGAAAAGATGCTGTATCATTGAGCCACAGTCCTACTGTGGACATCCTCGCTGGATGTCCACTCTGTTTTGGTTGTCTCCAACATCCCAAAACGTATGAAGTTTGACCCATCCCTTATGCATTTAGTGAGCATTCAGTACCACTGATCATGCATACATGATACAGTATATATCATTATATATATATATATATATATATATATATATATATATATATATATATATATATATATATGCAGGTTTTGGTGTCTTCGGGTGTCTTCCCGTGTAAGAGTTGGGGTGTCTAGGCGACGTTTCGACGAGGTCTCACTCGTCATCTTCAGGCTGGTGCTTTCGGCTTCTTGTTACTGGAACAGAGCAGGATCTCAGTGTTTGAGTTCCTATAAATACTGTTGAGGGGGTGTGGTGTATAGCCTCCAACGTTCTGGGCAGAGAGGAAGTTCCCAGGTTAGTGTGCCTTTTCTTCTTAACAATGCCTCCTTGTGATTTCTGCTCAACATTCTCAGCATTTGGATATTCGCTGCCTATTAAAACGGGCAAATCTTTAACCCCAACTCTTAATATGGAGAAGATTTCACTGGCATGATTGTCTGGATCCATAATAATCATACTCATCATTATCTAAACATATGTACTAAATAGTTTCACGCAAATGTACAATACAGAAATGTCAGGACTTTGGAAGATGGGGAAATGTTAAATTAAATCACCTTAACTATAAGCCAACTGACTCCCCTCCCCCTTCTTATTTCTCTTTTTCTGCAAGCTTTTCTTATCTTTCAAAGCTTTTGTTCTCCATTGATTAATCTCCCCATCTAAATATCTTAAAATTTAATCCCTTTCCCCCTAAGGATCTTGTTCCCAACTGCATGAACTACACGTCTTGGTGCAACAGAACCCATTGCTGCCACCCATTGGTAGCAATAAGTAAGTATATTTTTGTTCTTGGGATAATTTAAAAAAAAAGCAATGCACAGAAATTAGGGTCAACCAAAATGCATAGTGTAGCGTGCTTTCACGTTAAGCAGAACTCTTCTGCATGCTGGATGTTAAGAAAAATATCGTTCCCAAGGGTTTGGAATTAAAACCTGATCTCAGTTTGTTTCAGTACTGCAGAAGGAAGCTTTGTGCAGATTAATTAGGTTTTACCTGTAAGGTAAAGGTAAAGGGACCCCTGACCATTAGGTCCAGTCATGGCTGACTCTGGAGTTGCGGTGCTCATCTCGCTTTATTGGCCAAGGGAGCCGGCGTACAGGTTCCGGGTCATGTGGCCAGCATGACTAAGCTGCTTCTGGTGAACCAGAGCACCGCACGGAAACGCCGTTTACCTTCCTGCTGGAGCGATACCTATTTATCTACTTGCACTTTGACATGCTTCGAACTGCTAGGTTTGCAGGAGCAGGGATCGAACAACAGGAGCTCACCCTGTTGCGGGGATTTGAACCGCTGACCTTCTGATCGGCAAGTCCTAGGCTCTGTGGTTTAACCTTGTGCAAAAATAAATCTTCAATTACACAGAGTAATGCTGGGAGAGGGAAGCAACAGAAGCTAGACCAGTGCTGTCTAACCTGACTGTGGCCTCAGGTAGGGTGCCCCCCCCCCGGTTCATGTGCCTGAAGTATTTTAATTTGGGATGCCAGGGACCAGATAAAAGACTTTCTGCACTACCACTGAGCCTTTTCCCTTTTCTGACTTTACACCGGCAAGCAAGAAAACTCTTAGATAAGTAAATCATTCCACTTCTGGGCTCTTGGAAATATCATGTCCACAATTTCCTGGTGAGGAAGACACCAAATCATCCCATTACCCTGTTCAAATAGTTCAAATCCGCGCAACAGGGTGAGCTCCCGTTGCTCTTTCCCAGCTTCTACCAACCTAGTAGTTCGAAAGCACGTGCAAGTAGATAAATAGGTACCGCTGTGGCCTGAAGGTAAACGGCGTTTCCGTGCACTCTGGCTTCCGTCACAGTGTCCCGTTGCACCAGAAGCGGTTTAATCATGCTGGCCACATGACCTGGAAAGCTGTCTGTGGACAAACGCCGGCTCCCTCAGCCCAAAAAGTGGGATGAGTGCCACACCCCATAGTTGCCTTTGACTGGACTTAACTGTCCAGGGGTCCTTTACCTCCCTAGAACATAGTGATAATGCAGCAAAAAGTTTTACCTGAAGATGTCTACAGATTAAGCTGTTAAAGGCACAAGGGCTCTTTGGGGGGAGTTGGAAACCCTCTTCGCATCTGCTCTGTTTGGCACAGCTCACCCAAACTCTGTTCCGCATCGCACTAGGGGATGTGTTGTGCATAGCACACCAGATCTCAGTCTGGAAGTGCATTGTGCGTGGCGTGCCAAACAAAGGAAGCTTCTGCATCTCCTTTCTCTAATAGAAAGGAAAGAAAAAAGATGCAGACCAAACTGTCATGACATTACATCAGGATGTAAACAAATCTTAAATAGTGGGTCCAAAGTATACAGAGTGGTTTGAAGTCCTATGCAAAGGGCAGGGATTGCTGGCCAACAGGGGATCCGCAATCTATCCCTAATCCTCAAAGGTGCTTTCCATAGCTCAACTAGATTGGATCAAGAAGGTGTAAACAACTAAACAAAATTGTGTAAACAATTTGCCAACAGTTTCGTTTGTTAAGCCCTCATCTGTCTTTGTCATTTGATATAAATCCTATTGTTCCACTCTCTTTGTCACAGATGTCGCAATATTCCTCTTTGCAGAAAGCAAATTCATTTGCCTTCGTCCATTATCTTAGCCTCCCCCAGCTTGGGGTCTTCTGAATGTCTTGGACTACAAAATCCATCAGGCCCAGCAGATGGTCAGGCATGATGGGAGATGTACTCACGTCTAGAGGGCACAAGTTAGGGAAAGCGGCATAACCAGTACTACCCAGGCATATCTGTGTTCCATACCTGTTAAAATCCTTTTCTCTTAGGCGATGTCAGCTTTGATAAAATCCTTTAAAGCCCACAAGGTCTGAATGGAGACAAAGGTTTCCTATCCAACTACAGATGCAAATTAACATAACAAAGCCAGGTTGAGTGTGTTATCACCAATTACTGATATTGTCAGTGTAACTGCTCAGTTTATCTTGGGCTCACTTAAGCTTTAGGTGGAACGGTGTAGTGCATATGCTCATTGCTACTTTCTGGAAAGATTTTAACAGGGCTAGTTTGACATCTTGGTACCAGGGGGTGTGGCAACACTGAAAAGATAACACATAAGTTGAGAATAGCAAGAGAAACATATCCATACTTTCGCAGACGAATGGTGGAGCTTTGTTATTTTCACAAACACCAGAAAACCAAAGTCCTGTCCCTAGGGTATCTGCTGATTTGTCGATTTTATTTGCTGTGCTGCCAACATTTCATGGGAACTGTGGTCTTATATATTATAAGCAGGAGTGTCTCAAGTTGCTGAATTTCTGTTAATTTCTATTCAGTAGGGATGCGAGTGACACTGTGGGTTAAACCACAGAACCTAGGGCTTACCGATCAGAAGGTCGGCAGTTTGAATCCCCGCGACGGGGTGAGCTCCCATTGCTCAGTCCCTGCTCCTGCCCACCTAGCAGTTCGAAAGCACGTCAAAGTGCAAGTAGATAAATAGGTACCGATCTGGTGGAAAGGTAAACGGCGTTTCTGTGTGCTGCTCTGGTTTGCCAGAAGCGGCTTAGTCATGCTGGCCACATGACCCGGAAGCTGTATGCCGGCTCCCTTGGTCAGTAAAGCGAGATGAGCACCACAACCCCAGTCGGTCACGACTGGACCTAATGGCCAGGGGTCCCTTTACCTTTACCTATTCATTAACGTTTATGTATTTCATGGGATGTTATATCCTGGATATGCTGGGGAAAAGATGATTCATTTTTTAAAAAGGGGCACAGACTCTACCATGGGTGGAGAACCTAGTGGTTCTCTAGATGTTCCTGAACTGCAGTTCCCACCATCCCTGGCTATTGGCTATGGTGCCTGGGGCTGATAGGAGTTTGTGTTCAACAACCCCTACCCCTTCCTGAGCCCCTTTCATATCCAAATGAAATCAAAGTGTTGAAAGGCCAGCGTTCACACCCCAGCATTGTACAGCTTTCTCAGCCCTCACGCCTGACTTCCACACCTTGAGTGAGAATGACTGATCCAGATAGGCCTATGCACATAGACGTGTGTGTGTGTGTGTGTGTGTGTGTGTGTGTGTGTGTGTGTGTGTGCTTCCACAAGAACTGGAACCAGCCACCCAGAGTTCCAGCTTCCACAGAAACCGATACCTCTATAGGTCTCTAGTCCTGTAGGCTTACCCTGTCCAGACATATGCACATCCAACAAATGGACATTGGGGATGGGGAAGCCACTCAGTGTTGCAGGTCTCACTGTTTGGCCCTACATTGGGTCATTTTAAGCAGGTGAAATATACTCGGAGTTGAGAGTGGATTTCATGCTCTTTATTCAGCTCATAGTGATGAGGAGAAATGGAAGTTCCCCCAGAATGTCTGCTTTATATACATTATTTACACAATGGGCCCCACGTGATTGGCTAATTCCGGGATTCACCTGTAGGCCAATCAGGTTGCGGATTCACTTCCACCTGGAGCTGGATTGGGTGACTCCTGTGGACCATTCTGGACCCTATTGTTCTAGGACCAATCAGACTGCTGCATTCTGAACCCTATTGTTCTAGGACCAATCAGACTGCTGCAATCTGAATCCTTTTGTTCCAGGACCAATCAGACTGCTGCCTTTTGGATCCTATTCAACTCAGTACATAACAGCAGGGATGACGGGAGCAGTGTATGTATGCCTGTAAAGCATCTCCTTCCTGTTTTCAGAGCACCGCTTTGTAGCAGGGCCATAGCTTGGGGGGGCACAGGGGCAAAAATTTTCGGGGTGCTAAATTTCAACACCAGGTGATGCCTCAGCACAGCTGCACGTCTCCATCGCTGGGGGTCATTGGAAAACAGCTTCTCCATGCCAACTAGAAAGTGCATACCATGGAACAACTCTTCTTATCTCTGCGGCTATGATCTCCTGATGATGCAGACACTACTCCATATGTTTCCCTCCCTTCCAGCCCCACTCTGCACAGCCCCGGGTGCTGGCAACCCACAGTATGCCACGGCCTCACAGTGCATCTCCATAGTGGCTGCGGGGAGGGGACTGTTTTATTGCCAGTTGCACCAATGGTTGCCACCAGTAAATAGGGTTGAAGGAAGCTTGGCATATGGTGAGTTGGTGGTTTGTCACCCTTGCCTTAAGCAGCAGGGGCTATTGATGCTTTGCTCCATAGCATGTGCCTGAGTTCTCAGAACCTACAGATAGATATTTTCTTACTGTGTGTGTGTGTGTGTGTATGTATGTGAAGCTGGCTTTGGGTGGTGCTCTTGGACTCATCGCAACATATCTTTTTACAATGCACTGCTTGGAACCATATCTTCCTTTGGCATAGTTGCAATGCCTGTAGTTGGTTTCCATTATTTTAACAGTCTCCCCGTATTATTTGCTGGCGGGGGGCTTGTTCATTCCTCCACCCTCATCCCCTCCCAGCAAACTCTTAATAATATACTTGGCTATAAATCTTCCAGATACAAACTGGTGTTCAGATCATTTAATTAGTTACTCAAACGGCATTCGAAAAAGAATTCCATGATCCAGTGAATACTTTGGAAAACAAAGGGCATGAGGCTGCAAATTTATTGTTCCCCGGCTGATTTTGCATATTTGGAATCTGCTTTCTAAAGCTGCATATGTATAGTTTTCTTGAGTTGCGAACAAGCCCTGGACAATTCATCATGACAGCTCCTTATGAGCCTTACACTCAGAATAATCCTGAAATGTTTCAGGCTACGCTTGCAATCTTTGTAGGACAGGATTAAATATCCATCCAAGTATCAAAAGCTTTGCCAAGGTTAGCTAACTTTGCAAAACACACACCATGAAGCACTAATAAGCAATAGGTAGGTAGGTAGGTAGGTGGGACGCGGGTGGCACTTGGGTTAAACCACTGGGCTTGCCGATCAGAAGGTTGGCGGTTCGAATCCCCACGACGGGGTGAGTTCCTGATGCTTGGTCCCTGCTCCTGCCAACCTAGCAGTTCGAAAGCACGTCAAAGTGCAAGTAGATAAATAGGTACCACTCCAGCGGGAAGGTAAACGGCGTTTCCGTGCGCTGCTCTGGTTTGCCAGAAGCGGCTTAGTCATGCTGGCCACATGACCCGGAAGCTGTATGCCAGCTCCCTTGGCCAATAAAGCGAGATGAGTGCTGCAACCCCAGAGTCGGTCACAACTGGACCTAATGGTCAGGGGTCCCTTTACCCTTACCTTTAGGTAGGTAGGCAGGCAGATAGATAGATGATAGATAGATAGATAGATAGATAGATAGATAGATAGATAGATAGATAGATAGTTGATAGATAGATATAGATAGATGATAGATAGATAGATAGATAGATAGATAGATAGATAGATAGATAGATGATAGATAGATGATAGATAGATAGATAGATAGATAGATAGATAGATAGATAGATAGAGGTAGATACCGGTATATTCATAGAGTTGGAAGGGACTCAACTAGTCCAACCCCCTTCAATGCAGGAATCTCAACTATGACAGATGACCATCCAACCTCTGCTTAAAAACCTCCAAGGAAAAAGAGTCCACAACCTCTCAAGGGAGACCGTTCCACTAGTGGGTCATATTCAGTGTTGCCGTTCCACTTGCACAACAGACTTCCCCTTGAAGAGAACTTCCTTCTCCTCCTCCATTCACTCTGCCACCCCCAGCCCAAGGTGCTCCAGAGGGTTGGAAGCAGATGGAGGCAGAGAGGAGGAAAAAAAGGAAGGGGAAATCCGGTTGAGTGAGTGCAACACCAACCATACAGCACTAAATACAACCAGTAGATTATAAAACCACCAGAAAATTTCATAAGTGAGATATAAGAGGGCATCAAAAAATAAAATATGTGTGGCACATTCATCAACAAATACAGCTGGAAAATTCCAAAATCCATATTAGGGCAATAATTACGAAAGCCAACTAGCACACAAGCTTCCAAGTTCTCCAGAACTCTACATCCAGCAGCATTTTATATTTGCAAAAATGCAGGGGATCGACTATTCTTACCAGAAAAAATGCTGTGACAGCAATGCTTTACTTAATGTCTTAATATTTGAAATTCCCAGTTTGAAAGCGTTACGTGTAACCTATTCTTGTCTCTTTATAAAATGTGCCAATAAGTTGTTGTTGCTGTTATTAAAATGTCATGGATTTGAACTGGGTTTTTTTAAAAAAAATGTAAGATGTAAAACGCATCACCTTCTGCTTTATTACTCAGCAGTAGACATTATATAATTAGTGAAAATACGAAGACATTTGTGTAGTAGAATGCTATTCCTGCAAAGGAAACGGATGACATTAAACATCTGTCACAATAACTACTCACATAATCCAGAATTTAAGATTCATACTGAATTTATTACTTGAATGATTTCAGCCTTGTAAATCTGTTCTTAATCCTGAAGGCCTGAGTAACTGGATAGTGCCCTCTTCTGGGTTATTGCTGTAATTTCCAATGCTGTTTCCGTACTTTGGTTAATGAATGCCTGCCAGGTTTCATCTGTAGCAAGGAGGACTTCCAAACTTTGCATTAAATCTCAAGGTAGTTTTTGAAGCAGAATTGTTCTTCCCAGAAAGTTCCTGGCTTTGCTGCGCTTGCGAGGCATTTATATCACGAGCTTGTGGCTGACACGAGACAAAACACATTCCATCTTTAACCGCTTGTGGAAGTTCATGTCAGATACACTGGCTAGGCACACAAGAGTTCAGTTAAGGCGAGGTTGCCCTATTTTAATCTGAGTACATTCATAACAATATGGAATAATTGAGGCTCAGTCTGCATCCCCTCCCCAATTCAGAAAAACACATAAACATAATGGGAAATCAAGTTGCCAAAAGTCAAAACTCCATAGCGCCATCTGGTGTCACAGTGTTATAACACATTTAAAACACTTTTTCTTTACTAATGTAGCCGACTCCTGTTCAGTATGTCATGAGCTGGGTGCAAAAGGTAAAAAAAAAGGTAAAGGACCCCTGGACAGTTAACTCCAGTCAAAGGCGACTATGGGGTTCCGGCGCTCATCTCGCTTTCAGGCCGAGGGAGCCAGCATTTGTCCACAGATGGCTTTCCATGTCATGTGGCCAGCTTGAATAAACCGCTTCTGGCACAACGGAACACCGTGACGGAAACCAGAGCACATGGAAACACCGGTCACCTTCCTGCCATAGTGGTATCTATTTATCTACTTGCACTGGCATGCTTTTGAACTGCTAGGTTAGCAGAAGCTGGGACAGAGCAACGGGAGCTCACCCCATCACAGGAATTCGAACCGCCAACCTTCCGATCAGCAATCACAAGAGGCTCAGTGGTTTAGACCACAGTGCTACCCACGTCCAGGTGCAGGCCTGGGTTGGCATACAGCATCCCCTAGAAGAGATGTGCAAAGGTCCCAAGATGCACCTCTGTGCACTTTAAAATCACCAGTAGTGATGTATGGAAGTGAGAGCTGGACCATTAAGAAGCCTGATCGCCAAAGAATTGATGCTTTTGAATTAAGGTGCTGGAGTAGACTCTTGAGAGTCCCATGGACAGCAAGAAGATCAAACCTCTCCATTCTGAAGGAAATCAGCCCCGAGTGCTCACTGGAAGGACAGATCCTGAAGCTGAGGCTCCAATACTTTGGCCACCTCATGAGAAGAGAAGACTCCCTGGAAAAGACCCTGATGTTGGGAAAGATGGAGGGCACAAGGAGAAGTGGATGACACGAGGACAAGATGGTTGGACAGTGTTCTCGAAGCTACCAGCATGAGTTTGACCAAACTGCAGGAGGCAGTGGAAGACAGGAGACCTGGTGTGCTGTGGTCCATGGGGTCACAAAGAGTCGGACATGACTAAACAACAGCAACACTTAAAAACGAAACACTGAACCACTGTGCACTCTCCAATGTAATCTGCATTTTGAGGTGCAAGCCACATTGTGTTCTCCATTCACTACAATTGAAATAACATCACCACCGGCCCAAATTTATGCAGTTTACAGGCAATCCAGAATGGATTCAACCTGTCAAATTGTGGACAAATCGGCCCAAGGAATTTTGGTGGGGAAAGTATAAAGTGTTCACTTTTCTCAGGGTGGGGAGGGGATAGGGAATGTTGTCTTAAAATCCGTGTGGGCTTAATATAGGATCACCTATTTGGAGCAAAAGGCCCTTTAGCCCAGTCCTCTTCTGCAAGATCTGAAGCAATCTCTTTCCAGCTCACTCTTAGCTTCTAGGCTGCACCCTCCGCAGAACTAACAAATAGTTCAGAACAAATCAAAAGTAGCTGTCAGCCACAAAAAAGCCAGATGACAGAAATGCTGAAAGGTATGTTGAAAGGAATGCAAGGCATTCTTTGTGCATGATGACCAGAGACCTGCCCATTCTCAACCTTAACATGGGCCCAGATGCATGTGGGTAGCTTGCCAGTGAGAGCAGCACAACCTACCCATATCCAAAGCAGAAATCGTGGGAAATCGTGGGCTGGATTGGGAGATAGATGGAAGGAACTCATCTTGCCTTGGGACTAAGGAAGCTGTGGGTTGTAGTCAGCTAATCTTTGCTCAGAGGAGACCCATGACCAAATTAGGCTCACTGGTTTCAATAGGTCTACACAGAGTAAAAGTTAGTTGAATACAAGCAGCCCAGGATCCTCCTACAAACTGCTGAACTAAAGGGTGATTTGAGGAATGAGAAGAAGCAGGAAAGTATAGGGGAACCAGTGACTATTTTTAAAAAATATATTTGTATTAATTTTTGGTAGAAAAGAGGAATATAACCGGTAAGTAACAAAAAAAAAACCCAATGGAAAGAAATCCAAAGTATATTCCAGCTCATCAGTAAATACAAAATTAATTAAGATGGATAGATGATAGAGATAGATAGATAGATAGATAGATAGAGCAATCGATAGATAGATGATAGATAGATAGATAGATAGATAGATAGATAGATAGATAGATAGATAGATGATAGATAGATTTGCTACAAAAAACATCCCAAGATTTTTAGCCACAGCAGAAAATCTTGGCATTTTTATCACAAAAGAAACTTCAGGAGGTGTCTTTTTTATTTTAATATGAGGAAAAGTTTTGTTCCCAAGCAAAGTGCAAGAGTAAACAAAGAGTTAACTCTGAAGAAGAGGTATATTCTGGGAAAGTCCAGTTCTATACATCACTTCAGATGCCAAGAGCCAAGCCAGGAAAAAAAAATATCTCTGTGGGGTGGCTAGCAAATCAGACCTAGGAGAACATTTCACCTTTCCATTTTTTGTTTTTAAAGTTAAACAGATGCAAAAGACTCAGCACACTTTCAGACAATCTGCTTATTGGGCATTTCTCCTTATTTGTGTTGTAAACTGCAATGTACAAATGAGGCACTAGATGGTGACGGTGAGTTATGCCAAATTCAAAGTTATTTTCAAAACTTTTTAAAAAGCATTTTCGCAGCGATTTTTATATGTGTGTAAATTCCACCTATATTTCAGCTGCCTGCCTGTCGCCAGCCAATTACATATGCAGACACACTGCTGCAAGCAAGTTTCAGCTTCCAGGACATGTTGACAAAATAGTATGGTAATTTACAGTTGCATATCAGTTTCTAAATACTGTTTGTAGCAAGAGGTGAGCATGATTGCCCAAAGACTTAGAAGGCCAGCATGTGGAAGCACTTTCTTCCAACTTTCACAGTGAATTCCCCATTGTTGTGTGAATCTGCGATCAGGAACTGACGTGGTTGATTGGGGTCCCAAGAACGCTAGGACAAATTCTATGCAAAGTGGGTGGATGTGGTACTGGGATAAATATGGGCTGAGTTACAGACTGGGCTGCATGCTAGATCAACACAACAATCTCTTTACCTGTAGTTTTATAGAGGGAGAATGCAGGGGAGGGCGGTTCCAGGACTTTTTCCAGAGTAGAAGCAACCATCTGCTGGATTGCCAGGGTAATTGACAGATTTTCCTTGCTCTGGCAAGTTAATGAGGGGACAACAAGGTTTTCAAGTTTATGGCAAAGTCGCACACAGCAAGTCAGAGAATTAGCAAAATAATTCAGCAGAGGCTGGATGCTTCTTTTTCTTTGATGGGGAAATACTTCATACTAGCAATTTAATTGGGCATTGCAAGATGGTTTGTATTTCTCATTAAAAGCTACATTTTGTGTTCTACCAGGCTGAATATATTTTGTCTAAGCTTAAGGCTGAAACTGTGCAGTCAGAATTAAGCACCACTGACCGGTGAAGTTTACTCCAAAGTAACAATGAATAGGATTGCAGTCATATTTATCTCAGTAAGCTGGTACAGTATTCTGCTGTGTACTGCTGCTTTTTTTTTTTTGAAGGAATGTGTGCAATAACATATTTCTGCATTTGGGGGTTTTCTGTGGGTGTGTTTCAGAATTTATTGCTAAGTAAGCTGTGCCCCATTTTATACACTTTCCTTGAACGAAAATGCCAGATTCACTGTAAGCCACACATGTCAGCAAAAGCTATGACCCACACGCCTACAGATGGAGCTGTCTGTACCAGGAGGAAAAGAGGTTACCGTATATGTGAAGAGCCTTAAACACTGCTTTTCTCTCAGCGTCCAGGGCAATAATTCCGCAAGGCTTAAGTTAACTGTGGCCGAAAAGCGCTTTTGAGAATGGAAAGTGTTAAATGCTCTCTGTTGCCTGCAAACTTCAAACTAAAATCCCATGCCTGAAAAAGATAAGGCTGCTTAAGACATAAAGCAGGGTGAAAGGCAGGGTGTGATAAGCAAAGCTTCGAGGGCTTGATTATTTCCATTTTCAAGCAAATCTAGAGTTTTCCAGTGTCAATTGGGGTGGGCCCCAAAACCCATGTCGGGGGGAGAGGAATGTTTTAAAAGGCCCAGCCTGGAATATTTCGCTGCAACACCGTGTCACTTTCAAATAAATATGATGGAAAAATCCCCTCCACCCTACACCGAGTAAATGGGAGTTTGGGGCTTGCATAGGGTGGATCCTAATGGGTAACTTCTCTATTGATTCTTCCGTGACAAAAGGAAATATAAATATAGAGGACATAAAGCTAATAGGTTGTGTTTTTTTAATGAAGCGAACTGCTGCTGGGATAGGAATATGCAAGCTTTTAAGTTCTGTGGAATTATTCATTGTGCACCATGGAAAGTTAGAAATTTTTCAGAGAGTAAATTTTCAGGCAGCTGAGAAAGAAAATGGATTATTATTCACTTGCCTATCGACAACAGGCAGATGCCTTCACTGTGTTCTTTTTGGTGCCTGCTAAATACATTTGTGTTTAGACAGGCCTACCAAAGGGACGTGGGTGGCGCTGTGGTCTAAACCACTGAGCCTCTTGGGCTTGCCAATCAGAAGGTCGGTGGTTCGAATCCCCGCAATGGAATGAGCTCCCGTTGCTCGGTCCCTGCTCCTGCCAACCTAGCAGTTCGAAAGCACGTCAAAGTGCAAGCAGATAAATACCTGCTTGCATCTCCTCCGGCAGTAAGGTAAACAGCATTTCTGTGCCCTGCTCTGGTTCACCAGAAGCGGCTTAGTTATGCTGGCCACCTGACCCGGAAGCTGTACACCAGCCAATAAAGCAAGATGAGCGCTGCAACCCCAGAGTCGTCCGTGACTGGACCTAATGGTCAGGGGTCCCTTTACCTTTACATCATCTATTCACTAAGGCAGAAGTGGCTAACCTGTGGCCCTTCAGCTGTTGTTAAGACAACGACAACTCCTTTCATCCCTGATCATTGGCCATGCTGACTGGGGCTGCTGGAAGATGGGAGGTCCAAGAACATCATAAGGACCATGAGTTCTCCATCTTTGCTCTCAGGAGCTCAAAGCAGCATGTTGTCCCAGTCAGAAAACAACCCTGCAAGGGAGGTTGGCTTGAGAGACTTAGTCAAATCAATCAGTGAGTTTGGAGGCTGGATGGAGCCTAGGGCGACTAGATGAAAAAGTGAACAAGGCATCTCTTGTAGCTGGGCAGAATTTCACTTGCTGAAACTCACTTGCTGTATGCTTCCTAATGGGATACTTGGGAATCCCAGTGTTTGACAGCAGAAGTCTGAATATTGGAAGCAGGCACCTAGCATAGCTTTCATCAACATCCTTTGCTTTCATCGACATCAGTGAATTAGCTGTGCCCTGTCCTTTGAAACACTTCCAGCCTCCACATTCCCCATTACAGCTCTTTCTTCCTTGGACCTGAGAGGAAAGCCTTCTGAAGGTTTCTGCCAGGGAGCTGTATGACACCTTGTTGGACTGCAGTCCTGGGCATGTTTAACTCTGGGAGTAAGCCGCACTGAAAAACAACTGAGGACTTAACTTCTGAGTAAACATACACAGCATTGCAGTGTTAATAAATACGTTACGTAATCAACCTGCATAGAACCTGAAATCCGTAGCAAAGTTCACTTCAATAGACCACACATGGTGCTGGCAATGGGAGCTAACTGTGCTAGATGGAAGGAGCTGGTTTTTGCAGGATCAGAATGAGATAAAGCGGCCTTCAGTTTCCGAAGCAGAAGCCTATTTTCTAGGATGCATTGATCTGGAGAGCAGTTGGGTGAGGGACATTTGCAGAACAGAGGTCTTCAGTGGGAAAGATTACAGAGGCAGAAAAAGAAGCCTGTGAATGCACAGAATTGAGACCAAATACTTGCTTTTTTCACAGAGTTCCACGCACAATATGGATCCATCACATATGTTTTTGGCCCATAAAAATGGTTCTCAAGAAAGTGTTTTTGTTCAGAAAACAAGCTCATTGCAGAGCGTTTCTGCACTACATTGCAGTGTGTCAATTTGAAAACAGGCGTAGGTGGTCCACAGCTGCCCAAGGACACTGTGGGCGGCAGCAGTGGCTTGTGCCCATTGGTACTGGTGAACCAGAAGGCAGGGAGATCAAATAATAGGCAGGACAAGAGACATTGAAAGGCAGATCCTAGTTTGCCCCTATCTTCCTCTCTGCTGAGGACCAAAACTGAGGCTGTGTAATATATGTGAAGCCCCCAGAATCCTGTGAAGTGTAGTTTACCCCTCACAGAACTATAATACCCAGCCTGTGGGCATGACTTTTGTGGGGGAGGGAAGGGAATCGGGCTTTATGTTTTTTGGGGGGGCAGAACTGACCTTTCTGTGATGCACTTTGTCAGTTAGTTGTTTTTATTTTATTTTATTAATTGATTGGCGGGCAGCTGCCCCCTTTTGGCTATGCCCATGCCCAGCATGCTTAACAAATGACTGAGAACTTGTTTTTTCTGCCTAATCCACACACAATTGAGACCTGCTTTGGGTGGGCTTATATCAAGATCGTGGGATGCAGATGGTGCTGTGGGTTAAACCACAGAGCCTAGGACTTGCCAATCAGAAGATCAGCGGTTCGAATCCCTGTGACGGGGTGAGCTCCCGTTGCTAGGTCCCTGCTCCTGCCAACCTAGCAGTTCAAAAGCATGTCAAAGTGCAAGTAGATAAATTGGTACCGCTCCAGCGGGAAAGTAAATGGTGTTTCCTGTGAAGGGAACCTGAGCTTACAGGGTTAAACAGCTCAGAGTGTACGCCCTGCCTACTGTTGGGAGGGGGGAGACTCCACGTCAGTTCCGAGTCTCTCAAGTCTTTGTTCTGACTCTCTACTTTCGCTTTTGAGGAGAGTGGACGTGTTTTCACGATGCTGTTCGACAATGGATAGTTTGCTGTAAATAAAACTGCTTTTAGCTGCTAAGATCCTGAGTGGACTTTATTTGAGCACACTGAAGCAAGCACTGGAGTTTTTGAAGCTTTCTCTTGCCGCTGCTGATCTCTGCGTTTTTGCTCAGAACCTCGGAATGTGGCCTTTGAAGTCTGGGGCCTGGCCACGAGAGCAGCCGAAGCGGGCTGGACGCCAAGAATTTATCTGATTTATCTGAGCAATAAATCAATCACATGTTATCAGGTTATGGACGTCAGTTACTGCAATTAGAGAAAGCTTTGAAGTGCTGTGTGCTGAGAAGCTGCTGTTTTTGCTGCCGGAGAAAAAAGTCCTGCTTTAAGGCTCTGCCTGGGAGAAAGCAGGGAGGCTGGCTGCAATGCTGTGTGCTGCAAAGGGACGCCGGGAGCCTCTCCGTTGAAGCTGGCTGGTACGCGTGAGTACTTCAAAGCCCCAATGGGAGCACTGGGGGAGGAGATGGCTGAGCTCCAGGACTTTTATGATGTCCCATTTGAAAAGCTCACAGCCCAGTCCTGGGATATCTGGTCAAGAAGAGTAAGGGGGTGGTTTTTGGCCACAGGGCTCTGGAGTATAGCCCAGAGGGAGCCGGCCCCACCCATGCCTGTTGCTGCTGAAGATGGCGCAGCAGATCTGGAGGCTGCTTTGCTGGAAGATAGAGAGCAGAGAATGCAAAGAGAGCTCTGCATGTTGAGAGCCAGCGTGGACGCTATGCTGTTGCCCCACCTGGAGGGCGTTGAGTCGGCTCAGGCCGCCTGGCAGGTGCTGAGGAGTCTGTGTGATAGCTCAGCAGGAGCCCAGGGCCGGGAGGAAGCCGAGAGCAGGGAGGAAGCTGAGAGCCCAGAGGGGGCTGCTCGCCATGTTCCTGAAGTTACAGCTGGGAGTAGCTGCTTTGTCTCCGAGGGGCCGTGTGATGTTGAGGCCCGCAACCAGAGTGCTGGGGAGCGTGCAGGCCCAGGCTGTGCACCCAAAGGTGGGGGTGCAGGGAACAAAGGAATGGCTGAAGAGGGAGCAGTGAGAGCTTTTGCTACGCGCCGCTGTTATCGCTGTGGCTCCCCCTCCCATCTGGTGAGAGAATGTCCAGTGGAGGCACAGGAACAGCCGAAGGCCGTCTCCCGTAGCAACCAGATAAAGGGCCCTTCTTCAAAGCGTGGGAAAGGCAAGCCGAAGGCAGCTGGCAGAGACACGGAACATAAACATTTGGCAGCGTCTATGGCTACAGTCAAGAGTTGTCAACAGGATGCTGTGCTGACTTTTGTCATAGACAGTGGAGCTTCCCATCATCTAGTGCCATCTGCAGGAGTCCTAGAGAACTGCACCTCTGTAACTTCTGGGAAGACTGTCTGTTTAGCAGATGGGCTAGACACCCGCTCACACAGACTGGCTCACTGTTTTGTTCTTTCTTACAGGATTCAATCCAGGCTTATGTTGTTCCAGGACTGTCTTGCGCGTTGCTGTCTGTCAGCGCACTTCTTGCTGAGAACTACAGAGTGTGTTTTGAAGACAATAAGTGCTCTATTTCTAAGAATGGACAGCACCTAGTCAGTGTTGAATGTAAAGACAGGTTGTTTGTATTGAATGCTTCTTTTGCAGGTCCAGGTGACACGGAGGAGGCGCAAGCACAGTGTGCCAACGTTCCAGTTCATGATGCGTGTGCTCACCTCTGGCACAGACGCATGGCACACGTGTCCTGGGGGTCAGTGAAAAAGATCCCAGAGTATACGCAAGGGTGCAAAATGAAATCATGTGCTAAGTTTCTAGATTGCAGAGCTTGCAAGTCCGCAAAGGTGAAAACGTGCACATACCCTAGGTCTGAGAGGGTGACCACTAGGGCTTTTCAGTTAATTCATGCAGATTTGTCTGGGCCGATGGCTGTGACCAGTATGGGAGGAGCCAAATATGCGCTGGTTCTGATTGATGACCATACGCGCAACTCCTGGACCTTCACGATCGGACACAAAAGTGAAGCTGCACCGCTAATCAAAGACTGGATTGCGGCTGTGGAACTGCAGTTTTCCACACGGGTGCAAAACTTTCAGAGCGATCGGGGTGGGGAGTTCACCGGGTCTGCACTGCAAAGTTTCTTCCGCAAAAAGGGGATTCAACACAGGTTGACTTCTCCGCACAGTCCCCAACAGAATGGGATTGCGGAAAGACGGAACAGGACTCTAGGGGAGATGTCCGCAGCTCTTTTGTTTGATGCCGGGCTCCCACAGCGTTTTTGGGGAGAGGCTTGGCGAACGGCCAACTTTATTCTGAACAGGTCGTTCAATTCAGTGGTAGGTGACACCCCGTACTTTTTGCTGCATGGAAAGAAACCGAAAATACACTATTTTCGTGTATTCGGTTGTGAAGCGTGGGTTTTGATACCAAAAGCCAAACGCAAGAAAGGTGAACCCAAGTCCCAGAAGATGATTTTTTGTGGGTATGAGCCAGGGACCAAGGGTTGGAGGTTTGCGTATCCGTCAGGGAATCAGTCCAGGATTCTGCTCAGCAACAGTGCTGAATTCTGTGAGCAGAATGGCTGGGCAAGGATACATGGGAACCCTGACATCCTGTCAGAGAGTCTGCTTGACTCTGCTGATGAAGAAGAGGAAGAGGTTGAACCTGCTACTGTGGCTCAGAGTCCAGAGCCAGTGCAGGCAGAGGGGAGAACTTCTCCCAAGGCTGTGAAGATTGAGCAACGCAGTGCTCCATCTTCCCCCACAGGTTCGGCTGAGAAGTCCAGAAGGCGCAGTAAGTCAGAGGGGGAGCTCTCTGATGCCAAGGACGTTCTGGCTGGCCCTAGTGGGTCAGAGGGGGTTCCTGAAGTAGTGCTGCGTCGATCAGCTCGGACGACCAAGGGGAAACCTCCTGATAGGTTTGCCGTCACTAGCGTGTGGGTCGGAATGGCACAGTGTGAACCCGAGAGTTTTGAGGATGTTCAGAAACTGCCTCAGGAAGAAGCCAGAAAATGGCATGAGGCGATGCAGAAGGAGATGAACTCAATGGAGTCTTTAGGTGTGTTCTCCCTCACGAAGTTGCCGGTGGGCAAAAAGGCAGTGGGTAGCCGCTGGGTTTACCGTCTTAAGCCCACAGCAACAGGAGAACCGCAGTATAAGGCCAGATTAGTGGCGAGAGGATTCACGCAGCGCAGGGGGTTGCATTATACGGAAGTTTATGCTCCCACCTGTAGGAGTGAATCTCTACGTTTGCTCTTGGCCATCGCTGCACAAAGAGGGTTGCTGGTGCATCACTTTGATGTGGATGTTGCTTACTTGAACTCAGACCTCCAGGAGGATCTGTACATGCTTCCTCCTCCAGGGTTTGAGGGCATTGAGCAAGGTACTGTGTGGAAACTTCACAAGTCAATTTACGGTCTGAAGCAGTCGGCCAGGAATTGGAACTTGTGCCTGAATGAAGCTTTGGAGAAGCTAGGTTTCAGGAAGAGTCTTGCTGACAGTTGCCTGTTTCTTAGAGGATCAGGAGACTCACAGGAACTGGTTTTATTTTATGTTGATGACATCATCCATATTGGAAAGGCAGACAAACAGGTACAGAAGTTTGCCAAAGAGCTAGGGAAACAGTTTCAGTTTAAGAACCTGGGTGCAGTAAAGATCTACCTAGGTGTCCAGATAGCGAGAACTGAGGATGGTAGCTTCTTGCTCAGTCAGAAAGGCAAGATTGAGCAGTTGCTTGAGAAGTTCAGAATGTCCGATTGTGCAGGAGTTCGGACACCCATGGAGACGAACTTCGTGAAAGAGAGCCAGCAAGCAGAAAGTGCAGAGTTCGAGAATGCTGAGCTCTTTCAGTCAGCTCTAGGTAGTCTGTTGTATCTATCCCAATGGAGCAGACCGGACATTGCCTTTGCTACCAACCTGCTAAGTAGGGAAGCGTCAAAGCCCAGTGTGAGTGCTTGGCACGGTATCAAGCGGGTACTGCGCTACCTGCAGCATACCAAAGACTTCTGTCTTAAGCTGCCAGCTGAAGGTGAGGCGAAGCTCACATGCTATGCGGACAGTGACTGGGCGAATTTGCAGGACCGCAAGTCTGTGTCTGGGTTGGTGGTAAAGTTTGGGAAGTCACTAATTGGGTGGAAGTCCCGGAAGCAAAGTCTCATTGCGCTGTCTTCTACTGAGGCTGAATTCAGTGCACTGTCAGATTTGTGCCGGGAACTAGAGTTCTATAGATGCTTGGTGCAAGAGATCTATGGAGATTGTAGCTTGCCCATCACGGTTTGGGAAGACAATCAACCTTGTTTGAAATTGGCTGAATCTGCGCAATTTAAGGCCAGAACCAAGCATCTGGACATACGTTTCCAAAATGTGTGTCAGAGTGTTCAGTCAGGTTTGATCCGGTTGAAGTATTGTGCCAGTCACAATAACTTGGCCGATGGCTTTACCAAACCTTTAAGCTTCCAGCGTCATGGGGAGTTTTGTGGTGGTTTGGAGTTGGGGGTAAGTTCTGTACATACTTTCCCCACAGTAGCGCAGGACGAGAGGGGGTGTGAAGGGAACCTGAGCTTACAGGGTTAAACAGCTCAGAGTGTACGCCCTGCCTACTGTTGGGAGGGGGGAGACTCCACGTCAGTTCCGAGTCTCTCAAGTCTTTGTTCTGACTCTCTACTTTCGCTTTTGAGGAGAGTGGACGTGTTTTCACGATGCTGTTCGACAATGGATAGTTTGCTGTAAATAAAACTGCTTTTAGCTGCTAAGATCCTGAGTGGACTTTATTTGAGCACACTGAAGCAAGCACTGGAGTTTTTGAAGCTTTCTCTTGCCGCTGCTGATCTCTGCGTTTTTGCTCAGAACCTCGGAATGTGGCCTTTGAAGTCTGGGGCCTGGCCACGAGAGCAGCCGAAGCGGGCTGGACGCCAAGAATTTATCTGATTTATCTGAGCAATAAATCAATCACATGTTATCATTTCCGTGCGCTGCTCTGGTTCGTCAGAAGCGGCTTAGTCATGCTGGCCACATGACCCAGAAGCTGTATGCCGGCTCCCTCGGCCAATAAAGCGAGATGAGCGCTGCAACCCCAGAGTCGGTCACGACTGGACCTAATGGTCAGGGGTCCCTTTACCTTTACACCAAGATCACAATTACGGCTTCTTCCTTCATTCACCTGGGGCATGGGTGAGGAGGAAAGGCATGGATAACCAAATCAAGGGGACGTTTTCCAAATCGGGTAACCACACCCAACCTTGTGCATGGCAAAATGAATTTCGTATCAATTTCTAGAATGAAGGCAACATGCTGAGGATGATGATTCCTTACTGAGAAACATGACTTCTTCGCACTACAAATGGTTAAGTGTGTTTCCACAGCCACAAGCACTCTTCAGGTGTTACTAAACCGCAAGCATGCTGGAGTCACGGGGCCCTGTGTGCCATCCCTGCCCCCTTTAGCCCCAGTCCTGCCACAGTGAGAAGTAAGGTCTGAAGGAGGCTTGTAAATGTATTCACCTGCATGTGCTCGCAATCTCCCTCCCCCTGGGATGTGCAGTCGTGGGGAGGTTTGTAAAAGCTTACAAGTCTCCATATCTTGCCACTCAATGCAGCGGTCTCCATTGGTTCTAGAACAAAATGCTGTGTGTACTTAGCCCTAGATTCAACAGACAACAGAGGAAGTGTAGGACGGGGACGGGGGGGACACACACAGTGAAGCAGGCCCAATCCTCAAAGAACACATCTGGAACAAATTGCTTAAGGCTGCAGTCCAGCATTGGTGCCTATCTGAGCACTGGTTATTTCTGGATTGCAACCTAAGATCCAGGACATACTCAGTTTTATGTTGAAATATCAGGAGCATCACTCCAAAGGAATGAAGAACATTCAAATGGTTATGCGGGAGACTACATTTTTCACATTTATGAATGTCTTAAATAATCTTATCTGTCTCATCTCTGAGAACAAGTGATTCATAGGAGGTTCCTAAACATCTGTAATTAGTTAAAGTTTTGATTGCCAGTTTGTTCTGCCCTTTAAGAGCAGTGCATAATTTAACTTACAAGATCATTTAACTTATAACTTCCTTATAGAGGAAAAGATCTATACATTAAAGACATAAATGGGTGTTATATATGTTGTAAAGAAATGTGCAAATGTCATAAACTTTTTATTGTTTCTATGATTCTATGTCGTTCTCTCTCCCTCTGCGTGTATATGCGAACTATATCCAATAATAGTCAGAGCACACCCACTGAAATTAATGGACTGGACTTACGTTATGTTCATGGATTTTAGTAGGTATACACAACAACAACAACACAGTATCTTTAGTGTCAACGTACAACCTGTGTACAATGAAATTAACCGAACCTCCCCCCATCCCCAAACACTCAATCTCATTGCAGTGTGCTTGTCACAAAAACAGCGACAATACCAGCTTTATTAATCTTTTAAAGAGTTGCTTCACATGACCACTGGGCATGTTGTAGCATCTTGAAATCTTGGCACGTGCAGCATCAGCATCAGGAGTGAAGAGGTGGTGCTGGTTGTGCGAAGTGATCCATGGGTGGGATTAAGTTGTTTGCATGCCACTTGAGCAAATGTCATTTCTGCATGTTTGCAGCCGTGAACAATCTGCTTCCAGAGGAATAGCTGTGTTGTCCTGTTGCAGCAAGAAAACAAAGAGCCTTATAGACTCACCTTAAAAACATTTATTGTGACATAAGAGCTCATAATTTCGAAGTGACACACTATCCCAAAATAGCTGAATTGGAATGAATAACAAAGTTTGATTCTTTGTTTGAGTCCGAACAGGAAGTTTGGTAACAAACCACTGGTCCCTCCAGCTCAGTATTGTTTATGATTGACAGCAACTCTCCAGGGGTTCAGACGGAGGGTCTTTCTTGCTCCTACCTGGCAGCACTGGCACTGAATTTAGCATCTTTTTCATGTGCTTTGCTACTCCATGAAATCCTTTCCCGAAAGAAGCAGTGGTCTCCTGCTTCTGTTATTTTATTCCGCCAAAATATAGCTATAGCTATTTTGTATATATCAATGCTGCCATCCTATACACACATACCTAGGAGTAAGTCCCATTCAATCCAGTAGGGCTTACTTATGAGTACACACCCATGGGACTACACCGTTAACCTCAAACTGCATTGTCACACTGTGGTTTTTTTATTTCATTCTGTATAGACCCAACTTTTTGCCCTTCCTGCAACCGATGCAAGTGGACTTTAGACCACAAAAGCATAACCCATAATAAACATGTTAACTCCTCCAGGTGCCATAAGACTCTCTGGGTGATATTCAAATCAATGGGTGTGACTTAGTCAGCTACCATCCTTAGTTGTTACCAGCAATAACAGAATTATTTTAGCATTACTGAGGAAATTACCACCTGTGTTGCTAAAGAAACAGTTGTCCCTATTCAGGCCAAATGAATAAAAAAGAAACTCAGCAACTCAATAGCAAGATGATTGTGTTATCAGTATCGCCGATTGTTGCTTTTGTGAGCAGTCATTTTGCATACATTTAAGTTCTAATTTAATTGTAAAAAAAACCCCACCCTGTACTTTTTCTTTCTATTGCTATTTAATTGTAGAGTTACATTCCTTCCACCCATTATGCCCATGTGTATAGAAATCTGACAAGTGAGGATCACACTTCATGAATCTGAGGAATTTAAATAAATTTAATAAACGTGTTAGTCTTTAAGATGCTACAAGTGATCTTAATCTGGCAGGTGGAAAAGGCTGGTCATGTGTAGGATTTTTTCAGTGCCCAAAATTTCTAATTCTGAAAATTGAGGGGGCAAGCCCAAACTCCCTAACATGGGATTGAGAACTACCGGTATTTAATCTAATTGCAATTACTTCTGACTTGACCTGCATTGTAAACCACCCTCACCCCCCAATGTACTTGACGCTTACAGCACAATCCTATGCAGCAGTCACACTGAGTTAAATGTAACTTGGGCTGTGTACACATAATACATTTAAAGTGCACCCCCCCACTAGAATCCTGGAAACTAGTTACCCCCTCAATGAACTATAATTTCCAGCACATTTAACCTATTACAGTTCCCTTTTTTGGGGAGGGATGCCTTAAATGTATCTGCTTCTGTATGCAGCCATAGTCCCAGTTAAGTGGGTATAGGATTTCATGCTTGTTGAGTAAATGTTATTATTAATATGCAGTCAGTACAACTTCTCTCCAATAAATTCTTATCAACTTTGGTAGTTGCAAATTGGATTTTAAGGTTGACCATGATAAATGTTAGCATTAGGGGAAGAAATCAAACCTCTCCATCTTGTTTTGAACTGGTTGGTAGAAATAGAACATTCCTTTCTTTTGGGGAAGTAAAAAATAAATAAATCGCCACCTTCGAGTAAGTCTGACTCACAGGTTTTGCAGAGGGGTGACTAAAATAGCTCTCTAATCTTGTACTTTCTCTCCAGGAGCAGAAGACTTGCCCATTTCTTTACTATGATCAGAAACTGAACTGTTCCTTGGTTTGCTTCCTTGATTGGCTACCAAGTCATTCATGTGACGTAAGCAGCGATTAATATTTTGTGACTAGCTCCAAAGGTTTCATATGACTGCACCTTGCTGACTTCAAGAAACCTTTTGCCACACCCTCCTTCTATAGCACTCCAGCAATTCCAGGAATGCAGGGGGAGAAATAAACTTCCTTCATAGAAACCTAATAAATCTTTAGCGATAAAACCAGCCACATGATGGGTTTAAGCACCCAGAGCTCAGCTTTTGCATCTCAGAAGCGGGCCGGTTCAACTGACACGCAAATCCTCAGTGTGGCCTCCATTTTCCATTGCATTGCCCAGCAGAAAGTTAGAGAGGAAAATGGAAGAAGAAAAGCAGAATCGACCTGGCTCTTTTCTAATAGATTCTGGTAATCTAAAAATGAATGGAAACCAAGCTCCGATTCCCTGCTCCCTGTACTCTCCAACATTTGATCATTTAAATAGCAACATGTGATATACTTCAAGTACATGCCCAGAATGGCCAACCCACAAACCAGTTAAGCCAAAAAATATTTGGATTTTAAATACAATTGTAACGAAATCGTATGCATGTTTTACATGGAAGTAAATTCCACTGAGTTCCTCAGGGCTTACTCCTAAGTATGTGAGTGTGACTAGGACTGTAGCCCTATGGAGTTGGGGAAGTGATCCAGCTCTGTAGCTGAGCATCTGCTCTGCATGCAAAAAGTCCCTATCATCTCCACGTAGGGCTCAGGGAGTGTCCCCCCTCCCTGAAACCATGGAGAGTCGATGACAGTCAGTGCCGACTATTAGATGGACCAATAGTCTGATTCAGTATAAGGCAGTTTCCAATGTTCCTCTTGAACTGCAGCCCAGTTAAAATGTTTTCTCTCTTCCCTTTGTATGTATGTATTTTTACCCCACTGTTCAAGTTAGTTCCCAATAATTTCACTTGTTTTACTTCACATAACACAAAATTTAAAAGTCCTTGAAAAAGCAAGATGGATGGAAGACACAAGATCTTCCCACACTGGAAGAGTGGCAGACGCAATTGATGGACTATATGGAACTTGCTGAAATGACGGGCAGAATCCGGGATTTGGAAGAAGAAATAATGGAAGAGGACTGGAAAAAATTTAAGGACTATTTACAAAAACACTACAAGTTGTATGAATGTTAAGAATTTGCATGATTCAGAAATTTTAGCTTCAGCAACTAGATTTGGTGAACCGGAAATTAAGCTATAAGTAAGACAAGGTGGAAATTTAAAGTAATATTATTATGTTTATTTTAAGGTATAAGTAATTGAGAAAAAGTACTTTGAATCCAGAAATATAATATTTGAAAGATACAGTAAGGTATGAAACAAGGTAATAATTTGTTGATATTTTTATTGTAAAGAACGCAGGGTTCGGGAGATGTGGGGAAGTCCAGTTGGATATGTAAAAATGTTTCTGAAAGTTGGATTTTTTTTCTTTGTTTCTTTTCTTCTTTTCTATGCTTCTTATATTTCTGACTTTATATCTGAAAATGTAATAAAAAATATTTAAAAAAAGAAAAAGAAAAAGCAAGATGGAAAAGCTGCTCTGTATGGAAATGGAAGATGGAAAAGATGGAAAAGCAGGCATGTTTGCATATATTACCGTTATTTCAAATCTTAACTTCTTCAGGCATGTAATGAAATGTGCTCTGGTCTATAATGCCTGCCACAAGACATATTTTAGTCAAGGGGCCACAATGCCACAAGAGGGGTAGCTACAGATTAGTCTGTTGCAGCAAAAAGAACAAGAAGTCTTACAACCCCTTAAAGGCTAAGAACTAGAGTGCTGAATTTCAACTGTATGGAAGATAAGCACACTGACCATTCACTGCAGTAATCAATTCCTTCTATAAAGGAAGTTTAGAACTTATTCAGAAGTTTGATTCTATCAGTTGGACTCCAAAAAGAGACAATGGTTGCCTGACCCACTACAAGTGTTAATTAACATAGAAAATCTAGGATGGTTGTGTTATCACGAATTACTAAAAACACTATCATCCTAGATTTGTTATGTTAATTGACATCTGTAGTGCAAAGGGAAACAAAAGTCTCTGTTAAAGTTTAACTGAATCAAACTTTTGAATAAGTTTTAATTCAACTATTGTACCCTGAAGTCTTCCTTTAATTTTTTTTTTTACTGAAGAACAGCAGTTTTAAGGTCACTTGTAGAATGCTCCAAGAGACTGTCATGTTCTCCTACTGGCTTCTGAATGCTTCAAAATAATTTATTTTGTCAAATTTGTGTCCCTTTATTATTAGTTTTGTAGGAATTGTTATTTTTATCCTATGAAAAAAGCAGATGAGCTTTGCTGGGTTGGTGATGGCATAGATCAGGTCAGTGAATGAGTTGCTGATGTTGCAGCTTATGTTATCAGATCCTATAATGTGCCAATTGAGTGAAATGAGAAGACTTGTAATTGTTTTAACAACACTTAAATTTGATCTATGTACAACACACTATGTAGAACACACTTCATTACTATTTTTCCAGAGGACTTATTATAACAGACTTTTATCTTACATTCTAAGCAGCAGCAAGAGCAATAATTATAGCCCTTTGTGAAAGTTCAGTGGACTGGGAGGGCACAATTTGCTAATGGAAATGTTTTCCCACCCCATGGCGGTTGTTAGAAGTCAGGCAAAACTTGAAACATTTTATGCAACAAGATGCCTGTTTTTATGGTGCATCAGCCAACATCACAAACCCAGCATCCCTCCCGTTGACCATTGCAAGTTTTTGCTGGCCTACTAGCAGAAAATAATTCCCAGAGACACTTTGCCTATACATACAGATGCTACTTAAAATACAATCCCATTCTTCCAGTCTCCACCCACACAATGACAAGTCGGTTTTACTAACAGTGAGTAAATGTCAAATGGTTTCTATTTTTATCACAACACTTAATTAATCCCAATCCCAATCATGGATGGTTTCCTATGTCCCTCTTGCTCTTACTGCATCTTCCTCTCTCTGCAGATTTCCAGACATTTCCAGTCTCCTTTAAAAGCAATATTTCATTTCATAGAGTCTTAGGTTAGGCTGAGTTGTTGGTGCAAATCCCAGCTCACTGGGTGACCTTAGGGCAACTTAATCACTATCTCTCAGACTAGCCCTACTTTGCAGGGCTGTTGTGAGGATGAAATCATACCCCTTTCCTTGGTCAAAAGAGGGGCTATAAATGGAGTAAATAAATACAGCAGGTTCCATATTGAAATATACTCAGAGTCGCAAAGTGATTTCATGCTCTTTATTCAGCTCATAGTGGTGAGGAGGAATGAATGGAAGTCCCCTCACAGTATCTGCTTTATATACACTATTTACACAATGGGCTGCACATGATTGGCTAATTCCGGAATTCTACTGTAAGCCAATCAGGTTGTGGATTCACTTCTATCTGGAGCAGGATTGGGTGGTTCCTGCCAACCAATCATACTGCTGCATTGTTCTAGGACCAATCAGACTGCTGCATTCTGAATCCTATTGTTCTAGGACTAATCAGACTGCTGCAATTTGGATCCTATTGTTCTAGGACCACTCAGACTGCTTCAGTTTGGGTCCTATTCAACTCAGTACATAACACCCCTCCCCTCTAAGTTCCAGTCCTGCCCGGGAGGTCGCATTCATAGTCCTCAAGGTATGCCGGCGGCCTACGTGTGCGTTGCGGCCTGTGGTGTTCCCTGGTCCGGGCTCCAGGTTCTGGCTCGTGTTCCAAGGATGCTGGCTGTGATGGGCCTGTTTGGTCTGGCGCAACCGGCTCACTCAGTCGTGGTTCTGGTTCCGGTGTCCTTTCGGCCTCACGGGTCCTCTCTGTATTTACTGATTCTGCCTCTCCTGCTGGCCCCTCCTGCTCTATGGGCCTCACTGCCCCGCTGTTCCCTTGGGACTCCTCTGACCTGTCCTCCTCCTGGGTTTCTCCCGGGAATCGTCGCCGTATCTGGTCGCAGTGGCGGCGCCAGCATTGCCCCCCATCCGTTAGCACCTCGTACGACACTGGGCCAGTGACCCTGGTGACTGTGGCGGGTACCCATGCTGGGCCTGCCCCAAAATTCTTTGCGTACACTGGGTCCTTAGCCTTGAAGGTCCGGGGGTTCCTGCCTTCCCCCACCACTACCTCATCCTGAGCTCTATCGGGGTGAAGGCGGTCCAATCTGATTGCAAGGCGCCGACCCATTAGTAGTTCAGCGGGGCTCCGGCCAGTTGTTGAGCTGGGGGTGCTGTGCTGTGCTAGAAGAAATGTGGCAAGGCGGTACTCCCAGTCCCCTTGCGTCATGCGGCGAAGGGTGTCCTTGGTGGTCCGCACCATGCGTTCTGCTTGGCCATTGGTGGCAGGGTGGAACGGTGCCGAACGGATGTGGCGGATGGCGTTCTGTGCTGTGAAGGTTTGGAATTCTCCTGACGTAAATGCAGTCCCGTTGCCTGAGACGAGAGTGTCAGGGAGCCCGTGGGTTGCAAACAGCCTGCGTAGTACCCGGATGGCTGCGGACGTGGAAGTGGACGGTACCAGTGCGACTTCCAGCCATTTGGTGTAGGAGTCCACCACTATGAAGAATGTTTTCCCCTGAAAGGGGCCAGCGAAATCCACATGCAGGCGTGACCATGGTGCTCGGGCGGACTCCCAGGACTGGACTGGGGCCCTTGGGGGATCTGGGCGGGATTCTTGGCAGGCCTGGCAGTGTTTGACCCAGGCCTCTATCTCTCCATCGATCCCCGGCCACCACACATAACTCCTGGCAAGGGCCTTCATTCTTACTACCCCTGGATGTGTCTCGTGTAGGGCTGTGAGGACCCTTTTGCGGAGGGGCTGGGGAACAACGACTCTGCTTCCCCATAACAGGCACCCCTTGTGGGCCGACAGTTCATGTTTGCGGGTTGTGTAGCCGGCGAATTCTGGCCCGGGGCTGCTGCTGGGCCATCCCCTCCACACCCAGTCCAGGACCCGGGAGATGACCCTATCTTTCTTGGAATGGTGTGCAACTTCTTGTGCCTGAATGGGGCGGTCGGGAAGCAGCTCCAGGCTCATAACCTCTTGTGCAGGTGCTGGGTCAGGGCCTGTTTCCGGCAGTGGTAGCCTGCTGAGGGCGTCCGCATGGCCCATCGCCTTCCCAGGTCGGTGAATCAGTGCATACTGGTAGCTGGCAAGGAAAATTGACCACCTGAGGACGCGAGGAGACAGCACTTGGGGGGTCTGCTTTTCGGGGGCAAACAGCCAAGCAACGGCTTGTGGTCAGTCACCACGGTGAAGGGCCGCCCGTACAAGAAATCATGGAATTTTTTTACTCCCTTCACGATTGCCAGACCCTCCTTGTCAATTTGCGAGTAGTTCCGCTCGGTTGCGTTGAGTGTCTGGGAAAAGTACGCCACCGGTACCTCTCTTCCATCCGGGAGTTGGTGCCCCAGGACAGCGCCAATGCCATATGGTGAGGCGTCGCATGCTAGCACCACCGGCAGCCTCTCGTCGAAGTGTGCCAAGACAGAGTTTGAGACAAGCAAGTCCTTGACTGCCTGGAATGCGGCCTCCTGGCGCTGGCCCCACACCCAAGGGGCCCGCTTGTCCAGGAGTCTGTGTAGGGGCTCCGCTACCGCCGCCTTGTGGGGAAGGAAGGAATGGTAAAAGTTCAATAGTCCCAAGAAGGCCTGAAGTTCAGTCTTGCTCTTGGGCGCTGGGGCATCACAAATGGCCCGTACCTTGTCCCCAGTCGGGTGGACCCCTTCTGCGTCCACCATAAATCCCAGAAAGTCCACCTGAGGCACTCCTAGTAGACATTTTTCCCGCTTCACCTTGAGACCCGCCGTCTGGAAACGGTGCAGAACGGTGCGGAGGCGGTCCTCAAACTCCTCTGGTGTGGGCCCGGCAATCAACACATCATCGAAGAAGGGGGTGACACCAGGAATCCCTTTGAGGAGAGAGTCCATTAGATTCTGGAATATGCCTGGTGCCACGCTGACCCCGAATTGCAGCCGCTTTACCCTGAACGCTCCTCTGTGCGTCACAATCGTCTGTGCCTCTGCTGTGGCCTCATCTACTGGCAGCTGTTGATATGCTTGGGCCAAGTCCAGCTTGCCAAAAATTTTCGACCCAGCCAGGGTGGCAAGGACATGGCTGACCACTGGCACTGGGTATGCGTGGGCCGTGAGGGCCTTGTTTATGGTACATTTGTAGTCTGCGCAGATGCGGACCGAACCATTAGGCTTGACGGGTGTGACGATTGGAGTTTCCCAGGGGGCATTAGGCACCGGCTCCAGCACTCCTTGCTCCACGAGTCGGTCCAATTCCTCGTCTATACGGGGTTTCAAGGCGAACGGGACCCGGCGGGCCTTGAGCCTGACCGGTCGTACTGCGGGGTCAAGCTGTAGCGCAATGGGGGGCCCCGTATACTGTCCCAATTTCCCGTCGAAAACCCCTGGAAATTCCTTGCATATGGCGTCCACGTCCACTTGTAAGCTAGTGTGGTTCACCCCGGTGACAGCTAGCCCCAGTGGTCCAAACCATGCCAATCCCAGTAAGCTAATGTAGGGGCCCTTGACCACAAGCAAGTCCAGTTGCCGCGTCCGCCCTCGGTATTGCACCCTGAAGGTCCCCACCCCCATTGTGGGGACCTTACGTTTCTGGAAGTCCCGGAGGGTGAATGGGGCCGGCCTGAGTTTGGGACCCCCAGTAGGACACAGTTTCCTTAAGGTCTTTGCCGAGATTATGGATAGAGTTGAACCCGTGTCAAGCTCCATGCGGCATGGGGCCCCCTCTATCTGTACCTCTACATAAATTTTCTCTACGTTGGGGTGGGGCAACTGGTATACCTGGCAGTCCGTGAGCTCCGTCGAGTTGCCTTGGTGCGTTGGGCCCCGGGACCTGGGGCTCTTGGGTTGGTCATCTGATGCCTGGTGTCGGGTGGGCCGAGCCCGACATACCCGGGCGATGTGTCCCGATTTTCTGCACTGCCTGCACTCTGCGTTGCGGAAACGGCAGGTCCTCCTCTCGTGACTCTCCCCGCAGCTTGCGCAGTTTCCTCCTTCTCGTCGAGACAGCTGTGGTCTGTGCGCTGCTTGAGTGCGCTGCTGTACTCGGTGCACCTCCTCCCTGTCAGATCCTGAGTCGTCGGTGAGGTCTTCATGGTGGACCCTCGGTTGGGGTGGCAGGCTCGGCCGTGCCTCTTGTGTCGACCTCTCGGCAGCTTCCGTTGCCAGGGCCTCCTCCAGAGCGACCTGGAACGTTAGGTCCTTCTTAGCGTAGAGGCGTCGTTGCAGCTTCTCATCCTTCAGGCCACCGACGAGGCGGTCACGAAGCATGTTCTCCAGCTCTGAGAAGTTGCAGAACCGGGCGGCTTGGCGGAGAGAGGTCACAAACCCAGTTATGGTTTCCCCAGGGGCTTGTCGCTTTGCGTAGAAGGCATTTCGACGAGCCACCACTGAGGGCTGCGGTGAAAAGTGCCCCTTCAGCTGTTCCATTATTGTTTTGTATGGAACAGTAGCGACGTCTTCAGGCGCAAGGAGAGCCCGGGCGATTTCAAACGTCTCCTCTCCGCAGACACTGAAGAATATCGCCCTCTTCTTGGCGTCTTCTTCGTCGGTGACCCCTTTGGCTTCTAGGAGGAAGGTGAAACGGGAGGCGTACGCTTCCCAGTCTCCAGATGCTGGGTTGAATGGCGAGAAGCTGCTGTTGGCTGCCATTCTGAGTTCCTTGTGTCCCGGAGCTGAAGCCTGGATACACGGTGCGAGGCAGCGGTGCGGCAGGTGGCGGTGCTGCGGTGCTGTGTGTGGCAGTCAGCTCAGCGGGATCCCATCCTCGTCGCCAGTGAAATATACTCAGAGTCGCAAAGTGATTTCATGCTCTTTATTCAGCTCATAGTGGTGAGGAGGAATGAATGGAAGTCCCCTCACAGTATCTGCTTTATATACACTATTTACACAATGGGCTGCACATGATTGGCTAATTCCGGAATTCTACTGTAAGCCAATCAGGTTGTGGATTCACTTCTATCTGGAGCAGGATTGGGTGGTTCCTGCCAACCAATCATACTGCTGCATTGTTCTAGGACCAATCAGACTGCTGCATTCTGAATCCTATTGTTCTAGGACTAATCAGACTGCTGCAATTTGGATCCTATTGTTCTAGGACCACTCAGACTGCTTCAGTTTGGGTCCTATTCAACTCAGTACATAACACATATTATCAACCTCTCCTGTTTCTGTCCCACACTCACAGGCTATATACTTGATGGCTTCCCCCCACATTACCCCATCCCTCCTCCCCTCTCCAGGAGTTTCACATTACACAAAAAATACTGAATTATTATTTGGGGTGGGAGGGTTGTGCTGTATTATTTGGCTGCAATTATTATTATTGGGTGGTGCAGAAGCGGGATAAACATATATATATAATTCAGTGCTTTTTTTCTGGGGGTACGCATACCCCTAATCATTTTGTGAATGTAAGTTTGGCCTCGTTGAGGGGCAGTCTTTCAATATGAGTAGGAAAATGATAGTACCCCAAAACATTTTTAAGGGGGGGAAGCACTGTATATATTTATCCCTCAGAGGGTGGCTAGGTGTCCTTCCCCCTGAGGCGAAAAATAAAAAACCAAGGCAAGAGACGGCCGCTAAACGCGCATGCGCCGCCCCTCCATCTCCCTCTCTGGAATCCAGCCCGGCAGGTATTCCCCTCCCGCGCGCGAACTGTGCGCACGCGCGTTCACGGGCCACGGCCGCTCCTGCCACGAGCAGGTGCTTTTCCTCTTCCTCTTCTTCCTCCTCCTCCTGCCGGAGCGGCAGGTTGCGCACGCGCGCTGGAGGTGCAGGTGCGCCGGGGCTTTCCCTCCTCCTGGTTTCCCCCCCTCCTTCCCGCGCGCGCGCGCGCGCGCGTGCGCATGCGCCGTCTTTCGTGCCTCGCTCTTTTTCTCTCGCTCCCCTCGCCTCCTCCTCCTCCTCCTCCTCCCTTCCACGGAGCTGCAGGTGCCAGGAGGAGGCTGCTGGACGGCGGCGGCGGCCCCTCCCCCTCTCCTTCCTCCTCCTCCTCCCCCCTCCCTTCCCCTCCCCTCGGCTTCGCGAGGTCGGTCTGGCGGCGGCCGCTCCTCCTCAGACGGGAGGCGGCAGGTTGAGGCTGAGAGGGGCGGCGGCGGTCGTCGTCGTGGTGGTGCTCCGGGCTTCCCTCAGACCCGCTCCCTTCGCGCCGCCGAGCGGACCAGCGTCTGGCTGACGGGCTGGCTGACAGACTCGCCCGCGGCATGAACCGGGGCCAACGCGGAGGCGGCGGAGCGGGGAGCCGCGGCGGCCTCGGCACCATGGAAGTGAAGAGCAAGGTGGGTGGCGTCCCCACACCGGCCCTCGCCTCGGCTTTGGGGAGGGGTACTCGGGTTTGTTACGTCTCGCTGAGGTGGGTGGGGGTGCTCTTTCGGTGTCTCTGGGGGTTTTTTCTGGGGGGGGTGGAATGGTTACCAAGGAAGCGGGTGGCCGCGTTTAATTCCACAGCCCAGAACCTCCGCGCGCAGCAGTGTTTCTGAGCACGTACAAAGGGCATTCTCTTCAGGGCTGACCAATCCCCGGCCCCCAGTCCGTACCAGGCACCTGAAACCGGGTGTGGGAAGGTGCTCTCGTCCTGGGTAGTGGCCGCAACTAGCAGGCAGTCTTAAGCCCCAGCAGTTTCTTTTTTCCGCTTTAAGATTGTATGTGGGGGAAAGGCACGGTGGTCATGCTGAGAAGGAAACGATGTACTGTACGTATTCTGCTGCCTCGCTTGCAGTGATGGCGGGAGAGAGTGTCAGCAGGATTTATTATTTTATTATTATTTTTGGCGGGGGAACAGCTAAGTGCTTCATCTTTCATCTCTGGCCCCAATAATGTGCCAGGTGACATTTATTTGGGGTGACCAAAGTCAAGGTAGTAATTTCGCTCCTGGAATAATGTGTAATTAGGGCGAGTTGTTACCAAAAATGCGCTTGAGGAGCCACTTGCAGATGACTTATTTTCCAAGAGTAACCTATTAAGAATGTGGCTGTGCTTACCTTTGAAGAGCCCTTTCAAAACGCTATCTTTTCCCCCCCTTCCCCCACCCCATCTGGGATAGCTCAGTGTGAGACTTAATCTTGCTGTGGGATTGAGCCCCACATTGGGCAAAAGTCTCCTGCACGGTAAGGGGTTGGACTAAATAACCTTTGGGATTCCTTCCAACTCTACAGTTCATTGATATTTTCAAGGTGTGAGCATGTGTATAGTGGTAGGTAGTTCTAATCTGAGAGTGATTATAGAATCAGGGGGTGAAGGTTATCCATGATTAGCATGAATGAATAAAAGGGTGTGATTTTGTGTAGGCATTACTGGTTTGTCTTGGCTTTGCCAGTCACCACCACCCCTCAAGTCTCAGCACTTTTCTTCCTTTTTCTCCTTGTGTTGATGACACTTCCTTTTACCCAAACACAAGGGTCCCATATGGCCTGGGCATTTGTGCTTGTGCCAGTGCTTGATGAATGAGCTTGTAAAACCATTGAGAGAGTATTGCTCTGTGTTTTAATGCGGTCTGAAAAAGTGGTCTTGGGATTGGTTTCTATGAAGTATTATGGGGACTGCTAAGTATCCATTCTCAGACGTAGTTTGAGTGTCATGCCCATAAAAGTTCTACGGTGTGCAACACAATTGTTAGTGATACACTATTCTGTTTGCATAGAAAAAAATGTTTTTCTCCAATATCTAAAATCTCTTAATGACTGTGTAAACAGTTGTTTTTTTGTGTTGTGCACTTCTAACCTGATTGCAAGTCAGAATGGCATTTTTAAAGCACTTGCTGCCAATCTCTTCTGGAGAAGGGGGTACAGAGAATGCCATTTTGAGCAAATGAAACAGCCTTTTGTTTCCTGCAGCCCCTGAATTGTTCAGCCATGTTAGTTCAGCTGTAACTTTGGCACTGATCACCAGGGTAGCATGAGGACTTCACAAATTGTGCACACCTTCCTGGTACAAACAGAGTAGCTACTTGGATTTAAAAGGAAGCTAGAGAGACCCACAAATTTTATTGGGGATAGTTTTGGGGCATCATAGGCTGTTTTAGGCCTTTGGAAGGTTCAGAGTGCCTGCAGTTTAGCTGGTTGTGTTCATACAAAATACTTACCCTGGAGTGTTTTCAGAACCTCCTTATGTTAGGGAACACACCCTGGTATACTTTGTTGAAGATTAAAGTGTTCTTTCATTATTTGTATGGTCATGCCACAAATTATACTGGTGAGCCATCCCAACACCACAGTCTCGTGAGTAACAGGATATGTCTTACTATAGACTGTGGCTCTAATGAAGCGTTTTATCACTCATTTCGTGTTTATGCCTAATTATCAGTGAACATCCATGTACTACTTTGGTCTCGTGGCTATTTCCACATATACTTATGTGGAAAACAGTACTTCTGATGGCTAGTTTGCTCCTGGTGGCATCCATCTGTCTCAGGAGACAATGAAGGAGTATTTCTTTGGGGGTGCAAATTACTACGCTTTATATTTAAAATTACATTTTACTGAGGGGGGAAATTATATGTTTGAAGAGGAGAGCTTCTTTCTTAGGCAAAGTGAGATGTAAAAACATATTACTCATAATGGAGTTTTTTTAGATTTAATGTGAAATAAACACTGTATTATTCTTGCTCTTTCTGTTTGTTTGTTTGTTTGTTTGTTTGTTTGTTTAACAAGATCTCTACTTGGCATTCCTTTCTATTTACTAAAGCACTAAGTCCATCCCCACCCCAGCTTGTTCCTGAGTTGACCTATGGGGTAATTTAGTATTCATCATCACAAGCCACCTAGAAAAAGTCTATACCAGGTAGCTAAGATCACACCCATGAATTCCACGTGGACATAAAATACCTACCATTCCACATTCTGTACTCAGTCACTTGTGTAAATGAGGGCTGTCTTTCTCCTATATATAATGGGAAGCCCCAATCTCTTCAGTCACCTTGATTGTGAATACAGCTGGGTAATTAAGCAGTGTTAAGGGGTTACTGTTGAGGGCCCTAAAATCTATATCCTCATACAATATGTAGTGAAGCATGGCGCAATTAGACAGGGAAAATTCCTTACCGAAATAGAGAGTAAAATTTTGGGAAGTGTAATCCTACAGTTCACTGGCAGCATATGATGGTGGTTTGGGGAAATCCACTGGCAGAGCAGCTACCACATCTCTTTATCATCGTTCCTCCCCTTTTAGTCAGTGGAGGGAATTAGCTATGTGTAAAGACCCACCTTTGTAAGAGAAATGAAGGGTCTTTGGACTTTGTATCTCACTGCCTTCCTCCAACATGCCCCAGTTCCCCTCACTCCACCAGCAGAAGATCTGTTGGGGAGGATGTAGTCGGCTAGCGTGCTATGGGACTTCCAGAGGCATAACCAGTGTCCTTACAGACACTCCTCAGCTGGCTTCTGGCTGGATTATAAGGCTTGTTCCCTTAAATAACTTTGAATATTTAAAATGATTTTTAAAATAGCTTTTTTAAAAATCACTTAAGCACCATGGGATTAATCCCTCACATCTGCTGTACATGCACTTACACATTACATACATACACACATTTAACAAGTACCGTATTTTTCGCCCTATAGGACGCACTTTCCCCCTCCAAAAATGAAGGGGAAATGTGTGTGCGGCCTATGGGGTGAATGCAGGCTTTCGCTGAAGCCTGGAGAGCGAGAGGGGTCGGTGCGCACCAACTCCTCTCGCTCTCCAGGCTTCAGGAGAGCCCCACCGCCAGCCACACAAGCTCGGGGGACAGCGGGGAGGCGCAGCATGCCTTTCCCGCTGTCCCCCGACTTGGTTAGAAGGCTGCCGGGGGGGGGGAGAAGCCTGCTCCTCCCCGTCGCCAGCCCCGCAAACTCGGGGGACAGCGGGAGGCGCTGCACTCCTCCAGCCCCGCAAGCTCCCAGAGCGATGCCAAAGCTGCACACAGCTTCGGCATCGCTCTGGGTCCCGTTCTGGGGGCTGGGGGAGGGGGAAGCCCGAGCTTCCCCCACCCCAGACCCGCGCCTGGGGGAGGGGAATAAGTTTTTTTCCCTTTATCTCCCCCCCAAAAAAATCTAGGTGCGTCCTATAGGGCGAAAAATACGGTACATAGGTCAGGATCTTGAATTGCCTTTGGCAAGTTTAAGCGTAGTGCTGAAGGTAAAACTAGTTTTACAGTATCTGGAAAGGCCCTAACCCATCTTTTCAAGTTGTTACGTTTCTCATGTTAAAGTAAAAATGTTATTTCTTTCTCTGGGCAATTAGAATTGTACTTTCTCCCTCAATATTTTACTGGCTTCAGTTAGTTCTTTTGTTGGATCTGGGTTGTGTGTAGTTAATTTTTTGGTACTACATGTCAGTCTTCTAGAGAATTACAGTAATACTGTATTGTAACAGAGTGTAGGTTTCCTTAAATTTTAAAATTGTGAGGAAGTAGAATGAAAATAGAAAAGGCAATATTACCTGGCACCATAAATCTATTACCTTTGTAAGGGAAGTTACTCCTATAGTGTTGTTTTTTAAAAATTACTTCATGTGGCACAGGTATAATAAAACAAAATGACTCATCTGTTCTGCCTTGCTGCCAGCTATTATAGGCTTTATAGAATATACAGAGAACAAAACTATTTGTGATTACTGTAATTCCTTAAATTTAAATGTCTCTAGGCCAAGGTGCAGTGTTTGTGCCTTATTTTTAAATTATCTCCATCTGGTGTGTGGACAACATTTGGATGACTATAGTGCTAGAGAGCAAGGGGCAATGTGTTTTTGCTTGTAGTGGCCAAAATAGTCCCATTTAAGCAGCAATATATTGTTTTTAGAAGATCTAAATGAAGGCAAAATGGAATATAAACAAGTACTGTAGTTGGTAGGTACATGTTCAATGCCAATAGCTTCATGAGAGTTATTTTATGTTTCTTTGTCCATTTCCTCAATAAGCTATAGTTATTTTCCAAAATGGATTGTACAAGTTCAGTCTTAAATTCGTACTACTGTTTTAGCAATTTGAAATCTTCACTTATCCTAGGGTTTGTATACCAACTAAGTTTCAATTTGAATCACTCCTAATTTCTACCAAGTATTTGTGTTCTTTAAAAAGTGTATCATTTTAAATTGCCCCCTTAAGCAAATATTCATACTTGATTCCTGAGCTCCCAAGTTGCTACTTTTTGTTGTGGTGGTGGTGGTTATTTAACTACCATGCGCTTGCTACAAAGAAGGCTCTAAGTGACTTTTGAAAAGGTTGAGTTGGAAAGTGTAATACAAAACCCAAGAAATTATACATTTGAATAAAACCAGTTCAACAATCCATAAACCCAGCAGCAATAACAAAAACTCAAACAGACCCAGCAGGGGAATGGGGAAACCCAGCCGAAAATATACAAACAAAATTCAAGTAAGCAATTGGCTGGCTTGTCATAAAATGCCTGGGAGAAGAGAAGTTTTAACCTGGCACCTAGAATATACTAATGACAGCATCCAGAGTGTTCAACGGAGTTTGATTTGATTTAATATTTGTATTCTACTTTTTCAACAACAAATGTTGAGCTTAAAGTGGCTCATAATAATTGCAATACAGTAGCCTCCCTCTGAACTTCATTCGGGAGGAGCATCTGTGGGAGGGCCTCAGGTGACAGCTGAAGCGTCCAGGTAGCTTCATAGCATGAGAGGAACAACAAAAGATAATGGTAATATGAGTTGCATTAGGTTCTATAATGATGCCAATCTGTGTTTAAGCTTAAAAGAGTTGAGAAAGAGATATCTGAACTTAAGCATGCTGATGTAAGAGTTTTAATATCTGTCAGCTTACTTTAACAAGCAGCAATGATTGAAAAATTCTGTTGAGCACAGGTCAGCCCTTTTAGCTTTGTTAGGATAGTTTTAATCCCATGTCTGCTTGAATGTCAACTTTTAAAAATTTCCTAGCATGATTTATAGGTTTATGCCGTTCTTGTTGGTTTAATCATTGCTAATTTCTATCATCAGTTTATCTTTTTGTGGCTAAGTTTTGCTTTCTTTGGCTATTTTGATTTTGAAGGCTGACTGATACTACTGCCTTGGCTTACTTTTAAACTTGGGTGGATATGGTTTATAGAATTGAACCCAGTTTTTCGGGCTATTTTCAGCTACTGCTTTTGCACAGATAGAGTGAGGTGTGTAGAAAAGTTGATACATCTTACTGTGATCACAACTGAAATAGGTAGCCAACGGTGTTACTACTAAATAGCTGTCTTATACGTATTTATAATCGTCTCTTCCCCTATAAGTGGTTAGGTTCACAGTTACATTAATGGAATACCGCATTTTTCGCCCTATAGGACGCACCGGCCCATAAGACGCACCTAGTTGTTGTTGTTTTTTTGGGGGGGGGAATAAAGGGGGAAAAATATTTTTCCCCCCCCAGCCGCAGATGTCTGCCCGAAGCGCTCTGCTTCAGCGCGCCCCGCACTCCGTGCAGCAGGCTGCTATCCGCAGCCTAGGGAGCCCGGCGGGAACTCCCGCAGGCTCCCCAGGCTTGCTGATAGCTTCCTGAAGCGTGGAGAGCGAAAGGGGTCGGTGCGCACCGACCCCTCTCGCTCTCCACGCTTCAGCGAAAGCCTGCATTCACGCCATAGGACGCACACAGATTTCCCCTTCATTTTTGGAGGGGGAAAAGTGCGTCCTATAGGGCGAAAAATACGGTACATTGAAAGCTTGTTTGTTTGCCGAATTACCTTGCAGTTGTACCTCGGTTCTCAAATGAAATTCATTCCGGAAGCCCGTTCAGCTCCTGAAATGTTCAAAAACTGAGGCACGGCTTCCCATTGGTTGCAAGAGTTTTTTGCCCTCAGTGGAACCCGCGTCGCAAATTTGGGTTCTGAAAAACGTTAAAAAATGGAAGCATTTACCTCTGGGTTTTCAGCGTTCGAGAATCGAAACATACAACAACAGAGGTGTTCGGGAACCGAGGTTCCACTTTATTAAAATGTGTGCATCAAACAGAAGGTCTGCTTTCTCACTACATATGCTGCACTTTGTTGAATAATTTGCATAATCTTTAGAGCTAAGAAACTTCTGGAAGGACGAAGGCTATCATTTTGGCATTCCTTTCAGTTAGCATGGATTTTAAGGCATGTGGTGAGTAAGCAATACTGCAGTGGAACATTTTGCTGTAGAACTGAGTATGGAAATTGCAGCTGCAATGGGACTAGGAACGGCCTAGGGGTGATTGTGCCTTGTGAATTTGTGTATTTTAATTGGAGGAATGTTTGTAATGGTGAGAATGGCAGGTAGTTTGACATTTAATAAAGTTTGGACAAGCAGGCAATTATTGCATGGGGTGGGGGAGCTTCAGTAGTGGATTGCTGGGACCTGCAGAAGAGTAGGCAGGTGGTGATACCAGTGAAAGGGTTTTGGCAGGCAGTGAACAGTGGCTATTGGAAAGAGCAATTAAATGGTATGGAGAATTCTAATTTAGGGCAAGTGGATACTTGGGTCCTCAGTGGAGCACCAGTCCAGACAAGTGATGTTGGCGCGTCATGTTGTCCATAGAGATTTAGACCTTCTCTCCAATAGGCTCATCCACTCTGTGGCTTGGTTTTAGGGTTTGTACCTTGTGTTGGTCCAAAGATGTACTCCATACTCTTCTGCTCATCATCCACCCTAATTGAGAAGGTAGAGGTCACCTCAGAGTTGGGGTTCAGAAACTGTAGCTGGTGAAGGATGCAGTGGCCAAAGTTCTGGATGGCACTACTGGCTGTGGACAGAAATGCGCTGGTTCCTACTATGCTTCAGAGCCCAATCCAAGGTACTTACATTGACATAGAAACCCCTAGACAGCTTAGGCTCCAAATATCTGAAGGAGAGTCTCCTCCGATATGTAAGCCTATCCTAGTATTAGGGAGTAAGGGAGGCCATGCTGGTAGTTCTACCATCATATAAAGTTGGTCGGGCAGCAGTGCATAAGGGCCTTTTTGTGGTGGCCCTCAGATCATGGAATTCCTGAGGTGTCTGGCCTTGTCACGCTATACACTTGATGTTGGGTTGCTGTATACACTTGATGTTGGATTAAAGTGCACCTTTCTGCACAGGCCTTTGTGGGTGGAAGACATTACACAATTGAGCTGAGAACGCATGGTGAAGGGCAAGCAAGTAATGCCAAATAATATATAAAGAGATAGGTGCTGGAGTGTAAAATTGCCTGAATGAAAGCCACACCTTGTAACCTGGAAGTTCTGCCCACTAATCCTATACATATTGGGACATGCAGTGGTTACTTAGTGATGAAAGACAATTTTCTGCACCTACTCAGATACTGTTAGTTACGTCACATGATTAAGAGTTGAGCTCTAGCACTGAAAACAAGTTTCTGAGCAAATCTCACAAATTCTGGCTGAAGCCTGGGTAACCTTGCGGGCAGGGAGGTGGGTGTCTGACAGGAGTTGACTAGGAGGAATGGACTCTGTTGATTTGATGGGTGTGATGCGCTCCGAACATTGTCAGAGATGCATTATGTCTGCAAGTACTAAGCCATGGTTGCAGTTGTGCGCAATACTTGGATTTATTTTATTTTTTGTTTTCATAATGAAAACAATTTTACAAATAAAACTACAAGCAATTCTCATAAGTAACATACCGTATTTTTCCGTGTATAAGACTAGGTTTTTTTTACCCAAAAATAAGGTTTAAAATTGGGGCTTGTCTTATACACGGGTAATGCTGAGGGGTGTTTCCTTAATTTGGAGTCTCCCAAAATAGGAGACGTCATATACATGGGGGCGTCTTATACACTGAAAAATACTGTAATTATCTGTCTTCAGTTATATAGGTTGTGTATGGACCAGTTACTTAGATCTGTTTTTAATAGCTGTCCTTTTGGAATGAATGTTTGCACTTGGTGAACGGGGGATTGTTTTCATGAAATGATATGAAAGTTGTGTTGGGTGACTTATGGGTTTCTTGTGTTAACACTTGTATTTCCCATGGGATGATTATTAACTTTCCATGGAAAGAGGAATCCATGCACTTTGCAGCACTTGGCTGTCACTGGCAGTGCCTTAAGTACCGCTTTATGGTTCTGTGCATGTTCCCCACACAAGTCATTTGATGCTTCTGGAGAAGAGGCAACAGCACATTCTCTTGGATTTCCTCCATAATACAGTGAGGCAGAAAACTGTTTTGATTCATGTTAGAATTTGTATTTGAAGTGGAACTCCATTGATTGGTTACATTTATATTGCAGCATTCATCCATTGGATCTCCCTTTCACAAGAACCCTTTAGCTTTCTAAGAGCTGGTGACTTGTGAAAATTTATCCAAATAACTTCTTAGATGAATGGGAACTTGTTCATGACACCACATTACAACTTCGTGTTAAATTTAAGTAGACTTTGTGTATATGTGAACATTTCCTATTACTGTATCAACTTCATTGTTGTTTGTTTGTTTTTGTAGTTTGGTGCAGAATTCCGGCGCTTTTCTTTGGAAAGGTCCAAGCCTGGAAAATTTGAGGAATTCTATGGATTACTGCAGCATGTTCACAAAATACCCAACATTGATGTCTTAGTTGGATATATAGACATTCATGGAGATCTCTTGCCTATCAACAATGATGACAATTATCATAAAGCAGTTTCTACAGCTAATCCTTTGCTTAGAATTTTTATTCAAAGAAAAGGTAAGCATATATTTCATCATACATCCTTCAATGAGCTAAATTTCTTTGTGTATTTTTCCTGATCATTGCTCAAACTGCAGTTTACTGGCTTGGAAGAAAATGCATCATTATATGTATTCACACTGATGCATTGTTTGATACCCGTTGATTTATTGAGAAAGAATATTGCACAGTTGTGCAGTGTATGGTGGGATTTCATCCTGCTGCATTTCCTTTGCTATGCATAGAGAGAAGTTGGGGGAGGGGAGCATAGAACCATTTAGAGAGGCAGCCATATTCATCTAATAGTTAAATCTTTTTGAAATTCAACCTTGATTAATATCCAAGATCATGCCTTTTAACCTTGCTACAAATCTTGCCTTTCCTACTGAAAACTTTGTTGCCTAGCTTATCATGAAGAGATATAGAATCTGTTGGTACTGAAAGAGAGATTCTTTAATAAAATCGCAAGCACCACTTACCCCCAAAAGCACATCATTGATAGATAAGCAAAGAAAAAATGTAGCTTTACTCTGAACTCCTCACAAATTATGCATTAGGTTTTTCTCACGTTGATGAAAAACGAACAAAATATTCAGCAGTTTTTATGTATAATAAGGGCTCTAAGTCACTGTATTGTACCCTGGAATCTGAATAGCTTGGGAACACCCAGGCAGTGTGAATCCTGGAATTTCCAGTAAAAAACAAAGGCTCTATTCTGGTTTGGAGAGAAGATGGGAAATGGTCACAGCCTCCCTAATACTGACGCAAGTCATATTTGCTGTAAGTAGAAGAGCAAATAGTTATATGTAACTGTTTAAATAGAATGCCTTAAAATATGTAAAGTGGCACATTCCAGCTACCTTTTTCTAATCCCTTGTATTTTGTAATATTCATCAAAAAGATAGAAGCTGAATCTGGAATAGAAGTAGATGGACTGGTGAGGTCATATTCAGCAGTTCTGCTTAATCTCTTTCAGTAGCCATATGACTAGAGCAGATAAGCTACTTTGTTTGGCTGGGATTATTACTTAACATTTTAGCACCATATGTGTGTGTTTATATGAGTTATTCACTTAACAGTTATTTATTTATTTTAAAGTATTTCTAAACTGCTTAATATTTTTAACATCTCCAAGTAGTGTACAGTTTGAAAAGCAATGTATCATTAAAATAGTAAAATGAAAGCTGAATACTGGATAGACAGGTGTTCTGTGTCCCAAGTTGTCATCTTTGTGAAGTGGGAAGATGACTTGCTCTGGAGGGGTGTTATTCCCCAGGAGGGAGCGGGTCTGGAGGCTTGGGTGGCCATGGTAGCTAGGAGTGCCACCAAGCTCATATCACCCTGTTCCAGTGGTTTTTAAAGCTCTAGAATCCTTCAAAAGATCTATTCAGAATTACAATTCTCATTTATTCAGCATACAATGCTAGCTTCTGTCAACAGTTCATTAGCAACTGTATGAATGCTGTTACCAGTGCTCCAGCCTTACCTTCTACATTTGTAACTTAATATTTCCAGCTCTGGCTTGTTTGCTAGCTACAGCCCTGTTTGGACAGACACCACTTAGCTCATAATACTCCATGCTCTCATAACTTCCAGATTTGATTATTGCAATGCACTCTGTGGGGCTACCCTTGAAGATTACTCAGAAACTTTGTTTGGTCCAAAATGCAGTGGCCAGATTACTGGTTGGAGTTCCATTTAGATCTTTCATAACCCCTGTTTTTAAACAGTTGCATTAGTTGCCAGTTCATTTTAACATCCAATTCATGGTGCTCATGTTAGTGTTTAAATCTGTAGGAACACTTCTTCAGATAACATATTCTTCAGATATGTATCTGAAGAAGTGTGCATGCACACGAAAGCTCATACCAATAACAAACTTAGTTGGTCTCTAAGGTGCTACTGGAAGGATTTTGTTTGTTTCAACTACGGCAGGCCAACACAGCTACCTACTTGTAATTGTATACATGTTCTTCTGTACAAGACATTAAAATAAAGATGGGGGTGGGGAGAGACTTGCCATAGGAATATACCTAATTTGGAATGCTATTCTGGTACTACAGTATTTCCAGTATACAGCATATATGGGGCAAAACAACATAGATTAGGTTTTATACGGAAGCATTTAAAATTGTTCTCTCATTTAATTCAGTTATTTTGCTACACTGGAATATCTGAGGTTATAATTTTTGGAAGAGTTAAAAAAAGAGAGAATCTAATGGCCAGGCTTCTGCAGTTTAAATCTAATACAAATGTATGGAATTGGTCTTTCTGAAAGTATTTCTAAAACAATGCTGCACAGAGTTGTCATGCCATTGAATGCAATATAAGAAAAAGCTAACTAGTACAATTCCCTGGTTGAGAAGCATTCCGCATTTAATGATTTTATAAAAGGCATCTAACATTCTGCATTAAAAATAAATTCTGCAAACTTATAGCCTTTTCTCATCTAGTTACAAAATAGATGTCCTGGCTGATTCAGGATGTATTTGGCAGAGATGTCTGGAGCAAAATATGCCTATTACTATATATAGTAGAGTATTTTAGAAGGTACCGTATTTTTCGCTCTATAACACGCAGATTTTTTCTCCTAAAAAGGAAGGGGAAATGTCTGTGCGTGTTATGCAGCGAATGTGTGGTCCCTGTAGCCGAAAAATAAGGCAAAAATCAAACCGCGCTTCAGGGAGAAGGGAGCTCCGTGAGAAAGCTGTTGCTTTCCTGCATTCTGCCTCAGGGTCTCTCTGCCCACCCTGCTCTGTTTCGTTGCTGTGTTTGCTCAAACGGAACAAAGAGCAGGGAAAGCCCCTCCCCTCCAGGCAAGTAGAGAGGAAAGCAGAGCGTCCGAACAAAGAGCAGGGAAAGCCCCTCCCCTCCAGGCAAGTAGAGGGGAAAGCAGAGCGTCCCTCGCTCTATCCTGTCCCTGCTCCGGAGGGAACAATGTTTGTGAAGGGAAGAGAGATTACAGGTTCGGCTTAAAATTCTGATTTGACTTCCTGCTTTTTGTTTTTGGAGACACACAGCATTCAAATATGCTTTCTTCCATTTAAAAGGATGAAATCCTTAAACAGTGGCTGGCTTGTGTGGGTGGGTGGGGGAAAACTTTTGCCTTCCTTTCCTCACGTTATAGCCCTCTCCTGCATTCTTAGCCTTCTGTGTTTTTCCTTCCCTCCCCACTTAAAATGTGGTTACAAAGCATGGATCCACATGGATCCTCAGGATCTTTGCATTGGGTCACCCCAAATTCACCATCAGAGCACACAGCATGTCCATGGCTACAGCCTGTCCCCCCCAAAAAAAAATCACACACCCATTGTTGCCTGGGGCTGCAATGGTGCAAAAACGTGGTTACAAAGCATGGATCCACAGGGATCCTCAGGATCTTTGCATTGGGTCAGCCAAAATTCACCATCAGAGCACATAGCATGTCCATGGCTACAGCCTGCCCCCCCCCCCCAAAAATCACGCACCCACTGTTGCCTGGGGCTGCAATGGTGCAAAAACGTGGTTACAAAGCATGGATCCACAGGGATTCTCAGGATTTTTGCATTGGGTCACCCCAAATTCACCATCAGAGCACATAGCATGTCCATGGCTACAGCCTGCCCCCCCCCAAAATCACGCACCCACTGTTGCCTGGGGCTGCAATGGTGCAAAAACGTGGTTACAAAGCATGGATCCACAGGGATTCTCAGGATTTTTGCATTGGGTCACCCCAAATTCACCATCAGATCACATGTCTGTGGCCACAGCATGAATCACAAAAATGATACGTCCACTGTTTCATTCAGAATATTTTTTCCCTTGTTTTCCTCCTCTAAAAACGATGTGCGTGTTATGGTCAGGTGCGTGTTATAGAGCGAAAAATACGGTAGATTGGGTGAGGAGGGAGAAATAATATTCAGAAGGGTAAAATTTCTGTCTTAAATACAATATAATCTTTCTATGTCTTATTTTTTTAATAAACAAATGCTGTAACTTGAGAATTTATTAGGAATAGACGTAGAAATGTGTTCATTGCAAAACCAGCTCTGAGGTTCTCAAACTCTGCATATACTAGTACTAGTTGCTTAGCTTTTGTGCATTGTAATCAGTTATGCCGAATTCTAAACTTAACAGTACACTTTAAACAAATGCAAATAGTATTTGTGTTTCAAAACATAAGCTAATAACAAGCACATGTTAAACAATTAATAGTGTAAATGATTGTATACATAACCATTTTCATCTGTGGAGTTTCAAGGGCAGTCATTTTTTAAAAATAGGTGTGACAGTTTTCTAATTTGTGTACTACATGCTTTCAGAAGAGCTGAGTAACTGACAACCAAGCATAGACAACTGCACAGTGCTTGATAAAGGCTCTTGTGTGGGTTAGGTTAGTATAAGTTTTACCTAATGTCTCATTCTTTGTGTTGAGTTGGCAACATGCTGATTTGGTTTCACACCAGTGAGCATGCTTATTAAAAGCATTTCACCTTTGTACCTTATAGGCATTCACCTTATTTATGGCAACACTTTTTACTTCTGGTTTCTTGCCAAAAGTTTTTCACTGTTCTAAACTGATTGGTTGATGTCAGAACAATACTGCCTTTGTACTGAAGGATATTGCTTAAAAGAATTTATTCAAGGGTTGTTGAGAGGCTAAACAGTCATGCTGCCTGACTAAGTTTATAAAGATCAGACTTTATTATTTCCCATTTTTTGCATTTATTTATCTCAAAACTAGTGTTAGAATTGCCATGCCATAAACTCCTTATTGTATTCACCTATTCAAAACAAGTTATAGTTCTTTGCCTGACGTAGCAGTTACATTGCCTTTATTTAGAATGTGTCGTCATACATCAGTGGATCTATTCACATGTCACATTGGGTCATAGTTAGTCCAAGACAAACCATGTCTTACCCTGAATGAGCAGCATACTGGTACATGCTGCTCAAGTTGTCCCTGCCCCACTCCTACCTTTGCCAAGTAAGAAAGAAAAAACAAATCAGTATATCTGAAGGAACGTCTTCACCCCCATTATTCACGGACACTGAGGTCCAGCTCTGAGGGCCTTCTGGTGGTTCCCTCACTGCGAGAAATGAGGTTACAGGGAACCAGGCAGAGGGTCTTCACGGTAGTGGCACCTGCCCTGTGGAATGCCCTACCATCAGATGTCAAGGAAATAAACAGCTATCTGACTTTTAGTAGACATCTGAAGGCAACCCTGTTTAGGGAAGTTTTTAATATTCTGTTGGGAGCCGCCCAGAGTTGCTGGGGAAACCCAGCCAGATGGATGGGGTATATTATTATTATTATTATTTAAGCCAAGAACAAACCTTAGCTTCCACTCACTGTTTAGAAACAGACCATGAGTAGTGGCTCATGTGCAGCACTAAAGCAACATTCTGATTTGCTTCTTCCTGGTTCAGTAAGGGGAGGAGTGGGGTGAGCCTGATTTGAGCTATGTGCACATACCAAGACACTTTTTCATGGTAAGCCATAATTTCTTTCAGGCTATGACTCAAAATGACATGCGAACTATGCCAATGAGTTTCGAAAGGTAGACCTGGAAAAACAGGAAACATTTATTTGAAAGGAAGTACTGGTAATGCAGAAAGGAGTTGCTGATAAAAGGTTAAAACACAACCTGCTATAATACAAGAGGTTGTGAGAACTTTATTTTGCACATTCTTCAACTGCTTATTTTCTGTAAGAGTAACTGTTGCTCAGCTAGTATATTTTCTTCATAAAAGGCTTTTTATGTTCAAGACTATCAAAGTGTTTATCAATAGACTTCCTTCAGCTGTGTAGGTATTACATTGCTTCAATTCTGCTTAGAAACATGGAATATACACCCAGATAAGCTGCATGACGTAGGTATCTTGGTCTCTGTTTCCAGTGCTGCACAGCATTTTAAAAATTGTTTCCTGACAAGGGCATTGTCTTCTCAAAATGAGGCACCACATCTGCATCTTTTTGGGAATATGAAAATCTCAGTGTATACATGAGTTGATGTTCCTTAATTCTTAAACTAAAACCTGAATAAAAGAAGGTTTTAAAGCAGAAGAATCTTCGACTATTGAATTTAACATTTTAGTTACGTTGCTATTGAAGGGAAAACTGCTACTCATAAAGACAAACAGTAAATGAACTTTCAACTTGGACTGAAGTTGAACACTGGGGAAATTGTGTTCATAACAGCATATTTAACTTTAACCTGGGTTAAAAATTCTCTTACTGGTGCTATCTTGAAATAAGTGCATTTCATTCAGTTCTTGGTTTCAGGTACATGCACTACTCATTCCTCAAGTTAATATTCTTTCAGCTCGGCTATTGAGGGATGTACTTAGAGATTCTTTCTAATATAGGAGTTGATAGTATTTGCATAACTTCACATTTCCAGATTAATTTTATTTATTAATTTTATTCCCATACTTGTTTACATCTTAGGCCTTTCTTGGGTGTACCCTGATCCTCAGGAGTGGTTTGGGAGCATACAGGATGTTGGAGGAGGGCACGGACTTCCTTATGTTGAATACAACCCATTAGGTTTTGTTAATCTAATTTGCTGACTTCTGTCTACCCAAATTCATTCTTTACTTTTTCTTTTCCAGCCCTCATAAGCTATTGCCCTCCCTCACACCTTTCTTCAGTACAAGAAGATGGTTGCTAGGGATGTAATTTCTAATACATCTGAGATGCTATCTAATGTCAATTAACATCATTTTGCATTGCTGGTTCTCAAGGAAAGCAGTGCCATTTCCTTACATACTGCCTAATTCTTAGGTGGTCAGTTCTAGGTGAAATGTTCAAGATTCCCCAGTCCTTGTGCCCCAACCCCCTTTCAGGTGGTAGTTGTATCTGGTGTGACAAAGTAACTCAGAAGGAGAAGGCAGACAGTTTTTTCAGAGGTGTAGGCATGCTGAAGCTTAGAACTTGTTACTGCAGAAGCAGAAGGTTTTTTTTTGGGGGGGTTACTATTCCCATTTCCTTTTATAGCTCCCCTAACTAGGAACCTTCCAAAACTGTGGAAGATGTCATGGGGGGGGGGGCTACAAGGGGAAAGAGGACTAAGTGAAAATCACATCATTGCACTAGCGGTATCCTCTGATGGATTGTAAGGCAACTCAGGATTCAAGCCTATCTCTCTGCCCACCCTGCAAGCTTAAAGTTTAATCATAGAAACATATCTGGTTGTATTGTTGTTTAGTCGTGTCCGACTCTTTGTGACCCCATGGACCAGAGCACGCCAGGCATTCCTGTCTTCCACGGCCTCCTGCAGTTTGGTCAAACTCATGCTGGTAGCTTCAAGAACACTGTCCAACCATCTCATCCTCTGTCGTCCCCTTCTCCTTGTGCCCTCAGTCTTTCCCAACATCAGGGTCTTTTCCAGGGAGTCTTCTTTTCTCATGAGGTGGCCAAATTATTGGAGCCTCAGCTTCAGGCTCTGTCCTTCCGGTGAGCACTCAGGGCTGATTTTCTTCAGAATGGATAGGTTTGATCTTCTTGCAGTCCATGGGACTCTCAAGAGTCTCCTCCAGTACCATAATTCAAAAACATCAATTCTTTGGCGATCAGCCTTCTTTATGGTCCAGCTCTCACTTTCATACATCACTACTGGGAAAACCATAGCTTTAACTACGTGGACCTTTGTTGGCAAGGTGATGTCTCTGCTTTTTAAGATGCTGTCTAGGTTTGTCATTGTATTAACCTGATCTTTAAAAATAATGATGAGTACAGCACTTTTATAGGTGAACCAAGCTGCTAATTATACTCACAAAACTAGTAAAATAAATAATAATAATAATAATAATAATAATAATAATAATATATTTATTCCCCAGCCACTCTGGGCAGCTCCCAACAGAATATTAAAAATGTGATAAAACATCAAACATTAAAAACTTCCCTAAACAGGGCTGCCTTCAGATGTTTTCTAAAAGTCAGATACAGTAGTTATTTCCTTGACTTCCCTCTGCCTGGTTCCATATACAGTAATGTCACTTATCTCAGTGAGGGAACTGCCAGAAGGCCTCTCAGAGCTGGACCTCAGTGTCCGGGCTGGAAGATGGAGGTGGAGACGCTCCTTCAGGTATACTGGGCCGAGGCTGTTTAGGGCTTTAAAGGTCAGCACCAGCACTTTGAATTGTGCTCGGAAATGTTAGTTTTCTGTAACTAACACTGGTAACAACAAACAGGAAATAGGATAAACATACCTCTAAGAAGAGATACTTTCTAGCAACAGATGTGTTGTGCTGTTGGCAATGCTTTTGTGTGATGGTGGCTGTGAGAGTCATACTAGTCCATTTGTAGTATCAGTTACCCAGGAATCTGCCCAGTTCCCATATTGGGTGACATGTCGTGGCACATGAGTTTTCTCAGTTCTCTCCTCCCCCCCTCCCACCTCATGTGCCCCCCAATCTCCTCCAGAGGGTCTACCAACTCTCTTTTTCCAGGACATCATAACAATCCACAGTTAAAATTAAAAGTCAGCAAATGTGTCCTCCTTTTTGCTGTTCAAACTATGGCAACCCGAGAATACCTTTACTGTCTAGCATTTGGATCCTGAGTCTTTGAATGTGTTAGTACTTGATAGTGTATTCGATTTCAGACATGGCCTAGAACTAGGACTAGGTACTGCTACAAATTATACAATTGAATGCATAACACATACCTTTTAAATATTAAAATCCCTAGCACACACAAGCTGGAAAGTTATTCAACAGTAGTACCTAATCCACCATTCCATTGTCTTTGTTCCCCTTAATGTAACATCTAGCTATATAGCGGTCTTCACTTAGAATTGCCATAAGAGCTGTGCATAATTGCAGATTAAAATAAGCTTCAAGTTGCAGTACTATACACTTACCTGGGAGTAAGTCCCATCAAACTCGAAGAGAAGCACTTCTGAATTCACTTGAGTAGAATTGCACTGTTAGTGTATCAGATATGGCTTTAGCACAAGATACCAATGCTAATCATAAGAAACATTTTTTTCATAACAGTAGTTTTCAAAAAAAATATTATCTGGGGTTCTTTAAATTCAAAGGCCAGTAATAGCAGACAAGGTTGCACGAAGAACTGTTTTCCTGCCACTGCTGGGCCTCTCCTGCAATCTGTAGCCACAAAGTAGGGTGTGTTCTGAGTATATGCAGAAAAGCAGGTGAGACCCATTGAGTCATATAAATGCCCCTCCTGAACTGAGTGTGCAACTTCAAAGCATGATCCAGAATACAACTTTCTAAGAGTTGAAAATGATGGGATTCATATTGATGTCCTGTGGCATATGGGAAAGGACCTTGATTAATTTTGGGAGCAAATATATAATCAAATCATTGGATGAAGTGTTCAGTTGGGGTGGTATTCAGCTAAGATTTACTTTGAGTAGACATTTTGAAATAAATGAAGCTAACTTGGTCATGTTCATTAATTTCAATAGGTTTGCTCTGAGTAAAACCTGATTTAATATTACCCTTGGTCCTTAGGGACCATATGCTAAACAGATGTACTACTACCTGAAATATGAAGAAACGACTTATAATCTTCTCAGTTATAATCAATTATAATACTTTATTACAGGCATCCCCAAACTCGGCCCTCCAGCTGTTTTGGGACTACAACTCCCATCATCCCTAGCTTAACAGGACCAGTGGTCAGGGATGATGGGAACTGTAGTCCCAAAACAGCTGGAGGCCCAAGTTTGGGGTTCCTGCTTTATTATAATTAATTTTTATGAATGTTAGAATGATGCAGGATATAAAGATAATATGGCATTAGTGACATAGCTGAAAGGAGTATGAAAATAATTGATTTATAACAACAAAGGCGAAATTTGAATAATATTATGTCAAGCTTAAATATTTGATAACAAAGGGAAAAATTGGAGACATAATAGCTGAAACGTATAATTTAAAATAAGTTTTGAGAGAAGGTGAAGCATTGCTGAATAAAATTTTGTAAATGGGAACACAGAAAAGGGAGATGTGAGGGAGTCAGAAAAGAGGGTTAAGGAAACTTTATTCATGAAACTGATGATTTTTTGTCCTTTGTCTTTTTTTGTATATCTTTTTCCGTTTCTTTTTTCTTTACTGATTGACGGTGATGGTGTTTTCTCTTTTTTGGGTTGTGTATGTGAATGGTGTTTTATTGTTTAAATTCTTAATAAATATTTTATTTAAAAAATTATAATTAATTTTCATAATTAAAAAATCAGTATATAAATTCAATTAAGCAGTGGATTAAGGCTTATCTGTCTCTGCTTAAAGCACCTTTTGCTATAATAACTGAATGAAATCCATGGAAGAACATTCTTCAGCTTGAGTTGCAAGGCGTTGGTAGTACTAGTTTGCTGTTAAACCACTTGTTAGAAGTGTCTTCCAATGTTTAAATATGTTACTTATTTAGTCTGTTGCCAGCCATTTTACCTACTCTTGATGAGGGGCAAGGAAGGGAGCTTGTGGAATGGTATTTGTTTTCAGGAGATTAAAACCAGGTCATTTGGCCACCATCCCAATATTTGGCAGCACTGGCTGTTTGCCTTTCCTCATTCTTTTTATTCTAATATACTGAAACTCAAGAAGAATAAAAATGTAACCTAGAATTACACATTGACTAAAAAATTGCAAGTACATGTCTTATAAGCCATTGACAGTTCTTTGGAAAGCTCTGAGTTTTGCTCTTCCAGTGCTAACTTCTTTGCTAAAAGTCCTAGAGCTAAGGATGTTCCGGTTGCGAGCCATGTGTCACATTTAGTGGGCTATATAAAATAAAGTGCAATACAGACATGCAGCTACCTTGTTCCTTGAATCCCTTTTTTCTTGGACTAGGCCAGCCTGTGTAAGTTCCATTTAGCAGATCAGGAGCAAAACATTACAGAATGCTGAGAACTATTTATTTAGGAGCTCTTTAATGGCTAGTGCCATATATGCTGACTGGGCTTATTTTGTACTCCAAAAATTAACATGTACTTCTCCCCCCCCCCCCTTTTCTCTTCCCATTTGTACAGAAGATGCAGACTACAGTGCCTTTGGGATGGATACCATAACAAGGAAGAAAAATGTCTTGACAAACGTGTTGCGTCCAGATAACTATAGAAAAAAGCCTCACATTGTCATTAGCATGCCGCAAGACTTCAGACCAGTATCTTCTATTATAGATGTAGACATACTTCCAGAAACGCATCGCAGAGTGCGGCTTTATAAATATGGAACGGACAAGCCTCTAGGATTTTATATACGGGATGGCTCTAGTGTCAGAGTAACGCCTCATGGGTTAGAGAAAGTACCAGGAATTTTCATATCTAGGCTTGTTCCTGGTGGACTGGCTCAAAGCACGGGCTTATTAGCTGTAAATGATGAAGTTCTGGAAGTAAACGGTATAGAAGTTTCAGGTAAAAGCCTTGATCAGGTTACAGATATGATGATTGCTAACAGTCGAAACTTAATAATTACTGTGAGACCAGCGAATCAGAGAAACAATGTTGTTAGGAACAGCCGGACTTCTGGTAGCTCAGGACAGTCTACAGATACCAGCCTTCCAAGTTACACTCCACATACTGTGCCCATATACCACCCTGAAGAAGAGGAAGACAGTGATGAAGATGATATTATTATTGAAGATAATGGTGAGCCACAACAAATTCCAAAAGCGGCTCCTTCCAGTGACAGCACTGAGTCACTGACACAAACTGAAACCAATCATGAATCTGTGCAGAACGGCTTAATTTCTTCCAGAGAAGTAAACTTGTATTGTTCAACTGGCAGCATTAACATGGAGTATGAAATCCAGGACTCAGACCCAAAGACTTTAGAAGAAGATGGGACAATCATAACATTGTGAAACTACAACAGCTTATTTACTAAAAAGGCCATAACAATTTTTTTACTTGGCTGTATTCATGCAGGACGTACCTCTCAACTACCATACTCCAATGACTTTTGATATCTGCATAACGGATTAGAGCACTCTGCTGTGATTCACAGGAACTGTTCCATTTTGATACCCAGCTGAGAAACAAGTGTTTTAGGAACACACACTGACTGGTTTTATGGTTCAAGGCAGGACAGCATTTCCATGACCTAAAATTATGCGGGTCTATTTTTCAGAATGTCAGTGTCTAGAAGGAGCCCCACCGTTTAGTTTATTGACCTGTGATCTGGTTCCATGTATTGTTCATGGAACATGTTTTCATTTAATTGTGGATTTGAGTATTGTCATAGGAGAACCAGCCTGAACCATTTTTCAACACGAGAATGTTAATAAAATAACCAAACATAAACTTCAACAATTTTTGGCCTTCTTACTCCGTACTCCAGACATGTGTAAATTAAAATAATCTGGAATGTTAATTATCAGTGCAATCCTATTCATATTTACTCAGAAGTAAGCTCCATTGAGTTGAACTCTGCTTACTACAGGCAAGTCGGTATTGGATTGCATTCAATGAGTTGATTGACTTCAGTTCTAAAATTTCTTGAAGCAGTTCACAAAATCAGAAGGGAGAGAACTGTCCATTGGATTTATTGATTTGATCGTTGTGAAGTGTAACTTTTTTTAAAAAAAACCTTTTAAACTGTATTGTGATCTACTACTGGTGTTGGAGGGATAAATCACTGCTATTTTGTATGGATTGGATAGCTCACTAAAAAAAGCAATGAAGTTATTTGTCTGATCATATATAGATGTGTACATTTACCCTTTTTATGAGAAGAACTGTGATCTTGAAATATTATGATGCAATCAATCTCAACAAAAACCAATTGGATTTTCCATTTACGTCAGCGGGAGTTGTATTGTACCCATAATGTGAAAGTCTTAAAATATTATTCCTTTTTTGTTCCTTAATTAGTTCTCTTGGTTCATGGCATCCGCTACTGCTGTAACTGTTATGGAATGAATATAAAAATGCAAGTGCTAATGACAGATTTGGCTAACATAAATCTTAGTGCTTATGAAGGTTCTTTTGTAGTGGAACAGTTCCCAAAAGGAGGCAAATTATATAACCACAAATAAACCAGTTTAGAACGTTGGTTTTAGTTACTTTCCCCTTGACAAAATGCTTTCTATTTATAGAATTCTAAGCAAAGGGCATCCTAATATTTATCCTTTGGGCATGTGCTTATTCCTTTTTCTTCACATAATTATTACTGAAGTACAGTCCACTTGAAGAGGGTTCCACAAATAGATAATGTGTGCAATCAGGTAGCCATTTTCATGGATGCATATGTTTGGTACGACTATGGATCTTACCATGGTTCATTATATGGTAGATAAGGTGTAAAATGAACTTTTCACTTACACAGAAGCATGGAAACCAAAACATTAGTGAAAGAGTTGAATGTTAATTTATTGTGGAAACACACATAGGGTTGTTGTGCTGCTTAACACATTCAGTTTGATTTTTTGATACTTGTACTGCAATCATGTGCATGAACACTTTGGATATATTAGTGCAATTACAAATTTAAGAAAATATTTTATTAAACTGTGTTTAAATTTTACTCCTTATGATACTAGCCTCAATCAGGTAGCTTGTTTTACGGGGTGGAGTGTGTTCTTTAAAAAGCATATATATCTATACATATCCTTGTAATGCATAAAATAATCTTGGCTTGAAGTAATGTAATTATACCTAATAAAATTAAACATTGGGGGATGGGGGAAATCAATGAACACTAGAGAGGATAAACAAAAGGCTCAATGTGTTTTGCTATTAAAATGACAGGCTGCACTGCATTTAATTGCAAAGTAATGCAGTTGCCATGATGGTTCATCACTACCTTATTTTTACTAAGCCTTTTAAAATCAATTTGAAACAGAATAATAGTACATTTTAATTATATATATATAACGGTACTGGGCTTCAGTATAAGTGAAACTATTAGACTTTCATATACTACCTCTTAAACTTTGACAGCTAGCATCTTGTGGGGGACAAGGTCAGTCTGCTAGATGAAGACATGAAGGCTTGGTGTATGTACAGTTTTTACTTTAAAACCCAGAGATACTTAAAATTTTACTACAAGTTCTAATATGCTGTTTCCTCTGTATGTGTGTGTATATATACACGAACATACATAAATGCGTTCTCAATTTTTGATTGAATCTTACAATGAATGTGTATGGACAACTTCACAGAATCAAAATTCTTTTGATGTTTGTATTGATTTACAAAAATGAAAAGAATTTTTTTTTTAAAAAAAACAAACCCTCACCAATTTAAAGACGGATTTGCCTTTTAAGTGCACCTTATCTGAAAGAGAGCAGAATATGGCTAGTAGTACAGTTTTCTGGAACTATTTTATAGTTTCTGATGAAGTCAAGCTAAACTGTGAAATCTCTGTTCTTCCACAGCTATGTTATTTAGGATGTTGTTGTGTACTTTTGTGACTTGTGTGTTTTCTAATTAAAACCTTTATGCAACATGATTTTTACATGAACATGTATAATATGTCAAATGTCAGTATTTTTCTTACCACTTTAATGTATGATGTACATCAGTACCACTAAATGGACTTTGATTTTACAAAAATCAAATTGGCATAAGTTCTATGTTAGTCATATTTTTACAGACTCAATAATAAAAAACTGTAAGTATTGCTAATTTTAAACTTAGCTGCCTTCAAGAATGCTTTATTACTTACTTTGTTGTTGTTGTTTAGTCGTTTAGTCGTGTCCGACTTTTCGTGACCCTATGGACCAGAGCACACCAGGCACCCCTGTCTTCCACTGCCTCCCGCAGTTTGGTCAAACTCATGCTGGTAGCTTCGAATTACTTACTTAAGAGATCTCAAAAGTTACTTCCTGATCTTCCCCAGGTCAATATAGAATTTCATTGGAGCTATCACAGACATTGCTAAAGCACAGTCAGGCCAATCACTAGAAGAAGGAAGGACCAGGATCACATTACCTTTTCCTAGAGCATTCTGAAAGGGCTAAAAGCAATCGCTCATCTCCTCAATCAAAATGACCACCATAGTTTCTGTTGTAGAAGTCACTTCAAAACTAGTCTATTTATATTACATATGTATCCCACTTTTGTACCATGAAAGAAAGAAGCTAATAGCACCTCACATGTGGTCTCTCATCCAAGGAGTGATCAAACCCCTGAGCTGCTTAGATTCAGCAGGTCTGCTATATTGTGTGTCTTTAGGCCATGCCCTGTAGCCATATGATTTATTTCCTCTCTTGTGTTATATGTGTTCATGAAGTTACTGATTAGATAACTGCTTCTCACAGAGGAGTCTCCAAGTTGCTTCTGCTCTTTCTCTTTCCTCCAGAAAATTCTGAATTTTTATTTTTATTTATAATCCCATCTTATCTAAGAGAGTAGTCCAGTTTTGCAACAATTCATCCAAAGACCTTTCAGTTTTAAAAACCCTTTCAACTTCTGTGGTTAGGTGGTCAAGGAAGATAAAATTTAAAAGTAGTAATGCGAATGAAAAGGGAACCAGTCTGTTTTCTACAATTCGTTTCACAGTATTTTATGTAGAAAATGTATCCAGTTTAACCACCTTGTTCCATTTTTTTTTACTCGAGCATCCAGTCTTGCTTTCAGACAGAGTAGTTTTTTGTTTTGCCTTTTCTACCCATCCCTAGCTTTCCTACAGATGTAGAACTTGGATTTCCCCTACCCAAGATTAACATTTCCTATTACTTACTGTCCCCTTAAATTCCTTCTTACTGCATCACCACCCAAATCAACATGTTTTAATCTATAAAAGGCTCCATTCTCACAGTGCTTTATTAAGGCAAGTAACTTGATTTCATACCCTAACTAGCACAAATTTTCAGCATTCTGAAAAGAAATGAATACGGGACAGTTAAATGTTTCATTATTTCATTTTGGACACCTCAGTTCATAAAGAGGGGGACAGCAGGAAAGGCAGGTTTGAAAAGGTCAGTTCATCTTGCTGGATTTTAGAGATGCAGTTTACCGGTATGTCCTTAATGTGTAAAAACATAAATATGCTTCATAGGTATTCATAAGTTCCCTTAGCGTATGATCAGAAAGTTAAAATGGTAAGGCACAGATCAGGTCTGCAGGAGTGAATAAAAGTTTCAATCTAAAATGAAAATTCAATGCATTGCGAAACCTTGTTACCTCAGGTTTCACCAATTAATTGGCATTGGGTGTGTTCACTCCTACATAAGAAGTGTTTCAAATTGTAAGATCATGGCTGTGATCCACAAAGCCAGTTAGACTAGAGTATTTTGCATTTAAATCCAATTTAATATTAAATGTGGGTGAAGTTTGATGAAATAATAAATGAACAGGCACTAAGGTTTCTGCTATAAAACATGAAAGACAATTACGACTCCAGTTGTATAATTTAATTTCTCATGCTTTTAGGGAAGAAACTTGATGCAAGTACTTGCCAGTTCCATGGGATTTGAAAACCCAACCCTTTTTAGCATTTATGTGTAAAATAAAATTCTGTGCCACTTTCTGTGACTTCAGTTGGATCTGCCGTTCAAATGCTGTAGATTATCTTATGACTCTGCATTTTAAGCTGGTGACTTGCGGATTTTGACAGAGAAGAGAAGGCTGTCCCCCTTTTTCCCTTTATCACTGGCATGGCAGGTGCACATTACACTGGCCTTTACAACTTGTGCCTCAAAGCCCAGAGAATGTCATACAAAGAGCAGAAAGAATAGTGCAGAGTAGTGCAGAAAACCTTGCTGAAATATACTAAAATATACTTGTTTTTAGTTTTTATCTGTTTTAATTATCAGTTTTTATCCATCCATTATCCGTGTTTAATCTTGTATTTTATTCAGATGTTTTATCCTATGTTCGTTTCTTTGCCCTTATTTGCTCCAACATTTATCAGTTTAAAAAAATCCTAACTGCTATTTTATTTATGTTTGTTTGTTTTTTTATCCTGGTCTGTGACCATAATAAAGTTCATTCATTCATACTAAGTGTGATGGAAACAGTGGTATATTAACACCAGCTCCCACTGGATGCATCTCTATAGTGCAAACCTAAGTTTAATAGTCTATGATTTCCTAAAAGTGTATTGAGGATTATAGTTTTGTGAGGATGTTTGAATTCTCTGCTAGCATTTCCTAGCCCCTGTTGGAGCTACAAGGTCCAGGGTTCACTGGCAAAGAGTAACAACAAAACCCAATTTAAGCAAAGAGTAACAACAAAACCCAATTTAAGGCAAAGAGTAACAACAAAACCCAATTTAAACCCAATATTGCTAGTGTTGCCTTGGATCCCTAAAATGATACAGAAGCTTGTGGTGTGGATAGTGAATAAATTTGATTTAAATCTAAGTACACCCTGAGTTGTGTGGTCAGAACCTCAGTCAGGGCAAAGGTGGAAGTCATGTGATAAGAGGAGTTCCTTCACTCTTTTGAAAAACGCCAATATTCTAATGCTTTTATATAAACTTCTGATGCAAGTGTGTTTGGCATATTGAGCACAGTTCTGGCTGCTGTGTCTCAAAAAGCATGTTAGGGAGCTAAAAAAGATGCAGAAAAGGTCATCAAAACAGTTAAGAGGCTGGAGCAGTATGGAAAACATTTCATCCTCCAGATGTTGATGAACTACAACGATCTCCCAGCAGGCATAGCCCAATGACCAGGGATGATGGTAATTGTAGTTCAACAACAGCTGGAGGGCCAAAGTCCACTCCATCACCTGGATGAGAATAACTCCGCTATGAGAAAGATATTTATTTACCCAGGGCTTTTTAGTTTTGAAAAGTGGAAAGGAAGAAGTTGTTGGATTGGTAAAGATGGATAGTGTGGAGTGTTTCTCTTTTTTTCTCGTACTGTATCCAGTACACTACATAGTCCAGTGTAGCTGAATGGTGGGGAGAGACAGACAAGAAAAAAGTACTTCACATTGCATATAATTAAGCGACGTACTTTACTGCTGCAAGATATGATGGCTACATAAATTCCTTTGGAACTATATCTGGGGTTCTCAAAAGTGGCATCTGTGGGCATTATGGTACCCCCCCCCCCGAGCGTGCCAAGGCCCCTGCACTCCCCCCCTTTTTTAAATTAAGGGTGCTTGGATTTTGTATGGATGGGTAGGCTTGCATTCTTCCTCACCTGTTTGATTTTGGGGTGCATGTAGGTGTCTTGCATGTTTTAGGGGGCAGGTCTGACCCATCAGAGCTTTTCTGTGAAATTATAGTATTGCAATTACAGTAGTGCCTGCAACAGCTTACTGGGTTTTCAAAAATACCCTCAGGCACTACCTGGAATATTGCTAGTGTTGCCTTGGATCCCTAAAATGATACAGAAACTGTTTCCTCCTTTGGTGAAGCCAGTTCTGCATGACTGATAGTTGCATACACAACTTGTGTAACAAATGGTGTGTACCTTGCACCCATTGCTTATTTTTCACATGAGAGCTGGGTGGCCTTTCACCTGCACTGCACAATGACTTGATCCTCAGGTTTTTCTCTTTGAGCTAATCAGATAGCTGGTGTTCTGCAATCTTGGTTGTGTTTACATATGTGGTTTTACTCACAGCTCAAATTCCTAGAGCCTTGGAAGAGTAAAGTATGCAGGAATACAATGAAATGTGGGGACATGAATGTGTCAGTGAGGGTGGGGGAAAGCTGTCAAACCTGAAACCATGGAAGTTTTTACATAGCGGGGATTACCCAGTCTCTTCCCACTGATTACGGTACTTTTTCGGTAGGAAAGCTACCTTTCTACTGAGATAGATGCTGTTGCTGCCTTTTAAATCATGGTTTAGTCTGATTATTTTTATTACAGTGATTTATCATGCAACATTTTCTTTTTGAAACGTATGTAAAATGTATTTCTATAAAATAAGCAAATAGTATTTGTTTGGACCCTAGGTGAAAAGAGATCGCAACTAAGTGTAAGCAGAGACTCTTATATGGCTGGTTGTTTCCTGTTATAATCTAGTCAATATAGCATTGTGTAAAACAGGAAGAGGGAAAAGTGGAAGCATTTATTTCTTACATTTCTATTCCTCTTTCCGCCAAGAAGCTTAAGGCAGTGTATATTGTTCTCTCTCTTGCCTCTGATGGGTTGCAATCAGCCCAATATGACTTATATTTAAATCTCACTTAACTCTGGGCAGGACTGCAAACATGAACACCTTACGCTGACATTATGTCACTGGGCTCTAACAGCTAAAGTGTGAAAACACCCTAAGTCGTCTATTTTGGGCCAATTGGCAAGCAAAACAAGGTTACAAGGCAACCAGGCGTCCCATGTTCTGCTTTAATAAGCAGCTCATTCTGTTCCCTAGAGAAAAATAAATTAGCCAGGGTGGAGTAACTCCCACATTCAGTTGTCATTTAAATTGTAATGCCAATTAGGTTGGCAAACTTGCCATGGCCTGCAGGAAGCATTAATGTCTGGGAACACATTATTTATGAAAGATGCGAATAAAATTGCAAGGAAGGGTTGTGGTTGGAGCTAGTTAGACAGAATGTGCCCCCACGGTATTTTGCATTTGCCGTATTTCATGTTTGCAGCCAAACAAACCTTGAAAGCTGCTTGAAGTCAACAAACGGTGAAATCTCATTCAGAATACTAGCCATCCAACCATAACTGAGGCCAGCAATGTCCCCACCCAGCACAGAATTAAAACAGAATTGTGTGTAATATAAAGTCAAATACTGAGACAATGAAATCAACCTGTGTAAATTATGCAATACTACATAATTTGCTTCATTCTCATTATCCTAGTTGCAGAGTGGGGTAGGGGGGTATGCAAGTCATTAAATAGGGCTAACCTTAATGTGAATTCTGCTACTCAGTGTCTCACTTCTTCCATTGGTTGCCTCCAACTCATTGGTTGTCTCAAATGGCCTTATTTTCCAGCATTAAAGTGGAAGTGGTGATTAAGAGAGAATCCTTTAGGGAAGCAGCTGTAGTTCAGTGGTAGGTCCCTGATTAAATCCCTGACATCTCCAGGTAGGGCTGGGGGAAAGAGTCCTGTCTGCAACCTTGGAAAGCCACTGCCAGTATGTGCAGAAAGTGGGCAATGCCGAGCAAAATGGACCAATAGTCTGCCTTGATATAATAAGGCAACTTCCTATGGATTCCTATGTACTTGTGCTTACTACAGGGGAACCCAGCCGTTTAATTGCATGCATGCCAATTTGATGGCCCTGCATACTTTTCTTTTCTTTTTTGGCGATGCCTCCATACTGCTTATAAAAGTATTGATTCAATTTGCATGGCTGCTGAATGTGTTTGTTGTTGAGGTTGTCATCAATAGTAGCCACCAAAATGTTGCCACCTGGTGGTAAAGAGCGAGATTGCACAAAGAAATGGGTGCAAAGTCTAGCTTGATGAGTACAGATGGGAGGGGATCAAGTTACATGTGTAGCTCCAGAGAATCAGGAAATGGAGGGATAGTTCAATAATACAGTGAGGGTAGATCTGTTTTGGCAGTGACACACAAAAGATGGCTGGCATTGCATGTCCACAAGAAAATGCCCAATATGTTATTTCAACAGGTATGCCAATGCTCATCTGCCCAGGAGATTTATTTCAAGTGCTTTAGGCCGGTGCTCTTCAGCCTTGGTATCAAGTTGTTGGAGCAGATTTTGGTGTCGCACAGGGTGCCACTGAAATTTGAGGAGCCAGCATCCGCCACTGCCTTCACCAATAAATGGTGAAAATGGGGAGGAATTTCATCACTTACTGAGGAACTCCACCTTAGTTTCAAAATTACCAGTACCAGTAAATTCTGTGTATTTTTTTATACATTTTCCATTAGCCACCTAACATCTTAAGGATTACTAAAAATGCAGATGAAGTATTCGCTAGATTTTTGGTATTTACCACAATATTACTCCTCTTAATAGCAAACTCGGTTGGTGGGCGATTCCATTGCAGCCAGAATGGCATCGCTGAGAAACGAGAGCAATATCAACATATACTAGTGGGAATATGAAATGAATATTTCATTTAATGTGGGAGAGAAACAAGATTCTATTTCCTTCCTTATGGGTTACTGTTTTTCCTCCCCTAACTCCCCAGGAGAAATAAGGAGAGGCTGAGACTTACATGTACCCACTGTGGGTAGTCTTTGGAGTTGGAAAATCGTAGGAAATTGGATACAAAGATTGAAGACCCCCAGCATGGGAGACACCCTCCCCCAGGTAATTGGTCCTATTGTTCAACTATTCTGATAATTAAGAAATTTTAGCCTCCAGTGACTTGAGTAAGGGGCCAATTAGAAATTTAAGCCTTGATTCTCTTTTTTTAAAAAAAAAACATGTATTTAAGATTAGATGGCTCTTTTTTAAAACAAATCTTGCCTGCCAGTGAAAATATGTTGGCAATGTCAAACTTTACGAAATTCTATAATAGATTTTGAGAAAGTTACTCTCTGTATCCCCTCATTTTGAAGAGGTTCTGCGAGGTAACGTGCCAACTTGTTAAGTCCTGAGAATGTAATCACTTTGAAGTAAAGCAGTTTAAATCTTATCATAAGATGCCTCCCTTGTGATGCCCAATTATTTCTTAATACCCAGTAAGTAATTTGTTAGGCCAAGCTATAAGGAAACAGCCAGATCTTCCTCCTCTTGCAGACGGTGAGCATGTTACTGACATGAGTGAACATTGCCAGTAATCTTTGCTTTCAAACATCAAAGAATTGAGAGAGAAAGAAATTGCCCTTTCAGAAAATGAATTCACATTCCAGGAAAGGTGCAACAACCTAAAGGTATATAATGGCAGGCTGCCATGTTGGTCCATTTGGAGTGGAGGGCGGAATCCAAAAAGTAACAGTCCAACAAAAATGTTACAAAGACATGGGCAAAAATTACAGTTGACCAACATTCTTCATCAGGTAGGATGAAAAGTAGAACACAACAACAGACAGAGAGAATGATGTTGCTGTGCACTGTGAAAATCTTCAGCCTGTAATAATTGAAGATGAAACTGTGTTAAACGGATTTAATTAGGTTAGGGCATATCGGGGGGGGGGGGAGGAACAAAAGGTGAAAGTACATTAATAATCTCAGGTTCCACCAAAGGCTACAAAACTCTGCCTAATATATATATATATATATAGCCAGCAGACAAATCTAGAGGCACATCTCAATATTTTTTAAAGTATTTATTTATTTTGCTAAAATAATATACTGTACATATCACTGTATGTCCAGACAGAGACATATACATATTCACTATCTGAACGGGTCAGCAATAAATTGATAAAATGAGTGGGGCTAAGTCTTAATGTCTATTGCTTCAATTGTGTGCAATATCTTTTGGTGACAGGTCAGTGTAAATTATGCCTGTTCTATGAACAAGTCTCCACCCACATCCGTTATGTAAAGAATCTTGCTGCTGGTCCTACACTAGGGCAAGCATGGCTGATGTTGGAGTGTGTAAATTTTTTTCTGGGAATACCTTCATGCTCCTTAAGACTTTCAGTGTCTGCTATCTGCATAAAGGGACATTTTTGCATTTGGCCAGTTGTGTTTGCCTGTTGTTCAGGTTGTGTCTACTGTTTCAGTGCACACAGGCTTCTGCCTTTAAATACTGACACATATCATTTAGGATGTAATCCTGTTTCCAAATACAGTATTTGGAAGTAAGTTTCACTGAACTCCGTGGGCAATCTTTGAGCAAGCATGCAAAGCATCATGTTGCATGTAAAGGCTGCATTCTTATTCTTCTCTACAGCAGTTACAGCTTCCCCATCACTATATAATGGAGAAGGGAAAGCTCCACCTGCTGTGTTCTTGTCTGTCTTGCAGCTACCAAAGGAAAAAAAACAAAAAGCTGTTGGGTTAAACAAACAAACAAATCCAAGAACTCTAGAACAAACAGAATGGGGTGGGAGGCAGGAAATGTAACCTGGGCTAGGAAACCCATCCCATAATAAACTCCTGAAAGTATCCTCAATCACCTGAAAAGAGTTTTTCATTATTTATTTTTAATATTTTAAATTCTTAACCACCCCAAGGTGTCTTGGCAGAAAGGTAGCATACAAACGCAACAGTTAAATGAACAAAGGAGCAGATAATCAGGTGTGCAGTTACTTTACCCACAGAAAATATCTGAAATATTTCAAAAAATGTTCATTTTTGTTCTCACCAAAATAGGCAGTCTCCACAACATAACACCAAACAACCTAAGTACACTTCCCCGGAAGTCCCTTCAAACTTGGCAGAGCTTATGCCTGAATAGCCACGCATTTAAAGATTGCATTGCAATTGGTCAACAGCCAGACATTTGTGCAATTATATAAAGAAGGAGGGACGAGGGTGGTGTTGTGGGTTAAACCACAGAGCCTAGGACTTGCTGATCAGAAGGCCGGCGGTTCAAATCCCTGCGACAGGGCGAGCTCCCTTTGCTCGGTCCCTGCTCCTGCCAACCTAGCAGTTCGAAAGTACGTCAAAGTGCAAGTAGATAAATAGGTACCGCTCTGGCGGGAACGTAAACGGTGTTCCTGTGCGCTGCTCTGGTTCACCAGAAGCGGCTTAGTCATACTGGCCAAGACCCAGAAGCTGTACGCCGGCTCCCTCGGCCAATAAAGCGAGATGAGTGCCGCAACCCCAAAGTCGGCCACGACTGGACGTAATGGTCAAGGGTCCCTTTATAGAGAAGGCAGGCAGTGCATTCTGACTCTGCTCAACTGCAATGGTCTAATTTTGTCAAATGATCTTTCCATATGATGAGCTATTGGTTATTGCATGGGTTAGGTAATTACTGCTTGATGCGAAACAGGGAGTGCTGCCCTGCCCTGCCACAGCATCCCTTACCCCCTTAGCTTGTGTGCTGGCGGTGCAATATCTGTGTGGACAGTTCCCTGCCAGGCGCTGCCTTGGGTCAGCTCAGTTGGGTAGAGCGTGAGACTCTTAATCTCAGGGTTGCGGGTTCGAGCCCAACATTGCACAAAAGATTCTTGCATTGCAGGGGGTTGGACTAGATGATCCTCGGTGTCCCTTCCGAGTCTGCGAACCTGTGCTTCCTCCGCCCGAGGTGGCTGCTTCACCCTGGCCCCGACGGGAGCCGTCTTCCAACGGCAACTGGAGAGACACAGGTTCCCCACCCCTGCGAGGGGGAAGAGGCAAAATCGAGGGCGATGCGGGACGCCGCCGCCTCTCCCCCCCCTTTGGGCGGGAGGAGCAGCACTTCCGCGCCACCGCCGCCAGGGGGCGCCCCGAGCTCGCCCCGCGGCCCCAGGAAAAAGGGAGCCGCTTCGGATCCGGCCGACGGCGCTTGGCTGCGGCGGGATTCCCAAGCCGGGGCCGGAGAAGCCGTTACCCGCGGCCTCCGGGCCCAGTCGACTGCGGGCAGCGGCGGCCGCCATGAGTGCCGCGGCGGCCTCGGAGCGGGGGGAAGCCTCGGCCTCGTCGACGACCTTGTCCCCCTCAGCTGAGGCGGGAGGCGGCCACGGGGAGCCCCAGCTGAGGGCGGAGGCGGCGGAAGAAGAGGAGCGCGAGGCGCGGCAGTTCGCCCTCTACCTGGCCCCTGAGGCGGGGCGAGAGGGGCGCGAGGAGGTGCGTGGGCGGTTAACGGCCGCGGCTGAGGGGTCACCCGCGGCGGGGGGAGGGGAGGGGAAGCGTTGCTTAGCTACGGTGGTGGGAAGGACAGGTGGGCGTGGCGGCGGGGGTGGGGTTCCCGCCAAAATATTTGGGGGGGGGGTTGGGGTTGGATTCGTTTGTCTCTGGCGGATGTGGGGGGACTTTGAAAGCCACGCTGCGGGGGGGGGGGTGACGCGTGTCTCTGGGGGTGTATACGTTCACACACACAGAGATAGATGCCAGGCTTCGTTTAGTATCCTATCATTTTGTGTGTGTGTGTGTACACGTGTACATACACACACATATATTTAGATACAAACACACACAATAGAATACTACGCTAACAGTAAGAGCCATTTGGGATGGACTCCCACGAGAGGCGGTGGACTCTCCATCCTTGGAGGCTTTTATGCAAAGGCCTCTGTGAGGGAGGTTTTGGTTGCGATTCCTGCATTGCAGGGGGTTGGACTAGATGACCCTTGGGTCCCTTTCAGCTCTACCCTTCTGCCATTCTATAATTAGCCATAACAAAGGGAAGCAGGGGGTGGGCGTGGAGGTGGGGACCCATTCAGAGTTGAGGGCCAAATTCGGGTCTTATTTTCCTGGCAGCCAGTGCAAAAAGAGAAAATACGTAAGGTATCATTATTTCCCTTGTTTTCCTTTTCCTTTTTTGTGCCTGCCGAAGACATTCTTATTTAGACAAGCCTACGGAGATATTTAGAAAGTTTGTGTGAGTTTTAGTTCATTTTAATCTATTCTGGTATTAACTTTCTGTATGTTTTTAATTGGGGTTGTAATATTTTAGGTGATCGTTTTATTGTGCTATCTTTTTTGTTAAGCTGCTTTGAGGTTTCTTCTACAACAATCAAGTAGTGTATAAGATGTCATTAAATAAATAAATAAATACACTCAACTCCCACTTGATGGGACAACTTTTCCTGATTTTTTAATAAGAATCTTTATATAAAGGAATGTAGTCAACAACATTTTATATAACTGTCTTAAACCCACTCACAAACCCTGTTCCAAAGGCAGCTTCTTATAGCAGCTGTCCAGAAAGGCGGTCTTAATTCTGTTAAAGCAATTCTGTGTGGAGCCAAACTAATTAACTTGAGCTAGTTGGCTTTCTGATGGTCTGTCTTAATACATGGATGCAACCTGGAAAATAATTGAGGAATGGTTAGTTAGCATTATCAAGCAAAGAAGTTCTGCTATACACAAACTTTTTTAACACTGCTATTCTTAGAAGAGCAGATAAATAAACTGGGAACATGTGTGATTGGTGAAGGCAGCCTCTATCTTTTTGAAATCAAACCACTTTATTATTTAAGATTTCTGTCCCACCTCCTCTACCAAGCTGGGCTGCCTGGGTGGCTGAAATTCAAAGAAAACCTCAATGCAGTAAAAACAAACAAACAAACTACTTAGTAAAACATAATCACATTTTCTTTTTTAAAAAAGCTATGATCACCATCAAAGCTAACAGTTAGCCACCTTCCCTTCAGTGTTTGTTGAATCATAGGAAAGCTCAAGAATTCCATAGGCACAGACACATCTGCTTGCAGATGTCAGTTAATGTTATAAAAATTAATTTTATATCCAAAGGTTACAGTGCTGTCCCCGTTTATCTAGAAATAATACAAGAAGCTGCCTTATGCAGAGTACAGTATAAGATGTATATAGATGCCAGGAATTGAAATTTGGACCTTCTGCATGCAAAATATGGTGCTGTATGCACCCGAACTTGCTTCTGTGTCAGTGTGTGTATAGTTGCACTATTAAAAAAGGTTTTATTTATTTATTTATTTATTTATATAGAGTGTTTCTAACTTGCCAGAGTTACAAACTCTCCCAGAGTGGCTTATATCGAGTTATTTAAAACAGGACGACCCCTGTTCTTATTCTTAATAGTTTTAAAGACATGACATAAAAGGAAAAGGGATAGGGAGGAAAGATGAAAAAAGCAAACTCAGGTAAATTAAATAGCAGGTCTTATAATGACAAGTTGGAATAGAAACAGTTCAAGAGCAGGAGGTATCTGTCAGTGGAGTTGAGAAAATACCAAAGTTGTACTGTCACAGGTAATACACCCTGATTCCTTTCTGTGTTGGCGTTCCATCTGCTACAGTTAGATAACTAGGTGGGGACAGGTACCACAGAGAGCAGTGCCCAGGAGTTGGCAGTGCTACCCTTGGTTTATCTGTGATATGGGGCAAGAAGAGGTGAATCAACAGTAGCAATCCCTCCTTGGGGGGAGCAACTGCAGCAAATTGCTGTTGCAGATGGTGCTGCTGCTAGACCACATCTGCACAGTATATCTGAAGGGGTTCAAACTGCAATAGGCCAGTGGCCCAGAGATGACAGAAGTTGCAGTTCAGCAGTGTCTGGGGGGCTGTAGCTTAGCCACCCCAGATCTATTAAACCATACATAAGGAATAAGAATAAGAATAAAAAAGAATACAGCAAAAAAAATTAGAAGGGGAAAGAGAAATCCATTAGCTTTGAAGGTTGCAAAAGATTTGGTGTTCGTTGTTTGTTTATTGTGTGTTCATTTGTCTTTCATATTGCTGTAGAATAGATATGTTAATTTGTCTGTCACCTAATAGTTATTTTTAATGCATATTTTAGCAGATTCACGTTAAATAACTACATACAGATGTCTGAAAATGTTTTGTGTGTTTAATGTACTTTGACGAATACAAACCTTCAGAGTCACTAGGAGAAAGATGAGTGAATGAGCTACAGGCTCAGCGTCCCTTTCCTGTTTTTGTGATTTGCAGCAGTATTGTTGAATGTGCCCAGACTGGCCCAGGGAGAGAATAGGACGAAGGCTGTGTTGGGGTCCATGCTGCCCCCCCCCGCCTTCTCATTGTATCTTAAGGGTTCATTCCATGGTGGCTGCAGTGCTAAGAGTAATGTAAGTTGTACAGCTGAAGCTGTGTTGGTTTACTTGTGCCTTTTAGACCCTGCTTTTTTTTACTCTGAAGTGACCAAGTGAATCCATATCATTCCAGTACCACAACTACTAACTACAGAGTGTACAGATCTATCTTGGTAAAAAAAAAAAAAAGTCTCATGTGGTGCCACATATAGAGACGCTAAAGCCCTTTGTGCTACAGTTTTGGGTCTTACGTGACTGAAATGTGTCACTTGGCATAGAACTGTGCATAGTTACTAATTTTTGAATTGTGTACAATATCCGTCCTGCCCCTGAAATGTTGTTTAATATACAGTCGTACCTTGGTTTTTGAACAGCTTAGTTCTCGAAAGTTTAGGCTCCCGAACGCCGCAAACCTGGAAGTGAGTGTTCTGGTTTGTGAACTATTTTTGGAAGCTGAACGTCTGACAGGAGCTTCCTGCAGCCAATCAGAAGCAGCGCTTTGGTTTCCAAATGTTTTGGAAGTTGAACGGACTTCTGGAACGTCACATGTCTAATACTGCTCAAGGCAACGTACAGAACGATGCCAAGGTTGCTAAAATATTACGTGTGCAGAGTCTTCTTAATGATTTAATAGTGTTCCTTTTTTTAATCCAACTCTCAGACAGGAAGGATACACAATATCCCTATGGTAAAAGTATTGAAACATGTAACTCGGCATGTTTCCATAGGAACTAGTCTCATTATATGAGATTCTCCAGGTGTGAAGCTCTAGGTTTCCTGCAATGGATTTGATGTTGATTATACTCCTTGGTTTTTAATCTAAAAATACCAAGGCTCCAGCTTTTCAGTAAACTTTTTGCTAAAATGGAAGCTGAAACAAACATCACATACTCCTTGCTTTTTGACTTAGACATTGCTATGGGTAAACCGCTATGAACTTGCATTAGGAACATAAGAAGCTGCCTCATACTGAGTCTGACTGTTTGTTTGCCTAGCTTAATATTGTCTACACTGGCTGGCAGCAGCTCTCTAGGATTTTACGCTGGAGTCTTTTCCTGACTTACCTTGAGAAGCAGTGACCTTCTGCTTGCAATGCAGGGGGCTCTACCACTGAGCTATGGACCTCAGTATTCATTTTGCTGTGGTTTAATCATGGTTTTGTTTCCTATACATACATTCTGGTGTTCTTTTTCATAGAATCTATAAACACTAGAAGTAACTGACATATCATGTAGCTGAACCTCATGCTTGCAAAAGTATACTTGCTCTATTTTAATGTCAGGAAGTGGTGAAATAATGTATAGGATTCAGCAATGGTATGATAGTGCTGGTATTATTATATTATATTATATTATATTATATTATATTATATTATATTATATTATATTATATTATAGTAAACAAGCTGCTGGCACAAGCTAAAACATTAACGCAACCTGCTGCTGCTGTTGTTTTCTGATTCTCTTCTGTTTGAGATGAGTTTTTGTTTTTGGGACTAAATGAGCAATGCCAAAGACAGGTGAGAACCTAAGGCCACATACCCACAGTACTTGCACATTTTGAGTGCTTGCAAGATTCCCCCCCCCCCCTTTGCATCAATGACAGAATAATTTAAAATGGGTGTGGTCCCAGTTTGTGAGAGTAGTAAGTCTGTTCCTTGGTTTACAATTTTCTGTTTTTATTCTTCCTTGAAGTAAAATTCGGTGCTTTTCAAAAGCTTGCCACCAGTAAAAGGCAGCATAGTTTATGCAGTCAGCAAGGCTGGGGCAGTGTTTTTCAACCACAACTCTGGTGTGTTGTCTCTCATCAGTTACTTACTCTCTTCTATTCTGTGTGTTCATACTTTTGTAACGAATAACTTCTACATGCATTTGACCATTTCCTCCTCCCTCCCAATTCATTTTCCTTTTGTGCCATGGCTTTCCAGATTGTAAGACTGGGGTCAGGTTCTGTGTTTTATTCTTTTTCTTTTTAGCGACCTGTATGGCCACTCTGGGAGCCTTTTCTGGCTGAGGAGTGGAATAAAAACTATTTAAGTAATAAAAATAGCATGATTACTAGCCAGCCGGAATTAAATAAATCTTTTCATTTGTGATAGATAGTGCATGTATTTATATTCATGCAATAACCGAGATCAAGAAGAATTCTGAAACACATTTTATTTATATTCTTCTAGCTTTAAATCTTCAACACCTCACCAGCAACAGATAAGACTGAATAATGCTTGGAAAAGGAGATTCTAAGAATGTGTTTGGCTGTTTGCATGTTTCAAGCAGTTTTTAAATTAAAGTTTTCCATATTTGCACAATTGTGTTGCCATGCCTCTTTTTCTGCGCCTTTGGATGCGGCAGCTACTTTGTGCTGTGTCTCACTGCATCGTAGCCATTTTATGTTTGGTATCCAGAATACATTCCCAGAAATGTGCCCATATGCCTGAGAAGGTCAGCAACCATTAAATTACAGCAATGCACTCTATATGCACCTTTCCTTTAAGTTGGCTGGAAGCTGCAGCTGGTGCAGAATGCAGCAGCGAAGTTGTTCAAGGAGGAGTCCTTTCAACCACATGTAACACCACTGCTGAGAGAACAGCACTGACTTGTCAATAAGCTAGCGGGCCAAGCTTAAGGTCTTCCTCTTAGCAAATAAAGCCCCAAGCAAATTGGGATCACCAGGATTTATATACCTCCGTCTGGTCACGTGGATCTTTGAAATAAATGCTCTTAAGTAGTGCTGCATGCTCTTAAGTCCACACAAAAATGGCTTTTAGTGTTGTGTCGCCTGCTGTTTGAAATTTGCTCCCAGTGAATAGTAGTCAGGTGCCTACAGTATTGGCATTTAGGTAAAGGTAAAGGGACCCCTGACCATTAGGTCCAGTCGTGACCGACTCTGGGGTTGCAGCGCTCATCTCGCTTTATTGGCCGAGGGAGCCGGCGTATAGCTTCCAGGTCATGTGGCCAGCATGACTAAGCCGCTTCTGGTGAACCAGAGCAGCGCACGGAAATGACGTTTACCTTCCCATCGGAGTGGTACCTATTTATCTACTTGTACTTTGACGTGCTTTCAAACTACGAGGTTGGCAGGAGCAGGGACCAAGCAACGGGAGCTCACCCCATTTGCGGGGATTCGAACCACCAACCTTCTGATCGGCAAGTCCTAGGCTCTGTGATTTAACCCACAGGGCATTTAGGTGCCTACTTATTAATCTTTTTATATTAATCTTATTAATCATTTTATATTGTTCACTGCCCATAGTGGTTTCTTTTAATGTTTGGTGAGATATAAATAATTCTATATAGAAATAATCAAAATATTTATTTGAATACTTGCACAGAGACATTATAGGAAGTGCCTTCTTCAAAGACTTCCCTATGAATACCTTTTGTTTCGTTGTTTTAAGATAAAGCTATTGGTTTACTAGATGGTTAAAGTGTTCTGATAGGTGTTGCCTACACATTTAAAGACAAGCCTGCAATACCACATTGGCGGCCGCTTTTCAGAACTGAATTTTTTTCCATCAAAGCCCTTTAGTCTTATAGTTTTTCATCCCCATACTATAACTATTGTGTTTTTATCCCAAGGGTTAATATCTCTGTGGCAAAACCGCTATATGAAATTATAAAGAGGGTTTTGATCTTGAACAGTGGGCAACCCTAATTCACTTATTCTGTATTAAATCCTTGCACTGGTGGAACAGGTTAGTTGGATACCACCCTGAGTCCGTACTGGGGCAGGAAGATTGCTAAACTGGTCCCAGCTTGATTAGGGCCTGATACGTCAGCAGCAAATCTTTGAACTTGGCTCGGAAGCTAATAGGCAGTCAGTGTGGATCTTAGTATGATTTTGGAACTATGGTTAACACAGTAACCTTAGCATGAGCCATGGTTAAAGCAAGGTTAAAGTATCTATGCTGGCATGAGGGCAGTTTGTGACAAAGGTACCAGCCTTGGTCAACTATGGTTAAGACTCAGGCCATATTATTTATGGGTTAAGTTGAGAAATGCTATGAAAAAGTCATTGGTAATGGTTTTCCTTTATTTTCATTACGTTTTGGTTTACTTACCGACCCTGAGTGGGGTGGGCTATAAATCTGAGGTTGTATCCCAGGTTGTCTACACCAGTCCTAAGATGATCCAGAGGTGGGTAGAGAAAACTAGTTTTCACCAGGATTCTCTCTTTATACAGTGGTACCTCTGGATATGAACGGCATCCGTTCCGGAGCCCCGTTCGCATCCTGAAGCAAACGCAATCCGTGTCTGCGCATGCGCGGGTCGCGATTCACTGCTTCTGTGCATGTGTGTGATATCATGTTGACCATCTGCGCATGCGCGAGCAGCAAAACCTGGAAGTAACACGTTCCGTTACTTCCGGGTCGCCGCGGAGCGCAACCCGAAAGCGCTCAGGCTGAAGCAACTTCAACCCCTGAGGTATGACTGTATTCACTTCAAGACCCTAAGTAACCTGTTCAATTTTTAAAGTGGTCAAACTTTTACGAGTGTGAATGATTGGCTGCTGAGACTGTTAACTCTGAAACTGTCTTCCAAACAGCAAATTTAGAGAAAATGTCACCATTCTATAAGTATACACAGAAGTTCTAAACTTCCATCAGCACAAAAGAGAGAAGGTAGATGTTGCGAGTGGCCAAACCACCTCTCACTTCTTTTCCTTTCCACAACATGCTATCCCAAGAGTTTCTGTTGCTTTTGCTAATTATACAATAGAAATACTTCCTTGGAAATCCCACTCTGAAAGAAGTGAACATCCAAGTTTAAAAGCTCAACTAAGATTTGTATTTGTCTAAAATGGCTCTCAAGAGTGATCGCTGTAGAATGGAGAAATAATTTGGGTTCTTTAACAGTTAACATCATCAACTTAAATGTGATTTCCATTTTTAAAAATTGATCTTTGCTCGGACAGTAGACCTATGTCTCAGCAATGTACCAACTATAATGTGTGCAGACTGTCCAAGCAGGAAATACTCAAAATTTGAAGGTATCGTATGCTTGAGAATTGCCATGGGCAGTCCTGAAACTTCAGAGGCGATCCGTTTTGAAAATGTAGCCTATTTCTTGAAAAACCTTGATTTTGTGCCTGCGTGCCTGTGCGTGACACTTAATTGCCAAATGGCAAATGATTATTTTGATTACCAGCGCTTATTTTTAATAACTGAGTGGCATCGCTGAACTTTATTGAAATGCAGGCCGTGCTAATGTCTATTCTTGGAAGGCGATCGCCTCGCTCTTTCATAGATGCAACTTCCTTAAGATTGTTTGTTTGTTTCCAGGTGAAAGAAATAGAGGAGTCTATAGAAGAGATGTTAATAAGACTGGATGAGTTCTGTGGCATGACTGATCTGGTATGTACTTAGCTCCACCTCTGTAGACCTTGAACACTGTAACTGTTGTCTCTGTTTGGCTCCTGTGGAGGCCATCTTGTGAGTGTTTCAGAAGCCATGCAGGCAGCTCAGGCAAGGCAGCAGGCAGCTGTGGTGACGGGAGGGAGGGAACACGCTCTCTCTCTCTCTCTCTCTCTCTCTCTTCCCGAGGCAGCCATCTTGATTACAACCTTCCCTGAAATGGTTTTTTATTACAGCGATGGTTTAGCCACAAGGTGGCACTCTGGCGCACTAATATTTAAGGGCCTAGACTAGTGCTCTCCGCTTGTAAATTTAATGTGCTCCTTACAACACACACACGCACATCGAGGAACCTAGATCATCCCCATGCCTCTCTGGCTTTTGTTGTTTAAGCACTCTGACAGGTTCAACACACACACACACACACACACACACCGTTCTGTATGTTCCCTCTTCTAGATTTCCAGAGAGGTTAAAGTCTGGTGGCATTCAGTACAACAGGTACCCAAAGGTCATTTTGGGAAAAGTTGCTTGTTAGCACTGCTGCCCTTATTATTTGGTGGGGTCGCAAAGCGCATTTCTCAGGAGGTTCCATGCTGACCTGTCACGATGATTGGCGTCCCCCCAGTTGATGGTTTAAGACTTGGGGTGGGATGGCTGAATAATTTGATAATAATGCAGTCATCTGGTTGCCACAAGGTGCAAACTCATTTGAGACAACAAAATAGTGATAAGCTGCAATTGATAAGAATGCTATCAGCATCTTTCCTCACCACTGCTGTATATGCAGTGCGGTTGGAAATGCTTAGGAGAAGTGGAATTGCTGTATGTTGTCACAGCAGCCCAACTTGGCCCCTTTTTTAGTAGGAATTAGTTAGGAAAGTGCAAATGAAGAAATGTCTCAAACCCACCCAAAGCAGAAATGCTGCAGCAGATCTTCCCAAGAAAGACATAAAATATTTTTGTAACATAATTAGTACAGTGGTACCTCCGGTTACAAACACTTTGGGTTACAGACTCCACTAACCTGGAAGTAGTACCTTGGGTTAAGAACTTTACCTCAGGATGAGAACAGAAATCGTGTGGCGACCTGGCAGCAGCAGGAGGCCTCATTAGCTAAAGTGGTACCTCAGGTTAAGAATGGACTTCCAGAATGAATTAAGTACGTAACCAGAGGTACCACTGTATGCTGAAACAGTAAGTTAGCTTTCTGTTTAACTATTGATACAGTGGTACCTCGGATTACATACGCTTCAGGTTACATACGCTTCAGGTTACAGACTCCGCTAACCCAGAAATAGTGCTTCAGGTTAAGAAGTTTGCTTCAGGATGAGAACAGAAATCGCGCGGCCGTGGGAGGCCCCATTAACTAAAGTGGTGCTTCAGGTTAGGAACAGTTTCAGGTTAAGAACGGACCTCCGGAACGAATTAAGTACTTAACCCGAGGTACCACTGTACCACCTCTAAATTCCCTGTGACAGCTGCAGCTCACAAAATCCTTATTTCCCACTTACCTGGAAGTAAGCCTCACTGAATTGAATGGAAGATACTTTTGAGTAATCATGGATAGGGTTGTGATACTAGTCTAAATGTTTACATAAGTTGGAAAACAGTTGTGTGATTTGAAGAATCAAAACAACTCTCCATAGGTGAGTAAGTTAAAATCCTGCTTCTTTTTAAATCTGATTTTTGGTTTCCAGTGCAGTTTTGCCATTGTTTTCAACACTACCACATGCAGACAGCATTTTTACACTGCCATCATTTCAAAATTTTGCTTAACAGTAACAAGCAAAAACAGTAGAAGGCAACACTGACTATTGCAGCAGGAGAAGATTACAGTGGAGGTTAAAAGCCTGGGAATCTAAACAACATCTGCATTCTTGCCAGGCAAACCTCCATAGCGAGAGGGCTCTGCAAGCAACTTGTCACAACTAAAAGGGCCCTCTCCCATTTGCTTCAAATGGTGGCGGCAGCACCCAGAGGAAGGCCTTTGGGGAAGATTTTAGTGTACAGGCTGGTTGATGTAGGTGAAAGCATTATCCAGGTACCAAGCCATGTAGGGCTGCCTTTAAAGGTACGTACCAGTGCTTGGCGATGGCAAACCTAGACAACATCTTAAAAAGCAGAGACATCACCTTGCCAACAAAGGTCCGTATAGTAAAAGCCATGGTTTTCCCAGTGGTGATGTATGGAAGTGAGAGCTGGACCATAAAGAAGGCTGATCGCCGAAGAATTGATGCTTTTGAATTATGGTGCTGGAGGAGACTCTTGAGAGTCCCATGGACTGCAAGAAGATCAAGCGTATCTATTCTTAAGGAAATCAGCCCTGAGTGCTCACTGGAAGGACAGATCCTGAAGCTGAGGCTCCAATACTTTGGCCACCTCCTGAGAAGAGAAGACTCCCTGGAAAAGACCCTGATGCTGGGAAAAATGGAGGGCACAAGGAGAAGGGGACGACAGAGGACGAGATGGTTGGACAGTGTTCTCGAAGCTACAAACATAAGTCTGACCAAACTGCAGGAGGCAGTGGAAGATAGGAGTGCCTGGCGTCCATGGGGTCACGAAGAGTCGGACACGACTAAACGACTAAACAACAACAAACAACAACACCAGTGCTTGGAATTGCTCAAACCACTATTTTTGGGACTTCAAAGTTATGTTGCTCATAACAGCTGGAACAGGGCAATGTTGTCCCCCCCCCCCCCGTTACTGATTTAATATTTCAATGAATGCTGAAAATTGATTCAACTCTGCAAGTGGCCAAAGGTTTATTCTGATCAATCTTATTATAGTGCTTTAGGTTTCAAGCTTGGAACTGTTCAAACAAAATGGTTAAAGTTTGTGGCTCTGTAATATTTTTGCAAGTTTCAGGGCCACAGAAGGAATAGCCACTTCTTTTTTCATTTTCCCTATAGGGAAAGTTTAATTGAAACTTTTGCCTGTACTGAGTTTTGAGGTACACTTCATTTTATTGGCATTTCAGCTATTTAAAACTTTCAAAAATCACTTAAGTTGGTTCAATAAACTGAGTGCTCCCTCGATACCCCCCCAATCCCTTTCTTCAATGGGGGTGTTTGCTTGCTTCATCTTTGCTCTACCCATGAAAACATTTTTAGAGAATCTGAAGTATGAATAATTAGGCTGTGTACAAATTATTGACCTGCTATGGCAGCATCAAAGCATTATGCTTAGTCTGCTGAATTTGTGCTTGGCAGTGCTAAATACCTGTAGTGGCAGCTTCCTTTCAGCAGTGTATGAAATAGTATCCAATAAAATTTCATGTCATCTTTCAGATTCATTCCAATTTTTGCACATAAAAACAAACCAAGGAATTTATAGTCTTCTGTTTGTTGTCATGAAGAAATGGATGCATTGTTTTAATTAGTGAGTCAATAAAACATTCTACATTAATTTGTTTCACTGCTTTCAGTATCCTGCTTCTCTGGGTATGTTTAGTTGTTACAGTTATTGGGCTCAATGATTCTTTATATATTTGCATAAATTTGTTGGTTCCTATGATTTATGAGAATCCTAACTGTTATGTACTGAAGTTCTCACCCTGGGCCAGCAGGGGGATACTGTAGATAGTTATGCAAATGAAGGATCGAAAAGTGACGTTCAGCGATTGGATAGTTTTGTATGCAAATGAAGGATCGAAAAGTGACGTTCAGCGATTGGATAGTTTTAGACAATAGCAACAGTTACATTGTTCTGGAGCTCTATATAAGCAGGCTGACTGAGCCCCTCAGCTTAGTTCTGTTCTGGCATCTGAATAAAGAAGAGCTGTTTGAAGAATCGCTGTGTCGTCTGATATGTTTGCCCACAACTTGACACTAACTTCAAACAATCTCTGGGCAAAGATGTGGCTGAACTGAGAGTGCTGGTTATATAAATATATAAAATGAGATCCATCACATTAGACATGTATGACATCAGATTTTCTTTACACGGCCATACATTTTTATCAAATTCACGTATTTGTAGATGTGAGAGCCTTGATCAGCAGGGTTTGTGAAACAGAACTAATCAGCAAAGTCTCATGTTTTGAGGGTTTTAAAAAACAGCCTACTGATGTAATGATTTCTAGCCCAGGGACGCTAGATTTGCTGAACATAGTAAACCTGGTGAGACTTATTTTGTTAAAACTACAAAGCAGAAGGGTTTAGAGGTAGAATGGCACACTAGGTTGTTTTATACCTAAGTCCATCTTGGCATCCATCAGTCATGTTTTGGGATCTCTACATCTTCGCTTTTGGTTGTTTTTTTTGTTGTTGTTCACTCCTGATGGTTCGGCATAGGGTTCACCAACTGGGAGTTGTAGACCAAAACGTCAGGAGGCCGCTGGATCTGTGAAGGCTCTTTTAGTGTTACATGTGAGCCGTTCCTGTGTTTTTGAAGTTGACTTGTTTCCACCAACCATAATTAAGACTACAGTGGTTACGAACTTACTAATCTGTTCCGGAGGTCCATTCTTAAGACGAAACCCTTCTTAACATGAGACGCGCTTTTGCTAATGGGGCCTCCCGCTGCTGCTGCGTCTCTGGTGCGCGACTTCCGCTTGCATCCCGGGCCAAAGTTTGCAACTAGGGACATCTACCTCTGGGTTAGCGGAGCTCGTTACCTGAAGCATTCGTAAGGAGGACGGTACGTAACCCGAGGTTCCACTGTACTACGGTTTGCCTGAGTGTGAATATCACAGCAAACTGGTTGGTCTAAAACAGAAGTGGAAATGTCCAGAGTAATTGTTGCAGCCATGCTGGCTGGGAAGGGCAGTGTGTGCAAGCTTGAGGCTCACTGCGGGAAATGTGTAGACACAAAAGAGGAAAGGGAAAATAGAACCGTCATTCTGTCTCAACACAGGCAGACACACATACACCAGCACACACAAAGACTTTACTGCCTTCTCTCATCCTGTGTCAGATCAGTGGGACAAAAATAATGTGGGCAAGAAGAAACAAAAATATCAAGGGATGTTTTTTCTAAAAGTATTTTGAAGTCAAAGATCCCCTCCTCTTTATAAAAAAAATCAAAGACATTCTCCCTCATATAGCAGAGGCAACTTCTTCATACTGGTTGTTTCCCTGATAAACACAGAACCCTCTGCTCTCTCTTCTCACCCACTCACCCAATACCAATTGGGATAGTGAGGAGGACCTACCTTGCTCAGTTTAATAATAATAATAATAATAATAATAATAATAATAATAATAATAATAATAATAATAATAATATTGCTCTGCTGCTCCAGAGAAGCGGACACGGAGCAATGGATCCAAACTACAAGAAAGAAGATTCCACCTAAACATTAGGAAGAGCTTCCTGACAGTAAGAGCTGTTCGACAGTGGAATTTGCTGCCAAGGAGTGTGGTGGAGTCTCCTACTTTGGAGGTCTTTAAGCAGAGGCTTGACAACCATATGTCAGGAGTGCTCTGATGGTGTTTCCTGCTTGGCAGGGGGTTGGACTCGATGGCCCTTGTGGTCTCTTCCAACTCTATGATTCTATGATTCTATAATATGTTTATACCCCGCCCTCCCCAGCCAAGACCGGGCTCAGGGCGGCTAACAATCGATAATAAAAACAAGTTGATTAAAATACAATTTAAAAGATTAAGATACAACATTAAAACAATTAGGGAGGAATCTCATCATAGGAGGAAAAAGAAAAAGGGGGAGGGAATCAAACTGATTTTGAGCCAAAGGCCAGGTGGAACAACTCTGTCTTACAGGCCCTGCAGAAAGAGATCAGATCCCGCAGGGCCCTGGTCTCAAGAGACAGAGCATTCCACCAGGCCGGAGCCAGTGTTGAGAAGGCCCTGGCTCTGGTTGAGGCTAATCTAACTTCCCTAGGGCTCGGGACCTCTAGGGTGTTGCTATATATGGACCTTAAGGTCCTCCGTAGGGCATACCAGGAGAGGCGGTCCTGTAGGTACGAGGGTCCTAGGCCGTGAAGAGCTTTGAAAGTCAAAACCAGCACCTTAAATCTGACCCTGTACTCCACCAGGAGCCAATGCAGCTGGAAAAGCACTGAGTGAATATGCTCCCATGGCAGAGACCCTGTGAGGAGCCTCGCTGCAGCATTCTGCACCCGCTGGAGTTTCTGGGACAGCTTCAAGGGCAGCCCCACGTAGAGCGAATTGCAGTAGTCAAGACTGGAGGTGACCATCGCATGTTTGTTTTGGCTACTCCCGGGGAAAAGGGATTATGTTCCCATCAGAGTTCACAACACCCTCCCTTTATTTAAGAGGAGAGGATAGAATGGAATTTCTTTTTTAGCAAAGGGGGTGCAAGGGTGAGGAGTAAATAAGGGCTTGCTGCATATTTCTATGTTGGTTTCTTTGTTGGTATGGTTCTTAATTCAACCTGCTAATCTCTAGCAAAAAGGTGTTCTGTTTCTTGAGGAACAGATTTCGGCATTGCAGGGGGCTGAAGTAGATGATCCTCGTGGTCCCTTCCAACAGTATAGTTCTATCATTCTTTGATTCTTATATATTTCTGCATCTGGAGGAAGATGCCTGTTTTGACCTTATAGGGCTTACCTTTAGCATTCTTCTGTAGATTAATATCTCCTTGTTTTGCCTACATTTCAAACTGCATTACTTTTCAATGTACTTACGTTGGCTTTGCAAAAGGCCTTTTGAGGTTGCTTCTTTCAACACTAACAAGCAACCTTCGCTTGCTTATCTTTGGTAAATTAAGGGTCAGTTTCTAACCTCTGCTCCGTTTCCTTGTCCTTGAACCAATGATTTTTAAATATTTCCAGAGAGTTAGCCATGCTTGTTTGCTGCTGCAAAAACAACAGAGTTCTGCAGCACCTCAAATACTAACATTTTTATTATAGCATAAGATTTCATGGATTAGAGTTTATGCCAGGGGTCAGCAAACTTTTTCAGCAGGGGGCCAGTCTGCTGTCCCTCAGACCTTGTGGGGGGCTGGACTATATTTTTTGGGGGGCGGGGGGGGGATGAACTAATTCCTATGCCCCACAAATAACCCAGAGATGCATTTTAAATAAAAGGGCACAGTCTACTCATGTAAAAACACGCTGATTCCTGGACTGTCTGTGGGCCGGATTTAGAAGGTGATTGGGCCGGATCCAGCCCCTGGGCCTTAGTTTGCCTATCCATGGTTTATGCCATCATAACTTCGTTTAGTCCGTGAAGTGCTCTGTTGCTTTTGTAAATGTTTGGACAACAAAGACCTGGTTCAAAGGGATGTCAAATGGTGATTATACCACCTTTGTCTGCTTCATCTTTTGTTGGTGTAAAGCAGGGTGGGAAATGGGAGGCCTTCCAGATGTTTCATAACTACAACGCCTACTGTCCCTGACCATTGGCCATGCTAGGTGGAACGGATGGAAGCTGGAGTCTGACAACATCTGGAGCGCTTCAGGTTCCGCAGTGCTATAGTAAAGAATATGTTATCTTAACATTATTCAGAGTCTTCACTGGATAGCTTTGAAGGCAACTAATTGTCAGTTAGAGAATGCCCAAGGTTCACTTGATACACATGGCATTCATTCTCCTACAAGGGTGAACAGAAAGCCAAATAGCTATATTGTTGTGTGAAAACATGTGCTTTTTTGTTGCAAATGCATGTGCCCAGATTCAAAAGCAAAGGTAGGGAACCAGTGGTCCTCTCAACGTTGTTGTACTCTCATCAAGTAACAGGAGATGTAGTGCAGCAACATCTGGAGAATATTTTCATGGTTCTCAATTCATAACGGAGCACTTGATACTGTAGCATCATTGAGGATATGTAGATGTGGACTGAATGGGAGGCCATCAGGAGATTTATACGCATAAGCTAACTTTCTTAAGGAAGCACACAGTACTGATATAATAAGTAAACACAGTAATAGTACTTCAGTTTCTAAATAGTGAGTGAAATATGTCTGGTATTTATTGTTAGTGCTTTCTGATTCAGATTTCTTTCCCTTTTTTCTATACAGATTAGAAGCAATACATCCCAACTCTTGGACGAGGCAATTCCACTAATTAAAGCCAAGGTGATAGAAATGAACAGCATCTATACCAAAGTGGATAAGCTAGAGGTTTGTTATCACATCAAGTAATTGTCCCAAAGAATATGCATGTGAAAGTTCTTTTCTCCGTTTGTGTTGAAGATTTAAAAGTGAGCCTAGAAATCTGGTGCTGATGCCTAGAAACATGAAAACATTATTCAGCTCTCTGCAGGACTGATATGATGAAGCTTTTAATTCTTGTTGCATGTTTTTTGAATGCTGGGAAGAGCTCAGTGAAGCATCAAACTAAATCTAGAACGTGCAGAGTTGCAGTAATATAATGCTTTTGTCATCCCCCCCCCCCCAAAAAAACAAGCCAGGTAATAAAAACTCAGGTAAATACAATCTGCAGTCTTTGAAATCTTCATAGCTATTGGCTTCAAGAACTCTGGGTTCAGTAGATTGAAATGAGACCTCTTAGGCCATTGATTCATCCATGGGACATTTATAAATATTCTAACTACTCAGAAGTGTTAGAATTTACATACAGGGCCTCAGGGCACTTTGAGGAGTGTACAGTTAATTTGTGCTACCTGATGCCTTCTCTGCTGAACCAATCCTGAAGTCAACTGATAGACTGAAAATGTGAATGTTCTATGTATGTGATACAGTGGTACCTCGGGTTACATACGCTTCAGGTTACATATGCTTCAGGGTACAGACTCCGCTAACCCAGAAATAGTACCTTGGGTTAAGAACTTTGCTTCAGGATGAGAACAGTAATCGTGCTCCGGCGGCAGCAGGAGGCCCCATTAGCTAAACTTGTGCTTCAGGTTAAGAACGGTTTCAGGTTAAGAACGGACCTCCAGAACGAATTAAGTACTTAACCCGAGTTACTACTGTAGTTGCATGTGAATGGTTTTGTTGAGAGATGGGAATGTATGTATTATGAGGATTGCGTGTGTGAATATAAATGAATACACACAAACATTCATACGTCTTCTTTTACTCTATTAGGTAGCAAATCTGCCTGCTTCTCTCTTCCACAGTGCATGTGTGTTGTGAATGCCGGATGTTTATGTGAGGGAAGGTTGTGTGACTTAACAGAATTATGTTCTCTTTTTAACAAGCCACACTCTTGTAATGGCTGTGAGGAAGTCTGCTTCTGCAGCAAAACATGGCAATATACATATGGCATTGTTTAATATCACTTTAAGTGACTCAGAAGTCTTTGTGTTATCAGGACTGTAAATTCTTAAATTTCAAACCCAACCTCTTGTGTGCACTGATGGAAATTCTTCCTAGCACAATTGAGCTTGGAAAGTTAGCATTATTTATGTGTATGATAGTTGAAGGAACCTATTTGCATTTCTTATTATAGTTTATTAAAGCATTTGAAAGTGCCCATGCAAAAGTCTACATCTGTAAGCAATCCACTCATAGGTGGCCAGTGTAGTCAGATCTTCAGTCCTTTGATCTGCACATTTATCTTTCTAGTGCAGCAATATCAGTCTTTTGGCCATAGTAAGGGCACAGGGAATTCATTGATGAATTCATTAATTGCTCAGCCCGGACACTGAGGTCCTCCTCCAAGGGTCTTCTTCTGGTTCCCTCACTGTGAGAAGCGAAGTTACTTGGAGCCAGACAGAGGGCCTTCTCAGTAGTGGCACCCTCACTGTGAAACGCCCTCCCATCAGATGTCAAGGAGAATCAGGAGTTTTTTAATGCTTGATGTTTCTATTATGCTTTTAGATATGCTGTAAGATATTTTTATTTTTATTGCTGTCCAGTTGTCAAATTCCATATAGTAGGTATGTAGTTCAAAAGAATATTATCCTCTGAACATTTTAGCTTTTTTCATACACTCCTGTTTACATAATTCACTACTTTCTCCCAAAATCTAGTAAGTATAGGACATTGTAAAAACATGTATTTTAAAGAAGCATTATCCTTATTACATCTCCAAGAAAATGCTGTTTTTGACAATCCTTTTCTGTACAGATGTTGTTGTTGTTGTTTAGTCATTTAGTCGTGTCCGACTCTTCGTGACCCCATGGACCAGAGCACGCCAGGCACTCCTATCTTCCACTGCCTCCCACAGTTTGGTCAGACTTATGTTTGTAGCTTCGAGAACACTGTCCAACCATCTCGTCCTCTGTCGTCCCCTTCTCCTTGTGCCCTCCATTTTTCCCAGCATCAGGGTCTTTTCCAGGGAGTCTTCTCTTCTCATGAGGTGGCCAAAGTATTGGAGCCTCAGCTTCAGGATCTGTCCTTCCAGTGAGCACTCAGGGCTGATTTCCTTAAGAATGGATACGTTTGATCTTCTTGCAGTCCATGGGACTCTCAAGAGTCTCCTCCAGCACCATAATTCAAAAGCATCAATTCTTCGGCGATCAGCCTTCTTTATGGTCCAGCTCTCACTTCCATATATGGGAAATATGGAAAAACCATGGCTTTAACTATACAGACCTTTGTTGGTAAGGTAATATCTCTGCTTTTAATGATCCTGTCTAGGTTTGCCATCGCCTTTCTCCCAAGGAGCAGGCGTCTTTTAATTTCGTGACTGCTGTCACCATCTGCAGTGATCATGGAGCCCAAGAAAGTAAAATCTCTCACTGCCTCCATTTCTTCCCCTTCTATTTGCCAGGAGGTGATGGGACCAGTGGCCATGATCTTCGTTTTTTTGATGTTGAGCTTCAGACCATATTTTGCGCTCTCTTCTTTCACCCTCATTAAAAGGTTCTTTGATTCCTCCTCACTTTCTGCCATCAAGGTTGTGTCATCTGCATATCTGAGATTGTTGATATTTCTTCCGGCGATCTTAATTCTGGCTTGGGATTCATCCAGCCGAGTCTTTCGCATGATGAATTCTGCATATAAGTTAAATAAGCAGGGGGACAATATACAGCCTTGCCGTGCTCCTTTCCCAATTTTGAATCAATCAGTTGTTCCATATCCAGTTCTAACTGTAGCTTCTTGTCCCACATAGAGATTTCTCAGGAGACAGATGAGGTGATCAGGCACTCCCATTTCTTTAAGAACTTGCCATAGTTTGCTGTGGTCGACACAGTCAAAGGCTTTTGCATAGTCAATGAAGCCGAAGTAGATGTCTTTCTGGAACTCTAGCTTTCTCCATAATCCAGCGCATGTTTGCAATTTGGTCTCTGGTTCCTCTGCCTCTTCTAAATCCAGCTTGCACTTCTGGGAGTTCTCGGTCCACATACTGCTTGAGCCTTCCTTGTAGAATTTTAAGCATAACCTTGCTAGTGTGTGAAATGAGTGAAATTGGGCGGTAGTTGGAGCATTCTTTGGCACTGCCCTTCTTTGGGATTGGGATGTAGACTGATCTTCTCCAATCCTCTGGCCACTGCTGAGCTTTCCAAATTTGCTGGCATATTGAGTGTAGCACCTTAACAGCATCATCTTTTAACATTTTAAGTAGTTCAGCTGGAATATCATCACTTCCACTGGCCTTGTTATTAGCAATCCTTTCTAAGGCCCATTTGACTTCACTCTCCATGATGTCTGGCTCAAGGTCAGCAACCACACTACCTGGGGTTTACGAGACATCCATTTCTTTCTGGTATAGTTCCTCTGTGCATTCTTGCCACCTCTTCTTGATGTCTTCTGCTTCTGTTAGGTCCTTTCCACTTTTGTCTTTTATTATGGAAATCTTTGTACAAAATGTTCCTTTCATATCTCCAATTTTCTTGAACAGATCTCTGGTTTTTCCCCATTCTATTGTTTTCCTCTATTTCTTTGCATTGCTCATTTAAGAAGGCCTTCTTGTCTCTCCTTGCTATTTTTTGGAAATCTGCTTTCAATTTCCTGTATCTTTCACTGTCTCCCTCGCATTTTGCTTGCCTTCTCTCCCCCGCTATTTGTAAAGCCTCATTGGACAGCCACTTTGCTTTCTTGCATTTCCTTTTCATTGGAATGGTTTTAGTTGCTGCCTCTTGTATAATGTTACGAGCCTCCATCCATAGTTCTTCAGGTACTCTGTCCACCAAATCTAAATCCTTAAACCTGTTCCTCACTTCCACTGTGTATTCATAAGGGATTTGACTTAGATTGTATCTTACCGGCCCAGTGGTTTTTCCTACTTTCTTCAGTTTAAGCTTGAATTTTGCTATAAGAAGCTGATGATCTGAGCCACGGTCAGCTCCAGGTCTTGTTTTTGCTGACTGTATAGAGCTTCTCCATCTTTGGCTGCAGAGAATATAATCTGATTTCGATGCTGCCCATCTGGTGATGTCCATGTGTAGAGTTGTCTCTTGTGTTGTTGGAAAAGAGTGTTTGTGATGACCAGCTTGTTCTCTTGGCAGAACTCTATTAGCCTTTGCCCTGCTTCAGATGTAGTGGAGTCCAATAAATTCTAAATATTATTTTCTGTTTTATACATAGTAATTGTGCTTGGACTAGGAGGAGTATTGGTACAGCCCTCTTCTTTTCACATGTCATGCATTGATTTAGCATGACCGTTGCTCACAAAAAACTACTCTGAGTTATTGGAGGAAGCAGGGACCCTGGAGAGATGTTCTTAAAGCTGGGATGTAAAACTGGGGCAGCGCTAAAACCAAGTTAAAAAAGAGACTGTTTAGCTTTATTTCTGTTTAGGGAAGCTTTTAATGTTTAACAGACCATTGTATTTTAATATTTTGTTGGAAGCCGCCCAGAGTGGCTGGGGAAACCCAGCCAGGTGGGTGGGGTATAAATAAATAAATTATTATTATTATTATTATTATTATTATTATTATTATTATTATTCTCTTCTGGCATTTCTAGGCATTTGTGAAAATGGCAAGACACCATGTCTCTTTCCTAGAAGAACAAGTCCTCGAGGCAGAGAAGGCTCATGCCATCTTTCCCTACACTGTGCAGAAGCTGTTTGGCTCAGTAGCTACACCTTCATTTAAAAAAGTAAGTGTCAAAGTTCTGTGATGCATTGGAGGAGCGGGGGATGCCTGTTGAAATAACCTCCTTACTGTTATCCCATTCATCTGGTGTTACTCTTTGTTTATATTTATTTATTTATTTAGAGCATTTTACCCCAATCTTCAGCCAAAAAAGGGCTCCCAGAGTGGTTTGCATACAGTGGAATAAAACAATGAAATTATTAACTTCTAACAGGGTGTTGTGGAATGTTGCTATGTGCTTCTTTCTTCCCTGGAATTGATGCTTTTTGGCAGTGGGTGGAGAATCACTTTTAGAGACACGGAGCCCTGTTTAGAATTGCAATTTGTGGCCTCAAATGCACCTCCCACTTACATCTTAAGTGTCGACAAAATGATTATCCGGTCCATCATACCACTGCTAGAATTCAAGTCCGCAGCAGTTCGTGAACCTGAGACATTGGGATACAACCTCTATTTCGACCACAAAAGGATGGCTCATATCACTTACCCAAGTAATCTTGAGTTATGTACCTTACACACCTCTGTTTCTTAATCACCAGATTAGTCTCTTTCTATGCCAAGTTGTGTGCAGGCTTTGCAAAGGCAACCCAAGAAACTATTAACTATTTATTTACAATTTTTATCCCACCTTTCATCTAAATAAAGCCCTTATGAAGATAAAACCCAATAGAAATGAAACAAAAATTATAAATTTCAATAAATTCATTAGACCAGAAGAGCAGTAAAAAAAGAGGACTCCTAAAAGTACGGGAGAATAGGACAGACTTCTCCCTGACTCCCAAAAGAGAGCAATGAAGGCAAGAAGTAAACATGTAGAGTTTCATAAAAGGCCATCTCTCTAACGTCATCTCCCTAATTTCTGAAGAGAAGGGTCCCCAGAAGCTGACATAATTTGTCAAATCAGGTTCATGTGGCAGATGGTCTTTACATACTGTGGTTCAAGCTGTTTAGCACTATAAATATTGCAGCCATTTCTTTTACTTGAGTTCAGAAACAACACAGAAGCCATTGACAAATCTTTAACCAGTGGAGTAACGTTTTCGTAGCAGCCAGTGCTGGTTAAAAGGTTGGCTGCCAAATTTGTTGAAAGTACAAACACTTTTCAGAGATAGCCCCATGTATAATTCATTGCAGCAGTCTATCCTGGATTTTGTTAGAGCACAGTAAGCTGTTGCCAGGTCATCTCTGTGATGAGATGACTTCATATTCAGGTTGTTTGTAGGTGAATGTGGTTTTCTTCTGTTCCTTGCTAATGACTCATTTTGCCGTGCTCTTAAAAGCTCTGCCATTTTCTTTAAACAGAAAAGAATTGTGGACAGATCTCTTATAGTTTAAAATATAATGTATTTCCTGTAAATACATTTTGAAAGAGTTGTAGAAAGGTGAACTTTTTGAGGGTTATTTTCACCTTGAACTTTAAAGCAATATGTCTGCTTTAAAATCCTGTTTAATTTTCTGAAGTATATACACAAAGTATCAAATGTGGTGACGATAATAATACAACAAAACAACACCACCACAAACTGGCTTGTAAGTATCAACCAAATTTACTAGAATAATAGCTAGAATAGAGATAGAATTATAACCATTCAAACAACAAACATACTAAAGTGCCATTTTCAAGACAAAGCCTGGAGATACTGTAAACATGGAGTGGATAAATGTACAACTCTATCTTAACAAGTTACATGTACAATAAATATTATACAGACTGAATAAATGAACCGTTCAACAAGTAGCGTAAGTCCAATCATGGAACGGCAACCCCGTGCCGCCACAGTGGCAAGGCTAGCACACTGGAGAATATGAAAAAGTTTTTCAGAGCTGTTTCTCAAAGATTGAAGTGGATGAGATGTTCTTCAGTGGGTCTTGAGTTGGAAACACAAAGCCGTGTACATGGATCAATCACGGGAAGGCAAATCTGGTCCTAATTGCACGAATGGTACTGCCTACACATAACAGCCCACAAGTGCAGCGGATACAATATACACATTTTTTAGTTGAACAATTTGTGAACTGTTGCAAGACCAGAATTTCTGAACATAGGTCCAAAATACGTATCTTATGTTTAGACTTCCCATTAGTCCAGCATTTCCAGCATTTCCAGCAAGCAGCCCATACAGAGAATGATCTGAGGTTTTTTTTTTTATCTTGTGGACCTTTAAAAAACTACCTTTTAGAACCATAGATATACGAAGAGCCTTGTTACAAAAGGAGTATAAATTAATATTTCAGTTAGGAACCTTATATCCAAAGGGTTTGAATACTGAATTCGATCTAGGATGCTATGTATGAGTTAATATGTATACTGTTGTTTGGTTGTAACAGAAAAGTGGTGCTGCACCTTTAACCATGTAATCATGTGATGATTGATTCTATACACCTGTATTGTATTTAACTGCTTGTTATGAGTCTGAACACTAGCTGTGCCTGTGAATACCTTCTTTATCCTGAGCAAACCATTTTGTAAGATTGGGTAAGGTACAGTTTGAGACTGATATTTTCTAATTTTTATGGTTTACCATGCATTGTAATTGGAGTGTTATTTTGTATCATGCAGCTTTTCAGACTGATGAAGCATGTAGCGAAACCTGTAATATATCCGGAGAACAGGTCTCCTTTTGCCTACTTGCGTTATTCTCACCAGGGTGGTGGCTTTGATTTGCCTTCCCCTGATTGATCCATGTATACGGCTTTGTGTTTCCAACTCAAGACCCATTGAAGAACATCTCATCCAGTTCACTCTTTGAGAAACAGCTGTGAAAAACTTTTTCATATTCTCCAGTGTGCTACCCTTGCCGTTGTGGCGGCACGGGGTTGCCGTTCCGTGATTGGACTTACGCTGCTTGTTGAACGGTTCATTAATTCAGTCTATAATGTTTATTGTACACGTAACTTGTTAAGATAGAGTTGTACATTTATCCCCTCCATGTTTACAGTATCTCCAGGCTTTGTCTTGCACATGACACCTTTTGAATTACACAAACATTGTATGCCAAAAAACCCCAACCTTAGTTTGAAGTTGTGCTTAGGCTAATAATAAAAAAACCACCACTTGCTTACATGTGGTTGCATGTACTCCCAGTTTTGTCTTAGCTGATGTAATTAGACTGGCCATAATTTTCTAGATTAAAAAGTGGCAGCCCTGTAGCTGGTTAATACAGGTATGCATCACCTGAGCCCATGCCCCTTTTGCTGTCTCACTGTGCTGTCACTGCACATATGACACTCTCAAAGATCTGGCTACTTTCCAACAGAAGCTTGTTGATGTCTCTTATCGGGTCACTGGAAAACTGTCAGAGAAGCTGCCTCTGGTGTGCATGAAAAACAGGAGGCTAACAGAAGCAATCTTGAACAATGCTGGAAATCTCCAGGAAAGAGAAGTAAGGGTTAGGGGTCCTTGTGTGCAATCTATAGAGGAGCTTTTAACAACTTCCGCTGTTGAATACATAAAAGATATTTCTGAGTCATCTTGATCATGGCTGACTCTCACTGAAAGCTGTAACTGGCATGCTACTTCAGGTAACATTTTAGGGTTGGAATACCTCATATTTGTGTGGCCCTGCTCCTAGCTACCTTCCAGACCCATATTTCAGTTCCCATTATTCCCCCCCCCCAACTTCTGCCCTGTTGCAGTTGTTCCTGTTCCAAGGAGGAATCCAGCAGTAAGTTGCAGTTTCCTAGGATAGCAAATGGGAGACCTAAGTTTCCTTCTCTTCCTCTTCTCAGTTAAACTACTCTGGAGAGGTGGCAACTGGAGGTGCGTGGCTGGGAACTACAGAGAGGTAGCCTCCTCTCCTGTAAATATTCAGATCTTTCACTCACTTGATGTTTCATAGGCTCTGGTGTTCACTGAAAGGAAATAATCAGAAAATGGAAGACAACAGTTACTAGCTCAGCAGGAAGAGTGAATGTGTGGCTCTCCCGATGTTATTGAACTATAACATCCATCACCCTGACCACTGACCTTGCTGACTTGAGGCTGATAGGTGTTGGAATCCAGCAATATCTTGAGGGCCCAAGGTTCCCACTCCAACTTACTGAGTAGTTGGGCAGCCAGGACTGGCAAATTATCATCATGTATTCTAGATGCCCCTTTGAAGAAGGGTAAGACTATTTATCTTGTAAAAGTAGTAGTGACTTGACCTTCCTTTAAAAAAGCAAACCAGTTCCTTAAAAAATATGATCTAGCCAGTTATAGGCCTGTGCCCAGTCTTTAAAGAAGTTTTTGAGCAGTTGGTAGTAGAGCGACTTCAGATGTGTTTGAAAATAATTGAGGAAAGATGCACTATTTAGTCTGGTATCAGACCTCATTTTGGGGCAGAGAATACATAGGCTGCCCTGGTGAATTATCTGCTCCTGGATATCTACAGGAGGAATACTTTTCTGCTGATCTTACTGGACCTCTCAGCAGCTTTTCTACAGAGGACCATGCTATTCTAAAGGGCGAGTTGTCCTTTCTGGTCTGGGTGTTGGGGGCTGGTCTCTGGTAGTTTTATTGTCCAATTAAACTGGATATTTGGAGACACAGGTTCAACCCAATGGAACTTCATGCATGGTGTTCCACAAGGTTTAGTTCTTTCACCAGTGCTTTTAAATGTGTAAGTTAAACTCCTGGGAGAGAGATTCCTGAGATTTGCTGTTGGCTGTCATCAATATGCTGATTAATCTCTATTACATATCTGGAGCTGCGTTTTCTGTCCTTCACCCGTGTGTTTTAAAGCCGGTCAGAAGGATTAAGTAGAACAGACTGAAATAGAGAGAGGATGCTTGTGGAAATTATTGTGCCCTGAGGGTGAGAGTAGAGCTTAAATAAGGCAGAAATTGATGGAGTGGTTGTTACCCATTGGTGCAGGTCTGCAGCTTTGGGATCATCTAGATCAGAAAATAGAATGTAGACGTTTGTTTCATATGTGTTAGAACAGACATCTGTTCGGTGCTTTACATAAGTTTCATTTCTTCTTGAAGCCTTTTTGTAGTTTTCTGGAGTGAGGCTTTTTACCTTTGTGTTGTTTGCCTCCATGTGTTGTGTAATAGGAGCTAGTTGCAGCTAAACTGTCTATGTATGCTGTATTCTGGCCTTAGAGAGCCTTGAGGCAATATGCACAACTGCAGTACTTTTCTGGCATTCTTTCTCTATTTATGAAGAGCAGCACATCAGCATTGTATACTGTTGTCTCTGCTCCCCGCCCTCCTACTTTTAGCATTCTTCAGGAACTCTGGACCGGAAGTTGCCCTGGCTTCACTAAACATTGGAGAGAGAATCCACTTGTATTGGCTGAAGGGGGTGGTGCAGAAGTGTGCATGTCTTGCTCCAGCGTTCACATTGTTTAAATGCTCAAAAACTTCACTACAGATTCAGCCATCTGATATGCTGTTTAGCCATCTGATGTGCAATGCATGGACTTGACTTTGTCTTTTTGGCAAAGGCATTATCCTGCATAACTAAACTCTTAAAAAAACAACAACACAGATAGTTCTGTTGCTTTTGAGATCATGTTGGCTGACAGGACATCATTTTTACTCAGGAGAACTAGAGAGAATTGATTAAAACTACAGCTTCTAGACAGTTCTGAAACCAAGATCCTGTGAGACCACTGGCTGCCCATCTCCAGATGATAAAAATGCATGTTTTCTGCTGCCAAAGACTGAACCACAATGAAATCACTAGAAAGGAATGTTACGATCAGATTTCAAAGATCCTATTTTGGTGCAATACAGTCGAGCTGCCTCTAGGGATGGGGGAGAAACTGGATTCAGTTTGCATTTAAGATTAATTTACCTAATTTGCATTTACTACCAAAACACAGCCATTCTTTGAAATTTGCACTTCTCCTAATTTTGCAGCTTCTCCGAATCTTCTCTTGCCAAGTAATGAGTACAAAAATGCATCTACGAATTTCCATATTACTGAAAATAACACAAAAAATGAATTATTTTAGGGGAAATTGCTTTGGAAAAATGCATATATTAGGCAAAATTGCAAGCAAATGTATATATCAGGAGAAATTTGCACTAAAATGTTGATGAATTTTTATGGGGACTGTTATTAAAAATGTAGGGTGATGTGGAAATATAAAGAATTGAATTTAAGATTGAAAAATTGAGAAACCAAAAATGATAGATTCACCCACCCCTAGCTGCCACTATGCTATAAACCCCCAAGTATATTGCTACTTTTCTTTGCCATTGGCCTATTTGACCTATTGTGGAAAGCAGAAGAAACTCAACTCAGTCTCGGATTGGATCACATTTTTCTTTGGAATAACTCACCAGAGTGAAATTTGAGAACTTCTCCATGTCAGTTTTGTGCAACATCGGTACAACATTGGCTTGTCCTTCTTCCCCAGTATAGGGTAATTTAGATCTTCAGATCCCTGAAAGAACTGAGGTGGACTTTGTGACTTAATGTTCCAATCCTCATAATTTTTCTGTGGATGGAGACTGTTATGTGGGGATGCACTGTACATCAAGACAGTCCAGTTGCTTTGGTGCTGAATCTCTGCAATATGGTATCAAACAATGCATGTGCTTTCTTTATTTTGGACTCACAGATGTCCATGGAGGCGCAGGTCAATTCTGTGTCCAGGGCAGCTGTCTCCCAGCTCCATCTGGTACGCAGGCTGAGACCACTCTGTCCATGGACTGTCTTGCCAGAGTGGTGCATGCACTGGTTATCTCCCGCTTGGACTACTGCAATGCGCTCTACATGGGGCTACCTTTGAAGGTGACTCGGAAACTACAACTAGTCCAGAATGCAGCAGCTAGACTGGTGACTGAGAGTGGCTGCCGAGACCACATAACACTGGTCCTGAAAGACCTACATTGGCTCCCAGTACGTTTCCGGGTACAATTCAAAGTGTTGGTGCTGACCTTTAAAGCCCTAAACTGCCTTGGCCCAGTATACCTGAAGGAGCATTTCCAACCCCATTGTTCTGTCCGGACATGTGAGATCCAGCGCGGAGGGCCTTCTGGCGGTTCCCTCACTGCGAGAAGCAAAGTTATAGGGAACCAGGCAGAGGGCGTTCTCAGTAGTGGCGGCTGCCCTGTGGAACGCCCTCCTAGCAGATGTCAAAGAAATAAACAACTATCAGACTTCTAGAAGACATCTGAAGGCTTCCCTGTTTAGGGAAGCTTTTAAGATTGTATGAATCATTGTATTTTAATATTCTGCTGGAAGCCGCCCAGGGTTAATAATAATAATAATAATAATAATAATAATAATAATAATAATAATAATATTTACAGGAATGTACATTTGTTTCCTAAGTAATCGGTTCAAAGTTAATATTTTTTTAAAATAAATGGTGTGAAGAGCATTGCAGCTATTGAAAGTAGTCCATCATATGAATTTGATATCAGGTCAGTATAATAAAACAGCGTATTTTATGCGAATATTGTAACTTTATTTCCAGCTCCGCAGTTGATTATCTTAGCATTTATTGTGCCTCCCAGCAGACTTGGTAGAGCACAACCCTGCATTCATGTTTCTGCCTGGGGGAGTGGCTTATGAATTGCACTGTCAGGCTTGCCCCGTGCTGCATTGATATCTATGAGCTACAACAGGGAAGCAAAACTCGTTCCAGAGGAAAGTGGTTGGGAGTCTCCTGCCTTTTCCTGTGTCCCTTTGTAGCTGCTCCTTCTGCTGGAACTGCAGCATGACAGTGTTTTCTGCAGCACTATTGACTAAGTGTCTGCATATGTTCCAGCCATGCACAGGCAAAATTACAAAGGAAGGGCATTACATTCTTGATCTGGGCCTGGTTGTGAAATCACATAAATTGGGGAGCACCCCACTTAATAGGGAGGCCATGCGGGAAGGGGTGGTGGGTGGAGAGAGAGAGAGACTCATCCTGGAAATTGCTCAGGGCTGCTGCACAGCCTGCCCGCCTGCCTGAGGGCAGGCAGTGCATGCAGCAGCTGGCCAGGATCGGTGCAGAAGCAGGGAGAAGATGCACCACTGATCAGTTGAAGGCCACCTTCTCTCCCTCAACCAGCAGTCCCAAGTAAGGGAAGGGCAATTTATATGTTTATTTCACAGCATCCCACATAAATGTGGTTGTGTGCGAGTGGAATGCACATAGGGGGCAGAGCTGTAGTTAAATGTCTGGCATTCGGTTGCATGTTCCTGTCACGTGAATGGATTTGTTGCTGATACAGGAGAAGATAATGTTCTACTACTGTGCTTTAACTAGAACAACAGTAGCAAGGATTGTCGTGTTCTGGAACTGATTGCCCTCGATGAAATAAATCGGCGCAGCGCCAACAATGTTTACATTATCATTAAAGATATTCCCTGCTACTTAGCTTCCCCACCCCTCCCTCACCCCGTTTGTCTGCTAGTCAACATTTTATGCTCTGAGGCTAGATCTCTAATTCTGTTTCTCTGTCTCAGTTCCAAATGATATATGGATCTCAAGTCAGTCCCACCACTGCTATTTTGGTTTGTTTTATAGGCGGGGGGGGGGGGGAGGTTTCTGTCAATTCAAGAGGAATTTCAAATTATGTATGGGGAAATGTGGGCTTTTTCTTCCAATCAATTTCTTCTAGAATTTGGGGCCATTTAGTGAAACAAGGAAAAAAAATGTAGTTTTTAAAATGGCACATAAGTAAACCATGGCATTCACTGTGCAAGTTACAGTGGTGACCACTAACTTTGATGGCTTTGAAAGGGGATAAGACACATCATAATGCTTATATGCTACCTACAGGTTCAGAGGCAGTATACTTATGAGTTACAGTGGTACCTCAGGTTAAGTACTTAATTCGTTCAGGAGGTCCGTACTTAACCTGAAACTGTTCTTAACCTGAAGCACCACTTTAGCTAATGGGGCCTCCTGCTGCCGCCGTGCTGCTGGAGCACGATTTCTGTTCTCATCCTGAAGCAAAGTTCTTAACCTGAAGCACTATTTCTGGGTTAGCGGAGTGTGTAACCTGAAGCATATGTAACCCGAGGTACCACTGTACTGTGCTAGGGTACAGCAGTAGCAGAGGCGGTTATCCTGCTTGTGGTCCTAAGGCCTCTGGCAGGTCTCTGTGGGAGGCAAGATGCTAAACTCTAGTTCCAGCTTCCTCAAACTCAGCCCTCCAGATGATCCCTAGCTAGCAGGACCAGTGGTCAGGGATGACGGGAATTGTAGTCTCAAAACATCTGGAGGGCCAAGTTTGAGGAAGCCTGCTCTAGTTAGATATGGTCTGATCTAGCAAGGGGATTCCTAATTTTCAAAAATCTTCTGAATAGACTTGTGGCAAAAGAGGGGAGAAGTTTGTGAATTTAATACGGTTTTTTTTCCCTTTAAAGAAAAGTTAACTAAGAATCACTCAATCGTGGGATAGTGTTATGTGGGGTGGGGGTGGGGTGTAACCAGTTCTTAAAACGTAACTGCTTAAGCCTTTATTTAAAATGAATTTGCTTTTTAATGCAAAAGACAGTTAATCTGTGGAACTCATTGGTACAAGATGTTTTACCTGTGAATGCTGTAACAGGAAATGGTTAGACTTAATAAAAAGTGAGCCTGCTAACGATCCTGACAGTGGCATTATAGATCAAGTTTCATGACCCACCCAGCAGAACTAGCAAATTGTGAGAGTGAAGCATACGAGAGACCTGTGAATCACATGAGTGCTCAAAGAGTTGTGTTAATAACAATAAAGAATTACTGCTAGGGGTTTATAGGCTGGTCTGGTACGTTGTTGGAATCGCAATTTGTGGCTAAATGAGCCATAGTTTTGAGCCATAATGACACCCCTTAGGTGTCCATTACTTTGTATTTTCCAATTTTGGCTGGAAACTTGCACCCATAATGAAAGCTAATATGTATGAAGAGGAACTCCAGAAACCTCCACCCCAGACACATCTTAAAGTGATATGTCTCCTGAAAATCATTTAAATGATTCATTTGGAAAGGGCAGTGGCACAGCTTTGAGTTTGTGGTGCAGTATAGTAAATACTAAAATTCCCTCCCAGAGTGTATTGGAGCACATCTGCATGGATTGTACAGCTCTGCTTCTAGCTAGGATTTCACTTTAGCCCTTCCTGCAGTCTGGTCTGGGGAGTTGATTGCTGCCTTCCTGTCTCGCCCTCCCCCAACTCAACTTCATGCATGCCTCTGGTTAGACCCCTCCTATGCCATTTCCTCAGTGCTGCGGCTGAGTGGTGTTACCACTTTAGGTTAGGTCAGATTAGTCATGTTTTTTTGGACACCTACCACTTTTTTAAAAGGTATTTTAGCAACACTTCTCCAATGCAGTCGCCGCCGCCTTGCTAGAAATAGAACTCTGTTGCTTTTTTGAAATGGTAGGCACTTCATTTTTCAAAGTTTAGAACAAGTTCTGAAAGCATGCGTAACTATGGGGGGGGGGGAGACATCCCACATCTCAAATTCTGGTTCACAAGACAGATTGATAATGGCAAACTCATATAGTAAATTTGCCGTTCTATCTATGGATGCTCATGATGTTTTCAAATATTTGTTCTTGTTTGTTTTTGAGAGAGAGAGAGAGAGAGAGAGAGAGAGAGAGATTACAGAGAAAATTTGAGACACCAGTGACTGGAAAGCCTTTGACGTAATTTAAATATTGATGGTTGTTTTCCAGCATGTGAATTCCATCAGTATATTCTTTAGGAAAGATTGCCTGTAATGTTAGGTAATGCCCTGGGGGGCATGGCGATTTACATGAAATTTAACTTGGAACCTAACATTTACACTTGGGCAAAGACAAACCCAGCCTAATGTGTTACTAAATCCTGTAAATAGATGTATAATTTTCAAGTGATGCCATTCAGAAGAAGAACGGGAAGAGTGATAGAATGAGAAGGCTGCTTTGAGGGGTCTGTTTTTAAAGATGTGGGGGAAGCACACCCCCCCACCTCCTTCCGAACTCTAAAATACCAAGGGCAGCAAAGGGCAAAGATGATACAGCAGAAAGAAGCACAAAGGAACTGCAGGACTGCAGTTCTATCCCCTCAACTCAGTTTCAAGCTGCTTTGGGGACACTGCAACAAATACTTAAATAATTGGGAGAAAGTAACGTGGAGTAGGAACTTTGCAAAAGTTAAAGTGTATCTGAGACACATCCTATTTGCAAGTTTTACATCCTGCTCAGCTTTGGAAGCTCAGCTTTGCCAATTTTATGCTGCTCTCATGAAACACTTGCAGTGTGGTTCTCAGCGCCAAATGCAAGGATCCTTTTGAATTTTGATTGTTAGGGAACAGGCCTGTTGAATTCAAGTCCAGTGCCATTAATGGGACTACTCAAGACTTTGGATATCACACATAGACTGCAGCCTATTTGAACCTTATTGGATCAGGGTGACTAAATGTAAGTTTCCTTTATTTTCTTGGTGGTTGCTTCCATTTGCACACATCTAATGTGTGTCTGCCTTGAAATAGTCATTTGGGCATCATTGAACATGGTGGATGTGCCTCTCTTTGCCGCCGCTGCTGCTGCTGCTACTAGTTTCACACACATCGGATCAAATTAGAGCTGGGTTTAAGACCGATATATTTAAGATCTAGGGATGTAAAGCACTGGATAATAACAATTCTTTAGCTCTAACTAAATTAATTGTAGTGTTCTTCCTTTACAAGTTAATTTACCAGCTCATAACCGCAATGCCCCCATGACCGCCTCTTCCCATGTGAACCAGTCCAGACCCTGCGATCATCATCTGAGTCCTTCTTTGTGTGCCTCCTCCATCAGAGGTCCAGAGGGTGGCAACACGAGAACGGGCCTTTTCTGCATTGGCCCCTCCATTTGTGAAATGCTTTCTTCAGGGAGGCTTGCCTGGTGCCTTCACTATGCATCTTTAGATGCCGGACAAAAATATTTCTCTTTAACCAGGCCCTTGGTTGATTAATATTCTTTGGCCTATTAAATGCGTTTGTGGAAGGGGGGTTATTTCTTTGTTTTTGTTTTATTATGTATTTCGTGTTGTGCGGCTTGTTGGCAGTCTGGGTGGGGCTTGCTGCACCCCCACTTCTCCGATGTATCAGCTGTCCCTGTTTAGGATTATAAACATCTGGAATCTGTTACTACGAAGGGTGGCTGAAGTAATGGAAAAACTACTAAATCGGTTTCCTCTTCTCTGCTCCCCCCTTTGGATTTTCAGGATTTTGACAAAGAAGCAGGAAGGTAAATATGAAAGAGGGCATGCTGATTCAGATTGCCCTGTTCTGCTTCTAAAAAGCTTAATGTGGTAGTAAGAGCACAGAAATAACATTCTTGGACAGTTACACTTTGGCTGATTTCTTTCCCTTCATTCATTTTGCTTACTATCACTATTTTACTCTAATCCTCTTTCCCCGCCCTCTCCCTCTCAAGCCGAGAATAGCAACCCTATTCTGAAAGTCATGCTGTTGTTGATGAGACTTGGGATGGAATAAAGTTCTGATTGGCAATTTATAGCTGTCATTCCAAAACGGTTTGCTGCCATTAGAGAACTGCTACGTAGTGCACCGTGAGACTAAATTAAACAAAGGCTCTGGTGAGCCCAAAATATGAACCTTGGAGTAGGGTGCAGGTTGCACCTATGCTTTGGCCTCAGAACATTTCTAACATATCCTCATGGGGGGGGGGAGGTAAATTTTTGTCCTATTGCAGCATTGTAATTAGAGTATGCAATCACTCCCAATACAGAGATGCAGCAGGATTACTGCTTTCAGAGGAGGCTGTGTATGACCATGTAGAAATACAAGTGTGAAAATTGCCTTACATTGAGAGACCAAAGCTCAGTACAGTGGTACCTTAGGTTACATACACTTCAGGTTACATACGCTTCAGGTTAAAGGCTCCGCTAACTCAGAAATATTACCTCGGGTTAAGAACTTTGCTTCAGGATGAGAACAGAAATTGTGCTCCGGCAGCGCGGCAGCAGCAGGAAGCCCCATTAGCTAAAGCGGTGCTTCAGGTTAAGAACAGTTTCAGGTTAAGAACGGACCTCCAGAACGAATTAAGTACTTAACCTGAGGTACCACTGTACAGTCGTACCTAGGATCCCGAACGCCTTGCGAGTTGAACCTTTTGGCTCCTGAATGCCAGTGTTATGGTTTGCGAACGTTTTTTGGAACTTGAATGGCTTCCGTGGCTTCCGATCGTTTTAGAAGTCGAACGGACTTCCGGAATGGATTCCGTTGACTTTCAAGGTACCACTGTATCATCTATACTGGCTGACAGCACCTCACCACAATTTTAGAGAGAGTTCTTTCCCAGCCCTTGAACCTTCTGTGCTTTAGCACTGAGCTATTATCTTTCCTTAAAGGATGGGGGGCTTCTTTGAGGTGAGAATTACTTATTAGTTTGGATCCCAGGATAACTTAACTTCAGGAAGTTGACAGGAAAGGTTCCCCATGCTCCATCTCACCAACCCCCAACCCTACGGATAGGTATTTTGGGGGTCGTGAGTAGTTGCAGAGGGGAAGAGGAGACAGAAGACTTTCTTTCTTTGGGCTAACTTAAATTAGCTTATCTTAAGATTTAAGCCAACGACTTCCATTTTAAATCAGAAAAAAGGTGGCATGGCTTTTATCTTTGAGGAACACATTGATATGAGAAACTCCCTTTGGGAGGCTATTTATTTAAAATCTCATATAACAATATTTGTTGCCTGTTGCTGGTGAAGAATTGTGAATTTAATCTTGCTGGGGGTTTTAATTAATTTTTTACATATTGTGAATTAGAACACTACTTTTGGTGAGGGCAAAGTTTGTATTTCTGTGTCCCATGGTTTTCTATGAAAATGTTATACTTTAGTCTGGCTAGTGGTGAACAAATGGCTATGTATTGAATAAAATCATGTTTACATGGCCAAGTGTTCCATTCAGAAGGTTTCCAAATATATGGTGGTTGGTGTGTGGTTTTTTTTAAAAAAACAACCTTTATTCTATCAGTTGTTTAAAGTATTTTAATAGTCGATACCTTGTGAAATTTATGAACAGAGGTTATGAAACATATCATCTTCCTGGGAAGAAGCGTTCATTTTCAATCTGTTTTTTTTTTCTTTCAAGACTTCTGTCTAGCACCCTTACCTTTCATAATGATAAACAAGGATACTTTGCTGAATGGAGAAATGAGATTGCAGTGTACAGAAGAGATGCAAGTGATGAATTAAAAAACCTAGATGAGACATGAGAACATTCTCAAACTCAACATACCTAACAGAGATGTACTTGCTTTGGTTTTAACACCCCAGAATGTAAATATTTCTGCAGTCCTTTTGAACACCTACAAAATGGCAGCATGTTCCTCAGTTCATTATCAAAAACTGCTATTACCCAAACTCTAAAAACAGCAACACATTCTTATGGACCTGTTTGGTAGCAAAAAGCCCCAAGGAAACCAATTTGTTGATAAAGCTGCATGTTAGTTTTGTGTTCTTCTCCAAAGGTCCGTTTCATGTTTCCCTGTTGAAGGACTTTATATAATATGATCAGCCGACTCATGCTGCATGGAATACCTTGTGCAGTCTTAAAACCAGCATTCTGCAAGGGGAGCAGGAAGAGTGTAACTCATTAAGGCCTGGCTAAACCAAGGCTCACGCTTTCAATAGCAACAGGCCGGTCTTCTGCTTAAAAATGAATAAAACCTAGGCCTCCGATGGACGTTTTCAAAGGGCAACTGCTTTCAAGGAAATAATGATTTCCGGTGAGCAGAAGCACTTATGTAAGTCTCCAGCGGCATGGCGAGAGGTGGGGTGTGTGCTGCTGCATCTGCTTTTGGCTGGGTAGGATTATGGCCATTTTCTGTAGGCTGCTAGCAGCTCTCTGGCTGTGATGTAATGGTGGTTGCAGCAAAGGTGCTGTTCTTCACTGTGGCCTATAGGAGTCATAACGTTTGGCCGATCTCTCGCCTGCCTCCCAACACAAGGCATTTTCGCTCCACTCTCAGCGCACCGCACCTCCCCCAACTCTCTCCACAGAGCTTTTCCCTGAGGCAAATTTCTTGCTGTCTGGAGTATCAAATATGCACAGGCACTTTCCCCCCCTTTCTCTCCCTCCCTCCAAAGGATTTCCCAGTGTGGTGGTTGTAAGGCGCAAGCAATACCTTGAAAAGCCACTCAACTTTGCTCAGGTTCTCTTTTTTTCCCTGTGGTGTGGGTTTGTCTGCTTTGCTTCATTCAACTTTGTACATCTATACAAACAGTAGCTCCTCATAAGCTAGAAGCACTCTCTTGCCATTCCAATTTTTTTTTCCTGTGGTGAAAATGCAGCATGAGCAGATGGCAAGTATTAACACACAGAACGCAATCCTTGCCCCTAGACGCTGATTTTAACAATGATGTAGGCTTCTGTCATGGACTTGCAGCTAGTTAAGTAGTGTTTACAAGTTAATGAATTTGTTCCACTTGAAATATCTGATATGTGCTGAGGTTCGGCGATCAATGAGTCCTTGAGGAATAACAGAGGAGTGTGAAGTTTTGAAACCAGCTCCTCCCCCTCCTCTCAACGCATTCATTTGTCCACAATGTAAATTACCCACTTTTAATAAGGAGATGAAAATTAATAAGGGTGTGCAAAACCTGTTCCTTTTATTTCCACAGCCTTTTCTGCTTTCGTGTCACAATGGCACCACGCGATTGTGACACTTGTCCACAAAAGTGGCTATGCCGTTTTCACAAAGTAGATTTCAATCATTAATGTGCATCACATATGCTTGTCATGTTGCCCATTCAAAAACACAGCACCGTAATTTAATACAGATCTTTATCATTGTTAGCACCGCAGGTGCGGTTGACACAAATGCACAACAGCTTGCACGATGAAGCTGCCTCTTTTTTTTTTTCTTTCTTTTTTTACAGGTAATATTTGTAATACCTGCTGCCATTTGGGGAAAGTGGATGTGCAGTTTTGTTGTTCACCCCAAAATTGCAAATATTCACAGCATTCCAAAACACAATAAAAAAATAGAAAGCAGCTGTGCATGGCTTCCTGTACCCTAAGCTGTCATAAATCTTGCAGTGATTGGGCTCTTAGCAAATGCAGATTAAATACTATTATCATAACACGGCCCTGTATCTGATGATGCGCTTTCTCATGTTTGATATGTTCAACTGACAAGTTCTAAACATGAAGGCACTGAATAGTGTACATTGTTATTGACCGGGCTGATGACAATCATATTTTGGAAATATGCTTTTCAGATATCAGGGATTTGGAAACATGGACTTCTTTGATGTTTGTCTCCTTTACTCTAGCTAGTTTTTATTCAATAAGAAGTAGAAATAGTGCTCAGAAGCCTAGCCCCTAGTTTAAAAAGGGTGCGTTTCTCTTATATTCATACTTAAACTGAGGCAAACCTTTGGCAAAACAGAGGGTTGATAAATGAAACACATGCAATTCATTATCTAGAAGAACAGGCAGGCAGTGGCCTACCATACAAATACTTCCTTCTGAAGAAAGTAATTGTTCATAGTTGAATGGGTAATTTTATGAAAATGTTAACCTACAGACTCATCTTTCATTTTCATATATAGTTAACCTGTTCAATATCATTTTAAAGATAATTTTCCAAAGTTTCATTATCTGGCAGTTTTTTCAAAATGGCATTTTACACATGAGCAAAACAACCAGAAGTACGACATGCAAGATAACTCTGATTTTCTCTGTTCCCTACCCCTAAAGTTCAGTTAAATATCTCTCCAATGAAATAGAGAATAGGTTAATGACCCTTTATTGTATTGACAGTTTGCTTTCTCATGTGGTGAATATGACAAGATTTTTTTTATGTTGGGAACACAATCAGCTGAACTTGGGAGAGTAAAACTTACTCTACTTGTGTATCTGAAGAAGTGTGCATGCACACGAAAGCTCATACCAAGAACTAACTTAGTTGGTCTTTAAGGTGCTACTGGAAGGAATTTTTTTATTTTGACTATGGCAGACCAACACGGCTACCTATCTGTAACTTACTCTACTTGAGTGTTACATTAGTCACACACAAAAAATACTCCCCCCACCTCAAGAAATTAAAAGAAATATCTATATGTATATTATGTTGATAACCTTATTCTCTTCTTTGATTTTCTTGCCATTGAGAAAATGTGCAAACCACATTTGTTGTGACCAGCATAACACCACAGTGGTGCAACTTAACATAGCATAAACGTGATGGCATGTGTGTCATGTAAACCACTTTTTAGGATTGTCATATTTTCTTCCTTGAGAATTAAATAATGGTTAGGGGAGCAATCCTATGCATAAGCAACTAGTGAAAGGCAAGCTGGGGTAAGTTAAGGCAAAGTAAAGTACAGCAGACCCAAACTCTGTTCCATAGCAGGGCACAAGCCCAGCAGAAGGAAAGCAAGTAAGCCTCCAAAATAGTCTTCTACTTTGGGTTGCCAAGTCACATGGCTGAGCTGGGCAGGCTTGAGATGCAGCCTAAGTCCCCACACTCTGGTCCTACGCCTGCCACACCCCTGGAATGCCCCCCTTTTGGTCCTTACACTGGCCTTGGCTCAGCCAGCTTCAACTTAGATGGCTGAGTCCTGATTAGCAAATTAAGCCAATGTATCTTTGGCTGAGCCAGGGTCAAGGACTTGATGCTGATGGAGATCCTCTGCATCCCAATCTGTTCATTCCAGCAAATCCTGCCATAGGATTGTCCCCAAAGCCTATTATATGTACCATTCCATCAATGCAGGGCATCTTTTGGAAAAAAGAGACAGGTGCCTGCCATCAAGAAACTTGCAGTCTGAAAGACAAGTCAGACAAGGGAGGTGGGCATATGTTGTTGCTTTTTGAAGAAAGGTAATAAAATTATGTGTTGATATACAGTTGTACCTTGGAAGTCGAACGGAATCTGTTCCGGAAGTCCGTTCGACTTCCCAAACGTTTGGAAAACAAAGCACGGCTTCTGCAGGAAGCTCCTGCAGCCAATTGGAAGCCGCAGAAGCCCCGTCAGATGTTCGGGTTCCAAAGAACGTTCGCAAACCAGAACACTCACTTCCGGGTTTGTGGCATTCAGGATCCAAAACGTCTGAGTACCAAGGCGTTTGGGAGCCAAGGCACGACTGTATTTTGTAATCTGACTCCTTTTTTAGGTTAATTATCAGTTACTTCAACCTTGGTATGGGTTAGAAAAGTGTAGAATTTATATTTCTGTACTATTTATCCACCTGTTTTCTTGAAGCAGGCTCATCTTGAATGGCTCTCCCTAGCCAAGGTGAATAGGTGGGATCATGTAGAGAGGGAGCAGGGAACCTTCTTGGCTCCATGGACCAGATCCCTAAAAGGATCTGCCTCCTGGACCAAAGTTGATGTCAAAATTCCATTTGCTCAGGCTTAAAGAGGGCGGAAAAGAAGGCTTTGGGAGACATTAAGATCAAAGCAAGATCAGATTGAAGGGGCAGGGAAGAGACTCCAGCCCACACCTTTTTAACTCTGGGTTTGGACACGCCTTTACGTTTTCTTTACCAGCTGATGGTTGTCATTATGTATTTCCTGTGAACCAAACAAATGGCACAACTTGTATGTTTTTAATGTTGTATGCTGCCCTGAGATCTTTTGACAAAAGACAGAATATAAATGGAAACAACAACAACATAGATTGGTCAGAACAAACTACAGTTGTTTTTAGCAAACTATTAAAGTCTAAAAACTTTAGTTAGTACGTTCGCACGTTGGTATCGTTACATTTCTCTGCATGGATTGCAGGCCATTCTTTTACTGCACTGCAATCTAAGCTTTTGCACTAGGCACTCTTAAGTAGCTCATTTCAAATAATCGGCACTAATAGGCTGTTTCAGAATGGTTGTTGGTAGATGAACATTCCTGCTAACAGAAGCAGTTGAATATCCAAAGATCCCATTGCCGCAACGGCAGCTTTGCTGCGCATTCTGCACCGGTTGAGTGTTAAACCGCCTTTACTTCTTTGCCCTCGTGCAATTGCACTTAACCTGCAGAACACTGAGGCTCCTGTTGCCTCTAATTCGACAAGAAAGGTGTGTGCATTTTGTGTGTGTTCTCTCCTGGCCAGTAGGAGTGAAGCTTTCCTGGCCTGCCGGGAAAATTCTAGCTCTTTCTCTTTGCAGTTGCTGTGGCCAGCGGTTGCTATTACACAGTGCTTCACTGTAGTTTACCTAGCAGAGCACAGCCTGCAGGAGTCGCCATGATTACTGCAGCTTCTCTTTCTGGCTGCCCATCCCCCATCCATGCTGCAGTGCCAGTTCTATGGTGAGAGAGAGAGAGAGAGAGTTTTCACATAGTCATACACAAGACTATTTTTATTCCCTCTTAGCTGGCTATGCTATTGCCATGTTGAATGGGCTTTTTTCTCCCCAGGATCTGTGCACCAATATTACCTCCCCCCCCCCAAAAAAAAGTTATATGGACCCCTGGGGTGTGGGTTGCAGCTGTTTAACCCTTTAATTGACAAACAGTTCTCCCATTATTTCAGGGTCCGGGTTTTCTACCTTTCTTGGGATGGTTTTGAGGCCAACACACTGACCTTTTTGTATTACCCCCCTCCCTTTTGGGTTCAAGTAGCAGAGTTTGTTTGCACAAGCGGCTCCTTTTCATAGTGGTGTAGCGCATGGTTTATTTGTTTTTCATTTGAAGTTAGCATTTTTCCTGCATCTGACTCCAGATTCTGGGTCATGCATTAATGTCTTATCTATAACTGGAGCGGGGATAGTAGCCTCCCTGAACTTCGTTTCCCCTCTGTGTGTAAATGTGGAGAATAGTGGCCTGCCTCCTGGTGCTGTTAATTGAGACTTTTCATTAATTGACTACCTCTGGCATCAGCTGGGAAACTGCAGCTCTGCAGCTGTCTGCCATTGTGGATACCACAGACGCAGCAGTGGGTATAAGAATAGCCCTCCACTTGGGGGACCATGCAGCAGATGGAGCATGCTAAAGCGCCTTTTGGTTTGGACCTCAGCGTTTTCTTTTCTTCCTTTCAACGCAAGTGTGTCGTGTTCGGAGGCAGCGTTGCACAGTCTGTGTTAGAAACTAGAGCAAAACGCCCTTGCACGAAGCCCAGAGTGCCAGCAGATACAGACTGTCAAGTTGATCACAAACAGCAGATAGAAAACAAGCAGAGGCCCTCATTTATAGACATGTCGCTTCTGGCAACGTCATATAGGAAAGCTTAGCTAAGTTTGTGGCTGAAAAGAGAAGAAGCCAGGGATCCTGAGCCGAGCAGAGGTCCCTAATGTCATAAGGACAGCCAGATTGATCCCCAATTTCAGGTTTAGGGCTGTGTGTATTATATATATGTTTTGTGATTTCAAGTATAGAATCTAGCAACTGGTGCCTTTATGGTTTCAGAGTAAATGTCCAGCCCTCCAAAGTCTAGAACTATGTGAGACGTGTCTTAATGAAGGCTCCATAATTGCTATGGAGATGAGCTCAGTTCTGTGTAGTCAGGCGGTGGCTGGTGTTTTCCATGACACCTGTCTCCTGCCCATGCAGCCAATCTCTATGCCGCTATTTCACATTCTCTACCTCCAATACAGATATGAAGCCCCCCACTTCTTTTCTCTCTGCTATGGGTGGAGGAGGTTTTATTGTGATTATTGGAAAAAAAAACTTTCTTTTCCATTTCCTCCCCCCATTCAAGCCTCATAAGGAAGTCGGGGGGGGGGTGACTCTTAGGAATTTAAAATCCCAAACTGTATATCTTCTAAACTCATATTCCAAGTAGAAAAGGGTCGTTGATATAATTTAAAGAATATATCATTGTTTACTGTTCATAAAGACATTATGCTTATTCAGGATGACTCTTTTAGCCTACCCTTACTGTGATCCTTAATGCTATATACTATTAAAGTGTCGGGTGGCTGGTTATATATCCAAATTTACTGAGTGATGGAGATGCTCATAACCTGTTGATTTTTCTCCTCCAAGAACAAGTTTCTCCTGATGTTGCATGGCAGAAAGGGCTCAGGTTACAACTTTGGTGTCCAGTGCATTGGGCTTTAGCATGGCACCAAAATTCTCTTCCATGGCACCCATTTTCTGCCTCTATTTGTGCCACTACTTTTTATATGTGCTGAAGTAAATCTGCATTTCACTTTGCTAAGTACTCAGAAGGCCTCTTCTTGGCAGGTTGCCAACTCCCAAGCTGTTTGTGCCATTAGTCTCTGACTCCACCTACACTGAGGTTCTTTGTAGAATGCAGTTCATGGGCAGTGGCTATACAGGCCCTTCAGAATCTGTAAACGTAGGAAAGAATTTTAACAATGCCTAGTCAAGGACCGAGCTACATGTTACTTTGGCAAATGCCTGATCATTTTCTGAGATCATGTGGGGCCAGAGTATTGAACCCTTCTCCCTGCCTGCCCATGTTTTCTCTGCAAGTTCCTCTCCCCTGAGTTCACAAGCAGCGACACTTTTTGATCTTTGGGTCTAGCCTAGGGGAGAAGGGAATGAAGGGTGTGTGTGTGTGTGTGTGTGAAAACAGCTGTGGGAGGAAGACACATTTGTAGAGAATTAGTCGTGAGCAGACGTCACATGAAGCATCTCCCATCTGCTGATGCTTTCCTATAAATGTACTGCCATGTAGGGTTGGGAATCCCAAGGTTAAAGGTAAAGGGACCCCTGACCATTAGGTCCAGTTGTGACCGACTCTGGGGTTGCAGCGCTCATCTCGCTTTATTGGCTGAGGGAGCCGGCGTACAGCTTCCGGGTCATGTGGCCAGCATGACTAAGCCGCTTCTGGCGAACCAGAGCAGTACACGGAAACGCCATTTACCTTCCCGCCAGAGCGGTACCTATTTATCTACTTGCACTTTGACGTGCTTTCAAACTGCTAGGTTGGCAGGAGCTGGGACCCAACAACGGGAGCTCACCCCTCACGGGAATTCGAACTGCCGACCTTCTGATCAGCAAGTCCTAGGCTCTGTGGTTTAACCCACAGCACCACCCACGTCCCTAATACCAAGGTTACCTTGGACTTATTTAAAATATTGATATCCCACCTTTCCGTCTGACAACAGGCTTCCAAACCAGCTGATAAAGGAAAATTAACTCAATAAACACATTTCCCATTTTTTAAGCCGGTGACTAATGAAGACACTGAGACAGATGCTGTAAGAATTCCCCTCTCCTCACTTCTTTGGTGTTTCTTACAAACTACAGTCGACTCAGAGAAAATCCAACGCAAAAGTGCTAGGAGTCTGGCCCTCTATACATAGAAATATATGTTGGGTATGCATTCCTTTTGTATTAAGATATTTTTTGTTTTAAAAAGCCACTTGCCCCACAAACACAGATTGTGATATTGAAAGTATGGAATTGTTCTTCTTGATTGAGTTTTGGTCTTAAAACAGAAGTATGAGGAGTTATATGGTGAAGCAGATAATCTTGTCTAATCCTAGAATGGTGGTTATGTGGACAGCAAAACCTGCTGATTTTGTGCAGATCTTCTGTGATGTGGCCTCTCACCTTTTTTTAACAATTGTCCTAGCACTGCTTGCTGTCACTTTGTGCTGTTAACAGACCTGCCTCTGCCAAGGTGCCCCATGTATGTTTTATTCTTTGCTTCTGTTGAGCAGCTATTAGACTGTGAACCCCAGGAGAAATAGGAACTAATTTTTCCAGCTGCTTGGACCTCAGTATGGATGTAACTTTGAAAATACAGTTCCCTTGTTAGTCTTATCGAGTGAGCACCAGTTCATTGTGATTGAATACAGCGTAGGTATTTTATTTTTGTTTCTCCGTTTTCTTAGCTTCTCAAGAAGCAGTGTTTGGGAGTAGAGATGAACAAAATGGAAAGTGAAAGCTATTAAGTAGTGTATAGGCTCCTAGAAAATGTTTCACACTTCGAGAACATGAGTATTTGTGGGTGAATAATCCTTTTATTTGCCTTGATTTAGCCTGGCGCCAGAAGTCTAGGGGTCCTAAGACAGTTGGGCAACACCATGGCTGGCACACCAACATAAAAAAATCCCATCTGCCTGAATTGCCCCATGGTACAAAAAAAGGGGGGGGATGCGGGTGGCGCTGTGGGTAAAACCTCAGTGCCTAGGACTTGCCGATCGTATGGTTGGCGGTTCGAATCCCCGCGGCAGGGTGAGCTCCCGTCGTTCGGTCCCAGCTCCTGCCCACCTAGCAGTTCGAAAGCACCCCTAAGTGCAAGTAGATAAATAGGTACCGCTTTATAGCGGGAAGGTAAACGGCGTTTCCGTGTGCGGCACTGGCGCTGGCTCGCCAGTGCAGCTTCGTCACGCTGGCCACGTGACCCGGAAGTGTCTCCGGACAGCGCTGGCCCCCGGCCTCTTAAGTGAGATGGGCGCACAACCCTAGGGTCTGTCAAGACTGGCCCTGGTCTGTCAAGACTGACTCCTATCTGAGTATCTTTAGAAAAAATGCTAGTTTAGACTCAGCGTCTCTCTTTGGAGTGGTCTTCAAGAATACCACTCATGCCCTTCCTGACTGAACTTCTTAGCCCATAGATAACCATTTCATTGATACGTCCCAAGCAAATTGTCTCATAGCAGAAGGTATGAAGGATTTCAAGAGTTTGGTGTTTATGGGTCATAGGCAAGCTTCGAAGACAGTGGATTCCTAGTTGACAGTTCCAGAATGTGTGGATAATATATACTGACCCACCACTGCTTTGAACAGTATCAACAGAGTGCATTGCAGAAGTAACCCTCGATTATACAAAATTGGATAGTAATTTATGGGATGGTGATATTATTATTTATTCAATTTATATGCTGCCCTATACCCAGGGGTCTCATTTATTCTATAAATAAATCTGTCATGGAAGCTTTAGCTGAGATTCCTGCTTGGCAGAGGGGGTTGGACTAGATGACCATTGGTTCCCTTCCAACTCTACAATTCTATGAAATAATACTAATAAAAAAGATACAATGAATGGCTTTTACAATGGCCCATATAGTGTAATATTGACTCTGATGGCTATCAGCAACATTGGCATCTCAGGCAGAAGTACCGGTACCTCTCTCTCTCTCCCTCGAAAATGCTGGTGGTAAAAGTGTGAATTCTGCCCCTCATGGCTGCTGAGAGGCAGGTAAGAGGGCAATGATGTGCTGGATTGGCAGGGGGGCCTGGACTGCAAGCTTTCATGTTATTTTTAAAAAGGTGAAGTCACTAGGCTTAGGGGAGGATTCAAAGGAAAATGTGCAGGCAAACTTCTGAGTGATTTGTGTGAGATGAGTTAGGCTGACTGCTTCCACCTTTCAGTGTTTTTAGCTAATGGATGCTTGGACACCAGGTGATTGGAATGCCTGGGATATTAAAGAGCTGCTGTTTCCCTATCAAGTACATTTTTTTATTTCCCGGTTCTGGCTCATTTTCTTCCCTTTGAAATCTCTGCAGTTTAAAGATCTACTATTTCCCCTCATCTTCCTTTGCCCTTTAGCAGGACTTACTCCCAGATAAGTGGGTACAGGATTGCGGTCTTGGCTTTCTTAGTGTATTTTAGTGTATTTTTCATCTTTGTTGGAAGCCGCCCAGAGTGGCTGGGGAAACCCAGCCAGATGGGCGGGGTACAAATAATAAATTATTATTATTATTATTATTATTATTATTAATATTATTATTTCTTGTAAGGGGCAAAAGGGTTCAGTATTACTACAAAGCAGAACTTAAATATAGTTCTAAAGTTATGCTATAAAGGCATATAATAGTATTAATTCTAACAAAAAAATAATAATAATCTAACATTTTTAAAATCCCATGGCTTTGCCACTGGGGCAGAACACTGGAAAAGTGGGAGTAGCTTTTATTTTTTAGCAAGCTATTAGGAAAGATGTTGATCAGATGTGCCTTTCCTTTCTCTATTTTACCAGTAACAGGCGAATAGTAAAAGCTAAAAAGTAGAGTGTTTTGCTTTCCCTGGTCTCCCACCACCAGTGACTGGCCTAAGGTGACTCCTCTTAGGAATCAGTCTCCTGTGCACACCAACCAGGGAATAAGCTCAGCTGAATACAAGTGGGACTTGTGCATCTTAGTAAACACACAATAACCAGGCCAGATTAAGTTTGCTTGAAGTCTTGGAGCTTCATGGGTGGAGGGTAAAAAAAAACACTCCCTAGTACAAAGAAGCATCTGTCTGGTTAAAAGGACTAAAATTAGATGCCTGTGATACAGAGTGTAGACCTAACCAGTTCTACTCAGAAGTAAATCCTGTTGAAGCTAATGGAGCTTCCTCCCAGTTAAGCGGGGCTAGAATTGCAGCCATTGTATTCTTCCTCCTGTTATGAGAGTTGGTGGCTGGTTCATGGCAGAAAGTGAGTTTAGAATGTGAAACTGCGTTTGCTCACTGTTGTTTCTCAAGGTTGACAAGCTGGTTTTCAGTTGGGCTTTGCTGTACAGTATCACAAGTGGAATGTAGTAATCAGGAGGGGGGGTGCTAATCTACCTGGCTTTGTTTTTATTTCTGGTGTCTCATCACCTTTTTTGCCTGTGGATACACATATACACAGTTATTTTTTTAAAAAAATGTATTACCAGCCCAAATGGTTTGTTCCTTTTTCTCTTTACTTGTTCTTGGCATGTTTTAGGGTGGGACTCCTGTGCCTTTAGCAGCAGTGCGGCAAGCACAAATTAGGCAAAGGAAACCTTTTCTGGTATGGAAATCAAATTATGGGGATTCAGCTGTCAACATTGTGTCTACCAAAGCAGTTCCTTCTGTGTGGCCCAGCTCCACCCGCAGAAGAGGATGAAAATTTGCATATGGCAAATAATATGCAAATCTGTGTCATTTGTGAATGCAGAAAATGCAATCCATGTTGTGTCCTGGGCCCAGAAAAGCCTTTTGGCACTCATTCTACCAGTTAGCTTACCTTACATGAGGGTGGGAACAAGCGGCCCTCTAGATGTTGGACTACAATTCGCATCATCCATCCCTGACCATTGGCTGTGCTGGCTGATGAAATGCCAGCAACAGAGGGAGGAGTCACCTGTAGGCCAGTGCTGCTTTAAGATGGATAGGTAACAAGATGCATCCATTCCCTTCAACTTGCTAGAAGAATAGGGAAGCTGGACCAGCAGAATGAAACTATGGTTAACTGGTAACCTTAATGCTTTAATGAAAGGAACGATGTGAACTTTAGGCAATAAGGGGGATAGTGCCCAATCTTGTTAGTTGTTTGAACACAAAAACAGCATTATAAAGAAAGAAACTTATTTCAACCTATGGCTCAGCTCCTGAGTAGTGCTGCTGCTTTTCAGAGAGAATGGCCAGCTTGCTTTGAAGAGGAGGGAGCCTGGAAGCTGCTACTCATCTCCATTTTCTTCACTTCAGAAGCTACACAGGGCTACCTGTCCTTTCCATGTTGTTCTGATCTGAGCTGCTGCCCTCTGGGTGCAGACACTGGTCACACTCCAAACTTGGGCCTCCGGAGGGGAAGGGGAAGTGCGCTGGTGTTCTTTATCACATTTAATTAAGCCTCAGTACTGCAGAGGTGCTCTTTCCACGTTTTTGATCCGGCACCTCGGTGGCAAGGAGGGCTGCATGGAAAAAGCCGAGACCAGCAATCCTCCCGTGCACTTGCTGACTCTGAGTCACCAAGAGAAAACGTCAGGAGGAAGCCACTAGATGCTGGTTTCAGTGCTGATGTGCAACAGCCTCCACTGAGCTGTGGCGTGATGCCATTTTGCGGCTGATGAGCCAGGGGTGGGGTGTTGGCTCTCAAACTGTGTGACGGAGATGTGCCATTATCAGTTAAACCTCCTCTGCAGCATTTCAGGGAGGCTCTGTGCAATGATGGGAAGTGCAGCCATGCAATGCGAAAGGCAGGTTGCCGTGACGGAGCACCTTTGCCTCACCACGGATGCAAAAGCTGGAGATCAGCAAAGAGCTGCAAAGGAACTGCAGTGCTCACCAGCCTTTTTTGGCTCTGGTGCCAGCCACTTGCATTCCTGCTCTGCGTTGAAGGTTTCTTGCCAAGCACGAGAAACTAACTATACCAGAAGGCGGCCACCTGAATTCAGGAACGCGCTCAGGCTTTGGAGGTGCAACCAAACATATAGCCAGTGTCTCTGTCAGAAAGGGTCTCTCTCTCTCTCTCTGATGCACAAATGAAAGAAAGGTACCTGCTGGGCTGGGCACTTAGGTGAGGTCCTTGGTGTCACTTTGCTACAATGGAGGTACTTCTCCAGAAGTTAAAACTGTCCCACTCTGAAACCACTGGAGAAACGGCCATTAATGGATTTCCTTGTAAGGTTAGGGAATGTTATTCAAGCAGTTGCCTACCTTGCCACAGCTACGATTTCCTTGCTACAGTGGGAGGGTCAAGTTTGATATCAACCTGTTCCAACTTTATAGCTGAATCAAATGCCTTAAATTCCACTGAGATGTGTAATCAATATGGACCTCTGGCTGTTAGGAGAGTGCTTCTGCATGGCTAAATCGAATTTATTTTTTTCTTCATGATAATAAAATATGGATTTTTTTATTATATAGGTCTAGGATTTGTGGTAGTCTCCACCGACCTAGGGTGATGGGAATGGCGAAGTGAAATTCAGAATGAATTGCATTTTAAAAATATGTGTATGGGGGGAAATGCTAAGGGTTCTTCTAGAGGAAGCCATCAGTAACTAAAAGTTGAAGAGAAGACGGTAAAGATACAAAAGCCTTGTTGACTATTCATTCCTTTCCCCCTGCCAAGTTTCTGGAGGAGGAGATTAAGAATAGAAGACCCTCCTAATAGGCTTTCACCGACAGCTGATAGTATAGCAGATTTCACTACCTAGTGCCTCAGTTCTCTTGTCTGCAAGTATCTTGTTAAGCTTCTTTCTTGGACTGAAGTTTCATAAAGTCTGAAAGCTGCAATCCTGAATCTAATTACTAGGAAGTCCAGCAAAACAGTTTGACTTATTTCCAGGTAAACATGCCTTAAAAATGTGCTTCCAGACTCACATTTGCCATTTGAGCAGCGCACAAGAATTAGGAATCCCCCCCCCATCCTGTCAATCCAGAACCAGCCCCCTTCTAAACACTTACCCATCCTTTCAGTTTTAGATGTAAATGAAAGCAGAAGAGTTTTGAGTTATCATACAACAGAACAGAACAGAACCTTTTTTTTTACTTCAGAGGCAGATAGTGCTGGGGACAGACAACTGGGGAAGGCTATTGCCTTCACGCCCTGCTTGTGAGCTTAGTATCTGACTGGCCACATTTTGGGGGGAAAACATTAGGTTATATTAGCCTGGTCTGATGAAGCTTGGTACTGTGACAAGGATGCAGATGCCTCTCAGGCCAAGTTCAGAAAGTCATTAATTCCAGACTGGTCAGACTGAAATAAGGATGCATTGACCTGCATCTTCCTGCCATCAGTCAGTCCAGGCCTCACATGGTCCAGTTTGGGTATTGGGGGGGGGGGATTAAGAGGAGTATTTCATTCTGCTTCCAAGTCTGCCGGTGGGGGCATTAGAATCCGAAAAACCCATGTTTGCCAAGCTAATACAAACTCAGTTCTCTAGCAATCACTTTCCCCAAGTTACTTGCCTAAAAGCTTACTGTTTAAATGCTAGCACAGAATTGGAACAAAGACCCGAGAGCTTAAATGTATTGAGTGTGATACATTTACAAAACAAAAGCTTCAAAAGGTTCAACATAACTTGATACACCCACAGCTTAAGAGGTAGGGCTGATACAAAGCAAAGGCAGCAAGATTTGAGTTGCTTGAAGGACTTGCCACCAGGATAGGTGCCATCTTCTTCTGCACCAAATCAAACATAAGTTTACTTGATTTTCAGTAATTTAACAAAAGTTCAAGAGGTAATTAATCACAAAATTGGTTCTTCCCATGACCAGTAAAATCTGCAGGCAACTCAAGCTTAGACTTATATCAACTTTCATTTGGATCTCATGCTGCTACCAGTAGAAGAGAATGGTGTGTGTGTGTTTAAAACAATTTTTACCTTTAGTTTGTTGCAGCAATTGGAAATATTCAGAATTCCCAAATATATTTTTGATGCTCAGAAGACCACTTCCACTTAGGTATTCTGTACAATATACATTTAAATTTGATTTAATCTGTTAGTTAGGAGCTATTTAATTATAATCTAATTCTTTGGCGACCAGCTGAGGGAGAACTAATGTCTGTCTTCTTTTTCAGAAACATGCCGCAGCTTCGCAGCACACTTACAGCCTGCCAGAACTCTACAGAACTGAAGATTATTTTCCTATCAAATATATAGGCAGCAAGTACCAGAACCACTAAGGCTGCATTTAATCGTCTCTAGCATTTGAGAGAACTTGATCTGAACAGCTACAGGGATAGAGTAAAATAGATGTTAGACCAAAGAAGGGAAGAGTGGTAATATTTCTGCCTTTTTATCTTTCCCATGAGGGAGGAATTAATCCCCAGATTTGCTGGTTTTGAAGTATTGATGGTCCTTGCGCTATGACAAAAACTTTATACAGTCTTGTTGCTTTGCTTCCATTTGGCATTTGAGACAGGTTTATGTAAACAAAGCAGGAATAGCACATTTAAGATGTCAAAATTGGATGAAACTTACTTACCTTAAGTACCATGGATTGCAGCAAGAAGCTATTTTCCTACTCTGTGCCTAACTGCTACAATCTTTCATTTATACCAAGGCTGTTGCAGTGTAGAAATCCTATTTTGAAAGTTGCCTAATAAAAGTGGCACAATCTTACCTCCCCCCTTCCAAATAGCACATATATTCAAAATTCTTTTGAAATGTAACTTGAATGGTTTAGTTCTGGGAAATGCTTGTTATTGAACCAGAGCATGTTCAAAACAAGCAAATTAAAATACGTAATGCGCACTAAAGAGACCATTGCATCCAGTGTCTTGTTTTTGAGGCATGAAGCTTTGGTTACAAGCTCAGCCACAAAGGTATAAGCGATCAGAAGCAGTACTTATAAGCCATACGAGGCAGACTCCCCCATATGAAACAGGGTACTGCTCATATACAGGGCAAGGTGAGGCTGCCTCAGGCAGAATCCACACGACAGCAGATCCCAGTGTAGATCTCTATTCATAGAATCATAGAGTTGGAATAGACCACAAGGGCCATCAAGTCCAACCCCCTGCCAAGCAGGAAACATTCCTGATACAGATCTTTACTTCACCCTTCCTCCTGGCAGACAGGGGGGGCACCATTTTGTGGTTTGCCTCAGCTGCCAAGATGTCTTGGGCCAGCTCTCCATTAAATGTGATTTTAAAGCATTTTCTGACCCCTCTATACAAAGTACTTCCCTAAAAGGGATGAAATGAATTAACACTCATTTTAACAAAGGCAGTTGATCAGCACATGGACTTTGTGTGTATGGTTCTGCCTCTACTGAAATGAATGGCACTTCTGGGATGCCTAAATTCTGTCATGCAGCTAAGAACAAGCTCTGTGTATCTGTATTTATACAGTGTATGTACACAACTGTTGCTGCAGATGTTGCGATTACAGGAGCTCATACTTTAAGATCTTCCAGCTCTTTCCATTGGTTTTGCTCACAACAGCAATGGACTGTTTAGAACATTTAAGACATGCACAACTAACGATGCACATTGACACAACTATTATTAGTTTCTGGAGATGTAGATTTTAGACTGCAGAAGTAAGCGACTGTATCCTTTCGAGTCAATTGATCAATACTGAAGGCTATATTAAAAATATATGATCAGACTGCTGCAATCTATTGATTTTCATGAATGCAATATAAAATGAAAGCAATCTTGCTCATCCCAGCTTACCCAAGAGGGCTCACAAAAATGTCTTTAGAACCATGTTGCCTACATCTGACAGAACACCTGGCTTCTTATTATACTATCATGTGCACAAAATAAAAAACCTAGTGTGAAAATTTAAAATCTTTTTTTGACATTGGTGCTGCATTACACACTCACAAATTATGCTGCAGTTGTGAAGCAGTTATGGCATAAACCAAAAATGAAACACAGAAAAGGAGTAGGTCCTGTTTAAGTAGTTTAGAACCTATGAAATGTTATGCAAGTACATGTGGCAAGTACCTGGAATACATTCTATTAGCATATGGAATGCTGACACATTAGGGAGAACTCTAGCAAAAAGGATTTGGTTTTTTTGTAAAAAGGTTAAGGAGGAGTGAATACGAACAGTACCTGCTTCAAGGGCACCAGTGAAAGTATTAGACTTTTATGTCCATGGCAGGCTGTGGCCTGGAATATGCAAGTTGGACCTAATTGCTTTGTGGTCGACTCCAAATACCTGATTAACTGACTGCCACGAACTACCAGCTTGTCTGATACCTGCTTATATCCATGAACTGGTAGGAAAAAAACTTGCAAATATACAGACTAACTTACCCTCCTCTGCAAAAGTAGTCGTCAATATATATCACCAGAACGTTTGTAAGGTTTCTTGTGAGCTTTTGCCTTTTGAGTTCACCACTATCAGTTGCCCAGGTTGTATTCTTGCCGCTTCCTGCTAGAACAAGATGCATCCTTGACTCCAGCACATAGCAACACAATGAAGCAAAACTAGGATGTTTAAAAAGGTTCTTTCCGCACAAGTGAGGTCTTAGAAAAAGGGGAAAACATTTACATTTTTCAATAACTGAGAAAATGAGTAAGCTGTGTCACTTGAACAGAATGGTCTCTGTACAAACTGGGATGTTGGGAGTATTTTTTCCCTATGCCTATCATTAGGGGAAAATACATATCATTACGTATTCACTCCTAGTATGGAATAAGATGCCCCTGGTATATTACTTTTAACATTTGCTGATAAATGCATGAGTTATATTAAAAATATGTGATATATGAACACTTTCCAAAGTTACAATGTTCATTACTACCTTAATTTATCTTCATGTTGCTCATCTGCCCCATCTTTAAGTATACATTTAACTTCCCCACAGAAAGCAATGGGACTTTAAAATGCTCAACTTTAAACTGGCTGTGCTGCATATTTGCACATCAGTTAACCTATATAGTCTTTTACATTTGTATTTGTCTATTACTTGATTGAGGCTCCATAGGATTCGTTTTCATATTCTATTGTGAATATTTCATATTTCTATTGTGATTTGTATGAGACTGCTCCAGCAGAAATCTTTCGTTTTCTCAAGGCATCATCATCCAAGACTGCTTCCTTTCAACAAAAGCCAACATAATGAAGCAGAGTTTTTAGAATGAGGGATGCAGACCTTGTAATAAAGCAAATGTTTACATTAAGCACAATACAGCAATTTATTTAGATGCTTAAATGAATACAAAGGGGAAATAAAGATCACAAATTATCCATACTACAACAATGTGTCATATATTAGATGGTATAAATGAATACAACACCATGTTGGTGTTAACTAAAGATAAAACTAAATATCCAAAAATGCAGCACTCATTTCCGTATGCTGCTTTAACACAGTACACTTTTATACAGATCTAAAAGGTGTCAAAATTAGTAGCTGCAAACTTGTTTCTTGCATGTGATTTTTTTTTAGCTTAAAAGATTTCAGAAAATGGCTCTGAAATACATAGTCATCAGTTGTAATGTCAAGGATATTCAAGAACAAGAAAATTCTATAATACAATAGAGTCCAGATATACTTTTATGTTGCTGGCCTCTGTTTTGAGATTGTACAAGGTTATGTGCAAAAACTAAGTCTGTCAAAATTCTTACTATAGCAGTTTCAAGCTTTTTGCTAGGTAAACTAGATACAGCATTTATTACACAGCAGGGCAACACTAAAAAAAGGAAAAAAAGAACCAAATCTATGATGGGTACACAAGAACAATAGCATAAGCATCACTTGAATAGGTCTAAAAGACTGTACAAATATACATTTCAACTATTCAGAATGATACATGAAAAAAAACAATTTCCCCAGAGTCCTACTATACACATTGAATTGGTAGCTCATATGTTGGCCCTAAAACTACCATGTGAAAAAGGGTAATGTTTAAAAAGACATACAGCTGAACATATACAGAGTGAAATATGTTGAAAATGCCAATAAAATAAAACCTTTGCTTTTCTTCAGTGAGCAACTGGGAGCCACCAACATATCCATTTTCACATTAAGTTACTGTGCTCATCACAGCAGATACTCTCAAGTGAGATTTGCCAACAGCATACTTTGAAATAAGAACTGGAATCGGTGTGGCAGCCTCGCAGCCGCTAACCAGGTGACCTTGCATTCAAAAGGCAGTACCAGTTTACAATGAACTTAGCAGTCGTTCTGAAATGAAAATGTTTAGACGGTTGTCAAGTGGAAGATATGGAGTCTCGAGTTTTAACAGCTTATGCTTGCTGACTGCTCAGCTCTACCCCAGTTAGGGTGCTGTGCATCGATTCCGTAACCCCATCAGTCACACTGTCAAACTGTTCTCCGTCCTCGCTGTCAATTGTGCTGTTCTGCCACTCCATCTGCTGATTTGACAAGCTCTCTTCGATTTCTGTTGCATTTTTCCACTGTGACTGGTCCTTGGGCCAAAACTCGCCCACTTTTCCATAGGAACTGTTCTTCCACTTTGACTGTTCTTCGTCACTCTCAGAGGCGGCACCTTTAGTTTCTGCAACTGGTTTACTATTAGTAGCATCTTCACTTTGGGATGATTCATCCGTCCACGTTTCTGGTTTCACTTCAGATGTATTATCTTCAAAGTCAGACACTTGCTGAGAACCAGGGACGCTTTCAGACGGCGATGCTTCTACTTTCCATTCAATGGGATCATCTTGATCTTCTTGATCACCTTCACTGTCTGAACCTTCAGCTACCAGCTTTGTTGGTTCTTCTGCAGAGCTACTCTCCTTGTATTTTGGGTCTCCATCCTCCTTTTGGTCTATTTTTTCCGGAGACTCCAAAGTGGCTTCTTCAGTTGTCTCCTTAGATATGCTTTCATCTGGTGTCTCATTTATACTATTAATAGATGTTTTGCGACCAGAGTTAGACACAGATTCTGCAAATGGACTATTGCTTTCGTTGAACTCCTGTTCTATATTCTCAAAACTGTCTGAGGAACTTTCATTATCTTTCTCTAGGTTTATCTTTTTATCAACAGTTTTGCTAGGATTGACTCTGGAATTCTCTTCGTCGTGGTTCTCAAACAACCACTCGGCATCAAAATCCATTTCGTGTTTAACCTTGTTCAGTTCTTTCATGTTGAAACCTAGCAAGACACCCAGTTTATACCTTTCACAATCTCTAACGCATTTCTTTCTTTTGTTGCTGAAGTGTGAAGCAATGTCGGATTTCCAAAGCCAGAGACTGGCAGCTAACTTTTCAATCTCCCTCCGACTGGGATACGGTTGCTTATTGAAATACTTGGTGAGAAATGTTTTTCTAGCTTCGTACGAATCATCTTCATGACCCTTGGGATCTAAAGCCAGCACTACAGGTTCTTCAGGCTTCTCCTCAAAGACGGAAGGGGAATCGTCGTCATCCATTTTTCTTTTCTTCAACAGAGAGAATTCCATGTGTTCATAAGTACGTTTCACAGGTCCTGCACCTGGAGACTGGTTTAGTCGGGAGGGAACATTACCTTTGTCTTGACCGTTCTGAGTCTTCCCCACACCCCTGCAGTGGACAAGGTGCAGGGTTATAGTTGAGGCAGTCATGTTACTCGTGTACACTCCAAGGCAATGAATGCATTTATATGTAAGCTTTTTCTCTACCGGATGAACTGTTTGAATAACTTGATGTCTCTCCCTTAAGTGATGTGCCAGTGCATCAGAAATGGGTCCTTTCAGGATTGAAAAGCACAAAGGGCAAAGGGTTTTCCCCACATCTTTTTTGTAGGGGACTGCCGCTTGAGGAGAACTTTTTACAGGTACATCTGTCTTCTCCTGAATTTTTGGCTGTGGCTTTGGAGGAACTGGAGCAGTATTTTGAGCATGGTAAGCGACGGATTCGGCAGGGGCATCTCTCAAGTTGTAGGTAGTTACAAGCAAGTGTATATTGGTGTGGCTACCCTGCTGCAACGTCAAATCAAACGTTAACGTGGAATCAGTTTTGGGCCCCATTTCTTCATCGACATGAACCATTCGCATGTGAGCAGCCATCTTCTCAACATCGTTGAACGTTGAGCGGCAGTAGGGACAGGATAGACCATGGATTAACATGTGGTTGAGCAGCGTGTCAGTAGGCAAGTAGCGATTACAGTATAAACATTTGCTAGTAAAATTATGTATTTTCATGATGTAGTTAGCAACTGCGGGCACCTTTTCGGCCTTGTGTTCTTTCTCAAAATGAACACTGTACACGTTTTCAGGGAAGAGCTCATTGCAGATTGTACAAATCTTCCATTTCTGAGTTGATGAAGTATTGGTGGAAGTGGTACATATAGGGCCAACGGCAAGAGGCTTAGGTGTGGACTGGGATAATATTCTGGATGCTGCCTGAGACTGACCTAATGATGTTGATTTCAGTGAGCCCGATGAAAGTGAAGATGAGTTGGCAGACGAAAGAGAGTACCTTGCTGTAGCCTGCGATCTTGGTTCCCCTCCAAGAGGGTAAGGTCGCCCATTTCCACTTGGGGAATACTGCTTCATTGATTGAGACTGCTGGGATAGGGAAACTGGAGAACTACCTGTTAAACTTAGCCTTCCTCCCGTGTGACCAATGTAACTTGGCGGTACCGATTTCACACCATAGTTGTTCGGTTGCAAATGAACGTTGGACATATTTACTCCTCCAGAATTCAACGTAGGCTTTGGTATATTCAGTCGGTTCATCATTTGCTGTGATGGAAGAGAGCGGACATTTCCAGGGGACAGGGCACCCATCCTCTGAGGAAGTCCCATAGGCTTTTTATCCTGTGGTTTTGGAGCAATTAGCATTAAAGGTTTGGATCTTGGAACTACCACATTTGTATGCCCTATCATTGCTGTCACTTGGTATCCTATACGCTCGTGGTCTTCAATAACATGCTGTACTAAAGCTTCATACGACTTCGGCATAAAAAGGCAGCGTTTGCAGTGAATCATGCCCTCTTCTCGGGAACTTAAGGGTACAATCCCATTGAGTGACTTCTCACTTCCCTTTGCTATATAAGGTGCAGCAACATGCTGAAAATGTTCCCTGTAAATGTGCTTTCTAACTATTTCGTAGAGAGGATCTCGGTAAGTGCACTTCTTACAGTAATAAACAGCTTGTTCTACACTGTCAGCCTGCTTAGGTTTAAGGCTATCATGCTTGTTTTTATCTTTAAAAGTGCTGATGCCTCCACTTGGTGTATTGGCATTTGGAGCATGAAATATTTTAATATGCGTTTCCAAAGTCTTTTTGTCTGCATTGAAAGTACAGTAGGGACAATTGAGAAGGATCCTGTTTTCAAAGTCTTCACTATGAACATTCCGGAAGTGACTTTTGTAGGCAGAAAAGAACTTTGAGGAAAATGGACATGCACTGCAGCAAAAGGGTTTTGTCCGATAGTCCTTAAAAACAAAACAAAAAAAAGAAACAAGTATCAGAAAAACTGCATTTGATTTGCATTCCCTTTCCTAATCCTTCTGACTCAATGGATCACAGCCTCAAGGCAAACTTATGAAACTATCATCCATTTAACGTTCTTTTTTTTTAAGCTGGCAAAAATCAGGCAATTCATAGAAAGTCTTTAAGAAAGAAGACTAGTCCTAGACCACAGAGAAATACATCTTCCTTATTTTTGATCATTCAGCCCCTGCAAATCAAGCATTACAAACAGCTGCCTGCTTAAGACGTAATGGGAAGCCATGGGTTGTATCTTATGCTCTTATGCTGGTGCTACTCAGAGTAGACCCACTGAAAATAATGAACCTAAGTTAGCCATGTCCATTAACTTCAATGGGTCTACTCTGAGTAGGGCTAGCATATGCTACAAACCATGGTTTCCCATTAAGAGAATGAGCTGCATGCTTCCCTCCACCCTTCTCCTGCAACTTTGTGCCTGAGGAGACTGAAAGCTTCATAGAGCCACACCACTTTCAAACTAAGGGTTTTAAATTGTGTAAGGAGCCTCCAGAAGTAAAGGACGCTCCCGGTTTCAGAACCTGATCCTCCCAACTTGTGGAAGACTTGAAAAAAAATTATGCTTCGGAGGAAGTAGGGCTTGTAAGGGTGCTCTTATTCTCTCTCACATAAGTGTTAGCATGCACAGCAGTAAAAACACCAGGACATGGCTTCTATTGAGCTCAACAATGAAAGAAGCTTTCCATTTCCTCTTCTCATGTCCAGAGAAGTAATGGGAGAGCACAGAAACCTAAGCTGTGCCACCGCATGTTCTCATAACACGAAAGCGCAGTTTCCCACTATATCTGAACCAGTTCAGTCATTCATCAGCGTATACCAGATTCTCAAGCAGTGATAAAATACTTGGGCATGCACAAATTCTTTTTAGAATCTCTATATTGGTGCAACATCTAATTATGGCTTTATCAAAGTTTCCAAACTTTCAATCTGATACACTCTGTAACTAGATAAACTCAGATTTCTCCGGTAAATATATCCTGACACTTCAGACATCAAACCATGGTTTGTGCTAAACTTCGTGTGTAACTCAAATCACTGTTTTGAGATTCCAAACACACAACAGCCAAACCATAATTCAAGGCTGCTAGACTGCTTTCATTTTCTGCCCTCTTAGTTTCATAAATCACAAATTCACTCCTCTCTATTGTGCAGCAGCTTCTGCAAGGAAAACAAAAGACCATAACTACGGTCTGTCAATTCATTAAACGTGCTAAACCATAGTTTATGCTTTGCAAACTAAGTTATGGTTTACCAGCTCTAGTTTGTTGGCCTATTACAGTGAGGGGGGAAAGTATTTGATCCCCTGCTAAATTTGCCCATTTGCCCTCCAACAAAGAAATAAATGACCAGTCCATAATTTTAATGGTAGGTTTATTGTAGCTGTGAGAGACAGAATAACAACAGGAAAACCCCCAGAAGACAAAAGACAGAGATTGATGTGCATTATAATGAGTGAAATAAGTATTTGATCCCTTTGCAAAAGATGACTTAGTACTTCGTGGCAAAACCCTTGTTGGCAATTACAGAGGTCAGACGTTTCTTGTAGGTGGCCACCAGGTTTCCACACATCTCAGGAGGTATTTTGCCCCATTCCTCTTTGCAGATCCTCTCCAAGTCAGTAAGATTTCAAGGCTGATGTGTAGCTACTCGAACCTTCAGCTCCCTCCACAGATTTTCAATGGGATTAAGGTCTGGAGACTAGCTAGGCCACTCCAGGACCTTAATGTGCTTCTTCCTGAGCCACTCCTTTGTTGCCTCGGCCGTGTGTTTTGGGTCATTGTCATGCTGGAATACCCATCCTCGACCCATTTCCAATGCCCTGACTGAGTGAAGGAGGTGCTCCCCCAAGATTTGATGATACATGGTCCCATCCACCGTCCCTTCGATGTGGTGAAGTTGTCCTGTCCCCTTAGCAGAAAAACACCCCCAAGGCATATGTCCCCCTCCATGTTTGACAGTAGGGGTGGTTTTCTTGGGGTCGTAGGCAGCATTCCTCCTCCTCCAAACACGGCGAGTTGAGTTGATGCCAAAGAGCTCAATTTTGGTCTCATCTGACCACAACACTTTCACCCACTTCTCCTCAGGGTCGTTCAGATGTGCATTGGCAAACTGCAAACGGGCCTGTACATGTGCTGTCTTGAGCAAGGGGACCCGGTGGGCTCTGCAAGATCTCTGTCCTTCACGGCTTAGTGTGTTACCAACTGTTTTCATGGTGGCTATGGTAGGGTTACCTGACGCCCCCAGTTCCTGGGTACAGTCCCCAGATTTACAAATGTTTCCCCAGACCAATTCCACCCACGGAATACCCCCAGATTTCATTAAATGTCCCCAGGAAACAACGACGCCAACAGGAGCAGCCGGAATCAACTCAATTGTTTGGCAGGGAGGCGAAGTGGGGAGGAGGCGCTGTGATTGCAAAGCACAGGCACACACGCGCGAGAGAGGAAAAATCGGAAAGAAAAGCCCCCTTTCTCTCCGTCGGCCTCATTTATATCTCCCTGGATGGCATCCTGGCCTCTGGCAGAATCCAGTTCCAACCCTTCTTCAAGCTTCGCTTCCCCCCAACCTCCTTGCTTCTCCCCTGTCCTTGACGCTGAAAAATCCCAGTGAATTGTATTGCCATCTCCCTTTCGTCCATGCACTTCTCTCTGTGTGTGTGACTGGGGATTGCAAAGTCCTGACACGGACTCTCCACTAGCTCTGAACTGGAGCCACCTCCAGCCTCCACCTCTTCCGCCAAACTCCACCCCCTCTCTTTCTCTCTCTTCTACCCACCCCTGGGCTCAGCTAATCATATAAACATATTATCATGTAGAGAAGCGGCGGGAGCCAAAAAATATAGGGGGACACACACATATATATATTCTTCTCTTCTCCACCACCGCGCTACTTCTGCCTCCTCACCGCCGCCACCCACCCAGCCAAGCTGGTGGGAGGGGAGGGGGGCTTCTGGCAAATAAAAGCAGATTAGAGACAACTAAGTACCAAACGTGAAGGAAATAATCTAAAGGCTCGATCTGCCACCACTGGCTATTTCCCACTCCATTTGAGCTGCTTGCGGCTGCACGGCTTTGGGGAGGACAGGAGGAGGGATGGGGGGGGAGAGGTGGGCTGGGGAGAGAAAGAGAAAGAAGCGGTGGGGGTGGGGGTGTTCGTGCCAAAGCTTTGGGCTCGATCTGGCGGCGGCAGGCAGCGCTGGGGTAGCCCCGCAGCTAGAGCAGGAGGCTCGGCTGCATCTCGGGGCCCCCACTGGGGGCCATCTGCCCACTCACAGAGAGGACCTCCTCACCAGCTCAGTTTTAAAGCAAAGGTTGATCTGTGATGTTGACTTTTTTCTTAATTTTTAAAAATATTTTTTTCTTTTTAAAATAAATATTATATTATATTACATTATATTATATTAGAATTATATATTATATTATATATTTATTTGCGTCCCCAGATTTACTGGAAAAAATCTGATAACCTTAGACTATGGTCCCAGCTGCCCTGAGATTATTGACAAGTTCCCCCCCGTGTAGTTCTGGGCTGCTTCATCACCTTGCTCATGATCATTTCAACTCCACGAGATGAGATCTTGCATGGAGCCCCAGACCGAGGGAGGTTGACGGTTATTTTGTGTTTCTTCCATTTGCGAATGATTGCACCAACTGTTGTCACCTTCTCACCAAGCTGCTTGGCAATAGTCTTGTAGCCCAGTCCAGCCTTGTGCAGGTCTACAATCTTGTCCCTGACATCCTTGGACAGCTCTTTGGTCTTGGTCATGGTGGCTACTTGGGAATCTGCTGGATTGATTGCTTCTGTCGACAGGTCTCTTTTGTACAGGTACTGCAATGAGGTGGGATTACAGGTAAGACCTCTCCCTTACAGCAGGTGCTTCTACTCTCAGCTCGTTACATACAGTGAAGATACCAGGTAGCCTGACATCTGGCTGGTTGATAGGGGATCAAATACTTATTTCACTCATTATAATGCACATCAATCTCTGACTTTTGTCTTCTAGGTTTCTGGGGTTTTCCCTGCTGTTATTCTGTCTCTCACAGCTACAATAAACCTACCATTAAAATTATGGACTGGTCATTTCTTTGTCAGAGGGCAAACGGGCAAATTTAGCAGGGGATCAAATACTTTCCCCCCTCACTGTATACACTATGCTTTGTCAATTCAGACCCACCAAACCATTGTTAAGTTTCTTTAACAATGTTTTGGTAGTATATCAGAGTTGAGCTACCTGCTGTCAGTTCTTTCTCAATTCTGCTTATCTTAAAAGGGGCACCAAATTTGCTAGTTAAGTTTAAATTTCTTCAATATGTTGAACTGCTAGTGGTAATATTCAACTAAGTCATATTCAGGAGTACACTCACTGCCAAACTCAAGTCCAAAAGATTTCAAAAGAACTAATCAGTCCTGAGACACCACTCAGCAACTGTTGTTTCCACAGAGACCATAGTGACCAGTCCCCGTAATACTATAACACTCTTTTTCTTCTGTCCCACCTCTGCTGACATCTGGGCTGTAATCCTGTGCACACACATCTTGCAATAAATCTCACTAAAATCAGTGGGAATTATTACTTTCGTAAACAGGTATAATTCAGGTTGTAAAGCACTTAACGTTTGTCATAAAAACACGATTGAAAACTTAATTGATTTGGAATTGGTTTCAGATTTAAGGTCATTTTACCACATTATTACCAACCTGATTTTTTGTAAGTGAAGGATCCCACAATCCAACATCTTCCCATGTAGTGTTTTTCAGATAGAAGTCATTGGGTTCAAACTGCTTAAAATCCTGCAACAGTGGAAGATTTACAAAAGCATAAATAGAAATAACAAACCGCAGAATGATTGCCTATTCATTTCTTTAGATCTTGAAAATTCAAGAAGAATTATTAAGGTACCAAAAATTACAAATAAAAGGGCTCATTAACAGAAAACTTCCCAGGGAGTATAATTTTTACTAATTAATGCACTTATTATTTTTTTATTAATTAAGGGCATGATACAACCACTTCAATAGAAGACAGGTACTTAACAGTCCTTTGAAATGAAGATGACTTTAAATTGCTTAAATTTGTCTGGCCCCTGTTCGCTTCCCCCTACAAAGTCAGTTTAATTTTTTTATGCAATCTATAAGTCATACAGATAATCACATATGAAAAATTATTTGAGGGAATGAGCTTGCCAGACCGTATGAGCAAGTAAGTATTTGCAGGAGCATAGTTTACTGTATTTTTCCGTGTATTGGACAAGGTTTTTTGACAGAAAAATCATGTCAAAAAACTGGAGTAGTCTAATATAGTGTTCCCCAACCTTGGGCCTCCAGCTGTTTTTGGACTACAATTCCCATCATCCTTGACCACTGGTCTTGCTAGCGAGGGATGATGGGAGTTGTAGTCCAAAAACAGCTGGAGGCCCAAGGTTGGGGAACACTGGTCTAATACATGGATAGTGGCAAAACTGAGTCTCCCAAAATAGGGGCGAGTTTTATATATGGGGGGCGTCTAATAGACGGAAAAGTACGGTAGTTTGTGTGTCGACAGGTTATTTGTACTTTTAAGTAAAAGGCGTAGAAACAGAAAGAGTAGTCTCTAAAAAGCTAGGCTCAGTGGGAACATTACTGAGAATGCTCTCCAGAAGATCACAGAGCATGAAGCTGCTCTCACTGCCAATCCTTCTCAAAAGGAGAAGGCATGAGCACTAGTTCCCTGGCCAGAGGGCTAGAATCCTCCTAGATCTGTCCTGTGCAGGAGCAGAATCTATATACCAGACTACAAAAAATAGAAACGATTGTGTGAAAAATCACAGATAACAATGAAATTTCAGCCCACATTTTTCAAAATATGCATTTAGTGTTTGTCCAAAAGCAAGAGTCATGTGGCACATTGAAGACTGACAAATTTATTGTGGAATAACTTGTCCAGTATTTCATGCTTAAATTGGTCCCAATGAAATCAATCATAGCTGCTTCTAAGTGCTGCAGTTGTGAACACTAAACAGACATGTGTGCATTGTTGTTTATTCTATTACTGATAAATTGGGCATTAACATCAACCCATTTTGTTGGTTATATGCAAAAACCACACGCACCCATTTAAATGAAGTAATCTAAAACTTTGGTAGTAGCTAAACAAGAGAATCTAGTATTACAGCTGCATGGTTTTGAAATACGTAAGTCAGATTCACAATTCAGTAGATGGGGGGGGGGGGAGACTCGAAGGGCTACAAGACAGTGTTCATTTTTAGCCCAATGCATTTTGGGGAAAAAATCATGTCTCAAGGGCAGATTTTAGCAACAATTCTAACATACAAAGGATACTGCAGTAACCCCTGGTGTGTCAGAACTGTTGATAAAAACATGCCCTCCAGCAAGGTTTTCCAAAACGTGTTGGGCTTGCAATAAGCAGTATTCTGTAGCATCTCCTGTTTTCTCCCTCTCCTTTCCTGCCTGCTAGCCGTACCACCTCAGTTTCACAGTTGGTTTTCCACCCTTCAGTAGGCAGAAGAGGTTCTCCACTGCAGAGGGAGAAACTGTTTGAGGCACGGGTACTACATTAGTAGACTACCACAGTTAATGCTGTGATATTTAACACAGAGAGACCATCCTTTTGCCTTGAAACTACTCCTTGGGAGTTTCTTCAGCAACACTCCTTGGACCTCTTACCTACGAGGCATCTCTGAAGGAGCATCTCCACCCTTATCGTTCTGCCCGGACACTGAGGTCCAGCGCCGAGGGCCTTCTGGTGGTTCCCTCATTGCGAGAAGCAAAGCTACAGAGAACCAGGCAGAGGGCATTCTCGGTAGTGGCACCCGCCCTGTGGAATGCCCTCCCATCAGATGTCAAAGAGATAAACATCTACCTGACATTTAGAAGACATCTGAAGGCAGCCCTGTTCAGAGAAGTTTTTAATGTGTGAGATTTTAGTGTATTTTTTTGTCTTTGTTGGAAGCCGCCCAGAGTGGCTGGGGAAACCCAGCCAGATGGGCGAGGTACAAATAAAAAATTATTATTATCATTATCATCATCATTATCTCCCTATAACAAGTGCAGCATGTGACGGAAGTTCTCCATCCAGAGGCCAACCAGTGTGTCTTGGTGGCACAGACTGAAACCAGTCAACGCCAACCTTTCCCATAAAGATACCAAGAAGTGGTTAGGTGGGAAAGCTCCATTTCTCTCTGTCTCTCAGGAGATGGCTCCCTTGGTGGGGTGGCAGCCAAGCAGATAATCACAGTTTTTGGCTTGATAAGTGAGTACAGCCAAGAAGCGAAAAACTCACGCCACTTTTGTAATACCAGTCAATCACTGTTCTCCTGAAACTTCACTTCATTTATAATATTCCCAACGGAAGATACAGCCCTTCAATTTAAACTGCAACCCAAGAGTTCAACGGAAGATTGTACTTACTTCTATATGCTCTTTACAGTATTCCAAACCAATGTCACTTAGTATTTTTTTCACAGTTTTCCGGGCTTTTCTTAAACTGCCAAGGTTGTTGACAGGAAGTTGGAACATAGTTTCTACTGGGAGGGGGGAGAGAAGAGGGAGGGGGAGAAAATAATTTACTGAAAACGTTTTGTCCCAAAGCGCTTGAATTCAGATCAAAAAGTCTGTTATCACTCAATTTTCTGTTTATATTTATGCACTTCATATCCCTCAGATTCTAGGCAGTTCAAAATAAACTGAGTTGTTCAGCCATCTTGTTTTCAAAGTTGAGCCAGGTAAGTAAACTTTAGAAAAAGTTTTTTAAAAAACCAACACCTTACAGGAACAGAGAATATAGTATCCAGATTTGGTCTAAAACGCACACATCCAACTTTATGACCAATAGTTGCATACCCACTCTCATGTGGAAAAGTCAAATTCATCCCAACAAAAGATGCTACTCTAACAAAAGGTCTACAGTTTTTGGCTGGCTTTGCTGGCCAAGTCAATTGTTTACATGTTTTTACATGCACATATAATACACAGAAATTAAAGACAACTACAAAGGATGGAATTCAATGTTGTGCTAAGGGGAACGTCAGTGCAAGCATTGCAGTGCACTCTTTCTGGGAGTTCGCCCTCCCCTCAGAGCCAGACTTAGTAGATGACCCCAGCCCAATGTCTTATTGGAAAAGTATAAAAGCCAAAAATTGTAATCACCAGCTCTTCTCCCTTAGAAATGGGAGTTTGCTGGCTTGAGGAGGGTGGCCTTTCTGGAGGGAAGGGGAAAAGGTTCCCAACACACAACTCACCTTTCCCAAGAGAAAGGGCCAATGCGGAGAAAGAATCAAAGGCACCTTCAGAATTAATAATAATAATTCAATTTATATCCCACCCTTTCCCCTTCCCTTGTCTGCTCTGTAAAATACAAGGCTGGATATTGCTTGTTTTGTTGCCTGCATGACTCCAGACAGCTGATGTACAAGCCTTGGCCTTCCTTCCAACTTTGGAGCTGGGAAGGTGGAAATGACAGCTAAGCAATGGCCAGGATGATCTCAGCCTACTTCTGCAGGTCTGAAGCTGCAAGGAAGTTGCGGCCCCTTGTCACATGCGCCTCGGTAGAGTCCCACACTCGCCGTGGCAAACAGAATGGCTGGTGCCCAACGTTAACTCTTTTCTATGTCATGATATAGTTTTCCATTTTCATGAAGAACACATAAATCAGCTCACACCATTACCCTCTTCGTCAACAGGCTACGTTAGCTCAGTGAAATTGCAGTGTTCGTTTTTTCAGTCTAGTGCATGAAGGAAGCGGGGCTATGGGCACACAACGAAGAATGGCAGACAGGCCAGTTTGACTGATAAATATGCTCAGCTCAACAATGAGCTCAAGAGAATACCACCTAGAAGATCAAAGCAACAACCAAACAACAAAGCGTTTGAACCTCAAAATCCAAATGATTGTGAATTCAGCTCTTTCTTCTGAAATGTCTTGTTTAGAAACCAGTAGAAAGTCCAGGGATTTCAAATTACAAAGTTTATTGAAACTTATTTCTTAATAGTACAACACACACACACACACACACACACACACACACACACACACACACAATTGCAGCAGTACTCACTCCTATGTACACATCCCACTCCACTCCCATAACCCATACAGCATTCTCATAACTAATCAACAACTTGGCTTTTTCAAACTCCATCAGAACCTTAAATCTGAATTTCAACTGCTTCCATCTGTATCCGAGCAATACTTACAACTTAAAGCAGTGGCTTAATCTTAATTCCCACTTTGGGCAGAGTTTTTAACATTCTTGCAATTGTACCCTAGCATTTGGCTGCTGAAATATATTGTGCCTGGAACTCTTGAAGTTATCTAGCGGTGAGGAGATGTGATTCTTATTAAAATGTTTTGTGGGTTTTTCTGCTCTTTTGTTTGTTACCCTGGGCTCCTTTCTAAGGAAGGGCAGGATAGAAAATAAATAAATGCATCAGCTGTCCCAAGCATATGACAACTGCTAAAGTTGTTAAAATATCCTTCTATGAGCCCATAGAATGATGCATTTGAAGAATGTACAGTGGTACCTCGGGTTACAAACTCCGCTAACCCGGAAGTAGTGCCTCGGGTTACAAACTTTGCCCCAGGATGAGAACGGAAATTGCGTGTCGGTGGCAGTGGAAGGCCCCATTAGTGAAAGTGCACCTCAGGTTAAGAACGGTTTCGGGTTAAGAACATTAAACTGCTCCTTAGTGGACCTTATGTCTTAATGCAATTATAAGGAAATTGAGAAGGTATTTGATCAATATCAGGTATGAATAAGCACACACAATAGACTTTCTGTGTTAAGAGATCACCACTTACCATAATTATGACAGTAGCTGGAGGATGGCGATTTACAACCTACTGTTTGTACTTAGGGTTGTGCATACAATTACAATTGAAGCAAAAACCAATTCTAGAAAATTTGTATCCTCAGGAGAATAAAAATGTATATTCTATTATCAAAATTGGGATTGTTTGCCCTCCCAATTGCTAACAGAAGCTTCAGAATTAACACACAAGCCCAATAAACATTCAAAAGTTGAAAGAGCAGAACGCAAATCTATCTTTTGGTTCATATTAAGTGGAGAAACAAATATATTTTGTTTCTACCATGCAACAAACCAGCCAACCCTCTTAGTGTACCTGACTTGCAATATATTATACAGTTCATCCCTATTGTTCATATGCCTGTGTCACCCATGAACTAGTCTCCCAACAAACATTCTGGGTGGAATTCACCCAACCAGCCCTATCAGTGGAAGCACTGCTCAAGGACTTCCACTTGTACAACTGGGCTGCCCCCTCCCCTCTTCCCCCAACACACCCTCCAAAATTTGCTCAGGGGGGCAAGAACTCCCAGCTCAGTGCAGAGAGAATGGTTAGAGGAGCGTGACATTGAATTCCACCCACTATATTCAAAGAGTGCAAATAATCCAGGATGTGCAAGATGCACACAATGGCTTGCTCCCTGAATTCCCAACATATGTGCCCTCCTTTTCTCACTGCCCAGATGCAATATTCCCAGCAGCTTGCGGCAGGTAGGAAGATGTTATTGGATCTCAGTGCTCCAGGAGAGAAGGCTTAAACCTCTCCCTCCCTCCACACTAAGACACTGGGGGAAGGATAAGTACGAGAGACTAAGCTGGGGAGTAAGTGGATGGGGGGAGCCCAGGCCATGCCTACTACAGCCATGTGGCCCATAGCCCACCACGGCATGAAGTCTTTGGGGACAAGGAAATTGCCCACCCCTATTTTAGTACAATTGATGAGGATCAATTTTGATTTTTAAAAGCCAAAGGGCTGTCCATTATGTATGTGCTTGCGTGTGTTTGCGAACAAGCCACCTCTGTGCTGCCCTTGTAATCTCATTCTTATAGCTGGCAGGATTGAAGGTTTTGCCTGGGGCATGTAGGAGATATTTTATACTAGGTTGCAAACATTAAGACCTCCCACAATGCACCTGCAGAATCTGGTTCATTCAAATTATGAAGAAGTGCTTATTTTGAAAAGCAGCTTGCCTCAAGCTAGAACCACCTGCTAGGCAGATGTATGCCCACTCCTGTTAAGATGCCCCCTGCTTTCCAGATGATCGTCTTCCAAAGCAACTACTCTATTCCGAACTTAAAAATGGAAAGCGCAATGCTGGTGGTCAACAAAAGAGGTTTAAAGACTGTCTCAAGGCAAATCTAAAAAAATGTAGTATAAACACTACGCAAGGGAGAAACGTGCTAAGAGGAAGGCACGCTTGGCAAATCCACACCGTGATCAACTCCCGCCCGGAAACCAATGCTCCCACTGTGGAAGGATGTGTGGATCCAGAATTGGCCTCCACAGTCACTTACAGACAACTCAGCAAAGTGCATTGTTTAAACACTAGCAAGTTCTGGTGAACTTTGTTTTTAAACCACTTGTAGCTACTGGTCTTTGTAGAGCAGGGGTGGGGAGATCTCAAGCCCCGGGATCAACTGCAGTCCTCTTCATCTGCCCTTTGAAGCTCTCAGTGAGTCACACTCCTCGCTGCCTCTGCTCCACCTCCCTCAAGTGTTTTCACCTAACGCAACAACACTAATGAATGACCAGTATTTAGGGCATCTTCATACAAAACAGGTCACTTCCAAGAGCATCTTTGGCCAGGGCAGAAACAGACATACAGAACGAGACCACACTAAATAAGGTAGCTTAGGATTTTGTGAAGCACAAAATCCACACTTGACGGAAGAATTCTGACTATCTGAGCTTCTGAACACTCCAGTAAATGTTTAGTTGTCTGGTAGATTTTGTACTTATCAGCAAAATTGTAGTAACTTTCTCTCCCCCAACCCTCGTTTTCGGATTTTTAAATTTTTGTTTGGGATTCTATCCTGCAAAACTGAAGGACTAACCCCCCCCCCCCCCCGGAAAAAGCTGTCATTACATGGCCATTCTGGGAAAAATATTGTGCAACCAATTGCCTAATGAAGCAGGTTCCCATGGAATACAAAAGTGTTTCCCATTCACAGTATAAGTATCAGCTCTACCTTATTATAATTCTACCGCAATTAAAAGATTATACACTTGCACATGAACATCTCATTTGTGTGAGAATGTATTAATGTTCTTGATGTGTCTGTAATTCAAACACACTGACCATCTGGATAAGAAGTGAGCAACCACATTCATAGTGATCTGATTAACAAAGGCCAAATGCTTTAAAAAAAAACCCAACCACCACCTTAAGATGCTGGAGTCAGTGAAAAAAGGAGCTGCTTTATTTTTGTGCTCACAAAAAGTTATGAGGGCATAAGGTCACTTCATAGCATTCAGCGGATTTAGGATTTTAGTTCACGTCTCATTCTGGTTGTGAGTACAGTGGTACCTCAGCTTAAGTACTTAATTCGTTCCGGAGGTCTGTTCTTAACCTGAAACTGTTCTTAACCTGAAGCACCACTTTAGCTAATGGGGCCTCCCACTGCCGCCGCACCGCCAGAGCATGATTTCTGTTCTCATCCTGAAGCAAAGTTCTTAACCTGAGGTACTATTTCTGGGTTAGCGGAGTCTGTAACTCGAGGTACGACTGTACTGTGATTTTCATCCCAGCACAACTGGAGAGAGAAGCATCTTTACCTTCACGGAGCATTTTGCTAATAATGATACAAGTTCACTTGTGAAGAAGGTGGTTGGTTTCACTGAATTTGATTGGTTAAAAATGACCTATATTCACAAAGTGCAACTGGAAAAGATGAGTTACAAAAGCAATAATAGAATCACAGAAGAGACCCCTACAGTCATCTAGTAAACACCCTGCAATGCAGGAATCTCAACATGTGGTCCCCAATCCAACTTGAAACCATAATGGACCCAGCTTAGCCTTGAAGCAACTAAAATAAAATAAAATAACTGTTCGTCCTATGCAGATTTCTTCACTACAGGTTATGTTACAATTCCAATCTAGAACCCAAAATCTTTTTCCATATGACTGAAGAATCTTATGCTACCGTGACTGCCTGAAATCAACTCTTCTCTGAAAATAATACAATGCATTCTCTGCTTAGAATTCTAATCTTGCTTTGCAAATGCTCTTGAAGAATTGAACCAACAGCAAAATTATTAGACTCCCAATTCTTCTCAAATATTTATTTAATACACTTTGATGCAGCCTTCAAGGTAAAACAAACTGGCTGGTCAAGAAGAAATGCCCTCAATAATTGTTACCAAGCCTGGAACTGAACTCCAGGTAATGTAAGCATGATGAAGAAAGGGATTAGCAGGGAAGGGAGAACTGAGCAACAATCGGACAGGCTTACCAGGTCGCCAATCTTTTGGGATCAGCAGGTACATTTTGAATTGGAAGGCAGCGCTGTGACTGCTGGGGATGGGGTTAACGTAACAGAAAACTAGAGAGAGTGCAGTCACTGCTGCTGCTGCCCCACCTTATGCTTCCTGTGAGAAGTCATCAGTGTCCTGCTCATCCTGACTGTGGCAATCACACAATATTGATTACACCCAGAGCCACACCCTGATGCTGTCCATTGCTGTTTAATATCAGGGTGAATTCCCCAGGAGGAAAAAAGTGCACAAGGTGGCTAACCCACTCCTCCTCACACACGCTAACTGTATACATACACACCACAGACACACAAGTATCTCTCTCACACACACACTTCACCACAGGAGGGGAGAGGGCTCTTGGGCTCAAATCCTGCTTGCGGGTTTCCCACAATGACTAGATAGATCATTGACCTGATCCCACAGGCTCTTTTTTATGTTCACATTTATACAACCAAACATGCATCTCTCCCATCATAATAGGAAGTGCCTGTTGTTGTTATATTATTATTATTATTATTATTATTATTATTATAATTATTATTATTATTATTTCAAACCCCACCCCCAGCAAAAACACACAAAGGCCTGCAACCCGGAGCTTACTGAGCTGGAAATCCCTGGTCTAAGTGATGTTGAGAGAGACAAATATCCTAAATACAAATATTCTGAAGAGGATTTAAAAGAGGCTACAGCCACATCGGGGAAAATATGGAGGTTATAATACAAAGCTCATTAGGTATCTCGTTAATGAGCTTTGGTAGTAAAAATTGGGGGGGGGATAAGGGGAAGAATTTAAAAGAAAACTACCATCATAATGGTGTTATGTGCCCATCATGCCCATATTTGTAGTATCATGTTGCTGTATCTCAAGTACCAGAGTGGAGAAGGGACAAAGTGGGGGGGGGGGGAGAGACTAAAAGAATCATGAAGAGGGAAAGTTTACAATAAAGAGACTATAAGGTTTTCCTTTTGATGCCCGTGCATTTCCTAATTCCAGTGGAGAATGCTTTTGCCCTTAAAATGAGGGACAGAAAATGGGACAGTGAAACTATCCTCTATTTCTTGGGTCAGTAATATTTTAAGGCTAGTGCTAGAAGTGGAAAAGAGGGAATGATTATGGGTTGCATATTAAGACTGACAGAACTATGTGGAGTATAGCAGGCCTTCCCAAACCTGGGTCTCCAGCTGTTTTCGGACTATAATTCCCACCATCCTGGACCACTGGTCCTGCTAGCAAGGGATGATGGGAGCAGCTAGATATTTAAGTTTGGGAACCCTGTAGTATAGAAATGACTTCTAGCACCTCAAAATATTAGAACTCAGATACTTAAAAGGTTGGAGTCAGTGAGCTGGCCTAAGTGGACCTTTGATCTAATCCAGCAAGGCAACATTTAAGCATCATAAGTAGCTTCACATGGAACTAAAACAAGAGGAAGTCCATTTGACTAAAGCAGCTCATGTGCAAAGTATGTTAGGCTTTTGGTCAGGGATCAGAGACTACTATTTTTCCAATAATTCTCTCTAAGAGATCAAATATCAGTATTTATCACCCTAGACTGCTGATTTCTGCATCTTCTCCAGGACCCATTTGAAAAAGAACCAACCTTTAGACCCATAAACAACTAGTCACATACTTCTTTGTAGCTGCTGAAGGCAATGAGTTCCCAGAGCCTTCCTATTCCTGCAAGTTCCTCTTCTGCTACAGTTCCTGTACCTTATGACTTCTGATAGAAGAACCATTAATGCTGCCGATAGTGAATCAGAATGAAACATTGGTCTGCCAACAAACATGGCTGTGTGTGACATTCTCAGAGGACACCCGGGCAAAATGAGGATGTTACCATCAGCTAGTGAAGAAGGCCCAGAAACAAGTGCTGCGCTGAAATCTCACCTCCAATTTCCCAAAACTGTTCTTCCTTTGTGAAAGAGGACCATGTAGGATTTTGAGCTTACCTTATCGTTACAAGGTGGCAAGAGTGGTAAGTGGTCCCACTTCCCCACTGTATAAATTTCTCCAAAACTCCACAGCCTTGCTGGCTGTCCATGCTTCCTGATCTGAAAAAAATTCATGGCAGGAGACAGTCTTCCCCTAACCTTTAATTAAAGTGCCAGGACACAGGAGGGCTGCAGAGTGCAGACTACAGTGGTACCTCGGGTTACATATGCTTCAGGTTAAGAACTTTGCTTCAGGGTGAGAACAGAAATCGTGCTCCAGCGGCGCAGCAGCAGCAGGAGGCCCCATTAGCTAAAGTGGTGCTTCAGATCAAGAACAGTTTCCGGTTAAGAACGGACCTCCGGAACGAATTAAGTACTTAACCGGAGGTACTAGTGTACTAGAAAGATGTTTTGTAGAATGACACTAACACCCTTTGGCCAACTCAGATAACAGGCAAGTTTAACAAAATCCCTACACCCACCGCCCAAAGAATTTCAATGAAATCTTCTCTCCTCTGTGATAATTTTCTAATGCAATTTCTTTTCTCATTAATTCAAAGAGAATGTTTGAAACAATACACACCTTACCCAAGGAGAAACTGATTCATCTGAAGAGGTGTATGGAAAAGTCTAAGCAGCCTACCTACCTCATCTGAGGACTGAATAGTCTCTTAAAAATACCCAATGAGGAAAAAATATTGAGGGTCAGTATCTGCTAATGCTGAGAAATATTAAGGTTTGGGAACGGGAGGCCATCAAAATTCCCAGAGTGATAAACTCAAGTGGTAGAAATAATATAATTGTAGTCACCATTGTTCCATAAAAAACCATTCAATTTCCTATTTTCTAGCTAATACTACTGAAAGAGCTACACAAATTTACAGTATTAAACTTTAGTCAAATTTGTGTGAAAACTCTCTAACAGCACATTCGGCACACAGGATCTCAGGTAAGCAAAGCTAAGAATCATAGGATTGTGCAGCTGGAAGGGGCCACAACCCTGAGTTGCATAGCTGAGTCCTGATACCACCATGAGCATAATCAAAGAATTGCAGAGTTGGAAGGGCCCGCAACAGTAATCTAGTCCAACCCCCTGCAATGCAGGAATCTTTTGCCCAATGTGGGGCTTAACCCACAACCCTGAGATTAAGAGTCTCATGCTCTACTGACTTTGGTCTTTGGTTAGGATCTTGGAGAGATGCTACCAGTCAGAGCAGAGAATTCTGGGCTAGATCTATCAGCAGATCATTCATTATCTCTGTACTGAAAAGAAGTGCCAGTCTTTCTTCAAGCCATCTATTCTAGGTTATGGCTAGTGCTGGGCAGATAACTCTAGCATCTCCTCTTAAAGAATTTCAGGTAGCAGTGACTGGGGAAAAACAAAGAGAACTACAGTCAATCAGAGCAAGGAAATACTGGGCTAGATGGATCAATGGTCTTAAAAATACAAGGCAGATTCGAATGTTTCTTGAACTGGCAATGTTCACCACATCAACCACCATTAATTTATACGTTTCAACATTATTTTTGCAGTTAGACATGATCTTATGTGTATTTTCAAGACAACTTCAGATAATGGGTTGTAGCAAGGATGTCTCCATAGATCTAAATGAGATGGCTCATTAAAAGTAGCCTCCTTCTTTACAGACCATCTCAGGTACTAAAAATGGCAGTGGTGGTTCTGGCACCCTCAAGATGGTGGTAGCCCTAAAGAGAGCATTCTCTGTGGCAGCCTCAAAACTGGAGGACTCCTTCCCCCAGAGGAGTGTCTGGCAATGCTGAAGATGCTCCTCTTTAACCCTGGCTTTTGACACCTGAGATGTTTATTTTCAAAACTAACCCTACTTTTTTGCAATTGTTTAATTGCATGTTTTTAAACCACTTTAAACTGTATTTTTAATTGTTGTAACCCATCCCGGGACCTTATTATAATTAATATTTTTTTAAAAAAACAACAGAAGGAAAAACTTTTTTTTAAAAAAAATTGCACTTTAAAAAAACCAGATCACTTCAACAAAATAGTAGCCTCGGGTAGGTAGGCTGCATTGTCTGAAATAGTTCTGAGAATTCTAGCTTCATCGGATTGAAATGAAGCATCTTGGGTAATGGCTTGGTTCAGCTACTTGTCTGTCATGGAACATTCCTGGTCAGAAAAGCTTTAAAACACAATCATCACACAATGCCAAGGGAAAATGGAGCTGTTTTTAAGACAGGTAGTTATAACAGCTACAAGGCCATATACTAAATGATTTCTCAAAAACCACCTAAGTTTCAATTCAATTCCTATTTAAAATGTTGTTCTGGCACCATCCAGGTCCAATTAGTTCCCACTGGGAGGAATCCAATCTGTAATCTTGCATTCACAGAAAGGCTTTTGATCCAGCAGAGGTGATCCAGCTAACAGGAGAGCACAGGAGATTTCTGCTGATTTCGCCCATTCCCCTGCTGCTCTCCATACCACCTCCCAACATGTTCTGGATGGCTCCCCCCAACTCTGTGGTGCTGATTTGCAGGGCGGCGGCACTGCGGAGTCACAGGCAAGGGAAACTTGGCAGAAGGCGCCCTGACATATTCCATTAATAGATGCCTCCACTGAACCAAAAGCCCTTCCATGCGTACAAGGGCACCAACTGGATTCCACATACTGTCTTTAAGAGAGGTCAGGGAGACAATTATTTTGAAAACGTTGAAGCAACGAGTGGAAATTAGTACCTTCCTAGAATCACAGAATTGTAGAGTTGAGGAGGTACCTCCAAGGGTCATCTAGTCCACCCCCCCGGGCAATGCAGTAATCTCTAACAAACAGACCTCCATCTAATTTGAAACCATACCAGTCTCTGCTTAGCTTTGCAAATGTGCTAGCAGTTTTATTGTTTCAAATCTAGGTCCGTATAGCCGGGAACAAGCATGTAAACACACAAATATACAAGAGTTTGCAGATTTCCACTTATATTTATTCCTGTATAGAGGTCTTTCATTTACAAAAGGGGAAATCAAAACTGAGGAACTTGCTCAAAGTCACAAGACAGTAGATTTTCCCTTTGCTTTGCCAGCTGCAATGTCTTGTAGTCAGTTTGTGGGCACCGTTTTAAAGAACTGGTTTTAACCTTCAAAGCCCTTAACACAGGGGTGAGGAATCTGTGGTCTTCTAGATGTTATGGAACTCCAGCTCCCATCAACTCTAGCCAATGTATTCAAGAGCCAGGAATGATGCCAGTGGTAATCTAACATCTGGGGAGCCAAAGGCTGTAATGCCTAACAGCCAGGCTGCTTGAAATATCATCCTTTTCCCAAATATACCTACCCAATCCTTAAGATCTTAGTCAGACATGCTGCTCTGAGGGCCTCTCCCAAATGAAGTGCGGTGGCTGGCAACTAGGGCCTTCTCTGGTGGTGGCACCAAAGTTATGAACAGCCTCTCACAAGAGGTTTACTGGTGCCAAATGCATGGTCTCTGTCACTAATTTTGTTTCTCAATTTTGTAATTCAGGTTTCAATCAATCAATCAACCAACCAATCAACCAATTCCATATGGGGTGTGTGGACCTGATCACTACTTAAAGTGCATACACTGGTATAGAAGTTTTACAATGATAATACATAAATAAAGAATCAACAAACTCCCAGTTTTCATGCGTTCTTACCAAACCAGATGAAACTATGAACATGTGGGAATTAATGCTGTTTTTGCTTTTTTCACTATGTGTTTTTGTCTCTGAATGTTTTATATTGTTTGTAATTTGATTCTGTACATAACTTTGAGGATGAAATCCTAAATACACTTGGGAGTAAGTCTTGCTTGTTTCTTGTCTTTATATCCCTGACCTTATGTAGACACTAACAACTATTGCCTACTTAGGTAGGAGCTGCTCTAAAGCCAGCCACAGCCAAAACTGTTCAATGGTCAGTTGGACTGGGTGAGCTTGTAAATCTTAAATCAAAGTGTAGTTTCATTATATCACTTACGAACCAGCCTAAATATACAAGTTGCATGGCAGTGCTTAGCAAAGTTGTTAAGGCCCTATATGGATTACTTTTTCTTTTTATAAACGTTTCATATTATACCTGAAAGATTACAAACTGTTAAAGGAGCAATCTTTAAGTGCTCAATTAAGGTATTTCAGAAATTGCCACAGCAAGCCAAATATAAAAGAACGGGAAACCAAATTCATTCAACTTCATTTCAGGAGCACATATTTATAACATAAAACTCCTTTGCATAAGCAAAATAAAGGTAAAGGTAAAGGGACCCCTGACCATTAGGTCCAGTCGTGGCCAACTCTGGGGTTGTGGCGCTCATCTCGCTTTCTTGGCCGAGGGAGCCGGCGTACAGCTTCCGGGTTATGTGGTCAGCATGACTAAGCCGCTTCTGGCAAGCCAGAGCAGCACACGGAAACGCCATTTACCTTCCCGCCAGAGCTGTACCTATTTATCTACTTGCACTTTGATGTGCTTTCAAACTGTTAGGTTGGCAGGAGCAGGGACTGAGCAACGGGATCTCACCCCATCGCAGGGATTCAAACCGCCGACCTTCTGATTGGCAAGTCCTAGGCTCTGTAGTTTAACCCACAGCGCCACCCACATCCCATAAGCAAAATAGATTTTTCCTAATTCTCAATCCCATCAGTTGCGTATAGTAAAACAAATTATTACTTATTCTGAAAACTATTGTGTCTTCTCCATTCCTCCAGAGTGTCAAGCAGACATAAAAAGAGGTGAGAAAAGGAAGGAAGGTGGAAGAAAACTCAATGAACATTACATGAAATGTAATCAGGCTCTTTTCAAAGCTATCACTATCTGTTTCTGTTTCTTCATATTCATCAACATATTTACAATGGACTTCTAAAAATCCCTAGATTGAACCAGACCTCTACTGTTTGCATCAGTTTATTTCTTGATTTGGTGTATTTCCACACCCGCATCTTTCGCCTGCTGCAGAAGCAAGAGGTACCAGGGGCTGTGTTGTACAAAGGCTTTGCCACCATGCTGCAAGAGTGATATGCTTGGCAGAATCCCAAACTACATTTCTTGGCCAAATACCTGGAGATGTTCTGTACTCTGCAACATCTGAAAGTACCGTCCCAAAATCAAGCCCTAAGTGTGCTGTGTGTTTTGTAGTCCAGTCAAATGCAGAAGCAATGTTATCGTCACTTACATTTCTGCCTTTGAATCCTGGGTCCAACATATTTGCAGCAGCGTGACGTATACGGAAACAAAATTATGTAGTTCTGTACTTTCTCTCATTCTCAATCCTTCAATGCATAGCGAAGAGGACAGAAGCAAATCCACCAACTATGTCAACAAGAGAAAGTTCGCAAGCAAAGAAGAAACTAAATCTTTCTTCCTTCTCTTCTGACAATAGCAGTGCCTTCCAAGAGGCAGAAATGCTTCTTTGCTTTTCAGGACCAATTTGTCCTCACTGTATAGATAGAAATTGCAATAATCTGATACTGTACATCATTTTACACAAGACTTCCTGTTACAGTTTTAGAAAACATTTTGGTGCAGTAAGTATTTGAAAACTTAGTCTTAATTTTTTTGTCCATTTTAAAAGAAATTATTTCATAATCATTTTTTCCCATTTTTCAATCTTTTTGGGGTGTGGAGAATGTGACAGGTTTCTTCCACCTGAAGAAAGAGCTGCGTGGCAGGAGAAATCCCTTGCAAATTGTCTGATCTGTCTCAAAATTTGACTTGGGGGTAGGATTGGGTATTTCTTGAGAGGATTGCTATCCAAAACAGCCAGAATCTGTGTAGACAATCTGGTGAGTCTGAAAGATCTGCATGTGAAAGCCCATCCCTTGAGGAGACTCTGAAACAACTTTACTGCAACATAGTTTTAAGCTGTCATTTATTGTGTAAACAAGCTTCAAAAGCAGTATAAAAAACCCTAAATAAATACATTTCATTACTGGACCTCAGAGACTGAAGTACATAGGTGACTCAAGCAACATACCCAAGCTGCAATGTGCACATAGCTGTTTTAAAAGGACAAATTTGCATTCAAAACAAATGCACCCTGAGGTTAGAGAATTTCACTTCTTCAGTGCAAGACTTCCTCAGGATAATTTCACCTTCAAAACTACAGCAGAGACTATAAGGTCAGAACAGCCTGACTAGGGACTTTTCAACTATTATAGTCATGACGGAGACAACTGGGAAACTATCTGCTATCAGATGGCTACAAATCAACTATACTGTCAAATTATGCAGTGTGAAGAATTATCTCTTGTGTATCCTAAACCTTCTATCCGTTTCAATGAGTGACCCCACATTTCAGTATTACAAAACAGGGGGACTTTGTCTCTACTTTCTTGATCCCACTTCCCCTTTGATTTTCTCTGCACCATAAAATTGGCAGGAATTTTTCATCCCAACATTTAGACCAAGCTAATGTAGATAAGGTAGTGGCATTGTCCTCCCACGTTCATTATGATACAGGAAACCACAAACAGTTGTTAAGAGAGAAGCAATAATGAACTGACACAACAAAACAAGCACTAGAAAGTATGCAGCTTTAATCTAATACTATTAATTGGACTGAATTTCTTAGGGGGAAACCGTCTGCGGCTCCTGCCGACAGACAACTACTAGACTGTGGGTGTCAGAACATGAAACACTGAATTGCAGACTGTGCTGGCTGGTTAAGAACAGTTTATCACAGCAAGTGCTTTCCTTCCACTACTTCCTGTGTTTATCTGGAAACAAATGTTGTAATAACCTCCCATGGAAAAGCAACATAAAAAGCAGTTCAGTTCTTAACTAGGTTTAAAATCAGTTTATACATAATAGTTGGTATCATCAAAAGGCGGATCCAGAAACATCTGAACAGCATAACTGCATAAATAAGGCCAGAATGCTCTAAATCCTAAATATAGCCATATTATAGCATTACAGATTGATACCTAAAATTGTTTTAGTAAAGCAGAGCCTGTCACTGTGCTGCACTTCACCACATCTTAAAAGAAGCAGACAAACCTCATCTATCGGAGGTACCCCTCTGGAAATCAACTTATTAAACAGTAAACCAGACACATAGCTTGCATTTTATAATATAAACTTTTCCAGTTTATTCCAATTTAATAAATATGTGTTTCAATCAACATTACAGCTACAAACTAAAAGACAAACACCAGGACAGAAAATGAGGTTCACTCTTCAAGAATAGCCACATTTTCTCAAATGGGACATTGTAACTGGGACTGCGAGACCACTTTGGATGAATCTCAAATTCTGAACCTAATTGAGCCAATTCGCAGTGATTCAGACCTGGTCTGAAGTGAGTTATTCTGAACCAATCTGGAGCTCAAAATGCTCTCTGAGAAAGCCAAAGGCTTGCAAAAAAGGCAAGCACTACCACATAAGGAAATTGCCAGGGAGGTGACCTACAGTTTACTCAATGGCTACTCCAGCTTCCAATCAAAGGCTAGAATTTCACCCAACCCTTTCTAATCAGAGTGCTCACAGGGATGGGTAGCAAAATGTCAAAAGCAGCTGCTTTTGTTCAGTTTTCTGACTATTAATTAGCAAGAGTTTGGTGGCATATGTTCAGCCTGTCCTTTGTTTATCCTTCAGTACCCTACCCAACTTTCTTATTATATATGACAGTGTGTTTCCCATCCTTATTCACTTATTCAGCTTGTCTTACCTGAACTACTATAATCTCAACTGGGGAAACTGGTACCTGTTGTTGGCATCTGTCTGTCTCAAGACACAAGGAGTGTGCTTCTGGGGTGAAGTCAAACCAATGAAGAATCACACAGCCTGCCAGGATTGTTTTTCGGTGTTTACTCCTGATGCCTTTCTCACAAATGAGTATAGCCAACAGGGCAGTGGAGGTTTTTCTTCTCCTAGATGGGCTACCTTACCAGGCTGACAAGCCCCATCTGCCCCTCACTTCCTTCTATAACACATGCTGAAACCACCTTCTTCACCATTTGGCCCACTATTGGTCTTGTCTTCTCAATTTGTCAGAACCTGTCTTTGCATGAAGGGCACGTCCCTGACTCACTGAGGGTTTGAGACCCATCACCTACCCTCAACTGGCTTAGCCAGCCAGCTGAAACCATTTCCTGGGATGTGGCCATTGTCAAATTATGCAGTAGGAACAAGAATGATCTGTTGCCTACCATGAATCTTCTATCAGTTTCAGGATAGACAAGAGAGAATTATTCTTCATACTGCATAATGTGACACTTTAGTAGATGTTTAGTGATCTAGTACCAGATAGTTTTCCAGTTGCCCCAATTCAGATTATAATAGTTTAGGTAAGCCTAGTCAGAGGAGCACTGCATTTGGGAAGATGTGTCTGTTCCCAGTAACAGGAGCAATTCTGGGTGCAGGGCAACCAGGCTGTACTGTCCCCTTGATACTGGTTCCTCCACCCTTAGCGGTGGGCTAATGCCCTCCCATTGCTGTGCTCCTCTTTCCAGGAAGGAAGAGGGTAGATAGGAGTCCTGGGAGAGGCTAAGCACCGGCCTTCTCCAACCTCTGTTCCCTGGTTTCAGCACCCACTCCAATGCCGTCCTCCACTCCTGAGCCCAGCACCACCACGGGACTCATGACACTAACAATAATCTTGGGGGTGCAGGAAGAGGAAACAGCCTCAAGTCCTACTTGCATTTTATTTCCTTTAGTCATACCATTTTAAGCAGTCCACCAGGATTCAATTCACACTTACTTACTGCAGTTGCTTTCCCACAGTTCCAGGAACATGTACAAGAACAAATGCAAAGATAAGAGCTAATGTTATAGTTCATTCACCTGTTACTGTTGCCCAGGACAACAAACTCATGGCAAGGAACTACATTAGCTGTTCATGTACACATTCCTGTAACAGCATAGGATTACATTTCAGGAAATAAACTCTCACAGGTAAATGTTTGTTTACAAGCCCCAATTATGAAGAAATATTGGGACTCAATAGGACCACAACCATAAGATACCAGTGCTGCTGCAGATCAGTGGGCAACAGCTGACAAAAAGGGAGGTTAAGAGACCCCTTGGCAGGGGGTTGGACTCGATGGCCCTTGTGGTCTCTTCCAACTCTATGATTCTATGATTCTCCAAGCCTCTTCTTGAGTTACCACACACTTAATCCCTATTTAATTACTGTGTGGCTTGGGTGCTACAAAATACAGCGGCTTCAGGTTACAGACTCCACTAACCCAGAAATAGTACCTCGGGTTAAGAACTTTGCTTCAGGATGAGAACAGAAATCACGCGGCGGCAGCGGGAGGCCCCATTAGCTAAAGTGGTACCTCAGGTTAAGAACAGTTTCAGGTTAAGAACGGACCTCCAGAATGAATTAAGTTCTTAACCCGAGGTACCACTGTAGTTTCCAAAGTCTACAAAAGCAAAACAGTATCTCGCCAGAAGTCATTACAGATAAATATTCTATGCCCTGCTCTAGAATATGCAGCAGTAGGAGTCATTTGAGAAAAAGGCCATTTATTTGCCTATAGCCTAAAAGAATACTTTTGTTACATTGCTTCCTTCTAACTTCGTTGTTTGTTGTAAAGTTTGTTGCAAATTCCATCTTGAAAACGTCCCCAATGAATTGGTGCCAATAGTATTCTGGAGAAATGATTAATTACAAGGAATATAATATCTGTGTGAATGAAGATGCAAAAATGAATTCTTTAGTTTAAAAGAAAGCAAAGGTATTTATATTCGTTCATAAATATGGAACTCAAACTAGGAAACATTTCAATTAAGCTTTCGAACAGGTGCAATTACGTCTCTGTTTAAAATGCATTAACTTGGCAACTTCTTTAAGAGCAACTTCATTCAGAGACACTCAACCATCTGGGCTTCAAACACTGCTTATTTATAAAGGTGACTCAAATTTTACTATGCTGCTAAATGGGTTTTCAAATCTGCTTCAGCCAGTCATATCACTTTCTACGTACATTGTCAATTTCAGGGTAGTAACAACATATGTGGAACCAGCCTAGATTTCAAACCAAGGTTTCTTGAAAACTAAGGAACCTTAAGGATTGTTAAACAATACTGAATGGGACTATGTCACTATGACAGGAGTTATAATGCAACATGGCCTATTAATATTGCATATTATTTCCTTCACAATTTGGTTGTTAATCTCATTACTTCCCTGATTAACCTTCAGCAGCTTCAAGCAGTATTATCCGTATCTATTTGTTGCCTAATTGTATTGCCAGGATTGGGGTGGGTCTTTTTCTTTTGGTTCCAAGGTTTTGTACACTGGGGTCAGATGGTTGCATTTTTCACTTACTTACAACTCTCTAGGCTGCACTGTATTTGGAAAAATAAAGGTTTTTTATTTAATAAAAAAACCCAAAGGTGGTAACTAGAGGGACATAGACTGTAGTTATAATCTTTTATACAGTGCCTGAGCTCATATAACATCAGTGGCACCCCTCCTTTACAGCTGGTTTTGTGCAAGCACCTTTGGGAAACAGAAATTCTCTTCTTTGCACCACGTTACTTAGCTCCCAGCAAGTTATCTCTGCCAGCTTTTCGTATAGCCAATGAAAGCCCATGTCCCAAAGAAGGGGTCAGCAAGGTTTACCTCACCTGGGCCGGTTCACTACAGCAGAAATCCCTTTGCGGGTCGGATTGCATGCGCATGTGAGCCCACAATTTCCAGCGTCTGCGTTTGTGCAGACACGATTTCCAGCGCCACGGAAGCAAGTCCCAGTGCCGCACTGGTTTAGCGCAGCGAGTGGGGATTTGCCAAGTGGGCGACTCGGTTCGGGGGCAGCTCGTGGGCTGGTTAAACGATCCCCGTGGGCCACTTGTGGACCATGGGCCTTAGGTTGCCTACCCCTGTCCCAAAGTAACCATTCATCTACACACCACTTGGGTGCAGTACCAATTCTTGAACATTTAAAAGTCTCTTTTCATTATTCAGGGCACATAATACGGACATTTTATGTACAAAATTAATGGTGCTTTGGTTTCAGACTTATTGAGGACATTTTGTGCAAAAGCTTCCAAAAAATCATTGTCCTTACCGAACCTCCCACTTCAGCGAGTATTACGCCTATTATGTAAGGTCACAGCACAGGCATAGGCGAAAGTTCATATCCTCCTAAACAAAACCAAGTGTTAAATAAAATTAAAGTGAGGTAAGCCTTAGAGTTATGGTTGTGACAATTAGTTCTAAAAGCATACTACAGTAGAAAGTGGCACTATTAAAAAAAGTAACTGCTTGGGTCAAAAACATAGCACACTAGCCAATCCACATCTGCCAATGCAGCAAAATACTTCGTTGAAAATTAAGCCAAGGAGTTCATCTATAAGCATGCTGAACACTTAAGTATGCAATAAATTGGAATGTTATCAGTCTTATGCCACAGTCCGTTCAGTACTAGCCAACATTTTAAGCAAAATCCAAAGTAGTACTTATAGCAGGGTAGCATCTCAACCTATAATATTTTTTTGGGGGGGGGGAGGGAGATTTCATCAAAACACTGACTCATATACTTTTTCTATACATTAGCATGCCTTTAGTTCTACTTTTCTCCATTGCTGCTCACAGTACTTAAACCTATGCATGCTTAAGTTAATAGCTAACTAATTCCCAATGCTTTCAGAGAAAGCACCAACAGGAAGAATTTGTTGATGGCTATAATCCTATTCAGGCATTTGGGAATAATGGCTGTGGGCTTAAAGTGGGGAGAGGGATGCAAAACCTGTCCCCAATATCCTTGCACACACTGGTTCCACTTCAGAGCTTTCTATATTCAGCACGGAAGTCTGAAGGGGATTCTAAGTGCATCTGGGCAAGCATGCCTAGAATCCTCCCTGGAATTAGAAAGCCTTTACTTGAGAGACTGTCACTTCAGATCTTCATGCTGAACATGCAAAGGACGGATCCCAGTAAGTCCCAGTAAGTCTTCCATAACTCTCTATGTGATGCGGTTGACAGTCCCAGGCAATGAAGGGATAGACCTGCACTATTTCTAAAAGTTAGTCAACTTTGTACATAATGACATACTTGGTCATTAAAATCAAAATAAAGATGTATCTGGAGCACAACAAGGACACATTTCATAGAAACAATCATTTAAGTACAGTCATATTTTAAAATAAGCAGCCTTTTGTCTGTAAGTAGTAAGCAGGCTGTGGTAAACTAGTGCAGTTTTTCTTGTCCTTTCAATGGAAGTTGAAGAATGTCTGATTTCCATAGAGATTTTAAAAGGACAGAAATCTTGCAACTGTTGGAGTACGGTCATCCTAAAGTAAGTTCTAGTGCTGAGGTGACAACCAAGTGATTTCTTTTGGGGACAAGAGGACATTTCCAATTAAAAGGGCTTAGGACTGAAGTTGGAACTGTTAGCGTATCTACATGCAGTAGCGCATTTATGTAGCAGGAGCATTATCAACTTAAAGAAAACCACAATCCAAAATCTGTACCACAAAATCTGTACACCTTATGAGTAGATAATGTCTACAGAACTTGCTAATGGCTAAACAACTCTACTGACTTGCGACATGCTTAATTCAACAAGCACTCCTCATGACTTTTTTTCATACCAAAGAATGCAGAAATGATCGCAGCTATGCATCTGCTTCTACTGCAACTTGCATCAGTTACTTATTCTAATATCAGTTCTGGGGACTTAGGCTTAGTTACAGTAGGGCATGGGATCACTGATAGCGTTCCAATACCATCATGAAAATATGAGTTTGAAGCAGGGATTTGAATGAAGTAAGGGAAACAAGGCATTCTGGGAAAGGTTTCCAGGCATAACAGGCAACAGAAGTTTCAGGAAGAAGAATAGCTTCAGATAATGGTGGCACACTCGACAAGCAAACACATATTGCCTGGACTGGCTCCATGAAGCATTCAAGGTAATAGAGGTTTATGTGACACACTGAACTGGGATCATTAACTTTCCTTCTGAAATAACAAAGTTTCTATAGAGTATATCAAGCCTGTTGATCAGCATTCGAAATTTGCCAGGCACATTTTGCACCTGGCTATTGGCCACGTGTGACCAAGTGAAGATACCCAGGCAACATCTGGATGTGCATGCCTGGAGATCCTTGGATGTTGCCTATTTTCAGACACTAACCACACACACATCCTGTAGAATTCTATCTGTGATATTTTATCTGCATAATCAGAACGAATTTCAGGAACCAAAAAGTTGTATTGAAAAATACGACTTTCAAACCATCCGGCCCCAAAATGGCAACTAGGCATTCCATTTTGGTGACTGTAATCCTAGTTTAAGGATTCATTTGGTGACTTGCTTATTTACCCGAGTTTTTAACACTGCTGTTGATGTAAGCACCGAATAAACCAAGACTGTTCATGAGATTAAATTTAGGTCATCTGCTTACAAGACTCCTCCACTCAAGCCAATCTGTTTTGTTTACAAAGCACTATAGCATATATGATTATGGCATGGTAGCTTTAAAACCATAGGTGAAATTTAAACACATGAGCCAGGATGCAGAAAAAATTCTTAAGCCCAGGCATCCAAATTGTACCAGCTACAATTGTACTAGTGCCCCAACAACTCATTTTTTTCTTTGAAAGGATTACTCCTTTGTCTCATCATAACCCACTTCTGAAAATCCACTCAGTTGCAAAAGCGGTTTGTTACACTGCAGGGGACAGGAGCTACTGCTGGATATAAACATCCAAAACCACTTTGGGTTTCTGGAACAATTCATGGTTCTTTGGATATTGGTCACCGACCAAAAGAAATTCAGTCTATGAAACAATAATTTTAATGTGCATTTTTAAAGCCACTCTGAATAGGTAAGCATAACCCCATATAACCTTCACCTACTCCAACCCAAATCACAGTATGCTGTTCTAGTGTTGGAAATTAGCCAGGTGCCAGGAGCATTTTGCAAGTGGCAGAAGCCTAATTGCAACCACATGGAGATCTCTGGATGCCAGGTTGGCAACTGACATATCCATCTGCAGGTAAGCAGAAGAGATTATTCATTGCATTTATATACCACCTTTTCCCTCTCAGTAGTACACGATTCACCCCGCTCCTCAATTAATCCCTAAAACGACCTTGTGAGGTAGCTTAAGAGGCTGTGACTAGCCCAAGGTCACCCAGTGAGCTTCATGGCTCAGTGGGAATTTGAACACTGATCTCCCAAGTTCTAGTCCAACACTCTAATCACTACATCACACTGGCTTCCTAAAGCACTTTTGCAATGGGGTAGCTGTATAAATTAAGTAGGTAAATAAATATGCAGAAAGCAAAATGCCACTTAGAGAAGGATCTGAAATATTTTCCTTGAAGCTTGAATCTCTTTTATTCTGGATTGTTTTAGTTGATGCTTTAATGTGTGAGATCTTTTCTTTAATATATATAGCAGCATAGAAATGAAAATAGTAGAATGGTAGTAATAGTAGTAGTAATAAAAATATTACTTTTAAAAAGAATGGTGCCTAGACATTTGTTTGTGGCAACTGTAACATGGGTTTAAGGTGCAATTTGGTGATTAGGTTATTTATCTGAGTTGCTTACACTGGTTCTACATACAAGAAATATATTGATGTAGGAGTGTGACATTCATTGTACTATGGAACAGTAACATTTTAGGAGACACTGGTGCACCCCCTTAAAGGACCATCTGGATCAGAAATTCATTCTAATAGCCAGTACTTTACTTTGAAGCTGTCTGGATAAAAGCCACCACCATCCTGCCACAAGTTTAAATTACTTTTCAAACTCATCAATTTCACTCAGCAACACTGCATGCTTCATGAAAAGGCATTTGATTACCATAAAAACATCACTTCAAAACAGAGGATGCACTTGCTACAGTCCTACTGTGTGTATGGGGGGGGAATCCTCTCCCTCTGTCTGCACATGTATTTTCTGAAAAATATGAATATTAACCATTCACAGTGAAATTAGTTAGAATTACTTATAACTGTGTAAAAGTGAAGTTAGTTTCAGCTATAAAACTTAACTTTGCTTTTATTTTGAAAGACAAAGCAAAATAAGCTTCACTTCTATTTATAGAGGACTCAACCACTAGTTAGAAAGTTTTCTAAGAAATTATGGAATAGAAGCACTATTCCTTCAAAAGTTTTTATTGACAAGCACATTTGCAAGAGAGATGAGGCTTGTAAAGGAAGCGCCATTTAGGCCAAAAGACTGCAATTCTCAAATTGTCGCTTAATGTTGGAGGGTTTAATCTTTTTGTGCCTTTGACACTACTGGTTACTTCATGTCCCAGGGTTACTGCTCTGCTAGGAAGCCTTTTAAACAGAAACACGTGAACTGTTATTTGGCATACACTTTTAAAGAGGAATTACACTAACTCCGAAGATTCCAGTTGCAAGTTTATTTAAACACTTCCCTTGGAATTTCTGTGACTACCCAACTCTCACAAAACCTTCCAGTTAAATACAGAGGAGGATGGAAGGATGAAAGCTTACACTCAAGCATGGGCTGGGCTCAGGATTCTTGGAATGCAGAAAACCCTATTGGCTTAGGCACTAAAGTATGTTCAGCACCAAGATTATTTTACTTGTGAGCCACAGGTTAGACAATTGCTGATACATCACCTGATTGCCATGTTAAAAGGATGGACTTTGATGAGGGCTTCAAGGCCGACATAACCTACAAAGACCACCTTCCTTTTTTGGTCTAGTCTTCCCATCTGTTCTGCAGCCTAGCAAACAGAATCCTTTTGACTCACATACATTTCTCACTCATGGCGAGTTCTGGAATTTTCCACTGGCAGCTGACACGCCATCTAGCGGGCATGCATCCTAACTTCTTAACAGAAAAGGAATTAACTGTTTCCTTATGAAGCACTAAGCTGCAGAGCAATCTGTATTACGTATTACTTTTCACGAAGCTATCACACTGATTGCTGTGGAAATTAAAGCCTTGTATTTCCCATCATGTAAAGAGGAAAACATGCAAAGTCTCTTCAAAATGTAGGCAGCTTTGTTATCAGGTCACAAGACACATTTTTCATCCCTTTGAACAGTCCTTTACCTTCGCCAATTATGTACTTGCTTAGACAAATACATGGGTGCAAGCCAAGGGAAAACACCGCCATGAGCACTTTCTGTCAACTCTACCTGTGAATGTTTGTGTCACGGGGGTTGTACTGAAGGACACACAACAGATATGAAGATAACTATTGATGCAAATTAAATACTAAGGTAAATAGGTATCTCAAACAGTTGTGACATAAGCGGCGGGGGACAAGGACGGGGAGGGGGACGTGACGTCCACACAGACTTTCTGCTACCTGCCTACAGCAGGGATGGGTAACAAGTGTTGGTCCAGATATTTTGGACTACAACTCCCACCATCCCTGACTGCTGGCTGGGACTGATGGGAGCTGAAGTCTACTAACAACTGGAGGGTCTTAGGCTTCTGTGAGATTTTGCACTAAGAAAACAAGGCAAGCTGCTGGTCTCATCATCATTATTATTATGGGGGGGGCACAGCACTGTTTAGGAATACATGTACGGAACTGCAATAAGGTGAAGAACCTTGTGTACTGCAGTGCACCCTATTCTAACATATCATTAATCTCTTGTTGTCTACAACTAAAGCCCAGCCTGCGTACTACAATCTCAACCATGAATTTTCTGGGCAGCTGAAGGCACGCTACTTACAACTTCAGTCTAATATAGTGGTACCTCTGGATACACACACTGCTGGTTGCGTATCCTTTGGGTTACGCATGCGGCAAACCTGCGTGCATGCGCAGAAGTGCTCTATGCGCCGTGCACATGTGCAGAAGTGCTTTACTGCACCACGTGCATGCGCAGAACAGGCACCTCTGGTTGCGAATTCCTCGGGATCCGACCGAAGCTCCGGAATGGATCCCATGTACAACCAGAAGTACCACTGTACTAGTCTGTTAATTCAGGGTTGCTGTGACTGTAATTATTTAACATACATAGCTTTGGGCACTCATGACATGCTAAATAAATGCTTGCTTTAAATTACTGGTTTTTAATTGTTACCTGCTCTGAAAGTCCATTTAGGGTTAGAGAGCAGGGTGGAAATCCCTGTAAAAGAAGTAAAATACTCAAGAGAACAATTTAGCCATAGGTAAGTACTTTGAACAGGACAGTTAGGCATGAGCTTAAGGCTGCAATTCTATACACTTAGTGGGGCTTAGCTTCCAAGTAACTGTATATAGGATGGAATCGGCAAAAGATCCCTGCACTGCAGAGGGTTGGACTAGATGACCCTTGGGGGTCCCTTCCAACTCTACAATTCTATGATTCTATGAAATGCTGAACTCCCAATCCAAACATGTACAATTTCAAACTACTTACCTTTGGCTGGTTTGTGCCCTACAAAATTTTGCGTTGAACGCTCAGACTTTCAAAATTAGCTCTCTGGGTGCTTTACTAAATAGTAATAAAGACAAACTGCAAAAAGTAGCTTGACATTTTTTTAAATGGCCGGGAATCACTTAACCAGCCCCACCAGCAGAAGCCATGTGCAAGAACATCAGCTTGCGCAACAGGGCTTCCTGCTCATATGCCCACCAAAATTGGCTCAGGGGAGGACCCTCAGAATAGCAGGCAGGGAAACAGGGGAGAGTATTCCAATTGACAAGCTGAAATGCTTGGACACCTAGAGCAACTGGAAGAGTGCAACACTGAATTCTACCCATTGTTGTAAACATTTTACTATACTACTCAATACACTTTCCTAACAACTTTTTGCCCAATGTTGGAAATTAAAGGTTGTTTTCATTCATTTCCATGAAGGAAATGTTTTAGTATCTTACTGACAGACTAAACATCTATCTATCTCCAGTATTCTATTCCTGATAGTGGTCAGACATACATCCCTGTAAACACACAAGCAGGGCATGAAAACAATGTCCATCCTCTATTTGCCCCTGACATTTGCTATCATTTAGCTATAAATGGCTTATAACTACTGAGACACCTGTCTTATACAAAGTACTTATTTTGGCTGTAATCACCGCTTAAAGCCACTTTACCCTAACACAGTATTTCTAACAAGAAAGGAACCGGAAACAATTCAGAACACATCAATGTTTCTATGTATATCAATAGGGCATACGGTACCTAGTATAGTACTGTAATGATTTATGATAGCAGAAGAGAGGGTGTAAGAACAAGTAGAAGAAAAATAAAACAAAGCATTATGGAGCCACTATTTCATATGAAAAATTAGAGTAGAAATGCCGGAGGGAAAACCCTAAATGTTAGACCATCAATTGCACAGTGGTACCTCGGGTTAATACGCTTCAGGTTACAAACTCCGCTAACCCAGAAATAGTACCTCGGGTTAAGAACTTTGCTTCAGGATGAAAACAGAAATCGTGCTCCAGCGGCACAGCAGCAGCAGCGGGAGGCCCCATTAGCTAAAGTGGTGCTTCAGATTAAGAACAGTTTCGGTTAAGAACAGACCTCCAGAACGAATTAAGTACTTAACCCGAGGTACTACTGTATGTTATTTCCCTGCTGCTAAGTTGTGGGTACTAAGGACAAATGCAAAACCTAGAAACTATGAGGTACCTAATAAGGGTGTCTAATTCTGCAGTGAACTTAAGAAAAGTAGGCATACTTTTCACAGCATAGTAATGACCAATGTAACTTGGGAGCTACAAGATATCTGACTTCAGAAATCTAACCAGGGGAAAATCACAATGAAAGAGTTATGGTACACATTCCTCTGTGTATCCCTGGCCTTTATGCTATCAAGTCCCTTGGCTAGGTCTGATGCAAAATTCCCAGTCCAAACTATGGTTTTACTGAAGCAGGAATAACTGATGACCTCAAGCACTTCCTTTCTCTCCCCACCCCTTGGCTATATAAGACACTTCCTGGTTTGTTAAACCAATTTTCCCATGATGTCTGAACTGATCATGGGTTGCAAATTTTCTCTTAGGGAGTGCTTCAGCCAGTTGCATGGGGTAACTTATTTAACAAACAAGGAACTCCGGCAACTGGGTATGTGAGGAGAGGAGTACTGTAGAGAGCAAGCATTCAAACTCTCCAGCAAAACAAAGCTTGGATGATTAGGTCAGACAGGAACATTGCACATGCACCCCTGAACAAGCAAGCAATAATACAGTATATTCCCCTCTTGGACCAAGTTGTGGCTGTTTCTTATAAGCACCCATAAGTAAGTATTATTGCAAACAGGATAATGGAATGGACAGTTGGATCCAACAAATGTTGTTTTGTGTTTTTATGTCCCGTGGTGACAACAACAAAGAAAAATATAGATCAAGAATCAAACAGGAGAGGAACAGATGAAGACAGGCACATGGACAGTAAAAAGGTTATTGAAAAAGACAAAGAAAACAGAACAAGCTAAAGCGTAAGACATTCACTCACACATAGCTGATTAGTTTCAATACACTCTGCCTTTCTCCCTTTTAAAATACAGTGCAAATCTTCAGGGCTTCAAGCACACTGGCTTGGACACATGACTGAGCAAATCCCAGTAAATTCAAGAAGACTAACAAGTAACTGTGTACAGTACATGATCACACTTTCATACTGCTTAATACTTGTTTAATTATTTTGAAATTACAATACAATTCCATTTTGCAGCTTTTTCTGTTTAATAAATATGGATAGGTTATATTCAGATATGGAAGCTAAAAGCAAAGTATATAAACACCAAATATCATTTGATAACTACACCGATCTGACCATATAAAGTTATTTACTGACAGTGGCTTACTTCAGGGAAGCATGAGGTTGCATTCAGTGGTGGCCTACTATCAGAATAACTTTAAGGCAAAACACACAATTTTCACCAAACCCCATACTAATTGCAGCCCTCTACATCATATCCTATTTTGTACCAGAGGGTCCTTCAACCCTCATGATAAACTTTTGAATGGGATAGATGTCTTCACTTGCTGGAGTGTACTGGCAAAAAATCAGGTGCTCTGTCATGTATACAGTTCAAGTAAAATGTTTATTGTACTTCTAATTTTGGCCTTTCAAGTGAATTGCAGCACAATCCTATTCATGTTTACTTAGATGCAAGTCTTACTGAGTCCCCCAGGTAAGTGTAACTGCAGCCTGACAGCAGATCTTCAAACCTGATACTGAATTTTTTCTGGTTTGGTCTTAATGTCCATTTACAATCCATCGAATAAGAATAAGAATAAAACAATGCTGCATTTTACAAGTCAGATCTGCTTGACTATGCATCCCACTACAATGGGTAATAACTCTTCATGTCTCAGGCAGAGGTATTTCCCTGCTCCGATGCAGAAGATTCTTCAACTGGCGAAACAAGGAATTGCATCCACAGCCTTGTGCAAGAAAAAGATGTACACTGCTCTAAACTTTGCCACCAGCAGCCTGCATCATAAAACAAGGCTGTACCCAGGATTTTTACCAAACTGACATACAAACACTGCAAGTTTCAATCCAAATCTTTTTAACTATTCCAGTTAAAAGTACTGTATCTTAAATATCTCAAAGCCACTGCCCAGAGCACCGAGATGTGCATATTTCATTCACAACTATCTGAAATGTTCAAGTATTGCTTTGCACTAACTGTAGGCAAAGTAGGGCTCTGCCTGCCCATCTCAAATTACAATTAAGAGTTGAGAACAGAAATGTGTGCTCCCCATCCCATTCCAGGTGACTGATGTTGCAAGGAGCCACGAAGTCCTTGTTTATGAAAGTGTTTCACATACACACACACACTATGCTCAATCCTTTTCCAACGATTACAGAACTTTCTGCATCAAATGAGAGCACTACAAGAAAATTCATCTTTGTTTTTTTCATCTCCTACACTTTGGGAAGTTCAAAATATTTGGGTTTTACCTGGGGATGGGGCTTTCTGCAGCAATGGTCAATAACTCTTTCTGAATTCCTGTGCATTTATTTTTTTCTTGATGACACCACTCTAATTTGTTTAAAATTACAGAAACCTGCAAAAAATGTGTGCTTCATGACACATTTTCTGCTTTCTGCCATTACTAACTGACAACACTTGACTTTAAAATAAGCTGTAGCTGAGTAGTTTTCTGCATGTAGAATAGGCTTCAAGACACCACATGCTGAAACTCAAGTAAAATGGTTTTAGCATTTCGTTTATTAGACATCACAGTAGCATCATGAAATACAGAACTAGGCTATGTAGTATTATCTCTCCTGGGATTTCCAACATTTGTAATTTTAAACATGTATGAAAGTGTTTGAGGGGGGGAATAGAGTCTAAATTGAATCATATCAACTCAAAGTGGGTTTCATGACCAGTAAGAACGATTCCTTATCGGTTACTAAACCACTGGAGTAGAACAGTTGTCCAAAATATTCCAGCAAGCAAATATGTCAAATTTACAGTTGGCATATTTATCACAGCTGAAACTTTCTAAATCTTAAAAAAATCAAGCAGAAACGGAATGAAAATGTTTCTCAACATTAAGGGGGGAAAGCACATGTAAGAAAATATTAAGTAGGATGAATTCCTGCAGAATCATACAAGTGTGGTGGATATTGTATGAATTAAGTTCAATACAGTATTTCATTTAACTGTAGAGTACATTAACTGTGATAAAATGCACATCTTTCCTGACAGGTATTTATACTCCTGACACTGAAAACACTGTCAACTCTTTAAACAACCATAGTTCAAGGAAGCAACCTCAACCAGACATACTTGGAAGCTATGGTTCTTTCATTTTTCTAGGATGGTCTGGCTTCATTGCACATTGCAATAAATGTGTTGATCGGTTGCTATCCAACTGCTTCCAGTTCCCATCAAAACACTCTAGAACAAACACAAAATGTTAGTAGACTTATTTTGGTCTTGCTTTTTAAGCAGCTATCTTTTAAATAAGCTTTTAAAGCTTCTGCCTAGTTCTCAGTTCATTTTAGCATCTATCACCAGAGCACTTTTGTCCAGATGAAGGAAGTGGTGTTTGAGATCCTGGGACAAAAACCTGAATTTACTACTCTTATAACACAAAGCATGACATCAGGGAGGGAGTTAATAATGTAAATGTAGGTCACACCATACTGCACATGTGGCATTTTTCTTTATCTGACACATTGCCTCCACTAAACATTGAAATTCTCAGAATAAAATTGGCAGGTGCCACAGGATGAATGTGTAGGAGTTGTTTGTTTTCCCCAAGAACTCAAGTTTTTATCTCCTAATTGTCACAGATATCTGCAATACTTCTTCAACAAAAAACAGTGCCTGAGGAAAGGCAATGCATATTTGGAAATTCCTAACAATCTCTATTATCATGAACTGCACCACACAAGAAACAGCCATGCAAGTAAATAATATACATGGCATCCCCAATCACAAATGAGTTGAAGTGTAGTTCCTTTACTCATCATGAAGTTTTATGTTCAAACCTGGAACAAAGTTTAATGTTAAACCTAGAAAAGGCTTAAAGCATCCTCACTGCATTGTAGTTACGTCCCTTCCTTTAAATCACCACCCTGATTTTGGGAAGCAACTTCTTAACTACCATCAGGCTGCTTCAGTGGCACAGACACAATCAACCTCCATGACTTTTAGCAAAGGCTTGAGGGAGGTAAGGTGCATCAAGAACGGCAGAGATTTTAGGTACCACATCAGGATGACACTTTTGGTCATCGTTTTCCAGGAAAGCAGATGGAAGTGGCCAGATTCTTTAAATCAATGCTCTCTGCTCTCTTAAATCTTTGCCTGTGCTGCTGTCAGAGCAACTGAGCCTGCAGTGATAGGCCCATTTTCCCAGGCCTATAGAAGGCGCTGTGTGGCAACTCCATTCCGTGCATCTGGGGCCCTCCCCCCCCTCTCTGCAGCAGCCTTACCCAGTGAAAAGAATGCGCCCCCTACTGACTTGCATGCTCATTTCTCCATTCCACCGACTTGGCTGCGGTGCAGTTTGGGTGGGGGCTGGTATTTTTTTCCTTCGATGGCCACAAACCCCAAGCAACGGTAGTTTTAACACGAAGCCACGCGCTGATTACGCACACGCCTAAGTAAAACTGAACTGGGGATGGGGGAGACGGACAAATACATAAATAGTCACAACACCGGAGTAGAAAGGCACGTTAGAGGGGAAAGTGCCTGGTGGTGGTGTTTGTCTGCGACAGAAGCAGAAGGCAACCTCCTTTTCCCTCCTCTTTGTCTGAAATATAGGTTAGAAGAACTACTGCGCGGGATGGATGCAGTAAACAAGAGTTACGGGGGTGGGTGGGTGCCTGTTACTCGCTTGGAGCTGCTACTCTGCTACAGCTACGAATCCCGCCTTTTCCAGTACACCCGACACCTCTAAGTAGGAAAGGGAGGGGGGTCGCAGAGGAGGCGGCCGTTCTCCATTCATTGCACCGCAGCCTGCTCTAAATTTCCAGCGCCAACTCTGCAGTCGTAAGGGGGCTTTCCTCTCCTCCCCCCCGCGCACCTCCTCTCTTTCCAGCGCACATGCTGGAGGAAAAGGCGAATCTCCGAGCATGCATGCCGGAGCGGACGGGCTGCATTCGCCATCCTCTTGCCCACCCACCCCACACCCGCCCGGCTCGTTCGTTCCATCCTTAATCGGTCCACGATGCAGCCCATGCAATCGCGGGCGGGCGCAACATCCATGTGCCGCCTCCCTGCAAGGAACGGGAGGTGAGGTGGGGTAGGGGGGAGAAAGCGAGAGCGCGCGATGCAAACGGAGAGGCGCCCGGAGTTAAGGCGAGCAAGGGAGAGAGAAGCCGGCTACGGAGGCGTCCTCCCGCGCATTACAACCCGGCCTCGGACGGATGGAGATGAAGAGGAGGAGGAGGAGGAAGAAAGGAGGGAGGGACCGGGAGCGAGTGCTTCTTAGCGGCATGTGCAAAGATGCGAGCATCGGAGGTCGCCGGGCCCGGCTGCACCGGAGGAGGAGGAGGAGAAAGAAAGCAGGCGGCGGCGGCGAAGGGAGGGCGAAGGGAGGGAGGGTTGCGCGGGGCTCCCGCGCGCGCTCAGGCACCTACCTGACTGGGTCTCGCGCTCCCTCCTCAGCAGCGGCGGGCGCTCTTTCCCCCGGCGGCGGCGGCGCTGCTGCTCCTGCTAGCGGCTCCCGGCAGGGCGGGCGGGCGGGCAGCGGAGCCGGCGGTGCGGGGGAGACAAAGGGGGCTGGATGGCGGGCTGCGCCGGGGGGGGGGCCGGCTGCGCGGGGGGCAGGGCGCGGGCTGGGCCCTCAGCGGGGATGAGGGGGCGGCGGCGGCAGCAGCGGCTCCGTCACCGGGGCGAGGGGCGTCGGGCTCCGGGCCGCGGGGAAGGGGAGGGGGGGCTCCCTAGGCGCCCTGCAGACAATACAGCCGGGTCCCTCCTGCCCAGAACCTGCCCTGGCCAAGATGGCGGCCGAGAAAGAGCGGAAGTGACGCGGGGCGCTCATTAGCATATGGGACTCATTGTCCGGCCGGAGAGGAGGGGGACTCGCGGGCACGGGCGCACACGCCCCCCCTTCCTGTGAGGGGCATTGAGCCGGGAGGAGGCCGGACCCCGGCAATGGGACTTGCTTTTTTTCTTTTCTTCCCTCAGTCGCGCCCCCCTCCCGGCGTGAGGAGAAGCGGGCCCTTTAAAAAAGTAGGTGGGTGGGTGAGGGGAGCGGGTTACATAACCCCGTCAGAGTGGGGGGATTCTCGCGAGAAAGGCAGCCGGCGGCGGGATCTGCCCCGGCTCCGCTAGGAGGCGCCGCGCCCTGCGGCTGGGGCCGGAGAGAGAGGAACGCGGAGCCGCCCGCTTATCCCTCCGCCGCCCCCAGCCGGCACTACATCCTTCCCTGAGGGGAGGAGGGGAAGGGGGTCACCACGCCGGGGAAGAGGTGGCGCGCGGGAGGGGGAAGAGCCCGGAGTGAGCCCGCGGCCACGTGACTCGGGAGTGAGCCCGCCACGTGACCCCAGCTTCACCTGAGCGAGCATCCTGACACCTCGTGCCGCTAAGCTGCTGGTCACACGCTTTTGCACTAGTGCAAGAGCGAGTGTGAGGAGCAGAGGGTGGCAGAGGCATCCTTGTACCACAGTCTGGCGGCTGCTGTTGGAATAACGCAGCAGAAGCCCTTTGTGTTGTGAGCTACCAGTAGTGTGCCTCACACATCCCAGTAACACCCAGCCAGATTTGTTTCTGCACAATGGTGATCACCCATCAGCATGCGGCATGGCACCATTGACGCGCCATCAAGAGAGAACGGGTGAACTGCTGCACATCACATCATGGTGGCATTAACAGATAGCATACCAGTGGGTTTTTTTATTGGACAGGCCTTTATTTCATTAGCATGGGCTACTAAGCATTTACATTACCTAAAATAAAAAAAAATACAGAATGCAGTATAGGATGCACGTGCAAAAGAGGATCAAGATGTTGCAGCTGATAGCAAAGTGAACAAGAGCCACTCATGTGGTACATCTGCTAAAAAAATAACACACTCTTAAGGCTCCATTAACAGATGCATAGTGTGAGAAGTAATAATTACACTCCATTATGCAGTGGTCAGGCCCTGTCAAAGGTACTCTGTCCATTTCTGGACACGGCGTTGTAAGGAGGTGGTTCGCAAACTGGAGTATGTCCAGATGAGGCCAGCAAAGACAATTAATAGGTCAGGAATTCAGGTCCTATGAGGAGCCACTGAAAAAATCTGAGTATGTTTAAGCTAGAGAAGATAATTTTAAGTAAAGACAGGATAGGTATCTAAAGGGCTGTTGTGTAGGTTGGGGAAGACTTGTTCTCGGTTGCTCCACAAGGCAGGACTAGATCCAATGGGTGAAAATTGCAGAGAACCGTATTTCAGCTAAACCTTAGGAGAAACTTCAAGTCAGTATGAAATATTTGACAGTGGAAAGGCTTTCTCCAGAGATGGTGGTTTTTTTTTGTCTGGAGGTATTTAAGCAAAGGCAGGACAACCATCTATCAGTGATGTTATGGTTACATCCTGCATCAAGGAGGGGGTTGTGCTAGATAACCTCCACAGTATCCTTCCAAGCAACCTAAGCTGTGGCAGCAGTGTATAATCTCAGAGGTGCACCTCAGCATTTTCTTGAACATTGCGAGAGATCTTGTGGCACACCCGTAGCATCAGGTAATACAATTACGTTGAGTGCAGCAAAATGTTTTGGGCCAATCTTTGGTGACTCCTTGACAGTAACACTCAATATCACCAAATTAGAGACCAAACATCACAGGGGAAGCCATTCTAAGGACATTTCAACTGTCACAATTTTTAAAAAGCTGCAACAGCGCAGATAGTGCAAGTTAATTTCATTGTACAAAGGTTGTACATTGACAATAAATATTATTATTATTATTATTATTATTATTATTATTATTATTATTATTATTATTATTATTATTGACTACTGCTTTAGTAGCTCCTCACTATGTTGGCAGATGTGCCAGGGGTAATGCAGCTGCATAGCAACAGCTGCAACCATACATTGCATACCACTAGCCTAACAGTAACCATATAATAGCAGTAACAGTCTGATTACTAACTATATAGGACAGTGCAACTGTGACGTAATTGCACTGGGCATGCAATTATGTCAAGCATGCACAACAGCGTGGCTCAAGAGGTGAAAATACTAACCACACACAGCAGTAGCAATAATATGAGCAGAACAATTGGGTTTTAGGCCCAGTTTGGCACATAGACTGCTTTAGCACAGACTGAGGCACTGTTAGTGGGTGGTTCCCTAGACTGGATGGATGGGAGATTGCCTGCTCTTGATAGATCTTGATAGATTTGCACTTCCTCTGAAGGAGCAGGTACGTAGCTTGAGGATACTTCTGAATCCTTTGCTGTCGCTTGAGGCTCAGGTAGCCTCCGTGGCACAGAGTGCCTTCCATCACCTTCAGCTGGTGGCCTAGCTATGCCCACATCTGGGCAGGGTTAGCCTAACGTCTGTGATCTAGGTTCTGGTAATCTCTAGGTTAGATTACTGCAAAGTATTACATGTAGGGCTGCCTTTGGAGACAGTTCGGGAATTTCAGCTGGTGCAGAATTTGACGGTGAGGTTGCTCACTAGGGCAAGACTGTTAAAGCAGTCTTGGCGCAACTTCACTGGCTGCCAATTAGTTTCCGGGCCCAATTCAAAGTGCTGGTTTTGAGCTATTAAGGTTTAAACTGCTCAGGACCACAATATCTCAAGGACCGTCTCTCCCCATATGAACCTATCCATCATATGAGACCTTTCTTTGTATGTCTCCACGAGAGAACCAGAGGGTAGCAACATGAGAACAGACCTTTTGTGCAATTGCTCTGCATTTGTGGAATGCTCTTCTGGGGGAGGTTCATATGGCACCTTTATTACACATCTCTAGGTGCCAGGTGAAAACTTTCCTCTTCAACTAGGCCTTTGCCTGATGTGGTACCTCGGGTTAAGTACTTAATTCATTCCAGAGGTCCATTCTTAACCTGAAACTGTTCTTAACCTGAATCACCATTTTAGCTAATGGGGCCTCCTGCTGCCGCTGTGCCGCCAGAGCACGATTTCTGTTCTCATCCTGAAGCAAAGTTCTTAACCTGAAGCACTATTTCTGGGTTAGCAGAGTCTATGTAACCTGAATCGTATGTAACCCGAGGTACCACTGTAGTCTATGTCCTTTTAAATGTTGAAACAAAACAAAAAAAATAATAAAAAAATCCCTTCCAGTAGCACCTTGGAGACCAACTAAGTTAGTTACAGTGGTACTTCGGGTTACAGATGCTTCAGGTTATAGGCTCCACTAACCCAGAAATAGTACCACGGGTTAAGAACTTTGCTTCAGGATGAAAACAGAAATTGCGCAGCAGCAGCAGCGGAAGGCCCCATTAACTAAAGTGGTACCTCAGGTTAAGAATAGTTTCAGGTTAAGAATGGACCTCCAGAATGAATTAAGTTCTTAACCCGAGGTACCACTGTATTGGTATGAGCTTTCATGTGCATGCATACTTCTTCAGATACACTGAAACAGAATTCACCAGACCCTTATATATAGTGAGAGGGTGGGGAGGGGTATTACTCAGAAGGGTGGTGGGAATGGGTGATTGGCTGATAGGTATGGTAAACCTGTTGACAACTGTTAACGACTGCAATTGGTCTTACAGGAAAAAGCAAGGGGTGAGAAGGCTAAAAATAGCTTTATCATGTACAATGAGATAAGAATCCAATGTGTCTATTCAGACCAGGTCTCTCCATGGTTTTAAGTTTGGTAATAAGTTGCAACTCAGCAACTTCTCTTTCCTGTCTATTTCTGAAATTCTTTTGTAATAAGACAACTACTTTGAGATCTTGTATAGAATGTCTTGGGAGACTGAAGACCTCCTGGTTTCTCTGTCTTGTGAATCCTGATATCTTTTAAATGTGTTTGTGAAGGGGGAACAGTATTGGTTTGATTTGTTCTTGTTTCCATTGTGCACTTTCTGGTTTTGTTTTGTATTTTTATGTTATGAACTACCCTGAGATTTTCGGATGAAGGGCAGTATACCCATTTAATTAATAAATAAAATAGTAAGAGAGTTCCATCATACCACTGATGCTGCTGCTATGGCTGTATAGCCCGTGTTTTTATACAGCATGCCATTAGCATCACTGTACTGGTAAGCATAATTATTATCCTTAATATATGTGATTAACTATAATATGGTTACCTATATGAAGGAAAGTTATTAGTATATTATTTCATTATCCCAGCATTTCTATCTCAGTCTAGCAGAGGGGACCGTGCTGATATTACTATAAATGGGTTGCAGTGTGGAACCAAGTGTTGGGGTGGCGGGGAAAGTTGCTTGGGCAGAGGAAACACTAGGGGATGGAGGGCAGATTTTCCTTCCTCCCCAATAATGTTCGTAAGCAGGCCTGGTATCAGCGCCCAGCACTTTGAACCGTAGAACCCATCAGGACTATTCAGAATTAGATAAACTAACAGGAAGGATTCGAAACCTGCGGGATCAGAGATTCTTAGAGGACTGGAGTAAATATATGAACTATTTGAAAAGTAATTGTAATGAACAGATTACGCTAGTAGGACTGCAAGAAGTTTTGTAAAGTGGATTATCTGAAATACAGTGGTACCTCGGGTTAAGTACTTAATTTGTTCCGGAGGTCCGTACTTAACCTGAAACTGTTCTTAACTTGAAGCACCACTTTAGCTAATGGGGCCTCCCGCTGCTGCTGCGCCGCCAGAGCCCAATTTCTGTTCTCATCCTGAAGCAAAGTTCTTAGGGAGAGTGTTTCAGTGAGGCAAGAACCTGCTCACTCTGAGATTGGGTGGTCTGGCCTCCATCCATAGGGACAGCATCCAATATGTGCAAAGCATATCTGTGCTCAGAGTACATGTTGAATACATGGCCAAGGATTTGAACAGCCTGTGGGCCTTCCCACCAGTCCACACACGTACTGCCAGTCACAATCCATCAGTAGTACTCCAAATATATGTTATGAATAATAGCTTTGTTTAGACAAGCATTTCAAGGGTTCAAGGTGCTTCACAGATAATTGTACCAATCATTACTTCAACAGCCCCAACTGTTATGCCAGGACCATTATTGTCCCTACCTAGGAGGTATGCTAAGTATATATAATGGTTTGTCTAAGGCCATGGGCGTAGCCAGGATTTAGCGGTGTGGGTGGGTGGGTGTGGGCAGGACACCCACCTGACCTGTTCCAGAACCAAGCTACCTCTGACACGAAGCCACACCTATCGCTCAGTCGGGTTGTCAGTTGCATTGCTAGAATGCACCGCAACATCATCCAAGTAATAATAATATTAATAATAATATTTATACCCCGCCCATCTGGCAGGGTTTCCCCAGCCACTCTGAGAGGCTCCCAACAGAACACTAAAACAATAAAAGTTCAAACATTAATTTTTTTCCTGAACAGGGCTGCCTTCAAATGTCTCACAAGTGACCTCAGTGAATGTTTCAATTTCAAATATTCTGATTATTTCTACTTTGAGTTAAGTATTGTTATTTGTTTATAGTGGTACCTCGGGTTATGTACTTAATTCATAGAATCATAGAATAGAATCATAGAATCATAGAGTTGGAAGAGACCACAAGGGCCATCGAGTCCAACCCCCTGCCAAGCAGGAAACACCATCAGAGCACTCCTGACATATGGTTGTCAAGCCTCTGCTTAAAGACCTCCAAAGGAGGAGACTCCACCACACTCCTTGGCAGCAAATTCCACTGTCAAACAGCTCTTACTGTCAGGAAGTTCTTCCTAATGTTTAGGTGGAATCTTCTTTCTTGTAGTTTGGCTCCATTGCTCCGTGTCCGCTTCTCTGGAGCAGCAGAAAACAACCTTTCTCCCTCCTCTATGTGACATCCTTTTATATATTTGAACATGGCTATCATATCACCCCTTAACCTCCTCTTCTCCAGGCTAAACATGCCCAGCTCCCTTAGCTGTTCCTCATAAGGCATCGTTTCCAGGCCTCCATTCGTTCCGGGCGTCCATTCTTAACCTGAAACTGTTCTTAACCTGAAGCACCACTTTAGCTAATGGGGCCTCCCGCTGCTGCCGCACCGCCGGAGCACGATTTTTGTTCTCATCCTGAAGCAAATTTCTTGATCTGAAGCACTATTTCTGGGTTAGCGGAGTCTGTAACCTGAAGCGTATGTAACCTGAGGTACCACTGTACTTGATTTAGGCAGGGGCAGCTGCTCCTGCCCCCGGCCCCGGCCCCGTCCATGTCTAAGGCCACCTATTGAGTTATGTGGCTGAGTTGACATTTGAACTGTTGGCCCCTGCAGGAGTATTACCTTGCGAGTCTTTGGCTGCAGATGGACCACGCTCACATTGTGGTACCAGGTGTGTGAACCACTGCCTTCTAGAGCCGTATCTGCAACTGCTTCCATTTGTGTCATTTAGCTGCCTCGTTTGCAAGCCCAGTGGCTCCATACAGTCCTGAGATTATGCCAGGTATGAACTCTACTTCACCAGCATGCTGCAAAGTTAAAGACTGCAAAACATTCTACACGTCATAGTTCTTTCTGTCTTTCCTTACATAGATATCCCAATGGTCCACCTTGTCCAGCATCCCGTTCTCACAGATGCCTGTGGGAAACCAGAGAGCAGAATAGGAACACAAGAGCATCTCTCGCCTCCTGTGCTGCCTCCAGCTGTGGAGGGGAAAAGGAATAGCCAGCTAGTCCTCTCCATGGATTCCTCTAATCCTCTTTTCAAGCCATCCAAGTTGGTGGCCATCACTGAGGGAGCGAATTTCATAGCTTGACGATGTACTGCATGAAGAAGAAAAAGATGGTGGCTTCATGGGCTTTGAGACAATTGCTGGGAGAGATGGCTGTTGCTTCCATTGTACCCACAGGGAGTTGAAGCTCGGAGTAAAACAGCCCAAACTAGCGTTTCCTTGTGAGTTCTTCCCTGACTGCAAAACGTTCCTCGTTTGTTTCAATGGAGAATGCAGCTCCGTGCCTTTTTCTTCCGTTCTACATAGATGTCCCTTGACTAAAATGAATTGAAATGAATAGATGTCCCTCGACTGAAATGAAATGTGCATATGCTGTTCCTGCATGTGCAGGAAGAGCATATGCACATCAAAGCAAACACAAGAGTCTGAGTTAGGGTCACTTGCCCAGGAAGACTTTCTGTTGTAATTGGCTGAAGCAGACAGCTGAATTGAGGCCTAAATCTAATACACTCTCCATTTCATCACCAAGGCTTCTGTTAGATACATATCCCAATTCAAATATGAGTAAGAGTCCTGTGGCACTTTAAAGACTAACAAATTTATTATGGGATAACCTTGTGTGGGCTAGAGTTAAGATCATCAGGTGCACGGAGTATCCTAAGTTGGCAAGTGTACATATACATGGTTGCATATCCTCCATCATTTTTCTGATGAAAATTGGCATTTTATTTTATTTTATTATTTTTTATTTCTACCCTGCCCACCTGACTGGGTTACCCCAGACCAGGCATAGGCAAACTCAGCCCACCAGAAGTTTTGGGACTACAACTCCCATGATCCCTAGCTAACAGGACCAGTGTTCAGGGATGATGGGAATTGTAGTCCCCAAAACATCTGGTGGGCCGAGTTTGCCTATGCCTGTCCCAGACACTTTGGGCTGTTTCCAACATATATAAAAACGTAATAAAACATTAAACATTTAAATAAAAACCTTCCCTATTCAGGGCTGCCTTCAGCTGTCTTCTAAAGGTTGAGTAGTTACTTTTCTCCTTGACTCGAGGGTTGCATAACTCCATATCCCCACTTTTTTTTTTATGAAAATAGGGATGTCTTAAGGAAAAGTGGGATGTTCTGGGATCAAATCAGAAACTGGGATGGCTTCTGTAAATCCAGGACTGTCCCTGGAAAATAGGGACGCTTGGAGGGTCTGTGGTTGTGGGGAATGCGAAGGACCATAGCTCAGTAGAAGAGTACAGTGGTACCTCGGGTTACATACGCTTCAGGTTACATATGCTTCAGGTTACAGACTCTGCTAACCCAGTAATAGTTGCTTCAGGTTAAGAACTTTGCTTCAGGATAAGAACAGAAATCGTGCTCTGGCGGCGCGGCGGCAGCAGGAGGCCCCATTAGCTAAAGTGGTGCTTGCCTTGGATGCATGAGGTTCCACGTTAAATTCCCTGTTGCTTCAAGTGGGGCTATAAATGTCCCATGTCTGAAATCTTGGAGAGCTGCTGCCAGTCAGTTTAGGCAATATTGAGCTAGATGAACCCTGCTCAGTGCAAGACAATTTCCTGTGTCCCTAATTATAAGCAGTGAGGTTAGAGAGGGATACGAAATGCATACAGCAGCGAACTGACAATTATCTTAAACGTATGCAAAATAATGACAGATAATTCACAAAGCGGTGTTGATAACAGAAACATCCTGGCATCCTTCAGCCTTTTGAAACTTGTAATGGGAAAAGAAATGTCAGGCCTAAGGTGATAGATTTGAACTTCTTGATAAGTTGTCTTTCCACTCTGGAGTCTCACTTTGAAGTTCCTATGTTCGAGAATGGCCACATTAAGGTTGGCGACAGAGTGTTTGAGGGCACTGAAATATTCTCTAAATATTGCCCTTTCTGAGATCAGAGTTGTGTCAATTTATGTTCACAGGTGTAAAATTACTATTATATTAATAGTTGTATTATTGTAAATAATGATGATGATGATGATGATGTATCATTACGATTATTATTATGACAGCCAACTCCCCACTTATGTGGGGCTTTCATTTCAGGTCATTGCGCACTTGTGTGAAATCGCCTATGATCAGAACACCCACTGAAAAAGCCTGCAAGCAGCGGTTTGACTTCAGCCCCCAGATGCTTACTCCATTGTCTCTTGAAACAGGCAGATGCCAGCTATTTTAAGATTAAGTACATATAGTGTCACACTTTGAAATGTAGGCAAGAGGCAGTTGAAAGTGATGGACTACATGGAATTGGCAGAAATGACTGGCAGAATTCGCGACCAGGGAAAAGAGTCGGTGGAGGAAGACTGGAAAAAATTTAAAGACTACTTGCAGAAGTACTGTAAAATTAAGGAATGTTAAAATGATGTTTGATTGAAAAGAAGTGGTATTGGTAAAAAGATTCTTAAGAAAATGTAAATGGGGATGATAAAGGATAAATACTAGAGGGTAAGGATTTGCTGAATTTAATATCTTAACTGGAATACAAAATGGGAGGTGTGAGGAGGTCAAGAAACTAGTGAACGAAGTGTAAGAGATGAAAATATTAATCTATTTTCTGTTCTGCTTTTGGGGCTTTCTATTCTTTCTTTTCTTTTCCTCCTCCTTTTCTTTTGCTAATTGTTTTTTTGCTGTGTATTTTTTTTTTAATCTGTTTTGTTCTTGTATGTTTTTATTCTGGAAGTTCTTCTTACGTTTACATTTTGAAACTTTTTATTGTTTGTGAAATTTTAATAAACATTATTTTGAAAAAAAGAAGAAATGTAGGCAAGAGGCCACATCTGCACTATATACTTAAAGCCGTATCATACCTGTTTAACTAGTTATAGCTTTCCAAAAGGAATCCTGGGACCCCTAGTTAGTTAAGGGCATTGAGAGTTGTTAGAAGAGTTCCACTCCGAGAACTACAATTCCCAGAGTCCCAATGGAAGAGGGAGTGATTCTTAAACCACTCTGGTTAGTCACCATCAGCTCAGACAATTAGTATGACATTATGGTGCTTAATCTTCTGGCCACAGGAAGGAAGGAAGGATGGAAGGAAGGAAGGAAGGGAGAGAGAGAGAAAGGAAAGCTAGAGCTTATTTTAGTATACACCAGCAATTAAACATGAGCAAATAGGCATTCGTTTAAAAGGAATGCTTTCCATTCAAGTAGTACATTTCTGTTTCCAGTCACTTTGAAGGGACTTCTTACCCTCTGAAGGAATCAAAGATAATGCCAGCATGCAGACAACTGAGGACGTAAATGGAATTTGTTAAAGGCAAGTTAGAGGACTGGCTTACTAACAAGAGGGTGTGAAGAGAATGGTGGTCTATGCTCATATTGGAATGTGTGATGCCTGAAACCATCTATTCCCCCGACTCAAATCTTCCTCTGCATATTGGACATAACAGCAGGCTGTGAATAGAATGATGGTAATGCCTGGCTTGAGTCCTGTGCATTCAAGGAATTACTGCTGGGATAGCTGTGTCGCTAGAGCATGAGACTTTTGATCTCAGGGTTGTGGGTTCGAGCCCCACATTGGGCAAAAGACTCCTGCATTGCAGGGGGTTGGACTAGATGACCCCTGTAGTCCCTTTCAATTCTATGATTCTAAATTTAGTTTTCCAAACATATCTGGCCTTACATCTTTTTTTAGGTTCCATGTTAACCCCAATGAACTCAGGTTCTAATCAAGCGCTGACTAGGTTCAAAGTAAACTAAAGTAAACCTTTTTCATCTTAGCTTCCTAAACATCAGTTCAGATATGAAGTACTATAGCCAGGGCGCTATCTTAAGGGTGAGGGAGTTGGATCACATACTGTCATTATGAGACATGGCTGGGGGAACAAGGTTCTAAGGCTTATACAGTGGTACCTTAGATTAAGTACTTAATTCGTTCCGGAGGTCCGTACTTAACCTGAAATTGTTCTTAACCTGAAGCACCACTTTAGCTAATGGGGCCTCCTGCTGCCGCCGCGCCACCGGAGCCCGATTTCTGTTCTTATCCTGAAGCAAAGTTCTTAACCTGAAGCACTATTTCTGGGTTAGTGGAGACTGTAACCTGAAGCGTATGTAACCTGAAGCGTATGTAACCTGAGGTACCACTGTAGTTAAAAAATGGTTCAACTCTTGAAACTTGGCAGTGTAATAAAAGCAAGCTTGGTGGATGGCCCATGCCAAATTTGGGGTAGAAAGGATAATAAATTACTTGTTTTAAGCAAGCTAAACATTTGATGAGACTGGCATACTGACAGATGCTGTGCATTTTTCTTCCATAGAGTTTTCTGAGGTATTTTTTTCTGGAAATATTTCTCCATTTGCATTGTGCCTTTTGGGAAATAGTTTGTTGTGTTAGGTCGAGAACATATTTAGTGTGTGCTTTTGCCTAATATTAGCGTAACGAATCTGTACTCTTTGGAGGAAGCTTAGGCCTGCCCTGTGGAACTACCATCAGATGTCAAGGAAATAAACAACTATCTGACTTTTAGAAGACACCTGAAGGCAGCCCTGTTTAGGGAATTATTTAATTTTTTTGATGTTTTATTGTGTTTTTAATATTCTGTTGGGATCTGCCCAGAGTGGCTGGGAAAACCTAGCCAGATGGGCTGGGTGTAAATAATAAAAAATTATTGTTGTTATTGTTGTTGTTGTTATTGCTTCATAGCTCCCTGATTAACAATTTAAACTGCGTTGTATTATTGAAAAAAGAGGAATAAAACTATTAATATTCAATTAACCAAAAATGGTATTTCTTGTTGGGTACTTGTCAAATGGGGTGGTAGATTCAATGGCATTGGCTATTCCAGTGAACAGATCTGGCAGAATCCGAGACCAGGGAGAGGAGACGGTGGAGGAAGATTGGATGAAATTTAAAATTTTTGAATGTTAAGGACATTGAAATGAATCGCAGGGGCTTTAGCAACAAAGTAAAATGCAATATTGGATTAATAACAGATAAATTAATAGGATATGAATTTACTGAATTAATTCTCAAAGGGGATACAAAAACGGGAGACGCAAGGAAATTGGGAAAATAAGTTAATGGAAGATGAGAAACTAAGAAAGAGGGAATTTTTGTTTTTTGTTAGTATATGTGTTTTTAACTTCTTTTTCTTTGTATTTTTGTATTATTCAATGTTTGTATTTTTGTATTATTGTTTGTATTATTTGTATTATTGTTTTTTGTGATTTTGTATTTTCTTTGTCTTGGTATATTTTCTTGAATGCTTTTCTATTGTGAAAACTTAATAAAATATTTATAAAAAAAAACAAAAAACAGACAAGTCAAGATGTAGGTCCCATCACACTACTGTTTTTTTATTTGGTGGATTTATGTCCTGCTTTTGGCCTGGAGTCTGAAAAACAACCAACCAACATTTACAAAGCACAACAGTTGCACCAGGAAATACAGTCTTGCAACAGCAAGCTTCATTTTCTCTTGCATTCACCACTATACACAAACATAACAGATTTGGTTGTAGTTTTATCCCTGCTCCCCCAATTTGGGAGTACCTGTGGGCCTGCTATATTTTCCAGAAGAGAACCTAACCATTCATGGATAGATAATTTGCAATTCTATATAGCCTGAACTCTGGAGCTTCATTTCCATATTCCTTTCATGTATACTATGAATTACAAATAACCAAACTCTCTTGAAGTGCAGAGGTATACGGCATAAAAAAATTTACTGCCGGGGATCAGAGTGTACTTTTTGTTTTGTTTTTCCACGAACAGTTCACATTAGGATTCTATTAATGTTAGCAGTAATCTAAATATGGAGAAGTGTACAGCCAGGAAGACATTACTGTACTAGTTGTATTCAGAGAAGTATGCCCTGTTGTATTTAGCTGCAAAAAATCTTACGTAGGTGCACCCATGAAAAATAGGCCACACTGTACGTGTCCATATCAAAGTGCTTCTGAAGTTTTTTGCCTATCTCGTCCCAAACGAACATTATTTGTTAAAAATTTCTGCCTTGCCTTTGCATAAAAATGCTCAAGGAAGCTAAAGTCCAGCCATAATTCCCAGAGAGTGGTAGTAATTTTCCAAAGGAGTGCAATTATGAATTACATAATGTGGTTCAGGCCCTACCTAAAGGTCCAAATCAAAAGTTTAGCGCCGGGAGTGTGTTTTTTGGACCTCTAGCAGTTATGCCACAGGGCATTTTATGTTGCTTAACATCCATATGAAGCTGTTGAGAATAGTTATTAAGAGATTTGTGGTCAGATGCCATCAATATGCTGATAAAATAAACGCAGCTCTATTTCTCCACAACATCTGAATCACAGGAGGCTGTGCAGGCCCTGGACCAGGGGATGCTGGGAAATTAACTAGGCTTGAATCCTGGCAAAATGGAAGTTTTAGGGGTAAGTGGTTCTTGTGTCTGAGAAACTGGCCAATTTCCCACCCTGGATGGGGCAGCACTCCCTCTGAAGGATCCCCCACAGCCTGGGGACTTGCATGGGGGTTTTCGCTTGGGAACCACACTGCAAGGGATGTTGTCAGCTCCATGTTCAGTGTTTGGGGAAACTAGAGCTGGCAAAGTGGTTGTTTGTCGCCTCCCGTCCATTGACAAGGACAGGAGAAACAAGGCAGCAGTGTGACTGTTTCGCTTTGCTGCAGTTGCTTGCAAAATGTAGTTTTGTTTCTCCCGTCTGTGCCATATGATGGGGGAAGAAGAAGCAAGGCTGCTTAGCGCTGGATTGGGTCCATGAGAGGCAGAACCACACCCAGCACTAAGTAGGACCTGCCTTCCTCACATCAGCTCCTGTGGCAGGGGTGAGATCCTGCTCGGTCCAAATGCACCTAATTTAAATACATGGAGGGGCAGACTGAATGGTATTTTCTGTTGCTCTGCCTTATGCACATGGAGAAGAGCAAATGCACTTGATCCACCTTCAGCTTCCCTGGGATGCAATGTGCAAATGTGGTCTACGTGCATAAAATCTAACATGCATAGGCCCATCCCCCCCCCCCCCAGCAGACATGCGAATCTTTAAACAATAAATATCATGTTAAAGAAGGGTGCAAAGGCCTGGAAACGATGCCTTATGAGGAACGGCTAAGGGAGCTGGGCATGTTTAGCCTGGAGAAGAGGAGGTTAAAGGGTGATATGATAGCCATGTTCAAATATATAAAAGGATGTCACATAGAGGAGGGAGAAAGGTTGTTTTCTGCTGCTCCAGAGAAGCGGACACGGAGCAATGGATCCAAACTACAAGAAAGAAGATTCCACCTAAACATTAGGAAGAACTTCCTGACAGTAAGAGCTGTTCGACAGTGGAATTTGCTGCCAAGGAGTGTGGTGGAGTCTCCTTCTTTGGAGGTCTTTAAGCAGAGGCTTGACAACCATATGTCAGGAGTGCTCTCGATGGCCCTTGTGGTCTATTCCAACTCTATGATTCTATGATTCTATGAAATAGCTTACTCCATTCAGAGGAGGTGCTCATCCCACACATACCCAAAATTTAAACACAATTTAAATGGAATGGGTTTATTTTTGAATAGTAAACATTACACAGTGATCATTATTCACATTTAATAAATAATGCCGCCCGAATTATATGCACTGTATTGTTTTTCTTCAAATCAGAAATTAGCAATGATTTTCTGTATATAGCCACAAGAAAACTTAGCAAGATTCCACTATCCCATATAAAAATAATTTCTTCAGTCCAATGCAAAGGTATATGGAATGCTAGGAAGATTCTCTTTAATAAATTATGTAGTTGCAAACAAAGTCAACAGTCCCTTTACAAAAGAAACTATTTCATTGCCTCCTAATTTAGATTCGCCATAGACTCTGTCCACAAATGATATAGGTACCTATTAAAAAAACAAAACACAAAATTATTTTAGTTTTAACATAACAAGTTCAAGAAGTAATAGAAAGAAAAAAAGGGCCACTTCAGCTCCATCTAGCATAATGTCCAAAACAAAATCTGCTTATGGTGAGAAGGTATGAAATGATGGCACCTATGTTATCATAGCCATTTTCACTCTCAAAATCTAGTTCTAATCCAAAGCATCTCAGCTACCATCTCCTGTAAAAGCATGTTCCTAGTGTGCATGTGGCGGCAGAAGCACCAATGGCTCAGAAGAATAGTTAGGGCTCTCCTTTCTCCTTGTGGTTAACATGGTCTTTCAAGCACCGGCTGAAAACTTTTCTGTTCACTCAGGTTTTTGACAGCATTTTAATCTGACGATTTTCTGCAGCAAAATGTCCTGCTATGTTATTCTGTCTGTTAGGTTGTTTTAATGATTTAAATTGTTTTGTGGTGTGTTTGTTTTTTAAAAAACATTTATTGTGTTGGACTCCAGGATGGAGTACAAAAAAACAGCATAAACACTAGATTAGAACAATGACATCAGCAATTACAGGAGACATAAAAAGTAATTACAGCAGGCATAAAAAATTTACTTCTCTGGCTTACACTCCACCCACAAACACCTGGTGAAAAGAAGACTTGAGATGAGAACAAAAATACATCAGTGAGGGATACACCCCCAAAGGGAGGGAGTTACACAGATCTGGTGGCACTGCAGAGAGGGTCCTATCTTGCATCACCACCCAATGAGCCATATTTGTTGATGTGACCATGAGAAGGGCCTTCTCTGCAGATGTCAATGCCTGGGTGAGCAGATATGGGGAGAGGCCCCTCCTTCAGCTTTGTATGTTAAAGTCAAGGTCTTGAATTGGGCATGGCTGCAAACAGCCTGTCAAAAAGATTATTAAAACTCTTTGTTCAAAAGGCAGGGTATAAATATTTCAAACAAAGGGAAAAGCAGAAACAAAATTCTGTTCAGCTTTCTTTTCATCATCCCCATCTATGTGGTGGCGGGTTTTCCATATTGCAGCAGAATTCATCACCATCTCAACAGTAGTTAAAATAGTGATATACCTGCAATTAGTGTTATACTTCCAAGGGATACATACTTGGGCTACAATCCTACACACACACTAGCCTCAGACAACAATTACTTTTGTAGCACCTTAAAAACTAGCACAATTTATTCTAGCATGATGCATGAAGTGTAATTCTCAGTTGCCGATATATATGGTTGCAAATAGTGGGATAAGGGGGAAACAAAATGCAAAAAGTACAAATACCGGCAATTCAATTGAGAGCCAATATATGCACAATAAGTAGAGTGACCCTTTACAAAAGCAGTGCCAGGTGTTATCTGGAAGTAACACAATACTTCCACTGAATGCAGCAAATATTCAATGATAAACGTGCATAGGATCACACTGTTAGGGGAATTAGCACAGTCCTATGAACAGACTACTAGACTTGATCTGGAGAAGCATGTGAATTCATATGGCCCTGAGAAAGTTACTACCTCTCATCCTCAGCACCTTATCTGTAATTTGGAAACAATACTAACCTACCTCACAGAGTTGCTGTGAGAACAAGAGAGGCAAATGGTTACTGTATATACCTAATAAGTGTTAAATAAGATTACCAGTAAGCCTAACATGCATTTTATTTTTCTAGCAAACATATTGAAGTGCTGCTCCTTTAATAACTGTTGCACATGGTTCTAATTCAGCAGCTATTCATTTAAATATAGTAAACACTGATTTGAATTCTTTAGAATGCCAGCTATTTTCACTATACTGAAGCAGGAACTTTAACATTCCAGTGTGTAAGACTATGTTAAATAATACCCAAGGGCCCGAAGTCAGACGGTGGAATCCACAGAAAGTCTGGCTAGGTACTCTCAGTTGGCATACTGTACCAGAAATCAGCTGGCAGGCAGAAATGGAAAAAACCACGCTTCCCACACACATGCCGCTCTGCCAAACATGAGTTGTTGCATCTCTAGGCAATAGTTTTTTCTGCCAATGGAGAGCCAAAGGCAGAGGCTTGTCTAGTACATTTTCAGTTGCTTCACCGACAACAAGGGCACAGTCTTGAGACAGAATTGCTAAAGAATCTGGGACTCCTACTGGAGGCTCTTGCCAGTGCAGGAAAAAGCAGCTTGGAATGTAGTGGAATGAGACAGTCTAGAACGCTTATGCTAAAAAAAATTAACCTCATAAAATATGTTTGTTTTCTTAGTCTTGTACCTGTTTGGGAATCCTAAGAAACCAAAAAAGCAGTACAATTTTGAAATCAGTGATTAAAATCAGTGCAGTTCTGAAAGGTTCAGTCTACTATCTTGATTCAAAATGGTATCTAAGCATAGATAAAAACCTGCTCCTTGATGGCAGGAACCATCATGCAAAATTTGGTTACATAGGATGAGATTCAACTGCCCTGTTCTGCTACTGGAAGCCAGTGCAAGGACTCCCATTAGCGCAATGGGGTTCCCCTGTTCCCTCTCGTACCCCACGCCTCCCCTAAATCCATACTGGAGGATTGGGAGAATGCCCAGAACAACATACTTAGGGAGCCAAGGGGTGATCATTCCATAGGGCAAAGCAGAAATGGAAGGAATGATTTCCTTAGCACTACAACTGAATTTCGCCCAGTAACTTAAGAGATGTCCAAATGCATAGTGAACAAACAACTTTCCAAAACACAGAGCAGAATCCACAACAAAGGCAGGCCACCATGTTTGTGTGAGGGTGCCAAGAAGAGATTTTCATCTGCAAAAGAAGCACCCACACCTGCTGTTATTTAAAGCTTGTTAAAATAAGTAATGACTGTTGAAGTTAGGTACATATTAGGTAGACATTTGTTAATTAGGGATTTCCAGTGTACTATGGCATAGATAGGGATTAACTTTTATCCCCAATTCATTAATAGCAATTAAGTTGACAGTCCAAGTCTAAATAGTTGCTGGAAGGTTGGAGAGAACTAACTCGTAGTTGCATAGTGTCTGTATAACTGATCTGAATTAGGGGTTATGACTGGAGATCATTGGATTATTGGCTCAATTCAATACATTTTTGTGAACACATGGAACTCAAGCGGGTACCTATCTCAGTACAGGATGTTAAACAAATTAAATATTCACATTTTTAACAGCAATTACCACAAGCCTACATTTGTACGTTGCTGACTGTCAAGCTCCTCACAGCATTACATAATTTGTGTAATTTCTGTCACAATATTAGATTTAGTAGTTCTCAGGCTTATTACACCTCCTGGGCCATTTTGCAGCTGTTAGCCAATTATTATTCTATTATCCGTCAGGTAAATTTATAATATTTAAAATGTAGTGTTTGTGATTTAACATTCTTTACCTCTCCAACAGAGAAACCCAGCTGTCTGGCCCGGACAATCATTTCCATTTGGAAAACATATCCTTTCGAGACGCATTTCTCCATCAGTTTTTGTAAAACATCTTTTCTATATAACCTACAGAGAAAGTACATAAAATCAAAACCTCTTGAAATATTTCCGTTATACAAACACTCCACAATTGCAGTCTTTACTCCCAAAATTAAACAAGTTTTACCATTTCAATCCATGTCTGACATTATTATCCATTTCAAATTGACCATTAATTTTATTGCTCATCTTTGAAAGCTGAATGCAACTTTAGAAGCAACACACCTGAAGCTGCCTGTTAAGTCGGATGCACCTGGCCGCAGTAGAACTTGAGTGAGGAAGTTGGCGCCACGGCTGCCAAGAAAGATAAGGAGTTTTGGTAAACATTCAGAATCCAGTGTTGAAAAATCACACACTGTTCTATAGATGGGATTTCATTATAATAACATTGGCCTGTGTCAATACAAATGCATAATTTGGAAGAGTTTGCTAATTCACATCAAGCCAAGAAAAGAAGCATGTAGAACAAAAAAGATTTATCTATCCCAGTTTGTAAATTGTTTCTATATTGCCAAACACAACCAGGAGAATTACAAGAATAAAAGATCAAATCTCTGCCCACAGGTTTACTATCTATAAAGTAGGACGGGGCGGGGGGATGCTATTACTCTAGGACCAAGCAAGAATAAAAGACTAATCTGGAACAGTACAAAAGGAGGAGGAGGAAGAGAGTTAATAACAGAACTCAGAATCCTCCTGTGTGGCTTTTTCTATCACAGACCTTGAATGATGGAAGAAGAAGCTACTAACCTGATCAATTTTCGTTTCAAATCCCACCCATGCACACCTCCATTTCCTTTATATCGCGTTCCAGACACAATGTCAAAGTTACCTTCTTTCTGTGTTCTATGTAAACATTTGAGAGGAAGAGGGAAACACAATTACATTAACAAAAATCTATTAACTTCCAGTAATCTAGGTCCGATTTAATACAATAAATTCAGTTTAAGGAAGGCACCAAGTTGAGAAGGGGAGAAAAAGGGTCCATTTGTGACTGGCAGGTCTAGGCTGAAGTAAAAGGGAGTAATTTCAACTGGGAAACTAATCCCTTTTAATTCTTCCCATCTTAGTTTTGCCAGTTTGAGGACCAGACAAAAAGCAGTAATAACAGAATAAACAATCAACATTTTAATAATTTTCTTTGTTTTACTATGCCTCCTCCAGTCCCTCACTGTTTTAAGCACACAAAACACTTGTTTCCACAAAAACAGTGGAGAAAAAGGGGTGGGGAGCAAGACTCAATAAATACTACATGAAATGTAATCACTTTCATTTTCTAAGCTATCACTATCAGTTTCTGCTTCTTCATATGTATCAAACGATGACAAGTTTGAGGTCAAGTCAAGAGGACAGAAAAGACAGAAACAGATCCACCAACTACATCAACAAAAGGAAGCCCATAAGCAAAGAAAACCCTGAATTCTCCCTTCTCTTGTGACAACGGCAGTGCCCCCTAGAGGCAAAAACGATTCTTGCTCTTGCATTTGAGAGTTGTGCTCTAAGTGTACAGGAATCCGATACTGTTCATAGTTTTACATAAAAGTTTACCTGTTGCAGTTTTTAGAAATCATTCTGGGGGAGTATGCTTATGAAAACCTAGTCTTAAAAAAATTATTCACTATTCTGGAGGAAAATATTTCATAACCCATTATTTTTCAGAAAAACTCAAAAGCATAGGCAGACTATGTTCCTCCACCACCACAATTTCAATAGGTTTTTTTGTGGGCTTTCACATCTCTGTGCTGCTATCCTTGTGAAGTTTGGCAGGAATCTGACCTTGCTGCAAACATTAACCAATTCTGGTCAAAAATTAAAGTTTAGACTCTTCTTTTCTGATTTCTTTCATTGTTCAACCTATTGCCCATTGCTAATGTACCACATCCCCTTCATGGATCACTGCCTTGCCGTGGCGAAGGGGCTTGAAGAACTCAGAGAAGCTATGAACTATGCCGAGCAGGGCACCCAAGATGAACAGGTCATAGTGGAGAGTTTTGACCAAACGTGATCCACCTGGAAGAGGAACTGGCAAGCCACTCCAGTATCCCTGCCAAGAAAACTCCATGGACACGACTAAACAACTAAACAACAACAAAAAATGTACCACATGTAAATGCAGACAGGACAAAGCATCTGTTTCACACGAAGAAGGTTGCAGGTTCATGCCCCAATATCTCCAGGTAAGATTGAAAGGGATTTCTGCCTGAAACCCTAGAGAACTGTTGCCAGTCAGTGCAGATTATACTGAGCTAGTTGGAGAAATAGTTTGACTTGGTATAAGGCAGCTTCCTATGCACCTGAACAATAAATGTCAAGGTCTGACTGAAATATTTAAAAAATACTAAAAATATTAAAAATACTACCCACCTGATGAACTCTGGAATGAATTTTGGCTGAAAACACAAGAGAGAGATATGGGAAAATGAAAATATACCCCAGCTCAATGCAAGTTAAATAAAGAAAACTTTATAAAGGCTAAAGAAATGTATGCACAGATACAATGGAAACACTTACATGGTGTGAGAGGTCAGCATCCATAATAATAATGAAGTTTCCTGTGGCATGCTTCATTCCATGAATGTAAGCAGTCCCTGGTGTAAATGATACAAAGGCAAGATCTGTCACCCACATTCAGAATCGTGTATGTGAGCTGTCAGCTACAAGGCTGATTCAGTTTCTCTTTAAAGTCAACATATGGAATAAAAAAATGCCCTACATTTTTACTGAATGGCTGCTTGATCAATCTGCTATCCCACTCTAGCCTGTCCCGGGCAACAGTTAGTCACACATGCATGAATTTCAAGCGGGTACTACAACCCCAAAGTGTAGTGTATAAATGGGGATAAACAGCGTACAGTGGTGCCTCGCAAGACGAAAAGAATTCGTTCCGCGAGTCTTTTCGTCTTGCGATGTTTTTCGTCTTGCGAAGCACGGTCCGTTGCAACTGCGCCTCTTCAAGCGGCTTTAAAAAAAAGCGCAAGACGTTTTCGTCTTGCGAAGCAAGCCCATAGGGAAATTCGTCTAGCGAAGCAACGCAAAACTGAAAAACCCTTTCGTCTAGCGAGTTTTTCATCGTGCGAGGCATTCGTCTTGTGGGGCACCACTGTAATTTCATGGTTAGAGAAAATTGTGTAGGTTCAGCTTATTATTTAACTGGAGTTGTGATATGTTGGACGCTGTTGAAAACCAACAAATTTGTCTTCCTACCCCCAGAAAGGTACATATGTTAGTTTTTTTCCAAGTTTCCCACACACACGCTAACCAACAGAGTTAAAGGTATGATTAAACTTATGCTTTTGAAAATGGTAAACTGCCCTGGGAGTTCAAGGTCAGAATATAAAACTTGTAAATCCTCAAATTAATGAATACTTACCCAATCCAAGTTTCTTTGCTCTGGGTCTTAAAAGCTGTAAAATATCAGTGGAGGAAATGAGTAACCAATTAATTGCATTAAATGATCCATGATTGTAGGTTTTTTATTATTTCAGCTAAATATTAACATTAACACAGTTGCTCTTCTCTCAATTAGGGCTGCTACACTTCCATATTTACAGAGCAACCTGCCTTTAACATTTGGATTACACAGACATTAATTCAGATCAAAACAGTTACAGAATATAGAGCTGTAGACCAAGTTTAGAATGGTCTGCTGAAGATGGAAAATAGAGCCAAAGCTGGCTGAATCAGCTGTGCGTGGTGCTTTGTAGTCCTGACTTTGGGTCTTTGAGATCATTGCGATGTCAGGTGATTGACAGATGGTCAGCCTACCCACTTGTCAGCCCAAAGAGCCAAAAAAGTCCCCCTCCCTTAGCGTAAAGTATGGCTCACCACCAAGCACTTCGAAATAAGGGAGGCTTGACTAGCAGGGTTAGAGCATACACCTGCCGTACATCCATGCTCTCTTAGGCGCTCACATAAAAACTTCAGGGGCTTAGTGCAAGTAAGTTTGCTCATTATCAGAAATACGTATTGCATTTTTAAAAAATCATGCATTTCCAATTTTTCTTAGCAATGCTTCATCAAGAGGTATTCAGCAGCATATATACCTTTAAGGACTTAATTCTGCAAATATGAGTGGGCACAGTATCAAATGGATGAAAATGTATTGGATAATATCCAACTGAGTCACAATCAGAGTAGAACCCATTGCAATTAATGGACAAGTAGAGTCCACTGATTTCAATGGATCTACTCAGACTACAACCAACATTGAATATCACCCACTGTATGTTCAGCTGAGGAAGCATTGCTAACACTGCACCTGGATCCCCTGTTGCAGTGCTGAACATGACAAACTTTTCTGTGTGTGTCACAATGCAAAAATTATGGGGAAAGTGATATCTGGTAGATTTCTCACAGACAGCTATTAGAGCATCCTATGAGGTCAAGTGATGACAACTCTAAGAATTAGCACAACTTTATAAAGTGAAAATTAAAACTGCATCCAAATATGCTAATTCAGGAAATTGCAAACAACTCCCAATGTTGCTACCCATGTTATCAACCTGAATAAACTGGTAAACAATTCAGTGTTAAAAGAACGAACAACCCATGCATCCCTTAATGCTAATAATATTATTAAGCATCTTGTGTTGTAACAGCAAACAAGTCAAGGCAAAAAATAAACATATGACTCACAATCTTATCAGATCCATAAATCTTTATCAACTGTTCAGCAACTTCCTGTGTCCCATCAGGACTTCCATCATCTATTACTATAATTTCGAAATCATTTCCACTGAAAAAATAGAGAATTACATTTTAAAGCCAGGTTCAAAAGCTAAAGTATATAAAGTATTATGAAAGTGGGTAGGGGAACAGAGAGAAATAGCCAATCTTTCCTCATCAAAAGTAAATGGTGTTATTAATTCTATTACAATGCACTCTCCTTTCAAAATGGAACTGAAATGCTTCATAGTGCCCTTGCTCCAAGTAAATACCGCAGAGTAACGGCAGGGTTTGCACTGTTGGCCAATGCTGGTTATTCGTTTCATGGGTCACAGTTGCCTCAGGCATTTGCCTGATTCAGAAACTGAATGATTAGAATCCTAGAAGTGGAAGGGACCCCAAGGGTCATCTAATTCAACCCCCACAATGCAGAATCTCAACTAAAGCATCTATGACATATGGCCATCCATCATCTGCTTAAAAACCTCCAAAGGAGGAGAGTCCATCACCTCCTAAGGGAAGCAGTTCTTAATGTCAAAAAGTTCTTCCTGATGTTTAAATGGAATCTCATTTATTGTAACTTGAATCCATTGGTTCAAGTTCTAGCCCCCAGAGCAGGAGAAAACAAGCTTGCTCCATCTTCCATGGGACAGCCCTTTAGATATTTCAAGATGGCTATTGTATCGCCTCTCAGCCTATTCTTTGGGGTACACATCCCCAGTTCCTTCAACTGTTCCTCATTAAGGATTGGTTTCCAGACCCCTGATCATTTTGGTCACTCTCCTCTGCACATGTTTCAGCTTGTCAATAACCTTCTTAAACTGTGGTGACCAGAACTGGACACAGTACTGGCCTGACCAAGGCAGAATAGAGTGGTACTAATACTTTCCTTGACCTGGACACTATACTTCTGTTGATGCAGCCTAGAACAGCATTAGCTTTTTGTGTGTGTTGCTGCATCACAATGCAGCTAAGCCTGTGGTCTACCAAGACCCCGAGATCCTTTTCACAAATACTACTGGCAAAGAGTAGTATTTCGCAAATACTACTCCAGGTGTCCCATTCAAGAGATCTGGCCCAGCATTCCAAATAAGTAAGTTACTACTCCATAAATAAAGCTATCAGATTGGATTTTGGCTCTTGATCAATAAGCAATAATGTGCTTACAGCTGGTGAAAAATCATGTTTCAGGAGAAGTTGCTGGCAATCTGCACACCGCTTGCTCCATCTGTGAAAACAGGCTGAAAATTTTCACCATAGGCAAGAATCCAAAGACTGCTTAATGAAAACCTACAAAATCTACACTCTGACACTTACTCACTTACAGGTACACATAAACCGGTCTATAGACTGCCTTGAGACAGTGGTTTAGAAGGTGATTAATAAATTGATTTTCATAATAATATAGGAATGTCCCTGGAAAATCACCATCCAGTTTACATGCAGATGGGGGGGAAATAATGTTTAGGTTTTACTCCTATCCTAAGACACACTTGCTTGGAAGGAAATATCACTTGGACACGAATGAAAGTTTACTTCCAAGTAGACACGCATAGGCTTGTGCTGCCAGGTTTTAATCCTATGCACAAACTCCCCTAAGTGTAAAAACCCCATTAGACACAGTGAGATTTATACGTACAGGGCTGCCCTGCGAAGTCCTAGCTTTTCTAAAACAACAAACAGACAAAAGTCATGTCTAAACATATTCTATGGGGGCGTAATGGGTCTGACGCATCCTTAAAAACCTAGTTATAGGGTGATGCCTGAAACAAACGAAGCAGATACAGTACATCTTTTACCCCTGGAAGCTAAGCAGACCCAACACCATCATGCCCTTACTTCGGGGTACATATACCACGGATTCACAGCCCCCAACACCTTTAAAACGGCCTCGGGAGAAAAGCTTATCCCCACGATACGGAGGATTCTAATTCGCAACGGCGACGATGGGAAACGGAACGGGGTTCTGGAAGATGGGGCTAGTTATTCCAGATTAACTAACGCGGAGTACAGGAACGGGGCGGATTTTTTCCGGGGGGAGCTCGTTAGCGCTAGGGGCTTTTTTTGTATATAGTTAAGTCGCTGAAACGAAACAAGTCCCCTCCCCTCAGTCACCTCTGCTCGAAACTCCTCACCAGCAGCCACACAATGAGCGGCAGGTTCTCGCGCTCGTTGTAGGTGGGCAGCAGCACCGAGTACTTGTCCCGGGAGGCGGCCATGATGGTGGCGGAGGAGGCGGAGGCCTGGCAAGGGCCGAGCCGACGTCGCCTGCGTGCCAACCGGCCTCCTCAGCACCGAAGAGCCGCGGAAGCGGAAGAGGCGAGGCCTCCCTCCGCTCCCTCCCTCCCAAACAACCGCGGCTCGCCGCTGAGGTGAGGTGCTGAGGTAAATCATGGCGGCGGGAAAGCGCGCTGAGGGGAGCGTGTTGGGAGGCGGCGGCGAGTCCCAGGAGTCGGAGGCGCCAGGCCCTCTTCTCCCGCTGAGCCGGCTGGATATCCGGCGCTACTCCCGGCAGCTGGTTCTCCCGGAGCTGGGCGTGAGCGGCCAGCTGCGGCTGTCGGGCTCCTCGGTGCTGGTGGTGGGCTGCGGAGGGCTGGGCTGCCCGGTGGCTCAGTACCTGGCGGCGGCGGGCGTGGGGCGCTTGGGCCTGGTGGACCCGGACGTGGTGGAGCTGGACAACCTCCACAGGCAGGTGCTGCACCGGGAGAGCCGCCTGGGCACCCCGAAAGCGCGCTCGGCGGCCTCGGCGCTGGGGGAGCTCAACTCCCGGGTGCGCTGCGTGCCTTACGAGCTGGCCCTGTCGCCCAGCAACGCCCTGCAGCTGGTCCGAGACCACGACGTGGTGGCCGACTGCTCGGACAACGTGCCCACCCGATACCTGGTCAACGACGCCTGCGTCCTGGCCGGGAAGCCCCTGGTCTCCGCCAGCGCCCTCAGGCTGGAAGGGCAGCTGGCGGTGTACAACCACCGAGGGGGCCCCTGCTACCGCTGCCTCTTCCCCAAGCCGCCCCCTCCGGAGACGGTCACCAACTGCGCCGACGGAGGGGTCCTGGGGGTCGTGCCTGGCATCCTGGGTACCCTCCAGGCCTTGGAAGTGATCAAGATCGCCTCTGGCATGGGTGCCACGTGCCACGGGTCCATGCTGCTCTTCGACGCCCTGGAAGGCAGGTTCCGCCACATCAAGCTGAGGCCCAGGGACCCCAGGTGCGCCGTGTGCGGGGACCACCCCACGGTGACCGCCCTCCAGGACTACGAGGAGTTTTGCGGGTCGTCGGCAACAGACAAGTGCCGGGCGCTGCACCTGTTGAGCGGCGAGGAGAGGGTGTCCGTGGAAGAGTACAAAAGGGTCCTGGACAGCCGGGCTCCTCACGTGCTGGTAGACGTGCGCCCGCCGGTGGAAGTGGACATCTGCCGCCTGCCGCATTCCCTCCACGTGCCCTTAAGTAAGCTGGAAGGAGGAGACGAAGGATCCTTGAAGTCCTTGCAGGAGAGGATACATGAAGCGAGGCAAGGGGCGGGCGACAGCACGGCTCTCCCCCTTTACGTGGTCTGCAAATTGGGAAATGACTCTCAGAAGGCTGTGCGAATATTGCAGGGGTTGTCTCAGAATGGACTTGGTCCCATTTCTGTCAAGGATATCAGGGGAGGGCTGATGGCGTGGGCTAGCAAAATCGACGAAGAGTTCCCCCAGTATTGATGTTTTCTAAGAGCGATAGCGTTTTGTTTTTATTCAAGTGTTTCATTGATTACTCTCGTGGCTGAAAATATTTGTAATACTCCTGCAGAAGACTTTTTGGAATATGTGAAATTTCTTTTTTAGGAAAAAAGTTATTATTATTATTATTATAAAAGACAAATGTGTGTGTGCGTCAATTTGTTAAAAAGTCGTATGGGGTTGTAGCCAATGCTAGTCATGGTCAGAGGAGACCCAATGCAATTAATGGACCTCACTAACTTAGGCCTTTTACTTTTAATGGATCTACTGATGAGAAAATCTTAGATGCAACTCACATCGTTTCAGAAGAATTGCTTCCTTAATAAGCTAGTTTATTTACATCTTTATTTTTGAATCTCTAATACTTTTCCTTTTACTAGTATTGATGCTTGTCTCAAGCTGCGACAAAAGCCACATCAAGACATATATCAGGTTCCATTTATGTATCGTCTAATACTCTTGAGAGCATTGAACATCACTGATCTAGTGAACTTTGAAAATGGCAGTCTCCCCTTCACTTTTCTTTATCATCTCCCTTGTGTGACTTTAGTAATTATTTTGCTTAACAAAGCTGAGAGAGCACTCTTCAGCTTTCTCATGTATTCCTTCTTCCCCTCTTTGCTGCCCCCCCACTATATCAGTTTGGATGCCATTTGCTGCCTCTGCATCTTGGAGAATATTTGCTCCTGAGTCCTATTGGGTGTATGGGGTTTACATCTTGCACACATACTTTGCTTTATCCCACACACCATTGCTGGGAACTTTTGTTATCTAGCACTTCATCGCTTCCTTTAGCTCCAAACTCTCCATCTTTTCTTTATGACCTACTTGGTTGTGAGCAATAAAATAATGTGAGAGAGGCATTCCTAAATAACTTGGAGGAAGACATTTATATAACCTGTAACAAGGTTTCCCCCCTCATATCTGTTTTAACCCGACTAGTAGTGGATTTCGGAAAGAGCAATTTTCTGTACAAGAAGAAGATGGTGTCTGTTGTGTACTATAGTATTCATCTTCATGCCTGTACTTCTGTACTGGTGTACAAATTTCCTCTGGCATGAAGTTCAAAGCTCATATGTTTACTCAACTAACAGATCTTGGGAGAATGCTAACAGAACATGTACTTCCTCAGTGCTGTAAAATAAATACATAAATCAAAAATAATTTGGCACACTGAACATATAAATGTATTCACAAGCATTTGCGTTGCTTTTTTCTGTGTTCAGAATTCATGATGTCAAACAGATCTTGGAGATTTGGGACAGAAAATAGGGTGAAACAGCTGTGCAATAAAGGTCACAATAGGAGGGAGATTGAGAGCCATGTGATTATTGATAGTTGAACAGATACTGTCCACACTCCCCCCACCCCAAATATTTCTTTGCAGACACAGGTGTTAGATATATGAATATGAAAGCTGGAGTTTGGGGAGTCCCTCTCACTTCAGTTGTTGCTTGATATAAAATTTATTATTCCCAAATAATCATTTTTAAAGTATCTGATTATGAGTTTAAATAGTGAACTTTTACACAGAGAGAACTTTAAAACATTCATATCCCACCTCGGTCACAGTAATTCTTGAGGCAGCTGACAATATGAAAGCATGCCATAATCATTAGAATACTACCATAAAATTTAAACAGAAAAGCATATCTAGTCTTTTAGATTGAAGTACTGAGCCCCATGCATGCTAATGGCACTGTGTCTCCTGTTAAACACAGTATTCCTATACTGTTCTTGTCCACTTTTCATACGTTTACTAGCTATGACTGTGATCCTGTTTCTTTCCAAATGAAATGAAATGGGGCTACTTTTTGCAGGGTGGAGTGCATGTGTACTAGAAATTCAATCAAATCTTTTCTGGATACTTTAGAGCAGGGGTTTTCAACCCTTTTGAGTTCACATCTCCCTTGAACAACTACATTCTTTCTGCGGCACCCCTGTGGGGCTCAGGAGCTGGCAGCCCCTCACCCTTTTTCAAACAACCTCCCTTGTGGAGTGTTCCCTCAGCCTCAATCTCCTCTCTCCTTGGGAGTCTTCCAGGCAACTGCCACAGCCACCCCTGGTCTCTGAACCGCCTCAGCTCCTGGCAACCCAGCCCCAAAGGCACCATTTGCCTGGGGAGCTTGTAGCCAGGACTGCTGCAACAAACAGCTGTGCAAGTCTTTGAAAGGCAGGGATGGGGGAGGGCATCAGAGGAGGGAGGGAAGGAAAGAGCAACAGAGGCCAGTGTTGCCTGCAGCACCCCTGACCATCATTCAAGGCAGCCCAGGGTGCCACGGCACACTGGTTGAAAACCACTGCTTTAGAGAACATGATAGTGGTATTTAGCCAAGCTATGGGAGATTAGGGGAAAATACAAAGTGATATGGATGGTACCTGACTAAGTCATCTTGGAGTAGATAATTATGATCAGTGGACATGTTAATTATGACTAACTGAATCCCATTGATTTCAGTGTTTCTACTTGCACTCTGACTTGGATACCACTCTATATGGCTTAACTGTAAAATGGGTAATGTTTCTAACAGCTTTAATAGGCAGTGATATTACATTCATTCTTTCTTCCTCTTGGTGCCCTTATCCAGCATGCTAGAGATTTTCGACATGTGATGCAATTTTATAGTTGAAGATGAACATACCTTACACACACCCTCCCCATTATTTGTCTGCATGACCTTAGATGAATGCTAGGATATATGTGTAATAAATAACATAATCTCAACAGTCCAATCAGTTGATCTTGCTAATTTAGACATTTGTGTAGTTAAATGTCTAGGTTCAAGAAACATGGCCTAGCTAGGCTGCAACTCAGAATCATGTTGCAATCTTAGATTTATATCACTACAATTACATTCCTGAGAAACCATTGGCTCTTACGGTTGATTTGAATGTGTGTTTTCATGTTCGCTATTGGCATTTGTGCTTTCCATACTACATTTTGTACTTGTTGATCTACACTGGCGGTTTCTACATACTTTTGTTATAATGTGGCTAATACCACCCACTGTGCACATCTTGTGGCAAGCCTGTATCTCTGCAGTAAATTCCTTGGTAATGACTGGTAGACCAATTCTGCATTACATAGATACCTGCAAACATGCAACACCAGCCTTGCCATGCGGGAATTCCCTGCAGAAGACCGCAGTGCCTGGAGACAGGCAGTCAGGTCATGCGTCCATAGTGACCAGAGAAGGAATGACTGCAGCAAGGAGTGCAGAGAAAATAAACACCATGGTGCTTTTGCACAACAGGATGTCTTCCTCTATGACAGCTGCAACAAAACACATGCCTCCTGTGTCAGTCTCTACAGCCACAGCAGGAACTGTACCCTTCCAACTGCTTGACTTCACCCCAAAAGGCGCATTCCTCCATTATCTTCCGAGACAGACGGATGGCAGCAGCAATGACTGGCAGTAACCTGGACACTTCTTAGTGTGATTCAGCCCACACATGAGCTGGCTCTATGGCTGTTGTGGAAAACCCTCGCATACATTCTAACAGCAAATTTACTAACAGCAGATTTACATCATGGGAATAGTATAGCATGTAAATCTGCCTGCAGTGAAATCTAGTGCAAAATTGCATTTTAAAGTTTGCACAGTTAAATCAACGTGTGCTAGGTGGCGCTGCAGGGTAATTCATGATTAACTTTGCATGGCGGGAATCTCAATACATGGGATGAGAATGAGCTGCTTCGTTTTAGTTCTTTTGGGAGGACTGGAATTTTGTGCAAATCATATAAAATCGACAGCAGCAATTTGGTACGTATACTTTAGCAGTTCAAAAGCGGCACATAATGACAGACTGCAGACAGTTAAGAGAGAGAAAAGCAAAGCAAAAAGTTTCTGTGTTGCCTGCATTCATTTCAAGTGTGGTGCTGCAGGTGGCCATGCAGATTCCATTAAAATGAATGGACAGTGCTAAGTAGCACAGGCACGATAGGATCACAAACATGCTGGTTAATTTTCAGGCCTTTGGATATTCAGAATGCTTCTCCAGTTCATGTCCCATTAGGGGAATAATTATCCTACCTAAAATTACCCAGTGCTTAAAGCATTTTAGTTTTTAACTTTCAAAGAAAATTGGGGAGGTTTCTTAAAGAATCAGATTGTTTCCTGTATTGTCACCTTCACCACAAAATGTAAAGAATCAGATTTTCATGCTGTGCCCCCTCCCTTAAAGCATCAGGATTATCAGTCCTGATTAAAGTACTTTTCTACCAATCCAGGGGGGAAATGCGAATTGAGCTTTCAGAGGTTTTTCCCCCTCCCCCAGTTTCTGGAAAGATTAAGTATATAACTCAAGCAATACTGACAAACATTACCGACACAACTTCAGATCTTAAATATCTAAAACAATTCTTTTGCTCAGTTCCTGACAATCCTGATCATCCTGCTTTATCCATCTGTTACAGTGCAAAGTTGATCTACCAGTCTTTGAGGTTAGTCTCACTGGGACTTGTCCCTCTTCTCTTTCTGGAATCTATAGTATCCATCCATCTGGATGCTAGCCAGGGTGCTAGCCAGATCCAAGACAAAGCCACAAACAGTGCCCATATTCCTACTTCATGCTGATTTATGCCTAGCAATAAAATGACATACAAAACTATGCCTTAAGAATGGTGTGTTTTGGCGCCCTCTTGCTGAATCCTTGGACAGCTGGAACTCAGTATAATTGCATCCATTCTCCCATTGCTTCACCTTTTGCCCAGACTCTACCTTAATCTTCCATTGATGAACACTTGCTCCTTGCTCACATATGCTTCATGCAAGGCTCTGGGCCCAATGAACTTATTACTTCTGTTCCTGCTCAGATTCCTTGCCTAGAGCAGTTTCTAATGCTGCAGCACTGCTGGCACAAGGAACTTGCACGCAGGCAACAGGACTTCCTCTCTTGCACCCTCGAAATAAGCTCTGGGGGTTGAGGAATGCACACTAGGAAGAAGATATGGAAGTCCCATTGTCCCATGGAGCGCCACTGCATTTTATTGTAAATTGTCCTGTGATCTTTGCATGAAGGATGGTATAGAAATAACAACAACAGCAACAGCAGCAGCAACAACAACAGGATGCAACCACCTAGTGTTCAACCATTGCTCCTTCTCCCCTTTCTCCTCAAAAGTAAATGCCAGGATGTGATGTAGGGTAAATTCCTTCTTATCCCTCCCTGCTGCTCTATAATTTGTACTGCGGAAAACCAAGCTTCCTGCACATGTATTACTCGGCATAATGTACTTGCTCAGCTAACTGTGAGCTTTCCCCCTGCTCTCAGTACTTCTCATACAGCAGTGGAACTAGAAGTCCTGATTTTATTGAAGTCAGCTGTAAAGGTTCTTTTGATTCCAGTACTGCTAGTATATAAAATCCAGCACCCCACGAGCCTTGTTAACAGATAACAATGCTGTCCTCTGGAACGGTGTAGAAGCAAATGTTAAGCCAGCATGCTCGCTATAGGCAGCATCTGAAAAACATGCTGGATCTCAAAACAACAAAGAGGATCGTAAAATTATGCACTTTCATATACACTCCAACAGGCTTAGTTTTTTCGTTTCTCTCCCTGTTTCAAGTACTCGCTGTTCCTTTTCCCCCCTCATTTGGGAAACAGCTGAGGATTTCTTTTAAAAATAATGTTTGCTCAAATATGTAGTACAGTTGCCGTTCTTGGGGGCTCAGCTCCCTTACCCTGCTCCCTAGAAGCTTAATCTCAGCTTGACAGATGCATCTTGACCCCAGAACACGTTGTGAAAATGGACACACACAGACACAGAAAGGCCAGTGCTTCTACATTCCTTATCGCTGCCTGTCTAGACGAGTTTAAGCTGCAGCTATTTTGTAAGTGGCTCTATATGTTCTACTGAGTTTACTTGAGCCAGTGTGTTGTATTGGTCAGAGTGCCAGGCCAAAAGGGATGGACGAGACCCTGGTTCAAGACCCCACCTGGCTTTAGTTGAGATTCCTGCGTTGCAGGGGGTTGGACTAGATGACCCGCGGGTCCTTTCCAACTCTGCAGTTCTACCTACTTCACAGGGTTCTTGTGAAGATACTGTGGAAGAGAACTCTGCACAGCACCTTTACCTCCTTGGAGTAAAGGCAGGAAATAAATGGAACAAATAAACTGTCATGCTCAGTTCTGCACTGCTTCATAGGTCAGGCAATTGCTGAGTAAATTTTTAATGAAACAGAACAGCAGCCAGAGGTGAACGGTGGAGTCCTCCGATAGTCAAGCTTGGCGGTGTTGTAAAATATGCAGATTTCACCTGCGAAATGTTAAAAGTATATTCTTCTTCTGGGATTCAAGCAAAGTGTTAAGATGAGCCACTTTTACTCGCCAAATTTAAACGGAAGTAAGAAATAAGGAGGCAAGGGCTGATAAACTTTTAAAAAGTATCATGATCAAGAGACTTAATCTAATTATGGAAGAAATTTCTGGCGCTGACTTTTACTCTTTATATAATTAGGTGAATGAATGGATACTTCTCCAAGCATTGAAAAGCCTATTAGAGCTCTTGATTAATTATCCACATGACGCTATTTGTTATGCACAGAGTCTGATTAATCTTTCACTGACTTAGATAAAAAAAGAAAAGTTTGAAATAGAACACGGAGACTGTACTGGATTCATAGCTCTTTCTAGGCTATGTTGCTTTATTGTCTTCTAATGGAACAGTAGAAAGAACTATCCATTCTTTTTCTTCCTACTATGTCTGCCTGCAAACAAGGGTTTTTTGTTTTTGAGCCAGGGAAGGGCAGGTTATGTAGCTGTAGAGACCAATGCAGGAGAGACATGTTTTGTTGCAGCTGGGGCAGATGAAGGTGTCCACATGCACCATGGTGTTTATTCTCTCTGCATTCCTCCCAGTCATCGTTCCTCCTCTGGTCACTGCTATAGATACAGGACCTGGCTGTGTAGGATGGGTGGCGGTTAACAGATTAAGGTTGAATCATTTGAGCTATCCAGGTCAGTCAGTCAAAATATGTTTTGATTAACCCAGTAGTCTTCAACCTTTTATAATTATAATTATTTATTTATAACCCGCCCATCTGGCTGGGTTTCCCCAGTCACTCCCAACAGAATATTAAAAACACAATAAAACATCAAACATTAAAAACTTCCCTAAACAGGGTTGACTTCAGATGTCTTCTAAAAGTCAGATAGTTGCTTATTTCCTTGACATCTGGTGGGAAGGTGTTTCACAGGGCGGGCACCACTACTGAGAAGGCCCTCTGTCTGATTTCCTGTAACCTTGCAGTGAGGGAACCGCCAGAAGGCCCTCAGAGCTGGACCTCAGTGTCCGGGTTGAATGATGGGGGTGGAGATGCTTTTGATTTTCAGGACCCACCTTTCTGCATCTTGGAGACCCACTCTTAATTTTTTTACAACATATTTCTATGGTGGCCGTGCTACTGTTGTCATCCGGTTTACGTTGAGTTGTGACCCAAGAGTGGGTCTTGATCTACCAGCTGAATGAAGGCCAACATGAACCTAGCATTTCCCAGATTGGTGACCTTCACACGTTTTTGAACTTCCACCAGCCCCAGTCAGTATATCTAATGGTTAGGGAAGATGGGAACTGAACTTCACCCAAATAAGAACAGCTGGTTTAACCAGTTACATCGTTACAAGACTTCAGCATCTTTGCAAATAATATACAGCATTAATTTGAACTGTAACAGAAGTGAAAACAAGCAAACAGGGTGTTGGTAGGCAGTCCATATGTTTAAAGACACATTTTAATACATATGTACATTTTGACAGTTGATGGCATTTGTTGCAATACATTTTGTTCTCAGTTTCTGTGCAGCCAAGGAAATATTGCAATTCTGACAGTAACGTATTTCTCTTGGTTAGGCAGAAAGTGAATTATTTACAAGTAAGTTATCAAAACCATCCAAGTCATTGAAAAATTTCCTCCTGGGTTCAGTATAAACACCACAATAGAGAATATAATGATAAATGTAAAGTTTTCAGTTTGAAAGGATCTTTCTCTCTTAAGGAAACTTGTGGAATTCAGTCTTTATGAGTTGCAGTATGACCTGTTCTGGTCCAAAAGAGAAACACTTGGACAGTGGTCGCAGTGGACCTTTCACTTGAGGGGTCTTTCTGGCTCTACAACATGCCAGACCTACATGCTGCTTAAGCAGTCAATCTTGTCTTTCCCTCATGTATTAAGTAGGCTGTCCACTTTAAGAACCTTTATAGCTATAATATTTTCATTCTTTTATATATAATATTTTCATTTATAACATAATGAAAAGCATCTTTCAAAACATTGCAAAACTGCTCTGGAATTTGGGGCGGGTGGCAAGATGCATTTAGTGATGTCACAGGTACTATCCAATAGGTGCTCTCCATGGCTATACTTTCTTCAGTTCACACTGAACCTCAGCAAATGCTTGAAGAACCAGCTTTTGAGAATGTATCCTGGTTCCTGGTGCAGAAATGCATGTTGTACTGAACACAGTGGGGGACACTTCCTTCGCTGCTCGTAAAAAATTATGTCCGCCCTGGGCAGAGTTCTCATGCCAATGTAATATTTTCCATGTGTGTTTCTTCACAAGACTAGTTCCACAGCATGTCTGTGGAGGAAATGGCTTGAAAACAAATAGAGCTATACAATGCCTTGGACAGCTCAAGACTTTGAGCACATAATTAAGCTTAATGTCAAATGGTAATTAAGCCTGGAGAGTCCTAAACATGAAGGAAATGATTTAATCCAAGGATGGACTTCAACATGCCAGGGTATGCCAACATATGTTACTAGCCTGATGCCCACCAGGGGAAGGGCTATAGCTCAGTCATAGAGGATTTGCTTTGCATGCAGAATGTCCCAGGTTTAATCCCTCTCCATCTCCTGATAGGGTTGAGAAAGGCTGTTGCCTGAAACCCTGGAGAGCCATGCTTAGCCAGTGCAGAACCGCTGAGCTTAATGGGCCAAGGGTCTGATTTGGCACAGGGCAATTTCCCTCTCTCCCTTGAGATCTTTATTTCTGAATCCGCAGGTCCTACACTATCACTGGGTTGTGTGGCTACTCTGGATTTTGCTCACCGCCTTTCAGTAATTCTTCACCCTTTTTTGCAGTCTGGTGAAATAAAGGTTAAAGGACCCCTGGACAGTTAAGTCCACTCAAATTCAACTATGGGGTGCGGTGCTCATCTCCGTTTTCAGGTTGAGAGAGGCGACATTTGTCTGCAGACTGCTTTTCTGGGTCATGTGGCTGGCATGACTAAACCGCTTCTGACGCAACAGGAAACCATGACGGAAGCCAGAGCTCATGGAAACGCCATTTACCTACCTGCTGCAGTGGTACTTATTTATCTCCTCACGCTGGTATGCTTTACAACTGCTAGGTTGGCAGGAGCTGAGACAGAGCAATGGGAGTTCACCCCGTCACACAGATTTGAACTGCCAACCTTACGATCAGTAAGCCACGAGGCTCGGCGGTTTTTAGACCATGGCACCACCACATCCCTGCTCTGGTGAAATAACCAGAGCACTTAAAGTAGACAGAGACTGGAAGAGGGAGTATCTTGCTGTATAAGGTTGAGGCTGGCATCAAGGGTTGGCATGGTTGAGCATCTATCTGAAGTCCATCAGGAGCCACTGCCAGTGGTCAGAGTGGACAATAGGGAATAGATGGACCCAGGGTCTGCTTTGTAAAAAAAACAGGTTTCTATTAGTAGTTCTCAGTCCCACTTCCTCTCAACTAAGGGGCTGAGGATGCCTTACTCATGGCCTCTCTATATGTACCTTGTTGAATGCATTGGGTATGCCCCCACTCTGAAGGTCACATTCCCCCCCCCCCCACCCAAAGTGTTCATACTGACTGGTCAAATAAGCAATAAATAATAATTGCTCTTCAGGTGTCCAGCTGCCAGGGGTCACTCACCATCGACCACAAAAGGAAGAAATTGCTGGGCGCTGTTGCAGGCTCCTGTAGACATTGACACGTGGCCCCTCTGTTGCAAAATAACTGCTGTCCCCACCCAACACACCGAATGTATTTGTGCAGTTGCTAAGGAGCAAGAACTCTCCTTCTGTCTCCAAATTTAAAATTTTTACTCTCATGACGTTACCTTGAGAAATCAGTTCCGTCTTACACAAATGGAGGTCTCCTTGACCCCAGATGCTGAAAATAAGACTAAATCCTGTACAGCAAAATAATAACAATAAAATAAAATTGCTGCCACATAAGGTAGAGTTAGTCCTCTCTGCTGGAGGAAGGTCAACTTTGTGAAGCATCAGGAGGACTCTGCTTTTTTATTTCATAGTTGTGGGAACTGGCCGTGCTGTAAGTTTATTTAAGAATAGCTCTACTGATGTAGATATAAATACTAATCATATCTGAGTGAACATATACAGAGAGAGAAGTGGGATTGTGCTGTTAGCCCAGATTCAGCCATTTGGCATAACGGCTGAAATAGCCTCCATGATGGAAACTGCTCCATTAGGCTGGATGGGCACTGCCCTACCAATCTTAATCTACTCCTTGGGAGTCCCACTTGCCTTGTCTTCTTACTTACACCCAGCCTGGGGAGTGGGAATCCTGTCAGCTTCTTAGGCCACATTCATGCCATCTTTTTTAATCACTATGATGCCACTTTAAACTGTCATGGCTTCCCCCAAATACCAAGAGTTGGGTAGGGTTAGTTTGCTCCATTCTCCTCTCAGAGCTACCAATCCCTGGGTTCCCTGTGAAAAGTAGCTCTGGGAGCAAAATAAGGGCCTCTGAACTTGCCCATCTATTCCGCTTGCCCTCCCACTCCCCGCAAATGTTGCAGCTCTTGCAGTCTCAGTACTCTTAATACTCTGTTGTATCACTTGGTATACATTTTCATAGCAATAATAAAAATATTTTAAAAACTTCTGCAAAGGGCCTGAAGGTGGCAGTGTAAGATACAAAAATAAGTAACACTTATTTGCAGGTTCCAATTTTGCTTGGACTGCACAGTTAGGTTAGAAGTCTGCCTCGAGCCTCATTCGCACTGTCTAAAAATTTGCTTTGTAGGTTGCTTGCTCCTTCATTTCTTTTGCAGGAACCACCTGGCGTTTCTACTGACGAGGTGATTATGTTGGTTTATCTGAAGCTTTCCCAAGCCCCATCCTCTCTGCTTACTCCTTCAGCTTGCAAAAGCTCTCCTTGTCTTCCTGTGTGTGTTTGTGTGTGTTGTAAGGCATATAAAGCAGCAATGTAAGATGCAGTCTAGTAACACGACAAAACCACAGAAATACAAACAAAAAAAACCACTCCCACAGAGTGCATGGGTTTTCCTTCTTTTGCACAGCTGGAATGGAGCCCCCTGTACAAAGACAAGAATCAAATTTGTTGCTCCACTCCTCTTTGCCTCTGATCCCCATCCACTGCTGGCATGCGGCCCCTGGAAGGTTCCCAACAAAGAAGTGTGGCCCTTGTGCTGAGCAAGGGCCCCCTACAACAGTTTTATGGAATGCTGCTTCCTGAAATCAGTACAGGTGAGGGGTGGCCTATAAATAATTTAGTTCAGTGGTTCCCAATTAGCGAAATACTGCAAGGGCCCTGTTTTTCAAAAGCCAAGCCATTGACCCCTTACTTTTGAAAATGTGGATATTTTTGTGGAAGTTTCTGTTATGTAAGTGGTGTCACCAAACCCTCCAACAACCAGGATGTGCATCTCACATGACTTGCGTGATAGCACAGTGCCCCAAAACACATGTTTTGGGGTGCCATGGCCTCACGTGAGAGACCTGTCTGGCCACTATCTCACACGTTTTGGGATGCTGTGCTGTCATCTGCAGACCACCAGTTGGGAACCACTGGTTTAGCTTAATATGGCCCACAAATCATTCTATCCACAATTGTGAGGCCTAAGGAGGTTATGATGATGCCTCCTCAGCTGAGTGGATAAAAGGTGGGCCTTTTACCCTCTTCCCCAACAAAACACAGCAGGTAACAGCTGCAACTTTCAGCATTGCCTGGTCTTCTTCCTGAGCGGGATTGCAGTTTTAAGGCAACTTATATCCCTGGTTGGAAGCTGGCTGATGTCTAGCGATGGACCCAGTGGAAGCTGGCAGATGAGAGCTGGTGCTGGGCCTGGGGCAAGATGCACGATCAAAGACTGCTCTCCCTAAATCTTCCTACAGGCCAAATGTTGCTAGTTTCTTTAAACAAGCTTTGAAGTGGCTTAGGTTTCCCTTAGGGTGGGAAAGATTGAAAATAAATAAACAGCATTTATCAGAATGGGATAGTTAATACGCTTATTAAAAACAGCACTGTTCACAAAACCGAGTGAAAATAAACAAACTTAACATTTTTAGCACTGATACATTACTAAACTACTTAATTAGCAGTGCTATTACATTTGAATGAAAACATACTGCTTATGACTGATCATCAGTCTATTGGCCTGCAGCACATTTAACAGGGCTCTGCAGACTTTTCTATTAGCAAATAATTCAACAATATCACCCAAGCTTAATTTTCCTGCAAGTTTTGATTCAGTGGCCAAGGTTCCCAAATTGGTGAGGGAACTCTTCAGCTACAGTCTCTGGGAGAGCAGTCCTGGGCTCAAGGTGTATGCTGCGCTTTGCCATGTCTGTATCATATTAATAAATATTGGTGCTTACAGAGGACCCTGAGCAATAGATGGAGCAATATAGTCACTTGCTGGTTTGTTGAGACAGGAGCAAGGACACTGTATCTTGGTATTCTGGAGCCACCTAGTGTCGTGGCTCCCCAAATAAAGGTGAGCCTATAATTTTGCAACACAAAGACACACATTCAGAATGTTATTGGAGGCCCCAGTGTGAGGTTTTATATAATCAAAACCTGGGAAAGAAATATAGCCTCAGGCTGTTACAAAGATGTAATACAGAGCAGAGAACAACAGTTCATCAGTATGTAGTGGATGCTCTTGTGGCCACGTGTATAATTTATTTGCAGGTGTTTGTTTACCAGCATGCTTCATGCTTATATGGATAAATTATGTAAGGCTGTTTACATTCAAGGTCCTGGGCTTATTTCCTGATGTATAAGGAAGGACCAAGCCACAAGCAACCAGCAGCACAGCCGTGGCTGGACCTCCAGGCCAAAGTCAAGGTGCCACACCTAGGCACAGGCGAACTTGTCGGGTTTGCTTTCTCTGTTTCTTGTTTTTCCAATCTTAATTGCAGTTCTCCACATTTCCACATCAATTTGCATTTTTTTTTAAAAAAGTCCTCCTGAAAACCCATCAGCGAATTTCTCCTAATATACACAATTTTATATGCAATTTCCCCTAATAGGTACATTTTTGGAAAGCAATTTCCCCTCATATAATGCATTTTTATATGCCGTTTTCACAAATGCATGGATTTGTAGGCACCTTTACTTGAGTTTATGCATTTTTGCACACATTACTTGGCTGGCCGAAGTGGATTGCAAAATTAAAAGGAGTGAATTTTGAAGAATGGCTGTGTTTTGCTTCACATATTGGTCCGGTCGGTGCCAGCGCTTAATGGCGGTCCTAGCCCCGAGCTCCGGGGAAGGACTGCTTCGCAAGTTCGGGTCTTACCTGCTACGGCAAGCGGGGGACCCCTAAAATCCCAGGCGCTGAAGCCTGAGAACAAGGAGACTCGGTGGGCACCTTTGCGCCCCCCGGTACCGTGAAAGCGACACCGGGAGCGAGCGCGGTGCCGAGAGTCGCTACCCAGCCTGCGAAGTGAAGCCGCGTCGCCATTAGCGGAGAGCGCCGATTCCTTCCTGAAAAGAAAATTCGGACTGAATTCCCGTGAGTAAGACTTGAAAAATAACTGGGACCCTCTAAACTTTAAAATTTGAACTAAAAACGGGGGAGATCTAAACAAAGGAAGTCTGCCTCCCCCCGACTGCATGAAAGTGAAAGCAACGGAGCTCTAAACCTGCATCCGTTTAAACCAGCTCTTTAATCAGCTAAACCGGACATTTGGACCTTTGATCTCCCCTCTAGCTAGCAGGGCAGAGGGGAGGTGAATTGGACTAATAATTGCATGATCTATTGGAAGTTAAAAATCTCTGCCGTCTCACCCATCTGAAAGCATGAAACGGTCTGCCTTTTTTTTTTAGCACACTGAACTGACTTTTCCCTGTAGAGTGATATCTTGATACAAAGTTCCCACAGTGTCTGGCTACTCTGTAGTATAAGAAGAAATAATACAAACTGGATAACTGTGGCAGCTTAAAGCTACAAGCTTTCTAGCAATATTGATTTGGACTGTGTTAAGCTCTTGTTTTGTATTCTGGACAATCTCCCCTGTTTTTTGTACTTGGAACATTGTTCTATGGCCATTTTGATTTGCTCCCTCTAGAGGATAAAGTAAAGTTTGCCACAGCTTGACAGTGGAACTTTCCAAGGGAGAAAATTCCCGTGGGAAGTGACCTTGACATGAGTGGCCCACAAGAAGAGATAGTCACAAGAGCTAAGACCAAGCACCATCAGCAACAACAACAGCTGCAGCAACAACAGGCAAAGAAAAGAGGATCAATTTCAGGCCCAACAACTGGAGCAGCAGGAACAACAGGACAAGATAAAGGGACAGCCGTCTCTATGGAAGCTGTGACAGATGCGCTGCTTAAGATCAACCAAACTTTGGAGTCTTTAACAAAACAGACCTCAGAGAACACACTAAAATTAGCAGAAATTTCAGTAAGATTAAACCAGAATACAGAATCTATAAATAAACTGGTGGAGGAAAATGCCACTACGCGTCAAATGGCGGAAGATGCCAAGGCTACGGCGGGAGAGACAAAGGAGAAACTAGAGCCGATTGCCAAGAAGGTCTATGAGCATGACTCAACTCTGGCCTTGTGGGACTTACAGAGGAAAGAGAGAAACTTAAAATTAAGACTGATCCCGGAGAACGAAAGAGACAACCTTGTGGAATATCTGACACGGGAGTTTGTGGATTGCTGGGACCTTGAGGAAGACGAATTCAAAATTACGACTGCTTTTAGATTGGGAAAAAAGCAAGACAGAAAGACCCCGAGAGACTGTTTGATCACATTCAGATCCAAGGAGGAAAGAGACAAAATATTAAGACTACACTTTGAAAAGGCCTTGCAAATTGGAAATTCAACTGCACAGTTCTTCAAAGACATCCCAAAACATATTTTGGATTTAAGAAACTTCTACAAGGACTTAGCTCTTCTGCTAAAGAAAAATTCCATCCGTTTCAGGTGGGAGTTCCCACAAGGACTGTCATTTGACTACAAGTTAAAGAAGGTAAAAATAAAGACAATTCAAGATAAAGAAAAATTTTTGGCAAGATATCAGGAGGAGCTACAGAAGGGGATTGTGGACGTACTTGGAGAACAGAGGAGAGCACTGGAGATCCTGAATCTCTCGACTGGACAAAAACCACCACCATCAGAAGAAGAGCAACAACTTGGAGCTGTTGGAGGAGCCTTAGAAAAATAACAAGATGGCTCTGCAATTCCTTAGTTGGAATTGTAATGGACTCAATGTGCCTTTGAGGAGAAGACAAGTATTTCACATACTGAATAGAGAACAATTGGACTTGATATGTCTACAAGAAACTCATATAACCAGAGCCCACAGGAGACTACTTATAAATAAAAGGCTAGGACAAGAATTTATCTCATCAGACAAAGTCAAGAAGAGAGGAGTTGTAATATATGTTAAGGAAAAATGGGCTCCAAAAATGATATTTAAGGATGAACAAGGGAGATATCTGGCAGTGGAAATACAAATCCAAGGAGAAAAATTTTTAGTGGTTGGAATTTATGCGCCAAATGAAGGCAAATCTGACTTCTTTAAGAGACTTCATGAAACTCTTTCTGACTATTTGGATTACAATATGATAATCATGGGAGACATGAATGGTGTGGTCTCCACCAACATGGACAAGGCACAAAGACTAACAGTTAGTAAAGAAGGGAGACTCCCTAAGACTTTTTTTGAAATGACAGAAAATATGGACTTGATAGACATATGGAGAACAAGGAACCCTCTGGAGAGAGAGGGAACCTTCTTCTCCCAAGCAATGACGACCTGGACCAGAATTGATCAAATTTGGGTTACTAGTGGAATGGCTCCAAAGATTAAGAAAGTGGAAATCTGCCCAAAAACTTGCTCCGACCATAACGCCGTGAAGATGGAGATGAAACTTACAACAACTGGTCAATTCAGATGGAGAATGAATGACACCCTCTTTCGGGACAAGGAGATTCTTATGAAGGCCCAAAAGACTTTAAAAGATTATTTCGAAATAAATATGAGGACCGACGTGGAGAAAAGAGTGATTTGGGATGCAAGTAAAGCGGTCATGAGAGGATTCTTGATTCAACAAAATTCAATAAAGAGGAAAAAACAAAACGAGAAAAAAGAGAAGCTATTGGAAATGATAAAGGAAGGAGAGAGAAAATTAAGAACAAAACCAAAATCTCAGGACATCTTAAGAGAGATCAAGTTATATCAAACACAATATATGGAATTGATGAACCAAGAGATTGAATGGAAGATAAAGCAAATGAAGCAAAAGACTTTTGAATCAGCAAATAAATGTGGCAAACTCTTGGCATGGCAATTGAAGAAAAGGCAGAAACTAAATACAGTTACAAGCCTGGAGGTGGATGGAAAGAATATATCTAAACCTAATGAAATTAGAAACTGCTTCGTAAGTTATTTCAAAAAGCTTTACACTCAAGGCCCCCAAAATGAAGAAGATATAGACAAATTCCTGGGAAAATATGGATTACAAAACATCTCTCATCAAAGTAAGATGGACTTGAACCAGAGAATCTCAGAACAAGAGATAGAGGCTGCTATTCAGAACATGCAATTGGGCAAATCTCCGGGACCAGATGGATTGACTTCCAGATACTACAAATCGTTGAAGGAATGGCTAACTCAACCACTAAGAGAAGTGTGCAACGAGATCCTTGAGGGAAAAAGGGCCCCTGAATCGTGGAAAGAGGCATATATTTCACTCATACCAAAGTCAGAGACTGAAAAGACCCAACTCAAGAACTACCGCCCAATATCACTCCTCAATGTGGATTACAAAATTTTTGCAGACATTTTGGCAAAAAGATTTAAAAGAGTATTGATGGAGAAGATTCATAAGGACCAAGCAGGTTTTCTCCCCAAAAGACACCTGGCAGACAATGTAAGGAATGTAATAGACATTCTGGAAAAGCTAGAGGTGAATATAAACACTAAAGCAGTACTGATTTTTGTGGACGCGGAGAAGGCCTTTGACAACATTTCTTGGAGTTTTATGAGAAAGAATCTTCATGGGATGGGGGTAGGCCAGGGTTTTGAGAATGGTATGGCTGCAATATATTCTGAACAAAAAGCTAAACTGATTGTAAATAATGTTATGACGGAGGAACTTAAGATAGAAAAAGGAACACGACAGGGGTGCCCGATTTCCCCATTACTTTTTATTTCAGTTCTGGAGGTGTTGCTGAACATGATAAGAAATGACCAGCAGGTTAAAGGTGTGCAGGTCGGAGCTAAACATTACAAGTTAAGAGCGTTCGCAGATGACCTGGTATTGACTTTGCAAGAGCCAAACACTAGTACAAAAAAGGTTTTAGAAATAATACAACAGTTTGGCCAGGTAGCTGGATTTAAGTTGAACAAGCAAAAAACTAAAGTTTTAGGGAAAAACTTAACAGATATGGAAAAGGAGAAATTTCAAGAGGAAACAGGTTTGACTGTGGTAAAGAAGGTGAAATACCTAGGGGTTTATTTAACATCTAAAAATCTGAATTTGTACAAGGACAATTATGAAAAATGTTGGTCAGAAATTAAAAAAGATCTAGAAATATGGTCAAATTTGAAACTGTCAATGCTAGGCCGAATCGCTGTGATTAAAATGAATGTATTGCCTAGAATGCTTTTTCTGTTTCAGACCTTGCAGATTCTCGACAAGATGGAATGTTTCAAGAGGTGGCAGAAAGATATTTCGAAATTTGTCTGGCAGGGCAAAAAGCCCAGAATTAAATTCAAAATATTAACAGATGCTAAAGAAAGAGGGGGTTTTGCCCTGCCGGACTTAAAATTGTACTACGAGGCAGCAGCTTTCTGCTGGCTGAAAGAATGGATGCTCCTCGAGAACACTGATATCTTGGATCTGGAAGGTTTTAACAATGCTTTTGGTTGGCATGCATATCTTTGGTATGATAAAGTAAACAGCGCTTTTAAAAATCACATTGTTAGGAAAGCATTGATTAATGTTTGGATAAGATACAAAGATCTATTGGAAAATAAAACCCCTAGATGGGTGTCACCAGTGGAGGCCAAAGCAGTGAAGAGACTCAATACGGAGGCCGGATGGCCGAAGTATTGGGAAATCTTAGAACAGGATGGAGACAAGTTCAGACTACAAAGTCAGGAGAAATTGAAGCATAAAGTTGGAAACTGGTTTCAATATCGTCAAATAATGGAATTTTTTAAACAGGACAGGAAAATTGGTTTCCAGGTGGAAAAATCAAAATTAGAAACTGAACTGTTAGAACCCAATACTAAGATTTTATCTAGAATGTATAACTTGCTGTTGAAATGGAACACACAGGATGAAACAGTAAAATCTGCTATGATTAAGTGGGCTCAGGATGTTGGACATAACATCATGTCAGCTGACTGGGAATGGTTATGGAACACCGGTATTAAATTTACGGCATGTAATGCCTTAAAGGAAAACATTATGAAAATGGTATACAGGTGGTACATGACCCCAGTCAAGCTGGCAAAAATCTATCATTTGCCTGATAATAAATGTTGGAAGTGTAAAGAGACTGAAGGTACCTTTTATCACCTTTGGTGGACTTGCCCGAAGATTAAGGCCTTCTGGGAAATGATCTATAATGAAATGAAAAAGGTACTTAAATGTACCTTTCTCAAAAAGCCAGAGGCCTTTCTTCTGGGCATTGTCGGCCAATTGGTGACAAAGAAGGATAGAACTTTTTTTATGTATGCTACAACAGCGGCAAGAATACTCATCGCAAAGTATTGGAAGACACAAGATTTACCCACTCTGGAAGAATGGCAGATGAAAGTGATGGACTATATGACATTGGCCGAGATGACAGGCAGAATCCGTGACCAACGAAAAGAGACGGTGGAAGAAGACTGGAGAAAATTTAAAAGTTATCTGAAGGACTATTATAAACTTAATGAATGTTAAAAATGTCGCGGTTTTCAGAAACAAGGGGGTACAGGGATATATGGTTAGAAGATAGAAAAGAACTAAGTTGACAGAGACTTGAAAGCAATAATTGGGAGTTGCTAGTTGAAGTATGGACATTGGGATGCAGAGAGGGGGGGTATGGGGAAGTCCAAGAAAAGAGGTTTATAAGAAAATATGTACGAAACTATGCGTGTTTGTTTGTCATTTTCATTGTTTGTTTGTCTTTTTAAAACGTTGTAAAACCAATAAAAATTTTATAAAAAAAAAAAAAAAGGTGGGCCTTTTACCCTCTTCCCCAACAAAACACAGCAGGTAACAGCTGCAACATTCAGCATTGCCTGGTCTTCTTCCTGAGCGGGATTGCAGTTTTAAAGCAACTTATATCCCTGGTTGGAAGCTGGCTGATGTCTAGCGATGGACCCAGTGGAAGCTGGCAGATGAGAGCTGGTGCTGGGCCTGGGGCAAGATGCACGATCAAAGACTGCTCTCCCTAAATCTTCCTACAGGCCAAATGTTGCTAGTTTCTTTAAACAAGCTTTGAAGTGGCTTAGGTTTCCCTTAGGGTGGGAAAGATTGAAAATAAATAAACAGCATTTATCAGAATGGGATAGTTAATACGCTTATTAAAAACAGCACTGTTCACAAAACCGAGTGAAAATAAACAAACTTAACATTTTTAGCACTGATACATTAAACTACTTAATTAGCAGTGCTATTACATTTGAATGAAAACATAGTGCTTATGACTGATCATCAGTCTATTGGCCTGCAGCACATTTAACAGGGCTCTGCAGACTTTTCTATTAGCAAATAATTCAACAATATCACCCAAGCTTAATTTTCCTGCAAGTTTTGATTTAGTGGCCAAGGTTCCCAAATTGGTGCGGGAACTCTTCAGCTACAGTCTCTGGGAGAGCAGTCCTGGGCTCAAGGTGTATGCTGTGCTTTGCCATGTCTGAATCATATTAATAAATATTGGTGCTTACAGAGGACCCTGAGCAATAGATGGAGCAATATACCGGTAGTCACTCGCTGGTTTGTTGAGACAGGAGCAAGGACACTGTATCTTGGTATTCTGGAGCCACCTAGTGTCGTGGCTCCCCAAATAAAGGTGAGCCTATAATTTTGCAGCACAAAGACACACATTCAGAATGTTATTGGAGGCCCCAGTGTGAGGTTTTATATAATCAAAACCTGGGAAAGAAATATAGCCTCAGGCTGTTACAAAGATGTAATACAGAGCAGAGAACAACAGTTCATCAGTATGTAGTGGATGCTCTTGTGGCCACGTGTATAATTTATTTGCAGGTGTTTGTTTACCAGCATGCTTCATGCTTATATGGATAAATTATGTAAGGCTGTTTACATTCAAGGTCCTGGGCTTATTTCCTGATGTATAAGGAAGGACCAAACTACAAGCAACCAGTAGCACAGCCGTGGCTGGACCTCCAGGCCGAAGTCAAGGTGCCACAAGCTAGGCACAGGCGAACTTGTCAGGTTTGCTTTCTCTGTTTCTTGTTTTTCCAATCTTAATTGCAATTTTACACATTTCCACATCAATTTGCTTAAAAAAAAAAAGTCCTCCTGAAAACCCATCAGCGAATTTCTCCTAATATACACAATTTTATATGCAATTTCCCCTAATAGGTACATTTTTGGAAAGCAATTTCCCCTCATATAATGCATTTTTATATGCCGTTTTCACAAATGCATGGATTTGTAGGCACCTTTACTTGAGTTTATGCATTTTTGCACACATTACTTGGCTGGCCGAAGTGGATTGCAAAATTAAAAGGAGTGAATTTTGAAGAATGGCTGTGTTTTGCTTCACATATTGGTCCGGTAAGTGAAGATTATGCAGGTTTGCCTTTAAATACGAACTAAATCCAATTTCTCCCCCATTCCTACCCACAGCCTTGGGAACCGTAGTTTTTGCCACCACCAGTTTTACAGTTTGGTTACTCCCCCTTTGGCATCCCCCACTCTGGTTGGACCACAGGTCAGTGCAGCCCTCAGCCTGAAAAATGCAAGCAGCCCCTGCATTAGAACAAAAATCCCCCCAAACCACCCCAAAGAGTTTACCAGCCTCTCATTAGAAAGATTGAGTAAGTGCAGTTTTGCATTTTAAACTCACTTAAATCATATCACCATCACGACTACATAAATACAGTGGTGCCTCGCAAGACGAAAATAATCCGTTCGGCGAGTCTCTTCATCTAGCGGTTTTTTTGTCTTGCGAAGCAACCCTATTAGCGGCTTAGCGGATTAGCGCTATTAGCGGTTTAGTGGTTTAGCGGCTATTAAAGGCTTAGCGGATTAGTGGCTAAAAGGCTATTAGCGGCTTAGAAAAAGGGGGGGAAAGCGAAAAAAATCGCAAGACTCGCAAGACGTTTTCGTCTTGCGAAGCAAGCCCATAGGGAAATTCGTCTTACGAAGCGCATCAAAAAACGGAAAACCCTTTCGTCTAGCGGGTTTTTCGTCTTGCGAGGCATTCGTCTTGCGGGGCACCACTGTAAAACTTGTTTGCTTCTGCTGCCTTGAAGCTAAGCACATTTTCATGCAGAATTTTGTGGCAGGAAGTGATGCTACATTTTTGAAGTTGAAAACAATAAAACGAGCACCTGGAACCATGTACATAAGACCATTAAGTCCAGGGTCTAAAATTACCTAGCTGACTTTGGCCTGAAGCCTTGTGAAAACTGATGAAAGTTACATAAGCATAACGGATAGCAGGGCTGAGCTCTTTATTTCTGTTTAGCTGACGTTTGTATCTGGAGCAGGTCCGAAAAGCGGAAAGGAAGCGATATTCCTATTAGGCAGAGAGAAGACACAGCTGCTGCTAGTCGAATGCGAGCTCAACATGCCATTTTTTCCTTCCAGGCCTGCAGTTTATCAGGTGTGCCCTGCACTATTGACATTGATGGTGATTGCTGTGGAGGGTTCTGCATTATGCCAGTTTAAGGCATGAAGAAAGAAGGGGAAATTGATGCCAGAAGGAAACGAAGAGGGAGATTTCATTAATGCTAATTAAATTCTCAAATCTTTCTTTAGGCTATGGCAGGGTCACCTGGATGAGGGCTTGGCTGCCAACCGGCCAGAAATAACCATCCTGGTGTGTTCTTGCACTATTAACAGTTAATAGGAGCTTGATCTACAGAACTCGGCAGGTTCTGCTTTTCACACCTGTGGAGATAATCTCTTCAAATTTCTCCAGCTGAAAGCCCTGTTCAAGGTATTAGAATCCCACTTTGGGGTTTAAAAGCATCTTTTCTTTTAAATTCCAAACTTGTATACTTCTGGAAGCTTAGGCAATCCTGCAAGTCCAAGACTGCCAAGTTATTTTTGAGGTATTTTTCATTACCAAAATGATAGAATTGGGCATGCAAGCATACAAGTTCATTATTAGAAGGAATAAGTTTGCAGAGGCACTTCTGTTTGATGAACACATTTTTATATTTTGAAGTATTTGAAAGTGTCTGAGCGATTATTGTAAGCAGGCCTATTAACTTCTGAGTAAACATGCACGGGAACATGGTGAATGTGATCGGATGTAGACATTGTGGAGTTCTCTTCTTTGGGCCCCCAAATACCTGCTGATGTATGACTTGTCATCAGGTAAAGAACAGAGGTGGAGAAAGGTAACTCTACAAATCTGTGCAGGAAAACCAGCAACTTATTTGAACGCTTGAAGTGATTACTTGGGCCTAGAACTCACTGACCAGAGGCAATTGATGTGGGAGGCTATGTTATGTAAAATTAGCATGTACAATTTTTATGCAGATTTGTCATGGGCCTTATAACTATCTAGTACTCCCCATGGCTTTGTACACACAAAACTAGATGTCAGGAAGAAAGGTCATCCCTAACATCCTGGTTTTCTTTTTAACTTACGGCAGAGCATCCTGTCATGTGAGCCTCACCTTCACTCTGAATTACCAGAGTCTAGACACAGGTTTACCACCCCAGTGAGTTTTAGACCAGAGCCCAGAGAAGTCTTTGGAGGTCTTTAAGCAGAGGCTTGACAACCATATGTCAGGAGTGCTCTGATGGTGTTTCCTGCTTGGCAGGGGGTTGGACTCGATGGCCCTTGTGGTCTCTTCCAACTCTATGATTCTATGATTCTATGATTCTATGAAATCCTAAAAGGGCAAAGCAATATTCACGTGAAATATTAGAAGTTGCCAAAAGGTCAAGATGAGGAACCCCACCAAGGTTTTCAGCTATACATTTTCATAGGCTGTTGCTTAGATGAGGAGCACTCCTTTTGAACGAGTTGAATAAGAATATTAAGAAGCCAATAAATCACCAGGCAACTTGGCAAGCCTTCTGGCTCGGACCCAGCTGCCACTCTGAGCTGAAACTTTAGGCGGCAGAAGCAAGCCAGTGCCAAAAGTAGCAGCCTATAAAGTTAGGAAGCCAAGGGCTGCATACAAACCATACATTTTAAACACATACCCCCTTCCACATCCTAGGAACAGGTTTACCTGCCCCCCCCAAAAAAACTGTAATCCCCAGCACCAACAACAAACAATGCTCATGATTCTATTGTTGGAGAATGTATGGTGTGCACTCAGCCCAAGGACACATGGTTAGGAAGAGAAAGGCTGGCACTGGCAAGATCAGGTGCAGGAAAATTGTGTTACCTTGACAAGCACGAATATGCATGGGCTATTTTTGGCAGTGCTTGTGATAGTAAAAAAAAGAGACCATCCCCGATTCTCTGTTTCATTCAGTGTCTGCAAGTCACACGTAGCTCATGTTCTCCAACTACTCTGGATGCTTACCAATTGGAAGTGGAATGTGGAGTATCGTGTTGTGCAGGGTTTATATTGCTTTGGGTATCAGGAGAACGCCTTCACCTCCTAATCAGGGCCTCAGATGGAAATAGGGAGGGGGGGTTGGGTTACCAGGATCTCCTTGAAACCCTTTCTGTCCAGCAGTCCTTTTCCTTCTCTTGGGAGCAAAGGAGGCTGCCTCACACTGAGTCAGACCACTGGTGACACTGCCTAGCCTTGACTTTCCAGCCTTTTAGGTTGATCTCTTTCCCAGCCCTACCTGGAAGTGCTAGAGCAGGGGTAGGCAACCTAAGGCCCAGGGGCTGGATGCGGCCCAATCGCCTTCTCAATCCGGCCTGCAGACAGTCCAGGAATCAGCATGTTTTTACATGAGTAGAATGTGTGCTTTTATATAAATGCATCTCTAGGTTATTTGTGGGGCATAGGAATTCGTTCATTTGTTTTTGTCAAAAGATAGTCCGGCCCCCCACAAGGTCTGAGGGACGGTGAACTGGCCCACAGCTGAAAAAGGTTGCTGACCCCTGTGCTAGAGGCTGACCCTGGGACCCTTTGCATGCAGAGTATATGCTCTGCCAGGGAGCTATGGCTCTTCCCCCACTTGACTGATCCACTGCTCAGCCTAGGGCAATGCAGTGGTAGCTGGTGGAGTGGCCAATGGGGCCATTGGAGGTGGGATCAAGGGGGACAGTGGAGGCAGGACCATTTCCCCCAACTTTTCTGCCCTTCCTCCTCCCTTGCAAAGGTGCTCCTCCCTTGCAAAGGTGCTATAGACTGCAGATCAGCAGCTACTGCAGGGCCAAAATTTCACCACACCTGCTGTAGATGCTTAGGCAATGCAGTAGTATTGTAACTCGGGCTCCGACTGAACTCAACTCTGTGAGGTAGTTTAGACTTAAGAGACTCTGTTTGGACAACCCCCTCGCTTATTAATATAGCAGAAAATGGGCAAGAGCTCATCTCACAATAAATACCCATACTGGAAGCACCTTGTATGAATGAACACAATTCAAAAACATTGCATTTGGGCCGATTTGGGAGCCCAGTCTGTGGTGATAGCTCTGTGATGGCCAGTTCACATATTCAACCCATTTGATGCACTGGCCATGAACTATATGAGCCAGCTTTCCGTCTGTGTTGTGGAACCATAGAATCATAGAATTGTAGAGTGGGAAGGGACCCTGAGCATCATCTTGTCCTGCAATGCAGGAATATGCAGTTGTTCCATAAGAGGGTTGAACCTTCAACCTTTGCATTATCAGCACCATGCTCTAACCATCTTGGCATGGAGGCATGGCACACCCACAGGATAGACGTTTTCAGCTAATCTTAGAGGAGAAATTAATCCTTCAGATATGGTCAGTCTGCAGGCTTTGCAGCTCAAGACTTGTACTCCTTGAACAGTGGCGTTGACTAAGCAGGAGCTTAATCTACTGCTTTTGTTGGCTAGGCAATGCTTGAGAGAAAATAGACTGGAATACATGGCATGCAGCACATGACAAGCCAATCAGGGGCTCTATTGAGCTGCACAGCTACTAAGCTCAGAACACGAGGTTCAACTTCCTGGAGAGCTCTATATGCGGACTACTACCCAATAGCCTTGAATTAAGAGATCTAAATATGAATCCTGTGTTAAGTACTTCACTGAGCTGGGACTATCTGGTATCATAACAAGGACATACAGGGATCTCAGGTATCAAGCTACTTCAGGCACCACGTCACAGATCTTGAGCATACAATATGAACACTTGCACTGTTTCACTGTATGCTGAACACATACAGCAGGGGTGGGGAACAACAGTCCTGCTGGGATAGCTCAGTGAGTAGAGCATGAGGCTCTTAATCTCAGGTTTGAAGGTTCAAGTCCCACGTTGGGCAAAAGATTCCTTCATTGCAGGGGATTGGACTAAATGACCCATGTAGTACCTTCCAACTCAACCATTCTATTATCTCGGACCATTGCCTGTGCTGGCTGGAGTGGATGGCAGGTGAAGTTGCTCACCCACAATGTACAGAGCTCTTCCAATGGGACATAGCAGTCAACTCAGAAAACTTCTTAATGACAAATTGCTGCTATGTCTAATGCAGGGGTAGCTAATGTGGAGCCCTTCAGATGTTGCTAGATGCCAGCTCCCTAGTCTCACAGTCATGAGAGCTGTAGTTGAAAGGAGGGCACCACGTTGGCTGTCTCTGGTCTTTGTATAGGGTTAAGTTTACAAATCCCATTATGCACTCCATGGATGGGAGGAAACACCTGCATAAAAACACACAGGGCCTAGAAGGAACATGACCCATTGGTGATGAAAATGAAGAAACTGAAGCACAGCCATAATTGGGTGAAATTCATATTGGCCGATGGGTTTCCTGCAGAAGCTAGTTGTCTGGGCCAAGAAAAAATGGATTTCATCCTCCGAGTTTTGCGCATAGCAAGTGCTTACATGATGGGAGCACTGAGAATTAGTGTATGATTATCGTACTTGCTGTGAGTTGGATATTATGTGTGGAAAAGTTAACCTCACATAGGATTCTCATAAACTCTAAACCCTTTAACAGAAGGCACAAGGTGGAGACCAGCATTGTTCCCCTCGGCAACTCTGGATTTAACGCAGACTGGAAAACTCTGCCCACACGGATTGTGTATACACAATTCATGCCCGTTTCCTTTCCCCAACATATGCATCGAACGAAGCATACAGCTATGACTCAGTCAAGCACAAATACTTTCTATTGAATTAAGATGCAGCTAAAAAGTTGGCTGCCCATTTAGCCAAGACTGAAAAACACAACAATCAAACCAGAACCAAACCCTGGAGAGAATGCTCCTTGAACCGGCGGTGGGCAAACGCTTGTTTAATAACGCTAAGCTTCCCAGAACGCCAAAGCATGGAAATAGACAGGTTTGCTGATCCAGTGAACGATTCGCTTAGGAGGGGCAGAGAATTAAATGAAAATCCATCGCACTGTGACACAGCTTTGCTTCAGAGACATCTTGAATCACTGTGGTGGTTTTTACATGAAAGGTTCTGGCGAACGCTGTTTGTCTGGTCTGTGCCAAAGGAGATTATGAAAAACTAATTGGATATAAGAAACAAGTAAGAGCTTGCTGGATTTCGCCAGGGGTCCAGCATCCTGTTCTCACAGTGGCGCATCAGCTGCTTGTGGGAAGCCTATAAGCAGGACCTGAGTACAAGAGAACTCGCCCCTCCTGTGGTTTTCATCAACTGGCATTCAGAAGCACTAATGCTTTGTACTGCCTCTATGGGAACAAAGGCCCATCTATTCCAGCATCCTTTCCCACAGTGGTCTCCCAGGTAGAATGTGGGATTGAAGGAAAGAAACCTCTCTTGTTGTTGCTCTAACAACTGGTATGCAGAAGCATACTGCCTTTGAACCTGGAGGTTCATATATGTTTATAATAATAATAATAATAATGGGATGCGGGTGGCGCTGTGGGTTAAACCACAGAGCCTAGGACTTGCCGATCAGGTCGGCGGTTCAAATCCCCGCAATGGGGTGAGCTCCCGTTGCTCGGTCCCTGCTTCTGCCAACCTAGCAGTTTGAAAGCACCTCAAAGTGCAAGTAGATAGATAGGTACAGCTGTGGCGGGAAGTTAAATGGCATTTCCATGTGCTGCTCTGGTTCGGCAGAAGCGGCTAAGTCATGATGGCCACATAACCCAGAAGCTGTATGCTGGCTCCCTCGGCCAATAAAGCGAGATGAGCGCTGCAACCAGAGTTGGCCACAACTGGACCTAATGGTCAGGGGTCCCTTTACCTTTAATAATAATAATAATAATAATTTAATTATTCCCAACCACTCTGGGCGGCTTCTAACAAAGTATTAAAATACAGTAGTCTGTTAAACATTAAAAGCTTCCCTAAAGAGGGCTGCCTTCTAAATGTCTGGTAGTTGTTTTTTCCTTTGACATCTGGTGGGAGGGTGTTCCACAGGGCGGGTGCCACTATCGAGAAGGCCCTCTGCCTGGTGGTTCCCTGTAACTTGGCCTCTCGCAGTGAGGGAACCGCCAGAAGGCCCTCAGCACTGGACCTCAGTGTCCAGGCAGAACGATGGGGGTGGAGACGCTCCTTCAGGTATACTGGTTTGTGTGTATATAGTTTGGATGTTAACTTATACCACCTTTTTTCTCACTGGAATGGCGTAAGCTGTTTATGCTGTTTGAAAGCAAAATATTTTTAAAACTCTCAAGACTTGCAAACACAGAGCTGGGGATTTTTTTTTAAAAAAAAGTTTAAAATAATTCTGTCATTTCACCGAAACTGGCTTCAAAGACCGAAATGAGACTGTACTTTGTGAAGGGTTGATTATCATTTTTAAAATATTCATAGCCGGCAGTGGGACACAATACATTATGGAAGTTGAAACGTATAAACTGTATTCATTGCAAGAAGCCACAGTGGGTCTCATTTTGGTGTTTTGAAAGGGGAAGAGAAGCAATTTCTTAAAGAGTGATTCACAGAACATATTCCTAGCTTAGAAGTAATTTGTTACCAAGATACAAAACCAAAGGAAGCCAAATCCATCCTTATTCCAGACAGCTCAATCTTCCTTCATGTTTACTCAGAACTACTTCCTGCTGTGCTCAGTGGGGCTTACCCCCAGTAAATGTGAATAATTCGCAGCTCTAATTTGGCAGGCAGATCTGGCATCCAGAATCCTGCAGAATACCACCAAACCCCAGTTCACTCTGGAGTTTGACTCTTGGGTCATTAAGACTGAAATACTATACATATTTACTTGGGAGTAACCCCATTGAACACAGTGAGACTTAGAATAAATGTACTGTACAGAGGATTGGACTGCACGACACAAATCTGAAATACTACAAGGTAAAGCTAATGTATGCATAAGGGGATGAAACTATCCATCATATTCTCAACTGCATTGTAAATCAGTGTACCATATTTTTCCGTGTATAACGCCCCTATGTATAAGACACCTATTTTGGGGGACTCAAATTTAAGAAAATGGGGGGAGATGGCACAGAGTTGTTGAGCTTTTTCTAGGGAGGATTGCTGAAAATCCAAAATCCATCTTTTGTCCCCTCACCAGCAGAAGCTGCCAATCGCCTGCCCAATTGTTGCAGCATCAGCCAATCAACACCAGCCCTTGACGCAACAACCAATAACACGCCAAATAGCCGCTGACAACCAATAAAACATCCACCCTATCCATGCATAAGACGACCCCCACTTTTTAGCATAGAAAAAAACCTGGTCTTATACATGGAAAAGTATGGTATTTCACCCCTATCATTTTACTATTTTGCTTCTAAGCTCTCAAATTTTCATTTTGGGACCTGATCTTGCACATGAATACTAACATGATTTAAAGATAGGTACATTGTTTGCCTCCGCATTAAGTGATAAGCCAATACAAATGAATAACTATGTCTAGTTAGCTGGAAATCAGGTGGGTTCTTCCAGGTCAATAAACTAGATCCTTGCAGTTAAAGAGCAGTTAAGAAGAAATGGTTGGACGAGATCCAGGGGTTCATAGAGCAGTGATATTCAAACGCCAAACCTTCAGGATAAGACTCATCTGCTGAAGAACCACCTCTGCATATTTGCCTTGGAACCTCTTATGTTGCAAAGGATTCTGGGGCAGTCTGTTTTGTTCATGCAAAGCTATGGCCGTGCCTCTTGGTCCTCCCCATCGCCCTATACAAATAGAATATGTTCCCCTGAAACTGCATATTGCAGAGGGCCTGTTGCGGAGGACTAACTTTATTTCTGGGAAGCTTGTTTGCCTTCTCATTGGGCCACTGCTGGAAAACTTCCAGGGAACAGGTTGATAACCACCGATTATAGGGTGTGTAACAGACCAACCACTTCAATATACCAAAGGAACCAGTACACAATTGAAAAATTGTTTGGTAATCTTTGCTTCCCAATCCCAGGCAGTCACTGCTGTCCAACAGGGTTGACAAAACTGGACGCAGTGCACTGGCTGTGTTACTTGAGTACGAGCAGTTTGCTGCAAGCCTGAATTGCAAGGGCTCATGTGGTAAAGCTGTGTACAGTATTTCCTCAGCGGAAACACAGCCATTATTTTGTGACTGTGGCCAAGTCACGCAACAGGTTCGCCAAGCGTGTGGTGCAATCCAGGCAGGCAAAAATGCCCAGATTCTTGAAAAAGAAACCCAATTTGTATCAGACCCTTGGTTGGTGTGTGTGTGTGTGTGTGTGTGTGTGTTCTGAAAATATTTCATCCAATTGCTATGGTGCACTTACCACACTAAGGACAAGGAAATTAACAAAAGGCTTTACGCCTTTTAGGTTTCACTCATGGGAAACTTACTAAGTTTCCAATGACTCATCCATATAATTTTTCTCTTTTCTACATTTCCAGCAATTGCTTCCAGTATTTTCCTTTGCCCCTTGAAAGGAGCCATACGTTCAGAAGTTGTTGCAGCTATCACACCAGTAATTTCGGCAATGGAGCTGGATTAAGACATAGCGAGTTTTATTTCCTTCTATCCTGTGCAAAAGAAAACAACCGTGAGACAATGACTGGTGTGGCATTTGGTTGCATATTCTGTTTGGATTTTCTGTTATCTAGCTTTGTGTTACTAACATTAGAGGGTGTGGAACAGAAGGACAGCTGTATCAGGTCAATCTAGCACAATCAGTATCCTGGAGACAAGAGGATGACTGCCGTATGTTTTCTCATAAATGTTCAGAGGATGATGCACACGAGAACTCAGGAGGGGAGTTATAAAGCCCCCCCCCCCAATCTCCTTTCTACGCCTAACCAGTCTGAAGGGAAATGGTGCTAAAAGCAAGCTGTGAGCTCCTGTTGGTATTGCATACACGATGGAACCGGGTATGAGACACTTTACATAATGAGCCATCTCGCAGAAAAGAGAAATCCCATCCAGCGACACTGGGGCTGTGCCTGACTGCCTATCAGGAAATGCTACTTGACTCAGCAGTAAGCGGGTGCTTCATTGAACGTAGGATGGAGAACTGGTAGTCCTCCAGAAGTTGTAGGACTACAACTCCCATCATTACCCCCCCCCGCCCCCAGCCATGCTTGCTGGGGCCAATGAGAATTGTAGGTTGAAATGCCCTGATTGAGAAGTGGCCATAGAAACAAGCAGCTCATTGCTGCAATTTAAATTATAGCTGAAATGCGCTGCTATTGCTTATCTTCAGAATATAATCCAAAACTGCTTGATGTGTCCTTTGTTTGAAGCTTGGGAGGTCAGCAAGTGGGGGGGGGGGTTTGCAAGAAAATAAAACATTCCTAAGCCTGCTTCAAATGTGACCCACAGACTTCCTAACTCCAGTACAAACAACGGGTTATACATCCAAGGATTAAATCTGGATCTGCGAGATGTTATAGTTCACAAAGTTTGGTAAAAATAAACAACAAAAGGTCAATTAACCGAAAGATCAGAATGTTGACATTCACAGTCAGTTCTCTCTTGGAAAACGGCCTGCCTCTTTACATTACAAATGGCAACAGCTGTGCCCAGTATGTAATTTTACACTGTTCTCCTTTTGGTTAACGATGCACGGTGTACTTCCTTTAAAAAATAAACAAATCTCCATTTCATGATCCCAAATTGTGCAACCTACTGGAAAGCAACAATCTTATCCCCCACCCCCTAATAGCAATGCTAATACAACATAATGATGAACCAAGTCCCCACGGTCATAATGGCTAAAAGCCCTTTGCGTGTTTATTTGTACAATGCCATCTCTCCCCAAAGCCTCCAGAAGCAAATGCCGAGATTAAAAAGAAGAGAGAGAGAAATCCTGTCGCTGTTTGCTCGGCAACAGGGCAGACGTGGAAACTTCCGTTTCAGCCGTCATTCCTGGTCTCTGAAGAGAGGCTCGGAAACATGCCGCTCCCCTGTGATGCGTTGCTTAACTGGGACTTTGTTTTCATTAAGAACTGCGCCCTCCTGTACATAATCCTCTCCTGCTCTTGCTTCAGCTCGATGTAGGAGCGCGAGAACGTGTGGAAGATGGACGTGACGGGAAAGGCCATGAGCAGGATGCCGCTGAGGATGCTGCTCAGGGCCACCACCTGGCCTGGGATGCTCCTGGGTACCATGTCACCGTATCCCACCGTTGTCATGGTGATCACGGCCCACCAGTAGCTGGCAGGGATGCTGGTGAACTCCTGAGAGTCCGCCATCTCGTTCTCGATCACGTACAAGAGGGGAGCGAAAAGCGCGATGGCCACGCAGAGGAACAACAGCAAGAGCCCGAACTCGCGGGTGCACCTGCGGGCCGTCAGCCCCAGAGTTTGCAGGCCCAGCGAGTGCCTGGCCAGCCGCATGACGTACAGAATCCTCAAGGCACGCAGGATGCGGAGGACCAGGCCCACCTTGTCCAGGTAGATGTTGCCGGAGGTCGGCTTCTTGTTGCTGCCCAGAGAAGTGCTGTCCAGCAGTAAGGTGATGTAGTAGGGGAGGATGGCGACGATATCAATCAGGGTCAAGGGGTTCCTCAGGAACACAAACTTGCTGGGCGCCTGGATGAGCCTCAAGAGGAACTCCAAGGAAAACCACCCCACGCAGACGGATTCCACTACGAAAATATTGTAGCACATCTGAGAACATTCGCCCTGGAGTGGGAGAGAAGGGGACTGCGTGAGCAACGAAACGGCTGGCAGAAAGGTTTTGCTAAGAACACAGAAGTTTGCCCAATGCTTTTAAAAAGCCACCTATGTGAGTGTATCTATGTGCTGCCTCTTCACTTTACAGGGGACGCGCAGGTTGTGAACGTGATCTGTGCGGGATGGATGTCTGCAACCCACAGTGGCGCGTCTGCGCACGCTGCAATTCGGTGCTTCTCCACATGCGCAAAGCGATTTAGCGCTTATGCGCATGTGCGACCGCCAAAACCTGGAAGTAACCCGTTCTGGTACTTCTGGGTTTCGGAGGTCCGTAACCCGAAAAAACGCGACCTGAAGCGTCTGTAACCTGAGGTATGACTGTATTATTTATGTATTCATTTTTAATTTTAAAATATTTTGAGGCCACCTTTCTGGGTATAAAGACTCTCAAAATGAAAAACTCTCAACAATACAACAGAGCGCTCCTTGCTGATCTGCGACTTATACTAAAAATGGGTTGAAATGCCATGTTCTGGCTGTTTTAAAGTGCTTCCAAATCACCTACATCCCACTTTTACCTGGTTTTCTCTTCCAAGGACATAACCCCATGATGCCTGTTTAACATCAGATGTTCCTGCAGCCATGCAGGGCAGCAGCTACCAGCTCGTGTCAAATTTTCCACATGATTTGCCAGGCCAGGTTATCCAAGTTTCCTCAGAGTTTACATTAAAAAAAACAAGAAGTTTATAGATTTATATTATAAACTGCCTTTTTATATAAACCATGCTAAACTTAGACATGGCCAGCTACACCCTTTTAACACATCTGGGCTCTGGACATTTGCTAAGCCCAGTGTGATCATGCCCTCACTTTCTTTGATGCTTGAGTAATTCTGGGGCGGTGACAGTAGCCCTGTGCTTAATATTGCTGTCTGCATAGCCAGATGTGACTGGCCCCCTGATCCCCAGGTGCCTGTTCACGTTGCTGTCTTAACCACACTTTGAAGTTGTACAGCTGGCATAGCTCATGTGGCAGAGAACGAGACTCTTAATCACAGGGTTGTGGGTTTGATCCCCACATTGGGCAAAAGATTCCTGTTTGGACTAGATGACTCCTGTGGTCCCTTCTAATTCTATAGTTCTATGAGTCTATTATCAAGGATAGGAAATCCTCTTTCTTTAATGTTTAGGGCCGCATACTAAGACAGACCAGGGTTGAAAGCAGAAGCAGGTGGAGCTGCCCCTTCTCTTTCTCTGCAGGGAGCGTTAACTCTTCACTCCCTGAAGCCAGTAGGAAGCAGAGAACGTCCTGCAACAGATACTTGAGGACCTCCAGCATAGAAGAACTCACCACCGAGGCAGTAAAGTCTTTCTCTTCCTCGATATGTTTCTTCACGTGCTACACTGAACACGGGTACAAGCTCTCTCCATATGCACAAGCGTTTGTGTGAGAGCACACTTGTTGATTTGCATAGCACAGATATTTGCATGCACAGGCTGTATGTACGCTTGCTGAATGGAGTATGTGAGCATCCCTAATGTCACAGCCCTTCAGGCAGTACCATCAACCCCCCCCTCAGTCTTCTCTTCTCCAGTCTAAACTTACTCAATTCCTTCAACTTTCTTCACGGGACTTGTTTTCCATATCCCTGACCATCATTCCTGCCCTCCTTTGAACCATTTTGTCTACATTTTCCCCCAAAGTACGGTACCCAGAACAGGACACAGGACTCCAGGCGACAAGGTCTTAGAGCAGAATCACTCGTGGCCCCTTTCAATTCAGTGCTAAAGCAAGAACCAAAGGGCTGATCTTAAAGATACCCTAATGCACATTTCTCCCCCACCCCCTGCCATCCACATCTAGCCCTAGAGGGTCGCTCCCCTAGAGCAGGCATAGGCAAACTTGGTCATCCAGATGTTTTGAGATTACAATTCCTATCATCCCTGATCACTGGTCCTGCTAGCTAGGGATGATGGGAGTTGTAGTCCCAAAACATATGGAGGGCCGAGTTTGCCTATGCCTGCCCTAGGGGGTCCCTACACTGCCCTAGGTGTATGCACTGTGGTTTGGCCAAGCATGTACCTATCTCCCTTCCTACTGGCTCTTGTGGCAATAGTGCAATGTTCCCTCTGGTTTTTGTCAAGGCAGGAAGTGAGGCAGAAGTAGAAGCTGCCCACCCCTACCCTAATGGAAGTAGGAACGGGCCCTGGTTGTTTGGTCGTGATCATGGGGCAGCTTTGCAAATGAATCTCCAAGTTTGTTATTTCACCCATTTTTTTAAAAAAACAGCTTTGCATGTCCACATATACAGTGGTACCTCGGGTTACATACGCTTCAGGTTACATACGCTTCAGGTTACAGACTCTGCTAACCCAGAAATAGTGCTTCAGGTTAAGAACTTTGCTTCAGGATGAGAACAGAAATCGTGCTCCGGCGGCGCAGCAGCAGCGGGAGGCCCCATTAGCTAAAGTGGTGCTTCAGGTTATGAACAGTTTCAGGTTAAGAACGGACCTCCAGAACGGATTAAGTACTTAACCCGAGGTACCACTGTACTTGGTTTCTGCGATGCACTGATGGCTTGCAAAACCATCACACCAACTTTCCTTCCATTTAGATGGCTTCCCCCCACATGCCTGAAGACAGCTCCCTACGCATCTTAAAATCAACTTACTCTCTCCTCTTCCTCTCTTAAGCCAGGCATGGTGCTGATGGAAAGGTTGACGGCAGTGATAGTCACAAACAGCACCGATAAACAGGCAAAGACCTTCCCCGGAATCCCAGACTGAGGCCTCTCCACCATGTCTTGCAACCTTTTCATGCAACGCCCGGCTTTCGTCTCCGCCACAGCTTCGCACTGGTTTTCGCCGTCCGCGAACTCGTCCTCTGCTTCGTTCATTTCCGCAATCTCCTCCATTTTCTGCAGGTACCGTCTTTTGCAGCACCACTCCAGGTTGTCTTCCTCGATGCCCCAGTACAGCAGCTCCTCCTGAAACGAAAGCGCGCACATCTCTCTCAGGAGCCGGAGCTTCCCTGCCCGTAGGAAAGTCAAGATGGTCCTAAACGCCCCGGGGTTACGGTCGAAAAAGAACTCGTTGCAGGTCACGTCGTAATCGTCGCAGATGTTGAGGATGTCGTCAAAGTTGTTGCAGAACTTCAGCTGCCCCAAGCGGGTCATGGGGAACTCATCCAGAGTGGTCCATGGGAGCAAGTACTTGAAGCCACCCACGTTGATGATGATGTGATGCTTCCGGTCTTCCGGGCGAATGCTTCCGTATAGTTCTTCCGAGGGGTGGATGAGTTTGGCCCTTTGGTAAAAGACTCCCTTGAGCGTTTCTGTCTCAGCAAAGAAAGGGTGGTTGAAGGAGGCATCCGAAGCACAGCTCAGGGCGCTGTAGTCATAGTCCGAATTTTCGCCTGGTAAGAGAGTCATCTTGGTCACCAGGTGGCTTCACATCCCTTTGCTGCTCCCGCTACAAGATTTCTGCAACGGAAAAATAAACAGACATTTCAGGGTCTCGGTTTGTGTGACATTCCCCATGCACTGCGTATTGTTTATACAGTGGTACCTCGGGTTAAGAACTTAATTCATTCTGGAGGTCCATTCTTAACCTGAAACTGTTCTTAACCTGAAGCACCACTTTAGCTAATGGGGCCTCCCACTGCCGCTGCACGATTTGTGTTCTCATCCTGAAGCAAAGTTCTTAACCCGAGGTACTATTTCTGGGTTAGCGGAGTCTGTAACCTGAAGCGTATGTAACCTGAAGCGTCTATAACCTGAGGTACCACTGTACAGCCAATGGAAGGGATGAGAGAGACAACAAAGCAGTGTGTGCACGGAATGAAGTGTGAAGCCTACAAAGAGGCTATTTGCGATGAGGGCATATTGATGGTTTGATGCGGGAAAATAGGAGGTACCGATGAAATGGCAATGGATGCAGGAGGGGATGAAAGCACAGCCATCTGGGCCCAATGGTGGTAAGAAAGGTGAACCTGCCATTACCAGAGGCAGCCACTGGGCGGCAGCCAATAAAGATGGCAGGACTGGACCATGCAACCTGTGTGCTGGGAGAATCGCTTACAGTGGGTAGCTGTGGACTACAACTCCCATCATCCCTATTACCCATACTTGCTGGGGATGATGGGAGTTGGAGTCCAACATCATCTCGTTGGCTACCGCAGGGCAAGGTATATTGCAGGTTTGAGTGGGCCTCTTGTGTTTTCAAGATGTTTGGATCATTTCACCTGTTATAGCACCTACCAGCGGTATTACAGCATCTTTCTACGAAGGGTTCTGTTCTCTGGAGGTGGAGACTAAACCGCCTTTAACGCCTTGGTCCTTTGCATGAAGGGCTGTGCTGCCATCAATTCAATTTACGAACAAATACAGCACCAAGCACTGCGAGAAGTGAAGTTACAGGGAATCAGGCAGGGGGCCTTCTTGGTGGTGGCGCCCACGCTCTGGAACACCCTCCCATCTGATGTCAAGGAGATAAATACACAGCTTTTAGAAGACATCTGAAGGCAGCCCTGTATCGGGAAGTTTTAAAGTGTTTGGTTTTTTTTATGTTTTTATTTTATGGGTTGACCCAGAATTGCTGCGTCAACCCAGCCAGATTGGTGGGGTATAAATAATAAAAATTATTATTTGTTTAATTGAGAAAAAGTTTACTGAATAGCTTCCTTAGTCCACAGTGTTGCAGTGCTGCTTCCGTGCGTGTTCACATGAGAACAAACCGGATGCATAGAGACCATATTAAGAGCGGCTGAATTGGGAGACGCATATGCAATCCTATGTGTGCCTACTTGGGAATAAGCAGCACTGAACACAGATTTCTCTGTAAACATGCATAGGCACATCTCCTAAGCAACTAATCAGACTCAGCAGGATGAAGGATCCCCCCCCCCCCGACTATCAAATTTAGAAAGCTGTGTGATCAGTCCTCTTATCTGCAAGAATCCAAGACAATGCTAGGCTAAAGAGACCAGAGACATTTGCCCTTTCCACAGCCAGAAACAGAAGCAGCAACTTCAGTGTTAACATTCCACTCTTGATCGTCTGCACACACCCCTCCAAATTCCCTCTGCAGCATTTGGATTTCTGCAGTGCATCTCTGATGTAATCACCGAACTTGCAAAAAAGGGATTGTTACTATTCCATGGTGCAAGCAATTTTAGATTCACTCCATGGATGAAAACGGGTTCTGCAGCGAGTCATAAAAGTCTGAACAGACGTCTGGAACGGTCTTAGCTACCGTTTTATTATTTCCACCCACCACCCTAGCAAAGCATCTCCTGGCGCAGTGTTAAGCATCAATATAATGAATGGGCTTTGCCAAAAAAAGGCATTGCTACAGGAAACTGAAGCTATCTGCTGTTTAAGCAGTCTGAAGGTCTCACTGAAAGACTTTTCCTTCGGGAAGAAAAATCAATTGATGATACCTGTATGTTGCCTCCAGGTTTCAGAGGGAGCTTGCTTCTGAGTAGGGATGGAGGAGGGATTTGATTCAGCTCACATTAAAGGCTGAATTTACCAAATTCACACTTTCTGAAACAAGGACCAAAACACAGGCATCTTTCAAAATTCACACATACAGTGGTGCCTCGCAAGACGAAAATAATCTGTTCCGCGAGTCTCTTCGTCTAGCGGTTTTTTCGTCTTGCGAAGCAACCCTATTAGCAGCTTAGCGGATTAGCGCTATTAGCGGTTTAGCGGCTATTAAAGGCTTAGCGGCTAAAAGGCTATTAGCGGCTTAGAAAAAGGGGGGGGAGTGAAAAAAATTGCAAGACTTGCAAGACGTTTTCGTCTTGCGAAGCAAGCCCATAGGGAAATTCGTCTTGCGAAGCGCATCGAAAAACGGAAAACCCTTTCGTCTAGTGGGTTTTTCGTCTTGCGAGGCATTCGTCTTGCGGGGCACCACTGTATCTGAATTTTGAGATGCAGTTCTCCAACCAAGTAAGTGGGAATATTAGGTGAAAATGTGCTTAGCCATGGAAACAGCGAACAAAAATGCATAATATTAGGAGAAATTGTTTGCAGAAATGTGAAAATTAGTCAAAACTGCATACAAAGATGTGTTCATTAGGAGAATTTCGCCCTAAATTGATGAAGAATTTCGTAATGATTTTAAAAAAAAGAGTTAATCACAAATTTAGGATTGGAAAAATCTCAAACTTGACACATCTTTCCATCCCTACTTCTGAATAACAGCTGCTGGAAAGCTACAGAAGCATGGCTGTAGCTGAGTAACAGAGTAACTGCTTTTCATGCAGAAAGTCAAAGGTTCAATCCCTGGAATCTCCAGCTAGGGCTGGAAAAGACAACTGCCTAAAATCTTGGGTGGGCTGCTGCCAGTCAGTGTAGACAGCACTGAGGTGGAAGGACCACTTATCTGTCCCAATAGAAGGCAGCTTTCTATGTTTGTATTATGTTGATGCTGGGCTGGGTGTGATCCAAGGGAGCTCTTCTGATACAGTGGTACCTTGGGTTACATACGCTTCAGGTTACATACGCTTCAGGTTACATACTCCACTAACCCAGAAATAGTACCTCAGGTTAAGAATTTTGCTTCAGGATGAAAACAGAAATTGTGCTCCAGAGGCGCAGCAGCAGGAGGCCCCATTAGCTAAAGTGGTGCGTCAGGTTAAGAACAGTTCCAGGTTAAGAATGGACCTCCAGAACGAATTAAGTTCTCAACCCGAGGTACCACTGTATACCACTGCTTTATTTATGTACGCTACACTCAGTTAAGCTCAAAGGAAGTTTAGGGTCCAAGAGATTGTTCTTCCAATAGTTGAAACATACCTTAAACCTCACCACAAAGAGCTCATTTCCCATCTCAAGGCAACCTCACAAATTCTGATTTGGCAGATTTAAGACCTGCACACTGACAAGGTCACCTTAAACTTTTGCTGCTCACTACAAGGCAGACCTGAAAGGCATAACAAAATGAGTCCATCAGCATATCCAAGTTTTTACACTATCTGAAAATAAATATTATGCTTAACTATCTCACTGCAGCTATTAACTGGAGCGGGACAATTCAGTACCTAAAGACCAGGGGAAAATCAACACACGTATTCAATAGTGGTCAAAATTTGGGCTTTGCAGAAAGTCTATTATGGACTCTATTAAGGAGCAGAAATACATTTTGCAGAAAAACTATTTCTTTTCATAAGGTTGCTCTGCAAATACAGAAAATCCACTCTGCTATAATTCCAACTACAGAGCTATTGTTGCTGGATGTTGATAGGATGGGAGTGTGACCATTTCCCCTGCAAATTTATTTCAGATAGGCTACATCCTCCTGCAGAAATGGTTACCAAGCTGAAAAACAGCTATTAATATGTACCTCAAGCACTAGAGCAGTGAAATGCTAAAACACATGATGATTTTCAGCAACAGAAAACACCACAAAGAGCAGACAAACGAGATGAATCAGTGATGAAGACAACTAATAAAGCTGGTTTTAACAGAAAATCTAGCTTAGAATAAAGTATCAGTATGAAATTCATTCACCTTCCCAACTTCAATGCACCACACTGCTCAAACTGAGAGAAAGCATCCGACACGAAACAAGAGTGTGATACCGGAGGCAGGAGAACTGATGTCAATAATATGTCATATCAACAATACGCCGCGTTTATCACAAAGATTGACACAGATAGCTGTCACTCAATTGATTGCAAGGAAAACAACAGAGGGGAAATAGACCTGGGCTTTCAAAGGTGCACAACTGCAGAAGTTCAGTTGTTCCAAAGCGCTTCTGTCCCCACAAGCAAAGCAAAGAAGTCTTGTTTGGGGATGTGAAAATAAAAGAGCTATGGGGTTTTGCACATGGAATCCAATGCAGTTATGGTACCAGATGCAGTCAACGTTTCCAAAGCACCCAAGTCATACCCGACAGTCTGCACCAAGTGATAGATTGGATTCAACCTGCTGTAGTGGTGGGGCTCCATAACTGCAGTTTGGAGAGGCTTGCCTTGGGGCTGTGGGAGGTGGAAAAGAGGGAAATGAGGGGAACGACCCAAAATTAAAGCTACAGCCCCATGCATGCTTTGGAAGTTTATCCCACCGAATTATTGGGGAGAGGGAGGCTTTTGCTTCTCAGTAATCATGCCTAAAATCAGACCACATACCGATGGGACAGCGGGGGCGGAAAAGAAGCCGGAGCAAGCGGATCTTCCCCAAAAGATAACAGCGTTCTCAGACACGGTGACTGATGTAAGAGGAATGTGTGGATAATTTTAGGGCGATCAAAATATTTCACCATTATTCTCATCATCCCACACCATTCTACTACCAGCTCCGGTAGTTCTTCAAGTGTCCCTGTGGCCGAAAGTCAAAGCAGACCACACGCATTAAATCTGGATTAACCCCTCGCTCCGTATTCCAATACGGAAAGGGTGGGGCGCGCAAAGGGGACGGGGCGACAACAACACGCCGGCACTTTCCCTTAAATCTCCACGCTGGTGGTCTTGAAAAAAGAGTAATCGCCGTTAAGGGATCTCTAAACCTGGATTAGGAGCTTTGAGCCCGGAATGACCGATCCCGGAATGACCCAAGAGCTTGTAGCGGCGGCGGATCCGGATACCGGATTCCCCAATCCGATCCGCTGCTTTGCTTCCCGGAACTGAAGAAAGTTCCCCCCGAGAAACTTGCCCGGGAAGTTCGGCGAGGAGCTGCGCGCCTAGAAGATCGCCTGTCGGAGGAAAGCGAGGAGAGGGAGGGGATCCGCTCACTTACTTGCAACAGCCGCTTCGCTTCTCCTCCTGGGCGGGCAAAGCAGGTGGAGAAACAGCCCGGGAGTGAGCAGCAGCGCTGCTAACCAGGACGGAGACTCCGGAGCGCAGGCGGCGGCGGCGGGGCTGAGCCCACGGGACGCCCTCGGCTGGCGCCCTTTGGAAGGAGAGCGCACGGGCATGGCAACGGCGGCTCCGGCACCCAAGGAAGCCCGGCCTGGGGTACGGCTCCCGCGCAAGAGAGGCGGAGGCCACACCCTGCACACGAGACCGACGCGTGCGCGACCCTCCGCGTCCGCCCTTTGGCGAGGGCGGTAGCCGGCGGCCAAGTGCGCCCTGCGCGCAACGGGCGCCGGGACGCGCTTGCCTGCAACAGGTCTGCACGCCCCGACGCGCATCTCAGTGGACGCGTGCTCTTGCTTGGCAGAGAGCCAGCGCACGTTTCTCGCATCCAGGTCTGTACTGTACATGCAACAGGAACGCGCGCGCGCGCACACACACACACACACACACACACACTGCAACAAGTGGGCGTGCAACTTGCATCCCCGCGGAACGTGAGCATGGAAGAAGCAAATACCACCTTTCCAGGCTGGAGCGCCGCTCCCACCAAGGAAACTCTCGATTCTCTTTCCGCGGGACGCGCATCGAGTGAAGCGTTGCAAAGAAGGAAGACCCAGCGGCAGGGCTTCGACTCCGGCGTGTGCGCAGCTCTCTTTCTGCCGCATGCAATTAAGGGGAAAGTGCATCCCTCGTTCCGTAGATCGCCTCCATAGCGTTCAGCGGCGATATATTTCCGCAGCTAATTTCCCCTTTAACGACGTGTGCATCTTTTTTGTAACCCGCCTCCAGTCCACTAAGCACGTAAAGGCAGGGGGATCCGTGGAATAAACCGGGAAGAGGAAGAGTTTGCAGTGAACCATAGCAGACACACGCGCAAACATACGCACACGTGGTCGTGGAGACACTTTTGCAGCAGCACGCGTGTGCGCCTCGCCGTATATACTAGGAACGAATCCCCTCACTCGCAAACGCCTTTTAGGCTAGATTTTTTTGTGTGCGAGGCTGCCGGCATCTTCCACCCCAGCCGCGGGCCCTACCATACTCCGGAAAGCAATTTCTGTAGGACAGCGCCCCACACACCTCTCAAATCGCCGCAGCGTTTTTAGTGATGCAGTTCAGTTGCGGCTCCCCTCCCTGTGCAGATACGTGGTATTCTGCTGCGTGGAATAGGATCCCCTGGTCCGTCTAGCTAGCCTAGGATCTGGGGAAAGCGGGGGGTAGCTCGAGATCTGCTGGTAGGGTGTTTTGCGGTAGATCAACAAGGATTTCTGATTCCTGTGTTTAACAGCGCGCACACACACACACACCGTTACAACACTGAAACGAGGAAAGAAGCGTGGCGTGGGGAGATTGCAGGGAGTGGATTTTTGTGTGGGAGGCCGTTTTGGCGGCGCTTCTAACATATTCCTGGGCTCATCATCTTTTTAAATTCTAAGTGTCTTTTACCTGGTGGATAGATAACAAGTTGATGGATATAATCTTGTTAAAATAAACAACCCACCAAAAGTTGGCCCTCCCAACTAGAGAGTCTACACAGTGACTCTCCAGGCAAGAGTCATTCTCGGGTATACTTGGACAGGGACTGAACCTGCGACCTTCATACATTCAAAGCGTGGGGTTGTTTTTTTTTAACCACTGGCCCACAGCCCCTCTCAGACACAGCACTGATCCACTTTTAATACAGAGAGGTTTGCTTCCAAGAGCCATGCACTGAAAAGTAAAATGATTCCTTTACGCCGTTTCCTGAATAAAATCTCTGTCCAAGGTAAAGGTATCCCTGACCATTAGGTCCGGTCGCTTTCAACTCTGGGGTTGCAGTGCTCATCTCGCTCTATAAGCCGAGGGAGCCAGCGTTTGTCCGCAGACAGCTTCCGGGTCATGTGGCCAGCATGACTAAGCCGCTTCTGGCGTACCGGAACAGCGCACGGAAACGCTGTTTACCTTCCCGTCGGAGCGGTACCTATTTATCTACTTGCACTTTTGACGTGCTTTCGAACTGCTAGGTTAGCAGGAGCTGGGACTGAACAACAGGAGCTCACCCCGTTGCGGGGATTCAAACTGCTGACCTTCTGATCGGCAAGCCCTAGGTTCTGGTTTAGACCACAGCGCCACCCTCGTCTGCAAATATAGATATTTACTCTGCAGAAACTCTTGCAGTCATTGTGGACTTGGGCCACTAGGTGACGCTGCATTGCTGTAGGCTGACTTCTTTGCTGGACAGAGAGATTTTATTATTAAATGAATTGATTTTAGAATGTTTTTCAATTAATTGACTGTGATTTTATGTAAACTCTGCTATTTTTTACTGTTTTTAGCTGCTTTCAGCCCGGCTTTGGCTGGGGAGGGCGGGATATAAATAAAATTTTATTATTTATTATTATTTTCTCATGCATTTCTTCTTGCACATGTGTTGCTTGCCATGCTCCTATTTATAATATGACCCTTTATTTTGTTAAAAAGCCCTTGTATCTTACTTTCGACACATGCTGAGGCAACCTAAGGCTATATTTTTAAAAAGAACAATTTTAACAAAGGACAAGGGCTGGGGGAGAAATCTCTTGGACAAAACCCATTCGAGACCATTAAAACTGAATGAGAATTTGCTTCTTTGGCAGCTCAAAAAGAAGTTTCAGAATTAAGATCTTCCAATTAAACTAGCACAGGAGCTTTGGAAATGGCACACCGCATGAAATTTCTTTTGCTTTCCAGGAAATTGGCAGAACTTAACGGTGTATTGAGGAACGTGACCTTTGAGTTATTACTATTTTTTAACTGGGGGGGGGGGATTAATTCAGGTTTTTTTTAAAAGGCCATCCATGAGTGCTGAATGTTGATTCTGCAGCTGTGGGCTTGGACCAGAATCCAGAAAACTTTGTTCCGATTCCCAAATATAGAGCAAGTTGTTTATGCTCATTGGATAGGCCTGTTCCTTTGACAGAGGTACCGTTGATGCAACATACAGGAAGCAGCCATATACTGCGTCAGGCTATTTGTCTGTAGGTTCCAGTTGTGTCTTCTCTGACTGACAGCATATTTCCTCCGGAGCAAGAGAAAACAAGCCCTGTGAGGTTGGTTAGGCTAAGAGACTGACTGGCCCAAGGCCACCCATTGAGTTTCATGGCATGTCAGGGATTTGATCCCTGGTCTCCCAGGTCCTGGTACAGCATTCTAACCACTAAACCACACTGGCTATAGAATATACAGTGCATATTTACTTTACTGGTTTGGTGGCTCAGGAAGCTTTTGGAACTATGTATGTCCAGTCTAGGTGCCATTGCCAAGCTTTGCATTCCATAGCCCTTACTACAAATCATACAGGTTAAGGGTTTTGATTTTTGCAGGACTAAAGAGCTTATATGGGATGCGGGTGGCGCTGTGGGTTAAACCACAGAGTCTAGGACTTGCTGATCAGAAGGTCGGCGGTTCGAATCCCCGTGACGGGGTGAGCTCCTGTTGCTCGGTCCCTGCTCCTGCCAACCTAGCAGTTTGAAAGCACATCAAAGTGCAAGTAGATAAATAGGTACTGCTCCGGCGGGAAGGTAAACGGTGTTTCCGTGCGCTGCTCTGGTTTGCCAGAAGCGGCTTAGTCATGCTGGCCACATGACCTGGAAGCTGTCTGCGGACAAACGCCGGCTCCCTCAGCCCATAGAGCAAGATGAGTGCTGCAACCCCAGAGTCGGTCACGACTGGACCTAATGGTCAGGGGTACCTTTACCTTTAAAGAGCTTATATAAGCACTGACCCTCTTGTGACACATTTTTCTCAGTCTGAAGGCTACACATGAAGCATGGCAACTTGTTTTTTTTTTTTAAAAAAAATTGTAACAGGATGTTGAAATATGGCCCGTTTGATGCTAGAGTGCTTCTGTCAGTGTTTTGCAATATTGTTTGGGCAGTGTTCCATACCCCATACCATCACCAGTGAATTCAGGTGGAAAAATAGATGCCCTAAAGATGTTGAACAGAGATCCAACCACCTCCGTAAATTAACTGCATATTAAACTTTCAAGGGATTTCCTGAATAAATGAACTGGTCTGTCCTCCTTGAAGATTTCGTGCCAGAAGAAAATTTTAATCCCCCTTTCATTACTGTTTGTTGCTTGAGGGCTACCGTACCTTCTGTTCCTTTGACTCCTGAAGCTGAAAGCTTGTTTTACCAGCTCCCTGGTCCTTGCAGATAAAACCAGCGTCGTTCTGCAGTCAGCAGCGACGCTGAAGGTGGAACAGGGTGATTCCAGCTTCGTGGATCCTTGGCATCCTTTTTATTCCACAAGCAGAAGGGGGGGACTGTTTTGTTCTAAGCTTAGTGGCTTCTGTAAAGCCCAGTGGTGAAGACTTCTAGATGTGGGATAGATGCATAATTGGCCTTGCAAATTATTTATTTTGAAGCATTTTCACCTCTGCCCCTTAAGGCAAAAAAGGCTCCCAGTGCAGCTTACACAAATATTGATAAGAATAAGACAGTCGCTGTTCTCGGCCTTCTAATCTAAAATACACAACACAAAAGGAAAAAGGATTGAAGAGGGAAGAGGAAAACTAAGCAGGCAGCAAACTGTTTCAGCTTGGGTTGCCTTATTGAAAGCTGGAGAACAGCCACCTACTTTTAGGGGTGGCCAACATGATACTATCCAGGCATTGTTGAGCTACAGGTCTTACCATCTCTGACCATTGGCTATGCAATGGGAGTGTTGAGAGCTGCTACCTGGATGGTTCCACATTGGTTACTATTTTAACCCTCCCAATAAGGCAGCCTTAGCTTATTTTGCAAATTCCTCCCCACCCTCTGCCCCACCTCGCCCTAGTGACCAGCCTCTTATGTTTGCATGCAAACCAAATGTTCTTTTTTGACTTCCTGAAAGCTCAAGCAACTTTCAGAAACACTGAAAGCCCTTTTTACTGAGAGCAGGTTTTAAAGGGAAGGTTGATGATTTGAAACACTTTATGTTTTGAGCAACTAATTGAATTGTAATGGGGATATAGTTCATTGTTGCATTTTAATCATGTTGCTGTTGCCTCCAGCCTATGCAACAGAGCTGGCTGCAAATACACAATAATGAATAAAATACATAGCCGTTTGGATCTTCGCGGTACAGGTGATGTAAACATTTGTTGTAAAAGCGAGAGAAAAGCAGGTGCAGAAAACCCCAAGCATCTCTAGAAGGCTCAGTGAAAAGCAAGGGGCTATTCGTTTAAAATATTAATAGGCTTTGTCTCCAATAAAGACAAAACAAGAGTATTTACAGGAATGGAAGCTTACGAAGCCATAATACGTTTCAGGGAATTGCTTTTTGGAGGGGGCGGTTCAGGATTAGTATGTTATGCAGCAGGGAAACAGTTATGACCCAAGCTAGTGGGGGGCGGGAATGACTGGAGAAGCCGGTCCCTGACGTGTTTTCAGATCATCTCCAAGTCTGTAATGAAAGGAAAGGAAAATATTTGAAGGGCTTAAGGTTTCTTGGATGTTTTCTCTTATGGGAGTAGCCAACATGGTGCCCGCCCATGAAGTCAATGGACTCCAACTCCCATCAGCCCCAGGCAGCATGGTCATTGGTCAGGGCTGGTGGGTGTTGTAGTCAGCAACATGGCGGCTGCCCCTGTGCCACATTCTGAAGAGGCAAGCCATTTTCTGGTTTGAATGTTAAAAAGTCAATGCAACCCAGAAAAAGCAACCCAGAATGATGGTTCTCTGTGCAGCAAAGTTTAAGAACCATACCAGTTCTGTTGTTGTCTTTAATGTAGAGCAGGTTTCTGAGTTACACCTGGCTGCTAATTTGATTTTCTGCTGCTGTTCCTTCAATAATTCACAGTGGATATTGTTACATGTTTCCCAGGGGCAGGGGGATCATTGCCTGCTCTGAGTCCCACCAAGTGCCCAACTCTCTGCAGCCAGCCTCGGTGTGTCATAGGATGATCCCAGCTAATAGCAATGTGTTGTTGTTGTTGTTTAGTCGTGTCCGACTCTTCGTGACCCCCTGGACCAGAGCACGCCAGGCACTCCTGTCTTCCACTGCCTCCCGCAGTTTGGTCAAACTCATGTTAGTAGCTTCGAGAACACTGTCCAACCATCTCGTCCTCTGTCGCCCCTTCTCCTTGTGCCCTCCATCTTTCCCAACATCAGGGTCTTTTCCAGGGAGTCTTCTCTTCTCATGAGGTGGCCAAAGTATTGGAGCCTCAGCTTCAGGATCTGTCCTTCCAGTGAGCACTCAGGGCTGATTTCCTTCAGAATGGATAGGAACCTCTGCCTGGTTCCCTGTAACTTCACTTCTTGCAGGGTGGGAACCACCAGAAGGCCCTTGGTGCTAGACCTCAGTGTCCGGGCTGAACGATGGGGGTGGAGACACTCCTTCAGGTATAGAGGACTGAGGCCGTTTAGGGCTTTAAAGGTCAGCACTTTTACATATACTTGCATGTACACTTTGTCCTACTATATGCATTTCTCTACACCAGAGCTTTCCAAACTCTGTGTCACGACAAATTTATGTGTCCACTGCAGTGTGCAGGTGCGTTGTGCAAATGCTCTCCGCGCTCCATCTGGGGCTGGAATAGGGTTAGTTTGACTGCATTTTGCTAGCAAAACTGAATTTCTGTGTCGAGATATGATGCATGTCTAAAAAGCTTGTCACCAACATGAAAAATTTGGAAAGCTCTACACATTACTTGGCTGGAGGTCTGTGTTGAGAGCTAGTGTGGAGACTAGGGGCTGGGGGACTAGGGTCCAAATTCCCACTTGACACTGGGTAACCTGGGGCCAGTCACTGCCTCTTGGACTAACTTACCTCACAGGGTCATTGTGAGGATAAATGGGGGGGGGGGGAAGAGGACCATGTACGCCAACACGAGCTCCTTAGAGAAAAAGGTGGGATATTAACGACTTAAGTTAAATACTTAAATATAATTGCAAAATTCAGAGAAGTGTGAAGTTTGAAGGGTGGCGGTGATCCAATTCACATATTGTTTCAGGAAGCGTGAATTAGGTAAGTTTGCTTTCAGATGTGAACTGAATAAAATTTCTCCCCCATTCCTAACTTAGACTGCTATTCTTTTTTTTGGGTGAACTGCTTTGAGCATACAAGTATGTGGAAAATGTGCCGAATAAATTAACTGAGTACGGTTAAGGTGCTTGACCTGGCAAAGAGTCACACCACTGAACCTGGAAATTTTATACTCGGAAGGGCTGCTGGTTTGTAGGTTTAGGTTTGTGCATGTATGTGCAGTGGGGCCTGAGACCCATGCTGGAGCCCGAGAGAACAAGATTTCCCCTTCTTCGCCCACCACAAGGGCTATTGACTAATGCATAGTTCAAGGTTCTCTTTAATTGGGACCACAGTTGATTTTGATTTTTTATACAGCCCTGTTCAGGGAAGTTTTTAATGTATGACATATTAGTGTAATTTTGGTCTTTGTGGAAGCCGCCCAGAGTGGCTGGGGAAACCCAGCCAGATGGGTGGGGTACAAATAAATTATTATTATTATTATTATTATTATTATTATTATTATTATTATTAACCCACTGCCTTGGCGAACATCTTCAGGAGAAGATAAGGCAAAGGAGTAAACCCTACAAAAAGCCAGAGTGAATTCCCTAAAACAGTTGGATGGTGCCTTTTACGCCTCCTTCCGGCAACTCCTGCAGCCAAGCTGGTGCCAAACATATTGCTCTGCTTTCCTTTGGACCGCATCAGAGAGGTCAAGTGGGGGTCTTGTCATCTGGGCAGCCCAGGACCTCCACACACACTGCTCAGGCCCACTGCCCAAATGACCCTGGGGAGGTCACTTCAGGGCTGCTAACGCAGCAAAAACAACATGGAAGGCAACAGTTATGAGTTATCCATCTCGGCAGCCACAGTGGGCCCTGTGATTCTTTGGCAGTTTGGCATGCGCCCCTGGATGCGCACTCCATTGTCTCCCAAGACAGACGGACGCCAGCAACAGCAACAAAATACCCACAGGATGCGCCACTTGAGCATAAATTGAGACACTCATGATGACACTTCCTTTCTTCCTGATTAAGAACATTGAAACAGCCCTAATAGCTGGAGGAAACCAACCTCCCACTTAGTGGTTTCCTTTCTCTGCCAGTAGCCAATATCAGATGCTCAGAGGCACTGTGAGAAGCAGGAGAAAGTGTGATTAAAAAACAACCCAGTTCCTTGCTCTCCACACTGAGCTTGTGGGATGTTCTCGTATGTATGTTACAGGTACAAATTCCCCTGAACGCGCAGAGAAGAACGCTGTTGCTGCCATAGAAACATGATAAATGTCTTTGGAAGTATAATTAGTACTGTAGTCAGGGGTGGCCTGGCCCATTTTGATACCTGAGATGGCTGCTGTGCCACATATCACGTCAAAGCCTCACTCGCCAGGGTTGCATGGCAGTGGCTTCCAGTGAGATCTCGCAAGATGCCACAGAACTCTTGTGAGACCTCATGAGTGTGTGTGTGTGTGTGTGTGTGTGTTTGGGTGTGTGTGTATCTTGCTCTCAACCATTCACTTCATGTCTTTCTCTGTTTGCCATTACCTGTAATGTCAACTCAAAAGTTTGACAATCTGTGTTAAAAGCGCCGACAATTCATTCGCATGGTTTCGTATTGGATTCTGGCCAATACTCATAGGATGAAGTTGGAGTGATTACACATCTTTATAAGCAGTGCTATTTTTCTAGAAAAATAGGTGCTGGAACTCCCCATGAACACTTCCCTCGTTTTCTTAGAACGGCAGTGGCGCCCACCTGAGAGGGGCCTGGACTGAGTTTTGGCAGAAAAAATCCCTGTTTATGAGATATCACGCCATGAGCAATTTCACTTCCCCTGGTGGTCCAGTTGGTACATTCCCAACTCTACCTGGAGATGGTGAGGATTGAACCTGCAACTTTCTACGTACACAGCAGATGCTGTCCCACTGAGCTACATAGCCTAGAAGCCTAGTTGTTGCTATTTGTCATAAGCCCAGCTGTTACAGATTTCGTGTTACCCAACCTACCTTTCCCTTCTCCTTTCATCCCATTTATTATGGAATGATTCTTACATTTGCGCTGTTTTCCTTTGTCCCTTCCTCTTTCATATCTGTAATGTGGTTGTCTGACAATGTGATTCTTTCTCTCTTTGTTCATGAGAAAGTTCCCTGCCATTCCTTTGTATCTCGGCTCTGCTTGTTAACTGAGGCAGTGTGAATGATTGCTCCATTACGCCTTTCAAGTTGTGTTGCTCTTCATTTTTTAAAAATTGAAATACAGTGGTACCTCAGGTTACATACACTTCAGGTTACATACGCTTCAGGAGACTCTGCTAACCCAGAAATAGTGCTTCAGGTTAAGAACTTTGCTTCAGGATGAGAACAGAAATCGTGCTCTGGTGGCGCGGTGGCAGCAGGAGGCCCCATTAGCTAAAGTGGTGCTTCAGGTTAAGAACAGTTTCAGGTTAAGAATGGACCTCCGGAACAAATTAGGTACTTAACCCGAGGTACCACTGTATACTGGTTTTTATTCATTAGAAGGCTGTACCAAGAAATAAATTGCCATCGTTTTGAGACTGGCAAAGCTTCTTAGAAGGCTAATTGTTTAAGAGTAATACTGTTTCACACTCCTCCTATTGGGTTTATATGATCAGTAGGAAGTCCAGGGAACCTTAGAATCCTAGAGGTGTGAGGTCATCTACTTCACTCCCTTGCCAATGTAGGAAATCTACTACTGTAGCATCCCTGATTGGTGGCCTTCCAGCACCTGCTTAAAAACTTCTAAGGAAGGAGAGGTAGTCCTTCAGAGGCAACCTGTTCCATTTTCAAAACAGCTTGCATCATCAGAGAGCCCCACCTAATGTTTAGTCAAAATCAGGTGTGGGGGAACTTAGGCCTTCCATATGTTTCTGAACTACTATTCCCATGATCCTTGGCCATTGACCATGCTTGATGGGGATGATGGGAGTTGGAATCCGCAACATCTGGAGAGCCAGAGTTCCCCCACAGCTGGTCTTTGCATGGAACTCCAGTATTATGTCTGTATCAGCATAACCAGCTGCTGCAATGGATGGGTGCAGCTCTCAGTCTTGGTTTCTCACAGTTTCTCATTTTCCACCCTTTAAGTTCAATGCTCCATATTTCCACATGAGCTTGTGATTTTTTTTTTTAAAGTTCTCATAAAAATTGACCAGCTTTTTAGTGTGAATTTCTCCAAATATGCGCATCTTTATATGCACTTTTGCCTAATATACACATTTTTGCAAGCAATTTCCCCATGTGCAGTGCATTTCTGAATGTTGTTTTCAGTATGATATGCATTTATAGGTATATGCGCTTTTGTTCACGTTACTTGGCTGGATAACTTCAGTTCGTACCTTGTGAAGTAGGTAAGTTTGCCTTTAAATGCCAACTGAATAGAATTTATCCCCCATCCCTGCCATTAACCACAGACATAACGTTGCACCAACATTAACACTATTTAGAGAAGGGCCAGGAAAGGAGTGTGTGAATCCAAAGGGGGAGGAGGCGAAACAGGAGGGCTGCATGAGCTTGCCGTGAGAAATCTGTATGAGTTAAACTCTACAGACCACACCTCTAAGCTCTTGCAAAAGTTACTTGTTCATTTGCTTAAGATATTCATATTCTGCCTCTCTGCTTGAAGCAGCTCCTGACAGGCGCCGCGAATGCCAGCATGATCAAGCAAATAAGTGGAATGCAAAGTAAAGATAAAAGCAAGTCATAAAATCATTTGGTTCTGCTGGAGCCTCATTTTAGTTCTCCCAACGCTGCAGTCCTGTCGCCATTTATCTGGGAGTAAACCCCACTAAACGGTAAATGGCACTTACTTCTGAATATTGGTGCATAGGTTTGCACTCTCTGAGCCTGAATTAGCAAATGGTCTTCAGGTTTTCCCACAAGAAGAAATAAATGAGAGGTGTGTTCTTTTCCTTCTATGGGAGTTTATTTCAAGGCCCCAGGGGCCGCTGCTGAAACGGCCTTGCTCCTCAGTTCCACAGATCTGATATCATCAGGAAAATTCCTGCTCAAAAAAGCCCCTAGCCAAAAGTTCTGAATAGGAGAAAAAGAAGAAGAAGAGTTTGGATTTGATATCCCGCCTTTCACTCCCCTTCAGGAGTCTCAAAGCGGCTAACATTCTCCTTTCCCTTCCTCCCCCACAACAAACACTCTGTGAGGTGAGTGGGGCTGAGAGACTTCAAAGAAGTGGGACTAGCCCAAGGTCACCCAGCAGCTGCATGTGGAGGAGCAGAGACGCGAACCTGGTTCACCAGATTACGAGTCCAACGCTCTTAACCACTACACCACACCGGCCCTCAAACAGCCCTTCCCCCGCGTACAACTCTAACTTCAAATGTCACTTGTGCACTTGTTGCTAGAGTTACCTGCTCCTGAAAGACAACATTCTGTCTGTTTCTGCATTATTTCAAAAACAACGTAACATAAATTAAAGAAAAGGAAATTAAATCTGGAGCGCAAACCAGGGAGGAGTATGCAGCTTTCGAACCCCCAACCCCTCTTTTTTTTGGCATTAATTAATTAAGTAATTAATTGGTAAAGTGGCAGGGAGCTGTCCAAAATTAGTTGGTCTATAGTTCCCCAACTGGCAAAGGCATCAAGTTTAGGAAGGATCTGAGAGCAGCTGGCCTGTACGGTCTTAAGGAATGGATAAGGCATGCAATTAGACTGACTTTAATCTAAATTTGAGGGTCATGAATAAGGAAGATAATGAATTCATTTAGCATGGGGCGGATATTTGTAACAATGAACCGGGGGAGACAACGTGAAGTTCAAACAGTGTCTGTGCTTCTTATCGTTCTTATAATACACCAAGATGCGAGACATACATAATGTGATTATTCTGCACATACGTCTTTGCATAGGGCAAAATTACCATGAAATGCAGTCTAGCTATCTGGTTAATGACTCCTGCCCCTACAAATTAAGTTTAGGAAACATTATTCTAAAATAAGGACTTTATTAAGCAGACACAAGAATCTGATAATGGTGTTTCATAGTAATTGTACCATAAATCTTCTCCAAGTCTTTATCTAAAAATAAGTATCTGCCTTGATGTCTCCTCGTCCCCCACCCCCCCACCCTCGTAATTATCTATGCCTGTTTTCTGCTTATCACGGGCAACAAGCTTGCTTATTTTCTGCAGTTCAACCACTGCAGAGTTTTCTGCACCCCTCCCTGGAAAATGCTATTCAGTCCTTTTATGGGGAAGAATATGTAGAACATGAACTTGTATCAGGACAGGGGCATAAATACCAGTACAGTATATGGGTAAAAGCAAATCAATAGATTCAGGGCAGGTTTGAGGGTACCTTAGCACATTATTCTCATTGTCTCTCCCCCTATGTGTGGGGGGGGGGTCCCCTAAGTTTCAAGGGAGGGGGCTAGATTTTTGGTACTGCAAATTCAGGGTTGCCATATTTCTAGAAGTAAAAAGGTTGTTGACGTATTTTTGTAGTCATTGAGCTTTTTAAAGAAAATAGATCATAAGGGTTCTGGGAATTACAGCTCTGTGAGAGGTAAACTGCTTTAAATGTGTAGGATGTACAGTGGTGCCCCGCAAGACGAGTGCCTCACTAGACGGAAAACTCACTAGACGAAAGAGTTTTCCGTTTTGGAGGTGCTTCGCAAAACGAATTTCCTATGGGCTTGCTTCGCAAGACGACAATGTCTTGCGAGTTCCTGCTGGTTTCCCCCCCTTTCCCCCCCTTTTTCTAAGCCGCTAAGCCGCTTATCAGCTGATCCGATCAGCAGATAAGCCGCTAAAAGCTGCTAAAAGCCGCTAAAATCCGCTAATAGCGCTAATCCACTAATCCGTTAATCCGTCAATGGGCTTGCTTCGCAAGACGAAAAAACCGCTAGACGAAGAGAATCACAGAACGGATTCGTTTCGTCTTGCGAGGCACCACTGTATATGCAGCCGTTCCCCATTTTTTCTTTTTAGCTGTAAGGGATGAGAATTCTGCTGAATAAGAGCCTTCTTGCATCCGCCATTTTGTTTTTCCACAATGTCCCAGAGGTGTTGGTTGGGGGGGATTGGGTGCCATTTTTGTTCTTTTACCGCAATGGCATGGACTGACACAACATCTGGGGCATTGTGGGAAAAACAAAATGGTGGATGCCAACTATGTTGTGGCTGCAGAAATTCAATGGGCCTGAAGGGTCCATGAGGGCAGACAGTCATCAGTGTGGTGGACTCTGTGAAGGCACAAGGGTCCTCTTGGAAGCTGCTCTAAGGTAGGGTTGCCATATTTCAAAAAGTAAAAACCAGGAGACACCCTGAAATTGTTGAGATGTTTTTTTACGAAAATGCCAGGAAAACCATGATTTCTTGGTTTACTTGCCAAAGATCCACTGCCTTCCAGAAATTCCCCCTGTCACATTGAGCAAACCTCATGACCTCACAGGATTATTGTAAAGAAAAAAATGTGTGAGAGAAGGGATTGTGTATTTATTCAACAGATAAATGGGATGAAATAAAATTTTAGCTGTAAGCTGCCTTGAGCCTCTGTCAGGGAAAAAGGTAGGAAATAATAATAATAATAATAATAATAATAATAATAATAATAATAATAATAATAATAATAATAATAATTTAGTAGTAGTAGCAGTAGTAGTAGTAATGGAAACTGTGAGAATGATCAGAAACATACCATCTTACTGAACTCATTGGGACTCAGTTCTAAGGAAAAATGCTTAGGATTGCAGTGTAAGGCTGCACAGTCTTTACCCAGTTAACTGGGAGTCAGCTCCATTGAATACAGTGGGACTTACTTCTCAGTTGACTGTGTAAAACTCTGCTTACAATAAAGAAATAAGCACTCCACACGTTTCCTTAAAAATGGCAGGCTGCTGAAGCATTGCAACAACAACAACAACAACAAAACTTTTATTTGTATCCCGCGCTCCCTGGGCTCAGAGCGGCTAACATCAAATATATAACATTGGTATAAAATCAAACAATAATTTAATTACCTCCTAAAAACAAGTCAGGATCAAATTAAAATCGAATTAGATGGCTTTCCGCAGGATTAGGGTTGGGAACAGTAAATTTTCCTCAACAGCAATGAATTTAAAGTGGATTGGTGACATTTTCCTTCAAAATTCTAGGAAGGGCTTTGTATGCCAGCTTCACCGTATCCTTCATTTGGTGCATGGATTTTACCGGTATTTTCAGGATAAACAGGATTCCATTTTTGCACCTACACACACACAAACACACCACTTTTAATTGTTCTCTGAGATGTGGAGCGGAGGAAAAAAGGAAAACCGGGACATTCTGGGATCAGATCAGAAACTGGGATGGCTTCAGAAATTCCAGGACTGTCCCTGAAAAATGGAAATTTGGAGGGTAAAGGGAGAGCAGGATCCCCTGATCCAGCAGGGGGCTTCTTGCGCTCTCGTCTTACAAAATGGACAAAGCTAGTTTATCCTTTGCACTTTAAGCCTGGGAGGAACCGCGGCTTTTATAGCTGCAGAGAAAAGGCTCTTTGTGCGTTTTAATCTGTGTATAGAATATTTCTGATATGGTGTCATCTATAATGGTGTGTAATTTCACTGCAGCCTTATTCTAAACACATCATTTAGGGTGACAAATACGTATTAAGTTAATGGCAAATATCCTATCTGTTTCTGACTAATGCACTTAATCAGATGAAAGGGAGACACAGAAAGGCTTAATAGGAAAATTGGCTCTCAGATATTGTGGGGGCAAATGTTGCAGAACGCACAGTACTTATTTAACTTCAGTTTAAAGGAAGGCCTTTGTGTGTGGATTTTGCAGAGAGCTGGGGCCCTACAGAAAAGGATTTTGACTACAGTTTTCCTCGGTTTGATATGCTAACCACTACACCAGCTCTCTAGGCACGTTTGTGAATAACAAGGAATGTTCCTTGTCAGACTAGTTAAAAAGTCAATCCTTTATTAGGCATAGGAAACCACACATTATCAAACAAACACCGTATACAAATTGTGCAAAATACGAATTCAGCATAACAAGGTTTGTCCCAGTCAGATCTTTAACTCCAGAGAAAATCAATTTGCATAAATAATACAATATAACACTACCACATCACCGATCAATTAAGAACCACTAAATCTCTTTATAATGGCCCAGTCTTTCTACATGGACAGCACTCAAAAATTCAGCCACTATTAAAGTAATTTGATCATTCCTGTCCGAGAGCAGGTCCTGAACCGTTGGTGGCATAGAATTGAGCCTGTTAAGTTGTAAGGCCTCTAATAATAGTCTTCTGGCATAAATGCCAAAATCACAAGAAAAGAAAATATGTTCCAAAGTATCAGGTTCCCCTTTACAACATTTGCAGAGACGCTCTGCTTTTGGGAGAGCTAAATATCTTCCTCTTACTATCATTGAGGGAAACATATTAAATCTGGCTAACATAAACAGAAGGGATGCGGGTGGCGCTGTGGGTTAAACCACAGAGTCTAGGACTTGCTGATCAGAAGGTCGGCGGTTTGAATCCCCGTAACGGGGTGAGCTCCTGTTGCTCGGTCCCTGCTCCTGCCAACTTGGCAGTTCGAGAGCACGTCAGAATGCAAGTAGATAAATAGGTACCGCTCCAGTGGAAGGAAAACAGCGTTTCCGTGCACTGCTCTGGTTTGCCAAAAGCGGCTTAGTCATGCTGACCACATGACCCGGAAGCTGTACGCCGGCTCCCTCGGCCAATAAAGCGAGATGAGCGCCGCAACCCCAGAGTCTGTCACGACTGAACCTAATGGTCAGGGGTCCCTTTACCTTTACCTTTAACATAAACAGCCAGACTAGTTCAATAATAGAATCCTCTATTGGATTCTAAACTGTACTCAGGGGTGTAGGAAGGGGGGTGCAGGGGGGCTGCCTGCCCTGGGTGTCATCCTTGAGGGGGCTGACAAAATAGCACACCGTGGGGGTCGGCACTTACCGTGGGGCCTGGCCTGCAGCGCGCCCAAGCCACGCGTCTCTCTTGGGATAGACACAGTGGCTCGCACTGCCCAAAACAGCAGTGTGGGGCTTGCGTCTGCCAGGCAGACTCCGTGGGCAGCTCACCATGCACGGATTGTTGTGGCACCCCCGTGCGGTGCCCCCGCACGCGGATCGTTGCGGAGCCCCCTCCGCTAGCTACGCCCCTGCCCAGACTTGGTACAGAACACCAAGAATCGGAAGGAACTCTGGATTGACCCAAACCTACAACATCATAATTGAATATACCTCTGAATAAACATGCATAGGAGTGCACTGCACATTTTGTCATTATATTAGAAATACAGCGTCTGAAAAAGCAGAGCAAATTATAATTATACATTCCTCGTGGATTTGTGAAAAAGCGCCTTGGAAGTGTGCCACCCATTAAGGTTGCTTGACACTTTCCTGAGCTTTCACTTGGAAAAACTCCCATCTACATGCTCACCAGAAATCTCTGTGCTTAGCCTATCTGATGCCAGCACATATCAAACGGGAAGATTATTTTCCTTTTTTTTAAAAAAAAAAGTTAGGTTCTTTGGGAAGGTGGGACATCTTGCATGGGTTGTACAAACAGTACAGTGCCAGGCAATTTATGAGAATAAGCGAGAGGAGTTTATAAGGAGAAAAAGCTAAATTTATCCCTCACAGTTCAGTTTACCAGATTTTTCCTTCTTAATAATTTGGAAGCAGCTCATCATTATTCACTTGCTGCTTCCTCTCACTACAGTGGTGTTCAATGCTGCAGAGGGAATCATTGCCCAAACAGTTTTTGAAGTACTACCAAAACCTTTAAAACCTGTTTAGCCAGAGATGAAAGTGGGCAAAACAAACAAACTAACCACCATGATCATATTTGCTTGTACATCCTATAAGTTAGGGGTAGCCAATGTTGTGCCCTCCTGATTTTGAACTACAACTCCCATCATGCAGCCGATGCAAGCTTTAATCCAAAAACATCTGGAGGGCAACACATTGTCATAAACAATGGCAGTCTCGTTTTACCTTTTTGAAGGCTGCAGTCCTAAACACACTTATTAGGGGGTAAACCCAAAATAAGTGATGGAGGTTTATTCCTAAGTAAATATGCTTAGGCTAACACTGCATAACTTGCCTGACATGCCTACACAGAAGGAAACCCTGCTGTTTTCAGTGGGGCTTGCTTCCAAGGAAGTGTGTATAGGACTGAGCAAGGGGATGCAGTGACTCCCCTATGAAGAATGCAGAATTTGGGACTTTTCTGTTTAGAGAAAAGGTGAGGAAGAGGTGATACGGTATGTACAGCATGCAGAAAGTGGAAAGAAAAAAGTTTTTCTCCCTCTCTCATGGTTTGTGGACTTCCAACGAAGCTGAAAGTTGGAGGGTTCAGCAGAGAAAAGTAATTCTTCACACAGCGCACAGCTCAACTATGGAGCTTGTTCCCACCGCAAGCAGTGAGGACCACCAACTTGAATGGCTTTAAAAGAGAATTAGACAGAATCATGGAGGAGAGAGATACGGAGAGTACTAGCCATGGTGGCTAGGCTCTGCCTCCATAGCTGGAGGCAGCAATGCTTTTGAATACTAGTTCCTGGAAAGCATAGGAAGGGAGAAAGCTCTTGTGCTCAAATTTTGCTTGCAGGTTACTCATAGCAATGGCATGGCATGGGGAAGGGCACAGGGTTGGTTGCCCCTGCTGCAAAATTGTTAGGAATGCAAAATTTCAATGCCTGCCTCAATACAGCTGTGTGCTTCCATTGCTGGGCTCTGTTGAAAACAGCTTCTCAATGCAAACAAGGAAATGACCTCTCCAGACAACGGAAGAACTCTTATTTTCTTAACTCTGTGGCTGTAATCTCCTGGGTGACGCAGACGCTGTTAGGCAGTTGAATGCGCATGTGTACTCCATCTGTTTCCTTCCCTCCCACCCACTTTGTGTGGCCCTGGGTACTGGCAACCCATGCTATGCCACTGACCCACAAGCATCTAGGTGACTACTGTGAGACCAGGATGTTGGTCCAGATGGGCCACTGAGCTGACCCAGCAGGCTTTTCTTAAGATCTCTTTATGCTAGGATTGCAGCCCAATACTTTTATGAGCAATTGTCTTAAAACAAACTTGATTAAGCTGGGATAAATTATTTGCAAGTATTTTTTTTCAAGTAAACGCCTTTCATTTCTGAGATAACTGTGCCCCATTATTTGATTGCAAATGTCAAGCAAGGTAATCAAGAAGGAGAAAATGCAAATTCCTTCCTGCAAAAGCCAAAAGGAATAGAAAGCACTTATTGGCAACAGAGCGGCTTTATAAGTGAGGAAGCACTAGCATATACCGACAACAAAAAGATAGCTTGTGCTGCATTATCTGCCCTTCATTCTGCTTTTGTTAGAGTGGTTCTTATCATCACCTGCTCTACTGGTTCAGCACGGCAAAGGACGTTACTTCAAACGTTTGCACTCACAAATAACCTGCAATCTTTGCAGCTTGTAGATTTCATATTTTAAGTCTGACAATGAGGTTTTAGTTTGTGGGAAATGATTTTTCTCCCTCCTGCCAGACCAAGAATTAAAAGAACAATGTACTACAGAGGACAGGTGAAGATTGGAGAAAGAGGCTTTTTAAAATAGTGTGGAGGAGTCCTTTGTTTTGCTCTCCCCACTATAGCTGTACAGAATACAGCTTATAAAAGCATACGGAGAACCCTGCTGGATCAAATCAAAGGTCTTTCTAGTCCAGCACCCTATTTCTCATAAGTCACCAATTAGACATCTCTGGGGAAGCCCACAAACCAGACTGCTGCTGTTCCTCCCAAGCAACTAATATTCAGTAGCATATGCCTTTGTGACCAATAACCATTCATATACTTATCCTTCATTAATTTGTCTAATCACCTTTTTTAAAAACATCTAAACTAATGGTGGCATTCATCACACCAATCCTGTGACACTAATTTCTATGAATCAATCATTTTCAGATTACTTTCTTTTTGTCTGTTCCAAATCTCTTGCCAATGACTTTCATTGGATGTCCCTGGATATTAGTAGCGAAGGAGATAAACTTCTCGGTGTCCCCTATCTTCACATCCACACCCATTTATAAATATCCACATGCACCAGAGGTTTAAAATGAGAAGCTCAAAGGGATAACATTTACTGTAAAATTGTGGCTGTTTTCTGCCATCAACAAAAGGCTTACATCCATGAAACAAATGGAAATGTGGTTGGCTTCCTCTCCATCCTTTGCAAACACAGAACCAGTTTCTGTCTATAAAATTACTTCTGTTTCTTGGTTGTGGCAGAGTGTGCAAGAATCCTGGTGTTATGTACTGAAGTTCTCACCCTGGGCCAGCAGGGGGATACTGTAGATAGTTCAAGTCCACATATGCAAATAAGGGATCGAAAGTGACGTTCAGTGATTGGATAGTTACAGAAAGTTGTTACAGTTACGTTGTACTGGAGCTCTATATAAGCAGGCTGGCTGAACTCTTCAGTTCAGTTCTGTTCTGACCTGTGAATAAACAAGAGCTGTTTGGAGAATCGCTGTGTCATCTGATATGTTCACCCACAACTTAACACCTGGAGAGTGGCAAATGCACAGATACATTTGGCAACTGCACCCCTGGCGCCTGTGGTTAAAACGGCCCTGCTCCTGGTCCATCTCTTTCAACATCCTGCCTCCAGCAGCTGAATGCTTTCAAGCTTTTTTTAAAAAAAAAAAAAAAAAAAAACACTTCCAAATACTTCCCTCAAAGTACAGCAATTATAGACCTTCAAAAGACTGACCTTTCTGAATCACAACCTCACATGTAATTGTGTGCAGTAATTTCCTTGAAGTGTTTGGGTCACTCCCCATTCTCCATTACAACCCCCCCTCCCTTGATTGCAACAGATGGAAGCTTTTTATCAGAGACACAGGTTTTAACATGGCACAAGAATTAAGATTTCTACTCCAGCCACCCCAAGTTCCCTGCAAGACTGTGAAGGGTGATTATAGCCTGCTGAACAAGATCATTATTTCAGCTGCTGATGGCAAGATGATACCTTTTAAAAACATCTCAAGGAGGAAAGGATGTTTCAGCATTAATCTCTTCAGACACATACTTGAGAGGCAAGGTAGCTTTAGGATAGCAGTTGCCCAACTTTTAAAGACCCGAGACTGCTTTTAACCCAAACATGCATTTGGGGACCCATTTCTTAGCTTTTAACCATATATTTGTATGGTGGTGATGTTGAATTTCCATACCCCCGCTGTGCAGATATATGGGATTGCTTCATCATATGTCTGTGTTTACATTCCAACACTGATGGAGTCATGGGAGTGGTTTTTACACTGTTCTACTCTGTTGTACTGTTGTATTTCCCTTCTCTCCAAGGAAAAAGAGAAAGAGGAGCCATGTTTTTCCTTTGTCCTGATTTGTATATAATAAAAGTAGCTTAGTACTCACACCTCAGGCCTAGCTCAGCTGCTCTTGACTCTGCTAAGTAAATGTGTGCTCACGTCCCAAGACATGAGTCACGGAATCACATCGGGGAAGAAGATTTTTTTTAAAAAAGATATTTATTGAGGAAATTTTTGAATATAAGAAAAAATAAAAAATAAACATACAAAATAATAAGCAATTAAAAACACACATTAATTTTCAATAACATAACTTCCATACCCTTAGTTCCTCCGACCTCCTCATACTTCCCTTCTTTGTATTCCAGTTCAGTTTGTTAATTCAGCAAATCCTTACCATAAAACTTTTACTCATTTTACATCGGGGAAGAAGATTGATGGATCTCCCAAGCGGCACGCCGAAGGGTTTGCCAGGGGGCCTGTCCTGCCTCCAGGTGACCCCCCTGACAGGTACTGCTGCTGTTGTGGCACATATAGATTGGGCCATGTAGTGGGTGGGGTGGTTGGGAGCCCACCCACACCACCCATGCCACCAGCTGAAGAACAGTGGCTTCGCCTAAAGCCAGGGAGTCATGCAAAGGTGGAGCTAGCTGCTCTGGCACCCGGAGCGGCGCACAAGCTGTGCACCCGGGGGCGGGGTGAGTGTCCCAGGGGGGCACTGCCTGCAGCAAGCGTCGAGCGTCCTGGGGGGGGGGGGTGATTGTTAGGCTTTTGTGTGTTGCCACTGTGCAGTGCTTGGAGTCACAAGACGGTTTTGCATTCCGGACATTCCAGACTGTTGGAAGTCTCATGGGAGACGGGAGACGGATGTGATGTTACCAGTTTCCTGTTCCTTTGTGTTCGGTTGCTCTCTGCTCTCACAGAGAGAGGACGTTTCTTTTCCGTCTGTGTAACTAGAAATAAAACTCTTTGCAATGTAGCTCATATTTCTCGTCCTTCCCTGCTGCTGGATACTCTGCGTAATGAGGGAACGTGCCTGGAGCCTTATCAGAAGCTCAGGTCGTTAATCATTGTCGGAGGCGATTCCGAAGGACTCGACCAGAGGATGAGCTTTTCTAGCTCGGTTGTAGCAGAGGCTTCAACTGCGATGTCATCCCTCCTCAGGGATGACACCTGGGGTAGACTGCACCTACCGCACCTCCTTTCCTCCACCAGTGGAGTCATGACAAGTGGATCAGAATACCGCATAGTGGGTTGGGCTAACTATCTACTTTTTGCAGGGCTCTAATCCTACTATGGGATGCAGGTGGCGCTGTGGGTTAAACCATTGAGCCTGGGACTTGCCGATCAGAAGGTCGCGGTTCGAATCCCTGCGGCAGGGTGAGCTCCCATTGCTTGGTCCCAGCTCCTGCCAACCTAGCAATTCGAAAGCATGTCAAAGTGCAAGTAGATAAATAGGTACCACTCTGGCGGGAAGGTAAACGCGTTTCCGTGCGCTGCTCTGGTTCACCAGAAGCAGCTTAGTCATGCTGGCCACATGACCTGGAAGCTGTACGCCGGTCCCCTCGGCCAATAAAGCGAGATGAGCACCGCAACCCCAGAGTCGGTCACGACTGGACCTAATGGTCAGGGGTCCCTTTAGGTAAAGGTACCCCTGCCCGTACGGGCCAGTCTTGACAGACTCTGGGGTTGTGCGCCGATCTCACTCAAGAGGCCGGGGGCCAGTGCTGTCTGGAGACACTTCCGGGTCACGTGGCCAGCGTGACAAAGCTGCATCTGGTGAGCCAGCACAGCACATGGAAACACCGTTTACCTTCCCGCCAGTAAGCGGTCCCTATTTATCTACTTGCACCCGGGGGTGCTTTTGAACTGCTAGGTTGGCAGGCGCTGGGACTGAGCAACGGGAGCACACCCTGCCGCGGGGATTCAAACCGCCGACCTTTCGATCGGCAAGGCCTAGGCGCTGAGGCTTTTACCCACAGCGCCACCCGCGTCCCTTTACCTTAATCCTACTATAACAGGTGACTATTAAAACAGGACCTATCATTGCACACACAAAGATGGTTCATGATGAGCCAAATGGCTCCCAATGCCATCCAGATGGGGTCAAATTGCTCTTGCTGCATCCCTTCTCCATGCAATTCTGCCAATCTGCATACCACTGCTCCTCACTTGGTAATTGTGACTATCCAGGCCAACAGTTGATGAGCGTTCCCATCCTAACTTGCCGCCATGGACTCCTCTGGAGGAAATTGTTTGCTAGAAATCTAAGAATAATAAGAAAATAATAATAATAATAATAACTCCTTAGGGCAGAACTGCTTTGTGAGTCAAACACAGGTATGCTTGTTTTGTAATGCCAGCGCAGTGACTGGCCTGCAGCAGATCTCATGGGGAGAATCCATTCATATGGAAGGTTTAAACACTCCTTTGGCACTTCATGAAAATGCTTCTCTGCAATTGTCCTCTTCCTGTTCCCTTACTCTTTTACACACACACACACACACACACACACACACTTCTCTGACATAAGAAATGCATCAAGAAAAGGGGAAAGTATGCACTGATGCACATAACAGGATTATAAATAGAATTAAGAAGAGAGTTTTCATGTCATTAATTGTCTACCGGTTGGTTAAATCTTTCAGGATTCTTCCAATTGACTGCACTAATTGACTGTGCCAATTATATACCTTACTGCTGTCTTGAGACAGTTGCCTTTGTAAACTTGCTGACGCGTCCTGTCTTTCAGGCATCTATCCCCATTTTTATCTCATTAATTAATGCAAATTAATTAATATTTCGGTTCATTTGCAATTGTGCCAGAAGGTGAAGAGTCGGAGCTGAAAAGTGGAACTTTTGGGCTTCAATTTCAGACACGTGGTTCAGGGCCTGGGGATGAGGGTAATAATAGCAGTGGTGAAAGTGAGAAGTCAGGTACACGGAGACCACGTCCGCATGCCATACTAAAGCATGGTTTAGCACAATGCCTTTTGCTTGTTTATATGGGGGATAGAGAGGGCTGTGTAAGTGTGGGTAGAAACTAGACTGCTTTACAAATGTAACATTTGCATTCATTGCTCCACCCACAGATCGTAAAGCTGAGGCTCCAATACTTTGGCCACCTCATGAGAAGAGAAGACTCCCTGGAAAAGACCCTGATGTTGGGAAAGATGGAGGGCACAAGGAGAAGGGGATGACAGAGGACGAGATGGTTGCACAGTGTTCTCAAAGCTACCAGCATGAGTTTGACCAAACTGCGGGAGGCAGTGGAAGACAGGAGTGCCTGGTGTGCTCTGGTCCATGGGGTCACGAAGAGTCGGACATGACTAAATGACTAAACAACAACAATGCCAAACATATCCATCAGATCTGGAATTCTGCTTGAAAAACTCCAATCAGACCACAGCCAATCACAAGCAAACAATCACACCCTAGGCCAACCCCAACCTCTCTCACCACCAAAGGAACACAAGTGAACAACACAAGCAACGCTGACACCAAACTCTACATACATTAAACATAATAGAAACACCGCCACCCGACCCCACCCCATCCATCTTCCCTCTCTCCACCCCCTTTCTTTTTTCTTTTTTTTTCTTCTCCCCCTAATGCCTCAACAAATGAAACGGATTTGTAAAAATGTTACATGAAAAAACAACCAAAAAAACGAGGCACTACACTTCTGTAAAACAAGAAAATCCTGAATAAAATATATATTAAAAAATAAATAAATTAGTTAATTAGAATGCCACATACAAAATATCTACAGAGGGTTCGGATACTGGAAGACGGTAGGTGTACAAAGCAGAAGAGGTCACGAAGGTCCATGGGGTCACGAAGAGTCGGACACGACTAAACGACTAAACAACAACAACAACAACAACTTTCTCCCCCTCTCTTGGAGAAGACGTGAGAGGATGCCATGATTGCTTTGTCCTGTATATATTGCTTAATAAACTGCTTAAAATACCACACTTCTAAGCTCCACTTTGTTTCTGCTATACTCTGCTGATTGAGTGTGCACATATTTCTGGATATGTGTCGCTGGTGCGCACCAGGACTGAAGATTTGTGCGCTTCCTGGGCTGCGCTTCATAAGGAAGATGCCCAGAGAGGTTTGTCTTGATCCAGGGGCTGTGTGTGCCCACCAGGTGTGTTCTGACAGTATCTTGGGGGGGGGGGATCAGTTTGCAACTTATGTTAACCTGGAAAATCATGGGAGTTTTGCACTGCAATTCTCCCACTGTTTTCATCATGTGATGAAAATGGGAGTGGTGTTTAAGTATACAGTTCTTTCCTGCCATTTTCATGAGGGAAACACAGTGGAACAGAAGCACACATGCACCAAAAGGGTGGTGACATCTCTGGTGACACCTGCTTTTGTTTCACAACATGCCTGCAAGTGTGAATGAAATTAGGTGTGAAGTGGAAGTATCAAAATGCTGCAGTTCCATAATGCAATGGATAACGCAGTGTAAAAGGAACATTGAAAACTGGAGCAGAAGTGCGAGCATTATAACCAGGAAAACGAACACAAGGACCTCCACATCTGAATACACCCAAAATGTGTCCTGTCTTTAAGCTACTACAAGAGTCTGCTTTTTCTTTTGTTTTTCTGTTGGAATTTCTGTTTTCGCTTGGAATTTATTCCCAATAAAATAAACACAACCTGGTATGCAGGCTGAGACCCTACCTGCCTGCAGACTGTCTTGCCAGAGTGGTGCATGCGCTGGTTATCTCCTGCTTGGACTACTGCAATGTGCTCTACGTGGGGCTACCTTGAAGGTGACCCAGAGACTAGAACTAATCCAGAATGCGGCAGCTAGATTGGTGACTGGGAGTGGCCACCGAGACCACATAACACCAGTCCTGAAAGACCTACATTGGCTCCCAGTACATTTCCAAGCACAATTCAAAGGGTTGGTGCTGACCTTTAAAGCCCTAAATGGCCTTGGCCCAGTATACCTGAAAGAGAGTCTCCACCCCCATTGTTCAGCCCAAACACTGAGGTCCAACTCCATGGGCCTTCTAGTGGTTCCCTCACTGCAAAAAGTAAGGTTACAGGGAACCAGGCAGAGGGCCTTCTCAGTAGTGGCGCCCGTCTGTAGAATGCCCTCCCATCAGATGTCAAGGAACTATATGACTTTTAGAAGACATCTGAAGGCAGATGTAGGGAAGTTTTTAATGTTTGATGTTTTATTGTATTGTTAATATTTTGTTGGAAGCCGCCCAGAGTGGCTGGGGAAACTCAGCCAGATGGTCAAGGTATAAATAATAATAAAAAATCATCATCATCATCATCATCATCATCATCATCATCATCACTACTACTACTTGGTCTCTTTGTGACTTGGAAACTAGTTATAAACTGAGATTATGTAATATCTACACTAACAGCACCCCTATCCTTGCAGATGGGAACGCTTGATATGAAAATGTTCTGTGCTCTGAAAATGTGATTTTTTGCAATTTCAAATCAAGTTCTCAACTTCCTGTACTGGCAGGGCTTTCCCTTTTGACTGAGATGAAGAAATTCTGCAGGAAAGTACAATTTGCTGTGATGGTTTTAGTGCTTTAGCCACGGGCCAAGCAAATGCTTCTGGGACTGACTTGTATATCAGGCTGGCAGAGAGACTGTGGACAGCAGCAAATCATAAGACACTAATTTAATTAAGTTCAATGTGCCTTTCTGTGTATGACATTGAAAGAAGGGAACCTTTTCTTACTAACATCCAAGTCTTAAAGCAGCTGCCCCCAAACTGCTGCCCCTCAGAAGTTTTGGAATATATCTCCTGCTGTTCTTTATCACTGGCATATGTTGCCTGCAATTGATGAAAATTGTAGTCCCCAGACACCTGAAGAGCCCCAGGTTGAGAACGGCTCCCTGAAATCACAGCCTCCAACATTTCTCAGCTGAAAAGGGGAGCATTCTTTTGTATGTTTGTTCTTCCTCACAATAACACGTTGTTGAACAGGCTCTGTTCCTATACACAATAATTAATTTTCTCAACCAAACCCAGTCCTGCTTTGGCTTCTAAAGCAAGAGTGTTAATAACATGACCATAAATATTTCTTTTTGGGGAGGGAAAAAACCCTGAAGACTATTTTGTGCCAACCTCAAAATGGAACTGATTGTACCTACTTAACACTAGCTGCCAACATCCAGCAAGCACATCCAAGATCCATCTTCTTGATAAGTGGTTAAGTGGGAGTGAGCTGCTGATATATGTTGTGCTTAGGCAACCAGGAGACAACAAACATTGTCAGAGCCTTGGTGTGCTAACATAGGTTAATGGTGAAAATAATGTTGTACTAAATGCAGTTCTCTTATGTTACCATACTTAACAGTTTCAAACAAACCTCACTGAGCTGTATCATAGAATTGTAGAGCTGGATGGGACCAGGAGAGCCCTGTTGCCAAACCTTCTACAATGCAGGAAACATTTGCTCAACATGGAACTTGAACCCATGACACGAGTGTCATGAGTCTCAGGCTCTACCAACTGAGCTGTAGTTTGTATAAAGACAGTTTCTACACAATACGGTATCTTAAAGCAAAGACAGGCCCTGAGGAAGTTGGTGAACAATAGCTCTCATCATCCCAGATCATTGGTTATGCTGGTTGGAGATGATGGGAGATGGAATTCAAGCCATCTAACAGGTTTCCCATACCCTCCAACATTTCTCCAATGAAAATAAGATTGTTGTTGCTTAGTCGTTTAGTCATGTCTGACTCTTCGTGACCCCATGGACCAGAGCATGCCAGGCACTCCTGTCTTCCACTGCCTCCCGCAGTTTGGTCAAACTCATGTTCGTAGCTTCGAGAACACTATCCAACCATCTCGTCCTCTGTCGTCCCCTTCTCCTTGTGCCCTTCATCTTTCCCAACAACAGGGTCTTTTCCAGGGAGTCTTCTCTTCTCATGGGGTGGCCAGAGTATTGGAGCCTCAGCTTCAGGATCTGTCCTTCCAGTGAGCACTCTGGGCTGATTTCCTTCAGAATGGGTAGGTTAGAGCTTCTTGCAGTCCATGGGACTCTCAAGAGTCTCCTCCAGCACCATAATTCAAAAGCATCAATTCTTTGGCAATCTTCTTTATGGTCCAGCTCTCACTTCCATACATCACTACTGGGAGAACCATAGCTTTAACTATACGGACCTTTATTGGCAAGGTGATGTCTCTGCTTTTTAAGATGCTGTCTAGGTTTGTCATTGCTTTTCTCCCAAGAAGCAGGTGTCTTTTAATTTCGTGGCTGCTGTCACCATCTGCAGTGATCATGGAACCCAAGAAAGTAAAATCTCTCGCTGCATCCATTTCTTCCCTTTCTATTTGCCAGGAGGTGATGGGACCAGTGGCCATGATCTTAGTTTGAAAATAAGATAAGTGCAGCAATAACCCTGAACACCCTCACCTTCCCTTTTTGAATGCAATTTCTTTACTCGTTAATTGGTAGAGAATGGTTGGGCAGGAGGAAATTTTTTTGGCACAAAGTTGTACCGATTTGCCTCTTGTGGTTGATTCAAAATCAGTAGCAGCTAATGTGGTTGGGCAGAGCTACCCACTTGGCACATGTGTCACTGTAGCTTTCCTGGGGAGCAGCAGGACAACAGTGAGGTCAGCGTTGTGCAGATGCACCAGCAGAGCCAGTCCAGCGCTCCCATGGCACCTGCGTGCAGCCCAGACCTTGCCTCCACCCTGCGCCACCCAATGCCATCTAGGTCAACCTCAGCAATGCCACTATCAGGAGGGCAGCTCAGCCTCAACAGGCCAGCTGCTGCCGTTCAAAACCTTTCTGCCATTAGCTGCAGTTCTCAGAATGCACGTTCCAGGCATGCTCAGCTTCCTTCTTTGAACAAACCATTTTAGTACTGTGGAGATAAAACCTGAAGATTGAAACCAGTCATGGAAGATCACTGGACTTGCTTGGCCATTTCATACTGGTAAGCGATTTTATTGGTGGTTCACATCCCACACCAATGTAGGCAATTATGCCAATTTATGGGAAGCTTGGTAAACATAAGCAGTGCCCATGAATTATGCCAAAAGATCCGCCCCTGGGGTTTTCTATTTACATTAAGCTAAATAGCTTGCTTTTAATGGATTGATATGCAAGGATGGATGTGCCAAATATGATCAACAAATGCAGTAACTGCAGATTTACAATGCAGACATTTTAAACTAGACGTTAATCAGTGTTGTCTTCCACAAAAGGGAGCTCAATGCTGATTAATAGTTGTAAACCTTTATTTTATTAAGGATATGTAATTGAGATAAGTGCATTTCTTCATGAAAGACTACGTATACTCAGGTTTTATCAAAGTTATTAAATATTTTCTGTCTAATATATTTGGTTGTATTGAACAAAGTTTTGCTCAGAGTAAACCATTTAAATTCATGGAAATAACTTAGTTGTGCAAACTAATTTCAATGGGTCTATTTTGAGTAAAACTTAGTTGAATACTACCTCCTATTAGTATATTTCAATTGAGAATCACTTCCTTTACTCGAAGTTCAAAATATATTCTCATCATCCATCATCATTATCATTTTAACAGCATACATAGCTTTATTGCAGAGGAATAACATTATTAGTCATAACAGAGTACTCCACAAAACCATAATTACTTAATCCAATAATAAAAATGTTGCTAGCCAAAAGCTGAACAGGAAAAAATATATAAGCTCCATCTTCCCCAATTAGGAAAATCTAAAACATCATTTCCATTTTTCATGAACATTTCTCATAATAAATGAGATATTTCTGTATCTATTTTTCATAATTCAAATATTAGTGCATTGTAAATCCATAAATACTATTTTGTCTCTTCCTAAGATCAATAAATTTCTGCCACCTTACCAAGAGGTTCTCTTCTCTCTGTTCTTTCTCAATATTTTAAAAAATATTTGAATTTGTAGCTGTGAAATCTCCCCCTTTTTTTCAACCCATTCTTTAATTTTTTTGTACAACTTGTAATCTCCAGTATTTTGTGTAGAGAATTCTGGCCATAGTGGCCACAAAAGAAACCAGCTCTTTATCATCTGACCTCATTGATTGTTCAACATAATTTAATAAAAACCATATAAAGTAAAGTGGGACCTCCTCTCCTAAAATCTTTGGAAACTAGTTTTTTTGTTATCTTTCAACAACCGTCCATCATTTTACACTTCCACCACATATGAAAAAGTCCCCTAACTCTTTGTGACATTTCCAGCACAAAGATGGACAATTTTCACCAAATTTGCTTATCTTTGCTGGCACAATGCACTGTTTGCTGATGCTTTTGAAGCATTTTCTCTTATGCTCATATTTAATGAAAATTTATGAGATGATTTCCAGAGACCTCCCCAAATATCCAAAGGAATATTCTGCCTAGCATTTTGTGCTCCCTTCACCATGTATTCTGTTATTTGCCCTGTATTTGATTTAAGTAAAAGCTGATATATTTACTTACCTCTGTTTGTTTTCGTAATTAATTTTAACTTCTCAAATACCGTAAGCTCTCTCTTAAATGTGATTGCCTTCTAAGATATTTTTGGACAAGGATCTTATGCTTCCCATGAAGCATCTCCGTAGGCAACATGCCTCCTGCCAGCATGCTAAGTTAAATGTTCAGGCAATCTGCATGCCTATGTTACACCAGTAAAAATAGATGTCCTTCCTGTCAGGATACACCCCTGGGGGCCCACACAGCCCCTGGGATGAGACAAATCTCTCCAGGTGTCCTCCTGGTGTTGCGCAGCTCCAGGACATCCATAAATCAACAGTCCCGGTGAAATATGCTCGGAGTCGAGTGTGGATTTCATGCTCTTTATTCAGCTCATAGTGGTGAGGAGGAAGGGAAGTTTCCCCAGAATGTCTGCTTTATATACATCATTTACACAATGGGCCGCACATGATTGGCTAATTCTGGGATTCTCCTGTAGGCCAATCAGGTTGGAGATTCACTTCCACCTGGAGCTGGATTGGGTGGCTCCTGCGGACCAATCATACTGCTGCATTGTTCTAGGACCAATCAGACTGCTGCATTCTGGACCCTATTGTTCTAGGACCAATGAGACTGCTGCCTTTTGGATCTTATTCAACTCAGTATATAACACCCGGAATACTCCAGCGACACATAGCAGATGCCTATGTGCATACACACTCAGCAGAGATCAGCAGAAACGAAGTGGGGAATTGTGTGTTCATTCTAAGCTTTTATTCAGCAATATTTGCAGGACAAACGATCATGGTGTTCTCTCCCTCTAGCTCCGAGAGAGAACAGAAAGTAAAAAGTACAAAAACACAGCAGAGTGGAAGAGATAAGGCCCACTTCCGTTCTCAGGCTTTTCAGCCTAGAAAGTAAACACAGATATGTGACGTGATGTAACAGTCACACATCAGCAACGGAGGAGTGAAATGCTAACACTTCCTTGGTTGTTTTATATGGCAAGTATTTGACACATGCCCGGATTGGGAATGGGAAATAGGTGGGAGGCAGTGGGGAGGAAGCACACCAGCCAAAGGAAATGTAGCCTTTTCAGACCATTCCCATTGGTTGGGTGAGTGTTGCTCCTGGGAGGGAGGAAGGAGTCAATGGACACTGAGGGTTGGTTCAGAGAAAGAGTTTATTTCTGCTTTCCGGATAACAGAAAGGCACTGCGTGATCAGTCACAACAAGCACACTTAAAGAGCAGTTACATACAGCTTATATCCCCCTCAGGTCCCCTTTCCCCCTCCCCAGGAATCCAGCCTCGTGTGTGTTTGTACATGTAAGTTTACATCTTTGAGCATCCTTGAGCATGAACAGACCTTCCTGTTTCTGTACTCTTATCTTGGGGCACAAAGGTCACCCAACTATAGGAGTACTCCGGGCGCGGGGGCTGACAGGCCTGTCTTGCAAGGTCTGTGCATCAGCGTGGTCAGGATAGTTACAACCGACAAGATAAGACCTAGATCCGCCATCCCGTCTCCCCTCGGAACTGACAAGGCCATCCATTAAGCCTTTATGGACTGATAAAGGAGAAGGCTGTGTTTATTCAGCTGGGTTTGTGTTATACAGCTCAAGCTAATGGATTTTAGCCAATGGATCCTTGAATAAAGAATTTGGGAATTTTGGGGCCTGTTAGGGTGACTGCACAGTCAGGTTTGGGTAATCTGTTCCTTCAGCACCAAGGACTAAAGTCCTGATGTCAGATCTGCAGAATTTCTATCTGTAGCTTGAAATTGATGTGAAATTGATGTGAAATTGATCCACCTTGTTAACTCTTTTAGCTTGGGGACTATACAGTGGTACCTCGGGTTACAGATGCTTCAGGTTACAGACGCTTCAGGTTACAGACTCTACTAACCCAGAATAGTACCTCGGGTTAAGAACTTTGCTTCAGGATGAGAACAGAAATCGAACGGTGGCAGCGGGAGGCCCCATTAGCTAAAGTGGTGCTTCAGGTTAAGAACAGTTTCAGGTTAAGAACGGACCTCCAGAATGAATTAAGTTCTTAACCTGAGGTACCACTGTATGTTACTCTGTCCACAGATACTTGGATGTTGTCACTGTAAATGCGGAGACCACCCATAGACCATGCCTTGCCAAGACCTCAGAATGATGGCAGTCTAATAGTAATGCACAGATACCCTGAATGAGAGCATTCCATCGTTTGGGGGGTGTTTCTATAATTCAGGGTAGTGGGAATTCATATATTAGTTGGTTCTGCAGGATGTCTACCTTGGCTTTGGCCTCTTGTAACATGAAACTCCAGGTCATTTTCTCTACTGAGATTCCCAAGAGGCAGATCTCGCTCATTTTAGTCGTTTCCCAATCATCTTCTCAAAGGGATAGAAGCTGCCAGAAATGAAAAAGCATGCCATCCTTCTTGTTAGTCATCATGATTTCATTTCCCAGGAAAAAGATTTTCTTATTCAAGGCATTGTGTTTTGTGTCTCAAATGCTCAGTTGTGTTTTGCTTCCATTTTGATTTTGCTCACTGCCTCTTCTCTAAGGTTTGTGAGCTGTGAAAGCATCTCCATAAGACGCTTGAAAGAATTGGGGAGTGAGGAGATTATTTAATTGCAGGGTTGACTTGGAAGCACTTGAAATGAACATGTACATCTGAGGACAGCGGCTGAAATGAAATGAAAGGCAGGGGCATTAGGAGGGCATCAAAAATAAGGATGGGGAGATTTCTTCTAAAACAGGCTCCTGATGACTTTAGCTGTGGGAAGGAGGGCAACACACATTCAGTTTAGGCTATGTTCCTGCTGCAGGAGCATGTGTTCTTGGGCTCAAACTTGGGAAGACCACCAGGAGCAATGGCTACACTTCAAGAGTGGCCAGCACATCACTGCCATGCCCTGGGACGGTGAGGAGGTGGGCCATGGTTTCAGTGATAGTGGGCCTCTACTAGCACACCCAAACCACTCCAGCCTTACCACCACCCTGCCTCATCATTCCCTTGTCATCCATGTAAGCCTGGTCTGCAGTGGCACTCCTTCTGGCTGGCTGCTTCTGCTAGGCTTCAAGCCAGGGATGGGGAGCCTATGTTCTGCATTTTTGAGTCTCTCCATCCTATGCTGGATCCCATCACTTCTTATCTGACCCCGAAAGAGGCACAAATGTCAGAATGCTTTCCGATGTCAGTTATGAGTTAGCACGAGGGTGTCGATCAGAAATCCTTGGAAGCCTCCTGAAAGATACATGGAGGAATGTCAGTAAAGACTAATCATAGGCTAGGTTGCCAGGGCAACATGGGACATCCAATACCTAAAATGGGCAAAAGGCCTATGCACTTCTGGTCAATCCCAAGGTGATGCCAGGGGAAGTGGAGAGCAGGAAGACACCATATATCAGGCTTCCTCAAACTCAGCCCTCCAGAGATTTTTGGCCCACAACTCCCATGATCCCTAGCTAGCAGGACCAGTGGTCAGGGATGATGGGAATTGTAGTCTCAAAACATCTGGAGGGCCGAGTTTGAAGAAGCCTGCCATACATGTTATCTATCCCCATGACCTGTAACTTTTCTTAATGTATGTGAAGATGTTTTATGACTCTTTGTTTGCTGAGTTTGAACAACTATATAAGCTTTTGTTCTGAAGTGCCTCAGGGCAGATCTTGTTAGCTTGGATGTTGAGTTGAGGGAGCTCTGTCTTATTGCAATGGCTATAATAAACGCCAGGCCCTGATCTGGATGCTGGGCTTGAAAACGGTTTCCTAGGTTCTGTGGTTTATTTAAAAGGTGGTCTCACCTGGATAATGTAGAAGTGAATTCTTACCACACTACTGTTTATTAATTTCTACCATTCACTGGCAGGCTCTATCACCCTAGTTCTATGACAGCATTGTAGCAGAAAGTGTTACTTCAGTTAATCTTCTATCCAGCTGGATAATGTTGTGAAGAAGGCACAGATTTATTTGTGAGTTAACTGTAAACTAGTACATGGAAAACTCAGACCTGTCATGGCTCTACTAATACTGTATATACCATGTTAGAAATGACTATGTGGTATCTTGCCACTGACTATACAACAGAACCAGATTCTGCAAGTTTTAAAGATCCTCACATGCCCTCCTCCCCTTTGTGGGTCCTATTATTGTTGGTCATTTCCTCCTGCATCTTTTATAATAATCCAAATCTTGGAGGAGGGAAGTCCAGGAGATACTTTGGAATCTTGCTTTTATGTTGTATGTTGGATATGTGATTGTAAAGCTGTAATTTGCAAAACCTAATAAATAAATTAAAATGATGATGATGATGATGATATCCTCAGATGCTCATAAATCACCAGGAAAAGCATCGTGGCAGTGAGTGCAATCTGAACCCTAGAGAAGGGGGGATATTATTTTAAAGGAGAGCCACTGGAATTATGGAATAAATGTCAACAGCTGCTGATGTTGCATCACAACACACTCCAGTCTTGGATAGAATGAGACTGTTCAGGCTTGTCCCACAAGGGGGGATTTGATTTCCAAGGAATAGATTAACATCAGTGGCCTCTGCCCTCCATTGCAGTAGTAGGGTTGACCAAAAGCCAGAAAATGGAAGTGCTCAGGACTTTTGAAAGTTATGCAGCTATGTGGTGTTGCTTCAGCTTCCTCTTACTTCCCGTGGCAAAATCTGATGCAAAATAAAAGAGACCTCAACAGTTCCACATGAAAGCTGGGATTTCACTTGGATTCCTTAATAGCATGCAGTGTCAAAAGCACTCTTTGCCACTTCACTCTCGTGTATTTTGTAAACTAAATTCTTTTCACCATCTGGCCAGTCGCAATTCTTTTTTAAACTATTTATGTACTATTCCCTGCACTTCATTCTACCCTCAACATTGTCCGTGGAAGTGAAGGTAAAAAAAGGGACATAGGTCTGCTCTCATTTAATTTTGCAGGAAATTGGATCCTACAACTTTTACTAGATTTAGGAAGTCCAACAAAATTAGACTAACTAATCTAACTAATCTAATACAGCGCTTTATGTTGTCCAAAGCACATAAGAAAGAAGCATATACAATCAGACTCATTCATTTTCTGGCTGAATAGGCAGCTCCCATCATTGTGACTTTCCAGATGATGCGGTAAATAGGATATTACATATTTTTCAAGCTTATTTCCTTAGCTATTATTCAAATACACAATGAATTTAATTTACGTTTTTTAATTGACCAGCTGCTATTGATATAATTATGAAATAATTTGGAGACCAGGTTGAAACATTGGGTGAGAAATTATGCTCTTGGGAAAGTAAGACCACAGGATGGTGGTCTTCCTGTGGTTTTATTCCATGTAAGTTGGGGTTTTATTATATAATTCATTGATTCATAATTTTATTGATTAGCTATTTTAAGCATGTAGGAAGCTGCAATGTTTATCATTCATAAGCCATGCTCAGAACAATAAGAAAACATATTTGAAATAGGTCACCAATTATTTCTGCCCTAATTTTATTATATGGAAAGAGAAGCTACACCCTGGCAGTGTGCAGACATAATAACATTTAATTGACTCTAGTGAGAGTTTGGTTCTTTAATCATTACTGAATATAATTTCATAGATTGTAAGTCCAACAGATATAAATGCATTTCAGCTGGGTTCTATCAGCCCCCTGGCCTACTATTCCTGTGGGGCCCATTAGCCAGATTCTTTCAAATGTGGGTGAACTTTCTGAGCTGCATTTGCCTCGAAGTAACCAGAAGTTGCCATCCTCAAAGCACTTAATTTTCTCAGAGGCATTATAACTTCTGAATGCCAGTTTCTGGGAATCACAGGAGGGGAGAGTTGTTCTTCTGCTCAAGTTCTGCTTGATGGTTTCCCAGAGGCATCTGGTAGGTAGGCCATAGTGTGAACTGGACGTTGGACAATATAGAACATTGACCTTATCCGGAAGGTAACTTCTTATTCTGTAGCAATTCCATGAAAGTCACTGCAATTGTTATCAGTGTGAGACAGCTAGAAGCTTGAAGCCTAAACTAGAAAACAAAACAAAACCCACTGGATTCTCACAACGGTAGAGTTTTTGAGATGAAGGACAGGGGAGAAGTCAGCATTTTCAGCAACGATGTGTTATTCATAATTCAGCGGTACTAATCAAAAGCTGGGTCAATTCGTAATTTTAATGATGTCAGGTGTAATGGGCTTTTGATTATGCAAGAAATGCTTGGCTTAGAGAAGGATTTTAAACCTTGTTTCTGTTGGCCTTAGGCTGGGAAGCCAGCGTGGTGTAGTGGTTAAGAGCAGTGGACTCGTACTGGTGAACTGGGTTCAATTCCCCACTCCTTCACATGCAGCTGCTGGGTGACCTTGGGCCAGTCACACGTCTCTGAAGTCTCTCAGCCTCACTCACCTCACAGAGTGTTTGTTGTGGGGGAGGAAGAAAAAGGAGAATGTTAGCCGCTTTGAGACTCCTTCGGGTAGTGATAAAGCGTGATATCAAATCCAAACTCTTCTTCTTCTTCTGGGGAAGAAAGCATCTAACGATGACATGAAGACCACCTATCTGAGAAACACAAGTCCCAAGAGCAGCAAGGACTCCCATGGTACCTAACAGGCCAACAAATATATTGCGGCCTAAGCTTTTGTGAACTACATCCTGGCCACTCTATATGAAAAAGTTCAATAAATGGACACAAATCCATCATATCAGGAATACCAATATCCAAAAAAGAGTGGGCAAACATTTCAACCTCTCAGGATACCCTGCAATGAATCTTAAAGTGGCCATACTTGAACAAAAGAGCTTCAAAAGTAGAGACTACATGAAACCACTGAATTACAGTTCATCAAGGGGTTCAGTTCTGAATCGGCATGGTAGATATTTATCATATGTCAGGAAACTGACATCAGAGCAACAGGCGAAGGAGAGGCTCTCTGATTCTGCAGGGGAAGGTACAAGCACTAGGGGGAGACGCAGCTTGATGGAGGGGGAAGGAAATCAGTGTAACACCAAGGATCCAGGAGAGCAAATGGGAGAAGAGGTGGAAGGGCTCCGGGATTCTTCCTTGGAAGTCAGTGAGGAGAGCCCTGGTCCTCCATTACCCACGCCCTCCTTGCGCAGGAGACTCCCGCGCAATGAGAGGCAGAGACGATTGGGAGTCAAACAACTCTTATGCTGGCAACGGTTTAAGAAACGCCCACAGACAGACTCTGCGAGCGACTGAGGCAGCCACGCTGAGATGGGCTGTGCAGTCAGGACGGTTTAACCCAGGCAGCCAAGCTCCAAAAGGGGACAGTTATGCACGAGTAACTCCAAACCACTACATCATACTACATGCGTTTATTGGCTTATCAATGCCAGGATGTCTGTGTTGTCTGCTGCTAATAAAGTTAATTATCATTGTCTGTATTTTTCTGTATCTCCTTTCCTTCTGACCTTAGTGTTTACAATTTCTCCTCCCCAACGGAGGAGGGAGGGTGGTTCTTCATCTTTAAACTGGGCATGGATCAGAAAGCCCTTCAAATAGAAGATGCTTCCCAACAGAGTGTGGGATGTGTTACATCGGTACAGTCAGTTACAACATGCTTTACTTCCTAGAGTGGACAGAGACAGTGGGATGTGTAACTTCCTGTCCCTGCTATAAGTGACTCAGCAGATGTTTGTGACTCTATAAAAGCAGAGTCACACAGCCATTTTGTTCTCTGTTCGATTCAACTCTCAGTTAAGTCTCATCCATTTTGTTGTCTGCTGGCTCTCAGCCAGCAGCACTTCGGCCCACCCTCACAAAGGATGTAAGCCTGCCTTCTACATAGCTGTCAACTTACAGATTTGAAAATAAGGGACCAGCAGCCTCAAAAATAAGGGATCAGCAGCCAAAATAAGGGATTTTGCGAGCACAGGTATGTTCAACTTCTGAGCCCCTCTGAGCCAAAGGCAGAAAGCCCAGCCAGCAGCCAAACAAAGCCTCAAGCGGTGGTTCCCACAGCGCAGCAACCCAGCAAAGGGGATGCAGCAAGGAAAACCGTTACCTCTCTGCTGGGAAGCGCTGAGCAAAGGCGAGTCCCCAGGCAACGCGGCTGATTTGATCGGCACAAGTCATGCAAGCTCCACCACCCCCAGTTGTTCTTAGACTCCTTATTGGGTGAGCAACACAGCCAAGCAACACAATTGGAGCCTCCCTCCTCCCTGCCCAGCAGGGAGGGAGGGAGAGGAGCTGCTTCCTTTGAAACCCGGGAAATTTAAGGGACATCATTAATAAGGGACAGCAGTGGGACATGGCTCTGGGATAAGGGACTTTCCCGCCAAATTAGGGACGGTTGACAGCTATGGCCTTCTAGGATGTGTACTGTGAACAACTTGTGAGTAAACTTATTGTTATACTTTTAAAGACAGACTCGTGAGTCTTTATTGTATTTTAAAAGGGAGAAAAGGGGACACCAGGAGTAATCCATCTGGGCAAGCCAGATTGGATTAGTCATTTTGTAAAGATTCCAACTTATCTAATCAACTAGCTTCCATGAATATAGAGGGGGTTTGCTCTGCTACACCACTTACTAGCGTGCGTGAAGGAAGGATAATACAAATATTTCCTTACCTAAGAGGACCACAGTCTGTAAAGAAAAACACAAGGCCATGTTATTGCCCGCAGGCCAGCACCTTCCTGCATATGAACATTTCAACCCATACTCTCTTCGAACACAATAGTGTGAGTCACCTTTTAAAGTCCGCTATATAACTATATTATTATAATCATGTTCTGTGACTAGGTACTCCACTCTAAATAGGCACAATTTAGCTGATCCGGGCTTGTTACCTGAACGCATTGCATGAAGTGCTCAATCCATTTGGAGTGGGTCATTTAATTCAGCAGAAGAAACACACAAAGACGTGAATTGAAGTAGGACCTGGTGAGAACTGCTTTTCTGTTCTGTTCTGTTCTTGCATACTCGAAAACTATGAGAACAAATGAAGGCTTCATAGTTAGAAAATTGAAGGGGAACAGAAAAAAAGGAGGAGGAGAACACGATTGAGAAGTTAATTTCTCTTACATATTTCTATAACTCTTGATATGTTGCTATAGCAACTCTAATGTGGAATGGGAAAAGCATTCGTTTCTATAGAAACCGCTTGCCCTACATGTAGGGAAAAGTTTACTTTGCAACATACAAAGCCTAATATTAGACTGTGTGTGTGTGTTTTTTAAAGAGTGAAACCCGCCCACCTAGGAGGGTTCAATCAATACAAATAACTTTGTATCTCTCCAGAGTAACAAGGAAGGCAGTGAATAGCGTTGGATTAAAATATCACTATTTGGGTGATGTGCAATTGGGGGAAAAAGGATGAAATTGCCAGGTCTTTGAGTTGTACAAAAGATACAAAAAGTCTAAAAGTGCAGGCACTGTCAGAATCCATATTTCTTGGGCAACGGGCTGTCACATTCAGGACCAGTTGGTGGTTCTGAACAGTAGTTTAGCTGTAATGGGGCTCAACAATCCAAACAGAAATGATGTTTACTAGGACTGAATTGGAAAGAGAGAATGTGTACCATTTGGGAAATCGTGGTGTTTTTCTTGAGAACGTGTGTGTGTGTGTGTATATATATATATATATATATGGATGAATGTGGAGGGCAGGGGTAAGAGATCTTGAGAACTGTGTTATGCCAGACGCAGTGCTAAACCTTTATACCTGTCAGGACTATAGAAACCTGCTCTGAAGTCCACTGAGGTCATTCGAAATGCGGCCTTTTGGACTTCAACAACACTCGAGTTGTGACCTGCACATCATTTTGGATTACCACCACCTCCTCTGAGCACATCACTCTCAGTGATATTGTTTGCCAGCCATCTGTCAATTTTGTTCTTCTGGTGGGCTTATCGTTTTACAAAAGTAAAGCACAGTGATGTGTATATTTCAAAATGTCACTAGTGTAGCTCTCGTTAGTCATGTAATCAGAGTGCTGGATCGAGCTGGATCCCACTGTAAAAACATGAGCGAACGTGTCATTTGGATGGGAGATAACATTTAAAAAGCGATATGGATGATCAGGAAAGAGCAAGTGTATCTTTGACTCCTATGCGATCTATCATGCAATTCTTCCTAAGAAACATAAGTTCTTTAAGTGCTTTCGCATGACACCTCTGTGTAGGAACCAGTCTGTAGCCCTATTTGGCTGTTCAATGCAGCCTCATGTAAGCAATTATGCAGGGAGGCATGGGGTGTGCGCTGTCAAGATCTACCCCCTGTGGCACATCAATTCTACTCAATTTAGAACTCTCCATGAGTTTAAGGGTGAGAGTTTGAAGCAGGGAACACTTTCTGCTTCTGGAGGCTCCCTGCATGATTTGAAACCCAGATTCGGCAGGCCCGTGAATAGAATAGACTCCCTGCTGCAAATTTTTACTCTAAGATTAATGAGGTGCTGTACATGGAATACTGAAGTTGCACCAGAGGGGCAGAGCTTGGCAGCATTCTCCTGCACCCACTCATATGATTGTTCACAGTGTGGTGAGAGCCAGTGTGGTGTAGCAGTTAAGAGCGGTGGACTCATAATCTGGTGAACTGGGTTTGCTTCCCCTCTCCTCCACATGCAGCTGCTGGGTGACCTTGGGCCAGTCACACTTCTCTGAAGTCTCTCAGCCTCACTCACCTCACAGAGTGTTTGTTGTGGGTGAGGAAGGGAAAGGAGAATGTTAGCCGCTTTGAGACTCCTTCAGGTAGTGATAAAGCGGGATATCAAATCCAAACTCTTCTTTACAACATACAACTTTGGTGAATGCCTCAGTAGGACTTTGGTTGAAATCAGTTGCCTCAGGTAAAACAAAAAGGTTGCATGATGTATTTCAGGAAAACTGTTTTAAGAGGTGATCAGTCATGGTTTACAGCCCTAAGAAAGCATACAAGTTCCTGCTAGAACAGAGCAATGGCCCATATGTACTAGCAACCTGCTTTCCACAGTGTCCAATCATATGTTTCCTGGAAAAAGTTACAAACTTGGGAAGGGCTTAGCAAGGAGCCGTCACTCACTGCTAGAGCACACGTTTTACTTGCACAATGTCTCGGGATCAATGCTTTGGATCTTCATGTACAGCTCCTCTGAAACCCCATGAAGACCACAACCGGAGTATTTGTTTGCATAGTCATCTTTTGCATTATTGTTATTGTGAACAGCCTGCAAATGTTCAGTGTCAAATATAGATACTTTCAGGCTGTTCTGTTCTATCAGGTGTTCTTTGTTTTGTAGTGTTCTTGTTCCATGCTTTTCACTCTGAAATTTCCTTCACAAAACGCTTTAGTGGTGAATTCTGGCATTCAGTTAAGAGTTTGTACTTGGCCTATGCCTGCTCCCTTTAATAACATTCTCCTGTTGCATAATCACTTGAAACCAAATCTGCAGCATTCTTCTTTTGACTTTCAGAAGTCGGAAAGGCAGGGTCCAGTCTGCCTTCCTTTAAAAATTTAAGTCTGGAGAGAGATTGTAGGAAGAAACTTTCCTATCCTTTTATTTATTTTAAACACCTCCCTCTCTCAAAACCATTGCCCCCCTCCCCCAGCACCCACTGCCTGCAACAGTGGTCTCACTCTACCTAAAGGTAGGGCCAGTCCTGCAGGAGAACAACAACCATTTAATTATGCTTTAGTCGGTTTGTAGTCCTCACAAAGTTCTCTCACAGCCTGCTTGTTAGTTGAAATATAGAACTACTTTCTGCAAAATAAGGGGCATGTCTAATTTGCACACAGCATCTTGGGCTAAATTATGCAAATATTTCAAGCCATTTCCGAAAGTTACTAACATGTAAATTGGTTTTCACATGTTCTGTGTATATAAATAGAATGAAAGAGCTAGATTTAATGCAAATATATGCGTAATTTAAGATGGCTCCCTTCCATTGTCTTATCTTCAAAGCACTAGTAATATTCAGAAGTGAAACATCTCATACTATAGATTTTTGGAAGTGCTTCTTAGTCTCTGTTTTTGAAAAACTCCCCAGTCTTTTGCTCTGTTTCATCAATTCCCCCAACTTCCCTTTATTGATTTTTCTTTCATGTATTTCATTGGGGTATTGGCCCAATACAAATGACACCTTCAGTTGGATATTTTGTTGTCCCTGCCTGAACTTTATTAGCGCATTTCCAGCAGTAATCTTCTGAACAAGAAGTGCAAATTAAAAAACACAGGTGAAAAATGGAGTGAGGAAAGCAAAGAAGTGTACAGAAAACTGAGCCAAAAAGTTAAATGTTAGCAATAAAAGCCAGCCAGCCAGCAAACAAGCAAACAAAAAAGCCACTCAAGTGTTGTGTGATCACAATATAAACAACCTTTTGAATTTGTAGATGTCATAATGAGCGGTTATTTTTAGCTCAAGTTTGTTCAGAATCCCAGCAGATTGCATGAGTTTATGTGCACTTTTGGGGGCTTATCTCGTGTCTCAGCTAATAAGCTCCTGAACTGTACAAAAGTTTCATTGTCTATAAATACAAAAATGAGTTTCCTTTCATGTACCTTAGCAATGTTTTGCAGCTATCTCCACTGCATCTGAGGGCAGAAGTCTAGCCTCCTACTTGTTTCATTCTTGGTTTGACCCACTGCCAGCTGTCTCCAACTGTACTGGGAGGGACCGAGTCTGATAACAGTAGATGGACTATGCCGAAATGGCAAAACTAACTGGGAAGCTCAGGAATCAAAAAGACAGTAAATTTAAAAAAGAATGGGAAATATTTCTAATGTAAATACAAAATCACTGTAAACAGGTCAAAACATTAACAGGATTTTAAACACACCTGTAATGTAACAGAATGTATAGATAATCTAAGAAGATGAAAAATAGAAGAAGTATTGATATGCAGTTGAAAATAGAATTAATAGGACCCATGGAAGGGAGGGGAGGAAGTCAGGAGATTCAGAGTAATCTCGATAATTAGATTCGGAATTGGTTTTGTTGTATGTTTATACTTTGGAAAATCAAATAAAATTTTATTTCCAAAAAAACCACACACACACACACACACACACACACACACAACACACAACTGTATGTTATCCACTCACCTGGGGAACTGTGATTTGTTCTAGCCAAAATTAGTTGAAACAAACCAGGCTATCAGAATACATGACTTCTGGGTTGCTTAAACAAACTCTGGCTAGAACAAACCACAGTTTCCCAGTTTCCATAGTACAGAAGTGTGGCTCGTTCTCAAGTGAAAGCAGATGTCAGAGGAGCAGAGGAAAAGGGGAGTGCATGAGTCAATGGTTCGCTGTGGTCCATTTGTTCCCATTAGACTTGGGATGGGGAACCTGTGGACTTAGTAGACTCCAGCTCCCCAGTCAGCCCCAGTCAGCATGGCCAGTGATCAAGAATGATGGGAGCTGTAGTCGATCTGGCTCAGGTTCTCCAGCCATGCTTTATATTATTGTTTGGCTTCTCTGCCTTGCAAGGTCTCTGACCTATGCAAGAGACTATGTGCTTCATTTGTCCCAACAATTTTTGGAGCAGAGGGGTTGTGTAGGGATAGCCAGAAACAAATAGACAATTGCAAAATGCAAGTTGTATTTATGTGTCTGGGCTACAAGAAGAAGCCCTCTTCACATGTGCAGTGTCCCTATTTTTCAGGGACATCCCTGATTTGGAGAAGCCAAATTTTCTGATTTGATCCTGGAATGTCCCACTTTTCCTTAGGATGTCCCTATTTTCACTGGAGAAATGTTGGAGGGTATGGACTTCTCTGATCCCTGAGCCATCTGAAGGCAATCCTGTATAGGGAAGTATTTTAAAAAAATGTTTTATTATGTTTTTATATATGTTGGAAGCTGCCCAGAGTGGCTGGGCAACCCAGTAAGATGTGTGGTGTATAAATAGTAAAATTATAATTATGGAATGGGGCATCCCTATTTTCATCAGAGAAATGTTGGGGGGCATGCATGTGCTTTGTCTCATTTTCAGACTTCTCACTTCTCTGCCATCAGAAATCCTACCCCCCCCACCCCTCACTCAAACCAAGACCTGCTGTGATGTGGAGTTCATGTCCTCACTTTCAAAGAATCATAGAATCATAGAGTTGGAAGAGACCACAAGGGCCATCGAGTCCAACCCCCTGCCAAGCAGGAAACACCATCAGAGCATTCCTGACATATGGTTGTTAAGCCTCTGCTTAAAGACCTCCAAAGAAGGAGACTCCACCACACTCCTTGGCAGCAAATTCCACTGTCGAACAGCTCTTACTGTCAGGAAGTTCTTCCTAATGTTTAGGTGGAATCTTCTTTCTTGTAGTTTGGATCCATTGCTCCGTGTCCACTTCTCTGGAGCAGCAGAAGGATCAAAGGATAGAGAGGAACTACATAACAAAGGATAGAGAGGAACTACGTATATATGACAGGATTTCCAAACTTTTCTGGCGACCAGGGTATCAAATTTTAGCTTTTGCCCCGCTGGAAGGTGAGTGAGTTGCTGCAGCCTATGCATTTAAGATTATTTAGAGAACGAGAGACAGATACTTATGCACATGAAAAGGATTACTTGATTATCATTGTGAGTTTGGCTGCCTTCGTTTCTGTGAATGGGCCTATCATTGCAATTTTCTTAAAGTGGCACCTGATGCTCAGTAATGTAGGACTTCTCAAAAGAATATCAATAGTTCTCTTTGATTAAGGATGCATTTCTTGAATGGGTAATTTACCTGAGGAGATGGGGTCTGGAACCTGTGCTGTACAGGAGATTGGTTGAGAAGCAGGCAATTTTACAGTTTGAATTACAGAGAAGAAAAGAGAGTTGGGAGTTTAGTTGGAGTTAGCTGGAACTGTGGACTAGGGGCCACCTATGTGTAAGATGAGCAACTACGCTGCTTGCCTATTGGGGTGTACAGGACACTGGGTGTGGAACACAGCAATGTTGTGTCTCCTCTCTCACTGTTGGGAATGATTCATATCCAGCCATCCATGTACTCAACCTATTTACAAGTATCTTCCAGTTGAACTTCAGGGACAGGCACTGAAATGCCCATGTTTATTTAACTTGCCTCTATCCATTGTTGCTTGTTCACAGAGACAATTCCTCCCCCCTCCTTTGCTATGACAGTGTATTTTGGTATAAGTGAAACTGGACAAAGATCTGGTTATTCAGGGGCATTGTTGGTTTTTGTTGTTGCTGTTATTGATACGATATTTTTGTATATTTATATCTTAGGATTTACAGTGGTACCTCTGATTGCAAATGGGATCCATTCCGGAGGCCTGTTTGCAACCTGAAAAGAAAGCAACCCACGTCTGCGCATCTGTGCACGCACGGGTCGTGATTCGTTGCTTCTGCGCATGTGCATGATGTCATTTTGCGCGTCTGCGCATGCACGAGCGGCGAAACCCAGAAGTAACCCATTCTGTTACTTCTGGGTCGCCACGGGACCCAACTTGAAAACGCGCAAGCTAAAGCAAACGTAACATGAGGTATGACTGTATGTGGAATTTGTTTAAGTTTTCTTGTGTACTTTTTGATGTGTTTTATTTATTGTTTATGACTACTTTTTTAATTATGTATATCTTTTCATATTGTGAGCTGCCTGGAGCATGGCTTCAACTATGCAAAAGCAGCATACAAATAAAATGATGATGATGAGCCCAGGGATTTGTTTTGAGTATCATAACTGAAAAGCACTCACTTCTCTTCCACGCAAAAATCAACTCCTGGTTTCCTACATTTCCTCATGGAGGTGGAATAATTTTGTTGCTGCAACTGGTCAGTAATCATTGCCCATCTATTGCCAATCTTCCCAAGAACTAACGGTAGGTCCAGAACTACTGTCTATCCACCTCTATTCTGGCAGACCGCCAGTGTGAGTTGGTGAATGTGGCGGACAGTTGTGATCCTACCATTTAAAATTTCCCACAATGCTCTTGGGCAAAAGTACATTTCGGAGAAGGGTGAGGAACCCATAGGGCCGCATTCCTTTCTGGCCAACCTTCCAGGAGTCACGTGCCTGAGGCAAACGTGGGCGGAGCAATGCATGTAAATGCTGCCTTTGTGCAGTAGGCTAGTTGCCTGGGGAGATTGGATGTGACCTGTGTGAGATTTTGACCAGCTTCGGCCCATCTGAAGCTGATACAAGCTCATCTTATCTTCAGCCCAAGCAGAGCGTCGTCACACAGCAGAAGGATAAGCAGTATGTGCTACATTCTTAATTTTTATTTACACTCTATGCTGAGAGAATACAAACATGCATCTTGCCTCTGTGAGAGCAGAGAAGCAACTGTCTCTCTAACAAAGAAACCGAGAGAACAGTGAAAAACAGGAAACCAGTGAACGTCACATCCAGTCTCCCATTCCCGTGGGAATCCAACAGTAACTTGGACTGTGGAATGCAAAACAATGTCTTGTGACTGCAGTTGCTGCTCAGTGAGGGAAATAGAAACCAACAACCTGGGGAGAGTTCTGAGGTCCAGAGAGGCCTGTGGGGCATATCTGGATCCTGAGTCTTGAGATTCCCCCCTCATGAAATGTTAAATGGCTGTTAAAGACCCAGCTGCCCATCATGGGGTTTTCAGGGTCCCTAGCAACTGCCAGAAGTCCCGGTGCACTGGTTAGGCCTGGGAATGTATTTGCCTGCACTTTGCTCAGCTTGTACATTTGTAAATACAGAAAATAGTACGGCAGCATGGTGAGCCTCCAGGACTCTCATTTACAGAGGAAACAAACCCCTTCAGGTGCCCTTTTCACCTCTTGGGCAGCAGGGGCATATCTAACAACACAGAGGCAAAATGTGATGTGTCAGTGGCTGGTTTAATGTTAACATAAGCCGATGAAAAGGTGTTGAGGTATGCAGAGCTAACCGTATATTCTTCTTCATTCATGATTGCTAGTTCCCCATCTCTGTCAATAAAATGGATTGCCATTCAATCGCTATGAAATGACAATGTCACACATTGGGACAGGGAGAGGGAGGAGATGTCAGGGAGGTCAGCGCAATGTGGGTGCAACGGCAGAGCCAATCCAGTGCTCCTGCTGGTGTGCCCGCACCACGTCAAACTCCCCAACATCTCCTCTCCTTCTCAGCAAGCAACAACAACACACCAGCTCGTGTTGGGGTGTGCGTGTCTGTCCTTATGGATGAGCTGCTTCGGTAATTCCTACTTTGAGACTGCTGGGACATCGAAGTTCCAGTGATTCAGCCCCTCTCTTCATGCCCTCTTCTGCTTTGTACACCTACCATCTTCCAGCATCCAAACCCTCTGTAGATATTTTGTATATGGCATTCTAATTAACTAATTTAAGTAGTCTGATAGGAGTTTTTCAAGCAGAATTCCAGATCTGATGGATACGTTTGACATTGTCGTTGTTTAGTCATGTCTGACTTCGTGACCCCATGGACCAGAGCACACCAGGCACTCCTGTATTCCACTGCTTCCCGCAGTTTGGTCAAACTCATGCTGGTAGCTTCGAGAACACTGTCCAACCATCTCGTCCTCTGTCGTCCCCTTCTCCTTGTGCCCTCAATCTTTCCCAACATCAGGGTCTTTTCCAGGGAGTCTTCTCTTCTCATGAATTGGCCAAAGTATTGGAGCCTCAGCTTCAGGATCTGTCCTTCCAGTGAGCTGATTTCCTTCAGAATGGATAGGTTTGATCTTCTTGCAGTCCATGGGACTCTCAAGAGTCTCCTCCAGCACCATATTTCAAAAAGGTTTGGCATTACTATTCCTATTATTATTTATTTTGAATTTATATACTGCCTTTCCTTCTAAAGGAACCCAGGGTGGCAAATACATATCGACTATATTTGCACTGGATACTCCGCTCCTTCCTGTTTTTTAACCTATGTGTCAACATATGCTTTTGACATTTTGGGAGAGTCCAGACTCTCTTCTATCTACATGCATCAGTTGTCATAGGAACTGTCGTTCCTAAATCAAAGGCATGTTGACATTATAGCTGGCAGGGAGGGGCTGCAATGAATTCTTAAATGTCGCTAAGGTAACTGTTATTTTAACTGGTTTTGCAGAAAAGGGATTTTATTTTATTAGCGTGGATTTATTTTTGGCTGAAAAGATAAACTGAAGTTTAAGCTGCAGTTGAGAACGTCAGAGGGTCTTGCTGCATGTTGACAGCCCCTCTTCTCAAGCCCCCAATGCTTAGGTCAGATAAGAGGGGGGAAATGGGGGAAAAGTAGTAAATGCAACAGAGACTGGGGGGGGGGGAGAGAGAGAGAGAGAGAGAGAGAGAGAGAGAGAGAGAGAGAGAGAGAGAGAAGCTTCAAAATGATATTGAAAAAATATTTGTAGACTTTTTTCAGCTGGAGCTTACTGGAACTCAGTTCTGGCACCTCTCAGGTGGGCACCACTGCCATTCTAAGAGAGCAAGAGAAGTGTTCATGGTGAGTTTTGGCACCTCTTTTTTCTAGAAAAATAGCACTGTGTAGACCGTTCTTAAAATGGCACTGTGCTGGTCCCGTGGGTAGCCCAAGAGGCGAGGTCCAAGTCCGGTCCATGGTCAAAGGTGCAACGTGGAGGCAGTCCATAGTAGCTGAAGCTGGGTGCAGGGCGGGGAGTTGGGTGAAGTCAGGAACAGGCATGCAAGCAGGGAGCCAGGGCGCGTCAGGAGCTCAGGCAGAAAAGCAGGACAGGGTTCAGGCAGGAACTAGCAACCAACAATGTTGCTCCCGCAACTTGGGACTGAGGCTGGCCAGCTTTTATCTGCCCTGAGGCATAGGGCGGCCCCGATCCTCTGGTGACTCGCCTCTCCTGACCTGGAGTCCAGCACTCCTCCTGTGGGAACTTAGTTCCCTCCGCCTCTCTGCCCTGAGCCTCTGCAGCTCAGTAGAGGATGGAGGGTTACTGGACCCAGAGGCAACCTCAGCTTCGCCTGACGGGGCTGAGAGTGGAGCACCTGCAGGCAATGGGTCCTCCATCACCTCAGGAGCCAGAGCAGACTCAGCTGATGCCTGCACCTGGATCCAGCACAGGTGAGGACCCTTCAGGCTCATGCCCCAGCTCAGCTGGTTCTGGAGGCGGGGAATCCTGTGCAGGCTGGGGTCTCTCAGGTTCAGCATCTGAGTCCAAACCCCAGGCCATCACAGCAGCGGCGTAGCATGAGTTGTCAGCACCCGGGGCAACGCAAGTAATTTGCGCCCCCTAACCCGGGGCAAGGCAAGTAATTTGCGCCCCCCCTACCCCCTAACCTGCGAGTTGCCGCTGGCGCTGCCGCCCAAACGACGCCGCTTGCCCGGAGGAGGAGGGGGGCAGAGAGGCGAGGAAAATGCAACGGCCCAGCAGCTGCAGCAGCACCGGCGGAGGCGGGGCTGTGAGGAGGGGCTGCCTGGCGCTTCCTCCGCGGCGAGCGCTGAGAGCCGCTGCCTGCCGGGCGCCTTCAGCCCGGACGCGCGCACAGCTCGTCGGTTCCGCGAGACATGCGGCTCCGCTACAGCCTGCGCCCGAGGCTCTTCAGCGACTCCGGAGGCAGCGAGCGCGCCCCCCCAGATGTTGCGCCCGGTGCGGCTGGCACCCCTGGCACCCCCCACGCTACGCCACTGCATCACAGGCACCCAGTACATTTATGAACCCACATGTGTGTCATCTGTACTTTACATACTTAAAGTATCATGCCACTTTAAACAGTAATGGCTCCCCCCAAAGCATCCTGGGAACTGTAGTTTATAAAGGGATTATTCTCCTCATAGAACTATGATCTTTAGAGTTCCCTAAGAAAAGGCCTTGTGTTATGTACTGAGTTGAATAGGATCCAAACTGCAGCAGTCTGATTGGTCCTAGAACAATAGGATTCAGAATGCAGCAGTCTGATTGGTCCTAGAACAATGCAGCAGTATGATTGGTTGGCAGGAACCACCCAATCATGCTCCAGATAGAAGTGAATCTACAACCTGATTGGCTTACAGTAGAATTCCGGAATTAGCCAATCATGTGCAGCCCATTGTGTAAATAATGTATATAAAGCAGATACTTTGAGGGGGCATTCATTCATTCCTCCTCACCACTATGAGCTGAATAAAGAGCATGAAATCACTTAGCGACTCTGAGTATATTTCACCTTGATTATTAAATCACTTGGGGTGGGGTGGGGGGTGGAGGCAGCTGTGATGAAGTGTTGCAGGTCAGAGTTGTGGGTACCACACGGCATGCCCAGCATCCTCTAAGCTAGCCTACAGCCCTCAGGTGTGGTGGAATGTGCCGACTCATCACCTGCCCAGTTGGCTTCGGTATACACGCAGGCATGGCCAAACTTGGCCCTCCAGCTGTTTTGGGACTACAACTCCCATCATCCCTAGCTAACAGGACCAGTGGTCAGGGATGATGGGAATTGTAGTCCCAGAACAGCTGGAGGGCCAAGGGATGAGTGGCGGGGGGGGGGGGGCTGAGGCAACAATATTTTCTGGCCAGCCCTGATTAGAGGCTAGTCGTGTGTGCCTGTGGTAGCTAATAATAAACTTATTACCCTGTTATTCACTTGCCAAGTTCTTCACTTGCCATTATTTCTCTAGTAAGTGTGACAAAGTTACACAAAAGCATGATGCTTGCTGAGGATGCGGACTTGCCTCATCATGACCGACCTTTCAGAAATTTGCAAAAGCAGGTAGCACCTGCTTTGAGTTTTGATGCACTTGTCAGGTACACGTTTTCTAACCTTTTTATCTGCTGCCGAGTCACCAGACCTGAGAGCCTTTCTGCAAGGAGCAATGATAATTCAGAACGATTAAGGTAAAATGCGGGCTATTAGAACTTAATTTTGCCCTACATTAAGAGCAATCTTTCGCATGTGGGAGAGGTTCTTAGCAAACCTAAAAATGTCAGATATATTTCTTTTTTCTTTTTTCTTTCTACATTAATGGGTAGAGCTTTGTAAAAATCACTGTCTTGGTTATTTTGGGGAGGCTCATTATGATTCACAAAAAGCAGCCACTTTTTGCTCCTTATGTGGCTTGTCAAAACGTGGAAGAGTGGTAGCAATATGTTTGCGGTGATAGCTAAGCAGTAATATATAAGAGCGATAAGCACTCCGGGAAAAGATTAAAAAGAATTATGAGAGATAAGAGATACAGAGAACAAACCAGCAAAAGTCAAGTATTTTACAGCATCAATGATTGCAACAAGAGAGAGTTAATGTATTGTTGTGAGTTGGGGGGCTATGTGTGTTAGGCTGCATGCCTGAGACCCTTCTAATTCATGGATCCAGAAAGGGTTAAAATCCAATGGAGGACTCCATTGTTGAAGTAGCCAGGCCAGCTGCTTGGTAATGTTCTCTAATTATTGGCTGCTAGGGACGCGGGTGGCGCTGTGCTCTAAACCACAGAGCCTAGGACTTGCCGATCAGAAGGTCGGCGGTTCAAATCCCCGTGACAGGGTGAGCTCACGTTGCTCGGTCCCCATTCCTGCCAACCTAGCAGTTTGAAAGCATGTCAAAGTGCAAGTAGATAAATAGGTACCACTTCGGTGGGAGGGTAAACGGCGTTTCCGTGCGCTGCTCTGGTTTGCCAGGAAACATGACCCAGAAGCTGTATGCCGGCTCCCTCGGCCAATAAAGCGAGATGAGCACCGCCCCCCAGAGACGGTCATGACTGGACCTAATGGTCAGGGGTCCCTTTACCTTTAGGGTAACAAAGGAAGTGTCTCTGTGCTAGAGGGTAAATGGGTGGGGCCCCCTCCACTGGCTCTTGGTGAGAAAGACAAAACCCAGAGTTGTGCGTATGAGCTAGAAACTGAAAGCAGGCCACAGGCAAAAGCCTGAGAAGGAGAGACATGCTTGATTTCTGCTGGAATTGAAGGCTGTGGCTATAGGAGAAGCAAGAACTTCTGCGGGTGTTAATGCTGTGAACACCACCACCATAGGCTCAAGTTTTGTATATATGTGCAAATAAACCATATATCATAAAGACACTGCAGTCACTGCTGTTTCTTATTCCAAGGAAACCCTGGATTAAGCTCCTGGAACTGTGGAGCCTCGCAGCGCTCAGAGATTGGGGTGGCATGCAACAATACAATTAATTTTCTTGTTCTCTTTTTCTCACCAAAATCAATGGCATATAAAGACCAACCTATACACAACGTTAAAAATGTTATTTACCCCGGAGTCTCTCACTGCTTGGAGATTGGGGCGGCATATAACACTATCAAGCCTACATCCCATACCTTGTACCAATTTATACCCCAACTTTCCTGCAAGGGACATGATACTCTGCTAGATTGATAAAGAAAAAGTGCTTTATACACATTGTATATGCATTATAACACTGTGACACCAGGTGGCGCTGTGGAGTTCCATTTTTGCCAACCCAATTTCTCATAGAAAGCTTACAACGCGTTTAACAGAAACACTTCTTTGATGTGTCTGGATCCAGCCTCAGTGTGACATGCACGGTTCTCCCCTCCCAGTTTTGCATTCACAACTACCTTGTGCGGAAGGTTGGGCTGCTAGTAGGTGGCAGGCCCTAGGTTGCTCAGCGAATTTTCTGGCTGAGTGTGGATTTGAACTCAGGTCTCCCAAGTGGCAGTTCAACACTAACCACTACATCACACTGGCTCATAATGTTTAAGGTTCAGGTGCTTTCTTGGTGCCATTTTTTTTTTCACTGTAGAGGGATGGAGATGGTTGTTAATATAGAATACAGTGGTACCTCTGGTTACATACGCTTCAGGTTACAGACGCTTCAGGTTACAGACGCTTCAGGTTACAGACTCTGCTAACCCAGAAATAGTACCTCGGGTTAAGAACATTGCTTCAGGATGAGAATAGAAATCGTGTTCTGGCCCTGCGGCGGCAGCAGGAGGCCCCATTAGCTAAAGTGGTGCTTCAGGTTATGAACAGCTTCAGGTTAAGAACGGACCTCCAGAACGAATTAAGTTCTTAACCCGAGGTACCACTGAGGTACCCCGAGGGACCCCGAGGTAGGGGGTGGGTCTACTCATAAACAGAGACAACAGGGAGAGAAAGGTGACTTCCATGTGTGTTTGCTGATGAAACTCTGGCTATCTCTGACAGAATTCTGAAATAGTAGAGCTTTGCTGTGTATGGCCACGTTTTATAAATCATAGAATCTTAGAGTTGGAAGGGACCCAAAGGTGATCTAGTCCAACCCCCTGCAATGCAGGAATCTCAGCTAAAGCATCCATGACAGATGGCCATCCAACCTCTGTTAAAAAACCTCCAAGGAAGGAGAGTCCACCACCTCTCATGGGAGTCAGTTCCACTGCTGAAAAGCTCTTACTGTCAGAAAGTTTTTCCAGATGTTTAGTCAGAATATCCTTTCTTGCAACTTGAAGCCATGGGTTCGAGTCCTACCCTCCAGAGCAGGAGAAAACAAGCATGTTCCCTCTTCCACGTGACAGCCCTTTAGATATTCAAAGATGGCTACCATATCTCCTTTCAGTCTCCTCTTTTTCAGGCTAAACAAACCCAGCTCCTTCAACCGCTCCTCATAAGGCTTAGCTTCCAGACCCTTGATCATCTTGGCAATCTTGGGGGAGTGTAACATGTCACCAGACTCAATGAGTTATAGGATTTAGTGTTTTTCATGTTCCCAATGTACTTGTTGCCTGAAAGCAGTTCAGGGACTGCACTGGATTAACAGGGATCATTGTAGTTGGCGCAATGACACAAGCGAAAAACGCCTGCAGCAGGAATTACATTGACTTTGAGTGACACCCTGTTGAACTTCCTGTGTTGGCACCGCTGTGGCTGAATAATTTCAAGTAGCGCAGAATCAGTAAGGGCTCTTTGTTCTCTCTCTCCCTTTCCTGGGTCTGTAGTGCCCCAAGACAAGTTTAAAAAATGGGTTGATAATTGTCTATCCAGACAATCTCCTCTACAACACCTTTACCCTTTCACAGGGATAAGCTTCGCTCTTCTAATCCACATATGTTTCTGGATCAGAGCTAGCCCTCCAGATGTTGGCGGACTCCAGCTGGCATGGCCAATGACCAGGGATGATGGGACTTGTTCTCCAGTAACATCTGGAGGGCTGCAGGTGCCCCATTGCTACTCTAGGTCACGATGAAATAAATTCCTTGCACCAAATCCAACAGATTCATTCTAAAGATGAATCTAAAGGTGAATTTCTTGAGACATAAAGAAAGGATTTTTGCTTTTATTTTTTACTGACATATAAAACTGGAATAATCAAAGTAGGAAAGAATATAGGTGTGATTTTAGCATATTTGTGGTCGTCTGTTCGAGTGTATTTAAAAATACAAGTTCTGTTTAAAACAAGATAACTGAGCACAGTAATTAAATAATGTTCTATACCTATTAATTTATTGCCTAGTCTGTCTACGAGGCATACTACTACTTTTTATCACTAATTAAAATAATATTATGGAAGAAGCCATGAATTAATTATGCTTCAAGGCGCTTGTAATAAAGAAGCTAATTGTGTAAAGACTGCTTCCTCTTTTGGTTATGACAACAAATATAGCTTAGACCTTGTATTGAAAAAAGTGTATGTGTGAACCTGTCAATCATAAACTGCTTCTTGTACAGCCATTTTCAGATGTTATTATGGACTAAAAGTGTGTGTGTGTGTGTGTGTGTGTGTGAGAGAGAGAGAGAGAGAGAGAGAGAGAGAGAGAGAGTAGCCTACTGCTCAAAACTTTGATATTGGCAGTTTTATTTCCAATTCCTTTCCTAATAATTCCTAGTAAGGAATTCACAGCTGTGACACACTGGGTCAACAGTTTCAACCACTACGACCACAAAGTCTCGTACCTGATCAGTCACTGCCAGTTCAGACCCCATGAGTGTATATGTGAATTAAGATTTTATTTACATCCAGATATGCATCACTTTCAGTGCCAGATTCACATATAAGCTAAACAAGCTATAGCTTAGGGCCCCACTCTCTTGGGCCCCCCAAAAAAATTTAAAGGAAAAAAAAACACTGGATGTACATTTCCAAAATATAAGATAAAAAATAACATAAAACCTACATACAGCAACAGTGTTTTGTGTTTGTAGGCTCCTATGATGTAAGTAATGGGCCCCGCCTGCTAGCCTGCTCCCTAAAATATTGCATATAAAGGGCCCCATTACCTTCAGTAGCTTAGGGCCTCATCAAACCTAAATCCGGCACTGATCACTTTACACTTGTTTGCACTGAACTGCATTTACCACCCATTCCCTCAGTTTGGAGAGGCCATTTTGGAGCTATTTGTAATATCCTTTTGTTTTAATGACCCTGAACAAGTCAGCATTGTCAGCAAACTTGGCCACATCATTGGCCACATCATTGCTCATAGGACTAGATCATTTATGAACAGGTTAATAAGCACTGGTCCCAATACCAATACTTGGGGGACTCCTCTTTCCATGTCCCCCCATTCTGAGAACTGTCCATTTATTCCTACTCTTTGCTTTCTGCTACTTAGCCAATTCTTGATCCACCAAAGGACCTCCCTCATTCCATGACTGTTAAGCTTAGGAGGCTTTCATAAGCCTCTTGCAAGGGGTGCTGACTTAGACCCCAGGTTATGGGTGTGAGGAATGAGGATGTTGCTTTTCCCCAAACAAATGTAACAGTTAGACAAATGTCAGCAGTTCAGACAAGTGGAGATATTTAGTGCTTGTAGTCTGGATGTGGTTGCAATAAGTAGACAAGTGTCTGCAGTCCAGATCAACTCACACTTGTGAACTGGAGATGTTAGAGCTTATGATCAGAATGCAGTATTTTTTTTTTTTGCTTGGCTTAGCAAGTAATTGCATAGGAACATAGACCAAATAAGGGAAACGGTAAATAAATGTAGAGGGTCGCCGAAATCAGAGTAAGGGAAGTGTAAACTAAAAAAATGTTTAGAGGTACTCTCATTTTGACTCAAGAAAACCACCATTTTATAGTTCAGATTGGGGAAAATAAATACAGTAAATGGACAAAAGGACAAAGATTCACAAAATGTTTAGGGGTATGCGTCCCCCAGGAATAATAATAATAATAATAATAATAATAATAATAATAATAATAATTCTAGAACAAGTTGGCTTCAGTTCCATATCTCAGATTCATGTATGGACTTGAACACAGCTGTTCTTCCAGTTCCACGTTTCTCCAAATTTTGTGTTGGAGGTAATGGCTTTTAAAAGTACAAAATTGTGTATAAATGTTATTTTAGGATGAAATACATATAGAAAGTATGCTTTAAAAGAAAAAAATAGCTTGAGAAATGCGTATTTTTTTGGGGGGGGATAAATCAACAATGTGTTAAATATAGATATTCAAATGTGACTTTTCATGTGAATTCTAAAAAACAACACCTGCAGAAGACAGAAATGGAACAGGGGAAGCTTATGAATGAAGACATGTGAAAATGACATGAACTGGAAATAGACTGGCCCCTCCATCTTATTAAGGAATTGGTCAAATCTTGACCCTAGTTTAGCCATAAGAGGACAAACAAAAATAAGTTACAAATCATAACCCAATTACCACAGTAAACATAAAGGAGAATTATTAATACTTATTGTCTCAGCAATTTTTAACCACACATACTGTCAGCTGGTGTTCCAAAATGAATGTTTAGGTATGTGATGACATAGTTGATGCTTACATTCATTCCTTGTTTGCCTCATAGTGCTATATTTAAGGTACCATTGCTATTTTTAATAACATAAATTACCTGGAAAGTGACAGTGTTGATGTTGGCTGACTTTGAATGCAAAATTAATAAGACCTTGTTTTTCTTCCTTTGAAACAAGGAGGGTGATTTAAAAATAAACACATGGGCTTGCAAGAGAATATCTGGGTTGTTTATGATATTTCTTCTCTCAGTGAGCTTAATAATAATAATAATAATAATAATAATAATAATAATAATAATAATGTTAATAAAAGATCTGAAAAAGTGCAGGGCTGAAAGAATTAGGTGGGAAATAAATGTGGATCTAAAACCAGGGGAAAGTTTCTGTGAGGAGCAAATTAAGAATTCTTTGGATAAACTGTTTCCTTAAGCAATGGGTTTCAAATTCCAAAGCCGCTGAGGTCTTGGATAAAGGAGTAAAAGACTCACAGAACAATCCAAAGCTTATGCTGGCTGAAGGGATCCAGGATTTGGCAAAAGCAGAGCTATGCTGGCACTGTGTAAAGTACTCTGGTGATGTTATGCTGGTGGAACGGTCCAAACAGGCTGTTGTCAGGGGTGGGATGAGGTGGCACAGGGAACGAGCAAACTTACTCTGTGGCTACGTACACGGAATACATTTAAATCATATTTCCCCTCCCCTAAGATTCCTAGGAACTGTAGTTCACCCCTCACAGAACCACAATTCCCGGCACCCTTAACAACCCAGTACAGTGGTACCTCGGGTTACAGACGCTTCAGGTTACAGACTCCGCTAACCCAGAAATAGTACCTCGGGTTAAGAACTTTGCTTCAGGATGAGAACAGAAATTGCGCGGCGGCGGCAGCAGCAGCGGGAGGCCCCATTAGCTAAAGTGGTACCTCAGGTTAAGAACAGTTTCAGGTTAAGAATGGACCTCCAGAACAAATTAAGTTCTTAACTCGAGGTACCACTGTATTATTTGACGTGGAAATAATGTGCTTTGATGGTGTTCCCAGTGCCAAGCGTCACTGTTGGTTCTGGAGAAGGGGCTAGAGTGAGCTGCAGGGACTTCATTGTGCTGCGGCCATGGTGGCAGAGTAGATGCCATGCTCCTGCTACCTGCACCATGCTGGGTTCTCTGAGCCACCCCATCTCAGGAACCAGCAATGGTGCTTAGCATTCAGAAGGCAGGTGAGCTACACTGGCCTGCCTACACTTCTCTGCCAACCACCACTGGCTGGGGAAAGGCAAATGACCCATGGCATCTTTATCCTTTTTTTGCCACTGTGGCTAAGTGGTTATGGAATTACTCTGGAGTGTTTACAGTGTAGCTTTGAGTATAGGCATGGTGGCAAACCTCTTTCAGGTTAGGGTTGTATTCCTTTCTGGACAACTTTCCAAAGACCACATGCCTGTGCTGGGTAGGGTCAGAGGCACCTATAGATGGAGCAATGGATGCCATCTTCACCTTTGTGCAATAATCTAGTTTCTACACACACTCACACACCCTGCAATATCCTCCATCAAGACAAGCAAGAGGCATTATCAGAGGTCAAGGACACATTCTATCCAGGCAAAAACATTTGGGGCGTAATTGAAATATTGAAATACTTTATTGTCACTTGTACAACTTGTATACAGTGAGATTACACGAGCACCCCCTACCCAGCTCTCTTAGTCTTAATTCCTCTCTTTTACTGATGCACACCCACCAAACCCGAAAGTCAGTTGCCCTGTTGTTAGCTTTTCATTCAGCAGCCTAACAGCCCATGGATAGAAGCTGTTCTTTACCCTCTTGGTGCGACTAATCATGCTTCTATATTTTCTGCCCAAGGGCAGGAGATCAAGAAAGTGCCGGCCAGGGTGTGAATCATCCCTGAGAATTTTCCTCACTCTCCTGAGGCAACGTTCTCCCGCGATGTCATCCAGTGGATTCACGAGACAGCCCATAATATTTTGGGCTGTATTCACCACCCTCTGTGGGCACTTCCTATTATCAGTTGATGTCAAATCAGCGTACCACACCGTGATGCAGTATAAAAGGACACTTTCTATAGTGGACCAGTAGAAGGAGATACAGTGGTGCCTCGCAAGACGAAATTAATTCGTTCCGCGAGTTTTGTCGTCTTGCGATTTTCTTCGTCTTGCGAAGCACGGTGTCGGGAAAGTTTTGGAAATGCTTCAAAAATCACCAAAGTCTTCAAAAACCTCAAAAAAGGCTACCACACCGCGTTCTATGAGTTGCTCCTCGAAGTCAAGTCGCAACTGTATTAGCGGTGTTAAGAAAAAGGAAACAAACTTGCAAGACGTTTCCGTCTTGCGAAGCAAGCCCATAGGGAAAATCGTCTTGCGAAGCAGCTCAAAAAACAAAAAACCCTTTCGTCTAGCGAGTTTTTTGTCTTGCGAGGCATTCGTCTTGCGAGGCACCACTGTAATCAAATGTTGATTGACATCGTAATGCAGGACTGATAATGGTTGTGCGGCCTGGGGACGACTCCAACAACCAGAGAGAAATGCTTAGAGGGCTGCTTTTGCCTCTGGGCCTCAGGCTCACCACCATGTAAATATTGGAAGCTCCCTCTCATTTGCTTCTGGTAGGACTGGTTTTCCCCCAGGCATGCAAAAGGTGAGCGAAGCCTTATTCGCAGCTTCTCCCCACCCAGTGTCCTGTGCACTTGAGTTGCTGCTCAGGATGTTAGGAAGCACTGTTCTCTGTTCCACCCTGTATTTGACACATGCAGCACTGCTTCTGTTCCGCTGCAGTTCATCTTCTGCCCCAAACGGCATTCATCTCTATGTCTACTGTTGTGAAATTACATAGATCACACCTTTGCCCCAAGGGACCCGTGCGTGCTCTCGTCACAGGCATCCTGGCCAGAGGATGGACTTGCTGTGTCGTATGGGCTCTTCTTCCTTCCCTTTGTGTGTTACGCTACAAGCCACACTAGGGGAATGAAACTCCTCCCAGTATGGATGAGTAGGACCTAGCCATACCTTTCTGGGCCAGTGAGGCTGTTAGATTCAGGGTGCTGAAGGTGGCCTCTTTGAATGATTTGTGTATTGTGATGTCAAAGTGTGTGTGCTGGAGAGGTGTTACCATCCCCATGAGCCAACTGGCTCCCTCCAGGTGAAGGTGGCATTAATGTCCCTGTCTCTGATTCACCAATGGATGCTGATTGTGTGTCTGCCATTGTTATGCTATTTGGGGGTTTTCCTGAGCTTTGTGTTTGCTCCCTTTCTGTGCTGAGCAGGTATAGAATATGGCAGCTGTTTTGCCAGGATAGTGATCTCCCCTGCCATCCTTGGTATAATGTGTCCATAGCAGGAGTAGCCAGTGTGGTCCCCTCTAGATATTTTGGACTGCAACTCCCACCAGCCCCAACCAGCAAAGCCAATGGTAGTTGATGATGAGAGTTATACTCCAAAACATCTGGAGGGTACCATGTTGCCTAACCCTGGTCTGTAGGATTGCTCTGTGAAGGGTAACCAGGCTTCAAGGAGTTTTCTGTGTTACAAAGATGACAGGTTGAAAATAGCATCAGAATAATTTAGAGAATTCCACCGGCAGAAAACATATGCTCTTCCTTCACAGAGAACATTTTCCAGTGGAGGATTTGCAGGCCTCTGACCTTCATACTCTGGTAGATTATGTTTGTTATATAATTCATGAGTTTATCAGATAGAAATATCTGACACCTCACATTTTCGAGAAGCCTGCTTCTAATTAATTCCTGGTACCTTATCGTATCCTCTTCTTGATTTCTCAGATTTAAGCAGTGTTCCACAGCTGCTGGCCTGAATATTTTGCGCTATCTATCTATCTATCTATCTATCCATTGTCTATCTATCTATCTATCTATCTATCTATCTATCTATCTATCTATCTATATCTATCATCTATATCTATCTACCATCTATCATCTATATGATTTTTGTGCTTAGTTTTTCCAGCCTATAGTAACATTTATTATTATTATTAATTGAATTTATATATAGCTCTTTATAAATTCAATTAATAATAATAATAATAATAATAATAATATCTGTTTCTATAGGTTGGAAAAACTAAGCACAAAAATCATATTGATAGATAGATAGATATAGATAAGATAGATATAGCTCTTTAGGGATGCGGGTGGCGCTGTGGTCTAAACCACTGAGCCTAGGGCTTGCCGATTGGAAGGTCAGTGGTTCGAATCCCCACGACGGGGTGAGCTCCTGTTGCTCGTTCCCAGCTCTTGCCAACCTAGCAGTTCAAAATCACGTCAAAGTGCAAGTAGCTAAATAGGTACTGCTCTGGCGGGAAGGTAAACGGTGTTTCTATGCGTTGCTCTGGTTTCGCCAGAAGCAGCTTAGTCATGCTGGCCACATGACCTGGAAAAACTGTCTGTGGACAAACATCGGCTCCCTCGGGCAGAAAAGCGAAATGAGCACAGCAACCCAAGAGTCGTCGACGACTAGACTTAACTGTCGGGGGTCCTTTTTATATAGCTCTTTACTTGGAGGTCTCAGGGCGGTTCACACAATAAAATCAAAATATAAAACTACAAAATACATAATCAAAATAAAAACAACAACCCAATAACCACCACCACCCAAAAGGAGCCACATTTTAAAAGGGCATAGATGTCAATCAAATCAACCAAAGGCCTGGTTAAAAAGGAATGTTTTTGCCTGGCGCCTAAAGGTGTATAATGAAGGTGCCAGGTGAACTTCCCTGGGGAGAGCGTTCCACAGACAGGGAGCCACCACAGAGAAGGCCTGTTCTTGTTTTGCCACCCTCCTATGCATAACAGAGCAAGCAAATGATATAACAACAACAACAAAAAAAGGAAATGAATATATGGCAAGGTGTTATCTAAAATGAGAACATAAAAATGAAGATATCATAGCTCCAAGAATAAATAGAAACATTAAATTCATGTACTAAACAGAGACTACTAAGAGTCCTACAAGATGAGATGGTTAGAGGTCAACAGTTGGGTCTCCTGTGATTTTTAAAAATGGCCAGCGGTGCCTGTATGTTTTGTCCCATGGGGCAAAAAGTTGATTCAAGCTCAACCTGAATGCAGTATGTGGAGATGGGGGTTAATCCCTCCTTTCCACCCAGCACTAGAGTCTCCAAGTGAATTATGTTACCCTCTCTACAGATGCATTTGCCTTTCAAAAAAGTGGGTGATGAAAATGTTGGTATGTTGATGTGATGAAAAAGTTGGTATTTTGGCCTTAGTATGATTCTGAATATCACTGTATGTTGAACTTCATGGTAGGGAGTAAGTGTGTGCATGAAGTCCTTCAAAACTGCTTATGAAATATCACTCAATTTTCTATTTTGTGCCCTCACTGAAGCCAAACTAGGCATGTTACAAAGGCCCCATCCACACCAGCAGTCGGCAAGGTTTTCCTCGCCTGGGCCGGTTCACTCTAGTGGCGATCCCTCTGTGGGCCAGATCATGCGCGTGCGCATAAGTGCACATGCCCACGATTTCCGGCGTCTGCGATTTCCAGCATCTGCGCATGCACAGATGTGATTTCCGGCTCAGCGGAAGCAAGTCCCCGCACCGTGCTGCACTGGTTTAGCATAGCGCGCAGGGACTCGCCGAGTGGTCAGCTTCATTTGGGGACAGCTCGGGGGCCAGTTAAATGACCCCAATGGGCCACTTGTGGTCCATGGGCCTTAGGCTGCCAACCCTTGATCCACACTATACATTAAAAACACCATCATGCCACTTTAAACAGGCATGGCTTCTCCCAAGGAATCCTGGGAAGTGTAGCTTGTAGTGAGTTACGAAATGACCCCTCCCTCCCTCACAGCTTCACAGGTGGTTTAACAATCATTCTCTCTTCCCACTTTTTCTTCTTCTTCACACAGATCTTTTTACATGGTGTAAAACCAATGTCTCAAATTCCTTTCTTTCAAATATTGGAAGGTGTGGGTCACATTCAGTGTAGCAGCAAGCAGCACTTTGAGTGAGCACTTTGTCTTACACAACAGGGATTTCCCCCCCAGTTCTCTTCCTCCAAAGCACCCCCTAACTCTGTTCTGGGTTTCCCCACAACACTCTGGAACAGGGTTCATGAGCAGGCGGGGTGTGTGGGTGTTTGTGGGGAAGGAAGTGAAGTCCCATGGTGCAAGAGGAAGTAGTTCTGCTTGCACATTTATTTCGTAGAATACAACCCAATGTGACTTGCTCCCTCCATCCTATGGGAAGATTTGATGGCAGCGAATAGAACTCGCATGAGCAGAGAGCAACCGCAGGATTGTTGCCTTTTTTCATAAGCAAAATAGTAGTCAGAGCTACAGGAAATAAAAAATGGGGGGGCAAGGGGGAGACATCCCCAAGTACCCCAGTATGTTACTCATTCATCTTGCCTAATCATGCTTTCCTTGAATTCTTGCCATCACCCCTTTCATGGAGACGGTCCATCGTCAATGCATGTGTGGTCTTCTTTTGTGCAGAAAAGCAAGCAGAAACCCTTCCCTTTTCATTCCTTCTTCTTTGTACAAACGACTCCTGCTGTGAACGGGCGGTCCTAGACCACCCAGTGGGCCTCCGAGTGAAAAATAATCAACTAGTCATTAAGGAAAGGGCTGAAAGAAAGGAGCATATTTTCTAAAGGTCAGCTGAACCCACTGAGCACTTACATGGTGGAAATTATAGCGTGATTCTTTCTGGGTAGTACAGGACTAAAAGACCCTGTAAAGAAAAAGATACAAAGCCATTTTATAGTGCAGCCTTTTTTAATGTTTCAAAAGCACCTTTCCTTTCCTCTCTTTATGTGCATGTTGATCTACAGCTAAGTGCAAACAAAATATTGAAATGTGAATATTCAGGACTCCTGCTTGCTTCCCTTTAGCCGAACTCTGATTCCTGGCCAGGGAAGGCTCATACATGTACACAGCTCTCTGTTGCTGTATGTTGATAACACAGAAAACTTCTGTATACCAGGGCAGAATACTCCATTGGCCCCTTCACTAACCCACCTCTCCTCTACCTTATTCAGCAAGCAGGAAGGTAGTCATGGCTTGTGTTTGGCAAATGCAGAGGTGGGCAACCGAAGGAGAGATGAAGCAACATGAATGGTGGAAGACAGCATTGCTCTTGACACATATTCCCCCACAACCTCCAGGTTCTGCAAGTGGCAAGCAGATTGACCAGACTCAATGTTGGCAGCCTTGTGTATTCAACACACACAGTATTCTCCAGCACTGCACTCTGGTTCTGTCATATTGCTTTGCCAGGCTAGTACTCAAGGCAGCTTATGCAGGATAAGCAACATGTTGCAAACAGCTCTGTATTTTTGCCTGGTGGGTCTGGCAGAGAGACCTGGTAGAACTGGCATAGCACTGGGCTCTGGGCCAACTGATGACCTGGTTGTCTTTCTCCTGGGATATAGGGCTAGGGAGGAAGGCTTCCTGCGCTTGCAGGCTTCCCCTTAATGGGTTATACTCAATGTTAGTCATACTCATTGAATCATAGAAGCATAGAATGGTAGAGTTGGAAGGGAACCCAAGGGCCATCTCATCCAACCCTATGCAATGCAAGAATCTCAGCTAAAGCATCCATGGCAGATGACCATCCAATCTCTGCTTAAAAATCTCTAAGGAAGGAGAGTCCACAACCTCCTGAGAGAGACCGTTCCACTGTTGAACAGCTCTTACTGTCAGAAAGTGATTCCTGATGTTTAGTTGGAATCCCCTTTCTTGTCACTTGGATCCATTGGTTTGCGTCCTACCCTCCAGAGCAGGAGAAAACAGGCTTGCTGCTCCATCCTCCAGCTCTTATTGTCAGAAAATGATTCCTGATGTTTAGTTGGAATCTACTTTCTTGTCACTTGAATCCATCGGTTTGTGTCCTAACCTCCAGAGTTTGCTCCCTCCTTCACGTGACAGCCCTTCAGATATTTGAAGATGGTTTTCACATCTCTCAGTTTCCTCTTTTCCAGGCTAAACATATCCACCTCCTTCAGCCATTCCTCATAAGGGTTGGCTTTCAGACCTTTGATCATCTTGGTTGCCCTCCTCTGCACACATTCCAGCTTATCAATATCCTTCTTAAATTGTGGTGCTCAGAACTGGACACAGGACTCCAGGTGTGGTCTGACCAAGACAGAATAGAGTGGTAGCCTTATTGAAATAAACAGACGAGAGAGAAAACTCACTGATTTCAATGGGTTTACTCGGCGTATGACTAGCACTGGATTTCACTCAATATATTTATTCAACAAAGTCCTTTGTTTTACAGACACAAAGAAGTAATTCCTACCTGCTGAATGCGAGGCCCTGGGAAAGCCACAAGAAGGCTAGCAGGAACTGCAGCAAGCAGGCTTTTCTCCTCCACTGAAGTGAGATACATTGAGCCTGGAAATCATATGTGGGGAGGAATGTGCCCAGAATAAGGATGAAAGATGAATTTGTTCACTTTGCATTTTACTGGGAACTTACGTAAATCCCTGAACTGAAAAATAGCTATCCTTTAAAATTGCAGCAGCAAAGGGACTGTGACCAACATCATGGAAGGGGGAAACTGTCTGGCTCCCTTGTTATGTTATTATGAAATTGTTCTTGCGATGGGAGATTTTGAGAAGTTTTCCTGTTTTCTTTGTTGAAAGCAGCTTTGAGCATGATCAGTTTTGTGGAAATACAGATAAAAATATGACTGGATGAATGAAATTTTCACCTCTCTGAATTTTGCAGTGCACTTCTCCAATAAACAAAAAGAATACCAAAATAACATGTACAGTATAAGGGGAAAGTATATATTAGTGAAAAAAAATGTACAAGGTGCATTATATTAGGGGAAATTGTTTCAAAAAAATGGGTATATTATTGGGTGAGATGAATGTAAAATGTGAACAAATGTACATGCAGACTTTTTAAAAAAGAAGTTCAAAAACTGATGCAAAGATGGAGCAAACTGAATATTAGAAAAATTAACAGATTTGTCCATCCCTAGACCAGAGTACTGTCTTCTGTCAGGCATAAGAAGCTTTTCAGTGGGTCTCCCTCACTGAGTAATTGCACAAAATTACGGTCTTGAGGAATAAAGATTTAATTCTCTCTGTGTGTGTGTGGTTAAAGAAGTGTCTGTGTTGAAGAACGATTATTGGCAAAATGGGGGGGGGGGAGTTTAAAGATGAGACAGCTGTATATAAGGGACAAATTTTGAGTGGAGGAAATGGAATTCAGGTTATGCCTCTTTTGAATAGTGGTAGGGGGTGTGAACTGGTGAAAGGTTTGAATTTCTCACACAGACTGTTGTCTTGGTTCATTTTGCTTTGTTTGAAAAGTGAGCAAAAGTTGTACAATAAATGGGCTGCTGCTTGAAAAGTGCAAGTAAATATTATGATCTTGTCTCCAAAAGCTAATAAGGCCCTGATTACTTCGCAATTCCTTGACTCTGTTCACTTATTCATATTGCAGGAATCTCGGCAGCCTCAAAGACCACTTTATGGCAGGTGATTGACGGGCTGGAGGCACTGCCTACACTGGCGGAGGAAGAGGAGTGTAGAGGGAGCGCACCGCCCCCAGCAGCATGATCCCCAGGGTGCCATTGCGGTTGCCCCCCACCCACGCTGGGTGCCCCGCCCCTGCAGACAGCATGCCCTGCCCCCAGGACGCGTGCCCCGCCCCTGCGGATGGCGTGCCCTGCCCCCGTGGGTGGTGCACCACGCCCTGGGGACACGCGCCAGACCCACCCCACCTGCTCTCTGCCCCTCCGGTGCCAGAGCATGAAGCTCCGCCACTGACTGCCTACCTGTCTAAGGTAGCCCATGGATGCCGGGCCAATTCTAGAACTGGCTCACTGGCCGGATCCATTTCCCCTCCCCTTGGTAAAATGGTAGTGTGAAGCGGTGTGAAGTGTACCCCACTTAAAAATGAAAAGTTTGGGGCAATGGTTTGAAGCTTAGGTTCTTTTGGATGAGAGAGTGCCAGGGTCTTATGTAATATTGGCTTTACTTACAGATAACACAACTAGAGCCTAGTGGAAAGAAACACACTTCTTTAGTAGGCAGCATAGCAGCTAACCATGCTTCTCAGGCAGAATAAGAGTGCCCAAAGGCACTTCAGCCAACTCAAAGCTCTCTACCTTGATATTTCAAACCACAAAACTACCTTTTGCTGCCTCATTGCCCCTCTGCCCTGGAAAATGTGATGGGTGATAACTTCTCAAGGTTGCATTCCAAGCCATCAGGAGAAGCATCTCTCGGTAATTAAGGCCATTAGACTTTTATTGTTGCCAAAAATCTTAGTTGTTCATTTAGAATTTCTAGATGGTGAAACTCACAAGAGGATTTTGCATATAATGTATTCCTACCTTGAAAAATTGTGATGTGGTTTAAAAACTTAAAAGCTAAATAAAAAATGTTTGACTTATGGGATCTGTAGCAGTGAAGTCATCCAAACTCAAGTAGGCCATGGAATTAGGATCATAAAGTCTGGCGCAGTAGTTCAAAATAGCAAATACATTGTCAGCTCCAAATGATGAGTGATGATAGCCTTGAGATTTGGAAAGATGTTGGTGCCACAGGAGAGTGATTGAAGTCCCTGTATGGAGAATTGGAGATTGTCATTCCCTAGGAACAAGGTATGTATCAATGTTTTCTTTTCCTTTGCAAGAAAGAAAAATACCAATGTTTCCCCATTTCCTTTTAGTGTTAGACAATAAATGGATTTTGTGGGCTAAGAGCCAAGGCCTGCTACAGCTCATTTCAAAATGCAAGAGAGAGAGAGAGAGAGTGAGGCAGAAAATATAATTCTACCCTTCTTAAGCAGACCATTTAGAGACACTGACCTTGAAAAGAAAACAAGATTTGGCCATGTTCAAATGTTGCTTCATGGTTTGCTTTTTGAAACAGGCTGTTGTTATGGCAAAGGAGCAAAACATTTAAGCACCAACTCTCTGGGTCGGCCACAGGGAATGTTCCCTCTACCTCTTTGTTCTCTTCTTGCTGCCCTCTACTTCTCACTCCTTAAGCCAGAGATGGAGAACCTGGCGCCTCCAGATGCTGGTGGCCTCCATCAGACCTAGCCAATGTCAGGGATGATGGGAACTGTAGTCCAACTACATCTGGAGAGCCACAGGTTACCAAACCGTACTGTAAACAAAAACCACAGATTTCTGGTTAGTCAAAAGTGCAGTACATCTTTATGGATAGCATTTTCAGAGTGCATTCAAAATGCAGTCTCATAGACTTTCATATGCCTGTGATCGTTCCCCCTGCCATTCCGCCCTGGAAGGACTGAGTGCTTTTTAGAGGCTTTGAAGAAAAAGATTTGACTCGACTGAGTGACATTTAATTAAAACCATAAAGGGACTACTGCTCATATAAAACTGCCTGTTACAGTGTACATTTAATTTATATCCCCCAAGAAGCACAATGGAGGCTGAATTTGTCTTCATATGTACCTTTGCCAGCACTTGTAGCACGGGATTTTTTTTGGATTTTTTAATCTTAGTTTTTAATTAAAAATTGAAAATCTATATCACCGCCACTAAACATCTGGCACTATTTGGCCCACCGAGTCCCCAAAGTAATATGGTCTGGTATTTTGCACCATTTGTCATTCAGAAATAATGTTTCTCTCTGCACTCCAATACTCTGAGCTCTGGTAGTTTATTTGCTGAGTAATATCGCTATTCATTTTAATAGAAACTTCAATAGAAACTCTGCACAGAATGCCTGGCTTTTCATCCAGTAAGAATTTCCAGTTTTTAATGTGTATCTGCATTGATTTGACCTCACTTGTTTTTCCTCTCCTGGATGTATTAAATAGAGAATTTAATTATTATTATTTATTCAATTTATATGCTATCTTTCCTCCCAAAGGAACCCAGAGTGTGGAGCCTATCTGAATGAAAAGCAAACTCTGCAACCATCCAGGGCTTTCTTTTTTACAAGGATGGCTACGTCAAATCCTTTCCTGGGCTGATTATCTCCTCCATAGGTCACAACCCAACATGTCCCAGTTGGAAGGGACCCAATGATCATCTAGTCCAACCCCCTGCAATGCAGGAATCTCAGCTAACACATCCATGACAGATGGCCACCCAACCTGGTCATCCAGCCTGTATCACCTTTTCACCCATTGCCTCAAATTTGCGCCCCACTGCATGCTTAACCTGAATATCTGCATTACTAGTCAAGAAACTAGGAGTGCCCCATAGACTTTATTCTTCTGTGCACACTGTGTGTAGTCATGTGAGAAAGGTCTAGCAATCTCTTAACAGGGAATTCTCTGTGCCTAACCAGGACTCTTTGGGAGAAACCACAGGACAGTCATACCTCGGGTTACAGATGCTTCAGGTTGCATTTTTTTGGGTTACGGACCGCCAGAACCCAGAAGTACCAGAATGGGTTACTTCCAGGTTTCGGCGGTTGTGCATGTGCAGAAGTGCTAAATTGCGCTTTGCGCATGCGCAGAAGTGCCGAATCGCAACCCGTGTGTGCGCAGACACGTCGCTGGGGGTTGCGGACACTGGGGGTTGCAAACGTGCATCCCGCACAGATCACATTCGCAACCCGAGTGTCCACTGTAGTAGTACCTCTGGTTACATACTTAACTCATTCTGGAGGTCCATTCTTAACCTGGAACTATTCTTAACCTGAAGCACCACTTTAGCTAATGGGGCCTCCCGCTGCTGCTGCGCCGCCACCACGTGAATTCTGTTCTTCTCCTGAAGCAAAGTTCTTAACCCGAGGTACTATTTCTCGGTTAGCGGAGTCTGTAACCTGAAGCGTATGTAACCTGAAGCGTATGTAACCTGAGGTACCACTGTACTCTCACAAGAGGAAGTGTTGGTCTTCAGCTTGGCTGGCTTTGAAAGAAGGTTGTTGTGATGATAAAATAACAGAGAAGGGAATGACCATTCATGTCACCATGCAAGTCACCTTGATTTACTTGGAGGAGAAGTGTGATATAAAATGTAACAAATAATATCGGTACCGAGGAATGTTCAACCCTTTCCCAGTCCTGACGAAGGGGAAGTTTGCTCTAATCATGCCTATGATCACTTTTGATGCCATGGGCTGTGGCATTTCTTCAAGGACTCTTTGTTATCACTAGGATTCAATTATTTGATTGTTTTCTGAGGGCTCTTTCCCAGCTGTTCTTTTGATGATGCTTCCCAGTGGCCTCCCTTGGTAAGAGATAAAATGGGCCAATCTCATATAATGAGAATAATAACAATAATATATATATTTTTAACCGACTTGAGGAAATGCAACAGCTGCTCCAGTGAAGGGAAAGGAAGCATGTTTGAATGACAATGAGAAATGCTTTTCAAATAAAAAAGGGACTAAAATCAAAGGCATTGTCCTTAACATCAGACAAAATGAGGGGACTCAACAGAGGTCTTTTCAAAAGGGGTACTTGTGTGAGAGATTTGAGGCTCTTCTGATGATGATGGTAATTTCAGTGTCTCCGTTTTATCGTGCTGGCCTACTTCTGTGAACTTCATCCCTTTTGGGGTGCAGGCTAGACAGGGGAGACACTGAATGAGTGGTTGATTAGGCTAATCATGTTTGAGTGCTCTCTGAAGCCTCTATTCAGTGTGTGGATTCCATCTGTCACCTTGCTTCAGCTTTGAAACTGCACAGAGGTGGAATTCATAGATTGATCTCTGTCTATGAGGCGTCAGGTGTTTTCACTCACCTGACCCACAGAACCTGGCTCTTTGAAACAGGCCTCAGTCCAATATACCTGAAGGAGCGTCTCCACCCCCATCGTTCCGCCCGGACACTGAGGACTTGCGCCAAGGGCCTTCTGGCGGTTCCCTCACTGCGAGAAGCCAACTTACAGGGCACCAGGCAGAGGGCCTTCTTGGCAGTGGCACCTGCCCTGTGGAATGCCCTCCCACCAGATGTCAAAGAGAAAAACAACTACCAGAATTTTAGAAGACATCTGAAGGCAGCCCTGTTTAGGGACGCTTTTAATGTTTAATGTTCTTGTTGTTGTTTAGTCATTTAGTCATGTCCAACTCTTTGTGACCCCCATGGACCATGCCAGGCACTCCTGTCTTCCACTGCCTCCCGCAGTTTGGTCAAACTCATGCTGGTAGCTTCGAGAACACTGTCCAGCCATCTCGTCTTCTTTCATCCCCTTCTCCTTGTGCCCTCCATCTTTCCCAACATCAGGGTCTTTTCCAGGGAGTCTTCTCTTCTCATGAGGTGGCCAAAGTATTGGAGCCTCAGCTTCACGATCTGTCCTTCCAGTCAGCACTCAGGGCTTATTTCCTTCAGAATGAATAGGTTTGATCTTCTTGCAGTCCATGGGACTCTCAAGAGTCTCCTCCAGCACCATAATTCAAAAGCATCAATTGTATTTTAATATTGTATTTTAATATTGTATTTTAATATTCTGTTGGAAGCTGCCCAGAGTGGCTGGGGAAATCCAGCCAGATGGGTGGGGTATAAATTGTTGTTGTTGTTGTGGTTATTGTTATTATCAGGGCTGGCGTCAGCACCTGGCATCCTTGGGCAGCTGCCAGGAGCCCAAGAGGCTCTTCCAGGTCCCTCAATATTGCCATCAGGGCTCTCCTCTCAGCCATGTGACTTTGCCTCAGACCACACCTGCTTTGCACCTTCCTTGAGTGTTATTGCCTGGCTGGAATGTGCCCCTGAGCTCTGACAATGCTTCTTGCTTGCCTGTATGAGGGCTTAAGAGCTCTGTGTAGAAACTAGCCTACTGTAAAAAGGTAAAATTCATACTAGTTTTTTCCTCCCACTTTTGCCTCTGGTCCCACCCATGAGGCACCTGGGAGATTGTTCCGTAGGGAATGTGACCCATGAGCTGAAAAAGGTTCCCATTCCCTGGATTAAGTGTATTTTAAGGTTCTTTCCAGCTAGGGAGACATTTGATTCAGTTTGCATTTAAATGCAAACTTACTTAATTAACACAATATGAGAGCGGAAAAAGGAGTCATCATTTGAAATTTGCACTTCTCCAACAAATGTGTACAATTTACAGGTAGGTAGCCGTGTTGGTCTGCTGTAGTCGAAACAAAATAAATAAATAAATTCCTTCCAGTAGCACTTTAGAGACCAACTAAGTTTGTTATACGTATGAGCTTTCGTGTGCGTGCATTTTTAAAAAATGTGTACAGTGTATACAAAAAGGCACATACTAAAGTATGTGTACACTCCTGTGTTTTCCAGCAACTGGCATTCAGTAGCATTACTTTATTTGACCATGGAGGCAGAGCACAGCCAAGGGCTAGTGGCCAGCAGTTGCCTTTTCCTCCATGAATTTGCCCAATCCTCTTTTAAATCCATCCAAGCTAGTGGGCAGCACTCCCTCCTTTTGGGAGCAAGTTCCATAGTCTAACTACAAACGTATACTGTATACATAATTTTATTTTTTTGTTTCATTTCCATAGTTCAAAATCATGTTCAAGGCAGCTTACATCATGAAAAACATATAATTGCAACATAACAAAAGTAGTCCTAAACAATAAACAAGACATCGAAAAATACACACAACCAAATCAAACACATAAATCACGATAAGGTCTAAAATAAAGATACAATATTTTTTTGATGTCAATAACAGCAACAACCCCTCCAACATACTATGGAAATGTATTTTCTTCCATGAGTTCTAGTGCAAGATTCACACTAAAATGTTGATGTGTCTTCATGAGGACTTTAAGAAATCCCATGCGAAAGGATGTGGTAATGTGATGAACCGAATTTAAGAATGGAAACACAAGAAGCTGAGAGAAGCCAAAATTATCATATCTGCTTATCCCTACTTCTGACTCTATGGCTTTTTATATGACCTAGTGAAAACAGAAGTAAAGTAAGATTGCAACATACATGTTGGAATGCATGTGTGTCTGTTGCTGCCCACCCTCCATGCAATAGGAAGGCAATCTTTGGTTTAAGTTGGCTGTGTGGCAGTGCTGCCTGCTGCAGATGGGACTAGACAAGAAGAGAACTGTGGGTGCACTAATTGAGATCTGGGAGCAGTATAAAGGCTGTCTGTTTAGGTGACACCACAACTGACAGTCTCTGAAAGAACTAGCACTGCAGATGGCAGGCTTTGGAGAACCTGGAAGGAGATGGAAAATGCAGGCTTCTTTTGGCCTCTATGAGCTGGCAAATGAGGCAAGCCTTCTGTCAGGCAGGTATTAAAACACAGGCAAGAAACTGTAGTGGTGACCAGGATGATAAACCCCAGAGTGCGTGTTTTTAAAGCACCAGCTGTCTCTGTGCATGTATTTAAAGTTTCAAAATGAAATGTCTGGTTCCCTACTTTTAGAATGCAGATCACTGGTGGGAGTAAGATAGGAGGGAGAAGTCCTTTGGCAAGAACGATGGGTTTTGCTCTTGTAGAGCTCTCCTTTGTAATAGGTCCTATGTTAAGTTTCACGTACCATCTGAACAGCATTGCAGAGGGAGGCGACCTGACTCTTCCAAGGCAGAGATTTCCATAGCCAGCAGAGAAGCCTGTACATTCATCAGTCACATGAACTTGTACTAGCAGGACAGAGCAACCACCAGCCCCACCTGGGCAGGAACATGTGGCAGGGAACCTCACTGTATCTACTTGCCGAAAAAGGCGACGAAAGAGGACACAGGTTTGCATACATTTTGCACATTCTAATTTATTTGCATAGATACAAATTTAGAAATAATAGCAATAATTTAAATAGAAAGGCAATACATGTCTTTGGCGTGTGTTACGAAATTAAAAGATGCCTGCTTCTTGGGAGAAAAGCAATGACAAACCTAGATAGCATCCTAAAAAGCAGAGACATCACCTTGCCAACAAAGGTCCGTATAGTTAAAGCCATGGTTTTCCCAGTAGTGATGTATGGAAGTGAGAGCTGGACCATAAAGAGGGCTGATCGCTGTATGGTGCTGGAGGAGACTCTTGAGAGTCGCATGGACTGCAAGAAGATCAAACCTATCCATTCTGAAAGAAATCAGCCCTGAGTGCTCACTGGAAGGGCAGATCCTGAAGCTGAGGCTCCAATACTTTGGCCACCTCATGAGAAGAGAAGACTCCCTGGAAAAGACCCTGATGTTGGGAAAGATTGAGAGCACAAGGAGTAGGGGATGACAGAGGACGAGATGGTTGGACAGTGTTCTCGAAGCTACCAGCATGAGTTTGACCAAACTGCAGGAGGCAGTGGAAGACAGGAGTGCCTGGCGTGCTCTGGTCCATGGGGGTCACAAAGAGTCAGACGCGACTAAACAACAACAACAAAGATTCAAACGAATCTAATCAACTAGCTTCTATGAATATAGAGGGGGTTTGCTCTGCTACATCACTTACTAGCGTGAGTGAAGGAAGGATAATGCAAATATTTCCTTACCTAAGAGGACCGCAGTCTGTAAAGCAAAACACAAGGCCATGTTATTGCCCGCAGGCCAGCACCTTTCTGCATATGAACATTTCAATCCACACTCTCTTCCAACACAATAGTGTGAGTCACCATATAACTATATTATTATAATCATGTTCTGTGACTAGGTACTCCACGCTAAATAGGCACAATTTAGCTGATCCGGGCTTGTTACCTGAACGCATTACATGAAGTGCTCAATACATTTGTAGTGGGTCATTTAATTCAGCTGAAGAAACACACGAAGACGTGAATTGACGTAGGTTGTTACCTGAACGCATTACATGAAGTGTTCAATCCACGGAAGGCAGTGGAAGACAGGAGTGCCTGGCATGCTCTGGTCCATGGGGTCACGAAGAGCCGGACACGACTAAATGACTAAACAACAAGAAGAAGTGCGTGCACACACACGTGTGTGCACAGGGGGACTGTAACCAGGTGTGTGCCTGCTTAGTTTGCTCTCTGGGTGCAGACATTGGATGGGCATCTTTAAGGCTCTTTTTGCTTTCCCTCCTTAGAGTTTTTTATCTGGATTTGTACAGGACAGGCATTCGAAGAGAAGACATATTTCAAACAGAGGACTATACTGTGACAATCCTTCAGACAGAAGACTCTGTAATGTGGGACACTGGACCATCCCACTAAAATGGGTTGATGTCAAGGAGAAATCAAGATGTTGGAAATCAGGTGGCAGTTCACGTTAAGAGCTTTTAGTGGAAACTGACCTCCTTTCTGATTAGGTACTCATTGCCATCTCAAGGGCTTCCTGCCCTGTCTAAATGTATTTTGATGGAAATAAGTGGCGCGCTTTCTAAGTATGTTTGAGGAATTACAAGCACTTGTATCAATTTTCTGTTCACTAAAATAGAGCCCTTTCCTCAGAAGAGGTGGAAAGGCTTTGGCAGCCTGGTGCAAGCCATTAAAAAAACATTTTCTTGCTATAAGCACCGCTCTTCACAAAGTCAATTGAATGAGAGCAATTTGGGTTTGGGAAACAAATTATCTCTGCAACTCTTGCTTTGAATTTGGTAGCTGCACAGATTCTAGAGTCAAGAAAGTGGTCTGATGGATTTGTATGCTAGCTTGTCCCAGATTCAGAGGCGGTGTGGTTGACAGCTGGCAGTCCTTAGACCCAAACACACTGGTAGAATTACAACATTTGCTAACGAAAGCAGAACACAAATCCCTTCTTGCGCTTGCAAAAGCTCACTCAAAAAGTGACATACTGTGAGAGGCTGAGTGGAGGAACTTGGGCAGTTTCCTTACTTTTCTGCCTTCCCATCTCACAGAATCATAGAATTGTGATGCTGGAAGGAACCCCAGGGTCATCTAGTCCAACCCCCAGCAATGCAGGAATCTCAGCTAGATCATACATGACAGATGGCCACTCAACCTCTGCTTTAAAGACCTCCAACGAAGGAGAGTCCACCGCCTTTCATGGGAGTCTGTTCCACTGTCAAACAACTCTTACTGTCAGAAAGTTATTATTCTGTACTATAAAGTAGTATCGTATCACTTCAAACAGCAATGGACCCCTATTCCCCTCAAAGAGCTACAATTCCAAGATTGGTTTAACCACCAACTCCTCTTTCCAGGGTTTCATGTGAGGTTTTCAGGGTTTTGTGTGAGGTTTTTTGTTTTGTTTTAAAATGTTATGAAGCTAATGTATTTGATATAATGCAATTTAAGAAAGGGAAGAAAGAAAGAAAAGATTAGTATTGATTTATTTTATTACATTTATATCCCATCTTTCCTACAATAAGCTCAGTGGTTCTCCCTTCTCTCCATTTTATCTTCAAAACAACCTGTGAGGTAAGTTAGGTTGAAAGATGGTGACTGGCCCAAGGTCGCTCAGTGAGCTTCATGGCTGAGTGAGGATTTGAACCCTGGTCTCCCAGGTCCTAGTCCAACACTCTAACCACTACACCATACTTCCCCACTTCCACCCTTTCTTCCCCATTTCCATTTAGCATGCATGCCCTGAAATTTAACTCTGGGGACCTGTAGTCTAGATGCACAAGGATTTCACTTAACCCCCCCCCCCAAGCAACCCACCTTTATCCCATTCGTTCTTTTTACTGGTAAATGAAGATATTCAACCTACTCTCATTAGTTTTGCATTAAATAAATGTTTGGAAAAATCAGGGATATTGGAAGCATATAATGCGGTTTGGCTTGCTTCACAACAAATAATTGCATTGTGTGTTTGTTGTGGGGGAGAAAGGGAAAGGAGATTGTTAGCCACTTTGAAGAAGAGAAGAGTTTTGATTTGATATCCCACTTTATCACTACCCGAAGGAGTCTCAAAGTGGCTAACATTCTCCTTTCCCTTCCTCCCCCACAACAAACACTCTGTGAGGTGAGTGGGGCTGAGAGACTTCAGAGAAGTGTGACTAGCCCAAGGTCACCCAGCAGCTGCATGACACGAACAGGAGCAGAGACACGAACCCAGTTCACCAGATTATGAGTCTACTACTCTTAACCACTACACCACACTGGCTCCAATCCAATCCAAACTCCTCCTCTCTCAGTTTCTCATTTTTCCAGTCATAAGCTCAGCTCTCCACATTTCCATGCCAGCTTGCAATTTTTTCCCTTTAAGCCCTCATGAGTGAGTAGTGTGAATTTCTCCTAGCAGACACACATTTGTATGTGCCGATAGGCACATTTTTGCAAATCAGTTCCTCCTGATTGTCGTGAACACACCAGCTCCAGGTGTAATCTCGCAGCCGGCTGCAGAATGCAGTCAGGAACAGGGAGGCTGGGCTTTCACGCCGGCACAGGAGAGCCCACAGCTGCCAGTGTTGACTCCCCTTGACCTTGGATGGCCAGCTGGTAAGGGAGGAAAGGAGAGCAGGCTGGAACACAGCCAAAGCTCCCCATAAGCCCAAACAGGCACAGAAAGTCACAGAGATAGCGTTCGGAACAGGAAGGGGCTGCAGCTGACCAAATAAGTCTGAGCTGTAGGCGTATAGGAAAGCTGCTAGACAGGAAGCAAAATAAGAAACATAAAGGTTGAAGGTTCAATCTCTTCTGTCGACACAGAAAGAACTCATCAGAGGGGTCAACTGAGTAGTGGGGCCCGGAGGCTTGCTAGAGCCATCTGGAGATAATTGCTTGGGTTTTTTTTGCAATAAATCCTCTTTTATTGCAAAGGAGGCTTACTGTGTCATCAAGCCGGGAACCTGGACCCCTAACACTGATATAACACATTCCTGTATGCTTTTTTCCCACTAATTTATGTACTCCTATGCACATTTTACTCTAGAATATGCATTTTTGTACCTCTCGAACTGCACTGAAAAATTTGGGGAAGTGAACTGGAGCAAAAAGCAATCCCCAGAAAACCCGAATTTCCATCTGTGTTAAAGAGTGGGTTTTCATGGGCAAAGCGCCAGGGCAATGGGGGGGGGGGGAGGCAACCAACAACCACTTGGACAGTTTAAAGTGTGAACCTGCTCCTAGAAAGTGTGGGGCAAAAGGCAAGTGTGGATGCGCCCTCAGTTTCAGTATACAGTGTGTGTGTGTGTGTGTGTGAGAGAGAGAGAGAGAGAGAGAGAGAGAATTAGATAGGTTCAACTTTAAATGTGAGCTGAATATAATTTCCTCTTCCTCCCTAGTTGTGAGCAAATGCTACCAAGCTATACTGGAACAAAATGCCCTCCAGATTCTTACAAAAGGAAATGCGTCATCATACTAAGAACTTATTTGTGACCCATTTTCTTACTTGGAAGAATTGCTTTACTTTTACAGGAAAACAAGAAATGAACAGTCACCGTTTCCAGACAAAGAAAACACAGCTTCAGCTACCTCTCCTACTCTTTCTGGTGGGTGGATGTGAATTTAAAATACCACCTTTCTCATTCACCAATTCTGATTCCTAATGAATGCTAATTTGGGGCTAAGCTACACCTCATATTAATATTGGGTTGTATCTCACGGTGTCACTCAGGTGAGGGTAAGGCTTTCATCAGCACAAGGGGAAGGGAAGTGAATTCTGGATATTCCTCTTCCCACCTGCACCTCCTACCCCCAAATCTGCTCCAGAAGATGGGAGACTCTCCAGAAGAGATTTTGGGGGCAGTGGGTACTGAAAGGAGAAGATGGAATAGCTGGGAATTTCTTTCCTCCCCATTTTGCTGATGGAACTCTATTTAGTTGAGTGTATGGTGTATTAGGGGAGGGGTAGTACATCTCCTGGAGGACATATCATCCTCCTTCTGGGGTGGACGGTCCACCTTTGGTCCCCATCCTGCAATCAACTCTCACCTGTGGCTCCTAGAGAAGCTGTCAGCATGTGACAGTGTCCACACCCTGAGAACAGATTCAACTGGCCAGATAAACCAGGGGAGGGTAGCTGATGGATCTCAAACTCTTGGTGAGTTAGGGACTTCTCCTACATGTGTTGACAGGCTCCAGGAGATTGAGTGGACAAGACTAATAGTGGGTACAAAAGAAGGCAGTTTCTGCATGTGCTGAAGAAGAAAGTGAGGGACAGATGGGAAAGGCTCATCAACCTGGGAAGGTAGCCCATCTAGGAGAAGGAAAACTCTGATCACAAACCTCCACTACCTTGTGGGATATCTTCGGGAGAAGCTCAGGACCTCCAAACACACTGCCCAAGCTTGTGCCCCAGGGAGGTCACTTTGGTGCTGCTAATGCAGTAGTTTGAATTCACCCCTGGAAGCGCACTCCATTGTCTCTTGAGACAGAAGGACACCAACAAGATGTCATTGCATACAACCCATTTTGTTTGAAATATAGTATAAGAATGGCCATGTCTCTTTCTTAATGAAAAGCAGCTATGGAGAAATCTGATCTGGATTGGGACCGTGTGTGGAAGTTGGTGAATTCTTCCTGCACCGTTTTCCTTTCAAAATCCCACCCAAACCTTCAGGGGCGAATAGCAACTAAAGGGGGTTTTCAATGGGAAAATAATGTGGGGAGAGTGAGGATTCCTGATGGTTCCGATCTATATTGCCCTCCCCCCAAAAAACCTTAGTTGTCCTTTTATCAAGAAAGAGATGTAGCTCATCCTGAAGTGTTTTAAACGGGTGAGAATGAAATACTTCACCAACTCAAAGCGTTTTAACAGAAATTCTACGAACTGCAAAAACAGGTTGTCAGGTTCAATGTGCGTGGTAATGTGTGTGTGTGTGTGTGTGTGTGCAAAATTGCTTGTTTCCCTCCTTACCCCAGTCTCTGTGAATGAAATAATGCTAACTGTTTCAAAACCAGGCACCCAACTGACAAACCTTCCCCATCTTAAACTGCCTTAGCTTTTCAATTTTTATGAAAGGAAAATAATTTGCAATGCTAGGGTGTGGCCCGGCCCTAAGTCTTTGCATGCTGAGAGCGCTGGGTTCAATTTTTTGGAATTTCCAGTTAATAGGATCAGGTAGCAGGAGATGTAGGAATGAGGTAGGGAGGTTGGGTCTGAGAGAAAAGGCGTTTTCAGTAATGGTACTATTCAGGGCTTTTTTCAGCCGGAACTCAGTTCTGGCACTTCTGAGGTGGGTGCCATTGCCATTCTAAGAGAACAAGGGAGGGGTTTGTGGAGAGTTCTGGCAACTATTTTTCTAGGGGGGAAATCCACTGGTCCCATGGCTGTGGAATGCTTCGCCAGAGATGCCTACCTGATTACTACTTTAAAGACCTGCCCTACACCAGGTCTTTTTGTATTACCGTATTGGCTTGAATATAAGCCTTACTTTCCCCAAAAAATCTGACTGTGAAAAGTTAAAGTGCGGCTTAAATTCGCAACCTTACAAAAATTGGCTTTTACGATATGGCTGCTGAAACAGACATACAGTAAAACAGAACGGGTGTGAATGCCTGCAGAATTTTAAGGGAGCGGCTTATATTCGGGTATTGTCTCTCCCCCCTCCCTGAATTTTAAAGGCGCGGCTTATATTCAGGTGTGGCTTATATTCGGGCCAATACGGTATGTTACACCTAACTTCTCTGTAAGTGGTTGCTGGATTGCACTCTCTGTGGTGGGGAATCATGTGATGTGCATTCATACAGGTATGTGAATACATCTGAATTTTACTCTGTAAACCGTATCACGGTCTTTGGATGGGGAGCAGCGTAAACATGATTTCAATAAGTAAATAATAATACCCCCCCAATATTTTTCTGCATTAAGTCACATATTTCACTGTCTCTACAGAGTCAACAGCTTAGGTAAATTACTTCTCCTTATCCACTGGGTGCTTTGTTTTGTCATCCTCATTATTTAGTTTATTTACTTCATAAAAATCTATGCAAAAACACACACACTTCAAAATGGTTTACAAAGAGAGAAAAAAACAAGAAAGTTATCAATTATAACAGTTAAAAACAATGATTTTAAACATTCCCCAAAAATTAAATTGGCAATAAACTAAAAAAAAAAAAAAATTTAAAACACATATGAACATTCTACATGTCTAGGTAGGGTTTAAACAAAAACATTTTTAGCATTCTGTGCTAACTGCAGCTTCCGGATCACGCACAAGAGAAGCCCCACAAAGAGTGCATAGAAGTAGCCAATGTATGAACTACTGTTTCCAAGCTTTCCTGGTATAGGAATGGTTATAGCTGTCATATCAACTGCTACTTGGTGTACCTGTTAGGACCATTCATATGGTATGTATTCATTATTTATGATTGATTATGTATACAGGATTGTCATTTTTATATTTATATTGTATGCAAATATAATGGATTTTATTTTACATCACCGCCAGCTGATGAAGAGTTACTATTGAAACAATTTGTCATTCGGAAAAACTGCACTACGTTTTGGATCATCCATTATCACATGGTTATAGGATTGAGGGCGTTGAAAGACTTGTTTGCCTCTTTCAATACCGATGAACTACATTGTCTAATTTTGTTCATGCAACACTGATAGGCTTTTATTTTCTGTGATTCTATTTCATATTCTCTGTTTAAGAATGGCTACGCGTGGAGCTTCTGTTATCGCATGATTACAGGATTGGGACTATTGAAAGGCTTGTTTGCCTCTGTGATATTGATTGACTACCATCTCTAATTTTGTTCATACAATATTTGTTTATTTTATCCTTTGTATATTCATCATATATTTTCTGTTTAAGAATTGTGAAATAATACATATTACATATGTTCTGTTGCCCAAGAAAGATGTTAGAATGTTTTTGTATGCCACAACTGCGGCTAGAATTTTTTTAGCTAAGAATTGGAAAACACAAGATGTGCCAACAGTGGAGGAATGGCAGATGAAGATGATGGACTTTTCGGAGCTAACCGACCTGACCGGAAGAGTCTGCAACCAGAAAGAGGAGGAATACCAGGAGGAATGGATGAAATTCAAAGACTATTTAGTTAAATATGGTAAGATAATTTAAATAGAAAAACTTGCAAATACCAGATAGGCTTAGGATTTAAATATGTGATGTTATAGAATAAGATGTTTAAAGTTAATATGAAAAGAAAGAAAGATGTTAATTGACTAAGTTAATTTTATGAGAAATTAGTTTTGGAAAACTGTTACAATGATATACATTGAAACTCAGCCAGGGGGAGTCGAGGAAGTCACTTAACAATGTTACTAAGATTGGATTAAGTACAGTCAAGATTGATGTTTGTTTGTCTAGAAATTTTGGAAAATCAATAAAAAAAATTTGGAAAATCAATAATTTTTTTTGGAAAATCAATAAAAAAATTGGAAAATCAATAAAAAAATTTGGAAAATCAATAAAAAATTTTTGGCAAAAAATACATATATTTTGTTAGAACATTATTAGCCATGTGTTGCCTGTTGTTGTTTAAAGTTTGTCATATCAACTGCAGCAGGACTTCTACCCACTGAGGCTACCTGAGTGACAGAGCTGGATTAAGAAGCCGCCCTAGGCTGCAAACCTGCTCCTTCAGGTGTAGTTCAAACCCATCCAGGGTAGGCAACTAAAAATTCCTATCTTTTAAATAAAATAATGCCTCACCTCCACCTCTTTAAGAAGCCATTTAACTGCCGCTTCTTGCAATTTAAGAATGAAACGGATTTCAGAATGTTTATTATGCTACCACTCCCCCCCCCTTTTTCAAAATTATCTCATCAGTGAATAAATTTTCCAAACGTTTGCACCAGAGAGAGGAGGCGGAATTCAGATTCATTCTGCTGTTTGCTAGAAATTTATGAGGAGTAAGATCAGGAGGCCTTCAAGTTGGATTGCGCCCCTGCTTAAGATGCTCACCTAAGTTTTTTGTGACCAGCTAGAATGGCAAATGTGGGCTGCTTGATTAGCTCTGCCTGCCGCTCTTCAAACATAATTATCAGCTAGGGGGACATATTGCGACATACAAATAATAATTATAATTTGCATGACAAGCGCACGAAAACATTGGGCTCCGGGTCATTGGCAGGATTGCCAGGTTCAGATCCTGAGAAGTTTCTTGTTCACGAACGGGAAACTGCCACTTGTAGCTTCTCCCATCACTGCTGTATTGGGGAAAGTTGGCAATATGCAATTGTTTAAAGTATGAAAAATGGAACCCTAAACTACAGGGAGTAGAAGACAAGATATAGCACTGATCTAAAAGTATGTTTTTGTGAATGTTTTCAGCATTGTAGAAAAATGTCCCCCTTTGGGTATTTTTTTTGAGAGGAGGGGTTGCTCTTAAGAGGGTAAAAAAAGAGGGATTTCAATTCAGAATGAGAATACTACTTCTTGAATTTACTTTGCCACTGAGATGTCACCTTATTTATTATGTGGCCTGCTATTACAGGGCCAGCCCTACCATGAGGCAAAGTGAGACAGCTGCCTCAGGCAGCAGATGCTGAGGTAGGTGGAATGGCCAGAGATTGAAGTGCCATGTGGCCGGCCCTGTACCCCTTACGCTAGCCTGTTGGCCTCAAGTGCAGTGGAAGACCCTGTCCTTTTGCCATTAAGATTTCACTGCCAGTCCAGTTGGCTTCTGTATGTGTCTCAGAGGAGGGCACCATCTTGTCCTTCACCTCAGGCAGAAAAATGTATTGAGCCAGCCCAGTCCTATTGGCTAGATTCATGCTTTATGAGGAATGGCTAAGGGAGCTGGGTATGGTTAGCCTGGAGAAGAGGAGATTAAGGGGTGATATGATAGCCATGTTCAAATATATAAAAGGATGTCACATAGAGGAGGGAGAAAGGTTGTTTTCTGCTGCTCCAGAGAAGCGGACACGGAGCAATGGATCCAAACTACAAGAAAGAAGATTCCACCTAAACATTAGGAAGAACTTCCTGACAGTAAGAGCTGTTTGACAGTGGAATTTGCTGCCTTGGAGTGTGGTGGAGTCTCCTTCTTTGGAGGTCTTTAAGCAGAGGCTTGACAACCATATGTCAGGAGTGCTCTGATGGTGTTTCCTGCTTGGCAGGGGGTTGGACTCGATGGCCCTTGTGGTCTCTTCCAACTCTATGATTCTATGATTCATTGGTGTGATTAAATCAGAAAGAGGGAGACAGTAATTTCTCTCTGCTCTACTTTTCCAGTGTGCCACAGCCATGCCAACTGCAGCAAGGATGAGCAAGTGAGCAGGGCAGGTGGCTGGTTGAAGAAAGAGTGATGTTCAAAGAGAGGAAAAATTAACATGTTGTGGATAAAGAACTTTTTTGGGCAAACTGTGAGGTTTGGAGGCAGCTGGGGTGGGGCAAGGTGTGGAGGGGGTGGGGTTTGGTCAGGTGTAGGGGAAGGGGGGATAGCAACAGTGTGGGGTTTGGTAGTGTTGATGAGCCAAGTGTAGCAGTTCTTAGTTAAAAAATAAAAAGTGGTGATGAAACATGAGGTGGCCGGGAACTTCCATGCCCTTGGGAACTTCAGCGTGGAAAAAGAAAAAGGGGAATAAAAGGGAGGAAATGAACTTGGATGATAGATATAATATTTTATGTTGGTTTAATGTTTTTATTTCTATCATCTTTTCAAGGAAATGAATAAAAATAATTTTAAAAGGTGAGCTTTCTCTTGAATATAATTTTTTAAAAAATCTTCCTGCTTTGAAAGCATTACTTTGGACTCAAGGTTTTAAACGTGTGTGCACTGACCGCAGTCCTAAAGTAGCATCTTTCTACCCTATGCAAGCACTGAGCAGGTTTGAACCAGGACCTGAGGAAGTCAGGCGAGGTAAGTGGCTTCTGGAACTGCTAACAAAGCAACGTCATAATGCTTTCATGCGGGTCGGGGGTGGTGAGGAATGTAAGCTTTGGCAACGGCGCTTCAGAAATGAAACACACAATTATAAGATCAAAAATATGCAAGTTGTGAGGAATCGCTTGGAAAGGTGGAATAGCACCTTTCTGGCTTGCAGAGGCAAATGATTTGGGGGTAGACAAAGCAGGGAAAAACAAAACCCCATAATGTAATTGAAGTCAGACTTATACGTACGGTTTAGTAAGAATATAGTATTGTACTTTCCCCCCTAAAGTGAACAATTAGTAAGAGAACCAACCCACGTATATCCCCCTACAGAGGTAATTAATGATCCATGTGAGCGCAACCTTAAATCTTAGTTAATGATTAGCACTTCATGTCTACACCTTCACTTGACTGGCAGAGATATATACATACTACCATAGGACGCAGTGCCGGATGTTAAAAATAGAATCGGCATTTACAGCGATGGGTTCGCAAATCTAAAAAGCTATTTTTCTTGCTACGCTTTTGTGCTATTATGTCTGATTCCACTCTAGAGGAAAGAATGAAGTCTAATTACGAGCAGCCAGGCTGTTCCGCCCTGCGTGTTTTTGTTCTATGTAGCTTGCCCGCTTTGAATGGGAAGTGCTGTGTTTTCATTGTAGCATTTTCAGAAACGGGAGATTAAAAAAAAATGGAATGCTGCCATCTAAGAGATCTGCCATTCCAACTCTAAATGCCGCAACTATATCCTTGAGGAAACCAGTCGTGTTTCCTGATACAAGAGAAATGCAGAGTATGTGCTTCAGTAGCAACTCAAATACAGTTGAAAAGACTCAAGCCCTCTCCCTACCTCAGGCTTAATGTGGATTGTGAACCCCTTGGGCCTCCTTTAATCCCCCCTTGTCCATGCTCTTCCAACTACCTTGCGGCCCAACACTTAATTTTTTTATGTGCTGTAAGCTGCCCAGAGTGGCTGGGGAAACCCAGCCAGAAGGGTGGGCTATAAATAATAAAGTTGTTGTTGTTGTTGTTGTTGTTGTTGTTGTTGTTGTTGTTGTTGTTGTTGTTGTTGTTCTTCTTCTTCTTCTTCTTCTTCTTCTTCTTCTTCTTCTTCTTCTTCTTCTTCTTCTTCTTCTTCTTCTTCTTCTTCTTCTTCTTCTTCAATACAGAAATTCCCTGTGCTTTGAAAATCCAAACAATGCCAAGGACCATGTGAATTAATTGTGAATTGAATGGGAACATAAGATTGGCTTGCTAGGTCAGGCAATTGACCTATCACACTGAGAGCCAGTGTGGTGTAGTGGTTAAGAGCGGTAGTCACGTAATCTGGGTAACCGGGTTCGCGTCTCCGCTCCTCCACATGCAGCTGCTGGGTGACCTTGGGCCAGTCACACTTCTTTGAAGTCTCTCAGCCCCACTCACCTCACAGAGTGTTTGTTGTGGGGGAGGAAGGGAAAGGAGATTGTTAGCCGCTTTGAGACTCCTGAAGGGGAGTGAAAGGCGGGATATCAAATCCAAACTCTTCTTCTTCTTCTATCTAGTCCAGCATCCCTGTTGTGGATCTAGGATCTACAGTGGTACCTCGGGTTAAGTACTTAATTTGTTCGGGGTCCGTTCTTAACCTGAAACTGTTCTTAACCTGAAGCACCACTTTACCTAATGGGGCCTCCTGCTGCCGCCGCACTGCCGGAGCACGATTTCTGTTCTCATCCTGAAGCAAAGTTCTTAATCCGAGGTACTATTTCTGGGTTAGCGAAGTCTGTAACCTGAAGCATATGTAACCTGAGGTACCACTGTATTTACATGGTGCATTCCCCATTCTAAACCAGAAGGGAGAATCAGAAATAAAAGAGAATCGAAGGCAGAGAAGTGGCTCAAGCAAGTCATTTATTTTTCTGGTGCCAAGTCTGGGAGCAACTGCCAACTGTGAAGAAATACAACAATTAACTAATGCAACAACAGTGTCCATGAACCATACCATCAAGGCAGTTAAGGGCCTATAAAATGAAATTAGCAACATAAAATTGGGGATAAGACAGAATAGAGTAGCCCTGAAGCTTTATTGGCTTTTGGGACATCTCAGGATGCCCCCACTACAGTAGGCAACCAGGGCTGCATCTACACAGCTATAAAAAAATGCTCTGAAAATGCTTTGGGGGGGAAACATGGTATAGCTCACAATGGAAGATTTCATAGAGTTACAATTTCAGCTCTACAGCAACATCTGGTGTCAGAGTGTTATAACACATTTACAATATTTTATTTTGACTAATGTAGCTGAGTGCCTGGCATGCTCTGGTCCATGGGGTCACAAAGAGTCGGACACAACTAAACAACTACAACAGCTGAGTCCCAGATGTCTTTTTGGAGTGGGTGAGCTGGAATGGGAACTAATTCCTAATTCCTTTTAAAAATGAACTTTCAACACAGTGGCCTGGATTCAGCTGTCTGGGGCCAATGGAAGTTTTAGTCCAACAACAACTGGAGGTCTTCAGGTTGGGAAGACCTGGGGAAGACCAGGTTCTATGGCTCTGGGTGTTTTGTGTGCTCTTTGGGCCATCAACTCCATCCTGAAAAAAATTAAGAAGGCTTTTGTAGGAGTCTCCTCCTGCCTCTTTTTTGTTTTACCCTCCCACTTCTCTCCTCCCACTTTTTAATTTCGAGACCTCACATCTGGAGTCCCAATAATTGTTGCTTGAAAATCCTTCTTTATCCAAGAAACTACAAATCATCTAGTCTTCTATAACTGCTAATTAGATTACAGCTGCCTGTGGCAGGCATGACTAAGTTGCTCAGAAACAAGATTTCCTTTTCATTTGTCATTCAGCTTAAGATCAGGGCTTGTAGAGGGGCTTCAAGACCGTGATTTTATACCAGAGAACTCTAAAACAAGCTGATTTCATTTAAAGTAGGAGCATACCTTAGGAAGATGGTGCAAAGGATAGCTGAAATCCATGGAGTGCCAACAGCATGCAGATATAAAAGCAAGCCACCTTGAGTCCTGGTTCTGGGATAAAGGCAGGATATAAATAAATATAATAGTAAGAAGGTACTGGGTATGCCTTAAAAGCAGAGGTCTACACACTGACCTTAGGTGTAAGGTAAAGGTAAAGGGACCCCTGACCATTAGGTCCAGTCGTGGCCGACTCTGGGGTTGCGGCGCTCATCTCGCTTTATTGGCCGAGGGAGCCGGCGTACAGCTTCTGGGTCATGTGGCCAGCATGACTAAGCCGCTTCTGGAGAACCAGAGCAGTGCATGGAAACGCCATTTACCTTCCCACTGGAGCGGTACCTATTTATCTACTTGCACTTTGACTTGTGCTTTCGAACTGCTAGGTTGGCAGGAGCAGGGACCGAGCCACGGGAGCTCACCCCGTCGCGGGGATTCGAACCTTCTGATCGGCAAGTCCTAGGCTACCCGTGTATGACTTTAGGTGTAACCTTACTTAATTTCCATTAACACTGCAAGCACCTAAACAGGGCTCAGGGAGCATGTAGTATTTTTTCCATGTTCTTGTGTGTGCACTTCAAATAACCAGTGCAGCTGAGCAACCTCATCTGGGCACATCATATAAAAGTAGAAAATATTATTAATCTATTCTTTAAGCCAGTAGTCTTCAAATTTTTCAGACCTGGGACGCCCATGCACACGAGGTGTCATTCCTTCTCTGTTTGTTTGGCTTTTTATAACCATATATGAATATGGTGATAGTTCAGTCTATGACCCTCTTTTTTTAAAAAAAGATATTTATTAAAAGTTTTTAAGATATAACAAGAAAAAAGAAAAATAAATATACAAAATAAAAAACAGTTAAAAACACACATTAATTTTCAATAACATAACTTCCATACACTTATTTCCTCGGACCTCCTCATACCTCCCTTCTTTGTATTCCAGTTCGATTTGTTAGTTCAGCAAATCCTTACCATTAAACTTTTACCCATTTGTAAAACCTCTCCCCCCCCCCCATATCTCTTAAAGCATTACAGCTGGAAACCGCTTAGTTTCTATCCAACATCCTTCTAACATTCATTAATTTTACAATGTTTCTGTAAGTAGTCTTTGAATTTCTTCCAGTCTTTTTTCACCGACTCTTCTCCCTGGTCTCGGATTCTGCCAGTCATTTCTGCCAACAGTCTATGACCCTCTTGACATATCGGCTGAAGATCAGTGCCTTAAACTGTACATCAGGGATGAGGAATCTGCGGCTCTCCAGCCACTGTTGCTGTTGGAGATAAGCAACCTTGCATGTCTCCAGTCAGTACAGGGCAGGGTTGAGAATGACTGATAGGGGGAAATGTACTTTGCAGTTCCCACTAAATCCCCAAACTCCGCCCCTTCCTCTCTGTCTCTCCCTCTCCTGCATGAGGCAGCCATAGAAACTAGCTCCCATGTAGTCCCCAGAATCCAAAGCCATCCTTGAAAACATGAATAAAAATCTCATTAAAAAAAAGAAAAACTAAATATGAAGAAACTGTAAGGAAGGAATCCCCCCTTTACCAATGGGTTTTTATTCTCTCTTTTGAGCAACGCTAGTGATGGGCGAAAGTGACAGAATGGATGGTAGAGGGATGGGGTATATGCAGCTACTAACTCCCCTGTAAACCATGTTAACCAACTAATTTAATTTTTTTTAAAAAAAAGTTTAACTAGTTCCCAGGTCTCATGCTGCCCGGGACTGGTGGAAATACAACAACATCTGGAGGACTGCAGGTTACCTACAATATTTGCTGTGGATGCAATAAGAGTTCTCCTGGACCACACCATTGAAATGAAGCAGCGCTATATGAAGATGGACGACTTCCCAGCAAGTTGCTCCTTATGTTAGTGAAGCCTGATAACCACACACATAGACATCCATGAGACCTCCCCTAAAATGTTGCATTTGGAATGTTTGGGCTCAGCATTCCATCTAGGCAACCATGCCATTCCATTGCCTCTCCCACAGCAGCTAGCCAGCCAGCATCCATGTCCACTGAGCATGTTCAGTTGGGTCCCTCCCCTTTTAGAAATTTTGTTTTTTTTAATATATAAATATTTATTAGGGTTTTACAAATTATAACAGACATAACAATACACACAAACACAAACAAAAAGAAAAAGAAAAAAGACAAGTATAATTTTAAAACCTTATTTTCTTAAAACTTATTTCACCGACCTCCTCATACCTCCCCTTTCTGCATTCCCATTTCAAAAATTTAGTTTAGCAAATCCTCACCCTTAATTTTATCTAATTGTCATCCTTTTTTTCTTTTGACTTAATCTTTACAGCTGTACTCCATTTAATTTTTAAAACCACATCATTCTAAGACTCATTGATTTTACAATATTTCTTAAGATAGTTCTTAAATTTCTTCCAATCTTCCTCCGCCGTCTCTTTTCCCTGGTCTCGGATTCTGCCGGTCATTTCTGCCAGTCCCATGTAGTCTATCACCTTCATCTGCCATTCTTCCAAGGTGGGTAAATCTGGTGTCTTCCAATACTTTGTGATGAGTATTCTTGCTGCTGTTGTAGCATACATAAAGAATGTTCTGTCTTTCTTTAACACCGATTGGCTGACAATGCCCAGGAGAAAGGCCTCTGGTTTCTTAGGGAAGGTATATTTGAATACCTTTTTCATTTCATTATATATCATTTCCCAGAAAACCTTAATCTTTGGGCATGTCCACCAAAGGTGAAAAAAGTACCTTCAGTTTCTTTCTTGCCACTTGCCCTTTTAGAAATTTTGTAATTCGGCAAACCTCAGGGCTCTCCTCAGCCTGCTGGTACCGCCGTCTTGTATGGGAATGATGCCGTTTGGGTATATAAGCACCCAAACTTGGAAAACGGGTTCTCTGTTAGTCTATTTCTGCGTGCAAAGTACATGAAAAGAGCTGGAGATGGAAATTCTTACTTATAATAGTAACAGAAGATAATTCATTATTCTTCTAAACTTGCAGGGGGAGGAAAAACTTAACCCTTTCTCTGCCATCTGCAGCACGTCGCTTGACTCCAAATAACTTGTTTCCCCGATGGGATTTGCAGTACAGTGGTACCTTGGTTTACGTACAGCCCTGTTAACGAATTATTCGGTTTACAAGCCACAAAAACAGAAGTAGTGTTCTGGTTTGCGAACTTTACCTCGGTCTACGAACGGAAGCCGAACAGTGGAAGGGCACCGGCGGCAGGGCACCTCATTAGGGAAAGTGCACCTTGGTTTAAGATTGGATGTGGTTTAAGAACGGACTTCAGGAATGGATTAAGTTCATAAACCGAGGCACCACTGTACAAGTTTGTTTGGGTAAACATGCATGTGAAGACGTGCAGGGAGATAATTAGCTGGAGAGGATGGTTTAAACTAAAGAAGCAATGGACAGGGAAAGGGTTAAGCCCCTCCTCCCTCCTCCCATTTCTGTGCTCCGAATAATCACCTCCTAAGAACACTTGTTGGGATGCGGGTGGCGCTGTGGGTTAAACCACAGAACCTAGGACTTGCCGATCAGAAGGTCGGCGGTTCGAATCCCCACGACGGGGTGAGCTCCTGTTGCTCTGTCCCTGCTCCTGCCAACCTAGCAGTTTGAAAGCACGTCAAAGTGCAAGTAGATAAATAGGTACCACTCCAACGGGAAGGCAAACGGCATTTCCGTGCGCTGCTCTGGTTCTCCAGAAGCGGCTTAGTCATGGTGGCCACATGATCCAGAAGCTGTACGCCGGCTCCCTCGTCCAATAAAGCGAGATGAGCGCCGCAACCCCAGAGTTGGCCATGACTGGACCTAATGGTCAGGGTTCCCTTTACCTTTACCTTTAAGAACACTTGTTGCTGTTTTAAGTACTTTAGTTCAGGATTCCAGCTAGTCAGGAATTCTGGCTTGAGTATAATATATTGTTCTGTTCTCATGGTTACAAAGGCAGCTGGTGAAAAGGAGCAATACAAATTCATAAGACTGGAACACTTCTGTTTGGCCAACTCAACATTCATGTTGGGCAACATTATATTAAAAATAAAATAAAATTCTAGACGAACATCCTGGTGAAGAACACCAGCAGGACAATTATCTACCTTCCATTTCCCTCTAAGAACTTCTACCTCCGCCCTTGGAATGCCCCCAAAGGAAAGCATTTACTCCCATTCATCTTCCTTGTCATAAAACTATAGACAGCAGCTCCATCCTGGGGGGGGGGGTATGTTCTACATTCATATTACAGAATGATTTATGCAGACCAATTAAAATGCTTCGGTGCCACTGCTGTTGGGAAGTGTGTTTGTACTGGTATCTGGAGGAGGCCACTACTGTATAAGTGAGCATCTTATTCCTTTTGATAATCTGCTTGATAGTTCAGTTAGCTACTTGGTGAACTGTGGATAGCTTTATTGCTGTGATTCATGCTGCTCTTCAATGCCGCTTAATCTGTTTTCAGCCACTTATGATTGAGCGTCTATCTGCAGGAGTGTATAAATCAGTCGTACAAATTTCCAGCAATTTAAAACTGCCAAAAGGCCTTCTTGTTCTTCACGCTGGGCCTCACCACAGTCCTGGCATTTGTTCCCCATCCAGGTTTTTCTATTCTCTTTTTCATTGTCTAACTGTGCCCCTGCTTTTTTTGGGGGGGGGGAGGGATGGTCTGGCCAGGACCAGACCATTTTTGGACCTATACAAAGACGTAAGCCCTGTTCAGAGCTAATAGGGAAGAACAGTTTGGTGCTATGTGAATGAGTCTGGAATGAGCCTTGGACTGACACATTCCTTCTTCCTGTTCCCTCTGTCCCTTCCAGGTTTGTGACAAACTCATTTGCCATTACTGCCAACCCAGAAAACTGACTTGTTCTTGCTCAGGAAATTAGGAGCCCTCACTTTGCCTAGGGGAGTGGCTGTAGTTCATTGACAGAGCCATGCCTTTCATGCAGAGAGTCCACGGTATCCCTTGGTATCTCCAGATAAAAAGGACCCAATAGGAACTTGGCAAGTTGTCTTATACTGGACCATTGGTCCATCTAGCTCAGTATTGTTTACACTGAGTCAGGAGTTCCCAACTCTGTCTGGATATGCTGGGTATTTCTTGCATGCAAGAAAGTTGCTTTACCACTAAACCATCCCATAAACGGCTCAGGACCACAATACCTCAAGGACTGCCTCTTTCCATATGAACCTACCCGGATCCTGAGATCATCCTCTGAGGCCCTCCTTCGTGTGCCTCCTTCTCGAGAGGTCAGGAGGGTGGCAACACGAGAACAGGCTTTCTCTGCAGTGACTCCCTGTCTATGGAATGCTCTCCCCAGGGAAGTTCGCCTGGAGCCTTCCTTGTACAGTTGTACATTAGGTTACAGACGCTTCAGGTTACAGATACTTCAGGTTACAGACTCCGCTAACCCAGAAATAGTACCTTGGGTTAAGAACTTTGCTTCAGGATGAGAAAAGAAATTGTGCGGGGGCGGTGGGGCAGCAGTGGGAGGCCCCATTAGCTAAAGTGGTATCTCAGGTTAAGAACAGTTTCAGGTTAAGAACAGACATCCAGAACGAATTAAGTTCTTAACCCGAGGTACCACTGTACACCTTTAGGCGCCAGGCAAAAACGTTCTTTTTTTAACCAGACCTTTGGTTGACTTGATTGACAACCTATACCCTTTTAAAATGTGGCTCTTTTTGTGGGGTGTTATTAGCTTATTATTCTTATTTTGATTTTATATATTGTGATATTTTCTGTGAACCACCCTGAGATCTCCGGGTATAGGGCGGTATATAAATCCAATTATTATTAATAATAATAACCCTGCAAATAACAGCCCTGTGAGTTTAATTAGGCCCACAGAGACTATAATGGTCCCAGAATCACCTCCATGGCTGAGCCACTGGTTGGACCCAAGTTTCCTGAGCCTGATTACAGTGCTTTAGTCCCTACACCACACTGGTTGAACTCATTTGCCGAGCTCAATGCTCCATTCAGTGTGGGTCAGAATGCTTTCATCTCACCTTGGTTTCTCATTGCTGGTGTTTAAAGCACTTGTGGTCCCAATGATTGATTCCACGGTCAGTGTTGTGGTTTAAATTAGAAGTAAGCTGCAGGCAGCTGTATGCTTTGCATTTAATATAATTTCCATAGTGTTTGCTTGTCTGTAATTCCATAGTGTTTGCTTGTCTGTAGTGGGTGTTGGTTCGAAATGGGAAGAAATACTATACCTGCTTGATATTGCTTATTCAGTTTCTGTTGACTGGAAGTGGCCGGTCTTTAGGATGCCTTTCTGGTATCCATGAATAAACACTTGCAAACCAGTTGCCATACCATTATCCAGATGCAGATAACCGAGGCAAAGTACGTGGAGGCAAGTTTGCAAGGCAATGGAATGATTTTTAATAATGTAAAATCCCTTCCAGCCATTGTGGCCAGAATCATCATTGTTTATTTTACCTCAGCCCCATTGTTAAAGGGAGTAGGCCCGCAGGGGCCAGCAAACTTTTTCAGCAGGGGGCTGGTCCACTGTCCCTCAGACATTGTGGGGGGCCAGACTATATTTTGAATAATAATAATAATAATGAACAAATTCATATGCCCCACAAATAACCCAGAGATGCATTTTAAATAAAAGGACACATTCTACTCATGTAAAAACACAGTGATTCCTGGAGCATCCATGGGCCAGATTAAGAAGGCGATTGGGCCGGATCCAGCCCCCGGGCTTTGGTTTGCCTACCCATGGAGTAGGGAGACTTTCCTGATTCACCCACTCCTGGAGCCCCTGAACTCTGGTTGGGTGAGGTAGGTGAGCATCAAAGACGCATTGTGTCTAACTCACAGGTCCCATAGCCCTGAGCAGCTGGCCTCTGGAGACACAGCTCACTCGCAAACATGGCTAAGGGTGCTCACTTAATCTCACTCTGCCCATCCACTTCCCCGCACCTTCCTGAGGTTTCCCACTCAAAATCCCCCCATGCCACTTTTCTCTTGCAGAATCTATTTATTTGCATATGCTCTACATTTATTCAGTGCCCAGTTACAGTCACTCTCTGGGTGTTACGCAGAACAGGAGAACATTAAAAGAAAGCAAAATAAAACGCCAACTAATAGACATTAAAATATGAAAGCAGCATCGAACCATTATAAAAGGGGGCGAAGAAAATTGTATCGGGCAACAAACCGCAAGTTAAAAATGTTGAAGAGTGAGGCCCCCTCCCATCTTTTTCTGTAGATGCAATCAACAAAATTGATGTTAGAGCAACAGTGGCAGAGTAATACTTGGCTTGCTTGCATGCTTGGAGAATTGTGGTGCAAAATTGAGAGAAGTCAAAGTTTTGAAGGATGGCCATGGCTTGGTTCAGATATTGTTTGGGAAAGTGAGGTGAGGTAGGTTCACCTTTAAAGGCAGATTGAACCCAATTTCTCCCTGATCCCTACCCAGGATACATTGCTCCTTATAATGCCTTGTTCCCCTTGCAGTATCCCAGGCCTTGCTCCACTCTCTGTTGAATGATGGTTGATATTCCATTGGAATTGGGCGAGACGGGAAATAAGTGAGTTGTATTACCCCTTCTGGTATGAAAACCCTGCTGCCTTTCACAACTGCATCGGGCACATTGTGACAAACTGTATTGTAAACTTGTTCTATTTATGGGTCACCCTTTTGGTTGTTATAGCAACAAGATGCCATTCACCCAGGGTTGGGGTTTTTTGGGGGGGGAGGGCCTTTGAAATGAACAGCAGGTTTAAGTGCTCCACCTGGTGACTTTTCGTGCCGCTGACGACGTCAAGTCCTCAAGTCTATGACAGTGGCAGGACATTTGAACACGATGTTCCGACATATCAGTGCGCTGAGTGGAGAGAAGGAATTGCCAAGGCTCTTTCTGAACACTTGGCATCTTCCATATTGAACGGCATGTCCTTCATTTTCTCTCCCCACCCCCATTTTTAAAAAAATTAAAATGCAAAATCAGACATAGAACAAAATAACCACAGAAAACAGGTATGAAATATTGAAGCAGAGACAAAAAGGGGTAGGCAGCAGGGACATCAGTAGGACTTTTGATAGAATATTAGAAATTATAACACATCTATAAAAATGAAAACACTATTAATATGGATATCCCTTATTTTCCAGGGAGGTGAGCTGCATTTCTAGAGAACTTTAGTTTGTAAAGCTTTTCATGTATTTCTATTTTATTGTATTATCCACAGTCATTTCTAGGCTGGGCAGAGATTAGTTATGTTCCACATTATTAACATAAACAATAAATTCATACTAAACAGAAATGATTTGTCCTTATTTTCTGACCTCTAGTGGTTCTCAGTTTATAATAAAATGTTTCTAGTAGGGCTGGTTCCCATACCTTCTTGCACCAGTAAGAAATATCTGCTACCGCTAGATCCCTCCAAAATTGGGCTATTGTGGCGCTCGTTACAGTTAGCATAAGGATGTTCAAATTCTTACAGCTTAATTCTTCATCATTCTCTTCAAAGATGTTTTAGTACTGTTCAACTCACTACCACCACCGGAAGGGAAAAAAAAAACTTAGTCAGACCCTCACTACTAAACATGCATGTTTCAAGCATTGGGATTCAGTGCATGGTGGGATTTGTAATGTTATCAACATGGTACCATATGGTTATTGCAGCATATAGGGCATGGGTAGGCAACCTAAGGCCCGGGGGCTGGATCTGGCCCAATCGCTTTCTAAATCCGGCCCGTGGACTCATGTTTTTACATGAGTAGAATGTGTGCTTTTATTTAAAATGCATCTCTGGGTTATTTGTGGGGCATAGGAATTCGTTCATATTCCCCCCCCCCCAAAAAAAAAATAGTCTGGTCCCCCACAAGGTCTGAGGAACAGTGGTCTGAGGGACAGCCTCCTGCTGAAAAAGTTTTCTGACCCCTAATATAGGATATACATGGATGTTTCAAAACTGCACTGCAGCATGGGATGTGTGTAGAGTAGGGCTTTTAAAATGCAAACGAATATTTGTGTGGAAAGTAATTTTTTATTGTTTGCTAAAGATGACCTAGTGATTACCAGATCACTGCTGCAACACATTTATGTAGCTACCAGTACTGTACGGATACCAATATTTGGATTGCTTACTAGAGGAAAATAGCCAAAAACCTAACAAGGAAGGAGAAGATTTGGGAGTTTGCAGTGATGTACAATCTAACTAAACAAGCAAGGCTGCAATCCTATATTCTCTTAATCTCAGAGGAAGCCTCATTGAACTCAGTGGGAGGGCAAATCAGTCCTAATAAGGAACTAGGAGGTGTGGAGTGATTAAGGCAGAAGGGGGTGGGGGAAGCTTGATGGTGTTGTTTTTTCACTTTTTGCAGGATTTTCAATAGGAAATTGATTTGGATCCATTACTCCTCCTGCTTTGCCCCCATAATACCCCATTTCATAGCCTTACCTAATGCTGGCCACAGTTTTGTTACCTCTGTTATGCTTTCTGTGGCAAATGTCGGCTGAACCCTAAGCTCTCCAGCTGCAAGGGTTAAGGTTTAAGACTGTAGCCTTACTTCTGAGTAATTCTGCACTATATTTGAGCTCTCACACAGCATAGATTCCACTTCTAGAAATATAGGAGAATATAATGCAATTACAGCACAATTTTTTTTGCATTATTTGCAAACAGGTATTTTTCCTGGAAGCAAATAACATGGAAATGAGCACTAAACTTGCACTGCAGTCCACTATATTTCCAAAAATGGCTTTTGTATCACGTGAAAGCTCAGATATAACATGGAAATTAGCAGTTAGGGAAAACTCAGGAAAATTAAATAAACCGCCATCTGAATGCAGCCTTATGCTAGATTTCCATTAGTTTTCCAGATGTGGCTTTTAGGTCATGTGAAAGCTGAACACAGAACACAGAAATTAGCAAGGAAAAGTTGGGAAAATGGAATATGAATGTATAAAATGTATAAAAGACAACAAAACTATGAAACATTTTCTAAACCGTGTAAGACAAGTACAGCGGTTGGTGTACATGATTTGTGTTTTCTGACACAGCAAGAAATAAGTTTGTTCGTACTATTCCTTCTTCTTTTTCATTTTTGGTCATGCACTTATTATAACTGTGTTCCACTTCATTTTTCTTGCTAATAGCTATCACATTATAGCTAGTCAGAAACCTAGGCTTCTAGCAGACTTGGATTTTAATATTAGCTGACTGCAGAGTCGGCCCTAGCCATTTTTCTTGCATGACTTTGAAAAAGTAACATTTGATTCCTGTGATAATGAGGAAGAAAATTCTCTGGATTTAAGCGATCCAAACTACTTCCTCCAAATACACTCCTTGGATTTTCCATGTCATTTCCCAGAGCCCGTTGCTTCTCATTGCACCCAATTGCCTCTACATAGGGACCAGCTTTCTTTTCTTTTTTTACAGAGGTTGTGGGGGAAATGCTACTTGTGCTTTTTTGGTCAAAGCAGACATGCTCAGTTTTTCGTTTCTGTTTATCTTGACAGAATGAAAAATGAAGAAATATCAGTTCTCATTGGGTCCATCTTTCGTTAGCAAGCAGGTTAAAGCATCACGAAGCAGCTCAATTTATTACCAAGAAGGATGTATTGGGGCCAGTGTGGAAAACTTACCTTGCCTGTTTTCCAGCGCAATGTGGAAATCTCTGAATTCTAAGAATGTTTTATTTAGCTTTTACCAGGGCTGGTGCCAGACTTCAGGTTGTACTTGGCACATGCTCAGAGGAGCCACAACCACAAAGAATTTTTTCTACTATTGCTGTTTTGTAGTAAATCAGCATGTTATATTGCATGAATTGGTGGTATATGCATATATTATGAACAAACCAACAATGTCTATTTTCCCCATCCAGTATTCAGCTAATAAATTTCAGGCCTCTCTTACAATAGTGCTATCTAGCACTGCACTTTTTGTAGCTCAAGATTTTCAGCACCTAGTGTTAGAACAGCCTTCAAGTCACCAGAGGTTCAGACAATGTTGGCTCCAGGTTTTGGAGGCGCCTTGGAAATACCCACTTCATGGTCCTCCCTCCATCAGTGGAAGTCTGCCTCCGCCCCGTCATTATCTTTTTCATTGCTGCCACATGTTACTTTCCAGGCAGAGCAAACAGGAAGTGAGTAAACAGGAAGTGGCATTTGTTGCTCCTCCTTCTCAGCATCACTGTTGCCTTGGCCACAGCAAGAGGCAGGTGACCAAGTAGTATGCAATCACCAACAGCAAGACCAGGTCCAGGGGGCTCTTGTGTCAGTGGGACCCTTGCTTAGGTAGTAGATAAGGATGGTCAAAGCTTTCAGTTTAAGTTTCTAATGTTTTCCAGTCTTAAGTCCAGTTCGCTACATTTCCACATCAGTTCACTTTAAAAATAAAATCCTCGTGAAAATTCATCAGCATTTTTGTGTGAATTTCTCCCAATAGACACATTTTTGCAAGCAATTTCCCACAATTTAACATATGTTTGTATGTTAGTTTTCTCAAATATGTGGATTTTTATGCACAATTTTTATCCTCGTATATGGAATTTTTGTACACATCACTTGGCTGGAAAACTGAATTACAAAATTCAACGAAGTGCAATTTTCAAGCGATGGCTGTGTTTTGGTTCGTGTATTGTGTAAATTAGGGAGCTCTGCCTTTAAATGGAAGCTGATTGACATTCTCCCCCATCCCTAGTTGTTGTCCCTTGACAGACGTGTGACCATGCTGATTCTCGATGCCAGCTCCAATTCCAAAAACTTTACAGGCAGAATCTTGGGCCAACTCATATCCCAGAAGCATTTAGGTAATGAAATGGCCTCGACACATTGAAGTTACTGACCCTCCCTTCCTATCACCAGATAATATATACATATTTTTCTGTCAGCTGCCCAAGACTGAACTACAGTGGTACCTTGGGTTACATTCGCTTCAGGTTACAGACTCTGCTATCCCAGAAATAGTGCTTCAGGTTAAGAACTTTGCTTCAGGATGAGAACAGAAATTGTGCTCCAGCAGCGTGGCAGCAGCAGGAGGCCCCATTAGCTAAAGTGGTGCTTCAGGTTAAGAACAGTTTCAGGTTAAGTATGGACCTCCGGAACAAATTAAGTACTTAACCCGAGGTACCACTGTATCATGAAATCAGTGATGTACCACATCATACAATTTCATGTATGTCTTAAAGGAAGGCTGGCCCAAAGCATTTTGCTGCCTGAGGTTAAAGTCAAGATGTCCCCTTTTATTCCACGTAGAAAAACACTTCAACACTGAGGATGATGATGATGATTTTTTATTTATACCCCACCCTCCCCAGCCAGAGCAGGGCTCAGGGCGGCTAACACCAGTAAAATTGCAATAAAAACATAATGGGGGGGGGAACCAATTTATTAAAATATGGGTTAAAATACAATTTAACATGCAGCCTCATTTTAATAGTAGCCCATAGATCAAAACTATAAGGGGAGGGAAACATAAAGGTCAGGCTGAGTCCACCAAAGGCCAGACGGAACAGCTCTGTCTTGCAGGCCCTGTGGAAAGATGTCAAATCCCACAGGGTCCTAGTCTCTTGTGACAGAGCATTCCACCAAGTCGGTGCCAGCACTGAAAAGACCCTGGCCCTAGTTGAGACCAATCTAACCACCTTGCACCAGAGGGCTCCAAGCTAGCTTGGGGGGGGGGGGGGTAGAGACTAAGCCATACGTCACAGACAGTTCTCTAATGTCTTGCAGCTCTTCACCCACTCACAACATCTGTGGCCTAAGATGGACACCGCACTCTCCCTAACAGTAGAGCTGGGTCTGCCTTAAAGTTTAGAACTTCCCCTTGGGCCTTACCCCTATAATATAAACAACTGTCCTAAGCTTCTTCCCACAGTACTCCACTAATAGAACCCCCTGCAGACAGTAGGGAGAGGGAAATTACAGAGGAGGAGGAGGACATAGCCAGGAAGCCGGGGAGTGGGCCAGAAGTGGAAAAGCAGCAAGGAACATACTCAACATATGTTATGTAAACAAACTGGCTTCAGATGAGCTTGCTAAGTGAAATCCAACTTTCAAATGTTACGGCCTTGCATTTTCACCTTCAAGGTTGATTTTTTTTGCTATGCTTCACTTCCCATGCTGCTTCGCTCCCTTATCTCTCTTCCCCTGAGAACCAGCACACTGAAGAGAACACTGTTAAATGCTAGGATGATATCAGTGAGGTGATGGCCAGCCCTGATAGGCTGTTCGAAAGCAGCCAAGCCACGTGGTTTTATAACCCCGCTCCTTTCTTTTCGCACCCAGTAGAGATGTGCTTTGTGTAACTAAGTGTTTGGCTTGTCGTCTTCCATTCGGCTGGTGCGGAGAAACATCAATAGCCAGTCAGAGCATACACCCACCGTACACTTCTGAAGAGGCCAAGAGACAAGAGAAGAAATCAAACGAAGGCTCTGGAATCTTATTCAAATAGCATTCTTCTGCGTAGGCTCCATGTTGTATAGGCTTTGTCCACTTCATATTTAACCTCCAGTCCTGTGAATCACAGAACTGGCACCTTCCATCTGCCTTTCTTCATATCATGATTTTTCTCCCATTGACCTTGGACTTTGCCAGCGATGTTCGAACAAGTGGAAGCGTTTGTCTTATGCAACTATGGTGATGAAGTGCACTGCTGGCAGGGCTAGCATCAGCACCCAGCATGGCTGCCAAGGTCCTGAGTGCCAGTGCTCTGGCAGAACACACTGCTGATAGCAGCCCTTGGACATCTGTGTGATGGCCGGGGTCTTGACCGCCTGCATTTTTAATTGCCTACAAGGCTGTTTTAATTAGATGTTTTAGTTGTTATGTCTTGTTTTTAGCTAGTTTTAATATTAGTTTTAAAAGTTTTTTTAATGGTTAGAGGAGCAGAATGATCTGCCTGTTTATCTCTGCAACAGCAGTGCTGCCTAAGGTTAAAATGAACTTTAACACACTCTCTGCCTGCAATTCCATGCACACTTATTCGGGAGTAAGCTCCATTGCGTACAGTCTGATATACTTCTGAATAGGGAAGGAAGGATCTGTCAATGTTGGCTTTCTCATTTTCCCAATCTTCAGTTTTCCACATTTTTCAGAACTATGAATTTTTTAAACCCTCATGGAAATCCACCAGCATCTCAGTGAGAATTCCTCCTAACACATCTTATATGCAGTCTTGTCTAATGTACATTTTTTTTGTAAGCAATTTTCTCTGGTATAATGTATTTGCATTCCTCTCCGCTAATATGTTATTTTTTTCTGCACATTCCCCCCCCCCAAATAATATGCATTTTTGTAAACACTGGAGAACTGCATTGAAAAATTCAGATAACTGTGAATTTTGAAGGACAGCTGTTTTAGTTTGCATATTGGTTTTGAAAGTATGAATTTTATAGATTTGGCTTTAAATGCATATGGAATTGAATTTCTTCTATGTCTCTAGTCAGGGGTTAATGGGAGCTGTCGTTCAACAACATCTGGAGGGCCAAAGGTTCCCCACATCTGAAGTAGACCAGGAATTGCCAGACTTTTGGGGCTCATGGGCTCATTTGCACACCAGAGAAACTGTGATGGACATGGCGACCAAGCCCAGCCAGTTCTATCAGCTACACTAGAATGTGTCTTTGAGCCTAATTTCAGTGTGCGCAGATATGTTTCTGCAGGTGCCAACATTGGCTACCCCAGTTAGAGTTGCCATATTTTGAAGAGCAAAAAAGACAAAACATTTGCTGAATTCTATTTTTAACTAGGGATCGCTATAATGACTCTCATTTTACATAGCCATGAAAAAGAGGACGTGACCTTGAAAAAGAGGACTTACGCAACATTACCTGATGTAAACAAACATATAACATCAATCTTTCCCTTCCTCGTGCTGCTGCCCAACTAAAATCAAAGGAAGAAGTGTTGCCAGATAATAATTTTCACAACAGAGTTCATTGCCTTTTAATAGCACTACAGACTTCTGAAACACAAATGTAGCAGCTTTTTTTAAAATGACATGAACTCATTGTTAATTAAAATCATCATTAGAAGCCATTTGTACATTGAAAAAGCTTGGTGTTCTGTTTTGCGGTGTCATTGCTGATCATGAAAAGACTGCATATCATTCATCTGCTTAAAAGGTGATAGGGATGCACCCCATTATCCATATGGAGCTGTGCAAACAGTACTCCAGTGGTATAAACTCACTTCTTCTTCGAATTCGTGGAGGCAGTCAGGTTCCTTTTGCCCTTTAAGACAATTTTGCAGCCACCATCCACTTGAGAGCCCTTTTGTTGTTGATGGGATGTGTCAGAGACATATGAGAAATCATTTGCAGCACTGCCCTGTGTTCTTTTCCTGTCGTAATCACTGCTTACTGTTAAAGCCTCAAGATGGTTCCTATTCATCAAGCATAGAAATAATTAACAAACAAACAAACCTGGCATTTGCTTATCTTCGTCAACTCCACCAACCAAGAGGCAGCTTGTGTGGGTGTACCATGGACTGCCATTTCAAACGGTGCTCTCTGACATAGAAGCTAAGCTTAGCTGCTCCTTCTGCTGCAGGGTGGTTGTGGAGAAACTAAGCTACAAGCCACCTGGGGAAAAATGTGCCATCTGTCCCATATGGAGCCTCTGATCCTACATCTAAAGGGACAGAGTCTCTTAGTACTTAGGTTTCCAAGGTCTTTTGCAAACCGGGCATCAGATGAATAGATCTTCTTTAAAAGATTCATAGCTGATATATTGGATGCTGAATCCAAAGGAATGAGAAAAGTAGAATTACTGCATACGGCAGCCAATGAAAATGGATTGGTTACGGAAACTGTTCAGGGCAAAAATTGAACCAGCGATCAGTTTTTGAGTCCAATCAGTTTTTATTAATTAATACCAAGAAGAAGAAGAGTTTGGATTTGATATCCCCCTTTATCACTACTCAAAGGAATCTCAAAGCAGATAACAATCCCCTTTCCCTTCCTCCCCCACAACAAACACTCTGTGAGGTGAGTGGAGCTGAGAGACTTCAGAGAAGTGTGACTAGCCCAAGGTCTGCTGCATGTGGAGGAGCGGGGATGTGAACCCGGCTCCCCAGATTACAAATCTACCGCTCTTAACCACTACACCACACTGGCTCCCCCTACTGAATCAATAAAGATTTAAGGCACTGGCTCAGACTGAGACCATTCATCCACCTACCACAGTATTGGTATTGCATTCTGATTGGTTGCCGATGTCCAAGTTATCAAGCAAGGGTCTTTGCCAGCAATGCTTTTTGGGATCCTTTGGATCTTTATGCAGCCAAAGAATATGCTCTTCCACAAAGCTGCGGTTTTTCCCTAGAAAGACACAGGCAGTATTGGTTTCTCCTGCCCAGTACAGCAGCAACAACAGGCCTATTTGTTTTACTGGAGTAGAAAATCCAGATCTACTCTGAAAGCAACTCTAGTCACCTTCCCAGAGGCGGACAGTGCAAGACATGCTGGAGAGAGTGCCTCTAGGGATGGGCAAAATGCTTGACGTCAAGCTATGAAGAGCAAGGGCTTTGCCGCAGCTGTAGATAGTTTCCAGGGAGGGAGCCTATTTATTTGGAGGCTGCCATTGGCAGTGGGTTGCTATTGATGGGCCAGAAACAGAGGAGTGGCACCAAAGGGCAGTTACCCTTTTGGATCGCTCCTTTGGTGGTGTGACAAGAGAGTTGTGGAGAGTTGTTTATGGAGCAGCTGGGGAGGCTGCATGAGTTAATCTGACTTGGATTGGAGCAACTGGGGAGGCTGCGTGAGTTAATCTGACTTCTAAGTCAGAGTGGTAATGCTGGGCTGTTGTGTCAAGTAAACCAAAGGAATGGAGAAGGCAGAAGTACTCCATCATGCACGAGTTTGTAGATGAAAAGGATTACTTCATACTGTGGATTGGAATATTTCCCCTTACACACACATATAAAAGAACCTTGAAATGTGGATGTCCCTTATGCCACAGTCCCAAGAAACAACCACTCTTCTGCAAGCTGAGTTGCACCAAAACGTCCAAAAATTATCAAAACCGCCACCATGGATTGGCTTTCTTAATTTGTACTCCACCTTTTATCATTTATATTCAGTTGATACCTGTGTGCGTGTCTTCCTGTGTTCCTTTTCTTCTGGTTGAATCACACATGACTGAACATTTCCACCTTCCTTCTCCATCCCTTCGATGGTGGTCTAGCACAACTAAGGTCCTTTAGACTGCAGCGGTTTGTTCTGCCCTACTGTACAAATGCAATCTCATCTAAAGGCATTCAAAGCACCCATGCAAGCTTTCAGAAAGAACTCTGTTTTAGTTTAAAACAACAAACAAACTGAGGCTTTAGGATGCCTCTCGCTGTGAAGTCATGGCAAACTTTTCTTTTAGCCTTAGTGAGGTCAGGAATCTAATAAAAAAAATAATGAAATCTTTCAGGAGCCTCGTTTGCTGTTGCTTTTGAGGCGTGCCCTTCTTGCTTAGCCTTTCCAAGCTGGCATATTTACAGCAAATATCACTGCACAGGCATGATTACAGCAAGCCATTTGTATTCCCTTTGTGCCCAAGGCTGGCTCTTTTCATTTCAGACCTTGCTTCTGACTTGCCGCAGCATTTCTGCAGCACAGTGGCAGAGCAAACACACCCAATCACTTCGAGAGAGAAGAAAGGGAAAGCTTTAGATGTTTCAATTTCGGCTGCTAGGTACATGTCCTTGCTTTTCCTCTCGAAAGCTCTGTCGCCTGCCAAGTAATTTTCCTGTCTCTTCTTCCATCCTGAACCAAAGCGAGCATTGTTTTCTTTTCTGTGGCTTGAAGTTTTATTTTGAGATTGCCTGGCACATTCTCCCCCACCCCATTCCATTTATTGTACTTGAGGGGAATGGATGAGAGTGTGGGGTTGCAGATTCCTAGGCACATCTCGTGCCTACGAATTAAGTCTGGTACCTGGGCTGCTGAAGAAGGCAGGACATAGTCCTCCCATGTGTGGCAGCCACTCACTGGTGAAAAAGCTCCAAGGTTCCACGGTGTCTCTGGGATGGACAGAACATTGGACCAACCTCCTGGAAACTCTTAACCAATCATGGCTGGGATGGGAAACAAGAAGGAGGGAGTATGGAAAAGGTAGATTTTGAGAGTTGAACTGCCAGATAGGACCTGGCTGGGGAAGTAGCTAGGAGGCTTAGGGTTTTGTCTGGTAGGATAAACCCGGACAATTCATCAGGTATAGGGAAAGGCCCCAGAAAATGACTAACTCAGCAGGGTAAAGTGGATGGCCATTCTAGAGAGCAATAAACAGGATGTGAATTAAAGCCCAGAGTTGAGGGTAGATGGCATTTTAAAGTTACGCACAGGCCTAGAAGATGAGACCTGTTTTTCTGTGTAAAGAGAAGAGTGGAAAAAAGAAGTTCATACAGACTGACTAATTTCCATGCCACTTAATATATTTAAAAATGTCATAAGCAGTGAACAAAAAACTAAAGCAACAACAGGCAAAATATTACAAAAATACAGTTACGTATAAAAATGTTGCATTATTACAAAGTGACTAATATATATCTAAATCAAGATGGATTCATTTTCCTTCTGACACACCCTCTGGGTTCTCACGCAGGGTGCAAACAAACTCTTAGCTCACCCACAAAAGTCTCACAACAAGAAGAGTTGCTGGAAACAGTAGGCATCACTCCTAAGGTGGATGGTACTTCCTCAGACTGCGCAGTTCCAGGTACAGCAGGTTTGTTGGGTTTCCCAGGGGGTGCAGAGGATGGGGAAAGCACCCCCTCCACTCACAGCTATTTCTTCACCCTCTGTCCTCTCCTTCTCCAGCTGCTTACGTAATACTTCACCCATCAACAAACCTAGCCTTGATATTTGATTCTGTTCTCTCATGAATAAAATCTGTTAAATTGTTAATCCTCTTCTGGAGGATTTGAACACCTACTTTCAAGCAAGGGACCCACAATTAGACCATGACAACAGGCCCACAAGTGTATGTACAACAGTTAAGGCTGCAATGCTACATAGCTGGGTGTTTGAGAGTATGCCCCACTGATCTCAACAGGACTTACTTTTTGACAGCATCACTCAGGTGTTCAAAGTGCTCCACACAGATTATTGCAGTAATAATTATCAGTAATCTCAGAATAAGTGTTAAAAACGGCTCCTGAACTCTGGAAAATGTGTTGCATAATTAGTGGTGCTTCATTATGCTTTAATGAAGCCCCTCCAAAAAGCTGATTTGTGATGCCCGATTAAGGTACTTAAAACAATTTCAGAGCACTACTTCAATGTGCCAATAAGCCTGACAAGACAGCTAGTGAGGCTGAAAGTTTCCCCCCACCTTTTCTTCCCAGAGGCTTTTGCATCAGTGAGATAACCTATTTTGCAAGGAGCGCCATAACATGAATAGCAATTTGTCATGAGAAGCAGATTCAGTTTGCCATTCAGACTTTTGTTCTTTTAAAGCATTGGTATCTAAAAACTTGAACAGATACTACACATTTGCACTCATTTAATTATCATTAATTGCATGCTTGATGTCAGCAGACAACCAAATTGGGCACTGGGGAAGGGCCCCAGGGGTTCAGAAGGACCCCCACAGTCCTGACCCAGCCACATTACTGCCCACCAGACCCCTGGTCAGCTGGGCTGGTGGCTATTTAGTAGTGGGGCTACCTGCTGCCTTGCAGGACATCTTTGGGAGAACATAAGGCTAAGGAATAAACCCCCCACAAATCCAGAGTGGAGTCCCTAAGATGGTTGGATGGCATCTTGTATGCCTCCTTCCAGCAACTCCTGCCGCCAAGCTGGTGCCAAACATTTTGCTCTGCTTTCCTTTGGACCACATCAGCACAGCTGAGAAGGGGGTGGGTCTTGTCATCTGGGCAGCCCAGGACCTCCACACACTCTGCACAGACTTATACGCCCCAAATAAGTCACTTTGGTGCTGCTAACGCAGGAAAAACAACAAGGGAGGCAGCAGTGAGGAGTTACCGGTCTTTGCAGCTGCTGCAGTTCTCCTGTGATTTGACTTCACCCCCGGAGACAGACTCCCTTTTCTCCCAAGACAGACGTATGCCAATAACAACAGTGTCAATGCTCAGCTCCCATTTCCGTTTAACAAAAATGCTTGGCTCCCATTTGTGGTAGCTACCTGCCATCTTAATGTACCCAAAAAGCAACGTTGTGCGCTCTAGATCTATAGGTTGGGTAGGACTGCAGGCTATTGTAATTATTAACCTGCCAATGCCATTGATCTTCTTGCATGCACCCAATGCCATCATTACCCTGCTGCATGCACTCTAAGGGGAAGGAGGAGAAGAAGAAGAAGAAGAGGAGGAGGAGGAGGAAGAGGAAGAGGAAGAGGAAGAGGAAGAGGAAGAGGAAGAAGAGTTTGGATTTGATATCCCGCTTTAGCACTACCCTAAGGAATCTCAAGGGATGCGGGTGGCGCTGTGGGTTAAACCACAGAGCCTAGGACTTGCCAATCAGAAGGGCGGTGGTTCAAATCCCTGTGACAGGGTGAGCTCCCGTTGCTCAGTCCCCGCTCCTGCCAACCTAGCAGTTCAAAAGTACATCAAAGTGCAAGTTGATAAATAGCTACCGCTCCAGCAGGAAGGTAAACGGCATTTCCATGCACTGCTCTGATTCGCCAGAAGCGGCTTAGTCATGCTGGCCACATGACCCAGAAGCTGTACGCCGGCTCCCTCGGCCAATAAAGTGAGATGAACGCCGCAAACCCAGAGTCGGCCATGACTGGACCTAATGGTCAGGGGTCCCTTTACCTTTACGGAGTCTCAAAGCGGCTAACGTTCTCCTTTCCCTTCCTGCCCCACAACAAACACTCTGTGAGGTGAGTGGGGCTGAGAGACTTCAGAGAAGTGTGACTAGCCCAAGGTCACCTAGCAAGCTGCATGTGGAGGAGCGGAGACGCGAACCCAGTTCACCAGATTACAAGACTTCCTCTCTTAACCACTACACCACACTGGCTCTCCATAGCTCCATGGATCCATAGCTCAGTGGTAGAGTGTTCGCTTGCATGTCCCAGGTACAATCTCTGGCATCTCCAGGTTTCTTTGTAAAAACACACACAACAGAAACACTTGTATTTTCCCCGCCTGCCCCCCGCTCCTTCTCTGCCTGCCTAAACTTGCATCATAAACTCCTCTCCTCTGGTCTTGTTTCCTGCTGCTTTTCTCTACACAATGCCTTTGCTAAAATTATCTTTCTCAGCTCTCGTTTCTGCGAGGGCTTGTCCAGATGGGAGCTTCCCTCACAGCGGGATCAGTGCTGCAGCTCTTACATTGGAAAGGAATGAGCAATATGGAAATATATACAATTAATGGGTCTTTTGTTTCTGTCTTTGCCTAAGCGTACATGTGCGAATCTTGCATATCGGCTAATTATGAGTCTGGTATGCACCTGGAGAAAGATTTCTTTCACCCCTCATGGAAGCCAAAAGCATTGGTTCTCATTCTCCTTACCTCAAGTCTTCCATAGCCCTAGCAAGGTGTATGGCTCTCCTAGCTTGAAACGGGTGGGAGGGAAATTTGCTTGATTTGCATTTAATAATAATAATAATAATAATAATAATAATAATAATAATAATAATAAATTTTATTTATCCCCCGCCCTCCCCAGCCACGGCCAGACTCAGGGCGGCTAACAAGCAATAATAAAAACAAGTTGAATGAATACAACTTAAAAACAAGATTAAAATGCAACATTAAAACACTGAAACATTAAAATGCATACTTTGCACTTTTTGAACCAAGATGTGAAATGAATTGTTAACTGTCCTTGGAAATTCATGCTTCTCTATTCTGCAGTGCAAAATAAAAATAAAAAATAAAATAAAAATGCATTCATAGAATCATAGCATTTTAGAGTTGGAAGGGACCTCAAAAGTCATTTAGTCCAGCCCCCTGCAATGGAGGAATCTCAGCTAAAGCATCCATGACAGATGGCCATCCAACCTCTGCTTAAAAACCTCCAAGGAAGGAAAGTCTGTAGCCATCTGTGAATTAGGGGAAAGGGAACATAAAAATGAATATACTGGTGAAAGATAACATACAAGATAACATACGTTTGGAGAAATTGCCTGAAAAAATATTCAGCAAAATGCCATAAAAGAAGGAGTGGATTAGGAGAAATGCAGGTGAAAATGTGTATGAATTTCAAATACAAACCAATAACTAACTGATGTAGAAATTAGACAAACTGGATTGAAGATTGGAGACTTAAAGGTACCGCTAGAGGATGCTAAATAAACTATTTATTTATTTATTTGGTGTCTGAGTTGCTGCCTATAAAACAACCTGAACAGATTCAACAGTAGAAATACCAACTATAAAAACATATTAAAATGTCTCAAATCTAGTACAAATACAGGTCAGGATTAAAAATAAATCTCCACTTGAATGGCTTATACAGTAGAACAAGGAAGGTTTTCAGCAGGTTTTTAAAAGGCAATGTAATGGGAGTTTCAAATGCACATTAAAAGATGTGGTTCTTTTTTGTAAGCAATGAACCGGATCAAAGATAGTAACTGTATGATGTTAGTTATAAAATTGCTGTCTATTTTTATGCAACCTCCTCCTTCTCTTACTTGCTTTATCTTGACTCCTTTGATAAAAGGCTGACATTAGAACTCTGGAGTTGACAGAATATCACACTAATCCAGCATCTGTCTTGCCAACTGACCTAGCGGTTCATCCCTGCATCTAGCTTTTAAGGAGAAGTAAGAGGAAGGGATGAATTGGGTTCTTACCTGGCCAGACTTGAGGGCTGCTAAATGTACTTCTCTATCTTTTGATCGATTTCCCAAGCTCTAAAGTGCTTCCTGGCTTGGGAACAAAAATGGGAGGTGATGGCAGCTGGTTAAGGAATTTAAGTCTGTCAGCTTTTTAAAACTCGTAATGGAGATATGGAAGTAAATGCCCCTTTGCCTTTAGGGATGGATGGACCTGTTAGTTTCATTTTCTCTCTGTTTCTCACTCTTACAGACTAAAGTTCGGGTCTCCAATTTCCACATCAGTTTGTGATTAAAAAAAAAAAATCCTCCTGAAAATCCATCAATATTTTAGTGCAAATATACACATTTTTGCCTAATGTACACATTTATCCCAAGCAATTTCCCCCATATATAATGCATTTTTGTATTTTATTTTCACAAATATATGCATTTATATGCACACTTTACCCTATTGCTTGGGGAGTCAGTCTGGATGATTCCTGCGGGTCCATTCGTGGAGTTTTTGTTGAGACACAGAAACATGCCTCCTTTGTGCTGGATCCAAAGCTGTGACTTGGAGATCTCCTTGGGAACCTAACGGGAAGCAAGATCTGCTGGAGCATTGATGCTGTGAGCCCTCCATCTTATGCTCAGGTTGTAAGGTAAAGGTAAAGGTACCCCTGCCCGAACGGGCCAGTCTTGACAGACTCTGGGGTTTGTGCGCCCATCTCACTCTATAGGCCAGGGGCCAGCGCTGTCCGGAGACAGTTCCGGGTCATGTGGCCAGCGTGACAAAGCTGCATCTGGCGAGCCAGCGCAGCACACGGAACGCCGTTTACCTTCCCGCTTGGTAAGCGGTACCTATTTATCTACTTGCACCCGGGGGTGCTTTCGAACTGCTAGGTTGGCAGGCGCTGGGACCGGGCAGCGGGAGTGCACCCCACCGCGGGGATTCGAACCGCCGACCTTTCGATCAGCAAGCCCTAGGCGCTGAGGCTTTTACCCACAGCGCCACCCGCGTCCCATATCTCAGGTTGTAGATATGTGTAAATATAAAACCATATATCCTAAAGATACCACAATCTACATTTGCCTTTATTCAAAGGAAATTAAACCCTGGGAAAGTGCAAGCACCCCTGGAGTCTCTAGTGGTTTGGAGATTAGGGTGCATGCAACAGTATATTTGTCCATATCTGAAGAACTGCATTTCAAAATTTGAAATACCTCAAGGACTGCCTCTTTCCATTTGAACCTACCCAGACCCTGAGATCATCTTCTGAGGCCCACCTTTGTGTGTCTCCTCCTCGAGAGGTCCGGAGGGCGGCAACACAAGAACAGGGCCTTCTCTGCAGTGGCTCCCCGTCTGTGGAATGCTCTCCCCAGGAAAGTTCACCTGGCGCCTTCATTATATACCTTTAAGCGCCAGGCAAAAACGTTTCTTTTTAACCAGGCCTTTGACTGACCTCCTATACCCGCCTATCGACATCCTATACCCTTTAAAAATGTGACTCTTTTTTGGAGGATGTTATTGGGCTATTGTTTTTATTTTAATTTTAAATATTGTGATCTTTTCTGTGAACCGCCCTGAGACCTCCGGGAATAGGACGGTATATAAATTCAATGGATGAATGGATGAATGAATGAATGGTGTTTTGAAGAATGCTGCATTTCATTTCACGCAGTGTCTTGGGGTGGGCATATTAGATACGTTTAAATGTGAATGGAATTAAATTTCTCCCCCCATCTCTTGTTACAAACTGTGTTTTGGGGTTGTTATTTTCAAATTCAACTTCTCCAAATGATCCTCACTCAAATGTTTTCCATGTTCATTTGATGGGGAATATTTTTAGGCAGCCTGCACATCGAAGGAACAGAGAGAGAACGCCAAGCAGCAGGTGGAAATCTTCAAACATCAAGTAGATAATGGACTTCTGGATATGTGGTGGATATGTAGGAAAATACAGGTGTTCCAGGAAAGTATCCATGCAGAACTGCAAAAAATGCTAAAGATCTCTTTCAATAAAAAACCAGAGGCCTACCTCCTGGGAATAACAGATTTGGATATTCCACAAAAGAGGAAGGGTATTTTTTTATATGCGACGGCGGCAGCAAGAGTTTTGATCGCAGCAAAATGGAAGAGTATTGAAATCCCCTCTATACAAGATTGGATCCAAAAGCTGACAGGCCATGCCGAATTAGATGGTCTATCAGAAAAAAAATAAAGAATAAATCAAAACAGGAATTTGTTTCAAAATGGGAAGTTTTCAAAGAATATTTGTAAAATAAATATAGTAGTTTAAATTCTGTTGCAGCATTCGAGGAACTTCAGTAATAGTTGCAAGGTAGATATAAGAAATTAGATATATTAAGAATAAATTTAATTATGATAAAAGTGTGTATTGGCAATAAGTAATATGAAATTGAAATATGGAATAGATGGGAGGTTGGGTCTTTAGTGTTAAGACCAATATATGTTTTATTGTTTGCTAAGAAAATTATGTGTCTGTGGTTATTCTTGTGTGTAATTTGGTATTTGTGTTTTTCTTTCTTTTTTCTTGCTGTATCAATAAAAATCTTTTTTTTTAAAAAAAGAAAAGATAATGGACTTCTGGACAGAAGTGTGGCACAGGCTCAGGCGAGCCATTTCTCTGCCACAAAATGCTTCCCTGCGCCTGAATTTTATGTTGCAGTGATCAACGGAGTCAAAAAGTGCCTTGTGCTTCAAGCCAGCGGAGCAATAGAATAATGCCTTCTTCCTTCTAGCAAAGAAGGGAACAAAGCATGTAATCAAGCTTGGCCCAATACAAAAGCAAATCTGGAGCATTAATTAACAGGAACCTGCACAGCAGTTTGTTAAGCACAGCAAGAACATGTACAAGATCCGCCAGGGTCCCCCGCAGCTCTGTCTTTTGATAATTAGAATTTCTCAAGAGAAGGGAAAGGGGATTTCACGGTGGAAGCAAAAAAACGTTTTGGATTGTGGTTGGGGGTGGGGAGGCCCTGGCACGCTCATCTAAGGTTGTAATACCCTGGCTGTAATCACTATGCAAAGCTGCCGCTGTCCCTTCTGACATCTCTTGCCAGCCTCTCAGCATTATCAAGCTCTCTCGGCCCTGCAGGAACACAGCCTCTAAAATAACATGTGCTACACACAACAGTGGAAAGGCAGAGGTGTTATTAAAGTACATATAGATTTTTTTGTAAGAAAGGGTCTCCCACAGCTGTGTAATTGCAAGCTTTGGTGTAGGGGAGAGTAGTTCCATTCCTTTCTTGGTACCATTTTTTAAAAAGGGAGGGGCGGAAAGCTCGCTTAACAAGACAAGATCAACAACATCCAGACATGTAATTTTGGCAGCAGCAAAATCCCACCCCTCAAAATGGCCTGTCTATGCTTGCAATTGTTCGATCTGCTTCTGCTGTTTAATAAGTGGGAGGAAGGGAGGGGAACAGCGGCAGCCTTGGTGGAGAGATCCTGTAAAACATGCTCCATCTACGGCAAAGCTTTCCGTTCAAGTTCTTGGTGGTATCACCAGATGTTAATGGAGCATGAGAGACAAAATGGCAATTGGGGATTGATTTGATGGGTGGTTTCACTCCCAAAGAGAAAGAGACAGACAGAGGTGCTAAGGCAAGATGAATGCTGGATTTATGTTTCTGCTATTATAGATTTGGGGGACCTCCCTAAACCATAGAAACTCATAAATTGTAGGATTTTGATTTATTGGGATATGGATGAAAGTACAAGCTGCAGAGGGACGCGGGTGGCGCTGTGGGTTAAACCACAGAGCCTAGGACTTGCCAATCAGAAGGTCGGCGGTTTGAATCCCCGTGACGGGGTGAGCTCCTGTTGCTCAGTCCCTGCTCCTGCTAACCTAGCAGTTCAAAAGCACATCAAAGTGCAAGTAGATAAATAGGTACCACTCCGGTGGGAAGGTAAACGGCATTTCTGTGCGCTGCTCTGGTTCACCAGAAGTGGCTTAGTCATGCTGGCCACATGACCCGGAATCTATACGCAGGCTCCCTCGGCCAATAAAGCGAGATGAGCGCTGCAACCCCAGAGTCGGCCACGACTGGGCCATTAGGTCAGGGGTCCTTTACCTTTACAAGCTGCAGAGCTGTGCCAGACAAGGAATCCCTGGGCTGACTTAATGCAAATCAGCCTGGCTGGCCTATCAAAGAGCAAATCTGTTAACATGACGAAAGGTGTTGATGGGCCATCCAAAAGGAATCCTTTGGCCTTGGGAGCCATATGTTGTCAAGGTGATGGGGTGTGTGTTTGAGGTGACAGGAAAAGAGAGGTTTTGAGCAAGGGGTGCCGGGAAGAAGAAGGGAAAGAAAAGACTGGAATCCATCTTGGGCAGACCGGCTGAAGGCTGGCTGGGAGAGATGCCTTGGACTCCATGGTTGCACTGCTGTGGAGAAGAAACCCCTCTCAAAATGAGCATGCTCTAAGATTTGGACTCCCTCCATGCAGACTGAAGGTGTAAATGGGTGAATAAACCATATTTCTTAAAGTTACAGCAGTCTCCGCCGGTCTCAATTCTCCAAAGGAACACAGACCCTGGGTGAGTGCCTGGAACCCCCTGGGCTCTTGCTATCGCTCGGCAGAGAGTGCGGGTGGCACCCAACTTTTGTCACCCTATCATTAGTGTACAAGTGATGATGAGCTGCAAAAACTCTGCAGATGTGCTTTTTGTGTGTGATATCTTGTGAGCACCCATTATTTATTATTTGAAGCTCATCAAGGGCAGCTGCTGCCAGCACCCCAAAACCTCATGTCATCTCTGGAAGTAGGTTCGTAGGCAGCACATGGAGGTTCAGAAGCAGTCTTCTCTACTAGTTCGGACCAAAGACCAAACATTCTTAGGGTTTGGGAGTATTTAAGGTACCCTGTAAGCCCACATGGTCCTTCTTCCTTCCTTCATTTGATCTGCCTCCCCAAAAGTTGTGGAGATGCATATTCAGTGCATCCTTTCTATCTCTGCAAGCTACAAGGTGCTCTGGGCTAAACTTAGGTGCCCTGGGCTAAACGTCCCTTCCTATGCAAGACAAATGGGGATCATAATAGGGTCAGTGTGGATCAAGCTCACATAGTGTTGCTACTCCATATACTTTTTGAAAGTCATCATTTTTACTACTACTTCAGATTTGTGCATTTGGGTGTTTTTATACTATAAACTGCCCTGTGATCCTCATATGAAGGGCAGTACACGAATTTAATAAATAGTAATAAATAATTTTCCCCACACACTCGTATAGGCACTATTGACACACCCACATGCCATTCTGTTGGTGCCCAATCCAATTGGTGTCACTCTGACAACAAAAGCCTATGGGAATATGAGGCTGAAAGGTTTTGAAAAAGAACTGGCTAAAAATTGTGTTTGTTTGTTTTGCAGGGCGATAGCTTATTAGAGCTTGAGGACAGGTTTTTGCACTAAGGCTCGGGGTATATGGGATTTTGAGGGGTTTGGTTTTGCATTTTCAGGAGGGCGGGAAAGCTATTTTTGCAGATATCTTTTCTGACCATGGGTTGCATTCAGTGATGTATGAGCTGTGTTCAGATTGTGCAGTGAGAATTCTGCTTCCCCCACCTCTCCCCTCCACCCGCAGTTTCAGTTTTGATTTTAGTTTTCATTGCCTGATCAGGTCCTGGTCCTACTTCATATGTTTCTTCTGTGTAGATCATGGGTAGGCAACCTTCTCAATCTGGCCCGTGGACAGTCTGGGAATCAGAGTGTTTTTACATGAGTAGAATGTGTCCTTTTATTTAAAATGCATCTCTGGGTTATATGTGGGGCATAGGAATTCGTTCTCCCCCCTCCCAATATAGTCTAGCCTCCCACAAGGTCTGAGGGACAGTGGACTGGCCCCCTGCTGAAAAAGTTTGCTGACCCCTGGTGTAGATGCTTCCTCTTCTTGGGACTAAAAACAAACAAAAAGGTTTATTCTTCCCAACTAGAATTTTGTGGAAGGACTCTTAATCTCAGGGTTGTGGGTTTGAGCCCCACATTGGGCAAATGATCCCTGCATTGCAGGGAGTTGGACTAGATGACTCTTGTGCCTATCCATACCCTCCAACATTTCTCCAATGAAAATAGGGATGTTCTATCGCATAATCATACTTTTACTACTTATACCCTACCCATCTGACTAGGTTGCCACTCTGGGTGGATTCTAACATATATAAAAACACATTAAAACATTAAAAAAACTTCGCTATACAGGGCTGCTCAGATAGCTCAGGCATTGGATAACTTCATACCCTCCAACACTTCTCCAATGAAAATAGGAACATCCTAAAGAAAAGTGGGACATTCTGGGATCAAATCAGAAACCCGGTGTGGTGTAGTGGTTAAGAGCGATAGACTCGTAATCTGGGGAACCGGGTTCGCGTCTCCGCTCCTCCACATGCAGCTGCTGGGTGACCTTGGGGTAATCACACTTCTCTGAAGTCTCTCAGCCCCACTCACCTCACAGAATGTTTGTTGTGGGGGAGGAAGGGAAAGGAGAACGTTAGCCGCTTTGAGACTGCTTCGGGTAGTGATAAAGCGGAATATCAAATCCAAACTACTACTACTACTACTACTACTACTACTACTACTACTATTCTTCTTCTTCTTCTTCTTCTTCTTCTTCTTCTTCTTCTTCTTCTTCTTCTTCTTCTTCTTCTGTAAATCCGGGACATCCCTGGAAAATAGGGACACTTGTAGAGTCTTCCTAGCCAACTCTACAGTTCTATGTGCTTATGGTGGTATCAGGACTCATCTATGCAGCCCAGGGCAGCAGATTCTTGCCATAAATCTGGAGTCCCAGGATATGCAGAACCCAGGGCCATACAACCATGAGTAGGAGGAATTTGGGCCATAAGTAGGTCCTTTGAGGGCTCTGCACCAGCACAGCCAATGATCTCCTGACTTACGATTTCCCCGCTGCCTGCTTTGCAAAGCGGGGAGTCAGAAAACATTTTGCAAAAGTTATTGGGAACGTTGCCCAGCTGGCAAGCTAGAAAAGGGTTGGAGGAGGAGGGTACAAATGAGCTCCATATGCAAACCTAGAACCGGAACTTAAAATGACATTGTGGAGGCTGAGTTGGATCCTTTAGCAGCCATTATTCATCATAGCAGGGAATAATAGCACTGATTAATTAGAAAGATCTGCCCACCATCTCCCTATGTGTGCCTTTTGCAAGGCCTATGCAAATTTCTTGACGGAAGTTTCGTTTGCTCAGTATTAACAACGTTCTCAAAGTGCTTTTGTGCCAAAATGACTCTATCCTCGGGCTAAGGAGTTAAACACTCACAGATGGAGTTTTCTTAAGAGAGCGTATGCACGCTTAGAGGGCAGAAAGCGGAGCCAGAGTCTCATACTAATTGGACACATCCAGTTTTGGAAAGGAAAAAAAATATTGGTGAGTAGCACTAATTTTTTTAACGAAACGATCTGGCACACCACCTTCAGAAGCATTCTGTTTCATGTGAAGATTTTTGCCTAGCAGGATATTAAGAGATATGCTGAGTGCACTGGGGCTTTCTGATCCCCTGTGTGATTGAAATTGCTTGAGGAAGAGCAGGAACAAGCTGTACTTGCTACCCATTCACTATCACTGCCTGTTAGGAACGTGGTCCTCCAGAGCGCAGGGGAAGAGTTAGACTCAGAAACCGAACTAAGTGAATGAGGGAACTACTCTGCAGATGAGACCTGGCTGACAGAGTTGAGAAAGGGCAGTTTGACACCCCCCTTTCCCGGGGAAGACTCTGTTAGCTCTCAAGAAGAGGAAGAGCTGGAAGACAGCCAGAGCATTGCTAGGCCATCAGCAGATAAACCAAGGTCTGAGTCTGTGTCAGGTGGCAGTGGGGAGGGGGCAGGCCAACCTCTCAGTCCCTGTTCTAGGCGTCTTGATAAAATCAAATGGCAATGGAAGGGCAAGAGGGGAAAGGAAGGAGTTTGGCGTCCTTCCTGCTGTGGGAGGGGTGAAAATTCAGACTGACCAACTATCGTAAATGCGAGCAGGCAAGAAGCTGTGCTCTGGATGTGTCTTTTTGTAAATAAACGTACATAAAACGGCTGGAGAGTCGTTATTCTTATCGTGGCTTGCTTGCCTGCCAGAGATCATTACACTGCCTTCATAACCATTCACAAGCCGGAGGTAAAACATCTGCAGTGGGGTGGTCTATTCTACTCAAGATTTAGAACCTGGGAAGATCAGAAATCTTGATCCCATGGGGAGACTCCATGGGAAGAAAAGGCTCCCCACCAAATCTACCCTTACAACTCAGGGAGGGCAAAGGTGGCAGTAAAGGGAGAAAATGTAGCACCCTTATTCCCACAGTGCGTCAGCATGAGAAGGATTCCAACCTGAATAGTTTAAAGAGAAAGAATGTATTTAGACCTTAGGCTAGTATATTCTAACATTCATATACAGGCGGTGACCATTTTGTGTGGGGGTTCCGTTCCTGGCCCTCATATGCGTCGGTGGAGTGTCCTGTTCTGCCTCCTTCCAAAAGGACCAGTGTGTCTGTGATCATACATCAATTGGACACGCATAAAATGCCCACTGCCTGTATACTAAGGCCCCATCCGCCCTACACATTTTGAGCAGTATCATACCACTTTAAGCTGTCATGGTTTCTGAAGTGTAGGTGAGTTCCCATGAAGCAAGACAGTGATAGCAGCAAGAACCTTCATTGAACCAACAGAACTGGACAACAGGGGCAAAGCAGCTGCTTATATACATTTCTGGAGGCCTGGGCCACTCCCACCCCCAACATGATTGGCTGTCTAGACTTCCAAGCTGTGAATCGTAGCTCAGAGTTTAAGGGCCAATGGCAGTGGCCCAAATCCTGAAATGTTCTGTGATTGGATATCATGTATCGAATCAGAACACAGAGGCTCAGAATCCTTAGTCCAGACTCAAGCGCAGGCAAACACAGACCACTGAATACATAACAGTTTCCCAGAGAGAATCCTGGGAACTGCAGTTTGTTAAGAGGGCTGAGAGCTGGTAAAGGTAAAGGGACTCCTGACCATTAGGTCCAGTCGTGACCGGCTCTGGGGTTGCAGCACTCATCTCGCTTTACTGGCCAAGGGAGCCGGCGTACAGCTTCTGGGTCATGTGGCCAGCATGACTAAGCCGCTTCTGGCAAACCAGAGCAGCTCATGGAAACGCCGTTTACCTTCCCGCCAGAGTGGTACCTATTTATCTACTTGCACTTTGAGGTGCTTTCGAACTGCTAGGTTGGCAGGAGCAGGGACCGAGCATCGGGAGCTCACCCCGTCATGGGGATTCGAACCGCCGACCTTCTGATCGGCAAGTCCTAGGCTCTGTGGTTTAACCCACAGCGCCACCCATGTTGTTAGGAGACCCCTATTCGCCTCACAGAACTCTAGAGTTCCCTGAGAAGCGGGATTGATCTTTAACTTACTCTTATATAATGAGCTTGACCCTTGGTCCATCTAGCATTGTCTATGCTGCTACAAGAGCTCATCAGACTTTCACACAGGGGACTCTTCCAGACCCACCTGGGAAATGTCCGGAATTGAACCAGGGTGCCATCACCCTAGGATTCTTCGGTCGATGCATGAACCCCTTTATCAGGTGTTGGCGTTGTTTAGCTGTATTGGAGCGTAAAGTGGCAAAGACCCTGAGAGATCTGGGTCTCTTGGTGAGAAGCATTTCCAGTCGGAATCCCCGTGCCATATGCCTCTCTCACAGCACAAGCCTATACATCTCTACTCGTAAGTCAGTACATAGCTGTCAACCTCCCCTTTTTTGCGGGAAATTCCCTTATTCCAGCGCCGTTTCCCACTGGAAACGGATTGTTAGATATCCTGTAGACTGTCCCCAAGACAGATGAGGCTGCTGGTCCCTTATTTTCGAGGCTGCTGATCCCTTATTTTCAAATCTGAAAGTTGACAGCTATGAGTCAGTACTGTTGACTTTAGCAAGACTTCCTCCCTGGTAATTGTGTGCAAGGTTGCAGCCTCAATCATCACCTTCTGGGCTTCATCCTTTGTTTTAAAAACTCTCCTGGGTAGGATAAATCACATTCCCATTCCTGAACTATATACACTTCTGTTTCTTGCCAGGAATGAAATATTTGGGTTCAGCTTCTCCTCTGCAGAGGAGAAATGAGCCTGGAGAGTAATTCTGGGGTTTCGCTTGTTATTGATTAGCTGCATTGTTTCTTCTGGTCTTTCTGTTATGGCTGTCAGAAAATTGCTACTGCTTTTCAGTGAGGGAACCTGCGGCTGTTGCAATGCTGTTGGACTCCAGTTCTGATCAGCCTCAGCCACACAGTCAATGGCCAGGGATGATGGAAGTTGCAGTTCAATGACATCTGGACAAGTGAAGCATTTGGTCAAACAGACACGTAAGTAGGAGGGGGACCTTTGTAAGCAACAGACAAACTACCTCCTCCCATTGCTGCATTGTTCTGCAATTTACTGTTTTAAGGATATTATAGACAGCGCAAGCTGTTTTCAATATTGGACTGTAGATGCACTCTTAAAACAAAAAAGGAAGAGAAATGAAGAGCGTTCTCTCTCTCTCTCTCTCTCTCTCTCTCTCTCTCTCTCTCTCTCACACACACACACACACACACACACACACACACACCTGGCTATTTTTCCTTGCAGCAAGTCTCCCATCAATCCATCATGGAGCAAACTCTTAGGACAACTCCGTCTAACCTTTGGGCTGTGAGATCTCTGTATGTGTGGTCTGCAGAGGTCCTTAATTAGAATGACTAGGGGCTGCTATCACACCTGCATGAAGATGTTCAGCAGCACACATTTACACATTGGAAAACTGCACTGACCTTAGCCTGTCACAGCTGCTTTACGTTACTTGGCTGATCCTGAATGCTGGGGCAAGATTGCGGATAGCTGCCTCTGTTGCACAAATCCTCTGACTAATATGTTCCTCGAATCAATAGCTTTATACTGGCCCCAGAAGCTCCTCTGACTAGGCCAATCTGGAGCTGCCTTTACTACAAGGTGTGCTAAGAATGTATTAGTAGGAAAAATACTTGCAAGAAGTCTGTTGCACTATATTATACAGGGGAAATAGTTACATCTAATGGAACTGATGGATCTTTTTCTCATTTTAGATTGCAAAGAAAGATCTGTTGTTGAGTTTTGATTTATGAAACCAATAAAACGCTACACCGGGGACACTTTATCACTCTGCATCTCAGATCTAATGCATCAGTGCCAGCACAGAATCAATGTGTCATAACACTGCATGGTGTATGGAATCGGAAGGCATATGAGCTGCTTCCAGATGTTACATTTGAAGATCCAGATAGTGGAAGGATAAAGCATAAAGGACGAGGAGAGGTCATGCATCCTTCTGCATATCATTTCCCCTCTTGCGTTTGAAAAGGCACTGGCTCATGCTGAACCACTGGTTGATGCTGCATGAACAGGCAGTCAAGAAGCTTTGCTCCATACCCCCTGCTCCCATCTCTCTTCCTTCCTGCGTCTAAGGCCCGTTTGCCTGAACCAGTACATTTCTGAGCACAATTCAAAGTGTTGGTGCTGACCTTAAAGCCCTAAATGGCCTCGGTCCAGTATACCTGAAGGAGCGTCTCCACCCCCATCGTTCAGCCCGGACACTGAGATCCAGCACTGAGGGCCTTCTGGCAGTTCCCTCATTGCGAGGTTACAGGGAACCAGACAGAGGGCCTTCTCAGTAGTGGCACCCACCCTGTGGAATGCCCTCCCATCAGATGTCAAGGAAATAAGCAGCTATCTTATTCTTAAAAGACATCTGAAGGCAGCCCTATTTAGGGAAGTTTTTAAAATTTAATGCTGTATTGCTTTTAACACTCGATTGGGAGCCGCCCAGAGTGTCTGGGGAATCTCAGCCAGATAGGTGGGGTATAAATAATAATATATTATTATTATTATTATTATTATTATTATTATTATTATTATTATTATTACCAGCAAACAATGGTTTTTCTCTAACTAGAAAAGGAAGGAGGGAATGATGGATGTATGCTGGGATGTGCATGTAACAGAATGAAGAGGAAAAGCACCAATCTGAGTCTTGTTGCTTGTTTATGTACCACTGAACCATGGTTTGGCCTTGCATCTGAACCGCTCCACAGTCTATGGGTTGGGAATCTGGTGCCCTCTAGATCAGTGTTTCCCAAACGTTTTTGGGCAAAGGCACACCTGTTTACCGGAAAAAAATCTCGCGGCACACCACCATTAAAGCCCCGCCCCGTGACGTCAGCGCGCAGCGTCACGCCGGGAGGGACGCACAAAAGTTAAAGTTTTTTCCCTCCCCGCGAAGCAACGAAAGAGGGCGCCTCAACACCGGGAGGTGGGCAGGGAGCGGGGGGAGCGGCCAGACGGGCTCCGCTGGGGGACTTTCGGCTGCCGGAGGCGGGGAAGGGGCGGCTGCAGCGGACCCGGAAGTGGTTGCGCCCATCGGGGGCGGTGGGAGCGCGCCGTGCGGGTTGGTGGGTGGGGGAAGGAGAGGAAGAGGAGGGGGCGGCGGCGGCGGCCGGAGGCTGGACGGATCCGCGCAGGGACGGCGCGCGAGCCGGGAGGAGGCGCGAAGAAGGAGAGAGCAGCGCGGCTCGGGATGCATTCGGACTGCCGGCTGCTGCGCCCGAGACGCGGGGTATGGTGAGCAGCCCGGAGCGCCCGCTCCCCCGGGGGACCCGGCCGGCGCTGGCCTCCCTCCTCCTCCTCCTGTTGCTGCTCAGGCGGGACGCGGCGGCGCAGAAAGGTGCGTGCGGGAGCCCCGCCGGGAGGGGAGGGACCAGAGCCTTCCCGCCTTTCTTGCTTGGCGCCCACCCAAAAGCCCGCCGGGTTTTCGCGCCTTCCTCCAGTAGGCCGGCCGAAGCGAGCGGCGATGGGATGTGGGAGCTCGCTCGCTCGCCGCCCCGCGTGTGCTCGCCGCCGCCGCCCGACTCGCCCGTCTCCCTCCCACGGAACACAAGGCAATGTTCGGCGGCACACTAGTGTGCCGCGGAACACCGGTTGGGAAACACTGCTCTAGATATTGTTGAATTGCTGGAGAGGGCTGGAGTCCAACAACATCCAAAGGGCCACAGGTTCCCAGGTTCTTTTCCACATTAAACCCATTAAGTGCTTTTAATTCATATTAAATATACCCAACACACTCATTCCTTGGGAACCCTAAATATGATGCCTTGCCACAGTGCTGGTGCATGCAATCCTTTTGCTCATGCATTGCCCAGGTAACATGTCTTGCTTGGACTAGAGATCCATTCCCAGTGAGCATCAGTCTTGTCCAATCAGAAGCCACACACACACACACACACACACACACACTGAGCCATGCTTCTAATGCCTCTCTTGGGGATGTTGGAGATTCTGTCGAAATGCACGTTCATCTACAAACAGGAACAGGAACAGGAACCAGGCAGACAACTACTATTTTCATTATTTCTCTCCCCGCCCCTCCGGTCCACAGTCCGCTGCTATTATTTTTGTCAGAATGCTATTGATGATGTGCTCCCCCCTCCCTCCCCGGCCAAACTGAAAAGAGTGGTGAAGAAACATGTAACAATAACACAATCAATTATGTTATTAGATTTGTTCACAATGAACGGTGAGCGAGCCAATTAATTTTCTTTTTGTGGAACCCACTCTGCAGAAAAACAGAAACAGTGCTGCGTGTGGCATATGGGATGGAAAGGAAAACGATGCCTTTTTACATCTCTAGCCTCATGGCCTTTTCTACTCAACCATGAATTGGGAGAATGCCTGGAGCTCATGCAGCATTCTGGTTTCATCCTGATCACCAAACTAGGCTCAAACCCTACAAACCATTTTTTAAAAACATACACCCCGGTACAGTGATTTAGAAGCCTCAGGATCCCCAAGCCCTATGCATGCTCAGGATCCTGCCACCACCATGATGATACCCTGAATGTGAAACAGAACAAACGAGGACATAGAAAATTGATATATATATATCAGTGGGGCCACAATTCCTTTGCTGTAATGGAGATGCTACAATTCTACCACCTTATGTCTATTTGTCTGCCCGACTCTAGTCTAGACAAGCTTTTTAAAAATATGCATTTTCTTGGGGAAACTTGATGTCTTCTGTAGCATTGCTTTCCATTTTGACAGCCTTAAAAAATGCTTCAACCTCACAGTCAAAATGAATAAAATCATTAGATGGAGAGAAGTGACGTGATTTACAGCTCTTGGTGTAATTAGAATGAAGCCAGGAATTACCCATTGCTCTCCATAATGCATCACCACTTAATGCTCTTGAGGTCCTTTTTCAAGGATCTGTTCATGCAAGAATTTTTTCCCCAAGACTGATGAAGGATTGCGCCTGACAAGAGACTTGAGAAAGAGCTCTTTGAGATAGTAAATCAGGGTGGTACAAAAGGAAACGAGCCCCTGTGCAGACCTACACACTCCATGACATCGTTTTCCCGCAGACATCTGGTTGGCCACTGTGGAAACAGGATGCTAGACCAGATGGGCCTTTGCATGATCCAGAGGAGCTCTTCTTTTGTTCTGAAGCCACATTCCAAGCCTATCACACAATTATAATAGGTAGGTAGTATCATAGGTGGGACACTGGTGGCGCTGTGGGTTAAACCACAGAGCCTAGGGCTTGCTGATCAGAAGGTCGGCGGTTCGAATCCCCGCAATGGGGTGAGCTCCCGTTGCTCGGTTCCTGCTCCTGCCAACCTAGCAGTTCAAAAGCACGTCAAAAGTTCCGGTGGGAAGGTAAACGGCGTTTCTGTGCGCTGCTCTGGTTTGCCAGAAGCGGCTTAGTCATGCTGGCCACATGACCAGCTGTACGCTGGCTCCCTCGACCAATAAAGCAAGATGAGCACTGCAACCCCAGAGTCGGTCACGACTGGACCTAATGATCAGGGGTCCCTTTACCTTTAGTATCATAGGTTAAAACCCATATTTTATATATTGTAAAACGTGTGTGTGTAGATAGATATATATGTCAGTTTGCATTTTTAGTGCAGAAAGTATTGATCTGATGTGTAGAGATTTTTCCTATTCTACTTAATTCAAGAGGGTTCTGGAAGCTTCTCTGTGTGAAAGAAGCAAGCAGAAGGTTCATGATGTTTGGGTTATTCCTTCAGAGAAGCTGAGTACAGCTGGATTAAACTGGTTCTGTTATTTCTTTCAGTCAAGGTCATGCTGACTATAATAATAAGGTCAGAAGGAGCCTGAGTTTCACACTTTCTTTTTCTGTCTCTTTTCTTTCTGGGGTGGTGTTTTGTATGTAGTACGCTTAGTGTTAAGGTTTAGACTTATAAGTTATTGTAAGTTTAAGTTAAGTCTGCTGCAAATGGATTTCTCATGGACAGTGCCAATCCTGAATGTATTGGATTTGTGACAATTATGCTCATTTGCCTTCAGTAGCAGCAAAGCTCTGCTAGATGAAATATAATTGCCTCTGGTCTATTTTTTGGGAATCCTGCAACGTGTTTAAGTTTTTACTCTGCTAACTATACATTGGAATCTACTCTGGATCAATATTGAATAGAATTTCAACGACAAGATACACACACACACGCGCACGCACACACACACACACACACACACACACACGAGAGACAGAGACAGATACAGATAGAGATTTAAAAATCTGCCATTTAAAGAGGATATAGAGGGACTTCCACTGCATGTGAAGACAGGCTCCAGTGGATTGAGTGGACTAGACCAGTAGTGGGTCAAACAATCAAGAAGGAGATTTCTGCATGTGCAGTAGAGGGAATCAAGGGGCGGATGGGGCTCATCAACCCGAGAAGGTAGTCCATGTAGGAGAAGGGATATAGTAATAATAATAATAATAATAATAATAATAATAATAATAATAATAATAAATATTTATACCCCACCCATCTGGCTGAGTTTCCCCAGCCACTCTGGGCAGCTTCCAATCGACTGTTAAAAGCAATACAGCATTAAATATTAAAAACTTCCGTAAACAGGGCTGCCTTCAGATGTCTTTTAAAAATAAGTTAGCTGCTTATTTCCTTGACACCTGAAGGGAGGGCGGGCGCCACTACTGAGAATGCCCTCTGCTTGGTTCATTGTAACCTCACTTCTTGCAGTGAGGGAACCACCAGAAGGCCCTCAGCGTTGGACCTCAGTGTCTGGGCAGAACGATGGGGGTGGAGACGCTCCCTCAGGTATACAGGACCGAGGCCGTTTAGGGCTTTAAAGGTCAGCACCAACACTTTCAATTGTGCTTGGAAATGTACTGGGAGCAAATGCAGATCTCTCACGACCAGGAAAACTCTCTGACCCCACTGCCTTTGGGAAAAGAAATGGTTATGGAGTAAACTCTATACAAATCTGGAGTAAATCCCTATACAAATCCCTAAGACGGTGCCTTGTATGCCTCCTTCTGGCAACTCCTGCAGCCAAGCATATCGCTCTGCTTTCCTTTGGACCACATCAGCAAGACTGAACAGGGGGCAGGTCTTGTCTGGGCAACCCAGGCCCTCCACACATATTGCCAAGGCTTGTGTCCTGGAGAGGTCATGTCGGTGCTGCTAATACAGCTGCTTACTTCACCCCCTGGAGACACACTCCATTTTCTCTTGAGACAGAAGGATGTCGACAGTAGAAGATAAAATTCAATATGGGCCAGAGTACTCTGCAGATGGCATTGAGAGAATATGGAAGCAGCCATCTCTTTGTTTTGTTGGAGGCTGGCATAATTGCTAGACATAAATCTAAGGTAAGAACAGCCCATCTGTTTCCACTGCTTTCGTGATCATAGGGGAGAAGAGAGTATCTTAGGCAACACATGTTATATTATAAAGAGAGCTCACTGTCTCATCAGTGAATCAAATGCTGATATGTGATTTGTTGTTGTTGTTCTCTTACTCACTTGGCTGACTAATGGGCACTTTCCCTTTTCTGGCTAGGAAACAGAGCTTCCTGCTGCCAGTCCATCTTAGACACCTTGTAGGAGGGCACTTTCATCTTCCAGTTGATGGAAGGAGGAAGCAGCAGAAGTGACCAGATACTGAAGGAGCTGCTGGGAGTTCTGGCATGATGCTACTGCCCTTAAAAATGGGCAGAAACGTGGAACGAAGGGAACACTTTGGCTTGCCTTCACAATAAACCAGCAGTCGTGATGACTAAACAATATTAACAATGTGTGAAGTGCTAATGGGTGACGCTTTACGCCAATTGTTATAAAATGTAATGGGAGCCTTGCTCAGTGGCTGATTAACAGCTATAAGGGACTCTGAACATGCTGTTCTGGAATAATAATGATTCCGTCTCAATTTACAAGGGGATGGGGAGAAAGATCACAAGTTATGGCAGAAACTCATCATCCAACTTCCACAGAAGCAATTATTTTGGTCTTTTTCAGGTTCCCCATCTGTAGAATGAATATTCATACACTTATGGAAGAGCCATAGCTCAGTGGTTGACTTTCTGCTTTGGATGAAGAAGGTTCAATCCCCAGGGTCGCTGGGTTGGGCTGGGAGAGACCCCTATTTCAAGATCTGGAGAGCTCCTGCCAGGCAGTAGACAATGCTGTTAGAGGGACTAAAGGCTTGGCTCAGAATAAGGCAGCTTCTCATGGTGGGCGGGGGGCAAGAAGTGGCGGGCTGCACCAGCAACCAGCCTTACATGAGTGGACACCTTGTATGTGCCTCTGTGTAAACAAAAGTTATTATACTGAACGCAACACTACAGATAAGAGCAAAGGCAGTGAAGAGCCTGGTGGTACTGAATTTTGCAGACAAGTGTGTTCACATTACTGCTTGCTCTGCATCCAGCACGCTCCCACAGGTAATTTTTGAAACTTCATGCATGCGACGTTTGCCTCGGTCCATATTGATCCTGTAGCCCAATACTGCTGTTTGACGCATTTCCCCCTCAAACCAGCTTCAGACATCTGAAGGCAGCCCTGTTTAGGGAAGTTTTAAATGTTTGATTCTATTTTTAATACTCTGTTGGGAGCTGCCCAGAGTGGCTGGGGAAACCCAGCCAGATGGAGGGACGCAGAGTAAGCAGTAATGTGAACATACCCTAACATCTATTGCACAGGTGCAGATGAAAGTGCAAGCACAGGTGACAGTTGAATGAACAGGTGTTGAGTGCAGGGAGGTGTTGTCGAGGCCAGGAAACCAGGAAATTCATGTATACAGAGTGGAGACACCCACACACCCTCTCCGATGCAAACAACTCGATGCAAATTAGGCTTGAAGGGCCGGGGATGATTTTGCTGCGATTCAAGCTACTGATGTGAACATGCACTGAGTCCAGAGAGGGAGAGAAGGAGGGAGGGAGGGAAGGAAGGAAAGAGAGAGAGAAACTGGCACAGAGGTTGTCAACTCTTGAAATAAATTCTGGTATTGGGTCTGGGAACAGACGCTTCTGGGTCAAGTGGCAGAATCCAGAGCAGGTTCAACAGGAGAGCCAAGGCAGAGGCCAATTTATTTTAGTGGGCCTCAGGATGGAGCCAAGTCCTCTTTTTTTTTTTTTTTTTTTGAGTACGAAGATAGAGCCCTGCAATGTACAGTACAATGTTCTTTACTTTAATATGCTAAATGATATTACATTGTTTCTGTTTTTTATGCAATGTGGTTTGGACTTTTTTTTGGTATTTATTGAAGTTATGAAAATAGGGATGTCCGCTGTGGTCTAAACCACTGAGCCTAGGGCTTGCCGATCAGAAGGTCGGCTGTTCGAATCCCCGCAACAGGGTGAGTTCCCGTTGTTCGGTCCCAGCTCCTGCTCACCTAGCAGTTCGAAAGTAAGGGAAACGGCATTTCCGTGCGCTGCTCTGGTTCGCCAGAAGTGGCTTAGTCATGCTGGCCACATGACCCGGAAGCTGTCTGTGGACAAACGCCGGCTCCCTCAGCCTATAGAGCAAGATGAGCGCCGCAACCCCAGAGTCGTCCGCGACTGGACCTAATGGCCAGGGGTACCTTTACCTTTAAGGAAAAGCAGGACCTTCTGGGATCAAATCAGAAACCTGGACTGCTTCTCTAAATCAGGGACGTCCCTGGAAAATAGGGACACTTGGAGAGTCTGTAGTAATGACTTCTGCCAAAGAATCATGGGAACTGTAGTTTTTTAGGAATGCTGAAAGTTGTTCAGAGATTCCTTTTGCTGGATTGTTTTTGTTTTTTTGTCTCTTCCCCCTTTTTTTTTAAAAAGAAAAATATAAGTTTGTTGCTGCGAAATGCATTCTGCACAGTTAGTAGTGGGAAAGTCAATGCCAAAGGGTGGATCTGTACTGTGCTGCAATTGAAATGCAGAATGAGGACATAAGATAAGCTGCAGAAGCCAAATAATCGCCTGAGGGAGTGGATGGAGAAACCTGCATTGTGTGACAATACTCCACACAATTCTTCCTGAAACTTTCCCAACATAATAAAAGCCAGAAGGGACTTTAAATCCTGTGCGTGTGTGTGTGTGGGAAACATAAATTTTGCTTTTCTTTCTTTTTTTTCTTTTTTGCAGAACCCCCACTCTTTTTTTCAAACCAAAAGGTGGCTTCATTGTAAAGAATGACTGAGCAGTTGAAATCTGTTACTTGTTTAAGATTATCAGGCCCAATGTCGCCACATGGCAAATTCAGGCAAATGCTGGGGCCTTTTGGGGAGGGGAGAGTCGGATTTGCGGGCTCCTTGGTTTGCTGAGCAGCAGCTTGCTGCACTGTGCCATTGCAAAATGCGTGTGTGAATAGGGTCTGGGACCAGAACTCATCCGTGTGCCTCCTGGGCACTGATGTGATGGAGCACATGGGAGACGACTGCACCTTGAACATTGCAAGACCTCAGTACTGGGCTGGACAGTTGACTAGCGGGTTAGGTCTGTTACCCTTAGCAGGGGCAGAGGAAGAGGGGTGCAGTGGGGGCGGTCCGCCCCGGGTGTCACCACTCAGGAGGGTGGCAAAATGCCAGGCGGCACTCACCGCAGTGCCTGCAGTGCTCCCGAGCCGTGCATCTCTCCTGGGAGTGATGTGTTGGCTTGGGCGTCCGCAGGCTCTGCGCCACCACAGATGGTCCGCCCGCCACCTCCCCCTCAGCTATAGGGTGGCTGAGTGGGAGGAGGAAGGCAGATTCCTCGGAGGCCCAGTGGAGCCCTGCCCCTGGGCACAGGGCGCACACGCCACCCCGGGCACCCAATCGGCTTGCTGACCCTTCGAACAATGAGACGAGAGTAGACAACAAATTGACAATAAATTAGATTCCTTTGGCCCCACTATAATGTGGAAAGAGGCAGAGACTCCTAGCAAACATTCATATTATGCAGGTGAGATTCCTCAAACTGGCAGCCCTGCTTATCAAGGATTTAATATTCCCTGACTGCGTATTCTCATTAGCAGTCTATAGCAGCAAGCATTGGAAAGTACACTTTGGATTGTGGTTGTGATCCTCATTATTAAACTCGGCCTGCAGTTGATTGGTGGCTGCACTGCAATCAGCTGACACCCAATTACCACTGCAGTGTTTGAAGCTCATGGTGGGAGCTCCCTGAATGCCAGGAAGAAATAGTGCTGCATTCCTCGGCTGTTACACTCCCTCCAGTGACTAATGCTACTTGGCATTTGTTTGCAGAGGTTTTGCGTTTGCAAAACTTTTTCTCCCCAGCTAAAATACATCATTGACATTCAAGTAGGTCCTGCATTAGCCTTTGCAGCTGAGCTGTCAAACACAACGTCAGCAGCTGCTCCACATCATTAGTTTGTCATTGATCAGTGCAGCTGGAAGTTTGAGGCACGTCGATAGAGCTAATAAAATGCTTGCATTCTTCTAGTCTGCATTATCTCTCTATGCTTACCTGGGGAAATGTCCCATTGAACTCAGGTAAGCCTTAGTTCTGAATTGACATGCATAGGATTGCACGGTAACATACTCAAGATAGATATTAACCCCTCATGATGTTGTAGGTTAAACCACAAAGCCTAGGACTTGCCGATCAGAAGGTCGGTGGTTCGAATCCCTACAACAGGGTGAGCTCCCGTTGCTCGGTCCCTGCTCCTGCCAACCTAGCAGTTCGAAAGCACCTCAAAGTGCAAGTAGATAAATAGGTACTGCTCCGGTGGGAAGGTAAACGGCGTTTCCGTGCACTGCTCTGGTTCGCCAGAAGTGGCTTAGTCATGCTGGCCACATGACCCGGAAGCTGTACGCCGGCTCCCTCGGCCAATAAAGCGAGATGAGCGCTGCAACCCCAGAGTCGTCCACGACTGGACCTAATGGTCAGGGGTCCTTTACCTTTATGATGTTCTTAAGCATTAATATGGACTGCAGTTGCCATTCTGCAGTACAAAGCACTTGACTAGCGGGGCTTAGTCTCTGCTTGAGAGCCAATGTTGGACTAGGACCTGGGAGACCAAATTTCCACTCAGTCATGAAGTGTACTGGGTGCCTCTCAGCCTAACCTACTTCCCAGGGTTCCTGTATGAATTTAATCAGCCTTTCTCAACCTGTCGGTCAACAGATGTTGTTGAACTACAACTCCCATCACCCTTAGCTAGCAAGGCCAGAGCTCAGGGATGATGGGAGTTGTAGTCCAACAACATCTGGGGACCCACAGGTTGAGAACCGCTGAAAATGATGAGAGGAAGAACCATGTACACCAGCTTGAGCTCCTTGAAGAATTAAAAGGGATACAACTGCAATTAATAATAACAATAATACTAATCAGTATTTTCACTATGCTTTTTAAACAAAAAACCCCAAAACATGATTTAAATCCCAGAATCAGGTTTATCAGTGTTTCCGAAACTTGAGTCTCCAGCTGCTTTTGGACTACAACTCTCATCATCCCTAGCTACCCATACCAGTGGGCAAGGATAATGGGAATTGTAGTCTGAAAACAGTTTGGAGACCCAGGTTTGGGAAACACTTACATCATTTTATTCTTCTGTATTTATGCACCTCATTATTGTGGTCTCAAATTAGTCGTGTGCCAAATATCGTAAGTAGGGAAAGCGCTGCTCTGTGTTCAGGGCCTGCTTGTGGGCTTCCTATAGGCTTGTGGTTGGCCACTGTGAGAAGAGCATGCTTTGTTTCAGTTTTCAGAATTGTGCGTGTGTGGTGGATGACTGTGCCTGGGTCCCCTTCCCACAACCATCGCCAGTGTACACATATTCACATTTCAATCCTGTACAGAACCACTAGCCAGAAGCTCTTATTTCTTTGCTATTTCCCCCACACCCTGTTACTGTTCCTTTCTTTCTGGATTTGTTTACACTGATGGTCCCAGACAATCAGGGATCACATAGCGTATGGTATGTCAGCACTATGCTGTGTAGCAAATCAGTCTCACTATGCAATCAGACAATCAAAGAAGCAGATGGAGATCGCGGCAATGCAGGATTGCATCTCTCTCTCTCTCTCTCTCTCTCTCTCTCTCTCTCTCTCTCTCACACACACACACACACACACACACACACACACTGTGTCACCCCACACTTCTCACTTCCTGTGCCACTCATCCAATCCCTTTTCTCTATGCCATCCATCTCCCCAATCTCGCCTTCTCTTTCAGTTGCCTCCCCTCCATTAATACAGGTCAGAAATGATTACTTGCAGGGGGCTTCCCCTTCCTGTAACATCATCTGCTCCAGCTGTATCCAGTTGTGTTTCTCTCTCTCTTCAATTCCACTTCTTTCCTTTTGGGCTCCTTGCACCCCACAGCTCATGGCAAGACTTTCCCCACTCCAAAGCTTACTGTGTCTTCATCTCTCCCTCTCTTCCCTCCTCTTTCTCAAAAGCTGTGTGGAAGACGAACAAACTCTTAAGAGGGACAGTCAGGAGAGCAAGAGTGGACCTGCTGTGTCTGTCCAGAGGGGCACATATGCCCCCTGGACTGCCAATTCCACACCACTGTTCTAATGCATTCATTCATTCATTCATTCATTGAATTTATATACCTCTCTATACCCAGAAGTCTCAGGGTGGTTCTAATTAAAGCTGGGAACATTATTTCCAAGATATTTCAGAGCATCTCAAAGATTAAGATACACCAAAGCTAACATTCACTACAAATTATGGCCAAACCCAGTTTGAGTCTTGCATACACAGATACAGTGTTAGAAACTGAGATATTAAAGCTAAGAGATGAATGGCACCTTAAACCTAGGTTATAGGAGCAACAACGGAATGTCTAGGCATGCTTTTTAATAACAAGAATACAAAGATGAAAATGAATGAACTGCAGCGGAAATATTATGTTCATTTTTCACATGGTCTAGTCCTTCCCCTGCCCACCCCCCTAATATTCTTAAGAGGGTCTCTTCTCCTGTCTTCAGAGAGTAGCTGGAAGTGGGGAGGCAGAAAAAGGCCCTCCTTTCCTTCCACTCTGCAGTTTTAATCTGAAATCTTAGGCGCAGTACAGTGCCCAGAGCTCAGAAACTGCTTGTGCTAATGAAATTCCCTGTCGCAAAATGCAGAGTTTCAAACACTGCCCAGATATCTTCATTTTTTCAGGCTGTTTCTCAAGGCAGTTGGAATATACTTATATTTTGTTAAAACAGCAATACAGTGTTCATAATGACATCTATAAAACTTAGAGCAGCTTACAGCAAAAATCATAAAGGTGCCGACAAAAAATACGGATTGAAGTTGTCTTGATGTTTGTCATTCCAATGCATAATAAAAATACTCATTTCCTCCCTAATAATGTCTCATTGCCTTGTCTTATTTCCTGAAGACATACTGGATTTGTAAGCTTTATCATGACAGCAATATCCTAGATTCTAAGAATCTCTTCATTTGATAAAGCTCTTGCATCACTGCTATCATTTCTCCCATTTATAAATGTACAATTAACTCCAGCTACCAATTTAGGTAACCAGGTGAAACTACCAAAGAGTTTGACGGTATGTTTCCTGTCAATTGTTCTATCTTATCTAGAATAAATTATCAATTTGTGGATGTAAGGATAGGGCAAAATATGCACCTTCAACAATGTTCCCAATCTAGTTCATAGCTTGTAATTTATAGAGAGTCAGATATAGAGAGCCAGTGTGGTGTAGTGGTTGAGAGCAGTAGTCTCGTAATTTGGTGAACCGGGTTCGCTTCCCCGCTCCTCCACATGCAGCTGCTGGGTGACCTTGGGCTAGTCACACTTCTCTGAAGTCTCTCAGCCCCACTCACCTCACAGAGTGTTTGTTGTGGGGGAGGAAGGGAAAGGAGATTGTTAGCCGCTTTGAGACTCCTTAGGGTAGTGATAAAGCGGGATATCAAATCCAAACTCTTCTTCTTCTACTACTACCACTGATTTTGCTTCTTGAAGAAAATTCTCCTTGCAGTGTTCACATATAATTGTTCTTGTATAGTGGTCTGAGATCTGTGACCCTTCAGATGTGGGTGAATTACAACACCTGACCCTTGGCAATTCTGGCTGGGGCTGATGGGAATTGCAATACAGCAACGTTTGGAGGGCCACAGCTTCCCTACCATGCCCTAGGAATTTTTAAATCCCTACCCATTATCCACTTCCATTTGCTGTAACAAAATTCTCCTCCTATTTCACTTGTAACAAATCACTATCAGTGTTTAAGTTCCAGAGCACTGATAGATCTTTCCAGGAATTCTTTATAAGAAGTTGAAGGTTTCATTCTTTTCTCCTGAAGCGTTATTATTCCTTCAGCATGCAGTATTTCCTTAACAATGTGAGATGAGGATGTCTAATCCGAAAAAAGCACTCTGGTACGAATAAGGTCTGTAATTATCTATTTTCATTACAACAGTTTGATAAGTTTATGCAATGCTATACAAGATACTTTAATTCAACAAGATTACTTTGCAGCTACTGTCTGGTATTCCTCCAGTATACAGTATTTTTTGAACAACTTGTTCATTCATTATGATAGAATACAGGAAAAGGAGATAATTCTGAAATCAATTTGCTTTTCACATATTTTCCTGTGAAAATGGCTCAGGCACACAGATTTGTGTCAGATATAATCATGTTCTTTTTTTTTTTTTAAGTGACTGCGCTTGAAATTTAATGATATGTCATGTTTGGGGGGAGACAACACTCCAAGTATCCCTATCAGCTAGTCTTGCTTGATGATATGTTGTAAGACTGGGGAGCCCTCACAACTCTTGCACCTAGGTTTTGTATAGTGTTGTATCTGCCTTTCTGTTATACTGGCAGAGCAATCCAGAGTTGTTCCTTAGTCAGCTGACCTCCCTCTGACTGCTAAATGTATGGGTGGTTATGAGACCCACTGGCAGGGGCCAGTGGAAACCCCCAAAATGGGGCATTCTGAGAGTGGGAAGAGGTGGAGCCAGTCTCACAGCTCTCATGTGACAGCTACATATCGAATTCAGGCCCAGTCACCTTCACTCCTTGATTTTCCACTGTGGCTGACGTGAGCAACAGGGCTGTGGATGCGGCAATAGCTCTGTTACTTCACAAAGCCCTGCTGCCAGAAGTGGTGGGAGTTAGAATTGTACTATTAGGGGTGTTAAGAGAGAGGTAACACCTCTGGCAGGGGACACGTCATGCTTCTTCTGGCATACTTCGTTCACCTTTGATCCCCACCCTGCACTCAGCTCTCACCTGTGGCTCCTAGAAGCTGTCAGCATGCGACAGCGGCTGCAACCCGGGAAATGGCTTTGACTGATCGGCAAAACAAGGGGAGGGGAGTTGATGGATCTGAAACTTTTGGTGAGTTAGGGGCTTCCTCTGCGTGTAAAGACAGGTTCTGGTGCATTGAGTGGACAAGTGGGTCCAACAGTCAAGAAGGAGGCTACTTCACTTACTGCAGAGGAAAGTGAGGGGCAGATGGAGCACATCAACCTAGGAAGGTAGCCCCTCTAGGAGAAGGAAGACTCTGATCCTAAACCTCTGCTGCCTTGTGGGACATCTTCAGGAGAAGAAAAGTCCAAGGAGGAAACCCTACACAAATCCAGAGTGGAGTCCCTAAGATGGTTGGGTGGTGTCTTGTAAGCCTCCTTCTGGCAACTCCTGCAGCCAAGCTGGTGCCAAATGTATTGCTCTTCTTTCCTTTGGACCATCAGCAAGGCCAAGAGGGTGTGTGTCTTGTTGTTGGGGCAGCTCAGGACCTCCATACTACTGCTCAGGCTTGCGCCCTTGGGAGAACATTTGACTTTACCCCCCAGAGGCATACTCCATTGTCCCTTGAGACAGACAGATGCCAACAACAAATTAGGTTGCACTCCTAATCCCACATACCCATGAGTAAGCCCCGTTGATGTCAATGAAACTTCCTTCTGAGCAGACCTAGTTAGGACAGCAACCTTATCCATAAATCTAACCCCTCACTAGTTTAGGGACAGAGTGAGAGCAGGCCAAACTATATAATTTATTGGCTCACATGCAGTGGGAAAGGTGAAGACGAAAACAATAGTTTTAGAATAGCATTTCTTTTTACTGAGCTAATTCTACCTCTCTACAGGAAAAGAAAAAAGGCTTCCTCCTCATGCTCTGCAAGTTCAGTATCTGCTCATCCCCAAAGGCCACTCTATAACAGTAACTAAATAAATTATGTAGTTGTCTTTCTATACTGGGGTGGAACCTTTTTCAGGAGCAACACTGCCAGACTTGGATGAAAAGCTAGCATGCTGCGAGAAATAAATAATGGGTACATCTCCTACATCACGCAGGAGGGAGCTGTCTACTCTTTCTCTTGTTAATTCCACATTAGGAAATAAAATTAGAGTCTACACCAGGGGGTCCCAAACTGGTGGTCCATGGATTTTTAATTGATTTTTATTGCTTCTTCTATTTCTTACATTGTATTTTATTTCATTGCAGTCTGAATTATATGGAATGCAAATTGTAATATGATAAAATACAATCCAGGAAATAGAGGAAGCCATAAAATACAATTAAAAATCATGCAGTATCTGGCAATAGTGCATTACAATTGCTACAAAAGGGAGAAAAATCATTAAGTGGTCTGCCAAGACCAGCAACAATTTTAAGTGGTATGTGGTGTGGGGTAGGATGAGGGAGTTTGGCAGCCACTGGCCTATACTTTAGTACTGCTGCTGAGGCATTTCTGCAAACGGTTTAAATGATAGTTCTATGTTGTTGTTGTTTAGTCGTTTAGTCGTGTCCGACTCTTCGTGACCCCATGGACCAGAGCACGCCAGGCACTCCTGTCTTCCACTGCCTCCCGCAGTTTGGTCAGACTCATGTTTGTAGCTCCGAGAACACTGTCCACCCATCTCGTCCTCTGTCATCCCCTTCTCCTTGTGCCCTCAATCTTTCCCAACATCAGGGTCTTTTCCAGGGAGTCTTCTCTTCTCATGAGGTAGCCAAAGTATTGGAGCCTCAGCTTCACGATCTGTCCTTGTCCAGAAACACCTGTTCCTATAGCCAAGATCCTTAAATAATACTTACTCAACAGTAAGTCTCATTCACCTAAGATCCTCTGCCATGTTAATTAACAATTTCCTCCTTGGAGCTTCTGCCCATGTTTTTGGTCAGAATTACTGGTGATGGTGAATTAATTACTGGCGATGGTGATTAATTGTCCCTTAATTGCCCTATTTTCAGTCAGGGTTGTTGTTTAGTCGTTTAGTCGTGTCCGACTCCTCGTGACCCCATGGACCAGAGCACGCCAGGCACCCCTGTCCTCCACTGCCTCCCGCAGCTTGATCAAACCCATGCTAGTAGCTTCAAGAACACCATCCAACCATCTCATTCTCTGTCGTCCCCTTCTCCTTGTGCCCTCCATCTTTCCCAACATCAGGGTCTTTTCCAGAGAGTCTTCTCTTCTCATGAGGTGGCCAAAGTATTGGAGCCTCAGCTTCACGATCTGTCCTTCCAGTGAGCGCTCAGGGCTGATTTCCTTCAGAATGGAGAGGTTTGATCTTCTTGCAGTCCATGGGACTCTCAAGAGTCTCCTCCAGCACCATAATTCAAAAGCATCAATTCTTCGGCGATCAGCCTTCTTTATGGTCCAGCTCTCACTTCCATACATCACTACTGGGAAAACCATGGCTTTTACTATACGGACCTTTGTTGGCAAGGTGATGTCTCTGCTTTTTAAGATGTTGTCTAGGTTTGCCATCGCCTTTCTCCCAAGGAGCAGGCGTCTTTTAATTTCGTGACTGCTGTCACCATCTGCACTGATCATGGAGCCCAAGAAAGTAAAATCTCTCACTGCCTCCATTTCTTCCCCATCTATTTGCCAGGAGGTGATGGGCCCAGTGGCCATGATCTTCGTTTTTTTGATGTTGAGCTTCAGACCATATTTTGCGCTCTCCTCTTTCACCCTCGTTAAAAGGTTCTTTAATTCCTCTTCACTTTCTGCCATCAAGGTTGTGTCATCTGCATATCTGAGGTTGTTGATATTTCTTCCGGCAATCTTAATTCCGGCTTGGGATTCATCCAGGCCAGCCTTTCGCATGATGAATTCTGCATATAAGTTAAATAAGCAGGGAGACAATATACAGCCTTGCCGTACTCCTTTCCCAATTTGGAACCAATCAGTTGTTCCATATCCAGTTCTAACTGTAGCTTCTTGTCCCACATAGAGATTTCGCAGGAGACAGATGAGGTGATCAGGCACTCCCATTTCTTTAAGAACTTGCCATAGTTTGCTGTGGTCAACACAGTCAAAGGCTTTTGCATAGTCAATGAAGCAGAAGTAGATGTCTTTCTGGAACTCTCTAGCTTTCTCCATAATCCAGCGCATGTTTGCAATTTGGTCTCTGGTTCCTCTGCCTCTTCTAAATCCAGCTTGCACTTCTGGGAGTTCTCGGTCCACATACTGCTTGAGCCTTCCTTGTAGAATTTTAAGCATAACCTTGCTAGCATGTGAAATGAGTGAAATTGTGCGGTAGTTGGAGCATTCTTTGGCACTGCCTTTCTTTGGGATTGGGATGTAGATTGATCTTCTCCAATCCTCTGGCCACTGCTGAGTTTTCCAAACTTGCTGGCATATTGAGTGTAGCACCTTAACAGCATCATCTTTTAAAATTTTAAACAGTTCAGCTGGAATACCATCACTTCCACTGGCCTTGTTATTTGCAGTGCTTTCTAAGGCCCATTTGACTTCCCTTCAGTCAGGGAGGGGATCTTTAATTACTAGTTTCCTCTATTTGTTTTATTTATTATGTTTCTTTTTTTAGTCAAATAGCATAGCAATTAACAGGTAACCAGTTATTCACAAATCATGGTACCTGCACCAAACATAAAACAGTAGAAACTGCAAAGAGGAACCCATGAAAGGCACATCCGTCTTGAAAACTTCCAGTAGCATTTTGCTAATTCATCTGGCTGGCACTCCAAGTGTGCTTCATATGAGGAAAAAACACCACAGATTTGATGGTGGTGGAGATAGAGGACAACATAGAAAGCACCGGGATGCAACCGGGTGGCAGGAACACCATCTGGATTCTCCAAAAAATGATTGACTGAAGAACAGTGATCACAGATGAAAGGACTAGTTCAGAAGAAACCTCTGTGTGATTCATTTCACTGGCCTTGTTTCCCCTGGTGGTAGGTAATCTGTCAAGTCATTTAATCATATGTCATTGGATGGCTCAATCAGTCTTGATGCAGAGATGCAGCAGAATCTCTGAGTGATTTGCAGCTGTACACTTGATTCCTTCCATTCCAGACATAGCCTATGAACAGCCATTAGTTCATGAAGAAATATGGAGTGGGCTCCTCTGAGGCAGGTAATTCGTGTTCTTTCATATCTTAAAAATAATGTTGTGGGGTGTGTGAAAGAGGAAAGTTGTGGTTCCAATCTTACTTTATGGGAAAAGGTGTGCACAGATAGCAAGAGTTATCAGAGGTGGTGTAGTATGGTGGTCAGAGTGTTTGATCCGGAGCAGGAGGACAAGTGCAAATCCTTACAAAACTCACTGGGTGACTTTGAGTCTCTGCCTTAGAATGGGTATATGTCCTAAATTAGAGGACCATCCTTTTTTGTGCAGTCTTCTCTTTGATGCAGTTACAGATGGGTAGCCGTGTTGGTCTGCCATAGTCAAAATAAAAAAATTCCTTCCTGTAGCACCTTAAAGACCAACTAAGTTAGTTCTTGGTATAAGCTTTCGTGTGCATGCACACTTCTTCAGATACACAGAAGTGTGCATGCACACGAAAGATTATACCAAGAACTAACTTAGTTGGTCTTTAAGGTGCTACAGGAAGGAATTTTTTTATTTTCTCTTTGATGGTATCTGTTAAGTTGTGGGTGAATATATCAGACGACACAGCGATTCTTCAAACAGCTCTTGTTTATTCACAGGCCAGAATTGAACTAAACTGAAGGGTTCAGCCAGCCTGCTTATATAGAGCTCCAGTACAACGCAACTGTAACAACTTTCTGTAACTATCCAATCACTGAACGTCACTTTCAATCCCTTATTTGCATATGTGGACCTGAGTGAAAACTATCTACAGTATCCCCCTGCTGGCCCAGGGTGAGAACTTCAGTACATAACAGTATCCTCTATTTGAATGGCTGTTGGGACCAAGTATGAGTTAAAGATAATAACCCTAAGAAGAGAGAGTAGGAGGGACCTTGAAGTTGCCCATCAATCTTTTACGTTTTTAAAATTCTAGTAATTGTCTCCAAATCTGCACCTCTACATATACAGACCCTCCAGGAGTCCCTATTTTTCAGGGATGTCCCAGATTTACAGAAGCCGTCGGAGTTTCTGATTTGATCCCAGAATGTTCTGCTTTTCCTTAGGACGTCCCTGTTTTCATTGGAGAAATGTTGGAAGGTATAGAGTTATGTGACCCTGAGCCAAGATAAGTAATTATACAACATTTAGAAGACATCTGAAGGCAGTGCTATATAGGGAAGGTGTTTTTTTTATTTAAAAAAATGTTTAATGCTTTATTAGGTTTTTATATATGTTGTAAGCTCCTCCTCCTCCTCCTCCTCCTCCTCCTCCTCCTCTTCTGGAATAGGAAAATTTCATTAAAAAAAGTTGGAGGGCATGCATATAAATTCACAATGCACATCTTATGCCAATCTGTATCCTCTTTTTTGTGGGGCGTGCATAAATGACCACTTTATCTCTCAGTCTATCCAACCTCACAGGAGTGTTGTATGGATAAAAGGGAGGGTGTACACTGCACAGATAAAAAGAAAGTTTTGGGACTGCTGGTGGGAGAGAGTTGTTGTTTTTTTAACTAAGAGCTACAGCAAAAAAGAGGGAAGAAAAAAAGGAGGAGGCTGCAGCCTCACAAAACTTTGTTCCTTACCATATCACTTGTGGCAGCCTGGCAATATATTTTTGACAGAAATCTGTTATCTAAGTGTCCACCTACTGCATTTTTTTTCTGGAGGCAGCTCATAATCATGACCCTGTTTTGTGAGATACCAATATTCAGGCCTTCCTTCAACAGGAAGGAAGGGATATTTATGGACTCATCCCAGCTCTGCACGCTGCGTTTGGAAGCTTGAAGAAGGTGTGGAAAGAGACATGGAGAAGCACAACTGGGTACGTTCTGTTCTTTGGAGGCTCTCTAGAAGACCCAGTCTCTATTGGCAATACATCATCAAATACATCATATTGCTCCCTGCAGCAATAAACAGCAACAGTGATGCTATTTCTAAATAGGTGGGAGGAATATGCCATTGTTGTGTTTATAGGGGATGTAGGATGTGCAACACCCATCCCCAATAATCCCAAAAATGCCTTTTAAATGAATTAGAATGAAAACTACACAAGTAATCTACCAACCTGAAACCGAGTGAATATTTTGTTTTATAACTCAGTGTTAGATGTGAGGCCAAGAAGTGAAAAATAACCATGTGATGAACACAGATACCTGGGTTGCTCTCCCTTGCTTTGTTTTTGGGAACTATTATTATTGGCTGTGGCTGATTTTTCAGGTCCAAGCATATAACATAAAATTGAGACACCTTGTGCAAGAACAGGGATATTTTTTTTTTTACTAAAACCCTTAAATTGCAGGATTTAGTTTTGCAGTGCATACTGAGATGATGCGCTAAATAGTGTTAATAGCAACAGTAGAAATCTCTGTTTTGGATTTATCAGAACCTAGAGGATAATCCTGTGTTACGGATATACATAATGTTATTTGTATGCCACTTTTCTGTAGTTCAAACCATGCTCAAGGCAGCTGAGAAGATGGAAAAAAATCATAGTTACAACTTCACAAAAGTAGTCATAAACAATAAATAATAAATGTTCCCTACCAGGACAGACTTTGCTCGTGCGCTCAAGACATCGATTCCATAAAACATATTTTGTTGCACTGTGCAAAATATGAGCAAGCCAGGGCTGAACTGATACTGTTAAGTTGTGGGTGAACATATCAGACGACACAGCGATTCTTCAAACAGCTCTTGTTTATTCAGAGGCCAGAACAGAACTGAACTGAAGGGTTCAGTCAGCCTGCTTATATAGAGCTCCAGTACAATGTTACTGTAACAACTTTCTAAAACTATCCAATCACTGAACGTCACTTTCGATCCCTTATTTGCATAACTATCTACAGTATCCCCCTGCTGGCCCAGGGTGAGAACTTCAGTACATAACAGATACTACCCTTGCTGGTACCTTTCCCGGGAAAATCAGAGGCTCACTATGTCAGGTTCCTATTGGAAGACCGGACAAATGCTAGAACATTAGCAGTGGCAAAGTTTTTGTCGGTGGTTGCAAGAACCAATGATCCCTATATTCTGAACAAAATGCTTGTTTAACTTGGAGGTGGGCTGTGTGAATTGTGTATTGCTTTGTAATGATTTGTTGGATCTCTGGACCGTAATAAAGATAGTTGTTGTTGTTGTAAATAAAACATCAAAAAACCCCACAATCAAATTGAACAATTTCCACATAAATCATAAGAAGTTGTTTTTTTAAAGATAAGTAAAAAATATCAACAGATGGCTGTGTTCCAGTTTGCATATTGTTTCAGAAAAAGTGTTTTTGGTAGGTTTGCCTTTGTATGCCAAATGAATCAAATTTCTCTCCCATCATTAGTGGTGACAGTGGAGTGGAATGGCCTCTGGGTAGCAAAGCATTCTGCAAGATACTTTGGAAAGTAAGATGGACTTTGGATAGTGAGACACCGCAGATTGTACATAGCATTCCCGCATTAAGCTCTGGCTGCAATCCTCATATCTCATTCTGCAAATTACATCCGAATAATATGCAAACTTGCTGCTGCCTAAAGCAGAATGACAAAGCTGTGATTAAAATTTAGAGTGGGGAAATTGTAGCACTGTAAATATATGTAATGAGTGTTATAAATTTCGTTGCTGTTATTTTGCTCATGCTACATGCTGCATACATTTTAAGATTGCTAGTCATGCCAAATTGGCTTGGGATTTATGCCAAAGAGAAGGTAATGAGGGTTGTCATGTGGCAGGGTAATAAAATCTATCGGTTAGGGAAGGAAGAAATGTTGCACATGGGAAAGGATGGTTCTTCCTTCTATAGTTCAAAAAAGGGGTATTTACTCTCATCAGCAAGTACGCGCAACTTTTTTTTTGCAAATTCCAAAACAAAAAGTGACTTCTCAGTAATCGGATGAGTGGCTGTATCTAATGAATTTATCCAAGGTGGATATTCTCCTGTTACTAAAACAGATAGCATATGAACTGATATTCTATAAAAGGATATTATTTGGTGGAAAGGTGGGGTACAAATTTAACCAAAATACCAAATATATTGTGTGCTCCTATTCGAATTTCTGCTGTTGTAAAAGTCAGGGGATCCATTTAGAAATTTAGAAATCCATTTAGAAAAAGTAAGTAATTAAGTCTGCACATTTGGCAGTGCATATTTCTGAATAGTGCTGCTAGCAAATAGTTGCACAGGTCTTAATGGGCCCGGAGTCAACTGCAACTGGGTATGAAATGATCCTTTCAAAAACATAACACAGAAATTTCAAGTATCAAACCAATGTATTGGTTTCTCCCCTCTTTTGATTGAAAAGTGTGGTACTTACTGAACTTCATGGCGAGTGCCGGCACCTATTTTTCTAGGGGGGGAAAGCACTGATGAAAACCATAATTTAAAAATAAAGTTTATATTCTATGCTTTGGTGACCTCATACATGACAGTAGCTATAAAAGAAATTTAAAGTTCTGGGAAATCAGGGACATAAATAGAAATGTTGAGCTTAAGCAGACATGAAGTTTGGCTTATACTTTACACCAGGCAACCAGGACTTGTCTAATGTGCCTTTGCACAGTCTCTTTGTCATGTATATTTGCTTCTGGAATTACAAACTGTGCCACTTGATTTATCTTTGTTATGACTGATTATATAAACTTCCCAGGCAGTCCCTCTCGCACCTTTGCATTGCACCGAGAATATGAGAGAACACACAAGCCCCGGTTATTCTCATCAGAGAGACAGTATTAAGTGTAGTGGTGGCAGTTAGCCTTCAACACTAATGATATTTCACTCTGAGATGTGCAAGGCATTCTACCTCTATCAATCACATCTGAATCCTGCCCTTCCTCCGAGCAGTTCAGGGTGACACACAGAGCCAACTTCCTACAGCAATGGAAAAAAGTTCTCCAGGATTTCTTCTACTCCACCATCAGAGAGGATTGGGTGACACTATTTCAGCTCACAGAAGTGGGCAGCGACTCTGGAAATGGCATGAGAACTGGTGCACCTTAAATATTGCTTTCAGTGGTCAGGATCAGCCTGAATTGTGCTATCCCAGGCATATGCCTGGTTTTCATCCTCAGCTCTCAACAGTGTGAAGGAAGAAGGTATCCTGGGTCCAAACCACAAAGGTTTTCAGAGGTGAACACACACACAATTTTAATTTCGTCCAGAAATAAATCAATAAAGCTCATGAAGAACCTTTTCCCCGTGTGAAAATGACGCTCTGTGTGATCAGCCAACCAGTCTGAGAGAAACCTGGGTTGATTACACTTAGCATAGAGAAGGAGAATTATAGTCTATGTTAGGGGGGCTGCTATAAGTTAGTGATAAAACACAAGTTTTGCACACAAAAGGTCCCAGGTTCAGTCTTCAGATGTCATAGAATCATAGAGTTGGAAGGCACCCCCAAAAGTAATCTAGTCCAACTCCCTGCAATGAGATTTACTTGGAGTTGTGTAGTGATTTCATGCTCTTTATTGCAGTGAAACAGTGAAATGAATTTCCCCCCAAACCTCAGGCTTTATATACATTATTTACACATTGAGTCCCGTCTAATTGGCTGATTATGCTTCCCTCTTGGAGCCTGATTGGGCTGCTCCTGCAGGCCAATCAGTTGTTGCATTCTAAGATCCTACTGGCCTAATAGGTTGATTAACTTCCTCCTGGGGTCTGATTGGGCTGCTCCTGCATTCTAGGATCCTACCTGCCTATTGTTCTAGGATCCAAGTTTAGTATATAACAGCAGGAATCTCAGCTAAAGCATCCATGACAGATGGCCATCCAACCTCTGCTTAAAAACCTCCAATGAAGGAGAGTCCACAACCTCCCGTGGGAGATAGTTCCACTGTTGTACAGCTCTTACTGTCAAAAAGTGATTCCTGATGTTTAGTTGGAATCTACTTTCTTGTGAATTGAATCCATCAGGCTGTGTCCTAACCTCCAGAGCTTGCTCCCTCCTCCATGTGACAGCCCTTCAGATATTTGAAGATGGCTATCGCATCTCCTCTCAGTATCCTCTTTTCCAGGCTAAACATATCCAACTCCCTCAACCATTCCTCAAAAGATTTGGTTTCCAGACCCTGGAAAATCTAGGTTGCCCTCCTCTGCACACGTTCCAGCTTGTCAACATCTTTCTTAAATTGTGGTACCTAGAACTTGACATAGTACTCCAGCTGTGGCACTGGGGAAAAAACAGTACTGGAAACCTGGGAGACCCAATCAGTGCAGACAATAATGAACTAGAAGGGCTAGTGTTTGGACATAGTATAAGGCAGCTTCCTAAGATCCAACACAAATTGGAGTCTACCATTCTCCAATACGATTTCTGGATTAGACTGCTTGCCATTCAGTGCACAGTTTAATTGTGCACACCACTCTGCTCTTTGTTTTGGGCACAATGAAGAGCCTTGTGGCATTTCGAAGACTTACAGATTTATTGTGGCCTTAGCTTCCACGGACTAGCAGCTGCTTCATTTGACAGTTCTGTGTAACTTGGAACCTTCTGAGCATGAGTTGAACCAAGGAAAGGTCTGATCCATGATATTTGCTTTAAATCTGTAGACTCGCAACAACTTGCATGTTAAAAAGAGGATGAAAAATTGCCCTACTTCCTATGGGAACATCAACAAGTAGTGGTTTTGCACTGCCTCCAGGAAAGAGATAATAATTTTAAGCTTTCATGAACTGCAAAGGCTTCCCTTTTGATGGAAGTGCCTGTTAATTGTCTAGGTGTTTGGCAGTGATTAAGTGGAGATCACATCTTTGACATCACTCAGGTAGGAGCGACTGAGCGGAACCATACAGGTTGCAGTTGGGTGGATGGTAAATAGGATGAGAAGCCCTGCAGAAGGAGGAGAGCAGAAAGGTTAATTTATTAAAAGAGGGATTGCGATACATTGATTTATCAGGGAGGTTCAATCACCTGGTTGAAGAGATTAACTGGATTAGCTACTTTTCAATTAGGTTCTCTTCATACTTTGCTGCCTTTTCAAAGAACTTGCTCGCTGTTCAATCAGTCGCTGCAGACTTGATTAAAATGAGAGGGAAAGATGGGAGCAGATGGTTTAAGTAGTAAAGAGCAATACAAGGAGGGTATATAAGGATAGGCAGTATTTGTTGCAAAGGCAGAAAGAGCCATGTCAGTCCATGGGCGGGGGGGGGGGGGATCCAAACAGCAACAGTAGCATAATAATTTTCATTCATAGAGTTGTTGCGTTGGAAGGGACCCTGAGGATCATCTAGTCCAACCCTGTGCAATGCAGGAAAATAGTGACCTTGATGTTATTAGCACCACGCTGTAACCAACTGAGCTATCCAGGCCCAACAAAAAATACCAACCAAATACTTTACGTTTGCTTCACGTCGCAGCTTTTCAGCTTACAAATGCGATTCAGGTTTACTTCCAGGTTCACCACATGCGCACACACAGAAGCGATCTGCATGCTTCGCACATATGCAGAAGTGCTCTATTACGCTTTGCACACGCGCAGTAGCGGCACTCCAAAATGGACCGCATTTGTAAGTAGAGGTACCACTGTAAATGGCAGTGTGCTTATCTGCCACTCTTCCTGGTCTATTGCCTTTCCTAATGAGAGGGCCAGCCCTGCTCTCTGCCTTTTAAAAGGCCCATGTGTTCTTATTAGTGTTAGAAGCGGATCTGAGTAAATATTTGGGGAAACGGCCTTTGCTTAGTACCCAGCATACCTTGCTGCAGTCAGAGTTCAGTTGTACACAGTGTGGAGGTCCAACCTACTTTAACAGGCAAATGCTATGTGTACGTTCACTCATAGGTAAGGCCCACTCTGTTTAATGAACTAACTCCCAAGTAACTCCATTGTACTCTATGGCCACATCCATGCCAATCACTTTAAACAGCCATGGCTTCCCCTAAAGAATTCTGTTATGGGTGCTGAGAGTTGTTAGATGAGCCCAATCTCCTTCTTTCTAGGGAACTCTGGGAACTGTAGCTTTGAGAGCTTCCCAGAATTCTTTGGGGGGGAGAAGCCATGACTGTTTAATGTGATACCGTAGTGCTTTAAATGTAAGGTATGAATGTGGCTTAAGTTTGCACAACACCTGCACCATTCAATTTAAAAACTATTACAATCTGCAAAACTCTCTCTCTCTCTCTCTCTCTCTCTCTCTCTCTCTCTCTCTCTCTCTCTCTCTCTGTGTGTGTGTGTGTGTGTATAGATAGATAGATAGATAGATAGATAGATAGATAGATAGAAAGAAAGATAGATAGATAGCTTAACATCCTGTCTGAAGAAGCAGTTTCTTTGTTCCTTACTCTTTTAGTTGGTCTTACTGTTGCTGTGGGTATTTGTGGGAGAGGATGAGCTCAAAAGCAGAGGTGTATCCCAACTGACTTGAAATGCCTACAAGTGATGCCTCAAAAATGCTCTTTGTGTGTGCATTGCTCTCTCTCATTCTCTCTATTGATTCAGCAAATAACTGCTTTTCTCCAGGAGAGATAACTGTTGCGACGAGGGCTTTATCTCATCCCATCCATTCATACAGCTTTTTGAGAAGAGGTGTGTCAGCTTTGTACACTAGGATACATTTTAGCCATACAGAAGTCAGAAGTTTCTGTGCACACATGCACATACACCTGTCCTCCATTCAGGCAAGCAAGAAGCATTCTCAAGAGTTCAAGGGCACATAGGTAAAGGTAAAGGGACCCCTGACCATTAGGTCCAATCGTGGCCGACTCTGGGGTTGCGGCACTCGTCTCGCTTTCTTGGCCGAGGGAGCTGGCGTACAGCTTCCGGGTCATGTGGCCAGCATGACTAAGCCACTTCTGGCGAACCAGAGCAGCACACGGAAACGCCATTTACCTTCCTGCCGGAGTGGTACCTATTTATCTACTTGTACTTGATGTGCTTTCGAACTGCTAGGTGGGCAGGAGCAGGGACTGAGCACCGGGAGCTCACCCTGTCGCGGGGATTCAAACCGCCAACCTTCCGATCGGCAAGTCCTAGGCTCTGTGGTTTAACCCACAGCGCCACCTGTGTCCAGCCAGGAAAAAAACACTCAAGCAAGGAGCATAGCAGGGGCAGTGAGGGTTTGGCATGGGGAGAGAGGGAGTGGCCTGATGAGCATTGGGTTAGTTTGAAGGGCTAGGTAGAGAGGTTTTGGGTGCCTCATCTGATACCACCATCTGGATTTGACGTGCTCCACCTTTGCAATAGGGATTTAATCCCGGGTATTTTGTACAACAGAGGTACACTGTACCCCCGTACAAAGCCTGCTCAACAAAGCTAACATTTGCAAAGCTAGCCCACATTCTATTTACAATAAAGCTCACGCACATCCTCCTCTAGTTCTTCTCACATAGTTTTCCAATTGTGTGCCTGAAAAGCGAGATGAGTGCCGCACCCCATAGTCACCTTTGACTGGACCTAACCATCCAGAGGTCCCATACCTCCCCCCCCAAAAAAACCCCTTTTTATAATGCATGCATCCAGAGGAAACTGCAGTTGGTGGTCCCACTTCTGGCGTCGATGCATTGACTGTGCCTGTAAGACACACATGTTAAAGCGGGCTTCTGCCTTCCTTCCCTTGAGCTTCCTTGATCCTCAACTATCTCTCAACTCAGCTTCTCAGCCATCAGCCTCTCGTGCTGTTTGCCCAGCGTTCCTGACACGAGTGTCAGAGCCTATTGCAATGAGGCTCTGATTCAGTTTCTCCACCCACCACTTTGGCTCCTCCTTCCTTTTTCTTCTGCATCTCCCCATCTCTTCTGACCTTTTCTTCAAGCCTTCATCTCCATCTGTCCTTCCCTACTGACAGCTTCAGAAGTGCAGCCAGCCTGATGGGTAGCCACTTAAGTCTTTATAAAATCCTCTCTGTATACTCTTGCCATGTTTTTCTGGCAGGTGTTAACAGCTACTCAAGTAGCAGACATTCAATGCTTTCTCCATCACAGGTTCTTTGCAATAACTGGCTGTTAAAGATGCAGAAACAACAGGTAGATTTTTTTTTGGTCCTTTGGTGGATAGCCCAGTTCTGCTGCTTCCGCACCAGCAGTTCAGCATGAAATTACCACCTATTCTTGACTTTTTGTGGAAAAACTAATGGTGATGTTGCTAAATCATTTTTGTGCTTTCCTTCGATTTTATTTCCTCAGGTCTGATTTTTGATGGCTTAAAAAAGTTTAAGCACAATTGCGTGTCCAGAATGGATAAGCTAGGCTTTATTGAGGCTCCTCAAGACCACTGTGTCTTGAATTAGAAGCTTTCTCCTTTTCTCCAGATTTTTCTATTTCACTATACAGTGGAACCTCGGGTTGCGAACGTAATTCATGACGGAGGCACGTCCGCAACCCGCAGCATTCGTGACGCGATTTGACGTTTCTGCGCATGAGCAAGAGGCGAAACCCAGAAGTAACCCTTTCCGGTACTTCCAGGTTTCCCACAGTCCTCAACCTGAAAACGCGTAACCTGAAGCGTCTGTAACCCAAGGTACCACTGTATGCAAATGAAGGAGCAAATGAAGGGAGAGGCTCTTCAAGGAGCAATTAACAGGTCATTTATAAGCAGTCCTGATTCTATGCTCAAGGCAAAGCAATAACAATGGTGGAGCTGTCAAGAAGGGAACTTTTTAATTCATGTTGTAAGGGACACCAAGCAGCCAAAAGTGTGGAACTTCCAAGCAGGGAGATTTAACTTAATGTGGAAAGGGAAAGGGTTGGCTTCTGAGTAAACATTATAGAAGGGTTTTGGCCAAGGGGAAGGTCATAATTTAGTATCCCATGAAGTGTTGTGTGGAACCTACTTTTTAATGTCACTTGCAGCTGATTACAGAAATATGTTCTAGTGTGGCATCAACTTCTGCCAGACTGATTTGAGTTTAACCTACTTTCCTTGTACAGGTTCTGAGAACATTCACCCATCTAAGAAAGAAAGAAAAAAACAGGAATTGTTTCCAAAACGTTTTAACTTAGGTAAGGATTCAGTTAATATGCACTGCCAACAGAAGCTGGCATAATTGGGATTTTCCCTCCACTCCCCCCATGCCCCCCAACTTTTTTTCTGGGGTGGGTGGATTGGGAGAACCCCTGAAAATCACATGGGGCGGGGAGAGCGCAGATCACTCCATCAGGCTAACAGAAATCCATTGATGGAGTGATCCGCTTAGCATTATGTTGAATTCCCCCATAAAATTTAAAACTGAGCCAGAAAATTCAAATGCTTCACCAATTAGATCTATACCATGAAGAGTTTTACTCCCTATCTAAATTGCTTCTACTCTTCTCAATCTTTGCTTCTATTTTAACCTTAAAATATTTTCAGTAATGCACACTGCCTGTTTTATTATAAGCACCAAACACTGCTGAAAATGCCTTTAGATTTTTGCCTCTTTGCATGCTGACATTAACAATTTTAATCCTTTAACATTTTGCTCTGCTAATTTTTGGCTACACTTGCTATTGTGGGCGGAAATTAAAAATCACAGTTCTACTCTTCCCCCATCAGTGGCTGATACAGCAAGTTGCACTTATTTGTCACACAGTATGTGAGTGCCATATGGTTACATCTGACCCCCTCCGTGCTAAACCTCAGGAGACTGAACTTGGAATAAGTGTAGAGTTTTAAGGAGAGAAACACATTGGGCTTGATTTTTTTACCAGACTTGTTTTCTTAGCATGAATGTGCTTGTGTGCGCCAAAATATATGGGTTAACCTACCTACCTAATTTGCACATAAAAAAGTAAACTGAAATACAGCCATCCTTCGTACTTCTCTGAATTTTTCAATGCAATTGTCTAGCCAAGAAAGTTGCAACTTAACACACATTTAACTTACACGAAGGAAGCTTTGTGCGGGTGGGTGGGGAAATAAATAAACAGAGAGTGGAGGAATCCCACTTTCCATTTAATGCCCCACCCACATACCTGTGCAAAGCTGCTATTGCAGGCCTACCTGGTAACGTGAGACCTGTGGCAGCATCTTAGAGATATTCTGCCTCCTTCCCAAAGCGAAGCAAGCACTTGCAGCACTCTGAGAAGGAGGCAGGAGGACTCCAGGACCCTGTCAGAGCCTTGTGCCTCTTTCTCAAAGCTGGGCAATCGCTTACTGGGCTTTGGGAAGGCGGCTGGCATGCTCTGAGACACTACAACGCCCATCTTTCAGGAGGGAGGCAGGGAAAGACAGCTGATACTAGGCTGATCGAGTCCTCCAGCACTTATGTGCCTATATTAGTCAATAGGGCAGTTTGGAACGTTGGAGAAATCACTCATTGCCGGTTTAAACTGACTGCAATCCCACATTCTGTACATTTTGTTAATAATTGGTTTTGTTTAAAGAGCAGTTGGGATGGTTTGATCCAATGGGATTCTGAGTAACCTTTTGCCTTGGGCCTTTTAGCCAAGCTACAGTAGAGTCCTACTGCTCTACAAGTCAGTTAACAATCTATTGAGCTATTAAAACCGGTTTCAATCTCATTATCAAAGGTGGGGCATTTAGATGCCCAGGGAAATTCATCTTACTAGACTTCCATGGGGTGCCAGGGTACAGAGAGGAGTAAGGATTGCTTGGGTCCACCACCCAGGGCTGCAATCCTAAACACACTTTTAAAAGTGTAAGCTCCATTGAACAAAATTGGACTTACTTCCGAGTAAACACACATAGCATTGTGCTATAAGAATATGTACATGTAATTATATCGTTATGCTTCATAGACCGCACATACTTTAACTTTGTTAAATGGCATGCATATAGTTGCGTATTAAGGCTGCAGTCCTATACAATCTTACTTTGGAATAAATTCAATTTAAGTGGAACTTTTAAATAATTGTGGATAGGATGAGGCAATTAACTGGCTAAATTGTGCCCAATGGCTCAGACATTCATCCATTTCTCTACCATCTAACTATATTTCATTGAACTAAGCCTCAGTAAAATAAAATAGCCCTATTCTAAGATTTTATGTCAGCGATGTATGTCCATTTATTTCCATTCTTCTCTCGTTGACATTTAAAATGATTATACATTTCGTTTGTCATTTGTTTGATGCATAGCTTATCTTGGTTCAGTCTTTTCCATGAATCATTTTAGGAGACGGGGCCAGGTTTTCTTATTCCTTTATTTAGGCATGCTACTCACCTCTTTCAAAGTTTTCAGGATGGGTTCCTCTTCCAGATATATTTCTTTGTGAATTAGAAGAAGCATACATTTTCACCTGGTTTTTACAGTATGTCACTGCTTCTAGCAAAAAATGGGAATTAGGATGCAGTGCTAATTTACAGGCAAGTACAAATTATTCCGGGTTATTTTTGCTGTCTGTATTTGAGGGCAGAAATTTTGGCTCCTTAAGTGTGTAATCCAATGTCCTGATTTTGAATTTGGTCACATGTGTTGAGATCCAGGAGTTCAAGGGCTGTGCTTTTGGGTTTAGATGAAAGACGAACAAGAGGTGACATGACAGAGGCATATAAAATTATACAATGTGTTGAGAAAGTGGATAGGGATGTGCTTTTTTCTCCTCTAGATAGAACCTTGGACTATCTAGTGCAGCTGAATGATGAGAAATTCAGGCCAGACAAAAGGATACCATTGTCAGGCGACAGAGGATCCAACCCCCACAGCAGGTTCTCAGGAACAGATAAAACAAGGAAAAGTTCTTACCGGCTGCTTTTTATTCAATATTCACAGAGAGAGGCTTAGAAGTGCAGCCTCTTGGAATAATAGCATTGCTCCAAGTGAGTCTCCACCCCCTCCCTCTCTTCCTTCATGTGTCATTACTATGGGTGCTAAGAAGTGTCCTCTTGCCTTTGAGCTCTTTGCTCTCCTACTTTCAATGCTCGCTGGTTTCTGGGAGGTGGGGTCTGGAATGCTTTCTAAAAACTCTGTGTTCGTCAGCAATCACCCCTCTGGTACTTCTTCTTCCTCCTCTCCCATTATTTCCCAGCTTTCCCCCTCATCCGCCTCTGAGCTGTGATCTCCCTCAAACCCTTGTTGTAATTCTGAACTGTCTTCTTCTTCTCAGGCTGGGGAGACGGTCTCCACCATTCCTCTTCTGCCCAGTCCCTGACAACCATTGATTTCTGGGATGTACTTCTACAAGATGTGGTGACAGCCACTTAAACTTCCCTAAAAAGAATTGCCTTCAGATGTCTTCTAAAAGTCAGATACAGTGGTACCTCAGGTTACATACGCTTCAGGTTACATACGCTTCAGGTTACAGACTCCGCTAACCCAGAAATATTACCTCGGGTTAAGAACTTTGCTTCAGGATGAGAACAGAAATTATGTTCCGGTGGCGCGGCGGCAGCAGGAGGCCCCATTAGCTAAAGTGGTGCTTCAGGTTAAGAACAGTTTCAGGTTAAGTACGGACCTCCAGGACAAATTAAGTACTTAACCTGAGGTACCACTATAGTTGTTTATTTCATTTACATCTGATGGGAGGGTGTTCCACAGGGCGAGTGCCGCTACCGAGAAGGCCCTCTGCCTGGTTCCCTGTATCTTCACTTTTGGCAGTGAGGGAACCACCAGAAGGCCCTCGGAGGTGGTGGGGTAGATGATGGGGGGTTGAGATGCTCCTTCGGTATACTAGGCCGAGGCTGTACCAACACTTTGAATTGTGCTTGGAAACGTACTGGGAGCCAATGTAGGTCTTTCAGGACCAGTGTTATATGGTCTTGGCGGCCACTCCCGTCACCAGTCAATGTGCCTGACCTGAATCGTCCAATATTAAGCTTCTTTGGATGGCTCTAGGTTCTAGTATGAGGAGAGAGATCCCTGTCATCTTTCTCCACATCATCCAAAAGTTATACACCTCTGTTATGTCGCCACTGTACTGATCTACAGTGTGATATGTATATTCATAAGGAAATTGCAACAACCCATTTCTTGTTACTGCATGAATCTGTATCTCTGTTTTCCTACTCAATGAAGTGCATAGAGAAAAACTGTGTTGCCACTAATAAAAACCTTTGGGTCCCTCCTGGTTCCTGGTTTGGGTGCTTCTGACTCACCCAAGCAGAAAGCAATCTTTGATACCGGATCCCTCTCTCTCTTTCACAGCAACATGATTCATTCAGCAGCTACAATGACTGACATTTTCAAACCATTGAGGAAACCTTGTCTCTTATTTCTACAGGGCTAGTATTTAGAAAGTGCTGGCGGGGCTGGGAAATAGCATTTGCATTGCAAATAGCTTGATTTGTTAAGCTTTTGTAGCAAATTAATTTGAGCGCCATGTGGTGTTTGTTTTAATTGTGCAGCAGAATAATGAATTTCCTTTGGGGGCCTTTCGGGGAATGGGAATGCATTCATAAACAAGGGCTGATGACTTAAAACTTTCAGAGACCAAGCAGTTCACTGAACGACCTTTCTGGCATTTATCTTGATTTTGTAGCAATTTTCAAGGCACACTCAGACTTTTCCTGAAACATTTAAGGAACTGAAATGCAGTTGTTGTCAACGTCCCCACGTAAATAATATATGCAAAGTGATACATGACCACTTATTTGAATATTTTACCTTCAGATGGAATATTTAATCTATCAGCTGCAGACCCATGAATCTGACAAAGTAGGCTCTTGCCTATGAAAGTTTATAACACAACAAATAGTCACAAGACCACTGAGATCAGCCTGTGCGCTGTCAATTTCAGTGGGCTAAGTGCAGGAACTAGGGATTGGGTGAATCTTGTCGACTTTGGTTTCTCTCAGTTTCTCAATTTTTCTAAATTCAGTTTATGAATGTGTTGTTGTTTTTTAAAGTCCTCGTGAAAATTCATCAGCATTTTAGTTCTGTTTTCTATTAATATACACATTTTAATATAATTTTGCCTAATATACCCAATTTTTCAAAACAATTGCCCCTAGCACAAGCAATTTCTGTATACTATTTTCATGATATATATGCATTTTTATGCATACGTACTTAGAATAACAGAATCATAGACTTGTGGAGTTGGAAGGGACCACGAGGGTCATCTAATCCAACCCCTGCAATGCAGAAATCCTTTTACTCAGCGTGGGGTCGAACCCACGACCCCATGATCAAGAGTCTCATGCTCAACCAACTAAGCTATCCCAGAGCTTTACCCTAGTGTATGCATTTTTGTACAGATCACTTAGCTGTGAGAATTTTGAAAGATGGCTATGCTTTGGTTCTCATATTGTTTTGGAATGTGCAAATTAGGTAGGTTCATCTTTAAATGTTATCTGAATTTCTCACTCATCCCTGGCAGGCACAGCCCCAGTACCACCAAATTCAATGGAATTTATCAATGCAATCTGCACCATATCTACTGAAAATCTATTGAAGCCTATGGGCTTACTCCCACATAAATGGGATTAGGATTGCAGCCTTGGTGTGCATAGGATTGCGTGCTAAAGCTGCAGCACTAGCTAATTTTAAATTATTGTAACCAACCCTAGGGCCTGCTGAAATAAAGAAACTTAATAATGATGATTGATTGATTGATTGATTGATTGATTAAAAGATGCAGAGAACAAAACAATTTTAAGCATCGTAAAACCAAACCCAAATATAAGATCAATAACACTTTGGAAACAGATCTAAGTAGCTAAATTATACGTCTGGATTATCAATCCAGAAAAGACCCAAATGCAAATCCAATGGGTTAGCCTGGAGTCAGATGGGCTGGCTGCTCTGCTCAGCTGCAGTTCCAAAATATGTTTGGCTGCTCCTCTGCAACATGGTTGTCTAGGACTGCAGCCTAAGCAAATACTATGAATTCTCAGCCATTTTAGCAAAGAAAACTATTTTAGCCATTTCTTTCTCCCGCCCTAGTTCTCTTAGGAAAAAAATGTCTTCAGAAATCATTTTGCAGTTGGACATTTCTATATAAGGAAAACCGAGAAAGCTTTCTTCCTCTGGACGCTGCTTTTTGATCTAATCACAAAGCTGTGAAATATATTCTCTTATGGAATTGCTGTGAGCCGGAATAATGTGCAAATGACTGTTCTGGATGTCCCGCTTAGCTTCAGAATTGCATTCTCCTGCCTGTGTGGACACGGCAAGGGGCTTTGGAATTGGGAAATGTACGATCATAGGCACATACTCCATCTTGCGATCAGGCAACTCTTGCCAGAAAAGAACAGTGCACTCTTTAGTAAATAACCACGAGACGTTTCGCTGAAAAGAAACCCTGCATATATATGCCTCAGGTTTTCTAATCTGGTGAAGTTTGTGGGGGCAGAAAAATGCAAAGAAAGTTACACAAATAATGACACAGGCAGAAAGCTTGTGCGGTTTCATCCTGAAAAGTTTCTAATGGGGTATGTGTCTTGCTATGGGCGTCAGTCAAACGGCAATAGTTTATGGGTGAACTGAATTTCAAGGTCATGCTATGGCAGAAAATAAATGATAAAGGAGAGGTGTTCTGCTGCCTGAGGCTGAAGAACTGGGCCAAAACAAACAAGATGAATTTTAACAGGGAGAAATGTAAAGTATTGCACTTGGGCAAAAAAAATGAGAGGCACAAATACAAGATGGGTGACACCTGGCTTGAGAGCAGTACATGTGAAAAGGATCTAGGAGTCTTGGTTGACCACAAACTTGACATGAGCCAACAGTGTGACGCGGCAGCTAAAAAAGCCAATGCAATTCTGCAATTCTGGGCTGCATCAATAGGAGTATAACATCTAGATCAAGGGAAGTAATAATGCCACTGTATTCTGCTCTGGTCAGACCTCACCTGGAGTACTGTGTCCAGTTCTGGGCACCACAATTCAAGAAGGACACTGACAAACTGGAACGTGTCCAGAGGAGGGCAACCAAAATGGTCAAAGGCCTGGAAACGATGCCTTATGAGGAACGGCTAAGGGAGCTGGGCATGTTTAGCCTGGAGAAGAGGAGGTTAAGGGGTGATATGATAGCCATGTTCAAATATATAAAAGGATGTCACATGGAGGAGGGAGAAAGGTTGTTTTCTGCTGCTCCAGAGAAGCGGACACGGAGCAATGGATCCAAACTACAAGAAAGAAGATTCCACCTAAACATTAGGAAGAACTTCCTGACAGTAAGAGCTGTTCGACAGTGGAATTTGCTGCCAAGGAGTGTGGTGGAGTCTCCTTCTTTGGAGGTCTTTAAGCAGAGGCTTGACAACCATATGTCAGGAATGCTCTGGTGGTGTTTCCTGCTTGGCAGGGGGTTGGACTCGATGGCCCTTGTGGTCTCTTCCAACTCTATGATTCTATGATTCTATGAAGCCAAATCCACAAGTTCAGCAACAGAGGAAATGAACTCAGCACCTGAAAACTCAGCATGCAATAATGTCAAGTCAAATTTGTGTCTGAATTGCCATTATGGGACAGGTCCAATGCCAGCAGCTGATCAGGCCAGGTACTGGTCAAACTCCCCAGGGACTTGGAAGGGCCATTCACTGTCCACGCCCAGCTGCATCACCCTTCATTGCCATCTTCTCCAGTTCCTTCAGTGGCAGTTGGAGAAGTTGCTTTTGAACATCATCACTACCATCCTCTGCCTATTTGTAAGCCTTTTCCCCCCACAAAATTGTGCCCAAAGTGGCTCACAACCTATCAAGTAAACAAGTACAGTGGTACCTCGCAAGACGAATGCCTCGCAAGATGAAAAACGTGCAAGATGAAAAGTTTTCCATTTTTTGAGTCGTTCCGCAAGACGAATTTCCCTATGGGCTTGCTTCGCAAGACAAAACGTCTTGCGAGTTTGTTTCCTTTTTCTTAAAGCTGCTAAGCTGCTAAGCCGCTAATAGCCATGCTTCGCAAGACGAAAAAACCGCAAGACGAAGAGACTCGCGGAACGGATTAATTTTGTCTTGCGAGGCACCACTGTATGATAAGACTCTATATCTATCTATCTATCTATCTATCTATCTATCTATCTATATATATATATATATAGCAAACAATTAGAAATAATATGACCAATAAAAATATGTTCAAAATCAATACATGCAAGTTTGTAAAAACAATAAAGCAGAAACAAACACAACAACAACAAAAACAAACAAACTTAATTCAACAGCTCAAAACTAAACAGGAGAAAGAATAATGCTTAACACAGAAACAAAAAGTAGCGTACAAATTGCTTTTCTCCAACAACCTGTTACGAGTGATATAACAGACTGCTGCTTTAGAAAGCACCCCCCTGTCATCCATAATGCTTAGATCTGCCCAGTTATCTTTCATGGTGGGAGGAAATTGTGGCATAAATTTAAGAAAATTATACAAATGAACATTTAGGGTTTATTATTTGAGTTTATTAAAGAAGGAAATTAAAGATGTCGAAAGAGGATGCATTTGAATAAAATATACATATGGTAATTTATATGTATAGATGCGTAATGACTAGACTTTAAATAAAAATACAGTACATTTCATGATAATGGGGAAGAGTCCTCAGTCTCTTCTTCAGGTACTAATCCTTGATGAACCACTTCCGGCCCTCCCTTCAAATAGTTCATTATCTTTAATCTGGATGTGGACCAGACAATCCTTCAAATAGAGTGTTCAAATATTTACCGTATTTTTCGCTCTATAACACGCACCCGATCACAACACGCACGTAGTTTTTAGAGGAAGAAAATCCATAGGCATGCCACCCGTAGGCATTCCCTCCATAACACGCATAGACATTTCCCCTTACTTTTTAGGAGGAAAAAAGTGAGTGTTATGGTGCAAAAAATACAGTAAATACTACCTGAAGTTTGAAGTGGTGTGGTTCAAAAAAAGCTGTAGCAGGTGCTGGGTCCTCGCATTTGAATTGGCTCTTATCTCTCTCCCTGTGTGTGTTTAAGCACAAACAGGAGCCCATAATTATATATACTATATATACTATAAACTATATATTATTGGTCCGCTGCATTTGGCACATTAGGTCACAAGCTGCCCAAGCCTGGCCTAAAGACAGAGAGACAAAATGTCATCAAAAACTTTCCTCTCTGGTTTCAGAGGTCCCCAAGTGCTGCTTGGGAATGTCTGGCTGGGTGATGAAGACCTTTGCTCTCAAAGAGAGAATCATTATCTATTATCTTCTATTATCTTCTATTATTATTATTATTATTATTATTATTGTTATTATTATTATTATTATTTACCTGCACAAAGCATCTCAAGGCACTGAGCTATTGAAAACCAGTTCCATGGGCTAACTGTATGACAAATCTCATTCTTATTCTACAACAGGCTCCTCGTTGGGGGGGGGGGGAGCAAGAAATTCTCTTCCTGACATGAAAAGCACCAAGTTCTCTTTCAACGTCAATTCCCCACTGGTAGCTGTTGGCACTCAATAGTTCTCAAGCCTGCGGAAGAGTGAACCTTACAATCTACCCAGGAGTGAGAACAAAGCACCCGGGCTCCATCTATCTCATTAAGCAGACTTGACAACATGTTTGGTGGAATTCTAACCAGACATAGGTTCCTGAATCTGCTCTCTGTTTATGCTGCCTTTGGCTTGTATTTCTGCCACTCAGCTTAGCCTGGGGCGGAGGGGAGAATGAGGGTGGCACCATGCTGTCAGCTTGCGCTCCAAGAGGTGCAGAGTGGATTCCACTGGCTTAACAGAAGCCTTAACAGTGCCGGATTTACGTATAAGCTAAACAAGCTATAGCTTAGGGCCCCACTCTCTTGGAGAAATGTTGGAGGTTATGAGACCCATGTTGGGCAAAAGATTCCTGCATTGCAGGGGCCTGGACCTTCGTGGTCCCTTCTAACTCTATGATTCTATGTCCCTGCATGCATCCTGAGAAATGCCATATTTCTCAGTGGTAGAATTGAATGCAAAAGATCCCAGGTTCAGTCCCCAGCGTCTCCAGGGCCTGAAACCCTGGAAATCCACTGCCAATCAGTGTGGCCAATACTGAGTTCGGTATCCTGACTTGATTCAGTGTGGCTTTCTATATTTCTAAGAGGAGAAAGATGATTGACAGAATAGAGCTGCTGATTAGCTCACCTGCCTGGGTGCAGACCCAGAAGCCGACGAGATCAGCAGGATTTACACATGACATTTGTGGAGTATTGAAACAGATGAGGAAGACACTGTCATATGGAAGACAGTGGTTACCGAATCATGATTTGAAGAGGGGAGGTGATTTGAAAGACAATATGAAATTAAGATGTGGGACAACAGGAAAAGAGGATCTCATCTTAGCTCCACAAAGCAAAATGTGGCTACAGAATCTGGAATCTGCAGTGAAAGATTGGTGGGAAAGCCTTCTTCACTTTCTTGTCCCTGGTCGTTTTTCTGCCAAAATGTGTGTTATGGGGAGCAGCTTGGGGGAGACCTTTAAACAGAGGGGAGGAATGACTGAAGGATTAAAGCAAGCTTCCTTCTTCCAATCTTTCCCTGCTGATTCCAGCCTCTGCAGCTGCATTTTTGTAAAGAGATATGGGGTCCTTAAATGCATAGAGTATACAGTATTTTAAGTGCAGGAGCAGGCTGGAGATAGAAAGTGGGCGTGCAGATTGGTTGCGCAGAATTAGCAAGCGATTGCTGGACTGTTTCGGAACTTTGCCTTCCACCCTGGCAATCTCACAGCAAGCTGGGAAATATTAATAGGAGTTGTGTGCTTCAAATTACAAATGCAGATGGGCTTTGTGCGGTATCAGATGTAGGTGGCTGTTTTTAAGCAAGAGTAATAAATTGGTTGTTGTAAAGGGAGGAACATTTTTACCAAGGCAGCAGGCATAGTTTTCAATTAAATTATGCCTGCTTCTCCTCCTCCAGCCATGGTCTCCTGCCCATACAACCAGTCCCAGTGAAACTTTTACCTACCTTGAGACAGAAGCTATATGGGGGGGGGGGTGGCAGGGAACAGCTTCATCATATTTCCCTGATAACTGATTCTCCTTCACTGGAGGTTTTTAAGCAGCGGTTGGATGGCCATCTGTAATGGATGCCGTAGCTGAGATTCCTGCATTGCAGGGGGTGAGACTAGACAGCCCCCGGGGTGCCTTCCAACTCTGCAGCTTTGTGGTTCTATGAATTGCCACTTGGTTGCAATAGGACTCGTGTTGGGAACAATAAATCAATAAACAACTACTAGAGGAGCTACAAGAGCAGGGGTCTGCAACCTTTAAGACAAAAAGAGCCACTTGGACCTGTTTCCGAAGGAAAAAAAACTGGGAGCCGCAAAACCATTGCAACATTTAAAACAAATATCTCTCCGGAGCCGCGATCTGACAGTGGGCAGGAAGGTGATGTCGGGACGGTGCGTCCCGCACGTATCGCCCCCATGCGACGTCACAGCCAGTACAGCGCCCGCCACAGTGGGGAGTGTCGGGGCACACAATGCGCCTCCCCCCCTCGCTAGTATCCGCCCCGGAGCCGCGGCAAAGGTGTAAAAGAGCCACATGCGGCTCCGGAGCCGCGGGTTGCAGACCCCTGTACTAGAGGAACTACTAGAGGATGCTTTTGAATTATGGTGCTGGAGGAGACTCTTGAGAGTCCCATGGACTGCAAGAAACTCAAACCTCTCCATTCTGAAGGAAATCAGCCCTGAGTGCTCACTGGAAGGACAGAGCCTGAAGCTGAGGCTCCAATACTTTGGCCACCTCATGAGAAAAGAAGACTCCCTGGAAAAGACCCTGATGTTGGGAAAGACTGAGGGCACAAGAAGAAGGGGACAACAGAGGATGAGATGGTTAGACAGTGTTCTCGAAGCTACAAACACGAGTCTGACCAAACTGTGGGAGGCAGTGGAAGACAAGAGTGCCTGGCGTGCTCTGGTCCATGGGGTCACGAAGAGTCAGACACGACTAAACGACTAAACAACTACTAGAGGAGCATGAGCATGCCAAAAACACCACAATGCTTCTATGGCTATGGACACATTAGCAGCTTAAAATGCAAGGTTGTCCCCCCCCCCATGCATTTCAAATCGCATTTGCGCCTTGCTGCACATACCAGATATCTTTACCCAGTGCTCATTACCTGTTTGGTTTTCCCACATGTGCAACCCCTCAAACTCCTATTCACCAAGCTGTCGTATGCACAAGCACTGTCGTCTGCACATGTGCAAAAGCTGTCTCAGATGTACACACCTCGGCGTAACTGAAGTGAATGCGCCTTGTGTTTTCAAGCAGACATAAGGTGATTTGAGGGAAAACGCATCGGACAGGAGGATTTCTTGAGAAACTACAGGCTACATAGGCTTGTGGCTAATGTCATGTGTACACAGCTTTGAGCACCAGCAATGGGAGCTCACGGGAGCCAGACTAAATGGGAATGTGTACACAGCCTATATCACATTTGTTCAGTTTTCATGAGTCAAAACAAGACTTTCAGGGAGATTTACGACTTCTGCCTCCTCTTGTTGCCTGCAAATCCAGCTGCGTGCACTTTGCATCTTTATCTTCCTTGTTTTGGTTCATGTGTAAATTAGGCAGCCTATCCTATAAATGTGAACTGCATCGTCAAATCAGTATATAGATGGCAATAGTTGTGGCATACCAGTCAAGCTGCAGCTTCAGGAGTCAGGTTCATTCATTGCTGATGGAGTTCCTGTTAATCCCAGAGATGTAAGCATGATGGTGATGCTTTGCAATTAACCTTTAGTTGTTTAATAAAACCTTTCTCCTTCACCCCATCTGTGTGTTCATTTGTGTTCCAAATCCCAAAATAACCTGTGACCCTTGGCAGAACACGAACTGAATCATTTTCCTTCCCCTATCCGTAGTTATAGCACACAGACATTTCTCTAGCAACTTCACTTTGGTCCATCTCTTCTCTCTAGGAATCAACCCAGCCAGGCAAACCATTTCCCAAATAGCACTGCCTTGATGTCAGTTTCCTTTCTATCTCCCCCTCCCCTCAAATTGCACTGAGGGGTACGATCTGAAGTTTGTAATGGGGTATTTCTTTCTCTTTCCTTACACACCATGGTCTCAATGAAACTCTCCCTGCATCAACATTTGGGGCTGGGGAAAGGGGGTTTGCCCACTTAGCTACAGAATAGGGTTGCTGTCCCACTTCTCCCTTAAAGCAGAACAGCAATGATTGGGTGGTGCTAATCATCCACATCTGACAGCATCCAGTGTATCTGTGGATTTGTGGATGAAGACAGGAGGCAACACATCCATGGTATTCAATATTCGTTTTGATTTTTAATGGTAGTTTTACTGTGTGGCGTTTGCCCTCCTAGGTGACATCATGCTGGGTCATAAGGAAAGGGTTAAATGAGTGTGAAGTGATTGGCCAGTGGGAACCCAAGGGGAGGAGTTAGAGTTAGAGCTGGAGTTGTTGGGGAGTCAGTCGGGTGTTAGAGAAGAGAGAGTGAGGATAAGTCTGTGGGTTGGGCTAGTTTGATGTGAGAGAGTGAGAGAATCTGTTAAGAGGAGTCAGATAGACAGTTGGGATAATCAGTTAGAAGTTATTAGGAAGGTATAGGCCAGTAAAGAAACTAAGATTAAGAAACTGACAATAAAAATTATCTGAAACCATAAACTTGTTAATGCTTATAAAATAAACTTGTTTACTTGGTTTAATGTTAACAATTGTCTGGACTCCGTGTGTACCCGAGAGAAACGGGTTGGTGGCAGTGGGGAAGCAATCACAGTGGTGGCACAGGGATCAATAGACCATCACACGTCCGGGGACCCTGTGTGATCGCCACATACTGCTTCGTTTATTTCTTTTATATTGCATTCTGTGGAAATCAAACTGCAATACAATATGTAAGAAATGAAAGAAGCTGTAAAACTACAATCCAAAACCATGCAGCACTTACAATTGCTGGGATAGGCAAAAAGATAATTAAGTGAGCCACATTTTTCCAGTGGTCCATTGTGGAAAAAGTTGAGGAGCAACACTTTTCTATACTTTGCAAACCACATAGAAGTTTATTTTGGCATTAAGGGGGTATCATTGTCACGGTTGCCATAATCACAAAGCCCTCCCAAAGCATGGAGCCAGTCCAGAAACGACATCCAATCTATGCAATGGAGGGGATATCTGAAATGAGCCATAGATATATTGATAAGAAGGAAAATGTTATTTCAATGGCTACATTTATATGCTACCATTCTTCTGGAACTCGAGCCAGAGGACATAAGGTTCCCAAAGGCTCTCCAGTATCTATACCCTGAGTAGACCCTGACTGTCTTAACTTCAAGAAGGCTTCAGTGAGTGCCATGGGGCCTAGAATCTGCTGCCTGAAGGAATCTGCTGCAGTCAGCAGCAGAGGAAGCTGCTCAGGTGCTGGGACAGTGCTCCCAGGGGCAGGGCGGGCCACCCATAGGGGTGGGGTGCACCGTGGGCCCTCTGGAGTCTGCCTGCCTCCTCCCACTCAGCCACCCTACAGCGGGGGAGGGGGGAGGAAGTGGGTGGACCATTTGGGCAGCGCGGAGCCTGCGTGCACCCAAGCCACAGCGTCTCTCCCACTGGTGACACCCAGGTCTGCCCACCCCCACCACTCACCCTTCCTCTGCCCCTATCAGTAGGAGTGGGAATGTTGTTTTTCCACAAATTGCTTAAAAATTTTTTTTTTTTACCATTATTGATCTTCTTGAGGAACATCTGATAGGCTTTGAAGACACTCAAGGAACAAAACATTCCATTTGGAAACTTCTGTGGCTCAGGTTTACTGACTGGAACTAAGGCGGTTTGCAACAAAATTAGTACAAGCTATTGATTTTTTCAGCAGTTCAAAACAAACCCTGTGATTTTATGAAACACAGGGTTTGCAAAAATGCACGATGTGGCTTTTTTTCATGCAATTGAAGACCCTGTGAGGACCAATTCCCACATGAGAGGCTTGTCCAGAAATCCCACAGCATGCAATTTCTGTATGGGCCCATTTCTTCACATATAGGAGGCTGGAGGAGATCTGGAGGCAAACAGAATTCTAGTCTTCCATCTATGAAAACTCCTTCACACTGCACTTCAAGCAATTAATTACTCGGAAGCTGTCTTATTTCACAGATTTCCTTTCTGTTTGATATAGAAGATCAGGGCACGTACATATCCATATGGAATGCTGAAATAAAGCTACAGTATTTTTAGAAGTCCTTAACTCCTGAACAGAGATCTCTGTACAAAAAAAAGAAGTAACACTAAGAAAATGTGAAACACTCTTTATCACTAGCTAACAACAGGCTCCCCTTTGGGAATGTGCTTTCTTCATAGAGGGTTGGGGCTAGCATTCAAAATAGTTCAGATGCGATGAGATGGATTGTGAAGAAAAGCAAATGTTCAAATCTTTTTCTTTCTTTCTTTCTTTCTTTCTTTCTTTCTTTCTTTCTTTCTTTCTTTCTTTCTCTCTCTCTCTCTCTCTCTCTCTCCCCCCCCCCAATTTCATACCCCAGTGCTTCAACAAGGAACTGCACATTCAAATGCCCAATTCACAATCTCACTGAAGACAGCTGGACCTACCTAGACTCTTAGATCATGTTTGGAGATCCAATGTCCCTCCAGATGGATTGCAAATCTATTTACCTGTGACCACTGGCCATGTTGGCTAGAGTTGATGGGAGTTGGATTTCAACAACATCTAGAGGGTCAGGAGTTCCCTACCCTTCCTTAGATAATCTTTGGAGTTTCTTATTCAGGTCCTCCTACCATCTGAGGTCGAGGGTAGTGGCCACAATTGGGGTTTCCTCTGAGGTGCTGCCTCATCTTTCGATTTCTCTCTCCAGAGAGACTTCACTTCCCACTGACTTTTCTATCTTTTCAGGGCCAGGTGAGGATATTTTAATTTGCCCAAGTTTTTATTCATGATGATGATGTATTTTTTACTCCTCTGATAGTCCTGGGTTTATGGCTTTAAAAAAATTACCTCTATTTTTAATGTTCTGCTGTTTATACGTTAATATCAGTGACTGTTGTTCTAATCAGTTGACTTGTTAGCCACCTAGAGAAGCCCATATGGTGGAAGGGGAAGATATAAATCTATTCAACAAACAAACAAAAGAAACCACAGAGGCATGGGCATTCATGGTGATGAGCAATGGGGACCCTCCAATTAAAAATCTCCACATCAGCAGCTTTCATTATACAAAAGACTAAGTTTCTAGCATTTGTAGAATCTGAGATATGAAGCAGAATGTACAGGCAACATTCTTAATTTTGTGTGTGGGAACTGGACTGCTTCCACTTTCAGTGTTTCACAAACGTGCACACACACACACACACACACACACACACACAGGAAAATTCCTGAGGATGCCCATGCATGTAGGTCCAGATGTTTGGACTTCAACTTCCATTAGCCAGGGCTGATGGGAGTTGTCATCTACAACTTCTGGGGGACACCAGGTTGCTGAAGGTGATAATGAATGAGCCATGCTCATGTGCTCCTGTTCTCTCCTCCCTTCTCCATATTTTTGTATAAGAGAAGGCAACTGAAAGCTTCCTATTCCATTTCAGAAAGAAGTGCAGTTCTGCTTTTTCAGCAACCAAAATGGTCAAAGGCCTGGAAACGATACCTTATGAGGAACGGCTAAGGGAGCTGGGCATGTTTAGCCTGGAGAAGAGGAGGTTAAGGGGTGATATGATAGCCATGTTCAAATATATAAAAGGATGTCACATAGAGGAGGGAGAAAGGTTGTTTTCTGCTGCTCCAGAGAAGTGGACATGGAGCAATGGATCCAAACTACAAGAAAGAAGATTCCACCTAAACATTAGGAAGAACTTCCTGACAGTAAGAGCTGTTCGACAGTGGAATTTGCTGCCAAGGAGTGTGGTGGAGTCTCCTTCTTTGGAGGTCTTTAAGCAGAAGCTTGACAACCATATGTCAGGAGTGCTCTGATGGTGTTTCCTGCTTGGCAGGGGGTTGGACTCGATGGCCCTTGTGGTCTCTTCCAACTCTATGATTCTATGATTCTATGCTTTACATACAGACACAGGGGACTGTGGCTTATACTAACCAAACCAGCAGAACATCAAATGATGGTTTGACGCTGATTTGTTTAAATTAACTTTGGTTAGAGAAAACCACAGAACTGCTGTTCATTTTCACACATGAGGAGGAGGAAAGAGAGGGAAGAAGAAGAAGAAGAGGAGGAGGAGGAGGAGGAGGAGGAGGAGGAGGAAGAGGAGTTTGGATTTGATATCCCGCTTTATCACTACCCGAAGGAGTCTCAAAGCGGCTAACATTCTCCTTTCCCTTCCTCCCCCACAACAAACACTCTGTGAGGTGAATGAGGCTGAGAGACTTCAGAGAAGTGTGAGTAGCCCAAGGTCACCCAGCAGTTGCATGTGGAGGAGCGAGGAAGCGAACCCAGTTCACCAGATTATGAGTCTACCACTCCTAACCACTACACCACACTGGCTCTCAGAGATTAGAAGCCAAAGGCTTGTCATAGTTTATTGGTTGTTACCTAAAATATAATTTAGTACAGTGTGTTGAACATGTGAACTTGGCCATAGTTTGAATTTCTATAAACACAAGCCCTATGTTGGCAGCCAAAACGTGTATGTACTGAGCAGCAATTCAAATTCAGGTACTCTCACTCTAACCCAGTGTTTCCCAAACTTGGGTTTCCAGCTGTTTTTGGACTAAAGTTACCATCATCCCTGACCACTGGTTCTGCTAGCTAGGGATGGTAGGAGTTGTAGTCCAAAACAAGTTTGGGAAACACTGCTCTAATCTAAGCGCACCAGCCACAACTATACTATATGCATGGCCAGGAGATGATAATTGCTATAAAAGTGAGACAATATGTCATGTGTCCCTTGATTTGTATTTATATCTGGTGTCTAAGTTACCTTCAGATCTGTGTTTTCAAATCCTTTTCTTCTTCTTTTTGGCACAATATAATATATTGATTTGTTTCAGTACACATGATCAATTTCTTCCCTTTCCAGTTCTCTTTAACAGCCATATGGATTCCATCAAATTAAATAAATCCTTTACTTAGTGACTTGATTTAGAATGGTGTACAAGTGAGCACATCCAGCCAATTCAATTATATCAAGAACTGGAGAGGATCAATAGCCCCAAACTCCACATCCTACTACAGTAGCCCAAATGACTTCTTTCCTCCTGCAAAGCGCCCTCAGGAGGGGATGAACTGCACCAGGAAGGGACAAGAATGCTTATCTAATCCTTTGCCACCCCCATTAGGTTTCCAGACAAATATTTCCATGCAGTGGCGTAGCGTGGGTTCTCAGCACCCGGGGCAAGGCAAGTAATTTGCGCCCCCTAACCCGTGGATTTTAGCACTCGAGTCACCTCCGCGCCCCCCCCAGATGCTGCGCCAGGTGCAGCAGGCCCCCCTGCACCCCCCACGCTACGCCACTGCTCCCACCACAAGTCTTCAGGACAGCCATCCGAAGGCTGGTGCGGGGAGAAGGTCTCTCCGCCCCACCGCCAGGCTTCGGAGGAGGTCCGAGGACAGTGGGGTTCCTGCTTCCTCGAGGAGGGCCGGCCAAACGCGCCCCCCCAAATGTTGCGCCCGGTGCGGCCGGCACCCCTGGCACCCCCCACGCTACGCCACTGTTTCCATGGTACACACAAGTCTGAATCTTAGGCAAGCAGATAATTAAGCCTTGTCAGTCTACCATGAAGTTCATCCCTGCCTCTTGCTGCTATCATCCCCAAGTTTCCTTTTGCTTTGGCACTGGAGTAAACCAACAAGCCATAGCAAGCCAGCTGTAATTAGATACAGTAGTACCTCGGGTTACATACGCTTCAGGTTACATACGCTTCAGGTTACAGACTCCACTAACCCAGAAATAGTGCTTTAGGTTAAGAACTTTGCTTCAGGATGAGGACAGAAATTGTGCTCCGGCGGTGTGGCGGCAGCAGGAGGCCCCATTAACTAAAGTGGTGCTTCAGGTTAAGAACAGTTTCAGGTTAAGAACGCACCTCTGGAACGAATTAAGTACTTAACCCGAGGTACCACTGTACAGGCAACTCCCTGTTCACATGGGCGTTGCGTTCTGGGTCATTGTGCACTTGCGTGAAACTGGAAACCCATTAAAGAAGCCTGCAAATAAACTCATTTCCCCCTACCCCGCTATACCCTTTTAGTGATGTTTCAGTGTCGTCTTTATAACGTTTCTGGGTCGCTTCCGGGTTCGGTACTGTGCATGATTGCGCACATATTGGCCACGCCTAAAACAGGAGTTGCCAGTACTGGCTGTGGTTTTTATTTCATGCTCCTGAGCTGCTTTGCAGGATGCTACAGTAGGAAAAGAATCCTTAGGATGGTGTTGAGGCCCTAATACAACTATCCTCAAGCTTCATGTCTGATGATGCCATCAGCGGAATCCTTTGCCCAGGGTAGATCTCAGCACACAGCGGGCGCTAGTTTTCCAGGTTCCACTATTCACTCTCAAGGCTAAACTATTCACTCTCAAGGCCAATTGAAGCGGTCAAATGGGCACGTGTGGTATAAAGTGATATTGCAGGTAAACTGGTCCTGAGTTGTCAAGGGCTTTATATGTTAATAGTAACACCTTGAAATTGGCCTGGTAGGTAGCAAATTTTTAAAAGTAAGCACCATTTTAAACTCCTGTTGCAAATGTTTGTGTTTGTGTGCAGTGGGGAGAAGACAGTTCACTCCAAAGTCCTCAGGTTTTGCCTCTGCAAGTTAGACTGTGAGCTTGCCCCCTAAACTTTCGGCTCTGGGCTGCACAGAATTCCCATTGACACTGTCTTGGGTTTTGTTTCTCAGTATTTACAGGAAACACGGCAAGTTAAGCAACCAGCATCAGAAAACGGCTTGGGGAAGATAATAGTTATGCTTGATCCCTGCTATGCTGGCAAAACACTACAATCTGTAGGGCAGCCGAGGCACTATTTTCTGCTCTTCGCAGTTGTAAAGTACATTTCAGATGCTTTTCTTCCACGGCCCTCGCAGCAAGCAAGCAGCGACTTCCGTCTGTGTCTCGCCCACCTTCCCACCAAGCCAGAAATTCAGATGTCACTGCTCCCAGTATTTTCACATAGGGGGACAGAATGCGATTTCATACTCTATGAATATTGTACCACCAATTTACCTAGCGTTTTATGACGTTAAATAAAGTGGCTGCCTTGATGATTTTAGAAATCCATTGTTATTGTTCTCAAGGAAGAAGGTGAAATGGAAGGTTTGGTCTTACCTCAAAGCAAACTGCAGCTGTGGGTGGAGAAAGGGGGGTGCGGGCTGCCTCGGGTGTCCCCACTGAGGGGTGACAAAATGGTGGGCGGCACTCACCACGGGGCCTGCAGTGTGGCAGAGCCACGTGTCTCTTCTGGGAGAGACACGGTGGCTTGAGCACGCGCAGGGTCCGTGATGCCCAAACAGTCCACCCGCTGTGTCCCCCTCAGCTGTAGGGTGGCTGAGTGGGAGGAGGCAGGCAGACTCCTTGGAGGCCCTATGGAGCGTTCCACTCCGTGTGGGCAGCTGGCCCTGCCTTTGGGTGTAGGGCGCACGTGCCACCCAGGCACCCAATTGGCTTGCTCCGCCGCTGACCCCACTACCGGGCTGCTTCCTGAGGGGGAAGCTTCCCCTGACCTGTCAAAAAGAAGAGAAAAGAAGAGGAGGGAAGAAGAAGAAGAAGAAGAGGAGGAGGAGGAGGAGGAGGAGGAGGAGGAGGAGGAGGAGGAGGAGCTTGGATTTGATATCCCGCTTTATCACTACCCAAAGGAGTCTCAAAGCGGCTAACATTCTCCTTTCCCTTCCTCCCCCACAACAAACACTCTGTGAGGTGAGTGGGGCTGAGAGACTTCAGAGAAGTGTGACTAGCCCAGGGTTACCCAGCAGCTGCATGTGGAGGAGCGGAGACGTGAACCCAGTTCACCAGATTATGAGTCTACCACTCTTAACCACTAACCACTACACCACCTCACTGGAAGGGAGGAAGGCTGCTGGCAAAGCAGTGCAGCTCCCCCCCCCCCCCGCCGCCGCCCAGGAAACAGCCCGCCATGGGCAGCTTGCTCCACACACCCATGGGCGGCTCGCTCTGTCCCCATGGGTGTCTTGCCCCCTGGGATACTCACCATGACACCCCCTTGGGATGCTCGCCACGGGTGGCGCCCCTCTTGGATGTTCGCTTCGCCCCCATGGCCTCGCCCCTGGGTGCACAGCATATGCACCGCTCCGGGTGCCAGAGCAACTAACTCTGCCTCTGCCTCCTGATCATCTCCTGAAATACACAACCAGAGGGAGCTGTTGGATGTGTTCCTGTCAGGTCCAGGCTGAATGTGGCCTTCTAAGCATCTGTATCTGGCTTTGAGACTCTCCATGGGCCACCGTGCCCCTAACCTCTGCACGCTCCTTGAATCGTGAGAAGGTGTCCTTGCACTGTTGGTGCCCCTTGCTTGCCGGGATGGGAAAAGGGAAGAGAGAAAGTGGAAACCTCTGAACTTCACGTGGCTGAAATGTGAGAGTGGGTATCCCTCGGTTCACTCATCTTCTGCCCATCATGAGGGAATGTGGCCCCTGGGCTGAACAAATGTCCCCACCCATCTATCTAGAGAGCGTTCTTTCTGCTCACACAGGGCAACACAAGCCCAAGAAAGCTGGCAGTGACCAGTATAAACTGTGTGCACCCACAAATATTCCCCAGAACCCTCTGAAATGCACAGGTTTCCTTAAAAAAGGTAAAGGACCCCTGACAGTTAAGTCCAGTCACTGACGACTCTGGGGTTGCAGCATTCATCTCGCTTTACAGGCTGAGAGAGCCGACGTTTGTCTGCAGACAATTTTTCCGGGTCATGTGGCCAGCATGACTAAGCCGCTTCTGGTGAAACCAGAGCAGCTCATGGGAATGCTGTTTACCTTCCCGCCGGAGTGGTACCTATTTACCTACTTGCACTGGCGTGCTTTTGAACTGCTAGGTTGGCAAGAGCTGGGACCGAGCAACGGGAGCTCACCCCATCGCGGGGATTCGAACCGCTGACCTTCTGATCAGCAAGCCCAAGAGGCTCAGTGGTTTAGACCACAGCGCCACCCGTGTCCTACAGGTTTCCTAGGCATCTTCAAAAGAATGGGGTTTTCTAAAGGTAATTTAAAGACAAAACAAGCCTACTACCTAGACCAATGTGTTCCAAGCTTTTAAACAGCTGAGACGTTTTGGCTGTCTTAATTTTATCGAGCGGAACCTTTTGCCCTTTGTGGGTAAAACACTAATTGTCCCATGTAACAGCTGGACATTACAATGCTTTTGCAATTTTTCCTGACTTCTTAACTCAATCAAAGGGTCATAGAGCTTCTGCGGCGAGCCTCCATTTGGGGCCTCCTTCTCGCTGCAGGAACAGAGAGGCTACTGAAGAGAGATCAAAACCATTTACTGTGAAGTTGAAAGTGAGACAAGAGAGGGGTGAGTGGATCCATTTAATTAAAAGCTCAAATGTCACACCTGCTATTAAAGTGGTCTAAGCAGCTAACTGTGTGTCTCACTTTTGGACTGAATTAAGCATGTTAATAATTCAGAAAGCTAGACTTTCTCTTTATTGATGGAGATCACTGGGTTCATGGGAGCTGTTGTGGCTGGAATATTAATGATGAGCATAGGCTAGTCCTGAAATCCAACTAGGAATCAAAAGGCGGAGGGAGGGAACCAGCATTGGGACTTGAATGGTACATAGACAACGTATGTTTTATGTAATTAATACCAGGAGAACTATTTTTGTGACACTAGGAGAAAGTCCATAAAAACATATGAAGAACCTTCTGGATCAGGCCAATGGCCCATCTAGTCCACCATCTTGTTCTCACATTGGCCAACCAGATGATTGTGGGGAACCCATAAGCTGGACCCAAGCACAAGAGCACTCTCCCCTCCTGCACTTTCCAGCAGGTAAAAAAAGGTAAAGGTAAAGGTCCCCTGGACGGTCCAATCAAAGGCGACTATGGGTGTGATGCTCATCTCGCTTTTCAGGCTGAGGGAGCTGGCGTTTGTCCACAGACAGCTTTCCAGGTCATGTGGCCAGCAGGACTAAACTGCTTCTGGCTCACGGAGGACTATGACGGAAGCCAGAGAGCACAGAAACGCCATTTACCTTCCCACCACAGTGGTACCAATTTATCTACTTGCACTGGTGTGCTTTAGAACTACTGGGCTGGCAGGAGCTGGGACAGAGCAACAGGAGCTCACCCTGTTGAGCAGATTCGAACCGCTGACCTTCTGATCAGCAAGCCCAAGAGGCTCAGTGGTTTTTTTTTTTTTTTTTTGTCTCCTCTCTCTCTCTAATTTTTATTAAATTTTACAATTTAAAATACTCATTTAAACATCCTAAAATATCAATGACTTGCCTTCTTCTCTTCCCATGGTTCATTTTGCATTTTCTGTTGTGCTGGAACTATTGGCTCCCCATCTAATACCCAGTTTCACACTACCATAATCAGCTTCTGATTAGCTCAACACAAAGCTATCCCTAGGAAGTGTTTCAGACTTCATTTGGCAGTTGTGCTTGTTAGTTTGGAGACATTTACTGTGCTCCCCGAAGTCTTGGAAATCCAGAGACATGCCAGCAGACATGGCAATGACCATAGAACCCCCATGATACATTTTTAAGCATAACACACGTCTTATCATCATTGGTTCCCAATCCTGTTTCTCATTTCCTTTCTTCCTGGTGAATGCAAATAATTTCCCAGAAGCACCTCTAAGGTCACACTAAATTTTGCAGTGCATTATGGGAAGAAAAAGCCAGAAGCTAATGCATGCCCTGATTTACCAGACTGAAAACAGCCTGATCAGTTACCTTATACAGGGGTCATTGTCGCACGATGGTTGCTCATCTGTTTTCTGCAACACTTTCCCTTTTATATGAAATCCCCTTCCTCTAGGTAGCCGCAAGGTAACACTCAAGTCTGGCAGCCAGCTTAAGATTCTTGGTGGTATCTCAAAGGAGGCTGAGTTTTCATAGCTGCAGGGTTATTACTGCTGATCTATGCTAGAAAGAAATGAGACAAAGTAATAAGTAGAAATAAGATTCATGCCCAGGATAAAAAGCAGCTTAGAGCAATTTCACTGACAGAGAGAGACAAAGCTTTTGGTTTAGAAATCTGAGTGGGTCCAATGGACACGAGCAGTTTCCAAAGTGCAGGAAAAGTCACAAATGGTTCTGAGCTGTAATTCACTAGACAGTTTTCAATAATTCATTCGAGAGACAATAACATTGCTGTAAGAGGCCTTCAAGCAATATCAGGCAAAGATGGATTTACAGAACTGTTTCCCCATTGTACAGGGATTTTTAGCTGTCTCACAGCGAGGAGCCACACGGGTTGCGAGAAAGGGCCATGGGCACTTTGGAATCAAAGGACTGAAGCTAGATTGGACACCCGCCCACCCCAGTTGTTCATGATCCCAGAACATCTATTGATTAATTTTCATGATTCCTCTCCACCTGAAAATGTGCAGGAAGAGTTCTGAAAAGTGACAGCTTGTGGCCCTCCACATGCTGCCGGACTACAGCTCCCACTGTCTCCAACCATTGGCCATGCTGGCTGGGGATGAAGGGAGTTGGAGTCCAACAACATCTAGAGGACCATAGAGTCTCCATAACTGTTGTAGATCAGCATTCCCCAACCTGGTCCCCTCCAGATGTTGTAGACCAGGGTTTCTCAAAATTGGGTCTTCATCTGTTTTTTGACTACAGTTCCCATCATTCCTGACCACTGGTCCTGATAGCTAGGGATGATGGTAGTCCAAAAGCAGCAGGTGGCCCAAGTTTGGGAAGAAGAAGAAGAAGAAGAAGAAGAAGAAGAAGAAGAAGAAGAAGAAGAAGAAGAAGAGTTGTTTGGATTTGATATCCCACTTTATCACTACCCGAAGGAGTCTCAAAGCGGCTAACATTCTCCTTTCCCTTCCTCCCCCACAACAAACACTCTGTGGGGTGAGTGGGGCTGAGAGACTTCAGAGAAGTGTGACTGGCCCAAGGTCACCCAGCAGCTGCATGTGGAGGAGCGGAGACACGAACCCGGTTCCCCAGATTACAAGTCTACCACTCTCAACCACTATAATAATAATAATAATAATAATAATAATAATAATAATAATAATTTATTATTTATACCCCACCCATCTGGCTGGGCCTCCCCAGCCACTCTGGACGGCTTCCAAAGAATATTAAAATACTATAATACATCAAATATTAAAAGCTTCCCAAAACAGGGCTGCCTTCAGATGTCTTCTAAAAGCCTGGTAGTTGTTGTTCTCTTTAACATCTGGTGGGAGGGTGTTCCACAGGGAAGGCGCCACTACCGAGAAGGCCCTCTGCCTGGTTCCCTGTAACTTGGCTTCTCGCAGTGAGGGAACCACCAGAAGGCCCTCGGAGCTGGACCTCAGTGTCCGGGTAGAACGATGGGGGTGGAGACGCTCCTTCAGATATACTGGACCAAGGCCGTTTAGGGCTTTAAAGGTCAGCACTAACACTTTGAATTGTGCTCGGAAACGTACTGGGAACCAATGTAGGTCTTTCAAGACCAGTGTTATGTGGTCTCTGCGGCCGCTCCCAGTCACCAGTCTAGCTGCCGTGTTCTGGATTAGTTGTAGTTTCCGGGTCACCTTCAAAGGTAGCCCCACGTAGAGCGCATTGCAGTAATCCAAGCGGGAGATAACCAGAGCATGCACCACTCTGGCAAGGCAGTCCGCAGGCAGATAGGGTCTCAGCCTGCGTACCAGATGGAGCTGGTAAACAGCTGCCCTGGACACAGATTTGACCTGTGCCTCCATGGACAGCTGTGAGTCCAAAATGACTCCCAGGCTGCGCACCTGGTCCTTCAGGGGCACAGTTACCCCATTCAGGACCAGGGAATCCTCCACACCTGCCCGCCTCCTGTCCCCCAAAAACAGTACTTCTGTCTTGTCAGGATTCACACTGGCTCTCTGTGTGGGCCACGAGAAACCCTGTTTTAATCTTAAACTCCCATCAGCCCCAGCCAGCATGGCCAGTAGACATTAATGATGGAATTTGAAGTTGTATGAAACCAGGTTGGGGAAGCTTGCACCAGACAAACCTTACTGCAAGTCTATTGTCCTCTAGCAAAATTTGCTGGTGACAACATGCCCAACGTCTCATGCCCAAGTGTCTCAGCTTTTCCCAACTGCTAGACTGCTCCATAAATTTAAAGCACATGATTTCTTCCAAAGAAGTATAGTTTACCCTTCACGTAGCTGTGATTCTCAGCACCCTTAGTTCCCAGGATTTTTTTTAAGGGTGCTTTTAAATATATGGTGTGGATCTGCATCAGAACATAAGAATATAAGGTGTTGCCCTTAACTTGCCTTCTCGCTAAGGTAAAGGTAAAGGGACCCCTGACCATTAGGTCCAGTTGTGGCCGACTCTGGGGTTGCGGCGCTCATCTCGCTTTATTGGCCGAGGGAGCTGGCGTACAGCTTCCGGGTCATGTGGCCAGCATGACTAAGCCGCTTCTGGAGAACCAGAGCAGCACACGGAAACGCCGTTTACCTACCCGCCGGAGCGGTACCTATTTATCTACTTGCACTTTGACGTGCTTTCGAACTGCTAGGTTGGCAGGAACAGGGACCAAGCAACGGGAGCTCACCCCATCACGGGGATTCGAACTGCTGACCTTCTGATCGGCAAGTCCTAGGCTCTGTGGTTTAACCCACAGTGACACCCGTGTCCCTAAACTGAGCCCCAAATGCTGCATACCGCCTCCTCATCTAATGCTATGGGGCATATTGCAAGTGTTTGCTGAAGGAGTCTGCGCAGACGTTTGACGTGCACTGAAAGAATCATGTGATTGCTGTTTCACATGCCCAGTTTGGAACTTAACTCGCAATTATCGTAAGTAATAACATAATTACTCCCTTAGCGGCAGAGGAGCATGTTCCATGCAGAGATGAGAGCAAAGAGCTGGGCAACCTCTCCCCCTTGTGGCTGAAACTAAACTAGATGCCACTGTGCATCAATTGCATCATGATGTTCTTAAGCCACTTTTGACTTTGACTTTCCTAATGGGAAAGTAGCATCCAAATATTAAATGAAATCACATCATTCTCATTCTCCATCAGGGACAAAAGGATAACTTCTCCCTACTCCAGCAAAGGTCTAATTTCAAATAGCTCCCCCATACATACAGCTATGAATTGCATAAATAAGGCATCTTAAAAAGCAGAGACATCACCTTGCCAACAAAGGTCTGTATAGTTAAAGCTATGGTTTTCCCAGTAGAGATGTATGGAAGTGAGAGCTGGACCATAAAGAAGGCTGATCACCAAAGAATTGATGCTTTTGAATTATGGTGCTGGAGGAAACTCTTGAGAGTCCCATGGACTGCAAGAAGATCAAACCTATCCATTCTTTAGGAAATCAGCCCTGAGTGCTCACTGGAAGGACAGATCGTGAAGCTGAGGCTCCAATACTTTGGTCTCCTCATGAGAAGAGAAGACTCCCTGGAAAAGACCCTGATGTTGGGAAAGATGGAGGGCACAAGGAGAAGGGGATGACAGAGGACAAGATGGTTGGACAGTGTTCTTGAAGCTACCAGCATGAGTTTGTCCAAGCTGCTGGAGGCAGTGGAAGACAGGAATGCCTGGCATACTCTGGTCCATGGGTCACAAAGAGTCAGACACGACTGAATGACTAAACAACAACAACAGCAATGAATGGGGGAGACATAGACTGGGGAATGTTGGAATGTGAATATTATTGTTATTGTTATTTTTTATTAAATTTATATACCGCCCTATACCTGGTGGGGTCTCAGGGTAGTTCACAGAATAAAATCAAGATATAAAACCAGATGCTAGGAGAGGATATATTTATTAGATATTATCCTTCCTTCCTAGCCTTTGTGCACCTTAAAATGGAATCTTAGATAGGCTAGTTTTGACCTTTTAATTTAAGTAATCCAGGATGCTTTAAGGCAGACAGGATTTTCCTGCCATTTCCCCCTTTTCTCCTCCTTAAAATCACACAGTCTTGTAAAAGGTAAAAATATCATTTATTCAGTATACTGGTGCCCTTTTAAAATGTGTTGTAGAAGGGGGCGAGGTTATTGCGTTGTCTTTTTTATTATGTATTTTCTGGATATTTTTTTTAATATTGTGATTTTATATTGTGACCCGCCCTGAGACCTATGGGTATAGGGTAGTGTACAAATTTAATTAATTCAAGTAAATAAAATAAACAAAAAATGTTGAAGAGTAAGAAAATACAGCAGCTTTGTTCAGGCAGGCTTAAAATGGCGATTCACCATTCACAAAGACATACCTAAGCCGAGCTTAAAATGGTGTCTGAACACTGGAGCTCAGACACAACAGATGTTCTTCACACTGCTGGTTTGGTGATGATGGAAGAGGAGAGGGGGCAAGGCAAGTAGGGGAATATATAGCCATGCCCTCCCCCTGCTAGGGCACCGTGGGAGTGTCTCTCACAGAGTTCTCTCTAGCACGTTTACAGGAAAACTCTGTGAGCATCAGCACCTGTCATGTGCCTATCTAGCAAAACATTAATTGTTGGTTTGACTACATTATAAATATTCCACAGAGAAAGTGGTAGTGCAGCTTCCTTCCATGTGAAAGGCACCCAGTTGAATCTCTGGCATCTCCAGTTAGGACTGGGAGAGACCAGTCTGAAACTCTAGATAGGTGCTGCCAGTCAGTGGAAATTATATTGAGTTAGATGGACCCATGGTCTGACTCTGTACAAGACAGCTTCCTACGCCATGCTCAAGTTTTGCCCTACGTTCCTTTAAGGCTTAAGATTGCACTGTTACCTTATTTTCCTCCAGATTACATGCCCATTCTCATGTTTTTAATCTTTGCTTTTCCTGGCAGGAAAGGATCCCTTGGCATGGAGAAGAAGTCATTGCAGGGGACAGCCTCACCTGTTGAAATGTTGCCTGTTATCATGCAACACCTAGAGGCTGTTGTATCTTGCCAACAAAAGTGGCAATTCTAATTAGCAGTTGGAGTGCAGAGAACAGATACAAGAGAATAATTTCAGATTGAGAACATGGGACACACTCATTTGCTTCAGCTGGTAGTTCTGCTCCAAAAGTAGCTTTTCTTCAGCTAGGAGTTCACCCCCAGGGGCAAGAATATAAAAGGAAATTTCAGAAAATAGCAGCATTTCTTTTACATACGGTGTGGGCAGCTGTTTTCCCATTATGTTACAAAACGACCTCAAGTTTTGCTTCCTGGCTTGGGGTGTTTTTTTGCTTAGCTTTTTTTGTGATGATCTTCGCTCGTTGAATACTATTTTTCCCTCACCTAACATGCTGTCCTACTTTCTCGTTATCAATTGCAGTTGCTTTCTATGTGTTTGAAAACAATGCCCTGTTCAGAATGTAGTCGCACATTGTTTTGTTAAAAAATAATAATCCTGAGTTGGGTTTCTGCAGGATTTATCAACTACTCTACAGAGCTGCGAAAGATTCTGCTTTACAGCAATGGTGGAAATTGTGAGAAGCGAGAAAATTTACCTGAGCATTTGTTGGGAATATTTTTAGCAGTGTTGAAAAATTCATTTAAATTGCCCTCCCAGCTGCATCTGATTACTGTGATGTCTACACACAACCGTATATTGACGATGTTGCATAATTGCATCGTCCTGTTCTGATCCCTGGTCTGCTGAGATCTCCCATGCAACTAATCCAGGTATTGCCCTAATTTTCAATTTATTTGAAATGCCATTGATTCCATCTTGCCCAAAGTTGTTTCTGGCCCATAGCCAAATCCGATTGCCTTTGTGGCATCATGACATTCTCCTGTTTACTTCATGGCTAACGATATTGCTGCAGATCTAGAGTTTGTGAACGTTAGAAATTAGAAAAATTGTAGGATTTAGACAATATTTGGGTCACTGAAGAGAAAACGCAGGCTGCAGTAAATCGCCTGAATTGTGCCAAACATGAAAATTCCTGGGTTTAGCTTGGACAGACTAGCCTAGTCCGGCTAGTTGAGTGCAAGCCATTATGAAACAATGGTCAGTCATCAACACATCAAAGAAACATCCTTGAGCCTGGTTAGAACAAAGTCACCATAGTTACCATGGCTGGAGAAAGGTTTAAGATTGAAAACATGGGAGTGAGCAGCCTGTGCCCACAGGGGGGGAAGTGTCATTTTACACAGAGACTTGGAGCAAGGTGTTCTGGGAACAAGAAGGAGGAGATAAGTAGAACTCCATGAGGAGGCTGAGGACCAGAATCATATTGATGGGCTGACTTGAGGACAGGCAGGGTCAGAGGCATGGAGATGTCTTGGAACCAGTGCCAGATTTATGTATAAACTAAACAAGCTATAGCTTAGGGCCCCACTCTCTTGGGGGCCCCCAAAAAATCTAAAGGAAAAAAACCTGGATGTACATTTACAAAATATAAGATAAAAAACAAGTAAAATAAAACCTACATACAGCAACAGTGTTTTGTGTTGTGTAGGCTCCTATGATGTAAGTAATGGGCCCCTCCTGCTAGCCTGCTCCCTAAAATATCACTGGTTTACTCATTTCTATATATGGGGTGCCTACATTCTTCATGGACTGGTTGCATGGCAACATGTGCAAATGGCTTTAGATACGTATTAGGTCCATAAATTAATTATGTCACGAAATTAAAAGACGCCTGCTCCTTGGGAGAAAGGCGATGGCAAACCTAGACAACATCTTAAAAAGCAGGGACATCACCTTGCCAACGAAGGTCTGTATAGTAAAAGCCATGGTTTTCCCAGTAGTGATGTATGGAAGTGAGAGCTGGACCATAAAGAAGGCTGATCGCCGAAGAATTGATGCTTTTGAATTATGGTGCTGGAGGAGACTCTTGAGAGTCCCATGGACTGCAAGAAGATCAAACCTCTCCATTCTGAAGGAAATCAGCCCTGAGTGCTCACTGGAAGGACAGATGAGAAAGAGAAGACTCCCTGGAAAAGACCCTGATGTTGGGAAAGATGGAGGGCACAAGGAGAAGGGGACGACAGAGAATGAGATGGTTGGATGGTGTTCTTGAAGCTACTAGCATGAGTTTGATCAAACTGCGGGAGGCAGTGGAGGACAGAAGTGCCTGGTGTGCTCTGGTCCATGGGGTCACGAAGAGTCGGACACGACTAAACGACTAAACAACAAAGGTCCATAAATTACCATATAGCATATATTCAACACAAAAAAGCAGTGACAATTTGTTGTTGACAAAGGACAGCTGGACCCCATTACCTTCAGTAGCTTAGGGCCTCATCAAACCTAAATCCAGCCCTGCTTGGAACCCAATGCTGAATTGGTATGGGGAGGAAGCCCCTCTTGAGATGTGAATGCTGTAAACTCCGTCCTACACCACGTTGCTTCAAACTTGGCCCTCCAGATGATTTTGAGACTACAGTTCCCATCATCCCTGACCACTGCTCCTGCTAGCTAGGGATCATGGGAGTTGTAGGCCAAAAACATCTGGAGGGCTGAGTTTGAGGAAGCCTGGTCTACACCCAGGTGTAAACATGGGTAAAATAAACCATATTTCTTAAAGACATGGCAGTCTCTGCCATGTCTTGACTCCCAACAGTGAGCACCTAGAACTCCCTGGACTTTTGCTACTGCTTGGCAGAGATTGGGGGTGGTGCACAACCTTCGTAACACTATCATATGCATGCGGCTAATTCAGGAAATAAAAATAAGCCGTAACTGGATGGGAGAGGATGACACTGAATGAGGATTGAGAAAAGATGACTGTTTGCACAAACGTTTCCCAGGAAATATTTCTATTTCCCACCACTATTTTCAGCTGAATAATTGAGGGACTTTTTGGTGCATCCTGATGTCAGTTTGACCAAATAATCTGCTTGCATAACTAACCATACTCCCTACACCCCTTCCTTTCTTGTTATTCCCGCATTAGGTGCTGCTCCTGCACTAACCCTAAAAGTTTATATATCAGGAAGCAGCAAATCAGGAACTCTCCGTGCTGATACTTTAAGAAATAATCTCACGGTATATTTCTGTGCACTGTCTCATTAACTATAATGGGCACTGAATGAATTCTAGGCACTACCAGGAAATATATTAAGGATAATAATTCTGGAAAGGAGGTGAATGGCTACTAAAGGAGGCATAATAGGAATGTATTATATTTCAAAGTGAACCTACCCTAAATCTCCCAAGCAGAATGATCCTTATAACACAATTCTGTAATTCCGCCTTCACCAAACTGGCAAGATGTTTTGGACTTCAACTTCCACAAGCCCCAGCCAGCCCAACTGTCTGGGGGATGCAGGTTGGCAAAGATTGCTGTCATTCAACATCTAATGAGCCCCACGATCAGTCCTAACTGAGGACTTTCTGCTGTTAAACTGCCACTGCGTGTGAGTTATAAAGATGGCTAGAGTTCAGCTGAAAGCTATTTTGAGGTTTTTCTTGGATTGGAAAAGGGGGGAGGGGGAGAATCCGCCAAACTCGGCTCCACCAACCCCTATTTTCCCTCAGATGCTGTTGCCTATTTGTGTGGCACCATCATGAAGGAAAACTCAAGGGAGGGGCAGGACCAGGAAGTTAGGCTTTCTGTCCGCACTCTGCGTAGGAAACATGGAGGAAATGGTTCTGCTACAACAGAAAGGGGTGTGCACACTGCGGGCAGAGATGGAAATTTTGCCCCTGTTCACACCCCCAGTCAGAAGCAACTGCTAAGGTAGGGTGAAGCTGTCTGTCTCAGGAGACAATGGACAAGTGCGCCTTTGAGGGTGAAGTCAAACTGTTGCGGAATTACAGCGCCTGCTGTGGCTGTAGAGGCCAATATGGGAGAGACATGGGTGGATCTTGGGCTAGTTACTGCCTCTCAGCCTAACTTACCTCACAGGGTTGTTGTGGAGATTAAATGAGGAGGAGGGGGAGGAACCATGCACGCCACCTCGAGCTCTTTGGAGAGAGAGATAAAAGGGTGGGATTATAATAAATAAACATACCTATTTGAAGATGGACTTTGAAAGTACTTCTTGAGGACTGAAGATTTCCAAGCAACACCTTGAGGCAGTGGTGTGACTGTCTGCCTGCACTCTTGAATGTACATATGGTGCAAAACCTCTTGAGACCTCCGTCCCCATTTCTCCCTGTTTGGCCAACTTTCTCATTCTGCAGCTCAGCCAATTCCCACTCTCTGTGTGTAATACGAACACTGGTGGTGATATTAATATCAGTGCAATTACTAAGACTATTTATACCTCCACGAGACAGCCTAATTAAGCCGGAGAACTGATACCCAACTACAGATTAACTTCATCTCAGGAGGCAACCACTTGGGTGCTTGTTCTCACCCCAGGAATACACTGAAAGCTATGCAGAGATGTATTGCTGTGGCTGGTTTGTGTGTTTGTGCAGAGGAGAGGCACACACACACACACACACAGAGATACAAATAAGCTTTTATTATATCTTATTTATTTGATTTGTATCCTGCCCTTTCTCCCAAAGAAGCCCAGGGCAGCAGACTGGTACTTTACCAAGTATCCACGTGGGCACAGCTGGCAAGGTTGCGCCCCCACCCCCAATTGCCTGAGCACACCCTGTCACCATCTAATCCATGAGATCAAATCATGGATGAGTTGTTTTATTGTGGGCTGACTTAGCATTAATTAGAAGCAGCACCAGATGGGAGGTCGGGTCAGCAGGGATACCCAAGTCACTACTGGGGGTGGCTGAGCAGGGGTGACAGATGTCTATTCCCAACTCTCCTTTGATAATATTGCCTACCTCTCTGTTCCATACTTCCCTCTATCCAGGATCCTGGTAATAGCAGCTCCCTTAACCTTTCCTGTTTCCAGATCTCCCCTCTTTTTTGGGTTGTGTGTGTATGAGATATAAAATAGCAGTTATCCCACTTGGCATGATTATGCTGTGTTCAGTGTACAACTCCCCTGTGCAGCAGGCAAAGGAATTTAACCCACTCCAAACCAGACTTGGCCTGCAAAACCCTTCACACAAAGCCCTTTCAAATAGAGGACTGCAAGGCAAACACGTGGCCTCTGCAACCTTCTCCATGCAAGTTCTTCCTAGGTGAGGCACGAATGACCTCATCCATTCAGGTTCTACAATGGGCTTTGAAAACCTGCTTATTTCAGATAGCTGGTTTTTTTCCCTTTGACAGTTCTATGGTAACGCTTTTTTTCAGCCGACTTTTACATAGTTCTGGCTGAGTTCTAACGACACGTTGTAATCTGCTGTGGATTTATTGTTGTTTTAAGTAGGTGTTCCTGGTACTCAGACCATACCCTGGGACTAAATGAAGTCATGTTACAGTGTTACCATGTTTCAATTACCATTTTTCTTCTGACAGTTCCTAGAGTGGAACTATAGTAATTGTATAGTACAATGTTTAGGGGTACTCTCATTTTCCTACTCATATTGAAATACTGCCCCTCAGTGAGGCCAAACTTAGATTCACAAAATGTTTAGGGGTATGCGTAGCCCTGTGTCCCCCCAGGAAAAAAAGCACTGGTGAGGGGAATAGGGGTCCTCAGGACCCTTAACTGTTGTGTTCGCAAAGTAAAGGAATGATTGAACTCTGATTAATAAGAATACACACAGAGACTTGAACCAGCCAGACTCTGGGAAGGGTGCGTATAATCGTGTCTCTCTGTGCCTCTTCCGTGTACAGCCCCTGGCCCAGGTAGTTTTATTCACAAAAGAACTTTTTACAGAGTGTTCGAAAGAACCAATCAGATTTCTTCTGAGCATTTCCACAAATGCTGGATATTTGCACTCCTACACTTAACAACAGCCCTCAGGACCCTTAACAAGCGACAGTACCCAGAATTCTTTGGGGGAAGCCATGACGGTTTAAAGTGGTATCTTAGCACCTTATTTAAATGTATGTGCCCTCTTTCTCAATACGAAGTTTGCACACTAGTTTGGATTAGTTTCTGTTTGGTGCATCGGATCTCAGTTTAGAAGTCACAGCAGCATATCCCATTTCACTGCCGGAAGCAAAGGGGAAGGTGCCCCCCCCCCGCTGCCATGGCCCTGCCCTGCCCCCTCCAAAGCTTCCCTTCCCTTAGTTGTGTGGAAGTGCCTGCAAAGCGGCAGCTGATCCAGTTTTTGGAAATGCAGGCTGTGCACACATAATACCTTTAAAGCACATTTGGAACAAATCGTTTCCCTCAAAGAATTCTGGGCACCGAAGTTGACACCTCACCTAGTTCCAGCTCCAGCAACCCTGAACAAACTACAGTGCCCAGAATTCTTTGAGAGAAACATGTCCAGTAGCCTTTCTTCAGCAGAAGCTTTGGGCTTATAGTTTGACTGGCAATGAGGCAAAGAAAGGAAAATGCTTCCCTCTTGTGGTCATAGAATTAAATTCACCTGCAAAGCGTAAGAGCCCACGAAAGAAGGGTGGAATCAGTGGCGTAGCGTGGGTTGTCAGCACCCGGGGCAAGGCAAGTAATTTGCGCCCCCTAACCCGTGGATTTGCGCCCCCTAACCCTAACCCCCAGATGTTGCGCCCGTGCGGCCGGCCCCCCTGCACCCCCCACGCTATGCCACTGGGTGGAATAACGTTATGAAATTTGAGTGTGATTATATTTTGAGACTATTTTGTAAGCTGCTTTGAGAGTCTCTTGGGGCTATGAAGCAGCATACAAATCAGTCATGGAGAACCTCCGGCTTGCAGACCTAATTTGGCCTAGCTTGTTCCTTTTTGAGTAGTCCATTTGCAGGTGCAGTTTGGATTCAATTGAAGCGGTCCATTTGAAGGTGCTGACATTTCCCCTTTGCAGACAGCTTTACAAGTCAGTTCCTGTAGCTTTTTGCATTTTTCTTTTCTTTTAAAAATTCATCATTTTACTGCAAATTTACCCCAATAAACACATTTTCCATGCAGTTTTGACTTATGTACACATTTTTGCAAGCGATTGCTCCTAATAGAATGCATATTTGTATGATATTTTCAGTAATATTTTGATTTCTATACTGTACAAATTTTGCCCAAATATATGCATTTTTGTAAACACTATTTGCTTGGAGAAATGCAATGCAAAATTTGGAGAAGTGCAAATTTAGAAGGCTAGCTGTGTTTCTGTTCTCATATTATTTTGGAAAGTACAAATTTGATCAATTCGGCTTTAAATACAAACTGAATCATATTTCCCTCCCCAGTTGGCAATTCTGCCAATTTTTGCCAAGTTGAAACTCACCCAAATATAGTTTGCTCCTTAATATTAATAATACTCTGATTACAAAGACTACGGTAATTGCTATGTCTTTAAGGTTTGTTTTGCTTCAAATACTTGAGCTTATGAACAGCACATTTGTAAATGAGTGACTTTTAGGGAGTAAAAGTTTTAAGTTCTCAGTTTTATTTGCATTTCAAATCACTCTGTTGATACTTTACACTGGGGAGTTAATTTAAATGCATGCCATCACCACAACAAGCCGTGATTTGCAGCTATTTGAGTAAGATTGATACTGTCAGTATCTGCCCTTTGGGGGGTGGGGGGCGGGTCCTGTTTTGGATTGGAAGAAAAATGAAGGAGACCTCCAGATGCACAGGAAAAGGTTTATTAGGTCCAACTCATTTTGAAAGAAATCCTTCTTTAGCGGCACTGTAGATATATGATGTAGAAATATGAATGGGAATTTAACAATAAATCTTTACACTGTCTCATAATATCAACAACAATCGGGAACAGGACAATCTCATTGTTATTGTTATTATTATTTGTTAAATTTGTATACCACCCATCATCCAAAGTTCACAACACAAAAATAGAAAATGGGAACACAAAAACAAATTAAAAAGTAAGAAATAAATAAAAATGTATACACCGGCACTAGATTCCTACACAAAGAGATGTAGAGATGACCACCAACTTGCATGGTTTTAAAAGAGAATTAGACAAATTCATGGAGGATAATGCTACCGGTGTCTACAAGCAGGGGCATACGAAGGGGGGGACGGTCTGCCCCACTTGCCACCTTGACGGGGTGAGTGTGTGTGACAAAATGGCGGGCGGCACTCGTCACCATGGGGCCTGCAGCGCCCACGAGCCACGTGTTTTGGTGTCTGCAGGCTCCGCGCTGTCCACCTGTCTGCCCCCTCCAGCTGAAGGATGGCTGAGGCCCCACTGCATGCCCCATTCCGTCTCTATGAGCACTGACAGCCGCAGCCCTATGTGCGCCCCCACCCCGCCCCTATGGGCGGTTCGCCCCGTCCCAGGTGCCTGAAAGGCTTCCTCCGACGTTGCCTACAAGCCATGAAGGCTAGGATTTATCTCCACTACAGTGGTGCCTCGCAAGACGAAAAGAATCCGTTCTGTGATTCTCTTCATCTAGCGGTTTTTTCGTCTTGCGAAGCAAGCCCATTGACGGATTAGCGGATTAGCGCTATTAGCGCTATTAGCGCTATTAGCGCTATTAGCGGCTTTTAGCGGCTTATCTGCTGATTGGATCAGCTGATAAGCAGCTTAGCGGCTTGGAAAAGGGGGGGGGGAGGAAAAAAAACCCCGCAGGAACTCGCAAGGCATTGTTGTCTTGCGAAGCAAGCCCATAGGAAATTCGTTTTGTGAAGCACCTCCAAAACGGAAAACTCTTTCGTCTAGCGGGTTTTCCGTCTTGCGAGGCATTCATCTTGCGGGGCACCACTGTATTACATATTCTCCAATACTTCTCCTATGAAAATAGGGACCTCCCATTCCATAATGATAATTTTACTATTTATACCCCACACATTTTACTGGGTTGCCCCAGCCACTCTGGGCAGCTTCCAACATTTAATAATAATTAAAAATTAAAGAAAACGCTTCCCTGTACAGGATTGTCTTTAGACGGCTCGGGGAGTTGGATAACTCCATACCCTCCAACATTTCTCCTATGAAAATAGGGACATCCTAAGGAAAAGTGGGACATTCCAGGATCAAATCAGAAGCTGGGACAGCTTCTCTAAATCAGAACATCCCTGGAAAACAGGGACACTTGGAGGGTCTGCTATCGGAGGCAGTGCTGGGAACTGCCAGTGGGAAAACGACTGTTGTGCTAGAAGATTTTCCACAGGCATCTGGTTGGCCACTATGAGAACAGGATTGCTGGACTCGATAATCCACAGGCTCTTCCTGAGTTCTTATGCTTTCTAGGACCAGCTCCTTTAGATCCAGTACAATTAACACTTTTAATCACCTGAATAAATAGAACAAGATGTGATATCTTGCCATTAATGGTAGTTGGCTTTTCTTTGGCACAAACACACAGACATTGTACCTGAATGCTTAAAAGAGCTTAAAGGAGGCAGTTTTGCCATTGATGGATGTACCCGAACCAGGATCACAAAGCGACCACAATTTATGAATGGTTTTCTTGGTCTTCTACCAAGCATTTTCTCTTTATTATACAACCACCTGGAGATTCACCAAGTCCATAATATGCAAGCCAGCCTTTATAAATATGCTGAGGAATTATACTCAGTTTAACTTTTGGTGGGTTGTTTACTTCAAACTCACCTTTGCCATAATCCTCAACATTTTTGAGGACCAGTTGCTTCCTTATCCCCCTGCTCTTTTCTCCTCAGCTGTAATTCCATAAAACCAAAATTTTGTCCTGAGAGAGAATTTTTTACCACAGAATCACAAAATTCTCGGAAGGTGGAATTCCTAATTGAACCACGGATGTGCCTTTTAAAACAAAAAAACATGCACACAAGATCATTATTACAAGAAAATTACTGCTGTGATAGGAAATGGCTCACTGGGCAGACAATGGTAACCAAATACTGTGAAATGTTCTTAGAACGTTCCAGAAACATCAGCCTGAGGTTGTAATAAGGAAATATTTACGTAATAACAGATAATTTGTAGACCCTTACGCTAACTGCATTTTATTACTCTTTTGTGGGTTTTATTTTTACATTGTTTGATTTTGTATTATCAATCAATCTAAAACAGGCTTCCTCAACCTCGGCCCTCCAGATGTTTTTGGCCTACAACTCCCATGATCCCTAGGGTTGAGGTTGAGGAAGCCTGATCTGAAACATACGAAGGGTGCATTCTCCCTTAGGAGAATATCACAGGGGTCACATGATATTAAGGACCACCCTTTCTGCAAGTGGTCCACCTACCTACAGAGAATGAGGTCTGCTGTTAGACCATGGAGATTTCAGCTTCCGTGGCTGCCATGCTGGGCTGCTCCATGGGTGTTGGGTCTGAAAACAGGGAGGTTTGCTGATGTCCAAGGGAGTTTTGTGGGTAAAGGAACTTAAGACTCCCTCATTCACCCAACATGCACCCAGACACCACAGCACCCCAGCCTGCCTGGAAATAGTGACAGTCTAGAAGCATCTGGAGTTAATCCCCTCCCACTGAAAGGGAGGGATCCAAAGCAAATAATGCAAGGGAATGGAAAAAGAAAAAATGGAGGGGCAAGACTCTTTCTCGCCACCAAGGGTGGCTTAGAAAAGGTGGTAGCTGCACCACAGATCTCCCCCTGCCTGGTAACCTAGCAGTTTGAAAGCACACCAGCACAAGTGGATAAATAGGTCCTGCTGCGGCGGGAAGGTAAACAGCATTTCCGTATGCTCTGGTTTCCATCACAGTGTCCTGTTGTGCCAGAAGTGGGTTAGTCATGCTGACCACATGACCAGAAAGCTGTCTGAGGACAAACGCTGGCTCCCTTGGCCTGAAAGCGAGATGAGCGCCGCAACCACATAGTCGCCTTCGACTGGACTTAATCATCCAGGGGTCCTTGATCTTTTTTTACCTTTTTACTCTGGAAGAGTTAGAGATGGGTGATTTTTAACCCATAGAAAATGATGCGAGCTTGGGTGGAATATGAGCCTGATCAATACTACGTTCTCTTCAAATAGACAGAATGTTTTGTTCTCGCTATATTTGTTAAAATGTAAGTAGCGACTAATCTGTTGAGACAAAATCATTTTGCTTCTGTACTGCCACGGAGGTCTCCAGCCACAGGCTAATTTGGCTGCTCAAGAAATGAACATGCTGCACATTTCCTGAAAAACCCAGCCATCAAGTAAAACTGTAACAAGTCCCTACATAAACCAATGAAAAATGTGGTACTTGCAACTGAGAAAGCCTCAGTTCTCAATTGCCTGGGCTCAATTGCATCAATCCACCGAGCTCATTGTTGGTTTTCCACAGGAGGCTTTCGACTGATGAAAGTTTACGTCTTTGGAAACGCTGGTTGTGCATGAGCAATTAGTGGCAACGACATCTATAGCTGGACAGACCTGGTATTGTAAAAAAAATATATCACAGATGCTTTTAGGTTTCTGCTGACTGTGGGCAATAATTTGGAGCAATCAGTTATGGTGACGTCAGTGTAGGTTGGGTTGCTCCATGAGGGCTGTTGTGCCTCCCTTCTGCTTCCTGGAGCTGAAGTTTGCATTCATTTGAATGAGAATAAAGAACAGATGCATGTTTACACAACTCAGTAAGGGAAGCCTTGGAGGGGGCTGGTCAGGGCGACAGGACTGCACCTTCCCCCTTTGGCTTCCTTGGCAAACTGCATGCTTGCAGTATTCAACTGATTGCATTATGCCTCATTAGAGTGTATGATGGGCTTCCAAAATGTGTTTTCACTGGGCTTTGTAGGCCTCAGAGGAAGCAAACGCTTGTACCGAGGGCGAGACCTCTATGAATAAAGATGAAGGCAAACTTCAGATCAAAGGAGAAGTCTCTGTGGGTTCTACTGAAACCTTGAATCAGAGAATGGTTCGGCCAAGGGGTCCCATTATCAATGCAAAACGTACGGCTGTATGCACAACATATTTAGTGATCAAATGCATGGGAAGAGAGCAAAAACTGTGCCCTTTGGTCACACCCCTGAATGCTATTGCATCTACTGGCCACACTACCCATTGACCATACGTTCTGTCGATCAGAAAGGTCAGCGTGAACCTAGGGCTCTCCTTTGTTATAGGACACCTTGATTGACGCAGAATTCCTGGTTGAGAGAGAGAGAGAGTACTATATACAGTGGTACCTCTGGTTACAGACGCTTCAGGTTACAGACTCTGCTAACCCAGAAATAGTACCTCGGGTTAAGAACTTTGCTTCAGGATGAGAACAGAAATTGTGCCACGGCGGCACGGTGACAGTGGGAGGCCCCATTAGCTAAAGTGGTGCTTCAGGTTAAGAACAGTTTCAGGTTAAGAACGGACCTCCGGAATGAATTAAGTTCTTAACCTGAGGTACCACTGTACATACAAAGGGCTCTCTTTCATCAGTGCTATATGCATGGCTGCCAGCTGGTGTCACCTACTTCTTTGGGGATCACTCGTAGGCAAGTACAGTGGTACCTCTGGATGCGAACAGGATCTGTTCCGGAGCCCCGTTCGCATCCTGAAGAGAACGCAACCTGCATCTGCGTGTGCGCGGGTCGCCACTTCTGCACACGCGCATGATGTCATGTTTGAGCATCTGCGCATGCGCGAGTGGCAAAACTTGGAAGTAATGCATTCCGTTACTTCCGGGTCACCGCGGAGCGCAACCCAAAAACGTTCAACCTGAAGCAACTTTAACCCGAGGTGTGACTGTAAAATTGTCTTCCATAAACGCGGTTTTACAATGGGTCCGTAAGTGACTGTGGAGGCCAATTCTGGATCCACACGTCCTTCCACAGAGGGATGGGTTTTTGGAAGACGCCTGTGAGTGAATTTGTTTTATGTGTGTAGATCAGCGCATGCTGACTAATGCACAGTCTTTTGCAGTAAGTTTCTGTTTCAATGGCATGAGTATCACGACAACCGGTAGATTCTTATCTGCTGTAGCCTTCACAGCCGTTGCAACATACCGCTTGTTATCTTCCGCCTGTTCTGTCGTTGAGGACTTTTTGGATCATTCTATGTAACTTCAAATATAACATTTTAAGTGTGTTTTAAGTGCATTATACAAATGTGACACTAGGTGGCAATGGTGAGTTTAATGGCAAATTCAATATATATTTAAAACTTTTTTTTTTTTAAAAAAGCATTTTTTTTTGTATGTGTCTAGATTCCACCCTGCTCTCGGAAGTCATGCCAAATGTGCAGACGTTGACAGTGGGATGTGCAATATTGGGGTAGGGTGAGGGCTGACAGGAATGTTTTTCCTCCACGCAGACACATGAAAACAAACTTCTGTGTGGCTCCTATTCCGTAGGAATTAAATCCCATTGAATGCTGAGGGATTTATTTCTGAGTAAACTTTCCTAGAGTGACTCTGTAAAAGAAGGTCTATTCCTGTAAGTGCCAGTGTGGTGGCTGTGAAACATTAAAAATAAACAAATATGGCATACACAGAACCACATTTGTGATGTGGGGTCAAGAACCAGGTTTCATTACCTCCCAAAGCCACCGATCTCTTGAAACAGGTGCTTGCTGAGGGAACATGTGGCCAGTTGGAGGTCTCCAAAATGTCTACACCGCTCAAAAACGTGTGGTACACAGAAAGAATCTTTCAAAAATATGTTGATTCATTCATTCAAGCATTTGTTTTTCTGCTAATGACCCCATGAATGACTTTCACATATTAAATACCCCTTTATCCTGCCTCCCAGCAAGGATCTCTCTGCAGACTTTTCTTTAAATACATGAGCATAATTAAGCCCTCAGTGCTTGTAAAAAGTTCATGACTAATCTGAAAATGGGATCAAACAGAATTGAAAGCATTCTTTCTTCTTTTTTAAAAATCCAGTCTACTGTTGTTGTTTTTTTGGAAAGCTGTTTGTTTGCTATTCATTTGAGCACCTCTTAAAGCTATTACCAAATTTTCTGAGATCAAGGATGTCTGCATACAGTTGGGTCCCATTTTGAATCAAGATGATTGACTGCACCTTTCAAAACTGTACTGATATTCACTGCTGGTTTCAAAACTGCACTGATTTCCCCTCCCCCCGAATTCCCAAGTAACACTGGGTATGAGGCTGCTAATAAGATGTATTTGACAATGACTCCAGTTTAATGTACAGTGGTACCTCAAGTTACATACGCTTCAGGTTACAGACTCCGCTAACCCAGAAATAGTGCTTCAGGTTGAGAACTTTGCTTCAGGATGAGAACAGAAATCATGCTCTGGTGGCATGGCGGCAGCAGGAGGCCCCATTAGCAAAAGTGGTGCTTCAGGTTAAGAACAGTTTCAGGTTAAGTACGGACCTCCGGAATGAATTAAGGACTTAACCTGAGGTATCACTGTACAAGAAAATAGATGATTGACTGGGTTATTGTACACGGTTAGGGCACATGCTGTGTAGGGTGGGCATTTGAGCTATGCCAAGAGCGCTGCATCCCCTTAATCTGCACTGTAGGATTGGGGGAAACCCAGAACAAGTTTAGTAGGTACACAGAGGAGGAAGAGAGGGGGACAAGTTCACCCACTGAGCTCTAACAAAAACCAAATGAAAAGCAACATTTTAATTAGAAATGCAAACAATGTCTTGTAAAGAAATCTTACTATTCAAACTGCTAGCATGAAGTAGGGACCCCACTAAAGGAAAGTAAAGGAGTACCTAGTCCCTGCTTGATAATTTCCCCTAATTTTTGGACTCTCTTTATGCTGATCTGACACAAACAAACTGGAGACCTTTGTTATCACCTCATTCGCTTGCCAGACCAAGGAGGGAACATCAATTGCCCACATGCTCCAGCTGCTGATGTTATCATTTCTGCTCTGAAAAAGTCCCAAATATTTTTTACCCCAGCATTCCTCTGTCCACTGCTTCTCAGTGTTCACAGCTGTTGGGATAACAGATTGCATTCTTTCTCCTTTCTTTTTGAAGATTCTTGGCTCTGAAGAGCTGAAGATGGTTTAAGTAAATGTTCACCACACTATTTCTGGTTTTTATTGTCAAAAGCCACTTTTCATTAAGAGAGCCAAGCCAGTGTTACATTGTGTGTGTATATCCATCAGGAATTAGGTTTCATTTGGAAGCCCAGGCATTCTGTGGCCCTTGCTAGTTTGGAAACTTTAGTTCTTGTTCTGAAAATGTCTAAAAATGTGTGCTTGGAAATATTCTAATAAAGTTGCCAAGTGACTGGGAAAAACATACACACTCTTCTGACTTGTACAAAAAAAAAACCAGCAGGTGAAACTTTTAACTATGCTGTGGTTCAAAGCATAGTTACAGTGGCTAGCACACAAGTTGCTAAGCCTTTCAACAGTGAGATTCGGTTTAAGAGGGGACAACAGCTTAGTGGGAGCCCAGCAGTAACATCCAAATCAACTCCACTCTGAGATTTCCCACTGTACATTTTGAACCCTCTCCAAGACTTTAAATGACATTTTGCATCCAGCCATTTAGGCAGTCTTGTAATTCTAATCCCTGGGAAGATGCTTTGCAAACAGCAGCATCTGAAAGGGTTTGCAGAAAGCACATTGTGGGCATCTTGATTTTAGCTTACTCCACAAAAGCACTGTGTTTGCTACTTTTTCATGCTTCCAACCCACTGGCAGACATGGCACCAGGCCTGGTACCAGAAATCAGTAGCATTGGGCAGCTGCCAAGACCCACAGACACTGGAAAGAGACCCACCACTAACCCAAGAGCCTAGAACTGACCAAAAATGTTTGGCTTGCCAAGGTGAAAGAATGAGCTTTAACATGAGTTGGTTATGCCAGGAGCAGCAAGCAGGTGCCGCTGCTGAACAGGCTCAGATGAACAGTTGCTCCTTGATCTTCCTTTTTGACTGTCTCGGGCCACCAGAGACCTCAGACCTGGACAAGGTTCTTCAAACCAGCATGATAAAGTTCTCAGGCTGCTGTAAAACAGATCCCAACCACATTAGCATGCAGCTAGTACAGTGGTACCTCGGGTTAAGTACTTAATTCTTTCTGGAGGTCTGTTCTTTACCTGAAACTATTCTTAATGTGAAGCACCAATTTAGCTAATGGGGCCTCCCGCTGCTGCCGTGCCGCCAGAGCATGCTTTCTGTTCTCATCCTGAAGCAAAGTTCTTAACCTGAGATACTATTTCTAGGTTAGCGGAGTCTGTAACCTGAAGCATATGGAACCCGAGGTACCACTGTATTGTCAATGCAGGGATGGGAATCTGGTGCTCCTCCAGATGTACTTTGACTGCAACTCCCACTATCCCTGATCATTGACTCGGCTGGCTGCAGCTGTTCTTGGAGTCCAAGAATGTCTGGAGACAGTTGTGGATGTTGGGGTGAAGTGGAGCCACTCAGATGATTTTGGTTTTATTGCTTTTAGAGCCAGTGTGGTATAGTGGTTAAGAGCAGTAGTCTTGTAATCTGGGGAACTGGGTTCGCGTCTCCACTCCTCCACATGCAGCTGCTGGGTGATCTTGGGCCAGTCACACTTCTTTGAAGTCTCTCAGCCTCACTCACCTCACAGAGTGTTTGTTGTGGGGGAGGAAGGGAAAGGAGAATGTTAGCCGCTTTGAGACTACAGTGGTGCCTCGCAAGACGAAAAGAATCCGTTCTGTGATTCTCTTCGTCTAGCGGTTTTTTCGTCTTGCGAAGCAAGCCCATTGACGGATTAGCGGATTAGCGCTATTAGCACTATTAGCTGCTTTTAGCGGCTTATCGGCTTATCGGATCAGCTGATAAGCGGCTTAGCGGCTTAGAAAAAGGGGGGGAACCTGCAGGAACTCGCAAGACATTTTCGTCTTGCGAAGCAAGCCCATAGGAGATTCGTTTTGCGAAGCACCTCCAAAATGGAAAACTCTTTCGTCTAGCGAGTTTTCCGTCTTGCGAGGCATTCGTCTTGCGGGGCACCACTGTACTTAGGGCAGTGATAAAGCGGGATATCAAATCCAAACTCTTCTTCCTCTTCTTCTTTTGCTTTCAGGTGTCAAGGTTCAGTGAATCCTATCCCTCCCCCCGGTGGCAGCTAAAAAAGGAGGTAAACAAGAAGCGTCCTTACCATTGTAATTTATTCATTATTCACACAGAGAGACAAAGGAATGTAGTCCCTTTTAAATAATGGTGTTGCTCTGAGTAATTTTCTCCCCCCCCCCTTTTACTCTCAGTCGTCAGCAGCTCCACCCCTTATACAGTGTCTGCATAAGGCCATTTGTCTGTTTACTTTCTGCTCTCCCACTTTCACAGCCCTCCTGGTTCTAGGAGAAGGGGGGTCAGGAATACTTTCTAATGATAACATGTCAGCCAGCTGTTCTGGGTCTGCTGTTCCCCCCTTCCATTATCTCTCAGCCCTGTCCTTCTTCTGTCTCAGAGTCATGATCTTCTACAATCTGCTGTTGTAAATCTATACTGTCGTCCTCTTCTTAGGAAGGTTCAGGAGGAGGAGAAGCAGCCCCACCATCGCTCTTTAGTCCAGTCCCTGACATCAGGGTGTTAGAATTCCTGAGCTATGATTGCAGTCATAGGATTTTTGTCTATCACATGACGATATATGTTTTGACTCCACAGAGTGGGAAGTGACGGAGACAGGATGTTTGTGTTACTGTGTTCCGTGAAGTGGGACTATTGTCCTTTGTTCTTTTTCTCTTTACTGTCTGATGCTAGAGAGAGGGGGAGCCATGTTGCAGTGCTCCGTATGTGTTTATATGTAAATAAAGTAGATTAGCCAAAATGCTGAGTTGCTGAGGTCTGTCACGCGAAATGCGCAAACTCTGAGGATCTCTAAGTGTGCCGGTGTCAGTTGGCACCGTCGCTGCGATGTTCAGGCAGAAGAAAGCTTTTGAAGCTCTCAAACGATCAACCAGGAGGGAGAGAACATGCCAGTCAGGCATGTGTCTCTGCCAAGGTCCTACTCGAGTGTAGGGATGGTACAGGGGGGTGGGGAGCGAGGAGGTGGCCGGGAAATTAGTGCAGTACAAACATACTGGGAGGAGCACCTGATTGGCTCCTCTGGTGTGTTCGCGCCGCACCAACCTCCCCACTCATTCGTCCCTCCCCCCTTCTACCTCCTGGTAAGCAACAGCAATGTGAGTGTCCAGAGGTCAGGCGAGTGGTGGTGTCCCCCTTTCCCCATGCTATCCTCTGCTGTCTGGAAGGCCAGGGCTTCCCCACTCTTGTATTAATGGAAAAGGAAAAGTTAGGAGATTAGAAATATCATTAAATTGCACATTTTTCACCTTAATTAAAATACTGAAGTTAAGGGAATGGTGGGTATTACATCAGTTCTCCTTTGGTGTCTGTACAATGTACATGCAAAGTCTTTGAAACCCTAAATCTGGAACCCTGGTTGTTTAAGGCACAACTGTACACACACAGGTCCCCTCTGTTCAGATGTTTGTTTATAAGAACACATGAAAAGCCTTTGCTGGATCTGACCAAAGATCCATCTATTCTAGCATCATGTTCTTACGGGGTTCTCCTGACATTTATATGGGATGCTCGCAAGCAGGAACTGAATGTAGCAGCAGCAGCTCCCTATTTCTGATTCCCAGCAAGTGGTATTCAGAAGAATCTTCCAACAGTGGAGGCAGAGTATAGTCATCATGGCTGGTAGCCAGCGAGAGCCCTCTCCCCTGTGAATTTGACTAATCCTCTTTGAAAGCCGTCCAAGTGGGTGGCCATCGTGCAGGAATGGATTCCGTAATTTAACTATGCACTGTATGAAGGACTTCCTTCCAGTCTGCCGTTAATCAGCTCCATTGGTTGGTCCCAGGTTCTAATATTATAAGAGAGGGAGATGTTGTTAGAGGGAAGCCTTCTCAGCACAACTCTGGTCCTTGACCCTGTGCACATAACACCCACATAAGAATTGAGATGAGTCAACGTGGGAGACCTGGGATTTTCAAAAGAGGTCCCCTACTTAAATGTGCAGCAGACTTTTAAAGGAAGAGTTTAATAAAAATAATTATAAAAATCACCAAAGGCAGTTGCCCCCGGAAGAGACAACATTCCTTTCCCCTCACAGTCAAGAATGATTGTTTTATTCATATGGAAAGATGTAATTAATGTAATTAATGTAAGATGTACATTAATTACATCAGATGTAATTAATGAATCAATTAAAATCCATACCATTAATCAACTCAGGCTGCAGTCCTTAGAGTTTGCACATTTGCTCAGAAGTCCATGGGGCTTACTGAAGACAGTGGGGCTTGCTTCTGCATAAGCGTACATAGGATTGCACTGTAAGGCCACAATACCCAGAAATACAAGGGGATGGATTAGATTACCCTTGGAGTCCCTTCCAACTCAATGATTCTATGATTCTATGGTCATCCTTTGATCATATGAATCATATATATATAGATATATATGCATGCCATGTAAAAATTCAAAATCATAGATAATCAGCTGGGAGGTACCTTTAAATGTGTAGACGTGGAATTACAATCTGAGCCCCCTGTGATGTATAATAAAGTAAAACCAAATCAATGTGTGAAATCTCAAAGCTCCTGGCATAGCTACCTTAAATTGTCTCCGAATGAATTAGCCTCCCCCCCTAATCCAAAACCTAGCCCCAAATCACCAAGAAGAGAGGATCACTACACTCTCTCCAAGCAGTCATCCTCGAAAAGAGCCAACGGGTGTGTTTTTTTAGACACCAAAGAACTGCTGGACGTGGTGGTGACATAGATCCAGCTCCTCGAAGGGCCCAGGGCCTAAAAGTGCTGTCTTGGAATATCGCGGGTTGGCACGCCAAGAAAAATAACCAACAATTTTTGTGCTACCTTAAGCAATTTGACATCATCTTCTTTCAGGAGACATGGCAGAATGATCCCATATTTCTCAATGGATATAACTGCCACTACCTGCCTGCCTCTCCATCTCTAAAGGGCGGCAGATCTAGTGGCGGCCTAGCTTGCTTCATTTCCACGGAGCTGGCGCATTCTCTAACAGCCCTACCCAGCTGCAATTCCTTAGCAACAGCCGCTTTACTTAGCCTCAAGAGAACTACTCTTCTGCTGGTCAATGTCTATATTCCCCCAGGCCAAAAAAACCCTGTTGCCAAGGCTTCATGGGCTGAACTAGAGGTGTTTTTAGAACCTCTTGAATCTACTTACCCGTCTGCCCTGACTATTGTGTGTGGAGATTTCAACGCTCGTATAGGAACAGATGACAACAGTCTATACACTCATTTCAACCTATTTATGGACCCTGAAGAACAGACGGATATTGGTGCGACACGACTGTCCAAAGATAGCAGAAGCAATTCTTCAGGTCTCTGCTTAGTGCAGGCTGCCAGACGGAGGGAACTGCTGATATTAAACGGCAACATAGAGGGGGATCGCCCCGGGGAATATACCCATTTTTCCAAGGCAGGGGGAAGCGTCATAGATTATATTCTAATCTCAAGATTTGCCTACAGCTTTGTGAGGAAGTTCCAAGTAGGCCACAATACTCTGAGTGACCACCTACCTCTAACTCTAGAGCTTGCAGGTCGGCCTTTTGACTATTCTATTGCCGAGCCACAATATATACCTTCTGCAAACTTGGGTATACTTGCTCCCAAAAGACTCAAATGGTCCCCAATATTGAATGAAAATCTAACCCTCCTCCTTCAGTCAGCAGAGTTAAAGCTTATTCGATCCGCTATTGTGACAGGCAATTCAGTAGACGCGATCATGGAACGCTTTAAATTACTTTTGGAAAGACTGAAATCCCACTTAACAACAGCGATACACAGCTCCGCCACAAAGAGGGCAAAGGACGGAGCTAGCTGGTTTGACCTGGAGTGCAGGCAAACAAGGAGACAAACGAGAACAGCCTACCAGAGATATAGGAAATTAGGGACTGCCACCCTACTTAATGCTTATATTTATGTGAGACGGTCCTACAAACAATTATTAAGGAGAAAGAAATTGGAAGCTGAACGAGCCGCATGGCAAAGCTTGGTTAAGGCATCGCACGAGAAAGATACTACTTGCTTTTGGCGAACCATATCTGGTCTATTGGACCAGGAGCGCACCAATTCCATCTGTACAGTGGAACCAATGGAGTGGTTGCGTCATTTTCAATCCTTGTTTCATGACCAGGAAGTCCAACATTATAAACTACGCATCCAATTGGAGGACCTACCTCATTGGCCACCAGTAACTGCAAAGGAAGTTGAGAACCTAATCGCACAATTAAAGAACAATAAGGCCCCAGGGAACTATTATATCCCTGCTGAACTTCTGAAGTCTAACATTGGCTGGTGGGCCCCCCTGTTGGCATCTCTATTTTCCTGGATTGACTCAACGGGTCTACTTCCAGATGGCTGGACAGAGGCAATAGTTATCCCAATCTATAAAAAAGGACCTATGCCAGACCCGGCGAGCTATAGACCAATCAGCCTTCTGCCCATACCCAGCAAACTATATGCCAAACATCTTTATATTAAGCTAACCAGCTGGCTAGAAACTGAAGCTATTTTAGCGGAAGAGCAGGCGGGTTTCAGGCAAGGCAGATCCACCATAGACCATTGCTTCACCTTAGCCTACCTAATTGACAAATATGCCAAAAAATCCCGTGGGGTGCTATACGCAGCCTTTATCGATCTAAAGGCTGCCTTCGATTCAATTCCACGTGCAAGACTCTGGGACAAATTGAGCGCATCAAGTATAGACAAAAGACTATTATTTTTGATCAGCTGTTTATATAAAGACACGGTGTTGTATGTAAGAACTTCGTTAAATGGCCATCTTATAGGACCAGTTCCTGTCAGCAAGGGGGTCAAGCAAGGTTGCATCCTGGCCCCAGTTCTATTCAACTTTTACATCAATGATATGGTTAACTGCTTGTCATCTCCGGACTTCCATGCCCCCAAACTGGCTGACAAATCAATATCCGTGCTTTTGTATGCTGATGATGCGATACTCCTATCTCGAACAAGAATAGGCTTAAATAGGCTCATAGGTGAATTTTCAGCATACTGTAGGAGAGAGCAACTGGTAATAAACTATCAGAAAACCAAAATCATGGTTTTTGGAAGGAAATGCAGACAGTATAGCTGGAGGATGGATAACCAGACAATCGAACAGGTTAAAGCCTTTAAATATCTGGGTATCGTCTTCCAGTCGACCGGGTCCTGGGATGTCCATCAAAAATATGCCAAAGAAAAAGCAGCTCAAAGTATTAAGATGCTGTCGTGCTTCTTTTACACGAAGGGGGGCAGATATATCCCAGCAGCCTTTGAAGTCTTTCAGGCAAAACCTCTGGCGCAGTTACTGTATGGGGCACAAATATGGACGGGGAACCACTGCTCAAGTCTTGAAACTGTTCAGTCTAAATTCCTAAGGCAGATATTCGGTGTCCCCTCCTGTGTCCCAAATGCAGCTTTACGACTCGAGGCCTGCCTCCCATCTGTAGAAACTCAGACCTGGCAAAGAACACTCAACTATTGGCTTCGCCTTAATCTAAATCCACCCGGTCTACTGCCTCTAGTAATGCAAGACCCTCATAAAAGCATGTGGTTCAAAACTGTGCATCAAAAACTCCTTACATGCGGTCTGCATTCGCAATCCCTACTATCAATGGGCCTTATTAAAGCAAAGAGCCTAATAGGCCAGCGCCTGAAAGACATTGAACGGCAAAACAACCTGACTATTTTAAAGAAAATGTGTCCATGGTATACTTACTTTCCCCCTGCCCACTTTGACTTCCCAGCTTCATATTTGTCTAAATTAACCATCCCAAAATACAGACGCGCCTTTACATTGGCTAGATGGGATGTTCTTCCCTCTGCCGTACTCGAAGGTTGTTACCAAAAGACTCCATTTGAAAAACGACTCTGCCCATGTAGAGATGGTAACACGGAAACAGTGTCCCACGTCCTCCTATCCTGCCCCCTTTACAAAGACCTAAGGAATGAGATTATTACTCCACTCATTCTCCCCAACCCTGGCCGTCCACAAGACATTATACTGTTCTTTCTCTTATCTGATACGGACAGTCAGACAACAGAGAAGGTCGCAAGGTACATCGAGAGAGCTGTGAAATTGAGGGCCACCATCTGAGTGACAGACGTGTTCATCTGACGGACCTCCTTTTGTTTGTTTTTATCCCCTCTTTATGTTTATTTTATTTTATTTTTAATTCTTGTATAGCTGTGGCCTGTTGGCTTTGCTAATAAAGTTCTGATTGATTGATATGCATGCCATGTAAAAATTCAAAATCATAGATAATCAGCTAACCATTACCAAAGATGTTTTCATACCCATCTGCATAGACCTGGTGGCAAAGAAAAGTTTTCAGTTACTTTTTCAAGGTTAAAACAGAAGGTGCCATTCCACAGGACTGGGAATATAGACTCGGTATTGTGTAGATGTCCAATGAACCTTCTCAACTTGAGGGATGACCAACAACATCCCTGCAGATGTTCTCCGTGCTTGACCTCGAATATAGGGATATAAGGATACACTGAACCTAAGTTGTTCAAGGCTTCATAAATTAATTCACAGACCTTCAACCCGGCTCAGTAGTAAATGGGCAGTCAGTGTAGATGTTTGAACACTGGTGTTGCATGTTGTGAACCATGTTCCCCAGTCAGCAGATAGGCTGTTGCATTCACAAAAGGGAGCCCCCAAAGGAGCAAAAATTTCATGAGGAAAGAGAAAGTTGCTCCGTTGCTCACCCACGAATTACTGACACTTATGGAGGAACACCCAGCGTAGGTTGTTCAGCTGAAGATTTGAGGTGGGTGGTATGTGAGTCAGCAAGTCATTTCCACACTCAATACGGCCACACACAAAAATGTGTGTAGGGACTGTCTCTAATATCTTGTCCATCCCAAGAACTATGAGGCTTGATGGAAGAAACCTGACAAAGCACTCATGAAACATATAGCATCTGGAATAAATTGTTGGATACTCATTGTTTTATTAAAGAAGGGTATTCATTTCATGGTCCAGAGACATACAGAATTTCTGGAATGTAACCCATCAGAGAGTCAATTAATAGGAAGAATCTCTGTAGGCCTTTGTTCATATTGTGATCATTCAATAGTGTTTTCTACTTTTCATGGGTGGCTTGTTCCTCAGTGTGCCATTCGAACCATATGTCCCATCTGAAAGTGCTATAGATGGTTGGAGCTCTGTGGTACTGAAGTGAAATGTTAGGTATTGGGATCTGTTCTGCATCTTGCTTATTGTTCAACATTTTTTTTCCCCATTGTGACTTGGATCCTGTTATCTCAGGCTAGGAAGGCCTAACTACACATTTCACACCAATGCAAGGTCTAGTTTCTGTAGATAGGGCAGGTGAAGCTGCCACAGCCTGGGAGAAAAACAAATCACTTCTGGCCACTGAGACCACCTTTGCTCATATGTTTTTGTGGGGGCTGCCCCCTCCATTAGTTTTGATGCTAAATTTTGGTGGCCTTTGTTTTGTCCTCGAAGACTGTCTGGAGCTGAGAAGACACCACTTGCTCTGAGAACTTGACATTGTGCAAAAATTTCTTTAATGTGGCTTTCTAAGCAGTGGTTTTTACCACCTATTCCTTCAGGGTGGCAAGAAGAAGAAGAGTTTGAATTTGATATCCTGCTTTATCACTACGCTAAGGAGTCTCAAAGCAGCTAACATTCTCCTTTCCCTTCCTTCCCTCTGTGAGGTGAGTGGGGCTGAGAGACTTCAGAGAAGTGTGACTAGCCCAAGGTCACCCAGCAGCTGCATGTGGAGGAGCAGGAACGCGAACCCAGTGCACCAAATTACAAGTCTACTGCTCTTAACCACTACACCACACTGGCAAGAGCTGCTCCATTTCTTAGTGCAGCATAAATGACCTCTGAGGTCCATATACAAATCCCATCCCTGGCAGATCTCACTAGCCAGGAAAGGAAAGGTTCTAAAGAGCAAGTGGTAGGTCTCAACAATCCAAATAACTTGTTAATGTGATTGGGCACAACATGACCGGATGTCATTCTGAACTTCATTCTTCCACATCCCTTGTAAGTGCAGAGGAACCTCTACGATCAAAGGAACTTTACTCAGTGTTCTGAGCTAGACTACTAGCAGTGATTTGGACATTGATTCAAATGGGATGGCATTAGTAGCATCACCCACAGAAGTACTAGATTTGGATGCTGAGTCCAGGGAGCACCAGTACCTAAAATCTTGAAACCTGAGACCTCTGAGCTAGGACCTTCAAAGACTACAGTCTATGAGCTGAACCTCACCAGGAGCTTCAGGTGGTGAATCTGCTCAGTGTCACAGGTACTGTGTGCAGGAAGAGATGATGGAAAGATGATGGAGTGCTTGGCTTCAAGCCAGGAGGCTGACCCTTTAAGGATAGCCATTCTACACCAAAGGGACAGAACCTAAGAGAGGTCATCAGGCTTGTCAAAACAAGTTGACAGTTACCTGGAGCCTCTCCAGGCCTTGCCTTCCACTTCTGATACCAGGACTTTGTGTGGATACACACTCACTGCCTTTTACAGTGGTACCTCGGATTACGAACTTAATTCGTTCCGGAGGTCCATTCTTAACCAGAAACTGTTCTTAACCTGAGGCACACTTTCGCTAATGGGGCCTCCCGCTGCTGCTGGGCCGCCGGCACGCAATTTCCGTTCTCATCCTGGGGCAAAGTTTGCAACCCGGAGCAACTACTTCTGGGTTAGAGGAGTTTGTAACCCGAAGCGTTTGTAACCCGAGGTACCACTATAGTTCCCTTGCTCTGCCCATTTGCTCCAGATCACTGTCTAAAGGGATTCCTTACCCCCGACTCAACTGTGGGCTCATCCTTCCCAGGACTGGGCATTCAGAACCACAGGGCCTTCTTTAACTGGCTTAAGAAGCACTTTGGCGTTTTTCACATCTGTGTTAAATACAAAGACAGTGGTTTCTTGGTAAGAAGCCAATGAATCTGCAGAGCGGAGATATGTTTTTAATTTCGAAGGCATAATCTGCTCCAAATTTAGCACCATAGAATTTAATATTGAGTATGTTGCTGTTTAAAGACTGAGGACTGTTGAACACCGTACTTGGCAGATTTATGATCAATTACCAGTGAAAATACAGCTTTTGTAAGTAGGGCTGGCACAGGGTTCCAATACTTTCCTCTGACACCAGTGCACACTCCTGCAGGAGAAATGTCACGCATCTGTATTAGTGGATCTGAATTACTTTAGGGACTGTTGTTCTGTTCGTCTATGCTCTACTTCCATACATATATTTATTAATTACCCTGTACAAAGTGACATCATTTGCTGCAGTGACCAGAAAGATTTGGAGTAAATGTTTTCAGATTATAGCTATAGATTGCAAAATCACGAATTAATGTAAGAGCATAAATGAACACCCTCGGTTTCCCTGGAGGGACTTTTTATTGGCTTTTATGCATTGCAACGCAAGATGGTTTACATATTGTATGTGTGCTTTGTGTCTAGTTAAAACTACATTGTGGTGTCCAGTAAGAATTAAGGGGCGGAAAGATTAAGTAAAAATAAACTAAACATCTAATCAAAGGGGTGGTTGATTGTGTAGTCTTGGAAAAAATGCATTAACTCCAGAGGCTTCATCTAATACATGGGTAGGCAAACTAAGGCCCGGGGGCCGGATCTGGCCCAATCGCCTTGTAAATCCAGCCCGCGAATGGTCTGGGAACCAGCGTGTTTTTACATGAGTAGAATGTGTCCTTTTATTTAAAATGCATCTCTGGGTTATTTGTGGGGCATAGGAATTTGTTCATTACCCCACCCCCCAAATATAGTCCGGCCCCCCACAAGGTCTGAGGGACAGTGGACTGGCCCTCTGCTGAAAAAGTTTGCTGACCCCTGATCTAATATATCTCAGAGCAAAGGAAATATATGAAACTCCCATGCTCTCCTAAGTAAGTCATAGCCAGTGCGGAGTGCTGGAATGCTGGACAAGGACCTGGGAGACCAGGGGTCAAATCCCAAATCAGCTCTGAAGCCTAACCTACCTCACCGGGTTGTTGTGAAGAGAAAATGGAAGGGGAGAAAATGTGCACTCCACCTTGAGCTCTTTGGAAGAATGGTAGAATGCAACGTTGTTGTTGTTGTTGTTGTTGTTGTTGTTGTTGTTGTTGTTGTTGTTGTTGTTGTTTTCCTTTCTAGGATTGGTGGGAGACTTTTCCCATGGGTCCATAGCTGTCAATGAGCTGTCAATGATCCAGGTCATCCACAGGGCAGGCTAATAATAATAATAATAATTTTATTATTTATACCCTGCTCATCTGGCAGGTGTGATGGGCAGCACGTGGCCTGCTCCATTCTAAGAGCAGGTGAGGTAATAAAACTGTTTTGAAAAAAACCCTGCAGCTCGGGAATGGAGAACTTGTGGCTCTTCATTTGTTGTTGGACTACAACTCCCATCATCCATTGGCCATGCTGGCTGGGGGCTGATAGGAGCTGGAGTCCAACAATGTCTAGAGGACCACAAGAGCTCCATCCCTCCACGACTGAAAGCTTTATCTTGATTTCATGGCCTCTCAGGCTCCTACATGGCAATTTGTTTCCCTTAATCTAGTCAGCGCCCCTGATGCTTATAAATTGGCATCTAATCGTGACCCCCAAAGCAGTAATTCACATTTAGGCAGCTCTCCAATTTGCCTTCATTAAGGGTTTTGCTTGAATGACTGAGGGCTGCAGTGTTTGCCAGGGTGGGGGCGATGTCAGCTGAAGTGAGCTCACTATAGAACTCATTCACAAACCCTCCACTTTCCCATGGAGACTGTTGCTATAACAGTCAGTTGCTAGGCAGCAGAGAAGCGTTTGTGCTTTTTTTGAGTCCTGTCTTTTTTTTTTCCTTTCCAAGAGGAGATATTGCATCTCTTGCTGGCTTAGGCGCATGCGAGAGAGTTCGTTTCGGTTGCTGAGGCATTTCTGTCCTCTGAGTCTCTTCCAGCTGCAGCAATCCCTTTCAGGGGTCACGCTGACTCATGCTTTTTGCCATCACAATGACTTTGTGTTTTGTAAACAACATTGATTCTCCCACATGTTCCAGCCATGTGCATCAAAGTGGGATGTTTCTAGGCAACCAACAATTACCGTATTTTTTGCACCATAGCACTCACTTTTTTCCTCCTAGAAAGTAAGGGGAAATGTCTGTGCGTGTTATGGAGGGAATGCCTACGGGTGGCATGCCTACGGATTTTCCTCCTCTAAAAACTACATACGTGTTATGGTCGGGTGCGTGTTATAGAGCGAAAAATACGGTACATTGGAAGAGATATCGACCAGTTACACACTTACACACACACACACGGTGGTAGCAAAAAGGTGCAATCTATTAGCACACTCTCTTGCAGAAGTCCACTGGAGTAAATGGGCTGTGCACAGGAGAACTTCTTAATATATTTAGGAATCTATTTTAGGTTCCTAACATAGATACTTCAGGAACTTGCCCATTTTGCTAGTTCCTAAAATACTGAACAATGCCATTAATGAATGGCTGGGTGTTGCTATTGAACAGGGATTCAAGGAATATTTCTTTTTTATTTGTTTTTAGATTCTCACACCCTACTGAGTGAGACTTGGTATATGCTGCACTCTTTATCTCCCAAATCAACTTTCCACTTCACTCTTGATAGCCCAGACAGTTGCACAGTCCCACCCACTTCCTGGATAAAGCTTTTCAGCTTTGGGAAACTTGCAAGCTACAGACTTGCATTATCCATGATACCCATGGATAATGTTGGATTTAATAAGGGCCTTGAGCTTGAAATAGCCTTCTGGCAGGAGCGCTTTAGCTGCAATGTTGTGCCTACTTACCTGGAAATAATTGCCACTGAACACCATGACCTGTAGGGTAAGGCGTTGTGAGGTTGGGCCACTCACCTAACCTCCTTTCGACTGCTGCATAGCTGAACAAGGAGCTGGAGGGGCTAGGTATTGGTGTTGTCAGCCCAGTTCAAACGCTTCGGCAGGAGTACCAGATTGGCTCTGCCAATGGCTTTGCACTACACCAACCTTGCCTCTGCCTCAACTTTCCTCATCTCTGTCCTGGTGTAGTGACTCAGCTGGAGGGAGGTCAGGTGAGCAATGGAGGCCCACCACCACACCTGCTACTTGCCATGGCATTTACCTTTGAGTAAATAGGTTTAGGATTGCACAGCTTTCGTGCTTTTATTCCTCACCCCCCACCATCCCATCAGTCTCTTGGCATGCTCCAGCCACATGCCATCTTCCCCTTGGTCAAGGTTGCTAGGGCAGTGCCCCATTCGTCAGCCTCCACCGCTCGTAGATGCACTAATATAAATGCAAGACTAACAACAACATGGAAGAGCATTTGACAAACAGAGCCATATGGGCTTATTAGCAGCATATCCTACAAAGGAATGCATTGCTAATTCAGTCATGTTGTTAAGCCGGATGTGTGGATGTGACTTTACAACTCACTGCCGCACTCTGCTTGGGACTTTGCCAGATCCTGGGGTTTCTTCCTCCTTCTTTCTCATTAGCTCCATGCATCTCTTGACAGGAAATATAACTGGCTCTGCGTTGTCAACAAAGCAGGAGCACTTTGCTCACAGTGTGTGGTATGTTAACATGAATGTCTCTGTGGTGCCAGAATTATGGGGGGGGGGGGGGTAGGCTGATGCTTTCCTCAAGGGGGCAGTGATGTGCTTTGCAGAAACGACTCTTCTGCTGGTTCCGTTTTTTAAAAGTTGTGATGGGTGTGTTCAAGGTGTTTCCTTTTGCATCGGTAAGGAATGTCATTCATTTAAAGCTCAGCTCTTCAGTCACTGTAGAGGAGACACGGAAAGTGTTTGCCAGGGTTGTGTATGGCAGTTATAAGCATCATGGAATGGCAGAGTTGGAAGGGGTTGGGGGGGTCATCTAGTCCAACCCCCTGCAATGCAGGGACCACAGCTAATTATAATGCCTCAAAATGCTCTACAGTGTATAAATCAAATTCCTGTGATGTGGGGATCAACAAACAGACAACGGAAGTGGATCCTGGGAGCCCTTATGACTGACTGCAAAGGGACTTCAAGGCTGGACCAAGTACAGTGGTACCTCAGGTTAAGAACTTAATTCGTTCTGGAGGTCTGTTCTTAACCTGAAACTGTTCTTAACCTGAAGCACCACTTTAGCTAATGGGGCCTCCCGCTGCCGCCGTGCTGCTGCCGCCCAATTTCTGTTCTCATCCTGAAGCAAAGTTCTTAACCCGAGGTACTATTTCTGGGTTAGCAGAGTCTGTAACCTGAAGCGTCTGTAACCTGAGATACCACTGTTCTCCTTGGTGGTCCAAAGAGTTGACTATCCTTTCTATGTTTTAATATCCAAATGTGATTGACAGCTATAATTTCCAACCAGGGAAAGATTTTACCCTGGTTCTCATTTTTATTTCCAGCCCATACGGACACAGATGTGTTTTTGCATTTGTTTGCTATTTTAAACCCAGCGCTTCCCCCTCTTTTGCATCGTGCATTATCTCCCAACCGAGGATAACATTTTAAATGGGCTCTAGCCCACAAACGCTTTTATCATAACCAACGTCTTAACCTAACAAGTGTTACAAGGATCGTTTATTAGTTTGGCTAAAAGACACTCATATTGCCACTGTGGAGTTTGGAACTGACAGGGTTAAAACTCCGTGGTGTCCTGGTGTCCTGTATCTGGGAGGAGCTTGACACAGAGAAGTGCGTCACAGTCTGTGTCGCTGTTCAGACTGGCTTTCGATTCTACCTGAGACGCAGCTCAGCTGCAGAGAGGCAGTGTGTGCTTTTGGAGCACGGGAAAGATGCCGGAAGGTTCCGATGGAATGTGACTGTTTTACTGCTTTGTAAATAAACGCTTCTAGAGATAAGAACCGGACTGTCTTTGGACTTGATTTATCCCTCATCTCACACGGACGCAGGACCGCTGCTACTCTGCTCCCTGCCAGGTCAGCCTCAATCCCCAAAGCAGAGCTGCACAGGGGAAGCGCTAACTGGACGCAGGAATTAATTTCCCCAAAGCCACCTCTCTCAGATCCCCCAACTGGCCAACAACACAAACTGAAAGCAGAGAATAAAGAGTAGAGAATGTAGTGTTTGTTGGCCAACAGTTCACTTTAGGAGGTGAGGTTGGCTGTTTAGGTCTACCACCTCTCATACCCTACTGCCATTCTGCAAAATTACCTGCTGACTAGGGAAGGTCCTAGGGACGCGGATGGTGCTGTGGGTTAAACCACAGAGCCTAGGACTTGCTGATCAGAAGGTTGGCGGTTCGAATCCCCGCGACGGGGTGAGCTCCCATTGCTCGGTCCCTGCTCTTGCCCACCTAGCAGTTCGAAAGCACATCAAAGTGCAAGTAGATAAATGGGTACCACTCCAGCGGGACGGTAAAAGGCTTTTCCGTGAGCTGCTCTGGTTCGCCAGAAGCGGCTTAGTCATGCTGGCCACATGGCCCGGAATCTATACGCCAGCTCCCTCAGCCAATAAAGCGAGATGAGCGCTGCAACCCCAGAGTCAGTCACAACTGGACCTAATGGTCAGGGGTCCCTTTACCTTTACCTTTAGGGAAGGTCCTAAACATGTCCCATTGGCTCCTGCTTCACAGGACATGTGTGGCTTGCATTTGCCAACCTGATGTCCTCTAGATGTCTTGGACATCAGTTCAGCCAGAGTACTTTAATTGGATCAGGCTGAGGGTCATGTAAGCAGCAATTCGATCCTTGGAAAACCCAGCTGCAGCATTCTTGTTGAGGCTTCTCATATACGCCCTACATGTCTTCCCTCTGATTACACAAAAAGTATGAACGCATAAGAACAACACACATACAGTACTTGTTGCCCTTTGATTTATTGCTATACTATAATAATACAAGCTGTATAAAAATATTTTACAAAAAGCAAAATCACAATTAAATTGGAGATTAAAACATTACATGGGGGATATATCAAGATACAACCTCAGTTGTTGTTGTTTTAAAAAAGTTAAAACATTTTGAACAAGCAATTTTAGTTTAAAATATATATATATATATCTGAGCAATTTAAAAGCTGCTTTCCCTTTAGGCGTCTTTTTGTTTTGCAGTAAATAATGTACAATGCTAGCTGCAAATATAGGCTGGATATTTTCTTTAGAGCACCTGGAAACACCCCAAAATTCATGTTATGCTTGATTTCCATGAGAACGAAAGGGTCTTTCTTGCCCATGCTGAATTGCACCTTAAGAGTGTTTTCACCAGGGTTTTTTTTTTCTTTTTGCTTAAACATGTATTTTAGTTTTTCAGTTTCTTGCGTGCAAAAATTGTTGACAACCAGCAAAAAAATGGAAGAGAGCCGTCTTTTAACCAAATGTGCAATCTGATCGGCACAGTTCTTTCATTTGGTTTACAGATGTGGGAAATCGAAATCTTTGGTGTCGCTTCGGAAAAGCCCTGCCGGATCCCACCAAAGGGCTATCTAGTCTAACATCCTGTTTCCCACAGTGGCCAACCAGATGTTCCTGGGAAGCCAAGGACCAGGACACAGAGGCAAAAGCTCTCTCCCATTCTTGCTCCCTGCAGCTGGCATGTTGCCTCTCAACCTGATGGTTCCATAATCAATAATGGTCAGTAGGCTGGTGCCCCATTACAGGACGGTCTCAACATTTCGGCTTCCGAGAACATCCCTTATACATACAAGTAAGATTAACTGTGTTATATTTTACTACTGAACGAAAGCAAGACTGATGCACTTTATATCTTGGTGCTCCATGCAGTTACACCTGACTTTCCAAATGGCAGGAGATGGTGGGCAATTAACTAAAGTTTTCTGGATCAGTTTTGGGACAAGCTGAGATGAACACACACAAATTAGTGCAAATAATAATAATAAATCAGTTAAATTCCATATCCATAGACTTCAGTCTGATGTAGCTTGGACCCAAACTCCTTCCCAACATTTGATAGCAACATTGTATGAGGGATGGCCAACTACTTCAGGAAAAGAACTGGAAGGCCGCTGCTAATTAGTATATCATTAGTTAATTGCAGAAAACAATTTGCATATCATTTTTCTGGAACGTTAAAGGTGCCAAGTACTGTTGTTGCATATAATGTGCACAACCCAGAGATTGAAATACCTAAATTCAATTGAAAACAGGAGAGCTTAAGTGTGGGTTGCACCCCACTGTGCTTATTATTTTACAATGTATTTCTTCCGATAGTCTTTATCCTCACATGTTAAGAACCTGAGTTAATACTCTGAAACTCGTGGAAAATGTAGACTTTAAAAACAAATGAATCTGTGCATCCTGTCGCTCTCTTCCTGTTTTCTGATCATTTAAGCTTTTCGCTGTTAGATTAATAGACATTCATCTCTGTAAGCGTGAGGACTAGAAACTAACGTTTACAAATAAAAGCTAAGATTATCAAGACTCTCAGTCTCTTGCAGGCCGCACAAAAGAGCCTTGCCAGACATATTTGCCATATCAACAATATACCCGATCCACTTTGGCCTATATGAGATTGTACAATTGCTACAGCACATTCATTTGACTTTGTGCAATGCCCTGGAAACGCGAGAGATGCTGTTATTTAATTGTTACATTCATTATGCACAAGCAAGTAGAAATGGATAAATAAACCTTATAAACTGGCTATGACATTATTTAGTTGTCAACGAAACAGATAACTGTTCTTTGCATCTCTTATTCAGCAGTACTTATGTGAGGAAACTTTCAACCGAAACGTTCAATGGACAAATTGTTCCCAAGGTTATATTTAAAATGTCAATAGCCATACAAAATGGCAGGATCATAAACATACACGGACTTACACATCACACCGAAGAGTCACTGAGGCAGCCTCCCCCAACCTGGTGCCCTCCAGTTTTTTTGGACTACCCCTCCCATCACACCAGCTGCATTCAACAATACCAACCATGCTTGCTTTTGAGTAAGAGCACTTATTTAAAGCTGCAGCTGAAGGAATGCAAACTGGAGATTTATAAATACCAGCATGGAGGAGTTGCATTATTTGTGGCAGTTAAGAAGCATAGTAGACATTTTTCTTCTTCTTTAAAAGGATCGTATAGTACAAAATATATATATTTTCAAAAAATAATAATAATTGTGCTATCTAATTTCAAGAACTTTGAGATATAACATCAAAAAGCAGCATGTTTTTAATATAGTAACCTAGTGCTATCTTTGAAAATATTCTACATTTTAGAACGTGCTGTATTTTAACAAGAAGATGGAAAAGACACATCTTTACATGAGACACACAGTCAAGGCAGGTGTAAGCATGAAGCCCCAATGATTTTGACTGATGGGTTAAGCATGCACTTAACTCTCTCTCTCTCTCTCTCTGAAATCAGTGGGTTTGTGTTGTCTATATGACGTACATCTTACGTGAATCTACTATCTAGCAAAAAGAAGAGAGAGGAAAAAGTGCTTCAATTTGGCTGCATTGTACCCACAGACAGTATTAACTGAGTGCAAACCATAACTATTCAACATTCTTTCTACCACTGTCATCACATCCAGCAGACACTTTAACCTCAAAGCCACTAAAATTCAGGTGATCTCAAATTTTGTTCAATCTCACACATTAAAAATAGAAGAGAAGCCTCCGCCCCACACACAAATAAAAAAAAAGAGGGAGATAATTTGTAACCAAATTGTGAGCATTTAATGACAAATTATCTTCCTCTGCAATTTCTCCTCTGGCAATCTTTACTTCCAAAAGGCATTCAACAATGACAAAAGGCCCTTCCTAACATCTGCCGTCTCCGTAAATACCCGCCGACTGTTTAGATGTTAAGATGGATGGCTTCATTTTCTCTGTATTGTCTAATTTGGTGCAAAAGTTTACAGGAGCTCATCCTGTAATTTGCAGGCAAAGATGCGATAGGAAAGTGAGTTTTAAAAAAAACACCAACACAACCCAAACACAGTGAGATGATCTTTTGAGTTGCAATATTTTGCTTATACTTTAGCACAGTATAACATTGATGGAAAATGCATTACAGTTGTCAGCCTACAGACAATGCCTTGGGAGGACTTTTGGTACAATAGCAGGAAGGCACTGTAGTGAAACATTCAGATAACTGAGGAAAGAGAGAATTTCCTCATATGCAACTATGGCTGTCTTCCAGAGAAACTGAGAACAAATTACTCACACAAGGCAGTTCACTTGCCCCAGGTGAACCTGATGTTACTTTGAACATACACACACTCCACAGCCCCCAAAGCTTTTGTCAACATTGCAATCAATAATGCTGCAAAACTATTGCAAAAGGAAAAGAAATAATTTAGTACACGGAAGCTTTCAAAATTATTTATGCTACCTTTATGTATCCACTTATTTTATTAGAAAGAGAGATCTATACAGCGGCTTTGAAAAGGCCTCCCTTGCTTTGGAAATACATATATACCTGGTTAAGGCTCTATTATTAGCAAGCAGGTGCTTGCAAAAATGTTCAAAAGCTGATGCAGTAGGATAGCTTGCCTTCATATAGCCATAAAAAAATGTAGTCTATATACTACAGATATATGAAACTGTAACCCAGCAGGTAAGGAAGATATTAGAGGATTTAGCAGTACACCTCCCATTTGTTTCATTGCAACTTGCAAAGAAGCACTGAACGAAGCATATGGATCATTCTGAAATAATCTGTTGTGACTTCATCCCCATGGAAATTGGAGAAAAGAGAGCATAATTCACATGTCTGTACTTTTTAAAGCTTGTGATGACACCTGATGGTTGCCTCAGCGTGTGTTAAAGCTCTGTATCTGTCACCTACCCTAGATTGATCCCTGTATGGATATTACCATACAGGATGTCCCTGATTTAGCAAGAAAGCATACACACCTCAGGATTGATCAGAGGTACCACAATGTGATTGATAACATGATGTATTGCTGTCTTGTTGGGAGGAAGGGAAAAAGCAGGAATGCAGCACAGCACTCCAAAATAGACTCTACTATCACCTGCACAAACTTACATTGCCCTGCTCTTGAACAGAAATGCAAGATCAGGGCATCATTCTCAATGAGCAATTTTAATTCAAATAGGTTGTCAGAGCCTGTGATCCACACACCAGAAGTCCTGTTCACCTATGTAATATGTGATGGGAATTGTGCTGAAATCATTTTGTTTCGCTTTACTTCTATTCTTTCTATTTTAAAAAATGCACTTTAGTCCCTTTATTGCGTAAGCCTCATCACAAGTCCACATAGTTCTCTTAGCTTATAAGAGTGTCCAAAAGCACTATAAATCTGCCAAATGTTTGGTTTTCGTTTACTGCTGTTTTGATGTTTAAAGCCTTGCCCAATTTGCACCACTTTTTTTTTTTTAATGCATTTTATTTTGGCTTGTCTGTACTGAGCCAAGATAAGCATTATACTTACTTATCAAACCTTTATTAGGCATTGTGCAAATAAAACCATAAAAGAGGAAATAACATATAAAAGCCTTGAAATATATATAAAAGGCAGCAGTTGGCTACGTACATATATATATATATACATATAAAATCAGTGGTTTTCGTTGTTAACCTGCTCCTTGGAGGACTGCTGCCAAAAACTCGGCTACCCCCGCCGTTACCCTTTGGTCGACGTCGGATAGGCAGAATCCCACACATTCACCTTGCTGGGGTTCCAGGCCACCCAAAAGAGGGGACAGCACGCGTTGACGTGGGATACTGTACAATGGGCAATGAAAGAGAATATGCTCTACAGTGTCCGGGACATTCATAGAACATCTGCAGAATCTCTTGTTTCTAGGAATGTTTTGATATCTTCCCCTGACAAATGCTGAGGGAAAAACATTCAAACGGGCCAGCATAAAAGCCCTACGTTGGGCGATAAGCATTATATTTTAAAAGGCACTTCTTTTTAGGACAAATAACAGCAACCAAAGAATGGACAAAACAATTGGATGTTTCGTCTGGTACTTTACTTGGCATGAGAATGACCCCAAGGTATGATCTGAAAACCAGATATCCTGACAGGCATCTGTGGATTTGTTGTTGAAATGAATATGAATTGTGATTGTGGACTGGCTTTAAAGGATAGTCAGGTGAAACTGAAAACCAATTCACATGCCAGAAACATCTGTCCTGCCCTCCAGTTGGAGCTGCCAGGTTGCAACCTTGGAGATTCTTTTTCTTACTGGCATAATATGTTGCATAGCTTGTAACTACTCAGAACAGACCTGCTGAAATTAATGGGACTAAGTTGGTCCTGCCCATTAATTTTAATGGGCTTACTCTGAGTAGGATTAGCACTGATGACAACCCATTTTAATCATGTTATTATGCTTAGTGGATGTAAACAGTTGGCAGGCATTTGGGTCCCACTGAGTTGTTAGTGTGGGATTTTTAAATAAGTGGAGTACTTTACTTTGGGGGCCCCTTTTTTGAGGGGAGGGGATGCTTCTTTTTCTCCCTTCTTCCTCAAAATAACAGACTCTTTATAACAGGCTTCCTCAACCTCAGCCCTCCAGATGTTTTTGGCCCACAACTCCCATGATCCCTAGCTAGCAGGACCAGTGGTCAGGGATGATGGGAATTGTAGTCTCAAAAGATCTGGAGGGCCGAGGTTGAGGAAGCCTGGTTTAGAAAAATTTCCCTTAGCTACTTTCAGTGTTATAATGTGCCTTGCTAAACAAGATCAGCTTTAATGTCATTATGGCTTCTTAATGGAAACAGTGACATCCCCCAAAGGCAGGGGGAAAAAATGCAACAAGAGTTTCTGTGGCCTCGTTTTTAAAAAAGAAATAGGATGGAATGCAAAACTCTCATCTAACTTTGTGTGGACTTGGTAACTTTTGACTTGATCATCTGGTAGGGAGCTGTGCCAGCACAACAGAACTTCTGGAATGTAGCACGCTTTGCCAACATTGCACAAACTTTAAAGACGCCCATGGCAGATGAACTGGTCCCACTTTCTTTGATTGGTAGTGCAGACATCCCAAGAGGGAATCAGATCAACAGAATGGAGAGCAGGGAGCAAATACTGCTACAAATTCACTATCATTAATAAAGAGCTGGTGCAATGGGAAGGACTTGTTATAGCTCTGGGTCTGTAGGAACTCTTCCTGCGGCTACTAATTATTTTGGAGTGCCCAGTTGACACAGGGCGTTAGGACTTGTTTCCCTTCTGCCCAACATGTGTTGTGAGGCCAGGGCAGGGGACACAAACTGTGAGCTAGTACTTTAGCAGTAAGAGTACTAGCTGTTTCAGTATACTATTTGAAAGACTATGCTTGAGTCAGTCCACACATCTGGGTACAGAGCTCCCGGGATTGAAGATAGGGAACTACATGTCTGAAGCCACCACACACACACACACACACACACACACACACACACACACTTGTGACAAGCTAGCATGTCAGGTAGAAGTATCTGCAGTCTGACCCTGACATGATACTTTTCCACAGGCAAGAAAATGTTCTGGAGCAACATGACAACATGCAACAACTTCCCGCTTCCCCATCTTCAGTCTGAAATGGTGCACTTTCAGGAATCTGTACCATGTGCTCTACCCAGATGTGTAGACTGACTCTTGAGTCCCCAATTCTGCAATACGGCAAGGTGGCCAAGAAGAGAGGCTGTTCCTCATTGCAACACAACCGTTAGAGAAAACAAGATCTCCACATTGAGAACATGTTAATCATTCTTGCTAGGAAATTTAAATATACTTCACTAAGGGGAAAACCACTTCTGTTGCAACATCGTTAAGAAGGATCCCTGAGTTTTCTGGGCGTTTTGAGAACTATCGCAATGAGCACCAAGAAACTGCACTTGATTTCAATAATTGGCAGCACAATACTATATGCAGCTACTCAGAAATAAGTCCCAATTGAATGCAATGGGGCTTACTCCCGGGTAACTCCCAAGATGGCAGCCTCAATTATTCAGTATCATATGTTTTCTGTAAATAAAAACTTGAAAGTGTAAGATCTTTTAGGGTTGCCTGCTCTTATGATTCTTATGAGAAAGCTTGAGATCTGATGAACTTGAAAAGCCCGAGAAACAAAACATAATAGCACTTTCCAGTTTAAGTTGAGATGACTTTAAAAACATTCTGCACTTTGTAGGGCTGAGGGGGGACCTAAAAACAACAACCTGCCCTGTTTCAATTTTGCAGGGCCATCCATATAGTCAAATGCAGCACCTGATAAATTAATAGGAAACTGGAAGCACCACCAAGCAAAGTTAACCACTGTAAGTTCCACCGATTTCAAAAATGAGTTTTAAGCAGATGCTGAAATCTCTTCTGTGAAATCTGCAGGCCTTACCAAAAAACACAAAAAACCCCACAACTGAATTTTGGGCTGTACTATGCCTTGAGTTCGTCTCTTTTCTAGTCCAAAGCAGTGAAAATGTGACTTCAGTGCATCCCATGATCTGAGCAACAATGTGGTAAAGCTACAATCACAAAGCATTATGCCCACACTGCCTGGTTTTCTTCCCCCTTTCCATTACAGCAACCCTCCTGCATTACACCGAAGCTCCTATGATACCGTGCAGAGCGATGCCTCGGTTTAAAAAAGAACAAAAATACATGATGCAAGCAGAGATCTGTTTCTTTATGTTTTTCTGCCTCACACTGCCTATGCGTTATCTCATAATTAGTTCTGGCCATTAATTTCCTCCCTCCCCAAATCTGATAATTTTCTAGGAACATCACACTCTGTATTTTGCTGAGTGGGCGACTTTGCAATTCATCTGTTGTTCCCAGCACACACAGAATTTTACTTTGCTTCAACACAGGCTTCTAGATTGATGTTCTCTTTTCGTTGCTGCTGAAGTCCTCTTTCCTCTCTCTCTCTCTGTAGTCATATTAATAGGTTGTGCCAAGCACATGCATTGCTACATGAGAACGACATGATCTTTGGACAAAAGGAAGAGTGTTCTTTTTGATGTTTACAGTGAGAGGTGCCGAGCTGCTTAGTCAAAGCTGTCAGTTTGAAGCCAGTGCATTGTTCCTGGTGTTGAACCGGTGCCTTGAGATGATCAGTTAAGGAAGCAGAAGGCTGACGGGGCAGGAGAAGAATCTGAGAGGTCAGGTACGGAAGCATTCAGTAAAAGTTGTCGCGCAAATCTCTTCTTCTATGTTTGACTTCTGGCAGGGAGTCCAGAAAACTCTTTCCTGATAATTTCGTTAACTGTGAAAGAAAAGAGGAAGCAGGGGGAAAAAGGTGTTACAATTAAAGGGAACAGTAAATGAAGTAACTAGTGTGATTTGCCATCAAAAGCAATGCAGAGACCCAGCATGGATGAGTGATTAAAGACCTGAGTTCGAATCATCACAGAGTCGTGAACCTCACCGGGACAGTCACTATTTCTCAGCCTAATCTACCATCTCAGGGTTGTTGTGAAGATAAAATGTAAATGTGTGTGTAAATGCAGGCAGAAGTGGTTTGGTTTCTTTTGAGCGGCAATAATTGTAACACAGAGAGTAGGCCTCTGTGCACTGGCTTAAAGAAAACCACCCCACAAAAAAAATGAGTTAGATAAAATCACTATAAATTGTTGTGGCGATTCAGAGGTTTAATCTGAAATCAAGCTGGATTTGAGTTAGTTGCTTCATCTGGTAACTTCTTTCTCTTACATCATGGATGTTGGCGATTTGGATTTTAAAAGGGCAAAATAATACTTGAATTAGAGCTGTCAAGAGATGCACAAGGGAAACTGCTTTAATGCTAATAAATATGGCTAAATCTTTGCAGATTTTTATATTACAGATGTATGTTTTGTATTACTTTATTAATAATATTGCTTAATACAAATTTGTCATGGCCTTTGGCTAGAACAATGTGTGTGTGTGTGTGTGTGTGTGTGTGTGTGTGTGTGTGTGTGTGGTCAAACTCTCATTAGCTTTGCTCTGTATCCTTCTTGGCTGCTTTTGCCTAGCTGGAATACCTCTTTAGCATCACCTACTTTTTGCTCTGCCCCCAGTCCTACAATGCTCTGCCCCCAGTCCTACAATGAGAATATATTATTCTCTGCTCTTTGGAGGGAGGGAAGAATACAAAATGGCAATGCAATGTAATAATGCATCTAAAACTATTTGCAGCATAATGCCATAGCTTCTCATTTTTACCCCCCATTTTTCAACCTATACTCTGAACTAAGAACAGGCAAAATTGACAGCTGTATATGTAGGAGTTCTACCCAGCAGTGAAGTCTGTGCATCCTCACTGAAAATCCTTTCTGGCTTGAGAAATTCCACTAGATACCACTCACAGAATGGCGAGCCTCTCTTTGCAGTCTTAAGAACTTTTAAAAAAACCTTTTTGCAACAAGAAGATGAGAACTAACATATTTTCTGGATAACAGGATTCTGAGACAATGATTGAAATCTGTGCTTTTTCTAAAGTTTCACAACCCCATGACTCCATGGCCAAAGGTATAAAAATACTATCCACAATTTCAATATTAAAAAATCCATCTCAACTAGTGTTTACAGAGTTCCACTGTCAAACCTGGCACTAGCCGTTTCATTTCAAAGAGGAGAATTAAAGGATGTTTCCTGTTCCAAAACATTTATTTCCACAAACTGAGAACACAAACAAGGGATTTTGCACGTTTAGCTGGGCAATGTTTAGCTGATGTTCAGGTGATGTTAGTAAATATGCACAAGTAACCACATTGGGTAATTGATCCACAATTCATGTGGGGAATTATGCATATTGCCCAGGCAAAAGCATCTCTGATCAATTCACATTCTTGGGCATATTACGATGATTTCTCATAATGAATGGGAAATGTACCCAATCCCCTATTGGTTTTGTCAGCCAGTATGTATTCTCCATGCCTCCATGTGCTTAAGCCCATGCTCCATAAAGCTTGCAGGAATAACCCCTCATCAAGGTCGAAATGATAGAACAAACCAGAAAATATCAAAGCAAGTACATATCCAACTAAAAACAAAAGATTTAAAAAATGGCAACTCTAGGGAAAGGATTTTTGGGGTAAAAGATGGAAGAAAGGGTTAATCCCCACACCGTGTGTGGCCCTGATCCAGAACACCTGTTGCTAATTCTTTTCAAAGAATGTTGGCATCCCAAACACAGTATTTAAAGATGTGTTTAGCATCACATATTTTTGTTGTTTAGTCGTTTAGTCGTGTCTGACTCTTCATTAACCCAAAATCAATGACCACTTAAAGCCAGCCTAAACAAAGAATGTCCAGTATCTGAAGAGCACAGTGATGCTAGAATCAAAAAGGTCCCAAGGCAGGTTCAAGAGTGACTCCTCCTAAATCCTTAAACTCCATGCATGGATAACATGGCTAGGACAGCATCCTCTCTGGATCTCAGCGACCATGGGAAAGAATGTCTGAAGAGGCAATCTTTCAGATAATGCAGTTCCTTTTAAAAAATAATTCTGCTGCTCCACTATTACCCAGGTCTCCATTTCCCTTCCTTTTGGGCAATGCTGAACATTGGCTGACTGCTGTTCGGGCTCAGCTACTTAAACATAGCTTAAATGTAGTGCAGGTGGCGCTGTGGTCTAAACCACTGAGCATCTTGGGCTTGCTGATTGGAAGGTCGGCGGTTCGAATCCCTGTGACGGAGTGAGCTCCCGTTGCTCTGTCCCACCTTCTGCCGACCTAGCAGTTTGAAAGCACGCCAGTGCAAGTAGATAAATAGGTACCGCTGCGGTGGGAAGGTAAATGGCATATTAACAGTTTAGTCATGCTGGCCACATGACTCACAAAGCTGTCTGTGGACAAATGCCGGCTCCCTTGGCCTGAAAGCGAGATAAGCGCCGCAACCTCATAGTCGCCTATGACTGGACTTAACCGTCCAGGGCTCCTTTACCTTTTACTGAAATGTGCAGCATGATGCAACTGGCCAGGTTCCATGCGGAAAAACTTAATGAACTCTCAGAATTATATTGATTAACAATTGTCCAATGTTCTTGACTAACATGCCAATTTATAGTGATTTTATTACAATTTTAGTACAAACATTGGCTTTTGAATTTTGAAATTGTTAGTTAAATGATTATCATGTTTTGTTTTGTTTTGTTTTGTTTTAATCTTTCTTGTGGGGGGCAGTGAGAGGGGGCTGGGATATTCCACAGGATATCACGTTAGATTCCTCAACTGCAACCACAGGATTGCAAAAATTACAGTGAAAAGATCCGTGAAGTCCAAGACACTGTGAGATTTTATCTTACGAACATAAGATATGTGTCTAAGATTGTTGCAGTCTTATACACTCTTGCTCCTGATAAAACGTCCTTCAACATAAAATTGTGCTGCGAATGTGCTCCAAACCTTTGGAGTGCAGTTCAATGCAAATGCATGGAATCAGGCAGTACATTTTTTTTAATATTTGGACTTTCGGGAGCTGCTTGGTTTTTTGTAAATAACGAAGCCTGAAAGCACACTTGCTTCCCAGATCAGCTGCCCTTCTGGAGTGTTGCAATGTAAGGGAGCAGCCACCGGGAGGTGAAACTGATCTAGTTTCACACGACCCAAAGGCTGACACTTAAAAAAAAAAGAAATTAAAAAATTAAAAAAAGCCTTCCTGTTTTTTCTACCCAGGAAATGAGAAGAGCAGATCTTCAATGGAAATTTTTCAGTCTCTTGAGCGCTAAAAATAGCAGTTAGGTAAAAAGAGGTGGGCATCAGCACTAATGAGGGAGTGGAGCTTCATTTCCTTTCTGTAAACAAGCAAGACTGAGCTGCGGGCTGGTTTATTTATCAACACATTTGTTCACATAGTTAGGTATAGGAGAAGGGGGGGGGGGAGCTCTCCATTGTAGAGACATTTCCTTTTATTTAATGAAATCAACCTGTTTGGAAATGCGACATTTTTCCTGTTAGAAAGCACCAAGGCAGCCAAATAAGAAAAAGAAAGAAGTGTGTGTGTGTGTGTGTGTGTGTGTGTGTGTGTGTGCGCGCAGGGCGGAATGGTTGAATAGTGTTAACATTTTAAATGTGAGCAAGGAAAATCCCTGATGGATTAAAGAGCAAAATGACGTTAACCTTTTTTAAGCGTACTGAGGCAAGTGCTTCTAGGGATAGATAAAGCCCAGTTCAGAGCTGTGCTGAACACATCTCATGGAAGAATCAGGTCTCATTTCTTTCACAGGTTTGCTGCCACACCTAGTTTCCTCTGGATTATGCCCACAAAATGCAAGTCAGTGCATAAGGTACGCATACCTTGCCCTCACCTGTGTCTGGTCTGTACCTCTTCAGATGGAAATTTATAGAACTGAATGTTCCTCCCATCCACCCCCTGCCAAAAAATAAAATAAACATTCACAGAAAACTAGATGCCAGGGAGTATAGGGTTCTAGTCTGGCCTCCTTCCTGGCATGGGAGTTCCCTGCAGGGTGATCTCTTTTTTTCCATCAAGGAACATTCTGCCACATGACAGAGGAAGCCTTCAACAATACTCTGAAGTGGTACAGGCCTGATACAGGTTTACTGCCTCGGGGAGAAGGAGCCCTGAGTCCCAATTAACAGCATTCAGTGCTGAATTCAGCATTTCACTTGGTGGGTGCGGGAGCTCTGCAAAGTTCTTGCCAGCTATGGAGACTGCCTTCAGCAGTCCTGCACAAGGATTGCTGAAACTGGGGGACGCAAGTGTAGAACAGAGCGTGCCCCTACCTGCATAAGCCCGCTCACCCTTTCGCGTGTGGCGGCATTGCAGGACAGAGAAGGCTTCATTGGGGCGGAGGAATTCAACCTGGCTGGGCCCTTCCTGATGGGCGGAGGGGGCTTTGGCAAATGGGGGTGCAGGCTGGGACTTGGGCTGTGCGGGGGGGGGGGGAGGCGGAGCCAATGGTGGACCCACCCATTGAATCCAACCCTTGCTCATTTAAGCAGCCAGCACCCTGGGCTTGTCTGGTTTCTTCCTGCACCGGGCTTTCGGATCTCACTTTGGATTTCTCTTGCGCCGATTTGTGTCCCGATTTTCACAGGGCATTCCTGGAATTACACAGAACCCATACCGGCTTCTGATGTGATCCTGGAATGTCCTGCCCCCCCCCCACTCCAGTGCCAGCATGGAGGAGGAGGAGCTGGTGCTTGCAGTGGTGCCACTGTCTTGCACAAGTCCGCGGGCAGCCATGAGACCAAGGCACCAAAACTTACATGTCCCGATTTTCATCAGAGGGGTATTGGAGGGTAAGTGCTGCACACATGAATTGTAATTTAAACACAACTGAAGCCATGTGGAGCACCACTAACGACCTTTGGCATGTGAGGCATCAAGTTTCAATCAGCATTTAAGCTCTTGCAGCTAAGACCAGAACTGAAGTCACACCCCCTACTCTGATTTCAGCCATTTTTCATTTGTGCCCATTTACACATGGGTCTTCCTGCCCACAATGAGATCCCCCCTCACATCAATGGAGAGGAGAGCTCCGTGTACCCTCTTTTGACATGAATTGTGAAGATGGCTTGTGCATTATGTGATTGTGCATTAAAGAGCTGACTGCACCAGGAGCAGCGCTGTGGACAACGAATATTCGAAAAGGATGGCAGCATCCTCTTTCCTGCACAAATGCAAATGCCGTTGTATTGCGTGCCCAATAAAGTGAAGATGCTTAAAAAGCAGGAATGTTTCCTAGCACAATTCTTAAGATGTTTACTTGGAGGAAAGTCCTGCTGAATTCAATGGGTCCTATTTGCTAGTAAGTGTGCTTAGGATTGCAGCCTGAAGCTGTCATCTCCGGCGCTCCAGTATGTCAAAGAGCACTGAGGGTGCCCGCTGAAATAGCCCATGCCTTGACAGTCAAACAACCCACTTCTGCATATTGTGTCACTTTTGAGATTTTTTTTTTTTTGCACTTCTCTTTGCAACAGTAATGCTCTCCAGTAACATGCAAAGTTAGTTAGTGAACGTTTCCAAGTTGTCCTTCATGGCAACTCTTAGCCCCCCAAAATGCGGTTTTTGGGTGGCACAACTGTTGCGTTTGCACTGGGCACCACAGGGGTCACAAAACAGAGTGTGAGAGGCGGGGGGGGGGGGAGGTGTCACTGAATTTTAGTGTCGCATGGGGAGCCGCTGAGATTTGAGAGCCCAAAGTCTGCCACTGCAGCTCAGTGCTGCCCAGATACATGGAACATCATTAAAGAAGTCACACTGATTTGACCTGCAACTTTGATAAGGGTATCTCCAGAGTATAGATGATTGGATATGAATGGTGAATACTGTGTAGCATCACGCTAAATCAGGGTAATTTCTAGAGCTATTCCCCCAGAGCTATCCAAAAAATGTCATGACCTGATAAGTCACACCAGCCTTTTAAAGGTTTAAGCAACATCCTAAGCTTTGGCAATTGATCAGCAGCACACTTATCTTAAACTGTATGCCCGGATGCTTTTGAGTGGATGGTTGACCTTCCAACTGCATGCCAGTGAGCAAAAGACTAATAGGCTGCGCCCTGATGTAACAGAGCCTATACTGCCTCATGTGCAATTGCCTGTTCATGATTAATGCTATGGAGCCAGCAAAAAATCTGAAGCTAGATTGGCAATGGGCTGAGCTATGCCGTACAGATTCCAGGGTTTTTCAAATAAATAAATAATACAACGTAACTCATGCCACAAGCTTAGATTAATTTAATCAGTAGATCAATCAACTAAAGTTTGCTTGATTAATTGGCAGGAGCCGATTTTAATAGGCAACAACACATTTACAATTTGGTGGAGCTGCAAGTAAAGTCATTTTGAGGGCTATTTTTCATGCCTTATCATAAGAAAACCGAAAGAGAATGTCAACGAGAGTGTTAATTGTGCCAATGAGTGGATTATTTTGCTAAAGTATTTAAGTAACCTTCTAGTTCTTCCAGTATTTCGTATATAGGATCTATGGCAGCCATTTGGCAACCCAATGATTAAATTAGCAACACAAGCAGTTGTTTAATTAATGAAACATCCTCTACTTGGTTGAAAGTCTCTAAAGTCATATTTCCTTACACTTTCAAGTGCAATGGAGTGGGCAGCGTTGTGCATGCTGGAGAAACACCTTAAATTAATTGTCAGTAATTTCATCTAGGCCCTTTTTGAACTAATTTTGAATGCATCCGGCATGTTAAATATATGCTATTCATAGCGGGGGTGTGGAGCACATTGCTTTTAAAACCTGCCACAAGTTCATGTCATCACCCCTCCTGCCCGGTCCCCATATCACATGAAAGGGTAAACAACTGTTCCATATTCACTTTTTCCAATCCACTCTTATTTTTTTATGTACTTTTGATGATTGTACAGCAGATATCTCAGGCTTATTATGACTCACTCTGCCTTTGCAGTGGAGGGGGAAAGGGGGAGGTGATGGTAAAGAGTCCAAAAATTCCTGAGGCCTGAATACCGCACTTTGATTCTCGTAAATATCTAATAAAAATGTGCCCTCAAATGGTTGGGACGGCATCCAAAAGATTAAGATAATCAGAGGTTTAGATAAAGGGGAGTGCTGTGTACACAGGATCACAGTGTTGTGGACAACAGATTTTGAAAGAGTGCGCACCCAAGAACAGCCTGTATTACAGAGCAGAAGCATCGGCACACATCCCAGCTGGTGTGTTGTGCACGTGGCACGAGCCGATCCATGTAAACATGCGCCATGCTCATCAGCGTTTATGCATTTGCTTCGGCATCCTTATAAGAACTTGCATGAAAGTGCCCCCCCAACCTTTCTCACAAGCTCATATAAGATCAGTATAAACAGTTAGGCCTGGTGAGCATTTAAGGTCCTCATTCCTACTTTGCGGGTTGCCATCTGATTGGATTTCTCTTTGATTCTGACTTGATTTTAAGATGTATTTTAATTGATTGCTTGATTTTATGGTGATGTGTTATATATTTGATGTTAGCCGCCCTTAGCCCAGTTTTGGCCAGGGAGGGCGGGGTATAAATCATCATCTTCTTCTTCTTCTTCTTCTTCTTCTTCTTCTTCTTCTTCTTCTTCTTCTAAACTAGCAATTTAACCATTGTTTGGTTAAACTATATCTAGTGATGGGCAAATGTCTCAGTTTGATTTCTCTCCATTTCTCAATGTTCCGTTTTCAATTTTCCATAGGGTAAGGGTAAAGTTAAAGGACCCTTGAGAGTTAATTCTAGTCGCAGATGACTCTGGGGTTGAGGCGCTCATCTCACTTTACAGGCTGAGGGACCCAGCGTTTGTCCGCAGACAGTTTACCTTCCCGCCGGAACAGTACCTATTTATCTACTTGCACTTTTTGGGGGCGTGCTTTCAAACTGCTAGGTTGGCAGTAGCTGGGAACGAGCAACAGGAGCTCACTCTGTCGTGTGGATTCGAACTGCCGACCTTCCGATCGGCAAGCCCAAGAAGCTCAGTGGTTTAGACACAGCGCCATCCGTGTCGCGTTCAATTTTCCATACTTCCACATAAATATTTGTATATATCTAAACTGCTCATGAAAATTCATCACAATTTTAGCATGTTTCTCCTAATATATGTATTTTTGTATGCAATTTCCCATAATACAATGAATTTTTGTTTGTTATTTTCACCAATGTAGGCAATTTTATGCATACTTTATCATATACTGTACATTTTTGAAACACGTTACTGTATTAGTGAGCTGCATTGCTAAATCTGAGGAACTGCAGATTTCGAACGGTGGCTGTTTTTTCAGTTTGTGTGTTATTTCAGAAAGTGCTTATTAGCCAGGTTCACCTTTAAATGTGAGCTGATTTCTAACCCATCTCCAGCAACAGCTCTATCCATTTCAGCACCTCCCAACAGAACCATAAATGTGGCTTGTATTGCAATCAGCCAGCTTGCCCTGAAGCTCTTGTGGCCTCTTCATCATTTATTGAAAGCAGAACAGGTTCATTAATACCACACCAATTTAGTTGTGTGAATTTTGCTTAAAGACTTTATGGCAAATTTTAAATCTGTCGATTAAATTTGTCCCCTTCCCATTTTATCATTGAGGCTGAGATAAAAATGTAAGAAAACTCTTGTTGAATCAGACCAGCGGCCACTTAATCAAGTATCTTGGTTTCCCACAGTGGCAAGGAGATGGCTCCAGGAAGCCCCAAACTAGGTCTTTCCTGCCTGTCCCCCTACAGAATGTTCCAATTCCAAAAATGAGGGGTGCCAAAAAGTCATAACATGTCTTGGGAATTCAAAAGATATTTTGGTTTAATTGATGTAATTGAGTTTTGCTTGGCAAAATTGAACAGAAATTATTAAAAAGGATTGTGAAGTACTTGCAGTTATATTAATAATATTTTTAATTATTTTGATTACCATTTAGAATTACCTGACATTTTCAGAAGGTAAAATTAAAATTCTTTGGTTTTTCACAAGCAGTTTATGTGCTTCTTTCATCACGCGTAGACTTAGGAAGCTAATTGTTGTCCAATCACAAAAATAATAGCAAATTTGAATCACTCACACCCAAAAACGTATTATTGAGAACTGTCACTGAAGAAATTTGCAAAAATTACGTTTCACCCCTTAAAAAGCCATGTCCTATTCCCCCACCCCCACCCCACCAGAAACCAGTACAGTGGTACCTCAGGTTACAGACACTTCAGGTTACATACGCTTAAGGTTACAGACTCCGCTAACCAAGAAAAAGTACCTTGGGTCAAGAACTTTGCTTCAGGATGAGAACAGAAATCGTGCGGTGGCGGCGCAGCAGCAGTGGGAGGCCCCATTAGCTAAAGTGGTACCTCAGGTTAAGAACAGTTTCAGGTTAAGAACGGACCTCCAGAACGAATTAAGTTCTTAACCGGAGGTACCAATGTATTCATTGAAATGCATACACTGTAAAGGGCATCTAGACTCACTGGCTTCCTCTTCTCTATACTAAATTTGGTGAAAAATAAATAAATTTGAAGATGGCTTAAAGATCTTTACAAATGAGATCATTTTTGGAAATGTCCTCTCTTGCCCCTTACCCTTTATCTCCCCACCCCTGCCATTTTCCTCCCCTTTCCTGGTGCTAAACATGGTTCGATATTTAATGCATGCTTAAGCAGCCATGGTTAACCCAAACCATAGTTCCATTGTAAACCAAAGGTTGAAGGTCACAATAGAAGTGATGGCAGCAGCTATGCAATGCATCCACCCAGTTCATGCATAAAGCAGGAGCGAGGTGTCCACTTTATATCTCAAAAAGGGATTTGCAGGTGAAGAGAACGGAATCTTCCCTCATCCCTCACCTTACTTCCAGTGCTTGAATTATGGGAGTCTCTGAGCAGAATCCTCTTACCAGGGGCAGATTTAGGTTTGATGAGGCCCTAAGCTACTGAAGGTAATGGGGCCCTTTCTATGTCCAGCTGTCCTTTGTCAACAACAAATTGTCACTGTTTTTTGTGCTGAATATATATGGTAATTTATGGACCTAATAGGTATAAACCCCACAGCCCAGCACAGCTGTATATAAAGGTAAAAGGTAAAGGAACCCTGGACAGTTAAGTCCAGGCAAAGGCAACAATGGGGTTGCGGCACTCATCTTGCTTTCAGGCCGAGGGAGCCAGCGTTTATCCACAGACAGCTTTCCAGGTCATGTGACCAGCAGGACTAATCCGCTTCTGGCACAACGGAACATCGTGACAGAAACCAGAGTGCTGGAAACGCCGTTTACTTTCCTGCCACAGCGGTACCTATTTATCTACTTGCACTGGTACGCTTTTGAACTGCTAGGTAGGCAGGAGCTGGGACAGAGCAACGGGAGCTCACCCTGTTGTGCGGATTTGAACCACCAACCTTCTGATCGGCAAGCCTAAGAGGCTCAGTGGTTTAGACCACAGCGCCACCTGCATCCCTACAGCTGCATATAAGCCAGAGTTAACGTCCTTCATTGCAGCTCAGCTGCTGTTAAGCCCTGAAAAACGGGCGTTCTAGCAGAGTGGCAGGAGAAGGACCAGGCAGGGGGATGTACAGCGGATCCTAACTCCATTCAGCTTGGTTATGGCAACATGTGGAACTTGCATTGATAAAATGGGGTGTGTTTTCCATCTGCCAGCCTAGCCCTGAGTGGATTTTGGAATTGGTGCAATTTACGATGGTTTCCTATATTTAGGATTGCTCTGTAATTTATCAGCAGCTGGATCAAGCCCCTAGTGTTTGGCAAAAGAACCTGAAGTTAATCTGCTATATAGCTTGCATTCTCGTCTCTGAACTATGCTGCAGATAAGATACACACCATACGGCACGGCTTGCTCCAAGCAAATTATTCCTTCTGAAATCAACCAGATTTTTTTTAATTTTATTTTTGTACACAAAATGAGCACAGCCAGAGAATTAAGAAACCAATTGCACAGAAAAGTCCCCATAGGAAAATGATGCTGGAGATGGGGCGGTCTGAGGAGCAGGGGCCACGTTCATTTTTGGAACAGGCAAATGCGTTTGAAATACCTGGAAAACTCCAGACCCCAAATGCTTCATAAACAAGAACAGCTAGTGTTGGCAAATATCAATGATTTTTAAAACACAGCATGCGACATGTCACAGCCCTGCCGCCCAACCACTTCCCTACCCACCAAATACTATATATTTCTACAATTAACCTTTCAACCAAAACCAAACCAAACCAAACCAAAATGACATTGACAGAAGAAACCCAGCTAAATCAAACAAAATTTAAGAAAATCTGCAGCTAGACAAAAGTCAGGAAAATGTCAATTACCTTGGACTTTGATTGCTTGGTTCAAAAAAGCACAGTCATTCTGCCTCATATAATGTTTTGTATCCAGCTAAGGTGTGTGTCTATCAGCTCTGAAAAAGATTTGCAAAACCATTTTTGAGAAAGAAATGTAACCTTTGACCCTGTTGAAAGGTCAAATGTTACAATGCTTGCTTTCTGTTGCACATTAAATGCTATCACATGAATTGCTTCCCTACACACCCCTGGACCAACTAGCCAGCATTCACACGAAATGTTTCACTTGCAACAGCTGGAGGTACATTTGAAGTAACTTTCTCATGTTTTCATGTTTGACGTACAGTACTCTAACCAGGATGCAAATTCCATGACAGCTCAGTATTAATAGGCAGTCTACAACAGGCGTATCCTTTACGTTCTAGAAAAGATTGCAATGTAATTTTCCCAACAGGTTCATGGAAATAGCTCATTTATATATGTGTGTGCACGCATGCCTTGAAGGTGAAAACTTACTGGGCAATATTCAAGATGTTCCATGTGAATACAGGTAGGTAGCTATGTTGGTCTGCCGTAGTCGAAACAAAATAAAATAAATAAAATAAAATTTAAAAAATCCTTCCAGTAGCACCTTAGAGACCAACTAAGTTAGTTATTGGTATGAGCTTTCGTGTGCATGCACACTTCTTCAGATACCATGTGAATACAGTCCACTAAAGCATAATCTGCAAACAGCTCTGTTTTTACAAACTATATGCTGCCTTGAAGACTAGCACCTTGGTTTATTAGCTGGATGTTAGGCACACAGGGTAGAATCTAAGTCATATTCAGAGTAGACCCCCTGCCCCCAAAATCAATGGACTTAAGTTAGTCATAACTACTCCCTCAGTTTCACCTGCTGTACACAATCATTCTCCATCATGAGTATAGTGCTTAACCTTAGTCACACTGCAAGTGGCACAAATCATATATGGAAGGGGGCGGGGGAATATTTCTGCTCCGGACATTCATTTCTACATTTTATAACCTACTAAGAAAGAACTGCAGGGGGGGGGGGGATCTGAAACGTACAAGTCTTTATGAAAGTTCTCATCACATGGCCTCAATTCAATATTGTTTCACTTTTCCAGTCAGACCTCATTAAAGTCCCACCACACAGTATTTGCTTTGACAGAAACATTAAATGACGTATTAGTATAATAACGCATTGCCATCCATAAATGCTCTTTGCTACTGCAGTAGAATTTTCTTCAGCGTTTCCCTTTCCAGACATCTTCGTTCAGTCAATAAATGCAACTGCCACTTTTCAAAAGGGCTGCCTGGTCCCATTGCCTAAAAATGACACCTGCCGTTTTGCTTTTTTTAAAGAATGGCCCACAGCTTCTCCACCGACCCTTTCACTTTAGGACCTTTTAAAAGCAGGGACTACCCCAGGTACAGGCAAACTCAGCCCTCCAGATGTTTTGGGACTACAACTCCCATCATCTCTAGCTAACAGGACCAGTGGTCAGGGATGATGGGAACTGTAGTCTCAAAACATCTGGAGGGCCAAGTTTGCCTATGCCTGGACTACCCCCAAGCCGCTGGCCATTCTTGCTGCTTTTAGAGGCAGTATGGGAATCCTTAGACCTGGGACCAAACTGTGGCCCTTTCTGCCTCTCCATCTGACCCTCAGGACCCTTCCAGAACACCCCTTCCTCAGCCACACACCCTCTTCCCAGGTAACCACTCTCAGCGCCCCTGCTTCTCGCCCTCCGCAAATAAATTGTCCCTGTCTGGAATGTGTCCTTGGTCTCAGCTAATGCTTCCTTGTTGAATGAATGGATGATAGAGGGGTGTGTGAACAAACTAGCCTACTGTAAATAATACAACAACAAGAACAACAACAACAATTTTATTATTTATATGCAGCCCATATGACTGGGTTACCTCAGCCACTCTGGGTGGCTTCCAGCAAGATATAAAAACACCAAAAGTCGTGTAGTTATCTATCTCCTTAACATGCGATGGGTGGATGCTCCACAGGGCGGTTGCCACTACCAAGAAGGCCCTCTGCCTGGTTTCCTGTAACTTTGCTTCTTACAGTGAGGGAACTGCCAGAAGGTCATTGGAGGTAGACCTCAGTGTCTGGGTTGATTCTTCTTCAAGTATACAGGGTTGAAGCTGTCCAGGGCTTTAAAGGTCAGCACCTTTAAATTTACATTGGCTGCCCCACTTCCTTTTGCTTCTGGTCCCACCTACCATTGCCACATGGACCCAGAAGGTGACCCAGACAGGAATTTGGCCCTCAGTGTGACAAACTTCCTCTAAATGAAGTTTAGCCACAGAGGGAGAAGGTGAGCTTCCCCAGTACTATTTCTCTAGAAAAGATGTGCCAGAACTGAGTTCCAGCAAGTTCTGGCTGCAAAAAAGCCATGAACCTCCCAGGTGCATCTAGCTGGCCAGGTACTGGCTTGAGAGCAGTACATGTGAAAAGGATCTAGGAGTCTTGGTTGACCACAAACTTGACATGAGCCAACAGTGTGACGCGGCAGCTAAAAAAGCCAATGCAATTCTGGGCTGCATCAATAGGAGCATAGCATCTAGATCAAGGGAAGTAATAGTGCCACTGTATTCTGCTCTGGTCAGACCTCACCTGGAGTACTGTGTCCAGTTCTGGGCACCACAATTCAAGAAGGACACTGACAAACTGGAACGTGTCCAGAGGAGGGCAACCAAAATGGTCAAAGGCCTGGAAACAATGCCTTATGAGGAACGGCTAAGGGAGCTGGGCATGTTTAGCCTGGAGAAGAGGAGGTTAAGGGGTGATATGATAGCCATGTTCAAATATATAAAAGGATGTCACATAGAGGAGGGAGAAAGGTTGTTTTCTGCTGCTCCAGACAAGCGTACACGGAGCAATGGATCCAAACTACAAGAAAGAAGATTCCACCTAAACATTAGGAAGAACTTCCTGACAGTAAGAGCTGTTCGACAGTGGAATTTGCTGCCAAGGAGTGTAGTGGAGTCTCCTACTTTGGAGGTCTTTAAGCAGAGGCTTGACAACCATATGTCAGGAGTGCTCTGATGGTGTTTCCTGCTTGGCAGGGGGTTGGACTCGATGGCCCTTGTGGTCTCTTCCAACTCTATGATTCTATGATTCTATGATTCTATGAACTACCAGAAGGCTGAATTTCATGCCCTTCTTTTGTTAAAAGCAAATAGGCTGGATAAAAATACTTTAACATAAAAACAAACACCTGTTTTTTGCCCGAGGAATCTAGGTCTCAAGCAGAGTTCTTTCACATCACCTGCAATCTAATCCTCTTATTGGGAGATGCCAGGAATTCAGCTCTTCATGTGCTCTACTGATGAACTGCCACCCGTTCCCCAATGTCCCCAGGCAACTGGGAGTGAAGCAGAGGCAGAGAGGTTCATTCCCAGCAAAGGGCCTCCTTATCCACACACACTGAGTCACTGGTCTGCAAAGCCCCACTCTAGCTTGCTGCGCAAACGGCCAAGGCCCTGTCAATCATTAATGCCACACCTGAGCCTGCAGAGTGATTAGCTGAAAAGTCATTACATTTCTGATGGCCAGAGGACTTTCACACAGTTAATCAGTTAATGGGGGTACTGTGTGCATGCAGGCTGCTTAATTCCCTGGAGATCAAGTTACAGGGATAATGCTGTAAAGTAAATGTAGATTATAAGACAAAACAACAAATGGTGAGCAGGGACAAGTTTTATATTTAAAAAAGCCCAGTTACAACCCAGTCCTGCTTATGTTGACCCAGAAGTAAGTCCTATTGAGTTCAATGGGATTTCAAAGTTGTTGGCGTCTGTCTGTTTCAGGAGACAATGGAAGAGTGTGCCTTTGTGAGTGAAGTCAAACTTTTGGAAGGTTACAGCGCCTACTGTGACTGTAGAAACCAATATGGAAGAGACATGTTTTGTTGCAGCTGGGAAAAGGGGACTTGCCTCTATATAACTGTGCATCAGAGTGCAGGATTGGAATCAGAGGATAGAAGGAGCAGAGGTCCCCCACCCTTGCTGTAATTCACCAATTGACAACCTCAGGTGACTTTAACAAATGGCAGCCAGACTATTAGCACATGACAAGCAGAGCAGCTGTTGCTAAAAAGCTTACTATCTAATGCATTAATAGTTTGTCCTATAATAGGTAGAATCTGAATAACTATAGGTTCATGTGCCTTTTTGGATAAACATAGGAACCTTGAGCGCTGTGGAATTCTAGTGTGTGGCGTATACTATTTATTTAGCTTCAAACAATGAAGTAATCATCAAGTACAATTTTGCAAAAATAAAAAAAATAATATGTAGCCAGATGGTTTTGGTTGATGGGGGTGGTGAAAGGAAAACCATGTGTGTCTGAGTCAAGCATTTGGCTCTCCTAGCTAGTAAATTGCAGAGAACATATTAAATGGGTGCTTAATTTTAGTTTACACATGACTGAAGTCAGTGTGTACTCATTCACACGTTAGAATTTCTCAGGGAGCAGACACAAGCTTTCTAACTCGGGGAATCTGGTTAGCCTGAGAAAAGAAAAAAGAAAACCTACGGTTTTTGTTTCTGCTCAGAAACTTCACTCGGCTTCCGAGACGCTTCTTACAGTCTTGCTTCCGAAAAGGTTTCAGTTGATGCGAACAAGAAAAGAGAGCTTTTTGAATTGTGGTACCCAGATTACAAAACAGCCTCCCAGAAGAGGTACGTTTGCTTCTTCCACCTCCTGGTCCATTCCCTGCTTTTTAATAGGCATGAAAGGCAATGGGCTTCTTTTTTTCAGTCAACATTGTCGCGATTTTATTGCTTCTCTCTGATTCATATTGTTTTAATTATCTGTTCTTTTATTGTGCTGTAATTTTTATTGCTATATTGTCTTATCTGGTTTTGCTGTTAGCTACCTTGTTCCAGCTTGTGCAGAAAGAAGCATTATTAAAAATAAATAACTGGTGGGGCACTCAGTGAATAGGGCTGAATCCAATGCTACTTCTACTCAAGAGCAGATTCACTAAAATTAATGAACATAACTAACCTACTTCTTTTCTATTCTTATTTTCTTCTTTTCTTCTTTTTGAATACTGTTTTACAGATGTGTAAATAATTATATGCAAGAGAATAGGTAAAACATTTGTATTCTTTATTTTTTCCCTCCCTTTCTTTTGGTAACGTGTATCTTTTTTCTTTTTGTATTTGGTTACTTGTATATTTTTTTCTTTTTTGTATCTAATAAAATTTAATTAAAAACGACAACTAACCTATGTTCATTCATTTCTAAGTGCCAAACCAAGTAGAAATTAGTCTCGTTTATTACTTGTATGAAGCTGGGTGATCAAAGCAAGACGTGGTTCTATGTGGGGAAAGCTCAGTTGGGTTCGAACTGCAAAGTTTTGTGTATAAGTCCATTTAAAATGGATTCCTCCTTCATCGCTATCCCATCCTTGTTAACAGAGGCGAAAGCACAATTTCAGCAGCTCTTAAGATTGCAGCTCTCCCAACAACCATTGCAACACTGTTCACTCTCATAAACCTGAAAGCTAGTCCAATCGATACTACTGGTCTGCAACATATTGCAGATTTAGTGTGTACAATGGATATGGTGCTTTAAAGAGCAATTATAATCAAAAAGACAAGTCCCTGCTCTGAGGAGCTTAAAATCTAAATGCCAACATTAGACTATACAACAGGAGAAAAAGGGAAATGAAGCAGGAGGGGAATTTATATAAAGGTGGTGCTAATGCATGTTAAAGGGACACGGGGGGCGCTGTGGGTTAAACCACAGAGCCTAGGGCTTGCCGATCAGAAGGTTGGCGGTTCGAATCCCCACGACGGGGTGAGCTCCCGTTGCTCGGTCCCTGCTCCTGCCAACCTAGCAGTTCAAAATTACCTCAAAGTGCAAGTAGATAAATAGGTACCACTCCGGCGGGAAGGTAAACAGCGTTTCCGTGCACTGCTCTGGTTCACATGACCCGGAAGCTGTACACTGGCTCCCTTGGCCAATAAAGCGAGATGAGCGCCGCAACCCCAGAGTCGGCCACGACTGGACCTAATGGTCAAGAGTCCCTTTACCTTTTAATGCATATTAGGGATGAGGGAGAAATTGGTTTGGCTCACATTTTAATGCAAACTTCCCCAATTTGCACTTTCCTGGATCAATACACAAACCAAAACACAGTTAGCCTTGAGCTATGGAAAGGCAGCATACAAATAAAATTATGTACAGTATGTATGTACAGTATTTTTTATTGAGCTATTGTTCTCATTCAGATGACTAGCTAAGTCAAACTACAGTTTTAGTATGGGTGAGCTATGAGCTTCCAGAAAGGAGAGCATGGTTGCTTTCCTCTTCTGCGGTTGTCATCTGCAGCACTGCACCCACAGGGTACAAAATGTTAGTACAGAAGGAGTGGGGCAACTCAGAGCAGAAAAAGTAGACCAGAATGGAAAGAGGTTCAGCAGACCCTGCTCACTGCCATTCTCATACTGAAACTTGCAGCCTCCCAAATTGCTTTTTTTTTTTTAAAGTCAGCTGTAAGAATCATGTGGTTTGGGCCTTATTTAAGTAGCCTCTCTTTCACTCAGGCTTTCAGCTAAGTCACAATATCACACCTGCACTCCATGACTGAGCTTTGGCACTGAAAACAGCATCAAAGACTCATGCCCAGGGCAATTCAAGCTCTGGTAGAAAGAAGTATATTTTTAGGTACAGAAGTGGTAAGACAACAACAACATAAAACCCTGTCAAAATCCCCCAAGGCTACCTTGCAATTAGAAGGGAACATGAAACTGGTACTGCAGCACGCCTCGCTGTCTCATAAACAAGGCCCGCAACATATTGCAAAGAACGACACTGTGTTTAAGAGAAGAAGAGGAAGAAATGTTCGGTGTCAGAAACTTTCAGTATGAGCAAGTGACACTGACGGTAATGCCTTAGGTTTGGAGGTGAAAAGGGTGCCGATTAAAAGCAACCCGCTAGGCACACTTTTGATTTTACAGTGGCTGGTGTGAAAAACCCATAGCTTTGTAAGGGTTAAGAGGATCAATGAAAATTGAGGTTGGAAACCGAAGAGCCTGTTGGGAATGCCAAAGGAAAAGTTGTTTCTCCAGTACTCTGTTCCATCTCTTTCCCCTGCACTTTTTCTTCATTGGGGTAAAGTTGAGGATTCCTGCTTGCAGTGACATACCATGGGTTGCCGGTGCCCCGGGGCAAGTGTTGCACCCCCTGGTGGACTGGCCAGCTGACGCATCCCCCCCAGAAGCTCCAGAAGGCAGCAAGAGTTCAGCCATGCAGCCTTGATGAGGAAGCCTGGCATGGGGACTCCACTGCCTGCTTGACTTCACTGAATGAAGAGCTGTTCGCTGGTCATACAATCACAGCTGATTTAAAACAGGACTTACTCATTCATACCTATGCAAGAATGGGATCTTTTTAAACTTGATTCTTTAGTAAAGAACAAAGCCATCTTGGGAAAGCATAAGAGGTATAGTAGTTTTTCTTTAGAAAGTAAAGGGTGTTTTGATTGAAGAATCACTGTTTTGGGTGTGCACACCCATCTCACATTTGCCTTTGGACTCAACTAGGTTTTCAGAAACATTTAACAACATCTGACTGGTCAGAGGCAATAGCACATCAAAAGAAAAGCATGAGCGAAAGCAATGACCCTTTCAAGGCATTTTCAGCTGTCTATCGTTCTAGTGTGCATGTTAAAAGTGTTGTTTTCTGAACAGCATTCCTCCCCCCATTTATTACCCCCTCTTTGAGCTATAATTAGGGAACAGCTGGACATAAAAAATCTGGAGTGCAAATGCACTTGTTGCAAGCATACTTCAGAAAGTATCCATTCTTAAGAATGTTGTTACTAAGGTGATCTGCAGAGGATTGCTTGGTTGAAAAGGAGAAACGGAGGATTTCCATACAAATTTTGATGGGAAAGAACAGCAAACCAGCTGTAAATTCAAACTAACATTCCCCTGTAACTCATAGTTCTGCAGAGACTTGGCTGTAGAAATCTGTACACACTAGGAATCTGTTAACAGCTGGATGCAGGCTGCAATGGTATGTCCCAGTGCAATGCACTCTGCAGTCACCTATTTGCAGCCAACAGTAGTCAACTATCTTCCAGACTTGGAATTACCTTCCCTGATTGCCTGCCCAAGCCAAAAATGAAAAAGGAACGTCCAAAACACAGTTGAAAAATGCTTGGCAACCAAGCAAATCCATTTAGGGTGACATAAAACCTTAGTTTATGAGACGTGGACAGGGACCTCATATATTCTGTGTTTTAAAATCAAAACTATGGGTCAACAAAAGTTGAATTCCGCAACCTGTATAAATTAGGCAAAGTACGGTAAGTTGATCTGCAGATCCAGCTGTTGTTCATGATTTATTCTGCTTCTGCATTTCATAAGGAGAGTCATAGAGCTACACATGGGGCTGATCGCCCATTATTCCTGCTTGCAGATCACTCTGGATTCTGAGATTCTACTAGACAATGCCCACACATAAGAACTAAAACCTGCAAGCTTCCAAAGAAAAATGGTAAACACTGGGATCCCGAATTTTTAGTGGATGGAAAACAGGTGCTGATTTGATTTGAGGATTCCCCCACCTCTCTAAAGGACCCATTTATTTATCAGAACAGCTAATTTCTCCCCACACACCTTTTGTTTGGGCTGCAGTCTTTGCCATGGAGTAGTGCCTTCACTTTTGCATTGATCTCTTTGACTCTGGATGGATAATAAAAGAATCACCTGCCTTCATACTAACTTTTCCAAAGACTCCGTTCTTCCTCTGTTTTGAGCCTCAGAAGAATAGCAAGTGTGTACCCAGGACAGAAACTCTTTAGCTATGGTGCCTAATATATTCTCTAGGGAGGCCTCTCTGATCCCACTGCTGTCCTGTTTAGACAGGAAGCTTTGACACATTTATTTCAGGGAACTTTTGCAGATTATTGCTCTTGGTCCTACACTTCTGCTGCCTTTTTAGCTCTTTTTATTCTGCTATATTTGATCACTGCAAACTGATATTTTCTTCATGTATTTCCATTGCTCTATTGCTGCCTTGAATATTCTTTAGAAAGGCAGTTGTAAGTTTTGAAGAGAAAGAAAATTACGTAATAATTAATGTGTCCTGTCCAACACAAACTGTTTAGCTAATTGCCTTATGGCTCAGTCACACATTCACATCCTGGAACTGGCAGACCTGTGATCAGAAGAAGCTGCTGAAATGGATAAGCTTGACATCGCTATTTCAGAAAATTCCATTCCTAGCTAGAAAAGAGCAGAATGGGGCAAGGCTGGCAACCAAGAAGCCCATTGGAAGCCAGTGGTGTCAATCACAATTTCTCCTTCATGGTGGTTGGCCACTAAAGTATAATGGTTCCTGGTGGTAATTCCTGACCCAGCTTTGAATTGGTGATATAGATGATGATGTTTCACAATTATTCTCATGAGCACTGCGGGGAGAGGAAATCACCCCAATTCTCCATCAAGTAATGAGAAGATACATTGCATCAGCAAATTATCAAAGGGGACAGAAAAGTTCAGAGAAACTCTGTGAAGTGCAGGTGGGGTTTGGGGTCCCCCCTCCCCGTGCCTTACCTGTCTTTCAAATTGGCCAGTGAGTGTTTGTGAGTGAATTTCTACAGAAATTCTACAGAACATCTCTGGTCTGCACTGTGCAGCCTTCCTGGCTGCTTTTGCTTCCTGAAAACATTGGCTGGAATTTCCTGTAAGCACAGGAAGGTGGGGAGACTGCGTACTTTCCACCTGCCAACACAGCCATAGTTAGGTGATCTTGCGCCCCTGGCAGAACTGTCCTGATCGCGCCCCCTAGCCATGGACAAATTTGCTCTTCTTTCTGCCTCTCCTCTACCCCCCCCCCATTCAATTCACCCTCTAATGAAAACCATTTCTTATGAGGCAATAATCAATATTTATGTTTATGGACATATTTTAGCCGATTTTGCTCCCCCCATTGCCTGTGCCCCTGGTGGGGGCCCACCTCGCCACCCCCTAGCTATGGCCCTGCCTGTCAACTGTTCATTTGTTCTTATTTTATTTTATTTGAAGTGATGACCTGTCTCATTTTAAGGCAATTGGTGTGGATTTGCTTTTTAAGGTAAAAGGAAGAACTTCCCTTAACAACAAAATCTGTGAGCACACTGCATTTAAGTGCTCAGTAAGCCAGTCTTCCCAATTTCTGCATTGAAATTCAAGCTCAGGTGAATACATCGTTCCTTTTTTGAGTTTTCTTCCAGATCAGGAAGGGCAAGCATTAGAAAGCAGAGGGCTGCAGAAATATTTCATAGCAAGAAAAGAAGAAAACCACCCATGGCCACCTTGCATTTATATGGTATGCTCAACTCTGCAGCCACCAAAATTCTAAAGAAATTCTTAAGTGCCCTGCAAAAAAAGGTAGAAAAATTGAAAGCTCTTTCTCAGAGGAAGAAAACTTCCAAGAAACTGGAGGACAGCTTTCAGCACAGAACTAATTCTCAGAACTCAACTCCCCCAACTCTACCAGTGACTTGTGTTGGTCTGTCACTGCACAAAATAGTTGTTTGAGTCTGTATACTTTTCATAACATCAAAATATTATGTTGTAATTTTTCCTGGTTGCTTTCTGAACCACCCACTACGATTTGGCATGTTGCTGCAGGAGGGCAGCACAGAAACAAGCCCCCTGCCCCAAAGCAGCAGGGCTAAGGATTGTATTTTTCCTTCCTCCCTTCCTCATTTCTTTCATTTTTAAAAATGTCATCTGCAACCAGCTGTTGAGAATTTGGAGCTCATCAGGGCTTTGTTTGCTTCCTGCGGTTCAGAATTGTGACGGCTGCTTCCATTCCTCGGCAGACCAAATACCCCTCATGAAGCAAAGAGTGTCCAGGATGTCGACGCTGGGGCTGCTAAGTTGTGCACATCACAGAACAGCTGGGACCATTTGTCAGAATGTTGTGCACAATGCAAGTCAATACCCAAGATTCACAAGCAGGAAAAGTGATTGCTACAGATTCACTTTGACTGACTATATGATGCAAATGACTTTATGCATATGTCGTTAGATTAGCTGATGAAATAAATCAGTCATGCCCATACTGTAGCCCAGCTGACAACAAGCCAAAGCAGGCCTGTGTGAGCGATCTGCAGTGGACTCACCACTCACCTGTGTAGCTTCCAGCACTCTGGCCAGGGAATTAAGTTTTTAACAGGGATTGATACCTTGCAACAGCGTTTCAGCACCCTGGCCATCATTTTGCATTGGGGTATTGCATTGCAATAATAGGGCATTGTGGTAGTTCAGGGTTGGTACCTGGGTGGGGGGGGACTTACAAGGGAGCTTCCTTTTTCTAGGGAGAGGAGGAAAAGAAATTTTCTGAGAAAAATGCTAAAGCACTTTAGCGCTTAGAAACGTGAAAGCAATTTTCAGCACTGTGCATTTCATAGAAATCTCAATCCCACCCCACTTTGATTCCATATTAATTATTTTTAAGTTTTGTTGCACTCCTGCCCAATAAAGAGATCTGGTGTAACTTTAAAGCCTATGTATTCTTCTGCCAATATAAGCTTTTGCTTCCACTAAAAGAATCAGTACCCTTTCCTTAAAACACACACACACACACACACACACACACACACACACACGCTAAGATACCCAGAGGTGGAATGCACTCTGAGTGCAATGCTTTAAGGAAATTGGTCAAAGGGAACTTTATAAAAAATAAAAATAAAAATCATGCCATAGGCTAATGATGAAAGTGGAAACTTTATTTTTCCTTTCACCTGGAAATAAAAATATTCTTTTTTTTTTTAAAAAAAAAGCCTACTCCTGTGCTCTTTAAAAAGTAAAATAGAGCCCCCTCTGAAAGCAGAACTGGGTAATTTATTTATTTTTTATATATATAACATGCCACATTGATTTCATGCTATTTTCCACGCTCAGAAATAGGGTTTTGCAATGTGCCTTCTGCAGCACAGCTTGAACTTCAGGCAAGCCTATCAGGAAGAAGGAGGAGGAGGAGGAGGGATCCGAAATGTGTAGCCCAGTCCAAAAGATGAAAACACTACTGCTGTTTATAGAGGGAAGCCCAAGTCATCAGTCCAAATGAATTCCTGGGCTAATCCATGCAGACTTCATGTTTTCCACCAGGCCTGGCCACTGTAAAGACTATCTTTAGGAGGCGGCACACACTGTGTTTGGAAAGAAGCCCCTGGAAAGTTGAGGGCGTTTATGCCAGCTTGGCAGGGCTTCACTTTGGGTATGGAAAAAAAGAAGAAAAAAAGAATGCTCTCTCCTGGGTTCCCCCCACAGAATTCGAGGATCTCAATCCAGATCAAGATGATGCCAAAAACATCAACAACACAAGGCTTTCCCCAGCTGTCCCAGGCCAGCCTTCACAATGGTTTCCATAGAATTTGTTTTGCCATCATAACAGATCTAGCAAGACGCTACAGTGTGCTTCGCATTCTCGAGGCAAGAAATTTTAACTTCCTGGACTGTGGAAGTGATGGCTAACACAGCAATATGAAGGGCATCTTGGGGAGTAACAAACAAGGTCCCTGCCCCAAGAAGCTTACAGTTCAAAATTTGACACACAAATAGGCTACAGTGAGAGAGGAAAGGATAGAAGCAACAGCATCCTTTCAAAGGATGGTTCATGCATTTCCAATGTTTTACAGGGAGGAGAATTGTGACCCAGTGAGCAAAAGGAAAAGGAGGATTCGGGGTAGATAGATGAAGCATTGTCAGTGGAAGACCAGGAGGAGAGGAAATGTAATGATCTGTGAAAAGAACATATAGTGGTACCTCGGGTTACATACGCTTCAGGTTACAGACTCCCAGAAATAGTGCTTCAGGTTAAGAACTTTGCTTCAGGATGAGAACAGAAATCGTGCTCCGGTGGCGCAGCAGCAGCAAGAGGCCCCATTAGCTAAAGTGGTGCTTCAGGTTAAGAACAGTTTCAGGTTAAGAACAGACCTCCAGAATGAATTAAGTACTTAACCCGAGGTACCACTGTACACGAATTATATTGGGAGGAAATGCTCCGCAAAAATTGTGTATATTAGGCAAAAATTGCTTATAAAAGTGTGTTTTAGAAGAAATTCACACTAAGAGGCAGATGATGACTTTTTTTTTTTTAAAAAAAAAAGCCAACTGGTGTGGAAACTGAAGTTCAGATTGGCAAAATGAAAAACGGAGAGAAATTGATACTGGCAGATTTGCCTATACCCAATTTCAGCACACAATGGCTGCTGACGTCAGGCTCTTTCCCTCAACAACAGCCTGAGCAAAGCAACACAAAACAGGTCCAGCATGGGGGCCAAAGGGAGAGGCTGCGTTTCCTCCTAAACCTCCTCTCTCTCTCCCCTTCATTTGCTTCAAATCATCCCAATTAAACCTAGCTGGGTTCTGTGCGCAGCCGAGCATCTGTGTGTAGCAACATGAGTTTCCTGCCATAAACCAGACGTGCACTGCATGTATCGCTCACTGCATGCAAAAGAGGAAATGAATGTCTTGATCTGTTCGCCACAATATTGCTGAAATGCTAGTAAATATTATGGTCTAGCTGTGATTAAAGGCTTGAGTTATTTGCACTGCCAGGTTGGGTGGGGGGGAGAAACCGTCTCTACATACAAACAAGGAGGAGAGAGGGTGGTTTTAATGACTTGTGGAACACAGGGAACATTTTTACTTAGAAGGTCAAGCTCTGGAGAAGCCTTTCCAATAGCAATAATACTTTCCTGATGGACTAGATGCAGGGGTCAGCAAACTTTTTCAGCAGGGGGCCGGTCTACTGTCCCTCAGACCTTGTGGGGGGCCATATTATACTGGTATTTTGAAAAAAAAAAATGAATGAATTCCTATGCCCCACAAATAACCCAGAGATGCATTTTAAATAAAAGCACACATTCTACTCATGTAAAAACACCAGGCAGGCACCACAAATAACCCAGAGATGTGTTTTAAATAAAAGGACACAGTCTACTCATGTAAAAACACACTGATTCCCAGACCATCCGCAGGCCGGATTTAGAAGGCGATTGGGCCGGATCCAGCCCCCGGGCCTTAGTTTGCCTACCCATGGACTAGAAAGACCACTATTGCTGGGTCTGCCGCCAGTGATAGCACTGAGCACAAGAAGAGCCCTGGTAGATGAAGCTATAACCTAGTAAAATTCAGAGTACTTATTCCCATACTGGCCAGCCACTTTAGAAAGCAAAAATCCTCTCCCACTGTAATCAGTGGCATACTGATTCTAAACATGGATGCTGCATTTGGCTACTATGACTCATACCCACTGACAGACTTATCCTCCATTAATTAATTTAACCTCCTTTTAAAGCCAGCTAAAGCCAATGGCTATTGCCACATCTAGTGGGGAGGAAATGCACATATTAATTTTGCATCATGTGAAAAAAATACTTTCTTTTGTCTCTCAGTTGGTTTAAATTAAGTGGCCCCAAGTCCTAGGATTATGGGACAGGGAGAATAAAGTTCTCTTTATCCAAAGTTATTGTTAATTAAGGTTTTATAAGTATTACAGAATTCAAAACACATGTAATGTTTAATAGACGTCTATTATTTCTATGGAAGGAGGAATCTGTCAATTTCAATTTCTCTCAGTTACTTATTTTCCCAACCTGGTGTTCACACTTTGCCCATGTTAGTTTGCAATTCTTTTTTTAAAAGAAAAGCCTGCATGGGATTTTGCATGCATGATTGCGCAAATTTCTCTTAGCACATATGTATCTGTATAAAATTTTGTGCAATAAAGTGGTTTTTCCAGCAGTTTTCTCCTACACAATGCATTTATACATGCTATTTTCACTAATATGAATTGTGAATTTTTCTATTAATTTTTGGGTCACAGAACTGCATCACAACACTCGGAAAAGTGGAAATTTTGAAGGATGGTGTCTCGGTTTGCATTATCGTTGGCGCAAAATTGGTGGGTTTACATTAAAATATGAACCGAATTACTTTCTTCCCCATCGTTAATTATCTCTTCCTTTTAGCATTGTTCTGCAAACTAAAAAAACCACAAGGTACACTTTCCTAACACAGAAGGTGTTCAAAGCGCTTGATCGTTCTGGTTGCCCTGTTCAATATGGCCTCTTATCCATAATCATCAACCAACACTTTTCACTGGTTTCCCAAGTGCCAAAAGACTAGTGACAGCAGAGGGGATTAGAGACCATGCAAGGCCCATGGAGTAGCCTTACAGTTGTACGCGTTCCTTTCAAACATCTCTGGGCCTAGAGCACTGTGCAAGCTACCATAAATAAGAACAGCCTAGTCCAGTGTCTGTTAGCTGCAACAGCTAAAGACCAAGGGTGGGAAATCTTTTTTTCCTACTGAGCTATAGTCTATCAAGTCAGATACCTCAGTCCATCTAGCTAAGTACTGTCTACACTGACTGTCATCAGTTCTCCATGGTTTCAGGCAGGACTCTTCCAGTCCTACCTGGAAATGCCAGAAGTTCAACCTGGGACCTTCTCCCTCAGAGGTAATATGTGAAGGAGGGTGTTATGCTGCTGATGGGCAGTCAGAGCTGGTGGTAGGCAGAGACTGGTGCCAAAAGCAGTCTCAGTCTCTATCTGTCAGAGGCTGGGCAGAGGAGGAATGGTGGAGACCACCTGCCCCTCTTGAACCTTCCAGGGAGCAGGAAGAGGAAGACAGTATGGATTTACAACAGTGTTTTGCGAGAGGTCACAGCTCAGATGTAGACGAGGGGGAAAGTTGGGAAATAATGGGAGAGAGGAGGAGGAGGCACCGGGGGGGGTGACACGGTGTCTTCTAGACCCCCCCCCAAAAAACCCCAGGCAAGTCTTGAAAGTAGGAGAGCAAAGAGCTCAAAGATGGAGGGCACTTAGCAGCTCCCATAGAAGTGACGAATGAGGAAGTGGGACAGATGGAGAGGGTGGAGATTCACTTGGGACAATGCCATTATCCAAGAGGTTGGGTTCTATAGCCTGTAAATACTGAATAGAAAAGGATGGTAAGAAGCCTTCCCTTATCTTTATACTTTCCTGGGCAACCGGATGCTACCAGCATCCTGACTCTCTCTCTCTTCTCTCTCTCTCTCTTCTTCTTCTTCTTCTTCTCCTCCTCCTCCTCCTCCTCCTCCTCCTCCTCCTTCTTCCCCACTTAAAATTACACAAAGGGCTGTTCTAGAGATTTATCCTTTTCCTGGGCCTGCTTCTTAGACCACCGCCTGACCCGTCCTTGTTTCTAGGCTTCATGTCTATGTCCACGCTTGCACAAATGCTGCTTCAGAAAAGCTGCCGTTGCAAGGGCTCCTCATGATGCCTTCTCTGCCTCCCATGCCAAACATCATGAATCACTCCGCTGCCTTAATCTTTTTTTTACACACTTCATTGAAGGCATACGTGTCCACACAGTAGAGGGATTCACCTGAACCTCGAACCCAGCCAATACATATGCAAATCCCACTGGAGCTAAAAAGGTCTGTGTGCTTGCACACATAAGTGAGCAGAGGACCACGGCCTTAAATCCTGAGGGGAAGCAGCATATGGTAACCAGGTTCATCCCCCCTTTCATTCAACAACTACCTATATAGGAACATACCATTGTACCAGGTCAAATGAGTTGTCCCTCTCAACCAGTACTCCCAGCTGCTGGTACCTGCTCTCCAGGGTCTCAGGTAAATGTCTTTCCCAGCACCTCTTACCAGGTGCTTTTAACTGGAAGGGCCAGGAACTGAACCTGGGAGCTCCTGTATGCCACCGAGCTGCCAAGTCAGATCTGTCTTCACTTGCATGCATTCAGATTCCTACAGCCACGGAAATCAGTGCATTCAATCTGCGCTGGCTTGTGACATTGGGTAGCGATCTTGTGCAAAAAGCCAATAATATATTACATATACAGACCGTATTTTGAGTCTGATGAGGTTAATATTGCACCTGGATTGCCCTCATCCGCTTGAGGCCAAAAGTAGCACTTTTTCATTTACTCACACGAGATATAACATGCTGCTGTTTGAACTTGCTGTGGATGATTCCCTTAATCAAAAGTAGCTGTGGGAGATTAAGCAGAGGATTGGCTGTGGCAGGCAGTTTCACCCTTTCCCCATGTTTTTCATGCTCATAACCAACCGTCTCTACACATGGAGGAAAATATACAGGCTCCCATATCTTTCCCCTCAGTTTGGAAAAAGTAGCTGGAAGATGGTTTTGGAGGGTAGAATGACTGGAAGGGGAAGGGTTAATCAGCAGCTTCCCCACTCCTGTTCATCTGCTCAAACCTTTAGCCTCCTGGGGATGCTTCTGATGATTTTTTTTTTTTAAAGGAGGAGGAAAGATACACACAACTGTGTGTCACTGCTAGCCTTAAGTCATCCTCACTCTTTCCATCGAGGTTTAAAACCATCCAAATAAACCAGCCCCAAATGAGACATTGCAAATGTCAGAGGAGTCATTCATACATTTCTCTCTCTCTTCTCGGTCCTATATTTGACTTGATTCATTCATAGATGATGAAGTAATTTTTTATTAAACAAAAAATACACATACACCAAAACCAACTTCAGCCATCTCACACTTAGGGAATGCTCAACCAGCCCTGTATAGAAAATCAAGAAAACAAATTCAAACTCCATGTATTTGATTGCATTTCTTAGTCCAGTTCAAATTACCTTACATTTCTGCATGCAAGGTTTGGCTGCCTCCCTGGTTAATGTACAGATAGTATGTGTCTGTTATATTATGGAATGTCTCTTAGCCTTATTTCAAAGGGTTTTCCCACACTCCAGAACGCCATGAAATATAGAAGATGCTGCTTAGTTCAGAACATGCAACACAACTGAGACCAGGTTAAAATACTGTTGGCTTGAAGATTACTAAGGGCACTTCCGAGACTGCATATTTTCAAATGGGATTCAATCACATACTGGCAAACTCAGGTCACGCCATTAAAGCTGATACGGTGCTCCGGCGCAACACATCTGCTAACCAAAAAAGCAGACTTTTTGCAATAAGTAAAGTGACAGGAAAATAAATGCACTGTAAAGTGAGGATAATGATTGTTGCACCTTATGTAACCTCCCAGTGAACAAATCAGAACACTCAATAAACAACCAAGCTTGTATAACGTCCCTGCAAAATTTCTGCAAACAAATCTGGATTAATTATCTATAAACAGGTTGTCTTGCACCTACAATTTTTATTGGGATTGTAGATTTATTTGCTTCAGAATGCTATCGTTTTAGAGGGGTATGAAATAGAACTGTCTCCGCCATTCTGTTGATATCTCGGCCCCCTATAGAATTCCCTAAATGTTTGCTCCCAGTTTACTCCCTGATACACTAGTGTATAGCATGCACAGATATGCATATTTTTTATTGAGAGGGAGAAATCAAATTTTTCCCATATTCAGAGCCCCCCCCCAGCTATCCCTTTCAAACCTGTTACTGAATAGCCTTTGTCAGATCTCTCATCGTCCATGAATTTGTCTAGTGCCCCTGTAAAGCCCTCTAAGCCCGTGGCCACAGCCACATCTTGCAGCAATGAATTCCACAAGTTAATCATGCATCGTATAATGGAGAACTTTGGTTATGACCCCTTATGGCAGTGTTAACATTCTTGAGGCACCTTTTCTGTGAACTGGAATGCAACTCTCCGTATAGTTGAAAGGGTGGAACAGCCTCCCTTTCCCCCAACGGACCATTGCTAACTCCGACTGAAACAAAGACTTCAGACAAAACTCACAGAGCAAAAACCTAGTCTCCTGCAGTATTCTTTTATGGCTGCCTCCATCAGCAGGCACTGACACTTCAGGGTCCAGGGTTTTGGAGGCAAGAGGACATCTGCTGTGGTTACTTTGCACTCCCGGGACAAGCAGCCCAGCCATAGCTATGACAAGTGCAAAGGGGAGAAATGCTTGCAAAAAGATGGGCAAGACAGTCAAGGTTCTGGAAAGGATGGAGAAGAAATGAAGAGTATGAACCAAAGTGGAAGCGCAACAAGAAGAAATGCACATGTGTGCTCCATTCTGATGACCCTACTAGATACATCTGGCAGAACATATAACCCAAGACTATACTCCTGAGAAGGTCCTACATTCCTGTAGCACAGAAAGAAAGGCTCCACGAAGTCTGAACTCTCTCTTGTAATGTCACAAAATGAGGAAAGCCATGCATGGTGAAGTTCTGACATTTTTGCAACTCTTAAATACACAGGATCCCTTTTGGAGACTGCATATGGAAATCCTGACCGTGTAGGATTTAAAAGCAAACATATCTTGACTGATATCTGCCAACCCTAGCAATCAATGTAAGAAATATATTGCTTAAATCAGGGATAGCAACAGCACCCTGCCGCCAACTGTCTTCTACCCAGGGTAGACCCATTGAAATTAATGGGGCTAAGTTTGTCGTGTCCATCAATATCAATGGGTCTGCTAATGTTGACTACAACTCTGTGTAAGCATGGGCCTCAATTAACAAGAACAGCCCAAGGTGCTTTGTTACCTAAGTCAAAACAACAAATGGCACCCCGATACCCAGGTTGAAGTGTATAATACAAAAGGCCCCTCTAGCAGTAAAAAAATACAGCAATAATGAATCAAATAGCGAACAAGTTGCTCTCCTTTCACACCACACAAAATCAACTTCCCGAGACAACTTGCTTCACTCTCCCCAATGGATCTCAAGCTCTAAGGATTTCCCTCCAACCTGCACAAATGGGTTCTCCATACCCTCCACCTTCTGAACTTAAGAAGGCCAGAAAAGGAAGGAGCGAGATTTAAACCAACCAGATGTTTCCTATGTGCGAATGCTGCAAAAGTACATGCTGTAATTTTGTGTTCATCGTTGTTCTTGCAGATGACTCAGTCCCTGGGTTGGTTCTAGACATACTCTTGGGTTTATTTGTTTGTTTGTTTCTCGTCTAATTGCAGATGGTAGATCAATCTGGTCTATAGCCCATCCAAACACTAGTTTCCTCGCTGCTGTATTTCTTTCTAGCCTAGTTCCTGTCTGGTTTAAACATTTCTCCAGAAATCTGCAGCATCCAACTTAAGAGAGCTGTCCTAGATTGGGTGAATAAACTTAGTCATGCTTTCATGCCAAATACAGCTGTGGGTAGATAGGAGGTTCCCCCTAACACACAACTATTCTTTAGAAAAGGGATTGGCAAAACGGGTGGAAAATTGGCGTGATTCACCACCAGGTAATTTCTTTCTCATTGCTTGCGAAGGCAGGGTGGGGGAAGCACCGGATGTTTTGGCAAAACATGCAGAGGTGGTAAAGCTCAGACTTTAAAATCTTTATATTCAGAAAATCAAGAATAGAATCCATCACCAAACTCTTGCCTCTGCTGCACAGCAATAAAAGAAGGTCATCTGTAATACGTATAAGAAAGGGTGCATCCAGGCTGTCACTCTTTTGAGAGGGACTCAACTTTAAATTTGCATAGCTAAAGTAGATTAAAAGGCTCTGTTGCCCAAGCACAGTAAATGCACTTTTAAAAAAAGAAGCATATTTTCGTGGTTTGGAAAGTGACAGTGAAACGCACAGTAAATGGTGGGATGAACAAATGACTAATGGGGAGATCTATAAACAGCATGAAAGTAAATCAGGATAAATGCAGGATGGATGTCCATTGTCGGATAACCGCCCCACAAACAAATCAGAGAAAATGCTCAATATAATCTAACTTCCACATAAGTTTTGTGCAGGATGAATGCTCAATAAACAGGTCACGTGAAGGGGCATGAAAACCATTTCCATACCACTTGTGTGTCACATTTCATTGGCCACAGTTACGTCATCGTGCAGAGATATGGAGCGCCCACTGTTGCCTTGTCTCAAACTCTTACAGAGCAAAACTCTAATCTGTACATAAGGAACCCCCAGCCAGGTGTTCACTCTGTTTGTTTAAGTACAGGAATTGGACATTTACCAGTTGAAATTAAGCTACATTTGTACCCTTTTCAACTACTGGATTAGATTACCATCCATGCCGGATGATAAAACTGCCAAAAATGTGCTTCTTGGAGAAAGGCCCTATTACATTTAGTCAACCTAACTTTCAACTGGTCCCAAAAATTTGTCTCAGTGATTCAGACATCTGGCTTTTTGGTCAATTGCTTTATGGGTATCAGACCACTTGCAGCCAGAAACATTGTACACGATGTGTTTATTCGATGTGGCTTAGCTATTTTGGGCAAGGCTAAGGCAGCACCATAGTACGTTACGCTTAAATAACAAAACAGGTTTTAAAACTATTTAGTTGACATAGACCAATTTTTAGGCATGCTTTCACCCTTCTTAGATTCCAGCTAATGCCTTCCATATTGCAATAAAAGACAGTTGGAAGAACACGAGACTCTTAATCTCAGGGTTGTGGATTTGAGCCCCATGTTGGGCAAAAGATTCCTGTATTGCAGGGGGTTGGACTAGATGGCCCTCGGTGCCCCCCCCAACTCTACAATGATTCTAAGTGCTATGCTTCAAAATCCTATACATGCACCCAGTGCTTTTTGGGGGGGGGCACAGGGGTACGCATACCCCTAAACATTTTGTGAATCTAAGTTTGGCCTCACTGAGGGGCAGTATTTCAATGTGAGTAGGAAAATGAGAGTATCTCTAAACATTTTTTTTAAAGAAAAAAAGGCACTGCACACATCTGGGAGAAAGTTCCACTGAATTCAATGGGTATTACTTCAGAGTAGACATGTAGCCATTTGCACTGCACATATCTGTGAATTTCAACTGAAACTGGCAACAGTGCAATTGCATTTTGCAAATTCCTATGCTCTTTATATGGATCAATGTGAGATTACCGGGAGATTTCTGATATGGACAGCTGTTCTGTATTGATGCCGGATGTTTTTATTCAATCAAAACATTTATACTTGTTTACTACTGAACAAGTCGAAATACCTACGGCTACCTACCTGAATCTAATACTGAACAAGTGTGAGAGTACCTGTTGTTTTACAGTGTGTGGATGTTTCATACTATTCAAATTTTGTTCCAAGTGCTTACGAGTGGTTCTTAAGTCTTGTGGCTGCAACAAATAAATCAAACTGACATTTATTTATAAATGATTACATGGTCTGTTTTGTCCAGGAGCTAAATTTTTGTAATGAGATTCTAAGTGGCTGCTGAATATGAATATGAGATTCAGTGGAAATGTGAGCATAATTTTTATGATGGTGGAATCTAGAAAAAAAAAAAGCTTTCAATTTTATTTCTTCTCCTAATATTTATTTTGAAAAGGCAGACTCTCTTCCTGACCAATATCTGTGTTAAAATTAATAGTGGTATTCAGGAGTTAGCCTGAACATGCAAGGACTAAAGGCAGGGGCAAGTCTCATGTGCTTCATGCTCCTCACCCCTGGTACCCAAAGCAAAGCCTGCAGGGAGTTTCTGGTTTTGTTCATTTGACATGAGCAGAACTCCCTGTGCAACTGGGGATCCCAGTAAAACAGGGTCTCTGATCACGCAGAGGAATCTACTAAAATTCAAGTGGACATGAGCAAAAACCCTATTCAGACTTTTCCATGCAACACAGGGAAAGTCAGTGGCTAATGGCCATGGGCAACATATGCATGGATGTTGGAAGAGGGGCGTGTGGGCGCACCCTTGTCCCCACATTTAACCCCTTGGGTTCAGGAGAATGTTTGATCGCAGCGAACAGTGAGAAATTGTGATGTGGTCTAGGTTAGCAATTCCTTGTTTAAGAACTCAAGTCCATGCAACGTATCACGATTACTTTGAAAACAAGTTAGGTAAGGTGAAAGCCAGTGTCAGGGATGGGGTGAGAGATAGTAGTAATAATAATTAAAGGAGGAGTCAGAAATTCATTATTTGTTGTTCTATGGACGTGGTAGGGTTTTTTGTTCTGTCTCGCCTTAACATAGGAGGCTGCCTTATACTGAGTGAGATCACTGGTCCCATCCAGCTCAGTGGATGGGACTGGTATACCCCCCAACTCTCCCTATTTAATCGGGACATCCCATTTTTGGGTGCCATGCTTGCAAGATAGAATCATAGAATCATAGAGTTGGAAGAGACCACAAGGGCCATTGAGTCCAACCCCCTGCCAAGCAGGAAACACCATCAGAGCACTCCTGACATATGGTTGTCAAGCCTCTGCTTAAAGACCTCCAAAGGAGACTCCACCACACTACTTGGCAGCAAAGATCGCGGCCCTGAAAGACACGAATTTTGGGGCGCCATGTTCTTGTAGGAGTTACCTGGTTCCCACGAGATTGTGGCCCTGAAAGATGCACATTGGGGGGGGCATGCTCTCACATGGGTCAAATGACTTGTGCGGGAGCAAGGCCCTGAAAGACCCACATCCTGGTTTTCCTCTGGGACACGTTGAAGGGTATGGACTTGCAGTGGCACTCCATAATTTTAGACAGGCGCCATTCCCAACCCTACCTAGAGATGCCAGAGAGTTAACCTGGGACCTTCTTCGCATACAGCAGATGCTCTGCCACTGAGCTCTGGCTGTTCTCCTAAACTGGGAGAAAGTAAGGGGGGAGGAATATGCCACCACATGAAATAGCAGCAGAACACCAGTCACAGACACTGCTCCAATTTGCTGCAGAATGGCCGAATAGGAACAAGGTGACATCATCATTCCCTGGGCATTCTTAGAGGGGAAAAGATGGCTGCTCACATTGGCCAGCCGCATGAAGGCCCAGTGAAATGAGGGAGATATTTGGCACTCTTCTGGGCCATTTCCTATTGAACTCCTGAGTCTTTTCTATCTGTTAGGCACAGAAATTTAGCAGATGTACTCCCCCCCCCCAGCTCCGTGTCAGGAAAACCTTCAATTGCTGAACATCTGGAGATGTTTAAGAGAGTCCTTTGAGAAAAATAACACCGGCAACCCTTGGGTAAAGTCTCAGTCATGAGCCAGTACAACCCAGGCTCATATCCCCATTCATTCACAAAGTTCACTGAGTGATGCAGGGCTAGTGAATTTCTCTCACCCTAACATGCCTCTGCAGGGTTGCTATGAAGATAAAATGGGGACAAGGAATTTTGAGATCCTTGGAGGAAGAGTAGCATGAAAATGAATGCTAGAGTAAGAATCAAGGAGAGTGTGGAAGGATTCAGTTAGGAGCTGGAAGCAGAGATGGGCAGCAGGAGAACGACAGTCGAGAGACCTCCAGTCAGTAAATGGACAGAGAGAATGGGGATAAAGGAAAATGGAGCTGAAGGAGCTAAACCACAGCAGTTGAAAAAGTTCCTGAGTCAAGGATAAATCATAGCGCAGCCTGGTTAGAGACCAACTGCTCTTGAGCGCAATTAGAAATATTTATGCTTCAGTTCTGTAGATGGTATAATGGGGAAAATAAGAAGAATCTGACTTGATGCTTCATGCAGAGTTTGTTAACATCCCTTATAACAGTTTTTTAAAAAATTAATTACTGTTGATTAAAAAATGCAAAAAAATTTGCTGGTCTTGAGCTATCTTTTAGTGCAAAAATGGCACTGCCGACATGGGCTGCCATAAGTCTGGATGTTCCCGGACATTTTTGCTGATTTCTGCCCAGACACGGCTGCTGACTGCAGTATTCTGGATATGTCTGGACGTGTGGCAACCCTAAATTACTGTGACATTACATCTTGTTTTGGTCAATGACTTTGGTATTTCTATAGCCTCCTTTACAGGAGCAAGGGAGTAGCTCGTGATTTACATTGTGGTGCAATCATGTCCGCAGCTTGTCTGGGAATGAGTTTTATTGTGGTTGAGTTCCCAGCCACATTCCTCTTGGGCAACTCTTACCGTATTTCAAAATCATCACTGAAAGTGGTTGTGTGTCATCTAGAAACTGATTTCTCAGTGCTGGTAACTGTTGGCGGCTTTAGAGCCAATGTGGTCCAATGAAGAGAGAGCTGGACTTGGCTCTGGGATGAAATCACTGCAAGGCCTTGGGGAACGTCTCTTGGCCTCAGTACTCACGTCTGTGGAATGGGAGTGACCGGAAGCTATCTCACGAAATTATCGTGAGGACAGACACCCCGACTGCTTTGCAAATTTTAAAAAGTGCTGTATAAAAGATGAGTGAGGGGTTACAACGTTTGATGCACAGCCCGCAGGATATTCTGGAATAGTAAATGTATCTAAAGGGTAGCCAGATGCAAAGGAACAATTAGATATATATAGAAGGAAGAATTCAACCAAGAGCAGCTCCTCATACCTGCAGGGTGCACCTACTTGCATTTCTCTCTGTTTTCCTGTTCCCCTTTGCATCTAGTTGCCCTGTGAATTTTGCACACATCTCACCTGTGGCATTTGCAAAAAGAAAACTGGGGAGATGATGAGATCTGAATAGGGGGCAAACTGATGCAGCTGTGAACTGGCACACTTCCTAGAACAGGCATGACCAAACTTGGCGCTCCAGATGTTTTGGGACTAAAACTCCCATCATCCCCAGCTAAAAGGGCCAGTGGTCAGGGATGATGGGAACTGGAGAGCCACGTCTGGCCATGCCTGTCCTAGAATCTCACTACGGAAAAGAAAAACAGCCCAATATGGAAAGGGTGCGTATTAAAAACTTGCAGGGCAAGGAGGAAGGGTTAGGAAAACCTGACAGCTTCTTTCTTCTGCCCAAGGCAGGTCCTTGCCCATGGGGAATGTTTCGCCAAGCTCAGTTCCATGGTCAAATGCTGCATTTAACATGCCTGATCCACATGGAAATGTTTTGCACTAACATGCACAGCTATAGCTTTTGAGGAAACGCAAGAACCGAGACGGGAAGATACTTCTAATCTAAACCAGTCCATCAAATGGAAGGGAACGGGAGCATCTTTGCCAAACACCACTATGTGCCAGCCCTGATTACAGTGCCTGATTACAGCCTATGCACATAAAATCCAATGCACAACGGCCACTATTGAATGGTTAATCCCTCAGAAGGGGGGAGACTGGTGGAAGGCAGTATGAATGCCAGTTGCTGGGAATCACAAAGTAGGGAGACCACTGTTGTGCTCAGGTCTTGCTCGCAGGCTTCCCCCGGGCATCTAGTTTGCCACACTGAGAACAGGGTGCTGGACTTTGGCTCTTCCAGTGTCCTTGGCTGAACCCTCCATGCATAGGGATGGTTTGGATGAGAGATATCATCCAATGCAGCTCAGGGTGATCAATTTGCCTGCTGCCAGGAACTACCATTGGTCAAGGTAATTGGTGTGCTATTGCCCTTATTTATTTGGAACTACGTGGGTGGCACTGTGGGTTAAACAACTGAGCCTTGGGCTTGCCGATCGGAAGGTCGGCAGTTCAAATCCCCACAACGGGGTGAGCTCCTGTTGTTCAGTCCCAGCTCCTGCCAACCTAGCAGTTCGAAAGCACGTCAAAGTGCAAGTAGATAAATAGGTACTGCTCCGGTGGGAAGGTAAACGGCGTTTCTGTGCGCTGCTCTGGTTTTGCCAGAAGCGGCTTAGTCATGCTGGCCACATGACCTGGAAAAACTGTCTGCGGACAAACGTCAGCTCCCTTGGCCAGTAAAGCGAGATGAGCGCCGCAACCCCAGAGTCGTTCACAACTGGACTTAACTGTCGGGGTCTTTTACCTTGTCTCCAGAGGATGCTGAAGTTCGGTATTTGCCAGAGCTCCAAGACAGGCAAATTCTCACTATTTATGCACAAAGCACTCAAAAAATTCACAAGAAGAATGCTCAGCTTGCAAGGCAGGTGAAGGTATCTTCCCCAAGGATCACCCAATCCTTTGATTTAACAATATTTGTTTCCCAAATAGATGAGGGTTTTTTGTTCCCCTCTTGGCTTTCCTGTCGCCTGAGAGACCCTTTGCGTGATGGGTGCAAACACAAATTGTGAATATGTACTCTGAGCGAGGCTCTCAAGTTCCGTTCTGTGGTGATCTTGCTCTCTTAATAGATTTTGTATGTTCTTCTGAACAGGAAACACTTTATAGCAAAACTTGCCTGCGGGCATTGTACTGTACCAATTAAAGGATTCCTGAATTCAAGAACAAAGAAGTGCCAGTAGAACAACTTTTTTTTTTTAATCATTCAATTCATTTTCTTCCTTCCTCCGGTGCTGAGTTTGGATTTATTGTTTTTTATTTGTAGCTCGCATGTTGTCAGATGGTCGGGCAAGCCACTTGAGAATACTACTGGAGGAAGAGTTCTGAAAAGGAATTGGGCTTGTCCTCCCCTCCTTTTCCCCTTATAATGGACATACCTGGGCAGCGAGCCAAGTATGTGGCACCTTATAGCCAAAGATCTTTGTGCATTTTACAAACAGCTATTCAAGCCTCTCCATGACTTCTGTGGAACAACAGTTCTTTGGAGATAAGAGTCAGGCCCTATCGCAAGAGAAGTTATAAAATCCTGTAACAGAAACGAGGATGGAGGACACATGTTATCACATCACAGGTTGAGAAGTCACACTGGCTAGCAAAAAACTGCAAATTCATATAGGTTACCCTAGAGCAGACACCTTTCTAAATCATTAGAGAAACAAGTGCCTTGTTTGCAGCAAAGGCACGAAGAAACTGGAGCCATTGCTATTTTAGAGGCAAGCTACAAGGCAAACAGCCATGGCTTCTCCTATGGAAATCTGGCATGAACAGAAGGAAAGAGGTGAGGCACAACTCCATGCCAGAACATGTTTTGCACCCAAACGATCCCAAGTTTAGTCCCTAGGACCATCAGTTAGAAATATATCAGACTATCTGATACAAAGGAAAGTACCGTATTTTTCGCCCTATAGGACGCACTTTTTCCCCTCCAAAAATGAAGGGGAAATGTGTGTGCATCCTATGGGGTGAATGCAGGCTTTCACTGAAGCCTGGAGAGCGAGAGGGGTTGGTGCGCACCAACCCCTCACGCTCTCCAGGCTTCGCACACCTCTCCGCAAGCAGCGGGAGCGCTCCTGCTGCTTGCGGAGAGTTGCCTGCATGCTGAAGCCTGCGCGCGCTGAGCTCAGCACGTCCAGGCTTCGCGGACCTCTGCAGATGCAGAAATCTCTGCAATGCAGAAATCTCAGCTAAAGCATCCATGAAAGGTGGCCTTCTAACATCTCCTTAAAAATCTCCAATGAAGAAGAGTCCACCACCTCCTGAGGGAATTGTTTCCACTGTCAAACAGCCCTTATTAACAGAAAATTCTTCCTGATATTTAGTTGGAATCTCCTTTCTTGTAACTTGAATCCATTGGTTTGGGTCCCACCCACCGGAGCAGGAGAAAACAAGCTTGCTCCATCTTCCATGTGACAGCCCTTTAGATACTTGAAGATGGCTATCGTATCGCCTCTCAGTCTCCTCTTTTCCAGGCTAAGCATACACAACTCTCTCATCCTTCCCCCATAAGGCTTGGTTTCCAGACCCTTGATCATCTAGGTTGCCCTCCTCTGCACATATTCCAGTTTGTGAATATCCTCCTTAAATTGTGGCACCCAGAACTGGACACAGTATTCCAGGTCTGGTCTGGCCAAGAAAGAATAGAGCAGTGCTATTACTTCCCTTGATCTGAACACTATACTTCCGTTACTGTAGCCTAGCACAGCATTAGCTTTTTTTTGCTGCTGCATCACACCACTGACTCGTGTTAAGCTTGTGGTCTACTATGACCCCTAGATCCTTTTCACGTGTCCTACTGGCAAGTCCGGTGTCCTCCATCTTATATTTGTGCAGCTGGACTAAGCAGATAATACTGGGCTAGAAAGACCAATGGCCTGACACTGTATAGAACATTTCACACATTTTATACACACATGCATATGTTCAGAAGACCCCATAGAATCAATAAAGATAAGACACAACTGATACCTAATCCTGTAGTTCAGCTACATGCAAAATTATTATTCAAAAAAATCCTCTACACCCCAGGATGAATTGCAAGAAAAATGGTCATGCCTGCTACAAAAAGTTGTTCTAATTATAACTTATCATTTCTCTAATCAAACCACAGGCCTCAAAAACATACAAACTTGCTCACCCTAAAAGCTCGAGGGAAAGCAGAAGAAAAACTTTGCATTTCCTGTCCTTTCATCAAAGCTCAGTGTGTCTGAGGCAGAAAAGAGTAGCTACATTAAAATATCACAGTGAAAGTATGAATGGATGTTTTCCAGGCAATGGGAAATTAGAAAATGCAAGAGACTTTCTACATCACTTTAGGCATGTTTTCCTCATTCATGGCAAGGATGTGGTGTAGCTGATGACTTTGTCTAGAGACAGATGAGAGGTGTGTCCCATCCTCCATCCCCTAAGTTGAACCATGAATGTGCCACGGCCTTGACTCTCCCTTCTCTCATATGTGGATTCCCACCTCATTTTCCTGGTTCCTTAAATCATAGTTTGCTGTGAAGTACACATTAGGCAAAGCAGCATGTTCAAATCAGGCAAACTATGCCAACCAAGGATCCAAGTCATGATATGAAGCAAGTGTGCAAATGGTTTGGAGGCAATTCTTGGCGAGTCAAAGCAAAAACGGAATCCATGCACAACAGAGGATGGTTTGGTGGGGGAAATGAAGCATACAAGCCTTTGGCGTGCCAAGCCAAGATTTTTGCCTTGACCTCCCAAGTGGAGCACAGCCTTGCCTACCCCAAAGTAGTTGCTATTAAACGCCATGGGAGAAGTCAGCCTAGAGCAGCCTTTCTCAACTTTGGGTCCCCAGATGTTGTTGGCTACAACTCCCATCATCCCTAACTAGCAGGACCAGTGATCAGGGATGATGGGAGCTGTAGTGCAACAACATCTGGGGATCCAGGGTTGAGAAAGGCTGGTCTAGTGTCTATGAATGAAGCCTATAGCGGCCTTTACTGTCCTAGAACATCCTTCAGTTCACTCTGGGTGCTTTCATTGCCTTCCAAGAGCCAGCTTTGAGCAACTTCATTTCCACTTTCTAAGAATAAAAAAGGAGAAGTAACAATATGCAATGCAAGGACAACTTGCAGAAAAATGGAGAAACCAGGAGGAAAGAACAGGGGTCATGCACTGTTGCAGCTCAACCAACATACTGAATCCTTAAGTTACTTTTGTGCAATTAATGGCCCTGGACTAAATCAAATGCAGGATTAGGTGGACAGCACCCTAAGTGCTGGGATGTTCTTCTGTAAGCTGAATCAGGATCCTTGGGTGCAAAGCAGCCTATGCATTATTTTAATAAATGAATACAGATTTAAATAAATTCAAAATTGTAGCAGCACAACGAGGGCAGTGCTTCAAGGAGGGGGGGGGGGTGTATGGTAAAAACAAAACAAGCAAATGAAAAATCTCTCAAGAAGAATGAGATATGAAAGGAATCCTGGCTATTAGAAAACTGGACACAGAACAAAGTAAGATGAAGACCCAAAGTTCATTGTGGGGATGAGAGGGGGAAAGAGTGGACAGCAGCTCAGAAAAAATAAATAGGATTATGGCTTGCAGTGCTAATTTTTCATTGGAAAGATTAGATAGGACGGCTATTGGTACTTCACTCCCTAGTCGGTATCTCTGGTATGTGTTTCATTAGTTGTGCTTTTCCTTTTCCCTATGGTAGGAAAACCATTTCATACTAACACGACTGCCAGTATCCCAAACTATATGCAATTCAGGATGTATCCACAGCAGTGGCAAACTTTGAGCTTTAAAATTCCAGCAGCACCCTGTGCATTGTCAAAATTTGGTGGTCCCCCACCTCCATTGTTTATCATTGTTGTGGTGCCCCCAGTGCAGGCGAACCGGTCACCCTCCCTTAAATCCAACTCTGTTCACAGCAACCGAAGAAAGGGTTAGTCCACACTTCTGCTTGTCTCATGCCTAGGAAAACCGAAGTGTGGATAAACCCTAAAATGTTCAGAATTGCCAAGCCTCCTGAATGGCTTTGAGCTATGAGTGGCCCTCTTCTTTTCAGTGAAATAGTCACAGGCCCCCATGTATGGTACAGTAGCAAGTTACCTCACCCAGTTCCTAGCCACTAGAACGAGACTGATAAATGAACCTGCTAGCTAGGGCTGATGGGAGTTGTAGTTCTACAACATGCAGAGGGCCCCAGGTTGACTAGCCTCTCAGCAAAAGCTCACATAGGAAGGAAAATCAAAAACAACAGCAACGAAACTGCCAAGTTATTTGGGAAATTCCTGCTAGGGTGTGCATTTTAAAACTGGGACCAGTGAGTTGGGTCTTGAATGGCTCTCATTAAATTCTATGGAATTTAACAGTTTGAGAGATATAGGGCATGTTTAGTCCAATGAGGTTGCTCCTCACATCACTGCTGCCTCTTGCATAAACGAATGGTTTTCAATGTCATTCATTGATATTGGAGAAAGTAAAACCCTGCGTTGTGAACACTGTTGTGTGGCAGAAGGCAAAGTCTTGTTTTCCACCCATCACACAGGGTAACTCGTCTCTATTTAAATGTAGATGCCATAGTGAGGTGCTCTCATTATAATGAAAGACACTAGTATATTTTAAATTAAGAGCCTGGCTGTTGTCTTGCAAAATAGCCAGGAGTTCTGAAATGGAAATGAACAGGGGTGGAATTCTAAAGCAATTTTCCCCATCCCAGCTTTGTACAACACAACAGGAAAGTGTGTTACAACTTTAAACAATTAATTGACCTATTGATGAAGCAAACAACATGGGATGCAGTCAAACCAAAACTTGCTACAGCTTTTCTTATTGGTTGCAAAAGCAGAAACCTCTGAATTCACAAGAAGAAAGCGACATTTTCGGTAATCTACATACTCAGGTACCTCTATAAAATGTCCAGAACATAAAACCTGCAGGCCTGCTGCAAACTTCATAGAATGATATAAAACATTTTGGGTGCAGCACACTACAAAAGAATTTTAGAGAAGCAGCATCTGCACAAATTCAGGTGTTAAGTGTACATTTCTGAATTCCAGCTCAAAGTTTTGTTTGTGAAACTGCAAAAAATATGCCTCATAAATTTAAAGCATCTGATGCTAATGCAAATGTTTTCCAAAGAGAATTAAACAAATTTCCAGACCTTAAAGAACACTGCCAGCTTTTAAAATTCAATAAATGAAAGATTTTGTATTGAAACACACACACACTTTCCAAACCATAGAGTTGAACCCTACAAAAATGGTCATCACACCACTTTCATACAGAGGTGCAGACTGGATAAACAGGGTATGTTTAAATTAGCGTGCTTACCATCATCCAAATACGCTTGGTCAAGATTCTGTTCCTGTTTAACCGTGACTCCAGCTGGCGCTGCTTCCTTCTGATCGCTTACTGGCGGTCCATTTTTGGCTGTTCTCTGCTGCTGAATCACGGTAGGGTACGAAATTGGGCTTAACCTTTGGGCTTGGCTGACCTGAGGTTGGGTGGATCTCACTCCGCTAGATGTGAAATTTTCACTACACATGATGTGCTGGAATTCTTGATGGCTTTCACACCTCAGCTGCTGATTGGTGGTGGGAGAGCAGTGAATCACGGGGGAAGACTGCTGATTGGCTGGAGAATGGTGGAGCACTGCTGCACTTTGGCTGGGAGAGCCTGTGTGCACCAGCACAGACCTGTGCACATCTGGAATGGAAACTTGTGCAGCCATCAAGCTGGATTGCTGGTAGCCCAGGTGGCTAGGACTGAGACTCTTGCTTCTTTGGTATATTACAGCCCCTGGGGTTTGTTGAGGATATCGAGATTCAGGAGAAGACAGGCTGGAACGCAACTGCTGGCAAGAAGCCATCGTGGCCACAAGACAGGAAGGAGACTCAGAGACCATTGTATGGTGGGAATAATAAGGCTGTGTTACTGTTCCTAGACCACTGTGTACTGTGTTGCAGATTAAAGCTGGATCATAGTCATCAATGGGCTCTGTTTTTATGGAAGGCACTGGAACAAAGGGCACAAAGGACATAGCTCTAAACAAACGTCTAGGAAACGGTTAAGAGGAGAGAGAAGAATGAGTACTAACAACCAACACACTGCACATTTTCTCCCAGTCTTAGCTCTGGTTCACATATTCATGTTAGCACTTGTCTGCTGCTGCAACACCAAGCGATGGCTTGAATGTGTGAATGGGCCATCACAGACCCATGGCTTGGAAAGTTCATTTTAAAATGGAAGTATATCTATTTCATGGACTCGCAGGTTCATAGAATAATAGAATTGTAGCATTAGAGGGCATCAACAAGGGTCCTTTAGTCCAAGCCCCTGGAATGCAGGAATCCTTTGCCCAATGTGGGGCTCAAACCCACAACCCTCAAATTAAGATTCTCATGCTCTACTGACTGAGCTATCCCAGCATTCAACGTTTCCAGTTCACATTTGTCTCTTTATACAGTTCACAGTTCAATTCAAGTTCACCAAAGGATCCTTGGCAGAAAATATTCAGTATTCAGAATGTTACAAGTTGCTGTGCAGAAGTATACAATATATTTAAGGAGGCTAAGAAAACATCAAAACTGTAGAATGTGAATTGCTTAATTTATTCCTCCCAACAATTACAGTTTTGAAGCTTAAAGACACAAAGAGACAAAGAGTCAAAAACACCGGTAGGAGAATGAACCTGAACTAGAAATTGCTCAACGTTCTACCGCAAAATGGACTTAATTCATGTTAAGTTCCCCTGACAATCGTGGGAACTATTTTATGGTGTAGTTCAGAGACTTCTGAACTAATCTGCTGAACTTCATTAAATCACACTAGTTCATTCCAAATACTGCACAGACCTGAGCCCCACAGTGTAGCCTGATGGAGACTGCATTGAACCTGGCCAGCCAGAAATTCACTGAGTGGTCTTGGACAAGCCACCATCTTAGTGACAGTTCCCTAGCTGTAAAATTGGAGAATTTGTTATATTTCACTTCCGCAGCATGGCCATCTATATACCCAGCCTAGAAAAAGTGGAATTCTGAAGAATTCTCCTTGGGCAACAGAATGTTTTCCCTCTTTTCTCCCCCCACATGCGCCCTAAATCTGTTCTGAGGTTCCCCCAACCCTCCAGAGCAGGCTCGGGGACAGATGTGGTGGCATGTACAGGGGGAGAAGAAGAGGAAAATTTCCCTTGTGCGAGATATAGGGCAGCATTCAACGAAATATATTTAATTCTGAATCTCTTCTTCTGAACACTACTTGAAGATAACCATGATTAAGCGGTATACAAACTTTTGAAATAATAAAATAAAGTGATATGCATGTTTTAAAATAAATTGGTGCTGGCCATGAAAACTGCTCTCTGTGTTAAAATGTGTAAGTCTAGAACCATGTAGGTGTGAAGAAAGAAGCTGTAGGGATTTATTGTACAGCTTTATTTGTAGCCTTGGATGTTGCATTTAGAATTCATTGATTCAGAGATGGTTTGAGCTGTGTTAATTGTAATGCTGGCTAAAAGATAGCATCTCAGAATGCTTGATAATTCTGGTTCAACAGGATAGATAGATAGATGATAGATAGATAAAAGATAAATAATATTTAATTGCCAAATATTGTGCCATATTCCATTCCTTTTCGTAAATAATTACCTGGGTGATAGGTAAAATGTTGTGGCTGGCTTTTTTTCCGTTTTCCATTGATCACATAGAAATTCACCTTGATGGGAGAACGAATGTGCTTATTCCGATATTCTGGTATCTCCACGAAAAGCATATTCTGAAAGTAATTTTTAAAATGGGTGTGGGGAAGAGACAGTAATATGATATTAGAAGGCACTCTGTTTATATCAGTACCCTTTGTTAGTACATTTGTCATGGGGTGTACTAGGCGTATTGCTTTTCCAGTTACGACGTAGCCGATCTTGCAGAAAATCTGAAGCACGCTTCCTTCCTTACTATATCCATAATCTAACTTTAAGACAACCATCCTGCCCTGACAAATTATCCAGTTTCCCCTGTTTCTATTAACTTGCCTTGTATATTTTGCCTGACATTTTTTCCTTTACATGCTGGTGGCAAATAAGTTCTACCCTTGGGAAGTTCTGTTTTCATGTAGACTGCACCTACTTTTGGGTAGGTTCTCACTGACCTCTAGCTCTTGCTTAGATTCTAGCTACCTAGAAGTAGGGAAGAGTTATCGCTGCAGAAACCCAGGAGAATGTGAAGTTCCATTACTAGTAACTGGGCAAGAACGTTTGGATAACACAGTAGAAAGGTGCTGGATTTAAGTGGCCAGCAGTGGGGAAACTGCACACATCTCTGTTTTGCAAGATCACAGCCTATACGAGTCTCACCAGTGTTTCATGAATATGCTTAATAGCAAACCCAACCATGAGGAAACACACTAAGGCCACAACATGTGTGCTTAGGCTACAATCCAAAACAGAGTGCCTAAGTTTTATCGAAACATGCTTTTGTTAACCACTTTGAGAACCGTTTGCTAAAAGGCAGCCTGTGCAAGTACTCTAATGAGTAAACAAAATTACTCCACTGATCCCAATGTCTGCAACAATGCACCCAGTTCCAACTGGATTGCATCCTTTGTGTGTTCAGAGGCATTTCTGCTGCTACAGAATGAAACCTGGTACCTGAAGGAGAAGTGGGAGAATGTGCTGAGTGCCCACTACTTACAGGTTGGCTCTTATCTTTGTCCACGGTGGCTTCCATCTCCCAAATCTGTTGCCCATCTGAAAGAAATATTAAGTCAAGCATGAAAAAAGGGGGTCATGCTCTTCCTCACCACTACAGCACCATAACATGTCCAAAGTACAGTGGTACCTCGGGTTACAGACGCTTCAGGCTACATACGCTTCAGGTTACAGACTCCGCTAACCCAGAAATAGTACCTCGGGTTAAGAACTTTGCTTCAGGATGAGAACAGAAATCGTGCTCCAGCGGTGGGGCAGCAGCAGGAGGCCCCATTAGCTAAAGTGATGCTTCAGGTTAAGAACAGTTTCAGGTTAAGAACAGACCTCCGGAACAAATTAAGTTCTTAACCCAAGCTACCACTGTACTTTGTATGCGTTTCTTGCTGTCATTCTTACAACAACTTTTTAAAACGAGATATCCCTACATTACAGGTGGAAGGCTAAGCCTGAGAGCATAGCAGCTTGCCTAGTGACTTCCTGGCAAAGGTAGGATTCAAACGCTGCAGCACGTCAAGATTCAGGTTGCAGTCCTATGCTCATATGGTCCTAAGCTGGACCTTAAAGAAGGCTGATCGCCGAAGAATTGATGCTTTTGAATTATGGTGCTGGAGGAGACTCTTGAGAGTCCCATGGACTGCAAGAAGATCAAACCTCTCCATTCTTAAGCAAATCAGCCCTGAGTGCTCACTGGAAGGACGGATCCTGAAGCTGAGGCTCCAGTACTTTGGCCACCTCATGAGAAGAGAAGACTCCCTGGAAAAGACCCTGATGTTGGGAAAGATGGAGGGCACAAGGAGAAGGGGACGACAGAGGACGAGATGGTGGGACAGTGTTCTCGAAGCTACCAGCATGAGTTTGACCAAACTGCGGGAGGCAGTGGAAGACAGGAGTGCCTGGTGTGCTCAAGTCCTTGGGGTCACGAAGAGTAGGACACGACTAAATGACTAAACAAAAACAACAAGCCCCACAAAATACAATGGACAAACATACATAATGTTGCCCACCCTACCAACTCACCAACACTGGCCAAGGCTTTGGGTCAGCTGTGAAAATATAAACCTTTGACTACTTGGAGTGGTAGCAAAGTTTTCATAAATAAATGATTGCAAATACGTTTAATGGCCACCCACCCTAAGTATTTCCATAACAACAGCAGAGATTAATAACAACAAATATGTGCTTGCTGGAGTTTCGCTGCTTCTGTCAAGCTTTTTCAAAGGCTTCTAGTAACAAGTGTTTCCTGGAGGATCTGCTACCCAAGTCACAGATTTCCCCTCCAGTTTTTTAGTTATTCATATCTTGGTCCACTCTCAAGAGTGTCAAAGAAAGAAAGAAATAAAACCCACGATCAGCATCCTGCTTTGAGCAGCCCTTTTACAAATATTCAAATTGCTATTATGTTCCCACACACTCTGGTCTTTTCCTTGAGCTAAAATTTTCCTAGTTCCTCCAGCCCTTTCCTTGTTGCTCTTAAGACCCTACACCAGGTTCTTTCCTTCCTCTCTACTTCGTCAGCATATTAGGTGCAGTCTTCACAACTTACACAGCTATTTCATTGGCACTTAAAACATGCTTAAACTTCCCTGGATTGCACCCAGGTACATTCATGCAAAGAGTTGGCTTAGTGCTAAACGGAATGGAAAATCACCTCCTACCTACCCAATTCTACTAATGCTCCCAAGAAAACCATTTGCCTTTTAAAAAACAATTCATCTTCTTAGTGTGTGGCTCATTCAAAACCTTTGTTCCTTCTCAACGATACTGCCACCTGGTCAATTATTTCCCATTTTGCATATGTCAAATGACTGTCCAAAGAAAAATAAAATAAAAACTGCAAAACCAGTCCTGGTTTGCTTGGCTTTCTGTTTCCTTTGGTTTTTACAGTTGTGCAGTGTCCAGTGATCACAAAGTAAAGCCCAACCAGACGAAATATTCAACGTATAAGTGATGCATAATTGCATATGTAGGTTGCTTAATAACAGAGGGGGAAAAACTAAAATGCAACAATGCTTTAAGGTAGCAGGCGTCAGGCATTGAACAGTGAACTGTAAGACTGTGTGCTGTTGGAAATAATTGACATTTCAAGTTAAAGCAAATGGACAAATTGGTATTAAACAGCACAATTAAACTGCACAGTGCTGGATTTAGGATAAGTCTATGGCTAAACAATGATTTCAGCTGGCAACTTCTGGGTCCAAGTCTAGCATTTTCTGTCAGGCTGTGCTGATTCTCAAATTCTGGAAATTATATGTTTATACAGGAGACTAAGGGCCAAACGAGATGGGATGCTAATCATGTCTCCTGATGTGCCACGGTTGTGTGTGTTTTTTTAAAAAATAAACTATGAATAGCTACCACAGGGACAGGCTGGTATTTGCCAGGACTGCAGCGCATGATATTTCCACCTCTGCCGCTGTTCCAATGAAGACTGTCTTTTCTGTGGCGACTGTGCAAGCTGAAAGGTAGGCCTCCATCAGTGGCTATGGGAGATTGCCTTCTAGGCCTAATGAGTGCTGGGAGATGAGGTTGTTAGGACCATAGTAGGTAGAGAAAGCACTGTTCTTCCTCCTTCAGGGCATCAGATTGAGAACTCAGAAGCAGAAGTGCATGAAGGGTCAACTCCAGAAATACATCGGTCAGAAGAGCCTGTGGCACCAGTGTCCCTCCAGCCTGAGGATGTCACATTGATGTCCTCTGGCTTGGAGGACCCCATCACAGAAGCCCCAGTACAACCAGAACAGCTCCTGCTCTGTCAGAGTAAAAGACTTGCTGAGTGGCCTGCCTCGCCTCTGATGAGGGCAGTGCTTGCATCACAGCACTAGTAAATTTATGGGCTGTGCCAGAAGCAATTAATTCGTTTCTGCACTGAATCGCTTCAGGCTGCAGATGGGACATTGCCTGACCATATGAGACAAAATTCCCTATTTTTAAAAAAGAAGGCACCTGGGAGGAAAGGTTCAGCCTGGCCGCCTGGCTGCCTCCCTATTTACGCTAATTTTCTATGGGCAAATAATTATTTGTGTGCGGGAGCATTCATGCAGACATTCGCCTGCAGTTCTGAAGCGGTGCAGCCCAGAACTTTACTACCACCTCTGCTGTTTCTAAGAATTTGGAGAAAGAAAATAGTGAGGCAGGGGTTTGCCCTGGAGCAGGGAGAGGCAAGAGAGCCACAGGGAGACTGTGTTGCATTGCACCGCTTTGGTGGGTGGGAATGGCTTTGACAGGACGGACTCATTAGCTGATACTTCTGTTCCTTTAATTGTTGCTCTGTGGGATGACGTCAACTACCTGCAATTTCTCCAGTCCCTGCAGGATAGCTTAGGAGGCAAGCAGCACCTGACAGGTGTCACAAAGGTATTTATGGAACTGGGGCGATCCTCTCTGAGTCAAGCCGGCAAAAGGTTTCAGGGCTGACTCTGGATAACATGAAATAAGTATGGGTGTTTTCTAGAGAGTGGTAAGGAGAAAGGGTTTAGTTTGATGAGCTGGAATGACCAATTCAAAAGAAGAAACATGGAAGTCATTTCAGTATTGTTGAAAGCCTGGAGTATAATCATTGCCCCTTGGGATTGGTGCAGAAGGGAGGGAAGGGGGAGGCAGAAGAGGAGTGATGACTCAGATGTGTCTGAGTCAGAAGGACCTCTGGGACTACCCCTGTTGTGACTGCAGTTTACACCCCGGCCCTTACTAACAGGGGGTTCCCCACAGGCACAAAGTACTCCATTGTTTCTGAAGTCAGCTAATATGTAAGGTTTCCAAATTTTAATAATGTTTTGCTGCCTTGCTACCAAACCACCCAGGGCAAGCACAGCAGCTGCTCATCCCAAGTGAACAGTTAGCTTTTGAAACAGGTTAATTACAGTGTTGCTGCACACATTCAGCTAAGTCAAGGTGACCTAGACAGCAGCACAACAGACTAAACATCGGGCAGACATTTAAACCCAGGATGATGATGGCGATGATAGCATAACTCTGTGCCAACATTACCGGTAGCTGAATTCTGCAACCCATGTGCTGAAAATTCTGCAACGTTTGCTTGCACTTACTTGCTTTGCATAATTTATTCTCCTTCTGCGTGGGACAATTACTATTGCTTTATAATGCACCTATGGACCAGGTTTCACATAGTAAACATGAATGGGTGTGTGGGTGTGTGTAGGACAGGTCTCTGCCCCCAAGGAGCTTGCATTCTACATTTCAACAGTGCCCAAGATAGCCGAAGGAAGGGTAAAAAAAAGGAACGACAACCAAACGCTGCTGCATTTTAATTGGAGATGGTGACTAAGAGGTAATTATCCCACATGCTTTACAGAAAAGTTGGGCTTTGAGGGGAAGTTGGAAGGAAGAGGGAAAAGTAGGTCCCCCTAGGTATTTTGGGAAGGAGTTGTCCTGAATGACACATGCCATAGAATAAAAAGATATAATCCTGAAATGAGACTGGATCGAACCACTTTAGGCTACAGGCAGAAGATTCAGTTTTTCAATACTACTGTACTCCCTCTCTGTGTTTTAAACCTTGCAAATAAATTTACCACCTCGTTGCAACTTTAGTCTGCAGAATGTGAACACTCAGCCTTACAAACATAGTCACAAGCACAGATCTAACACCAATCAGGCACCGCCTGCAAAATCAGATTCAGTACTCAAGAGACCAGTGAATCATTCTAAAGCCACAGAAACATTTGATTTCATTTAGTGACCAAGCCCCTGGGATGGCACTAATAAAACCTTGTGAATCAAAAATGTTGAGCATAACCAGATGACGTTTAGATTAACCCCAAAGTCCACAGGAGGTGTATGATCAAAATAGGTGAAATGACACCCCCCCCACACACAATGGATGAGGTTTTCATTGGTTTATGGAATGACACACACACCCCTTAATTGATGATATTTTCATTGATTTATGGCACAAGCTTCTAATGATAATGGCAGATAATTCTACACGGATGCATCAATGGGCATAGCCGGCAAATGTTTCCCTAGCAAATTTGTTGCCTGGGACAAATCTGCTTCTTCAAATATGGTACCCTCATATAAAAAGTAAACACCTCGCAGCAATTGTACTGACCTTTCTGCTTAAATACAATGTTCCATCTGGCTTGCTGCTTTGCTTTTATAATCTTGAGTGTACAAGTCCTAATTTTAGATAGTCAATATTTGCTTTTCCCTTAACATCTCTGAATATTAGCACTGCTGCGAGTTTATGGCAAAATAGACGAGGCTAGAATAAATTTAAGAAATCAGTGTTGTTTTGCTGGGAAAGAGAGCAAAATGGCCACCCTGTCACCTATTGTTTGTTGTGAAGCAGCAGCTGCTAGGCAGGGGAAAGCGAAATAGGTGTGAATTTAGTGCTTAATATTTCAGATATTGTTTATTACATTTTTAAAAAATGTGTCATGTTATTTATTCAATTTTTATTCAATTAACTCCCAGGCCCCATTTAACCTTTTGACATTTAAAGGATTTTATGAATTGGGACCTATGAATTTAAGAAACAAATTCTGTTTCTGTTGTTGCTAAAATGTGGTGTTGCATTTTTTTCTTCTGGCTACTACTAAACTGCTGCTTGGAAGGAAATGGGGTGATTTTTTTAAAGAACAGTTTTATGCAGTGGTTTAAAATTCTGGCATTGCTGATAGCCAGCTGCCTGTTTCAGATTATTCAGATTATTATATTGTCATGTGAGCCATTTAGCAACCTCTGTTTAAGGTGGGATACAAATTTGCTGAACACAAAGTTTCTCTGGGCAATGGGATGAGGCTTTGCACCCTACTACAAACTCATCCACCTTTGCAATCTATGTGCAAGGGGCCTAAAGAGTTATCCTTTGGGCGTCACTGATCAGGACTTTCCTACATTCCAAAGCTTGGGTTCTTCTGTTTCCTTTTCTGTAAAACTGTCAGCTTTACTTGTAGTTTTTGCAGCTATAACTGAAGTACCCAGTGCTACAGTGTGTGATTGTGGTGTGGAATCAGTTTCTGCAGCCTGATGATGTGGACAAAGGGCTTACGGCTATACACTCAACCACGTGCTCTCTTGATGCCTGTCACTCTTGGCTTATCAACAGAGGGGGTCTGACCGGTTGTTTCTAGAGCACGGGCAATGACTCACTGCATGAGTGGGTGGCCCCTGTCCCCTTGGAAGAGGCGGTGATATGGTCACTCCTAAAGAAACTGGCCCTGGGCCCTTTTGTTTGGACTAAGTACTGATCATTTGCAGACATCTCCTTCCTAAGGAAGGTGGTAGAGAGGGCCACAGTGAGATAGCTGTAGGCATTCTTGGACGACATGGTTTACTTATTTCCAAAATGTGGGTCTCCAGCTGGGGACTACAACTCCCATCATCCCCAGCTAGCAGGACCAGTGGTCAAGGATGATGGGAATAGTAGTTCAAAAGCAGCTGGAGACCCAAGTATGGGAAACACTGATCTAGACCCATTCCAAGGCAGGTCTCCACGCTTCCCAATCAGTTTGTGGAATTGTTTTTTAAGAAAGTCCTCGTGGAAATTCATCAGCCTTTGGGTCTCAATTTCTCCTAATACACACGTTTTTGTAAGCAATTCTCCCTAACGTACATATTCTTGCAAAGCAATTTTGGCTGATATAATGCATCATCGACAAAGTAGCTAGGATTTATCTGTTACAAAACCTAAGGCTGACTTGCACCTAATAGACAAATTGGTTTAAGAGCCGTTCCTTCTTCCCAGGGAACTGTAACTCTGTAAGGACGGAGGCAAGTAACCTCTAACAGAATTCTCAGCACTCTCATCACAATGCAATTGCTAGGATTCTTGGGGGTGGGGAGTAGCTATGAGAACACCAATTGTTAATACGAAGGAGAAGAGGCTCCTTTCCATGGAGGTGCAGATTGCGGCTATAACAAAGGCGGAATTTTTTCATCTCCACCAAGCTAAGCAGTTGGCTCCTTATCTCTCTCGCCCTGACCTAGCCACTGTGATCCACGCGACGGTCACCTCCAGACTGGATTATTGTAACTCGCTCTACGTGGGGCTGAACCTTGAGACTGACCCAGAAACTCCAGCAGGTGCAGAATGCCGTGGCGAAACTCCTTATGGGGTCTTCGCTGCGAGATCACATTCATCCGGTACTATACCAGCTGCACTGGCTCCCGGTGGAGTACAGGATCAGGTTTAAGGTGCTGGTTTTAACCTTTAAAGCCCTAAATGGCCTAGGACCCTCGCACCTACGGGACCGCCTCACCCGGTATGCCCCACAGAGGACCTTATGGTCTTCAAACAAAAACATCTTGGAGGTCCCGGGCCACAGAGAGGTTAGGCTGGCCTCAACCAGAGCTAGGGCTTTTTCAGCTGTGGCTCCAATCTGGTGGAACGCTCTGTCACAAGAGACTAGGGCCCTGTGGGACTTGACATCTTTCCGCAGGGCCTGCAAGACAGAGCTGTTCCACCAGGGCACAGCCTGACCCCCTCCTTTGGCAATCCTCACAGAACTCTAGCCCAATGGTTGCCATTAATCTGATTTGAACTGATTTTATAATGAAATGATTTTAGAATGATGTATCATTTTAATGTTGTTAGCCCCTCTGAGCCCGGCTTCTGCTGGGGAGGGCGGGATATAAATAAAAATGTATTATTATTATTATTATTATTATTATTATTATTATTATTATTAACCCCTTTCTGTAGTTCCCCTTTGGGGAAGGGCTACAGCTCAGTGGTACAGAATCTGCTTTGCATGCAGAAGGTGCTGGGTTCAATCCCACGCATTTTCAGGAAAGATTCCACCTCTGAAACCCCAGAGAACTACTGTCAGTACAATCAGTACTGAGCTGCACAGATCAGTGGCCTGACTTAATATAAGGCAATTCCTTGTATCCTTTCCTCCAAAGAGATTTGTCTAGACACTCCTGTTCTTTGGTTCTTATTTTGCTGCCGTTCAGATTTTTCTTTCAAGGTATATGGCTGACTAATTAGTTTGCTTGGTCCTACTGCATGTAGAAAGTGGGATGTTGTAACTGTTGTAAATTTAAGTGGTGATGTGAGCCACCGCGAGGGACTGGGGGAAACTTGGGTACAAAAAGTTGAAATAAACAAATGACATCAGACTGGTATAAAATAAGCAGATGGGATGCTTGTGTGGGCTGGGACCTTTCGTTCCACGTATAACCTGCTTTTCTTTCCCAAAAGGAAACCCAAATTAGCTAACAGGAAAATCAGTACCACAATATGACAGCCAATATAACAATGATATATTCATCTTAGCTCTAAGTCCTAGTAGAACTTATCCCTGCCTTGCAGGCCTTTTCCCACCTGGCAGGACCCAGACTGACTCCAACTACAAAAGCCGAGGCTGCTGAACAGACTCTTGGGCTTGGGCACTGTTTAGAGGGTTACCATTGTTGATTTTTTTGTATCTTATGAATTATGTAGAAATGTTTTGATTGTGTCCTTTGTGTGGATTTTAATTGCAAGCCACTCTAAGAACAAATCTTAGCTAAAAAGTAGAATATAGATATAACTGGTGGACGAATGTGTTCTAAACCCATTGTAGGTTTGTGGTATGGATATGCCCTAAAAGCCCCTGGGTTTTGGTATGCATGGGGCTCATGTCTGTCTTTCAGATGAGCATTACTGGAATATATACTTGGAACACACAAGGTACACTTGTAAGTGTGGTGAGAACCATTATGCCTACCCAAAAAATCAGACTGTGGCACGCTAAGTACACATCAAGCCAGTCTTTGTTGGGCAACACTTCTAACTCCATACTACAGTATAGCAACGTATTTTGGCACCGGGAGACTTAATATGAAATTAAGCTCCAGCACCAGATCTGATGGTGTCAGCAACTCTCTACAGAAAGAAAGGAGTTTTTAAGAAAAAGTGTAATTCTATCCCGTCTATCCCGAGCTGTGATCGGACCACAAGTTTTGTGCCAAACTCTGGGGGAAGTCAAGATGTCAGTCTGCATTAGGTAAATCCTGCTTGATCTGCTACAGTACCCTCAGAGTTGTTTGGCTTAATTAGCCAATTAAAGGGTCCGCCAAGCCTGTACACATTGCTCACGGTCCCTTACTCATTACTACGGGTTTGTGAAATGGCAGTAAAAACGTAGGTTCTGCCGCAGCTTAGCTGAGCTGGCATGAGAGATGGACTGGGAGGTTTGGGAAATTCTCGTTGCATTTCTCGCAAGCTCACTCTGAGGTTTTCACAGCAGAGACTTGACAGGCTGTCAAATGAAATGTCCAAAGTAAGTAACGTTTACTGAACGCATTGTGGAGGAGCTGTCTGCTTGCAGCTTCCAATAGCACATCTGCTCCAAACAATACAAATCGGAGCCTCAATGAGGGGGACCAATCTGGGTCCAAGTCCCACCTCTGCCAGAGTCTTCCTCTATGGCCCTGGACCAAAATTTGCTATGGGTACAATCCACCTCTCACAGAAGCCACTGGCAAGGCTCCCAACTGGTGCTAAATTAAACTGGCTTGCGGCCCATCTTCTTGGCCTCAGTTCCTCATCTATGAAATGGGAATAATGGTGAACATAGCTGTTGCAAAGGTAACAGTAACAGACTATGAAGTATTTTGCAGAGCGGTAGTAGAGATGGGGAATGGCGGACCAGCTGTTTTGCCACCAGATTTCAGAGCTGGCCTTAACTCACCTAGAAACATACCTTAGCTACTCTCCAAATGCATCAGTACTTTTGATCCACAACTTGAAAGCATTTCTATCTTCCCACAGTGAAGCCTGGGTAATTTTGGGCACATAATTCCACACACACAAATACCTGTGAAACTATATGGGGGTTTAGGATGAGGGCGACAGCTTGGTACCACAAAGTGTGAGCAAGACTTCGGTCATCTTTGAGGGAGAAATGTCAACTGCAGTTGATGAAATTCCTCTGAGTCACATCAGCAGGAATTACAGAATTTGGTCTGACCTAATGGTCTGACTCAGCGCAAGGCAACTTTCTTATGAGCCTTATACAAAATCAGTCCCTTGGGTGCACAGTTGATTCTGACGTTCACCTTCATTGCAAGCCTTATCCAGGCCCCACTGAACTGGCTGGATAATAATAATAATAATAATAATAATAATAATAATAATAATAATTTTTTATTTCTACCCCACCCATCTGGCTGGGTTTTCCCAGCCACTCTGGGTGGCTCACAACACCATCATCAAGCAATAAAACATCAAACATTAAAAACTTCCCTAAACAGGGCTGCCTTCAGATATCTTCTAAAAGTCAGATAGTTGTTTATTTCCTTGACATCTGATGGGAGGGCGTTCCACAGGGTGGGAACCACTACCGAGAAGGTGGTTGCATCTTTCAGTTCATATAGAGAAGTGAATCTCTACCCACAGTCACCAGTTAGGTGCAATTAGCCGTCCATGATGTATGAACAGAGTTGTTCATATCCATCATGCTCTGATTCTCACATTTCCGAGAGTGGTGGCTGTGGAAGGCAGGAGTTCCGGACTGCACAGAATTTTGATTTGATCCAGCATAGCAGTTCTTATGTTCCCCTTCTTCCTTGCCCTACAAGAAGTAACTCTGTAATTTTAGAGAAGCTACCGCAGCTTAAAAGAATTTGATGTTGGTGAGCCAACAGACTGTTTTATTTCTTCAGAAGGACTGGGTCCTGAGGTGGGCTTGTTTGATTCATGTAGGTCAAGAGACTAGCCCATTATAGCCAATTAAGCTGGTCTGATGTTGAGCTGCGGCCAATGCTTTAATTTCACCGAGAGAGAAGTCAAAGATGATTCATGGAGGCCAAAGATGTATGTCAAGATCTGGTTGGGAAAGGGCCAGGGGCGTTAGTCATTCAAGTTGTAGCCCAGCCCCAAAACTGACATTTTGCACCAGAGAACAAGTTTAAAGGCGCTTCCTCACTCAGCTGTTTGTTTGAAAAATTCAGCTAAAGCCACCACGAAACATAACAACAGTAGCTGAGTAGTGAAACAGCAGGGGCCAATGCAGTTCCAGCATTGCTTTGGACTAATGTCTTTTTGCCAATTCATGGAAATATACTTAGCGAAAATCTAAAGAATAAAACGCACCAACACTTCACGAAACAAAAGCTCCACTCAAAATAAAACCACTGGGAACCTCCATGTAATAAAATGAGTCACACCAGGATGGGATGACTAAGTGGGAGAAGAGGGAATTCCAATCCTTGTGCCAGGTTTTTTAATGTGATCAATTAGCTTTCAACAGGTGATAGAAGATGGTCCCTCTCCCTGCCTCTGCCTTTTGTCCGTTCCAAGACAAATGAATTAAAAAGCAATCATTGTCTTTAAACAAACACGTTGCAAAGCTGGGTAATCACAGACAGGCTTGTTTCTAGGCGCCCCCATAGTGGAAAGCTAGCCAGGGAATCTAGGCCAGTAGTAGCTGCCTTTGTTAATGAGGGCTTGCTTACCAGCTGCAAAATTCCAAAACCATGTGTCATGCGGGGAGACCTTCCAAAACACTGGATTCCACCCTGTCTCAGTGATTCTCTTTCAGCTATGGCAACACAGTTTCCACGGCCACTCTTTTTTAAAAAAAATATGTTTGTCTTCATAATAAGACCCCCCTCCCCCAAAGTTTTGCAATATTTTTCTGGGATTCCCCCGTTCTCCTTCTGACACTTGCTGGCTGCATTACAGGAAAGCTTTTCCTTGCTGCCAAGTACACTAGAGGCCACAACGAAAAGGTAAAAAATAAATAAATCTCACGCTGCCTAGTGTCACGGCATTGCATATCTATCCACGGTGATGATAGCATTAGATGTCTGGCCTTGGAAAGGGAGTCTACATGTTCCTCCATTGCCTTATTATTCTCCTCGCCCCCACATACCAGAGCTCCATCGTTCTGCCATGCCCTGGAATATAGTGGATCTGGGAGCAGATCCAGACAGCCATAAATATAGGGACCAGAAATGCTGTTTTAGCACTTCTAATACCTGTAGTCTAGAACATGCAGAGCATTTCATTAAACCCTGCACTGGTCCATGTTTTCGGCAGAGATGAGTGAAGATTGTGCATAATGATCAATTATTATTATTGAAATAATTACCCACCCTTTCCCACCCTCCACAATGAGATCTCAAAGCGGGTCACAACAGTTGACAAATACAAAGTCAAAATCAGTTAAAACCAATTAAAGAGCCAAAAGAATAAGGCAGGTATGAAAATATTAGTTAAGGAAAGTTGTAAGAACCTAAGAAGAGCCCTTCATGAAAAAGAAACAATGATATTTGGAATTGAGGTTTGAAGGTAATGTTTGTTCACAGAAAGTGACTTTCTTGGGTGTTATTATATTGGATTGGACCAAGTGAATATTGTGAAGATGAGTTTGGATATAATATCCCGCTTTATCACTACCCGAAGGAGTCTCAAAGTGGCTAACATTCTCCTTTCCCTTCTTCCCCCACAACAAACACTCTGTGAGGTGAGTGGGGCTGAGAGACTTCAGAGAAGTGTGACTAGCCCAAGGTCACCCAGCAGCTGCATGTGGAGCAGCGGAGACGCGAACCCAGTTCCCCAGATTATGAGTCTACCACTCTTAAGCACTACACCACACTGGCTATAGCAGACGAATGAAGAATCCACAGTTCTTTACTTTCTGAATTCCTTCCAACTCTGCAATTCTATGATTCTATGACTACATTGCAGCTTGCCAGGCCACTCATTGTGGCAGGTACTGTTCCTGCACATTTCTCTCTCTCTCTCTCTCTCTCTCTCTCTCTCTCTCTCTCTCTCTCTGTGTGTGTGTGTGCATTCAGAACAGAACCTTGCACCACACTGAGGGTCTTGCAGCTTGTTCACATGGAAAGAGGACAGACATAGAGGCCAGTCTCTTTAAATGCAGCTCTCTACTCTTCCATAGAAAAGTGAATGGCCAGCATTCACATATTTGAGTGCACCAGGGGGTGCCGTTAGTGTGAAAGCCATACTTATCCCCAGTCATTCAGGGCTATTCTATTTATTATACAGGCCTATCCTGGGTTTTCTTTCTTGGTCAAGCAGGAGTGTGACTGAACAATGGAAACTGGCTTCTATATAAATAGACACAGTAGTTAACTAAAGAATCACCGGTTAGCGAAAATGCCAAATGACTCCACAGCACACGGTATTTGAGAGCTGATGCAGTAACTTAGGAATCCAGACATGGCCAAAAGGCTTACACTTCCCCAGAAGCAATTGTTACTCCTATCCACCCACCTGGAGGAGCGGGTAAGCAGCTAAATCATTGCAACATTCGTTTAAGTGCGCAATGTGCAACTCAACACACTATGCCTCATTCGCAGATGGGCATAAATAAACATGCTACATGTGCAGTGCACACACAGGTCTCCTGAAAACAATTGCTTTATTCAGTTGCTGCTAGCTCTCAAGCTTGCAAACTCCCAGTCCCCCAGAGTTCACTTCCTTCCATCATGTCCTGTGCCAGGCTTAGAATGACTGTGTCTTTTTATAAGCTGCTTGCTGATCTCATTAATATGTAGTGTGGTCAAATCAACACAGCAAGGGTCAGTTATTTTCAAGGCACAAGATTGATATATAGCAAACTGAGAACCTACAGCACTTTCAGGTTTGAGGTCCCTATGATGTGGAAGGATAACCTAACTTTCTCTCTCTCTCTCTCTCTCTCTCTCTCTCTCTCTCTCTCTCTCTCTCTGCTCCAGCAGGCATTTGGAACTTAGAAATGATACTTTTCTGATTAAATTGAAGAAGAAGAAGAAGAAGAAGAAGAAGAAGAAGAAGAAGAAGAGGAGGAGGAGGAGGAGGAGGAGTTTGGATTTGATATCCTGCCTTTCACTCCCCTTCAGGAGTCTCAAAGCGGCTAACATTCTCCTTTCCCTTCCTCCCCCACAACAAACACTCTGTGAGGTGAGTGGGGCTGAGAGACTTCAGAGAAGTGTGACTGGCCCAAGGTCACCCAGCAGCTGCATGTGGAGGAGCGGAGACGTGAACCCGGTTCCCCAGATTACGAGACTACCGCTCTTAACCACTACACCACATTGGCTCTTTAGAAGTGACCTAGGAGAAACTGCCAGAGGTTCCAAATATTGAAGACTTATGGACACATATCTGCGCCTTCAAAGGCATTCACTGCTTTTTGCCCCCTCCTTTTTCAGGGCTTGGGGGCTGTGTCTGGTATGAGGGAACAGGGGCTGAGTTTGGAACTTCAGTCTTGGCCAGGACTTAAGCTTTGCTTGAAGCAATGACCTCAATGATAGATTTGAGCATAGGGTGTAGAGAGGGAGAGGCAAGGAGATTAGGAAAAACTCTCCATCCCATGTTCCAAACACTGCACATGCATCCACTCCATAACCCTTACAAGCACCCTGTAAGACAGACAGACAATATTATCCCCCATTAGAGAGGACAAGGAAGAGGGTTGATGTTGAACGATAATGCCCATGGTCGCCCAGTAAATTTAAGGCTGAGCTGAGATTCTGACTATGGACTTGCAAAGCCCACCCTCTTAGCTGGGGCACTGCATCAACTCTCAATATCTGTGTGGTGTGGAATGAAGATTGAATTCATTTGAGATTTTCACTGCCCATATGACTTTTCCGTAACTAAGCTATCCACTTACATAGAAGCCTGTTGGCAACGTTCTGTCACTTTCCTGTGAGTCCAAGAAACAAAGCCCAGGATAGAGCTGTGCAGATAGGAGAAGACTCAGTTCTCAAGGCTGGCTCCAGGTTTGAGACCCATGCCAGCACAGTGTTCTCTGCTGTGTCTACACTGGTGGGCCTTTTGGTTGGCCAACCTGCTTGCAATAGAGGATCAGTGCTGTGAGATGTGCCAAGTACAGTGGTACATCTGTTTTTGAACATAATCCGTTCCGAAAGACCGTTTGAGTTCTGAAACTTTCAAAAACCGAAAACTCAATAGCTGACAGCTAGGCCTCAGGATCTTGCACTCAGCAGAAGCCGTGTGGCATGTTCGACTTCCGAGGCATGTTTGAAAACTGAAGCATTTACTTCCAGGTTTACAGCGTTCAAAAACCAAAATGTTCGTCAACAGAGATGTTGAAAAACTGAGGTACTTCTGTAGCTGCAAACTGCCTACCATTGTGACTGTCCATCATCAGGGCCGGATTTAGATTTGATGAGTCCCTAAGCTACTGAAGGTAATGAGGCCCCTTATATGTCCAGCTGTCCTTTGTCAACAACAAATTTTCACTGGTTTCTTTTTGTGTTGAATATATATGGTAATTTATGGACCTAATAGGTATCTAAAGCCATTTGCACATAACAAATAGGAGCCTACACTGTTGCTGTATGTAGGTTTTATTTTATTTGTTTTTTTATTTTGGAAATGTACATCCAGGTTTTTTTCCTTTAAATTTTTTTGGGGCCCCCGAGAGAGTGGGGCCCTAAGCTATAGCTTGTTTAGAAGAAGAAGAAGAAGAAGAAGAAGAAGAAGAAGAAGAAGAAGAAGAGGAGGAGGAGGAGGAGGAGGAGGAGGAGTTTGGATTTGATATCCCGCCTTTCACTCCCTTTAAGGAGTCTCAAAACGGCTAACATTCTCCTTTCCCTCCTCCCCCACAACAAACACTCTGTGAGGTGAGTGGGGCTGAGAGACTTCAAAGAAGTGTGACTGGCCCAAGGTCACCCAAGCTGCATGTGGAGGAGCGGAGACGCGAACCCGGTTTCCCAGATTACGAGACTACCGCTCTTAACCACTACACCACACTGGCTCACACTGGTTTATCTTATACGTAAATCTGACACTGCCCCCATCATGCCTCTGATGCAACATCATTCTAGGTCTTTGTGGGCTGCCACTTCCCTAGAGCAATGAGGTCACTGTGAATAATGAGCATGCGGAGTTCCAAGATCCAGCTGCCACCACAGCTCTTGCTGGGCTGCTGGGGCCTTGCCCAGATGCCTGGAGAGGCTGAGTACTAATGCCAGTCCTGTTTATTCTCAGTAATATTCTGGGTCACCAGAGGGAAGCAGCAAGCATTGATCCTCACACCTGCAGTATTCCCACATGCACCTCTTTACTTCCTCCCACATAAATTAACATACAATCCTATAAGGGGATATAACTTGAATTCACAATCAAGGGTAAATTGTGCAGCCTAGCTCTGGTAATAGTGGCCTGACCCTTGGGGAGGGAGGCTGCAAGGCATGCAATGTACTTCGTTCAAAAATATGCAGCATCCACCAGAGGACTTTGCAGTATATAAGACCACTGCCCACATCATAATCACTGCTTTTTTCCTTTTTGCTTAGTGTTAACTAAGCAGCGTGGCTGGTCTGGTCTTGTGATGAGTGAAAGTACAGCTAGGGTGTACATGTCCCCATGAGTCATCAAAGTGAAATGGAGAGATAAGCAAGCATGCTTTCCCCCTCCAAGTGCTGGCATACTTTCTTCTTTCTTTCATAAAAATGTGGGCCTTTTCTTAGCCTCAGCCATCTGAAAGAGGAAATTAGCAGTGACAGTGTCACCGAGGAGGATGCACAATCCACTCACAGTGGGTTTATTGTGGCTTTGCTTGCCCTCAGAGCTGCTCATCAGCATTCTGGTAGGAAACATGCAAGCTAAGTCAAACTGTGCTGTTAAGAAAAGTTGCCATGGACAGCTCTAAATCTGCCTGTATTTGAATGAACTAGCATTAAGTGCTCCACCTGTGCAGAAGCTCCAATTGTAAGACTTTTGAAAATGGTGCTTCCAAGTATAAAGGACATCCTTCTGCCGCCGGGGTTTGCAAACAAGACACACCTCATATTATGCATCTAGTCTGGTGAAGGAGAAGGGTGGTGGGGAGGTCTTAAACTTAAAGGGGGTATAGGAAATGATTTATCCTCTAAAGGTCAGGGAGTAGAAATGTAAACCACAATTAGTAGCAGTATTGTGGTTCTTCTTATTTCTATGTGTGTAATGGCTGTTTGCTAAAACACAATAAACTGAACCGAACTGAACTTTCTGTAATGCTTTAATAGTGTGGTGTTCCATAAAGGACCAGGGCATTGCAGCATATTGAGGGGCAAGGCTTAGGCTTGGCTCCGCCTTGTAGCTCAATTAATTCATGTTTGCAAACTGCTGGTCACTTGTGGTGAGTAAAAAATCAACTCCAAGGCACCAAACAGAGGGAAGCAGATGAGAGCTGGTTCTTCCTCACTTCTCCCTCCCCTGACCCTCAGTTTTCCACAAATGGCTAAGATGAGTATGCATGGGCAGGCAGGCTAATTTACTGTGGGCAGTGGCGTAGCGTGGGTTGTCAGCACCCGGGGCAAGGCAAGTAATTTGCGCCCCCTAACCCGTGGATTTTAGCACTCGAGTGAGAGCGCCCCCCAGATGTTGCGCCCGGCCCCCCTGCACCCCCCACGCTACGCCACTGGGGCTGGGGGCGAGCGAAGGAGCCAAGGACCCCCCCCCAAAGGCTCAGCAGGAATTTATGAAATTTATTATTTGCGGAGCCCCCGCGACCCGAGGCAGCCGAAGCCCCCTCCCCTCGGGCGCCTCCCCGCCCCCTCCTCTCCTTGGGCTGTAAGTGGAGCTCCAGATCCGGGCTTGGCGAGCGCCTCTCCTCCTCCCGGCCGGGTCCGGGGGCTTCCAGCCGTGCTCCGTCCTCGCCCCCCCCCCGAGGCTGAGACTTGCGCTGAGAGCCGGAGCCAGCGGCGCCCCCTTCTGCTGGGAGACCCTCGCCCGCCCGCCGGCTTCCTCTCGGAGGGTTTTGGGGAGCGCAGGGCGCGGCGAGGCCCCTCGGAGCTCTCCTCCCTCCCAGTCAGCAGAAGCAGCCGCCGCCTGTGGCTGGGCCGAGGGGATGGTGTCAGCGTTGGGGTGCGGAGGCTGCCCGTGCCCGGCCAGGAGTCGGTGGCGGCGTTGGCGCTGTTGCAGCGGCTGCTCCTCCTGCGAGCAATGAGTGGAGCGCAGCCGCAGCGGCAGCGGGGGGCGTGCGCGCGCTAGGGCGCAAGGCTGGCGGTGGCGGCGGGGAGCCCGGCGGAGGAAGGAACTTGTCCCTTCCCTCTGGACTCACGCCCCCCCCAGATGTTGCGCCCGGTGCGGCCGGCACCCCTGGCACCCCCCACGCTACGCCACTGACTGTGGGCTAACAGACTTTGTGGACCTTTGCAAAGCCACCTTAAGCAAATCCTAATTCAGGCAAGAAAGCCAACAGCCTCCATTATGTGTGCACTTCTGTGCATGCACACTGGCCAACACAGGCACAATGAGGCTTTCAACTCCCACCACCACCACCAAATAGCAGCTCCTGTGCAGCCCCAGGGGCTTCTTCTTGCAAGTTTCAGAACCGGCTTACAGTGTAGCAAACCGGGGATGGCTGGCTGCTGCTTTAAACAATAATGGCAAAAGAAGGTTAAAATCGCCAGTTGCATGAGGTGCTTGTGGCACGTCTCTGAAGGGGAAGCCAGTCCCTGAGAGATTGCAAAGCGGGTGGCAGCTATTACTAACTAGCTCCAAAATGAGTCAGAGCTTTAAGGGTCAGCCTTAACTGCTTTATAATTGCATGTGAATGAAATGTGCTGTATTCTTATTAGTCATCACCATTGTTTGAACCTGTGTGATGTTTGGCTAGGGAAAACAATGAGTCCACGCTCAAGATTTTTGTTTTGTTTTTTGAGGTCAGGTATGATTCAGGTCAGAAATCAAAGCGTTGCTGTGTTCCAATAAAGTAATTCATTTCTGGTTATGCTGGCCCTGTTTGAATGACCGTTTGTAGGACCCAGTCCTATAAGACATGGTTCTCCTTGACCAGCCTAATTAGAAAAATAATACAACGAACAGCATACCTGGTGTCTTCTCTGTGAATATAACCTTAGATTCTGCAGTAAAATTCTGGCCCGTCAGGATCATCTGTTGTCCACCATATACTAAGCAACTGTCAACATCTTGAGTCTCGACCATCGGAAGTTCATGAGCAGAGCGTTGGGCTGTGGACAAAACAGAGAAATGAATGAAACCAGATCTTTCTTTTCTTTCTTTTTTGCTAGGAACTTTCAAAACTACCAACAAGGTCTATTTTGTCATGGTTGCCATCCCCTCCCTGCCAAAGGAACTTCTCCACGAGTCTAAATTTAGGGCTGACAAGAAAAAAGAGAGGAGGAAAAATAAATTTATACTCAAAGCATTTTTATATGGAAATAATCAGGAGCTGGCTGCAGTGCCCCAGCTGCACTGGCCTTACTCCTTGTCCCTGACAAAGGAGAACTCGGCTGAATGAGCTGGAGTCAGCCCATGTCTATTTCCAAGTCAATGGCCAAATATTCAAGTGCAAGTACTCTACAACCCTGGAACTTTCAATATACCACCTGCAGATTGGATTCCAGTGGATAGCCCTGAATTCCTTTAAAAAGAACTGGAGCGTAACTCGTTCCAAGCTGAAATATGAAGGCCTTGGAGCCATCTAGGCAGCAGGGAAGTGTCCACTGCTCATTACTTTGCCCTCCAGGTTATGTACACATACGTGTGTGTGTGTGTGTGTGTGTGTGTGTGTGTATGCATATGCACCATTCCCTCTAATACTGGAACCATGGTGGTGCCATGCCAATCATTTTGGAAGCAAAACACGTCTGCGGACAACAATCCAAATGATTAGGTATATCTGTGAGAACCATGACCTTCAAAATTACATTCCCGTCTTATTCTCACCCCTCTGTAATTAAGAATTTCACATTGTTATTATTGTTATTGTTATTATTATTATTGTTGTTGTTGTTATTATTATTTTCTGTGCCTCCCTTCATGCGAAGATCACAGGGCGATTTACAATACCAAAACACAAAAATACACACCACAAAAAAACACAAGAAGACCTCCAACCTTCTCCTCATCCTACCTCCCGATTCAGTATAGAGTTGGAGGGGTGGTGGGGAGGCGCATATCGTTCCCTTAGCAACTGCCCTGCTTTCTTGGGGACACCAAGCTCAGCACTGGGAACCATAGTTTCATAAGAATGTGTTAAATCAGTGCACAAGACTCAGTAGAAGCACACAGCATCCGTCCACATAACCGAGTTCCCTTGTCATCAGAAGCAGAATAATGCAAGAGAGCTGCCATCTGAGAAATCTCCCCCCACAACTGCAACAGCTGGGAAGGATCAAGTACTCCTGTCTTTGACTGGTCCAGATGCATCTCTAGGGCAACTAAGTGACCCAGGAGTTCAGGACGTGAATTCAAACTCCTCCACATCTGTCCCATCCTACACTGAAGGCCTCTGGAGGGTTTTGTTCTACAGTTTAACATCTCTTCATCCTAACTGCTTGTGCTTTTGGGGGTGGGCGGAGGTGGGGGGTGGAGAGAAAAGATTTATTCTGATGGGTGATTAACCTTTACCTGACAGCCAATTCACACAGTCTCTCTGCTTGTGGGTGGATCTTTTATTTCCTCCTGCTTGTATCAAATAATTATCTGTGCACGGCCTCTCCAGTAGCCAACATGATGCCATCCAGCTGTTATGGGTTCCACTCCCGTCATCCCTGACCACTGGCCATGTGTTGGCTGGGACTCATGGGAGATGGAGTCCAACACATCTGGCTACCTTTGGCATGAGGAGTCTTCCCACTGGGCACACTAACACTCAGTCCACATTTCACAGATTCATAGTGGTGTGTAAAAAATGCGGCTTGCCTTTGCGGTTAACAAGTCATATGGCCTACCTTTTCATAAAGAGCTTTTTTAAAAAAAAGAAGAAGCAGCAATCAAGCCAAACCATACGCAGGAAATGAAGACTAGGCTGTATGCAGAGCGGTGGAGTTGATGGGTTTCAAGCTACTTTCAGTGGCTAATGAAAGAAACTACAATAGGCTATACATTTTGAGGGTTGACCCTCAAATTAATGTGACAATGGTGCATATTCTGTTTGGAAGCTGATATGACTGGTCCACCTACAGATGGGGAGGGGAACTGGTGGCCCTCTGAACATTGCTGGAGAAGAAGTCCCATCATTCCTGACCATTCTGGATAGGGCTGATGGGATTTGGAGTTCAACAACATATTGAAGGGCACAGGTTCCCTACTCCTGGTCTAGACCATGGCTGTCTCCTCTGAACGGCACCACCTTTCCAAAGATTGTAGGCAGAGGTCCTCCAGCCCAGCTGCCTGAGATATTTTTAACAGGGAAAACCAGGGATCAAGCCTTCCTCATGCAAGGCACCTGTACAACCACTGAGCTACCCTACTCATCTGTGTCTGCTAAAACAATCTTACTGCAATTCTATAAGCTTGAACACAAAGAAGCCTTCCAAAGATTAGACCTTAAGAGATAAAATTCTGCCAACAATAATCTAGAGGTGAACTTTGAAGAGTGGGGATTCATCATGGCAGCCCCAAGGAGAGACCAAAAATACAGGCAGCTATTATGATGTATACTGTCCTTTGTCCGTAGATCACAAGGAGATTCACAACATAAAATTTCAATATAAAATATCCATCCGCTCTATAGATTAGATTCACACAGAGAACAAACAGCAGCAATACAAAGCATAACAAATGGCTAGCATGAAGTAGAAACTCTATCAAAGGAAAGGAAAGAAGTATGCAGCCTCTGCTCGATTATTTTTCTCATTCTCCAACTTCCTCTGTGCTAAACTGTCACAAAGAAACTTGAAAGCCTTGTTATTGCCTCCGTCACTTGCCAGAGACTATGTGTCCATCAGTTACCCCGAAGATCTGGCCAATTATGTCATTGCTTCTGATCTGAAGGGGGGAAAAAATTATGGAGCTCTGCTCCCCTGTATACTGACTTTCAGAAAACTAGAAGCATGTCTATTAATTCTCAGCGGGTTTTGGATTTCTAAGAGCCATTCACTGGATCATTAAAAATTTACTTCTAACAGTACTTTTCAAAGCAGAGTTCTGCACTTATCACAAATAATCATTCATGCAATTTTAGGTGTTTTTTTTAAAAATAAAATAAAATATATTAAAAATTGAGGAGCTCACAGTTTATTATTCACCCAGCTGGCTCACAAGGCTGCCTGTTAAGAGCATACATTGAGATTACTTTCACAGAAGTTGCTTATTTCTTCCACATGGCTTATATGATTAATCACTCTTTGTAAACAGTCAAGATCCTGATGAGTTCATAATTGGATTTACCACTAACAGGAGATTTATGGTTCTGAAAACTCAAGAGTAAATGATATCTAGCAATAAATAAATAAACCGAACTACAGCATTCAAAAGAAAACAAGCTTAAAGGTTGTCTTTGAGAGCATTTCAGCTGTATTGGTCCTGAGAGTGGACATTTCCAAAGGGAGTTTCAATGTAGCTTGACAAATGTGCTTTGAATATATACATTCTGCTACAAAGCCTTCAGTTTAGCTAATAGAATAGTTCCCAGATTCCAGCTTACAGTTTATCCAGAATTCCTTCCATTCAAGGAGATGGTGTTCAACCTATTTTGGATGGAGTTGCGCTTCCCTGAAGGATCAGCTTTGCACCTGGGAATATTCCTGGATTCAGCTTTGTCCCTAGAGAGCCAAGAATCTTTACCTTAGGATGTCAGTTACAATCTCTCTTGGATGGGGACTACAGTTATCATGAAGTAGTGACCTCCCATTCAGAATACTGCAATACATTATACAGTGGTACCTTGGTTCTTGAACGGCTTAGTTGATGAACAAATTGGCTCCCGGACACCGAAAACCCAGAAGTAAGTGTTCCGGTTTTGAACATTTTTTGGAAGCTGAATATCCAACACGGCTTCCGCTTGAGTGCAGGAAGCTCCTGCAGCCAATCGGGAGCCGCGCCTTGGTTTTCGAACGTTTCAGAAGTCAAACGGTACTTTCAGAAAGGATTACATTTGAGAACTGTATGTGCAACTGCCCTTGAAGACAGCTAGTTAGTAATGAATCACCCCAGTTCTGAAAGAGCTCCACAGCTCTCTGCTACCAAGCTTAATTTAAGGTGCTGGTATTTATCTGTAAAGGGATGCAGGTGGCACTCTGGGTTAAACCACAGAGCCTAGGGCTTGCCAATCAGAAAGTTGGCGGTGCGAATCCCCGTGATGGGGTGAGCTCCCATTGTTTGGTCCCTGCTCCTGACAACCTAGCAGTTCGAAAGCACGTCAAAGTGCAAGTAGATAAATAGGTACCGCTCCGGTGGGAAGGTAAACGGCTTTTCCGTGCACTGCTCTGGTTTGCCAGAAGCGGCTTAGTCATGCTGGCCACATGACCCAGAAGCTGTACACCGGCTCCCTCGGCCAGTAAAGCGAGATGAGCGCCGCAACCCCAGAGTTGTCCATGACTGGACCTAATGGTCAGGGGTCCCTTTACATTTATCTGTAAAGCCCTAAATGGCTTGACACCCAGGTACTCAAATAAAAATCTGCCTGGGGTTCTAAACAGTTCCTTTTATGCCGAAAAGATAGCAGCATGGGCAGTTGTGGGCCACCTTATGCAGAGAGAGTTCCAAAATGGAGGACCACAACCAAAAGTTTGAATATTTTAGACTGCAATCCAACACACACTTATCTGAGAGTAAGCTTCCATTGAACTCACTGAGACTTGCTTCTTAGTAGACGCACAAAGGACTGCACCGTTATTCTGGTATTGCTTTGTATTATTATGATTTTTGCATTATAGTTTTATTAATGTTAAGTATTTTAGTGTCTTATGAAGAATGGCATTACAGTGGTACCTTGGGTTAAGAACTTAATTAGTTCTGGAGGTCCATTCTTAACCTGAAACTGTTCTTAACCAGAAGCACCACTTTAGTTAATAGGGCCTCTTGCTGCTGCCGCGCTGCCGGAGCACGATTTCTGTTCTCATCCTGAAGCAAAGTTCTTAGCCTGAGGTACTATTTCTGGGTTAGCGGAGTCTGTAACCTGAAGCATCTGTAACCCGAGGTACCACTGTATAGGAAATACATATATTCCAAAAGTATGCTGAATAGATCATTCCAAGAACAGCAACATACAAAAATATGATTAATAGCAGCATATAAACATATGCTTAATGAAGTTAAATATGTGTGGAGCCTGCGAGCTACAACACAAAGCAGGTGACCAAGTGAATATGCCTTATGGCACAACCATATCATTGTTTAAAACACCATGAAGTATTGCTTATTACTTCTTCAGTATTACACCCTAATCTGAGATTACCTCCACTGACCAAGTCAGACTATTGGTTGACTGGCTCAATAGTGACTATGTTGACCAGCGACATCCCTGATGGATTAAATTAGAGAAGGTTCTATCTTAAACCTCTTTGAGCATGAGATCCAGGAGACTGGACCTGGGATCTTTTCTAGGCAAAGTACATCTCTACCACTGAGTCACAGCCTCTTTGAGAATATAAGATAAACTTAAGAGGTCCAACCAAGGCAAATGATTTATTCAACTTCTCTGAAATCTTCAAAATAGAAACACATTTGTTTTTTAAAATATCTAGTAAAAAAGGGACAAACAACATTGTGGGCATTTCTAAACTGCCTTAGTCCAAGGAAGGCATAGGGAAACTCGGCCCTCCAGAAGTTTTGAGACTACAACTCCCATCATCCCTGACCACTGGTCCTGTTAGATAGGGATGATAGGAGTTGTAGTCCCAAAACATCTGGAGGGCCGAGTTTGCCTATGCCTGGGCTAAGGTGCTGTTCTCACTTCTTGTATCATCATCATCATCATCATCATCATCATCATCATCAAATTAAATTTGTATGCTGTCCTTCATCCAAAGATCCCAGGGCAGGTAACAACAGAAAAATACAAAATGAGAATACAGAATACCAAGGGCTGGGTTTCTGCACTTTCCCCTAAAGCCAATTAGTCAGCCAGTCTCATTTATTTGCTTGGGCCCATCATTCATTGTCAAACAAGGGAACAAATCTCAGCCTTGCAATACTGCAAACAATGTATAATCTACAAACGAAAGCATAAAACCAGCTATAAATGTTTACAGTGTGTAAAACAAGCAAATAAAAAAATATAATGAAAGGTGATGAGCTGTAATACCTAACCACATTTTGTGCAACCAATTTATTTCTACTCTTTTTGCACTGCCAACACAAAGAGAGCTACTTCATGAGTCACATGTGTCCTTACCCATAAGAAGGGAACACACTTCCACTACCTTTCCAGTGTTGGGAATTCCTGTCTGGAAATTCTGCTTAAAAACCTTGTGTGGGAAAGTGCAACAGATTGTGAACAAAATCCTTTACTTCCTGAAGGCCACAAATCCTGAGGCTGTGTACACACCAGAGTGTTATTGTGCACGTGGGTAGCACAAATCTGATTTTTCCATGTGTGCTTTTCTGATCATTCGTCCACACATAAGCACTTTCAATTGAACTCTATCTCAGTGCTTCCCATCCACACTGGTGGACATTCTCAATGGGATGTATTTGTGCTATGTTCCTTCCCCTCAGTTACTATTTCTAGGGTTGCCAAATTTCAAAAAGTTGTTGAGGTGTTTTTTTTTAGTAAAGTTGATGATTTTTTTCTCTCTCAAAATCTCTTTTTTTAATGAAGTGTTTGAGCTATTGTTGAGGAAAATCGGCAAAAAACCAACACTTCCGACTTGGGTTGCCATATGCCCGGGTTTCCCCGGATCCGCCTTTTTACTGAATTTTGGAAATTTCGCCTGGACATTATTTTCGACCGACAAATCCCAGACATATGGCAACCCTACTAGTTCTCTACCTTCTGAGTTACAGAAACATGAGCTCTATTGTGGGCGTGTGCACAGGCATCTGTTTACCTGTTTAAAAAGAAAGTCGAGTCACACAACAGAACATCCATTCCGGTAATTTGAGATTTTATGATTCCACCCCCTCCCTTACTCCAGTATCAGTGGATCAGGAAAATATTAGTTACAGGTAGGTAGCCGTGTTGGTCTGCCGTAGTCGAAACAAAATTAAAAAAAATTCCTTCCAGTAGCACCTTAGAGAACAACTAAGTTTGTTATTAGTATCTGAAGACGTGTGCACACGAAAGCTCATACCAATAGCAAACTTAGTTGGTCTCTAAGGTGCTACTGGAAGGAAAATATTAGTTAAATGAGAGGAAATGCGGGCTGCCACTTGGATTAGGACAATGTGTGGATGTCGCAAAGAACATTTCATAGAATCATAGAATCATAGAGTTGGAAGAGACCACAAGGGCCATCGAGTCCAACCCCCTGCCAAGCAGGAAACACCATCAGAGCACTCCTGACATATGGTTGTCAAGCCTCTGCTTAAAGACCTCCAAAGAAGGAGACTCCACCACACTCCTTGGCAGCAAATTCCACTGTCGAACAGCTCTTACTGTCAGGAAGTTCTTCCTAATGTTTAGGTGGAATCTTCTTTCTTGTAGTTTGGATCCACTGCTCCGTGTCCGCTTCTCTGGAGCAGCAGAAAACAACCTTTCTCCCTCCTCTATGTGACATCCTTTTATGCCCATCAGATGCATCAAATCCACTTTAAACTACCATGAGTACCAGCCCAAAGTAGCTGGAAGCTATATGTATGCAGGAGGAACTTGGCCATTTTGTTGCCACTGTTACCTGTAACCATTATGTCTTAATCTGCTATCACAGGGAGTTTTTAACTGCGGTTGTTGGAGCGGGTATGTGTGCGTTATGTCTTTGTTAAATCTTATCTATTGACAATGTAGTGTGGAAATTGCCTTCTGGTTGTTGGTGTGTATTTAAATTTGGTTTTGTGCGTCTTGTTTGAAAAAAAATGAGGGCCACCCACCCTGAAGCTTCTATTTTTCTATTTTCTATTTACAACCCTGAAGCTTGTATTTTTAGATTCCAAATTTGGACAGATGGAAAGATATGAAAAGGAATGAGAGTCTGTCGTTAGCCTGCTTGGCGTTCTCGTGTACGGAAGGGAGTAACGCAAACAGAGACCTTGGTATCATTCGGACGAAGCTTGTTTTCTTTTGTATGCTCTATTAAATTAATCCCCAGTAAATTCACCGTTTCTAAAGCTCAGGATAGGTGAAATGTAGGCAGTAATTTCACACTGCTCCTTCTCTTCCCCTCAGGGGCTGGCACTCCATAAAGCAGACCAACAGCTACTGTAGTTTATGAGCTCTGTATAAACATAACACTGTTGACTTATCCCGTTGGGGTGTTTACTTTCAATAGCAACAGCCACTGACATAATGCAGGAAAGCAAATGCTAGGCGAAACACTCACTTTTGCCTTGAAACAGCATGTCAACTCTGCTAATGGCACTGGGGGCGTGAGGGGGTTTTCTTTCTGTATTTTATTTGACCGCCTGCAAATCAAGATGTTACGGGTAGTCCGTGCCAAAAATTACATTATGGCCAGCAGTGGAAGAGAAACAAAAAAGGGAACTGCGGTTATCAGGATCTCTGTTGAGTTTTGTTTCCTGAGCCTCAGAATTGCAAGAGAAAGGGGCCAAAATAGGGAAGCAAAATAATTTGGCTTAACGTGGGGAGAACCAGGAAGGCTAGGACACATAAGCCAGTCAACCTGCTAGGCTGCTTCAAGACCAAGTTCACCAGCAATATTTTTGACTCTGTGTCAAGGAAATGCCAGAGGGAAGTTCACATGCTCAGTGTGATGGAAGTGCCCAGGGCTTGGTGTAACTGAAGCAACAAGTAGACTGTATACATTTATGCAGCCTGCGCACATTTATACAAATTTACACGATCCCTCCTCTTTTGTATTCTTCTCATAGAAACAGGGAAAGAGCTATGTGTCCCAAGCAGGGATGGAGGAAAAATGCAATTCAGTTCACATTTAAGGTTGCATTTATTGAGCTTGTTGTTTCCAAAGCAACATGAGAACCAAAGCTCAACCAACTTTCAGACGTCACACTTATCTACATTTTGCGATGCAGTTCTCCAATCAACGTTTACAAAAATGAATATATAACAGGGAAATGTGTATAGCAATGAATATGTTATGAGAAAGTGCTTACAAAAAAGAGTAGATTAGTCAAAACTGCAGACAAAAATGTATTATTAGGAGAAACTTGCATTAAAAATGCCAGTAGAAACCTGAATTTAAGATTGGAAAAATGAGAAACTGAGATAGCCAAAATGGACCGATCTTTACATTCCTATCCCTGGCTACCCTTATGGGTACTGTTCTGGTTTCTGAGATTTCATCAGGCATTGTCCACATACTTTAAAACACATCCTTACGCTTAAAGATTAGAAATGTGCTTTAAAAACAAACAGATAAAGATTTAGATTCTCAGGGAAGTAGTTTCTGTATCGAATGTTGCACATTTTGCATACTCATAGCATGCCCAAAGCCCTGGCAATACCCATCTGATGCTGCTAAAGTCGGTAGTCGCAAAATCTAACAGGGAACGGCAGCCATTATGAAGGCTGCATTTCTGGATATTATTACTAGTAGCAGCTCTCAATGATCCTGAGGCTTGATGGAGTAGGAGAAATTCTTAACATGAAGGTAGGTTGCCACAAAGCTCCTGAATCTGGCATTGAATTTGGCTTATGGAAGCAGAGTTTCTCCAATTTGAAAATGGAACATCTAGCCCACATCTAGAAGTGAAGAGAGCGTTTGTCAACATTAGTTGGTGAAGGACTGGAAATTAATCAGGGAGGTGTGTACTAAGAAGAGAACGAGAACCCTATTGGATCAGACCGAAGGTCATCTCATTCAACATCCTATTTTCAGCAGTGGCTACTCAGATGCTTCCAAGAAATGGCAAGAACATGAAGGCAAGAAGAGCCTCCTGGGGTTGTCATCCGCCACACGCCCCTCCAACTCCTGACATTCAGAAGCAGCAGACACATGGAGCTTCCATTTAAGCTACTGCACTGCCGGCTGCAAAAAAATCTGGTTGCTATTTCTTGCTCTTGGCACGTTAGAGAAACTGGCTTCTGGTGATATTATTTATTCATACCTGACTGCAGTGGACTGGAAATTTTTATGGCTATCTGATTCTGGCTTCTGTATTGCAACGACTGATAAAACCTATCAATTCGTATTGCGTTTTAATGACTCCTATGGTGTATATCGCAATACATTTTAAATGTTATAACGTTAGCACTACTGAAATCAATTCTTATATTTGGAGCATTATTATTTGCTTTGAAATGAATTGGTGTTAGACTGCTGATTGTAATAATGCATCAATATATAGTCTTGTTCTTGTATTGCAAGCTGCTTTAGGTCAAGAAAGATGTCCCTAGCATTACACACTAACCAGTGATCTACCAGGATTTAGATTATGCATGTGCATGGGTTTAAGGATGGTTGCAGCTGCAGTCTCAATCTGGATCAGGCCGCCCTTAACTTGGTTTTATTATTATTATTTTAATCCCAGCCTTACCCTATGCGGCATGTTCAGTGACAGGTATGGTTAGACTGAGATTGTGTGAGTCATTGCCACATCTTGTGGCTGTGAATTCCATATTGCCAAGGGCAGTTGCTGTATCTTAGGGTTGCCATATTTCACAAAGTTGTTGAGCTTTTTGGACAAAGTCTCCAAAAAAATTCGGACATTTTCTCAGACATTTTGCCCGCTTTACGAAAAATCCATCCGGACACCACTTTCTCACCAACTGGAAACCTTTCTTTCCTTCTTTTGGTTTCTGCAAGAGCCCAAATATTGCAACTGTAATAAATTATGCAAATAATTAAATGGATAGGCATATGCTTCACTTATTCCAAGCAGAATTTGGGTGCCCTTCAGGAAGATATTGCTGACACCCTAACTGTAACATCACAAAAATCCAAAACCAATATCTCTCCTCAGCCTTTCTCAGGAAGACATGTACGTAGCAGTAAAGATAGATAAGAATGGATCACTAAACCTGGTATTTTTTTTTTTTAAAGAATAATGCTTGCAGAACACCAACCCTACAAAGAAGGAGATAAATGGCCGGCAGGGTTAACTATCAGAATGTCTTAGTAGACTCAATAAAGTACTTCCTCTTAAACCTTCATGGAAGTGATCTCTTGAGATTAAAACGCACTGTTCTATAACCATGCACCACCTTGGGTTTTTAAGTTTTATTCTGCTTGAATTACTTGGCGATAGCAATTACTGGAAGAGACAGAACCCCGGCAACTCCTCAAACAGGATGACCAGCAAGCAAAATGCAGCCTTGTATTTCACTATGTGCCGTACCCAACCCTTGATTCCTGTGTAGGCAATCACACCAGAATAAACCCAGAATAACTTTGTAGTTCATGTCAGACTTTTTTTTTATCCCTCCCACTTCCTGCTCATTCTAAACTCAAAGGGGGAAAGAAGCCCAACGAGACCCAAAGGTTTTTGCATCTTCTGTTAGCCAGATGACTGTCCAACTATTTAAAATGCATAAATGAAAGCTGTTATCGTTTCTAGTTCTAGTAAGATGCATTTTTAGAAGAAGGCAGTGTGCAAATGGCTTTGGAAAGACTAGTGAAAGGCTTCACCAAGATCTACTTTTATTTCTGAATCTTTGGGAAATGCCTCTTCTAAACTCCACCTCACTCTGGCCACCACTGGTACCAGACAAGCTAGAAATATTCATTTTAATAGTAAAAGCAAAGTTCCCGAAGAAGCTTTTCCTAGAATATTACTCAGTTATTTTATTTACTTACTTACTTACTTACTGTTATTGCTATTGTTACTGTCATTGTTATTATTATACTAATTCATACCCTGCCTTTTTCCCTGATGGGACTAAGACTATACTACTCTTCCTGCCACTATGCTAGTCTTTACAACCCTCCCTATCACAAGAGATTAAAGAGTGAGTTCAGAAAGAACCATGCAAACAAAATGTGTTTGTGAAAAGTAAGCCTATTTGCATTTATTCCACCGATTTGCATCATTCGTTTTCAGCGTAGGTTCCTAGATACAAAGTCTTTATGAGCGTAGCCATAACAAAGGTTTTATTAGAGCAGCTGTAACATTAAAATAATGCATTTTTTGAAAGCGAGAGGTACGCTTTTCAGAGTTCACTGGAGAAGCTACTGAAAATGCAGAGTGTTCATAGCATGCTGCCTGAAAACGGCAGGCAGATTAATCTCCTGGGAGTCACAAGTATGGTTCTTTGCTACGCTTAAACTAGCCGCTAGCCTACTGTTGATAATCTATCCACTAGCAAGAAAGCAAGAAAGCATTAGAAAGCCTGCCAAGATGAATACATTCTTTAAACTGACTATTTCTTTCCACTGAATTTACAACTGCAACACATATCGTTAATGCAGAATATCTAATTTTATGGGGAAACTGAGTTGGAGAGGAGGAAAGAAACAAAAAGAAAAGGAAACTTTCCAAGGCAGCTAATTAAAAGGAAACAAAATATTTGACCAAAAGTCATTGGCATAAACCAACTTTCTGAAGACTGTAGAAAAGTCTAAATCACTCAAATGGACACCTTTTAACTATAATTTTGCCAAAATAATATTTATAAAGAGAACAGGTTTGCAGGAGAGAATAAAACAACAACAGCTGGTTTTTTTTGCCTTAAGGGGCTTCTAGTCTGCAACAGGTCTTTTCTCCCCTCTTCTGCATACCACTGTAGTCACATTGGACCAAGCCATGCTCAGAACAGACCCACTGAAACAAATGACCTTAAGTTAGTCATGAGTCTGCTCCAAGTATGACTTAGTTGGATGCAACTCTGAATTTTCTTAATTTTCTCCAATTAATATTAATATTTTGTGTCCCTTAAGCATGCACAGTCCCCATTAAGCTGCTTTGGGATGTCCGACTCACTTAGGGTTCCCCCCAAAAAAAGATTTTTATTCTTTCACAAACCTTGGAGTTTCCTCTTCTAATTGAGTGGTGCCATTAAGAGAAATGGTATATCTCAGTGACAGAGCATCTGCCAGAGGTGCCGAATTGCGCTGGTGGAGGCGGCGGGGGGCATCGTGCGTGCATGACGTCACATGTGCGACAGCCCTCCAACCCAGCCAGGTTGACTTGGCCTGCCATCTCTCCACATGCCGCCAGCCACCTTACCTTTGTGAAAGGGATGTGGCAGGGCAAAGACGTTTGGCCCTGCAGCGTCTCTTGCAGAGGATGCACCAGGGCAAAGATGCTTTGCCCTGCTGTGTTCCTGGCAGAGATCGCCAAAATGCCTTCCAGGAAGGTACCCTGGCAATCATCAAAGAGATGCACAGGGCAAAGACTTTTCACCCTGCCATGTCCCTGGGGATCCTCAAAAGGACACATTTTTCAGAGGTTCAGATTGCAGCCTAAACAACATGTTGAAACAGGGAGCATCTCCAGTGCAGATGTGTCTCAGGGCAGGGATGGGGAGCCTGTGGCCATAAAATGTTGTTGGATTCCAGTTCTCATTAGTCCTAGCCAAAAAGGCCAATGGTGGAAAATGATAAGAGTTACACTGAGAGGCTGCAGGTTCCCCACTGCTCCCTTAGGGGAAGGCTTACATTACAATCAAAAGCCACAGAGTGGGTCTTTTAAGTAAACTTTCTCAGGCAGTTTATTGCTACAACATGGTTTTGTACACTACTGTGAGTCACACAATAAAAGAAGTGAAAATGGTTCGTTATGATTCTGTGAAATCCCCAAACCACTGAGAAAGCTCAGGTTACTAACAATAAAGCATCACCGGATGAGCAAAGAGACTCAGAAGCGCAAGCCCTCCAAAAATGACTAAGAATCTCTGGATGTGCCAGAATGGAGGCCCTTCCACCGGTCCTATCCTGTGAAGACACCGAGCACCCTTCGTTCCTGATGCAAACCTCCTACACTGAAAGGATGATAGCTGGAAATGAGATCTCCGGTGGGATGAACATATGCTAGAGGGCCAAGAACATTTTCTCCATGGGAGATCTGCTGAGACAGTATAGCCCACATTCGGCAGTCACTGAGACATCCAGTGGAAATCCCCTCTTCTCCAATGTGGGGCTTATCGAAGAGTGCAAAGGGAAACTCCCACACCCCTCTCGTTGATCTCATGCGCTGCTTGTCCTGCTGTCTCTTGGAGTACTGCCCAAAAACAGTCTGGATATGATGTGTTCAGAGTGAGAGTCATAACAATTGTCTCATTTTCAGACTTTTCAGATAATCAGGAGATCTTTGACAACTTGTGTACCATATCTCAGATTTCTATCTGTTCTGGAAGTACCTCCATAATTTCAATTGTTCTCTAATGAGTCAAGGGATTAGCAGCATCTTTCTGTTATCAATTTGTATTAATGCTGCATCGCCTAATTCTATACAGTAGGACATGTGAAAATAATCTAGTGATCTTAGTGGACCCACAAGGTCAACGTGAATCAACAGTGTGACGCAGCAGTAAAAAAAGCTAATGCTATTCTAGAGTGCATCAACAGAAGTATAGTGTCACGATCAAGGGTAGTAATAGGACCACTCAATTCTGCATTGGTCACACCACATTTGGAATACGGTGTCCAGTTCTGGGTGCCACAATTTAAGAAGGCTATTGAGAAGTTGGAACGTGTGCAGGAGGGCAACCAAGATGATCAAGGGTCTGGAAACCAAGACTTATGAGGAACAGTTGAGCGAGCTGGGTACGTTTAGCCTGGAAAAGAGGAGACTGAGAGGAGATACGATAGCCATCTTCAAATATCTTAAGGGCAAGCTTGCTTTCTCCTGCTCCAGAGGGTAGGACCCAAACCAATGGCTTCAAGTTACAAGAAACGAGATTCCAACTAAACATCAAGAAGAACTTTGTGACAGTAAGAGCAACAGTGGAACAGATTTCCTCAGAAGGTGGTGGTAAGGGCCAAACTACAAATCCCATTCTACTAGTGTCAATTCATGTGCTAGTGCAACTATTTAGTTGAATACTGCCTCAAGACTACAGTGGGTAGAGGTGCTAAGTCATTTCACCACCATGCTAAGATCCCAGAATCACTAGCATTTATATACATAAAGAAAACCCTTGCACTTAACAGCATATCTGAATAGCTAACATAATGTGTAATTTGACTGTGAGTCCTCCTGATTTCAGTGGGACTTACCCCCAGGTAATTATGCACAGGTTTCGAGACATGCTTTCTTCAGCTAATTTAGGATCGACGCACAGGATACAGAGAGGTTGCAGCATGGAAAATATCGCCACTGATCAGAAAATAGTGAAATTAAAGAGAAAATGCAACTTACAGCATTCAATGGGGTTGGATGCCACTTGCAAGGAAACAATCCTGCCACTGGATTCGGGGATGTGTACACGAAAGACCAGTCGCACGCGGGTGTTCTTCCGGCCAATATCTGTCTCCCCTTTCCGCAGTTCAATGTCTGCATTTCTCAGCTTGAGGATCCCTGCACAGTCAATGCTGCGGAACAAGCCAAAGCCTTAGTTAATACCCGACCACAGAATTAACAACCCAATGACACCTGAACACATTTGCAAGGTGGGAAAGATGAGGCTCACACTGCATTTTGTTTTTACCTCACTGATTACAACGATGGATTTAAATGTCACTTTTCACCAGAAAATAAAACATAAAATCAGGAACTGCCTAAGTACAACAACAACAACCACCACCTCACTACACTTAAAAAAAAATGATTAAAAACAGACTGCCCCAACCTATTTATTTAAAAGGCCTGGGAGAACAGGGCTTTATGACTCCCCAAACATCGCCCCAATGGTGCCATGTTCTAAAAGATACATTTAAAATTAAAGAATCAGTGTGGTGTAGTCGTTAGAGTAGGACTGAAATTCTAATGCGCACTGAGACATGAACATAGCAACGAAAGAAGAGCCTGGTGGAGCAGGCTACTGGCCCATGTAGCTTAGCATCCTGTTCTCACAGTGGCCAACCAGGTGCCTGTGGGAAATCCAAAAGCAGGATTCAAGCGGAAGAGCCCTCTCCCCTCCTATGGTTTCAGGCAAATAGTATTCAGAAGCATTTCTGCCTCCAACAGGTATTAAATCACTCCCAGGGCCCAGTATCATCACCCACAATGATCCTGCAGAAGTCTGTCCCTTTTGGAAAAGGCTCAGAAGGAAGCTGCCTCATAAACAGGTGAGATCAATGGTTCATCTACCTTGCCACTTGTTCATCTACTCTAAATGACAGGAGACCTCCAGAGTCTCAGGCCAGAAAGAAGTCTTCCTCGTCATCTGCTACCTGATCCTTTTAACAGAGATGCAAGGGATGGAACCAGGCAGCTTTTTCATACAGATCACGTACACTGTGAATCAAACCTGGGTCACTGTAAGTCTTTCGCCCTTGAGTATTTTTTTGTTCAAGCTAAATGCAGGTGCCTTCTGCATTAACATTAAGTCTCCAGTTTTGTTCCATTAATATCTTGTAACAAGACACTTTTCATAATAGCACTCTTACGTTGCTTTCATGTTGTTTTTTGGCTCCAGGGGAATCTCCAGCACTTTGGTGTTGCCAATTATTTTCTCATAGCTGGTGGTGGTGACGGTTTTCCCTGTAATGCGATGGACTTGGTAGAAAGCATGTGGTTTAAGAATCCGCTCGTCTGCTGTCCCAATGAAGATCTGAAGACCTAGGGGCTTGTTGTCCATGTATCCATGAAGCTGGCAAAAGACCAAATCATTACATCATCATTTCAATGACAAATGGAGTAGATAAATCAAAATAAAAATAGTATCAGAAAGAGAGAGATATATAAGTACAGTAATAACTTGTTTGATCACCTTGAGCAAATGAGGATCACCTCTAGATGACTAGACATGAAGCTTTTATAAAAAAACATGTGTGTGTGTGTGTGTGTGTGTGTGTATGTCTTTCCTTCAGTTTATTGATGTGCTACCAATGACCAAGAGCATGCTGGCTAGTGAAAAATATTTACAAGTTATTAACTTTTGTGGTCTAACTTTGCAAGGCTAGAATAAATTCAGGTTCAGAATGTTGAATCTATTATTATTATTATTATTATCATTATTATTATTACTCTCCTCATCCAAAGATCACAGGTTGGTCTACAATGTAAAACACAAAATACATAACATAACTACAACAAAAACACAAACACATAACACATTTAAAAAGCGATCATTTAACCAGCCCAAGGCTCCCTTGTGAAATCCCCAACTGTTTTCTAGAAACCTCTGACACTTCTCATGGGTGGTTAACAGTGCAGGCATTGGGAGTAGTTTATTTTGGAGATCCATGTTCTAATCTTTCCTCAAGTATGATGCTCCTTGGGTAGCTTTTGGCAAGTCACTCATTCTTATCCTAACCTTCTTCACAGGACTGTTACCTGTTGCTCTTGTGCAAAACAAATCTAAAGCGACTTTTGTAAAAGTATTTTACAAATCCTCAAATTACATAATTAGGAGATGGCATAGGGAGAATTGTTTGAACCTTTCATCATACAGTCTGCATCTGAATTGGAATAATTTTCAGGGTGTTTTTGTTGTTTTATTACTTATTGTTTGCCTCCCTAGGTTTATTTGGGAGGAAGGGAAAGATATAAATATAATGAAAACAATAAAAACTTTAAAATAAGCAGCTCAGCTTAGCTCTTCCTAATCAAAGCAAATGACATTTGCATGAATGAATAGATATGAGTGGGTCTAGGCTACTTCTGGTCCATTCCAAAGACATAGTCAATGAGTTAGTTTAATCATTAAAACTATTATAATTAAAACTGACTAAAGAGGTGACACTGATTAAATAGGCAGCAAATTTTATATTTTAAAGTTTTGGTTGTTGTTGTTGTTGTTGTTTTAAGTAAGCACATAAAAAGTGTCAGTAAGGTAAAGGTAAAGGGACCCCTGACCATTAGGTCCAGTCGTGGCTGACTCTGGGGTTGCGACGCTCATCTCACATTACTGGCCGAGGGAGCCGGCGTACAGCTTCCGGGTCATGTGGCCAGCATGACTAAGCCGCTTCTGGTGAACCAGAGCAGCACACGGAAACACTGTTTACCTTCCCGCCGGAGTGGTACCTATTTATCTACTTGTACTTTGACATGCTTTCGAACCGCTAGGTTGGCAGGAGCAGGGACCGAGCAACGGGAGCTCACCCCGTCATGGGGATTTGAACCGCTGACCTTCTGATTGGCAGGTCCTAGGCTCTGTGGTTTAACCCACAGCGCCACCCGCGTCCCTCTAAAAAGTGTCAGTAGCATGCACCATAATAAAAGAGGCATGCAAGAGATGGGAGAATGAATGCCTCTTCCCAGATGATGCTTGTTTCAGCACATATGTGTAAAATAAAGCATGTTCTTTATTTTACTTTAGAACTATTTTCCTCATATGCAAATTTACCCCGATTTAATTGGTTAATTGACTATAGCTCATACAATTAGTCGGCAAACATTTTCTCTGCTGGGTTGCAATCCTACAAAAAAAAAGTGGAAGGAATAGGGTAGGGAGCCTGTACATCTTTAGGAAAGTTGCTTTTTATTTTTATACACAACAGGACTAGATATTTGTGGTACTTCTCACTAGAGAAGGCTTGACGAGTGCTCTGTTATAGCAGCCTCATAAATCTGCATGACAAAATTCTCCTATGAGTCCCAGCAAATCCCAGACTTCAGTCACTTTGAAAAGAGAGTGCCTACAGAAGAACATCAGCAATCTGTGTCTTCGTTTTGAGAACTGAATATTTGGGGAATTCTGTCTCTTGGCTCTTTTGGGTGCATGGATATTCTAACCAAGGATAAACTTCAAAGCTAAACCCAAAGGATTAATTTCAATAGGTGAGGCATCGAGTCAAAAGTTTAGCCAAAGTCTTTGGTGGTTTAGATTGCCAGCTGACAAAGCATTTCCTGCTTCTGAATAGCTGGAAATAATCTAGCAGTAGAAGAAATAATCTGCAGTCATGATTATACTAAATCCAAGGAAGTGTGTGTGTGCTGTACACACACACACACACAATCTCCAGAGACAGAGAAGAAAATAACAAAACAGAATATATATTTTTCCACAAAGAAGGCTCCTTTGCCGCTTTGCGATTCCATAGAGGCAGCAAAATGAAATGTACAAGCGGCTCACTACTTTCTCTCCCTCCCCATCCCACATATTGAGAAAAGACTGGACATGCTCACAATTTTCTTTTGCGCAAGGCTGAGATGCAGCGGAAGAGGAAAACTATGCCTTGACATTTGTGAGTGATGTTCTCCAGCAACTATCATACATGACCACATGCTGGGAAGGAGTGGTTTGCCCCGAGCTCTCTCGCTTTGGGCAATGTTGTGTGGGCAGATTAGCAATGGCTTGGACAACCCCACCTAGGAGAAGGCAGATGCCCAGCAAGAGTCTCATATTTCTGATGTCATCTCTTTAGTTAAGACAGTTTGCAAGACCCACAAGCAGTAAAACCCATTGCTACTGTAAAGGTATAGGTAAAGGGACCCCTGACCATTAGGTCCAGTCGTGGCCGACTCTGGGGTTGCGGTGCTCATCTCACTTTATTGGCCGAGGGAGCCGGCGTACAGCTTCCGGTTCATGTGGCCAGCATGACTAAGCCACTTCTGGCGAACCAGGGCAGCGCACGGAAATGCCGTTTACCTTCCCGCCGGAGAGGTACCTATTTCTCTACTTGCACTTTGACATGCTTTCGAACTGCTAGGTTGTCAGGAGCAGGGACTGAGCAACGGGAGCTCACCCCGTCGTGGGGATATGAACCGCCAACCTTCTGATCGGCAAGTCCTAGGCTCTGTGGTTTAACCCACAGCGCCACCCGCATCCCCATTTGCTACTGTAGGGAATGCATTAAAATAAAAACTGAAGGCTTCCAGTTAGGAAACAACATATTAGGTTCACAATTAGAAGAGTTAAACTAGAGCTATGAACATATGAAGTTGCCTTATGCTGAAATACACTGGTCCATAAAGCTTAGAAGTAGCTAACTAGCCTTCACTAACTAACTAGTGTCCTCCAGGTGGTTTGGACCATTACAGCTTCCATCATCTCTGACCTAGAGTTGTTGAGAGTTGTAGTCCAGAAATATCTGGAGGGCAGTAGATTGGGAAAGGCTGTTCTATAGGGACAAACAGCAGCTCTTCTTGATTTCCCCAAGTGTACCTGGAAACCTGGGACCTTCTTATCTCAAACATGTGAAATTCCACATTCCCATCCCCTCTTTGTGGATCCATCCATCCATCTTGCCCTTCTTCCAAGGAACTCAAGAGTGATCCCCACAAACCCTGATTTTATTTCATAATATTATCATCATCATCATCATGGCTGTCACCCAAAAGCATGACGTTTCCTTTTGACTACTCCTTAAAACTTTGTCTGCTTTTTTAACCTGGATACTAGAAGGAAACACACATATATAAACAAACCAACAAACCACCCTTAGGAGGTCCCTGGCCTTAGCAACACATATGTTATTACGCAAACCCCTAGTTTGTCTAGCTAAGAACAGAAGAGCTCTGGGGCTCCTATGTTATTGTTAACAGCCATGCCTAAAGATTAGCTCAAGTCAGTTTGATGAACAATTCCCTTGCTCTCTTGGCTTGGGAGCCCACAGTTGCCAAAAAGCTTTAAAGACTTGATATTTGGGGTTGCTTGCACACAACTGCCAAAGCAAAGAAATGCTTTCAGGTTTCATGTAATTCAACATATGCTACTCGCTTCTCAAATATTTGCATATTGTTGAATTACATGAAACCTGAAAGCATTTCTCTGCTTTCAAGGTGAAAACCAAACACTCACAAATGAAAGGAGAACACTGTGAAAAATGCAAGTTTGTGTTATAAACCAGATTTCTGCCATCTTCTCTGGACAGGTTTTGACAGAGGTAGTGGCACACAGGTCAAAAAAAAAAATCATTGCCAGCTAAAATAGGAGTTTATTTAAACAAGCAGGTTTTGGCATTTTCATGGTAATCTTTCTCTGTACAAATATTTGTGTGCTCTATGTACATCACATGTTTTCATGAAATAAATTGGGCACTTCGAGAGCAAAAAACAACCCAACCACATAGCAAAGAATGAAAATGTTCAGTAAAGAATAGCAGCGGAGTTTTGAATTGGGGTTTGTTATATGAAGCATAACGGAGACAGAATTTCTATGTAGGCTTGAGACCAGGGAATATCTCTTTCATTATTAACATTCACAATTACAAATCAAGCCATTCATTCTATGTTTCTCACATCACTGAAAATTGAAAGCAGACATGTCTACTGCGAAGCCAGCAATCCAGCTGAAAGGGAACTTGATGGTCTGAGACATGCTAAATTTGTTTTCAATTACTTGGTCCACATTATATACCAAAAAAAACACACACAAAAAACAACCCTTGATTAAGCCGTACAAAGCAAACAGGACAGGAAGATCAGAGAACAGAAACATTAAGCTAATAGCATCCATGGTCAAAAGAGTTCCTCTTTGTTTGTTCTCCCTTTCAAAAGTCAGCAGGAGGTATCCTTGCATAGTAAGAATTAACCCGTCCCCCCCATGAGACCACATGCAACATCTATGCATCGCTGGCAACCTTCCCACAATGTGGTAAATGAAGAGGAACCCACGAGACACACAGTCTTCAGATCCATCTTGCTTTCACCCGTACAGCACTAAATATATGGCACTATGTGAAGCAGAAAGGCCAAAAACTGCTCCCTATTATTCACATGTTTATACAGACGGTGGTGGAGGGGGAAGAACACCCATCATTTTTTACTCATTACTGTAGTTAACAACAGTTCGTGCATCTGATGAGATGGGATCCAGGCTCCCGCAGCTTGTCCCACCATGCACCTATTAAGCTTGCTTCCAATTAAGTTATACTCAAAGCAAACCCACTGAAAACAACAAACTAAAGTCATGTACATGAATTTTATTATTAAGGTGCCAAAAGACTCTTTGTTGCTCCTGGTTCATAAATGTCATTTCTGTGTCTATCGATCACTCAGGTTTGCTTCAACTGGCCTCTTCTGTTCTCAAGAAAAAGCAGTTGCAGAATCCTGATCTGGAACATGGTCCTCTCCCCCTTCCCCCTTCTAAAAATACTTTGGCCCCTACCCTTAGCTACTATCCACCTTCTGAAGGTGCTGTTAACCCCAAATACTGCCTGCCTTCTGGGGCAAATAAACACTGGAATGGGGCAATTTTCAAGAAGAAACTGACATGGGTCCCCAATCTAGAATGGAAGCATGTTCTAGATCAGAACACTTATTGATCTGTGGCTATTGCTGTCATATGGGGGTTGGGGGTTGGGGGGGTTGTTGTTATATTGAAATTGTATATTGCATCTTATTTTTGTAAGTCACCCAGAGGGGAGATTAAAAGTTTCTAGAAAACAAAAAATCAGATAAATACTGAAATATTTGGCTGGGGGGCAGTTTAGCCTCTTCTGCCATCTTATGGCTCTACCATCCTATCCCCACCTTATTCTGCTGCATGAATAGACCAGACCCCAGGTAAAATGTCTTCCAGAGTTGAAGACCAGTCACCAGGGTCTTCTGTGTCCCCCACTCCCATGTGGAGACACCATTGCTAAGAAAGTGTTCTGAATCACACACAAAAATGTTTATCGTTTTTGCACAGAGGTCAAGTTTTTGCACCTGCCACTTTGGCGGTGTTAATATAGACACACACCTTTAGGAATAAAGATCACTGCTGAACATCAAGCCACTGACCTTTATTTTTTATAACTTTATTTTTGCATTTTGATAAGTATTTTTAACATCCCATTGTTTCCATTTTCAGAGAAAATGAAAAATCTAGAAGGAAAGGTGGGATATATACATTTTTTTAGACATGGTAACCCTGAAAAGAACTCTAAGGTAAGCTATTCACAATAAGCCTCCCCACCCCCTGCCCAAAGTATATTATATATAGACTAGACTGAAGAAAAATCAACTCATTTGAGTCACATTTACCAAAAAAGGGAAAGAGAAGACAGACATGATGTGTACCTTTCCATATTCTATTTTGGGATTTTATTTATTTCTTTTGGTAGAAATGGACTACTGTATTTTTTCCCATCTTTTGCATAACAGTTATATTAACACAGCTAGACTTGGATTGGTCTGTAATTGGTCTTTGGCAGATGAATAAATAACATCATTCAGCAAACAAGGAGAGGCTTTTCTTGTTGATTTTATTGCAAAGATTGATTATGCAAATGTGTGTGTGTATGCATGATTAAATTTATCCTCCCACCATTTTTTAAAATGAGCTTCATTCTCTCATCTGTTCATCAGGATGTGCAAAAATGAGGTCACTTTCAGAACTATGTTATGTTGATAAATGCATGCATACATAAGAATGTTTATTTTGCACAAACACCTAGCACCATATGTGCAGAAATGGCTATGTTGTATAAAAAAGCCTAGGTAAAAATCCCAGCTCAGTATACATAGCATAGCTATGCATGCAGCTCAAAGTACACAGTTCACAACACATGCCAACAAACTTTGTTCATGCCTTTCTGTTTTTTGAGATTACGACTCAGATTCCCAAAGGCCCACAGGTCCTTATACCCCCATAGGAAGGAGTTAAAAAATGCAAACTTGACCAGATGTAGCTTAGCACTGAGAAGAAAAATCAAGCCAAAAACTTCTCTATCACATGTGTAAAAGGGTAAAAAAAAGAAAACGCAAGCAAGCAATGGATGAACTGGGATAGTGACTGAGATAAAGTGATATCCTGCAATGAAGAAACATATATCAGAATGGCCACTTATGTATCGCCTATAAAGAGGGTTTGCATCGCCCAAAAAACAGAACAAAATGTAACACAAATTTACATAACATTTCCATACACTAATTGATTTGTGTAGATGCAAAATTTAGCAACAGCTACAATAATTTACCCCTTCATGTTGTGGCGAAGGGGCTTGAATAACTGAGAGAAGCTATGAGCTATGCTGTGCAGGGCCACCTAGGATGGGCAGGTCATAGCCAAGAGTTTAGACTAAATGTGATCCACCTGGTGAAGGAACTGGCAAACCACTCCAGTATTTTACCAAGAAAACTCCATGGACATAAAAAAGGAGAAGCTTTGAGAAGAAAGTGAGAGTTTCCAAGGCATGCTCTGGTTCATGGGGTCACGGAGAGTCAAACACTACTAAGACGACTAAACAACAACAACAATCATTTAAAGAGAAATGCAATATGGCTCACCCTAGTGAGGAGGCAACAGGTGATGGGTAATAGTTCAGTCTGCTGTTAACTGTTGAGGAGCAACTTCAGGGCTCCTGCTCTCCTTTCTTAGGGTTCCTTACTTTTAAACCAGACTTGAGACTAGACAGCCCTCAAATAAAAGTCACCTTAAAATAGAGGACTGCCAGCCCTTCAAAACAGGTGGTTGACCTCTGCAGAGTAGGACACATGGCAGCCCTAGCATATGTGAAGTTGGATTTGAGGATAGGTTCTGATGGATTTAAGATGGGAAGTACAGCTTAAACCACACTTTGTGAAAACAGAAGTGGTCTGCATCATAGCGAAGGAGCTAGAAAGGGATGGCCTGTTTCCTCCTTCCAGAGAACTTGCTTCTAGGGAGTGGTACGCTTTTTCTCATAAATCAGGATCTTCAATGATGATCACACTCATCTTCCTGTCTAGACAACACAGACCACTCTTCCAGAAGGAAAAATGGAATGTGTGTGAATGAATTCACAGGAGCCAGTGATTTACTCGGCCTTCAGTTGATAAATTAAGTTGATAGTGGCTCATAAACCCCTGTCAACAATATGATGTTTGGGGTGGCTGGAGTGGGAGAGGATACCATGGCAGGTGATGTATATACATCAAATGCTTCAGTCTTATAACATATTTACTTGCAATATGTCACACTGAAATGAATGGGATGCCCAAGTTCAATTCTTGGTGTCTCTGGCTAAGATGATTCTAGGCAGCAGGACCGGGAAAGACCTTCTCTGCCTGTTGGACAGCCACTCAGGGGAGACATTGACAAGCTAAATGGATAAACAGTCTGGTTCTGTACATGACAATTTCATATATCTATAGCACCCAGCCGTGTGATAAGAAGACTAAACTCCACCATTTCTCTGCAAGTCCCTGATCAGAAACTAAACCCTTCACAGGTCAATAAGGAACCACCTTACCAAGCAACACACGTACACTGCAGTTCTGTATGTTTATTACTTGGCAAATGGCCGCCTTAATTCATCTGGTGTGTGCATATACCAGTTTTCAATGCAATACTCTTGGGGGCATTTCCTATTGCATTTGACCAACTCCATTCAAGACTGGCAGCTCACCTGTTCACTTCTGCTTAGAACTGGGCATATTTCTAGTGGAAGTCTTTAAAATACAACATCGCTCCAAATGGGGCACACACACTGTGTGGCCAGATTTTCCCAATAAGCCAGTGGTAGTTCAGAGACCCGTTTGTTGACCTCTGTGTCAAATAAATAAATAAATTGGAACATGGAATCCCCGCTGCCTACAGTTAATTAAAAGCAAATACAAAGCTAAGTGAGAAGTCTCTTCCTCCCATCTCTTCCCTTTTCCTGCTGCACGGAAGTAGATAAGAAAGCACTTGAGACATTTTCTCCCTCTGGTGTCAAAGGAACAGGTAAAGCTTGAAGCAGAAGACTGCCACTGGCTCGTATTAGCACTAAGTTTTCACCAGCGCTCTTTTTAACATACGAAGCCCTTTGTCATTTTTATTTCACGTATCCTTTGGAAAGACTGGCCCACTCTGCTTTATAAAACAGGGATATAAATTTCTTCTACATCTGGGGCAAGCAGGGCAGTCCAGTCAAATCCACTTTATTTATTTTTTGACTAGGGTATGTTTTGCCAACCACAGGCAGGTGCAAAAGACATATGCTTAGAATTGAAGAACAGGGTGCCTCTGGGTATATTCTACGTTTAGGAATTCTTTTTCAGCACCAGAAGAACTCCTCCTAGTCCTATCACACAATGAAAGTCTTTCAGCAACCTAATTTAGGTGGGAAACAATTTGGTTTTGTTGCTATTGTTAAACATTTGAGGGTCAGAAAAACCCTTGATGGTCTTCTGCAAATTATCCTGAGATCCCGTAGTATAGCCCAATCCACCTTCTGCTCATCCCTGTTCTAAATCCAAACCCAAATTCTACCTGTTGTTGAACTACGAGGCCATAACACATTTCCCCCAAGAAAATGGCATGACCCTTCTGGTATGCAGCCGTATAGTGAGCCAGAACAGCCTTAGCAGAAAAAGAAGAAGATGCATTCTGCATCAAGCTTCAGATTTTCAGAGAATATGGATTTTTGAGAAGGAGTAGGACTGTCTGTTCTGGAGACAAAGGGCCAAACTTCGCAAGATTATAATGCATTTAAACATGTCTTTTCTTGTTACCTGTCAAAGTAATAATGATGGAGACAAGATCAGGATTCTGCTGCATGGGGAGAGGAGGGGTTTAATCTATCCTACACAGTGCTGTCCCAGTGAAAAGCACCCCTCCCAGCTGCTATTTTATGTAGGAGGAAAGCTGGTTTTGGCACCTGTTTGCAGCTTCCAAGGGTAGAATCACAGCTTGGGCAAAAAGGGTTAATCCATCTCCCCATGTGCTGCAGTCTCAATCCTGAAACTAGCTCCTCCCATGCAGCTTTTATTTTTTAAGTTCAAAAGCAGATGCTTCTGAATGCATTCACAAATTTAAGGTCATGTTTTGTCCGGCCCTAGGGTACCACTAGCTGTCTGACAGCAGTAGGGAATTGTACAGGATACTGAAAGGCCATCCTTGAACACAAAGGCTGTGTGTTCTGCCCATCCCCACACTTCTCATAAAGAGGCAGCAAGACACATTTCGAAACTTTTCTCCAGATTAAGTGTTCATGTCCTCTTCTATAGTCGTTTGAAGGGCTGTCAGAAGATAGGCGCCTATCTAAAGAAGTCCTTTATTTGACGATCTGTCCAACTTTAAGATAAAGAACCCTAAGAACAGAAGGTGCCTTGAAGTCGCCCATCAGCAGTTAGCATCTGGCTAGCAAAGTGATACAGGTCACCTGTCTCAGCACATTTTACCATAGTGGGGAAGACTACATCTTTCTATTTAAATCACAATAATGGATTTCTATAATTGCATCTAAATGACCATATACATAAGTTTCACGAATTCATGTCCTCTTTTGTCCTTTTTTGAGCCAAGGCGTTAGTGGCCCCTTGAACCATGTGGACTAGAACTTTACTTTTTCAATTACTGAGGGGTGGGGTGGGCAAAGGATCAGGGTACTGCATTCCATTTATTTATTTTTTAAGATATTTATTAAGATTTTCAAAATATTACAAAATAAAAAAGGAAAAAGAAAAATACAAAATAAAAATAGTTAAAAACAATTCAGTCTTTCAATCAGGGGGTACTGCATTCCACACTAGGCTTTAGTCACACACAGAGAACCGAGAAATGTGGATTTCACACAGTCCAGAGTTCATTGCGTTCCTGTGAGTAAACATTTCTGCATAATACCCGCAATCCAGCCTCTAATTTGCACCAAAAGTTCTGGTCTACTGCATTAATTCAGGGCTCAGAAAGACACATGACAAATACAGTTACAGGGGGAAGGAAGCCTGTAGTAATAAACACTGGGACTTACACAGGAGCTGGATGATGTGTTACTAGTTCTAAGCAAGAATCAAGGCCGTGTTTGCTGTGAAATGTTTTGTGAAGTGTGTGTGTGTGTGTGTGTGTGTGTGTGTGTGTGCATGGAGCGGGCGGGGGGGGGGCTTAGCCTTTTCTAATTGTTGTCACTTCCTTCCTCTTGTTCTTTTAATACACAAGCACCGATGCACATCACTCTGCAACCGAGTGCTGAGGCTTGCATGGGTAATGCAACATACAGCATGCAGTCTGCAGTGGCTGGTGTTTTGCAGTCACTGTGACTAGAGTCCTCTACTTACATGTTACATGGGAACATATGGAACAAATCCCCAATGGTGACTCATGTTAGAGGAAAGCACTTCTGGAAGGGATGGCGCTGGGGGGGGGGAGCAGCTGTGTGCGTGCTTAATATGCACACATAATTATATTTGTATGCCGCCTTTCCACAGTTCAAATCATGCCCGAGGCAGTAAAAGAAACACCAGAAAATACACAGCCAAACTGAACCACTTCCACGTAAATCGCAAGGTCTACAATAAAGATACCAACAACAGAAATTCCCCAGCAACAACCCCAACCACCTTAACAAAACTCCGCAAACAAAATTTCCCCAGCCTGCCACTTTCCAGGGGCAACTCTTATCCAGAAGAGTTCTAGATAACATGGTTACAAGGCTAAATATGCATCCAGAACGCCAAGGGGTGGAAAAGTCACTGAACGAGGGGGTAATTTTTGTTGCTAGGCAGAAAGCAATTCAAATTACACTTCACTGGTCCCAAAAGAGCTTCACTGGCTGTCTTATTTGCTTCCAGGCCAAATTCAATGTGGCGTTGCATGCTTTAAAAGCCCTGCAAAGTATGGGACTCAGGAGAGTGCCTTTCCCCCTATCATCCTGCCCATGCTGTTTAAGATCATCTGATGAGGCCCTCTTCTGGGTCCCTCTCCTATCAGAAGCAATACTAATCCAGCAACTAAAGAGAGTAGCTTGGCTGCTGGCCCTTCCCAGCAGCGGCCCCCACCTGTGACTTGCCTGTCACCAGCATTATTAGTTTTCAGGTCCCAGGCCAAAGCATTTCATGTAGTATTTAAGTCCTGTTATGCGATCTGTTCTGCCTTATTAATGTTATGTATTTTCGTCTGGTTGTTACAGCCTGATGCTTAGAAACTGCACTTGAATCTGTCCTGGGGGAGGCTGGCGTAGAAAAGTTTTAAATCAATTGCAGCAGAAAAGGGCTGGTTTGGGGAAACGGTTAAGCACCCGCCCCTCTCCTCTCTACCCGTGTCTAGGATTATTTTCATAAACAGCTTGCTACAGATGCAGAATTCGAGGCACAGTAGAAAAGGTTAAGGGTGCTCTTTATTTTCCTCTGCGTCTCTCTAGGCTTTAATTTGAGCCAGGCCTTAACTTCAGGGCCTAAGTCTTTTACAAGTGCATGAAGACCAGCCCCGGCACATCTGAATTCGTTGATACAAAAACAGGTGCCTCTGAGCATGTGCCGAGTGCATCTATCACAGCTGAGCATTCATAGTTCACTTCTACTTTTCTGTGCTCATAGCAGCTTGCTGCCTGGGGCTACCCTTTGTACAAACGTCTAAACAACTGCTGGTAAACGGGAGTTTACCGAGAGGCAAAGGATGTCTCTGTGTACCACATCCTCTCCAAATTGGGTGACTGTGCCAACCTGGGTGGGGGGGAGGGGAGGGGAAGCGCCATGTCAACACCAGCCTTTGTCCTCAACACAGAGCCAGTTGTTGCTATTCTGGGCCCTCGAACAAGATGTTAAACACACAAAAGCCCATGTCCTCGCTGAATGCATCTTGTCCTGCCAGAGGCTCTCACTTTAACAGGCAGACAATTGTTCTGGTGTTCTAGGAGCACCCTGCGAGCACATACTCCTCAACGGCGTGTGCCAAACTCCCAAGACTGCAAAGAAGAAGAAGTGGCCTCAGAGAGCAAAACCACAAGATAGAGCTGGGGAGGATATGAGATCCACTGCTGCGCAGCTTCCCTTCCCTGACCAAAGTAGCTCCCACAAAAATAAAGACGACTTTAAAAGAAAGAAAGAAAAAAGTAAGCAGAGTCGTATTTCAGAGATTCCTTCAACAGAATGGGCACCTCCTCCCTCAAACTCTTAAGTAATGTCAGGAACAGGGAAACACAAACAAGCGCACAATGAAATCGCTGGATTGGAATTTATTAATCTTTGATTATATTCATTCATGCCCACAAGGTTCTCTGCCCAAGTACAGTTGTCAAAGAAGCAAAGCAGAGCTAGAGAGAATGTGTAGCCGTCTTTAACCTTTTGTGTTATTTTCAGCATTGTATATTAGTCTTTTGATGTGTTTATGCCATATGGAAAACATACGTTTTTGGGTGGCCATGCAAATTGACTTAATAGGTAAATAACCTATATCCTGTGTATACTTTACATCTGTCCTTTTCATGCATCGTGTACATGTGTAGAGCTATCTTGTGAACATGTTCAGCATGGATATCTGCAAGGGGGAGCCTATGCATGAGTTGACAACTTCCCCTTAAGTGCCCCATGCAATCAGGGACCCCAATTGTGCACATGGAAGATGCAGCGAGCTTGCTATCTCCTGCTCTGGAGCATAGGACTTGGACCAATGGATCCAAGTTACAAGAAAGGAGATTCCGACTAAACATCAGGAAGAACTTTCTGACAGATGACCCTTCTAGTATCCTTTCATCCCACACACCACAGTGTTAAATCATTTGCAACAAACAGATAGCCTTAAAGATAAAAAAGGATGCATCCAGCCATCCTTTCTATGGGGATTCAATGTGCCCCTTTCAGTACATCTGATTAGGGAAAGCTTCAAAACCATGCTAGACTATCACCAGCATGTTTCAGCTCTTGGTGTGATGTGCTGCAGATGGGAGACTGAGGTACCGAAATACTCTCCCACCCAAAAAAATCTCCCTGCACTTGGAAACCTAGACTACTTTGGGGGATAAAAACATCTGTTGGCTAGGATCCATGTGTGAGCAGGACAGAAGAAACACAGAACCAGGCTTGTTGGTTTTACCTCAACAACTTGCAATGCTAAGGAGACAAGTCACAGATTGGTTTTTAATGCCCTAGGAACTGCTGTGGCAAGAAAGTACAGTCAAGGGCAATTCTAGACTATCACTATTTTCGGATGGGATACATACTGGCAAATTCAGATTGTGCAATTCATAGAATAGTAGATTTGGAAGGGACCAGGAGGGTTATCTAGTGCAACCTCCTGCAATACAGGAGTCTTTTGCCCAATGTGGGGCTCGAACCCTGAGATTAAGAGTCTCGTGCTCTGCCGAATGAGCTATGCAACAAGCTTTTATGCAACAAATCTGCTTCTTCCCCAAAAGATCAGACTCTTTGGCAATAAGGAAATTGGTGGGAAATGCAAAGTGTGGGATAACTCCAGCTTTGACACAACATCATCTAACCTCCTTGCAAAGAAATCAGGAAGAACGCTCAATAAACAGGTTATCCGGAAGCAGCTATAAGAGTCCAGCTGAACACACAGCGGTTCATGTCTCTTCTTACATGTTCATGTTCATGCCTCTTCTTTAGATCTCTGTCATAGCAACACATGTCATATTTAGTACTAAGGGGTCCTAATTTAATTCCTCCATAAACTTAGACTAGCCAAGCTGGAATTCTCCCATTAAAAGTAGCCTGGAGTTGCACACTTGCAATGAAACTCAAGAGAGTTCACCTGATCCTTCACTATCCCCATGACACCCCATCTCTACTTCTGCAACCTCAATCCACCTTGCAAAAAAGATAATTAAAAAAAATCTCACTCTGAACTCAGTGACTTTTCTTCTATGAATGCATGAACTCAATTAACTTGTGGCCCTATCACTTTACAACTACATAAACTTTACAGTAGGCCATCAAATGCCTCATTGAACTAAGTGCCAGCTCTGTGAAGTGCTTCTCCTCTTATCACACTCTAACCCTGGCCAATGAAACAATCTCCTCCTGGCGTAAAGAAGATATTGCAAAAGGAGGAGAGATAAGTGACTCCAAACCACCCATATGTCAGCTTGATTTATATTGCCAAGCCCTACAAAGGGCAACATATATACACAGGTTGACTTCACTACCAACTGCCTTTCTGAATTCCAACTCTACAGAATGATTCTATGCCACTGCGAAGTTCAGCAAAGGCTGAAGCAGCAGAGTTGGGCCTCCTCCATTGTATCTCGATACAGCTCCATCTTAAAACATCAGTCAAGACCTGTTATTTTCAAGGCAATCATACTGAGTTGTTTGTCAAACTCAAAATGCTTTATTCACACCTTGTTATATCATCTCAATCCCTGAGAAGCACCCATTTCTTCTTCTCACAATAACTTTTTTATTGTTGAAAAAAATAAACCATAGAACAACCTTACTTATGCCTGCATGTGAAGGCTTCTCTTAAAGTCAGGAATTTAAAATGACTTATAGGTATCTCTAGACCAGGACTGTTTTATAGGGAAGAGCTCAGGGGCGCCGACTTATAAAAAATATTGGGGGAGCCCGCGAAAGCTCATGAATAATAAATAAGCTCATGAATATGCAGATAAAGTGGCACCGCCTCCTCGTGAGCGAATAGGGGAGAGCGTGCTGCACCTATTAATCAGCTCCGAAGGAAATTGGGTGGAGCTTTTGCTCGGGAGGGAGGGCAGGAGGCATGCAGCCCGACCCTGTGAATTTTGGGCTTGGGGAGGGGCGGCGGTGGCGCTCTGCTGGAGGGGCGCCCGAGATTATTGGGGGGGTGGAGCCCCCCCAAACGAATTTTTGAGGGGGCTCGGGCCCCCTCAGGCCCCATGGAGTCGGCGCCTATGGAAGAGCTAAGTACTGTACCTTGTGTCCTGGAAGGGCCAAGAGTACTTTATTTCGTATATATCACATAATGTAGAAGCAGTCTATAAGCAGTTTATAAAAACTGAAGTGCTACACACACACACACACAAGCAAACGATGAAATGAAAACAAGAGTCAGGAAAATGACTCAGTGGCCTGGCCTCCAAGTATTTGTAAAGTGGATAGAAGAACTATATCTTCCCTGACCAGTAGGAGACTACTGTCTGCTATTCATACACACTTTTTATAAATATGTTGCACTAGCCTTGTTTTCCCAAACAATGTGGTGCTATGGCAGGTTGCCAAGAGGAACAGAGCTATCAAGAAGCCGTTGCAGTTCATCTTCTCCAAGAAAAAGATCTTACCTGGACCACGGGGTGCCCCCCTGTTGGCGCTTTGACTGCCCCTCGGCTCCCTTCCGTCTCATAGTGGGCACGGTGGTGGGGTTTGGGCTGCACTTCAATCCGCAGCTCGTAAGAGCCAGAATGACTGGAGAGGGGCCATTCAAGTGGTGGGAGGGAGTGCACGGGAATGCTGGGCAGAGAAGAGGGACATTAATTGGAGAACGTCATTATGGAATGCAGGTTGGCTTTTCTCTTTCTTTCAAGAGAGGTCAGGGTGCACAGCCTCCATTAAGAAAAATGGAGGGGTTCACCTTCCCTCAGAGAATTAGCACAGGGTCTGTCAATGACTATGGATCACAATTACTTTATGGAGCCTCCAGATTTTGAGGCAGTAGGAAAAGGACTGTTGACTTCATGCCCTGTGTTATGGGTTCCTGGGGGCATCTGGTTGGCTGCTGTGGAAAACAGGATGCTGGATGAAGTAAATAGGCTTTTGATCTGATCCAGCAAGGCCTCTCTTATGTTTGACTACACTAATGCAGGGAGGGGGAAGAGACAACACTGAATGGAGAAATTAGTGGGCAAGCAGAGATGCTTTAGCCTTGCTCCTCGCAAATGCTTCCGCTGGACATGCGTAAACGATTTTTTTCCTCTGAAAACAATTAAGTCCAGCTCAGTGAATGCTAGCTGGGGGAAACACTTGAAAGGGAGAATTAGTGGGTACAGAAAGAGTTACGAACTCCTTTCTTATGTCTACCTAAGTGCTCTGTCCCCACATTCTCAGTATCTCATTAAAATCATATGTTTGCTAATATCTCCACCCTTTGAAACAGGTCCCTGGTAAAAAAGTACCTCTAGCAAATTATTTCTTCTGTTTGGAGGTGAGCTTGTACATGCACAGAGACAAACAAGAGCAGCAAACAAATCTAATGTGTACAAAGGTAAAAGGGACCCCTGACCATTAGGTCCAGTCGTGACCGACTCTGGGGTTGCGGCGCTCATCTCACTTTACTGGCCGAGGGAGCTTCCAGGTCATGTGGCCAGCATGACTAAGCCGCTTCTGGCGAACCAGAGCAGCGCACGGAAACGCCGTTTACCTTCCCACCGGAGCGGTACCTATTTATCTACTTGCACTTTGATGTGCTTTCGAACTGCTAGGTTGGCAGGAGCTGGGACTGAGCAACGGGAGCTCACCCCGTCATGGGGATTTGAACCGCTGACCTTCTGATTGGCAAGTCCTAGGCTCTGTGGTTTAACCCACAGCGCCACCCACGTCCCTTTTTGTGTACAAACTGTACTCTTATTATCAGTTTAGAGAGATAGGAGACTGCCTTATACCAAGTTAGATGATTGGTGCATCAAGTACAGTCATACCTCATGTTGTGTTTGCTTCATGTTACGTTCTTTCAGGTTATGTCTCGCGGCGACCCAGAAGTACTGGAAAGGTTACTTCCGGGTTTTGCCACTTGCACATGCACAGAATCGCTAAATCATGCTTCACGCATGTGCACAAGCGCCAAATCGCACCACGCACCTGCACAGATACGGTGCTTCAGGTTGCACTCTTTTCATGTTGCAACCAGGCCTCCGGAACGGATCCTGTTCGCAACCAGAGGTACTACTGTATTCCTACTTGGGAATCTGCTTGGGAATCTGCTTTGCATACTGAAGATCCCTGGTTCAATCTTCAGCATCCACAAATGAAACTAGGCATGTCTCCTGATTTGGAGATTTCAGTCTGTATGGAGCTAGATGGACCAATGATTTCAATGAGTCTACTCCCGGAGTGATCCCATGTTTGGTGGACATGACATCTCCCAACAACTGGCTACATATCAGAATGCATTTTTCTGGATGCATCCATAACATAATAACTGGCTGGCAACCCAAACAACAGGTTCTGTATTGCAAGAGCCTTTGGATACCTTGGGTATCACGGTGGTAGTTATTGTTTAGAAAGTAGGCAAAGGCAGACCATCCCATACACACGCATAATGGAGGTTTGGGCTATCAGGAACAAATTCTATCAGACCTGTTAGCAAGAGTGACCACAAGACATGCAAGCTTACCTGCAGATAGGTATTGCAGGCATCAGCTGCTTTGGCCAAGATGGCGGCACTAATAAGATAGACTCTGGTGGTGGGTTCCTCCGATCATCCTGCTCGCAAGGCCCAATGTATTCAATAGGCTGAAGAACGTGACATGGCATGCTGGCTTTGTGGGAAGACATCGGCGAAGGTTCTGGGCTGGTTCTCCATATTTTTGTGGGGACTCCGCAAGAGGGATCGGTGGTGAGGTTGCTCATTGCATCCATGAGGCTAGAAGAGGTGGATAACTGGGTGTAAGTGATGGAAGAGCCGTCTTCTCTCAAGGGGATCTGGGGTGAGGCTTGCGGAGAGGGGGTCCTCGATTGCCGTGGAGAAGTGCAAGGTTGCTGACTCCCGTAGAGCTCGGGGCAAGGGTACTTCCGCTTTGCTCCTGGCGATGACGACCTTGAGTTGGGACGTGGAGATGTTGAACGTGGCCCCAAGCAGGTATCCTCCACGATGGTTGCTTGTGGGGACATTATTGGCGAGGTTCTAGGGGAATAATGAGCATGGGTGTTTTGAAACTGTGGACAAAGGTCATCACTAGGGCCATTATTTGGTGAAACGCATGGTGAGGTATAAGGAGAGAAATTTGTCTCTGAAATGAAGCTTGCAGAGGAGCCGCTGCTAGGAGGGCTCAGGCACAGCGGTTCTCGGTAGCTCTCAAAGCCAGGGACAGGCAGGGTAAACCTTGGGCTAGCAGTAGCTGAGTTGGACTGATGTTCTACCAATAGATCTGTGTCTCTGCTGCTGAAGGGACCCCCCGAGTGAATCAGTTCATAAGATGGTGTTATCTCAATCCTAGGGCTCAAAGTGGGGGGACCGGCAGCCTTGCCCGGGTCCAAGTAGCATTTTGACCCTAGGCTATCTGGCTGTCCGTATCTGCCCATGTGATCTGCCGAAAGGCTAGACAAAGCGAAGGGGGTGTATGGCTTGAGGCCATAATCCGAGACATCATCATGAGGGTAAGTAACTCCAGAGGGTGGGCTGATGATTTTATGTGAAGGAGTCGGTTCTTCTGGAAAAAGAAGGGTGGCTTTTAAGACTAGACATACCACGGCAGAAGCTGAGCAATCACGGGTTAACAAGAAGGCATTAGCAACAGTGTGTTAGGAAAAGGTTGTAAAGATATTGCATATTTATATCGATCACACATGGAAGCTGCTTCAAAGTTGGTCATTCTCAGAACAGAAGCAGCAGCGGCACCATCCTGAGACCACCCACACCCTGTAAGGCACCAGCAGAGTCAAACCAGGGCAACTAAGCCCACACACCTGACTCCCGGTACCACTTGGATAATTCTCATGAGGCCCTATTAGCCCAGACTCTGTTAAACCTGTAGCATTCCCATATAGCGGCCAGATCCAGAACACCCCTGCTTTATAACTGGCATATATTTGTGTTAGCACATTTTGGTACCAACGTAAATTTTAAAAATGCCTTCCGGTGTTGCCTTATCTAGGACATGGGCATATAACTTATTTTGTTTTGTATTATGAATCAAATATGAAATGCATAGAAGCCTTGGGCCCTCGGTCTGCCTAGCTGAATTGAGCTGAAGATTTTAAAAATGTGTTTTCCGATATTTCCAAGAACTTGCTAGCTTTTAAATATGCAGAACTTTTTAAAATAACAAACACAAAAAGATGCTGAAAACTGCAGTCTAGCTGAAACAGAAGCAGGTTATTTTATAGCCTGCCTGTAAAAACTCAGTGACAGAAGGATGTGTGTATCTACTTGTATGCACCAGTACTTTTAGGATCACTGATTGTTATCCAAACCTGAATTCTGACATTCAAAACAGGTGGTAGAACTGAACCCTGGTGAACGATCACACTAAATGAAGCACTGCATAAATCAAAGATGGTTGCCCTCCAGGAGTTTCTGGATTGCAACTCACTGTTGGACTGGTGGGAGTTGGGATTCCAAAAACAGCTAGATTCCCAGCCCTGGAACACAGACCTGTACCCTATTACTCTACTCCCTTGAACTATGGGACATAGCAGCTAATTTCCTGTCTATCCATCACAGGTATGTTTCATGCATGCAGTCATGTTTGCAGTTATGTTTATTCTTTAAAATGGGGATGGTAGGCTTTCAAATTGAAAATCTGCAAAATCCATGGTTTTACCTTCTAAAGATCACGTGTTGTAAATGTTTCCAACAAGAAATGGGGGACAGAGGGAATCCTCCTCCTCGGATTTATTTTGTGAGGTGTGTGGGGTCCTCCACACACCTCACCAAATAAACTGACAAAATAGACAAAATATGCCTCTTTTCCCCTAGTCTCATATTTTACTTCAAATATTTTAAAGACTCAGAAATGTTCCACTCAACACAATATTGGCAGATACATTCTAGCCCCTCCACCCCACCCCCAAGGCTGGAGAGAATTAATGAGAACAAGTATTACACAGTTCCATATTTAATCTCAGACACAACTTTATTTTATTCCAATAGATAAGAGGTGAAAGTTTTATCTAGGCAGACATTGACAATATAAAAGTGCATTCTTGGAAGTGTTCAGATCTCATCTAAGTTAAAAGTCTTATCGCCTTCCTCAATTTGACAGGAAAATTCTCCTTCATGTGGACAAGGATAATATTGAGAAAGACTATAATAAAGTTCTAAAAAAGCATTTTTAATACTCCCTTTGAATTCTAGGGAACACAAATTTGGGTAGGCCAAACTAAGGGGCAGAAACCAATTCATTTTGCACTGACTAACTTCAAACAAATGTATTTAGTACAAATCATGATTCTGTTCACACTGGAGGGTTTTGTTGTTTGTTCGTCAGATTTACTTCAGTCCCTATATATCATTGGACTACAGATTCCAGTATCCCTGACCATTGGCCCTGCTGGTTGGGTCTGAAGAGAGAAGGAGTTCAACAAAATCCGGAGGACTATGGCTTAGCCATTCATGCTTTACCATCTATCTGCCACTCCCATCAAGGGCCACCTACTGTGTGACTATCTGCACACAGCTTTTATTCATTTTCCTAAACAGGAGTGAGTCCTTTTATACAGGAAAAGTAACTGCGACATTTAAAACAGCCTGAGGATGGAGCATTTCTTAGAGTGAAACATCACATCCAATTTTTATTTTACACTACCCAGAAGGAAATTGTTCAAATTGCTACAGTAATGGTTATAACCCAAATGAAATTTTGCATGAAGTGGCTTCTCCAGTTGATTGCAGAACAGCCATGAATGCCTCCTTTTGACACGCTGAATGTAGAATATGGTGTTGGCAGTGATACAACAAACTCCCTGGCAAAACTCAACTACCCAGCTCCAGTTCTGACTTGGAGGAAGGGCGTCAGCTGGCCTTCTTGCTGCTGCTCTTAGATGTGTATTGGAGGTACATCACCTCTCCAAATAACACAAGTGTAGAATAAATTATGAAATTGTTGTACAAGTTGTTATGGCCATAATGCATCTGTTTGTGACATCATAGTCTGCAGCCATGGGAACAGCTATGATGGTACAAGCTCAGCTTTGTTACTCTGCTGTGGAGTGGGAAGAAAAGGAGGCTGATTAGAACACAGCAGTTCCTGTCCTTAAGATTAAATCCCCTGATGTGGTTTCAATTTAATTAGCCAGCCCATACTTCATTGCCACCAAGACTGGGCATGTAATTAGCAAACACTCAGCTGTTGGTCATGCCAACCTGACTTGGCTCTGTAGGAGCTACTGCTGTTGTATTTTTAAATGCAATTCTGGAAAGCACTACATAGCCAGCCAGCAGCCCAACCTAATTCAAGGCAGAAGCTGCTTTTCTAGAAGGCTATTCCTCCGAGTCAAAAGGGACGCAGGTGGCACTGTGGGTAAAACCTCAGTGCCTAGGACCTGCTGATCGTAAGGTCGGCGGTTCGAATCCCCACGGCGGGGTGAGCTCCCGTCGTTCGGTCCCAGCTCCTGCCCACCTTGCAGTTCAAAAGCACCCCTAAGTGCAAGTAGATAAATAGGTACCGCTTTATAGCGGGAAGGTGAACGGCGTTTCCGTGTGCGGCGCTGGTGCTGGCTCGCCAGCTGCTGCTTCGTCACACTGGCCACGTGACCCAGAAGTGTCTTCGGACGGCGCCAGCTCCCGGCCTCTTGAGCGAGATGAGCGCGCAACCCTAGAGTCGGACACGACTGGCCCGTACGGGCAGGGGTACCTTTACCTTTTTACTCCTCCGAGTAACATGGCAACTGCAGATTCTGCTAAGAGCACCTCTGCCAGTTAGCATGAAACAATTTAGGATGAAATTGGAGACACAACCATTCCCATGATGGGATCTCTGTAATCCATAATCTAGCTGTAATCACAAACTAAAGATAGCACTCTTGAGAACAAAGGCAACTAAAAGCAGACATACAGTAGCTGTTGGCGTTATACTACAGTTAAAACAATCCAGCACACTTCATTTTAGACTATAAAATTAGAGTGCCTACTTAAGTGTGCTCTGCTTTTCTTAAAATTAATAGTTTAACTTGCAATCAATTACCCAAATTGACGTTAGGAGGTGGGGATGGGAGGAAGCAACATTTTGAGAAATGTGTGAAAATAGTATTTTCACTTTACCCACAAGTGCCTGCAGCATTTGTATTCTCTCACTGCCCTTAATTTTGTTGAATAAAACATTCTGTTTAAGCATTAGCATCTCCACTGCATTTATTACTTTAAAGTAGAACCTCATGTCACACATTTTGTCTATCTGGAGGGAGGAGCGTGAAGAAAACCAAAGACATAAACCAAGAAGTCTTAGATGCTCTTGTTTGATTGAACAAATGCTTACTCTTATCTGTAATTTTGTTTTAACCCCCCCCCCCAAATGCAATTTCAGCAGAAAGCGACACTTCCCTGCAATAACCACTGCTACCAATCACAAGCTAGATCTCAGCTAGAACTAGCTAGGTGTCCACATCTTCAAAACGCTACTTGAAATTAACATCTAGCAAACCCAGCCTTCTGCCTCCCAGCTCCTGATTTTTCCTTTTGAACGATCTGTCCTGATCTTCACATCCTAGCACAAGCAGCAAACCATGGGAAGGCAGAAAGTGCCCAGCAGGCATCATTCTGCCTTGTCGTTTATTCTGACAAGGTTGTTTGTTACAAGACGTCACCTGCATCCATTCTATGGGCTAGTGATTAAGATCAGATAACAATTATCACTTGCCCATTCTGAAGAATTGCAATTTACAAGCAAGAATAGCCCCCTACCCTGAGACTCTAAAGAAAAAAGAGGGGGTGGGATTGCACAAACTGTTGGGCGAGCCTGATTACTGAGGGAAAGGTCTAAGTTTGAATTAAGGGTGTGGCATTTTTTAAGAGATCTAAATTATGAATTGGTTTCAGTAGCTTTGTCACATCAAGGTCAAAACACTAGGCTGGATTGCCAAACTTAAAATATCATTATTACATTTCTGGGGACCAGTGGCGTAGCGTGGGGGGTGCAGGGGGGGCCGGCCGCACTGGGCGCAACATCGGGGGGTTAGGCAAATCCACGGGTTAGGGGGCGCAAATCCACGGGTTAGGGGGCGCAAATCCACGGGTTAGGGGGCGCAAATTACTTGCCTTGCCCCAGGTGCTGACAACCCACGCTACGCCACTGCTGGGGACCCTACCAACTTCTCTATCCTTCTTTCTCCCCTCTGCTTTCCCCACCCAGGGCATCCTGGGAAGTGTAATCATAAGCACCAGACTACAGAAACTCTAACAGGAACTTTTTAAGACTAATAAGGAAAGAAGCTGCAGTTATCATCATCCATTTCAAGTATTCAACATCCCTCATGTACACTTTCAAGGTAATCCTTACAACAGCACTGCAAGGCAGACCAGCATTATTCCACATGTTGCATATGGAGGTGAGGGGGTCAAGCTTAGAGACCTGCCTAATTGAGTTTGTGGCAGCTGTGAGGTTTGGTGTGCAGACTTCCAGCTCAATGCTTTTTGCTATCATGCTATTCCATCTCTTATCATGTTGCCACAGTTGGCTGCATGAGATGGCCAGCGCTAATAAAACGTCGTGGACAGTTGGTTGCATGAGATGGCTAGCAGTGATCAACTGTTGTGGAGAATAGTTTCTTATGAGAGGAACAAAAATTATCAGTGGAGATAAACGTATCAAAGGAAACCTTATCACTTGGGCCACACGATGGCTGGGCCCTACCACTTCAGGCGGCAAGTGAGGGCTTGAATTGCTGGCTGTTCCTTTATACAAAATACCCTGCATAGAACTAGGTGTGGAGAAGATGCATTAGTTTTCTCCCTGACACGCTGGTTCTCCACCTTATGTGGAATTATTTATTTATTGCTATAGAGGAGCATTTGGTTATGACAGCCTTCACCTGAAATGGTACAGTCCACTGCCAAGTGAGAACTAGGCTTGGAGAAACTACAGCCCCATCTTAAAAAATCCCATTCTTACGACTCACTGGCCTGAGCATTCTAGACCAGAGGTCTGAACTTTCCTCAAAGTAAAGGTCATAGGAACATAAGGATTGTCCTACTGGACTATGTCATAGGTTCATCTAGTCCACCCTTCTCCAATATGGCACCTCTGAACATTATTGGACAACCATTCCCATCAGCCCTAGAGAGCACAGCCAACAGAAAAGGATGATGGGAGCTGTAGTACAAAACATCTGGAAGATATCAGGTTGGGGAAGGCTGATCTTCACAACAGTAGTCCACCAGATGCCTTTGCGTGCTCACGAACAGGATGTGATTTATAGCCTGCTGCTTGTTCCCAGCATGTAGTACTCCTGAATGATCCTGAACATGCGAAGAAATCCTCCCATAGGAAGCACAGGTAGGAGACAAGTGTTCCCTTAACTACTTTATGGCACTGCAGCTTGGGTGTGTGTCTTGGGATATCCTATGCCTGCCGTAATCACACGGGAATATCTGTACAGGAGCTTGTATATGCAGTATTCACTAAAGCAAATGGGATTCCCCACCAGTTCCTCCCAATGCAGATTCCTGTGCCCTTCCAAAAGACTTTTGAAAGGATTGGAGGGCTCTAAGGAAAGGCCTGGAATTTGGAGTGCAGTAGTGGGGGAAGGATAAGGCTGCAATCTGCCTCTGCCCAATTCTACCCCCCCCCCAACTCCTTATCGCAGTCCTTTTTGGGAGTCTCCCAACCCTAAGGCAGGCTTCTGGGGGGCTACACAGGGATGAAATGGGAAGGGTGAGGGACAAGGAATTTCTCACACACAACCAACCTTGCACTCTAACCCAATGTTTCCCAAACTTGGGACTCCAGCCGTTTTTGGACAACTCCCATAATCCCTAGCTAGCAGGACCAGTGGTCAGGGATGATGGGAATTGTAGTCTGAAAACAGCTGGAGACCCAAGTTTGGGAAACACTGGTCTAACCAAATGGGATGCAATTTAATACGTTTATTCCCTGGCCTCAAGACAAGGTGGGAGTTGCAGGCTAAATTGTCTTTTCTTAGGGCTTTCCCCATCCCTGCATATATCACTGGATGTCTCAAGTTCCTGGCCAGCTGCTGAATGTGAGAACTTACTCTACCGAGAAGCAGTGAATTCAAGGTGACTTCAGACAACATGACCGTTCTGTCTGTAGTGTCCGATATGCAGAGACCCATTCACACATGCAAGTCATTTGCTGCTGTTGCAGGCTTCAACAGACGAATACATGCATGTGAACCAACCTAAAGTTGCATCCAAAGAGGCTTAAATGATTCCACTCCATCCAAGTTGGAAAACATCATTTGGATGCAGTATGAGAACTTTCAGAGGAAGAAGAAAAGGCCTGGGCTCATGACCCTCTGCTATGGTTACGTTTCTGGCGAACATCCCAAAACTGCAAGTAAGCAGCTTCAGTTCAGATGCAACTAACATCAGTTAGGAAACAGTCAACTTCCAGAACTGCCAGGCACACTTAGACATGTGGACTGAAGCTTCTTCTTCTTCTTCTTTTAATTTCCATCTCTTTGTAAACATGCTTTAATCTTAGTACATTAAAGATCACTGATGTACAAAGGATTACTTACAGACTCATAATGGTGTCTTTTGAAAGACAAGGAATGTCCTCCAGATTATAACTTTCGTTGTGATCTCCCTTACACTAATTATTTCCATCTTGAAAATATACAAAATTAATAATAATCACAGTATCCAGGCATCCAGTACAAGTAAAACTGTCTCTGGAGGGCTCTTTCTACTCTCTACAACGCCATATTCTTCTCAACATCAAGTGTGGGCAAGAAGTGGCACACAATCATTGCAATATTAGAATCGTGTGTAACTGTTAATTCCTTCCTCCAAGAAACTTGGGGGGTGACACATATGGTCCCCACTCCATTTTATCCTCAGAACAACCCCTTAATGCAGGTTAAGCTGGTCCCTCATAGAGCTTATTGCGACTAAAGCAAGGATTTGAACCCAAGCCCCAATACCACAGGTGTGGGTGTGATTCAAGTGCCATATGTTGGATGTTTGCAAGGACACTGCAGTGCAAAGGTGTGGATCGCCATGAACAAATGCATTGTGTGCATCTGGGAGAAATGACCGATTTGTGCTTTAAAACTCCTGTGTGTTTAAATAACAGACCTACCCATCAACTACTCTTTGCTTTGCACTTATTCTAAGCATGTTTTCTCAGAAGTAAGTCCCATCGAAGTCAGTAGGGTTTAAGGTAAAGGTAAAGGTACCCCTGCCCGTATGGGCCAGTCGTGTCCGACTCTAGGGTTGTGCGCCCATCTCACATAAGAGGCCGGGGGCCAGCGCTGTCCAGAGACACTTCCGGGTCACGTGGCCAGTGTGACGAAGCTGCTCTGACGAGCCAGCACCAGCGCAGCACACGGAAACGCCGTTTACCTTCCCGCTAGAAAGCGGTACCTATTTATCTACTTGCACTTTAGGGGTGCTTTCGAACTGCTAGGTGGGCAGGAGCTGGAACCGAAGACGGGAGCTCGCCCCGCCGCGGGGATTCGAACCACCGACCATGCGATCGGCAAGCCCTAGGCGCTGAGGTTTTACCCACAGTGCCACCCGCGTCTTAGTAAATGCTCCTAAGATTAAAGCCTGACTTAGTCCTGGAGGACAGTGGATTTGTGGTTGAGGTGAGATTTGAACAGGGGACTTTTCAGCTCATAGCTCAGTCTTTTACCTATTTATTTAATTGGTTGGTTGGTTGGTTGATTGATTGATTGATTGATTGATTGATTAGTACATCACCCTTCACTTGAAGATTACAGAGTGGTTCACAACATATACAAAATGAGAACCCAAAATACATAATAAAATAAAAAACAAACCACCGTATCTGGTACATTACGCAAGCACTGTGCTATTAAAGATGCATGCACACACATATTTCCATTTCAACTAAAATTCACTACAACACCTTAAAAATATCTCAGATGTACTGTATAAAGCTAGCAAGGTAGAAAGGATTTGCAACAGAATCCTGTGCAGATTTACCCAGTACGAAGTTTCAGGCTCCCTAATAAGCGAGTTTCAGACTTTAACCTTGGTTTTGCTTTTGCTTTTAAAAAAGTCACAGTTGTATTTTGTTTTGTTTTTGTTTTTACTTTTTCTTACAACAAACATAAAAGGAATTTACACACACAAGCTTCATAGGCTTCTGCAAAAAAGTGCTAATTTCTCTTGACCCATCACTGAAAATGTAAATTAGCAGCTACAGTTGCTTTTATTGCACTGGAAAAGATATTCTCAGTCACGGTTTTGGCACTGTAAGAGTACATGATTTTAGAGTATTCTTAGCCACGTTCATTGCCTTCACTCATTCAAACGGCACCCTTCACTACACTCACTATAGCAGCGTGCTCAAAAGCCATAATGCACCTTTAACATTCTTAGATTGAAATCCCAATACTACTTATTGTATTTTAAATTACTGTAAAGCACATTCAGCTGTGCTACCTCCTGTTTCCATACAAAAGAAAATAGTAAAAGTTCACTTATCCTATATTGATGTCACTACGTACTCAAAAGATACATTCAAAGCTATGTTGAACTGCACTTGTTACAGTGATAAGTCCAGATCTACCACTGGCTGTTGGTGGAAGAGACCCTGGTTCAACGCCCTGAGATGCAGGAATCCTTTGCCCAATGTGGGGCTCAAACCCACAACCCTGAGATTAGGAGTCTCATGCTCTACTGACTGAGCCACAAGCTGGGATCCAATGAAAATTGGCATAGGATGCCCTCAACTTCTGCTATAAGCATACATTCAAGCTATACATTCAAGCAGGCCATCGAATGTTGTAATATCATGTTCCAGTCTAAGGTTCCAAAGTGTGTGTTTCCAAAAAGGTAAGTGGAGAAATAATAATGAAATCACAGAAAGCCACACCAAATATCAGAGTCAGACATTGGCTTGGAGGAAGTTCAAGTTTTAATTTAATTGTTTATGGAAAGGATAATGGGGCTACAGTAGAGAATATCTCCCTACATGTTCTTGCTTGTCTGAGTTTGGTGGTCTGTATTTGAATCACAATTGAGGTGCTACATTTCAGGCTCCAGGTCTTAGGGCCGAAGTCATAAAAGTCCTCCTTGATGAACACACATAGACACCTCTTTTGGGGAAGGGTGATAGCTCAGTGTGTCTGCCTTGTAAGCAGAATGTCCCAAATTCTGCCCCAGCATCTCAATAGGGTTGGGAGAGACTCCTGCCTGAAATCCTGGAGGGCCACTGCCAGTCAGTGTAGACTGTACAGAGCTAGGTGGACCAAAGGTCTGACATGGTACAAGGCAGCTTCCAATGATCCTAGATGGGCACTCTTCCCCATTGTTTGAAAGGCAAGATTGGTTAGAGTACCAGTTGGTAGGATTCGGTCACAAATTCACTTGTGGCAAGTTGGATCAGCAGCACTAGCAGCATAGACTCCACTGTAAGGTGGAGCTGTACCGTTTCGGGGGGGGGGGAGTCATTAAGGCTGCAATCCTATACCCATTTTCCTGGAAGTACGCCACACTGAACTCCATGGGACATTTTCCAGATTGCAGTGTAAAACCTATTCATGTAGTCTGATCCTTGAAAGAAAAGTGACTACTCAATGATGGGAAATAATGTTATCATTTCAGGTTGCTATAATACAGATGAGACCCAACGCAGCATGAAAAATGACCACTTGTGTAAAGGGGCTGCTCCTTTTCCTCCTCCCCCATGCACCCCCAAAAGATGCTTCAAAGGCTTGGTGGACCTTGTGGAGCAGATTTGGGGTGTGTGTGCATGAGGGCTGAAGAAAAGAAACTGTAAGTCCCATTGTGCAAGCAGATTTCCATTTTGCAAACAGGTGGAAATAACTGGATGTTGCCCATAGTGCAACATGTTGTCTTTTTCATGTGTTCGGATCGGACTATCATGTTCCAGTTTTGTTAACAAAATATGGTGCAGAACATATGCAGTCCTGGCTCAAGAAAGCTTAATAAAACTTCAGGGTATCAGCATGAAGTGGTGACATGTAGAGTCACTGGTGACCACTATGTCGACCATGGGTTAACGGATGACCACCCTGCATCAGCAGGCAAGTTCCATGCCAGATACTGGATTCTAACATTCTTTAAAAGTACCTACAGTACTATTTCATATATGACATTTTTTCAAACATAGATGTACCATGAAGGAAGGAAACGCATGGGTCATGCATGTTTAGCATGCTTTCACACTGGAGGCAGAATACAGCTCTCAGTGGATTCAAAAGTGTGTGGGCAATATTTACCTTGGATGACACAAAACATGGGAAAGATGTGGGCATTTTATGACATCCAATTGTTTGGAGAACGTGTATGATTATTGTTGTTGTTCTATATTTATTTATTTATACCCTGCTTTATTCCCTGATGGGACTCAAGGCAGCTTAGAGATAAAAAATAAGAACCACCAAAAACATAAGTAAATAGCCCTAGCACAGACATTATCTGAGTATCCATGGCATCTTCTTACACACATAACATGTTAAATTGCATGTGCTTTTGTACAAAGCAGTACAGCCCTGTCATTTAGCTACTCAAGCCACACCATAAAGCAAGCTAAATTTTAAAAAACAACAACAGAAGCCATGGTCTAATAATAATGTATGCACTGTTGCCATTTCTACAGACTAATCAGCATTGCTCACTATGGGTCTGTACTGTATATTGTAACAGTCCTAATAACTACAGTGCAACTGACAGGTGCCATTAAACTATGATATCCACAAGCTGAAAGACAATCACATTATATATCAATACAGTTAAATACTTGGGCAGAGAACAGCCCTCTGATCTGCTGCAGTGCTGTGACAGTATATTTTATCGTTTATTTTCTTAGTTGCTTAAAACTTCTGCCACACGCACACACCCCTAACGCGTTGCCCATCCTTATAAGAGCCTGCGCAATTAGAACTTCTGATCATTCATCCCTTTGGAGAGATGAAGAAAAATGTAGCCACAGAGGAAGGCTGGTGGCAGAAAGGTAAAACTTCCATTGCCACAAGTGATTCCCATCCAACTCCAGCCAACATCCTAACGCTTCCCTGTCGCCCTCTTTAGTGCTAACTGGACAAAACAACTCTTTCCTGTGCGGCGCAGTACAGCTTTCCTCTCTCGCAGATACAGACAGTTCCCTGACCAAGTGCCAAAAAAACCTTGTTTTATTCCAGGCACCCGCCCATGATAGCAGGTAGCGCTATCTCTGCCCCTTTGGAGCCATGAATTCACCAAGGTAGCATCCATTGCAGCCGAAGCAAGGTCTTTTGAGGGGAGGAGGACTTAATGAAATGAAATAAAGAACAGAGGCGAGAAGCCACAAACCTGCTATCGGGTTCGTGTAGTCATAATCAAATAAAATGGAGAAGTCCAGCTCTTCCTGAGGGCTGATGTTGGGGTTCGGAGCGGGGTCTCCGGGCTGGGAGTTCGGCTCGGAACTTTTTGGACCGGAAGCCATCAGGAGATCTGTCGGTGGCCTCTTTATTGTGAAAAGGGGGCCAAAGGAAAACGGGAAAGGAAACTCTCGCTTTCCCCTCTACAATGAAATGAAATGAAAAATCCCAAGCGCCCCACGCCTCCCTTCCCCAAATGCAAAGCCCTTTCTCAGTGGAGTCCGAGGTTCTCTTTACGCGTCTAGGATTTCCCACCCGCTCAGCCCGTTTGACTCTCTCAGGAGCGAGTTTCGAGCTTCCTGCCCCGGGTCTCGTGTGAGCGAAGATGCGCTCGCAAGGCGAACGGGGAAGCCACCTCCGGCCCGCCCTAGCTCGGCTCCTGGCCCCTGGCGCGCCGCGGCCGCTGCACACCGAGAGCGCAAAGGCGGCGAGATGCACAGTAGGGACTTCCTGCTCGCAGCGGCCACCTGCGCCCGGGAGGCGGGACCGGCCTCCAGCCGGCGAGGGGGCGGCGGCGGCGGCGGGAGGAGCGCAGGCAGCCGCCGCCCCAGCCTCGAGCGGAGGTCAGCAGCTGTCCCCAACCTGGTGCCCTGAGGATGCTCGGCAGCGCAAGTCCCGCGGCCGGCCCCAGCCAGCCATCAGGCAAGGCCACGCTGGCTGGGGCGCGATGGGAGTTGTACAGTGGTACCTCGGGTTACATACGCTTCAGGTTACAGACTCCGCTAACCCAGAAATAGTGCTTCAGGTTAAGAACTTTGCTTCAGGATGAGAACAGAAATCGTGCTCCGGCAGCAGGAGGCCCCATTACCTAAAGTGGTGCTTCAGGTCAAGAACAGTTTCAGGTTAAGAACGGATCTCCGGAACGAATTAAGTACTTAACCCGAGGTACCACTGTAGTCCGAAACATCTTCAGGGCAGCAGGTTGGAGAAGGATGGTCTGAGAAATGGGGGTGGAGGGGAAAGAGGTTGCATTAATCGTTTTTGTTATTTTTTTATTTGTACCCCGCCCATATGACTTGGTTGCCCCAGCCACTCTGGGTGGCTTCCAACTTATATAGCAAAACATGGAACATTAAAAACTTCCCTATACATTCAGATGTCTTCTGAAGGTTGTATGCCACTTATCTCCTTGACATCTGATGGGAGCATGTTCCAAAGGGTTGGTGCCACCACCAAAAAGGCCCTCCTCAGCCTGGTTCCCTGTAACCTCACTTCTCGCAGGGAGGGAACCGCCAGAAGACCCTTGGAGTTGGACCTCAGGGTCCAGGCTGAACAACGGGGGTGGAGATGCTCCTTCAGGTATACAGAGGCGTTTGGGGCTTTAAAGGTCAGCACCAACACTTTGATTTGTGCTCCAAAATATACTTTAAAAAAGTGCAGAGCATGCAGTCGTTGGTGGCGTGCAATATTAAGGCTAGCATAGGGTGTTTAGACACAGAAAGCAGGGCTCAGGCACTTTTGCAGGGCCAAGACTGGGCAACATCCCACCTTCTACACAACTATTAAAGCTGCAGGAGCCCTGTCTTTTCCTTTTCGTTTGGCCACCCGCATCTGTCGAATTGCCACCCACCTTCCCCTCTGGAGATGCAGAAATCCATCAGGTGAAGTTTTTCTTTGTATGTGCTGGTAGTGGGGACGGCTGGTAAACATGGGAAGGAGACGTATAGCCGTGGGAATGGATTTTCGAGGGATGCAAGGCTGTATTTTAAAAAGTTGACCTTAGTGTGACAGTGTGTTGTGTCAACACAATCAAATCATATCCTCAAATTGTCAAAAAATCAAATATCAACCATTATGGAACAGCCTTCAAACTCCACCCCATGTCTTTACACAAACATGGGAGATGAGAGCATGCATATTCATGCATTTATTTACTTAAACTCTTTATAAGCTGCCTTTATGAGTAAAGCAGGCTCAGTGTGGCTTACACATGCCTATCTCTATATGAAATTAGGTGCAGAAGTACTAGAAAGGCAGAATGAGTGATTCCAGATGTGCTCCCAGAATCCCTTGCAACATTACAAAGGATGCTGGGAAGACATGGTGAGCTGCTGTGCATGATCTAAGCCTTGGCATCTGGGCCCAATTCAAAGTGCTGGTTTTGACCTGTAAAGACTTGTGCAGCTGAGGACCCCAATACCTCAAGTACCTTAGGTTTTAACGGCAAAAACTGGTGTGGTATGGGTTGGTTTCCCCCCTGATTTTACACTTCTTTATAACTTTTTTTTCTAGGTCACTTCGAGTTCTTTTTTGCTGGGAAAAAAGGGGACTAATAACAATAATAACAACAAAAATAAAATTATCCTCAGGAAAGAATTCCTCAGAGTCCCTTCCAATTCTACAATTCTATGATCACAGACAAATGGCATGCCATTTCAGTTGTTTCACGTGTACTCTCACCAAATCCTAGAGTGGCTTGTACAGTCCAGTTGACCAGACAAGAGGAAATGATGACCAGAGGGCACCAGAGAGCCAAGAGAGGACTTGATATTGGTATAAAAGAGACTGGAGAAAGCTGCTACATTTTCTTAAAAGCCTTAGGACCCCTGACCATTAGGTCCAGTCGTGACCGACTCTGGGGTTGCGGCGCTCATCTCGCTTTATTGGTCGAGGGAGCCGGCGGTCAGCTTCCGGGTCATGTGGCCAGCATGACTAAGCCGCTTCTGGCAAACCAGAGCAGCACACGGAAACACCGTTTACCTACCCACTGGAGCGGTACCTATTTATCTAGTTGCACTTTGAGGTGCTTTCAAACTGCTAGGTTGAGAGGAGCAGGGACCGAGCAACGGGAGCTCACCCCATCGTGGGGATTCGGACCCCTGACCTTCTGATCGGCAAGTCCTAGGCTCTGTGGTTTAACCCACAGCGCCACCCGCGTCCCTCTTAAAAGCCTTTGAATTGATTTGAGGGAAATGGTTCCTTTCAGAATTTTATTTGACTATCGCATCAAACACTGAACCAGAAAACTGGGGGGGGGGGGGAGGAACCAGCCTAGGCCACAATTTGCCACAGCATCAGCTCTCTTGAAAGACAATAGGACAAGGCTGCCCATCTTACAGTGACAATTCACACACTTAAGTATCTTTAAGTGTTTTAAGTGTTTTTAAATCCCAGGGCTTTCAGTCAGCAATAATCTAGCCCTCTATAATTTGTATGACATTTGTGGATGGCCTCCCATAATCAGCATCGAAAAAATGAAATGGAACAAAGTACAGCAACAGAACGAGCCAACGTTTATAGTGCTTTCACACTTACTGTACTTCCATACACAATCATGTTTTGACTGCAGCTATAAAACTTTAGCAGTAGGACTTCTGAGCTTACTTGGTCTTCATATTCATTTTCACAGCAGTCTTAAAACATATGCATGTATGGATGGTTAGATGCACGTCTATGGTTCCACCAAGACAAGTGCATGGAGGAGCCCTAGATGTCTTAGAGCCAAGCATCTACCACAGCAGCAAAACAGGCATGCCTGTCTAACACTATAATCCTCAGCCAGCCCTTGTTCCTTTTCCTCCTGTTTGTTACTGCTCTCTATTGCTGCCCTCTGACCCACTGCCAGTATTCAGATTGTAAGGTCCTTGGGTTCAAGGGCCTGTCCTTATTTTTGCTCTGTAAAGGGTAATGTGAATTGAGGAAGAAGATGCTGACAGCAAACAGACTAGACTTAAGTCATGTTTGCAGGCTTTTTCTCAAGAGGCACTTAAACTAGCTCTTAAACATTCCCGTATCTTTATAATGATGAATCATACTGATTTTCATGCATATAAATTTTTTTGAATGTGGTTGTCTACTTAGCAAAACCACACCCAACACTTCCTAGGATGTAGCCCCAAGCTAGAATATGATCTCAGGTACTAAGATTCTCTACAGAAATGATAACTGAAGATAGGTAATATAGGTAACACCTTTATGATGGAGGAAGATTGGCCCCCTGATACGATCAGGTTAAATAGGGATTGTCATTCAAATGTTTTAAAAGGCAGTTCCTTCATTTCATGCAGAATTAACCATGCACACAACTTTAAACACCTACGATACTATTTTTAGCACTACATCATGCATGAGTATCAAAAGTATCCCTTAGGAGATGAGACAATACTGAAGTGCAAGGATAACATTTTGATTACTAAGCAATAATTGCCTTTCATGTTCATCAAGGGGTAGCACTTTTTGATGTCTGCAAAGCCAGTGGGTCAAAATTAGTGCTGGTTTTCTTCCACTATTACACACTAAAGATAGAGGATTAGTTATGAAGCATGTAAACATTTGCTTGAGACCCAGCATGGTGAAGAGGTCAGTGTCAGAGCATGACTGTGCACACACTGTCCAGGGGTCTGCAACCTTTAAGACAAAAAGAGCCACTTGGACCCATTTCCGAAGAAAAAAAAAACTGGGAGCCGCAAAACTCGTCATTATAAAAATAACTTTTTTGTCACTTTTTTATTATTTCTTTGTTTGACCCCTCAGAATTACTCCTCCTCATAGAAATAAACGTTAAATTAACAAGTTACCTTTTTGTGTGTGTGTGTGTGTTCTTCACTCCCCTTCAAAACAGTGACCATGCCCCTTACAATGTAGCGGGCGGGCGGGCGGGCAGGAAGGTGACGTTGGGACGGTGCGTGACTAATGCACACACCGCCCCCATGCGACGTCACAGACAGTACAGTGCCCGTCACAGTGGGGAGTGTCGGGGCGCACAATGCACCTCCTCCCCTCGCTAGTATCCGCCCCGGAGCCGCGGCAAAGGTGTAAAAGAGCCACAGGCGGCTCCAGAGCCGCGGGTGGCAGGCCCCTGCACTATACCTTTGAAGCTCATTCAAAGCACCTTCTTTCCTTCAAAGAATTCTGGGCACTGTAGTTTGTTAAGCAGTCCTGGGAAATTTAATTCTGTGAGAGGGGAACTCACAGTGTTCTTTTTGCCCAGAGTTCTTTGAGAGAAAGATTGTGCTTTGAATGTGCTTTAAAGGCACAGTGTCTACACAGCCCATGTGCTTTAAAGGCACAGTGTCTACACAGCCCATGTGCTTTAAAGGCACAGTGTCTACACGGTGTCTACACAGCCCAGGACTAGGGAGATGCTGGTTCAAACTGCCACCCAGTCATGAAGATGTGAGTGACCTTGAACCAGCGTCCATCACTCTCAGCTTAACCTGTCTCACAAGGTGGGTGAGATATAAACTGATATGAATTCCTTCAAAGAAGGCTGTGATATAACGAAGAAATAATAATAAATAATTGTTTATGTTCAGAATACTTATTTTCAATATAATACTTAGCGCTCCATCAATATTTCCATCACCATTGAAGAAAAAGACTCCAGTTTCTATTCACTGAATAGTTACACCCCAATAATAGCTCCTTAAGAGGTAAATTAATAAAAGTTAAGTTTGCACACTCATAATCATATACTATCACATTTTGAACTGATAATCATGTGATACAGTAATTTTGAATGTTTTGTTTGAATGTGCCCTCTAGTGGTGAGTTTTAGTTTTTTATCAAGTCTGGCAATTATTATTATTATTATTATTATTATTATTATTATTATTATTACCTCCCACCACACAAGAGAAGCAAACAAAATACTCAGTGCACAAAATGGCTGAGCTGATTTCATCATACTAAAACGCAATCCATTCATTGAGGCTGACTGCCATACGAAGGATTACAATTAAGTTGACGCCTATTGGCTAGTGACTCCATGACACTTCCTTTGTGGTTTGGCTCACTTGCTTGAGTCACTCAGAATTACCTGCTCTCTGCATGGTGGTCTGGGTTAACTTTATATGAGGCATGATGTGTGGAAGATAGTACCCTGGAGCAGTGTGGGTTGAACTTAATGGCCCTCTGACCCCATCCAACCGCACGGTTCTCATTAATCAGGTTTTAGGAGCTGGTTTTTCAGTACCAGTTCCAGGTTTTAAGGGCCATTGGGCAAGTGGTGCTGAGTGCCCCCCTCCCTGAGGGGCCGACATCCACCATTTTCCAGAGGGAGGAGACCAGGCATGCAAAGCTTCCTGAGCCATCTGTTGCTCTCCTCACTGGCTGGCCACTTAGAGATGGCAGGTGAACCCGCAGCAACAAGGAAGAGGAGAAACTGCAACAGATGGCTCCAGAGATTAGCAGCAAGCCTATTGTGGGGATGCAGGTGGTGCTGTGGGTTAAACCACAGAGCCTAGGGCTTGCCGATCAGAAGGTCGGCGGTTCGAATCCCTGCAACGGGGTGAGCTCCCATTGCTTGGTCCCTGCTCCTGCCAACCTAGCAGTTCGAAAGCATGTCAAAGTACAAGTAGATAAATAGGTACCGCTCCAGCGGGAAGGTAAACGACATTTCTGTGCACTGCTCTGGTTAGCCAGAAGTGGCTTAGTCATGCTGGCCACATGACCCGGAAGCTGTACGCCAGCTCCCTTGGCCAATAAAGCGAGATGAGCGCCGCAACCCCAGAGTCGGCCACAACTGGACCTAATGGTCAGGGGTCCCTTTACCTTTACCTTTACCTTTACCTTTTTGTGGCTTGGGTGAGCCTTAGCAGGGGCCTGATGATGCCAACCTCTGCTATTACCTTTCTTTACAGGTTGCAATATCCACCAGAGTGATTTCTGTCTGAAAATGTAAAGCAGGTAAGAGAACATTGGCCTGACAGAGATGGCCAAACAACCAGACGACAACTTCCCATGAGGCACGACATCACTGTGGCACCATTTTCAGGCTGCCACTCTTATCCTGTATGAATTATGCCAGGGACTGCAGCCCTTGAGATGATGTTGGACTCAACCCAGACAGCATGGTCAATAGCCAGGGACAGAGGGTCAAAGGATACCTGGCCCTGAATAAGGCCTCGGATGGTCTTGGATTTGGAAGAATATACCTTGCAGAGCAGGGGTGCCAACTTGAATATTGGGGGGGGGGGGAGAGGCAGGTAAGCCCCACTCTGAAAAATAAATCACATAACACGGTGCACGAACATCATTTGAATGATAATGCCCATCAACTGGGGGGGCGGCAGGCCCCTCAACTATTTTATTGTTGGCTCCTATGGTGCAGAGAGTTTCTGCTGATACAGAACCCTGGCATAACTAAGAGTTTGGAGAGAATATGCGTACAATCAGTTAATGGCACATCACGGTTTCCAGCCAAGAGGGAAGCCCATTATAATTATATACTGGTGAAAGCAAAACACACACATTGAAGGAACATAGACATATAGCAAAAGCATCTTATTACAAGTCCATCTTTTTTAAAAAAAAATCAATTTGGGGGTCGGTCTGAGTCACAGATATTTCTCCCAATCTAAGGCACAGTGTGGTTTGGGTAAGAACAGCCAATGGAAAAATTACTCATAATCTCCATGTTCCCATTAAAAATGCTGAAGGCAGCCTTGAAAACCAATGGAATGTACATATCATAATAAAAAGTATATATTAAGCCAAATAGTGGGAAAGACTTCCGAAGATATTATTATCCCAAGCCAGTTCTCCAAAGAGGCGAGTGACGAAATTATTTTAGTTGAGCAAGAAAGTTTGCTCAACTCCGTTTGTCTCTCGAATGTGATTTTTTTTTGCTAAGACTTTGCCAACGAATTGCAGCTTGAGATATCCAATATTAAGGGTTTTTAGGACAACAATTCTCCCTCTTGGATGTAAGCCCTACTGACATGAACTGTAGTGCTTTATGGATGTGCATTTATTTATTTATCATTCTCTTTAAGTGTAGGCCTCCTTTGGGTATCTTTGAAAGAAAGAAAAAAGACAGTGTTGTGACACATTAAAGACTAGCAGAGCAATGCAAATCTCCTTGGTGCTGGCCTGGGGGTTAGATTTCTCCCTAATCTATTTATGGTGACTAGAGCCAGTTTAACCACTAGGTGAACTAGGTGGTTACCTTGGGTGGCAAAATTTGAAAGGCAGCAACTGATGGTGATGGTGGTGCTAAAAGAGCAAGCAACTGTCAGTTTCATGTTGTCTTTGTTATCCAGAATGTGCCACCACACATTATTCTGTGGGGAAAACTCCCAAGCAGGTCTTGGCAGGAAGAATAGCAGCTCCAGCTTCAGAGATCTTGTCAGAGCCAAAGAGGCTGGTGCTGAGGAGGAGGAGGATGTGTTCAGTGTTCCCCAAGATGGCGCCATCCCAGAATGCTGTGGGGCTACAGCTTCCATCGGCCCCAAAGAGCAGAGGCAATGGGTTGGGATCCCTAGGGCTGATAGGAGTTGTGGTCCGAAATCTCTTGAGGGCAAGCCACTTGGAGGACTTGAGAAACTTCTCTGCTAACAGCAACAGACCTCCCGTTGTCAAGGCTCAGAATTGTGGTGGGTGGGAAGCAGATTTCCTAATAAATCTTGCACCCCTTTCTTTGCTTTCCCTTCAGTGGAGAAAGTCTGGCACCATTGACTCTTATGAAAGACGAATGACAGACTTGCGCTTGTCTATTCAGAAATAACCATTATTATCATGGCAATGGTACTTAGGGCTACAGAGGGCTAAGTGGAGGGGACAAATTCCCAGCTCACTAGACAGCTCACTAGAGTGATTACACAGCGAAGCCTCTGGATCTCAGCGAGACTTGCTTTTGTCTGCTTAGGTGACCGCAGCTGATGGTCTCAGCCTGGCCAGCCCAGCAGTTTCTTTGGCGGGGGGGGGGTGAGCCACCCCAAGCCTCATCCTGGCTTGCCTGAACCAGGACCATCTCCAGCTCCTCTCTTCACTTCATTGTGATGGGATGGGAGAGTTGCATGCACTGCATCCTGAGCTGTTGCCAGTCTGCATCCACTGGAAGTTTTTAGGGGGGGGACAGGCAGCAGAGGTGCCTCTAAGGGAGGGTCACACCAGGCATGGAGGTTATGGGGCACTGGGGCAGGTTCTGCCACTATTACTCCAGTGTAAGGTGAGAGGCAGGGCAGCACCGGATTTTGGCATTGCACAGGGAGCCACTGAAAACTGAGACACCAAGGTCCGCCACTAGGGACAGACTCAGCACCTGTCTCTCAGTGCCCCCTCCATGTGGATAACCAGCCTTTCATTGACAACCAACGATACAAACTCAGTACCCAATGCAGTCACACAGGACCAAGTACCATCACCTTGCACTGACTCCACCCCAAATACTGGGTAGTGCTGTGGTCTAAACCACTGAGCCTCTTGAGCTTCCCAATCAGAAGGTCAGTGGTTTGAATCACCATGACGGGGTGAGCTCCCGTTGCTCTGTCCCAGCTTCTGCCAACCTAGCAGTTTGAAAGCATGCCAGTGCAAGTAGATAAATAGGTACCGCTGCGGTGGGAAGGTAAACAGCGTTTCCGTGCGTTCTGGTCTCCGTCACGGTGCTCTGTTGCACCAGTAGTGGTTTAATCATGCTGGCCACATCACCCAGAAAGCTGTCTGTGGAAAAATGCTGGCTCCCTCAGCCTGTAAAGTGAGCTGAGGGCTGCAATCCCATAGTCACCTTTGACTGGACTTAACTGTCCAGGGGTCCTTTACCTTTTTTTACTTCTGTGGGAAAGAGAAACAGGACAGAGTCTGAAGTGGCAGACCAGGTAGGTGTGTGTGTGTGTGTGTGTGTGTGTGTGTGTCCTCCCCTTCTCACTTTACTCCATTCCTATGTTCAAGGGGTTGTGGGCAAGGCAGCTAATGAGGCCCAGCCTAATTGTTCTGGAATGAACATAACAATTGTTCCAGACTGAAGAGGGAGATAGTCACTCAAGAGTTCACCCAGGGCACAAAATACCCTTAGAGTGGCCTGGCATCGATAGTGGCATAAGCATCTGTGTCCCATAGCCCACTTTCTCAGATGCTTTCTTTGTTATTTCTGCTGTGATGAACTAACAAGGATATCCCTTTCGGATTTAAAAAAGCTACACGTATAAAAAAACATCCTCATATTTTCCCAGTCACCATTTGAGTTTGACCAACTCAGCTGTTCATCTCTAGCGAGGGGGAAATTACAAATTACTCTTGGGGAAGCTGGGCTGCAATCCTATGCACACTTCTTTGGGAATTAGGCAGTACTCCTAAATCCCCTCCATCTTCTGGTTTCTCATGGCAGCAGCAACAGCAGCAGAAGTGCAGGCAGGATGATTGGACCTAATCCCTGCACCAGCTCCAGGCTGGTGCAATGATCAAGCCTCGACAGGCCCTCTCCTTGCCCTTGGAACTCTGTTTTGGGGCTTTCCACTGGTGGGAATATTGCCAGTGGGTCTTCTGCTTGCCTGCATGCTTGGTGTGGGAAGGCAAAGGTTCCACACTCATGGAGTGACCTGGGAGGCCAGTTCAGCCAGCAGAGCCAATAAGATGAGACACCTCAGATCAAGCCAAACCCCACCCCACCCCCACACAGACCGGCATAAGGGGCGAGTGGGTTAGGTTGCTCTGGAAGTCTACTAAAAACCTGTGGCATTTACTTCTGAGCAAACATGCATAAAATTGCATGGCACAAGGAATGCATGAATCAGCCACAGACACACTCACATTGGCACAACTCATGCGACTTAACCAGAATTCACAAACCAATTTGTTAAACTGTAAAAATGCAGGCGACAAATGTGGATTTAGCACTTCTTCTCCCAGTCTGGTGCAGTAGAGAACTGGGTGCCTTTGGGCCAGTTACTATCTGCAAGCTCACATGGTTGTTGTGAGGATCAAATTGGAAGGAGAAGAACCACACACATTGCTGTGATCTCCTTGAAGGAAATGTGGGGTATTAATATAATAACTAATTAATAAAACCCAGCATCCAACCCTTATCCAATTTCACAGAGTCTAATTCAGCTGTGTCTCAGAATTACACTCTAAAGTATGTCACTAATTTGTTATTAGTGTGAGCCAAACCCCTTTTATATTTTCCCAGGCCTTTAAATTTGTTTCACCAAGTTAAATCTGTTTTAGCCTACTTCTTATTCTCCACTGTATTGCATTTCATTGCTTTTTTATTTTATTTAAATTTTTTAAAATTTATTTCATTTTTTAAAAAATTTTGTTTTATTTAACCCATTTAATTTCTGTGCAGTAGACTGCAAGTTTTTGTTAAAGGGAGCCCGAACTAGTATGTAATAAATACGTAAAAGCTTGTGTGGCCCACAGAGGCAGGAAGAAGCCCAACACTGCCCTAGCTGCCTTCTTTAGCGCCCCTGCTAATCCTTCCTTGCTGCTAAGGGAACTTTAAAAAGTCTACTCCGGGAAAGCTCGGCGGACTTCCAGAGTTTCTCCCGCAAATGCTCCGCCGGGATCCCGCCCCTTCGAGTCACGCCACATATTTCCCTCTGCCAGCCGTTGGCCGCTCTCCGTGCTGGGGTGGAGACGACCAGCGGAGAGGTGGAATTTCGCCAAAAAGCATTGGATGGGTTTGAAATCTGCTTACTGAACAGAACCGAGGGGATTCGCTCGCCCAATTCATTGTGAATGAACCAGGCGCGCCGGGGCGTCGAGGGGAGGGAGAGATGCTTCATTCACTTTTACCTGTCCCGCGTGCCTGAAAGGGTTATACCAATAGTTGAGAGGGAGGAGGGGATTTTTCTTTGGCTGCTTTCCCGTCTGCCGCGGTGAATCTAGACCTCTCCCCCCTTCTGACAGTAAGGGATCCCGACTTGTCCTCAGGCGGCCGCGTTTTACGATTGGGCAACAACATTTGGGTGCAAGTTTAATAATCTGAACTGCGGAGCTAGTTTCGGCCGCCGAGAGCTGGGACGTTTATCCAAGGAGGTGAAAGTAGAAGAGAATGAAGCAGTTATTTTTAGCAGCCAGGGTGGGGCTGAGGTACTGTCTTTTTTCTGCCTGCTGCAGAAAGCCTCTCTCGCTAGCTTATTTCATCTGATGAAACAAGCCACACGCCTCTCTGCAGCGTTACTGTGCGAGGCGTAAACCGCGCGCTAGGAAGGAAATATTAGTACAGTACTCAGGGATCTTTTATCCTTTTCCATCTCAATATGACTTCTCATAAGCAAAATATCCTAGGCTCCATATTAAAGGACTGCGTGCGTGCATAGGTATATGCAGTGCTTTTTTTTCTATAAAAATAGTGTTTAGGGGTACTCTTTTTCCTACTCATATTGAAATACTGCCCCTCAATGAGGCCAAACTTAGAGTCACAAAATGTTTAGGGGTATGCGTACACCTGCGTGTCCCGTCCCCCCCCCCGGAAAAAATCACTGGGTATATGTGAGGCATAGGAGCCAACTCCATGGGGCTGAGGTCCCTCTGGCCCTCCAATAAAATATTTGAGGGGTCTGTGAGAGCCAGTGTGGTGTAGTGGTTAAGAGCGGTAGTCACGTAATCTGGGAAACCGGGTTCGCGTCTCCGCTCCTCCACATGCAGCTGCTGGGTGACCTTGGGCTAGTCACACTTCTGTGAAGTCTCTCAGCCCCACTCACCTCACAGAGTGTTTGTTGTGGGGGAGGAAGGGAAAGGAGAATGTTAGCCGCTTTGAGACTCCTGAAGGGGAGTGAAAGGCGGGATATCAAATCCAAACTCTTCTTCTTCTTCCTCCCAAAGTTAATAGGCATTGCCATTCAAAGAGTGCGCATTATGCAGGGCAAGGCTTACCTGCCCCCACCCCAATATTTTATTCAAGTTGGCACCCCTGAAGTGAAGGATTTCCATGGGATTCGCCCATATGCAAAGGTTTTTAAGGTCACACAGATATATGTATACTGCATGCTCCAGACTGACTACCATTTCTCTATTCAAAATCACCAAAGCAGATTCTAATCCTCACTTCACAGAGCACATAATGACCTTCTAACCAGATCCACACCAAGCATTTATAGCACACCCAATGCATGTTTAAAGCACATGGCTTCCCTCAAGGAATCCTGGGAACTGTAGTTTCCCCTTAACAGAGCTACAATTTGCAGTACCCACAACAAACTGCAGCTCCCATAATTCTTTGCAAAAAGTCATTGGAAGTAAGCCCCAATAAACTCAGTGGAACTTCCTTCTGAGCAGATAGAGCAGTCTTCCCTGGCCTGACCTGGTGTCTCCAACCCCCATCAGACCCAGCTGTTGTGGCCAATGGGTAGGGATGGGAGTTGTAGTTCAAACATCTGGAGGCACCAGGATGGGGAAGGTGGAGTTAGGGTACTTAACATAGAGTACTTAACATAACCTGAACTAGATAATACCACTTAATATGCTGATGGGGAACATCTGACCCTCCGTTTGTTGATGAACTACAACTCCCCTCATCTTTGCCCATTGATCATGTTGGTTGAGGCTGATGGGAGTTGGAGTCCAACATCTGGAAGGCCAGTCTTTTAACTGCTTCAACACTTCTGGATTGCCAGGGAAGAGTGGGAGCTGAGTATGAGCTACAAGCCAGGAAGACCTTGGTTCAAGTTTCTCCACAGCCATAACCAACAGGCAAGGCATATTTCTCTCATCCTCTATTTGTCACCTGCAATACAGACCCTGGAATAACAATGATGACTAGTGAATTGATGTTGTGCAGTGTGTGCATGAAGTGCCTTTTATCCGCTTAGGCTAACACACCCAATTATGAATGATAACCTCTCGTCCAATGACTGTGATGCATTATATCATAGAGCTGCTGTTGAAAACTACCCACACACTTCAGGTGGTCAGACTAGGACTGCAAGATTGCTGATATAGTCAAACCAGATGCCTGTAGGAAGACTGCAAGCAGGACATGGTTGCAGCAGCACTGTCCCCCTGCAGTTCCCAGCAGCTGGTATTCAGAGGCATGGTGCCTGACAGCATGGTGGAGCAGAGCCATCATGGCTAGAATACTTGTCCTCCATGAATTTGTCCAACCCTTTTTGAAAGCTCCAGTCCTGGCATCAACTTTTAAAGCAGGGATGGAGAACATATGGTCCCCCAGATGTTGGTGGATTGCAGCTTCCACCATCCCTGGCCATGCTTGCTGAGGCTGCCACAACATCTGGACGGCCATAGGTTCGCCATCCTTGCTTCAAAGCTCAAGACAGCTTGGGGCAGGTTATCTCTTCCCATGTATACTGGACTCTGAGATCATCTTCCAAGTATCCCTGCCAACTGAAATGACTACTTAGAAGGCAGACCCTTTGAATTTTGGGTAGCCTAATTGTGGAACATCCTCTTCAGAGATGCCTGTTTAGTGCCTACATTATTCTTTTTTTCTGTGCCAACCTAAGACCTTTTTATTTCCCCAGGCAATTCCATCTTAAATATTTTAGTACTTTTTAGATCTGTTGCACCGATGCTATTCTCTGTCCCCCGCCACCTCTCCTGGTTTTAGATTTTATATTTAAGGTGCATTTTTTGCACGTTGTGTATTCGATTTTTAATGTATAAACTGACAGTACATTGAAACTAACTAACTAAATAAGCTTACTAGGGTGGGAAAACAGCAACTATATAAATGTGATTGTTGTGGTTAATAAAGGCTAAGTATTTTTGATTAATTAGTCACACCTTTCATGCTCAAAAGCAGAATGGTTGAAAAGTGTAAGAGAAGAACATTTCCCCACCCTTTAAAAACTGGGGAAAAGTGAATATTCTGATCAGCTTTGTGATAAATGGGAAAGTAGGTCCAGATCAATTTTGCCTAATAGGGAGCAGTTATTCTGCATTGCTTAATGTGGGAGAGGAACTGCTGTGCTGCTTAGGGGACAGGTTGTTTGTGCATACAAGGGAGACCTTGCCTGCCTACTCTGCCCAGTCGTAGGAGAACATAGGACATGGCAAGCTGCCTTAAAGTGAGCCATACCCTTGGTCTATTGCCCACAGTGACTGCCAGCAGCTCTTTTCAGGGTTTCAGGCAGAGTTCTCTCCCAGTCCTACCTCGAGATGCTGGACATTGAACCAGGGACTAAGCTAAGTATAGACCTTCCCCACAAATTCACAACCCTCCATTTGCTTTTCTTCCAACCTTTTCCCCACACCAACTCTTCTTACCCAACTGTGAGCCTGCTGTCTAGGGATGGTCTCTGTGGACAGGGGGAGAAACACATGCACAGGCATTGGGAAGAGAGAATGAAAGCCCCTTTCGCGTCAATCACTCCCTCGAGATGCTGCTGGCAGTACCTCCACCAGCTTCTCATGCCACCTTGAGACTCCATGCTGGGGGAAAGCTGCAGCTGATGCATTTGAACAGGAGCTGGGGAGGAGCACCCACAAATCACGCTCCCTAACCTTGCTGCACCTGACCTGCCACGGACTTCCCTTAAACCCATCACTCCTTCATTCCTGATCTCTGCCTTTGATCCCCGGCCAGATGGGGAAACTGTGGCCTTCCAGATGCCACCATTCCTGACCACTGGCCACACTGGTTGGGGGCAGGTTGAGTCCAACAACATCTGCAGGGCCACAGTTTGCCCACTCCTATTCTAAGTATCTGAGAGACCCACTGGCACACAGGGAATCATGCAAAGGAATAGTCATCCTGGGTGGCAACCAGAATGTTCAGAGTTTGCTGATTCCCAACCAAGGATTCCTCATTGCCTGGACAGCTCAAATGATACTTGGATTTAGGGATAAGTTTACAAAGTTCGGATCAGGCACTTTATAAAGACACCAGGCTATTATTTTTTCTTGAATTGCCTAACAGTATGGTCTAGTGCAGGCATAGGCAAACTCAGCCTTCCAGATGTTTTAGGACTACAACTCCCATCCTCCCTAGCTAACAGGACCAGTGGTCAGGGATGATGGGAGTTGTAGTCCCAAAACATCTGGTGGGCCGAGTTTGCCTATGCCTGGTCTAGTATTTAGAGTGTTGGACTAGGACCTGGGAAAGACCAGGGCTCAAATCCCCTATCCGACCATGGACCTCGCTAGGTGACCCTTGGGCCAGCCACCGTCTCCCAGCCCAACCTACCTCACAAGGTCGTTGTGCGGATTATATGAATCTGCAAGGGGAAAGAACCATGTCCGCCACCTTCGAAGAAAAGGTGGGCTATACTGCACATGCAATAAATAAATGTTTCCAGCGCCCTCCTAAAACCCACCGCGCTCCAGCAGGGGGTTAGCTCTGATTGCAGACCAGTGGCGTAGCGTGGGTTGTCAGCACCCGGGGCAAGGCAAGTAATTTGCGCCCCGTAACCCGTGGATTTGCGCCCTCTAACCCGTGGATTTGCGCCCCCTAACCCTAACCCCCAGGTGTTGCGCCCGGCCCCCCCCTGCACCCCCCACGCTACGCCACTGTTGCAGACCTAATTTAATTTACAGTAGTTCTTTCTGGCCACGGGTGCCGTTCACGCGGAGCACGACCAAGCCTACATCCAGCCTGCCTGTTGAATCTCCCCTGCCCTTAGGAACCCCTGAACTCTCGCTACGTGGAGGAGGCAATGTGAGCTAGCGCGAGCATAGGCTCCACACTCCCGGCACAAACTCCCAGACAGCCTGCAGGGGATCTCCTCCCGCCGCGGCCGGTTCCACTTCTCCCAATGGCTGCCTCTCTCGTGCGTCATGCGCCCCGGAGACCCAGAGCGCCCCGGCGAAGCCGCGCGGCACTGGACACCGTCTGGACACCAACTCTTTCCCCGCGCAGGGGCAGGAAACAGGGGAGAGGGTTGGTGGGATGCCATCTTCTCCTATAAAACGGGGAGGGTAATATGAAGGCCAAGAGAAGCCTTCGCGGTCGAAGGCCAGGATGTTTCGTCTGCCCGCTTCTCCTCCTAGCTTGGCTGGGTGTGGGACGAACAGGGAGAATAAAGGTGCGTTTGTGCATCCGGTAGGTACCGGTAGGTGCCCTCTAAGGCAAGGAAGGGGCACTGAGGGCAAGGAGTCGCAGGACTGCGAGCCGAAGCATGCTTACTTGGGAGGAAACGCCGCTGGAATGACTGGAATTTACTTCCGCGTAAAAATGCAAAGGTGCACTTACGTGAAAGCAACACCAATGAACGCGCGGGGGCTTTATTCTGAGTAAACACGGCCAGGATCATCTGACATTGCCTGGTTTACAGGAGCCCTCTGGCTAATCTTAAAACATCCCCTGTCGACATACACATATCACGCATTTATATTTTAAAAAAATGTACCGCTATATAATCAAAAATATCAAAGCGATGCGCAATATCTATATTTAATAAAAGCACGCGTATATTATGTAAGCAGGTGTGTGTGTGTAGTTTATATATATATATAAACTACCCATCTATACATATACATATACATATACATATACATATACATATACATATACATATACATATACATATACATATACATATACATATACAGTACCTTCTGCTGGGACTGGGAGCTGTTGATTTAAAACGATAGCTCCCCCCACCCCACCCCTGAAATTGTGGACGATTTCAGATTATGTATAGATAAGGCCCCTGACCCTCTAAATACAGTGAATCAAGAGTTAAACCGGACCGGCTGTTTACAAACCCGAATTTCTCCGACTACGATGATGGGTTTGTAAGAGGCTGGGTAGAGTTGAAAGGCTATTTCTTTCAGCGTAGATTGGAGAGAGCTAATTTCTTCCAAGGAGAAATGTGAAGCGGGGGCAGGAATATCGCTGCTGGCTCTCGCACAGCCCCCGCCATTAATCATCCGTTTACTAGAGTCACCATCCCCAGTCACAAAAAAGGGGCATGTCAGATGTTAGGTGGCGGTTCACCCTGACTTCCCCAAACCCCGGGAATGCCCTGTTTCCTATTTTCTCCCTCGGACATCACCACCTCCAGAAGTTAGGAAGCGGGTCCTGTTGGCATGTCCCGTGGAAACCAATGGCGCTTTTTGACAGCCCCTGTCCCGGCGGAATTCAGTTCCGCCGGTTGCAAGGGGACTTCGCTCCCTCGGGAAGCGCTGCGCCCAAAGGAAGGCAGCCCGGAGAACAAGCAGGGAAGCGGCAGCAGGAGCGAGCGAGCAGCTGGCCGCGCTCTGTCCCAGCGAAGCTTGCGCGAGAGATTCCTCAGCCGCGAGCGGCACAATCAAGGCCAGGGATAGAGAAGCGGAGGAAAGGGAAAGAAAAGAGTTTCAAACACTCCATTTAAAAATAAAAATAAAAAAATGCAAGGACTCTACCTTGATCCACAGACCTCATGATGTGATGGTAGTGCACCAGCCGGCACGCCGTTTCTCTCTGCATTTGGATGGTTGTAAAGCTATTCTATGCACAGAGAGAGAGAAAGAAGCAAAGATATATATATATATTTATATTTATGGATGTAGGTGCTCTTCTCTAGACCATAGGCGCGCAGCGGGCAGCCCTGCTGCTGCAGCTGGCCGGCCGCTTTCGCGTGGAGGGTCCGCGCGTGGGTCCTGGGAGCGCGCGGAGGGCGCTTCTTCTGCGTGCCCCGAGAGGAGGGTAAGTCGAGAGGGAAAGGCCACTTCCTTCCCTGCGCCGAGTGTTTATAGTCGTTGAATGCTGTAAAATAACGGGATTCCCTCACTGTTTCCTCCTGTTTATGCCCAGCGCCATGGAAACCCTTGGATCGGCTCCATCTCCTAAACGGAGGGCTTTCCTGCAAACTTCCACACTCAGGAATCCATGACGTCTCCCTGTGCCGGAGCCAAAAGGCGGCCCTGTGGCTTTCCTCTCTCTCTCTCTCTCTCTCTCTCTCCCTCTCTCTCTCTCTCAGCACAAGCGCCCGATTGTTGAGCGGAGCGAAGAGGGGGGAAAGAGGGCGCACGAAGGGGGAGAGAGAAAAGATGGTTGAGGAGTTTTCTTGCTCTCTCGGCACCTTTAACCCCCAGTCTCCAAAAATAAATAATAATAATAATAATAATAATAATAATAATAATAATAATAATAATAATAATAATAATAAAAAATAATAACCACTGCAGGAAAACCTTTCAACTCATCAGCTTACTTTTCAAAAACACCAATAAAATTCCAGGGGAATCTGATCCTGCCTAAGCTGAGCACTCATCTAAATACAATTGTCACCACTACATTTACTGCATTCTGGTTCATGCCCCCAACATTTTAACACCTTGAAAAAGTTCAAGGCTACCTACAGGGTCCTTCTGCTGCCCCATTTCCCCCCCTTCCCCCTCTCAGGGGAGAGGGAGGGCTGAAAGGGAGGAGCAGAGATGGTTTTAAAGGGGAAAGAGGCAAATTAATGTAAGAAAGGCTAAGCAGGGAGCGGGTGGCGCTGTGGTCTAAACCACTGAACCTCTTGCGCTTTCTGAACAGAAGGTCGGTGGTTCGAATCCCCGCAACGGGGTGAGTTCCCGTTGCTCTGTCCCAGCTCCTGCCAACCTAGCAGTTTGAAAGCACACCAATGCAAGTAGATAAATAGGTACCGCTGCGAGGGGAAGGTAGTTGGCGTTTCTGTGCACTCTGGCTTCCATCATGGTGTTCTGTGTGCCAAAAGAGGTTTAGCCATGCTGTCTGTGGACAAATGCTGGCTCCCTTGGCTTGAAAGCAAGATTGAGCACTGCAACCCCATAGTCACCTTTGATTGGACTTAACCGTCCAGGGGTTGCTTACCTTTACCTTTTTACTAGGTCTCTGAATCCTAGTTGCTGAGAATCACAAGTGAGGAGAGTTCTGTTTCACTCAGTGCCTGCTGGCAAGTTGACCGTGGCATCTGGTTGGCCAAGGTGAGAACAGGATGTTGGACTAGATAGGCTCTTCTGATGTTCTTAAAGTCACCCAATGAGCTACATGGCTGTGTGCGAATTTCAACCCTGGCCTCTCCAACCATTGCACCATAGGGCTCACCATGAGATTTGAGGCCCCTTGGAAAGCTATGGGACACATAGTCAGGCCTTGGAGGATCCATTGAGTTCAATTGGATTTCCAGAGACCTACACACTGGTAGGATTCCAGCCATAAGTGTCAGTGAACCAGATGCTTAAATCTCTATTGTTGATGAAATGAGATGCTGGATTCTGACCCAGCTGTAAATCAATCAGCTGCTACTTCTTCTCTGTTCCAGTCTAGCAATCTTCTGAAACAAAACACCATTTCTACCATATATCTAGTGACAGGATGGCAGATATTTACTGGGGAAAACTTAAATGAAGAGTGAGGTAGGTGAGAATCTATTGGTATTTGAAATCTTTTTTAAGTATGTGTAGTTTCATTTGAAAGATCTGCCCAACTCTGAACATCAACCTGTCTTCACCAAATATAGCTAGAGAGCATAAACACCAGCTCCTATGGGCCGAGGCACTTTCACCCACCAGTGTTTTGTTTTTGAGGAGGCCAGGCCCCCTCAGTCTTCAGAGGGCATTGAGCCCTGTTCCCTGACTCCTTGTGACATTGTGTGCATGATGTCAGGACGTCCCACAATGTCACATGTGTGATGTCAGGGCGTAGCATGGAGTCCCCTCAATCTTCTTGAGAAGATGGCACCTCTGATTGCAGAATGTCCAACAGTTTTCACTAAGTGAGCTCTGCTAAGATAGTAAAATGACCAATCTTCATATTCTGAAGCAGTTTATCCAAGGACCAAGCTGGGGACAAATAGCAGAGGCTGTTGCTGTTTTGTCCTGCTTGTATGCCTAATTAGAAATCTGGCTGGCCACTGAACAGAAGAAGCACCTGCTGGATCAGACCAATGGGTCGTCTAATCCGACCGGCAACTGGTATTCTGAAGTATTGCTGTCTCCAACCATGGAGGCAGAGCAGACATTGTGGCTAGTAGCCACTGAGAGCTTACCCTCCATGAATTTGTCTAATCCTCTTTTAAAGCCATCCAAGTTGGCAGCCACCCTGTGGAAAAAGCAAGTTCCATAGTTTAACTGTGTACCTGTAAAGAAGTAGTTCCATAGTCCCAAGCTTGGTGTTTTTATTCCATTGATACTGCATTTTTATCCTACACTTTCTCTGAGAAACTGAGAGGGGTGTATATGAGTCTTCCTCTTCTACTTTTGCCCTCACAACAACCCAGTGAGGAATGCTAGGTGAAGAGATTGTGGTCACTCAAGGACCCTTCTTGACAGAGCAGGGACTTCTGAACCCAAACCTCCCCAGACCTAACCCAACACTCTTAGCTATTATACCACACTAGTATGTATCATAGATTATGTTATATTCAGACTATTGCCATATATATATACCGTATTTTTCGCTCTATAACACACACCCAACCATAACACGCACGTAGTTTTTAGAGGAGGAAAATCCGTAGGCATGCCACCCGTAGGCATTCCCTCCATAACACGCACAGACATTTCCCCTTACTTTTTAGGAGGAAAAAAGTGAGTGTTATGGTGCAAAAAATACGGTATATATATTTGCGGGATGTTTACTTTCCTGCAGAAGAGAGCTTTTGCATATCAGTTTGTTGTAACACACATCATCTTTTTCTGGATTTATAACTTTGCAATGGTCACAATCACCCATTCCCATAAATACTGCATTAGGTTTTTTAAATTTTTTAAAATCTACAATATATTGTTGCATGCTGCCCTGGAATCTGATTCAATGAAGGGCAGTACAGAAATGTTTTAAATCAATCCTTCAATAAGTAATCAATAGAGCCCATAAGCAAATCCTTCGAAAGCAGGCAGAAATCCATATTCTCTTTCTCGGGTTTCTATAACATTCTTTAACTGTTATGAATACATGGCCAAACACCTGAACTATTTAAATCCTAGGAGACACAACAACCTCTTGTTCTGTGCTCCTAATGCCTGCGGCTCACAAGACTCCCCGTTCAATCTTAAGCGAGCACTGAAGGACTGAACAATGGAAGCCACTTTATACAAGGTGAGACAATCTGCCCATCTACTAACCTGGTTCATGTCCATTAAAGGTAAAGGTAAAGGGACCCCTGACCATTAGGTCCAGTCGTAGCCGACTCTGGGGCTGCGGCGCTCATCTCGCTTTATTGGCCGAGAGAGCTGGCGTACAGCTTCCAGGTCATGTGGCCAGCATGACTAAGCAGCTTCTGGCGAACCAGAGCAGCACACGGAAACACCGTTTACCTTCCCACCGGAGCGATACCTATTTATCTACTTGCACTTTGACGTGCTTTCGAACTGCTAGGTTGGCAGGAGCAGGGACCGAGCAATGGAAGCTCACCCTGTTGTGGGGATTCGAACCACCAACCTTCTGATTGGCAAGTCCTAGGCTCTGTGGTTTAACCCACAGCGCCAGCCGCGTCCCTCTTCATGTCCATTACTATTGATTAATGATTCTCCGAGGTTACAGGCAGAAGAGATCTCTCCCTTTACTTGCTACCAGATCCCTTAGCTTGAGGTGCCAGAGACTGAACCAGTGGCACTCAGTGCATGTGAGCAAGTGGGGCACTGCCCCACCAGTCTCTGCCTGCCCCCAACCAGCCTCCACTTGCCTTCTTACCGCCTGTCAGTTTCTTCTTCCTTAGGCCCAGTGTTGCCCTTACAGAACTCTGGAGGGAGAGGGACAAACCTGCCAGTGAACTTGGATTCCAGCTGCACAAACTGTGGGCTGGCTGGCTGGCACCAGATGAGACCTTTTTCCATCCTTCCTCTCCTTGGTGCCCAAAATGCATTCTGTGGAGTTTCTGCTGCTGGTTTTGTTGTGGTGGGGTTTGTGTAGTAGCAACTGGATCGGAGGTGAGGGGGAACGTGGCGCCCCCTCCTCTGCTGTGTCACTTTTGGAAGCACTAAGGTGGAAATGCTCCGGTGCCCAGGGGGGCTGAGTTATGTAACACAACCTCTGCTGAACTCTAAAAAAGCTGCACAAGTCAGCCTGCATAAGCTCAGCAGAGGAGGAAGGGGGAGACCTGGAATGTAATGGATGTGTAAGAAGGAGAGGAAGCGAAGGTTCTCAAAACTGGAAGGGGGGGCGGCAGTTTAAATCTGTCCCAGTTTAATGATTCTTATAGTTAATTCCTAAAGAAGGCATGTTGTGGGTCACTGGGTTGTATCTTTGCATGCAGTACATAATTATTGTTGCAAATCATTAGTTATTAATTTTCTATACTGCCCTTCATTCAAGGGTCACATGGCACTCACTATAGAATATAAAAGCACAAAATTACATAACATAGTAACAGACAATTATGATACCATCCCCTTATGGTTTAAAAGGCCTGTTTAATTAGCCAAAGGCTTGGAAGAAGAGAAATGTTTTTGCCTGCTGCTTAAAGATATAAATAATTAATAATAATAATAATAATAATAATAATAATAATAATAATTTCTTTGTACCCTACCCATCTGACTGGGTTTCCGCAGCCGCTCTGGGCGGCTCCCAATATTAAAAACACGATAAAACATCAACCATTAAAAACTTCTCTAAACAGGACTGCCTTCAGGTGTCTTCTAAAAGTCAGATACAGTGGTACCTCGGGTTACAGACACTTCAGGTTACAGCCTCTGCTAACCCAGAAATAGTACCTCAGGTTAAGAACTTTGCTTCAGGATGAGAACAGAAATCATGCTCTGGCGGCGCAGCAGCGGCAGCCGGCCCCATTAGCTAAAGTTCTTAACCCGAGGTACCACTGTAGCTGTTTATTTCCTTGACATCTGATGGGAGGGCGTTCCACAGGGTGGGAGCCACTACCAATATGGAATGAAGGTGCCCGCTGAGCTTCCCTGGGGAGAGCATTCAACAAATGGGGAGTCACTGCAGAAAAGGCCTGTTCTTACGTTGCCACTCTTTGAACCTCTCGTGGAGGAGGCACACAGAGAAGGGCCTCAGCTGATGATTGGAGGGACTGGGTTGGTCTATATGGGGAGAGATGTCTCTTGAGGTATTGCGATCCAGTGCCTTTTAAGGCCTTATAGGTCAAAACCAGCACTTGGAATTGGGCCTGGAAACCACTGGGGAAGAGTCCAGCGAGGAAGAGTCTATTTCTTAAGGAGGTTTTGTATCCCTTTCCCCAGTCCTGGAAGGAGAAAACAATTCAGCTCTGAAAGGCAGTTAGCCCAGTGCTCTTAATTCAAGCACAATGACCTAAGTCTGAATTTCATTTGCATTGTGTTGCACCGGTTGTGAATGCTGTTTGTGTGGAAGCAGAGGAGTAATTGACTGTACGTTCTAGCTAATGTAGCTTTTACATTCGAGACTTACTGAAGCACACACACATACCTATTTAAAAGTCGCAACTGAAAACACCATTGTTTTGAATAAAGCTATGCACAAATAAATCAGTCAGCAGGTGACTCCAAAAACAATGGGTGCAATCCAGCCAAAACATGAGCACTTCTGTGATTTCAAACACAAGCTTAACTCTCTGCAGTTGAAATCAATGAGACTCCCTTACACCACTTGCCTGCCATTACTCGCACCCAATGCATTTTTCAAAATAGCAAAGCATTAGAAAACACCAGATAAATTTATTACTTGAGTGGGAGACAATGGAGGAAACCGTAAAACTGACAATGATAAGTTGGGCTAGCGACGTCGGCCACAATATTGATTTTATACTATGGGAACAACAGTGGAAAGTAAATGTAAGATTTATGGCATGCTATACATTAAGAGAAAACTTTGTGGAGATGCAGGGTAGGTGGTATCTGACACCCAACAGATTAGCAAAAATGTCAAAATCAATAAAAGGTGAGTGTTTGAAGTGTAAAACAACAGAAGGAACCTTCTACCACATGTGGTGGTTGTGTAGCATAATTAAAAATTATTGGGAAATTATTTATACTGAACTTTAAAAAAAAATGTTTTAAAAATCTCTTGTTAAAAACCCAGAAGCACTACTGCTGGGGTTAATAACAACAGAAGTTTCCAATAAATAGAGACATTTGTTTCTATATGCTACAATGGCCACCCATGTATTATTAGCACAAAAATGGAAAACAGATAAAGTGCCAACAAAATAAGATTGGCATATTAAACTGTTAGAATATGCAGAGTTAGCAGGGTTGACCACTAGAATAAGAAACCAAAATGATGAAAGATGTAAAGAGGACTGGATACTATTTGCAGGAAATATGTAAAAGTATTATAAGCCAACAATTTACCTAGCAGGAAGGTAAAATTTTCAGCCGAGTAAGAAATAAAGTATATAAAAGTGTCTGCGATAGACAGAGTGAACTAAGAAAACACAAGGAAAAGGGGTTAAGAGGAACCATGGAAAGGGAGGAATAGGAAGTCAGTGAATGTTTTCTGATCTTTTGTCTATTGTTCAAAATCTTTGAAAGGGAAGATTTTTCTTTGTTGTATCGCTTTTGTTTATGCTTTGTTGATGTGGAATGTTATCAGAAAAGCAAAGAAATAAAATATATATTTTTAAAAAACACCAGATAAAATTTACATTAGAAAGAGCACTTTGGAAACCTCTCTTCACAAGGGTATTTCTATAAGGCAGGGACTATTTACAATCCGCAGAAACTGTCATGGGTACAACAAACAAAAACAGCAGCCAAGCTTACACCAGAGGCTATTCTGTTGGCTATAATGGAATGCTTCTGTCAAGACTTGTGCCAGCAGCGGGAACTGAGCATCAGGGAAGGCCTCTGTAGGTGAATGTGCTCTCTGGGCGCCATGTTGGTGACTGTGGCGTTTGCCTGTTGTTTTGGGGAGAGAAGGAGTTAATAGGTAGACCAATAGAAAAGCCAGAGGCTGAGCCTACCTCTTTATAAAAAGGGCTTAGCCTGAGGTTTAGACAGTTAGTTGTTTGGGAAAAAGCAGTTGGCAGACAGATGGAAATAGAGAGACAGTTAGTGCAGTTGGTTCTTGTGTGAGGGGAGGTAGAAGAGTTAGAGACAGGATAAAATAAGACTAAGAGGGTAAAGGGTAACAGCGTTTCAAATGCATTTAAAGTCTATTTGTGTTTGCAATAAACTACAATCTTCACTGTTAACTTGAGAACCGGACTGAGACTAAGGGGACTGAGACTAAGGGGAGAACATGGTTGGTGGCAGCGGATTAGTGGTGTATGAGTCAATAGTCCATGAGACGACCAGGGGCTCCATACGAACGCCACAGTGACCCCTGAAGATTCCAGAATTCTAGTCAACATTCCTCCATCCCCATTAAGGACAATTGTTTTTAAGAAGGGAGGACTTTACCATGAGCAGCAAGGCTAGAGATGGGGCGGCGGGGAGGGGGTGTAATAAGATGAAGGCAGGGGAGCTTAAATCTCATGGAAAGGAATAGGACACCCACATTTAAATAGGCACCATTGATTTCAATGCCATGGGGACACAATATTCTATTTACATGGATGTAGAAAAGACGTATAAACCAGTACATGTTGCCATGTGAAAAGCACCATGTGTATCTGTTTTACTGCATATTATACGTCCATTTGGAAGTCATAGCAAGAAATGTCCCTTGTTTGTTTGTTTGCCCCAAGGTAAATCACTCTCTGTACATTTCAAATTATCCTGTGAGGATTTCCCACAACTATTTTTTAAAGAAGCAATGCTTCAGCACAGAAGACACACAAATGAAGACAGTAGTGGAAATTGCTCCAGAAAACCCTGAAATAAGCTTGCATGCAAATTAAAGGCAAGCAGTAGTCTTGGAGCTGAACATGGCTGAGAGTGACGTCATGTAGTAGCTCCACATTGTCCTTGGTGAAGAGTGACCACTTCATGGCGTGGCCACTTTGAGGAGATGATAGAGGTGCTTCCTACATGCATCCTTTCATCTCAGAGTTGGCAACTGAGCTATGTGGTATGTCATAAAGTTGTATGACTATGTGAGACACCTTAAACTCTGAGGGTGTATTCAAAACAGCAGCAGGTTGCTCCCATGCAATTGCCGGCATTCTCACCCAAAATTGTTTCAGGATTTCCTGAGGAAAGCACTTCTTCCCGAATTCACCAGAGGGTTCATTCACTCACGTCTCAAGTACCCTCCGTAGCATTTTTTTAAAAAAACCGTTGTGAAAATTCTTCATATAATAATTTAAAATGCACCAGGGAGTGCTTTGCTTCAGGACAAATGCAAACAAACGAGGGTCATTTCCTGCTGTGACTTCCAGATGCACAAATATGCAGTAAAATAGTTCAGGGTCCATGCCCTGGTGCTGCCTGTTGATGATCCCTGCTTAAAAGCTTGCAAGAACAGCTTTCTGGGGCAATATTTCCCATTATCATAAATTGAATAGCCCTTCCAAGTGAAAAAAACACACACACACGAACACTGGTGTTGCATTGCAATATTTTTTGCAAGAATTGTGTTTAAGCTAAGACGAAGACTGTATTAAGAGCAACACATACATGAGACAGTGGACATAATATATTTCAAACATCCAGAAAACTGAAAGGATTTAGAAAACGCATTTGGCCTACTTGAATGAGTAACACCACCGGGAAGAGAAGTAGCGCAGAGGTAAATGTCAGTAAGCTCTATTGTACTGGCCAAAGGCCATGACGAAACCATACAAACACTGTCAGGAAAAGAAGTATCTATGTAACTATATATAAAAAAGCAGAGCCACTACCTAAACCGTCAAAATCCTACAATGCAGATGCATGCATAAACAGGGGCTCCACACAGAATACAACATTTCCCCTATCTTTAGACCCCTGAATCTCCCTTCTAGTTTACTGCAATTTTGTCCAGAATGAGAGTAAGGTTCCTTCAGAGGTCGTGTGAATGTAAAAATATTGATGGTGGGGGTGTAACACCTTTCATGTTGAGAAGGGACATTTTTTATAAGATCAAGGGGAACTGAGCAGGTGTGTTATCCTGCATGAATGTGATATTGAACATCTGGAGGGTGATGCTGACCAGAAAGGAAAGATTAGGACTAGTATAGCAACTCCTGGCATTGCTCAGGGACAGGGGGGTCTCATAAAACTAGCATGTTTCCCATAGTGAATGGAGAATGCAGGCTGCCCAGGTGGAAAGATCTGCCCCCGCATTCCTACATTACAACTGGGAGAATCCCCTTTCCACGGTTAGGACACTTAGCTTGGCCTCCCTCGGCCAGGACAGATTTAAAAATACATTGTCTTTCTTTAAATAGCCCAAAACTCCATTTGCTCCTGGTGGTTCACATGACAGAGTTTTCTTAAAATATCCATTTTCCACCAGTGTCCTCTCTCTCTCTCTTTTTTTCCAAGTTTGAAAAATGCTGAATCCTGCTACTCCAATCCAGCTCCAGAGAGGAGGGTTGGCGAGAGAGATTGCCTTCCGTAAGACTAGCATTCCCCAACCAGCCCAGCATCTGACAGCCTTCCAAGCGCTCCTGGAGAAAGCCAGCGAGAGAAATGTGGATCCTCCACAGGCTTCTGCTCTGCCGCTGAGTTAAAACTTTCCGGATGGAACCTTTTGTTTCTGGCCTTGCTTCAGGAGACCTGAGAGTGACCATGGACTGGCAAAAGAACTAGTTCAGATGTTGCATAACCCTCAGGAACTCCAAAGGAGTTTCCCTAGAAACCAGAAGAGTTTTCTATATAGTTATAGATTTCAATTCCTTCTCAATGGAAGGCCAGATGCCTCCCCCGCTTTTTTCCTTTCTTTTTTTAGTAACACAAAAATGGGTTTTATTTTTGTAGGCGGCAGAAAAAAGAGGCTATTTATTCCTCCTTCCTTCAAATGTTTCCCCTGTCACCATTTCTCCCAAATATTGGATTAGTTGCTTTCCATCTGCACTGGGTCTCCTGTCCCCTTGTTAGAGGTGGGCTTGGGTCAAACGAGGACAAATTGTTGCTTTGTTGCCCCAGGTGTTCCTTCGCAGGGTCAGGCCTCTTCTGAGTTGTCTGCTAGAGCAGAGACCCTCCTCACAAAGCCTCATTATTGCTGCTCTTATTCCATAGAAAAGAAAACTGTGATCAGAAGCCTGTTGCTTTGTTCTTTTCCTTGCACCGAGTTAGTTGAATAAATGGAATCTTGGATTTGCAAGGTTGGAAGGGATCACAAGGTGCATGTGGTTCAATCCCCTGCAATGCAGGAATCTTTCGCTCAACGTGGGGCTCAAACCCACAACCCCGAGATTAAGCGTCTGGTGCTCTAAACAGTTCTGCAAATTATCTAGTTAGGAATTATCAGCATCTGCAGTCTCCAGGGTCATTTCAGTTGCCAAACAGTGTATTTTGCTGCAGAAATGGAACCCCGGTGGGCACCAGGTCTTGCTGTATAATAAAGTTGCTAGCATTGAGCAATGACAGCTTTGTGGTTATGGAGCATATATGCAACCTAGACAGCATCTTAAAAAGCAGAGACATCCCCTTGCCAACAAAGTATAGTTAAAGCTATCGTTTTCCCAGTAGTGATGTATGGAAGTGAGAGTTGGACCATAAAGAAGGCTGATCGCTGAAGAATTGATGTTTTTGAATTATGGTGTTGGAGGAGACTCTTGAGAATCCCATGGACTGCAAGAAGATCAATCCTCTCCATTCTGAAAGAAACCAGCCCTGAGTGTTCACTGGAAGGACAGATCGTGAAGCTGAGGCTCCAATACTTTGGCCACCTCATGAGAAGAGAAGACTCCCTGGAAAAGACCCTGATGTTGGGAAAGATGGAGGGCACAAGGAGAAGGGGACAACAGAGGATGAGATGGTTGGATAGTGTTTTCGAAGCTACCAGCATGGGTTTGACCAAACTGCAGGAGGCAGTGGAAGACAGGAGTGCTTGGCGTGCTCTGGTCCATGGGGTCACGAAGAGTCGGACACGACTAAACGACTAAACAACAACAACATGCTCAATATTAGCTGTGGCACACAAGATCCCAAAGTGATTTAACACTGAAGTTTGTAATATGCCGACTTCCCTCAACTGGCATTGTGGCTCTACTATGTCAGGCAGAGGTCTTTCCCATCAGTTCCCACCCGACTTTTTAAACTAGAAATGCTATAATTTGAACCAGGGACCTTTTCTGGATGCAAAAGATATACACTATTGTGCAAATTAATTGAAACAAATCATGTTTTCTAGAAATCTTACTCATAATCCTGTACAGTACTCAAAACAAACAGTTGATCATTATGGTGTCGGAAGCCTGCAGCCAATAGAAGGAATGATGCGCTCACCACAATATATTGAGGTTCTACGAAAGAGAGTTATTCCAGAGCTGGAAAAGAGGTATTCTGGTGGTACTGAGATATTGCAGCAGTACCTAGCCCCCAGTCACACATCGAAAGTGGTGAAGAAATTCATGACAGAGCAGCAAATACAGGTACTTGATTGGCCAGGGAATTCCCCAGACGTAAATTCCATTGAGAATTTGTGGGCTATATTGTTCTTGTCCACAATTTTTGCCACATTTCAAAATCAATATTGTGACCCAAATCTTGAGCCCATTTAATCATAATCGTCTTTACTTCTTCATCCTTTGTATGTCATCATTCCAGTAATAACTTATACATTCTCGACAATGTTTTCCTTTTACTATCTAACAACTCAGTCTCTATTTTTGATTTAGTATTACAAAAACCATTCTTCTTCTTATCCTCTTTAAATACATCCTGCAATTGGTGATAATTGCAGGTGCAACCAATCTGATAGCTTTCCTCTTAATTCTTCAAATGACTTAAGCTTTGTTATACACTTCCATCAACAAATCTTTATATGTACCCCAATCACTTTCCATATTTTTCTTTTTCACCGCAACAGCTTCCAATGGTGAAAGCCACCATGGGGTTTTGCGTTCTAATAATGTTTTGTATCTATTCCAAACCTCATAGATTGATTTTCTTATAGTGTGGTTTACATTAAATTTACTACATGTATGGCACTTAAGGAACATTTAATGAAGATGATGTGTAGGTGGTATTTGACTCCGTCTAAACTTGCTAAAATGTATAGAAATCAAGACAAGGAATGTTGGAAATGTAAGGAAAAGAAGGGGAATTTTTTCCATGTGTGGTGGACCTGTACTAAGGTAAAAGCCTACTGGGCTATGATATACAATGAACTGAAAAAGGTTTTTAAAAATACTTTTGTCAAAAAACCAGAGGCGTTTTTGTTGGGTATAATTGGAGAAAAAATTCCCCAAAAAGATATAAATTTATTTATGTATGCTACCACAGCCGTGAGGATACTTTTAGCCCAGAAATTGAAGCAGCAGGAAGTTCCAACACTGGAAGAATGGCAGACTAAAATGATGGAATATGCAGAACTGGCGAAGCTGACGGGGAAGATCCGAAACCAGAGCGATGAGCTGTTTGAAAAGGACTGGAGTAAATTTATGCAATATATGAGAGAACATTGCAAACATTTGAAAATGTTTGCAGGTTTGAGTTAAAATACTTTGTAATGTGAATTTTTGGAACCTCTTTACAATTATCAAGGTAAATTTTATAAGCATCAAAGAAGGTAAATAGGTTGATATAGAAAGGCTAAGTTGTAAGTGAATATTTATGAAAGCCAAGGAGTAGGGCGGGGGAGTCAGTGCTCAGTTTGAGCAAGGCTATAGGTGATGTTATGATTTTAACAGATTGTGATTATGGTAAAAATAAAGTAAACTCAATAAAAATTATTATATATATATAAAGAGAATTTGTGGGCTATATGCAAAAGTCGCCTCTGTGCTGTAGACTGTACGACTATGGAGAAGCTCATTCAGGCGCTGATTCAAGTGTGGTACAGTGGTGCCCCGCAAGACGAATGCCTCGCAAGACGAAAAACTCGCTAGACGAAAGAGTTTTCCATTTTTTGAGTCGTTCCGCAAGACGAATTTCCCTATGGGCTTGCTTCGCAAGACGAAACGTCTTGCGAGTTCGTTTCCTTTTTCTTAAAGCCGCTAAGCCGTTAATAGCTGCTAAGCCGCTAAGCCGTCAATAGCCGCTAAGCCACTAATAGTCGTGCTTTGCAAGACGAAAAAACCGCAAGACGAAGAGACTCGCGGAATGGATTAATTTCGTCTTGCGAGGCACCACTGTACAGGAATCCGAAAATCAACAGTGACTGTTCGAAGCTAGTAGACCCCATGCCAAACCATGTTCAAATGCTGCTTTAAAATAGCGGAGGTCATATCCATTACTAATGTACATGTGAGTTTTTTACATGTATGTATGAGTTTTGTACACTAAACTACATTGTTTGTTTCAATTAATTTGCACAAGGGTGTAGGCGCACTCCCTGCTTTTACCCAGGGTCAAAGGAAGAAAAATGCTTAAGGGGCTGGATTTAGCTCATATGGCTGCCAATTGGCTATCCCTGACCCACCTCACTCAGTGGGAAAAGGCTCTACAGCAGGATGCAAAGACATGTTCAGGAAAGCAAAGCAATGACTCCGTATTGCCACATTATTTTTTTCTCAGGCTCTTTAGAAGATCCGCTCTCAAGGTTTCCTGAGGATGTGCTCCCAAAACCTTCATGGTAGCTCTTTGGGGCTTATCATAACAGCCAACTCTGTTTTCCATTTGCAAGAGCATTCCTGTTTCACAGCAACAATAAGTAATTTTGAAAAAAGACACTCACCCTTCCAAAGTAAATAACCCACAAAGACTCTGCCGTTGTGCGCTGCTGAGGACAGATCATAAACCAAATCCACATGAGCGGAGGGTACCGAGCAAAAAATATATAGTAAGTGCAGTTCATAAAGGGGATTTCCAGCCATAACAAACATGCAACCAGAAGTGTCCTACGAAGTAGGACACAGAGGACTGTCTCCTACCTTAAAGGTTGCCTGGTCATAAGAACATAAAAAGCCTCACTGCATCAGACCAAAGGCCTATTTAGTCCTTCATTCTATTCTCACAGTGGCCGCCAGAGACCTGTGGTAAGGCCACAAGCAGGACTCATGAGTGCAACAGCTTTGCCCACTCATCATCCCTAGCGATGGGTATTCTGAGGTATCTCACTTCTGATACTGGAGATAGCGCATTCCCCGAACCCCTGACCTACCTGGGGGAAGTCAGTATGCCAAGTAAGTCCAGACTGAAGCACAGCCCCTCAGGGATCCTGGAGCATCCAAGCTGAGGTCCATCAACACGGCAGTTGGGCAGACACAACACCTCAGCTCTGCTTCCCGTTTTGTGCTTTGCATGTTGACTGCAGCATCTGGGCTTGAGGAGGCAGGTGACCCTCACCTGCTGTCACGGTCCGGTTCATGGGTGATCAAAATCCCAGCAGGAGCAGGAGCAGGAACGGGGGTCCAGAAGCCAGGAGTCAGGAAGCCAAGAGTCCGAGGATCAAGAAGCAGGGAATCAAAAAGCCGAGGTTCAAGGATCAGGAAGCAAGAAGCCCAAGGCAGGAAGCGTGTTGCTGTGGCAAAGAGCTGAAGGGAAAAGCTGACCTTATATCCCTTCCCAGCTCTTACCATCAGGTGCTGTGAGTTAACAACTGGCCTCACCTGTGCGGCCGCGCCTTGCCTCTTCAGAACAAATTTAGGAAGGCCCCAGTCCTGCAAAGTCATATTGGACACAGGTCCTGGCTCCTACATGCACATCTGACATCTGCTTCAAGCCTACTCCAGCTGAGGAATTGCACACCTTCTCCCAGGAGTGCTGACTAGAATAAAACATTGGGGGGTGGAGTGGGCCAGGTAAGCCCTGACCTGCATAATCGATCACATGGCACGATGCACCAACACCATTTGAATGGGAAACCCATCAACTTTGGAGGGGGCAGCCCCCCTCAAATATTTTATTGGAGGGTCCGTAGCCCCCTCAGCCCCTAGGTGTGGGCTCCTGTGCCTCCTCCCAGAGCTAGCATGGGCAAAGCAGCTCAGGACACCACAGCAGCAACAGAACCAGAGGAACAAAGCAGTGCAATATCCTCTGAGAGCATATGCCTTCTTGCTAAGCCATGGTTGGCTTAGGGTTACATGCAAGCGGAGCCATTATGTGGGTGGTGGGAAAGCCATCTTGTCCCTCGCCTCAGGAAGCAAAATGTCTTGAGATGGCCTTGACAAGACTGAGAGATTCCACCCCCCCCAAAAAAACACACCATTATATATAAAGGCAGCCCCTTGTGAACAGTTCAGACCTTGAGTCTTTTTACTTTTTTATGGAACCTCTTAAAACATCCATAGATCCACTAGGGTTGTGGAAAACAGAAGCCCACCCCAGCCTTTAACCTTGCAGTAACCTGCTCTGGGGGGATTACCACTGTTGTGTTGTGATACTAGGGGGACAGCCCACCCCCTGCAAACCCACCTGGTCGTAGGACAGTGGTCAATATGGAGATGGAACAAGTTCAGAATGGAACATCTGAATCAGCTGCGTTCAGTGGACAGCTTGTTCATAGGAAAGATTCAGTCCATTTTATGCAAAGCAAGAGGTTTACACCAAAGGATGATGAATTGTTTTTTGTCTGTCTGATGTTCTTTTCATGGGACGCTTGAGCCAGCCACAGTAGGTGCACGCTCGCATCTGAATTGCAATCGATAATAAATTCTGATGACTCTCCTTCATGGGAGGTTTTTAAACAGCGGTTGGGTGGCCATCTGCCAGGGATTCCCTGTTGCAGAGGGTTGGATTAGATGATCCTTGCGATTCCTTCCAACTCTGTAATTCTATGACTCATGTTCTGCGTGCAGACATGGAGATTGCATTTTTTTTTTAATAAAAAAAGCAAATATTCTGAAAGCAAAGCTTGTTTAGAAGGAAGGAGGGAAATCAGTATTCCAAATCAAGCCAAGGATTAAGAGGTTAGTTTTTAATCCAACATTATTTCATCCCGAGAGCTACAAAAACCCAAGCACTGTACTGTTTCTGCATATTGTAGCTCAGTGAAGCAGGATAGCCAAACACCGGAATTGTCTGGATAGGATCATTGTCAGGGACAGAGTGGTGTCTCACAGGAATCTACTTGGAATAAAACCCATGAAAATCTATAATCAGCAGGATTTGGGAGCAGAGGGGTGGGGCAGAGCTGATTTTAGAGCTGGGACAGACTTCTGCAGAAATGCGGCAAAAGTTCATGATGCAAATGGTGAGCATTTTCAAACTGTGCTTTTGAACTTCATATTTAAAGGGTGGCTGTAAATGACTTAAATCGTGTCAGCTGTGCATAACAGCATGCGCACTACTTTGAAGACCTGACAATCAGCTGATCTGCAGGACTTCAAAGAGCAGCACTCTGCCTGGGGCAAAAGCAGGTCATCTGATGTTGTTGTGATGGCAGGTGATTGAAAGGTGAATGGCCCCTCCTGTATGTCAAATTTGGCCTGTGGGAGAGTTCCCCACCTCTGGTATATGCATATTGCTTTGTTGTAAAAGATAATTTTCTATAAAGTGAGTGGTCTAAACAAACCAGCTTTCCAGGCACTGAGGCAGGAACCTGTCTTAGCTCTGTTAACAGAGATCACTTTAACTGGAAATCTGGGACATTCTACAGAGGTAGAATGCGGCGCGTTCCAGAGCCCCTTTCGCATCCCGAACGGAACGTAAGATGCGACAGCGCATCTGCGCATGAGCGGGTCGTGTTTTGCCGCTTCCACGCATGCACATGACGTCATTTTGAGCGTCTGCGCATGCACGAGCGGCGAAACCTGGAAGTAACGCGCTCCGTTACTTCCGGGTCGCCGCAGAGTGCAACCCGAAAGCACTCAACCTGAAGCGTATTTATCCCGAGGTATGACTGTATATACAATGGGCCTAGAATCATGCCTGATATTTTAAAGTCAGACATAATTTTTAAACAAGCTATAGGCATTGCTGCTTGAGGTCTTAAAGACAAATATGTTGTTGCTGGATATATGAATTTGAAATGTATGTAGCAAGTGAAATATTTGACCTGTGTGCCTTGTGAGAAGGCAGAAGTGAGGGAGTCCAGGCCAAGGAGAACCTATACCATGGCCCAAGAGGACTCTACATTTCATATAATTGTTTAGTCTATTAAAATTGGGTACCTTGACCAAAAGGCAGTATATAAATCTAGTAAGTAAGTAAGCATATTATGATACATATGCAATTTGCATAGATTCATATGGTAAGCATCATTTGGTAATGGATATTGCTTTGGGTTAGATACCATACTAAGACTTTTTAGTAATGGTCATAGAATCATAGTCATAGAATTGTAGAGTCTAACCCCCGGCAATGCAGAAGTCTCAAATAAAGAATCCATGACAGATGGCCATCTGACCTTTGCTTAAAAACTTCCAACAAAGGAGTCAGGCCTTGATATGTCTCACCTCAAGAACCAGGCCGAACCAACAACATTATTTGCCTAGACAACCACCAGGAGGGTGCAGCCCAATCTGATACGCTTTTACTCAGAAGTAAGTCCCAGCATATTCAGTGGTGACGAGCCACACAAGTGAGCAAGCATGTGATCACTGGCTTACAACTTGATCTGAGGCATGTCTGGTTAGAAGTAAACTGACCCGTATGTTCATAGGGTGCTCACAGGCTGTTCAGAGGGTTGCCATATTTCAGAAAGTGAAAATCCAGACAAAAAAGTTGTTGAGCTTTACTGCCTCCCCCCTCCCCAAATGAAGTTTTTGAGCATATTGATCAACATATAATCAAGAGGTCAATTTTGTTAAGCTTTAATAAAATACAGAAGAAAGAGCTGCGCCTCACAGTTATTCATGGTCAAGGCCACTTAAGGCTTAACGGACCAAAAACATTAAATTGCACCCCCATGAGGCATGCTAAAGTGGCTTCCTCAGGTGGCAGAAGTGTAAGAGGTGGTGGCCGGCCTGCCCTACTACTTCCGGTGTGTGGTGTTCCCTCTCCTCTTTTTAGTATTGCTATTAGGTAAAGGTAAAGGGACCCCTGACCCTTAGGTCCAGTAGTGACTGACTCTGGGGTTGCGGCGCTCATTTCGATTTATTGGCCGAGGGAGCCGGTGTACAGCTTCCGGGCCATGTGGCCAGCATGACTAAGCCGCTTCTGGCGAACCAGAGCAGTGCACGGAAATGCCGTTTACCTTCCCGCCGGAGCGGTACCTATTTATCTACTTGCACTTTGACATGCTTTCAAACTGCTAGGTGGGCAGGAGCAGGGACCGAGTGATGGGAGCTCACCCCGTTGCGGGGATTCAAACCTCCAACCTTCTGATCGGCAAGCCCTAGGCTCTGTGGTTTAACCCACAGTGCCACCCATGTCCCTAGTATTGCTATTATTGTTAATTTTGTATGTCGCCGTTCATCTGAAGGTCCCAGATTGGTTCACAACATAAAAGCGCAAAACGAGTAGACAAAATACATAATAAAACAAAAGCAAACCTGTCAAGGTCTTGCGGAGCGCTCCACCTCTCACCAAGTTTTGACAAGAGGGGAGCAACCCAGCAGTGGCGGAAGTGGGTGGCACAGCAGGGGCAGGGAACGGCACATTCTTGTTTTGCCTCAGGTGGCAAAATGGGATGAGCCGCCCCGACTGTGCCTACTGTAGAATGGCAGCTGCCACCGCTTCAAGTGACCTGCAAGCCGTGTGTCGTTCGTTTACTTTTTAAACATTTGAAAAATGTGCCACGGAAAATACAGGCAATATTTCCCTTAAATAATTCAGCCCATTGTTTTCATTCCAAAATAATTAAAGAGATTAAACATGAGTCAGGTGAGAGTTGAATCTTAAAGAAATCAATGGGACAAGTTAGTTGCAATTATTTTTTCTGGAGCAGTGCCACCTTCATATTCTAAACGGTTGGAAGTACAGCAATGAAATCATTAGATATACTGTACTGCATAAAAACTAAGCTGTGAATTAGGTTTTACAGAGAGAATCCATACGCAACATTGTCACTGAGCCACTGTCTCCATATGCATGTGTTTTCCCAATTAACCTTCCTTAGAAAGCCTTAGAAAACCCAGCTTTTTTGTGAATAAAGCAGTGTGGTTTCCCCCCTTCTTTTAAATGAAGGAGCTGTTATTTTAAAATCATGGCAAGAGGAGACAGAGTCTAACCTTAAATATGAGCACAATTTGCTATTCATTACCACAGCCGCTGACCACACCCTCCAGCTAATGTTGAATTTCACACATTTAATGAGCTCCATGTTTGAAAAAACACACACATGCACACGTGAGCCCTGTAAAATCTGATTTACACTGTTGTTAAAATACCTGGCATTATGAAAGAAATTGTTTGAAAGTATATATTTATGCAAAGAGGATTTTTTTTAATGCAACAAAAAGAAATATATACGCAACAACCGAGACATTAATTGGCCTGAAAAAAATAACCCTTCCCCCATCAACGAAAACATTCTTTCTAGCGCTATATTTCTTTCAGCACTTCAAATTTAGCTGCTCCCTGCTTCAATGGGCCAACAGGCTAAGTTATTTAAGGACGGAAAAGCCTTCACAATGTAATTGTCGATACTTGGGATGCTAAGTTAACTTGACAAGTCAGTTCATGATGCAGTCCAGGTTCTATAATTAGTGCGTTTCTTGCAACCGTAATAAAAACCCTCAGCATTAGGTCAGTTCTTGTCTGGGCTATTTAAGAGGTACCTTGCAATGCGCTTTGATTCAGGCATGTTCAGCTTTTATTGGATGTTAACACCTGATATTTCCTCCAGGCGTTGGTTTTACTGAACGCTTTGTTCTGTCCTCTCATTCCCCCTCCCCCCACCCACTGCCAGATCATCAACAGGAGCTGCCCTGAAACCAAGAAGATTGGTGATGAGCATAAATCACTTAGCTGACAGCACAAAGGGGTGAACACAGCTGTAGCCTACGCACAGCCACAGCTACGGTAGAGGGGAAAATTAAAAACTACACAAGGTCTTTATTTTTGGTCAGCTAGAAATCTGCCCATGTGTAGATATGAATGAACATGGGGGCAAGACATTGCAAGGACCCGTGGCGAGTAGCAACGTACCCCAGTATGCTCTGCACCCAGAAACTCATTGCACCGGTGGTGGGGGCAGCCAGAGTTGTGGGTTCAGGGCAGGATTTGTACCCACTGCTACTGTGTCCTGAAATGGAGCACTTTCCCAGTAGCAGTGAATGGGATTCTGTGATACATACATATATCGGGTCCTCCCTTAAAGAGGGCACGTATTGCGGTGAGACCTGGAAAACCGACTCCCTGTGTTGTGGGTGGGTACGATTGGTTAGCCACAACACCCGATTGGTAGGTCCCTCAAAGCTGGGTGCTATCTGGCCAATGGGACGCAGTCCAAACAGTCCAAGGGACCTATTTATGCCCATGCACCTGACCCAGAGCTTCCTCTTTCGGCGAGTGCATTTGGAACACCCACCCACCTCTCCCTACTTTTAGGCCTTTGCGCTTGGCCTTGCTATGCCGTTGTGTGTCATCTGTCCTTGGGACAGGGGCACGGCAGGAATTTTCCCCACTTGGCTGATTGGCTGTTGCCATTTGGGTTTCGCCTGCCGCATAGCAAATCATCACAACTTGTAAGGTTGCTGATAGGCTCTGGTTCAGGTGGTAGGGATTGGAGAACACTCTTGCCATCCCTGTGTGAAGGGCATTCCATTAAAGGAATCCAGGGACTCAATAGTTTTGTCAACCCCTGAGAGGGGGTTGTGCCCGTGCCTGAGTCCAGGGGGACATTTGGGTGGCAGAGATAGCCTTTTCCTGGCTCTCCGCTTATCCAGGTGTTCACCCTTGGCTGACCTATGCTGGTGCCCTGGGTCAGCACTAAATGCATGGCAGGGAGCTAGTTGAACCAGAGCCTATGCAACCAGTCACTTTCTGTAATCAATAAAGCTGTGGCCTAAATTCTGCCAAAAACCAAAACCAAAATTTGAGTCAAGTGTGAATTTATTTAGGGGGGAGGTTTCTGGGTCTGAACACGCAGATACATATATGGAGTGTTAAGGGAGGGGTAGTATTTCTGGTGGGAGACACATGCTCCTTCTAGGGTACTTTCCCCACCTTTGGTCCCCAACCTGCACTCAGCTCTCACCTGTGGCTCCTAGAAGCTGTCAGCATGTGACAGCGGACACACCCCAGGAATGGCTTTAACTGGCCAGTTAAGCCAGGTGAGGTTAGCCGATGGGTCTCAAACCCTCTGTGAGTTAGGGAGTTCCACTGCATGTGAAGACAACTCCTAGCAGTGCTTGATTCATAACACAGAACACAACTACTTCGTAATAGAGTAGCACCTCTACTTCCCACCACCCCACTTGCGAACAATTCAAGTCATGACTGCGACAAACCTGGAAGTAAATAAGAGGTTTGCCGTGATTCGCGCACATGCGCAGAACGGTGCACGCGCAGAATGGTGCTTCTAGCAGCGACCCGGATCGACTCATGAACGAACCTCCGGAACGGATTCCATACGCGAGTAGAGGTTCCACTGTATGATCACGAGACACCCAGAAACTATAAAACAATGCAGCTACCGAAGAACATGACTCATATTTCTTTGATTGTCCTTGAATCTTCCTGCCACAACTGCCATCCTCTCCTGCCACACCTTTTGAGAACCACTGCATAATCTCTGTTTCTATGGCTTCTAAAAGGGGATAAAGCACGTGTAGGCAAACTAAGGCCTGGGGACTGGGGCAGGCTCAATCGTCTTCTAAATCCAGCCCGTGGACAGTCCTGGAATCAGTGTGTTTTTACATGAGTAGAATGTGTGCTTTTATTTAAAATGCATCTCTGGGTTATTTGTGGGGCATAGGAATTCGTTCATATATTTTTTTTCAACATATAGTCTGGCCCCCTGCAAGGTCTGAGGGACAGTGGACTGGCCTCCTGCTGGAAAAGTTTGCTGACCCCTGAGTTAAAAAAATCCATGGAGGAGAAGCAGATCACTAGTTACTGTGCTAATGCGGAATCTCCAGGTCTAGAATGTGTATGCCATTGGAAACGTCATGGGCGAAGATCAAAAGAAATCCCCACAAGTCAAGTTCACGTGGAACCCCGAAGAGAAGAAGAGACTGCGTGAGCAAGGGAAGGAGAAGAGAGGTATCAGAGGAGAAAATATCATTCAGTGTCTCATGGCACAGAAGTTCAAAACAGAGTGCAGATCACTATGGAAGTCACTGGGGGAAGGGAGACGATTGTAGTTGTTTGGAAACAGAGACCTTGCTGCAGTAGAAGAATTTTTTCAGGGGGCAGGAGGAGCTCAACTTGCAAAAGGACACATAACATGGTTCTGACTCCCAGAAGGAGACTGAGCAAAATTCAGCCAGGGAGGAAAACGTGCAGCTTGAGAAAGTACCAAAGTTTTGTATCGTTCGCTTCTGTTTGGCATTCCAGAATGTTCTAGCAGAACTTTTTTTAGATTTCTTACCTGCCCTTCACCACAAGGTTCCATAAAATCATAAAAAGAAAATGGCTGCAGACTATATATGAGTTTGTGTGTGCATGTGTGTAAAAAGCAATTAAACAGTTCATTATATAAAACACTTCCATATTCAAAAACAATGCAAACATTTAAAAACACTTCCATATATAAAATCACTTAAAAATAGCTCCAACGTAGATGCAGACAGGGATAAAGAGATCCACTTAAAAGGATAGGGAAGGTCTTCAGCAGGTGACCAAAAGGCAACAGAGATAGTACCTGTCTAATATGTAACAGGGGGGGGGGATTCTAAAGAGAAGATGCCACAAAACTCAAGGCCCAATTCCTCTATATTTGTATAAGATGCCCTCTCCTGCAGAGTACAGTGATCAGTTGGGCAAGATATTTTAGGTACCCTGGTCCCAAGCTGTATAGGGCTTTGTACACCTGTTCCTTGAACTTAGCAGGGTAGGGAATTTGCAACCCATTCCAATTCTACATCATTTCCCCACACCAAAGCATTTTCCACCCTTAAAAACAGATTTTTTTTACACAATTTTGCAAGTATCAATTAGAAAAAGCTCCCTCCTCCCCAAAAAGGAGCAGGCAACAATGTCAGCAAAAATATATTACAACACGTGTATCTGGCAGGGGCCAGATATCTCTGTTGGTGTTGGGAAAGGCTATGAATCTATACCATACTTTATAAAGTCATATGAGTCTCAAGCTCCATTTCATGCTTTATGATGCTGAGATAGTTTCTCCATTAGCGCTACTCCATCTTGACTTCAAGTGCTGCAAGCAGAGTGACCCAGAACCAAAGGAAGGCAGGACTTTGTTAGAAAATTTTGGCAGGTGCAACTTGTCACACGAGGGCAAGAAAATCTACACCTGCTGAAAATTACCTTTTTCCGGCAGCTATTAAAGGTACAGGAATCCTGTTTGCCTTTTCCTTAGCCCTGGCCTTGCTTAATTTTATGACATGATTAATATCGTCATATTAATAAGGCCTAGTATCTCTGGTGACCCTTTACCATTTCAAAATCCAAATCAAACAGCAGAGAGCTGATTCATACGTGCTGCGTCAAGAATTCCATGGATGTCCCTGTTTGTAGAGAGATCCAAGAGTGTTAGTCATATACCAACAGCAGTTGCAGAATGCAGCAATTCTTTAGACTCCACTCTGTCAGAAAGGGAGCGTTGTTGAAGAGAACAGTGGCCCTTGTAAATGTGGCCTTTTCATCCAAAAACTCAGCTTCAAGTTTACAGATGATGTAAAGAAATCGTACTTCTCTGTGTGCGGAGTATTTTGCTTTATAACGGACCAAAGTTAGGTGACAGCATTTCAGTGACATCATTCGTTTTGAGAAAAAGCGGCGTGCTTTTGGAGTGACATCAGTTTTCAAGATGGAAGATTTGCTTCAGCTTTTGGAATCTGGAAGATATAGCTCTAAGTGCTGTCCACAGTAAGCCACAATTTGATTAAAAAAATTCCTTCCAGTAGCACCTTAAAGACCAACTAAGTTAGTTCTTGGTATGAGCTTTCGTGTGCATGCACACTTCTTCAGATAGGATGTGCATGCACACGAAAGCTCGTACCAAGAACTAACTTAGTTGGTCTTTAAGGTGCTACTGGAAGGAATTTTTTTATTTTGACTATGGCAGACCAACACGGCTACCTATCTGTAACTGGAACCACAATTTGATGTTAGTTTGGCTTTAAAAGTGGACTAAATGTTTAAAACTGGGACCACTACTTTTAACAACTTTTCCATTTTGATGCAGCCATAATTTTAACATGTGCCTAAATATTACACACACACACAGTGTTACCTTGGTCTATGAACTATTTGGGCAACGAACTCTGCAAAATCGGAAGTAGGTGTTCCGGTTAGCAAACCTTACCCCAGAAGATGAACAGAAGACGAACGGTGGAAGGGCACTGGTGGCGGGAGGCAAAACGCACCTCAGTTAAAGAACACTTTGGTTTAAGAACAGACTTCCGTAATGAATTAAGTTCGTAGACTGAGGTACCACTGCATAAACATTGATATAAATCTCCCTTATACTGAAGGAGACCAATTGCTTGATCTAGGCCAGTGTTGTTGATTCTGACAGAGAAAAGTCTTTGCCAACCCTGCTCTTATCTAAGATATATGTGTGAGAACATGCGCAGCTGACACATTGTGTGTGTGACGTCATGTGCCCATCGCACATCAGGAGTGTGATGTCGCATCGTCAGGAGGAGGTTGAGTGTAGAGCCCACCATGGTGTGGCTTCCTCTACTGTGCTCAGGAGAAGCCAGCCATTGAACTGCACTGTGCTCAGTCTCCTCTGCCCCCTCAATATTGAAAGGGCCAAGCCCTCCACCAGCAGATTTTGAAGGGAGCAAAGACACCTCCACCCCTAGTTGGCGTGCTTGCCACAACTAGTATCATCAACTGATGTACTTCTCTCAGTTATGGAACAACGAGAAGGGCTTCTCTGCCAGGTCTAAGGCCCTGGGCATGCTGGGCAAAATGTCCCCCCCCCCCGCTTCAAAATATATTGCCCCCAAATCTATAATCCTATTAGCAGCAGTCACATCTTTTTAAAAAGTAGGGTTGTTATCTCTGGTGAGCACATTTTACAGATGAGAATGACTCGAGGTTGTTCAGCTCAGTCATCTTGCAATACTTCTGATTATGTAGATATAATAATAATAATAATAATTATTATTATTATTATTATTATTATTATTATTATTATTATTATTAATTTATACCCCGCCCATCTGGCTGGGTTTCCCCAGCCACTCTGGGCGGCTTCCAACAAAAGATTAAAAATACATTAAAACATCAGTCATTAAAAACTTCCCTAAACAGGGCTGCCTTCAGATGTCTTCTCAACGTCAAATAGGTGTTTATTTCTTTGACATCTGATGGGAGGGTGGTCCACAGGGTCTTGTTAGTTTCTTCAGATAAATAATAGCCATCTAAATCAAGGATGGAGAACCTGGAGCACTCCAGATAGTGTTGGGTTACAACTCTCATCATCCCTGACCTTTGGCCATACTGACTTGAATTGGTGGGAGATGGAGCCCAACCACCTCTTTCCCATCCCTGCTCTTTAAATCTTGAATCTCACAAATAAACAAAAAAGACAGAGCACTTTTCATGCTTCCTCCTGCTCTCTCTTCTTCCCCACTACATTGTGGCAGATCTTGGAATGACCGAGAAGAGAATTGTTGAGACTTGAAGTGAGAAGTGTCAACAGTGCAATCAGAGTTTTAAAGGTTGGGAACAGATGTGCAGTACTTAGCGGAATAAACTGCATGTGAATATTTATCACAGAAGGTTTAGTTCATGGGTCATCAGATTAATGATTTGGCCCGCATTTCTGAAAGGATGGGGTAGTGTTTTGTGGCGCAATCAGCTCATCTGTTCCCTCGTTCTAATACTGTGGATAATTCTGCTTTCCTCATGGCAAGCAAGTTTCTGGATATAGTTCAACCTACTCCAAGTGCATATTTAAACTAAAAATCTGTTTCACATAGAAGGACAAATGAGAATGGCTATTACCGTCATCTTTAATGCACTAAATTCTTTTGCACAGATTGTTCTTGTTACTACCACTTTGAACGGATCTGAACAGGACACCATCTTCTTTATGTACATATGTGCCATAAGCAAAGCTAAAAAGAAAAAGCAGAGGACTTGGGAACACCAGAATGTTTGATGTGTCGCTTAAGTCAGGGGTTTGTGCTATTTGTGCTTTGTTTTTTCGACTGTGGGCCTGTGAAACCCTCTTGCCCATTGAAGTCTTTGTGGGAACCAGAGCACTCCATGCATTCCCCTATGACACAATTCCCCATAAACCCACTTCTCCAAACTTGCATACACAAAAAGACACAAATAAGCAACTATTCCCTCATTCATGGATGGGGAACCTAGGACCCACCAGATATTGTTGGATAACAAGTGCCATCACCCCTGAGCATTGGCCAGACTGGTTGGGGCTGATGGGAATTGAATCCAACAAGTGGTGTGGCCCACAGGTTCTCCATCCCAGGCCTAAGGTTTTACATCCATCATTTAATTGTATGCCCCCTTTCCATAACTAAAAGCAGGCCTAAAGCATGAAAAAATACATTATTACAAGTAGCCATACACAATAAAACATCAAACCTACACAACAAAATTAAACAGTTTCCACATAAATCATAAGAGCTAAAATAAAGATACAAAAAATTCAATATCAAAGCCAGCAACAACCCCACCCAAAACAAAACAAAAAAAACCCTGCACAACACTCCAGCCCAAGAGTCTGTTCAGAAGCCTTAGCTTTTGTAGCTGTAGTCAGTCAGGGCCTCACCATCCCAAGCCCTACTTATTGTCCATTGCTACAATCTGAAAGTTGTGCTATTATTAGTGTTACATATTGTATTTTTTGCATTTCTGTTATGGCCCTGGATCAATATGAAAATAACAGTGAACAGGTCTAGTTTTTGCTACATTCCTATACGTAATTACTTGAGTTCCACTCAATGGTAGCAGCTTCTGAAAACACATGTATAGGATTGTACTGCCCAATAGCAACTGCCGGAGTTTGCTTCCCTTTCCCATTGCAATGGCTGCCAGTTGCTGTTGTAGCCCCAGCAAACGTTCATAAATATCCAAGATTTCCAGTATTGATTTCCAGTGCTTTCATCTTGTGTTTTGAATGTGAAATTTCACTTCCAAATTCAAGTGATATTGACTTGTCGGTAATCAACGGTTGCATTGATTTTGACTCGTGTCTGAAATGTTACACATTGCTAGGTCTGTCAAATACGGAACACCATTACATGTCAACTATCAAATACTGTCAAATATTAAGTACTGAAATTGCATAACACTGCACATTATGTATATCAAATATCTGGCAGATATTCAATTAGTCAAAATATGTGGGGAAAGAATTTTGAGCAGCAAAATTGTATCATTGTATAGTAAAATAACCTTTCCCACTTTTTCAGTTGCTTCTTAACTAATGTTTAATGGCGCAAACACTGAAAAGCAAACAGAGACATCAGCCTGTTAGATATTACTCTGCTTATATCACTTTCTTCACAATGCAATCAAGAAGTTCAATCCTGCATATTCAGCTGCCTAAAACAAGGTCAGACTCTGTCCCTCTAGCTAAGCATTGTGTCCTCTGCCTGGCAGACATTCCCAACAGTCTCAATCTGAGATCTTTCCCATCACCGGCTATGATTAGCTAGAGATGCCAGGGGGTCTCTGGCTCCTCCCCTAGATAGACATGCAACCTATAGTAACAAAAATCCAAATTCCTAACCAGAAAATGTAAAAAAGGAGGGGAGGAGGTAAAGGACCCCTGACAGTTAAGTCCAGTCGCAGATGACTCTGGGGTTGTGGCGCTCATCTCGCTTTACAGGCCGAGGGAGCCAGCATTTGTCCGCAGACAGTTTTTCTGGGTCATGTGACCACCATGACTAATCCACTTCTGGCACAGTGGAAACCAGAGCAGCACACGGAAATGCTGTTTACCTTCCCGCCGGAGCAATCAACTTGCCAGCAGGCACTAAGGGAGCTCACCCGTAGTGTGGATTCGAACCGCCGACGTTCTGATCGGCAAGCCCAAGAAGCTCAGTGGTTTAGACCACAACGCCACCCACATCCCTTTAAAAAAGAGAGAGAGAACTCCCACCTAAATTGTGGTTATCAGCACTGATGTTGTTTTCTGATGAATGGATAAGGTGATACAGAAACCTGCAGGTAAGGACTGGACTCAGAATGAATGGCAAGGGCAGCAACAGCAACAGGCAGAAGGCACAGATCACAATTAGGTGCAAGGACGAGAGTGAAAGCTTTTGTTTCAGTTTTCCGTTTACAGCAGTTTAGCATTAACCACAGTTTAGAGTTCAGGCTAATCTTGAAATATAGTGGCTAGCAACCATTAAACTACAGGACTCATAGGATAGGTATAATTCTGTAATGTGGCTGGGGGTGGGGAAATAAGGGCACAAACACTCTTTGAGCAAGCTTAAACCTGGAAGCTTAACCAATCACGTGTGAGCTCCCAAAATTCTGCCAGCTGCTGCAATGGAAATCTGTGACATTTTTAGAATTGTGCAATGTGTGTGTGTGTGTGTGTGTGTGTGAAAAAGTATTGCAGAACTTCCCCTTGTCTCTCCAAAACTATTTCTAGCTTTTAATTACATTTCACCATTAATTCAGGACAGCTTTTTAGAATAACGGCCCACTACACAGAACTTATGTAACCCATTTTAGTATGGGAAATTGGGAACATGTGGAGGGAAAGCCTTTGCTGTAACAATGAAATCTGTTCCTTTTGTCTCGGAGGACTCAAATATTATCTGCTTCGTCAATATTTACAATAGTTACAGGTTCCACAGGACAGAAATAGACAGCGAAAAGCGAGTTTTGGAAGTGCCCTTGCTCTGCAAATGCTGTTGGGGTTTCAAGAGATTGTGAGCTATTTATTCCGGCGATGGGATTGTGGCATCATATGGAATGCATAAATATGGTTTGATGTTTGATCCCTGGAATCTCTTGTCTGAGGAGCTCAGACAAGAGCTTGCTGAGCAATTGTCAGAGCAAACAGCACTGGATCGATGCTCTGGCTCTGTTTATGGTGGGAAAGGGCTGCATTTTAGTGGTGGTACATCTGATTTGCATGCAGAAGTTCCCAAGTTCAATTCCCAGCATCTCCAAGGTGGGATTGGCAGAGACCACGGAAAGCTGCTACCTACCAGTAGACAGCATTGAGATAAATGAACCAGTGATGTTCTCACCAGGACCTCTTATCAGGGGTGCCAACTTGAATAAGATATTGGGGGGGGGGCAGGTCATGATCAACCACATGACATGACACATGCACACTCTTTGAATGAGAATGGCTATCAACTGGGGGGGCAACCCCCTCAAATATTTTATGGGGGAGACTGAAGGGATCTCTGCCCCTAGGAGGTGGCTCCTCTGCCTCTTATGATGCCCATGAAAGGTTTAGTAAATATTCCTTCCAGAACTTCTTCCTTAATTCAGATAGATAGCCACGTTGGTCTGACAAAGTGTGCATGCACATGAAAGCTTATACCAATAACAAACTTGGGTGGTCTCTAAGGTGCTACTGGACCATTTTTTAATTTATTCCTTCCTTAATGTTTGCTCGTCTTACTGCTCCATTTCTTTATATGGCAGCCATTTTGAAACTGGCATCCACACACTTCCAAATGTACCCACTAGCCCCAAACGATTGGTAAGTTCTGCTGTCATTGAAGGAAACATCTAAGACCAGACCTACTGGTTACTAGTTTGCTTCTAGGCTAAATTCAAGGTGCTGACGCTTATCTTTAAATGCCCTTTGTTGTCTGGGGCCAGGATACTTGCAGGAGCATCTTCTCACAAATGTACTTTCCTGCTCTGTGAGATTTGCCACACATAAATCTTTCAGATTAGTGGCCACAACCAAGAGAGAGATTTCTTGGTCTGACCCTTACTGAAGTTTTCCAATTTTGGCCATTGTCTCTTTTAAATGGACTTTAATGGGCAGCTTAATAGAGACAGTTTTTAAATATATAGTAAGTAGTCCTGCGTTGTTGTTTGTCATTGGTTGCTGTTTTCTTCATCCTATTTTCAATAAATATTGAAAGATGACCTATCATTTAAAAAACAACAACACACACAAAGGATAAACATAGTAATGAGAAGGCTGCAATTATATGGGAGTCCCATTGAACTCAGTGAAATTTGCTTTTGAGTGACATGCACAGGATTGCGCTGGGGGGAAGCAGCTCAGGTCAGATCCTGCTTTGACCATAACTTCACAAGCCACACCCTTTCTCTGATCCAACTTCTTGCCTTCCTCAAAATTGCTAATAAAACCGGCTAGCCTTAGAGGGGCATTGTAAGAAAGCATGTTGAAAGCTCCAAAATGCTGTGTAATTGCAATTATCGTATCTTTATACCAGAAAAAGGGTATCCTAAAGATATGTATTACATTTATAACCCATCTTTCCTCCAAGAAGCTCACAGTGGCATATAGAGATGGCTCTCCCCCGCTGTTACATCTAGAAGAAGAAGAAGAAGAGTTTGGATTTGATATCCCGCCTTTCACTCCCCTTCAGGAGTCTCAAAGCGGCTAACATTCTCCTTTCCCTTCCTCCCCCACAACAAACACTCTGTGAGGTGAGTGGGGCTGAGAGACTTCACAGAAGTGTGACTGGCCCAAGGTCACCCAGCAGCTGCATGTGGAGGAGCGGAGACGCGAACCTGGTTTTCCAGATTACGTGACTACCGCTCTTAACCACTACACTACACTGGTTCTCTACAAATAATTCTGTGAGGTCGGTTAGGTTAAGAGATAGGCACTGGCCCAAGAGCAATCAGTGAGCTTCCAGGACTGAGAGGGGATTTGAAAAGGGGCGTAGGAAGGGGGTTGCGGGGTGTGTGGTCCGCCCCAGGTGTCATCCGAGGGGGTAACAAAATGGTACACCATGGGGGGCGGCAATTACCTGGCCTGCAGTGTGTCCGAGCCACGCGTCTCTCCTGGGAGTGATGCAGTGGCTCAGGGCCCCACGCTGCCTGAAACGGCAGTGTGGGGCTTGTGTCCACCAGGCGGACTCCGTGGGCGGATCGCCATGGCGCCCCCGTGTGCAGATTGCCACCCAGCACCTGCTGCTCCGGGTGCCAGAGCAGCTAGCTACGCACCTGGGTTTGAATTTGAGGTTTTCCAGTCCTAGTTAGATACTCTTAACCAAAAAGGCAAAATAAAATAAAATCCAAAAGCAAACGAGGTCTGGGGAAAGAAGATAGTTAATAACCTTGCAAGGTTGTGGCCAGGATATGTGTGTGTGGAAATTTCTCAGGTTCTATTGTACACATTCACCCAGTTTTAATGTTAAGTTGTGATAGTTCTTTGATTGTCAGGCATTTATCCAACTGAGAACTCAGTGAGGCATAACTGTATGACCATATACTGGGAACTATGGTACGTTAGTGCAGAAATAGGGGGGGGGGAATCCAAAATTATGGTGGACAGACTGGATTTCTTCCAAACAATGAATTCACAGAGGAGGTCAGTTGTTTCTGATGGCATAGTTCAGAGGTCATGAGTGAAATTACATGTCAAAGAATAAAAACTCAACTCAGAACCCGAGATTAAACATCATTTTCACTTTTGCGAATGTTTTCAGAATAGAAAATTTTCTGTTATATATTATTTTCATTTAGTGGCTGTCCCTTGCATTTGCTACCTAAATGCCCTATGACCTTAGGGTGAAGTGTGAGATATTCATTTTTTAAAAAATATACAAAATAAATCATTGGCAGTGCCCGGAATTGAATCTGTGAGCTCATTTGTGCAAACTATGTTTTCTATCGCCTAAGCTACAGCAGCCCTAGAAGCAAACAAAACTGACTTTTTTGCTTCTGCTGCTGGTCTGTAACTTTGGGACAGTTGGGTACTCTGGGACTAACTGGTTCTAGAAAACACATGTTTGAGAGAGCCTAAATCAATACTCAAGTTCCACCTAGTGGGCAAATGTAGAAGATCCATTTGCTCTACTATATTCCACAGCAAATTAACAGGGAATCTTGATTGCTCAAATTAATTAAGAAACAGGGACCAACATATACGTATGAGGACTGGTTATGATAATATACGGAACTGACCTTTGTAACGTCAGTTCCAAACTCTGCAGCCTTTTTGGGAAAGTGGTTATGAGTAATAACTGCTGGTACATTGAGGCCTTTTTAAGAACTGGCAGGAAACCTGGATTTGGCACCAACTGTATGATCAAGAAGAAGTAGCCAGTCCTGAATATTTGACCTGTAGGAAGGGCCCTGTATCAGTCAGTTTGCATGCAAAAGGATGTGGGTTCAATCCCCAACATCTCAAGGAAATGTCCCCGTTTTGCAGCTGCTAGTCGATGTGGATAATACGAAGTGAGATGGATTTGTGGTCTGACTCAGTAAAAGGAAGATTTCCACGCATGAAGTAGACATTATGGTTTACTCCAATAAAGCAATCTGGCCATGAAACCAAACTACAAGGCTTTATTGCAAGTCACAATGTTAATTTTTAAAGGTGCTGGTTCATTCTTTTTTTTTTTTTTCTCAACGTGAGTCACAATCATGCAGTGGCGTAGCATGGGTTGTCAGCACCCGGGGCAAGGCAAGTAATTTGCGCCCCCTAACCTGTGGATTTTAGTAGGGGCAGAGAGCTGCGAGTGCAAGCGCCCCCCCCCCCGATGTTGCGCCCGGTGCGGCCGGCCCCCCCAGCACCCCCCACGCTACGCCACTGCAATCATGGCTATGGCACATGCCGGAGAGGGACTATTTGCAAGTGGAATCTGCTGGTTTGTGAACCAAGCCATACAACTGTCCCATCTACACTTGCTCCTCTTGGCAAAAATTATTCTCCTCTTGCCACCATTCCAATTCTCCCATCCTTATTTGTCTTCTCCTTTGCCGGGAATAGACTTCCCCTGTGTGTGATTCTAAGCCATTTCCTGTTCCTCTTAGGAACAATCCCATACTAGGTTTTTAAGGTGGAATTGGCATGTGGTATTCACTCACTCTTTCATGGGGCATCTAAATGCCCCATAAGAATCTAAATTTCATCTGTTATGGAACTGTTGTCTTCCTATATTTTCTCTGTCCTTCAGTCTTCTTTCAGGCCACAGAAAATCGCCTTTAATGTTTTGGAAAGAACAGCAGCCTAAAAATCTGATCAATAAGACATCAACTCACCGGCCAAGAATTAGATATGAAGTTGCATAAAATTTTATTTCTTTTAAACCTGTTTTTATACCATTCCCTTTTTGAAAGTTCATACACATCTGCGACACAGAACTGCACACGACAATAATTTGCTTTTATATTTCTCTTGCATCAAGAATATGCACATCTTAATTAACAAGAGGACAGGTACAAAACATTAGCATCACAAATAGTTTGACAAGAGAATCCATATTCCCCAACACAGGAAAACATGTCTCCCCCCCCCCCCTGCTTCACATCCAAAGGTATAGAAATACATACTTTATTAGGTGTGATAGTAACCAACTTGATCACAGTTGACAAACACTTTGGAGTATCTGAGAGCCAGTTCAAATGTTGAGGGGAAATGTGGTATAGCCTTCCTAGCATTGTTCCATGGAGAATGCCCAGCAATGGGGGTTTACTCTCTGTAGCAAAAAACTAGCAGGCAATACCCTCGCCCGCATCCTGAAACAGTAATCTTAGAAAGCCTGCTTTTTAATCTACACTATGGTAATTGCAACTGCTGGGCATGCTAACCCTACTCTCTGCTTTAGGTCAACACTCATTCCAGGATACTTTTTGTTCCTGCTGGCTCCTGACACTGAAGACCAGACTATAAGATTTCATTATGGTATTGCTCATGCATTTATGTTCCATATCTTAAGGAAACATAGGGTATCTGAGATGTCATGAGCTGCCTTTTGCAGAAGGAGAAGCAATGGTGAGAACACCAAAAGACTGGCCCCATAAGCTGTAGACAAAAAGTGAGGACATTAAGCCCAGAATTTAAAAGGATTTTCTGTGCATGAAAAGCCTTCTAAATTTTCAGATAGAATGTTCCATATCCGATATTATATGTCAGAAGTTCTGTGTAGTATTCAACAGATGTTGGGCAGAAGATTTAGGTGAGCATTTCTGTCTTTTAATCCTATAACTATTTTCTGAGGAGGCCCAATGCAACAGCTCTGACGTATGAGAGCATTTGCCCCAATATGAACAGAAGAAGGGCAATTCTGGCGACTGATATAATCAGCCAGGGAGCTTCACATGTGATCGTTTCCCTTACGATCGTTTGTCGTGCGAAATCTCAACTTCCCAATGCTTGCAAATATCACAATTGCCCAGTGCCACAAGCCACAATACCTCATTGCTGAGAAAATACAGTATCTTTGCGGCTGTCTCATCTAATACTGTGTGCAATATGGCTGCACATTTGCTATAGGCACCTCATGGATAAAGTCTGACATAATGGGTGATTAGTACAGCAATTCTTCTATGCAAAGCCTGTACCAATTCCTGAACTTCAAGTTTACTTATTTTTTTTTAAGAGTTTGGGCATTCAAGTATGGGTATAATCAAAGCTGTAACCACAACCCAACCACAGCCCTCACTTTGCAGGCCCTTATTCCAGCGTTTTCCATTATTTGGGGGTAGGCTATGATACTATAACCTTTGGGTGCTTGGAGCAGGAGTATAGTGCCAATATGAAAATGATAGCTCAAATCTTATCCACATTTATTCAGATAATGGTCCCACTGAATGCAATGGGACTTACTCCCAGATATGTTTGCACAGCACTGCAATCTTGTATTCTTGTCTGAAAAAAGGCTGTAGGAATATGGGCAAACATATTCAGAAGTGGGAGAATAACCAACAAAGTATCAGAAACAAAAGGGATGCTGTATCTCCAGTTAATGAAACGGCAACATGAGGAGAGGATCATCATATCAGTGCAAAAATAAGTAAGTGTTTTTAGTAACCAGCTGCAAAGAGAAACAGTATTTATCAGCAATCTACATAATGCACCACTTTCTCCATTTTAAGGAAAATTGCCAAATTGACTTGTAGAACACACAATCTAGTGCAAACCCAATTGAAATAATTTATTCCAAGCTGTGCCTTTGTCAAATTTCCATTTCAGTACACTCAGATTGTGCCGGCATTCCCAGCAGATTGCATGGCACAGGGTATGAATGCCAGGCTTCACATATTTAAAGTAGCTTAGGAAAGGATAATTCCATTTCCCTTGTCAAAATGACACATAATTTTTTTTAGGTGGGCGGGAGAAAGACAGAAGAGGGAAGAAAAGTTCTGATCTCAGCGGAATTATTAATTTGTGCAATTTGTGCTCCAATCCCCCCAAAAACCAAGGTAATTTTGTGGAGATCCTATCAAGCTATAATAATAATAAACAAATCAACTAGTTTGTTGTGCAAGAGGCTGTTTTGAACAGTGATTTTCTTTTTTTTAAGACACGCTCACAAAATTAAATCACGCCCACTCAGAGACACTTCACAGATTACAACCTTGTCTAAGGTGTTATCTACAGAAGAACAACAGGTCAAAGAGATTCCATGTCTTACAAAAAGCATTAATAGTTACATTACTGCCACTAAATAAAATAGTTTCTTACATCGTTAGTCCAATAAATATTACTGAACTTAATTAGAATTCGTTCCCTTTTTTGCTGGCTTTGTTAATGCGGCCATTAATGGCCCAGTGATCATTATTTAGTGTAAACTTCACTGATTAAAAAAACAGACACACACAACCCCAAAAATCTATAAAGTCTACCAACATGGTCTTGCACAATAACAATTAAATCTAAATTGGGGCTGTGCAGGGGTTGTGACCACAGTTTTCTTGTAGGACACTCTTATACACTCAGGGAGGTGTTATATATCTAGACAAAGAAGACAAAGACAACCCATAAAAGAAGTTGGAAGAGGATATAGTAATTGAATATAAAATTACTGGCCATGCTGTATTTATGGAATCCTCCCCAAAAGAAAAGAAAGCTGTACAACCCAGAGTTAGACATGCTCAAGTCCCACAGAAATGCATTTCAAATGGACTTATGTGTGTTACTGCGGCGCTGAACACCCACTAATTTGATTGGACTTCTCTTAAATGGCCCAAGGATCTTGAAGCACAGTTGTACCTTGGTTCTCGAACGGAATCAGTTCCGGAAGTCCATTTGACTTCCAAAAACATTTGAAAACCAAGGCGCAGCTTCTGATTGGCTGCAGGAGCTTCCTGCACTCAACTGGAAGCCGCATTGGACGTTCGGCTCCCAAAAGTAGTTCGCAAACCAGTACAGTCACTTCCGGGTTTGCGGCGTTCAGGAGACAAAATGTTTGAGAACTAATCTGTTTGAAAAAACAAGGTACGGTTGTACACAACTCTCAACCAAATGTAGAAATGAATAACCTTCTCACCTGCAGATACACTTCCCTTTTACACGTCACATTTATTGCTGAATCGGAACAATCGGATTTTCTGCGGCATGACGTTTGTTCCGATTCAGCAGGAAACAAGGGGTTTTTTTATGGGGAAAGTGGCAGGACAGAAGAAAAACCTCTTGGACCCTTGCCTGGAAATCGCAGGAGAAAGAGAAGTGTGGATGAGCTTTGTCTGCATGCTGAAAGCCACTGTTGTTTTTACATGGAAAAGAACATCCAAGCATAAGTCCACATCTGCAGTCCAAAGTGGTACAGTCCGGTGAAAAATATAAAACGTGCAGTTCAGTGTTAACAAGAAACTTTTTAAAAGCTTTACAGAAAATAACCAGTATCCCATGAACTTTCCCTTGTGATTCTGTTACATCTCTATTACAATCCGATACATCTGTTACGCTTCTGCAGAATAACATTTCAGATATTTTTCAAAAGGGGCAATTAGCAGCTGGTTTCCTTCCAAAACGTTGATGAAGGTTAAGGTGTTTATTCTGATACAACAGTGATACTCATATTGCCAGCCCCATCTGGGGCAGTCACCTGCGGTGTACATTTGCACAGAGCAGGAAGAAACATTGGTTCGCTCCATTGGATGAGCCAAACAAAACCTGCATGTGAGAATGTAATCTGTATTATCCCAGCGAGCATATATTTGCTAGCTGGTGGAAATGTGGGAGCTCTGCGGTGAACATTTGCAGGGGAGAATCAGCAGGAAGGAGTGCTTAACCCTTTCCCCCATGTGTCAATTCTCCTTTTCAGTCCCTTCTGCAAAGTCTTTATTTCTGCAGCTTTCGTTCTCTCCATCACCTGCTCCCCGCCAGGTGAAAACAGGACAGTGGCTGGAGGAATGTGTCTAACATGGTTAGGTATTGCACCCCTGATTCTCCCTGCAAAAGCCCTTCCACTCTCATGGCGACCCACAGCAGGCCACCCCCTTAAGCACAGTGGGGGCATGCACGCCTTGCCTCCCCCATAGGACAGGATCCAGCCAGCATCCTGGCATGGTCAGGAAGGGGAGGTGCCAAACATCTCTTCCCCAACCCCATCGGCCATGCAGGAAGCACCTGCCCACTCCTTCCTCAAACTGTGCTGCGGTCGCAGCATACAGCAAAAGCTGCCCACCTGGAGCCCAAGGTTAGTGGTAGTCTCACACATAGAAGCCAACTCCCAGGTGCCCTGGAGACCTCAGCCCTGGCAAGAAAATATTTGAAGGGGCTGCGCCACCGCAAAGTTGATGGGCACTGCCATTCAAATGCTGTGTGTGCACCTTGTCGTGATTGATCATGCAGGGAGGGGCTTACCTGCCCCCTCCCCCCAATATTTTATTCAAATTGGCACCCTTGATCATAAGCATTAATTATGTAAATATGGGGTGGGAACCCCATGTTTGTCTTAGTTCTGGTTGTTATAACCTTAACGATGCGCCAGCAGTTTGGATGACACAAAAGTATTCTCCCAAGAAAATGGTACCATTTAATAAAACAGAACCTCTCTTTTACCAGCGTCAATCCCCGTTAAAAATAATTGGACAACTTCAGAGCAGGAAAGACGCACTGTGGCTTTTTTGTTTGTTTCCGTTTTGCAGATTAAAGAAAACTTAGCTGAAATTTGGAGCTCTGGTTTGCATTGGAACACATCAAAAGAGGTCAGCATGGCTAAAGTTGCCTGTGAGCATGTGGTTTCACCCATTTTAAAGTATTTCCCGAGACATACAAAATGCTTATAAACTAGGACCTGAACTAAAAAGATAAATAGTAATATAAAAATGACATGAGGAAATTAAAAAAAAGGGGGGGGGAATTCGTTTGAAAGATTTGTCACATCAATAGCTTACATAGTACTTCCCAAGTAAGCCCATTCCAGGAATTGCCCACCGGAAGCCAACTCCCAGTTACATGCATTTATTATCAGTTAAAATAAATATAAATTTGACAAAAAAAACCCTGGATCACATATGTAAGTTCTCCGGTTTACTTGGCTGTTTCTGCTGCACTGCCAGTTATTTCAGTCTTTTGGAAACATTCTCTAGCCAGTGCATGATCCATTTGCAACCATCGGACATAAGCGTTACTATGAGGAACACACATTTATTTTGTGCAAAAAGAAAAAGAGGGTTGAGGGTTGGGGGGGCGGGGAGAAGTAGTCTCTGCTCCACTGGTAGATCCACCTATGAAGTGAGTTTTGAATAGCTTGGGGGAGAAAATCTTCGCCTCAGATACTTTAGGAAGTAGAGGGGGAGACAGCTGACCAGAGTGATTACTGTCACCTTCCACAAGAACGATAAGGTTGCAATGAAGTAAACATCTGCAAGAGAAGGAAGGAAGAAAGAAAGAAAGGTTCATATAGGAGACATGTTGAGGGGGAGGAAGGAGAAGAAAAACAGACATCAAAATACGTCCAACAGAACAGAGCCGTATGCATGCACCCTAACTAAATAGCAAGCCATGCAACTTTATTTATTTATTTAATAATATGTAATAAAAAGGTAAAGGACCCCTGGACAGTTAAGTCCAGTCAAAAATGACTATGGGGTGTGGCGCTCATCTCGCTTTTCAGGCTGAGGGGGCAGGTATTTGCAGACAGCTTTCCAGACAGTGCCAGATTTACCTATAAGCTAAGCAAGCTATAGCTTAGGGCCCCACTCTCTTGCCACCCCCCCCAAATATACTTCTTCTTCATTGTATTTCACTATTAATATACTTCTAAACTGAAATTGTATTTCAGTTCAACAATTACTTTGATAAAATACAAATTTGTAGCATTTATTCAACACCAAAAACAGTGACAATTTGTTGTTGGCAAAGGACAGCTGGACATAAAATGGGCCCCATTACCTTCAGTAGCTTAGGGCTTCATCAAATCTGGCCCTGTTTCCGGGTCATGTGGCCAGCATAACTAAACCGTTTCTGGCGCAACGAGACACCATGACAAGTGCCAGAGCGCACAAAAATGCCATTTATCTTCCCACTGCAGCGGTACCTATTTATCTACTTGCACTGGTGTGCTTTCAAACTGCTAGGTTGGCAAAAGCTTGGAGAGAGAAATGGGAGCTTATGGATTCAAACCGGCGACCTTCTGGTTGGCAAGCCCCAGAGGCTCAATGGCTTAGACCACAGCGCTCCCCGTATCCCTATTTAATAGACATGCTTACTTCAAGGAGTCCAGCTGTACATTTAAAGCTAACTGAAATCATTTTACTACCCAAAAGTAAGATGGGCTTTTGCAGGTGGTTCCTCTACTTTGGCAGCTTAACTGGAGTACAACTGTGAGGTGCAACTTAGAAATGTTAATGGGAAGCCACCAAAATCCCCCCCCCCCCAGCACAAATGTTCAATGTGGGCCAGGAATTGTTTTTTTAATACATGCAGATATAAAAAGGAACACATTAAGGGCTGCAGCATATTTATTACAGTGTTGCTGCTTTTTTAATACAGCATTTCATGTGTTTATTGTTGGGATGTTTAAAGGTTGGTATTTTTTGACCCTTAAATAATTACTTTTCAAAATTTCCATGTGTAGCATGGTTTGTTAAATGTATCATTCTGCTAAATAGATTATTTTTTAAATATATTTAATATAAATAAAGGAATAAAGTACACTCAGTTTTCCTCCAACTATGAAGGGACATTTATGTATATTATGAACCGAACATTGGAAAATGCCACATTTTCCTGGAAGTCCCATTGATAGCAACAGGGCTCACGTCTGAGTAGACATGTATAAGATTGTATTGTTAGAATACAGTATCAGAAGTACTTTTCTTAGCTTTTTTTAACACAAATTTGGGAAGAAAGCACAGCCCCTTTTCAAAGCATACTTAAATGCCCTTAAAAAAAGAATTAAAACTGGGTGTAAACATTCCATGAACGAATTTCATCAGTTCCACTCTGATGAAGTAGCTAACTGCCTAAAGTGCTGTTTCAATAAAATAATTTCAGGTTAGCTGTAAAAGTGGAACTGGGTCCTCTTAAAACAGCAATGGAATCATACTAAAATACAGTATACAATTTTTAAAAAGTATCAAGCTTCCATATTTAAAATGCGATTGCTAAAATACGACAACAAAGTTACTTATGCTTTGAATTTCTAAATGAAAGTTGGTAACTAGCAGTAAGTTTTCAATCTTTGCAGAAAGCAAACACTTAAAGTTGAAAGTAAACTGCGTCACACTAAGGTCTTCAAGGGGGGGGGAATGAATCTTCAAAGTTGAAGTTCTGGAAACACAACTTTTAATTCAGCATTGACAGCTGCATATTTTGGAATGGACGTAGATATATTGTTTCATTGCAATTTTAGACCGCTGTGCAAATTAGCAGTTATTTTCCTTACGTTTCCCCCTGTTCTGTCAGCCCTTCCATGACTTCCTTTTTTCCATTTCCACTGAAAGATTAGGCTAATAATGGATGCAAAAAAAGAGACCTTAGTAGACTTTTCTATATTACTACAAGGAGAGGGCTATTGTTAGCCATCTCTGAGATCTGCAGTGAATTCTCATGGTGGTGGCCCCATGCCTCGGGAACAGCCTTCCCTCTGAAGTGTGTCTCACCATGTCCCAGTTGTCACTGTATAATCAGCCAAAGACTTGCCTCTTTGCTCAGGCTCTTGGGTAAGGGAGAGGTACATTGGATTGGATTTCTGTTGTGGCTGCCGTTTTACTTGTATGGAAATTGTGCTTGCTGCTTTTAAATATTATTGTTTAATTTTACCTGCCTGTATTTTGGCACCTTGGAATGAAGGGTGGCCTTTAAACATAGTAAGCAAATGAATAAAATATGTTGGCTACTGTGGGGAACAGGCCTCTTGGTCTGATACAAGAGGGCTTTACTTATGCTAAGGTTTTTATAGGGTGACTCCTCTGCAAAAACTTACAACAGTAACTTATAACTGCCCATCACCATCTTGACCTATCAATGGGCTAATGAATGAAATTAACTGTCTTGGCAGTCTTGTAGATCACAGGTTTTCTACATCTGCTCTAACACCAATTCATCACTTTCCTTGCCCATTACAATTCATGGGTTTACAGTTGAACATTTGGAGTATGGGATGGAAAATCCACATGGCACCCCGCTTGCTTTTGATATTGAAGGCGGTCAGTTCTTTAATTCTAGCTGCCCTAGAGCCCGTGCCCTAAATCCATTTCCAGAAGTACCTTGGCTTTCAGAACTAGCCCTGGCTTTACATTTGATCGAAGAAGTTTTGAGAAATTCAGAGCAACGGCTATTACCAATAAACTCGTGCAAGAAGACCAGCGAGGCAATATAGCAGGAAAGGCTGAGTAGTTCTGCCACTATCATGAGCCAATGCCACGTCTGGATTGTCAGCGCCACCATCAACAGCTCAGTGAGGATCAAGGATGTGAAGGAAATAGCCACAATGTGGACAAACTCAGATTCAAAGAGCAGCAATGCGCCGTACATAATGATGCTGCCTGCAAGTGGGCGGAAGAGAAAGGAGGGGTTAAATAAAATACAAAAATGTAAAAAATACAGTGGGCTGGATCCAGACTTTGAGCAGTCTCCCTGAAATCAGTGGGACTTGCTAGTCAGAGCTATGACCCTTCCATGAACAAAAAAATACAGAAGACTTCCTTCCTTCCTCTAGCTGCTAGATCAGGCATAGGCAAACTCCGGCCCTCCAGATGTTTGGGACTACAATTCCCATCATCCGTTAGCTAGGGATGATGGGAATTGTAGTCCCAAACATCTGGAGGGCCGGAGTTTGCCTATGCCCATGCTAGACAGTATCTTAGTATTATACAGTAGCTGTAGAGTTTTCAAAACACTTATTATTATTATGAACAATTATATTATTAACCAGCAAAATACATCAAAGGCGAGGAACCTTTGGCCCTCCATGTGTTGTTGACTACGATTCCCATCATCCCTGACCACTGGGCCATGCTGCTAGGGTCAATGGTCCAGCAACAGGTTGGATGGCCATGGGTTCTCCCCTTCTGACATATTATCCTGGCTAACCTTACAAAAGCCCTGCAACTAGGTAGACCTGTAATAATATTCACACACTGAAGGTGGGGGCAGGTTAGGCTGAGAGAGAGAGAGGAGCTTGATCAAGATTTCTCAGTGCGTTCATGGCTGTGGTGAGATTCTGAAGCTAATTTTGTCACCAGTCTTAATGCATGCTAAGAAGTCTCAATGAACTCAGTAGGACTTATGTTCAAGGAAACGTATTTTTTGAGAACGGTTAGGGAGAGAAAGACTGAGAATCACTTTGCATCCTACTTCTGGCGGATCTGAGAATAGCTACACAACGTCCCAGATCCTCAGCTGCAGACATAACTCATGTCATCAGCATGAGTAATCTGCACTGATGACTAATCCACAGACATCACATTATGCTTGTTTGAAGAACAATTCTACCAGTGACTCAAGATCAAGCCATAAAACACAGACCCGGGGAGTAAATTTTCCACCATCTGGGTACTGCTCAGTTTTGGGCCATCCCTGATCTTGAGCGATAACTACTAGCCAAAATTGCATGGTGTGATCCATCAAGGGGTGAGGTCATCTGACCAACAGAATGTAACAGGAGAAGGCTCTTGGCTTGGAAAGCTTTCCCACGATGTCTCACTCTTTCTGACTGTCCGGGAGCTGTGTGATTTCTGCGAAGGCCAAGACACTGCTCTATAGTATTGATTTAGCCCTTGAAAAGTAATTGCTGTTGCAGCCAACTCTCCAATTCTTCTCTGACCCTCTTAAAATGTAATATATTCCTGGTCCTCCTTTTCCAATTAAAAAGGCAATCAATGAACTGGGTATAACTTAGCCCCTCTGAATGTGAAGTTAACTGATGGATAATGGCTGCTATGCAGAGTGAAGGGTGCAGAACCATAATGGCTTCCTGGGAAGCCATTATGGTCCCCCCTGCAACACTCACTGATGTTTTTTGTGACATTACATCTAAAGCATTAACCGCACAGCAAATCCATCCTGAGCCTCACATTGAAGAATCCAGCCATCGGTTATGTACTTTCTCAAACTTACATTTACATCCCAGCTTCCCTTCAAATAGGTCAGAACAGAAAACACATACCCCCAACTCTGTGAGGTAGCTAATAAAATAATAATAATAGTTATTATTTTGTATCCTGACCATTTGACTTTGTTGCCCCAGCCACTCTGGGCGGTTTCCAACATATATCAAAACATAATAAAACATTAAGCCTTAAAAAGCTTCCCTATACAGGGCTGCCTTCAGGTTATATAGTTATTCATCTCTTTGACATCTGATGGGAGGGCGTTCCACAGAGTGGGTGCCACTACCGAGAAGGCTCTCTGCCTGGTTCCCTGTAGCTTCACTTCTTGCAATGAGGAAACCGCCAGAAGGCCCTCGGAGCTGGACCTCAGTGTCTGGGTATGAAAAGTGGGGCTGAAAATGCTCCTTCAGGTATACAGGGCCGAACCCGTTTGGGGCTTTAAAGATCAGAACCAACCAGTGTTAGAAACTGAGATATGAAAACTAGGAGCTAAATGGCACCTTAATCCTAGGCTATGGGCGCAACAACAGAATGTCTAGGAATGCTTTTTTATAACAAGAATACAGTGCTGAAAATGAATGAACTGCAGCTAAAATATTATGTTCATTTTTCACATGGTCTAGTCCTTTCCCTGCCCGCCCCCCTAATATTTTTAAGAAGGTTTCTTCTACAGTCTTCAGAGAGTAGGAGGCAGAAACAGGTCCTCCTTTCCTTCACTCTGCAGTTTTAATCTGAAATCTTAGATGCAGTACTGAGCCCAGAGCTCAGAAACTGCTTGCGCTAATGAAATTCCCTGTCGCAAAATGCGCCTTGAAAAATGGGAGTTTTGAACACTGGCACCAACACTTTGAATTGTGCTCGGAAACGTACTGGGAGCCAATCTAGGTCTTTCAGTGTAGGCCTTTCAATGTAGCCCAAGAATGAGTGACTGACCCAAGGTCACCCAGTGAGTTTCATGGCTGAGTGGGGATTTGAACTCTGGGCTCCCAGGTCCAAGTCTGACAGTCTAGCATCTATACCACACAGAGAAGGGATGCATGGAGAGTGCTAATGATGACCTGGACATGGCACAGTAGGGTTCAATGGGAGCCTCTATAGAAAGGCATCACGAGCAATTCACTTAGGCTGTAGCAGAAGCAGTAAGCTCCTTCTGCTCTGTGCTACTGTGACTGGTTTGCTGGAGGAGGCACCTGTTGGCTTAGTCTTTGCTGAGCTGCATTGTCATTACGGTCAATGGCCAGATGGCTGTATTAGAATAGACCACTCAACTGAGGTCAGGTGATGTTAGAGCTAGATAGGGTTCTACCCAGTCCTACAAAGCTGCTGATCATGGCTTGGTTCCTTGGCCTCATGGCTCAGGTAGACACAGGAGACTGAGCTGCTCTTGTCTCCAGACCACCACCCTGACAGCCCCTCTGTACGCTGCTCTCTGCACATGGAGGAAGCAGGATTGCAGCCAATGTCTGGGGAAATCTGAGAAGCCAGAAGGAAACTGAGCAGGACTTCCAGTGGTCAGGGAATGAGCATGTGTTTGTGTAGATATAAATCTCTGCAGAGCTCATTGCCTCTCTTCCAAACCTATAAAAACCAAAATTTATTATGCACAAATATTCAATTTAGTAGATTTGCTTATTCAAGTCAGTGTTTGTTGTTTCCACCAAATCTGGGAAAATATGAGATCTGAACAATTCATTTCAAACAATTCACCGAGAGGTACCTGGACAGACAGTCTCTTACCTTGGTAAATACTTATCAAAACCCATATCAAAAATGTCTTGTATGATAAAGGCCTTCCCTAAAGGAATGAAAGAGGACAGGAAAACAAAATGAACATCAGTCTGGTGCACATTTCTGTATGTGATCTTGAGCATAAACCTGACGACAAAAGATGAAAACACAATACAAGATGTATCAAACCTTCAGAAGATCTTTGTAGAGTTCTGGGTACAGCATGGCAACTTCTGATTTGACATCTTTGTCCAGCACTAAAGAGAACACTGGAAACATAGTATAGAGTGTAGAATACCTGAAAGCAACAACAGAAGAGATCCCCATTGATTTCCACATGGATTCAACACCTCCTCTCCCACCTCGACAAATCTGACTGAGGGGTGGGGCAAACATAAGCAGAATGGGGAGAGTTATTTTTGTTGATTTCTACATTTCTCTATGCTGTCTCTCGCAATTGAATGTTATTGGCCACTTAAAGGGTTTGGGTTCGACCCAGGATGAGATCAGCAATGAAGTTTAAGCCTCTTCTCACCTCTCCCCCTCCACAGAGGGTTGTATCCAGTGCAGAACTAAGTAACTTGTTAAGGCAGTACAAGGATTCTCGCTTGCACAGTATAACTTCCCTTCCCTCGCCTTCTCCCCCACAAACCCCCTAAATTTGTTCTGGGGGTTCCACCGCCCTCTGGAGCAGGGTGCACACATGGGGAGGAGATGGGAGGGAAAGCTCCATCATACAAGCAAGAACTCTTTTGCTAAGAGAATGAGTGCATTGGATACCACCCAGAGCTTCTTTTAAAAATGCTTCTAGCTAATAGCCACCACTAATATATATATATATATATATATATATATATATATATATATATATATATATATATGAGTTCCATGCACAGGCATGCATTTCTAATTTCATTTCTGCCAAGACTAGTAGCCCGGATCCCAAATTCTGGCTAATCCACAATCCCATGCATAGTCAGTTTCCCTGTCTCTATTATCAGTGTACTGCATAAAATAATTGGAAAGCACAAAAAATGCATGGGTGTCATTTCACAAATGCAGAATTAAACCCCACACAACCCTCGTTTTTAAACAGCCTTGAACATTCATATTCCAGGAGATGGAAGTGCATGCTTCAGAAAAGGAAAAACAAAAGTGAAATGAAAGTTCCTGTTATAAATAGGATATCATAGGAATTGGCCACATCATATTATTTAGCAACTCATACCAGTATTGTCTACTCTGACTGGCTTTCTACAGTCTTGGGCAGAAGTCTTTTCCATTGTCTTGTCACCTGACCCCTTTAAATGGAAATGCCATAGATTGAATCCTCCCCCCAACCTTCTCCATCCCAGGCATGTGTCCTACTGCTGAACTACAACCCCACCCTGAGGCTGGTGTCCAAGAGCTGCTTCACATCTGAAATGCATCTCTCTCTCTCTCTCTCTCTCTCTCTCTCTCTCTCTCTCAAAAAAGGGCAATGTGTTTTATGTGTGATCTAAAAGCATAAATGTGGCAAACACATTTGCAAAGCATAGATATCACACGGAGCCACTTGTCAGGGGTTAGAACGAGCTGCCCCTCCCTGGCAAAAACAGACTTTGAGGGAAATTTCGTTGTGCTGTCGTGAAATGTGTGATGTTGTCTAAGACACAGGCTCTAACACTGAAAACCAATGTTTGCCAATGCTCAGCCAATGCTGAGCCTTAATTCTTCTGCTACAATGACAGACCTTAGGCCAGAAACGTGTGAAGTGGGGCACATGTATCTGTTGTGCTTTCTTGAATAAAAAAAAAGGGCTCATGTTAGAAAAGCATTGGTTGCCCAGGTTAATTTACTAGTTTTAAAATTTACATCTTCCAAAAGAGGGACTTCTGAGCAAATTAAACCTTTTCTTCCTGGTCCTCAAATAAAAGTTGCCATAAGAGCTGAAATTGGTCCTAATAAGATCCACGTGCTTATCATGATTGCGGGATTAATCACTGCTCTGAAAATGTGAGCCTTCAAAGTCTCATCTCTTATTCTGATAACAGCAGCTATAGCAGGAAGGAAGGCAGTCCGCATTTCAGACAGCGACACACGAGGATATGAATGCTTCCAGACATATGAGGATTTCAAAACTAGCCTCCTTGCATTTCAGACTTCCTAGTCACATATTTTTTTTTTGGGGGGGGGGAGTGTTTGGTTCTTACCCAATAATGAGGAAGCCCTGGTAGAGAGGGACGGATGCAAAGTAGAATACTGAAGAAAAAACAGCCTACAGAACAAAAAACAAAAAAGGGGGAAAGACTCTTTAGGCTTCAAAGCAAAGATGTGTTCAACAGCAATGATCCATCCAGACAGCTCACATGGCAACAGGAATTCTGTGGCAATTCACAGAAGCGGAGCAAGATTGGGACTCGCCACTTGGGGACTGAAGGCAGACATGTGGCTTCCTCCCCCATCACACCCAAAGAGCTAAAAGTGATTTGCAGAAGGGATTGATGCTCATGGCATTCAAACACATCCCACTTCAGCCCCTAGCAAAACAGGCACTGCATATAGTTTCAAAAAGCTACAATGCTTACTTCACAAATGCATGATTTTCATTTGGTGCATTTTGTCAGACAGCCTGAATACCTGGTTTTCAGTGAACACTAATCTACATGTTTCCTTTACAGTCTGCCAGCTGCGGGCTTTAGATCAGAGATGGGGAATCACAGAATTGTAGAGTTGAAAGGGACCACAAGGATCATCTAGTCCAACCTCCTGCAGTGAGGGGAGTCTTTCACCCAACATGGGGCTCGAACCCACGAACCCAAGATGAAGAGTCTCATGCTTTACCAACCGAGTGCTCTCTCATCTGTGGCCTTCCAGATGTTCTTGGACTCCAGCTCCCATCAGCCGGCCGGCCAGCATGGCCAACAGCCAGGAATGGTGGAAATTATAGTTCAACAACAACTGCAGGGTCCTATATTGGCTTTCCCGACGTACACACTCATTCCACGTTTTAAAAAATATAGTTTGAAAAACCTACAATGCCTGTTTGAAAAGACCACAGGTGGCAAAGAAAAAGGTGCTCTCATGTGCAGGATTTAAAGCAGCACCTCTCAAACCATCTTAATTCTTTAAAAGCTATTGTTTCCACATGAGGAAGACTCAACGTGAGCTGAGCTAGAGAGGTAGCAAACTGTGCTTTGATCACAGAACATACAGATTTGTGTTCTGCGTTCCATCCTACCTATTCTCTCTCCCATTGCCCATCATCTGACACATGCTTAAGTATCCTGACGAACAACAGGTCTGAAGTTTCTTTGGGATGCAAAAAAAAGGTCATGGGTGTTTTCACAGAACTATTTGGACACCAGATTCAAACTCTGTCTCACAGTTGGCGCAAACACAATCGCTCAAGATACACAGAGCCTTCACAGCTGGCCTTCAGGTACTATTGGGGGAGGGGAATGTCTATTTTCAAGTTTTGGGTAAGTTAAAAAGCAGAATTCCACCAATGACTTCCCTGGAGCTTGCTTCTAGGTAAGCAGGTATAGGAATACAGTCTGCCTTTGTGCTATTGGTTCTTGGATTTTACTGTTGTAGATTACAGGCTACCTTGTTGGACTTATTTTTAGGTGGGAAACAAAATTAAATATCCTTTTACAGCAGATAGTTGTCAAAGGATATGGCTATCAATGGGTATTAGCCATGATGGTTATGTTTTGTCTCTGCTCTTGCAGGCAGCATGCCTTTGCAAATACCACTTGCTGAGAAGAGTAAGTGGGAACAGTACTGTTGCACCCAGGTCCCACATGTGGGCTTGCCATGGACATCTGGATAGCCCTTGTGAGAAAAGGTTGTTGGACCAGGTAAGCCTTTGGTCTGGTCCAGTCATCTTGACATTGGGTGGGTGGATCCATGACTCTGCTCCATCACTATAGGAACAGATAGGGCCATCCCTGAGCCTTTGCCAACTGCAACCCCTTATTTATTAACTAATGGAGATTTTAATCGGGTTACCAACTGGAAAGCTTAAACCTTGCAGCTCCGATAAAAATAAGACACATTTTCAGTTTTAACAGAAGCAAGACGCTACACTGAATCGACTTCGTGACGTATTAGAGCAATGTAAAAATACAGTTTTTAACTTTTGGACATCAGTCACCATCTCTTAAACAGGGAGAAGGAAAGTGAAGATGCTGTGGCGTTACTTGCCTGCATTGTACTGATACACAAGCTTCTGTGGATCACAAACTGGCTGAGGGCTGCAGATCTTTTGTAGCTGTTGCGTCCATGCACCATCAGTAGCCGGCCCAGATGCTTAAACTGAGTGATGGAGAAGTCTGCTGCAAGGGAAGCTTGCTTTCCTTCCTAGGTACACCAAGAAATAATTAAGAAAAGCAGCAACCTATCAGACCACAAGATAGCAGCAAAACATATCCTGCCATAGGGAAACAGATACAATCCGAATTCTGTGGCACCTGCCTCTCCCTTACTCAGCTGGAGTACCAGCTGTGGTCAGGTGCTCAAGCCCTGCTTCATATGCCCTCATTAGGAGAGGTTAGAGTTATAGAAGCAAGATTCAGAACCTTTATCACAATGGCCCCAAGGCTCTGCTACAGCATCCTTTGAGAAACAAAGTGGTCATCTCTGGAACTTTTACAAAAGGGCAATAAGGCTTTAAAAAACAATAAATTGCAGATATGTCTAATGTGCTGTGTGAGCCTATGTCTGTTTTCTTAGAAGTAAGTCAAAGTGTGTTCAGTGGGGCTTACTCCCAGGTAAGCATGCACATAATTAGTCCACCCTGCTTCCAAAGAGATTAAGTCGGTACACATCATTTTACCCTTTCATCCTCACAACCACCCAGAAAAGTAGGTTAGGCCTGCACAACTTGTGATCTACCAAGCTGAACTCTACCCAAAATTGCCACCAACCCAGCAATCAAGCACAGCAGCTCCCCAGAGCCGAACAGACCTCTTGCTTTCGCTCCTTGTTTGCATTCACAAACTCTTGGCAGGTCATAAAATGTTCTAGGGTTGCACATTTACCAAGCGGTATCTTAATGTGGGAAACATACATCACCATGGGCAGAATGGACTTTGTCAGGAGGATAATTTTACGGTTCCAAACCATGGCTTGTTTGGAAGCCGTTAACCAGAGTTTCCTGGTTTGCACATAACAAGAAACTATGGTTAACTGTGGCTTCCTGGCCTGTGTCTCCACAGGTACGCAAGCAGGGAGTGAAGGAGCTGTGGTGGGTGCATGGAGCTTATGCATATACCAACTTATTCAAGTAAGGATTTCATTGCGTAAACTAGGTCAGACACTCATTTCATCCCTTTTAGCAAAACAGGTTCCTTGTGTGTCCATTAGCTATTGATATAATTGTTGGCTTAAAACTAAAATGGTGCGAGAGAGAGAGAGAGAGAGAGAGAGAGAGAGAGAGAGAGAGAGACTCACCTTTCCTTCAACCCCAACACCACAATCTGCCTCTTGAATCATACTGACATCATTCCCACCATCTCCTGCAAGAGGCAACAGAGGAAAAAGACCATAGAGAATCTTGATGGAACACCAATCTTTACTTGCAGCTTATATTAGACTGCAGGGCTGTTCAGCTTGATCACAAAACAGCCTCCACTCCTGTGTTAATGTGCTAAAGGTGCCTTGCAGCATTTTTGTATAGCAGGAGAGTGCAAGCACTGGTGCTACAGATGGATTCCTTGTTTTGGTGCATGATCAATGAGTTTATCTCATATTGTCTGGCTAATAAAGCAAAGGCAAGTGACCCAGGGTAATGATTTCTGTGCTTCCAGTTGACAAGTGATAGAGAAACTTTCATATATCGCTTTGCAGCACGATACGCAAGTTTGAAATGCCCATGGCAGCAGGGGGGAGATGCACAAATTTGTACATTATCAGGGACCGGTGGTAAACCTCCTTGCCCTTTTAAATGGGCAATGAGAATCAAGCTTGTTCTTGCCAAATATTCTTGATCGTGCAAGAATATGGTGAAATATGGGGGGGGGGGGGGACGGGACACAGAACTGAAGCCTCAAAGGGAGGCAGAGACAATGACTTCCTTTGAAGTTATAGCATCTTCTGCTTTCAAGCGGTAGAGGGAGCCAAACCTCCTTGGAGACATTCAGCACCCAAGGGATAATGGCTTTTATTTATGTAGTCTATGCTGGGAGGTGCCTGTTTGTGTATGCAGAGAGCTAGGTAGGCCTGAGTGGATGTGCATGGCTGATGGGGACCTCTGGCAGTATCTCTCACACCTCATGGGATGCTGTTCCAGAAGGTATCTGACCATTGTAGGGGATTTCAAGGGGAGCCAGGTGGGTGCAACCAGAAGGTGTAAACTGAGAGCCCCCAGAAACATGGCATTTAGATCACAGCCACTCTGTCTCTCAATCTCTCCAATGAAGACAGGTAAAAATAAAATCACCCAAAGATGCCCAGCTGGAAAACGAAGCTGGAAGTGACCTACCCACAGCACAGGTCAGCTTCCCAGTTCTCTCCTGTAGCAAGCGTACAATCTGAGCCTTCTGTGTTGGGGCACATCTGCAACAGACCACAGCTGGGCACTGGCAAGCCAATTCCATAAACTCATACTCGTAGTATTTCAAGCACACCTGTTCCACAAAACAGATAAAATAGTTACATGGATATAAACATTTCCCCACCACCACCACCAACAGCAGCTCACCTTCTGCCATGGCTACCACGATAACCACATTCTCACCTCCAAGGAATCGCCAGAAATCACTAGGGCACAGTCGTGCTTGCGGCGAAAGGCATTGAGTTCCAAGTGAGCTTCTCCACGGTTGGTGACCTGGGAAAGAGCAAACAGATAACCACAGGCACTCAGAATCATTCCAAGCAGATTTCTAAAATTAACTTGGAAATCAGATTTATTAATTTTTTTAAAGATCCTATGCAAAATTGCATGGCCAGGAAGTCATTTGGATCACAACCTCTGCATCACCCTTCCCTAAACATTCATAGGCTCTACTTTAATGAACACTTACTCCTAAGTACGTTCCACTGAAATTAGCAGGACTTTATTTGGAGCATGGATACTTTTAGTATTCTGTATGTTTTTCTTGGTTTTTTTTATTTTTGTATTCTAACTTTCTGTAAGTTGCTTCGGGACTCCCCCCCAAAAAAGAAAGAAATTCATATAATTAATTAATTAATTAATTAATTAATTAATTAATAATAACACATGCACAGGATCAGGTCATTGAAATGGATTAGTCAGACTATTCTATATGTCAATATTGCATTGAACAACTTGAGGACTCAAGCTACTGAGGACAAATTCTTCTAAGGTAATAGCCACACTACAAACCAATAACACTTTCAACAGGCATTGATTTCCTCCGAAGAACCCCGAGAATTGCAGCATGCTGAGCTGAGAATTCTCTTGGGAGCTTCTCAACTTTCCCCTCGCAGAATTACAATCCCCAGCGCTCTGTGGAAAGCGAGAGTACCTATTAAACCAGTTAAAGATGGCAGTGTAGAAATGCCACGAGATGGCTTTCCATGCAGAAGGTCCCATTCCACATCTCAAGTCTAAAAGGAACAAGTAGCAAGTGATGTGAACGCCCTCGGCCTGAGGGAATATTGGGGGGAATAGGGTGGCTTGCTATGGTCTCTTATTTACTGTACAACTCTAGGAATTCACAGTAAAATGCTGATGAATTTTCCTGAGGAATAAAATCGCAAGCTGCTGGGGAAATGTTAGCCTTGGTCCAGTATATCTGAAGGAGCGTCTTCACCCCCATCGTTCTACCCAGACACTGAGGTCCAGCACCGAGGGCCTTCTGGCGGTTCCCTCACTGCGAGAAGCCAAGTTACAGGGAACCAGGCAGAGGGCCTTCTCGGTAGTGGCGCCCTCCCTGTGGAACGCCCTCCCACCAGATGTCAAAGAGAACAACAACTACCAGACTTTTAGAAGACATCTGAAGGCAGCCCTGTTTAGGGAAGCTTTTAATGTTTGATGTACTACAGTATTTTAATTTATTTTTTTTTGGAAGCTGCCCAGAGTGGCTGGGGAAGCCCAGCCAGATGGGCGGGGTATAAATAATAAATAATAAATTCAATGTGAGAGACTTGAGAGAGAGCTGAAACTGACAAATGCATCTATCTTAGGCATGCCCATGGTCCGTTTCGGGGGCCTAATCCGGCCCGCCAGTTGGCTGTTGGTTTAATGCAGCATCTGTGGTAGTTTTTTTCTTGGGGTAAAATCCCCCCAAAAGCTCAAGAACTTTGAGGTAAAATTGTAAAAAAAGCACAACTCCTCTGGGGTAAAATCATTTTAAAAAAGCTCACCAACTTCAATCCTAAAAAAAGGTCAACAACAACTTTGGTTGGCCCTCACACACGTTCACTTCATCAAATCTGGCCCTCTTTGAAAAAAGACTATCTCTACTAGTCAGGCCTCCTCCAGAATGTCAGTATTTTGTAGGAGTGATTCCAAGCTTGGTATGGTGAACCTTTTGGCCCTCCGGACGTTGCTGAATGACAACTCTCATTGGCCATGCTTACTAGGACTGATGGGAGTTGTAGTTCAGAAACATCTGGAGGGTCAGAGGTTCCTCACACCTGCCCTAGTACAGCAAATCTACATTTTAAAAAAAGGAAATGGACTTTGTGTCACTAGGAAAGCAATGGGGAAATGCATTGAAATGAATTACTGAATTAATTAACAGGAATGAATGAATGAATGATTAACAGGTAGATGGAAAAGCACCTCATAAGTGTTATGTACTGAAGTTCTCACCCTGGGCCAGCAGGAGGATACTGTAGATAGTTATGCAAATAAGGGATCGAAAGTGATGTTCAGTGATTGGATAGTTTTAGAAAATTGTTACAGTTACGTTGTACCGGAGCTCTATATAAGCAGGCTGACTGAACCCTTCAGTTCAGTTCAGTTCTGGCCTCTGAATAAACAAGAGCTGTTTGAAGAATCGCTGTGTCGTCTGATATGTTCACCCACAACTTAACAATAAGCATGTCAGGATGAATGCTCATTGTTGTGTAACACTCCAACCCCAAAGCAAATCAGAACAAACGCTCAATAATGACCAGATATAATCTACCCTTTGTGTACACTTTGTGGAAGCGAATCAAATAAATTGGAGGAGCCCTAAAATATCAGAACACAGGACCAGTATTGGCTTCTCCTTTTGAATCTCATAACCTGTCATTTTTCTGAGCGTCCTCAGAAAAGCATGTTCACAGAGCATTTCCTCAAAGAGCTGGAGCTGAGTAAGATTAATGAAGACAGGAATTCTCAACCATATTTACATTGGTCACTAATTAGCAAACCTATTGCTCTGTATTTTGCCTCTTAAGTTGTTACAGAAGGGATCCAAATTCACTATGTCAACCGTGCCTGCAGGAAAGAAATCATTTTATCCCGAGAGGGATAAACAAAGGAGGAAACGAGGGAGACTTTTTTCGGAACGCTCTTTTTCCACTATTAATGTCCAACTTCGATGTATTCATCAGATGGGTCTAGGTGTTGTGTAAATGCAACGATAGTCAGAGGAAGATTAGGTCTGCATAATATACTCATATTTTATTCTAACTGCACATTGGGGCGGGTGTAAATTATTCCCCTTGATTCATAATGTAGCTCCATGGACAAGTGCTAAGTAAGCTAGTTTTATTCATATTACTCACCAGTCTAAATATATGAATGTCCTGGGTCCTGGTTACCAGATGTGCATTCTTAGCTGTACACGTGGCTGTTTCTAGTTTGTCCCCTGTGAGCATCCATACCTACAATAAGAAAGCACCATTTAATATCCTGGAATCAACAATGATACAAAAAGGCATTCGACAAAGTGCTTAGTTTGTAGGAGGTTTATCAGATACCCTATTTTTATATTTGTACTGGAATCCAGGAAAATTGGTGTGTGTGTGTGTGTGTGTGTGTTTGAGCTACTTTGTTTTTACATTAAATGAATCAGTTTGAGCAACAGTCTCGTTTAAAAATGGATTTTTATTTTAATTGGATACAATAGCTGAGCTACACATTACACAGTGTGAGGCTGCAGAACTTGGGAGCTGTGCCACTTCACAATGTGGAGCTGAGGGTGTGTGTACACATTTTTCAATGCATTTGCATGTGAAAAAGCTCCATCAATGTAGTTAGCAAGCTTCTTTAAGGGAGAGGGATTTCTATATCATACTGGGATCTGCGCAATTTTAGAAACAAATAAATCAGGAGTCAACCCAATGATGTTTTTAGAAATGTAAAAGGTGTTGGCACCTGTGATCCAGGCATTCTACAAAGGCCATTTTAAATTGTTCCCTGTGGCTACTGACTTCATACAGCAGCCTCCTTGTGTATAGGAGACACAGCAAGGAAAGTTTGTGGTGGCAGGGTGAAAAATGGCCCCATCTGTGTAGTGAGTTGCTTGTAGTCCTTGAGGAGACAGCCATCATGCGGAGAAGTTTAAAGTAACTTAATGGAATAGAATACACGCATAGGCCTTTAGTTAAAATACGTATAATTCCTACTAAAATGAAAGAGACTGTATTCATCACCCACACTATACATTGAAAACACGTGGCTCCCCCTCCAAAGAATCTCAGGAACTATAGTTTGTTGAGGGTACTGAGAATTATAGCTCTGCGAGGGGTAAACAACAGATGGGGATTCAATTTGATAACAGATGTCTAGCCTACATTGGGCAGACAGAGATAGCAGTTTAGTCAGTGTCACAGGCTCTGTGTGGGCAGAACAACAGGCATTCCAGATACAGATATGGTAAGATGGAAGCCCTGGGCATAGCTCAGAACTGAGACTGAACATTTTTAGCCTATCCTTTTCTCCCCAAATCTCAAAGGTAACTATCAAAAAGTTAATTTAATGTATGTAGGCACAGCGTACACAATCCATCTCCAGTTAAAAACAGGCTAAAAACTATGGCAGATAATGCTTTATTAACCCCTTCACTTCCCATCCAGTCATGCTCATCAAAACCTAGTGGTAAATGGTAAAGTAAGTACAGTATAACTTATCAGCTCATGATTTGTTTTTGTTTTTCCAATTCTGCTCCCTCTGGTGGCCATTTCAATACAATTCACTGTTTCAGACTTCTTTTAAAAAAAATATTTCATACACCACCAGGAGCCTCAAGAGAAGAATTGTGCTAGGTAAGGATTCAGTGTTGCCCAGATTTCATAAGTGCACCAAAAGCAGGGCAAAGTAGTCAAGTTTGCTTTGATCACTAAAGCAAACTTGATCACACAATCTTTGCCTTGCTTTCCTGTGTGCAACAAAACAGCCCCCAAACCACATGGGTCTCCAAGATCATACGTTGTGGCCCTTCTCTGGGTTCTCCACCATTGACAGGTGGGTTCTATAAAAGGGCCTTTTCATTGGTGGCACCCTAGCTTTGGATAACTCTCTCTAGGGAGGTTTACCTATCCAATACTTTGAAATCTTTCTGCTGCCAGACCTTTATCATTTCTTCTGTTTTATCCAACCTTGGAACTTTTAATTCTGCTTTTACAGATGTGCTGCTTCAGATAATTTTTATGTAAAGGCGCTTTCCGTTTTGTGTGAATTCAAAAAAATGCTCTACCAGGCATGTGCGGGCTGTTTTTGGACCCAAAAGAGGGCATGACGGGGTCAGGACAAGGGCATAACAGGGTGTAACAGGCTTATGTGCATTCTGCCGACATGACCAGAATGCAATCCCTGCATAAATTTGGGGGGGGGGGGTTGCCTATACTTTAATTTTGTTGTAAGCCACTCAGATAATTTAACTGAACAGCAGGCAATGCATCTTAAAATCAACCAACCAACCAATGAACTCTCTTCCTACTTTTTTTTGCTTCTGAACTCATATACTTGGAAAATTTCCAAACTTAAGAACCAAACACTCTCCTGGGTATCAAAGTGAGAGGCTGACAATGACAACTCTTCAAGCATTTACAGGAAGCTATTTTTGTATGTGTCTGATAAAAACAGTTGTTATTTGATCCAAACATTTGGTTGTCAGGATGCCTCATTTTTCACAGCTCCCAAAGTTTTGTGTGTGTGTGTGTGTGTGTGTGTGTGTGTGTGTGTGTGTAATTAAATTTTCTGTTTTACAATTTACAATACTCATTTTTTCACACCCTTAAGATATCAAGGACTTCCCATGGTTCATTTTACATATCATACATCCCTGGATATCATAAAATGCTGCCAGCGTTTTCAGCCACAAAGTTCAGTGTTCCGATTGCTGGGGAAATGCCCCCTTTTCCCCACAAATGATGCGACAGTATCTCTCACTTTCTCTTGCCACTGCACTGTCAGATTAGGGAGGGGAGGTGAACCAACGATGCTACGCTTTCCATTTGCGGTTTAGCCATACCTTCATGCCAGCATTTCTCAGTGTTTCCAGAGTAGGCCTGACATCCGCCTGCAGCTGATCCTCCACTCCAGTCAGACAGAGCAGCTCCATCTCCATCTCCAGGCTCTCGATCACGGTTGCTACCTTCAGGGAACGGTCATGGACGCTGAGCTTTGCTTGGACATAGCGTGCCTGGCAAGGACCCGAGAGAGACATAGCCAGTCGGTACGAGATCAATCACTTTGCACTTACATTTATTATTTTTAAATGTATTTTGCCTTCTAGTGTCTAGGTCTGGGTGATAAACTGATCTACGTTTAGATGGAGATATATCACGAGGTTGAAAACCAGAGACCACTCAGCCCTCGATGTAGCTCAAAACTTCCCAGAAGACCCGAGGCCATTCATTCGATTCAGGCAGGGAACTTTTTTCAGTCCGAGGCAGGGCCGGCCCACTCATGAGGCAAGCTGAGGCGACTGCCTCGGGCAGCAGGATCCGCAGGGGCGGCAGATCCCGATGTAGATCTTTATTGCCCCCTTGTTCCTGACGTAGATCTTCACTCACCCCTTATTCCCTGGTGGGGAGGGAGGGGTGCCATTCTGCGGTTTACCTCAGGTGCAAAAATGTCTTAGGCTGCCCTGGTCCAAGGGCCACATTCCATTCTGGGGAACCTTTCAGGGGCCACATAGGGGGCAGAGGCAAAAGTGGGCAGAGCAACAAATGAAAATGATACTTTTGTACAGTAAGCTCGTTTCTATATACAGTGGTACCTCGCTCTACAAACACCTCGGGTTACAAACACTTCAGGTTGCAGACTCCGCTAATCGGGAAGTAGTACCTCGGGTTAAGAACTTTACCTCAGGATGAGAACAGAAATTGGGTGGTGGCAGGCAGCAGTGGGAGACCCCATTAGTTAAAGTGGTACCTCAGATTAAGAATGGTTTCAGGTTAAGAATGGACCTCCAGAATGAATTAAGTTCGTAACCAGAGGTACCACTGTATACTCATATGCTCCTTAAAGGTAAAGGGACCCCTGACCATTAGGTCCAGTTGTGGCCAACTCTGGGGTTGCGGCACTCATCTCGCTTTATTAGCCGAGGGAGCCGGCGTACAGCTTCTGGGTCATGTGGCCAGCATGACTTAGCCGCTTCTGGCGAACCAGAGCAGCGCACGGAAACGCTGTTTACCTTCCCACCGGAGCGGTACCTATTTATCTACTTGCACTTTGATGTGCTTTTGAACTGCTAGGTTGGCAGGAGCAGGGACTGAGCAACAGGAGCTCACCCCGTCGCGGGGATTCGAACCGCCGACCTTCTGATCTGCAAGGCCTAGGCTCTGTGGTTTAACCCACGGTGCCACCCATTAAGACAAAGAAGGTGTATTATCAGAGCTCAAGGATACATTCCAGTCAAGCAAAAAGCACTCAAAGTGCAAGATAGGGCCACTGAGGGTGGTGGCCTGGGAATAGTCTCAAGAGCCAAACAGAGAGGCCCTGAGGGCCACATTCAGCTCCCAGGCCTGAGGTTCCCGACCCCTGCATTGGACAGACTGGACAACCCCTGAAAGAACAGGGTGGGAAATTGTTTCCCTCCATCCCGTTACTCACTTGGCCTATGTCAACATGCAGGAGGAACACTGCAGGAAATACATTGGGTGGGGTAGCCGATGTGCTTTTAGCAATTTCCCCTCCCTCCCAAAGCCAGATGCGTAGAGACTGGCTAGGCCCGTGTCGTGAGATTCTTTATCTACTCAAAGAAGATGGGTGGGTGGTGAGCCAACTGGCTGCCATCCACGAGTTGATGTGGCCCCCAGGCTGCCAGATGGCTGCTTTTGCTACAGACTAAGAGCACTGCCAGACCAGTACCTCTTGGTCATATTTCATTTTTATTTCATCTTTGTCCTCCAGTGCCCTGGAATAAATTGTATAATACCATCAGCGATGGGAGCATGGAAGGCAATGCAGGAAGACAGAGACATCAAGGGGGTGGGGAAAAGGGAGAGCCAAGAGAAAGAAGAGAGGGCACCTTCTATGCCAACTTCTAAATGCCTGATGAAAACTTTTCTTTTCTGCCAGGCTGATGCAGGCAATTAAGGGCACATCCTTGCACAACAGTTAATTGATGTCTGCTTCTAACTCTTTTATGGCTTTTAATTGCATGGTTTTATGTTTTTATTGCTGTAAACCGTGTTGATGCATTTCTTATGACATAGCAGTATTCCAGTGCCCCCTCTCAGCCTCCCTGATGTGGTCCAAAGGAAAGTAGAACAATATGTTTGGAATTGGTTTGGCTGCAGGAGTTGCTGGAAAGAGACGTACAAGATGCCATCCACCTGCCTTAGGGGCTCGACTCCAGATTTGTGTAAGACCTACTCCTTGACCTAGGGACGCAGGTGGCACTGTGGTCTAAACCACAGAGCCTAGGACTTGCCGATCAGAAGGTCGGTGGTTCGAATCCCCACGACAGGGTGAGCTCCCGTTGCTCGGTCCCTGCTCCTGCCAACCTAGCGGTTCGAAAGCACGTCAAAATGCAAGTAGATAAATAGGTACCGCTCCGGCGGGAAGGTAAACAGCGTTTCCGTGCACTGCTCTGGTTCGTCAGAAGCTACTTAGTCATGCTGGCCACATGACCCGGAAGCTGTACGCTGGCTCCCTTGGCCAATAAAGCGAGATGAGCACCGCAACCCCAGAGTCGGTCACGACTGGACCTAATGGTCAGGGGTCCCTTTACCTTTACTTTACTCTTTGACCATTTCTTCTCCCGAAGATATCCCACAAGGCAGCAGAGGTTTAGGATCAGAGCTTTCCTCCTCTAGATGGACTACCTTCCCAGACTGATGAGTCTCATCTGCCTCTCACTTCCTGCCACAGCACGTGATGAAACTGCTTTCTTGACCATTGCACCCACTATTGGTCTCGTCCGCTCAATCCACCAGAGCCTGTCTTTGCATGCAGGGTAAGTCTCTAACTCACCAAGGCTTAAGACCCATCGGCTATCCTCAACTGGTTTAGCGGGCCAGTCAAAGATGTTCCCAGGGTGCTGCCACTACTATCGCATGCTGACAGCTTCCAGGAGCCACAGGTGAGAGTTAAGTGCAAGGCAGGGTCCAAGGAGGGGCAAACTATGCCAGAAGGAGCAAGACATGTCCCCCACCAGAAGGCCTACCCCTTCCCCAGCACCCCATACACCCCTGGACTACCCTGGTAATAAAGGAACGGGGCAGCTAAAAACTTCTCTGCAAACAAGAACTTGCACCTCTTTCACCAAGTACTACTAAAATTGTACCGAGAAAAATAATAATAATAATGAGAAAGTGGGATGAAAAAAGTGAAAGATCACAGGATGTGGTGTGGGCTGCTGCATCCCTTTCTCATGTGAACATTGGCAGCCGAATTTGCAAAACGCTGCTGGCCTTGTACACACCCTTGTTGTCGGAGGAGTGCCTTCAAGGATATTTATAGCTAAATAAGCCATTGTTTGGAGGGGCTAGAAATTTGCCTCTCCAAGTTAGGCTTGCTGCTTGCCTGAAACCCTGCATTCCCAACCACATAAAAGGTAAAGGTAAAGGGACCCCTGACCATTAGGTCCAGTCGTGACTGACTCTGGGGTTGCGGCGCTCATCTCGCTTTATTGGCCGAGGGAGCCGGTGTACAGCTTCCGGGTCATGTGGCCAGCATTACTAAGCCACTTCTGGCGAACCAGAGCAGCGCACAGAAACGCCGTTTACCTTTCCACCAGAGCGGTACCTATTTATCTACTTGCACTTTGATGTGCTTTTGAACTGCTAGGTGGGCAGGAGCAGGGCCCGAGCAACAGGAGCTCACCCTGTCACGGGGATTCGAACCACCGACCTTCTGATTGGCAAGTCCTAGGCTCTGTGGTTTAACCCACAGCGCCACCCGCGTCCCTTCCCAACCGCATGCCTATTGTCAAAAGTAGAGCTCAATGCTGAGCTTGATGTATCAATAGTCTGACTTGGTATAAGGCAGCTTTGTATGTCTGTATGTTGAAGGTAGATCTCACTCTTTCTCTCTCTCGCTCCCTTTTCTCATCCTTCCTTCCAGCTTCTGCATCAGGGATGAGGAACCTGTGACCCTCCAGTTGCTGTTGCAACTTCTTGTGTCTGAATCAAGGAACTCTGGCTTAAATGTCCATGAAGAAAACAAGCTAATAAGTCAAGATAGTAAGGAGAAGGAGAACAGCCAGCCGCATTCACAGCTTCACACATCATGCTTGACAAAGCTGCAGCTCAGTCATTCCCAAGGTGGATGGTACCATCCCCTGGAAGGTGGTGGGATTACCTGGGGGGGGGGCAGCAGAAGGGGAGGTGTAAATGACTATCAGACATTAAAAAGCTGGTATGGCTGGGTAAATTTCATCAATATTTGTTGCATTAAACTAGACTGTTTTCACTGGATTTTGAATGAATGTGCAATTGATCATTACAGTTTTGTACTGTTGTCCTATATTATCTTCCATAGTGGGGAATGGAAATGGTTATTTTATAAGAACAATGCTTTTTGTAAGGTAGGGGGCTCTGGGGTTGAGTTTATGGTACCAAGGGGGAAGCAGCCCAAAAAAGTTTGGGAACACCCACTGCTGTAGATGAACATCCAAAGACTGCCAGACTAGCTTCATTGAGATGCATCAAGTATGAAAACACACCGGGGGCGGGGGGAGAAAGTCTTTTGAAAACTGCTGTGCAAGTGACAATGTTCCTCTCTTAAAAGGCCAATGATTATAGCTGACATAATGTAAAAAACAGCTCACAGCAAATTATCAAGTTGCGGGTGTGAAGCTAGCTTCCTTCCAGTTTCACAACTGATAAGAAAGGAAGGCACAGAAGCAGACAAAACTTGACGTAGGCACCCTGCATATGATTTTTTAAATGTGCCATGTGGATGAAATGTTCATGTGGTCACCAGCTCATTCACTGCAGAATTTTGCAGGAGTTTCTTTATTATATTGCAGTGGGTGGGTAGGGGGAATTCATCAGAGCTGCCTACTGCTGGCTCCTGGTTCAAACTAGCAGATCTGTTTGTCCCTTCGGAGCCTGACTCCTGCAGAGAAACAATTATGTTTGGGGAAAATAAAGCGAGTGAGGATACTTCTGGGGCAGTTCTTAAAACGCAGTATGTGTATTTGCCCCTATGTTACGCCGTCATTTTTTCCTGCAGGTTATTATTTATTCATTGAATTATTGTTGTGAAATTTTTGAGCCCCCCCTTTCTTTTCCCATAAAACGCAAGGTGGAAAACGGTCTGGACATTAAAAATAACAACCCTGGAATACCAAATAAAGGATTTAAAATACTATCCAACAGAAATGGCAAATAATCAAAACATAATCATCAGATACCCACAACCAACTGGAAAGGCTTCATTTCTGAACAGCAAAATCTTAACAGCGATGGTTTTGCCAGCAGGGCCTGCCTGAGCTTTTCCACAACAATGGTGCCACAACCAGGAAGGTCTTGTCTCTCATGGCCATCCAACAAGTTTGGGAGTAAACAGGGGGGAATATGAAGGATAAGATGGTCCGTAAGTCAACAGGATTCCAGAACATCCATAATTTTAAAAGTAAGAACTGGCCCCTTGAATTGGGACCTAAAACCAATAGGCAAGCAAGATGACACAATACCAGAGGTAAACAAAACTGGCTTACCTCAAAGTCTTGATATTGTTCCTCAGTCAGGGATTTCTTTGCTACCACAAGGACCCTCAACCCTTCCCTCGCCATATTGCCACACTGCGGAGGAGAAATTGCAAACTTGGTCAGGTCACATCTGAAGCTAGGGATTGCAAATCAGAGATCCTTATTTAGTTTGTGGGACAGATCCACTTTGTGGGTCTGTGGGTCACTTTCACCTGTCCATTACTTTGACACGAGGTCATTCATCTTCCAAGGAAGAATTGGGAATGCCCTCCAAGGCTCTTGGCTGCTCCTTTGCAGTCACAGTTTTACCTACTCCCCTCTTGGCTTGAGATGTGGGCCAGGTGGGCATGGCTGGGTGGGGGACTAAAATTAGGGCCCTTAGTAAGGGTTCCCCATGCCCAAGATAGGAGGAGAGGGCAGTTTGGATTTCATAATTCTGTTCTTTCACTGAACTGTGTCATGTTTTGCAGCCTTCCCCATGGGTGGTGTGGTCCAAAATGTCTGGAGGGCATCAAGTTCCGAAGGCTGCGATATTGCTACCATAGCTTCTCATTGTTGCTACTATCGCTTCTCAACACAACTCATTGTTTTGAGAAGCAGCTATAATAGCTAAGCCACAGTCTCAGTTATTACTCCCAAGGCAATGATGCACCCCGTTTTCCCTGTACCACTTGACAGTCATTGCACCAAGTGTGGCTTCCCACAAGTGCATTTCCATACCTCTTCCTCTAGCCAGTCATTGTACTGAACAATTCCTGCCATCACCACATCAGCCCCTTTCATGTAGAAGGTTATTTCCCCTGTAGATTCATCCTGGGAGAGAGAGAGAGAAAGAGAGAGAAATGGTTCATAGATTATCTGTTCCAGTGCTACTGCTAATCCATGGTTGTCTGAACCTGGGATTGTGGTGGTTTAGCTCTCCACACCAACCACAAGCTATGTCCTATGATTTGCAGGTCATGGGGTTTGGGGGGGAGAGGTAAACCAGGGACCTAAGTTCAGATGACATGTAAGTCAAACCATGGCTTGCAACAGCACAGTATCAGAACAACTGAAGAGGAGCAAAGCAAACACAATCTCTTCTCCCAGAGCCCATGCATTTGCGCTAAGGCACGGTTTGGCTTAGGATGGCATGCAGCCCAGTCCACCCACAGTTTCTAGGGGTTAGTACTAACAAGCATCATTAAATGGAATAGTTTTTTTTTCTGCTGTACCAATTGAGATTGCAGGAGGATGCTCAGATGACTCAGTGCTCCTCCATACAATACAATTAATCCCCTACTTATGCAAAACTAGCACATCAAAGGGAAGGCCTAGACTTCTCCCTGACATGCTATCTTTCTATGGATGAGGAATTTGTTTTGAATGAAAGAGCACTCTCTGACGTGAGCCCACAACTCCCAGAAGCCCCAAGCAGTTCGAAATTTGTTAGGCCTCCCTTTTCAATCAATACTGATGGGTGGAACTCTCTATGCCCAATCCTTAACAGAGCCAAGGCAACTTCCTATCTTGCGCTGCATGGCAGAGATCAGTTTTGAACAACGATGTCTCTTTTAGCAGCTTGAAGTGTAGCTCTCTGGCCAAATCTTTTGTAATCTGAGCTCAGCCTGCAAGCTTCTTCAGGGCCACGATGTCCCATGGTTGCAACCCAAAACCAACATAAGCATGCTTAAGTTGCCCACTGAAGCCAATGGCCTTGCAGCTGCTCAAAACTGTGTTGGGATCATGGCCAAAGCTTTTGAAGAACTGCTGGGTGCCATATTGTTGTTCAGCTGTGGCTTTCAACCTATTTCTGCAAAAGGGTCAACTGTCAATGTAAACACAGGACGATGTAAACTTCCAACTCTGAGAGAGGCCAGGGGGAAAAAAACCCACTCTAAAATAAAAAGAAGATCCCTGGCATTAGTTAAGATAGATGTTTGCGTATAAAATGATTTAAACTGTTAAGAAGCGTTTTAACAACTTTTCGGTAGGAAACTGAGCAGAGACTCCACTTCCTGTGGTGTAGAACTAGCTTTAAGATAGTTTAGATCTTTTGTCCAATATAAATACTGTATCAACTATCTCCTTGCATTAGTCATTTCCTCTCACCAAGTTCAGTAGGAGGTGAGCACGTTCCCATGTTATGGCACGATTACAAGTATAAATCTGCAGAAAGATTTGCCAGTTGTATTGTTTCTCTACCACATCTTTTTCCACCATGGTCTGATTTTGGCTAAGGTTCAAAGGCCTTCTCTCCCCGCACCACCTTCCCCCAAACTCCCATTTGACATATGACAATAGTGCTCTCTGAGCTGCTAAGAAAACATGCTCCATTCCAGTTGCTGAGAGAGAGAGAGAGAGAGAAGCAGAGAGAGAGAGAGGAAACTTTTGTGGTCGGATAAACAACTGCTTCTGTCACCAACGAGAGATGGCAGCCACGAGAGATGGCTGAGTGGTTTGCTTTAAGGGGGCCTTTTGGAACAGACATCTTTAGAGCAGCGAATGCTCTTGCCACCATATTTTAAGCAACAGACACTAAAAAACCAAAGAGAGTGAACAGGGTTTGATTCAGACTTGTTCCACAGTGAACGGAGAGGCTCCTTCCATTTATGCATGGAACCCAGACCTGACTGAAGCTTGTTGCTGAAGGAAAGGGCTGAGAAACTGATTTTGGGGGCAATTCCTCATTACTTCTACAGCCCCCAACACTTCTCATCCTGAAGCAAAGTTCTTAACCCGAGGTACTATTTCTGGGTTAGTGGAGTCTGTAACCTGAAGCATATGTAACCTGAAGCATCTGTAACCCGAGGTGCCACTGTATACTGCTTGATTATTAAAAATAAAATACAAAAGCAGAAGCAAAACCCTCAGAGCGGTTCTGGTTTCATGTCTTCCAGTTTCATAGAATCATAGAATTGTAGAGTCGAAAGGAACCCAATCTAGTCCAATCCCCCTGAAATGCAGGAATCTCAGCAAATGAATTCATGACAGATGGATGTGCAGACAGCAATAATGTGGTAACTTTGGGGAAGCATTGCAGAACAAACTAAAGCAGAATAAATCCACCGCTGACACACTATTATTGAGTCAAGAACTTGCTGCAAAATATGCCCACAATAAAACACCAGTCTGAAGGCATCTCATCCCACCCATAAATTGCTATTCCTTCCTCTGCCAATTATTAGCAAGCAAACCTTCAGAGGCAGCTTGAGAATTTGAAAAGGGTATTTGAATTTTTTCACTCCGCTCCAAAGGCTAGAAGTAAACAGCAAGCATCTTTGAACAGCCACTAAAGAATGATTGTGCATATGACTGGAGAAGCATTCCTCGATAAATCTCCATGTTGTAGAAAATAGAACTACTGTATCCTTTTCTTCACCCGCAACCACTAAACATGAAGTTTCAGAAAAGCGTAAGTCTGCATATCTCCGGCCAAAGAGACGTGTCAAAGTTCTACCACATGCATAGAAGTGGTAGAAGCAACTGAGAGTTTCATCTGAGGTAGCGCTACGTCAAAGTCACTGAGTGGTATGCTTGCTCCACTGATGTTTTGCGCAAGGGGAACATTGCTGCGCGTGAGAATGCATAAGCAGCCTGCTGGTAACACTGCTGCATGACAGATTATGCAATCTGTTGTGTAAAGGGTTTCTGCTGACACACCTGTTGTGTTGGACTCCTCTGTTGCACAACATTGAAATCCACCTGTCTGCTAGTGCAAGAGCCCTTGTGTCAGCAGATGGAGAATGCTGGAAACAGCCCTTATAAGCTCAGGAAACAAGAAGCAAGATGCATCAACGTCCCTTGGCAAGACAGCAGCACCTTGTGGACCTCTCAGTTCTTCTATGTATCCTGTGCCTTCATTAAGCAAGGAATGTTTCAGCAGGCAGATAACTCTCTCTCCCCCCCCTACTGCTATGGAAGAAGCTGAGCTAGCTGAGATTCCGCTAAATGAAAGGCAGAGAATCGCAGTGGAGTCAGCAATCCTATCCACGCAGTCAATGGCCAACAGGTAATCAAGTCCACTGCTAATAGTACCACATCTTCTTTGCTGAACCTTCAGTGCACAAACTGATGCACATGCAGTCAAATACAGTGGTACCTCAGGTTACATATGCTTCAGGTTGCATACGCTTCAGGTTACAGACTCCGCTAACCCAGAAATAGTGCTTCAGGTTAAGAACTTTGCTTCAGGATGAGAACAGAAATCGTGCTCTGGCGGCGCGGCAGCAGCAGGAGGCCCCATTAGCTTAAGTGGTGCTTCAGGTTAAGAACAGTTTCAGGTTAAGAACGGACCTCCGGAACAAATTAAGTACTTAACCTGAGGTACCACTGTATTCCAGAACTGTTTCACAAACCTGCTATGAATGGGCTTAGCCAGGATTTTTGTTGGGGGGGGGCAGAACTGACGCGATTGGTCAGTTAGTTAAGTATTTCTATTGTTTTACTTGATGGGGGGAAGCGGCCCCTCCCAGCCCCGCCTTGACTATGCCCATGCTGCTATGATTTCAGCTATATAAAAGAGAATGGAGGAAGTCGAGGCCAACTGCTGACAACCCCGTCCTAGTGCCTGGCAGCTATTTCCTCCCCCATCAGATGGAAGCTTCCAGTTCCTGGACATCTATTCACACCTAGCAGCTGCCTGTGGGTTTTTCAGAACAGTGCAAAATGAAAGCAAGGCTGTAAAAGCTGATAGTTGGTTGAATTTAAAAGCACTGTGTGCCCAAGTGGCTTGCTGATATAGGTCCTGATATTCTAGCAAACTCCAACAAAAGGCTTCCAATGAAGATGAGCAACAGCAGCAACAAAATCTCATGGTGACTTAAAGAACAGATTTATTTCGCATAAGCTTTGTGGACTTGCTGAAGTGGAATGTAATAATAATAATAATAATAATAATAATAATAATAATAATAATAATTTATTATTTATACCCCGCCCATCCGGCTGGGCTTCCACAGCCACTCTGGGCGGCTTCCAAAAGAATATTAAAATACTATAATACATCAAACATTAAAAGCTTCCCAAAACAGGGCTGTCTTCAGATGTCTTCTAAAAGCCTGGTAGTTGTTGTTCTCTTTGACATCTGGTGGGGGGGGGGTTTCCACAGGGAAGGCGCCACTTCCGAGAAGGCCCTCTGCCTGGTTCCCTGTAACTTGGCTTCTCGCAGTGAGGGAACCGCCAGAAGGCCCTCGGTGCTGGACCTCAGTGTCCAGGTAGAACGATGGGGGTGGAGACGCTCCTTCAGATATACTGGACCAAGGCCATTTAGGGCTTTAAAGGTCTGCACCAACACTTTGAATTGTGCCTGGAAACGTACTAGGAGCCAATGTAGGTCTTTCAAGACCGGTGTTATGTGGTCTCGGCGGCCGCTCCCAGTCACCAGTCTAGCTGCCGCGTTCTGGATTAGTTGTAGTTTCCGGGTCACCTTCAAAGGTAGCCCCACGTAGAGCGCATTGCAGTAATCCAAGCGGGAGATAACCAGAGCATGCACCACTCTGGTGAGGCAGTCCGCAGGCAGATAGGGTCTCAGCCTGCGTACCAGATGGAGCTGGTAAACAGCTGCCCTGGACACAGATTTGACCTGTGCCTTCATGGACAGCTGTGAGTCCAAAATGACTCCCAGGCTGCGCACCTGGTCCTTCAGGGGAACAGTTACCCCATTCAGGACCAGGGAATCCTCCATACCTGCCCGCCTCCTGTCCCCCAAAAACAGTACTTCTGTCTTGTCAGGATTCAACCTCAATCTGTTAGCCGCCATCCAACCTCCAACCGCCTCCAGGCACTCACTCATAATCCATGAATGGTCGTGCCATAGTAAATGTGTTGGCCTTCCATAGCTACCCCTCTATGCAAACTGACAGGCACAAAGTTAAAGATACATATATGTATAATATATATTATTTTAAAACCACGCTTAAAGTGGCTCATGCTGGTCTCCCATCCAAACAGGTCCACACCTGCTTAGCTTTAACACTGATGGCCCACCATGTGATCTCTGCCCATTTCCAGGGCCCAGGAAATAGTTCTTTGCAGAGCTAATGCCATGGCCAATGGTGAATTCCTGGATTAAACCTTACCTCTGCCTTGACCTCACTAAGTTGCCTCAAGCAAATCATTATTTCTCAGTTGCATCCCCACCCGTTCAAATGCAATTACACACACCTTGCAGGGTTGTCGTCAGGCGTGGAAAAACTCACAACTCTCCCCACCCATCATGTTATTCTATCGATGGCCCTGTGAAGTTGGCTGGTCTAAGAAAGAGTGGCTGGCCCAGCATCACCCAGCAGGTCTCATGGCTGGGAGAGGGGGAAAATCCGGTCCCAAACCAACATTTTTAACCATTATGCCACACAGTAACAGTAGTTACTACTTGGAGCAACTTATTCGAAATTTGTAAGATAAAAAAAGGTATTACATATACAGTGAACTATCTGAGTGTTTCATCCCTCAAGTTCAAAGTTACCTGCCTTTGCAAATGTAGGTGCCCCTTTTCCCCAAATGCAAAAGCAAATTGTCAACTTGATGTCTATAGGAAACAAGCATGCGCCACAACTCATAGCATTTATTGTTATTTGTTGGTGACAAGCAAAGATCGGAATCCACAGAAACCACGGCATTTAACTCCACCCTCTTGGCTGACAAGCACTTGACCTTCTGCTGTGGTTGTAATGTAGAGCGCTTGACCTTATTTCCAAACCCAGTGCTTGAAAGCAAAACCCAGTACTAATGTGGTCTTGCAGATCTGTGGTTGTGAATCAAGCAGCTTTTTAAAAAATATCAAATCTCAGCCGAGGGAGAGCTGATAAAATCTTGACTCTTCTGTGATAACCTATGGATTTAATTTGCTTTTGGCGGTTTTTGCTACCGTTTTGTACAACTTACCCGGACAATGATCCCCATCCGTTTGCTTTCGTACGTGAACGGGAAAATCTGGAGGATGGTGTAGTTTAAGATGTGGCCGCCAGGAGTCCTCAGCTGCACAGAAGACTGATCTCTGCCCACCAGTGTTAAGCCTATGCTTTCTGTCCACTGCACCAGGGCCACCTAAACACAAGAAAGGTCAAAGGTCAGGTAGACGGCTAAGCTTAGAGGGTGATGCATATGGAACAGGAGAGCAATGGGACGAGGAAGTTACTCAATTGATAACCGTACATTACCCCCACTGGAGTCATCTGTTGATGTTGCTGCTGCTGCTAAACATTCAGGTAAAAATGCATGGACCACAGCAGTGTTTGCATTTCTTCACTGGCACAAATGAGGTTAAAAATCTCAATTTTGCTAGTGCTGGGATTTCTAAGCATAGCTGGGAAATCAAAACTACCAGCGCATGTAGTTCCGAGGTCAGAATATTCCTTCGTCCCTTAAATGGACGGGGCGGAATGTCATTTTCAAATCGAAAAAAATTATGGATCCTACCTTTAAATTCATTCATATATTACAACAATCTGGATCCTACCTTTTTACGCTGAGGGCACTCAAGGAAGATCATACAGTAATTATGCAGCTGCCATTAAGAAGCCACTGAAGAACTTTAAGAGCATATTAGCAATGAGCTGCTGTTAGGATCATATACAGTGGTACCTCGGGTTACAAACGCCTCAGGTCACAAACGCTTCAGGGTTACAAACTCCGCTAACCCGGAAGTAGTACCTCGGGTTGCGAACTTTGCCCCAGGATGAGAACGGAAATTGCGTGCCGGCGGTGCAGTAGCAGCAGGAGGCCCCATTAGCGAAAGCGCGCCTCAGGTTAAGAACGGTTTCGGGTTAAGAATGGACCTCCAGAACGAATTAGCCCGAGGTACCACTGTACTGAGTTGGATCACTAGATCACCCAACCCAGTATTGCCTACATTGACTGGCAGAGGCTCTACAGGGTTTCAGGATTCTGAAAAACCGATACTTCACTGAACTTCAGCCCTTCCCAGCTTAAAAGTATTATTATTATAGAATTTATATAGCGCCCTATACCCGGGGGTTTCAGGGCAGTTCACAGAAAAGATAAACATCAAAACAACTCTCTCTCTCTATATATATACAGTGGTATCTCGGGTTACATACGCTTCAGGTTACATACGCTTCAGGTTACAGACTCTGCTAACCCAGAAATAGTGCTTCAGGTTAAGAACTTTGCTTCAGGATGAGAACAGAAATCGCGCAGAGACTGCAGTGGGAGGCCCCATTAGCTAAAGTGGTGCTTCAGGTTAAGAACAGTTTCAGGTTAAGTACGGACCTCCGGAACGAATTAAGTACTTAACCCGAGGTACCACTGTGTGTGTGTGTGTGTGTGTGTGTGTGTGTGTGTGTATATATATATATATATATATATATGTTTTCGTAGATTTTCACGGGTACAGGAATGCAGGTTTTGGTGTCCTCGGGTGTCTTCCCGTGTAAAAGTTGGGGTGTCTAGGCGACGTTTCGACGAGGTCTCACTCGTCATCTTCAGGCTGGTGCTTTCGGCTTCTTGTAACAAGAAGCCGAAAGCACCAGCCTGAAGATGACGAGTGAGACCTCGTCGAAACGTCGCCTAGACACCCCAACTTTTACACGGGAAGACACCCGAGGACACCAAAACCTGCATATATATATATATATATATATAATCAAAATAACAACAACAACCCAATAAGCTTGCCAAAAGGAAGACAGTGATCAGGCCAGGTGTACATCCCATGAGAGAAGATGTGCCACAATCTTGGAGACACAACTAAGAGACCTCTCCAGAGGGCACAAGCCTCTCTTCCCCTTATTCAACAGCTGAAAGGCATTCTTGGACAGGATTGCGTAAATGGAATATCCTTTCTGGGAACTCTAACTCTTTTGGGGAATAGGGGTCTGCTAACAAACTTCAGCACCATTAACAAACTACAGTTCCCAGGGGTCTTTGGCAGGAAGCCACGGCTGTTTGAAGTAGTATGATACTGCTTTAAATAGACAGTACAGTGGTACCTCTGGTTAAGAACTTAATTCGTTCTGGAGGTCCGTTCTTAATCTGAAACTGTTCTTAACCTGAAGCACCACTTTAGCTAATGGGGCCTCCCACTGCAGTCGCTGCGCGATTTCTGTTCTCATCCTGAAGCAAACTTCTTAACCTGAAGCACTATTTCTGGGTTAGCGGAGTCTGTAACCTGAAGCGTCTGTAACCTGAAGCGTATGTAACCTAAGGTACCACTGTAATTATTTGCCCAGAATAATAAAATCTCACCAGTTTTGATTACTGGGGTACTCAGGAATAAATAGATTAATGATCCCAAACCCCAGTTTTAAAATACAGCGTTACGCTATTTGGGATCGCTCAGTTGGTAGAGCATGAGACTTTTAGTATCAGGGTCATTGGTACGAGCCCCACATTGGGGGTTGGACTAGATGACCCTTGGGTCCCTTCCAACTCTACAATTTCATGTTTCTAATATGGATAATTTATTGCGTGCCCTAACAAGCTCTAGAAATTGTTTGGCGATAACAAGTCCTTGTCTTTGTTCTGCCTATCTTTCCCCAAACCTTCTACAATGCAAGCATGTAGCATTAAAGAGCTTTGTTGCAGGTTGTTCTATTGCTCATTGTCTTCATAACCCCCCAGATAAGACAGTTATCCCAGACATCTGATCATTAAAGCTTAATAAGTAACACTAATCAGATGCTTTTCTCTGACCTCTGTTCCTCTTTCTTCAAATTTCACATTCCAGTTTTAAACTCCAAGCGGGAACTGCAACCAAAATGTTGCAGCAGGAAGTGTTCCTGGTCAGGGTTCAGCCAGCCAGCCCTGGAGTCTTCCTGGAAACTCCATTCCATCTGCCCTCCCACAATATGTTTCCTATTTTCCATTCCCACTGAGCATACTTGGTCCTCATAAGGTGGCACAATTGCAAATCAGCCTTATTTTATTTTATTATATTTTATGTGCACTTCTGCAAACCTTGGGGTTTTCCTAAGCCTGCTGATACTTCCTCCTTCTGTAGGTGTGGGAAACCTGTGGCCCTCCAATTGTTGCTGGACTACAACTCCCATCAGCCCCAGCCAGCATGGGCAATGATCAAGGATGATGTGATTTGTAGTCCATCAACAGCTGGAGAGGCCGGTTCCCACCCCCCTTTCTCCAGTGGGTGGCTGGTGCCATTTTTGCTACATAAGGACCCACAGTCTAGGCGCTTCCATATTGTCGCTATTTTGGGTTGCGATTCAATCGCACAGCAGCAAATCCAGGTTGTACAATTCATATTAACGCGCAACTTTTGTGCAACAAACACACTCCACCACAAATTTGCTTTCACACCCAAGAGGAATATCTGCTGCAGACTTCACAAAAGCAAAGCAATTCAAATTCATTTCCTTCCACAAGAGGCAACTAGAAGACACATAGCGGTTTTGAGAATGAGGTACGAGCAGCGCTTGAAAGCCAACATCTGAGCCTTTGCCCTCAAACAGAAATATAGGAATAAAAACCTCACCAGGTTGCTTTACAAATACTAAATGCTCCAAACATTCTACTGTCTTATGCAATATTTACTACTCTTAGCTAGGAATGTTACACCCACCGGCCTATCTTCCTAAAAGGAAGATTTTGGACTTTGAGCTGGGAAAAAGAGTGGCACTTAGCCTAGAAAAGAGAAACTTCTGGGAATTTGGAGCTGAGGCAGTTTCAGAAGTGGTCCTGTTTCTGTAGAGCTAACTCTTCCAGTTTATAGGGACTTGCTGGCCTACCCACTCAACCTGCATATTTGTAAACAATCTATGGAGGGATAAAGTGGGGGACGGACGGACAAGGACAGCGACCATGATCCTATAAAACCATCCCAGAATTTCCACCCAGGGAAACAATGAGCACGAAACAATATTGGGTTTCATTCAATCCTAGTCCTACTCAGAGTAGACCCATTCAAATTGATGGGCCCTGCAAACTCCATAACATTGATTTCTTAGTACAGTGGTGCCTCTGGTTACGTACTTAATTCGTTCCGGAGGTCCGTTCTTAACCTGAAGCACCACTTTAGCCAATGGGACCTCCCACTACCACCGCGCGATTTCTGTTCTCATCCTGAAGCAAAATTCTTAACCCGACATACTATTTCTGGGTCAGCGGAGTCTGTAACCTGAAGCGCATGTAACCTGAGGTACCACTGTATGTTGGCTGCTTGGCCATTCATAATAAACATACATTAATTCATTGGGTTCAATGGGTCAACTCTAAGTAGGACTTTGCTGGGCAAAAGCGGATCGTTGCTACACTTTATGAATTACTGCTCTCTACAGATTTTCAGCCTTCCGCAACTCCCCAGCTCATCTGACTGAGCGTTAACTCTTTCCGTTCACTGAATTGTGTCAAGCCGAAAAATCAAAGGCTATTAAAACCACTTCAGAATCAAAGAGAGAGAAATGGACCCCTGTTTGTCATTAGTCGCTGCCCCACGCTTCAACTGGGCTGCCTGGTCCCAGGAACTGCCGCTGCTGGCAACACATCTGATCTGCACATTCTTTCACATCCTCGAGCACATCGAAGTGTCCTCAGGGTTAAAGGCCAGATTGCCAGGATTCCTCCCGGGCGAGTTATCTCTGATCTGATTCTACCTATTACATTTCCCCTCTCTGTTACTGTATGGCCTCAACCTGACAGGAGCACAGAGCCCCAGAGGCTGTAACTGATCTCTCAATAAAGATGCTTTCAGGAGTCTCTGCCCAGGAATGCATACAGGAAACAAATCTAGGAAATCCTGCTTTGTGTTTCAGGAAATGAATTCTGTGCCAACTGGTAGAAATTACCCTTGCTGTTCAAAAGTTTGGGGGGGGGGAGGAAAACACCTCCAAGGTTTTGTTCCGATTCAGAGGGTAAACTGACCTTCCTGCCTTAACAATCTTTTATTGCTATAGGATTTCAAAGGCGGAGTTTGGACGCCTATTAAAGAGGCTTTTCGTGGAGTCATCCTTAGGGAATTGCTGGTTCATAGCATCTTGTATTTGAAGGTTCCTGGAAGCATCCTGGTCTTACTAAGCAACCATCTGTTGCAGAGCTGAGACAGTGTAAATGATATGTGTATTTCATATTGCTTAACACTTGCTGTGCCAACTGCATCCCCCCTCAAAACTGATTCTTATCGTCCTTCCCTTTAGAGGTATCAGATTTGTCCCCCACACAATGCTCAATAATGTCTTATTTATTTGTCCTGACCTGCTTAAGATCTATTTATTGTGGCAGGGCTTTGGAGCAGGGCAGGAGTGACAACATTTGTATACCATAATCTAATGTGGATTATTACTGTACAGTGGTACCTCGGGTTAAGTACTTAATTCGTTCCGGAGGTCCGTTCTTAACCTGAAACTGTTCTTAACCTGAAGCACCACTTTAGTTAATGGGGCTTCCTGCTGCCGCCGCGCCACCGGAGCACAATTTCTGTTCTCATCCTGAAGCAAAGTTCTTAACCCGAGGTAATATTTCTGGGTTAGCAGAGTCTGTAACCTGAAGCGTAAGTAACCCAAGGTACCACTGAAGTGTATCTGAAGAAGTGTGCATGCACACGAAAGCTCATACCAAGAACTAACTTAGTTGGTCTTCAAGGTGCTACTGGAAGGAATTTTTTTATTTTGACTATGGCAGACCAACACGGCTACCTATCTACTACTGGAACCAAGGTACCACTGTATTGTTTACTTCATTCCACAGTTCTACTTTTGCTTTTAATGTTCCATTTTAGGGTCCTTGAGATCTCATGAGAGGAAGGGCAAAGTGTAAGAAATAAAAATCACCCATTAGGAATTTGCTTTTAAAAGGAAATGAGATTCTTGTACATTTTACTTATTTTGTAATTGTCATTTGTGCATTTTCTAAACAATGGCAAGGCAGTCTGGGCAGGACTGATGGTATAGACTAGAAGCTCCTCTCTTGATAGGGTTAGATAAATGGTATTCTTCTAAAGAAGACGCAGGTGGTGCTGTGGGTTAAACCACAGAGCCTAGGACTTGCCAATCAGAAGGTCGGCAGTTTGAATCCCCGCGATGGGGTGAGCTCCCATTGCTGGGTCCCAGCTCCTGCCAACCTAGCAGTTTAAAAGCATGTCAAAGTGCAAGTAGATAAATAGGTACCGCTCCGGCGGGAAGGTAAACGGTGTTTCCGTGTGCTGCTCTGGTTTGCCAGAAGCGGCTTAGTCATGCTGGCCACATGACCCGGAAGCTGTACGCTGGCTCCCTCGGCCAATAAAGCGAGATGAGCGCCGCAACTCCAGAGTCGGCCACGACTGGACCTAACAGTCAGGGGTCCCTTTACCTTTACCTTATTATTCTTCTAAATACCATCAAATCTTCCAGCACTGATGCTGTCTGAAATTTAACAGCTATGCACAGATCCCGACTAGCAATAATATCAATAGCTACATTTGAACGAACACAGTTTACAGGAAGTCAAACCATCGTTTCCAAGGCACGATTTACCTCATCAGGACTAGCGGCTTGGTACACCCTGCAAGAATCTTCATAGTGCCGCTCGGCTTCAGCCTGATCCGTCACACCATTCGATTCATAGACGGGAGTCACATTGTGGCAGAGGGCGATCGCTTTCACTGCCTCGTGGACTCTGCTGCTCAGGGTTTTTCGTACCTTGGTAGCCAGGGTGGGGCCTTTTAAAGCAGGTGGCTCCTGAGACTGCTAAGAAAAGAGGATAAAGCACAATTATATTAGCTAGGAAAAAAAGACCTGGCTTTCATTAATACTCGTCATTTGCATAGGGGAAGGGTGGGAAGCCTAGGAATACAGGCTGAGATCCTTGATGAACAAATACAGATTTGGTTGCAAAAAAATATGCTGAAGAATGCAAAAATAGGTCACCACGGCCACTGCAAGCCAGGACCTGGTGTCAGGGACTGGCAAGACGCTGACAACTGACATCAATGGCATGTGGTTAAGGCCATTGCTCCAGAATGATGGAAGCTGAAGTTCAACAACATGTGGCAGGCCACATATTCCGCATTCTCTGCAGTCTAGAAGCCCTCACAAGACCTTGTGTGCTTCACCTTGCCTCATCTGTGGGTCAGGCCTGCTCATGAGTCACTGAAAGACAGGGAACTAAGGCTGAAAGTGACCAAGTTGAGCAAACCCTCTATAGCTCAGTGGGGATTCCAAACCAGGATTTGAATTCAGATCTATATCCAAAACCAATGCCCTCTCCTCCAAACCACAATGGACTCTCAAAATCAGTATCAAGTGAATATTTTTAAATGCTTCCATGCCAATGAAACCTATTGTGAAACTTTTACATAAATCTGGAAAGGAAGCAGACTTGTGGGATCTCCGTTTTCTTGCTAATGTTATGGATTATTATTGTTTATTTCTGGTATTAGCTGCTTGCTACACAAGTGACTTACTAGACTCCTGAAGCCCACCTACTGGAGTCAGGTGCAAATAGTTGCTTGGAGGTATGTGGGGCAGGAGAGGCTAGAATTAGGGAAGAGTATGTGCTTAGCCCAGAAGCTTCTTCCCAGTATCAGAACTGAGCCCACAGTCCTCATTGCATAAAAATCCACTCCAGATCTTCTCATAAACTTTCCTTCAGCAGCCTAATTTAGGGAAAAACCAGGCATCACCTTTGCCATACAAAGAGGTAATTTTAATATTTTAGTGTTTTATCTTTTGTATGTTTTAAAAGTATGGCTGTGAATTTTTCATTATTTTCATGTTGTTGTTTTTCTTTTGTAAACTGCTTTGAGGGTTTTCTGTTGTTTTTTTAAATCAAGCAGTGTATAAAATTCTATGGAATAAATACAATTTGCCCTTGTGTCATTGAAAGGGGGTATTCAGTTACATTCTACTCAGAGAAGACCTATTGAAATTAAAGACTCAGTTTCCAACTTGGAGAGAGAGGTAATAGAAAGGCAACAATTCAAAGGCAAACTACGTCAGAAACTCTGAGTCTAGTTTTTGCGGGGCAGAAGACCCTCTTATTATTATTAAATAATTAAAAAATGGGAGTCAGAAATTCCTACCAATCTGCAATCACCTAAAGATCGACCATTGGATCCCAATTCTGCCCACTCCAGTTTGCAGCAATAAAAGAGATTCCTGACCTGAGACAACTGTACCTAAGTTTTCCTAGTTGGTCAGGAAAAATAGGTTTCTTACAGATCCCGCCACCAGTTTGGCCTCTAAAACTTAGCCCCATAAAGGTCTTTTCAGTGAAATCCCTTTCCTCAGCGAGAGACGGATAATTTGAAATGAACAGGGTTTTATGTTCGTTAACACACAGCCAACCGAAAAAGAAAAAACAGATGGGTCAGCATAGAGGTAGGTCGAAAGCTGATCGTTTTGATTTTTAATACTATTTTTAGAGTCTGCATCGGACCTTCCAGGTAATTTTACAATTACTAAATTATGCTGGCCACAGGGGGAACATATAGCCATCCAGTTTCCTGCTCTGTTAACCTCTTGTGTCAAGAGGACAGAAGTTTCACTTCCAGGTCAAAGGGCATAGCATGGTAACAATAATTAGAGCAATGAATCAGAACTACAGTTTAAATGAATCATGGCCAGCAAATGCTTCCAATTACCAAAGAATCTAACCTTTTAATTATATTTAAACTTATACTTGCTTGGAAGCTCTCTTTAATGTGGTTAGGGGCTGCTTTCCTCGTTCTTAAATAAAGCTGTATTAGTTAAAGTTGGGTTTTGAATACAGGTTGATACATTGAGCTGCCTGAATACTGCCTTACTCAGTACCATGAAAGCATGAACAGAAGTGGAAAGGGACCTGCACATCTAATTTTCATGGTTTCAGTTATTGTGCGAACGCGAGACCACAACTATTCAACTATTCAACAACAACAACAACTTACTGAATTCTCAATGAAAAGGGAAAATCTGGATTAACTACATGAAGAATATGGGTTGCCATTTTTATTCTGACATTGTGCGGAGCTCACCTGTGTATATATACTAAATATATGGCTCTGAACTTCATCCATGGAATCTAGTCCATAAGCAACTGTTCCGAGATGAAGGCGTTTGAAAACCATCTCATTCTGCGTCAGGGTCCCTGGAACAAGTGCAGAATTATAAAGTCAAGATCCAAGTAAGTGCAAAAAGGTGGCAATGGCTGTTTCTCTCACACACACATACCCATGCTATCGCATTTAAGAAGAAAGGAAAGGCCACACTCCTTTCATTTTTCCTCTTCATTTTTTTCCTCATCAGAAGGTTGTTTATTTACTTATTTTACTAATTCAAGTCATTTACAGACCACTTCCAACCAGCAGATCTATCAACTAGAACAACAACAACATCCCAGGTTTGTAAATATATCATAAACATACAGTGGTGCCTTGCAAGACGAAAATAATCCGTTCCGCGAGTCTCTTCGTCTAGCGGTTTTTTCGTCTTGTGAAGCAACCCTATTAGCGGCTTAGCGGATTAGTGCTATTAGCGGTTTAGTGGCTATTAAAGGCTTAGCGGCTAAAAGGCTATTAGCGGCTTAGAAAAAGGGGGGGGAGTGAAAAAAATCGCAAGACTCGCAAGACGTGTTCGTCTTGCAAAGCAAGCCCATAGGGAAATTCATCATGCGAAGCGCATCGAAAAACGGAAAACCCTTTCATCTAGCGGGTTTTTCGTCTTGCGAGGCATTCATCTTGTGGGGCACCACTGTATTCTTAACCATTAATGAAAAAAAAGAAAATCTACATACAGATAACACAGCACAATAGCCATGTATGTATCAATAATCTTCTATCAATATGGAATTCTAAAAAAGAAAAAAAAGTATTTATTCTCTCTCTCTCACACACACACACCCCCCCTTAAAACAAAAATCAAGCTCCCTATAATATTCTGCCCACACAATTGCTCTCACAACCTTGCATTTTCATCAGCCACACAACCACTTTGAGAGGCAGCATGGCGTAGTGCTTAGATTTTCAGGCTAGGACGAGAGTTCAAATCCCCATCTGCAAAGCTCACTGGGTGACCACGGGCCAGTCACTGCCTCTCAGCCTAGACTACCTCACAGGGTTGGTGTGAGGATAATGTGGAGAGTAGGGAGGACCGCGTATACCACCTTGAGCCCTTTGGAGGAAAGGTGGGGTACAGCTGTAATAATAAAATAAACCACCACACCATTACAAGCGTCTCCTTTCCTATTGTTACTGATCATTTCATTCACCTCTAACAATAACCTTTAGCTATGCAAGATGCACATTATGACTCTTTCCCTGCAAAGATTGTATTCATTTTTTTAAAAAAGAAGATTTGTATCCTGCCCTTGGGGGGGAAAAAAGTTTTCCAGAGTAGTGAAAATAAAATAAGAATAATATTAATAAATAAAAAACAGGTCTCTCTCTAACATACCTGTTTTATCTGTAAGTAAATAGGATATTCTTCCAAGTTGCTCTGGGATTGTGCTAGATCGGACTACAGTGCCAGGAATTTTAGAATCCTTCCGGATCATCCAACTGTAAACTATTTTCCCCATGTCAAGGTTGACACGTAAACTGTAGAGAGGTGAGAAAGTCAGCAGGGAAAACAACTGAGGAACAATTCCTGTACAGTTTTTCTGATTGAAATCAATCCCTCCCCCCAAGTTCCTCTGTGGCCCCATGGATTGAGTATGTCAGTCAACTTCCCCCACATAAAACATCCCTTGTACATATGAAATTAGCATGCAGTGTTTCAGGTGAGTTTCATGATTCATGAAACAGTTTTATGTGAAGGCTCAAACTCTCAGAATTCCACTCCTAGGCCCGGTACAGACACTATAAACCGTGGTTTGCCACTTTGTGTGCAAGTGGAAATGTAAAGCACCCAATAACTCGTTAGCAGCAAACAGCCATGTGTTTTTCCATCCAGGCCTGGTTTGGTTTATTACCAAATATGGAAGCTTTAAAATATCATTTTGCGCACAAGGGCAGGACAATGCACACATGCCTGAGCTCATGCTGCCTCATCTGTGTAACAAACCATGGTTTGTTATGATGTCTGAACTGGGCCACAGGTACATTACATGTGGAATCCTACTTTTAGCGTTAGTTCTAAAAACAGCTTTTTCCTGAAACACAGCTTTAATGGCGCTCAGAATAAGGGAGTGGGCTCAGCTTGCTATTTATGGTATAGTTCAAGTAAGGGCCAAGCAAATAAGAAGCTCTGAATAACACAACGAAAGTAATGGGAGGGGAGAATATCATACCTAATAGGAATTATATTTGAGAAGAGAAGAAGAAATCTGATGATCTGAAGGTACCAGCGGCCAGCGAAGTGCTGAAGGGCGACCATGACAAGAGAGACCACCACCAAGGCCCCAAAGAGAATCTTGGTGAGGCAGTTCACTTCCAGATCGAAGAGGCCAATCTGAGGAGGAGAACAGCAACAAAGATATTTCTTGCAACACACAACGGTGATGGGCTATTATTCACTCTCAGTAGTCCATGCTGAGCAAAGTCACACCCTGAGGTGTGGAGAAAGTAGATATTGCGTAGTTTCCCCTCCCTGTCTCATAAGGAACTTGGACTCATCCCTCTCTGAAGAGGGTTTCTAAGTATGTTGGATTGAACGCACTCACAAACCTCCTTGCGACTGGGAACTCTGAACAACAACTACTAGTTGTTGTACTACAACAACAACCGGGTTCTTCGCCCTAAGTTCCCAGGGTAGGTAAAGGCAATTTAAACCCAACACTGAAAACAACTTACAATCACAGAAATAAGGTAGATCCTAAAAAATAAACATCTCAAGCGTCAAAAGACATGGTAAAGAGGTGAATCTTCAGCATTTGTCAAAAGCTGTACAATGAAGGTGCCAGACACACCTCTGTGGGGAGGGAGCTCCACAACTTAGGGGCTGCTACCAGAATGCCCTTCCCAGGCCTCCACTCCCAGAGCTTCTGAGGGTGGTGAATGATCAAGAGAGCCCCCTCTGCTACTCTTAGCACCCAAGAGGGTCTGTCGTGAAGGTGGTGGTCTTCCAGGTGTTTGGGGCCTGTTCATGAGGAGGGTTGTAATTCAGGCAAAAGCACTTACAAGCTTGCATCGGTTCTCCACACAAACATGGGGAGTAGAGCAGGGCTTGGTCCTTATTTTCCTCCCTTTACATATCTTGGCCCTTCCATGTTCAGGCCAAGTGCCTGAAGGCTACAATGCCCTTAATATCGAAGACCCAAGAAGCTGTTTGGGTTGGTTGCTATGTGGGAGCCATAATGTGCAAACCCCATCAAGAAATGTCAGCTCGCACATTGCATTTTTAGGGGTACAGCTCACTTAGGTGCGCCTGTGACAAACACACCCATCATACAAGTACAAATCCTGCAAGTCAGGACTGGTCAAAGCTGGGAAACCTGGGTCTGCTAGATGAGAATGAGTAGAGCGGACCAAGAAATCTCTCCTTACCTTACTCCGCGGATTTGAAGTGTTCATGACACTACGCAGCTCCCGCCCTGTGTACAGAACAACTCCCACAACCGTTCCTGAGGAACCAAAAAATTTCAGATTCCAGATTGATCCCAATTGGAAAGGAAATAGTTGTTTAAAAAACAGAAAGTGGACACATGGAAACGTGGAAACGTACTCCCTCAGGAGGTTGTGGTCTCTCCTTCATTGGAGGTTTTTAAGCAGAGGTTAGATGGCCATCTGCCATGGATGCTTTAGCTGAGATTCCTGCATTGCATGGCACTGAGCATTGGGCTCAGGTTCAACTTCACACCATGGGATTCCTCCCCTTGAACACTGCTGAGTGACCAAAATTATACCAGCACTTGAGTGCTGTCAGACCTTGACAGCAAGTACCAAACTGACATCAAATCAGATGCACCTTTTAATGCCTCAACTAAACCCAAAGCTTTCTAAGGGAGAGATGCACAAGCTGCCCTAGCAGGAATAAAGAAAAGATCTCTTTCTTGAAATGCATTTACTAGAGCAGAGACTGGGTACATGTGCCCTTCTCCTACTGTTCCAATCAGCTCCAACCACTGGTCACGTTGGCTGAGTCTAATGGGAGTTGTGGTTCCATGGAGGATATTAGATATTAGGCTCTTCCATATATTAGAGAGCTCTTCCACTCCCTGCCCTTAATGCATAACACATCTGGTCTTGCTTTTACAAGATGCTCTCTTACAGAGCTACAAACCAGGGGGTAGCCTTCATTTGGAGATCTTTTACCATAGCTTCCATTTAAAATCTCTTTGACACCCTTTCTGTTACAGATTTCAAATGTCAATATTGAGAGCAATTAAGTGTTATTCAAGCAGGGGATGCTTTGCCCAAAGGTTATTGGAATTCCAAAGGCTTTCTCATCTATAAATGTTTGAGGGGTAATTAGACGTCAGCTCAAAGTCCCTAGAGGTGTTAGGACAAGTGGGGAACTTCATCCCAGCCACTAATTCCCACTGACAAGAGATGATTATTTAAATTGCAAAGGGAGTTTTTTAAAAATTGCTAACATACTCCCGACATTTACTCTGGCCTTACCTGAAGCAATCACTGTGCTGGCCCACAGGGTGTTTTCGATGCTTAAGCTCTCATTCACTGGAGGGTCACTGTCCTCCTGAAAGAGTTACCAAAAAATAGTCAAAATAGTACTGTCAACACATGGGGGAAGTATCTACAAGCTTGGGGAAAGGCAAGTCAAGAAAAAAGTTTGGGTGGAACCCCAAGTGTGGTGTGAGATTGGGGTGGGAGGGAATAGTTTAATGAGACCTGAACATGCTCGTGGGAGGTGGAAAACTAAGGAGACGAGCAATGGAATGGAATACCTTAGAAAAGGGAATGAATGGCTGGCTGGCTGGCTGGTACCCTGAGCAGCAGCATGCTGCACATAATATTTTGTTACAGAAGAACAGCAACTTATTTGTCCTAGAAAGCACAAGGCACTTCTGCGAGTGATGTTTTATGATCCTCGCAGCACACTGAACATCTCCAACCTCTTTTGAAAGAATCTGGAGGTGGTCTCCACTAAACCAGGGTCCTTAAGAGGTTTTTGGATTTCTTGCCCAACAGCAACCACTTACTCTAGTGAAAGTGCCAACAAAGTTGTGGATGTCAATGTTAGGCTCCTCTGCATACACGTATGATCGGATCTGGAGAAGGTCCTATGGAGAAGGATAAAATGAGTTACAACTACGAGTTAAAAACTTTGCTGTTTAAAGTAAGTCCTCTTTTCCAAATAAATGATAGGCGCTTCTGGGGAGGGGGAAGCAGGAGAGGGCAGGTGAAGAGGAAACTTCTTTTAAATTAGTGAAATATGTACACCAGCTTTCCATCTAATTGACTATCGTGGTTAGAGAATGCTTCAACATGCTTTGTTTTTTACAGATGCCATCAATCTCATATGGCTGCATTTTAGAGGGCAATGGTTAAAAACGACAGATTAGAAAACCATACGTACAGAAGCAGTGGGCAGCCTCTGAGTGCAGCTGACAGGCAGGCGCAACTTCCAGTCTGTTTCACCATCCAGCTGATCCGTACGTAGAAAGCAGGACCCTGTGGGTTTAAAATCTGTGTTAATGGGGCTTTGGTGGTTGCTCTTCAAACTGCATCTCAAAGGCAGCTACATATTTAGGGAGAGAGTGTTCCAGTAGACCTTGGAGCTGGCCTCAGGCACAGGCCTGTTGACAGACCAGCTCTGCATTATAAAGATACAGCGGTACCTCAGTTTAAGAACAGTCCTGTTTACGAACGATTCGGTTTATGAACTCCACAAAACCAGAAGTAGTGTCCCGGTTTGTGAACTTTACCTCAGTCTAGGAACGGAATCCGAACGGTGGAAGGGCACTGGTGGTGGGAGGCCTCATTAGGGAAAGTGCACCTTGGTTTAAGAACGGTTTCGGTTTAAGAGCAGACTTCCAGAATGGATTAAGTTCATAAACTGAGGTACCATTGTATTTCAAAAATGAAACCTTCATCTGGTTGTGTTCAATTCCTGGCATATCCAGTAAGAAGGATCAGAGAGCTTGTGAGGACAAAAGAGCTCTACCTAAGACTCATAAGAGCTACTGCTAGGTGGACAAATAGACTGAACTGGTATGAGAGCTTTCTATGCAGTTTAAACACTCTTACTAAATAGCACCACACCAGAAGGATACACCATCTTGTTTCATGTGGCATGCCATTGGTTCTTATAACAAAACAGAACCATGAGCCAGAATCCTTCATTGCCCCTTCCTCCTCCATGATTTGCAGACAAGATTTAATTTGATTAAATCTACACATTTTGAAAAGTTTTTTGTCTTATTGCAACAACTTAAGAGGTGTCAAAATGTATAGCAATCAGATTTTAAATGACAACTCCCGAGATCAAGAAGCAGGTTTCAAAAATGCACAGTTTTTTCGGTTTCTTAGAATTCCCAAGCAATGCCAGGCACATTCCTAGTGCAAATTAAGCAAAAACCACATAATTTGCTTGATTTGCATGTGCTGCACAGATTCAAGAGCTTAGCACAGCAGCCTAGAACAGGGTGACTTGTGCTATGTTGGCTGGGGCTGATAGGTGTTGTAGGCTGGATCTACACAGCTATTTTAAAAAGTAATAAAAGCTCACAATGGAAATTATCACTGACTTCTGATTTCAGCTCCACGGCGCCACCTGGTGTCACTTTGGCCTAATACTATATAACGTTATAAATTGACTAATGTAGCTGAGTCTGTAGTCCAATTTTTTTGGAGGGAACCAGTTTGGAGAAGGCTGGCGTTAAGCATGGAGGGAAGGACCTTATTTACTTGGCATCCTCCAACACTGCCGTCTATTAGCTCTGACCATCCACACTGGCCCCATCCACACTAAATGGAAGCAAAACTACTAGGCATAATGTGTCCAAGCCAGTATCCCACCAGGGGTGTGATGTGAGCAGAGGCTTTCCTATTCAGCATCTCTCTCTTTCTTTGGCATGGCTGCAAGCCTATCAACCCAATTGCTCCAGTGCTTGGGGTGGCTCCATCTGTGCCTCCCCACTGCACTTTTGATCTGGGTCATTGTCTCCGTATGACCCACAAACAATTTGACCGCGGCCACCAAGACTGTAATATGACTGCACTTGAATAAACACTGCTACCGGCAGCTGTCCGCTTGATAAATATTATTGCACACAGACAGGGTCCCAGTGTCTGCAAAACCATGCAAGCTTTTTTTTTTTAAATCAAGTCTTTTCTTCTCTTGCAGTTCTTCTTGGGGGCCAAGTAAATAAACATGAGAAGGAACCCCAGGATGACCGCTTATATAATATATATAATATCTATCTATCTATCGGTTTTAAAGGGTGCATTTTTCACACTCTGAATAAATGGCGGCACATGTCAAAAGACAAGCCAGTATGAGGCTCCCAGTGAGCGACGGTGCGCAGCATCAATCTCCTTTAACCTCGCATTGCCTGACCTCGCGCAACAGGACACCCTACAGGATAAACTAATTGCTATGGTTTGAACGATCACAAACGATAAAACAAGGACGGTAGCCAAGCTATCGAGAAAGGAGTCTCTGAATCGGGCAGACATGCTAAGCCTAAAAATCGTATCCACTTGGGCTACGTTTTCAAAAGGATTCTTTTGTCCCATAAAAACAACCACAAACCACCATTATAGATCATTTTCACTATTGGTTCCAGATGTTTACCGTTCTTTTCTGACGTCCTGAGGAAGATCATGTCAGCAGGAACCCTCTGGTTCTGTTTTGAGAGATGGAAGGTGGGTTTTGAATGTTCAGCATACAATCAATGGCTACTAGTCACTGCTTAGTAAACTAGGCATCCCATAGGCCTTTTGTTGGCCACTGAAATGGTGGGCTTGCTGAGCCTTTGGCCTCACCTGGCGGGGCTCTTATGAAACAGAGTGGTTGAGAAAAGTATTTTTCGGCTATTATCCTCCACACGATTATGATCACATAAAGGAAGCTGCACCTGCTGGTCTAACCCCATATTATTAATTAAGTTAACAACATGGGTGGGTGTTATAAAATATAAAGAGCAGTTCCGCATATTTTATTAAAATATTATCCTTATTTCTTTGATAATGCTGTGCATTACTACTTTAAAGACTCTGAAACATTTAAGCTAGGGTGTTTATGTATTAAGATAATTTATATGCCTCCTTTCATTTCAAAATGAAATGTCAAGGCAGTTCACAATCTAAAACAACAGAATATTGTAATAAAAGCAGCCCAGTGAAGCAAAGTTAAAGTTATCAATCACAGGAACCTGGAAGGCCAGGAACCAGTGTTAATGGTCAAGAAAATGCTCAGCTGAAGAGGTACATTTTCAGTGTCAATAGTGTTAGGAAAAGAAAAACAAAAGGATAGTGTGCAATGTCAGACTAACCTGGTTCTCCCTCCCAGCATGCTAAAAGTAGTAGAAAAAGTATAAAATCTTTACAAATCCATATGTACCTTTTCCACAATAATAAGGTCCCCAACTTGAATACTGGAACTTTTCACTTTTACTGTACCTGTTGTGGGGGGAAAGATACACTTTAATAACATTCATATCTCTCCCATGTTGTTTACCTTGGTAGCACATTTCGGAAATATGTGGAATCAATATTTTTGCCTTAAACTGCAGCGCCATTAAAAGAACTTCAAAGTAAGTGGTTGATTGACAGAAATTGTCCTCCAAAAAAACAGAAATCAATCCACTAAAATTTCTTATTCTTTTATGCATTTCTAACATCTAAACTTACATTTTATTTACTTAAAAGCATTTATAAAAAGTTCAATGTTTAAAAATATCAGTATTCCACACATAATATAAAAACAATTAAACCAGCATCTGAAAAACAGAGATACAACACAAAAACCAGTAAGCCAGAATTAAAAGGAAAAAAACCCACCCCCAAACCCAGACAAACTCAATTTTATGCAACAGGGAAAGCGTAGGTAAAGAGATATATCTTTACAAGACATCTGAAGCAGCAAGTGGATACTATTTAACATAAAGCAGAATGAAGACCCTCTGCAGTGAAGGGGCGATGGGGGAAAAAATCCTATTTCCAGGTCACCACCCTGCAATATTTTGTAGGGTTTAGTCCCGTGAGCAAAATCATCCCCAGATTATCCAAGTGGTCTTACAGGTCTATACTGGGGCCGTCAGGTATAAAACACACGGATGGCAAGTTAGCATGGCTTCATGCACCATGGGAAAATAGGAATACTATATAGGAGTGACCCTATTTGCCTACTCTGCCTGCCAGTTCTCTGAGACCACACAGGCTGTTCACATTCCCTGTTTCCTGATCCTGGTAACTGGAGATGCCAGGATTCGAACCTGAAACCGTCTGCATACAACCTACATGCTCTGACACTTAGCTATGGTCCCATGCCTTAAAAAAGAATAATGACATAGCTCAGTCACTAGAGCCTGAAGCTCTTCATCTCAGGTTCGTGGGTTCGAGCCCCGTGTTGGGGAAAAAGAATCCTGCTTTGCAGGGGGGTTGGACTAGATGCCCCTCAGGGTTCCTTCCAATTCTAAAATTGTATGATTCTGTGGCTCCAATCTTCCCTGGTGTATCTTCCCAGCCAGTGCAATGCCGTGCTGGTGCGAAGAGGAAGGCGCCATCCATCTTAGCGCATTGCACTAGGAAGGAAATCATGTACTGCTTGTCAACTTTTCCCCCTCACTTAAAAGGTAAAGGGACCCCTGACCGTTAAAGTCCAGTGGCAAACGACTCTGGGGTTGCGGCGCTCATCTCACTGTACTGGCCAAGGGAGCCAGCGTACAGCTTCCGGGTCATGTGGCCAGCATGACTAAGCCGCTTCTGGCGAACCAGAGCAGTGCACGGAAACGCTGTTTACCTTCCCGCCGGAGTGGTACCTATTTATCTACTTGCACTTTGACATGCTTTTGAACTGCTAGGTTGGCATGAGCAGGGACCGAGCAACAGGAGCTCACCCTGTCGCGGGGATTCGAACCACCGACCTTCTGATCGGCAAGCCCTAGGCTCTCCAAAAGTCCCTTTTAGAACATCAAACATCATGGAGCATCTTTATAACAGGACGTCACCATCATCACCAGTGGTTTCCACTTCATTCCACAAAGGCAGAGCTAGCTCCTTGCACCCAACTTAAGGGACACATTAGGCCAAAACAGGAGTTGCCCCAGATTTAAAACACTTTTATGCCCCGGCTGGACATATGCCCAGTGTCCCAACTCCTGAGCGAAACAACTGAAACTACTTCTAAACCCCTGCTGTGCTGGTGACAAACAGCACATTTAACAAAAGTGCCTCCTGGCTTCTGCTAATAAAAGCCACAGACTTCCTTTGATGCTGTAATGATTGCTACAAATTGCAAAACTAAGTCATGGGGAAACAATTGCAACAATATCGATTCTCTGGTAAAAAGGAAAAGGGGGGGGGGGGAAGGCTCTAACAAATTCCTCTCGCTCACAACTGCTGGTCATTGCTGCACAGCAGCAAAATATTGGCTGTGTGACTCAAAGATTCTTTTCAGGGAGAGTTGAATGTTCACACATTGGGCAGTCTTACACACACACACACACACACACACACACACACTGCAGCTCCTAAGATCAGCGTAAACAGTTGGGCAGATGAGCACTTACTGTTCCCAACCCTAACCCTGCAGAAAGCCATCTAATTAGAATTTAATTTGATTCTGACCTGTTTTTAGGAGGTAATTTAATTATTGTCTGATTTTATACCAATGTTATATATTAGATGTTAGCCGCCCTGAGCCCGACTTCAGCCAGGGAGGGCGGGATATAAATAAAAGTTTATTATTATTATTATATCAGGGGCTCATATATTAAACTGCATTAATTGTTTATTGTTTGCTCTTGCTTTGTCGATATGCTACCTTGTCTTATGTTATGCTTTTGGTGTGGTTAGGTAAAGACATAGCTGGGCCCCAAGTGGGCATGCAGGCACAATCATCTGATCCTCAGGACTTGAAAAAGGGGGACCTGCCAGAGCATGCAGCCCCTCCCTTCTTCCCCTCTGGCCATTCCACCATTAATCCCAGAAGTCTTCAATAAACCCTAGTTCCCCATGATAGCTGAACAAGGAAACTTTGGGTTGCACCCAACATTAGTCTTACTCAGACTAAACCTACTGAAATTAGTAAGAATCGCTAAATTAGATCTAAATTAGATCTACTAATTTCAATGGTCCTACTCCCAAGTAAAACTTGGTTGTATACAACGCTATGGTTACAAGGCATATTAAGCAAAGGGTTAAGACCCTGGCTTATCATTAACCATAGCTTCCCAGCTCCAATGCAATGGATGTTATGGTGAAGACTTCCAGGGTTAATTGTGTTGAGAAGGGAAGAGAAAAGTGGCTGCACAAGGATGAAGCATGTGTGTATCACAGCTTATTAAACTGTGATAGTCCAAACCATCATCATCATCATCATCATCATTATTATTATTATTATTATTATTATTATTATTATTATTATTATCCAAATTAGGCAAGCAACTATGTCATTCCAGTCTTGATTTCCAGCTATGCATACCAACTTTTTTTAAAAGAGTCAACTGAGGTTCATGATGATCCAATTGCCACAACTGCAAAATAATAATACTACGGAAGTGAAAATTTAATACATCCCATTAATGGCAGCACTGCGCCTTTACAGTATGAAAAAGTGGCACCAAGATAAAACTGATAATGCAACTGGTATTGCCAATTAGCTGTTTGCTTTTGGGTTCTTTATATAGACCTCTCTGACGTGATCCTTGACACTGCAAAGGCAACCAGCACTAGCAATGGGGAATGCCTTCTTTATATAAAACTCTCAGCGGAGACATATCTGTGATGGCTCACTGCAGTCCCGAGCTCCTCAGTGACCGGGATGCATATCATTTGCAAACACAAAATCAAAACAAAACGTCCCCAGGAACAAATCAAAACATTACTCAAGACAGTTTTCATCTGTTCTGGTACGCTTTTGGCTTTTAGGTGGCCTTGCGCTCTGTAACTTGCAAAAATAAGAGCACAAAAGGTTTGGGAAAATATTGTTTTTCGATACAGCTGGTAAATGCCAGTGATCTGTATCAAAGGAGCACTCGGCTGGCAGGAGGTCTCTTTCCATTTCATAGGGTGGGTTTGGGTTTTTTTATGTAGTTCTCCCTTACTACGCTCTGTAATCTTGAAAGGGGGTTGAGGGGGGGAAGCAAGAAAAGAAAAACAACTCTGGAATTTTAAATCAACAGCCTAGTGAGTATCAAAACAGAAATCTGGCCTGCAAATTTAATAGCAAAGTTGGGTTGATGGATGGATGAATAGGAAACCCGAATCTGATTTATACAGATGGTTTGAAACTATTTGCAAAGCTCCTCTTTGCTGCCTCAAAAGGTAGCAGTAAAACAAGTTGTAAAGATAACAAGCTGTGATTGCCCAATATGAAATTAAATGTAAAGGAAAAGTTGTCAAATTTTCACAATACAATTACTTCTATTTCACCCTCTCCCATAACCAGCCCAGCAAACCGGAGGTAAATTTGAAAAGATTTGGGGCTGCCACATCATATTTTCAATTATACTCGCACCCTACGCCCATCACAAGTTTAAAATCATAGTTTTGTGGAGTTGGAAAGGACCACGAGGGTCATGTAGTCCAACTCTCCCTGCTATGCAGGAATCTTTTGCCCAACATGAGGCTCAAACCCACAACCTTGAGATTAAGAGTCTCATGCTCTACTGACTGAGCTATCCCAGGTCCAAGGCCACACCTCTGACTTCCCTCGAGCACAGTTTAGCACAGAGATGGGGAATCTCCAGAAGCTGCTGGACTCAAACTCCCATCATCCCTGACCATGGGCCACATTGGCTGGGGCTGATGGGAGCTGGGAGCCCAACAACATCCAGAGAGCCACAGATTCTCCATCTCTGGCTTAGTACATCATCTGAACTGTGGTTCAGCTTAATTATAGTTTATCACCAAAAAAGCCAACTTCAAACCATGAGTTATGAATCTGGCTCATTTGAAACAAGTCACAGTTAACCTCAGTTCAGGTTTCAGGTTTCAGGTGAAAGACTAGAAAGACTAAACTATGTGACATCTAATCATGGCCAGTGACCAACCCAAGGGGAGGGAGTTCCAAAATTTTGCTTTCTCTCTCCTCCCACCCACCAACTGCTTATACGTAGAATACACCTCTCCCTTCTAGCACATATTCCAAACAGCTAGTTCACATCATTTCCTTCCCCACCCCACCCCCACTCAAAATATAGCAGCAGAACAATCAGATGCAAATAAATCCCTGAAACACCTGCTCCAGAAAAAAGGTCATTGCCCATGACTTTGAAAGAAGGGGCACCACACGAAAACAGGTACCAGTGTGGGTAATCTATAAAACTGGGACATCTTTTTCAATAAAGGACTGGAGGAGGAAAATCCATCCCTTAGAAATCTAGCATGAAAAACAGGCCAGACCACTTTCATTTTCTTTTTAAGGATTCCTTGTTCTCGATTTATCTGCACCTCTGGGTTTTTTGTTGGTGTATGATGTCGAGAGAACGTGCCATTTAAAAACAATTTAATATGCCCAAATCTAGACCACCTTTTAATTCCCAGGATGTAGAAAGCACACTCCTATGAAATAATGCAAATATTGCTGTGAGGGCTGTCAACTAATTGGAGATGCTTGAGACTTGGCAATTACAATGATGGGGATCCTGAAGTACATGAAATTCACAGAAGGGGATCTACCTCCAAAAGGCTTTTCTAAGTACCAGGGGCCCTTGCAAACAGCATGCAGTATTTTGGGATAACTCATCCTATGCCCTATTACACTTCTCACCAGAAAATTTCCCCTTCCTCCTCCTCCTTCAGCTTCCCCCACCCCCAAATAACCCTATATATCTACAGGGTCCTCCAACTCTCCAAAGCAAATCTGGTCAGCATGCAGCTTGCAAGAGGGAGGAGAGGAAGGGAAAGTCCTGGTGCAAGAGTTTAAGCCCGTTCTGCTAGCGGATGCTCACAATGGGATTTCACCCAAGGAGCCTTACTTCTGAACAAATATGAATGGGATTAGGTTGCATGCCTAATTTGCAACACGCATTCCCATTCTGAAAAGATCCAAGTCAGGATTAGGATATTCAACAAATTCAGACCACCTATCGCTTATAATCTGTAAAATGGATGTGGCTGTAGCAGCCTTCATCTCAAAAATATGAACTCCTTCGTATTCTCCCCTTCAATGCAACATACGCCATAATTATTCTGAGTAACTGGCCAGATCCCAATATGCATTGAATACTCATTCTCTGTGGAAGGTTCCCATTCCCGGAGAACTTATTGCCCAATTGTAGCTTGAAATTTATCTGTTCTGTCATCAGGAGTCTCTGATGCTCTGCCAGGGCCAAACGAAACAGAGGGGACTTGCTAAGCCATGTGCCTGTGTGCTTGGCAACCCCACCCCCCTTTCAGAAACTTTGCTCCTCCAATTGTCAGCAACATTTGATTGAGTTGCAACTCCCTGCTGTTCAGGCAGTCAGCTAAGGGACTCTGCAAGCAGATGTAGAAAGCTGGAGCCAAATAGCTGACCTCTCGCTGTGAGCTTGCTGTAGATCTGCGAGTTCACTTCCTTGTCACGCATGTAGCACCGGATCTCTTCCACAGCCTCACGGATGATGGTAACGGCGAGGACAAAGCCCTAGGAGAGAGCAGGAGGGAGAGGGGTCATTGAAAATGTGTGGATAAAAGCCCAAGGAACTCCCACTCTGTGCATGGAAAGCCACTGAATGTCGGGAATACATTCTGGAGTGTGTGGCCTACCAGATGATATACGGTGACACTTTTCATTAAAATTGTCAGACTCTATAGAGAAAACTAAGCATTGAGCTGTGTCTTCATTTAAAAAGGAGCTCCACAAAACCTTAAAGCTAAACGTTCTTCATGTTTTAAGTACTTGGGCAGCTCCAGAGGACCTGTTTGTTTATTTATTGAGCATCTATCCTGATCTGCTTGCACAACGTTTATGAGGATATTAAATTATATGACAATAAGCACTCATCTTGCCTTATTCCTGATTTGGTTGTGGAGTGTTTATACATCTTTCCATTAGCCATTCATTCATTACACAATTTTCAGGTCAGTTCTCTGCCATCTTCCTATGTGCAAAAAGGGTGTAGATTTTATGTATCCGTAAGCTGACTGCACATTTATAAACTGAATGTTTTGGTAATCATTTGTCATGAAAGGGTCAAATGATAGCTACCAGGACTAAGGGACCACTTGGTTATATATTTATATAATCCGTCCTGAGATTCTTAGCACGCAATGCATGTTAAATGCCTTGATGTCCTTCATTGGTCGGTGAAGACTATTTTATTCCAGCATGTTTTTGGCAACAGACTAGTTTTAAGGAAAGGACTTTCCATAGTGCTGCACTGTTTTTACTATCTGCGTTTTAATAGATTTGTTTTTGTATTCTATTTTTTATATATTTTTATATTGTTTTAATTCTATTACAGTTTAATTGCTTTTTAGTTTTAATTTCTGTAAGTTGCCTTGAGTCCCAGTCTAGGGAAAAGGCAGGATAAATAAATATTATAATATAAATATAATAATAACAACACAAACATATAATTACTAAACGTATTATCTTTTTTGTACTATGCTTGTTCAATAACTTTTTTCTTTTAAAGAATCACATTTGTTGTATGAGGGTGACAGAGTGCTTTAATCCACTGACAATGCAAAAAACCTAAATTTCCAGAGTAACATACCCTTCAACATTTATCTGATGAAAACAGGGACATCCCATTCCATAATGATAATTTTACTATTTATACCCTACACCCCTTACTGGGTTGCTGCAGCCACTCTGGGCAGCTTCCAACATATATCAAAACATAATAAAACATTAAACATGTAAAAAAACAACAACCCTTCCCTATTCAGGATTGCCTTCAGAGGGCTCGAGAGACAGATAATTCCATCCCCTCCAACATTTCTCCAGTGAAAATATAGACATCCTAAGGAAAAGTGGGACATTCCAGGATCAAATCAGAAACCTTCTCTAAATAAGGGACATCCCTGGAAAATAGGAACACCCTGGTCTGAAGGCATCCCTTGTTTTGTTTTTTTAAACCAATGCACAACAATATCCAAAAGAACATTCTCAATGTTGACACACAAATCTCTTAATATTTCTTTTCCTTACCTGTATCATGGAATTATAATTTGTTACTTAAATGCAGTTAAGCCCTACCCACCTGCCACAACGCCTCCTCAAAGGAAACTAATCTGTCTAGCTAATTTCAGGGCATCCCTTGCAAAACTTCTCATGAACATTAATTCAGAAGTGCATTGCTACATGCCCTCAAGGCTTGGGGACGCTTTGCAAAGAGATGCAAATCCTTCTGAGGGGATACAGGACAGCTGCACAAATTTGGAAGTCACAGCATGAAGCCAGCCCTAAGGGGTTTTTCATTATTTCTCCTTTGAGGGCACCAAGTTGTCATGGCATGCATGTGCCCCCCTCACCCCCCAAGATGATGGAAATCTCCTCTGGCACTTATAGACTTTATATACCATGGCTTCTGAATGTTTTGCAGCATTTCAAACTATTGTTTTTAATTAGCATTCTGATAGAGTCCTAAAACATAGCTCGTTATTGCTACAGGCAACACACACACAAAGTGATAAGCCGCTGTGATGTATTCTTATGATACAGCAGTATATATTTTTTATAAATCATCTAGATGCATTTGGCAATCAAGGATTTCAAATAATCACTCCCCCCCCCCCCAAAAAAACCCCCCTTCATGTTCTGCCTCACTAAGCCATCCCAAGTCGCTATTCTATACCAAAATGGTTGCATTAGCAGCCTGCAATGAACAAAAGGCCTTTTATATATAGGCCTGGCAGCTCACATGCTGAATTTCAATGGTTCGTGTGATGTGGGGGCAAATCACAATGGCCTTATAGGTTTGCAAGCCAGCCTTGCAAAAACCAGCCTCTAACTCTCCGCTTCTCTTTCCCAAGCCATAACAAATGAAACAGTGCAGCTACAGGCAACCACCCGATTGTTGACACAATGGCATATATAAAATGAGGCCGCAGAATTCGGGATCACAAGAATCTCCGCTTTTGTTTAAACGGGTTCAAGTTTCTTGTCTTTGCAGCTGTGAAGGTATGCTTGAAAGGGTGCTGGCAAAGTCTGCCAAAATCTCAGAAAGCTCGTGGCTGGGGGCTTCCAGTAGCTACCTTGAATTTGTTTCCTGCCCTTCCCAATGACTAGCAAACCCAGCAATGTGCAAAACAGTTAAAATAAAAGGATGGTGCAAAACAAGACAATTTGGAAAACCAATAAATTAATTGCTCTAACCGGTTTCAGGGAGGTGCAATTCAGACGAAGACACCACACTGTTCCAATCAAATTTAAAGCTACCCTCCTTGGCTTAAAATAAAAAGAAAACCTTTTGGGAAAACTACACAGATTTGCCGCACAGCAACCCAGTCTGAACATTATATTAATATTAAAAACAAAAGCAAACAATGGTTTAATGTGAACAAGTTCCCATGGACAGAGCCTGGCTTGTCATGACATTTAAATCCAGACTTGGTGGTTTGCTTCATATATAATATATAATAATTTAATATTTATACCCCGCCCATCTGGCTCGGTTTGCCCAGCCACTCTGGGCGGCTTCCAAAAGAATATTAAAATACTATGATACATCAAACATTAAAAGCTTCCCTAAACAGGGCTGCCTTCAGATGTCTTCTAAAAGTCTGGTAGTTGTTCTTCTCTTTGACATCTGGTGGGAGGATGTTCGACAGGGCAGGTGCCACTACCGAGAAGGCCCTCTGCCTGGTTCCCTGTAACTTGGCTCCTCGCAGTGAGGGAACCGCTAGAAGGCCCTCAGTGCTGGACCTCAGTGTCTGGATAGAACGATGGGGGTCGAGACGCTCCTTCAGGTATACTGAACCAAGGCTGTTTAGGGCTTTAAAGGTTAGCACCAACACTTTGAATTGTGCTCGGAATCTTCCTGGGAAGATGCCCTGGGTTGACATCTTCACTGAGTTATCAACTTTGACCCCACAGTTTTGTTCATGGTTAGTGACCACCAGTTCAGACCGCCATGGGCATATATACGAAGTTAGGATTTTTAAATATTTTTTTCCCACTGGCTTTACACATGCTTACACTGAATTGCATTTGCCATTTCACTACCCATTCATCCAGTTTGGACTCCTTTTGGAGCTCCTTGAAATCCCACTTTATTTTCATCGCCTTGAATGATTTGGCATCATCCACAAACTTGGCTACCACACTGCTCACCCCTAGCTCTAGATCATTTGGTTTAATACGGTGTACAAGCTTAATTCTGAACCCAACATACAAAATGTCTATCCACTAAGAAACACTGGCCAAATAATATATAGTTAATTGTTGCAGGAATAATTGGTGGAACGTTCACATGATGTCTTATTCTTCCCAGGGTTAACCCAAGGGAATCTCCCTTAGCTGTACTCCTAGAATGGCTGATTTATGGGATAAATTACCTTTTTGGATCAAATATTCCTCGTGCATTTCCTTAGACCTCTGAAGGTCCCAATTTTGAATAGCAAACCTTTATTAAATCACTTTCGGCAGCTACAATTCCCAAACACATAAAGGACAGGCTTCATAAAACAAGCTAACAAAAACCATTTTAAGTTACGGCACCACTTGGATCTCTGAGATAAGGTAACAAAGGACATCTTGTATTCAAACACTGAAACTTTTCTTGAGTAAATAAACTCGATACTACCTACCAGAGGAACCCAATACGTGTAAAGAGCACCGAGCCTCATTTCAGGAACAAATTGAGAACAGGCCAGAAACAAGAAGTAGAGGTTGAAGAAGTACTTGAATTGGTTGAACAGCACCTAAGAAACAGAGTGAGGAACAAGAAAGACATTTGTAGCAGCACATCTAAGGTTAACATGGCTCACCATGGAATTGTTTAAGACAGCTTTTCGCAACCCGGTGCCCTCCCAAAGTTCTGGACTACAACTCCCATCAACTGGATGGAGCTGATGGGAGTTGTAGTTCAAAATATTTGGAGGATACCAAGTTGAAGGCTGTTCCAAGGCATCTAGCAACATTTTAGGAACTCAGCTAACCAGGAAACTTTAAGAAAATTTTTTAAACTTCAACACATTCCAGGACATTAAAGATATGGAGTCAACTGTGGGTCCCCCATCTATTTTTCCCATTACAGCACAGTTTAAATGCTGCATCCATTGATACATATATCACATGGAAAGAGGACTGAAATGGGAAAAGTCCCAATTTCAGTCCCTTCTCTTCCCTCCATTCAGTTGTGTTGGACTGGGAAATTCCTCAGTGACTTCTTCACTATTGTAGGCAACAGGATGGCTTATTGGGGCAAAGACAGGGAGAAGCAAAATTAAGCTTCACTTAAATGCAGAAGAGTAGATTGAGCCATTTCAGGTTACACCTGCCTTAATTGCCCACTCCAAATAAACCACCGGCACTCAACACTCAAATATAAATAGAAGAGGAAAGCACACGGTTTTTCAACATGGAATACATACCCCTGGCAGGAAAGTGAAAAAGTTGTACTTCTGGTTGTTGATCACATTTCGTGGGTATCGCTGGTCCCTCTTTTCTGGGTGGCCAAGCCAAACCGTTCGAGGCCTTGGGTCTCTTCTTCCACAACATCTTAGGCACTCGCAACATCTGTAGGAGGTGGGGGAAGTTTTAAAAATGTATTACATTGAGGACAGCTATCGTAAGAGCCCTGTTGGATCAGTCCTTGGGCCCATACAGTCTAGGATTCCATTTTCAACAATGGCCAACCAGGAAGCCCACAGGATGCCAAGAAGACAATGACCTTTTCCAGGAGTGGTCAGTACGATGGATGTTGTTGCAACTTAATAGGAAAGGGCAGGCTCAGTCATACCGACGAAGGCTGCATTCACACCGTGTATCTAAAGCACTATGATATCACTTTAAATACCTCATGGCTTTCCCCAAAGAACTCTGGGAGCTGTAGTCTGGTTAAGTGTGCGGAGAATTCTTCAGCGATTCCTATTCCACTCACAGAGCTAAGGTTTACAGAGCAGTTCAACAATCAATTCCTCTTCCTATGCAACTCTGGAAGTTGTCTCATAGCCTTCATTCAAATGCTTCTTTCTGAGCTGAGCACTCCATTATTTATTCTAACTCCTGCCTTCCCAACCCAGCACCAACCATATGTTTCAAACAGTGTTAGATACATAAGCTAGGCACCAAATGGCTCCTAAACCAGGGTTACTGTCGCCAAAACGGAATGTCTAGTTGCCATTTTGGGGTGAGATGGCTCAAAAGTCGTATTTTTCAATGCAACTTTGGGATTCCTGAAATTCTCTCTGATTGTGCAGATAAAATATCACAGATAGAATTCTACAAGATGTGTTGTTAGTATGCGAAAAGAGACAAGATCCAAGGATCCCCAGGCATGTACCTCCAGATGGTGGAGACATCAGGCACCATCCTGGCGCCCGGGCGTCTTCACTTGGTCGTAAGTGGCCAAGAGGCAGGTGCAAAATGGACCTGGTGAATTTTGAGTACTGCTTGAAACATATCATGAACATATCCTTGTATGTAGTGCCATACATGCAAAGGTCCATGAACAGGAACACTAGCATTAAAGAACAACAGAACCGGACCCTTGAACCCCACACCCTAAATCCACATGCAAATCCTGCATGGCGACAAAGCAGGGATTCTTCTTTCCACACCATGTTAGGATGATGGCACAGAGAGGTCAGCCTCATAAAGGAAGTGTGGCCCCATAACAGTCCTCTGTAAAGAGGAAAAGGAGACATGAAATGGATAGGGCCCCAGGGCTCCAGCCATTAAACTTTGCACCCTCTGAGAGACATCCAGTGTGGCTGGGGCAACCCAGTCAGATGGATGGGATACAAATAATAAAATTATTATTATAAAAATTATGAGAGGCTCCATCCCATGACCTTCCTTGAGGACAACAAACTTGCTTAAACAACAAACAAACCCTAAAACTACACACAAAACTACAGCCAAGATTGTTACACCTGCACAGTATGATCACAGAATATACTATGCCCCCAATTACCAGAATATAGACAATTACAGACAGGGTATAGACAATCAAATGTCGGGGGTCTGCTATTACCATAACTGAAATACATACCCTCCAACATTTTTCCGGTGAAAGTAGGGACGTCCCATTCCATAATGCTAATTTTACTATTTATACCCCACACATCTTACTGGTTTGCCCCAGGCACACTGGGCAGCTTCCAAAATACATAAAAAATAAGAAAACATTAAACATTTTTTAAAGAAACCACTTCCCTATACAGGATTGCCTTCAGATGGCTCAGGGATTGGATAACTCCATACCCTGCAACATTTCTCCAATGAAAATAGGGACATCCTAAGGAAAAAGGAACATTCTGGGATAAAATCAGAAACCGGGACAGCTTCCAAAAATCAGGGACATCCCTGGAAAATAGGGACACTTGGAGGGTCTGGAAATACAGTCACACAACTGTGAAAAATGAACTTGATGCAGAGCATGTAAGCCACACCCTAGCCTCCCCTTGTGATCCTGAAGGAACAACCACACTCCAGCATTCATCCAGGAATTCACCTGAACTTAGCTCTTAGGCAAATTCTCTCCATTCCTTCAAAGCCTTCGCTGCCCAGTAATCCCAGAAGAGGCCTAAACTACTGATAAGCACGGAAAGCAGCTGCTTAGTTTTTGGGTTTTTTAAACGTAATTAGCTGCTTGCTTCTCCTCTTATAAACCCTGCATCCAATCAGAAACTACCTTCCTGGTTGTTAATCAGGTGCCAGAAACTGCCAATGGCCACATTCAACCACTCTTTGAGCAAAGGCTGATTAAATGTTCCTGTGTGTCTGTGTTGAGAGGTATTTGTTTAGCTCCATTGGCTTAAGATTTCAGTCCTAAATATACTATTTGGGGAGTAAGCCCCCACCGCAACTGGGGAGACACTTTTCTAAAAAAAACATGTTTGGGATTCCACTGTCCCTATTAGGGTTGTCAGTTTTTCCCTTGGCCTCTGTAGCAGGGTCTGTTTAATCACAGACATCAGCAGCTGATCTTAATCTGCACATTGTGAAAAATCCCAGGTTGATTTCTGGAGCTGAAATTGATGAAAAAGGCATAAGTGATGGTGAGGTGCTTTTTTTTACCTGATCAGCTTGGCAACTCTAGTTCCTGTCTGCCTGCAGTAGCTGTTGCCTCAGTTCTGAATAAGGATGCTACCCATTTAACCCAGTGTTAAATAAGCACAAGCTTATTTCTCCATCCCTTCGGAAAGCTCCTACGTCCTCCAGAGTAGAAAGCAGAGCAGCAATGGGAATCTTTGACCCACAAGTTGCTGCTGAACTACAACTCCCATCAGCCCTAGCAATCATGGCCAATGCCCAGGGGTGATAGGAGTTGTTGTTCAGCAACTGGACGATGGGAGTTGTAGTTCAGCAACTCCCAAACATTTCCCACATTAGAGTGTTTGGGTCAGACTTTCTCAACCTGTGGGTCCCCAGATGTTGTTGAACTACAACTCCCATCACCCCTAGCTAGCAAGGCCAGAGCTCAGGGATGATGGGAGTTGTAGTCCAACAACATCTGGGGACCCACAGGTTGAGAACTGCTGGTTTGGGTTGAATCCCTACTCAGCTATAAAGCTCACTGGATGACCTTGGGCAAACCATGCCTATCTAAGTCTGCCTCACGGGGTTGTTAGTTAGCTAAATAAAGGAGGGCAGGTTATACTTGTACCAAGAACCAATATTTTCTCTTGGGTTTCATTTCCCTCTGACCTCACTGCTAACATCCCCAGCCACTTGCTGCTGCTGCAGTACTTCATACTTTGATGAAATGGACCCTAGTCCACTAAACTTTAGGCCATAGGAACAAAGAAAGCTACCTTTCATCATGTCAGAATACTAGTCCAACAAGCTCTGCCTGGCACAGGCTCCGGATACTTCAGACCGGGGTCTCCCTGAGCCCTACCTGGAGATGACCAAGCATGGGCGTAGCCAGGATTTATGTTGTGGAGGAACAGGACACCCACCTGCCCTCATCCTCTGTCTGGCTCTGTCTAGCAGATTCGGAACAAAATGTCTCAACGACAGTCGGGATGCCAGTTGTGTCACTATAATGCATCCATGTGACCTCAGTGAGCATTTTGATTTCAAATATTCCAATTGTTTTCTACTTTTAGTTAAGTGTTTTTATTTATTTACTTGATTGGAGGGGGGAGCTGCCCCGCTTCCCACCCTGCTGGCTATAGCCCATGATGCCAAGGATCAAATCTGGGATTTTCTGCGTGCAAGTAAGCTCCTGCCAACTTAGCAGTTCGAAAGCACATCAAAGTGGAAGTAGATAAATAGGTACTGCTCTGGCGGGAAGGTAAATGGCGTTTCCGTGCGCTGCTCTGGTTCGCCAGAAGCGGCTTAGTCATGCTGGCCACATGACCCGGAAGCTGTATGCTGGCTCCTTCGGCTAATAAAGTGAGATGAGCGCCGCAACCCCAGAGTCGTCCATGACTGGACCTAATGGTCAGGGGTCCCTTTTCCCTTTAAGATGCTCTACATCTCAGCTACAAGCCTTCCCTTACTGAATGGTTGTCAGATACAGTGGTACCTTGGGTTACATACACTTCAGGTTACATACGCTTCAGGTTACAGACTCCGCTAACCCAGAAATAGTACCTCGGGTTAAGTACTTTGCTTCAGGATGAGAACAGAGAGGAAGCAGCAGAAGGCCCCATTAGCTAAAGTGGTGCTTCAGGTTAAGAACAGTTTCAGGTTAAGTACGGAGCTCCGGAACAAATTACCGTATTTTTCTCTCTATAACACGCACCCGACCATAACACGCACGTAGTTTTTAGAGGAGGAAAATCCGTAGGCATGCCACCCGTAGGCATTTCCTCCATAACACACACAGATATTTCCCCTTACTTTCTAGGAGGAAAAAAGTGAGTGTTATGGTGCAAAAAATACGGTAAGTACTTAACCTGAGGTACCACTGTAATGGGTTCTGGATGTTAACCCTGATTCTATTAATCTTGCTATGGCCAAAAGTATAAGGCTGCAGATCCAAACCACCTTCACCAGTCTTAAGGACACAAGCAAAGTACATGTGCTTAACGCTCAGGGCTCCACCCTTCTTTTTACAACGTTTTGCTCACATAGCCTGCAGGGTATTATTGCAATACAGGTGAAGCTTGAGAAGGCAATAAAAACTTTTCTTTATCAACAGATATATTGAACTCCTCGCGTCACCACTTGGATGAGCCCAGCAAAGAACCTCTTACTTCATAAGAGACCTAAGGGAAACTCTCATCAACAGTCTGTTCCAATACTTTTTGCCTCAACCCAAAGATTAGCACCCCGTTCTGTCCAGAACTTTATCCTCTCCCACATTTTAATTTCCATTCTTGTCCTTAACTCTTCCATCCTGAGAAAGAATTCAGCCGTTTGCACACTGCAAATGTGGGAATAAGCCCCATGGAATTCCTTGGGGCTTACGGTACTTCTGAGTAGACATGCATAAGATTGTAGTGCACATTTTGTTTTATCAGATGAACACAGCAAGCCACTGGTCTGGCTGATCCATCTGGGCCTTATGTAAGCTGCTCTGAACACTTTCAAAAAGTGACCTGGAAATTAAATGATAAAGTTTTAACTGAACTGCCAGAGCAACTTTCTATGTTGTAACTTGGGTTCACGGTCACTGCTTATTTGATCTGAATATGATAGTTAAGTACAGGTCTGTATACAATCTCAGAGTATGCACTTGCACTTTGTCACCAAGCAACTGCCTTTAGTCAACACTGCCCTTTTAAAATGTGGGGTTTTTTGGGGGGGGGTATTGGGTTGTTGTTTGTATTTTGATTATATATTTTGTGGTTTTATATTTTTTATTTTGTTCTGTGAACCGCTCTGAGGCCTCCGGGTATAGGGCGGTATATAAATTCAAAAACTAATAATATGTAAATAACAATAATAATTAATAAATAAATAAAACACCATAGCGTACACTGCAGCACCCTTACAGCACATGCAGTTTAATGACTGAAACAAATCTCTTCCATAATGGGCTGGTTTTGCAAAGGCTTGGGATACAGAGCAATGAAGCGAAACTCTCAAGAAGTTCATGTCTGAGGCTTAATTGCATTTTGTTTAACTTGCCAAAGCTGTAAGATCCAGAAAGTGGTAGGCTGAGGCACCTCCCCTTGATCGTAAACTCAATGTTCCCTGTCACTCTCGTCACATCAATCATGATGAAAGTAAAAACAAATAAAACTAGAGCTGGAAAATGGAAGTAAATCCCACATATAACTTTTGCCTGAGTAAATATATGTAGGGCTGGCTGCATGGCTGTAATCCTACATATGCTTACTTGAGAGTAAACATGCATAGGGTCAGGCTACAATGCTGATAGCCCAAGAAGGAAGTTTCATTTAACTACAAGAAACTTACTGTGAGTGCATGTGTGTAGAAACCAGTTGTAGGGTTTTGTTTTTAAATACAAGTGTGCAATCCTGAACACAGAAGGCTTCAACCCTTCACGCTTTGGAGGGAATTAAAATAAGTAGAACTAACTTCCAAGATAACAAAGATAGGATCAGACTGTAAGACTGCAGTCCTACACAGAGTAACTGTGTCGTCCTCCAGATTCAGGTAGGTAGCCGTGTTGGTCTGACACAGTCAAAATAAATTAACAAATTGTCCAGTAGCACCTTAGAGACCAACTAAGTTTGTTCTGGGTATAAGCTTCCCTGTGTATCTGGGTATCTGAAGAAGTGTGCATGCACACGAAAGCTTCTGATCCTGAAGCTGAGGCTCCAATACTTTGGCCACCTCATGAGAAGAGAAGACTCCCTGGAAAAGACCCTGATGTTGGGAAAGATGGAGGGCACAAGGAGAAGGGGACGACAGAGGACGAGATGGTTGGATAGTGTTCGAGAAGCTACCAGCATGAGTTTGACCAAACTGTGGGAGGCAGTGGGAGACAGGAGTGCCTGGCGTGCTCTGGTCCATGGGGTCATGAAGAGTCGGACACGACTAAACGACTAAACTACAACAAACTTCAGCCCTTCTGTCCTGGCTCTTAGAGCAATCCCCAAAGAACTCAGTAAGGACTAATTCTGAGTAAATGGGTGCAAACAGTTAGGCTGCAAAGGTTAATAATACACATCAATGTGATGCAATGGTTAGAATGTAGCAGTAGAAGCACAGAGATTCAGCCATGGGTGATCTTGGGCCAATCTGTGACTGCATTCACACATAACACAAAAGTTATGGCTTATTTTAAGCATGGTTTGTTCAACAAACCATGAGTCATCTTACAGCTGAGCAAACATGCAATGGCTTGTTTCTCCAAAGCTTGATCTGTTTCCCATCTGCTCCTGTCTTGTGCCTCTGCAGCTTGGCGAGCATCTGGGGCAGAATTGGCCACCCCAGCTCAGCTCCTGCAGAGAATATTTCTGCTCAATTGCCAACAATGTCCTTTGCGACCTAATCTTATGCAAATCTAGGTGTGTTCTAACAAAACACATTTATTTCACTGGGTTTAGGCAAACATGAAGAATCAGGATGTAGGGAAACGACAAGTAAAAAGATGTAGGGCTATGGGCATAGCCAAGGGGGGCAGGGGGCAGCTGTCCCCCTCCCATAGATCAAGTAAAGCAATAGAAATACTTAGCTAACTGACCAATCACTTCGGTTCTGCCCCCTCTAACAAAGTCCTGCTCCCCCCCCCAACAAAAATCCTGGTTATGCCTATATTGATCTATGGGCTACTATTAAAATGAGGCTGCATTTTAAATTGTATTTTAACCCTGTCGCAGGAAACCCACCCCCCAATCATTCAGTTTGTACAAACTTCACACACACACACACACACACACACACACACACTATATACACTACGCTTCTGTTATAAATTCATAGAAAATCAAACATACATCGGATCTGCACTGTTCCACTTTTATTTTACTCCATGAAGGAAGGACTACAAAATGGGGAAGGTTTGATACAGGGCAGCCATAATCCTTTGAGTATACCAGCACATACACAGGAGCCCTGCCCAGTTGCTAACCCATATTTTAAATTGGGTCGTCGTCCCCCCCCCCCATTATGTTTTTATTGTAATTTTACTGGTGTTAGCCTCCCTGAGCCTTGCTCTGGCCGGGGAGGGCGGGGTATAAATAAATAAAAAAAATTATTAGTAGTAGTAGTAGGGCTGTAACTGTAAACACTCTCGGGGGGGGGGGTACCACTGAAACAAACAGAACTTATTTTAAGTTGGTGAAACTTGGGTACACCTTGAGTGGTATGAAGGGACTGTGTGGTCAAAGTCTCCCCTAACATGTAGGTACCTGAGATATAGAGTGCTTTCACATACAGGGGTGCAGGGCCCCACAACCCAGGGTTCCCCTGAAACTATAAGCCAGAGAGTAGCAGCTGATGGGCACAAACAGTGCTGGAGTCAGCAGCTAGCCACCTTGAGCATTCCAGACTCTGCAGCAACTGACACTTGCCCTTTCTTTGTTCCTATATTTAAGTACATTTTATAATCAACAAGCCAGACACGTGCATGGATACAGGTTCTCATTTTATCAGGGCAGCAGAAGCAAACACCTCAAGCCTACCCCTTGGGGACTGCAGCCCTGTGAAGATGCTGGGAAGGGAGTCTCTTAACAACAGAAACAAACCAAACTACAGTGAAGTCTGAGAGCAGTCCTGTACAGTGGTACCTTGGGTTAAGAACTTAATTAGTTCCGGAGGTCCGTTCTTAATCTGAAACTGTTCTTAACCTGAGGTACCACTTTAGCTACTAGGGCCTCCCGCTGCTGCCGCGTGGCTGCTGCACGATTTCTGTTCTCATCCTGAAGCAAAGTTCTTAACCCGAGGTACTATTTCTGGGTTAGCGGAGTCTGTAACCTGAAGCGTCTGTAACCCGAGGTACCACTGTATTTGGAAGTTTTTGATGTTTGATGGTTATTTATTTATTTATTTGTTTATTTCTGGAAGCTGTCCAGGGTGGCTGGGGCGGATGGGCGGCATATACAACAACAACAACAACAACAACAACAACAACAACAACAACAACAACAACAGTGACCAAGCCAAAACAGTAGAAGTGGATTTACATTTGTGGTGTGCATACACCAACAATTTTATTTCTTGTAGTTATCATGGTGTTATTTAAAATACAAAACTAAGCATGCTCAGAATTTTGTTCAGTCAGCAAGCATTTTTTTGTTCCTTTTCTTTTTTTCTTATTCTTTCTTTTTGCTTTAATGTATCAGGAATGTTGGAGCCTACTACCTGATCACTCCTGAATTTCCTGTTCAGGAGAAGACAGATTTTAATATATCCATGATGAAAACTTTCATTGAAGTGTTTAACAGCATATTGATTACACTGTGTTGTTGCAACAGATTAAGATTCTGAATTTTTAAAATTCATGCCTCAAGGAGGAGCCGAGCTGGGGGAAAAAGTGCATGAGATCATGGGTTTGCAAGAACTCTTTGGAATTAACATTAGAGGGTCAATCTCCCAAAACTTGGATTTGGAGCCCAAACCCCAGCAGCCTCTATGCCTTTGGGGATTGCAGGTGTCTTGTAGGACAAAGGAAGAGGTGGCAAACTTTCCTTCCTCAAACTTTCTTAAATTAACTTATTCTAGAAACAACGCCTATGTCTTAGCTGGGTCTATTTGACCACAATATCAGATTAATAAGGTCCGTGCATTGTTCCCCATTGACATTTTGAAATATTGGTTAATGTCAGAGACACATTGGCCATGGGTGGGAAAAGCTGAAAAAAATAACACATGCAATGGCTCACACACACAGGTTAAATATCTACCAGTCTACCAAGAATAATGAGGCTTGTCTGTTGCACTGATTTAGGTAAGCAAATAACTTGCTGATTAGAAGCAAACTAAGCTCTGTTTAAGAAAGAGCTCAGCGCTTTCAACAGGTAGAACAGGAAACACTTTGGGGAATTGCAAACAATAGGGAAGGTAGTTTCATCTTATTTTTTCAAAATAAAAAAGAAAAGAGTATCACATTTCTTGCTTTCCACCTCAGTGCCTGCAAATAAGAATAAAAGAAATCTTATCTGCTAAGGAAATGCTTTTAGAATTCCACCCTCCAAAAAGGAAAGCAACATCTGGAAAAATCCAGTTAGAAGGAATGAGTTAGGAAATGTTAGCTTTGCTTAAATCAGAATACTCAACAGGCAGCGGAAAGATTAACTTTCATGAGCGGGTATTTTTCAGGCACCCTACTGAGAACAAACACAAGATGATTTCCATGCCAGGTCAATATTTTTAAGGCTAAATATTTCAGTGGGGAATATTTAATGAAAGCCAATAGGTAAAATCCTAATATTTAGATGTGGTACTGACTCTCAGCTTTTGGTTCTCAATAAGGATCTCTCCAAGAGAAGCTGTGGTTTTCATTGGATCATAAAATCATGAAACTATAGAGTTAGAATGGTTCTCCAAAGTCATTTCGTCCAACCTCCTACTCAATGCGATGGTGCCCTCCAGATACTTTGGAGCGAAACTCCCATGATCCCTGATCGTCAACCATACTGGCTGAGGCTGATGGGACCTGTGGGAGAAAACATATGGAGGGCACCATGTTGCCTACCCCCAGCTTACAAGAATGAGCAGGGTTGCCAGATTCTGATCTAGGGATCACTTCTTTGCATTCAAGAACAGAACACAACATTGTTGTTGTTGGCATCTGTCTGTCTTGAGAGAGTGTGCCTCCAAGGGTGAAGTCCAACCGCTGGAGAATCACAGTGCCTGCTGTGTCTGTGGAGACTAACTGGTAACTGCTGCCTCCTATGTCATTTTTGTTGCATTAGCAGCACTGAACTGACTTCTATGGGGCACAAGCGTGGGCAGTGTGTATGGAGATTCTGTGCTGCCCAGCAACCCCCCTCTCGGCCTTGCTGATGTGGCCCAAAGGAAAGCAGAGCAATACAGTGGTATCTCGGCTTAAGTACTTAATTCGTTCCAGAGGTCCGTACTTAACCTGAAACTGTTCTTAACCTGAAGCACCACTTTAGCTAATGGGGCCTCCTCCTGCTGCCGCTGTGCCCCCGGAGCACGATTTCTGTTCTTATCCTGAAGCAAAGTTCTTAACCTGAAACACTATTTCTGGGTTAGCGGAGTCTGTAACCTGATGTGTATGTAACCCGAGGTACCAGTGTATGTTTAGCACCAGTTTGGTTGCAGGAGTTGTTGGACGGAGGCGTACAAGGCGCCATCCAACCATCTTAGGGACTCCACTTCAGATATGTGGAGGGTTTACTCCACAGCCTTTTCTTCTCCCAAAAAGGTCCCGCAAGGCAACAGGTACAGATTTTACTCCCGAAGCCTTTCTCATGAGTGGGAGAGTAGGCAGAGGAGGTTTCGGGTCAGAGTTTTCCTTCTCCATCAGAGCTTTCCTTCTCCTGAAAGCAGCGTAGGTCTGGCACAACAACTGGCACCTGAGGACCAATAGGGAAGGGAGTTCCACAAGTGCTGACTGGTACATTGCAAATCATTTCCACTGAGCTTAAAATGGCCTTCCTCTATGACTGATAGGTTGAGATGTTGAGAACAAGGAAGGGTTTGTCCCAATGAACAGTGATGATTAGGATGTGCAAGGTAACCTCTCTAATCACGTTAAAAGATACAGGTGGAATCTGCACGCACATAAAAAATGCTGTGAAAATGCTTTTGTAAAAGAAGTTGTGAAAAATACATTGAATTTGGCATAGCTCACTGTTGCCATCTAGTGCCACATTTGTATATTGCACTTTACAACACACTGAAAATGTTTCATTTGCAGCTGTATAGCTGAGTCCTTAATGTAAGTTACTGTATGGGGAAAGAACATTGCTGTAGGACACATCTACACTACCCACACCTTGCCAGCTTTCAATGTAGCCACCAAGCTCCGGGGAGCCCTGCCCACTTTTTCTTGTTGCCCAGCTGATCAGTCATCAATTGGGAAAAGAACTACAGTATATTTCCATGCAATTTCGGGACCACTGCATCAGAATCATTGGGTGAGCACAGATTAAAGCCTACGTTCCCGGTGATCCCAAGATCCCAATGCAGCTAAGATGGGAGGGGGAGGCTAAAGTGTGCATGTGTGAGAGAGTGAGAGTGGTGGGGAGGGGGAGAGAGAAGCAGACCACTGGAATTGCTCCACCAAACCACAAAATTGGAAAATCGGAAGGTCTTCTTCCAAAAGGCCTCCACTCTGCAATATCCAGCAGTTCCAGCTAACCACAAATGTCATAATCGTATAATGCATGAAGAAAGAATTATGAACGCACAATTACACACCAGTAGGTACTTCCTGCCCAACTGGTTTTCTTTTCTTTTTTCTTTTTTAAACAAGAGATACATGTAATAATGCTAGCTGAAGAATTAATGCCTGCATTGGCATTCAGTTGCCAACAGAATTCAGGCCTCATTATTTACATTGATACTGGAATTGCTTATTTTTTTTCTGGGTTAATTGGCTTATTACATATAATATTTACAATAATTTTCATTTCCATCATCATAATGCCTGAAGGCAAACCATGTTGCTGCACTCATTCTATAATAGATGTATTTTAGTTAGCATTAAAAGTTGGAAATGGCTCATGTGACCCTCCCATTCATTTAACATTCAATTGTCAGGTTTGCACTGTGTTATTCCCTTGCCAAGAGAGTGCCCTGTTTGTACTGTGTGCAAACAGGAGAAGGGCATGGGCAAAGGTTGACCTAGAAGCTGGCAACACTCAGGATGCAGCAAGGGAACATTTCAGTCTCCAAGGATGCTCTGCTCACTGCTGCTGACCTCAAAGCCACCGTATAACCAATAAGAAGACTTCAAATGCAGGATTCCAGAGTGAAATTGCTATATTAGACCTTATGGGCAAATATGATTCTAATCAATTAGCACAATCAGAACTAGGGATTCATTTCCCACACCAAGAGACTTAAATTGGCACACAATAGCGGTGGGGGGGGGTAGTAGTATTGCTGTTCTAAATGGCTACCCAGTTATGATTTGGGCTCTCCACAGAAATGTTAGACCTGATGCTATGACAGACATGTAATGGCTCCCCCCCCCGCCCGCCCCCGTGTACATTACTGATAACTATTTCACTTTCTGTAACTGTTATACAGGTTGCAAGTACAGTCGTACCTCATGTTACATACACTTCAGGTTACAACTCCGCTAACCCAGAAATAGTGCTTCAGGTTAAGAACTTTGTTTCAGGATGAGAACAGAAATTGTGCTCCGGCGGCGCAGCAGCAGCAGCAGCAGGAGGCCCCATTAGCTAAAGTTGTGCTTCAGGTTAAGAACAGTTTCAGGTTAAGAACGGACCTCCGGAACGAATTAAGTACTTAACCCGAGGTACCACTGTACATGTATTATACAAAAGCCTTGTGCCACAATAAATATTACAAGACCCTTCATTCTTGCTGCTGCAACAGGTGACTTCCCTAGAATTAAGGAAGAGTTTGTCATAGCTATTTTGGACACATTTTTCACAGGCCGGAAAATCAAGTTGCCTCCAGGTGTGGTCACTGAGAAGCCCCTGATGTGTGTACCTGCGTCGTACAAGCATTTGTTGTAGCCACGCTACAGTGTTATTTGTTTAAATAGTCATAGAGCACACTTTCAGAGAAATACCGCAAGGTGGCATACAGCCTAAAAAACACAGCATTGCAATAATGTTGATAAATGCACAAGTGAAAACATCGGTAAATATCAGTTTGTAAAAATAAGTTCCTGTTTCAAAGGCTTGTTGGTGTTCTAAACATGTCTAAGATATGTCAGTGGTGATTTTTGCACATTATTAAGCAGCAGCACATAGAGACAGGTCTCCCAAATGGAATGTGTGGGATAAGGTACTCTGATGGAAAGCAGGACAGGGCTTTTACATCTGTAAGAATTGTGTAGAAGGGATTTCAGTAAGTATAGCTTGCATGACGAAGGCACACCTGCTCACATTCCCACTTCTTCGCAACTAAAAGACACAAGAGCCCCATCCTCCTTTCATCTGGCCACCTCCGTGTGCGCTGACCCTAGGTCAACAGTCCTACACACGCTTAAAGGTAAAGGGACCCCTGACCATTAGGTCCAGTCGTGGCCGACTCTGGGGTTGCAGTGCTCATCTCGCTTTATTGGCTGAGGGAGCCGGCGTACAGCTTCCGGGTCATGTGGCCAGCATGACTAAGCCGCTTCTGGCGAACCAGAGCAGCGCATGGAAATGCTGTTTACCTTCGTGCCAGGTATTTATCTACTTGCACTTTGACGTGCTTTCGAACTACTCACACTTCCTTGGAAATAAATCCCACTGAAATCAATAGGACTTGCTTTCAAGGAAATAGGGGCTGTTATTCATAGAATCATAGAGTTGGAATAGACCACAAGAGCCATCGAGTCCAACCCCCTGCCAAACAGGAAACACCATCAGAGCACTCCTGACATATGGTTGTCAAGCCTCTGCTTAAAGACCTCCAAAGAAGGAGACTCCACCAAACTCCTTGGCAGCAAATTCCACTGTCGAACAGCTCTTACTGTCAGGAAGTTCTTCCTAATGTTTAGGTGGAATCTTCTTTCTTGTAGTTCGAATCCATTGCTCATTGCTTAGTTGAATCCATTTGGATTCAACTAAGGTATATTCAGAGAAAACCAATTACATACCTAAGTTAGGTTTCAACAGTTTCAATAGGCCCTGAGCTAAACTTAAGGCTGGCTACAACTCAGGTGTGGCATGTAATCCTAAACTTGTTTACTCAGAAGTAAATCCCACTTTTACAGCCTCTGGGCGTAAAACTCGTTTTCCTGCTGTGAGGCTGAATTCTGTTGCCTTTTACCTTCCAAGAAGAAACTAAAGTTGAAAGGCAAACCACACCTTTCAGGAATGCATAATAGCAACTATTAAGACACAGTTTACTCCTGTGGATACAATACGTCCAACCATCTCAGTAAATAAATGCTGGAATTTATTGCAAGGATCTTTAATAATTTTTAGATGGATATTGGCTTAGGTAGACATAAATATTCACTGGAAGGCCCACTGAGAATGAATCCATGCTTTCATACGGGTCATTCAGTTATGAAGAGTAGCGTGCATGAAATGCAGTAGCCCCCCCCCCCCATTTTAAACACAAATGTTGTTAAGAGTAGGTAGTTGCGACTGAAACCTCTAACAGGGATAACAATTTGAATATAGCATGATGAAGAACCAGCAATACTGGTTCTGCCTGCATGCTGGCCAATGCAAAGCAAGAAATGGACAAAAGGCTCTTTTATCCTTTCTCCTCAGGATGAACAGCCACAGAACTCTCTCTCTCTCTCTCTCTCTCTCCTCTCTCTCTCTCTGTGTGGGTGTGTCCGTGTGTGTGTGTGTGTGTGTGTATAATTACCCCTGCTTTAGCCTTGCAAATAAATGAGAGCTGCTGAAAACATGCAGCAGAATCAGGTGGCAGAACAAGCAATACAATTTAGGGCAGATAAAGGAGCAAGCATGCAGGTATTATGGTGATGGTGATGAATTTGTGGTTATAGGGTGCATGGAACAGGGATGGGTCTAGCCTCACCAGTTCTCCCCAGATTCTTTCAGTACACATGAAGAGGGTCATCTCTAACTCACCCTTTGTGCAAGGATTCATAGGAGAAAGTGGCTGAAGTTTACCATGCATTGTATCTTAGGCCTAGATTGACACTGCCACCTGTCACACCAATTAATTCCCAATCCCTAGTTATTATTTAGGGGTGGGCAACCTCAAGCCCAGGGGCTGTACACAGCTTTCCAAGCTTCTCCCTCTCTGGCCACTGGAACACTCTGGCTCCACCCACCACTGGCATGTGGCGCTCAGGCACCTGTCCATGAGGCAATGTGGCCCTTGGTCTCAAAAACATTCCCTGCCCATTGTAATCTCTAGTTTAAAAGTTTGAGTTTATGGCAATCTGCCAACTGAATTACATACCCCTCAACTGTCCTGACATTCCATTTTGTGCAAAGCGCACGAGATCAAGGTCCTGAAAGATGGACGTCCAGGTTTTCCACTGGGACGTGTTGGAGGGTATGGAAATATCCTCTCCTTTGACAAGGCCTTCGTCTACCCAGGCAGCAGAAGGGTTTCTTTAACAATCCCCAACAAAATGAGCAAATGTAGCTGACAAGATCTGCCCTGGAGAATTGCAGCCAAAAGCGTTCATAGATTTAGACACACTCAACAGTTATGAAATCAAGCTTTAATAATGCTTCATGGGAGGGGAAATTACACTTCTATAAATATGTTTAGGCTTGGCTGATTTTCTCTTCCTTGAGGCGATAATTTTCGTTGCTTACTTTTCTACAGTTTATTTTCGTGTGCTGAGTGAAAAATTAGTGGGGAACCAAATTTTCTCTTTAGCTGGTCATATAAATATTGTTTTAAAGGGGGGAAATTGATATTTTCTGGGTACAATCTATAGCAGGGGTCAGCAAACGTTTTCAGCAGAGGGTCGGTCCACTGTCCCTCAGACTTTGAGGGGGCCGGACTATATCTTGACAAAAACAAATGAACGAATTCCTATGCCCTACAAATAACCCAGAGATGCATTTTAAAGAAAAGCACACATTCTACTCCTGTAGAAACACCAGGCAGGCCCCGCAAATAACCCAGAGATGCATTTTAAATACACTGGTACCTCTGGATGTGTTCCGGAGCCCCGTTCGCATCCTGAAGCAAATGCAACCCTCATCCGCGCATCCGCAGGTCACAATTCGCCACTTCCACGCATGCGTGTGACGTCATTTTGAGCGTCTGCGCATGTGTGAGCGGTGAAACCCAGAAGTAACACACTCTGCTACTTCTGGGTCACCGCGGAGCGCAACCCAAAAAGGCTTAACCTGAAGCGACTTCAACCCGAGGTATGACTGTAAAAGGACACATTCTACTCATGTAAAAACGTGCTGATTCCTGGACCATCTGCGGGCCGGATTTAGAAGGCAATTGGGCCTAATCCGGCCCCCGGACCTTAGTTTGCCTACCCATGATCTATAGGGTGCTCACTTATATATCACCAAAAAACAGGAAGTGCATCACCACCGCATCCAATTCAGCCATGTCCACTGATTGGCCAGCTGCCTCTTTGATGACTACCCTTTGAACTTTGTTCTCAGAAAGCAGAGGAGGAACTGGCCAACTCACCCTCCCTTACAGAGCATGGCCTCTTCAACATCACTATCTGAACTTTCCCCAATTTCAGGGTCCTCCTCCTCTGAAGGATCCTGCTCTTGCCACACTGTCTCACTTTGCACCATGTGGCCCATGACGTGAACCATAAACCTAAAGACTCCCAGTATTCATTATTTTTTTTAAAAAAAATCAAGTTCCTAGCACTTGGGGAACCTGAGATGCGAGACAAAAGTACACGCATTCATCATCTAATTTGTTTTATGAGAAACTAACCACTTTTTCATGCTTTTAGCCAATGAATGAAGTCATAGCAATGGTTGAAATGTAGGAATGCAGATCAAGCCCATTAAAGGCTAGAGTGAAATGCCCATTTTCTGAACTCTGGAGCAGGAATATCTCCAGTTTGTTTTTGAGCCTTTTCTGCTGGTCTTCCCTGGGGAAGTGATTGCTGCTGCTGCACAGATATCCAGGATTTTAGTTTAGCTGCAAATGGGAAGTTGTGTGTCAACTGAAAAATGAAAGGTAGCGGCAAAGACAGGAGTTCATGATCTTTCTAACCTGAGGCTTATTTCATGCCAAAAGAAAGCATCTCTCCCTCCTGAGTCAGAAAACATTTTAAATGATACTATGCCAATACAGATAAAGTCCACAATTATTATACAAATATTGTAGGGGCAGGGCTGTGGTTCATCAACCATGCAAAGTAGTTCATTATTATTATGCCCATTTTACTGGGAGAAAGAATGAGTCAGAATGACGTATGACAAGCCTGAGATGCAATTGTTATCCTGGTGAGTTGATGTGGGCTTGTTTGTTTTTAGGGCAATGCAGGGTGTGTGCAAAGTTGACTGTAGCAGCAATGCGCTTAATTAAATGCTGAAGGGGGTGACAGGAGCCAGGGAAAGTAAAGCGGGATTTCAGCTGTGGGTGGAAAGAGAGCGTCTGGATGTCAGACCTATACATAAGAAGATGAATACCCATTGAGAAGCAATGCAGGGTTAGACCTGGAATACAAGCTTCTCACTGTAGGACCACCACTCAGTCAAGAGATGGACCAGAATGAATAGGCACACTAACTATGTTTAGTTATTTATTTGGGGTACTTATGAAGAAACTCCTGCTGACGCCCATCTATGTAGCCCTTCAGTTAAACACTATATTGAGAAATTTCCTACAGACCATCTGAGCTCATTCAGCTAAATGAGTTCCTGACACATGCATCCAACTTCTCCATCAGCTTATATTTTACAATCAAAGAGCATTATCTTTCCAGAATGGTGGCCGGCTGATCCTTCGTCCATTTTTAATCGTTCCAGCCTACCTTCGCTTTTAATTTGTTTTAAAAGCAAAAGGCCAAAATTACTCATCCATTTCCTGCTATAAAGCAACATTTGATTTCAGCATAGTCATCATATTATTTCTCTCTCTCTCTCGTAATAATTTTTTATAATTCTTTATACCCTGCCCATCTGGATCGGTTTCCCCAGCCACTCTGATAGGGTGTAATGGCTGTGCCGACACCCAATGATCACTTAACTCATATTCAGATGGATAATCTTCATTACAGCAAAGCTGCAGAACACTCCTGTTCTTGGCGGGAGAACTGAGGCATGACTTACCAGAATTATTTTGGAAACTGAATATACAGCGGATCACATTCCGACTATCCTGAATATGTCATGTTTAATCCAGCCAGGTTAGCTTCTTGCATTTAGCAAAGGGGAGTCCCACTGATCCAAATACAGTGGTACCTCAGGTTAAGAACTTAATTTGTTCCGGTGGTACCTCAGGTTAAGAACTTAATTTGTTCCGGAGGTCTGTTCTTAACCTGAAACTGTTCTTAACCTGAGGTAGGTACTATTTCTGGGTTAGCGGAGTCTGTAACCTGAAGTGTCTTTAAGCTGAAGAATCTGTAACCCAAGGTACCACTGTATAAAGGTGCCCGCATTTTTGCTGGCTAGCATTTCGTGTGCTCCTAACTACAGCACAAACCACAAAGGCAGATAACTGCCACATCGACTAGAGACCCTTAAGTAGGGGTGGGGAACTCCTGGCGCATGAGACTGATGCAGCCTTCTGAGTGTCTCTATCCAGCCCTCTGGACTCTTCCCACAATTGGCTCTGTTCCACACCCTCTCCACATTCTTTCGCCAGGGTGGAATGTGCCCTTTAATGATGCCAATGCCCCGAGCTTGCCTGGATAGAAGCAAGCAAGATTAGGTGGTGTGGTATACAGAAACCCCTGGCTTTTGCCTGGCTGGAATGTATCCTATTGAGCAAAGGGAAGAGACATGTCTACTGCTCTGCCCCCTCCTGCCCCTGGCCCCACCCACCACAAGTGTGCACTAGAAGGTTGCCCACGAACGAAAGCATCCCAAAGGTGGGGGGGGGGGGGAGTCTCCTGCTTAAGATTGTATGACTGCAATGCAGGAAACTCCCTGTCCCTTTCCAGGGTTCCTCTGTCCAATAGAAAGTTAGAGAGAGACCGAGTTGAGAAATAAGACCAAGGGTACATATTGATATAGGAATGTATTAGATAAAATGTAAAGAAATATACAATAATAAGAGTACATTCATTTGTAAAAAAGGAATATACAGTACAACGGGATAGACAGAAAGTCCAAAGTGTTGGTACATATATGATTTTGGAATAGTTTTTTGTCCTTGTTTCTTTTCTTTAGGTATATAAACTTTGTATACATGCCAAAAATTATATTATAATCAGCTTTGTGATGTAATATGATACTGTTTACCGATGTAACATAAGAACGTTGATAAATAAAACTCAAAAAAAGAGTAAGTAAATATGATAGCTTTACTTTATCTTATTTGTTATTCCACCTTGCCTTGCTGGAGCCACTTGCTCCATAGTCTCCTGCTAGCAATGTTGCTGCCACATTCCAGGAGGGGCAAGCTATGGGGGAATTTGGGATGTTTGAAGCTTGCCAAACAATGCTGATGACTGATGGTGCAAGCTGGGATCCTGAACCTCCTGCAAAAATCTACAAAGAGCAAACCTGCTCAGTGAAGTTTGTTTTCTTTTGTTGTTTTTTTAGCAACTGTTGCTCTTTTAGTTGATCAAAAAGTTTGCTTGTTAATGATACAATATGATATCTTTATTGTCATTGTCCAATACAGAACAATGAAATTGAAAAACTACATAAAACATTCAAAACCCCCTAAAAACTCTGAAACCCCATTTTAAAATACAATATACTATAGAGACTCCTTATGCTGCGTTTAGAACCAGAATTGCATTTGCGTAGAAACTGTTTTTCAGGCGGCTAGTCCTGGCCTTTATAATCCTCTACCTTCTTCCAGAAGGCAGAAGCTGAAAGAGATCATTTCCGGGGTGCGTACTATCCTGTGCTATCTCTGCAGCTTTCTTATGGCACCCGACAGCATAGATTTGATCTAAGGTGGGAAGAGTGCACCCAATTATTCTCTCTGCAGTCTTTACAACCCTGGACAGCATTGTTTTTTCCCTGGCTGTGCAGCTCCCAAACCACACACAGAGACCATAAGTTAGTACGCTCTCCACAGTGCAATGGATCTAGCCAATTGACCCACAGAACGATCCTATGAAAGTCTACTCAGAAGTCCTATTGTTTTCAGCAGTGTAAATACTTGGACTTCAGAAGCTGATCTGAAGCTCAACTAACCAACACACACACGCACAGACAAATCCTAAAGAGCAGAAATGTGGATGGTTAAAAAACAAAATGAAAACACCCTAAACTGGCAGCACAGCTCTGTGCTATCAACAGCTCTTGATGGTTATAGGAAATAACAATTCTGTGACCCAATTGAAGCAAACCGATTCCCTAGCCTGTGACTAGCAGCTCTGGAGCACGGGTTAGCTCAGGGCAATTGCTGCAAGCACTACTAACAAGGCAAGCCATGCAAGGATGTCAACAAAACTCCAGTGGAGACTGTGTAATTCTCTACAAAGAAAGCAAGATCAGCCAAGGAGTACTAATTGGCCTCTCTGCTCCACAGCCATGAGGCTGCTTTTATGTGTCAGCAGAACCGCCTTGAAACATTGCCATTTCCCTTTACCATTATACCATTATCATGCAACTAGCAAAATACCCTTCATTACCACAGGGTGTTGGCCACCAGGGCTGGCCAAAGGAACAGAGGCTAATTTGGTTTGTAAAGCTGGCTAATTCACACTTCTGGAAACAATGTATGTGCATGAAAGCATGTCTGTCCCTCAAAACCTGCCCTTTTCCAAGTTTTGAGATGCAGTTTTCCAACCAAAGGACATTTACAAAAATGCATTAATAATAATAATAATAAGAATAAGAATAAGAATAAGAATAATACCACCCCACCTATCTGGTTGAGTTTCCACAGCCACTCTGGGCAGCTTACAGCATATATAAAAACATAGTAACATATCAAGCATTTAAAACATCCCAGTATCTCATTCAGATGTTTTCTAAAAGTTGTGTAGTTCTTTATCTCCATCTGAAGGGAGGATGTTCCACAGGGAGGTGAAAAAAAAATTCAAAATGATGCATTATGCTAGGAAATTGCATGCCAAAAATGTGTGCAGTAGGCAAAATTGCACACACATATGTGTTCATTAGGAGAAATCTATAAATACATATGAATTTGTTTAATAAATAAAATAACAATAATAAGTAGTCTAATGGGCAAGCCACAGTTATATGGGAGATCCAAGGACAGCTCTCTCAATGTATATTTTCAGACCAAATGAGCTGTGATGTGTGTATATGTGGTTGTGGGGGAGCTATCTCCCCAACTTAAATTATGCACCAGTGACTCCCTTCGCCCCACACAACAAATCATAATTGTGGTGGTGAGAAGGTTTGGAAAAGGTTGATTCAAATCAGGCTAATAGTCTGGGGAGGAGAGGGTTTTTTATCTCAATCTTTAAAAACTTAGGGATGCAGGTGGCGCTGTGGGTTAAACCACAGAGCCTAGGACTTGCCGATCAGAAGGTCGGCGGTTCGAATCCCCACGATGGGGTGAGCTCCCGTTGCTCAGTCCCTGCTCCTGCCAACCTAGCAGTTCGAAAGCACGTCAAAGTGCAAGTAGATAAATAGGTACCGCTCCGGCGGGAAGGTAAATGGTGTTTCTGTGCGCTGCTCTGGTTCACCAGAAGCGGCTCAGTCATGCTGGCCATATGACCCAGAAGCTGTACGCCGGCTGTATGCCAACGTGACCCCAGAGTTGGTCACGACTGGACCTAATGGTCAGGGGTCCCTTTACCTTTACTAAAAAAAAATTGGTTTTCCAAATAAATTTTAAACAAATTAACAACTAAGTGGGGGAGAAAAGGTTAAACTTGTATCTCTATCATGGCAGCCTTGATCCAATTCACATGTTCTGGCTACTTTAAACAAACAAGCAAGCTCTGGAAGATCCAGTCACATGTCGCCTGGCCCTAACAAGAGACCTGTGTGTCTTGTGAACCCCACCAAGTCACACACAGCCCATCAGTCATGTATGTTAGGTCTTCTGCGTTCACTCTATGTCTGAGGCTGCAAAAGCAGAGGATTAACAAGGCAAGCAGAGAAGTTGGCTGGCTTTCACGGCCTCTGCCTGCAAATAAGGTGGTAGTCATTTTGAATCATCAATAGCCTCAAAACATTGCATTGTGCTATGTTTGGCATGGTAGGCCACAGGTTGTACAGGCCGGGCCCAATATATGCAGCTGCCTTATGCTTTGACGGACCATTGGGTCAACTAGCCCACCTCCAAAGGGGTCACCTAGCCGTGGCTCTCAGGCAGTAGTCTTTTCTAGTCTGGTCGTTGGAAATCTTTTTACAGGAGATATCCCACAGATTAATGTGCATGTAAAACATAACCTCTACCACTGAGCTCTGATTCCTCCCTTGGTGTGCCTCCCTAGAGTGTGAGAGGCAGTTCTGTCTAATTGTTTAGAGCAGTGTACTAATGTACACTACTGGGAAAACCATAGCTTTAACTATACGGACCTTTGTTAGCAAGGTGATGTCTCTGCTTTTTAAGATGCTGTCTAGGTTTGTCATTGCTTTTCTCCCAAGAAGCAGGCGTCTTTTAATTTTGTGACTGCTGTCACCATCTGCAGTGATCATGGAGCCCAAGAAAGTAAAATCTCTCACTGCCTCCGTTTCTTCCCCTTCTATTTGCCAGGAGGTGATGGGCCCAGTGGCCATGATCTTAGTTTTTTTTTCCCCAGTAGTGATGTATGGAAGTGAGAGCTGGACCATAAAGAAGGCTGATCGCCAAAGAATTGATGCTTTTGAATTATGGTGCTGGAGGAAACTCTTGAGAGTCCGAAGGACTACAAGAAGATCAAACCTATCCATTCTGAAGGAAATCAGCCCTGAGTGCTCACTGGAAGGACAGATCCTGAAGCTGAGGCTCCAATACTTTGGTCTCCTCATGAGAAGAGAAGACTCCCTGGAAAAGACCCTGATGTTGGGAAAGATGGAGGGCACAAGGAGAAGGGGACGACAGAGGACGAAATGGTTGGACAGTGTTCTCAAAGCTACCAGCATGAGTTTGACCAAACTGCGGGAGGCAGTGGAAGACAGGAGTGCCTGGAGTGCTCTGGTCCATGGGGTCATGAAGAGTCTGACAAGACTAAACAACTAAACAACAACAACAACTAATGTACACTGTGTACTAATGTAAACTAATGTACTAACTGTTCAGAACAGTGTTCTTCAGCTTTCAGTCCCTAGATGTTGTTGAGACTACAACACCCATACTCCCTGGTGGCTGACTAAGACAGATATGGATGGTGGGAATTGTAGTCCAGCAACATGAAGCCCCAAGGCTAAAGAACACAGATTTAGAACACAGTGCATATACTGTAGGTGACTAAGACTGTAAGAAGAGTCCTGCTTGATTAGACCAAATCTGGCCCAGCACCTATTTCTCACAATAGCCAACTGGATGCTTATGGGACCTAAGCACAGCAGCACTCTCCCCACTTGTGATTCGCAGCTTCTGGCATTCAGAGGGATACTGCCTCTGACACTGGGAAGCACCCAAACTTCGTTCTTGGAAGCTTTGTAGAACCTCATTAGGCTGCTGGCAGCCTGACTTGAAAACAGCTTGTAAAAGCCATAAAACGAATGTCGAAAGCACGGCAGCACACATTCTGCAACGGATGTGCAATTTCTAAATGAGAGACTGTGAGCAAATGTTGGCTTTGAGATAAAGAATGACTACCAGTGCTTTCTTCTTCATTTACAGCCTTGTGAGCTACACTAAGCTAGAATCCATCCTGCCCCAGACTGCTAGAATGGGGAGACTCTCAAAGACCTAGCAGACTGCATTCTTAGTGTAGGACTGGCAAGATGCATTTAGTCACTCACAAGTTGTACAGGCCTGTTGCACATTATGATGTATTCTACTGAACATATCTAGTAAGGTCAACAAACAAAGAACCAATTCTGAAACCAACCGACTAGTATCCTTTAATATTTCTTTAGGAAAAAGAACATGGATTGCATTCAGTGCCATATTGAGGGGGTTGTTCTGCCAGCACAACCGTTTCTGATTGCCCAATTTATTGGTGTGCCTGCAAACCTGGAAGTAAACTCCACTGAACTCAACTGCATGGTGCAAAACACAACTTATGAAACATAAAGAGTCTTCCACCAGCTGAAATGCAACCTTTAGCTTTTAATTAGAAATACAAGCATATCTTGCAATACAGTATTACCATTTAAATCAGGCATCCCCAAACTCGGCCCCCAGCTGTTTTGGGACTACAATTCCCATCATCCCTGACCACTGGTCCTGTTAGCTAGGGATGATGGGAGTTGTAGTCCCAAAACAGCTGGAGGGCCAAGTTTGGGGGTGCCTGATTTAAATGGACAGCAGATGAGGATCTACTTGCACTTTGACATGCTTTCGAACTGCTAGGTGGGCAGGAGCTGGGACCGAACAACAGAAGCTCACCCCGTCGCGGGTATTTGAACCGCTGACCTTCTGATCGGCAAGTCCTAGGCTCTGTGGTTTAACCCACAGCGCCACCCACGTCCCTTTGAGACTCCTTAGGGTAGTGATAAAGCGGGATATCAAATCCAAACTCTTCTTCTTCTTTACCTTCATTGGTGACTTTAAAGGCACCAAGCAAATCTCATGGGCAGGGTTTCCCAAACTTGGGTCTCCAGTTGTTTTTGGACTACAATTCCCATCATTCCTGACCACTGGTCCCTGCTAGCTAGGGGTGGTGGGAGTTGCAGTCCAACCAGCTGGAGACCCAAGTTTCAGAAACACTGCTCTAGGGTCAAGCTTTACAGATGAGAGGACATGGCTTCTCCACAGGCACAATCTCCTGCAGGTCACTTTTCAGAAATTAACCATTGCAGGGATTGTGGTATTCCTGAAAAATCCACTTTGGGTGATTTATTCAGACGTAACAGCTTTTCTATGATGAGCATGTCTCTGTTGAAATTATTCATTATTTATAAAGCACTCTTGATTCATGCCATAGATCAACAGCCATAATGTTTCCCTTTGTTTTAAATTGTTATAAGAAGAGGGTTTGGATGTCTTAGAAGCCAGAAATATTGGCAAAGGAGGAGGGCCACTCCTGTGAGGATTCTGGTGGCCATTAGTCAGCTATCTGGTGGAATAACTTTGTGGCAGGATCAGCCCCACCCACTTGGACTGGACATTGCTCCCTCCTCTGCTCCCGGACGCAAGAAATGGATTTGGCCTCCCAGATGCAGCATCGCTTTATTTACAGCAAATAGGGACGGGTCATAGGTGTAGCAGGGGCAGAGCCAATTGGTACTCCCACCTACATCTCACTGCCACCAGTGGCGTAGCGTGGGGGGTGCAGGGGGGGCCGTCCGCACCAGGCGCAACATCTGGGGGGGCGCGCTTGCACTCACAGCTCTCTGCCCCCTGCTAAAATCCACGGGTTAGGGGGCGCAAATTACTTGCCTTGCCCCGGGTGCTGACAACCCACGCTACGCCACTGACTGCCACCCTGCTTCTGCACTGCCCGGGTAAGCGACAGCAACAGTGCTGGTGCCAGGAGGCCAGGTATATGACGCCACCCTTGCCTGCCACTCCCCGCTGGGTCTAATCTCGGGAAAGGAGAGTTTTTTTCTGATGAGAGGTTGCTCTCCAAGTCAGCCAGGACCTACACAGGAGGCAGAGCTGTATAATCATGCTATATGAATTATAAAATTAAGAGTGGTACCTGAGCTGCTTTCCCCCTCCTCCCTCCCCAACTCTTTTTCCTCGCATGCCATGTCTTTTAGATCAATCTCTCATTTATTTTACTAAAGGGATTTACATACCTGCTCTTTCCCTAAGTAAAGGAGCGAGATACCCAAATAAAAAAAGAAGTGGTAGTTGTAAGGCTATGATCTAAAACCACTTTTCCCAACCTTGTGTGTGTTTCTCCCCCCCCCCCCAATGCTGTTGGACTACAATTCCCATCAGTCCCAGATGGCATAGCCCAATGTTCAGGGATGGTGGGAGTTGTAGTGCAACCACATTGAGGCAACTCATTCCTTTACTTAGCAAAACAAGGGGGCACATAGATGCTTTTACAGTACAATACTAAAATAAAGGAATGAACGAACAGCCGATTGTAACACAGCGCATCCGCTAAGGAGATGTCCCTTTGCATCTCTCCACTAGTAGGGTTGCCATATTTCAAAAAGTAAAATTCCTGGCACCTGGGTGAGACAAGCAAAGGTAGGATAAAGAAGGGACTGTGGCTGCCCTGGCTCTCCTCTTGTCCTGGTTTCTATCCAGGCCTGTGCACAGAGCAAAAGAATGCCGGCAGGAGCAGCGCCCGCCCGCCTCGCTCTCTTTCCGCCTTCCTTCCCTCGACCAGGATCCGTGGGCTGGAATGGCAGCCTCCGCCTGGGCGTGCCACCTTGCAATGGCGTCAGGAGCAACCTGTCAGCTTCGGCTGCCTGGGCAAGACCCCCGCCAGCAAAACAGCCCCTTCCAGAGGTCGACCTCTCCCTCAGAGTCCCAGCTTATAGGGAAAGGATCCACCCAGTTCCCCGAAGGGCATCGGCGGGTTTCTTTATCTCCCGAGGAGAAGGAGAGGGTGGGGGAGCCCAATGCAACCCACCCAGCGCGTCCCGGGCGCGCGCAGATGCCCGTGGAGAGCGCTGCCCGCCTCCAAGGCAATCTCTCGGGTTTGGCGACTGAAGCGCCTTTGAAATAAACGCCGATCTGGGAAAGCAAACCCACATGGCGAATGCAACCGGAGACGGTGGTGGTAGGGCGGTGGGGGGGAGTCCGGATCGGGGAAATGGAGATCCACCGCGCGGCTTGGAGACAGACCGGCAGAGAAAAGAAAAACGTTTACACCCGGCCATGGGAATGCCCGCCGCCCCGGATCGTTGGGAAGGGGCGAGCCCGAGCGACGAAGGCAGGGCCAGGGCGCAGCAGCCGGCCTCGCCGAGAGAGCCACGGAGCGAAGAGACAGCGAGGAAAAGGAGGCCGCCCCGGCGTCCATCCAAGCCGGGCAGGAGAACCCAGGAAGGCGCGCTGGCTGCGGCGCAGGCGAGGCCCGTCGGAGGCGCGCGCGCGGGAAGGGGAGCGAGGGGAGCCGGGCCCGGCGCTGCCTTACCCGCCGCGGTGCTTGCTGTCCATCCGCTTCTTCTGCCGGACCGGCTGCAAGGGGATGTTGTCGGTCATGATGGCCGCGGCGGCGGGGAGGATCTCGCCTTCCCACCAGCAGCCTCGCCAGGCGCGGCCCAGCCTCTCCGCGCTCTGATGGCAGCGGCGGCGGCGGCGCTGCCGAGGACGACCGGGCGGGCTGGGGGCTGGGCGGCGACGCGCAGGTAACGTGGACGCTCACGCCGCCCCCTCCCCCGCATCTCCCCCTCCCCGGCCCACCCATTGGGCGGCGGTCGCCCCCGCCACTAGGCAACGCTGCCTCCCCACCCGTCCCCCGGCTCAACGCACCCCGCGCCGCAGGGTCTCTTCTTCGCGCCTTCCACCATCTCTCCAGGTAAAGGTGCTGCGCTTCTCCGCCAAGCTGCACTTCCGAGCAGCCGCGGCCTTGGAGAAAGTTGCTGTCCAGGCTGGACGTCGAACCATCCCCGCAGCAAAGTCACTCTCCCCCCCCCCCCTCCACACACACTTCCTGGTGCCAGGATATTTGGCTGGCTGCCACGCTGGCCAGGCGTCTGTGCCAGGTATAGGGGAGCTGGCTTGGATTGGCAGGTGACTCTTTCTTCAACCAGGGCCCTGGGGTGGCATCCTATTGGAGGGCAGTAGGTGCCTGAGGCATTCTGTTTTACAAACCACAGCCCTGATCCCCAAGAGAAGGGGAAGACCAGGAACCTCAAGGTTAATGGCCGAGTGCTGACACCCAGTATTTGAGGCCATTGCCTCACTCTGTCTAGTGATAGGGCCAGCCCCATAGGTGCTTGTTGCTCCTGGCCAATCTCACTTACTTTTTGCTCCACTCTTTGTAGGCACAGGTCCACACTTAAAAGCTCCTTGTCAATATGTTGTTGTTGTTGTTGCACTGGAACACCTCCCCCAACAAAAACACTCTTTAGTGCTCAATCAGAGCAAACATCGATTCAAGTTTTCCATGGGTTGTTGTTTGCTCCAATGGGCTTTTGAACAGGAAGTTTGGGGCGGAGGAGAAAAAAGGTGCTCTGACACAAGAGCTTCAGAGCACAGACTGTGCCTTGAAAGAGTGGAGGAAAGGGAAGTGTGGCCAAACCCTCAAACCTAAGCATTATTTTGTCCCACCTGTGTGCAGTGACAGCTAGACACTTCAGACCCCCCCTGGGCTGAAACCAGGCTGCTTAGATTGTGAGAACCTTTTACTTTTCCCAAATTACGGGAGTCACAAGGCCATTGGTTGACCCAGATTAAACACAGTTGGGGAGTGCCAACACCAAGTTTTGAGGGACCCTTCAGGAAGTTGCTTCCTACTTTCCAAGTGCAGGTTATATAGTTTTTTGGGATGTTTTTGGACTACAACCCCCATCATCTTTGATCAGGGGAGTTGTAGTCCAACAGCATCCAGAGGGCTGCAAGCTAGCTAGCCTTGCTGTTGCATCACCACTGCTCCTTCCGCAAGATGCTCAGAGAAAGCAGAGTGCAAAGCAATAGGAGTCTGCAGCTGCTTCTTCTTAATTTGACCCCTGCTTACTTCCTGCGTGAGAACAAGTAAACAGGCAATGGCAGAAGGAGCAGCCATGGACAGGGATTGGCAGCGGGTCCCTGCTGGGGCGTGCTGACTCCTGACAACGGGTATGTATGGGCAGTTGTATTTGATATGTGAAAAAAGGGACGCGGGTGGCGCTGTGGGTTAAACCACTGTGCTGCTTGGGATTGCTGATTGAAAGGTTGGCAGTTCAAATCCCTGTGACAGGGTGAGCTCCTGTTGTTCGGTCCCCGTTCCTGCCAACCTAGCATTTTGAAAGCATTAAGTGCAAGTAGATAAATAGGTACCACTTTGGTGGGAAGGTAAACGGTGTTTCCTTGCGCTGCTCTGGTTTTGCCTGAAGCAGCTTAAGTCATGCTGGCCACATGACCCAGAAAAACTGTCTGTGGAAGCGGACAAACGCAGGCTTCCTCGGCCTGTAAAGCGAGATGAGCGCTGCAACCCCAGAGTTGTTTGCAACTGGACTTAATTGTCAGGGGTCCCTTTACCTTGATATGTGAGCACTGACCTGTTTATTGAGCATTCCTTCTGATTTTTTGCACAAAGTTTTCAAAGTTATACAGTTGTGGAGTAAGAGGGCTTTGTATGCTCTTGGAGGAATTATGCAAGACAATATAGCTAAACAGCTAAATCCAGCTGACTTCAGTGTGATTTAAACCGACTAAGTAGGCAAGTCCATAGCCCTCAAGTATAGAGTTTCTTCTCTTTGATTGCACCAACTGGGCTGAGAAGCTGTCACCATGCCATTGTCCTTTGATCTCAGTGCTAAATGTGGTCGTGTGTCACAGTTTGCCTATCGGCAGCTGGATTACCCTAATTGACTCCAGGAACTGGATGGTTGTCTTTGGGGAATTCTTGGCCTCTCTTTGACTCTGCTGTCCCATCCTCCTTTTTCCATAAAAACAGGTGCATCCCAAAGCTGCTTGATCCCATTGAGGAATTTGATTATCCTTGCCCACTGCTCTTCCCACTTCTTCATGTCATCTGTTAAATGCATATTTATCTCACCAGGACGACACATCTGGAAAAACTCAAGGCAACAGGACTTAGGGCAGACCGCATTAATCACTGCGGCAAGTACGCTGCAGAGCAGGGTCCAAGCCGAATGAATTCTATAAAAGCTGTAATTTAGCTTCACTGTCTGCACAGAGGGGTGATAAGATATTAGTCCCAAGGAAAGGAAGGTATCACTTGTCTTAAAGTAACCATTTTGTATCCAATTCTCTGGGGAAAATTCTCTGGAAGAGAACTAGTGGTTGTGAGGAGGGCAGACGGTAAGAGAAAGTAGCTCTTACATGTGGCTACAAGTGTCAGGGCATTTGAACACTGTCCAGATTACCTAAATCATGGGTAGGCAAACTAAGGCCCGGGGGCCAGATCTGGCCCAATCACCTTCTAAATCCAGCCCACAGATGGTCTGGGAATCAGTGTGTTTTTACATGAGTAGAATGTGTCCTTTTCTTTAAAATGCATGTCTGGGTTATTTGTGGGGCATTGTTCATTTCCCTTCCCCCCAAAAAAATATAGTTCGGCTCCCCCACAAGGTCTGAGGGACGGTGGGCCGGCCCCCTGCTGGAAAAGTTTGCTGACCCCTGACCTACATACACAGAAGACTGGGCCAAGTGGCCAGGTTTGCACACTTCCTTCCAAAGGAGCCCAGGGCAGCAGTCATCACATTAGAACCAATCTGTTCATTGCTCAGAATGAGGCATCATTATTTTAATGCTCTCCCATGCACAATGGAACCACCACCCTACCTAAAGTAAAGTAGAAATATTAAGCATATTTCCCTGCTGTGTTAGATTACTACATGCAGGGAGCTACCTACATGGGAGAACAGTAGAAGACATTACCCATCACCTGCAGCAGGAGAAGGAACATAGCTCAGTGGTTAGAACATCTGCTTTGCATGCAAAAAGTCCCAGATTCAGCCCCTGGCATCTTCAGGTAGGGCTGGGAGAGCCGTACATGAAACCTTGGAGAGTCACTACCAGCCAATGTCAACACTAGGATAGATCTGACTGTTCCAGAGGGTAGGACCCAAACTGATGTCTTCAAGTTATAATAAAGGGAAGTCCAACTAAACATCAGGAAGATCTTTCAGACAGTAAGAGCTGTTTGACAGTGGGATAGACTCCCTTGGAAGGTGGTGGACCTTTCTTCATTGGAAGTTTTAAAGCAGTGGTTGGATGGCCACCTGCCATGGATGCTTTAGCTGAGATTCCTGCATTGCAGGGGGTTGGACTAGATGGCCATTCCAGCTCTACAATTCTATGATTCTGTGGCTCTGTACAAGGCAGCTTCCTCTGTTCCTAGCAACATGGGAGCTTGAATGCTTGAGAGGCCTTTAGCCTCCTTTAGAAGACTGTTCCATGAAGTGCATTCAGATCCCAGTCACTGGTGAGGGTCTCAAGGGGCTGGCTTCATCCAAGTTCCATCTCCTTCATAAATGCCCTCAACCCATTATATTCACTTTCTAAGGAGAGACAATAAAAGAACAGCTGTGAAGAGAGGCAAGGGAGTGCTCTTCTTGTGGTTTAATGGACAAAAAATAATAATCACTAAAATAAAAACATCTCAAAACAGAAGTGCTTCTGCAGCTGAAACAATCGTGATCTTGGATGTCAAAACTGAAATTATTAGCGGTACGGCAACAGTATATTTGCCCTAAATCTTCTCTGTGTCTGAGCACCGACAAGGCCACTGCGATTAATTGCCCAGTTAATCACTACCAGACTATAATAAGCTGTTAACACCTGTATCTCTGATCTGCTGGGATGGCTTTGATTTCCCCCCACTCTTCTCTCGCCTGCTTAGACAAGTGGGCGATAGCGGATATCCTTTAAACATACATTTAATGAAGCCCTTCATAAATCCATCAGCACTTGCAAACGGAAACTACAATACAGCTCGGGCTGCCACATAGCTTTTGCAGAGGGGCCATTTGGCATCTTTCTACTGATGCATCTGTGTGTTCTGTGCGCTTCAAAATATATGTTACGTGTATAGCCTAGAAGGGTTTGGGAGGATCGGTTCGTAAATAGTAAAAATGAGGGGGGTTTGCTAAGACACAGAGTAGACGTTTTCTCCAGAGTTTGGCTAAAGTGTAACATTTTTATTTCTCCTTTGGTGCTGTAAAGAAATAACATACCGTATGTCTGTCAGACTCATGCCTGCTGGCTCAGCCTCCCAGGGCCCTATTCCTCCCCACCTCATGCCTTCAGTCAATGCAGGTGTACCTTTGCTAAAACAAAGGGCTAGATTCCGGTGGTGACCAAGTTGGGTGTTTGCTAGGGCCCCATAACCAACAAAGGGTCTGCCACCCTATCAATGCTACGATTCCCCCTCCCCATAAGAATTGCAGGAGTTTAGACTAGATGACCTGTTTTGAGTCACCTACAATTCTACAACTCTTTTATTCCAAAGTTAGGGGCAGCCTAAGAGTTTCCTGGGTTGGTGTCATGGACTGGTCGGACACAGAGGAACGTTGGGAGGAACCAGATGGGGAACCACCAAGGGAAGAAGTCTCGGAGCCTGGGGAATGGTGTTGGGACGATGGTGAGTGGTCAGAGGGGGAAGTCTGGAGGAAAGGAGGTATCAGAAGCTGAAGAGGTAACAGGGTTTAGTGAGCAGGGGTGGGGTGGGTGAGAGAGTCTGTGACAGAGAAGTCCAGAATCAGAGGCAGAAGCTGAAGCAGGCAAGGAGAGAGGCCAGGAGGCAGATATGAGTTTGGCTGGTGGAGCGCCACAAGTGTGTCCCCCTCCTGCTGTGACCAGTTCCCCTCCCCCTTTGTTTCCCTGAACCAGAAGAGGGCTGAAATGGATGTAGCAGTGGCAGGCTACACACAGGGGCAGTCTCCCAATTGCTTGGGAAAAGTGACTTAAGGTGGCAAGATTCATAGGGCAAGACCTACTGGGGATAAGTTGCTGTGTTCATTAGGCCTTAGAAGATTGTGTTTTTCCGCGTTTACCATGCCCATTGAGTCAATCACCCATTTCCTACTACCCAACCCACCCTCCCACTATGTATATGGGTCTGGTGACTTCTGTTTCAGTGTATCTGAAGAAGTGTGCATGCACACGAAAGCTTATACCCAGAACAAACTTAGTTGGGTCTCTAAGAGACACGGGTGGCACTGTGGGTTAAACCACAGAGCCCAGGACTTGCCAATCAGAAGGCCGGTGGTTCGAATCCCCACGACAGGGTGAACTCCCGTTGCTCGGTCCCAGCTCCTGCCAACCTAGCAGTTCAAAAGCACATCAAAGTGCAAGTAGATAAATAGGTACCACTCCGGCGGGAAGGTAAACGGCGTTTCCGTGTGCTGCTCTGGTTTGCCAGAAGCGGCTTAGTCATGCTGGCCACATGACCCGGAAGCTGTATGCTGGCTTCCTTGGCCAGTAAAGCGAGATGAGCGCCGCAACCCCAGAGTCGGTCACGACTGGAGTCCCTTCAGGGGTCCCTTTACCTTTACGTAAGGTGCTACTGGACAATTTTATTATTTTTTTATATATTTCGACTGCGTCAGACCAACACGGCTACCTACCTGAATAAAGAGTTAACTCCAACTTGGAATAGTGCAATTTTACTCTTGGACAGTTTCAGGTTGCAGTAGCCTTATTGAGGTACCATGCCTTAGCATCCCTCAAATCAGAAAAGCACAGAGTGGTAATGGTTCACAATTCAGTTTCCTGCTTCCTGAAATCTCCTATGCTGGGAGGTCAGTAAGGTTTTCAATGGTTTAGGGCAGGAGCAGCTAACCTGTGGCAACTCCTATCATCCCTTGCTACTAACCATGCTGACTGTGGCTGCTGTGAGTTTGAGCCCAGCAATAACTGGAGGGCCACAGATTTTCTACACCTGGTTCAGTGTAGCACTCCAGTAACTTTGCTACTTCCCCAACTAGCAAAGCTGGAAAGTACTATTGGTACTCATACCAAGGGGATGTTCAGTGGTACCTCAGAAGTCGAACGGAATCCGTTCCGGAAGTCCGTTCAATTTCCAAAATGTTTGGAAACCAAGGCATGGCTTCCGATTGGCTGCAGGAAGCTCCTGCAGGCGATCTGAAGCAATGGGAGCTGCGGAGGATGTTTGGGTTCCAAAGAACATTCGCAAACGGGAACACTCACTTCCGGGTTTGCAGCGTTTGGGAGCCAAAACATTTGACTCGCAAGGCGTTCAGGATCCAAGGTACGACTGTACTGCAAACTTTTGAAAAGGGGGGGGCACCCCGTTTGGCAGAATTTATACAATTCCCAGAACCTGAATAGCCTGTGTGCAGATTTTCTTTTTGTTTAAAGCATAAATACATTGAGCATTGGTTATGGAGCACCTTGTTGCACTGAAAGAGCTGTATAAACGTCACAAAAATGAAAGTTAGATGCATTAAGTGTGAAAAAGTCATCCCAAATTTATTTTCGTAACATCAACAGAAACGTTTCAGTAGATAAGTTTTCTTTTTTAAAAAAGCTACACAGTATTTCCTTAAAAGTCCATACATTCGCAACTCAGAAGAGACGTTTGGTGATTGGGATGAACCTTTGGCATGTTCAATGTAACAAGATCCATTTTACAGTGTAAACAGGGTTGTGTTCTTTACGAAGTCCAGCAGGAAAGGCACAACTTGGCAAAAAACTGATCCTAAGCAACAACAACTGAGAGGAGAAACACACACACAATATAGTTCAGGTGCAACAACATGGTGCAAGTAAAGTGTATTTTTTCATTATTATTATTATTACTGAATCCACATGTGTTTCATGAGCCTTCCACATGAGCACAGCTGGACCCTTGAATTCGGGGGGCGGGGGAGAAGCCATATGTTTATTCCAAGTCATTTTAATACCGAATACTAAGCTCTATTTTCCAATGTAGCTTCACATCCACAAAGAGAGGTTATGCAGAAGCGAGGAGGGGAGGGGCTATGGGGGGGAAAGCCCCCAAACAAAGAAACAAACCTCACACACACCATGACATCGTCAGACATTCTTACCAGCATATCATATTTTGGTTCAAATAGTGCACAGTAGCCTCTGCTTGGATCTCAAGTTTAATACAGTGGTTATTTGATAGAAAAATAGACACTCAGCACTACAAAAAGAACAACAACATAATAATAATATAATAATAATAATGAGGTAGATAACTTAGAATCCACAGGGCCATCCCAGTAACCTTCATACAAACACAAATGCCATCAGGGGTTTTTTTGGGGGGTGGGTGGATTGTTTTCCCCTCCCCCCAAAAATGCAAATACACAAAGTCAAAAAGGAAGCTGTCCGCCCCTGCAAGCAACCCTAGATTTCTCCTGTACAAACTCCAAATGCACCACAAGAACACAGGAAGTCCATACAGATAAAACATCTGGGTGGTCTGCACCCTGAATTTCTGAATTGGAAGTGTCTTAGCAAATTAGAACACCCCTCATCCCCCTCCTACTTCATTTTAAATACAGAATCTTGATACAGACATTTCCCCAAAAAATCAAATATGCATGAACAGGCGAAAGGTTTCCTCATGCTACGTGAACTGCTTCCAAAACGCAGTCCCTTGAGATTCCCAGCAGAACATTCCAAACTCGGCCTCCCCAAAGGATCCAAATTCCCTTTCGACAGTATATACAAAGCTTTCACCCTCCTGCTCATTCAGTGAGTCTCTCCCAACTTCCTCCCTGCAATGTGGCGGATTTGGGGGTGGCAGTGGGTGTGGAACAGCAATGCACCGCAAAATCAGGATTTTGGCACAGTTATCTTGATGGCGTGCATGCATTCATGTAGTTTTTAAATAAGCAGCAGTCACCAGTACAAGGTATTTAAGGTTTATCGTGGATTAAACAGACAGTGCCAGTTTAAAAATGTATTTTCATATCCAACAACACATTCTTCTGAGTAAAGTGGGATCTGCATGTCCAGTAGGCATTATAGTAATATTACATTCAAAACCACATTTAAAAACAAACCAACACACACACACAAAAGGTACTATCCTAAAAGGGTGGCATTCTTGGATATTTACCCGCATAATTATTTTCCACATATCAGTCGTGAATTCCAGGAGTGCCAAACTCCCTGTGTCCCTCTCTGAATGGCCAACTGATTTGACCCTGCTCTTCTCGAAGCCACAATTGATTTCTAAGCCGTAACAACGAAACAAAAAGAGGTATATATGTTCATCAGTTTTGGATTTTCACATTGTAAAACGGGCAACGTTTTACACATTAAAGTCATCCATGTAAGAACTACTTTGCAAGACCCGCATCTTTCCAAAAAAAGAAAAAAGAAAAAAAAGAGGAGAGCCCTAAATAGACTCTCCTCCCCAAAAAACAAAACAAAACAAAACAAAACCAGCATGATTGTACTCTGGGCAACTCTTTACAAAGACAACCGACAACCATAGACTCATTTGCACATTGATAGGAAAATAAGGATACTTGAGGTGTAATCTCTTAAAAATATAATATATATATGTTTCTATAGTGATTCCTTTTAAAAAATCCATTCTGCTTCCTCTCAAGTTTTCTTGGCTTTCAATTGACAGCAATTTTGTTTTCCTCCATAAAGTGAGGGAATTGGCGTTTTGGCACAGTGTCTGTGGCGGTGCTGCTGGGCTTCTCGATCTCTGAACCAGTCGTAGACTGGGAACCATCCATCTTGGAGACTGTGGCGGAATTCATTGCTATGTTGATTGCCGGACCTCCCCCAATTGTGGTTGGAAGAGAAGGTATACCGCCACTCTGGATGACAGAGATCTCGTTGGCTTTCATGGCTAAGCCGTTGCTGAGGACTGCAGCGTACTGGTTCCATGCTGAGGGATCGAGGCTGACCGAGGCAGGAACAACCTCCTTGGGAAACATCTCTGATACCTTCTTGGGATCATTTCCAAGCAGAGCTATGGGGTTGTCGATGGACAGTCTTCTTCCACGCCTGGGGGAGTTGTTCCACATGTGAGTTCCAACGTGAACCTTAACAGAGACAGGAAGGAGGGGAAAATATCAAAATGATGTTTCCACTTCTAACCTATCCATTGGCAAGAAGCAAATGGGAGCTATGGGTAAAGCATTTACATTGTGAAAGAGTTTCAAACCACAGCCACGGATCTGTGACTTGGGCAAAGTCCATCACTCGCTCAAGCTGCTTTCACGGGTGTGTTAATAGTGAAAAGTGCAATAACCCCAAGCACCTTGCCCTGTGCTCCCAGGAATGACGATGCTACACAGATGCAAGAGATTAAAGAGGCAAGCGATTAAAAGGGAAGGGGACAGATGGCAAAAGGAAGTTCCCTACCCCCACAAACATGGTACATTCTCTGTGCTGGGTTTTCCCGGCAAGAGCTAAAGCAGCAGGAACCTTCTGAACGTCAATGAAGTTAAGACCCTTGTGGGCTTTAGGAAGCTCTGCAAGAGGCAGTTTACAACACAAAGACAAGCCCTTTTAATGTGGTCCTCTACGTTAAAGTTAAATTCATGACATGGAGTGAAGAGGGGTTGCAGCCACTGGCTCTGCTCCGACTCAGTCAATGCATTTAAAAGGAGGATTGCAAAGGTATTCACACTAAGTCCACCTGAGCCCCTCTTCTCATCAAGATAAATCACAATTAAATTAAATCAATCTGATTACTTAAATTAATCACAAATTAATTAAAGCGCACCATTAAAATAACAACGGATAACTAATGCAGCAGGAACATCCACAATTGACTATAAATTGCCACACAACTGACTAGGTTGCCACAATTGCCGCATATGGGCTTGCTGATGGTGGGCCCAACTCCCCACCCCAACAGAGGGACTCATGTTGGACTATAATTAAAGTAGGGCAGAGGAACTTGTAGTTCTCTAGACATTGCTGAACTACAACTCCCCTCAGACCCAGCCAGCATGGCCAGTGAGTCAGGGATGATGAGAGTTTTAGCTCAAGAACATTTGGAAGGTCCCAGGAAGGAGGAGACAAGTGACACATTTGACCACAGTACCAGTTCCAGCTTCAGAAGTTTGCTGCTGTTCTGGCTTTCCCACAGCAACCACTAGCAGTCCCGTTTTGGTTGGAGAAAGAAAAGCGAGGGATCAATACTTAATTTTTTCTGCGCCTGAATACAAATCAGTGCTTTCCCTCCTCGGCTCACCTTGAGGTTCCCTTTCGTGGTGAAAGCCCTTCCGCAGATGGTGCAGGCGAAGGGCTTTTCGCCCGTGTGAGTCCGCTCATGAATCTGGAGGGCACTTGCCGAAGAGAAGTTCTTGCCACACGTAGTGCAGATATGTTGCTTCGCAGTCCGGCGAGGGGGCGGCACCAGCAGAGGCCCAGAGGACGACAACACATGGGGGCCAATAAAATGGGCTGTGGTAATGGAGCGATCGCTAGGAACTTCCATTTTTATAAGACCTGGCGGCGCTCTGACAAAAGCAGGGTGGATGCTGTTTCGACCTGCAGAATAATTTCAAAAGGGGGACAGAGAACGCATTGGTACCTTAAATGCGATGAGCCTGATTCAATGTTTCTAAAGGACTTAGTGACTTTTTTTTAACACACACACACACAAAATCCAGCTGAGCAAATGCGAACAAATCACCATATGATCATATGCTTAGGTTGGAGACAGATGCACAAAAGCACAAGGTCATTTGTAAATAGGATAGCTGGTTGCCGTCGGTATATGCATTCTGCTGAGAGGCTTGTTTTACAAGAGCAGGACAAAAATAATAATGTGTAACTGGAAACCTCTCTTTGGATAGAATTCTAGGGTCTGTCCACCAGCCAAACAGGCTGCCACCCATGCCATGGGACTCAGATTCAGGACAGACAAGAGAAAGGACTTATTCTCACAGCACGAAGTTAGGACTATGGAACTCTCTCCCACAAGAGGCAGTGATGACCAGCAACTTGGATGACTTTAAAAGCAGGTTAGAAAAATTAATGCTGGATAAAGCTATCAGAGGCAACTAACCCTGGTGGTTATGTTTTGTCCCCACTCATGAGAGGGAGCCTGCAGTATCAGGTGCTGGAAACTTCAGGAGGAAATAGAGCATTTGGGGTTCGAATCCAGCTTGCGAGCTTCCCCTGTGCATCCATCCAGTTGGTCACAGGAGCTTGGACTAGATGGACTTCTAGTCCCTGCAGCTCCACAGGCACCCCAAAATCTGCTCTGGAGGATTAGGGGACCTTCTGGAGCAGGTCATGAGGAGCATGTGGGCTTCAGGGGTGCAGGAAAGGCAGGGCAAATCTGCTTGCTCAATGCCAAATGTCATCCTTTAAAATGGATGCCTGTCTCCAGACCTACGGGGGGGGGGGAGAGACCCTCTGCTTTTGGGTGGGTATACAAAGGAGGCTTTAATGACAATTAAGTGTCATGCAAATTTTGCTAAATTTGTATTCGCTAAGCACAGGTTTTGACGTCTTTTTCTAAGTCTGCAGTACTTTTCAATGATGTTTAAAAAAAAATTGATGAAAAGAAGACGTATGCCGAAAGTTTGATGTTATAATAGCTTTGTTGTATTAGGCATTAACTCCCAACTCTTTTAGACCCACCCATAATGGAGATGGTTTTACAATGCTTCTGACAAGACATAGAAGAGGCAACTGCTAGAACAGATTGAAGAATCAATAGTTCAGTAGCCTATTCTCGCAGTGGCCAACCAGGTGCCAGTGGGAAATCTGCAAACAGGAAGTAAGCACTACAGCAACCTGCCCTCCTGATATTCCCAGCAATGGAGATAGGAGATGGCCTTCCTCCATGAATTCATCATATATATATATATATATATATATATATAGTAAAGGTAAAGGGACCCCTGACCATTAGGTCCAGTCGTGACTGACTCTGGGGTTGCGGCGCTCATCTCGCTTTACTGGCCAAGGGAGCGGGCGTACAGCTTCTGGGTCATGTGGCCAGCATGACTAAGCCGCTTCTGGCGAACCAGAGCAGCACACGGAAATGCCATTTATGTTCCCGCCGGAGCGGTATCTATTTATCTACTTGCACTTTGACATGCTTTCAAACTGCTAGGTTGGCAGGAGCAGGGACCGAGCAATGGGAGCTCACCCCGTCACGGGGATTCGAACCGCCGACCTTCTGATCAGCAAGTCCTAGGCTCTGTGGTTTAACCCACAGCGCCACCCACGTCCCATCCTCTTTTAAAGCCATCCAAATTGGTGGCCAGCACTACCTCTTGTGGAAGGGAATTCAACTGTGCAAAGAAGCCATTGCTTTTGCCTGCCTTCAATCTTTCAGCTTTTAGCATCGTCTGGGTGTCCAATGTGGTACGGCTCTTTGATATTATTGCCTTTGCAGCAAGTTGTTTCCAGTCCCACACAGCACCAGTAACACAGGAAGATTAATTCCACATGGCTGCTTTATGGGGAACTTTCTGTGCTACTGCTGGCCCTGGTGGAGGGAGGGAGGGGCAGCAACAGCGAAGGAAATCATTCCTAGGTTATCTGCATGGCACAAATGCCCCCCACAGGCCAGCGACCTGGTGACAGCTGTTGCACTGTTAAGATATAACACAGGGATCATCCTTGATTGGGAGCATGTCACGTAAGAGAAGATTCAACAGCCAATAAAAGCAGCCACCAAGATCATCTGTATATATGACCTTGTGGCATGACAGGGATGATCTCAATTAGTGCTGTGCTGAAAATTTATCTTACATTTCCTCCCAAATGAATGAGAAATTAATTTGAAGCTTTGTAAATGAACAACAACAGCAAATTAAACAGAAAACTGTGAGACTATTTTAATTGAAAAGTTCCAGTTACAGATAGGTAGCCGTGTTGGTCTGCCATAGTCAAAATAAAAAAATTCCTTCCAGTAGCACCTTAAAGACCAACTAAGTTAGTTCTTGGTATGAGCTTTCGTGTGCATGCACACTTCTTCAGATACACTCTGTGCATCTGAAGAAGTGTGCATGCACACGAAAGCTCATACCAAGAACTAACTTAGTTGGTCTTTAAGGTGCTACTGGAAGGATTTTTTTAATTTTAATTGAAAAGGTTACTTGTATGAAGAGAAAGACACCTGAAGGTGTATAGTTGGATGTAAGCAGAGGTTGGATGGCTACCTGTCATGGATGCTTTAGTTGAGATTCCTGCATTGCAGGGGGCTGGACTAGATGACCCTTGGGTCCCTTCCAACTCTACAATGCTACGATTCTATGAAATATGCACCTCCTGAGGGGGTAGGGCAGGGAACACAGAAGTTTCACATTACTTCTTAAGCCATTGCTTTAGCCATACAGTCAAGCCATTTTAAGCAACTGGGGCTCTGGCAGAAACAAGAAACCAAACTTTTCCTTTCTCCCATCAATGAGAGTACTGTGGCTCTTCAATCAGACACCTTCATGTATCCCTAGCACTCTTTAAAGGGAGAAAAAGAAAATAAACCACCCAACTGCTCCTGTCTCAAGGAAACTAGTTTAAGTATCTTGGGTTGTGTCATTAGGTGTGCATGTCTTTTTGATTACATTTAGGTTTGATGCTTTACAGACACTGGGAATTTGGGACAAACTGGGCAGACAGATGGTGAGGAAGCAGAAGCCTGGCAAAGAAACAGAGGCAGTGGTTACCTGACTTCTACTTTGCTCATCTGATGGCAAGAGGACATCGGATTGTTCTCAAGCCTCCCATCATGTTGCTTAGCTTTAGATCCAGAGAAAGACCAATACCAATTCCACAAAGAGAGCAGCTGTAGCATTTCTCCAACCTGGGAGTCTCCCAGGCTGGGTGCTCCCTTTCTGTAGCACATTGTTGGAGAACCTCTGGCACACCAGACATGGTCGAAATCCAACTCCCATCAGCCCCAGCCAATACAGCCAGTGGTCAGGGCTGATGGGAAATGTAGTCCATCAACATCTGGAATGCCACTGCTTCTCCATACCTGGTCCAAGAGACTTGCTAGCCAGGCACAGCCAGCAAGCTGTGAAGCCAAAACACACACCCATAGATGTAACAGTAACTGTAATGGGGACGAAAGAAAGAAAGAAAGAAAGAAAGAAAGAAAGAAAGAAAGAAAGAAAGAAAGGGTGACTCACCATATTCTCCATTTGGGAAGAGCAACCCAGGTTCCTCTTTGATAATCTTTCGACCAATACTGCCATAAGTTAGATCCAAAGCACTATCCCTTTCCACGGGACGGATTTCAGGACCCGTGGTGTGGGTTTCGGGACCTTCAGCCTTACTTCCCGCTGCACTGTCCTCTTGGATGCTAAAGTCTGGAGACTTGGATGTGGGGCTCTCTGCTTGACTGTTGGCTGGAGACAATGCTGGGAAAGAAGCTGAATCAGAGGCAACAGGACTGCGGCTGCCATTCTGATAGTCTGCATCACCCATTACTGAGGAAGAGTCATTGGTCATACCATCGCTCTCTCCTGAGCCATTATCGCTGCATTTCTGGCTGCTTTGGCGCTGCAAGGACAAGGTGGAGTTCACCATCTTCATTTGGCTTTCCAGGGCTGAAATGCTGGAGAAAACAGAACTCGTAGGCTCGCCTGGAGTACCACATGGAGCAAGTGGCTTGGAAGAGTGGCTTAGGCCATCCCGTGACTCCAGATCTTCTGTATCCATGGCTTCCACATTATCCTCCAGGCAACACGGGTCTCCGTTGTTCTCAGCTACAGTAGCCTCCACCTCAGTGTTGTCCCGCGTGTTTTCTGGGACTGGGCTATTGGGGATTTGTCCGCCCATGTGCATCCGGATGTGTTGCTGCAGCACCACAGCATTGGTAAACTTCTTCTGGCAGATGGGGCAGGAGTGCTGCATCTTCAAGGGGGTATTTGCGCGGTGCACTCCATAATGCGTCTTGAGGTTGCCTTTGGTAGAGAAGGCGCGGCCACAGATCTTGCACTTGAAGGGCCGCTCGCCCGTGTGAGTGCGGTAATGCATCTTGAGGGAGCTCTGGCAGCTGAGGACTCGGTGGCAGATCAGGCACTCGTTGGGGTCTGACGCGGATTTGTCAATGTTCTCCACCAGCTGCTGAAGCTTTGTCGTTTCGGAGCCTTGCTCACCAGCTCTGCCCACATGAAACACACTTGCACTGCAGCCGGCCTGCGGGGAACTCCTGTTCTGCTCGACTCCCGACTCGTGACTCGCCGTACCCGATGAAGACCCACCTTCGCTTTCCGGAGAAGGCCTGGGCTGCATGTCACTCAGAAGCACACCGGCAAAAGAATCCTTGCTGCTTGCCAAATTGGAAGCGTGTGGAGGTAAGCTGGCACCTACAGAGGTAGGCAGTGCAGTCAAGATGGGCTTGGTGTCTACAATAAGGTTGGATTCATCCAGCGGGACAGACATCCCATAGGGTATGCCGCTGCTGGTGGGCATGTTGTCCAGGTGTTCCGGTACAGGGTAAGGATTCATTTTGATTTGGGGATATTTGTCCTTATGCCTCTGGAAATGCACTTTAAGGTTGCCTTTGGTCGTAAAGCGATTGCCACAGATGTTGCACTTGTAGGGTCTTTCGCCCGTATGCGAACGGAGGTGGATCTGCAGGGCGCTGTCGTTGCCAAAGACTTTGCCACAGAACTTGCACTTGTGTTTGAAGAAGGAGGAAGGCTCTTCCAGGCTTGGTTTGTTTTCGGGCATGTTGAGGGTGGCCAGCTTCCCTTTCGCCTTCTTCGAGGGGTCGACTGCTGCTGGGGAAATGGCCGAAACCGGGTTTTGGAAGATGACCGAGCTGGACGATTGAGGTAGCAAAGGGTTCGGGAAGCGGGAGATGGCGCCCGACAGGCCTCTGATTGCGTCGGGCTTCAAGGAGATGGCCGCTGGCGTGAGCCCACCGGCCATAGAGACAGCGGCCGGCATGCCGGCACTCGAATGAGGTAGTTTGCCTTGCTTCAAGGATTCCAGGGATAGGCTTTGGTTCCCAGCTTTCTGTCCGATTAACGCCACGGCAGCTGACAGTTGTTGGGACATGTGGGCTCCCAAAGCTTTGAGCGGGTCGGCAGCAGCTATTGAAGGGTGCAGGATGTGGGGGGCCATCATGGCAATCTGGATCCGGATCTGCTCCGTCAGCTGGATCTGTTGGAGCTGCTGCTGCTGTAGGCACACGAGCTGCTCAAGGATCATGGGGATGGCGTTGAGGCCAGCCATGGATGGAGACACAGTCTCCGAGGTACATTGGTTGACAGCCACTTTAGTGCCACGTATGGACTGCAAAGTCACGTTAGTGTTTGGTACTTTAGGTTTGGGCATATAGCTCAACTCATGAGCCGCGGGAGCGACAGGGGGCTCCGTTTTGAGATACATCCCTCCCTCCGGTTCAGCGCCGACCTTCTCTGCTCTCTTCTCCGCAGAAGCAGAGTGACTCTTGGCAGGGCTCTCTTTGGCCGTCTGACCGTCCATCTGATTGCTGGGGAAACTCCCCGAGGAGCTGTCAGGGAAGTCTTCCAGGGGCACCGTGACCTCGCCGTCGTTCATGATTAGGACAGGTGGCGTCTTAGTGCAATTTTTCTTATGCTCGAGGAATTCGGAAAGCTCAAAGAACTCTGCACAGCATTTCTCGCAGATGTTGGTCTCCTCCGTCCGGCACCTTTTGGAACTCATTTCGCCCCCTCTGTCACCTGGGACGTCTTGTGGACTCCCTAGAAAGAGACATCAGAAAGAAAAAGAGAGAGAGAGAAGGGGTCTCAGAGCAAGGTTCTTTTACAGGAACAAAAGCACAATCAGATGTCTCTGCTGGGAAAAGGCGGCTAGTAGACCAAGACATTTGCACATTGGAAATGCAAGGTGCAATCAAGGAGGATTTTCAATCCCTTTTACCCAAATCCAGTTCCCATTGCTGCCACGTGTCAAAGCAATATGGGTGCTAAGCTCCCTACCACCCCAGTTTAAAGTATTTCTTATTAGCTGTGCAATGACAGAGTACATTATCCATGCAAATTGCCTTCCAATACCAGATTCCAATGTATACAGGTAGGCTAAAGAAGTCCAGGTGTGCAATACAGGGTCAGCTCAAAGTAAGAGGCAACTCAAAGTGCGCTGACAGCAACACACACATACCCCATCAGTGGAGGCTGGTTCGTTCAGGTGAATGGGGCGCTGCCCCCATCAATCGCAGTCTGTTCTCACTTGCCTGCCTTCTTATTTACAACGTGTCAGCCTCCTCCCCACTCTGCTGCGATAGCTCAGTCAGCAGAGCATGAGACTCTTGATCTTGGGGTCGTGTGTTTGAGCCCCACATTGGGCAAAAGATTCCTGCATTTAGAAGACATCTGAAGGCAGCCCTGTTTAGGAAAGCTTTTAATGTTTAACAGACTATTGTATTTTAATATTTTGTTGGAAGCCACCCAGAGTGGCTGGGGAAACCCAGCCAGATGGGTGGAGTATAAATATATTATTATTAATTATTATTATTATTATTATTGACTCTTGGTGTCTCTTCAAACTCTATGATTCTAGGTGGGTGGGGGCGAAACTAGAATTAGTTGGCTCCACCAGTCATTGGCTCTACCCACTGCTCACCTTGGTGCCTTACACCTGATTAGTCCCATCAGCCACCATCACTGAGCTCCCCCCTCCCCAAATCCACCTGTGGCAGTGTGGCTTTATGCCTCGCAGGCTTCCTATCTCTGTATGGGGTTGGACCCTATTTGGGCTACAGCCTGATCCTGTAAAGATTTGATTTCTGCAAAAGCTCTCTGAACAGGAATGACGTACATCAGGAGAGCACACTTATCCATGAAGGAGTCAAATGCACCCACAAACACAGCCAAGTTGGACATTCACATATACCTGCAAGTGCAAGGATGAGATGCCACATCTCTGTGCCACCTTATATACAGAAAGGAAGACCATACAAACTCTCCCCCCCCCCTTTAAGTAATAGCCAACATTATGGAATTATACTGCAAATTCCCTCAAGTTAGTTTTTCTTATAGATGCTCCCCCATGTGGAGATCCCGGGTGTTTACACCATCAACAGAAAGGAGATTTTGTAAACTCCCTGAAATTACAAAAAAAACAAGTCACCCCGTTATGGAGGGGAAAGACTGGAGGAGGGCAGATGTTTATCTCAGATGTTTATTGCAAGGTTGCAACCTCAAGGGCTTAGGTTCAGGTCTTTCTCAAGAAACACATGCAGAGTCGAAGCAGAAATTGCTGCTGTGGACACAGCATTTCTTCTTCAGTACTGTACAACATTCAATTAAAACACAGAGAATGGCTGAAAAGGGCTTTTGCAATGGATTTACTACATTAAAAGTTAAAATCATTAGGTCATTGTGCATCAAGCTAATCTGAAACTTTGTACAGCATCGGAATATGACAAGACAACTGGAGTTTTTTTGGAAGTACAGAGTCTGATTTTTTTTTTTTAATGCCCACCAGTATGAGGGGAGGAGAACAATTCCTTCCCTTCACCCCACCCTAGTGAGCTGAAAGGAATCAGCACTTTTCATCCTGTTTAAGATGTATTATGTACTTACTCTCAGCTAGGGGTAGAGAGAAATTAGATTCAATCTGCATTTGAAGGGAAGCAGTTTGCACTATCCACTTTGCACTTTCCAAAGCAATCCAAGAACCAAAACAGAGCTATCACCTTTGAAGTTCATTCTTCTCTGAATTTTGCAATGCAGCTCCCAGGCCTAGTAATATGCACAAAAATGCATTCCCCCCCCCAAAGCCCCACACCCACAAAGATAGCAACTCTGTTCTTTCCATGCAGTTATAATGGCATATGCATGCAGACCTAACAGCACCTGCACATTATTCCCCTGGCAAGAGACATTTATCCATTCCCACTCACTCCATTTCTATCCTGCCCCTGGACAGTGCAGGATGGGGTCCTCCCCTCCAGAATGAGTCACTACAACCACTTTGTAAAGTAAGGTTGGGAAGAGAGAATGACTGTCTAAGGCAGGTGCCAGCAAACTTTTTCAGCAAGGGGCTGGTTCACTGTCCCTCAGACCTCCTGGGGGCCCGGACTATATATTTTTTTGGGGGGGGGGATGAATGAATTCCTATGCCCCACAAATAACCCATAGATGCATTTTAAATAAAAGCACACATTCTACTCATGTAAAAACTGAGTAAAAACGGAGCTGGGCATGTTTAGCCTGGAGAAGAGGAGGTTAAGGGGTGATATGATAGCCATGTTCAAATATATAAAAGGATGTCACATAGAGGAGGGAGAAAGGTTGTTTTCTGCTGCTCCAGAGAAGCGGACACGGAGCAATGGATCCAAACTACAAGAAAGAAGATTCCACCTAAACATTAGGAAGAACTTCCTGACAGTAAGAGCTGTTCGACAGTGGAATTTGCTGCCAAGGAGTGTGGTGGAGTCTCCTACTTTGGAGGTCTTTAAGCAGAGGCTTGACAACCATATGTCAGGAGTGCTCTGATGGTGTTTCCTGCTTGGCAGGGGGTTGGACTTGATGGCCCTTGTGGTCTCTTCCAACTCTATGATTCTATGATTCTATGATTCTATGATTCTATGAAAAACACCAGGCAGACCCCACAAATGCCCCAGAGATGCATTTTAAATAAAAGGACACTTTCTACTCATGTAAAAACAGCTTATTCCCGGACCGTTCGTGGGCCAGATTTAGAAGGCAATTGGGCCGGATTCGCGCCCCCCCCCCCCGGGCCTTAGCTTGCCTATTCATGGTCTAAGGTCACTCCATGACACTCATGGCAGAATAGGGATTTAACTCGGGTCTCCTCAGTCCTAGTCCAAGTTTCTAACCACTACAGTGGTACCTCGGGTTACATACGCTTCAGGTTACAGACTCTGCTAACCCAGAAATATTACCTCGGGTTAAGAACTTTGCTTCAGGATGACAACAGAAATCGTGCAGTCGCGGCGGCACAGCAGCAGCAGGAGGCCCCATTGGCTAAAGTGGTCTTCAGGTTAAGAACACTTTCAGGTTAAGAACAGACTTCCAGAACCAATTAAGTTCTTAACCCGAGGTACCACCCAGATCACAGTTGACTTCATTCTTACCTTAGTTGTGTGACCACCCATTCACCCACCTCTCCCTTAAAAGCAAATTCCTATGAGGTGAAGGCCCTCTCTTATACCCTGTTCCTCTAATGACGTCACAAATTTCTTCACTAGCTTTCCCAAATGTTTACTCTTCACTCAATAATGAAATCTATTGGTTGGGTTTTTTGCTGGGGTCCCAGTCAACATCTAGGCAAGGGTGACACAAAGCAGAACTCTCAGAAAGGAGAATCTTTCCTAAATAGTAGCCAGAAGCCAGCCAAGCAAAGTCTACATCAGCTTGCTTTGCAAATATTAATTAGGTTTTGAAATATCCCACAATAGTAGTCCAACAGAACAGATTTATGAGGAACAGCTAGCAAAAACCAGAGGTGGGGTTTTTGTTTGTTTGTTTAAAATGGAGGTGCTATTTTAAGCACTGAAGGCAAAAACAAGTTAAAGGTGGGTTCACCGTCACAAACATGTTGCCCAAAAAGCACATTCACTGTCTTCAAAATTATGTGAGGGAATGGAATCATTTGTATCAATACGGTATTTTATGGAAAATGTTCAACAGGAAGTTCATGCATTAACAAACAAACACACAAAAATGGGTTCCCACACAGTGGTGGAAAAAGCAGTTTTTGAAAAACATTTCTTTGAACTACCACCACTAAACACCCACAGAGGAATATGATCTGGGACCAGAGCCTGGTCTGAAGATCTTCCTTCAGTAATAAATGTCTTACTACAGAGCTCATGCTTGAGAAAATAGCAGAAGATGATGCCTTGCAAACATTTGGTTGGTTTTTTAAAAGGAAATTTTCACCACAAGTGTAGATATCCAGGGATGGAGAGCTTCTAGCCAGTGTGGACCAACTGGGGTCCACCATGCTTTGGAGCTTGGCCCACTAGGTTATAATAGGCAAAGTATGGCCACTTTCACCAAATCCAATGTTATTGCCCTGTCCATCCGACTTTTTGAATCACAGCTTATGCTGGACTGGTTTCAATCAGGGTGGATTTGATTTAAATCACTAGTCAGTAAGACTTGATTTAAATCTTTATTTTTACAGAAAGACTCATTCTTGCTGGTATAATCTTAATATTTACAACCAGATGAAGGTTTCATTTTTGGAGTACAGTGGTATCTCTGTTTCCAAACTTAATCTGTTCTGGAAGTCCGTTCTTAATCCGAAACCGTTCTTAAACCGAAGCACACTTTCCCTACTGAGGCCTCCCGCCGCCGGTGCCCTTCCACCGTTTGGATTCCGTTCTTAGACTGAGGTAAAGTTTGCAAACCGGGACACTACTTCCGGTTTTCCAGAGTTTGTAAACCGAATCGCTCGTAAACAGGACTGTTCTTAAACCGAGGTCCCACTGTAATACAATTTTCAGAGTAGTTTTTACAGTTATATCAAAAATTACTGACTTAGTTATACTATTAGAAATACATAGACAGATAATTATGAAATTATTGTGAGGTTTAATAAGTTAAACTGTTTATATTTGGACAACTTTTCTGCTGTACTTTATTGGAAGGAGAAAAATAATCATTTCCTTAACAACAATTTAAACAATTTGTTTAACTAAAATAATAACATTATAGCATATGTATCCATGTTTGTTAACTGGTTAATTTTTTTAAAAAAAACACAAACAAACCAGGAGACTGAGTTTTAGCACACTTGAAAAACTTAAAACAAATCCTTATTTCCTGATGAATAGGCTTTGGACTACAATGTAACATAAATAGAATACTGCCTTTAGATAGATTTTTTCTCCAAAAGCATTTTATTTTAAAAATCCAATTTAAATTTTAAAAATCTGATTTTTATTTATTTTTAAAAACCATCGATTTTTATCCACCCTGGTTTTATTTTTTAGAAATCCAGTTCAATGGACAAAAGCCGCTGAGAAGATCTGGCTTGCACATTCCCCCATGCAAATTCGATGCCACTTTCAGGGTTACTTTTCAATTCTCAGACCTGCTCCTGAAACATAAGCGATCATAAGATCTGGAAGCCTGTCAAGGCATATCTTCCAGCCAGCATCCTATTTTCTATGGTGGCAAAACAGACACATTTTGGAAGCCCAGAAGAAGTTCATAACCATAGCACTCTCCCACTGTTCCTGGGACCTCCAGTGCCACTCCCCCACTGACCCATGACCCTTCTCCCCTTCACCTTTGCAACTGTTCAGCAAAACTGTTGGCTTGAGAGAGGTCTTACTTCTCTGCAAAGAAAGGGCATCTTAGAGCAGCTGGAGACCACTTCTCACAAGTCCACAATAGCCTACCACCCATTCTTGGTGGCCAAAAAGCCCAGGCCACTAACCACTACCTGTACTTTGGAAGTTGTGCAGTTTGGCTGATTTGTCACCAGACTGAAGAGCAGGTGCTTAAACACGGCTACTCTAACAGTGCAACATTCTTTATAGAAATGTGAATACAGTGGTACCTCGGGTTACATACACTTCAGGTTACAGACTCCGCTAACCCAGAAATATTACCTCGGGTTAAGAACTTTGCTTCAGGATGTGAACAGAAATCGTGCTCCGACGGCGCGGCAGCAGCAGGAGGCCCCATAAGCCAAAGTGGTGCTTCAGGTTAAGAACAGTTTCAGGTTAAGTACGGCGCGCTTTCCCAAATGAGGCCTCCCACCACCGGTGCCCTTTCACATTTCGGATTCCATTCTTAGACAGAGGTAAAGTTCACTAACTGGAACACTACTTCCAATTTTCCGGAGTTCGTAAACCAAACCATTCATAAACAAGGCTGTGCTTAAACAGAGGTACCACGGTACTTGTATTAAGGCACTGCTATGTTAGGTCCGTATACAGTGGTGCCCCGCAAGATGAATGCCTCGCAAGACGAAAAACTCGCTAGACGAAAGGGTTTTGCGTTTTTTGAGCTGCTTCACAAGACGAATTTCCCTATGGGCTTGCTTCGCAAGACGAAAAATGAAAACGTCTTGCAAGTTTGTTTCCTTTTTCTTAACACCGTTAATACAGTTGCGACTTGACTTCGAGGAGCAACTCATAGAACGCGGTGTGGTAGCCTTTTTTGAGGTTTTTGAAGACTTTGGTGATTTTTGAAGCTTTTCCAAAACTTCTTTTGCAGCCATTTGGTAAGTTAAACTTTTAAAACTTTTTTGGGGGGGTTTGGATTTTGGGTTGGGGTGTTTGGAATTCAAGGACTTGGTGTTGGGGAGGGGTTTGCAAGAATCTGGAAGCTTGTGTGTTTTTTTCCCTGCATTTTTATGATTTTCTGTGACCATTGGGCCACTCTGCTGTTTTTTTAAAAAAATTCTGGATTTGAATTTCTGTGTGGTGGGTGGCTGGGGGAACAGTTGAGGAGGGGGTTCTTCAGCAAGAAGCAAAGAGTGGAAGAGGAACCTTCTTCGAGTTGTCCCCCAGAGTCTTAGAAAATGTACTGTACACTTTGTTGATTTTTAAATGTTTTTCTGTCATGTTTAGAAACTTAATTTATTGTTCCTTCAGTTTTTGAAATGCTCTTTACAGTATGTGTGACTTTAAAGAGCACTTAATAAACTCTTGTTGTACCAAATTTGGCTTTGTTTGGGCTTTTTTTGACCATAGTAACGCATTAATTGAATTTCAATGCATTCCTATGGGATTTCGTGCTTCGCAAGACGAAAAATTCGCTAGACAAAAAAACTCGCGGAACCAATTAATTTCGTCTTGCGAGGCACAACTGTAGTTAAAGCTATGGTTTTCCCAGTAGTGATGTATGGAAGTGAGAGCTGGACCATAAAGAAGGCTGGTCGCCAAAGAATTGATGCTTTTGAATTATGGTGCTGGAGGAGACTCTTGAGAGTCCCATGGACTGCAAGAAGATCAAACCTATCCATTCTGAAGGAAATCAGCCCTGAGTGCTCACTGGAAGGACAGATCGTGAAGCTGAGGCTCCAATACTTTGGCCACCTCATGAGAAGAGAAGACTCCCTGGAAAAGACCCTGATGTTGGGAAAGATGGAGGGCACAAGGAGAAGGGGACGACAGAGGACAAGATGGCTGGACAGTGTTCTCAAAGCTATGAACATGAGTTTGACCAAACTGCGGGAGGCAGTGGAAGACAGGAGTGCCTGGCGTGCTCTGGTCCATGGGGTCACAAAGAGTCGGACACGACTAAACAACAACAACAATGTTGGCGGAACAGCCTCTAGTGCATGTTCAGCCAGGGAGGAAGAAAAACACAAGTACAGTGGTACCTTGGTTTACGTTACCTTCAGGTAATGTAATTTTGAGTTACGAATGCAGAAAACCAGAAGTGTATACGCACAGAAGCGCTCTATCACACCGCGCACGTGCGCAGAAGTGGCACCTCCAGATATGGACTTTTGGGGGTAAGTACGGACCCTTGGGACGAATTAAGTTCGTATCCAGAGGGTCCACTGTCCAAAATACAAAAACGGTGACCCGGAAAACTCTGCTAACGACAATCGATCAGGGGTCAGCCAAGGAGAAAACAGCAGGCATGCTGCCATTGACCCTGGAAACAATTCCAGCGAGAACCAATGGCCACATGCCACCCACAAATGGAGGAAGCCAGCAAACTCAGTGATGATGGAGACATGCCTTGAGCATGACCCTCACACAACCCACAAAAGATGCCACATTGTGTCTGCTCCAATGCCACAGCTGTAAAGTTGCACCTTCAACTGGGGTCAGGAGGGCTAGGATCCGGTCTAAGTGTCTCATACCTTGTGTCACCAAAGTCCCACCCAATTACTCTAACTCATCTTAGCGGTTCTGCTGGTGTTATCCATCACAATAGTGGTAACATGTGGCATTCTGCTGGCATGGTGGGGCTTTCACAAAATCCGAAAGCCCTACATCTGCCAAACCTCCAGAACACGTTTAGATTATTCAGAGTACAATGGATGGAAAGTAACTTCTAACGTGTTGATGTGAACATGTTAAAATAAGACCTGATGCAGTAATTCAGGCCTCACGTCTCACGCCCAAGTCTGTGTAGTTGATAATCTCATTTAAAATCTACTGCAATTATCAAATTAGTGGTGAAGATTTATCATGCTTCAAAGTAGCAGATTAGATTTAAAACACACACTAATACACCTTGCCTTTAAAAGTTGCCCACTGAGTTATAAACAGCAATTCCCAAAGATGTCACCTTATTGTAAGACAGATATAGCACTTATTTTTGGCTGGGTCATGCTTGATTGGGAGTCATTTATTTCAGTAGGAAATATTTCCTTTTCAAAATACTTCAGTTTGGTTGACTGTGTCCTTTCTAAATCATTGTACACACACACTTAAGACTGCTTCCCTTTCTCTCTCCCTCTCCATATAGTCAATTACTCAGTGCTTATTACAAATGGCAGTGAGTAGGGTCTGCAACCTCAAAAATACTCCATTCCATTTCCCCCTCACTGTTCATTCCCCCCTCCACATAAAGTCAGCGGTCCATGGCCAATGCATGCAGATTCTTTACTGGACTGTTTTGAGAATCCTCCCGTTCCAAAATTCTTTTCTAAAAGGTTTTGCTGATCTTGGTTCGGCTAATATTGAAGTCTATTAAAGTTTACACTTATCCTGCTCATTCAGATCATTGCCAGTACCACTGGCAACCATTCTGAATAATTTCTTTAGTTGGACATTTCAGCTTGTGTTCCATTAATACAACAGTGATCTGAGGATTTTGGGGGGAGAGGGGTGGACTGCTGTAAAACATTCCCAATATTCCAAGCATGACTGAAGACTACCACACAGATATTATTAGATTTAGGTCAATACTACTCAGTTACGCAGGTGGTCCTACGGAGAACATTTTTGTGTTCGAACTGTAACAACAGCAACAAATTAAATGCAGTTTTGTTCTGAAAACACAAAGAGTTGTCAGGTGCGATTCCAAATATGTTTACTTATAAAGAAAAAACAAAGGTTTCAATGGTACATACTCTCTATTACACAGCCTTGAAATAGGATTCTATATTGTCCACTGTCCAAGGGTGATTTACCTTTATCTATTTTTAATTTCACATTACCATGTGAAGTAACTTTAAAGAGGATTATTTCATTTTTTTTAAGGCTACTGATTGCTGACAAGCTTCTTTTAAGAAGTGTCCTTAGTTACCTGCTGGGCTTAAAATGAAAGCCTTAACTGGACATCTGTTCCAATGCTATTAACATGGAGATTAAAAAGGAGGCCAGAGAAAGGCATTTATTATAGTGAAGATAGCTTTGTTCTGCAGAAATGGGTTAATTTTTGTGTTGGCTCATATTAAATACACCTGTATGCTTTCATAGTCAGAGTGAACTGTTTTTAAAACAACAAAAGACAGAACAAAAGGGGTGGTATTTCACAAAAAGAGAATCGCAACTGCTGTGTTATCTATGCACAAACCAGAAATACTTTGCCCATCCCAGTATTATTGGCCAATCCTGCATTTTTGCCCGAAGCATTTGCTAAATAGCACTACATCTGCCTATGCAAAATATTGCAAAAGCCATAAAGAGGTTATTTTTATTTTACAATCTAACCCAGGTTTGCATTTAAAGATCAATGAGAAATAAACAGCTACTGAATTTCTGCCCCTTCCACCACTACCAATGATGCCCCCTCCCAGTATTGAAGGGGCACGGAGACCCCCCCACCTCCCCTATATCGCAGCTCAGTGCCCAGAAGAGAAAGGGAAGGGGGCGAGAACAAAATCTTACTTCTACCTTAGCCAAGGACCACTTCTTCTTCCGCACTCAATTACTTCCACCAGCAAGACCCCTCAACTATAAACAAGGCAGCTCCAAACCACACTTAACACTAGCGCAGTGTTTAAGGCGAAGCTAAACAGCCGAAAGCCCCGCTGCCAGGGTCAATTGCATGAGAGTCCTAATTGTAAGCTTGACATCAACTTACCACCCACAGCAGGCAGGAGGAGGCAAAGGTTAGAGCAGCAGCTCTGTCAAAACGTCACAAGCTGCAGAGTTTCACAGAAAAGGCCTGATTACTACAACCAATATAGTGTTCCACTGGCATTTTTTTTTCCGGGGGGGGGGGGGAGAATATGAGGAAGAAAATGAAGAACAAGGTATCATGCACAGCACCCCATGATTTGCGGCTCCAGCGACCCTGCCAATCAGGTATTCTCCTATTGCTTCCTTTAAAAATGATTTCATTTCTCCAAAGGCAAGGAACACAGAGGGGAAATGAAATCTTAGTTGGGACTCTCTCAGTTTATCACGTTGAAAATAAACTCAAGATGCTCCTATAAACACTACATCTATCATCAACGCAAGTTTAAAGAGAGCTCATTTTATCAGAAGGTATTTATTTTGCTTAATCCTTTCCATTTATGCAAGTTGGTCCTTTTTAAAAAAGCAAAACTTTTTTCTTGTTGAATTTCTTGATATTCAATTCACATGTCTAAAGAGTTATGGCTGCCATAGCAAAGAACTGCCATGTTTTACCACACTAGTGAGCAGTAATTACTTCTTCTTTTTTTAGTGAAACTGTGCACAAGTTGCAGGTCTGGAACTTTCCTAAGTGTTAGAAAAAGTTCTACATTCTGCACAGCATTAAAAAGAAAAGAATTTGGCCTTGTGGCTGTTATCAAACACAATGGGCAGCTAAAATGCAAGGGGGAAATGCTAATTTTCAGTATGCAATTATTGTTCTCAAGTGACCCACCTGCTATTTTTTTGACCTGCTAATTGATCACTAGGTTAGCATCAACATTCCCAACCCCACCCCACACAACTGCAAACACACATACACACACACTTCACTGAGATGGTTCTCAGATTGCTTCACAATTTTTGTGTTTATTTCCCCCGAAGCCCAAAGATAGAAGTGTTGTGCTTAATTGTGCCTCCTTGCTATGCATATGAAGGAAACCTTGCAGGAATTTTCCGATCAAATTTTACTCTTTCCATATTTAAAAGTGAACAATATGGGCATATTCAAGTTCTTGCTGTGATTTTAAATGCGCAATCCATGCACGGAACTGAGAGAAACTGTTTTTAAGACACCCACCAACACTTTCTGCTACTCTCTCTTTTCTATTATTAAATGAACTTCCAGGACAATAAAGTTCTACCTTACAATATGAAAGGAAAGTGAAGATCTCCATCACATTTCTCCTTCGTTTGAGAAAGCTCCTACATCCTCCGCGCTGTTTTGTAGAGAGTGCAAGTTTAAATGTGAGGATGCACAGATCCAGACCCCTACTTAGTGGGAGGGTCTTGGGCAAACCATGCTTATCCTACCTCACAGGGCTGTTCTGCAGCTAAATACAGGAGGGCAGGCTACACTTGGTACCAAGCAACAATATTCCTTCTTGGGTTTCATTTCCCTCTCCCCTCATTCCTAACACCCAACTCCTCTCCCTCCACAACTAACAATGCATTTACAGAACACAAAAACTACCTTCCACTTGTCACATCACTAGTTCAGTGTTGTCCACACTGACTGGCAGAAACTGTTCAAAGTTTCAGGCAAGGTTCTTGACTTTCATCCCTATGTGCATGCAAGGCAGACACTCTTCTATACCTGACATTTGTTGCAAAACCTGTGGTTTCTTTCCAGGAAAGTGGTGCTTTGGGGGGGGGGGGGGTTGGACAACAGAAGACCAAAAAAAGTGCCATTCCCTGGCACTTTAAAGGACCACAGCCTGTTTCACCAATGCAAAAGCATCCAATGAACTCAGTAGCTTCGCTATCAAAGTCCGCATTCTTTTAAAGTAGCTGAGATTCCTGCATTGCAGGGGGGTTGGACTAGATGACCCCGAGGTGTCCCCTTCCAATTCTATTATCACACTTGCAGCAAAAAAGGCCAAGAAATAGCTACTCTTCTGAAACAAAAGAAATGAATAAGTGACTTAGCGCAGAGCGGCTTCCACACAGCTCTTGCTAGTTTGCTTTATGGGACGGGGGAAAAAGAGGACAAATCTCTCAATCCAGGCACCAAGCAGACTAAGGCCCGCCTCACTTCGCCCCAAGGGCACCACGGACACATTCTCAGTTCCAGGGAGGGCATCCCGAAACCGCTTTAGGAGGCAGGTCGCTCGTGCAGATTTAACTTAGCCTCTAAGAACCATCAATAGCAGCAAAAGGGAAATAATATAGGGTTATTGTGACCAGCTAAGTTTTACCCACTGATAGGACCGAAAAGTTAGCCATGTGTGCATCTCATTTCAGTGGGTCGAGCGCCCAACTAAAAACCGAAAGAACCTATAAAGAGAAAATGCGTTTTTTTCCAATACCGGCGGCGCATCTCCGGCAGAGCCCCCTGGGTGGCGCTAGAGAGCAACTCTCCCACGCAACCTCCCGCGCGCCCTCGCCAGAAGTTACCTTCAAACAATTCCGCGCGAGCTAAAGAGTGTTTTTACTACGGATAACGCACTCGCGCGCTAGTGACACGCGGGGCTTCTCCTTATCCTCCTCCGCCCTGCCATTATCCCCCCCCCCCCCCCAGTTACAGAGCTCTGCAGTATCGGGATCCAGTAATGCTGAAGGCTTCGTTGGTGCAAAGTTAAGTATTACTTGATCGACGTTTTGCACTTAAAAAAAAAAAAAAGTATTATTTGCAACCCAGGTGCCTGCAGCGGGATAGGGGCTCCTCCAAGTCATAATTCCCCGATAACCCTCTTGTTTCTTCTTCCCCGCCCCGCCTTCCCGGAGCGCGCCACTCCGAGGGCGTCATTAACCCTTTTGTTTCAAGGGAGCCCCCCGGAGGTGATTCCCCAGCTGCGGGCAGAGATTTACACGGAAGAAACATCACCTCCAGTGGCCGCCCCGCTCCATCCTAAGCACATGCACAAAGGAAAAACAGTCATGCATTAAACATGGGATTTATTGCCTTCTGGCCAGCTTGCCGTTTTCTTAAATCACCATTAACCGGACTCAACAATCGCACATTTGGGCTCGAAAGAAAAGAGGCGGAGGACCGCGGGAGAAAAGCCCCACACCTCCTGCGGGTCGCGAATAGGACAGTCCCCTCCCCCCGCGCCCCGCAAATATACATTGTTATCAGCTATTTCCATCCATTGGGGGGGGGAGTTTTCCCGGGGGGGGGGTTATTTTGAACGTGTTCCCCCTCACCTTTCCAAAAAAAAGGACACAATATGCACTGTCAAGATTGCATCCAATGTTTCCATTCGCCCCTGAACAACAACTTTAAAACAAATCTGCAAGTTATGGAACTGGATTTCATCTAAGTCACTGTGAAAACTAATTTTATTCCCTAAAGGCTAGATTGCTCCCCCACTTGAATTGCAAAGGTTCTGGTTTGCATCGATAAACCAATCTTAAAATACCCCCTTTCAATGTTTTATTGCACTCATCCTCCGATTTGTGTTCTTTTATTTAATAAAAGGGAGTCGAAATCAAGCTTTCCCGGACGCGTAAAGTCAGCCACGTCCGCCTTGCTACCGACGAGGCTCCCATCCCGGTCTCAACTCCTCGCACCACCCAGGAATTTAAAGCCCTCCGCTTCGCCTTCGAGCGAGTTCTGCCAACATCCCCTTTGCTCCGCGCTGAACATCCACACGCAGCCCCTCCCTTGATCAAGGAGATCCGGAGAGGTAAAAGCCAGCAAATTTCTTTTTTTCTATAAAAGGGGGAAAAAGTCACGAAGCACCGGCGATAGAAGAGAAGGAAAAGGGGAAGAAGAAGAAGTAGTAGAAATGAGAGAGGAGGCGCCCACGAGTTCTGGAAGATTGTTAAAAAGATCTCTCCCTTTTTGCTCACCCCCCACCCCCAACACACCATATTAGCTCACCGGAGTTATTTTAGGAAGTCGGAAATCAAAGATGGCTGGAGGTCAGGCTACAAAAGGTCCCGAGTGATTGCGATCTCTCGCTCGCTCTCCTCCCTCCGACCCCAACACCAAGATCGTCCCAAAGTTTTTGGTGCACAGGAGAGGAGAGAGGAAGAGACCCATCCAAATAAGGAAAGAGATGGAAGGGTGGGGGAAAATATTCAACCCCCCCCCCGCCAGCTAGCCTTGCATTACAAAAGGTGTTGCTCTCGCCTATGCCCCATCCCCCCATCCCTCCCAGAAATATTTCCTGGAGGTGTGGGGGGGGGGAAGGAGGAGGAGGAAAAATGAGTTACCTTCCAGCAACATCCATTGGGATTTAAGGACAAGATTGTCCCACACAATGGAGTGGGGTGGGGTGTTGATGCTAAAGAGATCTTAGAACCACCATAGAAACTTTCCCCCCCTGGTGCGGGGTGGTGGTGAAGTCCCACACACTACAAAAGCCCGAGTTGTTGTCTTTTTAAATAAAAATATATGTATTGAGAGTTCATCCTCCCCAAAGATAAGTGATCAGAAGCCAGGTCCAACACTGATTTTTTTTTGGGAGGGGGGGAGGAGGAAGAGAGAGAACGGGTCCCAACCTAGAATATTAAAATTATTATTAATAATAATAACAACAGGAGCACGCACATTATCCGATCCGTTCCTGCCGTCGTTAGAAATAAAGGTGGGATAAAAGTGGTCCAGATTCCGAAAGGAGCACTCAAGGATCGCGAACCAGCAACCCCAGCGCGCAACGTTGGGAGAAAGACCCCCTGGCACAAAAGCGACCTCTCTTTCTCTCTTCCCACCCCCCCGTCCCCTCCCCCGCAGATCCGATTCCCTCGTCGATTTCTTTTGCCCATCAATTAAAGTTAGCGACTGACCCGCGAGCTCCGGCGGTGTCGCCCTTACCATTTGCTGCGCGCGGGGCTTGCTGCTCGTCCGAATGAATGTGCTGGGGCTTCGCCTGCTTGCGCCTCGACATGGTGCACACGCATCGGGAGCAAAATAGTAGCAATTATTTTCTTCTTCTTCTTCTTCTTCACAACAAATTCCTAGAGTTGGGAAATTACTCCCCTGGACCGGAATGCGCATGTCAGAGTAATTATGATTATCAATAATGCATTGCGATTTATCATGGGTCCCTGACAGCTGATTGGCCTGAGTCCAAGAGCTCACAGATTATTCAAATAAGGTCCATTGATCAGGGCGAAGAAGGGGACGCCGGGCGTTGTAGTCTCGGGCCGGCCGCTGGGCTCGCCCATGTGATGGAAGCGTGCGCGCTGAGTCCGGGAGCGCAAGGCGCGCAGAGGGGCTTTGGCGTAGCGCTTTCGAGCGCCTGATTGGATCAGATGCCCTTTAAGGGGAGCGAAGAGGCGCACGGAGCGTCCCGAATCCATCTTTGCAAGTAAACAAACAACCAGCCAGGCTCCTCCGGGGCAATCGGAAGAGAACAATCCCTCTGCGCTCTCTCTCCTTTTAATTGCCTTTTTTAAAAGTTAGGGTTTCCCCCACTTTGGTTCAGAATCCCGAAAAACACCATCAAGCGGAGGAGGGATTTAATTAGTCCATCTCCCACGCATTAAATCAAAGAGAAGTGCTCTTTCCGGCACAGAAGGAAACATCCTCGCACGCAGATTGATCCTTTCCCTGAGCTCAATGTTGAGACATGCGCGTTTACTCGGAAGTCAGGTCCGCTGAGTCCGGCGGGGGGGGGGGGCGTTTGCTGCTGCGGGAGTTGCGCGCAAAACTGCAACTTTACTTCCAGGGAAGGATCGTAAGCATAATCTCATACATGTCTCCTCGGAAGGAAATCCCACTTATTTTAAGGAGGAAAAAAGGATCATCTGGAATTAATGGAGGTGGATTTTATATGGGGAAGGAGCAAGGGGTTTGGGGTTGTTATTCCTCTTGCCATCAATGTTGTGGGGAATCTTGGAAGAACTTGAAGCCATGGTTCTTCATGAACCTGATACTCTCAGGTTAATACTCCAGTTTTAAGACCAGTGGGGGCAGGTATGCTCCCTTTGATTTCATAATTGTTGGAAGTTACTTTGTAGAGCCTAAAAAGCAGCAAATACTGTGGCATTTTGACCCAAAACAGTTTTTGTGGAACAGGGAGGTACTGTCAGCTGGTTATAACCTCACAGAGAATAAGCAAAGACCAATAATAATAATGTACATATTTCTTTTGAGTGCCCCAAGATGTTTCATAGACAACAGCCCTGTTATGGTAGAGGTCAAGCCTTAATTTTTATTATATACTGTGTCCTGTCTATCCACCTCCAGCAGATACTTGCTGATCAATGAACTTTGGATTCGAGTTCATATCCCATCTGTTTCATGGACTCACTCTGTGGACTTGAGCAAATGGAAACGATGGAGTAACAGAACTAGTGGAGTCTGAGAAGAGGAAAACGCAGGAACTGTAAATGGTAGATAGATAATGCATCTTGCTGGCAAAGCTCCTAAATTGAGATTCCTGCATTGCATGGGATTGGACTCGTTGGCCATCAGGGTCATATTGAAATATTTTTGCACTTAAGAGAAGCAGTTCAAATGTACTCTTCACTCTGAATTATATATGTATATGCACACACTTAGCCTCAAATCTTGGGAATAACACATTTAAGTGGCAAAATGCATGTGTGACATGAACATTTGTGATTGTTGTTGCTAAGGGGATTTAAACTACTTGGCTTCTGCAAAACAGACGCAGAAACGGCAAGTGGGAAAGGTTTGGAGCCATTCTCCTCATTTATTGTGGGGGAGTCCAAACGCTGAAGCATTCACGCAGTATTAAGAACTGGTGCATTTAATATTTTGCCATTTAAACCCTGGTGCTCTAAGCAAATGAGTTGGCTCAAGACGCACACAAACTAATAAACCTTAAGAAAATAAAGCCTGAATGGAATTACTCTAGTCTATAGTAAGTGTCTTGAGGATTGTGATTTAGGGGCACAATCACAGGCGTGAGTTTAACTAGGGACGGCATTACAGATTTTTAATTCAAAATACAACTCGGGTTGCAATATCCTGCCCCTGAAAGTAAGACTTGGAAATGGGACTTAACTTCTGTGCTGTGTATAAGACTGCGCTGTTTATCATAGTTGTTTTTGAATAAATGTACTCAGGTTTGCAGCTTCAGTTAATATGATAACATAAATCTGGTTAGTAATCTGAGAGGGTAATAAATATTTCAAAACAAAACAAAACAAAAAGGGAAAACAAACAAACAAACAAAACTACAGGTTTCTCCCTTTTGCAGTGTTGTGTCAATTCTTATTGAAGATGATTTGATGAATGGCTGTGCTAGATCTAAAGAGAGGCCTGGAAGACAGAACTTTGCAAACTCATCCAAAGCATGGCTATTAGCGGTTTGAATCCCTGCAACGGGGTGAGCTCCCATTGCTCTGTCCCAGCTTCTGTCAACTTAGCAGTTAGAAAGCACACTAGTGCAAGCAGATAAATAGGTACCACTGCGGCGGGAAGTTAAATGGTATTCCTGTGCACTCTGGCTTCTGTCACAGTGTCCTGTTGTGCCAGAAGCGGTTTAATCATGCTGAACCCACAACGCGGAAAGCTGACTGTGAACACGCCCCGGCTCCCTCGGCCTGAAACGAGATGAGCTCCACAACCTCATAGACTAGACTTAACCATCCAGAGGTCATTTGCCTTTAACTTTACCTTTGCCTTATTAGTGTTCCTTTGGGTGGAATCCTGCAAATAGCCAACTTGAGCTCCTCTTAGAACTCTGCTGAAGTTGATATTAGGACATGTGCAGAGGTCTTCTGATTCATTTTCCTCTGCTTGCTTAACTTCCACCATGGGAGTGAATTCACACTCAAGAGCTGTAAGCTATCCTCTGTGATGGGCATTATTTGCATAATGAATCCTTTCCCTTTCCATTGTAAACTCCTCTTTTGGGATAGCAACCTTGACTTTCAGCTAGTATTCATCAGATGCTGCAGCTTCCTTGAAAGATGGCTAAATATTAGGTGGGTAATCAGGAAATGCGCTTGGCTGGGAAGAATGGTGTGCTGAATATGAGACGTAAAGTAGCATACATGCTCCCCCTCCAAAATTTATCCTCACGACAGCCCTGTGAGGTAGGAAAGGCTGAGTGGGGATTTGAATCTTGGAGTTGTATTCAACAAAGCCATCCAATTAGCACAATGACTTTTCTCTGCACAAGGGGACTTCCTCTCACTGTTCCCCCTCCATTTGCTCCAGTGGGTTGAGAGAATTCCTAAAAAAGATTTGGTAGGGCAGGAGAGGAGAGGGAGCCCTATTAAGCAAGTGGCAGTCCTCACGCTTTTGCGACAGTTGTCTCTGCAGTCTTGGTCAAACACTCTGTGTGAATTAATATACTGCTTGATGCCAAAATAGATTTCTAAGCGGTTTACAAGGGTTAAAAACAATGACATAAATATTACAATACAAATATCCATAATTAAAATATGCAGCCAAACAATCCCACTCTTAACTTCTACATTGCATAGACTTTCAAGACAGAGGCGTCATTTAATAATAATAATTTGTTCTGACATGTTACCAAAAGCGGACTTATGTAACCCAATTGGATTTGTGTCAGTCTGCAATAAATCTACAACTCTGAATTCACCTTCTCTCAGCAGCCAACAATTTATTTCAAATTGTTCCCATGATTTCAGTATCTACCAATCTTTGTGCTACTTCGTTAGATACCACACAGTATACATAGCACTTTAGAGGGCAGTATAGAAAGTGTTTGTTTGTTTTAATGTGTGTGTGTGTGTGTGTCTGTCTATCTGTCAATATCAAAGCCAGACTAGGAAAAATATACGTATATTAAAGTGTCCAAATACAAAACAAAAATATATATTTCTCTGTGTAATAAAGAATCAACCTGTGGAACGCATTGTCACAGGATGTTGTTACAGTCATCAGCCTTAACAGGATCAAATGATTACATCAGTTGCTAATAGCCTTGTGTTAACTGCAAAATGAGTTGCATTTTTATTGTCAGCATACTTTATCCACCAGATGCTAGGGATTAGGCTCACCATCATGCTGCTTTATAATCCTCCTTGAGGAATCTGTCTGCTGCTTGAGAGACAGCAAGAAAAATTCCATTCAGTTTTGAAGGAACCAAAGAAAGTGCCGGGATTTAAAACACCCCCGGGGGAAGAGTTCAAAACAGCACAGAACTGTGTTGAGTTTTCCTCAATAAAAGGGAAGCCCATGGCACCAGTGGGCTGTCCTCTTCTGATCACTTATGATAAGATAAACAGGATGCAGAGATATATGGACCACAGGTTGCACTCAGTGTGGTTCTCTTTACTGTATTACATACTGTAGGTTTGGGCTTCATGTCCACGGGGAACACCTGCAGTTTGGGGAGTTGGGCGAGGGGCTGCTGCTGCATGCTAGTTTCTGAGAGCAAGCAAACATCTACAAACCATAGATCAGGGGTAGCCCCCCCCCCAGATGTTACTAGGTTCCAACTCCCATCAGCCCCAGTCAGCACGCCCAGTGGTCAGGGATGATGGAAGTTACAATCCAACAATGTCTAGAGACCACCACATTGGCTACCACTGATCTATGGCTTGTAGCTGTACTAAAATGCTCTAAAACATTTGGAACCAGCCTATGTTGAATCAAGGAAGGAGATGTTCTAATCCAGGATGCTGGTCCTTATGTGCTTGCACCAGCCCTTGTTAAACAGCCACTCCCAAATATTTACATGCTCCGAAGGAAGGAAGGAAGGAAGGAAGGAAGGAAGGAAGGAAAGAAAGAAAGAAAGAAAGAAAGAAAGAAAGAAAGAAAAACCAGGGATACCCCATAACTGTAACAAATTAACACAGACTGATGAAATTGACTTGTATCAAGAATATGTGTAAGGCAGTGATGGCCAAACTTGGCCCTCCAGCTGTTTTGGGACTACAATTCCCATCATCCCTGACCACTGGTCCTGTTAGCTAGGGATGATGGGAGTTGTAGTCCCAAAACATCTGGAGGGCCAAGTTTGGCCATCACTGGTGTAAGGGAATGCTCTCATTTCAATCTGCATTGACATGCAAGGCTGCCCAAGTGTTGACCCAGAGACATTACACTTCTCTTTAAGAACTCAGAATAGTCTTCTAAATTCAGCAGAATGCTCCTCTCTTCTTACTGTGTTCTCTCCCGACTGGCAATTTTTGATACTCCTCTTCAGGAAAGGGATATGGGTCCAGCGGTAGGGCAAGTGGTTTGCACGCATAATATGCCAGGTCAAACCCTGGCATCTCCAGGTAGGGCTGGCAAATACTTCTGTCTGAAATCTTGGAAAGCTGCTGCTGGTCATTGCAGATAATACTGAACTTATTGGAGACAGGCAGCCAAGGCGTGTATCCATAGCAGTGACCGGAGGAAGAATGACCACTGGGAGAAGCGCAGAGAGAAGAAAAGCCATGGTGCATCTGCAGCAGCACAACCAGACACCTTCATCTGCCCCAGCTGCAACAAAACATGTCTCTCCCTTATCTATCTCTACAGTCACAGCAGGCGCTGTGGCCTTCTAACAGTTTGGCCTCACCCCCAAAGGCGCATTCCCTCCATCTTCTCCCAAGATAGATGCCAACAACAACAACCATAGATGGACCAATTGTTTGTTTGTTTGTTTGTTTTGGCAGTTTATATTCTCTTTAACAACATCGTTTCTGAGATGGCCACATGACCCAGAAAACTGTGTTGTCAAATGCCAGCTCCCTCGACCTGAAAGCGAGATGAGCGCTGTACCCCATAGTCGCCTTTGACTGGACTTTACCTTTTACCTAATTAAAAAGCAGCTAAGCACCTGACTGTCAGTGACTGCTCTCTTCTGCATTTTATTTCTGGTATTTTAATAGATAATTTATTTTGTAATGTATATTTTAACGGCTAGTTTTAGTTTTTTCCAAGTTGACTTGGGTTTAGCTTCTTTTATTGATCATTTTAATGTTTATTTTATTTAAAACACTTAGAGGGTTTTTTTAAAAGTAAATGATATATACATTCTGTTTAAATAAAAATGAAATAAATTTTCCCTCTGGTGTCCGTTTTCACACTTCTGTCATACAGCTCTGTATATATGTACCTGCAACTCAGAATAACATTCATGCATCTGATAAAAAGCTTCATCAATAAATTTGTTAGGCTGCAATCCCAACCCCACTTCACTGGGAGTAAGTGCCAATGAATTCAATAAAGTTTAGGATTGTACTAAGTCTTTTAAGTTACCACGAGATCCTTTGTGGTTTTTCCTACAATGAGAGAGACTCACAAGAGTATCCTCATACATGCTGCCTCTTATTTGCTTTGCTTTTTAAAATTTAAATGCTGTTAACAACTCAACAATCATTTTGCACAAAATGCACTCCGCCCCGCTCCCCCATTTTTGTGGGGAAAGAAATCTACACAAACCTAACAGGAGCTGAAGTGAGATATGGAAAAGACGGATTCCGGGAGCCCATCTTTCTGTAACAGATAGCTCAAGAGGTCTATAGGATCTGTAATATTTTGAAAGACACTCTGACTGGCTCCACTGCCCCCAGAAGAATGACAAGTATGTGGGTGAGGCAGGTAAACAAACAAATGCCGGGATGTTTGTTAAAATGCCCAGGCGTTTCATCTCATCCAAAGTAAACATCATCAGATCTATTTTTCACAGTATGAAGCAACAGCTTGCGTTCCAGGTGGAGGATGGGATCTGTGAGGCAAAGGGACCCGATTTGCTTCAGGAATAAGGATCTGACATTATTTTTGGGGTTGCCTGGAGCTGTAGCAACATAAGGAAGTTGCCTTAGTTAGATGACTGCTTCATCATTGCCTACATCAAACATTCTGGACTTCAACTCAGCCAGCATGGGCCCAGCTTGGATCTGGATCCAAGCGGCTAGTCAGCTATGATGCTCTCTGAGTGACTTTGTTCAATTTGGGGGTCAGTGTGGCATAGTGCTTAGATTGTTGGTGAGGGAAAGCGCTCAGACACAGCACTTTAAATTGTGGACCTGTGCTTAGAAAGCACAGGGCAAAAGGTAAGTCTGGCTGAGCCCTGAGTCACAAAGCTCATGGGGTGACCTGGGGAGCTCATGGGGTGACCTCTCTCTGCGCACTACCAAGGAAATATAAAGATGGAGAACCTGCCCAAGTGACGCTGGCATAAAAACTCCACATACACACTAAGTATTACCACTCCCCCCCTCTCCCCCCCTCTTCCTCCTTCCTCAACCTTATTCTGTATACAGTGGTACTTCAGGTTAAGTACTTAATTCATTCCGGAGGTCTGTACTTAACCTGAAACTGTTCTTAACCTGAAGCACCACTTTAGCCAATTGGGCCTCCTGCTGCTACCGTGCCACCAGAGCATGATTTCTGTTCTCATCCTGAAGCAAAGTTCTTAACCTGAAGCACTATTTCTTGGTTAGCGGAGTCTGTAACCTGAAGCGTATGTAACCTGAAGCGTATGTAACCCGAGGTACCACTGTACAGTGGTACCTCGGGTTAAGAACTTAATTCGTTCTGGAGGTCCGTTCTTAACCTGAAACAGTTCTTAACCTGAGGTACCACTTTAGCTAATGGGACCTCCCGCTGCCGCTGTGCTGCTGCCACACGATTTTTGTTACGATCCTGAAGCAAATTCTTAAACCGAGGTACTATTTCTGGGTTAGCGGAATCTGTAACCTGAAGCGTCTGTAACCTGAAGCATCTGTAACCCGAGGTACCACTGTACAACACTAATGTCTCACTTCAAATGTAAAAAAAAGACTAGTCCACAATCAGAAAAAGAGACAATGCACATACTTTTGTAAAGCAAGAAAATATTTAATAAAACTTTTTTTTTTTAATAAAAAAGGATTGCTATGAGGACAAAATGGGAGGGGGAGAACTTGTCATGCCAATCGGAACTCCTTAGAGAAAAGTCATATATGCATAAAAAAGAAATAAATTAGCAAATAGCCTCCACACTGTGTGTGTGTGTGTGTGTGTGTGTGTGTGTACCAGCCTGTAATCTGTAACTATTCAGGGTCTTTTAAGCTCCCATGGTATCTTTGAGATCAGGGAAGCTAAATGCTCCTGAGATGTGATACATTACTCACATGAACAAACATCCCCCAAGAATGAATAGAGCGTCTTAAAGTAACATCTAGACCGGCTCTAAGAGCCTCTGAAGGACTTCTTAGGACGGCTTTGAAACATGTTGTTTTACCTGACCTGTGGCTTAGTTTGTTTTGTTATTATTATTTTATTTAGCACAATTTGTATATATTGCTTTATAAATTGTTTGTGGGGTGGGGTTTACAGAAAACAATCCTCATTAAAAACAGACATTAAAAACAGTAGATACAACAACATTATCAAAAATACAGATGAAATCACCAGTTTGGAGCAGATGTCCAGGTACCCATTCAGTAAAATAGTCAGGAGGGCGCCCCCCCTAAAAAACACACACAGCAGGGCTGGTTTATCACATTTGGAAGTAAGTCCATCTGCATTACTAAAGAAGGACTCTCCACACACAAACACCTGTAAGACTATTCAGTCCAAAGTCCAAAACAACCTAACTGCAGCACGGCACTACCCTCAAAGGACTAAAATAGGATAAAATGGGATAGCCCTGTATTACCTGAGCTCCTTGGAGGAGAATATTCTAACCAGCTAAAAATAAGAAGAATATGATTATTACTAAAAATAAAAAAAAATCCTTCCAGTAGCACCTTAAAGACCAACTAAGTTAGTTCTTGGTATGAGCTTTCGTGTGCATGCACACTTCTTCAGATACCTAAAGAATATCTGAAGATATCTGAAGAAGTGTGCATGCACATGTAAGCTTATACCAAGAACTAACTTAGTTGGTCTTTAAGGTGCTACTGGAAGGAATTTTTTTATTTTGACTATGGCAGACTATGGCTACCTATCTGTAACTATGATTATTACTGTTATGTACTGACGTTCTCACCCTGGGCCAGCAGGGGGATACTGTAGATAGTTATGCAAATAAGGGATCGAAAGTGACGTTCAGTGACTGGATAGTTTTAGAAAATTGTTACAGTTACATTGTACTGGAGCTCTATATAAGCAGGCTGACTGAACCCTTCAGTTCAGTTCTGTTCTGGCCTGTGAATAAACAAGAGCTGTTTGTGTTGTCCGATATGTTCACCCACAACCTAACAATTACTATGCCTAAGTTTGAACAGATTGCCTGTGAACTACATGAGCAGCCATGTCATATTAGTAATATAAGAAGCTGAACCAGACCCTTGGTCGATCCACCTCCATATTGCCTGCAGTGAGTAGTTTTTATCTCTCCGGGGTTTCAGATGGAGCTTTTTTCACACCACATATTTAAACACTATTATACCACTTTAACAGTCATAGTGAATCTTAGGAACTGCAGTTTGTGAAGAACGCCGGGAATTGAAGTACTGTGAAGCCAGCCACCTTAACAAACAACATTTCCCAGGGTTCTTTGGGGGTGGGAAGCCATGACGGTTAAAGTGACATTAAGAGCACTTTAAATGTACGGTATTTGTGGATGTGACACAGGGATTGGACCTGGGACCTCCTGCATGCAAGATGAAGGCTCAAGCACTGAGCCCTTTCCCATTCAGTTCCCCATAAGGGCTTTAGCCCAGTCTAAAAAAGTGTTTTAGTATCAGTCCTAGAATGTTTTATAGTGAGATGTAAGCTAAAAGGCACCACTGTTTAAGTCAATCTCATTCCTTTTGCTGACATAGCTTTTGCAATCATTTACATCTGAAAGAGACCTTGGATTGAGCAATGCTCCCTGCATTGGGTGGAAATACAAGGGATGGGGGAGATGGCTTGAAAAATGTATTATGTCCTCTTTGTTTACTGACTTTTGTACTTCTCAATTTAATGTCTGAATGCCTGCAGCCACTAAGCAGATCCCCCCCCCCAATTGGGGAAACAGCATGCTGCAGAATACAGGCCATGCCTTTAAAATACATCCCCTCGCCTCAAAGAATTCTGGGCACCGTAGTTTACCCCTCACAGAGTTACAATTCCCACCAGCCCTAGAAACTACAGTGCCCAGAATTCTTTGAGGGGAAAGATGTGCTTTGATGATGCTTTGGGGATATAATGTATATGCAGCTTCTTACAGGACAACCCGCCCATTAACTGCCCAGTTGGGTTTGTGTGAAATCCTGCCTAACTGAAGTTAACAGAAAAGAGTCAGAGTTATGCAGCAGATTGTTGTTATTTAGTCGTTTAGTCGTGTCCGACTCTTCGTGACTCCATGGACCATAGCACGCCAGGCACTCCTGTCTTCCACTGCCTCCCGCAGTTTGGTCAAACTCATGTTCATAGCTTTGAAAACACTAGAAGAAGAAGAAGAAGAGTTTGGATTTGATATCCCGCCTTTCACTCCCCTGAGTGAGTGGGGCTGAGAGACTTCAAAGAAGTGTGACTGGCCCAAGGTCACCCAGCAGCTGCATGTGGAGGAGCGGAGACACGAACCCGGTTCCCCAGATTATGAGACTACCGCTCTTAACCACTACACCACACTGGCTCTCTCAAAGAGATCGAACCATCTCGTCCTCTGTTGTCCCCTTCTCCTTGTGTCCTCCATCTTTCCCAACATCAGGGTCTTTTCCAGGGAGTCTTCTCTTCTCATGAGGTGGCCAAAGTATTGGAGCCTCAGCTTCAGGATCTGTACTTCCAGTGAGCACTCAGGGCTGATTTCCTTCAGAATGGATGCGTTTGATCTTCTTGCAGTCCATGGGACTCGCAAGAGTCTCCTCCAGCACCATAATTCAAAAGCATCGATTCTTCGGCAATCAGCCTTCTTTATGGTCCAGCTCTCACTTCCATACATCACTACTGGGGAAACCATGGTTTTAACTATACGGATAGTGTAGGGTTATTGTTTTCATAACATCATAGAATTGTGGAGTTGGAAGGGACCACTGGGGGTCATATAATCCAACCCCCCTTTAATGGTGGAATCTTTTGCCCAATGTGGGTCTTGAATCCATGACCTGACATAACCAGCTGATGTGGCCGTTGGCGGGAGGAGAGGGCCAGGCCATGCTGGGGGTGCGTGCATGAGAGCGCCTGGTTTGCGCCCCATCAAAAATTGTGCACCCAGGGCCACAGCCCCCCTGACACCCCCTTCGCCCCTGCCACCCTAGCACAGACAACTGTCCCCTCCCTGCTAGTTTTTATCTGTCAAGAGGGGCAAGGATCCAGAGCTCGAGAAGAAGAAGAGTTTGGATTTGATATCCCGCATTATCACTACCCTAAGGAGTCTCAAAGTGGCTAACATTCTCCTTTCCCTTCCTCCCCCACAACAAACACTCTGTGAGCTAAGTGGGGCTGAGAGACTTCAGAGAAGTGTGACTGGCCCAAGGTCACCCAGCAACTGCATGTGGAGGAGCAGGGAATCGAACCTGGTTCACCAGATTACGAGTCCATTGCTCTTAACGACTACACCACACTGAATGTGAATGTGAATTCACCACAGTGAATGTGGCCTTATGATATCACGCTAGTAGAAACACTAGTAGTCGCCATGGTGTTTCATCATACCGTCTTCTTAGCTGGTGGAGAAACTAGTAACTAGCTCATAGGAAGAAGCCTTAAGTTCAATATTTGTGTTGCTCAAAATCTGCAGAAAACTGGACAAGATTAGTAATCACCTTGAGTATACTATAGGCTGACCAGAGGAGGTAGGGGGGAGGGACATTGCAATTTCCTGTATTTACTAAGCTTTCTTCATTCCCATTTTTTTTATATAGCTTGGCAATGATATATTGATTTTTGTGGGGTTTCTTTTAACAATTACAAAAGAAAAACTAAATTACTCATTGCAAAGGGGGAAAAACCTTCTTTGTGCCTCTTCTGGAAAAAGAAGCAGCCTTTTTGTGTTTGTGTGTGTGGAAGAAATACAAATGCATTAAACAAGGGAAAATGAAAGAGAATAAGATGGAGGGATCAATACAGGGAATTTAGTGAAAAAGAACTTCTTGCACACTGTACTTTTAAAAAATGGAATAAAATCATTTTTCATATACTAAACACATTTACTAAACTTCCTTGCTCTGAAGTGCAATTTGAGTCCACACTAGGTTTTGTGTTTTATACAGCTGAGAACTCATCTTCTAAAAAGACTTGAGGTTACAGAGAATGCCAACTTAGAGATGAGATTTGCTTTTTTTGCTCTGATGCTTTTTCACCTGCTATGACAATGACTATTCCTACTAGTAAAGTTATGGGAACAAAGAACAGGCACATTCCCTTATCTTGCCCCAAAACAAGGCAGCAAGATTGGTCACATTGAAGCAGGATTTGGTCCATCCGCAGCAGCACTGGTAACCCATCCATTTCAGAGTCCTGTTCATTCAAAACTCTTTTCCTTTTTTCCTTTTTTTATTGAAATGCAGTAAAATGACTACATACAAATTCCATAAAACAGAGAACACAGCACAAAGCAATAAGTAGGAGTTCCAAATCCCAGATAATTCAAAACTTGCAAACCATTAAATGGCATGAGGACAGGTTGCCTAATTGATGGACTCTTCCCACGTTTAGCTATCTGGACCTTCAGAGACCTTCGCTGGGTACACCTACTGAACAAGAGGTTGTATCCCAGTATGTTATTCTCCAAGTAGACCTGCTGAAATTGCAGTAATTAACCTAAATTACTCATGTCTATTAATTTCAATGGGTCTACTCTGAGTAAGACTATCATTGGATGCAATCCATGGTGTGGTGGATCGCTTCTAGGACAGGCATGGCCAAGCTTGGCCCTCCAGCTGTTTTGGGACTACAACTCCCATCATCCCTAGCTAACAGGACCAGTGATCAAGGAGGATGGGAAATGTAGTCCCAAAACAACTGGAGGGCCAAGTTTGGCCATGCCTGTTCTATGGAATGGACCTACAAGTGGTGGCACCCTAGGAAGAAAATGCTCTCCCCAGAGATGCTCGCCTAGCATCTAACACCTGTGTCAAGTGAAGGACAAGGGAGGGGGTAGGACTTGATGTGGAGCATATTACCCAACTCTGTTCTCAAATAGATGGGAATGACCAGGAGGCTTAGGAGGAACAGCACGGGGATGCTGAGGACCCAGCATCTGCCTCCTAAGGTGGTTGCCTCACTTTGCCAAATGCTAGAGCTGGCCTTGTCCTTGTGATGCCTTTTCAGACTCCATTTGAAATATCTCGAGGGGCTAAATTACTTGTTAAACTGTTCAGATTATTGGCTGGGTGGTAAGGAGGCTGTTACCACCCAGTCCCTGACTTCCCCTGGTTTTAGTTTTCAAACACAGTAGCTCAGGGGACCATCAGAAAGGGATGGAAGCCAGGCTTCTTCTATACCCACCCTGTAATCTGAGCACTCCTTGCCAGAACTCAGATTCAAAGCCAGAAGCAGAGCCCTTCAGTGACACCCCCCTCTCACCCAGGATATGACCCAGGAAACGGGGGAAGGGGGAAGATTTAGGAACTGCAGTAGGATTTCTATTCCCTATGATGAAGTCATGCTTGGGGGATGGTGTAGGAAGGCGTATTGCCTAAGGACTGAAAGATTAGGCCGTGTGTCATCCCATCCTAGGAAAACACCTGACCTTGTCATAATGAATGCAATCACCCAACACTTTTTTTCTGCCTCTGCACTGTATGAAAATGACTCGATGCTGATTTTGCAAGACTTGCTCCGCAAGTGAATGTTTTGTCTGGCCTGAACATGAAGTAATGCTGAAAGTTCAGTTCGATGACTTGGAATTTTTTGTGAACATTAACTCTTAATACCAGTTGAGCCATCTACAATAATCAGCCCACTGACTAATCCCGTGTGCTGCTCATTCATTTATTATTTCTGGGCACTCGGTACTATGCAAACACACGATAAAACACTGTCTTTACTTAAACAGCCAGGCCTTATATGGCAACGATTAGTCATCTATCAAATCTACACGGCTTCGGTCATCAGAAAGGTATCTGATTGCCTTTTATTTATTTTTTTGAGTGTCGTTTGTTACACTGCGAATGGATAATAAGCACCTACAAATAAACAGATTTTAAAGACAAATTATAAACACAGATTGCACGAGAATATAGCATAATAATTTTAAGGACAAAATAAGCAACAATGCTCTAACTTGGGCTCCTCCAGTATTGACAACTAATAAACAATTGAAGATAAAATCCTGCTCTCTTGCAGGGTGCAGAAAACTAGCATAAATGAAAACAAAGCAGCAACTGACAGGGTTGGGTTTGAAGACAGTGAGGGTAGGGAGCAAGGGGGAAAAGATTGAGCCCAGGGCTTAGCTGTCTTGTGACCATTATCAATCAATAATCAATCAATTATTAACAATAATTTATATAATTAATTGTTTACTAGACAGGTGGCTTCCATGCAATGTACAAAACATAAAAACCAATTGCACAACTTTGTTAAACTAAAAACACAGTACAATTAAAATGTGCCAATCTTTTTTCGCCATTTATGACTGTTACTGTTTCATTGTGACGCCGCCTTGGGCAACTAGAGGGGTGAAAATAATAAACAAGCAACCCTATGGACTACTCACAGGGTTATCTGCACAGAAAGCCCCGAGGAGAGTTGAATCACTTCTCTGCGGTAAATTAACGTAAGTTTGTATCCAATACAAATCACATTTGTTCACTCTGGGGCAATTCAAAGAAGCAGGTTTAGCACTGAAATCAACGCAGCTGCGCCTCTTTTCAGTCCATGTGACTCCCATTGATTTCACTAGGACTTAAGCTTCTGGATTGCACCAGTCTGCCTGCGTTTCCTGGGCAATGAAAGGCCAAACTAGATGTAGCGCTATTTATGTCCTTAGCCTTTGCAGGACTGTATTTTTAAAAAAAGAAATTGCTGGGCAAACTGGACTGGGCATCTGCCAGGATTCCGATCAAGACAGTTCTGATCAGGACCACCTCCTGCCTGGTATTTTCAGTGGTAGGAAAAGCTCCCATTGGCATCCATGAGAGTTTTCATCCTAGTGTAAATGCAAGACACAAAGATGCCCAATTCTGATTAGAGCTATGGCAATTGGAAAATATTATAGCCCCCTTCACCCATGATATGGTCCAAATATGGTTTATTACAGACAGACAGACGCATAGCCAGTGTGGTGTAGTGGTTAAGAGTGATGGACTTGTAATCTGGGGAACCGGGTTCGCGTCTCCGCTCCTCCACATGCAGCTGCTGGGTGACCTTGGGCTAGTCAACACTTCTTTGAAGTCTTTCAGCCTCACTCACCTCACAGAGTGTTTGCTGTGGGGAAGGAAGGGAAAGGAGAATGTTAGCCGCTTTGAGACTCCTATGGGTAGAGATAAAGCGGGATATCAAATCCAAACTCTTCTTCTTCTACAAACCATACAATTACACCCCCCCCAAGAATCCTGGGAACTGCAGATTGTTAAGGGTACTGGGAACTGTAGCTCTGTGAGGGATAAACTGCAGTTCTATGGATTCTTTGGGTGTGTGAAGTGTGCTTTAACTCTGTGCTGTGTACCCAGCCACACCCACCCACCAATTGCCATTTGTTAAAGCTACACTAGGGATAAGGACGTGAGTAATATTAGAACTAGTTTGTCCATCCATCTACAGCTTAGCCAGCATGTACTGAAATTTGTAATTCTGAGATGAGAGTCTGCCAAGAAATCAAAATGCATTACAGAGGTACCTTGGGTTAAGTACTTAATTCATTCCGGAGGTCCGTACTTAACCTGAAACTGTTCTTAACCTGAAGCACCCTTTAGCTAATGGGGCCTCCTGCTGCTGCCCTACTGCCGGAGCACGATTTCTGTTCTCGTCCTGAAGCCAAGTTCTTAACCTGAAGCACTATTTTGGGGTTAGCGGAGTCTGTAACCTGAAGCGTATGTAACCTGAAGCATATGTAACCCAAGGTACCACTGTAATTTATATGCTTTCTGGACAAGATGGGTTGCATGCAGTCTTTAAAATTATTTCCCCATATTTATCATTTTCCAATCATTTTCCAGTATCTCTTTGGCGGAGCTGCCAGTCCCCACGGAAGGAGCAGGTGCCATTCTGTAAACCAGGTAGTGTAAAATAAAGCCCCTTCAGGTAACTACCCCCCCCCCCATGTGACCAAAGGACACATGAAATGGGGAGTAGGGGCCTGTGCATGTTAGACAGTGTCAACCCCCCCTGCTTCATCTGCTAGTCTGTCACTTGTGTGGCAAAATTCTGGTGGGACTGTATACACACAGCTGTACCATCATAGGGCCATAGTTCAGTGGTAGGGCGTGAAATTTTCCCGGTACATCAGGTTGACTTTTTGTGCTTATTTATTTACTAGTATGTTCCACCGAGTTCAATGGGACTTACTCTTATGTAAGTGTGCATCAAATTACAGTGTTGGATCTGGAGCCTGTGGAAATCTACACCTAAGTAAATCTCATGTGGTCTGTTGGTGCACAGGATTGCAGATTCAGTTGGACTGGGGCCAGCGTGTAGAGGCTGAATTTGCAAGAGGAACTTAAAAACAGGCAAAACATACTTCCATCTTAGGGGAGATGAATGGCAGTCAGTGACGTGATGACTGAATCTATAGTTTAAAACGCATTTTATTCTAACACCTAAGGAAGGAGTGATGTCAACATGATATATTGGTCCAAATAAAGTGACATACTCCCCGTGAACAGAAAGTTGTCTCAGCAAGACTGAGCAGAAACTAAGTAGGCACATCCGATCGGGCCTCTCGCCATCTCAATACTTTGCCAAATTGCCTTTGATTTATTGTACTTATGACTTATAAAAGCATGTAAAATTATTTTCGCATGGTTTTTGGGGGGAAGAGGGCGTAGCCCACAAATAACACCAGTGAAGGGTTTATCGTGAAAGCAGAGTGGTTTGAGTCGGTCTCATCAAAATTCTGATTTAGAGGCTTTAGAAACAAACAAACAAAAAAACCCTCTGGAAAAGAGGAGACTGAGAGGAGATACGGTAGCAGTCTCTCAAGGGCTGTCACATGGAAGATGGATCAAGCTTGTTTTCTCCTGCTCTGGAGGGTAGGACTCGAACCCATGGCTCCAAGTTACAAGAAAGGAGATTCCAACTAAACATCAGAAAGAACTTGCTAAGAGTACAAGTTATTTGGCAGTGGAACAGTCTCCTTTGGGAGGTTGTAGACTCTCCTTCCTTGGAGGTGTTTAAGTGGAGGTTGGGTGGCCATCTGTCTTGGGTGCTTGAGTTGAGATTCCTGCATTGCAGGGGGTTGGACTAGATGTCCCTCAGGGTCCCTTCCAACTCTACAATTCTATGATTCTACAAAATCCTGATGATACAGCTGATGATCCTGATGATATAAGGCACTCAAGGCTCCTCCAGAAGACCTGTTTATTGAGCATTCAACCTGATTTGCTAGCACAAAACTTATGCAGAGGCTAGACGATGTCCTGCATGAAAAGTCTATTGTGGGAACGAGTTCTCAGTGTAGGAGGAAAGAGAGACAAATCCTTACTTTCAATTTATTTAGTTTTTTGAAAACTCTCTGAAAATACACACATACACACCCACCCACCCACCCACCACTCAAAGCTTATATGTGGCATAGTGGCACATGCTCGCAGTCAACGTGGATCCCTGATCAAAACAGGTGCTTTGACCTTGCCCTCTCTGCGAGGATTTAATTCAGGCTTTGGGGCAGGTATATATCCTGAAATCGCTAGCCTGTGTACTTGCAGCATAGTGATCAACAACTTGTTCATTGGGAGGGCATTGGAGTACTGCAACATAGCTCAAATATTCACAGCAGTCATGCACTTTTTCATAAAAGCATCAAATCTACACTACTTTATTGACTAATACATAGCCATGATTTTCAGGTACTGGGGCTTGTTGTCCTGAACGTGCATGAGCATGCACAGCAGATTGAGCATGGTTTAATACACAGTGGCTCATAACAATTATATGATTTTTTTTTTTTTAAAAAAAATCAAAGCACCAAGTTCCCAGCATTTGTGGACAAGTACCATGTGACTATTTTCAGATGCTGAGACCCTGTCTGCATGTGCAACCAATTGAAATAATGTTTCTACTGGAGCATAATATAACACACGCATGACTTTTATATGAAACATGATATGACCACAGTTCATGAAGCCATTTCAAGAGACCAAAGAGCTCTGAATGATCGTCATTCTTAGAGCATTGTGTTAATATAATAAGTAAACGCCCATGCACAAACAGTTGAAACGATAAGTCTGTGCTGCACAGGTTCATAGGTACCAGGAAGAAACCAGCATCTGGGCTGAACAAGGTTGTCTTGGGTTACCAGGCTTCATGGCTGGAGCATTCTCTGTCAAAAAGAGCACACAGCACCATGCACAGAAGATTCGCCTTTGCACCGACGGCACTTCTGACATCCTTTCATACAGCCACAAGAGAGCAGCTCATTGCAAGTCTGGCAAGCTTCAGGGAGTGTCGTCCAGAGGGGCTTTTACAGAGGTCCATAATACTGCTCCTCAACTTAACGGACTGGATGTGGAGAAGGCTGGAAGGAAGCTATTTGCAAAGAGTAGCACTGCGTGTCATACCGTGCTCAATTTGCTGTGCATCTGTACATATGTGCAAGATCAGCTGCCCCAAGATCTGAAAATGATAACTATGTGTATAACTATCCACAAACAGTGTTTTTTTCTGGAAAAGGGGCCCAATTGCTCAGCTATGCAGTTGCACCATTGGTTCTACTTTGATTTAAGAGAATTGAGCTTTGAAAGGGACACCAGAAGTCATCTAGTCCAGCCCCTTGCGCAGGACAGGCTCTATAATGCAGGATGCGACTACAGAATCTCTGACTGATGGTTGCCCAACTTCTGCTTAGATGCCACCAGCAAAGAAAGGTGTATCTCTGAAGCAGTCTGTTCTGCTGCCCAAGAGCTCTGACCACTAGGGAGTTGCTTCTAATACTCAGCAACTGCTTCTGTGCAATTTCCACCCATTGCTTCTAGCCCAGCCTTGTGAGGGCAACAGAGAACATATCTCCTCCTTATTCAGCTGCATGTCTGAGGCTCCCATAGATGTTCTAGCTAACAAGGGTATAGGGCCTGTCACTGCAATGCCATATTTCCCTATTAGTTTCATTGTACATAAAATGAGTGACTGAAAGGAGCTGCATTTGAGTGGAGGAAAAGAACAGAGGACTAGAATGAGGGAGGTACATCACACCAGGTAGGAAGAATTGTCTTCTTCCTATCCTCTTCAGCAACTCAGCTGCTGGTTACTTGGAACAGTTTTGTAGGTGCTGGTGTTAATACTAATATTAATACTGTTAATACAAATATTAAAAATCAGCACCTTTTTTGAGCTGTGCTATGGGAACAGACATGAAGAATTGTTCAGAAAAATAATTATACAGCACTGCCAACAACGATATGGGCTTTTCTGTGGTTACTTTGTGCTTTAGAGGACACCAGCCAGTTTGAGAAAACATGAGATAAATAACAAACCAGGGAGGGTGTATGAAGTTGTGTGGGTGGACCAGAGATTTTCCTCTCCTCCCCCCCCCTTTAAAAGATGCAGAGAAAGGGGTTGACTTCTTTATTGGGAAGTAACAGTTCTGTATCTGAACTTTCCCCAGGCAAAGTAAAATATTTTGCTTATACAAAATTTTCATAAACATTTCCTGGGATGTGCATGACGAAGGATGTGCATTAGGAGTAAGCTAAACAGGATGGTATAAACACAAGAATAGCTTGTAATAGGAGAATAAATGATCTGCCCTTGCCGCTTCTGGAAGTTAGCTTGCAGAAATACAACCCTGCGGATACTTTGAGAGCCGGTGTGGTCCTTCTGCAAGACACCTTCCGTGGAAACGAACAGCCGGCCCCACCATCAGGGAGCTGGTCTGTCTAGTTCAGTATTCTCTGTGCTGGCAGAAGCTCTTCAAGATTCCAGGCAGTCTCTCCCAAGGATTGGACCTGGGCCCTTTTGCATTGGAGTTGTTGTCCAAAACGTTTGGAAATCACCAGGTTGGCAAAGGCTGACTAATTCTATACTAAATGTGTGAGTGTCTCTAAGGTGCCACAAGTCTCCTTTGCTTTAAGGAGGCAGGCAGTCACCATCTACAGTTCTTATAAGAATTATATTAATGACAATAGTGTTTTTTCACATAGAAAGAGCAGGCAGGTCTCTGCTTCAAGAGGCTCCCAGTCTTATAATAATAATAATAATGATAATGATGATGATGATGATGATGATAATGATAATAATAATAATAATAATAATAATAATAATAATAATAATAATATATTTATTCCCCACCCATCTGGCTGGGTTTCCCCAGCCACTCTGGGCGGCTTCCAACAGAATATTAAAATACAAAAACCTATTAAACATTAAAAGCTTCCCTGAACAGGGCTGTCTAGTAAAGGGTGTGAGAGAAAACAAAGGGAGGAGAAGGAAAGGGGGATGGGAAGTCATAGAGACATAGAGAATATGGGCTGCCATATCCAGGAATTGGGCTGTCAAAATGGCATTTGGGTGGATTTTTGCTGAATAGGCAAAATGTCCAGGAAAACCTGAATGTATGACAATTAGGGTAATTTTTTAAATTTAAAAAATGTTTTTAAAATCCCCCCAAAGCCGTCAAACATTTTTTGGGGGGGGGGCAGAGATGTTCCCAAAAGAAGCTCAACCACTTTCCAAAAAGGAAAAAAAAAGGCTCAACAACTTTGACCAAAAAAAAGTACAAAAAGCTCATTTTTGGGAATATGGCAACCCTGTTGTTGTTTAGTCGTTTTCAAATCTTTGTGACCCCATGGACCAGAGCATGCCAGGCACTCCTGTCTTTATGGCAACCCTAGTTGCACTAAAAGCTTCATGGTATCATAGAATTGTAGAGATGAAAGGAAAGTCTTATTTTAGGTCTCTTGGTGAAAAATAAAACCTCTTGAATGTTGTCAAAGAAGAGGGTACAGATTTGGATGAAGATTTGCCTGCACTGATTTATATGTATGGGTGCAAATCTAGAAATGATGGCTGTGATTTCAAAAAAGAAATGTAGCACATCTCACCATAGTGGGGAAGACTGTGACCAGGTGACCTGCACAGGTACTCACCATTGATGGGCAACTTCAAGGCCCCTCCTGCTCTCCCTTCTTGGGGTCTTTATTTCCTTATTTCTAAACCAGTCTAAAGGGACACGGGTGGCGCTGTGGTCTAAACAACTGAGCCTAGGGCTTGCCGATTGGAAAGTCGGCGGTTTGAATCCCCGCAACGGGGTGAGTTCCCATTGTTCGGTCTCAGCTCCTGCCAACCTAGCAGTTCGAAAGTACGTTAAAGTGCAAGTAGATAAATAGGTACCGCTCCTGCGGGAAAGCAGCTTAGTCATGCTGGCCACATGACCTGGAAAGACTGTCTGCGGAAGCGGACAAACTCCAGCTCCCTCAGCCAGTAAAGCGAAAGGAGTGCCGCAACCCCAGAGCCGTTCGCGACTGGGTTTAACTGTCAGGGGTCCTTTACCTTTTTCAACCAGACTTGGTCAGAACAGTCCTTCAACTAGAGGATGCCTTTAGAAAGTCATTTTCTGTCAAATGGGACACATGGGCATATTACACTGCCCCCAGATCCCTTGTAAATACTAGATTATCACTTTTGTAAGAAGTTACCAGTTTGTAACTTCATAGGAGGAATCAACCATTTGAGTACCCCTTTTTAAAAGGCTGCTTCCTCTACACAGTAGTTAACTGATGCTGTGTTTTCTGTCTGTGGCTAGGTGTTAAATTAATTCTTGCTGTGGGAATGTTGACCGAAGGAGAGAGAAGCAGCAGCTGTGGAATCCATTCTCAATCTAATAACACTGCAGTGGCATCTTCAATTAAAGGAAAGCAAGCCCCATTCCACCTAACCAGAGGAGTCAATTTCCATTTTAAGTGTAAACAGGAATATCTCCTGTGCCTATTTCACTGGTGCTCCCCTCCTCCCTCCCTGGGGACTATATGTGTTGTTGTTTGTGCTTTCCTTAGCTGTTGGAAGTTTTTTTATGCAGATTTACAGCAACATCACAAGATGGTGTATTTCAGTTTAGCACATATGTTCTGAAGAGCCACAGTGGGTCTGGATTGAGATACAAGAACGTGTGTGTGTGTGTGTGTGTGTTTTTAAAGTAAAAACTTTTTCCACTCTCTTGATAACAGCCCCAGAAATGAATGATTGAGAAACAGTTTGTTGGTTCTACAGAACAATTTAGAACAAAGGGATGAGCAGAGGGGAGAAATTCCTGGAGTTTCTTTACAAGATTTGCTCCAATATGAAGGGGTCAAGCAGAGGGCTTCTGAGTGCTTCAGTAATGGTGTTTACACCGATGCTTCCACCATAAACAAGTAAAGTTTCAGGGGCAGATACATATCCTTAAACACTTGGAGACATGGACCAGAGATTCCCAATGGGCTGCGCTTCTTCACAGCCAGTCCTCTCTGTGTTTATGTGCATGCTTTTAGATTGAATCTGATTGTTCTTAGTTTGACTGTTTTAATCTGGAATTTAATCTCCCTTCAATTTAATCTTTAAATTAATTTAATCTGGAATTTAATCTCCCCCTGGAGCTATGTCTGCCACCTTCCTTACTGGTCTTCAGGTGTCGATTTGAGACATTTTTATCTATTCAGACTTTTGTAGCTTGGTGATGGTATGTTTAATCCTCAGCAACAATATTTAGAACTGTTGTGCTAATGAACTGTTGGTATTTCTTCTTAACGTGATGGGCTGGATCCAGCGCTGTGTGAGAACCCCAATCTGCGGGGTTGGGGGCTGCAGGGGGAAGGAGAGGAGGGTTATGTTGTACCAACAGAAGTCTGTGGTGCAAGCAGAATGGCAGTTGTTGAATACAGCCTATGTTTTTACTGTTTGTGTTAAGATGTTCATGTGATTGCTGAACATTACACCGAGGTCCTTCAGAGCAAAGGCAATTTATAAATATCTCAAATAAAACAAGCAAACGATCTTGTACGCTGCCCTGGGAGACTTACACTGAAGGGCTATTTATAAACTTTACTAAATTAGCAAATAAATGATCTGTGCCCCCAATGCATGTTCACTGCAGGAAACAGCGCTGATGTAACACTGGTGTAGCCACGGTAAATGCAATTGCCATGTAAAAACAGGAAGTGGCTTTTGAGTTTGTACATTTAGTCACTTGCCTGTAAACAGAAGATAAAGCCAATTATTTTCCTTTCAGGAAGTATATAGATGAGAAAATCTGCATGGCCCAATCTCTCTCCCACGATATTCAGTGTAAATGCAAAATCATGGAAGCACCAGCATTTCCTGTATTTTGTGATTCAAATGAAAAACTTAACTTTGGCTTAGCATGCTTCTACTTTTTGTCCTAAATAGCCAGTATTCACAACCGATGTATTCCAGGCTAGAAGGCATTTTTAGATCATGTTTTCATTGCAGCAACATCATGATTGGGGTTGGTTGTGCAGAAATGAGTTCCTCTGTATCTGAAACAGAGATGTTGCAGGAACATTGCATCTTCCAGCTAGAATGGGTCCCTGCCAGTGAAAGTACTGCAGGAGGGGAGAGAGCCCCTGTCTTGCTTGCAGGTTTCCTGCAGGCATCTGGTTGGCTACTGTGAGAACAGAATGCTGGACTAGAGGATCCAACAGCCTCTTCTTATGTTCTTATGTAAAAAACAGCCTGTTGAACTTAAGTCCTACCCAGACATTTCATCTCCTTGGCTAGGAAGGCAAGGAAGCAGAAGAACTACATGCAACGTCCATCTTCTTCTTCTTTGGCGATCACTCGTAGCCGAGTAAGATTGTCTTCCATAAACACGATTTTAACAGGGACTCTGTAAGTGACTGTGGAAGCCAATCCTGGATCCACATGTCCTTCCACAGTGGGGACATAGGTTTCCAAGCGGGAGTTGATCACGGTGAAGGTTTGTCAAGTGTGCCTTCCACTTTGCATGTTTCTCCCTTTTGTCCTGCGTTTGAGTGTCTTCAAAGCCCATGACACCTTTGGTAAAGGCTGTTCTCCAATTGGAGTGCTCACAGGCCAGTGTTTCCCAGTTGTCGGTGTTTATACTACATTTTTAAAGATTTGCCTTGAGAGAGTCTTTGAACCTCTTTTGTTGACCACCAGCATTACGCTTTCCATTTTTAAGTTCAGAATAGAGTAGTTTCTTTGGAAGACGATCATCAGGCATCTGCACGACATGACCAGTCCAACGAAGTTGATGTTGAAAAATTGTTGCTTCAGCACTGGTGTTCTTTGCTTCTTCCATTATTGCTAATGTGGGCCTATTGTTTATGAAGTTGCTTTCTACCACATCAGATTTTGTGTCAATCTAGGTCAGTATTGCCTGCACAGTGGCCTGGTTCATATCTCACTTTAAACCATAGTTAAGTGGTACCTCCTGCTGTGTTATGGGAGGTAAGGCATGGTTTGGCATAGTGTTGTGTCCAAACCTGGGTTTGTGGCTCTCCAAACCATGTGCTGCAAGCAAGTTTTGTTCTTGACTTACCACTCAGGGTTTGTTTGGGGGAAACAAACCACAAGCTTCAGATGTAACGCTAACCATGGCTTAGGTCTCGGCAGCATGGCAGCAACAGGAATGGGGCAGAAAGCACCCACAGTTTTAGCCCCATGTACTAATACATTGCACATTCAAGTTTGGACCACAATTAAGTTTAACCATGGTTTAAAGTGACATGTGAACCTGTCCAATGACTGGCACTTTAAGCAAAGTGGAGATGTCAAGGATTGGGACATTCCGCATGGGTTCGACCACCAAGCCATCCATGGTCCTGTCTCCAAAGAGTGCCATCTTCAAGACTTTGCCACAAACAACTTTCACAATAACTGGATAGATTAAAAATTTAAAATCCTAATCCTAATAAAAATGACAGGCCACACACACATATGTTTAGAGATGGTATGAAAAATGTTCTAAGACCAGAACTGTTCAAAGATGCGTGAGAAAACACAGTTTAAAAGCCAATGTGACAGAATTATAACAAGGGGATGCGAAAGGGGTGAAATTTTATTTGGTATAACCTATAGGGGGATTTTATTGCTGAGCCAAGAGTGTTATAAATCAGCCCCTCTGTAAATGCAGTAAAACAATTGTTTAGTCTGCATGATTCATACCCCAAACTTCAGTATTCTGTGTTTTGATCTTATTGCCGCAATAAACTGTCTAGACAGCAATTAACAATCTGCTTTTCCTTCAGATGTTTGGAGTGCTATTGTGGTTTGAGGAGAGCACAGAATTAGCAGGCCATTCTTCCTCCCTATGCCTATTGATTATCAGGTTGAATATTTGGAACAGCTAGCCCTCTCCTAGGGCTCTTCTTAAAGTGGGATCATATAGGAAGGGAAAGGCAGATAATACAGTTTCCAAGTTGTGCTCTGGAAACCAAGCCTTATGAGGAATGGTTGAAGGAGCTGCATATGTTTAGCCTGGAAGAAAGGAGACCAAGAGGAGATATGATATCAATCTTCAAGTATCTTAAGGGCTGTCACATGGAAGAAGGAGCATGCTTGTTTTCTCCTGTTCTGGAGGGTAGGACTTGAACCAATGGCTTCAAGTTACAAGAAAGGAGATTCTGACTAAACATTGGGAAAAGACTTTCTGACAGTAAGAGCTGTTCAGCAGTGAATCGGACTTCTTTGGGAGGTTGTGGACTTCCCTTCCTTGGAGGTTTTTAAGCAGAGGTTGGATGGCCATCTGTCATGGATGCTTTAGCTGAGATTCCTGCATTGCAGGGGGTTGGATTAGATGACCCCGGGGTCCCTTCCAACTCTAAGATTCTATGATTCTATGATATTCTTTCTCTCTCTCTCTCTCTCTCTCTCTCTCTCTCTCTCTCTCTCTCTGTGTGTGTGTGTGTGTGTGTAGATAAGAACTCTGCTTTAGATTTTTATTTGAAAACTTTTCCAACTGTGACTGAGGCATAAATGCTATCACTTCCAGCCTAATGCTTTGAATGGCTTGTGTGCCCTAAAAATTAAAATTTGTATTGAAACTTCCAAGATGAAAGCCACACTCTTTAAAGCATTGTTTGTGGATGTTCTCAGACCACAAAAGCTAATTTGAAAGGAGAGCCACAAGGTTAGCAGGTTTAAAATTTGATTTGGCTGACTTTGTGTATCTTTGTCAATCTGTTTACAGAAAGAATCTGTGTGATTCATTTCTTCTTCCTCGCCCATCACCCATTTCTTTGAAAAGGAATATCTTTTCTTGTGAGTGGGGAAAAAAAAATCAATGCAGGCTGCAATAGCGGCAGCAGAGACGCACATCTCTGAATGCCTAGATTCTTCAGCTTTAGGGGACATTGAGTTGTGGTTCAACCGTAAGTGACTCTGTTTTGGAGCACATGAGGTCAGGGTCACCAACCCTTTTGGAACCAGTGGGCACGTTTTAAATTCTGAGAGCGTGCGGGGGGCACCTGTCACAAAAATGGCTGCCATGGAATGGGCATGACATAACACAAAAGACAGTGGTACCTCGGGTTAAGAACTTAATTCATTCTGGAGGTCTGTTCTTAACCTGAAACTGTTCTTAACCTGAGGTACCACTTTAGCTAATGGGACCTCCTGCTGCCGCCGCGCGATTTCTGTTCTCGTCCTGAAGCAAAGTTCTTAACCTGAGGTACTATATCTGGGTTAGCGGAGTCTGTAACCTGAAGCGCCTGTAACCTGAGGTACCACTGTAGCTGCCATGAGGAGCATGGCATAACGTAAAATTAGAAGAACAATTATCTCTAACCACCTTATGCTTACCATAGTCAGTCAGTTGTGTCCTGTTGGCCCTGCTTATGAAGTTCACACCCAGACCCGTTGCTGCTGTCTAATAATACCAGGAATAGTTCCTCAGTACCAGGGGAAATGTACAAGATAGCACTTCCTCCACCATTTTGCTGATGAAAATAGATATGTCCTATTCCATAATAATGTTATTATGACTGCCCCACCCTTATCACTCTAGGTGGCTTCAAACATAATAAAACATTAAACAGTAAAAAAAAAAACCCACACAACTTCTTCTAAAGGTTGCATAGTTACTTATCTCCTTGGCTCAGGGGTCACTTAACTTCAAACCCTCCAGTAAAAATAAGGACATCCTAGCATAACCTCCAACCATTTCGCTGATGAAAATAGGGACGTCCTAAGGAAAAGTGGAAAATTCTGGGATCCAATCAGACACCGGGATGGCTTCTGTAAATCTGGGACTGTCCCTGGAAAACAGGGACACTTGGAAGGTCTGAGGTAGTCATACCCAGTGTCAAAGCAATGATTCTTCAACACCGACTTCGTTGGACTGGTCATGTTGTGTGGATGCCTGATTATCGTCTTCCAAAGCAACTACTCTATTCTGAACTTAAAAATGGAAAGTGTAATGCTGGTGGTCAACAAAAGAGGTTCAAAGACTCTCTCAAGGCAAATATAAAAAAAATGTTATATAAACATGGACAATTGGGAAACACTGGCCTGTGAGCGCTCCAATTGGAGAACAGCCTTTACCAAAGGTGTTATGGGCTTTGAAGGCGCTCAAACACAGGACAAAAGGGAGAAACTTGCAAAGAGGAAGGCATGCTTTGCAAATCCACACCGTGATCAACTCCAGCCCAGAAACCTATGTCCCCACTGTGGAAGGATGTGTGGATCCAGAATTGGCCTCCGCAGTCACTTATGGACTCACTGTTAAGATCATGTTCATGGAAGACGATCTTACTTGGCTACGAGTGATTGCCAAAGAAGACTACTCTCATTTCACAGAAATCACTTTGAAGGTCAAGACACATTTCTGGCCTAACCTCCTTTCTAGCAGTGCTGGAGACTTGCTCTCTTCTTTAAAATGAAAGCTCGGGGACCTGGGCACCTGCCCAGGGACACTACTGGAAGACTGCACGGGTGCCATGGCTCCCACATATGCTGGGTTGGTGAAACCTACGATGCACAAAAATATGTTGATTTATATATTGCTTAGAAAACGCTAAGTGGAGATGCAATACTAAACTATAGGTGGCAATCCTGGGAGAAGTTTTATCCCGCAGTCCTAGGACCTTGCACCATCCAAAGAAGCTAAACATTGGAAAATTTAGGACAGACCAAGGGAAGTATTTATTCATAAAATGGCACAAATGCCCACTATCAGGATTTTTCAAAACCAGTTAAAGACATTCCTGTTCTAATCTGACAAGGGTATCTTATTTTGTATTGTTTTCAAAAATTTACCAGATGCATTCTGTGTTGTTGTTTTTAATTGTTTCTTGCACGCCACCTTGAGATGTGTGCTGTGTGTGTGTGTGTGTGTGAGAGAGAGAGAGAGAAGGCAATAAACAAATATTTTTGATTGTAATGTCTTTGCATCAGTACATGCCTTTTGCATGTACTATAAAGTGTCTGATACCCAGGTGGTGCTATATTATTATCACTGTTATTTTAATGTCAGGAATGTATTCATCTAAGATCACTTTCCAAGAGAGATGTCGATGAAAAAAAGACAGTAAGTCCAAAATGAACAGCTTCCAGGACTTTAGTTTTTCATGTAATTCTAAATATGATCTTTATTAATTAAAAAAAACCCCAACAAATGTGGATGTTGTACATCCATGGGTGTGTTTTTTTAAAGTAGCAGCTGTCAAACAGTAATTCTAATTAACTGGACTCAGATGGGTCCTTATGAATAGGATGTAATCTAAGCATACAACATAATCTCATTAGTTTGGAAGAAGAGGTTAAATACGCCTTCCTGTCATGCAATAACTAGAGAGAATAGTACTGATGAAAAACGTATATGCAGATACTTCTTCCTTCCATTTGCAAGGCATAACCTATTCCTGATAAGCTGCTTCTTGGGACCAGTTGTGGACACACCCACACCCCTGTGTCTCTTTGGATCACCTGCACGGCTAGCAAAACAATGTGACACAGTGGCCTTTTCTTCTTCCCACAATTTTTCCTCTTGCCTCCATCCATTCACCCTCAACTAGTCACTCCATTGTATGTACATGCAAAAGCTCTGATAGGTTACACACACGTTTGCAGAAATAGTGCTGCCTCATTCTCTTCACTATGAGTGAACTCTCAGCCAGTGTAGAGCTCTACTTTTGTAGTTTATGTGTGCAAAATGTTGATTGTTGCCATTGGCTTAGATTGCAAGAGAAGTGGAAATTCCTGGAAGAAGGTTTCCCATCTCCTCCTTCCTCCAGGCTCCAAATTTTTTGCCCAATAATCTCCCCTCCCAGGAGCCTGCAGACCCCGACCCACCTTATTACGAACCTTCCAGAGAGACTTTTCGGGAGGAGAAAGCCTGCGGCAGGAGAGGGAGAGGATGGGGAAATTTCCCTTCTGCGAACTTCTGCCCACTTCTCTTAGGATCCAAACCATAAGCATGTGTGTGATTAAATAGCACCATAAAGCAGGTGTGTATTAAAGCTAAGGGTTGAGACTGAGACTGAAACAGGGATATACCAGCTTAATCTGCCATGTGGCTCAGTTAGATCTTCCAACTTTTGCCTTGTTGAATCCCTATCTGCCGCCTTAAGTCCCTGTCAGGGAAAAAGGCAGGGTATAAATAAATATAATGACAAATAATAAAATGGTTTTCCTTTCTGATTTTATTATGTTAAGTGGATTCTATTGTGTACAGCACCTTGAGATGATTTTTCTTGTCTTAATTCATCAGTATGGAAATAGAGGCATTACATAAATACAGAAAGCAATATTTAACTTTTATAAAGCATTATTTGAGTGCTTAGGGTACTTAATATGATACTTTCAGTACTCCTTACATCACTCACAGTAGGCTGCTTTATTGTATATGCCACTGCCATTCCACCCTCAATTGCAGCTGGAGGGAGGACATAACCAGATTTGAACTGGTAATTTTTTGGCTCACAGCTAGCTTAGCCACAACACTTCACCAGCTACATATTGCCATTTTATAATAATTTCTGGGATGTACACATGTCTACCTATCTATAATCTACCTCTCTACCCCCCCCTCTCCATTTATCCATCTATCATCTGTCTGTCTATAATCTACATTTCTTTTCCTTTCCAAATTTCACTTTCCTAGCCAGAGACTGCCGGTCACAATGCTGGATTCTTTCAGCTCTGCATGGGGGCCACCTCTACCTTGGGTCTGGCTCCTTGTTTTCTTCTGCTTTTCCTTCATTTCCATAAACAGTATATGCACAACTCTTTGTGCCATTCAGTCTGCAAAGAAAGGCAGAAGGCTAAGTAAATTTGCTTCACACCAATTATATTTGTGAGGTCACAGAGTTAAGCATTAAAGAATACTGCTGCGGAGGAGTGCTCAGAAACGGTATGATTTGTGCTGTAAAGTGGACAAAAACCTCCTTTGGCCCAGCAGAATGCAGCGTTTACTGTGGGGCCTTTGTCTCTTCGGCTTAATAAAAGAATAATGCCACCCATTCTTAATTCTTATGAATTACACTTTTTATTTTTTTAAAAAAGAAAACCACACACACCAAAATTACCCAAATTTACTTTGCGCCTTGCCTTGGTACAGCTCTTAGGCAGGGCTGTTTTGGGAAGTTACATGTTATCAAGAGAAACTGTAAATTGTGATTTTTCATAAAGCTACATAATAATTCACTGGGCGGCCTTCCTTTGTTTTTTGAAATGTGGCGTGTTTATGGCAATCAACTTATTTATTCAAGTGAAGATAATTGAGGGGGCTGGGAAATCTCCTCAGGGCCTCTCCATTACCCTGATGTTCCTTGGGGCAGCATTTTACAAGATCAAATTTGATTATGAGGGAGGGGGCTTATGGTGTTTCTGAGCCTGAGGAGCAAGCCAACACATAGTCAGGCAAAATAAATCCCTCAAAAAGAAAGGGCAATGGGATAAGTGGTAGAACACCTGTTTGGCAGGCAGAAGGTCCCAGTTTCAATCCTGAGATAGAGACTCATGTCTGAAGCCCCAGAAAGCTGATGCAAAGACAATGTTGACCTAGGTAGAACAATAGTCTGGTTCAGGAAATATATGATCCCTTAAAGTGAGTTGTGCTTCAGTGACTCAGATAAGAGTGGAAGGGGCCTCTGGGTAGGAAAATGATTCAGCAACAGAGAAGCCATGGCGTCCTTTAACAGGAACTCCTCATTCTGTAAATAGTTAATAAAGTTTATCTTACGTGTGTGGACATCCTAGGTTCTGCAAGTTATTAATGAAAGAAGGACAGAAGGTTCACCATCAAAGAAAAATGAAGCGGAAGAGTTAGGCATTTGCTGCCAGTTTCGTGCTTGCAAAATTCCTGCATTCAGATTTCTCCCCGTTTCATAAAACAACCTCACCAACCCGGATGTCAGCAAATTTTCATTGAGCTGTGAGCAGCAGGAGCACATGACTAAGAGATCGCATTCTCCAGATCTAACATTCTGGTGTTGTTCTAATTGAGACCGACATTTTTAAAAGCTGACGAGTCCCTGTTTTTTTGCAGCAACGTGTTTTATGTATCTAACAGTAAAAGATGGATTTTGACTTACTCATCCGTTCCTTGCACGTCACGCATGTACCCCGACCATCAGCAGTAAAGGAAAGCTTGTGAAACATATGCAAACTATTCAATGATGAAATGAACAAATCCAACTATTTGTTATCAGCTTGGAGAAGAGATCTTGGAGTCAGGGAAGAAACTGAAATAGATCACGCAAGTAAGGTGTATTATGCTGGTGTTAGTTTGCTTCACAAGCAACCTAGCTGCCAGGTTCTGCAGCTCTGGACCAATGCTGAGGTCCAATGCCCGAGGGTCTTCTGGCAGTTCCCTCACTGCGAGAAGCAAAGCTACAGGGAACCAGGCAGAGGGCCTTCTCGGTAGTGGCACCCGCCCTGTGGAACGCCCTTCCATCAGATGTCAAAGAGATAAAGAACTACCTGACATTTAGAAGACATCTGAAGGCAGCCCTGTTCAGGGACGTTTTTAATGTGTGACATTTTAATATATTTTTAATCTTTGTTGGAAGTCGCCCAGAGTGGCTGGGGTACAAATAATTTATTATTATTATTGTTATTATTATTATTATCAAGGGTAGCCCCACACAGAGTCAATTGCAGTAATCTAACTTTGTAGTTACCAGTGCTTGAACAACTGTGGTCAATATATTCTGATCCAGGAATGGCCATAGCGATCTTACCAGCCAAAGATGGTAAAAGGCACTCCTTGCCACATAGGACTCCGGTGTCTCCAGGCTCAGAACTAGATATAGGAACACCTCTGGACTACGCTGAGATGCATTGCACTTCTATTGAAATTATAGGAATTACTTAGTATTTGCAAAGCTGATGTCAATATGTGTCACTTTTGGTTCTTTTCTGTTTTGGGGGCAATACATAACAGTCACCTTACTGTTGTTCATATTAGTGTAGGCAGTCCTTCAAATTTCCATGAGTTGACAGTCTTTCCAAAGCATTGATTCCATCTCCAGTTGAGAAGACCTGATCATTTAAAGGCATATGCCCATAGAAGGAGGAACAAATTTACCACAGAAAATATAAAAACTGTATACATAGAGCAAAGTGCAGATAAGAAGATAATGCATTGTAAATATTGTAAGCTAGAAAATTTGTAAGATGTAAAATGAACAACTGGAAATGCACAAATAAATAATAAAAAAGAAGTTAATGCAGAAGAGTAAAGAAATGTTGGATAGGATTGCCCAGGGGCAATCATTAGTGCAAGTTGCACCAATGCATTAGGGGAAGGCAAACAAGTACGGCAGGGCAAGTTGAGGAAGTAATTGGAGTGCCTGGCTAGGACCCAGGAAACCAAGGTTCAAATCCTCAATCAGCTATGAAGCTCATTGGGCGACCTTGGACCAGTCACAGTCTCTCAGCCTAATCTGCATCACAGGGTTGTTGTTAGGATAAGATGTGGAGCCACCTTAAGCTCCCTGGAGAGAAGATGGGATATAAATGCAAAAAGAAATAAATAAGGGAAAAGGTGGTGGTGGGGAGGTAGGATTATTCTGAACAGATAAGGCTTGTACAAGACAGAAGACAATGGAGAGTTGCCAAGAACCGATCTATGCCTTGAGAAAGAAACTTTCCGCTCACAGTCATTGTCACTGCACATGAATTTTACCATTTAAGCTCGGCTACTTCCTGCACAAGAATTCAGAGTCATCTGCGAATGGATTCTCAGATTGTTTGGACAAAGAGGGTGGGTAGCATAGGATCAACCTCCTTGTTCTTGTCCATTTCTCTAGATCACTCTGGGAAACATGATGTTGCGATGGACCATTGGTCTAACTAACCCAACATCTGAGTTCTTATGGTCTAACTTCAGTAAACCTCAAAAGAGGGGGAACCTCTGAGCCCCTACTGAATATCTTCCTTTCTAAAGAGTTGTCCCAGGAGGGACTAGCATTAGGGATCATAAATTGTCTTCTGGCTTTTCAACACTTCAGAAGCTGTTTTGCAGCTCCCACAATAGGAGGGGGGAAGGGATGGCCCTTAACAGCTCATTAAGGTGTTTTTGTTTTTGTTTTTGCCAAATGGAAATAATAACAACAAAAAGGGGGTTCTCTCTTTTTTATTCAGGAAACAAAGCCCACTAGAATATATAAGGAGAGATGCCATAAAAGGAAAATAAAATAGGGAACTGCCATTAATTGTAATGCTCTTGTTTAAATGTCGTGTATTAACGTAAACTCTCAGGATGACTCCAGAAGGAAGAGTTTGCTATATGATGGCTGCTGCCAAAGAAGCTGGTTATTTCATGAGGCAATTGTGAAGCCCAAACACAGCCACTCCAGTGTTGCCTTGACTGTACAGCAGCTTGATGTTGAGTTAGCAAAGACCTATCACTTAGTGCAAGCCACAGGGGCTGTGGGTGCTTTCAGACTGCCTCTATTTTCGGGTGGGATGAATTCAGAATGCACAGTTGATTGGAACTCTTGTGCAACAAACCTGCTTCTCCTCAAAATCAGACTTTTGAAGTAAGGAAAGCAACAGGAAAATGTATTGGAAAGTGTGAGATAATATTTGCTTGATGCAACTGTCTTCTAACTTCCCTGCAAATAAATAAGAATAAATACTCAATCAAGAGCCAACTCATGAGAAGAGAAGACTCCCTGGAAAAGACCCTGATGTTGGGAAAGATAGAGGGCACAAGGAGAAGGGGACGACAGAGGACGAGATGGTTGGACAGTGTTTTCGAAGCTACCAGCAGGAGTTTGACGAAACTGCGGGAGGCAGTGGAAGACAGGAGTGCCTGGCGTGCTCTGGTCCATGGGGTCACGAAGAGTCGGACATGACTAAACGACTAAACAACAACAAAGAGCCAATATTGTCTAACCTCCCCCTTTGCCAACATACTTTGTGTAAACAATGATCTAGAGCAGAGGTTTTCAACCTTTTTGAGTCCATGGCTTCCTTAACCAACTACATTCTTTCTGTGGCACCCCTGTGGGTCTCAGGAGCCCAGTTATGTCACCCCTTGCCTGCAGAGCTGGCAGCTTCTCACCTTTTCTGGAACACCTTCCCTTCCTCTCCCCTCTTTGTGAGTCCTCCAGGCAGCTGCTGGTATCCCTGGTCTCTGAACTGTCCTCACCCCACCCCAAAGAGAGGTATCTCCCAGAGGCACCATTCACTTGCAGAGCTTGTAGCCAGGGCTGCTACAATAAACAGCTGTGCAAGCCTTTGGGAGGCAGAGACAAGAGGGGGCATCAGGTTGGGAGATGGGAGAAGAAGAATGCTACCTTCCCTTGGTCTAAGCTCTTTGGAAGAAGGATGGCTATGAATATATGCACCTATGGTTCTGTTCAGGTTCCACACACCCTTTTTTATTTGGATTTTCAACTTGCCCAGCCCTGGAAATTTCCAGGGTGAAAAAAAGGTACACTGCTGAAGTACGTCAATTATAAAATTCAAAACCTAGATGCTTAGCATTCCCTAGCTCTTATCTGCAAAACTTTCTTCTTCCATTCCATAAGTTGAGCCCTCCTGGGTCAAACCGTCTAGCACAGCATCCTATTCTCACAGTGGCTAGCCAGATGGGAAGCCCACAAGCCAGAATATTCTCCCAATTTATAATTCACTGCACCTGGGAGACCTACTGTGTCTAATGCTGGAAGCATTGGAACAGCCCTCCATGAATTTGTCTAAGGCCCTTTAAAAGTCATCCTAGGGCTCGTCCACACTTGTCCCACACCTAGAAAGCAACAAATTGGAACAAATAGCAGTGCATGGAAACCCAGTTGTCATTTGCTCCAGTTCAGTGCTAAACCATGGGTTTTCCTGGGGGGGGGGGGAAGGTGGAGCTAAGGGAAGCATGGATGAACCCCAAGTCAGTGGTCACTGCTACCTTTTGTGAAAGTGATTTCCATAATTTAACTACATGCCATGGAAATAAATACAGTGGTACCTGAAGTTCCGGAGGTCCGTTCTTAACCTGAAACTGTTCTTAACCTGAGGTACCACTTTAGCTAATGGAGCCTTCCACTGCCGTGCAATTTCTGTTCTCATTCTGAAGCAAAGTTCTTAACCCGAGGTACTATTTCTGGGTTAGCGGAGTCTGTAAGCTGAAGCGCCTGTAACCTGAAGCGTCTGTAACCCGAGGTACCACTGTACTTCCATCTCTATACACTGTCTCCACACTATGCATAATTATACTCCCCACTAATATCTCCCTTCTTACTTGCCTTTAAAAAGTCCCAAACGTCTTAAACTTTTCTCATAGGGAAGTCACTCCATCTCTCTGGTTATTTGGGCTGTCCCTTTTTAAACCTTTTCCAGCTCTACAGCATCCTCTCTTTTTTTAGCTGCAGAGACCAGAAATGGACAAATCAATCAATCAATCAATCAATCAATCAAAAACCTTTATTGGCATCACAGTATAAAACATTTCAAGTAACTGGAATAATTAAAAAGACAAGGGTGAAACTATCAAGAGTTATAAGGCCACACTATGGTCATGTGCATTTGGAGATTCTGCTGTGCCCTATTTCCCGAAAGGCTAGTTCGTTGGGAACCCTTTCAGGTAAAATTGTGACTAAAAAGGAAGCTACTAAAGCAGTAATATATTTGTCCCAATCTGCCAGGAGAAACCTCAGAGTTATGGGCCGGAGGTCCAACATTTTGCTCAGCATCAGTTGGCAAGGTCTACTGTGTAAAGGGCAATCTAAGAGAATGTGGTCCATTGAATCAGCTACTTCTTGAGAGGAAAGCATTTAGTCTTGCAAGCATAAAGGCTCTTCGATGTGAACGGAGTATTAGATCCTTTAGATATTTGGCACAGGTTCCGTAGGATGTCTTCAAGCACAGAAGTTAAGAAGGAGTTAGATGTTGTTCTAAAATGGACTTTCAGCCAGGCCTTGTTTGTGGAAAGCCATGGTTTGGTTTCCGTCAGATGTTGACCAGATTCAGCACATAAGGTTAAATAACTTATGCATTTAGGGGGCACCAAGGATCTTACGAAGAAAGGTCGCTTCAGTTTGTTCAACTTCTCTATTAAATGCTTGTATCCAAATTGGATACAAATTATTCAACATGTGGGCTCTCTATAGGTTTGTACAATACCATTCCTCTCCTCTCCATACCAGTATCTTAAAAAACAATTAAAACAACCACACAAGATAACTAATAGGCTTCTTAAAAGTTTTGCTTATGTTAGAAATAAGTAGCCACTGCTTTCAACCACTTCGTCTTTTGGCTCAGGAATTTTTGACTGGTTGAGGTTTCTTCTCTTGCGACGTCTTTATAACAGGCATATAACACATATGAAGGCTGAGCTCTGATTTATGGCCCTTTCCCCAGGTCTGCGCTTTTGGAATGAAAAGGAAGTTATATGCAATCACACTTGACATTTCAAAATGCAAATGAACTAGACTTTAGAGGAGTGGGTGGCGGAGGGCGGAGGGGGAGGGAGGTCGAGATAGAAAATGTGTTTTGAGGTATTGTTTCCCAACATCCTTGCGATCCAACAAGAATCTCCTCTGATGTTCCTCAATAATGGCTGCCTTAATGGGAAATAACACAAGACTTTCCACCACGAAACAGTGCTGCCTTAACTTTTGCCCATGCCTGCAATTCTGCCTCCCTTCCCTGTGTCCCATCTTGTCCCCAGATTTAATGTCCGCATTGATTTGATAGTGCTTGGTTGGCATGATGCCTTGGAAAATGAGAAAGGGAGGGAGAGGCTGCAAGGTTACATTGTGAGCAGCCCTTGGTTTCGGAAAAAGGGGGGAAAACTGCTGAGCTTCACCATATGGGTTGCTGCATGGCAAAGAATATGCTTTATTGGCAAGGCTTGGAGGTTTACAAGCAATCTTCTTGAAGTTTTAATGGTTGCTCCAGTGATTTATCCTGCCTTGAGAGTCTTGGTGGTGAAGAGGCACCCGGATTCTGAGCTCTTGTTTTCCTTTATTATGAAAACCTTTAATCTTTCCAACAATTCACCTCCATCTACCATAAATAACTCCATTATAGGCCACACAAAAGAAATATGTAACCATTCTCATGTAAGGCTGAACTTTCCACATCACACACATTTATGAGCTGTTTTAACTTTACAAGTCAGGTTCACCGTGTAGAGCGATGTACATTTTTGGGGGGTGATGGTGAGATAAAGTCGATTTGAATCTTCAGGGTATGGTATCAGTCCCTGAGGCCATAAGGCTTAGCAGCGGCCTATATTATGCCGATTTGCTGGAATGGAAAAAAATGCGTATTATGGTCTACTTGAAATACTTTATAACTTTCTATGCTTTTGTACATGCTTCTATATATTTAATCCTGCAGGGTTTAATTTTATGATGGTGATTTGGCTTAACAATAGCGAAGAACAATATAATCTATGTAATACAGTGGAATCTGCCTTGGCTGTCACCATCATACCGACACACACCCAGTCTGATCAAACTTGCTTCCCAAGTAGAAAAGGGTTTGTTTTATGGTTTGGCTTCATAATTGCATATAAAGGTAAATTCAGACAAACAAGACCTGAACTTCACAGTGGAAATGAGTTTTGTGTTCCCTCGAGAAATCAACAAAATCTGCAACTTGCTTATTTCCTTATTCCTGCCTATATACAAAATATGGTTTGAAACGAAGATCATGGCCACTGATCCCATCACCTCCTGGTAAATAGAAGGGGAAGAAATGGAGGCAGTGAGAGATTTTACTTTCTTGGGCTCCATGATCACTGCAGATGGTGACAGCAGCCACGAAATTAAAAGACGCCTGCTTCTTGGGAGAAAAGCAATGACAAACCTAGACAGCATCTTAAAAAGCAGAGACATCACCTTGCCAACAAAGGTCTGTATAGTTAAAGCTATGGTTTTCCCAGTAGTGATGTATGGAAGTGAGAGCTGGACCATAAAGAAGGCTGATCGCCGAAGAATTGATGCTTTTGAATTATGGTGCTGGAGGAGACTCTTGAGAGTCCCATGGACTGCAAGAAGATCCAACCTATCCATTCTGAAGGAAATCAGCCCTGAGTACTCACTGGAAGGACAGGTCGTGAAGCTGAGACTCCAATACTTTGGCCACCTCATGAGAAGAGAAGACTCCCTGGAAAAGACCCTGATGTTGGGAAAGATGGAGGGCACAAGGAGAAGGGGACGACAGAGGACAAGATGGTTGGATAGTGTTCTCGAAGCTACCAGCATGAGTCTGACCAAACTGCGGGAGGCAGTGGAAGACAGGAGTGCCTGGCGTGCTCTGGTCCATGGGGTCACAAAGAGTTGGACACGACTAAACAACAACAACAACAACAACAAATATATATATATATATATATATGCTTTCGTAGATTTTCACGGGTACAGGAATGCAGGTTTTGGTGTCTTCGGGTGTCTTCCTGTGTAAGAGTTGGGGTGTCTAGGCGACGTTTCGACGAGGTCTCACTCGTCATCTTCAGGCTGGTGCTTTCGGCTTCTTGTTACTGGAACAGAGCAGGATCTCAGTGTTTGAGTTCCTATAAATACTGTTGAGGGGGTGTGGTGTATAGCCTCCAACGTTCTGGGCAGAGAGGAAGTTCCCAGGTTAGTGTGCCTTTTCTTCTTTTGTTCCTTAATTACTTGAGGGATATCTTGAGTGATTTCTTGAGTGATATTCTGAGTACCACTTAGGTGGGTCATTAAGTGTGGATTAGTTGCTAAAGCTTTCGTGTCTTGACCTCTTGAGCTTGTGAAGAGTTTTTCTGAGAAGATGGCTGTACTGCACTTAGTTGTGCTCTGGCTTGGCTTCGTGTATAGGGGCGAGCTGTGGTTTTGTGCCCTGTGCCAGCCAGATCTGTGTAGGGATTGCAGGGGGGTGCAGCATCCGGAGGTGCCACTATGGTTTGGCTACTGGATGGTGTCTGTAATTTCTTGTTCCTACGCAACTGCCGAGACAACAACTTAATTCCCACATGCTTCCAACTTAAATTCCACTCTAAAACCCCAGCTACCGAAAGGATCCTGAAACGAACTGAACTATCCCTAATCAGAAACGAAATACATAAGAAAAGATACCTACTAAACCAAACCAACAAAGATCTGCTCACTCTTCACCTCAAACTCTGTAACAAAATCCACCCTGCACTCTGGGACAAATGCAAACAACTAGCCGTCTGGAGAGCTGAAACTGAGACCTCACATAAGACAGACAGACACACCAACAAACTCCACAAACTAGAAAAACGCCAGAAGCCCAGCCACCCTCCACAACAACCCATGAAACAAACAGTACATAACATATCAGACAGGATCCTCACCTCAACTGAAACCAAAGTACTCTCCAAAGGTTTCAACTTCGCAGTCGCCCCGAGACGCATCCCCACGGAAAACATCATATGCGGAGTCGAAGCTAGCCTAACCAAAATCAACCCAGATGAAGCCAATAAAATCAGACTTGAAGTCACCAACATCCTCTGCTCCAGCAAACCACCCAGAAGCAATTTACACAAAGAAGAACAGAAAGCACTCACCAACCTGAGGAAAGACAACAACATAATCATTCTCCCAGCAGACAAAGGTAATGCCACTGTTGTGATGAACACATCGGACTACCAAGCAAAACTATCAAATCTACTCCAAGACCCTACCTACCAACCTATAAAAACAGATCCCACCACCTATCTGGAAAAAACCACCAAATCCAAAATAAAAGCCTCTCCTATCAGTGAAGAAATCCAGCTAAGAATCATCCCCAGAGAAAAATCATCCAGATGCCCCAAACTCTACGGTCTCCCCAAGATACACAAAGAAGGAACACCACTCAGACCAATAGTCAGCTCCATAGGCTCACCTCTACAAAATCTCGCTAAATTTCTCGCTAAGCAACTTCAGCCCTATGCAGAATCCATCGCTTCACACGTTACTAACTCCTTCCAGTTCATAGAAACAATAAAGAAGCAAAACCTACATCCCGATGACCTACTTGTGAGCTTCGATGTTGTATCTCTCTTCACACAAGTGCCCATTAATGAAGCCTTGACAGCCATTCAAAACAAATACAATCCCCCCGAATACATCCTGGACCTGACCAACCACTGCCTAACCAACACGTACTTCATCCACAATGGACAAAGATACAAACAGATAGAAGGAGCACCTATGGGATCACCCCTCTCACCGGTCATCGCAAATTTGTACATGGAACACTTTGAAACCAATGCTTTAGACAAGTCAGAACACAAACCCAAACTTTGGCTCAGATATGTTGACGACACCTTTGTAATTTGGCCACACGGGAAAGAAAAACTAGATAGCTTCCTCACACATCTCAACAGCCTACACCCCAAAATACAATTCACTATGGAAATAGAAGCCAACAACCAACTTCCCTTCCTTGACGTCCTAATCTACAAAAAACCTGATGGCTCCCTAGGACACACTATCTACCGGAAAAAAACACACACCAACCGCTACTTACATGCACAATCACACCACCACCCTGCACAAATAAACTCCGTAGCCAAGACTCTCATCTCCAGAACCAAACGCCTGGCTGACAAAGACCACTTGACAACTGAGTTACAGAATCTCTCAAATGTGTTAATCGCCAATGGATACCAGCAAAACAGGGTTACGAAGCTAATCCAAAAAGAAACACCCCCCAAAAACCAAGACACAGAAGAAAACAATGGCATGGCCCTCCTTCCTTATATCAAGGGCACTACAGATAAAATTAGCAAAATCCTCCATAAACACAATATCAAAACAGCCTTTTGCACCAACCAAAAAATAGCCAATATCCTCAGAAACCCCAAAGATAAAATCCAGTTGGAAAACCAAGGGGTCTATGAAATACCCTGCAAAGTCTGCCCAGCCACGTACATTGGACAAACAAACAGACGAATAAATGCACGTATCGCAGAACACAAGAATGCCGTCAAAAAAGAAGAAAAAACTTCCTCTCTTTTCCAACACATGAAAGAAACAGGACACGAAATTAATTTTGCAGATTCCAAATTGCTCTTTAACATGGAACATCACCACAAGAGAATAATCATGGAAGCCATCGAGATAGAGAAACACCCTCACAACATGAACAAGCGTGACGACACGTCCTGCCTGCCAGACATCTGGAAATTAGCCCTCCCCACAAAAACCGACACCAGAACCAGAGGCACACAGAACGCCATCACCAATCAACCACACCAGACCCAAACCCAGACCCTCTCCACAGATAAATTACAGACACCATCCAGTAGCCAAACCATAGTGGCACCTCCGGATGCTGCACCCCCCTGCAATCCCTACACAGATCTGGCTGGCACAGGGCACAAAACCACAGCTCGCCCCTATACACGAAGCCAAGCCAGAGCACAACTAAGTGCAGTACAGCCATCTTCTCAGAAAAACTCTTCACAAGCTCAAGAGGTCAAGACACGAAAGCTTTAGCAACTAATCCACACTTAATGACCCACCTAAGTGGTACTCAGAATATCACTCAAGAAATCACTCAAGATATCCCTCAAGTAATTAAGGAACAAAAGAAGAAAAGGCACACTAACCTGGGAACTTCCTCTCTGCCCAGAACGTTGGAGGCTATACACCACACCCCCTCAACAGTATTTATAGGAACTCAAACACTGAGATCCTGCTCTGTTCCAGTAACAAGAAGCCGAAAGCACCAGCCTGAAGATGACGAGTGAGACCTCGTCGAAACGTCGCCTAGACACCCCAACTCTTACACGGGAAGACACCCGAAGACACCAAAACCTGCATATATATATATATATATATATATATATACATGGTTACTTCCACAGAATGGAATATGGCAGGATCCCTAAGATTGAGCTCTACGGGGAGCTGGCTTCAGGCACCAGGCCCATTGGCAGACCAACTCTGCGCTACAAAGATGTCTGCAAACATGACACAGGGGCTGGCAACATCAGCCCATGTGAGAATGCCTTGCAGATGACTGCAGTGCCTGGAGACAGGCAGTCAGGTTGTGCATCCATAGCAGTGATCAGAGATTGCTGGGAAGAGCGCAGAGAGAAGAAACGCCATGGTGCATCTGCAGCAGCACAACAACCAGACATCTTCATCTGCCCCAGCTGCAACAAAACATGTCTTTCCCATACAGCAGGCGCTGTAACTTTCCAACAGCTTGACTTCACCCACAAAGGTGCACTCCCTCATTGTCTCCCTAGACAGAAGGATGGTAACAAATTTCCTGGTATGCCCTTGAATTCCCACCTGCAAAATATGACAGTCTGGATGTGCCCTAAGAGAAAATAGGGTGGGGAAAATGCATGGGGAGAAAAATATACAGTGACATGGGTAAAGGTAAAGGGACCCCTGACCATTAGGTCCAGTCGTGACCGACTCTGGGGTTGCGGTGCTCATCTCGCTTTATTGGTCGAGGGAGCCGGCGTACAGCTTCCGGGTCATGTGGCCAGCATGACTAAGCCACTTCTGGTGAACCAGAGCAGCGCACGGAAACGCCGTTTACGCCGGAGTGGTACCTATTTATCTACTTGCACTTTGATGTGCTTTCAAACTGCTAGGTGGGCAGGAGCAGGGACCGAGCAACGGGAGCTTACCCCATTGCGGGGATTCAAACCGCTGACCTTCTGATCGGCAAGTCCTAGGCTCTGTGGTTTAACCCACAGCGCCACCCGCATCCCTCAGTGCCATAGATGCCTTCCATTTTGTTATTAGAGGTTTACTGCCTCTGAACATGGAAGCTGAATTGTAAGCTATCGCTTCTGTTATCCATTGAATTTGTCCAACCTGTTTGAAAGCCCACTCAGTATTGCTGGTCCTTGCAAAAATCCACAGTGTGAAAATGTACTTCCCTTTTCTTCCTCCAGAAACTTTTTTCCCCTCCTGCCAGTTCACTGTTCCTTAGCAAAACAACCCAGATTTCGCAACAATTAAAATATCAAGATCAGATTAACATGTGACAACTGAGGAACTTAATCCCCAAAGACAGCCCACACCTATTTTATTGCTCTGCATGATTGCTTTTATGACTTTGCATAATTAATTCAGGGTTTTTTTGGGGGGGGGGTAGGGATGTGAATATCTGCTTCCTGTCCATGCCTCTTTGCCTCTTTCTTTAGAGTATAGAAGGAAAACATAAATGGAAGCTTGATATTGCAGCATGCTAACAAATATATCAGTGAGGGCGGTTAGGTTTTATTTGAAAGTTTCATTAGCATGACTGAGTTTCATTTGTCCTTGGCGAGAGGCTGTTAACTAGCAGTTTTACACGTTTCTCACACTGGGGGCGGGGGGGGGGACTCTTTACAGGTTTTGGTAAAAGATTAAGAAAAATTAATGGAAACTGCATAACAGTTCTATAGAAGCTGCAAAGGTTATTTCCAGAATTCTTGCAGTGCCCTGCCCTGAGGGAAAACTGATGCACATATGTGTACCTCTGTGTATGTATTGGTGAGACTGAGGGAAAACAAAGCAGATTCCATTATAGTTTTGTTTCATTATTTGTTATGTATCCATTTTATCACATTTCTGCCTTGCCTACCTCAGACCCTCCAAGTATCCCTATTTACCAGGGATTTACAGATGCCATTCCAGTTTCTGATATGATCCCGGAATGTCCTGCTTTTCCTCGGACGTCCCTATTTTCATCACAGAAATGTTGGAGAGTAGGGAGTTATGTGACCCCCAAGTCAGGGAGATAAGAAACTACACAACCTTAGAGAACACCTGAAGGTAGCTCTATATAGGGAAGTTATTTTAATGTTTAATGTTTTATTATGTTTTTAATATATGTTGGAAGCCATCCAGAGTGGCTGGGGCAACCCAGTCAGATGGGAGAGGTATAAATATTTAAATAATAATAGTAATAGTAATAATAATAAATAAATAGGACATCCCTGTTTTCATCGGAGGAATGTTGGAGGGTATATCACATTAGGAACATAGGCCATTAGTCGATCTGGTTCAGTATTGTCTACTTTTAGCTGTGACTCCTGGAAGACCTGCCCGCTGCCTTCTAAGGCTTTTCCACCTGGTTTGGGGGCATGGCTCGGACTGACTCCAACTACAAAAGCCGGGGCTGCTGAACAGTCTTTTGGGCTGGGGTATTGTTTAGAGAGTTTTGTTATTGATATTAATCTTATGATTTATGTGAAAATTGTTGTTTGGGCTGTGTAGCTTTTGATGTTTTATTTATCTATCCATCTATTTATCTATCTATCTATCTATCTATTTATTTATCCATCGCTATTTTTGTTATATTTGTAATTATGTATTTTTTTCATGTTGAAAACCACCTTGAGCATGGTTTTAATTATGGAAAGGCGGCATACAAATAACATTATGTATATATGTATGTACTTGGACTGGCAGCGGTTCACCAGGGTTTCAAGAAAGAATCATTCTCAGCCCTATTTGGAGACACTAGGGATTGAACCTGAGACCTTCTGCTTGCAAGGCAAGATGCTCGGCCACTGACCCAATGTCAAAGTGTCACTGGCTGGGTAGCAGAATGGGGTGAGAATGTGGTGGTGGAACTGTCAAAGGTTTAAGGGAATGTAGTTGTAAAGATTGTACCACTTCTCCATTGCATGTAGAAAGCTAGCACAGTGGCAAGACAGCTGAGCTAGAACCTTTCTTCCTGTCTGCCAGCTTTCTTCTTAGAGACTGTTCACACACACACACACACATACAAACACAAACATGGTAGAACATTTAAAAAACCCCAGGACCACCTTTCTGTGGTCCAAAGTGGTATAGTCCATTCTGCCATCTTTACCATCTTGCATGCATAGATATAGCCGTAGAGATACAATCTATATCTCATTAAAAGCCCTGTGAAAACCCCTGTTGCTTTTAATGGAAAGGGATTTATCCTGTGAGACATCTGAGCTGTTGGCTTGAGCAAAGGAACTAGGCATTCTTATTTCTTTGAGTACTCCAGTCAAATGGTTATATTTGCTCTATAAATGGTAAATGGGCCAGGCCTTGTTTCTTATGAGCTGTCGAGCTAATAAACACACTATTTGAATTGATATTATAGGGAAGCCAGGAGGGATGTTGTAAAGGCAACAGTGGCGTTTCAGAATATCCCTCGCCGAATGGCTAACGTTTTGAAGAGAACCTAAGAAGAGCCTGTTGGATGAAGCCAATGGCCCATCTAGTCCAGTATTCTGTTCTCACAGTGGCCACCTAGATGCCTTTAAAAAGAGGGAAAGCATCACTATAAAAAAGAGTGGGGAAAAGGACACAGGTTTGCATAAAATTTACAGGTGCCAACATATACTTACTGATGCACATTTAGAAAAAACTACTATAATTTAAGGGATGCGGGTAGCGCTGTGGGTTAAACCACAGAGCCTAGGACTTGCCGATCAGAAGGTTGGCGGTTCGAATCCCCATGACGGGTGAGCTCCCGTTGCTCGGTCCCTGCTCCTGCCAACCTAGCAGTTCAAAAGCACAAAGTGCAAGTAGATAAACAGGTACCGCTCCGGTGGGAACGTAAATGGTGTTTCCGTGCGCTGCTCTGGTTTGCCAAAAGCGGCTTAGTCATGCTGGCCACATGACCTGGAAGCTGTCTGCAGACAAACGCCAGCTCCCTCGGCCAATAAAGCAAGATGAGCACTGCAACCCCAGAGTCAGTCACGACTGGACGTAATGGTCAGGGGTCCCTTTACCTTTACCTTTACTATAATTTAAGTAGAAACCCAAAACTTCTCAGTATTGTGCTGAAGACTGAAGAGGTGACCTGTGGTCCTTGTTCAGTCTGCTGTCTGTTGATGGGCAACTTTAAGGGCTATCCTGCTCTCCCTTCTGATGGCAAATCCCTTCTGAATATCATTCACCCCACACTTTTCAATACATTTCCCCTTCACTTTCCAAATTGTGAAACATCTGATTCCCCCCCCCCGCCCCGTGTGAAGCATCCAGAGATCTTGTGATGAAGGGTGGCATATAAATCTAATAAACAATAATAAATAATAAAATTGATTTGTTTCACTAGGGCATCAGAACACTCTTTAATTGCACATACTTAAAAAGTTCTGGCATGGCTTTGAATCCTGCAAAATATGAGCAGCCTGGAGACACCCAGATTCTTATAGTAACTTGAAAAACCAACAGATTTCTTGTGGCATTCAGCTTTGTGGGCTAGAGGCCCTGACGAAGTCTTAGGGGGCAGCTAGGCCCTTTGTTATTTTTGCTTTTGAAACTTGATCATCCTGGTTTTTATACTCCCCACCTCCGCCCCAAATTTCCCACCTCTAGCCACTGGGATAAATAATGCGGCAGGAAAGGATGACTGGCTTACTGATAACAGCAGATGTGTCATTAATTTAATAAAGGTGCCTATACAGTGTTGACAGAGTTGAAGGAGGCATTATTTACTTAGATGATTACCCAGTCTTTTCCCAAAAGCTCCTGTTGGTGAATTGTCTGTCTCCATCTCACTTGAAATAGCATGCATCAAGAGCAAGTCAATTTCTACTTATTTCTGCAACACTTTGGAGAGTGCAAAGTGGTGAAGACGCCTTATCTCATTGATCCTCATGTGACAATGGAAATCATTTTAGAGTTCTTTAGGGTATACCACACCGCACAGAAAGGATTAAGCAACCTCCCTCTTGATCTGAGATATTGTCCTTGCTTTCCTGCACTTTAAATTTAGTTATTTCCCACCTTTCCCCACCCACTTCAGTCCTATATGTGTTGAGTTATCTGCATTTTTGATACCTACGTATATTTTGCTGCTACCGGTTCCTTGTTCAGAGGAAAAGCTTTGCAGTAGTTGGTCTCGGTTTTTTCACAACCACAATAACGGGCAGCAGGAGTTGAGAAAACCAAAAGCCCATCAAGACAGAAAATGGAAAACGCTCAAACAGAATCATATCAGCAACCTTGTGGGCAGCTCGCTGTTTGTGGAAGATGTTATCTTCACTTTACCATTAGTTAGCTCTGCACCAAAGGAAGAGATAAGGGAATATGAATGCATCAACCAGTCCTTGGCAACAATCTAGCTAGTGCCTATATAATATGAATAAAATAGATTGTGGTCTAAAGTTGCTTTCTCCCCCCTCCCCACCAAAGGTCACTTAGAGATACAGTGGCTTTGTGATTCAACAATGTGGCAGGACATATTCCCAACAATGATGAGCTCTTCCGAGCCCACATTCCTGTAATAATTAAGGATGTGCTCTATGGGGAGCTGGCCTCAGGCACTAGGCCTGCTGGCACATAAACTCTTGGACAGTCAGGTTGTGTATCTACAGCACTGACCAGAGGAGAAATGGCCACTGGGAGGAGCACAGGGAGAAGAGACGCCATGGTGCATCTGCAGCAACAAAACCGGACACCTTCATCTGCCCCAGCTGCAACAAAACATGTCTCTTTCCTCTCTACAGCCACAGTAGGCGCTGTAACTCTCCAGCAGCTTGACTTTATCCCTGATGGCGTACTCTTCCATTGTCTCTCGAGGCAGATACCAACAGCAATGATTCAACCACTTGAATGGATTAATCAAATGCTTTTTAACCAGTTAATGAACTTAATTTATGAAAGTCATTTGACTTGAACAACTATAGGTGGCTGTTTAAGTTTTTTTGGTTAGATTATTTCCCTCATCCTTTCTCCCGAAGGAGACTAGAGCAGCAAACAACAAAACAATCAAAACAACACAATTAAAAATATGCCCAGTAATAACGTAAGAAAAGACCTGCTGGATCAGGCCAATGTTGTCATTTTTCCCAAGGTGACAGCTTGACTGTAATTCCTGTGTTTATAAGTGAGCACCACAGCACAAAAAGAAGAAACCATGGCAGAGCCCTTAGGCATTTAAACAGGAGAGAGAGAGAGATTGCCTTTAGGCAACCTGTTTACTGAGCATTTATCCTGATTTGTTTTCAAGAAAATTGCAGGGAGGTTACATGGTCGTGTCTGTTTATTGACCATTCATCGATATTTACTCATGGGGAGGTTTTATGACGATGCACCAAGAAATTGTTGCCCGCTTTGCAGTGTATTTTCCTCCCCTCCCTTTCCTTGCCATAGAAGTCCCGTCCCCCCCTCCCCTGCTTTTAAAGCATGTTTGTTGGGTAAAAGCATCAAATCCACTTTGATTGTACAACCTGAATTCAGGTTGCCAATGAACCCCTTTTGCAAAACAGATAAATCAGAGAGGGAAGGGTTGCTTACTGAATGAAGTCATGCGGCTTACTCTTCATTGACATTCTCAGTACTCATGTAGGTGGAAGCATCCCTCTTTTCTGACAGTAGAATCATCTGAATACTCCTCAAGTGGTTGGGCGTTCCAGGCAGGCTTTCACCTGGAAGTTTTCAAGTACTGTCAGGAGTGGCCAGGACAGTACAATGGTTCTGGACTCAGGGCAGTGACATTGCTGCCAGGTGATGAGATGGTGAGGAGATGGGGAAGGATGGTTTGGGGACACCAGTGGAGCCAATCCAGTGCTCCTACTGGTGCAACCTCACTGCTCTGACCTCACCACCCCACTTCCTGCCCCCCTGGTAAGTGACAGTGATGCTGCCTCTACCAGGAGTCCAGGTTCATGGTCCCATGCCCCCCTCCCACTAGATGCTCCTGAGTATGGATGAAAATGTCTTTATTTGTACATTTAGGGAGATACAAGCAGCAACTTCCAACATCATTTTACCTAGTTTTGAACAAGGTTCAGAAAATAGAAACCAAAATGATGAGGGGTTCAACCTAGGATCTTTCTTCTCCAAGTAAGGAAGACGTTCTACCATGAGGTGATGGGTCTTTCTCCTTGATCCCTTTCTGGACCTTTTATTTATTTATTTATTTATTTTGGTAAATTGCTTAGTGGTTTTATTACAACCAGGTGGTTCCTAACAGTTGGGAAATAAAGAAAAAGAAATGTATCACAGCTTCAGGTGAGGGTGAGGGAGTCAGTGGCGTAGCGTGGATTGTCAGCACCCGGGGCAAGGCAAGTAATTTGCGCCCCCTAACCCGTGGATTTGCGCCCCCTAACCTGTGGATTTGCGCCCCCTAACCCTAACCCCCAGATGTTGCGCCCGGTGCGGCTGGCCCCCCCTGCACCCCCCACGCTACGCCACTGGAGGGAGTGACGGATTAAAGACAACACTCAGCACAAGGAAGAATGGATAGAAAGAAACACAGCCCATGCGAGAGAGCAGAAGAAATTTCAGAGGGACTTGTGCAGAAAAAAATTCTATGAGGTAGTTTCCTTTCCTAGCAAAGTATTTTATATTTCCATTATTTTCCTATTGTTAGTTTGTCACTGGTGATTCATTAGTTTGTTCACCCTTTTAAATAGCCAAATTTGCATGTTTATTTTCCAAATTAATTTTTTAGGCTATGCATTAAGATTGACTGGTCGGCTCGACGTTCCTACAAGATGAAATTTGATTAGCTCGGTTAATTAACCACTTAATGAACTAATCAAAGTTAAGAGCTGCGTTGTTTGTTTTTGTTTTTCCAAAAAAATCATACTAAATGAAGCTGATGTTTATGTGAATGAGGCCGGGTTCTTCATTGTGAAGATTTGTTTTAATGATTATGGCTCTTCAAAATTGTTTCATCAATCTTAATCAATTTCCACCATAACGAGCTGGCCCACTGAAACAATGAGATTACACATATGTCCAGATTTAAGGCGTGCGCTCAAAGAAATGTTCTCAACCAGAATTTAAATTAAAGAAATGCCAGATCTTGTCGTTTAGAAGTCTACAAACATATTGCTCAAATAGGACTGAGATTCTCTCAAGACGCACATACATATAAATAGCGTCTTATTGTTAATATTTAAAGATTTTAAAAGAACTTTCTGGTTGTGTTTGCTTCTTGATGCAGTATAAGATCATGGTTCCCACCTTTGCAACTCTTGGCAGTCTGGGATCAGGTTGCCCCAAGAAAGTGCCTTCTCCCATATGACCCCCTGGTGCACATAGAACAGGGGTTGGCAACCTAAGGCCCATAGGCCACAAGTGGCCCGCGGGGGTCGTTTAACCAGCCCATGAGCCACCCCCGCTCGGCGAGTCTTCGTGTGCTGCGCTAAACTGGCGCGGTGCAGGGACTTGCTTTTGTGGCACTGGAAATAGCGTCTGTTCAGACGCAGACACCAGAAATCATGGGTGCGTGTGATCCAGCCCACGGAGGGATCTCCACTGGAGTGAACCGGCCCAGGAAACGTAAAGGTTTTAGGCCTTGGCAATGTATCCTTTAGTCTAATATCAAGTTGGGAGGGATGCGTTCATGCTCTCTCCCCATGCAGCAGCGCTTGCCAAGGGCAAAAACCGGGAGTCTCTGGCCCTAGAGTGGCGGCATGTAGGTCAAACTCCTGGGATGAGGTCGGTGGAAGGGCATGCTGTGTAAGTTTGCCCTTTGCAGTCCCCTCTCACTGGACCTCAACTGCCTGTATATCCTCAGCCAGGTGGGCTGAGAGGGTTACCTGCCAAGGCCTGTGCCAAGTTTCCCACTTCTGAAGCTCAATAAAGTTGTGGCCAATTTGAACCCATACTCTGGTCTCTTGTCTCGTTATTTGGGGTAAAGGGGTAGGTACCACAGACAGGGTTTAGCGCATGTGCCCGCAAACAGAAACAGTCCTTCCTTGAACAGCAGGGCTCCCTCTGTCCACAGAAAGGGCTGCAATCCAATGGAGGCTTCCATATGGCGACCACAGTGGAATAGTCTCCATCCCCTCCTATGTTGTTTGGGAAGGTTCTCAAATTATTTGGAGCACATTTGCAGTGTGTGTGTGTGTGTGTGTGTGTGTGTGTGTGTGTAAGGGTCTGTGGAGGAAAGGGGAATTTGACAAATATTGCCCCTCCTACTTTCCATACTCACAAGAAGGTAGGCTGGTGGCCATGAAGAGCACTGGAGGGATTTCCTCAGTGGTTGGACCTTGACTATTAATTCAGCTTCCATGTAGGAGCTAGTAACCGAACTGATCGCTTCACCAGGTTCTATACAACTCCCTGCCAGGTTTTACAATGTGGGTCTGCAGCAGAGGGGTTTCTCTTTGCATCAAGGGAGGCCTGGAGCCTGGTTGGTGCTTAAGAAGATGGTGCACAGATCATTCACTGTGCCTGAAAACACAGGCGGATTTAGCGGAGTGGGACCAGTTCGGTCACACTGGGCACAGAGCCTTGGGGATGCCACCAAGAGCACTGCAACTATGATGTACGACGGAAGGTGAGAGGTGGAGGGGGCCCTGGATTTTTGTGTTGCACAAGGCACCACTGAAATTTGAGACCCTGAGGTCCGCCATTGCTGAAGAACACAAAACAGGACCCATCCTTTGTAAGTCATTAATTAGGAGGTCTGTCAGGCCCCTTTCCTGGTGGAATTTTGGCCAGAACATTTCCTGAAAGCCTTTGCCTACTGGCCTGGGAGTAACTCCCACTTTCACTTAGTGGCCCTTGAGTAGTCAAACTTCCACAGATGAAGTTGTGTTTGTTTTTAGAGTTTGTAGAAATAATTTTATTGGTTTTTGCATTCATAAAAATAGGGTGTGCATTTTTAATTTGTGTTTTATCTCATGTTATTTCAAGGTGCACCATTTCGGTCACTTCTGACTGTGAAACAATTTATAAATCTGTAAAATAAATATTGAGTAGACATGTATAGTATTCCACTGCTAATCTGTTTGGCAGAACATTTGGAGTGGAAAGGTTTTGAGTTTTTGGACCACTGAGATGAAGTGGTATTGAATCTGTTATGTTGTAAGTGTGCTTAATATTGTTTGATTGCTTGGGAATCAATTTTCACCGTTGTGTCATATTTTGCTTTTATTGCGAGCTACCTTGTGGATCAGCCAAACCAAAAGGCAAGCTATAAAATTATTAGAACAAGTAAACAAATAAATGGCAGACAGAAAAGAAGACAATAATTACCACCATCCTTCTAAAATAATCTAGGAGGTGGTGGTTTATTTTTTATGTTTATTTGCTTACCATTAGTGCTGATACTTGTCTAAGGAGTTCTTGAGCTAAGTATGGGCTGACATTTGATGACAACCATGTCATGTAGCCACTGCAGAAAATAAAAAACAAAACAAAACAAAACAAAACAGTAGACATGTTCAGCACCACTTCTACACTAAACTCTCTTCTGGAAACAACCTGAGCATTCCATTCCATCTCTTTAGGAAATGCAACAGCTGCTGACTAACAGCATTTATTTAAGAAATATACCAGACCTCAATTTTAGTATCTTCTGCAGACTTCTAGACTAATAAAATGGGAGGCTGAATCATTGTTCTCTGAACATTCATACAAGCTGATGGTGTCATATCTAGTAAAGGCATGTCTGCTGTATGGGAATTTCTCCTTCTCAGTTGCCACTTTATATTGAGAAAGCAGGGACAGTATGGAAGGAGAGAACATCATGGAAGACCATGGATGGTGGTTGATATGTTGGCCTTGTTATGGTTGCCTTCTGCCGAGCAAACGAATAGAGGGGCATCTTAGATCTTTGATGCTGGAGATCAAAGGCACTTTTTGAAAGAAAGCATAAAAAAACCTATCCCAAAGTCCATGGAGAGAATACTCTAAATGCATTCATTTATCAAAACCTTTCCATCAAGAGAACCTCAAGGCAGCTAACATCATCAAGAGAAAAACAGATGGGTGACTTCCATACACACCAAATATACAAAAGCAGTAACAGTGGTTATCACTCCACAGATAATACTTCATGCTTTGTTATGGTTCAAGTCACTGACTAATGTATATTCACTAGCTTCCTACTACATAATCAGTTCTGGATCTATAGAGATGCTCATCTTTCAATTGCTATGCTATGCTATGGCTACGCTTCTCCCACTGTCGATCCTCTGTGCCTTGGGAACTCTTGTCAGCTTTCATCTCAGGCTGTTCAAGTGCCGACTATGTCTAAAATTGACGGAAAGATTACAGCTAAAAGCATTAGCCGATTAGTCAGTGCGATTCATCAATTGACTTACTGCAAAGTCAAATGGATTTTTAATCATATTACTAGAAGCGTCCCTTATAAAAGGCTTATAACTTCCTTGATTCCATACCATGCTAGCCAGCTGGTATATAATTATGACAAAGGCTGAAAGCATTAAATGGTTACTCACAGTGTTCAACTGATTGATTTGCCGTAGATTGAAAGTGTGTATTTTTGTTTGCCAAACCAAGTCCATCACTTTAGTGAAACAATACACTCACTTTTACTCTCCACAATATTTGTGTGTGTGTGTGTGTATTTTACATGGCCAACGCAAGAGATTGTTCACATATTCAGATGAAATGACTCCATGAATAAGGGCTGAGGAAACGTACTAATCCTATTGCAGTATGTATGTTAAAAAATTATGTGTTGAGTTCAAAGTTCTAATCACAGGGCAGAGCACTCTCAGATCTTAGATTCTCCTCCCTGAAAATATGCTCTGGAGCACTGGGAGGTCTCTGGATCAGCTTGAGAGGAACTTCAAGGGACTGCAAGGAGAACTGGCATTTCCCATTTCCCAAAAAACCTCCAGTGAATCCAACCCAATATAAAGAGAGCTGAAATGAAAATTGGAACAAATTAAACACTTGACGCAAAACACTGAAAAACATATATATATGAAAATTTTCCTTTGAATTTTGATTTTGAGGAATACTGATTAATTTTATGGCAGTAATGTTAAGGACCCACTTGCTAAACACAATCTTTCTGCGTCTTGGGTGATATCTGGCTACAGTGCTCCAACTGGAGAAAAGCCTTCACCAAAGGTGTCATGGGGAAGGCACGCTTGGCAAATCCACACCATGATAAACTCCCGCCTGGAAACCTATGTCTCCACTGTGGAATAACGTGCAGGTCCAGAACTGGCCTCTGCAGTCACTTATGGACTCACTGTTAAGATCATGTTCATGGAAGACAATCTTACTTGGCTATGAGTGATCGCCAAGGGAGAAGAAGAACTCAGAAAGAGTACACTAAAGGTACTCATGACTATCTTCAATCTATTGATTTTCAGTGAGTCTGTTACTATTTATCCATTAATTTATGACTCATTCGAAGACTACCCAACGTCCCCTCACACTTCCCGTAAATTCCTAACTGCAAGGTCTTCCATAACTGAGGACGGACAAATTGACCTACCACTAGAGTCTCATGAACTGTAAGTTATATTGAATTACTGTAGGGGGGGGGAATGAGAAAAGAGGATAACATAATTATCACCTGAGTTCTGTACTGGTGATAGGCTGTATGGTGTGTGAGGGAAGGTCTAGGGAAATTTGCTAGCTGTGATTTTGTTCTGTAGCTTTTAAAACTAATAATTTTAGAATAATAATAAGAAGAAATCAAAATGATGACGGGAAATCATATTTGGTGAACATCTGAATTCTTGCATGAAAATCAAGGAGAATTTTCCTGGACAATTTTTGTCCTCAGTTGTTTTCATCCCTAATGATGTAGTAACCTTTGAGATTCAGTTTTGGATACCAACTAGAATACAGTATTGGGGTTAGCTTTGCTTAATTCAAGGTCAAATCTCTCTTACATGATTAGGCAGTCCTGGAGCCACTATCTTCTAATTCACAATGATGTCTTGTAGTTATAGAGTATATAAAAACAGAGCAGCTTAACAGGGCTGTAGAAATTATTCTTAACCATGTCAGATTTCTTGCCCAATAAAAAGGATAATCTTGAGGCAAATTATGTCTGGGGAAGTTTTTTGTTTTTTTAATGCACTGGAGGACAATGGGAGCATAATTCTCATTTCCTTGGAGTTACACTTTCGCTCTTCACATAGACACTAATTATTTAATTTTAGGGCTTTCGTTTCCTCAATTCTCATTCATTTCCCTGGTTATGATCTTTAATGAAAAATGCCCGCTGTGTTTAGTACAAACCATTTGGTGCCCCTATGTCAGGGGAGGAAAAGAACAACATTCAGTGAAGCTGAAGGTTTTTATTATCACGTCGTAAATGAACAAATGGCATCTGTCAATACAAAGGAGCACAAGGGGGCATGGAAAGGAAGCTTAGTTATTGCACTCTGGGTGTGCTGTCGAAGTGACAAAATGGGATTTTATTAACGTCCTGGTTATAGGCACCCCTTCCCTTCAACTTTTTTTTTAAAAATTCTTTAACTTTCGACAATTTGTCCCATGCAAGGGCTACTGTAAAATGCAGGATGGCAAAATTGCTGCCATCTGTTTCAAAAATCCAGAAGTTATTTGCCCCACAAAACTGAACTGTATTTGCAATGAGGTGTGGCTTTATTTTGTCAGTTATATTGGAGTAAAGTCTCCTTTTGGCTCTAATTCAAGATCTAACTCCACGAGGAATTAAGCAGCTCTTATTTATTTAAGTGCTAAATCCCATCTTCGTTTTCATATTTGGGCAATAAACATCTTTCATGGCATTGATAAATGGCCACGGGTGTTTATGGGCTGCAGGATATGTTTACGCCGAACGTATAATACCCAAAGAAGGCATGTTCACATTAGACTGGGAATTAACTTTTGTGCTCTACAGACAGAAGTAGGAAGTGGCTGGAGGGGCGGGAGGTGGTGGAGGGAGTAAACAGCCGTCGGGAATGGCTTACTGGAAGTTGTTAAAGTTGAATTCTCATAAAATTGTTTTAGCAGAGCGCTCCGTCTTTCAGCCTCCAACAGGTGTGGTCATGACAAAAGGCCAAATATGAAAGAACTCATTATATTGTACGCTCCATCTGAGGTAGAAAAGCCCAAGGGTGGGGGGTGCTAATCTAGTTGCTGTTTGGCCCCCATGTAGACATATCCGCTATGCATAATGACCTCAAATTCCACTGTGTGGCAACTCCCGATTCCTGGTGGCCACCCCCCCCCCCATGTAGAGCACTTTCTCCAGAATAGCGTTTGGGTGTTAACCGGGGCCTGCTTCAGGAGCAAACGTCATTTTTGTTGCAGACTTCAGGGGCCACTGCAGGACGTTAGTATGTGGGGGTCCTACCCATGCAAGGTGGTGCTGATATTGTAATAATAATAATAATAATAATAATAATAATAATAATAATAATAATAATATTAATAATAATAATAATAATATATTTATACCCTGCCCATCTGGCTGAGTTTCCTCAGCCATTCTGGGTGGCTCCCAATCGAGTGTTAAAAACAATACAGCATTAAATATTTAAGAACTTCCCTAATCAGGGCTGCCTTCAGATGTCTTTTAAAAAGAAGACAGCTGCTTATTTCCTTCACATCTGAAGGGAGGGCGTTCCACAGGGCGGGCACCACTACCGAGAAGGCCCTCTGTCTGGTTCCCTGTAACCTCACTTCTCGCAATGAGGGAACTGCCAGAAGGCGCTCGGTGCTGGATCTCAGTGTCCGGCTGAATGATGAGGGTGGAGACGCTCCTTAAGGTATACAGGACCGCGTCCATTTAGGGCTTTAAAGGTCAGCATCAACACTTTGAATTGTGCTTGGAAACATACTGGGAGCCAATGCAGATTTCTCAGGACCGGTGTTATGTGGTCGTGGTGGCCACACCCAGTCACCAGTCTGGCTGTATGTCCCAGAAGGGTCAGGCATCAACATGTCAGGGAAGGAAGTAATGTCTAGGGTGGGGGAGCTTTGGGAAGGTGGCAGGAGGGCCCTTGGACCCCGTCGGAGCATCACACCTCCCTCCCTAAGCCAGGCAGAAGCTTCCTGGACTTTGAGAAGGAGGGGTCAGGCTTTAATACTCTAATTTAATGGGAACATTTAGAGGACTGGCCCAGTTGTCCTAATCCACTGACTGCACACCACTGTCCCTCGTTACGGTGAAAATGAAACAAATAAACTAAATAATTGCTATTTTCATCCCCTGTAATAGTTTAAAGCAGGGGTAGGCAACTTAAGGCCTGGGGGCCAGATGTGGCCCAATCGCCTTCTCAATCCGGCTCGTGGATGGTCCGGGAATCAGCGTGTTTGTACCTGAGTAGAATGTGTCCTTTTATTTAAAATGCACCTCTGGGTTATATGTGGGGCCTGTCTGGTGTTTTTACATGACGATTTGTTGGGTCTCTGGACTATAATAAAGATTGAAGTAAGTGGTGAAGTTTTTACATGAGTAGAATGTGTGCTTTTATTTAAAATGCATCTCTGGGTTATTTGTGGGGCATAGGAATTTGTTCATTTTTTTCTCTCCAAAATATAGTCTAGCCCACCACATGGTCTGAGAGACGGTGGACCAGCCCATGGCTGACAAAGGTTGCTGACCCCTGGTTTAAAGGAAGAGATGTAGCTCAGTGCTTTACGTGCTTTACACCATGTAAAAGATCCTAGGTCGAACCTCAGGCATAGCCATGAGAAACCTGCTTGAGACAATACTGAACTAGTCAAATTGATGGTCTGCCTTGATATATGGTAGCTGTGTTCCTGTGCTGTCTGAGGTGGGTCTCCACACCTTGTCTAATAATGGAGAGGTCTTTGTTGTGCACTTGAGCTTCCCATAGGCACCTGGTTGGCCGCTGTGAGAACAGGATGCTAGACTGGATAGGCTATTGGCCTGATCCATCAGGGCTCTGCTTTTGTAGGGTTGTCCCCAAGGACAGATATGCATTCACAATGGTCTTGGATGTGCGGGAGACAGCAGGCTTGGCTGTAGTTTCTTGGAGTGAGTCCACACTGTGTTTAAGCAGGTGCTCAACCCACCTTCAAATAACAAAAACGCAGAATATTTGCACAAATATGGGTGTCAATTAATGAGTGAATTGGTCTTAACAGATGTGAGAGCGTGTTCATGCTCGCCCTGCGCGCACACACAGCACTGAACAAATGCTGGATAAAAGTCACACGGATTCTTTTTCCCTTGCAAGGTTCCCATGACATTAAACAGGAATTTCAAGAGTTATTGCCACAGCAGTTTCCAGCTTAATACACTGGAATTGTATGAAAACAAGAGTAGGGGTTGTTTGGATAAACCAAATGGGGAAACCAAACTTTCCAAAGGGTGCGAGTTACAACAGTTGAAACAGTGGCGTCATGTTAATTGAAAACTGAAGCTACATGTTGGCTCTTAAAGATTTTAAAGGAGTGATATTGAAGGCCAGAGAGTCCTCTATCTCTTTAGAATAGAGCGGAAAGGGGAGCCTTTTGGGCAGTGTGGCGTTTAAAGAAAACAGAAAAGGAATGCAATTTATTCTGAGTGCTGTCTTAGTCCGAATCTAATCAAGATCCAATCCTAAATCCACATAAGGATGAATCTGCTGTAAAGAGTGAGCATTGAGGGAATATAACCTTATTTGAGAGTAAAAGTTGATTTTAACATGGGGCTGTCACAGTGGGGATGGGGTGTGCCCTTCTGCTACATTAATACATGTTTAGGGGCCATGGATTTCACTGTTTACTCTCGGGCTGAGATCAATGAGATGTAAAAGTGCTTCACATTGGCTGGTTTGCACCCACAAACACATTTAAAAGGCTGTAGGGTATTAATCAGCCTTATAAAACCAAAAATGCTAATACAAAATAGAAATTAACATATAACCCTTAAGAATCATGTAAGACTAACCTCCCCCCCCCAATAAACAACACCCACCCACGTTAAAAACAACAACACCTTCATTCAAACCATAACTTTAGCACAAGGGGGCTGGTCCATGCCTTCATTCCACTCCCCACAGTGTTGCCCCCACAGAAATGAACCCCTTTGGCGTCTCCCCTTTGGTGGGTGCAACTGGTGCATGCCTAGCTGGGGCAGCAGGTGCTTCCAGTGCTGCCAGCCTGCCCATTGCCCTGGTCCATCCCCTCCTTGCACTCCTGCAGGCAGGTCTTGGTCTTGCCCCCAGGCCAGGCAAGCTTTATAGAGCTGCCCCATGTATAGAAATGCTGGCAAGGGGGACAAATCCTGCTTAACTTGGTGTAATCATACCAGGATGTAGAAATGTACCTCTTTCAATGATGTAATAAGCAGCCTTGCTATATTCTTTTTTTGTTAATGTACTTTTCATTTTGCTCCTCTGTTGATGTGGGATTTATGGACTTTTATTGGAGTGGGAATTGAATGAATCAGTAAATTGGCCCCTGACCTTTTCACCGGAAGAGCCATGATTCTCAGTTTGCCTGCTGTTTAAAGACGTTCAGAGTCAGTTGCAGAAGGGATCGCCGACTAGAATTAAATTGGTAAGTACATGAATTTTCTTTTCTTCATGAATGTATGAAGACTGGTGCCGACTCAGAGTTGCCCCTGTTTTCTTGCATGTCTCCTGTGGCGATTCAAGAGGCACAAACCTCCCCTGGTGTGGCGATGGAGGGTAAGTATCACTTGTTGAACATCTTCCTGCTGCCCACCTCTTACAGACACAAGAGCCCTGCCTTCGCACTGTCAACAGCTTTAAAATGTTTCGATCGATTAACTGTCCAGGTTTTAACTGGTTAATCAATGTGTGCATTCGTTAATCAATAGATGTATCTGACAGCCCTATGAATTACTCATCGTGCCAGGTGTAAAAGGAAAAATATCAAAGTTTTATCAGATTGTGATTCAAAAAGGATTTTCAAGGGGGCTAGAATCATCGGACATAATAAAATGAGGAGAAGGTTTAGAGAGTGATATCCCACAAAACACTGAGACTATCCATGGAATAGTGCAAAGATGGGGAACCAGAGGCCCAGGAATTACCATATTTCTCACTCTATAAGATGTACTTTTCCCCTCCTAATAAGTAAGGGGAAATGTGTGTGCGTCTTATGGGGCGAATGCAAGCTGTGCAGCTATTGCTGAAGCCAGAACAGCAAGAGGAATCGGTGTGCACCAATCCCTCTTGCTCTCCTGGCTTCAGGGATAGCCCTGTAAAGCCTCTTGAGCGCAGCTGGAGCGCTCCTGCCTTTTCGCTCAAGAGGCTTTGTGTTGCTTTCTTGTTTTCCGCCTCTAAAAACTAGGTGCGTCTTATGGTCAGGTGCATCTTATAGAGTGGAAAATACGGTAAATGCAGCTACTCTAGATCTCTTGATCTGGCCCGTGGGACTCAGCCAAGGCCACAAACTCTCCAGCACATGCTTTGGTCTGTCTGGCGCATGTCCTCATACCCTGATAATGCTTCCTGCTAGCCTGGATGGAGGACGGAGAGGGAGGTGCGAGTGAGTCTACTGTATATGTTAAAATTTGCAAAGCTCAGTCGGTAGAGCATGAGGCCCTTAATCTCAAGGTCATGGGTTTGAGTCCCACATGGGGCAAAAGATTCCTGCACTGCAGGGAGCTGGACTAGATGACCCTCATGGTCCCTTCCAACTCTATAATTCTATGATTTGTTGCTCTGTCCACTCTGGCTCCCTCCACCCTTGACATGCGGCCCCAAGGAGCGAATGTGGTGCTCAGACCAAAAATGGTTCCACACCCCTGGAATCACGGAATGGTTATCTAAACCAGGGATAGGGAATCTCTTTCAGCAGGGGGGTGCATTCCCTTCTGGGGGCCACATACCAGAGCTGGATGAAGGCAGAGGCCAAAACTGGGTGGCGCAGCAGGTTACATTCTAGCCAGGCAGAAGTCAGAGGTTTCTGCTCCCAACCCCATCTCTGCATCCAGGCGAGCAAGGAGGTCTCACAAGTAAGATCTCATAGTACCAAAGCCAAGATTCATTTTTATTTTTGCACAATGTGCATTAGTCTCTGAGGAGAACATGGTAAAGCAGCTCCAAAACAGCTCCGATCAAGAAATGTATGCGGCCGTTTCAGCACAACTTGCTTCCCCTCACATCCTTGCCTGAGATGGCTTTATTCTCCATCTTTTTAAAGCCAACCTCTTTCTCTCTTTGTGTCTTAAATCAGCCACCAAAGCAATAGTGGCAATAATAATAATATCCCACAAAATAAGAACACAACCACAATCCAAGATCTCGTTAGACACATTAGCCCTATGACCGTCATCTGTGAAAGCATCTATTGTTAAAGTCCATTTATTTTTGTCAATATTGACATCTGACCATGGACACAAAATGATCCACCCCCACCGCTCCTGTACTATTCCGTCCAACTTTGCATTAGGAAAGCAAATTGAAAAGCTTAATGCATGGAAAGTGAATCTTTTGTGTTCTCCATAATGCCCAATTTTTCCCCCTCTCTCTCCCCTCTGGACCTACCAAAGCTGTCCAAACAAGAACTAGATTTTTCCCTTTCAGAGGAGAAGAATGGAAACTTTAAATGAAATCACAAGTTTACTTGTCCTGTTAGAAACTCAGAGGTAGAACCAGGGTGAGATTCTAGCATATAATTGTGTGGGGCAGCTATATAAAAATAAGGATGCACTGTGCAAATGCATATTGTCAATGGTGTTCGACAAAATAGGCCACAGCCTTTGACTGGAGCTGCCCCGATGGATGGCGTATAAATAATAAAATTATTATTATTATTATTATTATTATTATTATTATTATTATTAAAGAGACCATTTCAGATGAATGTTTTATGGGAATCATTGTACAGGTTACTAGGGGCATGTCCCAACAGGAATGTCCTGTACTGCTGTTTTGGTACATATCCTTTATATTTAAAACATTAATGAGAGGTGGTGAACTCTCCTTCCTTGGAGAAGAAAAGAAGAAGAAGAAGAAGAAGAAGAAGAAGAAGAAGAAGAAGAAGAAGAAGAAGAAGAAGAAGAAGAAGAGAAGAGTTTGGATTTGGATTTGATATCCCGCTTTATCACTACCCTAAGGAGTCTCAAAGCGGCTAACTATCTCCTTTACCTTTCTCCCCCACAACAAACACTCTGTGACATGAGTGAGGCTGAGAGACTCCAGAGAAGTGTGACTGGCCAAAGGTCACCCAGCAGATGCATGTGGAGGAGCGGGGAAGCGAACCCGGTTCCCCAGATTAAGAGACTACCACTCTTAACCACTACACCACACTGGCTCTGGAGGTTTTTAAGCAGAGGTTGGATGGCCATCTGTCATGGATGCTTTAGTTGAGATTCCTGCATTGCAGGGGGTTGGACTACATGACCCTTGGGGTCCCTTCCAACTCAACAGTTCTATCGTTCTATTATTCTTATACCACATTAACAGCCATGGAGAATCTTGGGAACCATAGCTTGCCAAGGGCACTGAGAATTATAGCTCCACAAGGTCAGTGCCTTTAACAAACTACAGTTCCCAGGATTCTTTGGGGGGAAGCTGTGAATGTTGCAGTGTTTCAATGTACGGTGTGGATGTGAGTACAGTGGTGCCTCGGGTTACATACGCTTCAGGTTACAGACGCTTCAGGTTACAGACTCCGCTAACCCAGAAATAGTACCTCAGGTTAAGAACTTTACCTCAGGATGAGAACAGAAATCATGCTTCGGCAGCCCAGCGGCAGCAGGAGACCCCGTTAGCTAAAGTGGTGCTTCAGGTTAAGAACAGTTTCAGGTTAAGAACGGACCTCCAGAACAAATTAAGTATTTAACCCCAGGTACCACTGTATTGTTGTTTTTCCGAAGGGTCAATTACAACAGGACCAAATTTTGGAAGAAAGATAGATGGGACAAAAAAAGAGAGGCACACTCAGTTGAGCCAAACCACATCAGACAAGCATTGGAGGAAAACTGGACTGTTCCATTACAGACTCCTTAAAAGTGCATTCAATATTCCACAGGTGAGGGTCATGGTGGAGCTCATTTTCAAAGTGTGACCAAAACACCTCCAGTTTCTAAATTTGACCTTAGATTTAAATTCTACACTGGGCTGCCTGCACTTTTCCTGGAAGCGCATCTACAAATTCTATTGCAGGAAGGGTGATCTCAAGTTGTGCAGCAACACATCATTTATCTAGCAGCTATTGCAATCAGTGTAGATGGTGCTCAGTATTGGACACATAAACAGAATATGGTTGCTTGAGATTACTCTGCCTGCAGAGGTGACATTACTTTTGGGGGTCATTGGGAACACGTCCTTAAATGAAATATAATAACCGGAAGAAGCTTAAATCATGTCCCCCACCCCCACCCTGCCTAAACGTTTACCATTGAAAAGTAGGTGCTAGCAAATTCAGAATTTCATTGAGCAAGCTAAGTCATGACTTATGCAAGGAATGCGTTGCTACCCCTTGTTTACTCTGCAGATAGTTTCAAGGCAAAGTATCTGAAGCTCCCATCCGTCATAAAATTATGAAGTGCTCCCTTGCTGGAGTGTGTGTGTGTGTGTGTGTGTGTGCTGAGTGGCAAGCATTCTGCATTGTGATTCCAATAAGATTGTAGCTGCCAGAGAGACCTTTCTTAGCCTTTACAGATAACATTCATGAATTGATCCCTCATTAGTATGCGGCCGGCATGGGAAAATGATAAACTCCTATTAACACTGTCATGGCAACTGAAAAAAATGGCTGCTTTGGAAGAAAAGCCATGGGCCTCTTTCCTTTCTTCTGTTTGACATCTGCTATGGGCCTGGCAGTACTTTCTTATCAAAAGCTCCTGTCTGCAGGCTCACCTCTGAAGCCGCATCGTAAGCTGCAACTTGTCATAAAAAGAGGAAATTTATTATACTGTTGAGAGTCAAAAGAGTATAAATTTCTCTTTGATCCAGTAGGCCATAAACTAAACAAGAAAGAATAAGAAGAAATGAACCATTTGGGAACGAAGCTTCTTTTCTGTACCTAAACTTTTATCCACTTATTGCAGAAAGGAGTGCAAAGCTCATGTTTCAACAGGTAATTACTGTGGTTGTTAATTTACTGTTTCTTTTTGTTGCTGCAAAGATTTATATACTTCCTGTAAGTATGAATTCTGTCATGATGGATCCCTTCCTCCCTCCCTCTCAGATACAGTGCTTTTTGGATGTAAAAAAATGAGGTGCCCGTACTCATATCTTGATAAAAGGGTTGTGAGTGCCAGAAGAAAGTGGCTTCCATGGGCAGTGAGTACAGTCGCAAAAAAGCTGTTTATCTCCAGAATAAAACAAAGATGTCAAAGCAGCGCAGCAGATTCAATCAATTTATGATGCTGAAAGTGTTCCAAAAACAGGACACTGCAGCTGCAAAGGTCTTGCCCATCATCTGCCTAACCTCTGATGAGGACATCCTAACACATGATCATTTACATGTGGAAAAAGGCAATCCCTGAGCCCAGATTTCAAGCCATATAGAGCTTTAAAGGTAAGCAGCAGTACAGTGGTACCTCAGGTTAAGAACTTAATTGTTCTGGAGGTCTGTTCTTTTTTTTGTTTTTAATATTATATTTTATTGATTTTCAAATGCAAAAAAAACCAAAATTATACACTCCAAACATCTTAGTTACATCTTATTTCTCTTTTTGACTTCCCTCAATTTGTCTGCAATTCCTTCACTTTATTACTTTTTGCACATTTCTACCCATTGTTGTTAATACTATTAGCTTCAATTCATTTTTAATACTTATTTTCACATTTTCACATCACAGAGCTTCTTTAAAACTTACAAACGTAATCTGATTTTCACTCAGTTTTTGCAAATATTGAACAAACTTCTCCCAGTCTTCTGTAAATCTTTGATCTCGTCGATTCCGGATCCTTCCTGTCATTCTATCCAATTCTGCGTAGTCTATCATTTTGGTTCTCCATTCTTCTATCGTAGGTAACTCCTTCTGTTTCCATTTCTGGGCCATCAATATTCTTGTTGCTGTCACTGCATATAGAAATAACTTCTTCTCTTTCTTATTTATCTCATTACCTGTAATACCTAGTAAACATGCTTCTGGTTTCTTAGTAAATGTATATTTCAACATTTTCTTCAATTAATTGTAAATCATCTCCCAAAAGCATTTTACCTTCTTACATTCGCACCACATATGAAAAAAGTACCTTCTTTTTCTTTTCATTTCCAACATTTGTTACTTGTCTTATACATTTTTGCTAATTTTACAGGTGTTACATACCATCAATACATCATTTTCATAACATTTTCTTTTATAACTGTACATGCAGTGAATCTTAAACCTTCTTTCCAAAGTCTTTCCCAAACCTCCATTTCTATATTATGCCCTATATCTTTGGCCCAATCTATCATAACTGATTTTACCTCCTCATCCTTCATACACCATTCCAATAATATCTTATACATTTTTGCTAAAATCTTAAAATCATTATTCAATATTTCTGTCTGAAATTTTGATTCTTTATCAGCAAAACCCCTCTGGTTAAAATCTTTTCTAAACATCTCATTAATTTGAAAAAAATGCAGCCAGTCATTCACATAATTCTTAACTTCTTCAAATGGTCTCATTTTCCATTTTCCTTCACTTTTACATGTTAATTTCTCATATGTCACCCATACCCCTGTCATATTGACTTTCTTCACACTCATGTAGGCAACCGTACATTAGGGGGGAAGGAATCTGCAGGAATGCAGATGATACAGTGGTACCTCGGGTTAAGAACTTAATTCATTCTGGAGGTCTGTTCTTAACCTGAAACTGTTCTTAACCTGAAGCACCACTTTAGCTAATGGGGCCTCCCGCTGCTGCCACCGCACGATTTCTGTTCTCATCCTGAAGCAAAGTTCTTAACCCGAGGTACTATTTCTGGGTTAGCAGAGTCTGTAACCTGAAGCGTCTGTAACCTGAGGTACCACTGTACTTTGAAATGTGTCAGGAAATGGACCAGCAGCCCATGAAGATGATGTTTCAGAACCAGCGAGATGTGCTACCTAAGACAGTTCCCAGTTAGCTGCTATATTCTGAACTAACAAAAGTTTTGAGGAAGGATGCTTCCAGACTCACTATTTTCAGGTGGGTTTCAATCACATACTGGCATATTCAGGGAGGGCAACTGAAGTGTTATTCGGTGAAGTTTTATACGCCGCATGGACCCATTGAAATTAATGGACCTGACTTAGTTCCCATTTGCACCATACATCTAAAGTGGTATCATACCATTTGAAAACAGTCACAGCTTCTCCCAAAGAATCCTGAGAACTATAGTGTTTTTAAGAGTGCTGGGAGATGTTTTTTCCTCACAAAACTGTGATTCCCAGAGTTCCCTGGGAAGAGAGCTTGACAGTTAAATAGCTCTATAGTAATCATGGGATATTGGGACGCAGGTGGCGCTGTGGGTTAAACCACAGAGCCTAGGACTTGCCGATTAGAAGGTCGGCGGTTGCTCCTGTTGCTCAGACCCTGCTCCTGCCAACCTAGCAGTTCGAAAGCATGTCAAAGTGCAAGTAGATAAATAGGTACCACTTTGGTGGGAAGGTAAACGGCGTTTCTGTGCGCTGCTCTGGTTTGCCAGAAGTGGCTTAGTCATGCTGGCCACATGACCCGGAAGCTGTACACCGGCTCCCTCGGCCAATAAAACGAGATGAGCGCCGCAACCCCAGAGTCGGCCACGACTGGACCTAATGGTCAGGGGTCCCTTTACCTTTTAATCATGGGATATTGGGAGTCACAGAAAGTGCGGGCTTCTTGGAGGCCTAGGGATGGCTCCTCTGAGAACAGGAGGCTGGACCAGATGGGTCTGATTCAGCAGGGCTTTTCTAATGTAACCGAGAAAATTAATAGAGCCATGCATGTTTCAGGGAACCTGACTGATGCTGCCATGGAATGGGATAGTTAAAACTATGGGTTTTTTTCCTTATGAAACTTTCTGTTGTTGTTCTTATGAAATTTTCCACTCACTTTGGGGGGCAGGGAAACAGAAGGGGGGGGGGAGCCGGCAGTGTCACAGAACAGAATAAAAACAAGCTTATCTGAATCAAAAACAAACCTGTAGAAACTGACCCATCGCTCATTTACGCACATTTTCTCAAGCATTACACAACATTGCTTTTATGGAGTTTGTGAAGGATACAGTATCTTAATGACCTGCTTTCAGAAGCATTGCAAGTTGTGCAACAAGGTGAGTTTTCAGCGGCATGTCAACATTTTGGAGTAATGCTTCCAGAATGTTAAGTATGTCCTCCTGACTTCTTTATTTTTTCTGCTGAGAGAATCATTTGTTATGGCGAGTCCTGCTGACAGCACTACACGTTTGTTCTTCTTTCTGCGGAGAAATAAACTAAGTGCATTTTCAGATTAAAATGGTGGTCTTGGAAGATCATCTAGGAATTACAAGCTCTTCTTGGTGTGCGTCCAGGTAAATGCAATTCACAATCAAAAGGAGGTGGAGGGGGGGGAGAGAAGCGTTTCTGGATATAAAAGCAAGGCAAATACTAGATAAACAATGTCATTCAGAGCCCCATGGGGGCAAAAATGGCATTGCTTCTGGCTGAAAGGCCACTCTCTAATTCTTTCTACGACGGCGCTGGCCCTACCATTTTTGGGGACTCATCATTTCTCCAAAGAGCTTAGGGTAGCATACTGCTACGCCTTTTGTTACTGTCACCATCATGGGCATAGCCAGAATTTTGGTTGGAGGCGGCAGACTTTTGTTAGGAGGGTAGAACCTCAGATTTGTATTGATTGGTATTGGTTTGATTGATTTGTGGGGAGGGGCTTAGCTACACCCATGGTCACAATAACATTGTGAGGTAAGTTAGGTAAGAAATACTGACTGGCCAGTCGTCACAGAGCTCCATAGCTGAGTGGAGATTAGAATAGAATAGAATAGAATAGAATGGAATGGAATGGAATGGAATGGAATGGAATTTATTATTTATATCCCGCCCATCTGGTTGGGTTTCCCCAGCCACTCTGGGTGGCTTCCAACAAAGTATTAAAATACAGTGGTCTATTAAAAAAAAAAACTGGTCTGTTAAACATTAAAAGCTTCCCTAAACAGGGCTGCCTTCAGATGTCTTCTAAAAGTCTGGTAGTTGTTCTTCTCTTTGACATCTGGTGGGAGGGCGTTCCACAGGGCGGGTGCCACTACCAAGAAGACCCTTTGCCTGGTTCCCTGTAACTTGGCTTCTCGCAGGGAGGGAACCACCAGAAGGCCCTTGGCGCTGGACCTCAGTGTCCGGGATGAACGATGGAGACGCTCCTTCAGGTATATTGGACAGAGGCCATTTAGAGCTTTACAGGTCAGCACCAACACTTTGAATTGTACCCGGAAACGTACTGGGAGCCAATGTAGATCTTTCAAGACTGGTGTTATGTGGTCTCGGCAGCTGCTCCCAGTCACCAGTCTAGCTGCCACATTCTGGATTAGTTGTAGTTTCCGGGTCACCTTCAAAGGTAGCCCCACATAGAGTGCAGTTTGAACACAGGTCTATCCAGCCTGACACTCCTTATATCATATTCATAGAATCATAGTAATGTAGAGTAGGAAAGGACCCCAATGGTCACCAATCTAACCCTCTACAATGCAGGAATCATAGCTACTATACACGTGCTGGAAAACCCACCAAGGGACCTTGCCCAGAGTCCCATCAAACCTGGTGCCAGCCTTGAGATAGGCAGTATGGGGCGAAATGACCAGTTTGACCTCATGTGTAGCATCTCTCTTTGTCTCTACACTTAGCTCAGAAGGGTTGTTGTATCATGTGACTTCAAGAAGAAGCCTTTAAGAAGTACAAGCTGTGCCTGTCTCTTTTAACACAGAGGCAGCAACGGAATCAATTTGTACGGTCCTTCTCCCTCAAAACAGAATTACACTAAATACCTGTATATTATGACACACACTGTCAAGATTTACTTCCAAGTCATTGTTTGTTAATTTTAAAGCTTTAGATTCCAGTCTTGGAGAGGAAGGAGAAAACAGCATCTTGTTGTGCTAGTTTTACAGGTATTCCATTAAAAAAATGCTTTCTCAAAGTTATCTGTTATTACCCAGAAATGATCAACAGACTGTAACTCATCTTGTAATTATATATTACTTCAAAAGAGGGTGGAAAGTCAAGATGCTTCAGGAGTTACAGATCTTTTTTCTGCTCATTTTTATAATGAAAATGCTGGAGAGATTTGAAAATAATAATAATAAAATTGTCGATGGTCAGTCCTTAGCTTCATTTTACTATGGAACGGGGCAATCTTAGGCTGTGTACACTTGGCTGTTTTAAAGTCAATGTGATGCACACCATGTGTGCATGTTTTCCAGTCTGTGTGACATGTGTAAGCATTGGCACTCTGGTATGTACGCACCCCTATAGTTTAAATGTGCTGGGAGCTGGGAAATATACCTCCCCATTTTAGCAGTTCTGCCAATGTACCGTTGCTGGCAGATCAGCATTTTGGGGTGGTCCAGTGGTGTATTTTGTCATGGGGGGGGTCTTATATCCTGCCAGTATAGCAGGACTCCCCCCCCCCATCAGTGGAACTTGAGTATGCAGTTGCACCCTAAAACTCAAAAAGCCACTTTTTAAATAAAAAAAGATGGTGGAAAAATAAGTTTCCAGCAAAATAATATAGATGAAGTTCAAAATGCCCAAAAGGTTTTGTACATATTTTAAGGCAGACATTTGATATGGAAGAATGGATATTGGAAATGGATATTGCTATATATATATTGCCAATATCTCCTCCTTTGCTATCTATGGATGCTTCTTTTGCTGCTTGGAAGTGGGCCTTAAACAATGATCCTGGCATATGAGGCCGTAGGTACATGAGGCAGCAGGAGAAGGCAGTCCTTCAGGTAGAAGCCCCAGTGAGTTACATAGGATGTCCTCCCAGTTAGGCAGGGAGGTAGTGTTATATGACTTTAGTACAGAGCATATCCAGTTTTGAATCACAGTTTTAAACAGCAGGCTTGAAGCTCAGTGTATGATTCTGAATGATTCTACATCTCACACAAGATGTGTCATTGGAGAATGCTCTGTCATACACAGAGTTAAACATGGCCCCGATCCAGCTAGAGTCTACAGGGAAAATATCAGACCCTCCAGGTGTCCTTATTTTCCCTGATTTAGAGAAGCCACCCTGGTTTCTAATTTGATCCCGGAAAGCCCCACTTTTCCTTAGGATGTCCCTATTTCCATTGGAGAAACGTCAGAGAATATGGAGTTATCTGACCCCCAAGCCATCTGAAGGCAATTAACCTCGGGTTAAATATGCTTCAAGGTTGAGCGTTTTCAGGTTGCGTTCCGTGGTGACCCGGAAGTAACGGAATGGGTTACTTCTGGGTTTTGCCACTCGCACATGCGCAGACGCTCAAAATGATGTCACATGCATGCACAGAAGTGGCAAATCGTGACCCACGCACACGCAGACACGCAGACGCGGGTTGCGTTCTGCTCAGGATGCGAGCGGGGCTCCGGAATGGATCCCGTTCACATCCAGATGTACCACTGTATAGGGAAGGGTTTTTTATGGTTAATATGTTATTATGGTTTTTTTAATATGTTGGAAGCTGCCCAAAGTGGCTGCGGCCACCCAGACAGATGTGTGGGGTATAAATAGTAAAATTATCATTACGGAATGGGACGCCCCTATTTTCATTGGAGAAACGTTGGAGGGAGTGCAGTATGAAGCATTCTCAGAGGAGACCCACTGTAATCAATAGACTTCAGTGTATTCCAAGGGGTATAACGAATTGGACAAGTATGATCTCACTTAAAATTTGCAGAGATAGTGGAAGGGGGAAGTTGGATGTGCTTATTAGTGCTGTATACATGATTTCCCCAACTCTGCCCAGCACAAAAGATGCATTTGACAAAGATGGATTTCCACTGATCGGGGGTTAATAAGGGTGCATAGGTGACTGGAGTAAAAAAAACCACCTTGTTCTTCCCTTCCTCACCAAAAGCCTGATTTGCAAAATTCCAACTTCTTTGTTTCTGCCTGTGCAGCGCTGCGTGCCACTCTTGCACTCTGTTGGACTAGGACCATTGGACTCAAAAACGCGCTTCACTCTGTATTGGACCTCAGTCCTGCTTTTTTATGATTTATGAATACTTTCCAGCAAACTTTGCACTTTAGAGTACATTTCAAGACAGAGTGGTTGAAACATCATTTCAAGGCCTTGGATTCTTCCCCACCCTCTAACAATGAAAAATCTCCCCCTTGTTATGACAGTTTTACAAGCGCCGAAGTGCATTACAAATAGCTAGGTATATGCCTTTCCTGAACAATTAATTTATTACAGTACTGCAGGGTTGATCATATCTGCTTCCCTTGCATATTTCGGGGCCACCTTTTTAATTACATAAATTTCTTTTTGTGTTTCTAGAACTGGATGCAGACAAAGGAGTCATACTGTTGATTGCATTACAGTCATTCAAATTGCTGAGCATGCTGGCGGAGTTACTCTGAGCATTATTAATTTTCTTTTTAATTATAAGAATTTCTGAATCTCTGGAGTCCAAATTGATCATTTCATTACATCTCAGGGGAAAGGCAGATATTAACAGCAAAAGAATGCTTGGAGCACTGCTCTGTCACCTGTGGGGTGAGCCCAACATCTTGACAAGGGAAATAAGAGATATGTATACCAGTGACCTGAACACTGGCTCAGATGTCAGTCTACTAGGGCCGGCCCTGTTATTAGGCAAGCCAGATGGCTGCCTCTGCTGGAAGATGTTGGGAGATGCAGAACAGTGTCGGAGGACAGAAATCTGTGTGCTTACCTTGCACCCCCTAAGCTAGCTCAGGTGCAATTAGGGTTGCCACCTGTCTCTTGTATAATACAGGATTGTCCCATATTTCAGTGTAAAATGCTACATTCTGCATTGATACAGTTTTGTCCGGTATTTCAAGTATTTTTTCTCTCTCCCTCTGCCAAGTTAAGGATCCTCTCCAACTGCATGTGTTTGAAAGAGTGTGTGAAAGGTCATATATTTAAGCTCTGGGCAGCAAACATAGACAGCTTTACAAAATCACATGTATGTGTGTGCAGGCATGTGCGACAACTTCCAGAGGGGCCATCCTGTTAGGCTGCAACAGATTGTAATGGATTGCTTTGAAGTCACTTCAGGACCAGATGAAACATAAAATGCCCAATCGTCTTTTTTTGTCCTGTTTTTGTTGCCAGAACAAAGGTGGCAACTGCATGTTCAAGGTCCTGCATTTCTGCCAGTGCTTAAGTAAAACTAATCTGCCAACACTTGTGTCTGTGGTGTGTCTGTATCAGTGTGTGTGTGCGCACACCATTTTGTCCTTGACCTGGGAGAGCAACATTATTTAGGCTGGCTCTGCCTTTTCGTGCATTCATGCCCCATGCAGAATTTGTAGTGCTTGTTCCCAACATTTGTGTCTTCATCTGAACAGAGACCCTGAATGTGTTGCACTGGAAACCACAGGTGGAAAGAGCACTGGGGTGCCCAGGTCCTGTTTTTGGGCTTCCTATAGGCAACTGCTAAAAAAGGTAAAGGGGATCCCTGACTGTTAGGTCCAGTCACGGACGACTCTGAGGTTGCGGCGCTCATCTCGCTTTACAGCTTCCGGGTCATGTGGCCAGCATGACTAAGCCTCTTTCTGGCGAAACAGAGCTGTGTACAGAAATGCCATTTGCCTTCCTGCCGGAGCGGTAGCTATTTATCTACTTGCACTTTGACGTGCTTTCGAACTGCTAGGTTGGCAGGAGCAGGGACCGAGCAACAGGAGCTCACCCCGTCGTGGGGATTCGAACCGCTGACCTTCTGATCGGCAAGCCCTAGGCTCTGTGGTTTAGACCACAGTGCCTCCCACGTCCCCAGGTAACTGGTTTGCCACTGTGAAAACAGGGTGCTGGACTAGATAGGCCCCTGGCCTGATCCAGCAGAGCTCTTCTTATCCATTCTGCACAGGTCTTGCACCCACAATACAAGTCGGTCATGCCCATATGGTTTACTGTCAGGGACTGGACAGAGGAGGAATGGTGGAGACCGCCTTTCCAGCCTGAGCCTTCCAGAGAAGAGGAAGACAGTATAGATTTACAACAGTGGTTTGCAGGAGGTCATAGCTCAGAGGCAGAGGAGGAGAGAAGCTGGGGAAATAATGGGAGAAGAGGGAAGGGGAGCAGAGCCGGAGCAGCTGGCTGGTACATTATCACTAGAAATCATTCTAGACCCCCCCTTCTCCCAGAACCCTGTGAACATTGAAAGTAGGAGAGCAAAGGGCTCAGAGACAAATGGCCCTAAGTGGGTGGTGCTGTTGACAAATGAGGAGAGAAGGGGTGGTGGAGATTACTTGGAGCAACGCCATTGAGGCTGCATTCCTAAGCCTCTCTCTGTGAATATTGAATAAAATACATTGGTAAGAGCCTTCTTGTTTACCTGTTCTGTGGGGAGATCGCATTCCCTGACGCCTGACAGATACACATTTTAACAGACCCTCCAAATGTCCATATTTTCCAGGGACGTCCCTGATTTAGAGAACCCGTCCCAGTTTCTGATTTGATCCCAGAATGTCCCACTTTTCCTTAGGATGTCCCTATTTTCATTGGAGAAATGTTGGAAGGTATGGAGTTATCCGACCCCTAAGCCGCCTGAAGGCAGTCCAGTATAGGGAAGATTTCTCAAATGTTTAATATTTCATTATGTTTTTATATATGTTGGAAGCTGCCCAGAGTGGCTGGGGCAACCTGGTAAGATGTGTGGGGTATAAATAGTAAAAGTATCATTATTGGAATGGGACGTCCCTATTTTCATCGGAGAAATGTTGGAGGGTACGTTTTAAAAGCTTTAAATCCAAATTTGATAGGAAATTTGATCACTTGAGAAATGATTACAACAGCACATAGTATATAGCACAACACTGTTAAAATTTCATGACATATTAAACTTGCTTTTTCACCCTAAACATTTTCACCCTAACCTTCTTTTCACACAGAAAATTAACATGAGGCATTTCCCCCCCCCCTGTAAATTCAGTCAAGAGGTTGCCAGTATTTACATATACTCCCCCCCCCCGGGTGTGGGTGGGAAGGCTGGACATATACAGACATTTTCATAGGCAAAAAGATTCTATATGCCACCTGAAAAGTAGCACTTTAGAATAAACAGGCCTCTGGCCAAAGAACAAGAAAAAGGAGATAAATTAAAAACAATGGAATTTACCCAAAAGCCAAGAGGATGTCCCCCTCCCTATTAATAGTGACCTTGAAGAAGCCAGTACCAAGTGAGATAAGATGTTTGGTTACATTGATGTAAATATACTTTTCCCTTAATCATTATGCAAGCACCATCCTAATCTATTTCTCTCCTTCACATTTTTTTTTTACAAGATGCTTCTGTCTTTGAAGATTGCCTCTAAGCTTAGTACCTAACAAAACAGCTTGATTCCAAAGGTAAATAACATATTTTACATGCACTAGAGATTGCTTCATTTTCCCCAGGCTTTATGAAACAGTTGTCTGCATTGTACTTTCTTGATTAGCTTGCTTGTGGTATGCATAACTTAAGAAATGGAAAATAAAGGCGGGAGGGGGGGAGGAGGAATAAATGCGTCTGGTAGATGCAAAAACCAATTTGAAAATGAGTTGTGGATAAAGGGAGATTGGATCCTTCGTTCCAAAAGACAAGCCAGTTCAAACGACTAGATTCCACTTCCATCTACATTCCTTACCCTAATAGGTGTAGGAAGAGCAGTAGTGCATCATGGCTGACATGACAAACCAGGGTGGTTTACAACATAAAAACACAAAACACACAACAATAATAGAAAACAACTCCCCAAACATATTGGAAAGGCCTTAGATTGGTTGAAAAGGAATGTTGTCTCCTGGGGCCTAAAGATATGGAATCAAGGCACCCTCCGAGCCTCCCTGGGGAATAATTTTGTTCTTCTCCCTATGTCCTAAGGATTTAGGGTGGAAATTTCACTTCGTCCTCTCAACAAGCTTGTGAGGTCGGTTAGGCCAAGGGAGTGTATCTGCTACAAACTTATATTGGATTTTGGATTTACACCAGTTTCATTGTCATGGCTTTCCCATAAGAAGCGCTTGACAATTCTTTATTAGAAATTAAAAGTTTCCCTTAATATTTTCCATGGTCCCCTATCAATTGAACTCTGCTCTGTAACAAAGCTATCATTTGTTTTGTCTCAGAGCGCATTCCTGTAGGATATTACAAACACTCCAGACTGAGACTGAAAGCACTAAACAGCCTAAGCAAACAATTCTTTAATTGCTATTTAATGAGGTGTATTTTAAATTAAATTTTAACTGAAGTTGTCCCCTGTGGAAGGTGTTTTATTACTGGCTGCATGGGTGAATCAGCACATCCACTATCCAGCCTTGGTAGCGTATCTAGTGCTCAATTAGCCCACAACATCTGACGTCTAATCAAGCCACAGATTTGCACAAAACCAGGGGCAGCTTTAGGGGTGTTTAGGAAAGACTGTCCTTATGTTTGAAGAGTGGGGTGGTTGTTCAGAGGTAACTATGGATGGCAGCTTCTCGCAAGAAATGACTTTATGATTCTGTTGGAACAAGAACAATACAATCTATAAGCTTCTGGTGATAAGAAAGCACACGAGTGTAACACTGTGTTCCTTGCACATTCTCTCTTTTAATTTCTGCTGGGCGTCAGAGTGGTGGCATGTTAGCAAATAACACAATTACAGTCGTACCTTGGCTCCCGAACGATCGAAAACTGGAAGTGAGTGTTCTGGTTTTCGAATGTTCTTTCAGAAGCCAAATGTCCGACAGGGCTTCTGCAGCTTCCAATTGGCTGCAAGAGCTTCCTGCAGCCAATCAGAAGCCGCGCTTTGAAAGTCGAACGTTTTTGAAGTCGAATGGACTTCTGGAACGGATTCTGTTCAACTTCTGAGGTACGGCTGTACAGTGGTATCTCGGGTTAAGTACTTAATTCGTTCCGGGGGTCTGTTCTTAATCTGAAACTGTTCTTAACCTGAAGCACCACTTTAGCTAATGGGGCCTCCTGCTGCTGTCGCACTGTTCTCATCCTGAAGCAAAGTTCTTAACCCGAGGTACTATTTCTGGGTTAGCGGAGTTTGTAACCTGAAGTGTATGTAATCTGAAGTGTATGTAACCCGATGTACCACTGTATGCATTTAAGCATCTTTCATGGACCAGTGCAAAAAACAGTGTTAAGGGGAAGCACCAAAATCAAAGTGGACCAATCCTGACTCTCTTCCTCCTGTGACGAGCTGTTTTCTTTTGAAGGAAGCATTTTCTTTCTTCCAATTATTTGGTCTCAATCCATTGCTAGACCAGGTCCACACAAACAGTGGAGGATGTCAAGCTGTAGGGAGAGGTTCAGGTTTATGATAGCTCTCCCATATAAACAACTCCCTGCAATGAGAAAATTAGCACAGTGAGTTCTGCTCTAGACTGCTTCTTTTCTCATTGATGCACTAGTTACTGTTTTTTACTTGCAGGGAGGCTGTTATGTAAGGGGAAATTCAAACATGGTCTTTTCCAAAGCCTATGGGCACCCAGACTTGAAATGCCCCATTTGAGGACTTTCCATGGGCCACAAGAAGTGTTACTTCTTTCCTTCCCAAGTACAGCTTCAGCCTCAGCTATGGCAACAGTTTTCACTAGCAGAAAATGACCCTGTCTGCTGGTGAGAGTGGCAGAGTTTTGACTATGTGCCATCCACCCCAGTCCTCGACCTTGGGGTGTGTTTGTTGGGACTGTGCCCTACGTAAGCAAACAAAGCAAAGGCAACTATTTCCAAACAATGCCATTTTTCAGTCCCCCAGATTGCATGCGACGCTTCTCGGAAAATTTTATTTCACTTTAGCCTTAAGAAATGAAAGGTCGCTACTTATTAATCTTGCTTGGAAAAGCAGAGAATAGAACTGCGTATTTTATATGAACCACGCATAAGAAGTGTGCACGAGTAACTATATATATTTGTTATATTCCATGGTATGCTCAACCCTAGTTCATTTCCATCCTCAGCTCTTTCACTCTGCCATTAGTTTGAAGGGATTCATTTCTCCCCTTTAGTTTTTCCTTTGTTTCTCTTTATAACCCTATTGAGTTGCTGCCCCGTATTTTGCAACCTCTTTTCCTGGAGCAGAATATGCAGACAACCAACATAACGCAGGAAAAATTTCAAAAATTTAACGAGTCATATTGTATGTACAGGGAAGCATGAGGAGGAAATTGTTTGGTTTCGTTGGGGTGCTGCAAATGAGATTTATTTCAGATTCACTCCAAGTTTCTACCTAAACTTTCCCTAGTTTAGCCAAAGTCCCCCCCCCCCCGAATCAATGTACTAGGGTGAATAGCCTCCAATCGCAACATGGCTGGTGCAGTGGCTCTCTAAAGCCAGCACCAAGATGCACGCACAATATATATTTAGGGACATTTCTCTGTGTTCAGTGCAACATTCCCACTTCATGTAGTGGGGACAAAAGGCTGTGAATGCATAGCAAATAAGCATTTTGTTGCACAGAACCTGGCAGAAAAACAGACAGGCCCCAGTGAAGGGAGCCCAGGAAAACAAGCAATGATCATGTTAGCTATCAGCTCCAAGCCAGAGCCCCTTCCATCATTAGGAAGCATGAGCCACAACAGTTGCAACCATTGCACCCTTTAGCAAAACCCCTCTCCTCACTGTTGTTAATAAGGTGCATGCCACTGAAATGCCATTTTGGTTCTCTCACATTTTCCCAGACTGAACTTCAGTTTCCGCAGCAATTTGCAATATTTTTTTTAAATGAAAAAGAAATCCTAAGCATTTTTTTGAGACGTTTCCTGTGAACACATATTTGTATGCAGTTTATTCCAGTAAACACATATTTGTATGCAGTTTTGACTAATGTACACATATTTTCCAATTTATCCATAAACAGTACATTTTTCACCCATATAGTCATTTGTATGTACATCCCTCACTAACCTATAATTTTTTAAAAAAATATTGCTTGAAAACTGCATCGCAAAATTTGGAGAAGTGCAAATTTTGAAGGGTGGGCGTGTTTTGGTCCTCACATTGTTGTGGAAAGTGCAGATTTGACAAATCGGGTCCTCCCTTAAAGAGGGCATGTACTGCTGTGAGACCTGGACAACCGACTCCCTGTGTTGTGGGTGGGTACGATTGGTCAGCCACAACACCCGATTGGTAGGTCCCTTGTAGCTGGGTGCAATCTGGCCAATGGGACACAGTCCAAACGGTTCGAGGGACCTATTTGTACCCATGCACGTGACCCAGAGCTTCCTCTTTCAGTGCGTGCATTCGGAACACCCGCCCACCTCTCCCTACTTTTAGGGCATTTTTTGCGATTGACCTTGCTATGTCGTCGTGTGTCGTCTGTCACTGGGACAGGGGCACATCAGGAATTTTCCCCACTTGGCTGATTGGCTGTTGCCACTTGGGTTTCGCCTGCTGTGTAGCAAATCGTGAGAACTTGTAAGGTTGTGGATAGGCTCTGGTTCAGGTGATAGGGATTGGAGAACGCTCTCGCCATCCCTATGTGAAGGGTATTCCGTTAAAAGAATCCAGGAACTTGATGATTTGGTCAACCCCAATGCCTGTGCCTGAGTCCAGGGGTGGCAGAGATAGCCTGTTCCCGGCTTTCTGCTTATCCAGGTGTTCACCCTTGGCTGACCTATGCTGGAACCCTGGGTCAGCGCTAAATGCATGGCAGGGAGCTAGTCAAACCAGAGCCTATGCAATCAGTCACTTTCTGTAATCAATAAAGTTGTGGCCTAAATTCTGCCAAAAACCAAAACCAAAATTTGAGTCAAGTGTGAATTTATTTAGGGGGTAGGTTTCTGAGTCTGAACATGCAAGTTCAGCTTTAAATGTGAACTGAATCGAATTTCTGTCCCATCCTGAATCTGGACCACACACAGAGGAAAACTGTCAGCCAGAAACAAACAAATGTTGCTAAGGATCACTCCTAGTCATAAATGAAGGGCTACAAGTAACCAGTGATAATATGTGCAAACTTGCAATCAGCCCAAAATGTTTATGATCCATAAATACCAAGGTGGAAAAGCATGGGTAAATCCTTTGGGAAGAACTTAGCATATGTCATGTTCATACCTGGTATTTAAGTGACACGGGTGGCACTGCAATCTAAACCACCAAGCCTCTTGGTCCAAATCCACATGGGGTGAGCTTCTGTTGCTCTATCCCAGCTCCTTGCCAACCTAGCAGTTCAAAAGAATGCCAGGACTAATAGATAAATAGGTACCGCTGTGGCGGGAAGGTAAATGGCATTTCTGTGCGCTCTGGCTTCCGTCATTGTGCCAGAAGTGGTTTAGTCATGCTAGCCACATGACCCGGAAAGCAGTCTGTGGACAAATACTGGCTTCCTAGGCCTGAAAGTGAGATGAGCACCACACCACATAGTCGCCTTTGACTGGACTTAACTGTCCAGTGGTCCTTTACCTTTACCTACCTGGTATCTGTGCTGTCCCCATGCTTGGCCAAGGGGCAGCAAGTTCTTGAGTGACCCCACATGTGTCTGTAGAGCAGTCCATATTGGGGAGTAACCACAGGTTAGGGCTTTCTTTAAAGAAACGTTCACATGGGGGGGATTTTAATATTGCTGTAAAGTGCCCTCAGACCTTATGGTGAAGTAATGGTAAGAGATGGATGGGTGAAGTAAATAAATACAACTTTCCAAGGTGGGTTGTCAACTTTTTTAAAAAAACCTTTACAGTGGTACCTCAGGTTAAGTACTTAATTCGTTCCAGAGGTCTGTACTTAACCTGAAACTGTTCTTAACCTGAAGCACCACTTTAGCTAATGGGGCCTCCTGCTGTACTACAGTACTATGAAATTCACATCAAAATGATGATGAACTTTTTGTGAGGACTATTTTTTTTTAAAAAGCAAATTGTTGCACAAATGTGGAGAACTAGATTTAAGATTTGAAAAATGAGAAACCCAAAGGGACACACTTGTGGAACCCAGTGTCACACAGAACATTGCTGCCACCAATCTGGAGCTTCCACAACCTCACTGCTGCCTCACCTTGCCCTGTCCTCACCCTGGAGAATGTCACATGGACCACTTATAAACGCCATCTCCAACTCCTTGAAAGGTTCCATCAACAGTGTCTCCCAAAAATTTTGCACATCACCTAGGAAGACAGGCAACCAATTGCCACTGTACTGGAAGAAGCAAAGATCACCAGTGTCAAAGCAATGATTCTTCAACATCAACTTCGTTGGACTGGTCATGTTGTTCAGATGCCTAATTATCGTCCTCCAAAGCAACTACAGTGGTACCTCAGGTTAAGCACTTCATTCGTTCCAGAGGTCCCGTACTTAACCTGAAACTGTTCTTAACCTGAATCACCACTTTAGCTAATGGGGCCTCCTGCTGCCGCCGCGCTACCAGAGCACGATTTCTGTTCTCATCCGGAAGCAAAGTTCTTAACCTGAAGCACTATTTCTGGGTTACCGGAGTCTGTAACCTGAAGCATATGTAAGCTGAAGCGTATGTAACATGAGGTACCACTGTATTTATTTGAGCTCCACCCCTGGCACACTGGTAATGTTACTGCTGCAGAATCAATAACAGAAGCCCCATTTTTCACCTTCTCTTCCATGTTTTGAACAAATGTTTGGAAGGGAGGACCGGATTGTGCTGACTGGTCCTACACTCTGTATATTTGGCTGAAAGTGAGAACAGGTTCTACTACACGTGTAGAACTCTACACAAGTAGGAACTGTGTTTGCAGTTGGCAACCTTGATTGGCCAAGCATTCCCAGTCTGTCTGAATGCACAGCACCCGGGGCGCAGGCAGCAGTGGAGGCATAGAAGGCTAGAGTTTTGTCAAAACATGGAAGACAACATGAGAATAGGACTAGAGAGACATTCTTCCCCATGCTGTCGAGACCTTAGCCTTTAAACGTCATTGTTTTAGGCTACGTGATGTGGATCACCCAAATGGAGAGAAACTAGAGAAAAATAAAATATTTTAATAACATTTTGCCCCCTCTTGTATTCATAGTCTCTCGGTTGTCAAGTAATGGAATGTCCGAGGCCAAGTTGTTAAGCAAAAGCAAACTATTCAGGAGCCAAATTTTTGAATGCATAAACTCTCTCGGGCATTTGCATCTGAATGGAACCCATGTTCTTTTAGTGGGAGAAACTGAACATGTCATGTGGCTTATCTCAACAAACACAATTAACCAGCGGAGCTTAAAGGGGGGCTAGCAAGGAGCATTCCTGGTAATGAGATCCCTATCACTCTAGTAAACATATCTCGATTTTAATAAAATCAGCGTAAGCATGCAGATAATCCCGCAATTGTTATTCTGAAGTTGAACAGAAATAAGAGCTCGATTTTATCCTTCTTTGAAACCCGGGAGCCTTTTTAGGTTTAAGTGGGGGAGGGAAAAGATTTCCATGGAAGGGAGAAGTGGGAAGCAAGATTATGAACCAAAAAAAAAAAAAAAAAGTTCTCCTCTTGGACATAGTCAAGATTAAATGGAAAAAAGTGCATCAAAGGCATTTGTTGTGATTAATTTTCCCTAGCGGGATAAGCACAAACCATACAAAGACTCTCTCTCCCTTTTTTTTTTTTTTTTGCTTTGCTTTGCTTTGAAGTATGTCCCTTTGGCATGCATACTTTTTATACATGCATGGTGCACCATGTTTCTTCATGTGGGTGTACTAGGCTGGTCCTATGGCCTACATTATAGAGTGCAAGTCCTCTGTTTAGAAGTGGCCTCTCTATAAGTAGAGCTGTGAGCTCCAAGTCCAGTTTAAGTGGATAGAGAAAAGCTGGTCTCTGCCTCTCATCACACTAGAACTCACGGACATCTGAGGAAGCTGAAGGTTGGAAGTTTCAGGGCAGATAAAAGAAAGTCCTACACAACGGCACATAGTTAAACCATGGAACTCATTTCCACAGGAAGCCATGATGGCCACCAACTTGGATGGTTTCAAAAGAGGATTAGGCAAATTCATGGAGGGTTAGGCTATCAATGGCTACTAGTCATGATGGAGGCAATGGTCTGCCTCACAGCCGGAGGTGGTATATTTCTTCTAACCAGTTGCTGGAAACCACTTGCACTTTGACATGCTTTCGAACTGCTAGGTTGGCAGGATCAGGGACCGAGCAATGGGAGCTCACTCAGTCGCGGGGATTCGAACCACCGACCTTCTGATCAGCAAGCGCTAGGCTCTGTGGTTTGACCCACAGGGTCACCTGTGTCCCTGCAAGTCATCATAGAATCATACAATTTTAGCATTGCAAGGGACCTCATGGGTCATCTATTCCCTACTCCCTGCCTTGCAGGAATCACAGCCAAAAAATTCCTGGCAGATTCTGGCACAACAAATCCAGTGGTGTGCATTGCATGTGTGAATTAGCTTTATCACCTTGATGACTATGGGGCAAAATATCAGATTACTACCTGGGAAGATGCAGCACAAACAGTACCAAGTGTTAATGTGCACATTGATATACAGATAACACCCCCCCACCCACACCAGTTTGGCTTAACCCCCACCTCCCTAAAATCCAGCTGTCTATAAATTCTCACATGAATCAATCACGAAAAGATGAATAAACAAATCATTTCTTAAGTTAAACACAGTACGTGTGTTTTCATTCAGACAAGGCTGTGCCCCTTTCATAAAGCTTGGCTTTAAAATAGACAATCCATGGGTCACTAGCAGTCCAAATTTCCCCGCTAAGCAAGGCAGACCTATGGCCTCCCACAAATGCAGATATGCATATTTTATTGCCCTGTTACACAGAGAGTTTATTTTCAGTCCTGAGGCTTAGATGGTTGCAGTGTGTTTGGGGAAGGGGAATGTTTTAGCAAAAAAAGAGAAAAAGTTTAAAGATACCCTTTTTAATGCACTGTATGAGTAGGAACACCTGGCATTAGTAACCCTTATTGAAAATCTCTCTTACCCCCTTGCTTGACAAAAGGGCATGGTTACCCCCCTGACTTTTTGCCATGACCTTTGCTTTCTGAAATGAATTAAAGGTTTATGTGCAGGAATGCAGCGAGCAGGAAGACAGGAAATAGCTTGGGAAATGACTTTCCTGTCCCATTTCACTGGTTTGCGTACTGTAACGTCACCAGGGACAGAGCCCCTGAGTTTTGGGATGGCTGTGGTTGATGCAGCAGTTGCATCTTCACATGCAAGAGGGAGAACAAAACTCAAGAACCGTGTGTTGCAATGCATTAAATTTAGCAACCTTCCTTTATGCTGAAGTCGAAGGCTTGCTTGCCCCGTGCATTAAGTTGTGCTGCTAGACAACCAGCCATTTTCATAGTATTATCAAATGATAGCATTCAAAGGGATTCTGGAGGTCTTCTAAGGTAAAGGTAAAGGGACCCCTGACCATTAGGTCCAGTCGTGACCGACTCTGGGGTTGCGGTGCTCATCTTGCTTTACTGGCCGAGGGAGCCAGCATACAGCTTCTGGGTCATGTGGCCAGCATGACTAAGCCGCTTCTGGCGAACCAGAGCAGTGCACGGAAATGCCGTTTACCTTCCTGCTGGAGTGGTACCTATTTATCTACTTTCACTTTGACGTGCTTTCGAACTGCTAGGTTGGCAGGAGGGAGGTCTTCTAGTCCTGATCAATGCAGGATTTAGTTATTGCATCCCTGGAAGATGACTTATCCTACCTGAACTTAGATACTTCTAGCAATTGATACTTCTACCACTTCTACCTTCCAGGGGAAATTTCCTCCACTGTCCAGTGGTTGAACAATTACCTTGCAAACTTTATTTTTAGCCCACCTTTTTTCTTCAAGAAGGTGGCGTACATGGTTCTACCCCTCAAACTCTACAACTGTGCGATATAGATTCAGTTGAGAGGCAGTTCCTGGCGCAATATACTTCCATGAGCTTCATGACCAAGTGGGGATTTTTACCCTGGTCTCACAGGTCCTAGTCCAACACTCTAACCACTACACCATACTGGTTTCCTTTGTTGTTTAGTTGAAATTTGCCCCCCTGCATTTCTCACCTATTGGTTGCTGTCCTGCCCTTTGCGGCAACAGAAAATAAACCATCACCACCTTCTGTATGACTGCCCTTGAAAGACTTGACAATGTCTAGATTCTGGTAGGTAGCCGTGTTGGTCTGACGCAGTCAAAATAAAAATAAAATAAAAATAAAATAAAAGATTGTGCAGTAGCACCTTACAGATCAACTAAGTTTGTTCTGGGTATAAGCTTTCGTGTGCCCAGAACAAACTTAGTTGATCTCTAAGGTGCTACTACACTATTATTATTATTTTTGAAGATGTCTATCAGGTTTCCGTGGAAGTGAGAGCTGGACCATAAAGAAGGCTGATCGCCAAAGAATTGATGTTTGTGAATTATGGTGCTGGAGGAGACTTTTGAGAGTCCCATAGACTGCAAGAAGATCAAACCTATCCATTCTGAAGGAAATCAGCCCTGAGTGCTCACTGGACGGACAGATCCTGAAGCTGAGAAGAGAAGACTCCCTAGAAAAGACTCTGATGCTGGGAAAGATTGAGGGCACAAGGAGAAGGGGACGACAGAGGGCGAGATGGTCGGATAGTGTTCTTGAAGCTACCAGCATGAGTTTGACCAAACTGCGGGAGGCAGTGGAAGACAGGAGTGCCTGGTGTGCTCTGGTCCATGGGGTCACGAAGAGTCGGACACGACTAAATGACTAAACAACAACAATCAGGTTTCCTCTTTATATTGTCTTCAGCAGGCAAAACATGCCCAGCTCTTTCAATCATTCTTCATTGGACTTAGTTTCCAAAATTGCTTAGTATCCTGGCCACACTCTTCTGGAGATACTCTGGGTTGTCTGTTTCCTTCTGAAAATATGGTGCCCAGAACTGGAAACAGTATTCCAGATGCAACCTGACCAGTGCAGAATACAGTGGGATATTACATAACTGGATGGGGGAACCACATGTTGAGATTCCTGCACTATAGAGGGTTGGACTAGATGACCCTCAGGGTGCCTTCCAACTTTACAATTCTATGATTCTCATGACCAGGACACAGTATTTCTATTAATGCAGCCAAAGTTTATTTTAGCTTTTCTAGCATCCGCATTGCATTCTCCTGGTATGCCCCACGGAGGACCTTACGGTCTGCAAATGACAACATCCTAATGATTCCGGGCCCCAGAGAGATCAGACAGGCCTTAACCAAAGGCCTGGTGGAACGCTCTGTCACAAGAGACTAGGGCCCTGCAGGATTTGACATCTTTTCGCAGGGCCTGCAAGACGGAGCTGCTCCACCAGGCCTTTGGTCAGGGGTTCAGTCTGACTCATTTTCTCCTTGTATAAGAACAAGCACGAAGGAGGTTCCCAGCCCGCTCACAGGTGCTTATAATATCAGTGGAAAGTTGGTAACCGCCTTCAATTTTAACCTGAAGATTGCCACTTGTTTTAATTTTAATTTGTTTGAGTTAATTGTGAGATGTATCTTAATTTATTGATTGCTTGTTTTTATGCATTGTCTTACTTGTACGATGTTAGCAGCTCTGAGCCCGGCTTTGGCCGGGGTGGGCGGGATATAAATAAAAATTATTATTATTATTATTATTATTATTATTATTATTATTATTATTATTATTGGCTCATGTTCAGCTTGTGATGATAATCTAAAACACCTAGATCCTCTTCTGCAGCCAAGCCAAATCTTCTCATTGGTACCCTTGAGTCTTTGTACCAAAATTTTGCTTTTAACCAATTCATGTACGTACTGTGCAGTTGTAGCCATGAATACTAAGAAGTCTGCATGGGTGGGTGGGTGGGTGTAATTGTGTATATTCCTCCAACAGATAACACACCAAGAGAGATACAATTGCTTTATAAAATGTAAAAATGAAACAACACCCCCCCAGTAGTTTAGCTGTAATAACTGCTATCATTGTGTTGTGCAATTTTTATTCTGATAGCTGCCTTGATTATACCTGTGCGATAACATATGCGAATGGCTGGCTGGCTGAATAGTATATAGATTTCAATATTAGAGCCCACAGACTGATGTGTAGGAATTCATAGTTTCACTTGAATGGATTAACTCCTGTTCCTTTGATGATTTGCTGATTGTGTTGGCCCAGCCCATTCTAGTTTATTCTTATTGGTGATGACAAATTCATTGCTGTAGCTAAACAATGGCATCAACATAAACTACTCAATATCTTATCACTCTAAGATATTGATATTAATTGTCAGTGATGCAATGAGATCAACCCATCAGCCAACTCCTAAATTACTTAGGTGAAGCAATTTGACACACACACACACACACACACACACACACACACACATTACACAGCTGTACATCGGTTATAATTCACAGTAAAAAGTACGTAGTGGGAACTTGACTTTATCATTTAAGAAATATTTAGTGAACAGGAAAAAAACAGGCCAAAAGCAGGCTTTTCCCTTCCAAAATATAGTGTATCTGCATGGATCTTATGAAGTCATTGGAATGATACCCAAATAAAATTAGAGTAATAACAATGGCAGTAATAAGAAAAGCACAGCTAAACTCTGGATTAATTCTGATAACTCCTTCGAGCCATGCTTTATAATTTTGGAAGACTGGGAACGAGACATATATGCACAAACTCTTTCCTTCTCCTTCCACACTTGGCATAATAAATAACTTTCTGGTTGGTCAAACCATGGTTTGCATTGAGGTCAGAACTCTGGTTTGACCAAGACACCTGGTTAGCAATCCTGGTTTAGAGGATGTGGTGTCAGAATGCAACTGTTGTTTTATGGGACAGGAATTAATCCTTAGTTACTGGTCTGAGAACAGTCCATTGGGAAGTTCTCAAGGCATGCCTGGATGAAATGAATGGAAGCTGGCTTCAAAAGAACACAAAGATTCATCTCCTAGCATTTTTTATTAGCTTTTTCAATGGCACAAATGGGTGTAGTCTGATTGCCTAGCATACAAGGAATCATGGAATCACAGAATTGGAAAGGACCCTGTGGATCATCTAGCCCAAACTGAATATGCAACCTTGAATATGCAATACACTCTAACCAACTGAGTTGGGATAAAAAGTTCTACCTGTAGCTCTTAGGCTCCACACCACCCACTTATGGGAATATAAAATTTCCTATTGTTTCCATAGCCCCTAGGAAAGCTGAAATGTGCTACACACTTTGAGCAATCCTTTAAAAAAATGACATATTAAATGTGAAACAAAATTTAAAAAAATTCCTTCCAGTAGCACCTTAGAGACCAACTAAGTTTGTTATTGGTATGAGCTTTCATGTGCATGCACACTTCAGATACACTGAAACTGAATTCACCAGACCCTTATATATAGTGAGAGGGTGGAGAGGGGTATTACTCAGAAGGGTGGTAGGAGTTGGTGATTGGCTGATAGGTGTGGTAAACCTGTTGACGACTACAATTGGTCTTACAGGAAAAAGCAAGGGGTGAGATGGCTAAAAATAGCTTTATCATGTATAATGAGATAAGAATCCAATGTCTCTATTCAGACCAGGTCTCTCCATGGTTTTAAGTTTGGTAATAAGTTGCAATTCAGCAACTTCTCTTTCCTGTCTATTTCTGAAATTTCTGACAGCTACTTTGAGATCATGTATAGAATGTCCTGGGAGACTGAAGTGTTCTCCTACTGGTTTCTCTGTCTTGTGATTCCTGATATCAGATTTATGTCCATTTATCCTTTGGTGTAGGGTTTGGCCTGGGTTTATCCTTTGGTGTAGGGTTTGGCTGAAGGGCACTAAGGTGCTACTGGAAGGAATTTATTTTATTTTGTTTCAACTACGGCAGACCAACATGGCTACCTACCTGTAACTATATTAAATGTGAGATTGAGCAGGTTGTCAACCTACCTAATGTCAGGTCTTATTATTCATCTAAATCAGCAGGAACCACAGAATAGTTTGTTCCACAGAAAACAATACATGCTGAACAGGAAGCAGTTGGTCTTCCACACAAGTTTATTATGGTTTCATGATAGAAGGGGTAAGCATTTTATTGATTCATTGACACTTAATTGTAAACTAAATTGACACCTTTCATGTTCCACTTCTTGATTTCATAGTGGACAATTCTACCTAGGGTGGTCACTGATGCATTGTCCACAAAGAGGAACTGCATCACCAAAAATGAGAACGAAATGGGCCATGCATTTCCATATGATAATCAATATGTTGATTAGGTGCAAGCTTAAAAATATTTAATATATTTTAGATGGAAATACCATGCATCTCAACATAGTGGGGAAGACTGTGACCAGGTAAGCTCTATGACTGCTCAGTCAGCAATCCAGATGCTAAGTCAGGGGTCAGCAACCTTTTTCAGCCGTGGGCCAGTCCACCATCCCTCAGACCAAGTGGTGGGCCAGACTATATTTTGAAAAAAATATATATGAACGAATTCCTATGCCCCACAAATAACCCAGAGATGCATTTTAAATAAAAGGACACATTCTACTCATGTAAAAACACACTGATTTGCAGAGCGTCCGTGGGCCGGATTGAGAAGGCGATTGGGCTGCATCTGGCCCCTGGGCCTTAGGTTCCCTACCCCTGTGCTAAGTGCTGGTGGCAGGGGTGGAGGAAGGGGGTGCAGTGGGGCGGTCTGTTCTTGGTGCCCTCACCGAGGGGGGTGACATCTGGCACACTGCCCTCCTGCGACTTCCAAGCCTACTCCTAGCCGTCAGGGTAAGGGGGCAGCTGCGCCGCTTTCCCGGCGACATTCCCCCTTCCCCCTTCATTTTGACAGCTGCGGGAGGCTTGGGAGTCATCGGCGGGTGGCACGCCAAATGTCCGCCATCGGCGGTTCGCCCCGCCCCCGTGGGCAGCTTGCTCCACCCCTGGCTGCAGGGCGCGCATGCCACTCTGTGCACCCGAGTGGCTATCCCACGCCTAGGAGGGCACCTTCTGCTCCCGCCCCCCTCGGGAGTGCGCCCGCCCTGGGTAGCGCAGGCATATGCTCTGCCGCTGGCTAGTGGGCAACTTCAATGTCTCTGCTCTTTCAGTTTGTTTTTTAAATTTCAAACCAAACTTAGAAGGGATAGCCCTTCAAACAGAAGATGCCTGCAAATAAAGAACTGCCCTCTGCAAAGCGTGAACACGCTTGTTTGCATGTTACATGCCCTGAACACAGATAATATCCACTAGAGAGCTGGACCATAAAGAAGGCTGATCGCCGAAGAATTCATGCTTTTGAATTATGGTGCTGGAGGAGACTCTTGAGAGTCCCATGGACTGCAAGAAGATCAAACCTATTCATTCTGAAGGAAATCAACCCTGAGTGCTCACTGGAAGGACAGATCGTGAAGCTGAGGCTCCAATACTTTGGCCACCTCATGAGAAGAGAAGACTCCCTGGAAAAGACCCTGATGTTGGGAAAGATGGAGGGCACAAGGAGAAGGGGACGACAGAGAACGAGATGGTTGGACAGTGTTCTCAAAGCTACCAGCATGAGTTTGACCATACTGTGGGAGGCAGTGGAAGACAGGAGTGCCTGGCATCCTCTGGTCCATGAGGTCACGAAGAGTCGGACACGACTAAACAACAACAACATCTACTCTGTGCGAAAGAGTGCACACTTGTTGATTTCTGCAACTCAGCTCTTGTGTACACAGTTTCACAGATTGTACACTCATTACATGTAATGTGTGAACCAGGTTGTGCAAGGAGTTGCCCACATGTTACAAACATTTCATTTCATTTAAACCAGCAAGGCTTGTATACCGCTGCCTCAAGTGGTCTATTATAAAATAAACTTTAAAAATACAATTTCATATACCTTAAAAATGTATCGATATAAGATATCATTTTGATCAAAAATTACATCTTAATTTTGATGCATTGTAAAGTTAAGCACCAATATTTTAGGTCTGCTTCCACCCTCCCCTCAAAAAACAATCTCTAATGCCAACAGTATCCATAAGAGGAAATATTGATTTGGGGAGTATTTGGGGGACAAATAAAACACAGACAATTTTTATACAATTTGCATGGCTTTATTCAATACATAGTTATGTTGTCATTTGTTTTGGCGCCTCCACCTTCTGTCTGACATCCTTTTTTATTTTTGAGGGCTACAGCAAGTCAGGGCTCTTGAACTTTCCTCCAATGCAACAGGCCAATTTAAAAGATGCAAGCACAATAATTATGTACAGTGGTACCTCATGTTAAGTACTTAATTCGTTCCGGAGGTCCGTACTTAACCTAAAACTATTCTTAACCTGAAGCACCACTTTAGCTAATGGGGCCTCCTGCTGCTGCAGCGCCGCCGGCTCACGATTTCTGTTCTCATCCTGAAGCAAAGTTCTTAACCCGAGGTAATATTCCTGAGTCTGTAACCTGAAGTGTATGTAACCTGAAGAAGTATGTAACCTGAGGTACCACTGTATTTCATTTCATTTCTTGTTGTTTTCACTATTTATTAAGGTTTTATGATAAGCGGTCCTGGAAAAAGAAGTAGACATTTCCCATTTTCTGTAAGCATGCATACATTATTTTTAATAAATGTTTTTTATTTTGTTTTTTATGAATTAGGGAACTATTAACATGAAGTTTCCAAAGAAGCTCATGTTAGACAAATGTTTTTAAAAGTCCCCACCCCAAATTCATTTCAGCTCTATCTAAAACCTCTAATTGTTACCAGGCAGGGAAAAGTAGAGCATTAAGAGATAACATAACTAGTCCAACCTGACCTCAAAAGGTCAAAAGAGAGCTAAACAATTTTGCCACAGCACTTGCTTATTTAAGGCAAAGCGAGCTCAGTTTCCTCCTGTTTTCCCCCCTCCTGGTATGTTATACTGTTCAGTATTACCCTCTCTTGAAAATGAAAGACACACAGTGCCAGCTGACTAAAAGTATAATCACTAGGAAAGGCAAGGAACCAAATATATAAATAAAATGCGTCCAAGGTATTTGGCAAACGGAAGGCAAACCAATTAAATCCAAATGTCATCTATAAAGCACTATACTAAAATGCCCACCACATTATATTAATTTCTAACCAGATTTATGGAGGTCACTGCCTATTGAGAAATGCAAGTCAATGATTTGGGGGTGGGGGTGAGTGGGTGCTGGGAGAGAGAAAACTTCTCCCAACCCAACCCAGATGGGATCCTTTTTTAACCCTTTTCCTGCTGGAAGGTTGCAGATGTTTAATTATATTTAGCTTATAACTGGGAGGTCCAGGTAAGTTGTAAGTCCAAAAGGACTTGCCTCTTGTGGGGGGGGGGACCATAGATAGGAATATTATTTGCATAGCTCTTCTCTTCTCCTCTCAGCAAGGAGAGGGGCCACCCCTTCCATTTCAACTTAAGGTTAGAATTGCATTTTAGGGAAGAAATCAGGCAGAATTCCCCCATCAGGATGGGACAAAGCTGGCTTGAGTTTTGTACCTCCTGTCTATTGTGACAGTAAGCTGTGACCTTAAAAAAAAAATTCTTTACATTAAAAAAGGAGCCCCCTTTTTGATGTGTGTGTATGCAGGGGGGGGGGAATACGATTATAAAAATCACATACAGGCTCAGGAGGGAAGGATGCTTTAGTGACCAAACAAATTTGCCACAAATCATTTTACAAAAGAACAGCAGGAGTTTAGACTAAACTGGGGGGGACTGTTCCTATTCACCATTCATTTGTTTTGGAGGCTCCACCTTCTGCCTGACATGTTCAATATCTAATTGGCATTCTGACACTTGGGATAAGGAAGCATCTGCTGCATGGATGGTTCTTGGAAGCCTTTTGTTCTGCAAAAATGTTGGAGTTCAAGGGATTCATCTCAGCCAAGGCACTAGATTCATGCTATTGTTCAAGCAGTTCCTCTTTGCTGCAATGGGGCAGCAAGGGGGGAGGTTTGCCTGAAAAGACAACCATGGGGCTTTTTGGGGGGGGGGTTGTTGAGGGAAATATCTGATAATAGTTTGCTTCCAGCAATAGCCGCTAAGCTGGAGGGCTTTTTCCTCCTTAATTTTGGCTAGTCATTGACAAAAGCATAACTCTACATCAGGGGCTTATAATTGATTAAAGCTGAATGCAGGAGAGGTTTGCATTTTCAAAAGAAATTTGTTTAAAGTATAATTGCGCAGCTCAGATGATACCATTTAGGTCAGGCTACACCAGTTCCTGGTTTTGGAACCACACTGCATAAAAAGTATTCTCAAACGGTGGTAGATCAGAACATAAATATTGAAATGCAAAAATTAAATGCTTAGAAATCACGACCCACTGGCCTCTGAAGTTGTAAGCATGTTTCAATTTACATAAGAGCATAGAAGGTTTGTCTAGTTCAGCTTTGTGTCCTCAAGCAGAAGCCTATGAGATGTCAACAGGGGCACCGACTTGCCCCTCACATTGAGGGAGCATGGTCATGTGATGGGTCATGTGACATCACGTGATGCCGCCGGCATGTGCCAGGCTTGGACAAGCAAGCAGGACAGCATTCTCAGCACTGTTGGCCATCAACAATTGAGATTCAGAGGCATATCACCTCTACAGTCATCATGGCTAGCTACTGCTGGCCTTATCTTTCATGAATTTGGCTAACCCCATTCTAAAGCTATCCAAGTTGTTGGCCATCATTACATCTTTTGGTAGCCAATTAGCCATGCACATTTGGGAAGAAGCTTCTTTTGTCTGTGTTGAATGTTCAAATGCTCAGCTTCACTGGTTGGTCCCAGATTATAATATTACGAGAGAGAAAGAAGAAAAAAATCTCCCCAACCACTTTCTTGAGACCATGCAGAATTTTTGTACATCTCTGTCTCACTTGCCCCCTTACTCAACCTTTCTTTAAACAAGGAGTGCATCTGATAAAAAACTTAACCTGTGAAGTGGGCCGAAATATGATGGGGATGAAATGAAGAAATGCGGAGCAGATGTTAACATAGAATGACTCATCACATAATGACTCTTTAAATGTTTTTTCAGAAGAATTGGGGAGAGGGGGACAAGAGTCTTTGACAAACCTGACTTGTGAAAAGCAGAAGCCCAACATACATTACTGTGTTGTTTAATCCACAGCGAGTGACCACAGGCTGTTCCCTTCGGTCTATCAGTGGCATTGACACAGTGGAAGAATGTGGAGGGAGACACATTTCTTATATCCCAAGCTCAATATATTTTTCTTGCCTCAGGGGGAATAAGGGGTGCATAAAGGCATGAAAGAAAAGGAAACGATGCCCTCCTATTTTCTCAGCTGATGATACAGTGATTATAACTGTTGCTGCTTTTCTTCTCCCTTGCCAAATGATGATGTATATCCAAGTTGGGTGTGAGTCATGGGCTATTGGCTGCAGTGGCAAATACAAAAGGGAGATAGGAACAAAGGAAGAACTGAGGAATTTTTCTCTTTTATGGTTTAGGGGAAATGCCAGAGTGCATTTAATAGAGGAGCTTCTGCTAAGTCTTCCGGTAAAATAATCTTGAGATTGCAGATAGATTGACAGATGGATGGATAGATAGAATGCTTTATTTGCACTGGCTTTTGTTCCAAACATTGTTTTCACCAAACTTAGCCCACCACTTTTGTTTTACCCAAATCTATTTCATTTACAGCAGAGGTGGCAAACTGCTGATACACTGGCCTGGATCCAACCCTCCAACTCATGGTGCAATATTACAGTGCCTGCATCCCTCTCTGCCTGTATTATTCACTTTACTTATAAAATGTATTTGCCATAATTTTTCTGCCAAGGCTTGGAACGATTTCTAAAATTTCAATCAATCAGTGAAAACACACACACACACACACACACACACACACGATCAAACAGTAGAACAAGTAAACAAAACTGCAATTTAAGGATGACATGTTTTAGATGTTTCATTTCCTTATTTCTAAATGGAGAAAATCAAATTGACTCACTAGAGTGAAAATAACTTAGAAGTAGAATTGAAAATAGAAAAAGTTAAGGAAAAGCAGCAGCAGGTTTGAGGGGACTCTGGGCAGTGTCCCCCAAGTGAGGAGAGAGGAAAGCCCTGCTGTTCTAGTGGAAGTCCTTGTGTGGGTTTTTACTGGTGGGGCTTCTTAGTTGAGTTCTTTACGAGATTTGTAATATTTTCTAAGAGAGTAACCCTGCTCTGCGCTGTAATTAATTTCATAAGGCGGGTTGACAGCACGTAGAGCAACTCTTCTTCAGAAAATAATTAACCAAAAGAAAGGCTTCTGTAAGTACTGTAAACATAGTCCATTTCAATCCTGATAGTCCTGAAAGCAGGAGGGGGAGACAGGGCCAGCAGCCCAACTACTTGGTCATATAAGAAAGGTCTCCCTCAGCTGGACTTTTCTTTGTGAAGCCCATTTAATAAGTGGGAATCTCTGCCCCCCCCCTTTTTAGCAGTATTTTGGGTGACATCAACAATGGTCTTGGATGGGTTTGAGAAGTCGACTTCAAGTGCTTAGCCTTTGCAAGCCAATACCAGGTGAGGTGCACTTCTAGAAATACCACAACAAAAATGCCATTTGAATTTTGTGAAGAAAAATATGTATCTGACACGTGGCACAATTTGGAAAGTTTGAGTTGAAACTTCAAATACGTTTTCTTCACCACGGACATGGTCCATTGTGGTTGCGGGAGAGCGAGGCATGTGAGGAACCCGCCTCAGATAGTCCATTAGCCTTATATCTCAACACACAACACCATTGATTTTAATTCCTCAGATGCATGGACATGAATGGAAATGGAAAAATAAGTTGAATCCTCACATAAAGTTTCTACATCATGTGCATTTCCCATGGCCCAGCTTTGAGGAGGGGTAGTTGTATGTGGAATCTCCCTTAGACATTTTACAGCTCTTACATCTCAACACCTCCCCGCTTTTTTCAGTCCTTCAAAATGCCTCAGAGGCTTCACCTGGGCAGGGACACCAGAAATTCTCCTCAGGATGTCCTGTTAGATGAAATCCAGCAGCAGTGAGCTCAGCATTCTTCCCATTCTCTATTCTTTGCCCTCAAATGGCCTGTAGGTCTGGCCCTGCTGTGGTAACATTTCTTGGACTTGACTGGCATTCACCCCAACTCTCCCTTTTCTTTTTGGACTGTGTGTGCGTATGTGTGCGAGTGAGGGTTGTGGGAGGAGAAAGATGAACATCTGTGTCAATGGGACCTTGACCTATATAGGTCTCACCCCAAAGGATTCGGGATAATACATGAGATTAAACGAGGACAACAATGGAGGGGAAGCTTCTGTTGTCCTTCACCCCTTTGATCTGCTTTGCTGAACACTTTGCATTTATAGAACGCCTTTGGTAGTAGGTAATTTCTAATCTGCTTTAGTAGCATTGGATATTATTTTGAAGTCCCAAAATAGACAGCTGTTGGGAGGACTTTCCAACATCACTACATATGCTGAAAATATAAGCAGAGGAGGAGATGTTTTCTCAACCTTCCCCCTCCTCCTTTTAAAGGTATTGTATGCTTCAGTGGACATGACAAACTCAGTTCCAATAAACATAATGGAATCTGATCACCATTGCAGCTTCTTTCATTGCGTGGAGGTTATTTGGTCTCATCTTCAAGAGCGTAATTCTTGGTGGACCAACTATTGTTTTCTACCGAAACTAACTGGGGTTTGGCAAACTGTTATGTTAACAGTTTCAGCTACACACCCCAGGAGCGCAGAATAAAAATAAACGTCTCTCTGTTTGAGAAAACTCCAGCTTGCCAAATTTCATAGAATCCGCATGCTGTATTGAATATTTCAAATTCTGAACTAATTGTAAATTTAGCCACCAGCCCACAAAGGCCCAGGTTTTAAGCACCCGAGTCTCCAAAATCAAACATACAAACATACCAAAAAAGAGAAAAGAAACAAAAAACACAATTTTTTAAAACTCCAGACAAAGTTAGCTGAATGAATGGACAAATCACTCATGACTTAACTTAGTTCCCAATGAAATCAATTGACATTAAGTGAAAATGATTTCATTTGGATCCAGCATTGCACAAACAACCATGCTTTAATTGCTCCCTTGATAATACAAACCCACCCATCCTATCTACACAGGGCCTGATTCACTCATGTGATTTTATTTCACCTCTCCAGGTGTTTCTGAGTTTTGGGATGGGGTGGGGCTCTTAATAGTACTTACATTCAGCAGCAAATTGTACACCCCTCTCCTCCTTTCCTCAGGCCCCAGTGGAAAGTTATTCAGGTTCAGAGCATTATTTATTATAGTTCCATCATACCATTTGGACAAAATGCCCTCAAAATATCTACCTACACTTTAAAGGTCAGGCTTATTAAACAGGTGACCTTATTGATCTGGCTTTCCCCTCCCCCCCTTTTTTGCATAATATGCATAAGCTCTGCATTCACCACTGATGCCCTCAAAGGCCTGGAATAGAAAGGGTATTTATTTTGCAGAGCCAAACCACTTAATGTTGGTGGAGCAGTGTGTAAGTTTTGGAGCGGTGCAACAATCTTAGTCAGACAGATTTGCAGCCGTGTAGTAATCCTTGCAGGAACTCTTTTTAGCAGAGTAGGAATCAGTCCTTGTGGGACTGTACCACTTTAGAGTATAGATGGGGAGATCATTGAATATGGCCTCATGTCTGTCTATCTATCTATCTATCTATCTATCTATCTATCTATCTATCTATCTATCATCTAGCTAGCTAGCTATCATCTATCTCAATCTTTCAAAGAGGTGCAGCCTTCCTCACAATGGTAATATCAGTATATCTCCTGTCCATAGATAACTAGCCTTGCACTGGGGCAGAGGTGCTGCCTTGGGCTGAAGATGGGAGGCGGGAGCCAGCAGTGTGCTATGGGCCTATAATGTCATGCACATGGCACATGACACACGTGTGTCGTTGGGAGAAGGCTCGTCTTCAGAAGGAGGCCTTGCCCAGCAGCACGCAGTTTCAGTGGCTGCGGCTCCTCCTCTGTCACACTCAATAGGAGCTTGCCTTTGATACTGCGTAGCTGAGTACTCAGCTCAGTGGTTCGGCCTCCTCCTCAATATTGGGGGGCGGGACTGAGCCCCCTGCTAAGGAATATTAAGGGGGCTGCTGAGACCTCCGCCCCCTAGCGTTAGTGTGCCTGCGCTGAGGAGACATGGACTTGAAATCCCTGTTCCTGCTGAAGCAGGGAAATTAAAGTTCAAAGTGTTTTTCTAGGTTTCAACTCTGCTCCCAAGCCATATAATGAACTGTGGGTTTTTTGGGGGGGAAACACCCTGGTTTCAAAAAATGGCTTGCTGTGATATGGCATTGAGGAGTCCTTACAAGAAACAGAAGCCAGCCTCTGTTAGTTGTATGGATCTGTGGATACTGCCTTAAATATTTTGTCAGGGAAGGCAGAAAAACTGCTTTCTCCCATGCTCCCCTCCCCCTGCAATTTGCCAAACAAAAATGTGTTTTCAAAAGTTCAACTAGATCCTTACTTCTCCATAGAAGAGAAAGAGAGGACAGCGTTAGATATATATGAGATGAACTTCTTTGCTTGGTAGTAACATAACATCCAGGTGTCAGAGCTCAACCTCACTTCAGCTATTGTTTATTGCCATTGCTTGAATTAATCCCTGCTGTCAGTCCTGTCGGCAAGATGCTCTCCGGAAGAAAGATCTGCGGAGCATCACAAATGTCACATCCTGCTTTGATACACTCAATCGTCCCTTCAGGCTCACCGTAGCTGCTTTCCCCAGTATGCTAAAATATGTATGCTTGGAAAGTAATCTGTGAATATGAGCAAGATGCCAGAATTAGTTCCCCAATACTACATTTGGTCATGCGTTATGGGCTTTTAAGTTTTATTTATTTATTTTTTGACAGAAATCATTGCGGATCTGCTAAGAATTTTAGAATATCCAGTTACAAACTGGATCTCCCAAGAGTCATCCATTCATTAGTCGTTATCCTAGTGTTACAGGAAGTAAACAGCTCTTTGGAAGTGCATTTTGCATCCAATTACAACACATTGCATGGGCCTTGTCAAAGGTATGTTGTATTTCAAGGAGATACACTGAAGATAATCAGATTTCAGAAGCGTCTGGGAGGTCCAAAGTAGCCACATTTCTATTTTTTTAATGGGTAAAAAAGCCCCACAAGTTACTGTGTCTAAATGTGTATATAAAATTATTTTAACTGTTTGGATCTGGTGAAGGACCATTTTACTCCAGCGCAAGCATTTTTATTAGTTTGCATTCCAATTTCAGAATCTGTTTTAGGAAGAAGACCAAAATTGCTACAGCGCTTTAGAGACTAACTGTGCAATCTTATACCTACCTACTCAGAAGAAAGACTCACTGTTTTCAGCAGGGCTTGCTCCCCGATATGTGTATATAGGATTGCAGCCTAATTGGTTTATTATCTCATAAGGTTATGAAGGCAACAGTAAAACATTTCCAGAGAAGTAATATCTTTTAAAATGGACTAATCTGGTATTATCAGGCCTGAACTACACATAAAGTGGAACCCTGAGATGATAGAGAGGACTGTCTCCTAAATTGTGGAATTCCCTCCTTACAAAGGTCTGCCTGGCATCTTTACTTTATACTTTGCACACCTAAGAAAAACCTTTTTAATCTGACCTTTGACCCCGTGATGTGTGTTTTCAGGGCCCACCCTAAACCTGTGATTGTAATTGGTTTTGATTGTTTTTCATTTTGTTGTTGTTGTTTAGTTGTTTAGTCAGGTCCGACTCTTCGTGACCACAAGGACCAGAGCACGCCATACACTCCTGTCTTCCACTGCCTCCAGCAGCTTGGTCAAACTCATGCTGGTAGCTTCGAGAACACTGCCCAACCATCTTGTCCTCTGTCGTCCCCTTCTCCTTGTGCCCTCCATCTTTCCCAACCTCAGGGTCTTTTCCAGGAAGTCTTCTCTTCTCATGAGGTGGCCAAAGTATTGGAGCCTCATTTTTCATTTTACATGGTTGTAATCTGCCCTAGGACCTGCTGGTGAAGGACAGGCAATATATTTAATCAATCAATCAATCAATCAATCAAGAAGTTTAATACAGTGGTACCTCAGGTTACATACGCTTCAGGTTACATACGCTTCAGGTTACAAACTCCGCTAACCCAGAAATAGTGCTTCAGGTTAAGAACTTTGCTTCAGGATGAGAACAGAAATCGTGCTCCAGTGGCACGGCGGCAACAGGAGGCCCCATTAGCTAAAGTGGTGCTTCAGGTTAAGAACAGGTTCAGGTTAAGTACAGGACCTCTGGAACGAATTAAGTACTTAACCCGAGGTACCACTGTACTTGTGGAGGGCAGTGTTATAGTCTGCAGTTCCTAGGGTCAGCAATAAGGACCCAGAAAAGTACCTTCCCTTGATTTTGCAACAAAACAAAGAAAGGTGCAACATTATTTTGCCGTTGCGCTGATTGATTGTTTATTTGCTTTGCTTTGCTTTGCTTTGCAAAGTTTATATATATATATATATATATATATATATATATATATGCTTTCGTAGATTTTCACGGGTACAGGAATGCAGGTTTTGGTGTCTTCGGGTGTCTTCCCGTGTAAGAGTTGGGGTGTCTAGGCGACGTTTCGACGAGGTCTCACTCGTCATCTTCAGGCTGGTGCTTTCGGCTTCTTGTTACTGGAACAGAGCAGGATCTCAGTGTTTGAGTTCCTATAAATACTGTTGAGGGGGTGTGGTGTATAGCCTCCAACGTTCTGGGCAGAGAGGAAGTTCCCAGGTTAGTGTGCCTTTTCTTCTTTTGTTCCTTAATTACTTGAGGGATATCTTGAGTGATTTCTTGAGTGATATTCTGAGTACCACTTAGGTGGGTCATTAAGTGTGGATTAGTTGCTAAAGCTTTCGTGTCTTGACCTCTTGAGCTTGTGAAGAGTTTTTCTGAGAAGATGGCTGTACTGCACTTAGTTGTGCTCTGGCTTGGCTTCGTGTATAGGGGCGAGCTGTGGTTTTGTGCCCTGTGCCAGCCAGATCTGTGTAGGGATTGCAGGGGGGTGCAGCATCTGGAGGTGCCACTATGGTTTGGCTACTGGATGGTGTCTGTAATTTATCTGTGGAGAGGGTCTGGGTTTGGGTCTGGTGTGGTTGATTGGTGATGGCGTTCTGTGTGCCTCTGGTTCTGGTGTCGGTTTTTGTGGGGAGGGCTAATTTCCAGATGTCTGGCAGGCGGGACGTGTCGTCACGCTTGTTCATGTTGTGAGGGTGTTTCTCTATCTCGATGGCTTCCATGATTATTCTCTTGTGGTGATGTTCCATGTTAAAGAGCAATTTGGAATCTGCAAAATTAATTTCGTGTCCTGTTTCTTTCATGTGTTCTTTCATGTCCAACACATGAAAGAAACAGGACACGAAATTAATTTTGCAGATTCCAAATTGCTCTTTAACATGGAACATCACCACAAGAGAATAATCATGGAAGCCATCGAGATAGAGAAACACCCTCACAACATGAACAAGCGTGACGACACGTCCCGCCTGCCAGACATCTGGAAATTAGCCCTCCCCACAAAAACCGACACCAGAACCAGAGGCACACAGAACGCCATCACCAATCAACCAATCAACCACACCAGACCCAAACCCAGACCCTCCCCACAGATAAATTACAGACACCATCCAGTAGCCAAACCATAGTGGCACCTCCGGATGCTGCACCCCCCTGCAATCCCTACACAGATCTGGCTGGCACAGGGCACAAAACCACAGCTCGCCCCTATACACGAAGCCAAGCCAGAGCACAACTAAGTGCAGTACAGCCATCTTCTCAGAAAAACTCTTCACAAGCTCAAGAGGTCAAGACACGAAAGCTTTAGCAACTAATCCACACTTAATGACCCACCTAAGTGGTACTCAGAATATCACTCAAGAAATCACTCAAGATATCCCTCAAGTAATTAAGGAACAAAAGAAGAAAAGGCACACTAACCTGGGAACTTCCTCTCTGCCCAGAACGTTGGAGGCTATACACCACACCCCCTCAACAGTATTTATAGGAACTCAAACACTGAGATCCTGCTCTGTTCCAGTAACAAGAAGCCGAAAGCACCAGCCTGAAGATGACGAGTGAGACCTCGTCGAAACGTCGCCTAGACACCCCAACTCTTACACGGGAAGACACCCGAAGACACCAAAACCTGCATATATATATATATATATATATGAAAAATATGGTGTTGATCATTCAACAACAAAGCTAACCTACCTCGCAGCAAGGCTACTGCTGCCCTGAATTACTGGTATATGCCGCCCTGCTTGATGGGCAAATTTTGCAGTCCTGCACACACTTATTTGAACTCGGTGGGACCTACTTCCAAACAGGCAGGAAAAGACTGCTCTGTAAATGTAAGCCATCTAGAATGTCCATGAAATACGAATTGCATAATGAATTGCTCAATCTATTAAAAAGAAAGAAAAAAGAATGAACGACGTACTTCATGTGGATATGCAATTAACATTTCAGCAGCTCAGGATCTTTAGATCCTTGGCTTTCTTTCAAGAGACCAAAATACTCCTAATAAGCTGCATTGTGCTTAGAAACTGACCTAAGGAGGGTTTGTATTTCTAGTTAATCACAGCCTGAAGTAAAGAGAGATTTCAGATTATAAATATATATTTAAGAAAATCGTTTTTAAAAACTTCCGGCGACAACAACGCACAACTAAATACCCAGACGGGTAATGAACAGGTTGTAAGGAACATTAAAGCCAAAACATAAGTTGATTCGCTCTCAGTTAATCTATTATATTCTCTGAGTGGAATTTGTTTTGTTTGAAAAAGGATTATATGAAATCATAACTAAAGCTTCATTAACTTGGAGTGATTCGTTTTTTTAAAAAAACCAGATGTTTCAACACAGCTGATAAACTGTGAAGACTGCATTCTTCACCATTAGTTTTTTAGCTGTGTGGTGGGTGCAAGGATGATGAATATTAAACGTATACAACAGCACTCATTTGCTGTTGTGCTAGTGATTGATCCACTTATCTGATCTGCTGGAAATCTGAGTATCAAAGACGAGAGAAAGAAGCAAGGAAAGAGGGGGAGGGCTGTGATAGTCTGCTAGAGAGGTGATTCATAAGTTGTTCTGGTGGTGCAATTGCCACTCTATGGATAGCACTATATGTGCCAATGCTTCAAGACCAGTTAGGGTCCAGAAGCAGAGAGGTAGTGTGGTGTAATGGTTAGAGGTCAGGCTATGACCTGAAAGACCAGGGTTCAATGCCCCACTTGGCTGTGAAACTTACTGGGTGACCTTGGGCCCATCACTGCTTCTCAGCCTAACCTACCTCACAGGGTTGTGGTGGAGATCAGATGAGGAAGGGGGAAACCTTGTATGCCATCTTGAGCTCCTTGGAGAAAAAGGTGGGATATAAATTAAAGAAACAGACTTCCGCAAACATATTATTAGCTGGATGAAACAGCAAATGCCTGCTACAGAGATGGTTTGCACGGGAGCTGTACACAAATTCTAGGTCTGCTAGAATATTGTGGATGTGTCTGTCTGACCTACTTTTTCACATATCTGTGAAAACAGATATATGTGAAAATATTTACATTTATATGCATATAATTACATTATGTTCAGTTTGACCAAAGATATCTGAAAACTGCATTACAGGAACATAAACCTGTGCCAAAAAGACAGGTCAGCCCACAGATTGTTCCATATGGTGTGGATTCCTAAAGCTCCTGCAGATTGCTCAAGCATTCCTATCCTGTACAATACATGCCCTGTTGAAATGAATCTGATCTGGGCAAGAGCAAATACTCTTTATGTGCTTTTAAAGGATCACCCAAAATAAAATAAGAAGTATCCATGTTATTATGAGATGAACTTCTTGTAAATAGATTAATCATTTCCAGAAACAGAAAATGCCAGTGAGATAATCTTGTTTGCCTCAAGATCAACTTTCTGCAAGGAAGGCTAGGGGGCTGTCAGATGAAAAGATTAAACAATGTCTTTCTACTATTTCAACCTAAGATAAAATTAGCTGCTATGTGACTTTTGTAGTCTTAATTCTGAAGACTCGCTTCAACCACTTGGGAACTGGCGATGGTGGCTTCTTCATCATCAAAAGATATGCAGATTTATTCATTTATTTATTTAGAACGTTTATAACCTGTCCTTCACCTGACAGTCCTAAGGCGGAAGCCAAAACTAACATCTAAAACTAAAATTCACAATGAAATAAAAAAGCAATAAAACCACTTATCAGTAACTTGAAAACAAAGTGTTCTCACCCAGCGTACCACCCCCCTCCGCCCAAAACTGGACAAAGCAGTGCATCTTCACCTGCTAATGAGACCAGTGTTAAGGCAAGACACACACACACACACACACACACACACACACACACTTCCCTTGAAAGGAATAAAAATCCTGAAAGAAAAACCGAGGTCATAAATGCCATCCATGCATAGCCTCCATTTGTTGAAGAATCAGGAAGCAAGGTACAGTCAAAGAATAAGATAATAATAATAATAATAATAATAATAATAATAATAATAATAATAATAATTTTTATTTATACCCTGCCCTCACCAGCCAGAGCTGGGCTCAGGGCGGCCAGTAAAATTACAGTAAAAACATAATAGGGGAGGGGGACCAATTTAAAATACAGGTTTAAAATACAGCCTCATTTTAAAAGTATCCCATAGTTCAAAACCATAAGGGGAGGGAAACATAATGGTCAGACCGAGTCCAAACCAAAGGCCAGGCGGAACAGCTCTGTCTTGCAGGCCCTGCGGAAAGATGTCAAGTCCCGCAGGACCCTAGTCTCTTGTGACAGAGCATTCCACCAAGTCGGGGCCAGTATTGAAAAGGCCTTGGCCCTAGTTGAGACCAATCTAACTACCTTGCGACTTGGGACCTCCAAAATGTTGTCATTTGTGGACCTTAAGGTCCTCCGCGGGGCATACTAGGAGAGGCGGTCCCGTAGGTACATGGGCCCTAGGCCGCAGAGGGCTTTAAGGGTCAAAACCAGCACCTTAAACCTGACCCTGTACTCCACCGGGATCCAGTGCAGTTGGTAAAGCACTGGATGAATGTGATCCTGCGGCAAGGACCCCGTAAGGAGCCTCGCCGCGGCATTCTGCAACTGCTGGAGTTGGAAGGGATCCTGAATGTCAACTAAAGCATCCATGACAGATAACCATCCAACCACTGCTTAAAAACCTCCAAGGAAGGAGAGTCCACCACTTTCTGAGAGCATCCCTTCCACTAGCAAACAGCTCCTGCTGTCAGAAAGCTATTCCTGATGTTCAGTCGAAAGCACCTTTCTTGTAATCCGAATCCACTGAGTCCTGGAGATCTCGTCAAACTATATTGTTTAGAGAACTGTTTTACAGTCTACATGTGCAATGCAGTTTGGGCAAATTAGAGTGTTGTTCACCTAGTGGCCTGTGCTTGTGCTTACTTAGCTAGTGACCTTGGCTTGTGTTGTTCTCCATGTTTATGCTAATATCCTTCTTATTTGGGTTCTTGTGACTTTGCCTCTTGGTTCCTTTCTCTTCTTCAGGCGACGCTGCATTTCCTGCAGGACGCCAAGGTGAATGGCATCGGAAGCAAGGCGTGGAAAGGATTTTGAAATGGTGCTGCGCTGTGCCCTGCTTTATTATCATCCCCTAACCCTGCACATATGGCCATTTTCTATTCATTTAACTGATTCCAGGGCCTTGGAATTCAGTATGACCCCTACGGGCTATTCTAATGCAATCAGTAGGAATTCTATATCCAAAGCTACCCCCAAATCAAAGGCCTGGCCAAAGCTCAGGATAAATTACAGCTGTTATAAAGAAATCACCTTTTCACCTTGGCCCTCATATTCTTTCAGTTTACAGTCATAACTCAACAAGCCCAGCAGCATTTGTCATTAATAAACCTGCTTAGATAAACAAGACTGATAGATTAACAAGTCACATGTAAAGAAACTTGAGAAAGTGAAAAGCTGCAGACAAAAAGGAAGGATTAATTTTGAGGGGGCGGGGAAAATATTTTAGAAGGAAGACTTGACTATCTCTTTATCTATCATCTACACATGTACATGTACAGTATACCTGCTTCTCCCCATATTTTTAAAAACACACATTTTCAGTATTACGGAAGCTCTAATTCTGCAGCATCAGACATGCAAAGACTCATCCATTTCAACAGGAGCTGAGCAAGTGAATATGGACAGAATTCAGAGGATTTTGTTGGGCTACAGATTGCTAATTATCTACATGACCAATGTATTCTCACTAAAACAAACTTTATTCCATTGTTTTCATTGAGATTAAACTGTTTTAAGTGCAGTTTTCCCTCACATCCTTCCTCCTCCAAGAAGCAGACATATGGGACGTCACAACCCATCTTCACAACAACCATGTGAGGTAGTTTAGGCTGAGAAATTGTGACCGGTCCAAAGTTACCTAGCAACTTTTCTGGCTAAGTGGAATTTGAACACGCACCTCCTCAGCTGAAGTCCAGCACTCTAGCCAACTCAACACACAGGTTTATTCATTATACTAATTCTCTGGGTCTTTATGTTTCTCCTGGGGTGTATGGGGAATTAGGAGAGGGCAGTACCTTTAGTGGGGGACATGTCATGCTCCTTCTGGGGTAGTTTCTCCACCTTTGGTCCCTACCCTGCACCTGGCACTCACCTGTGGCTCCTGGAGAAGCTGTCAGCATGTGACAGTGGCCACACCCCAGGTACAGTTTTGACTGGCTGGCTAAACAAGGTGAGGGTACCTGATGGGTCTCAAACCCTCAAATGAGATCAATAGTGGGTCCAACGGTCAAGAAGACGGTTTCTGCACATGCTGTAGAGGGAAGTGAGGCACAGGTGGGGCTCACCTTCCTGGGAAGGTAGCCCATCTAGGAGGAGGAAAACTCTTATCATAAACCTCCGATGCCTTGCGGTATATCATAGAATCATAGAGTTGGAAGAGACCACAAGGGCCATTGAGTCCAACCCCCTGCCAAGCAGGAAACACCATCAGAGCACTCCTGACATATGGTTGTCAAGCCTCTGCTTAAAGACCTCCAAAGTAGGAGACTCCACCACACTCCTTGGCAGCAAATTCCACTGTCGAACAGCTCTTACTGTCAGGAAGTTCTTCCTAATGTTTAGGTGGAATCTTCTTTCTTGTAGTTTGGATCCATTGCTCCGTGTCCGCTTCTCTGGAGCAGCAGAAAACAACCTTTCTCCCTCTTCTATATGACATCCTTTTATATATCTTTTATATATCCTTTTATATATCTTTGGGAGAAGAAAAGGCTAAAGAATAAATTCAGAGTGGAGTCCCAAAGACAGTTGGGTGGCATCTTGTATGCCTCCTTCCGACAACTCCTACAGCCAAACTGGTGCCAGACGTATTTGCTTTCCTTTGGACCACATTAGCGGGGCTAAGAGTGGGGGGGGGGGTCTTATCGTCTGGGCAGCCCAGGACCTCCACACACAATGCCCAGGTTTGCACCCCAGGGAGGTCACTTTGGTGCTGCTAATGCAGCAGTTTCGTTTCACCCCCAGAGGCACACTCCATTGTCTCTTGAGGCAGAAGGACGGCAACAACATGTTTCTCCATGCAGGCTTAGCAAAGTGTCCACGTGGAAGGATTTCAACAATGACCCTGTTCAACCCTCTCTCCTCAACAAGTGAACACGCACCCTTGTGCAAATTAATTGAAACAAACAATAAATTTAGTACAGTAGTTTATTGTACAAAACTCACATATATGTACATTAGTAACGGATATGACCTCCGCTATTTTAAAGTAGCATTTGAACACGGTTTGGCATGGAGTCTACTAGTTTTGAACAGTCACTGTTGATTTTCGGATCCCTGTACCACACTTGAATCAGTGCCTGAACGAGCTTTTCCGTAGTCATACAGTCTACAGCACAGAGGCGACTTTTGTATATAGCCCACAAATTCTGAATGGGCTTTACATCTAGGGAATTCCCTGGCCAATCAAGTACCTGTATTTGCTGCTCTGTCATGAATTTCTTCACCACTTTCGATGTGTGACAGGGGGCTAGGTCCTGCTGCAATATCCCAGTACCGTCAGGATACCTCTTTTCCATCTCTGGAATAACTCTCTTTCATAGAACCTCAATATATCATGGCGAGCGCATCATTTCTTCTATTGGCTGCAGGCTTCCGACACCATAATAACTGAAGCACCCCCAAAACATCTTCTTTTGTGGGTGCTTGACAGACCGATCGATGTGGCATAGAAAACATGCTTTTTTCAATTAATTTGCACAAGGGTGCAGGCATTTCTGATGATTGTGTGTCCTCGTTTAGGGATGTGATGCCATTTGAAGAGTCGTCTTGTCCACTCCGGGACACGGGTGGCGCTGTGGGTTAAACCACAGAGCCTAGGACTTGCCAATCAGAAGGTCGGCGGTTCAAATCCCCGTGACGGGGTGAGCTCCCGTTGCTCGGTCCTTGCTCCTGTCAACCTAGCAGTTTGAAAGCACGTCAAAGTGCAAGTAGATAAATAGGTACCACTCCGGCAGGAAGGTAAACGGCGTTTCCGTGCGCTGCTCTGGTTTGCCAGAAGCGGCTTAGTCATGCTGGCCACATGACCCGGAAGCTGTACACCGGCTCCCTCGGCCAATAAAGCAAGATGAGCGCTGCAATCCCAGAGTTGGTCATGACTGAACCTAATGGTCCCTTTACCTTTACCTTGTCTACTCCTGGCTTAAAAGGTAAAGAACTGTAAGAATGGAGAGCTGGAGGAGCCTTGAAGTTGCTCATCAACAGTTAGCTCCTGTTGCTGAAGTTGCTCATCAACACACAGTCCCCTCCTCTGGCCACAGTCTTCCCCACTAAGGTGAGATGTATTGCATTCTATTTATTTCTAAATATGCATCTATACATATCAATCTGCATATTCAAAATGTATGTATATGTGTACCCTTCTGTGGCAATGCATAAGTGGCAACCTCAACAGGCATATATTCAAGCAGCAAAAGCTGACAGCCAAAATGTTTTTAACTCACTCACACCGTCGAGCGGTTTTAAATTTGGACAAATTTAAGTTAGCACACATGCAAACATTGGTTATGATTTTATGCACATATGCCTTGGGAAATCTGATGCTGTTCTCGTTACCCTGTGAATCAGAAAGCAGCCGCTTCTGAAATATAGAGAAGTTTGGCAATTCCATCAATGTATGTGTTTGCAAAACAAAGCAAAATAATCCAAGCAATGTTCCCCTTCCTTTAAAAAGTAATTAGGTTGAGAAAGAATCAGTAGGCTCAGTCTTTGAAGTATATCTGTATTAAGAATCTGCATTTCAAAGGCAAATGGAAATGGCTCATCTGAGTTCATGCATATATATGTTTTCTACAGCACCTGAAGCATCGCCAGCATGTGATACAGACAGTGTAATGAAACTGAGGAATGGGATGGAATGAAACTGTCTCTTTATCCTCAAATCCTTGCTCCTGAATAGGATTTAATTTGAGCCAGGACTCAGCCTGTTCTTTGAATGTCCAGAATCAGTTCTAAAAAAATATGAAGAAATAACAAGGAATGCTTCAGGGCATTGTTCTCACAACCAAGTAGAGACAGAAGAGGAATTCAATCCAGCGAAATCTATCAAAGTCACACTTTCCAAAATGAAATGCGGACAAAACACAGCTATCCTTTGAAATTCGCACTGATTGCAAGGCAGTTTTCCAAACAAACAATGCTTTAACAAATGCATTTGTCTGCAGGGGGGGAAATAGTGACAATAACATGCAAAAAAGCATGTTATGTTGCAGACAAAGTGTTACAAAAATGTGTACATTAGTCAAAACTCCATATAAAATGTGTTTAGTAGGAGAAATTCACACAAAAATCCTGATGAATTTTCAGGAGGTTTTTTTTTATAAAAAAAAGAAAGTTGCAAAATGCTGCAAATGTGTTTATACTACTTTTTTTAGATTTGCCATGAGAGAGTCTTTGAACCTCTTTTGTTGACCACTAGCATTATGCTTATCATTTTTAAGTTTGGAATAGAGTACAGTGGTACCTTGGGTTAAATACACTTCAGGTTACAGACTCCGCTAACCCAGAAATAGTGCTTCAGGTTAAGAACTTTGCTTCAGGATGAGAACAGAAATTGTGCTCTGGTAGCGCGGCGGCAGCAGGAGGCCCCATTAGCTAAAGTGGTGCTTCAGGTTAAGAACAGTTTCAGGTTAAGTACGGGACCTCTGGAATGAATTAAGTACTTAACCCGAGGTACCACTGTAGTTGCTTTGGAGGACGATAATCAGACATCTGAACAACATGACCAGTCCAACGAAGTTGATGTTGAAGAATCATTGCTTTGACACTGGTGATCTTTGCTTCTTCCAGTACAGTGGCAATTGGTCGCCTGTCTTCCTAGGTGATGTGCAAACTTTTTTGGAGACACTGTTGATGGAACCTTTCAAGGAGTTGGAGATGGCATTTATAAGTGGTCCATGTGACATTCTCCAGGGTGAGGACAGGGCAAGGTGAGGCAGCAGTGAGGTTGTGGAAGCTCCAGATTGGTGGCAGCAATGTTCTGTGTGACACTGGGTTCCACAAGTGTGTCCCTTTGGGTTTCTCATTTTTCAAATCTTAAATCTAGTTCTCCACATTTGTGCAACAATTTGCTTTTTTTAAAAAAATAGTCCTCACAAAACGTTCATCATCATTTTGATGTGAATTTCATAGTACTGTAGAGTTGGAAAGCACACTGAGAGTCGTCTAGTCCTGGCCCTTGAAATGCAGGAATCACAACTATTTTTGCATGCAGCTTTGTAAGCATTTTTTTCAAATATAAAGCAGTATTGAATGCTATCTTATGCACGCTTTCTGCTAACATATGTCAATTTGCTGAGGGTTGGGCAGAGGAGAGGGAGGGGAAGTTCCCTTACGTAAACAAAATTCCTTGTGCGAAATGATCAAACGATTCCTTGGGAAATGATCTATAATGAATTGAAAAAAAATGTTTAAAATAACGTTTGTTAAAAAAAACAGAAGCTTTTTTGCTAGGTATTTTAGGACAAGATATCTCGAAAGAAAAACAGCGCAAAATTGGAAGACTGGAGAAATACCATCAAAAGAACAATGGCAAGAAAAGTTGGTGAATTATGCAGAGTTAGCAAAGTTAACGGACAAATTGCGTGAAAAGGACAATAGTGACTTTGAAAAAGAGAACAAGAAATTTAACAATGTGACAAAATATTATTATATACAAATAGCAGAATGTAACATTTGATGTAACAAACCAAAAATGGAAGCAGAGGGAAGTCAATAGGGAGGGGGGAAATTGGAAAAATGAATGTTATTGATACTGGATATTTGTTATGAGAAAAAAAGAAAACCAATAAATTTTTTTTTTAAAAAAAATTCCTTGTGTGAACAGGACAGCTTCGTCTGCTACAACTCAGTGTAGACAGTGTGTAAGAATCTCAAATGATTTCTGCATGTTCTCGTTTATATCCATACCAAGAAGGCAATCCATATTCTGTTTTTATTTCTATCACAATTTAATCTAATTAGGCATGATTTTCCACTTAACTAACTGGAAAGTGCATTAGAAGTAGAAAGGTTGAATCTTTGATTAGGGCCAAGTAACGTAAGGCATATGATCCTGAGAGTACTTGCTTGCATGGAAAATCAAGTAAAATTAATGGTGTTTACTTCTAAGCAGAGATAAATGACAATGGAGGCTAGAGGTGCACACTGCACATGCAATTGGTGGTTTTCTGGATGTGGCATATTTTTCACACATTGCAAAAGAGCACAGATTTTATATGTGCGCAATGCGCAAGAATTAGCTAGTTCTTAGCGGTTTTTTTAGCTCTTCCCCAGTGACTCACCTACACATTCAGGAAGTCTGTTGCACCATTCTCTTTAGTGGTGGGAAATTTTATGCACTTGCTACATTAACTACCAAGAAAGCTGAATGTTTGTAGCACCTGCTTTGCAGAAACCTTGAGAGCTCATTGGGAGTTTGGAGGGGGTTTAGAGCTCTTTATTTAAATAATTGATCAAATTGTTATTAGAGAGGAACAATTATTGCAATTGTGTATTTATTTAGGGAATTTCTCACCACCTTTCATTGTTACCGATCCCATAATAGCCTAACAAAAAATATATATACTGCTCTGCAGCAGCGGTAAAAGTACTTAATTAAAATCCCATTCATACATTACATATTAAAACCATCTTTAATGCAACATGCATTTCTGGGCATGAGCTAACTTGTTAAGATCCTGCAAATTCCTAGACAAATAAATAGGTATTATATGTGGCTCAGGATCCCAATACCTAAAGGTCCACTTATTTCTGTAGGAATTTGTACTAACACTGCAATCATCATCTGAGGTCCTTCTTTGCCTACGTTCAGACAGCACTTTATTCTTTTACCTGTTCATTTTTTCATTTATGCGATCTTTCACATGACGTAAACGCCACTTCTGGAAATCTAGTGCAATCTACTGGATGTTTAGCACTTATTGCTGTGTTAATTGTTTCCAGAAAAGAATCCATTTGCAACTCTGTTAACTCAGGAAATTGCAGGAGTTTTGTGTTGACAAAATTATGGGGTGGCATTCTTGCATTATACAATTCCTTCTTGCCTTTTAAAATTTGTCATGACACAATGGTGTTTTGATTTTTAAAAATCCATGGTTCCATAACACGAGGTACTGCAGTGTTAAAGGAATGTTAGAAAACAGGACAGGAGTACCAGCATTATAACCAGAAGAATTAACACAATAAACCCCTTGTGGAATGTAGCCTTTGTCTCCCAGAGGGTGGTGGCCAGGGAATGGACCTTCCCTGGAATAACCACCCCCATATTCCCCCAAGGAGGCATTCCTTTATTATAATTTCAGAGCAAGATAAAAAAACTTTTTATTTTCCAGCTCCTAAGGGTAGTTTTAATAATATTGTTGCTACAGTTAGTCAATATTTTAATGTGCATGTTATGACAATGGTTATAATAAAAAAATTCCTTCTAGTAGCACTTTAAAGACCAACTAAGTTAGATACACAGTATCTGAAGAAGTGTGCATGCACACGAAAGCTCATACCAAGAACTAACTTAGTTGGTCTTTAAGGTGCTACTAGAAGGAATTTTTTTATTTTGACTATGGCAGACCAACACGGCTACCTATCTGTAACCACAATGGTTATGTTACTGATACTGTTTATGGTTCTAATAGGTTTTTTAATCATGTTTAATTTTCATTAGATATACTGTAAATCACTTTGAGCATCTTCTTCCTCTTAGTACAAAACAATAAACAAGTCTAATAAATCCAATCAAGTTGATACCAAGGAGAAATTAATGTAGGCAACTGTACATTAGGGAGGGAAGGCATCCCATAAGCAGGAATGCAGATGCTACAGTGGTACCTCGGGTTAAGTACTTAATTCATTCCAGAGGTCTGTTCTTAACCTGAAACTGTTCTTAACCTGAAGACCACTTTAGCTAATGGGGCCTCCTGCTGCTGCCGCGCCGCCGGAGCATGATTTCTGTTCTCATCCTGAAGCAAAGTTTTTAACCCAAGGTACTATTTCTGGGTTAGCGGAGTCTGTAACCTGAAGTGTATGTAACCCGAGGTACCACTGTATATTGAAGCTATTTCATCAAGGCTGTGGAATAGCATTGCATTTTACAGTTTTCAGGGTCTTTCTGGCCTCAAGAGATGGAAAGTGTCTGGAAGTCATGGGTGACCTGAATGGCATGACGTGGCAGAAAAAGCTGAGGTGAGTGGGTACTAAAAGGAAGGCCTGACATCCACACAGTTGCTTTTTTCGGCACCAGGCAGAGAAGCCATTTTTTCATAGTCCTTTTATAAAAAGCACTCATTCATCTCTTTTGCAATGTTACCTCTGCCATCAGTTTCATCCTGGTGCCATGCTGTCCTGTTTTCATTTCTTTTAGATGTTTTGTGTGTGTATTAATATAATAATAATAATAATAATAATAATAATAATAATATATTACTTATACCCCACCCATCTGGCTGGGTTTCCCCAGCCACTCTGGGCGGCTCCCAACAGAATATTAAAAAAACGATAAAACATCATACGTTAAAAACTTCCCTAAACAGGGCTGCCTTCAGATGTCTTCTAAAACTCTGGTAGGTGTTTATTTCCTTGACATCTGAAGGGAGGGCGCCACTACCGTGAAGGCCCTCTGCCTGGTTCCCTGTAACCTCACTTCTCTCAGTGAAGTAACTGCCAGAAGGCCCTTGGAGCTGGACCTCAGTGTTCGGGCTGAATGATGGGGGTGCAGACGCTCCTTCAGGTATACTGGGCCGAGACTGTTTAGGGCTTTAAAGGTCAGCACCAACACTTTGAATTGTGCTTGGAAATGTACTGGGAGCCAATGAAGGTCTTTCAGGACCGGTGTTATATGGTCTTGGCGGCCACTCCCAGTCACTAGTCTAGCTGCCGCATTCTGGATTACTTGTAGTTTCCAGGTCAATAATAATAATAATAATAATAATAATAATAATAATTTATGAATCACTCCCTATGAGGCATCTCAGACTGATTTTACAGTACAATAAAAGTACAATAAAAATGTAGAAAAACACTTTAAAATATAAAAAATGAATATCTCTGTGTTGTTGTTGTATAAAAACACAACACACACATATGCACAGTGGACGGTATCTAACAAAGTAAACATTCAGGATAGATTCATTGAAACTGGCAGACTTCCGTAAAAGTCTCTTGATTTCAGTGGGTATACAATTGAGTATGACTGAGTCATATACTGCCTTATGGTTTTAATCAATTTTCTTGCAAACTGCTTGGATAACTTCAGTTATTGGCCATGATAGAGATGCAGTACATAAACAAGCAAGCAAATAATGTCATCTATTACTTATTGTGCTGGACATTTGAATTTTGCAGTCACTGAATCAGAGTGCAAGCCTGATCACGTCAACTCAGAAATTAATTGAATGCGGCTTGATTCTCAGTAAGTGGGGAAAGGATGGCAGTCAAAGTTTTAGTTTATTATAGTTTTTAATCCTGTTTCGAGTGGAGCTGCCATTGTGCTTGCTTCAGCATTATAATGTGAGCCGATTTTAATTTTGGGTTTTAAATTATCTTCATCTGGGCTATCTTTTATGCAAACTGCTCCCTTCCACACATACCAGGTAGCGACTCTTGCTGTTTGTGAGCCCAGCTGCTGCTACATACCTTTTGTGTTTTCAATTTAAAGTCTTGATAGCTCACATTAACGTGGAACGAAATATACCACTGGTGAGTTTGGGAAACAGATTTTTCCTCATAAAACCTTTGATAGTTTAGCCATCTGCTCAGAGTGAAAGAGGCTCATAAAAGAGGCCCAAATAAGGTTAAAGGTCATTTGCTACATGGGTCAAACGGGGGGGGGGGACTAGAAAGATTGGCTATAGTGGACTTTACTAAAAACTTGTCAGGAAGGGTTCTTTGACAAATTATGGCACATTCCATGCCTTTTGAGGAAAGTATTTGATTACAGTGGGCCAGAATGTTGTTGATATTTGCAAAGATTGAAGGGAAATGGATTTTGTTGTTGTTAAACAGAGAAATGCAAGAGTTCCATTTCAGAAGAATTGCTTAAACTGACAACTTGCTCATGGAAGAAAGTTTTATTTTAGCAGATTTTGTGCTGCGATCCAGCAGGTTATGTAATGCAGAAAGCACACAGGGTTTGACCTTTGAACCTGACCATTTATTTTTTTTAAGTGGCACTGAATGAACATGTTTTAAATACCCCACCCCCAGCCTCCCCCTTACTTTTAACACTGAACGCTGCAATCCTAGACACTCTTGCCAGAGAGCAAATCCTATTAGACGCAGCAAGATTTACTTCTGAGTAGATATGTGTAAGATTGTGCTGGGCTTCTTTTTTCTGTTATGCTGAATTTTTAAAAACAAAACAAAACCCTCTGCATTTACTGCTTTTTTATGTGGCTCTGGTCAACATGATGAAATGCAAGTAATTTTAAGCCAATTTAGGCTGTGTGCACATGGCACTATAAAATGCATCCCATGTGTGCCTTTTGTGTTTGTTGTCCATATTATGTTTTCCTCATCCAAGTGACAGTCCTCATTACCCCCCCCCAAATTTAATTTAGATACTCCCAATTTGCACGCAAAGAAAATGACCACATCATAACTCTGCATGCTATCCAACAATGGATCTCACCGAACCATTCTTCTTTTCCTTTTAGCCGTGTGATCATGTTTTGCTGAGTGCCATCTTTTAGCACAACCCCTACATCTGTTGGCAAGGTGCTCGTTGATAGGCTGCTGGTGGGGGGCTGGAGCAATGTGCATGCATTTTAAAAATTAATTTTAATCCACAATTTTTTTTGCAAGTCTTGTATTTTGGAAAACTTGTACAGTGGTACCTTGGGTTACATACACTTCAGGTGACAAACGTTTCAGGTTGCAGACTCCACTAACAGAAATAGTGCTTCAGGCTAAGAACTTTGCTTCAGGATGAGAACAGAAATCATGCTCTGGTGGCGCGGCGGCAGCAGGAGGTCCCATTAGCTAAAATGGTGCTTCAGGTTAACAACAGTTTCAGGTTAAGAACGGACCTCCGGAACGAATTAAGTACTTAGCCCGAGGTACTACTGTACTTCCAAAATAGAAATAAAACATTGGTTGCACCCACAGGTTAAACAAATCGACCTCAGGTCTTCAGAACTCAGGGAGAGTGAGGAAGCACCAACTGAGGGGAAAAGACAAGGAACACTGTGTGAATACATCCCACCAAGCACTGCAAACTGCTTACTAGTATGGATAGGGAACATGGAGACAGTGTTCAACTGAAAGCACTCGTGTGGGCAAAATGGCAGATCCATGCGATCCACGGGCACATCAACAGTCTGGTGCATTCACGGGCTTAATTTCGCACTCCAGAAGAAAACTAAGGAAACATATTATCATGCAGAAGTGTTTGTAGGCAGCGAAGTGATAAAACAGCCCACAGGTTTGGTAGATTGCTGCAGCACCCCTTCTTCAATTCAGTGATGAATGGGGGTGGGGTGAGGAGATGTCTCAACTTGGAGAAGAAATCTCCAACATGGGTGTTCCTGGGTCATCTCTCTGTGGTAGTTTATCTTAAAGTTTTAAGTGTCTATATGCTTATCACATTTATAAATTTTAAATTTATTGTTGTACATTGTTTTAAATGTTTGTTTTCCTTCTGGGATTGTACCCCCAAGTGTGTTTTATAAGCTGGTCTCCCACTGTAATAAATTATCTATCTATCTATCTATCTATCTATCTATCTATCTATCTATCTATCATCTATCATCTCCAACATTTCAAATTCTTCCTTTTCCACAGGAAATGATAAATGTAGACACCGTCTCAATGTATGGGTGTTTGAAGTATGGTAAATATTTTTTACCTGAGTTTTCATTCAAGCCCAGATTAAGATTGTGAGGCGCTGCCTCATAGAATTGCCTGTAGATGTTCTTCCTGAGGAGTGGGAAAGACTGTTAAAGCAGTTTATGGAGTGTTCATGAAACCACTGTGATGGTTGGCAAATGAGAGAGCATGGGGAATGATCCTGCCCCTCAGTGGCGTGGCATCTGCTTTGCATAGGTTCCAGATTCAACCCCTTGTATTTCCAGGTGTGTGTGTGTGTGTGTGTATCAGGGATGAAGAACCTGGTGGACCTCTGAGTGCTGTTATACACCCAACTCCCACCAGTCCATGCCAGAAGGCCATTGGTCAGGGATGATGGGAGTAGTTGGCATTCCAACCATACCTGGGGGGCCACAGTGTCCCCACACTGTAGTAGATGTCAGGAGAGGCCTATACCTGAGAATTGCCATCCTGGTTACTGAACTAGATAGGCAAATAGTCTGATCTAGCAAAAGAAACCTTTGCAGGATCCCAGACCCTCCAAGTGCCCCTATTTTCCAGGGACATCCCTGATTTAGAGATGCCATCCTGGTTTCTGATTTGATCCTGGAATGTCCTACTTTTCCTTAGGATGTTCCTAATTTCATTGGAGAAATGTTGGAGGGTATGGAGTTATCCAACCCCTGAGCCATCTGAAGGCAATCCTGTATAGGGAAGGTTTTTTTAAAACAATGATTAATGTTTTATTGAGTTTTTATATGTGCTGTGAGCTGCCCAGAGTGGTTGGGGCAAGCTAGTAAGATGTGTGGGGTATAAATAGTAAAATTATCATTATGGAATGGCATGCCTCTATTTTCATCGGAGAAATGTTGGAGGGTATGGGATCCCATAGGTCAGATACATGTGGAACCTGATGATGTCATTGCATGCTGGCTCTTCAGCATCGCACGTCTAATGAACATATTGATTTATCTCTTTCCAATTCACAAACGATCCTGCAATCTCTGCTCTGGCAATATTCTTTTGAATGCGTCTGCCGACACCGGGTCAGATTTTTCTATTATGAGCAAAAGTTGCACACAGCAAAAGGAGGGTCCGCTAAAGTGCTCCGTGGTGCGCTTATGTTTGATTGAGCATAATGGCTTCACAGTTTCCTGCCCCTTGTCACAAGGACACCATTATGTCTCCAAAAACCATTATCGAGTAAAAATGTAATGAAAATCTATATTCAGTAAAAGGAGGAGGCGAAATCCAGCACTGCAAATGGAGGTCTGTGACAATAACAGCGCTACCCGTTAAAACAATGGTTTGCAGAGCAAACAAAAGGCTTCTTGCACCCATGCAGCTGTTTGGAATCTGAAGCTCCACCCATAGGTATCTGAGCTACCAATGGGAATGAAAAACAGAAAATAGGGTAGAGACTGTGTATGGTGGTAGCAGGTAAGAGACCATATTCCTCCCATGAGCATACGATGCTCATCTGCCTCCGCAACCTTTAACCAGAGAGTTAACAACAGTTGCAGGAGAGGTTGGATGTGGCTGGTTGGATGGCACCTCCAGGCAACTTCTGCAGCCAAGGTGGTGTAAAACATACTGCTCTGCTTTCCTTTGGACCACATCAGCAAGGCCGAAAGGGGGTGGTGGCATCTTGTCATCTGGACAACCCAGGACCTCCGTACACTAGGGTTGCCATATTTCAAACTGAAAATTCAGACAGAAAAGTTGATATCTATGGTGACCCTACCATACACACTGCCCAGGCTTGCATGCCAGGGAGGTCACTTCAGTGCTGCTAATGTAACAGGTCGACATCATTCCTGGAGGCATACTCCATTGTCTCTCAAGACAGACAGGTGCCAACAAGTCTTGTTGTTGTTGTACTGGTATTGAGACTTGGTTTGGTGGCATGGGTGTAGCCAGGATTTTTGTTAGAGGGGCAGGACTTTTGTTGGGGGGGGGCAGAACTGATGTGACTGGTCAGTTAGTTAAATATTTCTATTGTTTTACTTGATCTGGGGTGGGGGGGTGTGTGTAGCTGTCCTGTGCCCCCTCTTGGCTACGCCCATATTTGGTGGGTCTTGCTTATATCCACACACCTTGGGGAGCTGTCTGTCCTTGCTAGCTACTAAGTTCAGCTATGAATATGTGTCTGTAAAATTTACATCTGTATAAAGTTATAGCAGTGCAGATAAATGGTGTTTAAAAAAGTAAAGCATCATTCATCTGGCAGTACTCATGATGGCTTTGAGGAGCAAACTGAAAGTTTTCATAAGCATGCTGTCAGCAGCACCCGCCCAAGGCCCCATCTGCGCTATACATCTAAAGTAGTGCTATACTGTTTTAAAAAGTATTGCCTTCCCCCAAAGAGTCCCAGGGACTGTAGTTTGTTAAGGGTGCTATTCCCGCAACAGAGCAACAATTCCAAGAGTTCCCTGGGGATAGGGATGGCTAGATTATTAAACCACTATGAAAATTGTAGCTCTGTCAGGGGAATATGAGGGTCTCCTGAGAGCTCTCAGCGCCCTTAACAATCTGCCACTGTCAGGATCCTATGGTGGAACCATGGTTGTTTAATGCGGCATAATACTGCTTGAAATCAAATGTGCAGGTGGGACCCAAATAATCTAGTTCCGGTATCAGCTGGGAATGCTTACTTAAAGCAGATGCATGTTGCGAAGTCATCATGATCAGCATTTTCCCACCTTGCACTTGGTGAAATGGAGTAATGTTGGAAAAATGGAGAATGTGATGACATGGCATCGCACATCCGCTTTAGCTGCTGCAAAATGCAAGCTGCATGCAAAATGCAAGGGCAAGGTGATGGATTACCAGTGGTCACTCAGTTAACAAGGTAATGTGTACTCTGGCCTTTAATGTGCGCGAGTGTACTAAATGACTGTACCCCCCCTTTTTTTGCATTTATATATCTAATCCCTAAAATCCTCCTAAAGTATTTGCCTCGGTAAAATATCCTCTTGCAATAAATTCCACAGGTTAATAATATACTCGGTGAAAGATTCTTTGCTTTTATCCATTCCAGTGTTGATTGACTTTCAAATTGAATCAGGTGACCCTTCCTCCAGTTTTGCTATTGTTTCGTGGCGTCGGTAGCTTTGGGTGCTAATTTCCCTTGTGTAGGCACAAGCAACAATGCATGGGACGATCCCAACGGGGCCTCGGTGTTATTAATATCATTTATTAATTAGGGCATGTTCTATTGATCCTGATTCTCAGGTTGGGATGAGCTCTAAGTACCATGCAGCAATATTTGCCCACACTGATACCTCCCTACCCTTTTCTCTCCCTCTCCTCCTTCTGTTATCCACTGCTCCCTGCATTGTCTATTTTAGATAATAAGTGTTTCCTTATTTATCTAAGCAAGGGCTTAGCTGTCACACTAAAATCAATAGAAATCAGTGCTGAACGTGGCTTTTATTGTGCACCAAGAGGCAGCCTCCCTGTGTGAGTGAGGCCTTACTATGGATGAACTACCACAGGCAGAACCGTCATATAAACTCTGATACAAACAATATAGCAGGGAAGGCTACAGTTCTGGCACTGCAAGGATTTCTCCTTGGCTAGCGCAACGGAGAACCCCCCCTCCTTCCTTTGTACACCCTCTAAATCTGTTCTGAGGGTTTCCCCATCCTTCCGGAGCTAATTTTGTCCTCCCATCCCACAACCTGAGAGTCTGAGCTACTGAGAAATAAGAGTTTGGGGAAAAGAGCACAGCTCAGTGGCAGAGCATCTTCATCACATGCAGAAGATCCGAGACCCTTGTCTGGAACCCTAGAGAGCCACAACCAATCAGAGTAGACAATACTGAGTTAGACGGACCAATGGTCTGACTCAGTATAAAGCAGCTTCCTGAACTGCCTTCAGGTGGTTTAGTGCTTTAATTGGTGTATCCTGAGCCCGCCATTTCTTTTTCCTTCAAAGCTAAAGCAGAAGACATTTCCCCAAAGAGGAATGATGATCTGGCACGTTCTGTGTGTACATCAGTGTGCATTGTCTCCTCATTTCTTTGGCTCCTGGAGTTTCTCTCCCTCAGGTTACCATTTCACTGTAAAGGCTTTCCGAAAAAACACACACATGAAAGAAAAGGTTGACGGTGGGATGTCTTGCACCAATCAATCTCCATTCATTACACGTGAAGCATGGTGAATTAGCCCACTTTGTCATCTGTGGAATATTAGTTGCCTTTGCCATTTTGCTCGCTCAATCCGATTTGTAGGTGCTTATTCTTGCACTTCTGACCTCCAGATTGGATTATTGGAATTCTTCGCTGACAGCTCTTCCTGATAAGGTGCTGCATCGGATTCTGTTAGCCCAGCATGCGGTGGGGTCTTGGGGGGGGGCAGTGGTTCTGAAAATACGCAGCCAGGCCCCCAGCCCTCACAGTGACCTTTTCATAAATACTGCTAGGCCCATTAAAAACCACCACAACATGTTATCCCTTTTCAGGAAGCTGCAGATGCATAGATTCTCAGGGCCCCATCCATCAAAAGCTTCCCGGGACTGAATCACATGGAAAGCAACTGAGCTGTGCTGTGACTAAATGAAACTCCATTGATATCCTTGGGACCTGAAGCCTGAAGTCAAGTGTACCTTGACTTATAAATAATCCCCGCCAGTTTTCAAAATAACTGGCTTATTTCTTAGTGGTAAAACTTCATCACAAGAGAAACTCACCTGGTGCTGACTGTGATTTCATTTTGGCACCGAAGAAAACGTTTTATTTATTTATTTTCTAGTAAATCACTATGTAAAATGTCAGCCCTTTAATAGCATTTTATTCTGCTATTTGTATCTACTGGATTTTCAGTTATGCTGATTTTATTCCATCATGTTAGAATGTAGTAGTCACCTGGAGGGTGGTCCACACTGGAAAGATCACACTAAAAAACTGCTGCTCCCCATCCAGTCTTCTAATCATGCATAGTTTCTATAATTTTGGTGTTACCAGAAGGGGATACAATCAGTGCCAGATTTACGTATGAGATAAACAAGCTATAGCTTATGGCTCCACTCTCTTGGAGGCCCCCAAACTGGATGTACATTTCCAAAATATAAGATAACCCCCCCCCCCAAAAAAAAAACCCACCTACACACAGCAACCGTATTTTGTGTTGTGTAGGCTCCTCTGATGTAAGTAATGGGCCCCACCTGCTAGCCTGCTCCCTAAAATATCACTGGTTTGCTCATTTCTATATATAAGGTGCCTACATTCTGCATGGACTGGTTGCATGGCAACATCTGCAAATAGCTTTAGATACCTATTAGGCCCATAAATTACCATATAGCATATATTCAACACAAAAAAGTGACAATTTGTTGTTGACGAAGGATAGCTGGACATATAAAGGGCCCCATTACCTTCAGTAGCTTAGGGCCTCATGAAACCTAAATCCGGCCCTGGATGCAATGGAGCCACATGGAAGCCACAGCCATGCTGCACGTGAAACGCAAGAACTAGGAAGACGGCTCACTTTCTCGGGATTGTGTCCACTTTACTTCCTTTCCTCAAAGTCCCTTTCCCTTACTTAGCAAGGGATAATAGCAGTCTCTTCTGATTGCTCTTGATCTTTCCCCTTAAAGGTCTTTAAGTTCTGTCAGAGGATAAACCACACAGTTGGTCAGTACTCAGGGAGGAGGAGGAGCATGGGGGATGCATGTGAAATCAGCAGCAGGTATACAAACCAACCAAAGATGTGAAAGGTAATAATAATAATAATAATAATAATAATAATAATAATAATAATACCCTGCCCGTCTGACTGGGTTGTCCCAGCAACTCTGGGCGGCTTCCAGCAAAATATAAAAACACAAGAAAACATTAAACATTTTTTTACAGGCTTGCGTTCAGATGTCTTCTAAAAGTTGCATAGTTGTTTATCCGTTTGACATCTGATGGGAGGGTGTTCCACAGGGACACCGAGAAGGCCCTCTCCCTGTAACCTCACTTCTTGCAGTGAGGGCTGAAGCTGTTTAGGGCTTCAAAGGTCAGCACCAACACTTTGATTTGTGCTCAGAAACGTATTGGGAGCCCGTGTAGATCTTTTATAGAGCTGGTGTTATACGGTCTCGACAGCTGCTCCCAGTCACCAGTCTAGCTGCCGCATTCTAGATTAGTTGTAGTTTCCAAGTCACTTTCAAAGGTAGCCCCACGTAAAGCGCATTGCAGTAGTCCAAGTGTTGCTAGATGGGAAGATATCCTTTGTTGTTGTTACATTTCCACCCCAGCCTTCCTCCCAAAGGAGCCCAGGGTGGCAAACATCATAAAGTTAAGACAATACAATTTAAAATAAAATGAAAAGATATTTAAAACAATTTAAAACCATCTAAAAACATTTACAACATCTAATACCATTTAAAAGGAATCACAAAGTCTCACAGTTCCAATTTCAAAGTTGTCATGGCCGGTATCTTTCAGCCATCAATTGCTGCGGTTAACAGGAATGGTTTAAAAGTTCTCTTAAAAGACAGATGCACCTCACGAGGGAAAATCCTGTCATGGGTCAACAATAACCAGGCAACTCCCAGAAGTGGCGCCACTAACATGGCATCTCCCCTGCTGATTGTGGGGTCCAAGATACAGTCATACCTCATGTTATGTTTGCTTCATGTTACTTTTTTTCAGGTTGCGTCCCGCGGCAACCTGGAAGTACCAGAAAGGGTTACTTCTGGGTTTCGCCACTCACGCATGTGCAGACGTGCAAAATGATGTCACACGCATGCACAGAAGTGGTGAATCGCAACCTGCGCTTGCGCAGATGCGCCGCTGTGGGTTGCATTCCTTTCATGTTGCAAACGGGCCTCCGGAACAGATCCCATTCGCAACCAGAGGTACCACTGTATTACAGGAGGAAAGCCAAAATAAACCCTTCAGTTTTCAAAGAAAAGAGGTGTGTCTTTAGTAAGAAGATCTCATGGCAGGCTCACTTCTGGTGGGAGGAAGTTCCACATTTGGGGGAAATCACTGAGGAGGCCCTCGCACTATCCACACCTCCCAATCTCTGGAGTGTGGTGAAATCGCCAGAAAGACTGCCTCAGCTGAACTTACATCTCCAGGCAGGTCCGTAGAAACATTCTACGTTTTGCAGAATAAAGCTTGAAAGCAGCCATGCATATAGATGATCTCAGCTTCTTGTGGCACCTGAGTAGAAAGAAACACCCCTCACTGCTGTGACAGGAATACTAATTCGGAAGTGCTGTGCGAGGTTATAAAAATTGGGGATTACTTAAATTATTCATTTATAATGGGCAAGTGTATAAAGTTAACTTCCTGGAAGCAGGAGGGAGGGTTGAAAGACTAAGATCTTTATGATCCCCACCCCCACCCCATGGGTTATGAATCTGTAAAACAATGGACACTTCAGGAGGACACAGGAGCTTCGAGATTAGCCTCCTCACACATTTGTGAGTAACCTATTGACCTAGCCAAAGATTTTGTGGTGTTTGTTCTCCGTATGTCAACATTTCACCATCTATTTCAAAATGAAAGCTTGAAAATAATCATCCGCCATTATAACCAGTTGTTTGCTCTGCACAAGTTAGCCAAGCGTTCCTGCAAGAATTCTTGTGCAATATTTTAGGTGTATTTCAGTCTTGGGCGACATGATGAGCCTTTTAATTTCTTTTTTTTTTAAGAAAAGAAAAAAGAAACCTGTAACTGAAGTGCAAGATGGATAGTCCAAGCCTAAAGATTTGAAGCGGAATGTCTGCCACCTGGCATGGGTGAAAGCCTCAGACTTCTGTTTCACTTGTGCTAGCGTGGCACGGACAAATCCCACCTACTACAATGTTGTCCAGGGTTGTAAAGACTGTGGAGAAAATAATTGGGTGCACTCTCCCTACCTTGGATCAAATCTATGCTTCCAGGTGCCATAAGAAAGCTGCAGAGATAGTGCAGGATAGTGCACACCCCGGAAATGATCTCTTTCAGCTTTTGCCTTCTGGAAGAAGGTACAGGGTTATAAAGACTAGGACTAGCCGCCTGAGAAACAGTTTTTATTCAAATGTGATTTTGGTTTTAAATGCAGTGTAAGGTAGTCTCTATGGGAGTATATTGTATTTAATTATGGGATATCAGAGTTTTTAGGGGGCTAACCAGGCTGGGATAGCTGGGATAGCAGGCTTGTTGGTTTCTGAATGTCTGGTGTAGATTTTCAATTTCGTTGTTCTGTATGGGACAATGACAATAAAGATTATCGTATCACATGTCCATGTGCAACAAGGCACATGGTGTGACTAGTACAGGGTGTGGAGCAAACTTATGGGATGTGAGCATGCACCTACACTGAGACATGTAGGAGACATCATGGGTGGAGTAGAGGCGGTTACTTGACCTCCTGGCTGCAGGTGATTTGCTGCAGCTTACCAGGAGAGAGAGGGGAAGGGTGGCAGGGACAAAAGCATCATGTCAACGTAGCGTTGGAAGTGACAGGTTGGCTTGGGCGGTGCGTTTGTACAACACTGACCTTACTGTTGCCTTGTCCCTGTCCCTCCTGGTAAGCAACAGTGACTCACCTGCCTGGAGGTCAGGTAAGTGTCTCCACACCGCCATGCTGCTGAATGGATTGATGTCGGGTTTGAAGTTTCATCAGTAGTAGTAGTAGTAGTAGTAGTAATAATAATAATAATAATAATAATATATTATTTGTACCTCGCCCATCTGGCTGGCGATTAGAAATTAGGGATGCCCATTGATTAATTATTGGCCTCGTCACCAGTCAGTCAATTAAAACTGTTGACTTCAGAAGCAAGACCAACACAGCTAAAACTTTGAGAGGCTACCTAGACATTTTCTTGAAAGCTGTTTCTGCCCCCACTTTTATTTAGCCAAATGTTACACAATGCCAGTTTTACATTTGAACGTATTTTAACAAACAAACAAACAAACAAACAAATATACATACATACAGGAAAAAATAGCTTCTGAAACAACTGTATTAAAAAACCCCAATTATTCACACAACAGGATTAAACTTCTGTGCATTTGTACCATATATTCATATCATATCACACATGCTAGATGCAAAATACTTCTACAGGATTTTTATTTTTTAATCATTCCTCACTGATAAAAGGGTCCAGGTTGCCTCCCCACCTGTAACCACTTACTGAGGGATGCTTAATGGAAGAAAAGCTAAGTGGAGTTTAAACAACTTTGCAAATGCCAGATATCAGCATCCCCAATACACATTTTATACTCGAAGAATCAAACAGCCATCTTAAACATACATGCCATTCTGTGGCATACTAAATCCGACATCAAAAGCCACCTTATCATCAAAAGCCAACAAAAAAAGAAAAAAGGTAACAAGTTAAAGCTTAAAGCACAATGGACTGAGTTTACACTTTACTTCTAAAGCAGCAAAACAGTCCCTTACATTCCCCGTTAATAAAACAGATGCTTTTATGAATGCCCGAAGCACAGCTGGAGTGAGGTAATAATTGGCACTGAGCAACTTGGAACTAAATTTATGCAATTTATATTCTAATATATAAGACATTCCTCCCCTATAAACAAAATCACAATTCTAATCCTACCTATATATGTGTGTGTTTATGTGTGCGGGTGTGAATGCATTTGGTGTTTCCTTTCGGAAAAAAATGGCTTTAAAAATGCTAGCGTTTCAAAGAACAAATAGTTATTGGCAGCACTTTTGCATTGTTAAGTGACAAAATTCTCTGCAAAGGGTAACCCATTCCAAAGTTTACTGTTAATTCCTGTAGATCTGCATCATAATTGAACAGCCGGATCCTTATTTACAAAAGAAGGATGTGCTGGAAGAACAAACAGTGCGTAGGGAGTCTCTCCCCCCCTCAAAAAAAAAAAAAAAAAAGACATGGGGGGGGGAGCACAGCAGCTTTCTGAATAATCACTGAGAAAGCTTTTAACCAACATGAAATACATTATTTCCATCCCCTGGAGGGGGAAAAAAAGTATTTCTTTTATGCTAAACTTTTGGGTTGCACATTTTCCTGGTCAGTATCTGTGCTGGAAGTTATTGGCAAACCAACGAGCAGCCAAAACTTAGTGTAAGCTTCTCTAATAATGAGGACACTTTTCCCTAGCCCCCCAAATGAGATCAGGGGAACGAGGGACAAAAAAGGGGAGGGGGAATAAATTTGACACAAAGAAATTAAGCCCACCATAATGTCTGTGTTTCATGTTAACAGCCTTCTCTATCCTGCTGCGTTGACCATAATGCTCTATCACAAGTGCTGTCAGGGGCCCACGCTGAGTAGCTAATTAAAACAATTACAAAGACAAAGAAGGTATCGATGGCATTCCAAGCTGCAAACAAAGAGATAAAGATAAAGAGAGAAATTATCAATGGTTGATCTCTGCGGTCTGGTTTTTGAAGTGGTAACAGTGTTCCCCCCACAGATGGAGAGGGGGTCCTCATATTTTCTGGGGGAAAGAAGTGGGTTCAGCTGCAGCTGCCTGCATTGTCCAGAAGGCAGGAGCAATAACAATATTTTTTTTGCAAAGGAACAACTGGCAATTGTATAAAAAGGCACCATTTCTGGACAGTACCCTTAATGTACTGGGAGGGCTTTGAGTTCCCCTACTGGCAGAGCAATATGCAACAAATTTCCACTGTACTTGAATGTAAACTGGGATGACTGAGAGTCAACGTTTATTGTATTTAGTAATGTTTCACCCTCATTTTTTTTTTCATAACCAAGGAGATGGGAGTGAAATTCAGGTTTTTTTTTGAGAAAAAGGTGAGATACAGGAACACCCCCTTTACGTATGTTCAATATGTGTGCAACTGTGTACACATGCATTGCGCCGAACCCAGAAGTGACCTGAAAACATCACAAAAACAAAACAAGAAGGGATGGTCATGAGGCAGGGGGGGAACAGGGTGTTTGCAGGCTTTTTCAATGGTGTTTCAAATATATGCCATTTCACTTAAACATGCAGTGCCTCGGAACACAATCCCCGTGTAAATGGGGGGTTGTTTGTAGAAATGTCTTAAATAAACACATAAACAAATGGGTCTTCCTTGGGTGGGCCAGGGTGGTGCTGGTTTCAGGATCTGAGTGGCGGAAACTTGACCAAGGAAGTATCTGGGGGTCCTCTTACCTTGAAAGAGGTGGTGAATGTAAGCAAGAACTGCTCTCCAGCTGCATCCAACCTTCTTTGATTCGTGCCAAGTGAGAATGCTTAGTGCCATTGGGACAATAGGCTCTTTACAGCTCTTGAGGCCCTGGCAAATCACTGCAGTGTCAGTCCAGTTTGGGACACACATCTGTGTTGCGCCTTGGCTTAAAGTCAGGGCTGTGGTCCAGGACAATTTGCTACCTGAGGCAAAGGACGATGCGGAAACCACATGCAGAAAAATACTGGATCTCACTTCAGCCCAAGAGAGGGGACAGCACACTAGTTTGCAGTTCGCAGGGCAGGTGATGTGGTGCATACAACCCTTTCCTTCAGTTCATCATCCCTATATCCCATCCAGAATGTGCTACAATATACCTAATGGTAGGGATGGCTTGCACTCATCTCACTACCACCATTTTGGGAGCTAGGATTTAAAAAGAGAGAGAGAGAGAGAGAGAGAGAGAGAGAGGGAGGGAGGGAGGGAGGGAGGGAGGGAGGAAGAGAAAATGAAAGAAATAGGAACTACCGGTATACTGGATCAGACCAAAGGACCACCTAGTCTTGCATCATGGTCTCACAGTGGTCAACCAGATACCAATGGTGAACCTGCAAATAGCCTCTAGCAGATCCAAGGGTGGGTAACCTTCCAGGGTGGTATATGCCCCTGATGAGCAGAGTCAGAGGCAAAGGGTGGCAGAGCAGCAGATGTTCCAGTCAGGCAAAAGTCAGTGGTTCCTCTGACTCCCACCATGCTTGCCCATTGGCCACCTTGACTGGGGCTGCTGGGAGCTGTAGTCCAATGACATCGCGTACATACCTCATTGTCTAGCCATGCATTACAGACTTCCAAACCCACACTCCTGATTTTATAATAAGCTCAAATCCCAACAAATCTATGAATGGAAGCTCTATTTTGGCTTGAAGTGGGTACAATTTTGTGTGAAGATTTTTTTGTCTGGAGAGCTAAAGTGAGGGCAGCGGAAATATTTCTAAAGAATTGCACGTTTGCTTCACAAAAACGCCTCTCTTTTTAACAAGTCGTTTTACACTGGTGTAATTCTCCAATTTCAGTCGTAGGTCTTTGTGGTCCCGGAGATAAATGTGTATCATTCATCTCATCAGTGTGAACCAAGCTGGCGGTGGCTGAGGAGATATTCAGCTACCGCATTTTGAAAAGCCTTGATAAAACGAAGCCAAGGGTGAGTTTCAATATGCAGACAGCCATTCAGAAGCATTTACAGCCTAGACTGTAGAAATACTTTAGACAATCGTGCTTGCCTTAATTGCAGGTTTAAATAATTATATATGTGTTGTTGTTTTTAAAAGTCTAGGACTGATAAAGTTAACTTCCTGAAAGAATGGTCTCTGACAAAGAAAATGGGGGGGGGGGGAAACACCCCCAATAACTTTTGAATTTAAGAACAGCCCTGTTTTCTTTTTTGGCATTGTTAAACTGTTATCACCTCTATTATTTGCAGAGCGTTTGTTTAGAATTGTGTAATAACACTGAGTTGAATAGTGAGGAATTCATTTGTTAAATTAATCAGAGTAAACTAAACAGCAAAGCTATCATGAACTGGGTGGGCCTGATCTGTAAATGGACTTTGAATTCCAGTCAGCTGTGCTTTTAATCATCTGTGCACAAATGAGCCAAAGACTTCCAATTAGCCAAGAAATAACCTTGAATAGAGTTAACAGTGATTCCCTTCTCCCTATCCCCACCACATGGATGAAAACGACTCTTCGCTGTGCAAACTTCTCTGGGAATAAACCCCTCTGAACACAGTAGAACTTAATGTTTGCAAGCGGAATAAGCAGTGAAATCTTTGCACGAAAATGCCCAAAGGGGCCTCTCTTTGATATTATTTTGCTGGTCTAATAGCAAGCATGACCTCTCCCACATGAAAACCTGTTGCACCTGATTGAGGGCTAATTCACATACCCCCAGCAACCAGGGGAGATGAGTGTGGGGTGGGGTGGGGTGGGGTGGAGAGGAGAGGAGAGGAGAGGAGAGGAGAGGAGAGGAGAGGAGAGGAGAGGAGAGGAGAGAGGAGAGGAGAGGAGAGGAGGGGAGAGGAGAAATTATTCATTGGTTTCATTTATGGCACAGTCCATCCTGATCCCCAGGATACCTGTCAAGTAGAAGGTCAATCTATAATAATAATAATAATAATAATAATAATAATAATAATAATAATAATAATACTTATACCCTGCCAATCTGGCCGGACCTCCCCAGCCACTCTGGGCGACTTCTAACAGAGTATTAAAAACACAATAGAACATCAAACATTAAACATCAGACATCACTTCTCTCAAGGAGTTAACCACCAGAAGACCCTCAGAGATGGACCTCAGCTTCTGGGTAGAATGATGGGGATGGAGATGCTCCTTCAGGTATACTGGACTGAGTCCGTTTAGGGCTTTAAAGGTCAGCACCAACACTTTGAATTGTGCTCGGAAACGTACTGGGAGCCAATGTAGGTTTTTCAGGACCGGTGTTATGTGGACTTGGCAGCCACTCCCAGTCACCAGTCTAGCTGCCACATTCTGGATTAGTTGTAGTTTCCGGGTTAATAATAATAATTTATGAATCACTCCCTATGAGGCATCTCAGACTGATTTCACAGTACAATAAAAAGTATGATGTGATGATTCAACTTTAACTATACACTGGTCTGTGACTTGGGATTGTGTTTGTTTTTTTAAGTGACCGTGGGCATGAGGTGGATCAGGGATTGCATGGCTATCTGTCATGGATGCTTTTACTGAGATTTATGCATTACAGGGCTTTGGACTAGATGACCCTCAGGGTCCCTTCCAACTCCACAATGGTACGATTCTATGGTTCATCTAGCTCAGAATTGTTGACACTGGTTGGCAGTGGCTCGTCTCCCTGGATCCAGATGGGGGTCTTGGCCAGCCAGGGATTGAACCTGGGACCTTCTGATTGCAAGGCAGATGCTCTGCCACTGAGCTATGGCTTTTAACCACAAGTGTCCTACAATGCAGAGCCTCTCTATCACTGCAGAGGGAACTTTAGTGTCAAATGCAATGCTTCTTAGTGGAGTAACATTCAACTGCAGGCCGTATCCTACAAGTGTGCAGACAGAAAGGAGAAGTTCTGAGCACAGGAAGGGAACATCCATTCTCTGTTCGCACAATTGCCAGTGTGAAACGATTCTCTAAAGTAGCTTTCCCTAACCTAGTGCCCTCCACATGCTTCGGATTACTTGAACCCAAAACCGTTCGAGGGCACCAGGTTGGGGAAGACTGACTTACGAACACTCAACAAGCTGCTTCCTTTGCCTTTTGGGTTTGCAAAAAGGTGGTAGCTCCCACCGTTGTTCTTTTGCAAAACACTTTCATTGCTCTTTTGCTGCATAACTAAACAGTGTGTTTCTCATACTCCCTGATTCATAACTGTAGTGTGCTATGAGAAATGCCTGTCTCCATGAAGTACAGGAATGCAGTTCATTGAGCAAGGTGACTCATTGGCTCAAAATCTGGAGACGGCTCTTCAGACAATAAAGCGACTAATTTCCGTGCATAAATGTACAGCTTGGAACTCAGGTGACTGACTGACTGGGCATATCATATCATTAGGTGCAGAATGACAAGTGTGGACTTCTCATGCCTTCCAAGAAATGCTTAATTATTCAGACTCCTTACCACATTCACGTGTTGTTCAGCTTTATAACCTACCAGTACTTATATTAACTTCCTTTTCTAACCCTTTTATTCCTCTTTTTTGAAATTGTGCTCTCATGTACAAAGCAAATGCTCATTTTGCTAAGGGATTCAGGTTGGTCTGATGCAGTTTATATATATATATATGTATATAACCAGTAGCACCTTAGAGACCAACTAAGTTTGTTCTTGGTATAAGCTTTTGTGTGCATGCACACTTCTTCAGATACCTAAAGAATATCTGAAGATACCTGAAGAAGTGTGCATGCACATGTAAGCTTATACCAAGAACAAACTTAGTTGGTCTCTAAGGTGCTACTGGACAATTTTTGCTAAGGGAGTTATGGTACCTATTTATCTACTTGCATTGGTGTGCTTTTAAACTGCTGGGTTGGCAGAAGCTGGGACAGAGTAACAAGAGCTCACCCCGCCGTGCGGATATGAACCTCCAACCTTCCGATCAGCAAACCCAAGAAGCTCCACCCTCTCTCAGCTAGACACAGATTGCCTATGGATTCGAATGAGGGGAACACAACCAGGAAGAAGACATCATTGCCAAAGATTTACTGATATGGAACATCCTTATACTGCCCTTCAGCCCTGTCAGTTTACACCTGAAATCTAAAAATAATTAAATAAACCAGAATAACACAAGAGGAAGATAAAATATATGCCATTTCTCTATTTTTAAGAAAATTAATTCGAGGAAGTTTACAGTTCCGATAAAAATACACAACAGGTCATAAAGCAAAAACAAAGAGAAATAAAGTCATCATAAAAATAACTATGATTGTGGGTATGCTTACTCAAAAGTAAATCTCTCATTTCAATGAGCCTTCATGCTAGATAGTTGGGCATAGGGCTACTGGCTAATGGGTTGCGTCCAACTAAATATTATTCAGAGCTGACTTATTTAAATTAATGCACCTAAATTAGTCATGCCCATTCATTTCCATGGGTCTACTATGAGTAGGACTAACACTGGACACAATTATAAGGTGTTTAAAAATGTTTTTGGAAGAGACTTAGATAAGGATTTTTAAAATTATTATTAGTACTGTGTGATTGCAGCTTATTTAATCAGGACTCTTTAAGAATGTGTAATGTAACCCTACTGCTAGCATTACTGACCTCCTCCTTCACTCTTTCACCTTGGTGGGCTGTTGGATTATTTATTTCGGAGCCTTTGGGGGCGGGGGGCTCACATTTGTTTTTACACTAGCTTGACTCTGAAGGAGGAAGTGAAAAGCAAAGAAGACCCGTAAAATTAAGTAGGCTTAATGAACGTCTGTCAAGCCAGTCAACTGCCATCACCACCTTGTCTGTCACTCACTGTAGGAAGTGGGAGATATGTTAAAAACAACAGCAAATTTCCTCTTTTCCCTTTCCTGGCCTCCAAGCTACCTAGAGGAAATCTCAAGGCCAAGTCGATTAGTGACATCTTAAGGCCAAGACCAGAACTGGCAGGGCAGTTTGATTTAACAGACCAGGGAGGCAATCCCTAGACACAATTTGGGAATGAGGGACACCAGCTTGGATGGCTCTAAAAAGAGGATTTCGCCAGATTCATGGAGGATAAGGCTAGTAGTGGATACTACTAGCCATTATGGTGATGTTCCACCTCCAGTCAGGCAACTTGTTGGCCAGTCTAAGAACAGTGTGGTGGACTAGACAGGACTTTGGCTCTGACCCAGTAATGATCTTCTTATATTCCCCAACCAGGTGCCTTCCAGATGTTTTGGACCATGATTCCCATCAGCCCTGGCCAGCATAACCAAAGGTCAGATACCACAAAAGCTTTGGGGGGTGGGCGCGGGGAACCCATCTGGAGGCTCACATTTGCACTCTATAGGGTCCAGACAGAAACTGACCACCTCATTTGCTGTTCTTGAGAACTAAGTATAAGTACGACAGACGCAAAAGAGGTTTACAACATTTGTGAGAGTTTTCAATGTCCAGTTTTCTCCCTCCCATTCAAACCATTACAAACTGAGGTCATTCTGTGAAGCTGACCCACTTGCTAGTTCAGGACAGACAAAAGAAAGTAGTACCTTTTCTTGAATGCATAAGTGCAGCTTACCACAAGATGGGGTGATACAGCTTTGGGACCAGGAGACCTAGAAGACTGGTGCATCCTTAACTGATCATGGCACACTGCAGGAGAGGGCATCTCACAGTGGTACCTCTGGTTGCAGATGGGATCCGTTCCGGAGCTCTGGTCGGATCCCAAGGTTTCTGCAACTGGAGGGACCACTTCTGCAAATGCGCATGTGGGGCAGCAGACCACTTCTGTAGAGCACTTCTGTGCATGCGTGCGCGGCGAAACACTTCTGGGCTTGCTGCTTTCGTAACCCGAAGTTTATGTTACCCGTATATGTGTATATATATATATATATGTGTGTGTGTGTGTGTGTGTGCAATTGTTTTATATATCTTTCAGTTGTATTGCATACTTGAAATGCTTTACAGGAAGCAATTCATAAATGAAAAAATAATTGTAATAGTAGCAACAACACTTATAATAAAAAATAATGATTCTATATAACAGAATAAACATTAGCCACTAAACTCAGAAGACAAGATGAATTTGGAGTTGGCAGTATACCTGTTATTGATTGCCACAACAGAGCTCTAGGTTAAGACACATCATGCATTTGAATTTCAGATGCCATGGACAAAATGGAATGGTTGACCGCTATTGAGTTTTCAGAGGTGCTGAGCTGGGCATTTTGGGAAAAGAATGTCCAAATTTAACAATGAAGTCTCAGCTTAATACAGTGAGACATGAACAAGCCATGCAGGTAGCCCTTTTACATGAGCAAGCCAGGAAGTCTTAAGATATTTACAGTTTCCTTTCCTGGACAAACTGGGAAACTTCAGAACAAGCCAATGTATACCGTATTTTTTGCTCCATAAGACACACCTGACCATAAGACACACCTGAGGAAAACAAGAAAAAAAAAAATCTGAATCACAGCCTCCTCGGGAGGAGAGCGATCCTTGCAGAGGCTTGGGAGGGAAGCTGCTTGCCCACCAGCCATATAGTTGGCGGGGTGCAGCTTCCATCCAAAGCCTCTGCAGGGATCGCTCTCCTCCTGTGGAGACTTGGGAGGCTTTCTTTCTCCCCACTTCCCCCCCAGCAGCACAGGCCCCTTTTCCAGCCTCCTCCTCTCCATCCCTTTCGCCCAAACTCCTCAGGCAACGTCTGCAATTTCTCCCCTTCGCTGCTGCCTCTCCTTTGCCCTCTACCATGACTCTCCACTCACGGCAACCTACCTCCTCTCCCTTTGCCCTGCTTCTCGGTCCCCTTCCTCTCCGTCTTCTTCCTCCCCTCTCTCGGCAGCTGCCTCTTCTCGCCATCCTCTGGCCAACATCCCCGGAGCCTTCAGGGGAAAGGGGAGGCTGTCGGTCAAAGCCTCTCAAAAAGAGCAGACCAGGAGCATGAGGCAACATCGCACAGCCTGCCCGCCGCTCCCAGACCTTCCCAGGGCTTCAGGGGAAAGGGGAGGCCGCCGGGAAGGCGGGGCAATGGCACGCAGCACTCTCAGGCGATTCGGCTCCAGGGTCCACACCTTCGCTCCATAAGATGCAGACATTTCCCTTTACTTTTTAGAAGGGGAAAAGTGCATCTTATGAAGCGAAAAATACGGTGTAATACCATGCTTTGGGGAAGGTTAAAAAATATCTCAACTTGTTCCAAAGCTGTTAGCCATAGTTCCCTTATTTGAACCTAATGGGAAGCAGTAGTTATGGGAAAGCTTCCTGGTTTGCACGTTCCCACTATAAATGAGCGAAGGGTCTGTGCGCACACAAAAAGCTAATCTGCATCTCGGTTTATTAAGCTGAGATAAGATAGTCCAAACTGTTCCAGTCTTATACTACTTGATGGAACTTTGGCCTGATTTTGTATGTCACTCTTTAGTTACATTCCGATGCCCTGATGCTGACAGGAAAACTAATAATTACTGTACATTTTCTTCAAGCAACTGATAGTCTCAGCCTCGCTCCACACACTGTGTTGGTGTTCTTCTGATACCTGTTGCATCTTGGAGAGAGAGGGCAAACTCCATGTGACTTTAAACATTGAGTTATCTCCTTGAGTGCAAGTTTTCTTCCTATAAATTGCCAAGCAGGGAGCCAGATCGTAGCAAGAGTGAATGGGAGGAGATGACTTTAACCCTTTAGGTATTGTGGTAGGGTTTTGATCTAAAGTGGACCCCCTGAGCTGGCAATTTGTGAATTAAAAATGCACTATACAGTTAAGGTCACAAGTAGTTTGGGCTTGAGTGTAGCCTCTGTAAAGAGATATGGGTTATAGATTTTAGGAATGATTAATTCTTAGCCCTTTAGGGGGAGACTGTCTCACCATATATTATGGTGAGGTCTTTTTGGGGTGGGTGGGATTTATGCATTTTAATTAGACTACAAGCTCCGAAGAAGCTGTGGAGAATTAGAGAATCCATTCCCTTATTTTTTACCTCAGTTTCTCTCTCTCTCCCCCCCTCCCAATCATTAGTCTGCCAAGGCTTATGGGATTTACATATGAATGTTAAAAGTGAACTGTCCACAAAATGGCCATAGAAGCTATTAGCACGGAAAGATAATCAATGGGGAAATTGTTCCTTACTGTGCATTTTTCATGCAAAGTCATCACCAGAAAGCAATTTTACTGCCATACATGTATGTATGTGTATATATCTATATATCTATATAAAGATCATGAATATCACACCCCAGTTAAACAGTTTCCATATCCCCTTGGATTTTACAACATGGATGAAAAGGCGATATTGTGCATTTCTAATGTGATGGCAGTGGGTTATATAAAAATACTCTGCTTGAACTTGGATCCAGTTATAAAAAATGCCATTTGGATGAATAAAAGCAGATTGCTTACCTGTAACCATGGGTCTTGAGAGTGGTAAACTGAGGTGGCACAACACACTCCTCCTTTCCCACTGCAGATGGCACAGTGACCTGCTGTGGCTCTGGAGCTTCCTTATACAATCTGTTTATAAACCCCGAGGAACTAAATGGGAAGTTGGAGGCCCCACGTGCACACTGAGGAATGGTAGCAGGTTTCCTAACAAACTGCCCAGCAGATGTTTATGCATGACATGGCCTTCTTAGTGGTGGCTCTCCATTTGTGGCATGTCCTCTGCAGTGAGGGCACGGGGGGGGGGGGTCTGCCCCACTCATTATTAACTTTAAGCAGAAACTTAAAAGAGTGTTGGCTAGAGTGGCTGGGGCAACCCAGTCAGATGGGCGACAAAAAACATTGTTGTTGTAACCCAGTCAGATGGGCGACATACACGTTGTTGTTGTGTGGCTGGGGCAACGTTGTTGTTTTATTACATATGTGGGTAATAGCTTGATGGCTGCACTTTTAGATGTTATATAATGTTACTTCTAGGGTGCTGAGAGTTGTTGAGAGGTGACTCCATTCCCTTCAAAGAACGGCAGTTGCCAGAGTCCCCTGTGAAGAAGTATTGATTGTTAAAGTACTATTGGGAATTGTAGTTCAAGCGTCTAGGGTGAGGCAAAGGCATCTTCAAACACCTCTCAGCACCTTTGACAAACTACAGCCACCCCCCACCTCCCAATTATCTGGGTGAAGCCATGGCTGTTTAACATGGCAGCATAATGCTTTAAATGTTCAGTACGGCTAGAGCAATAGCCATGGATCGGTATTATATTATTGAGCATAACGAGGAGTAATAGAATATGTCCTATGATTTAAAAAATGAGAGTCCCACTTGTTGTTAGTCCTCTGTTTCCGATGTGCAGGCGTGAGAACTTTTGCTTATGTAGCCAAAATGGCATCACCCACAGAAAAGGCAGGGATCAGTAGATTTTGGGGGGGGGGCATCAATATTTGCAGAAGTATAAAAATGATATATAATCTAAGATGTGGGGTGCAGAAGATGACCCCACAAAACAGTCCACTGAAGTCCGAGCAGTGAGCATGCTCTGTGACTACAGAATGCTGGCTGATTGTTCAGGAAAAAGAAATGGAAAACTTGGTGGGAGGGTATATAAAATCATGGAGGAAGGTGAACATTTGCTACCAGTCCATGTTCAAACCCCGACTGGTGGGACAATAACTCAATGACTTCAAAAAACAATAAAGCACAATTCTGATACCGTACATTAAATATATATATGCTGCAGTCCGTGTCTGAAATAAGCTCAAGGATGCACAATGCTTCTTTATCCAGGTTTTGCTCTTTAAAACCAGTGGCTGACCCTCCATTGGTTTGAGAGGGACTAGATCACAGCCTGAGAATCACTCTGCTCTGGATTGTGAGCATTCATCAGCCTAGAGAGCAAAACCCCCACAAACGGCGCCTTTAAACGTAACACACCACTGTGGTGCAGAGAGCAGCGCTTGAGTTATCGGCTTTTCCATTTTCACGGAGCTTATCTTTCCTGTTTATCTGATAGAACTATACACAAACCCCGTGTTATAGGTTAGCCATCACAATGACATAAATATACTGGTTTCCTACTATTGAACCAACTCAATACCTCTTGCTCTGATAAAGTGAAAAGGCAGAAAATGCGGTTAGAGAACCTAATTGTGGCGTTTGGTTCCTGTGTGGGAGTGCACTGCTCTCGCAGCAACGCAAAAAGCACATTTGTGGGTGAAAATACATACGTATAGGGTTCTGGCTCCTTTAGTGCTGTTTCAAGTACTCTGAATTTATAGTCTAGTGTGGGTGGCATCATGCCTAGTGCTTTTTCACCTGCAATCTCCCTTGCGAATTAGCAGGACATGCTGAAAATGCAGAGATTCCATACTGGCACCTTAGTTCTGCAGGGATCACCAACGTAGTGCCCACGGGCACACGTGCCCCAAAAGCCATCCCTGGCCCCAGCAGCTCCCCCCACAGTAGCCTCTCAGAGAATAGGAGGTGCTCTTAGTCTTCTCTCATCCCTAGGGAGCAGGGGGTGTCCTCTGAGATCTCCTGGGCTCTGCGCCCGCCCAGTGTGATTCATAGCAGACCCCTTCCCCCACTTCAAGCTTTGGGCGAGGTTGATTTGATCGCCTCCCTCTTGTTCCTTCTGTAGTTTTATTCCCTTGTTCCTGACAAAGCACTCACCCCTTCTTCCTTGGCCGGGGGAAGGCCCTATGTTCTAGTTTGCCTTAGGTGTCAAAATGTATTGGGCCAGCCCCCTGATGCCTGGTTGCAGGGAGTGTATCTCTAGTGCCCATGTCTATTTTTCTAGCTTACAAAAAGTTGGCAACTCCTGTACTGCTGGTTCAGTTTCTACAGCATGTCAGAATAGTGAAACAGTGAAGCAGAGATAGGAAGAATTAATCGTTTCAGATGTCAGAAATGATTAATGCTTTGCTCTTTAGAGGGAGATACATTCGCGATGTAAGCATTTTATTTTATTTTACTACAGTAAGCTTTGAGGGAGATGTTGGGAGTTATGCAAGCTGTACCCTTAGTTTCACCTTCGTGTTGAGAAACTGTTATGCGTGTGCATGTATGTGCGAATACACGCTTGTGATTAAACCTTAAGAGGGGCACTATTTTCAATGACAAATTCAATTTCCATCAGTTCCAATTCTGCATTGTTTACTGATCGACGCTTTGCTACCCTTTTGTTGAAAGACTCATCAGAAAGAAACGAGACTTCATCCTGTTTGCACGTGAGAGTGTAAAAGCAGCCTGCTGGATTCAGGCCAATGGCAGCCATCTAGCCCAGCATTCTGTTCTCACAGTGGCCAACCAGATGCCTGTGGGAAGCCTCAGAGTTGGACATGAACACAGCAGCCTTCTCCCCACCTGTGATGGCCAGAAATTCAGAGACATCCTGCCTTCGACAGCTCTATTGCCTGCAAGCCGTACCTGTGAAGACAAACCTATCCTTAAAGTAACACACTTCAGCCCAGACCTCAGCTTGAGTTCTAGCACCACCTATGGATGAAATAAAATAAATCCTGACTGCTTATCTCCCAACACACAAAATAAGGTGGAACGGGATGCATTCCCCTTCCCCAGCGATCTGCTGCAAACATCCCTTGGAAACGAAGCTTGTTAATAGCAGAAAGCAGATTGCTGGCTCAAATTCTTTCAGTGAAATGGTGCAATGTGAGCTAATACATGGTCCTCCAAGCCCCACACAGCAAACCTCTGGTGGGCTGCACTGCATGGCTGGCTGCGCTCAGTGGGTCACATGTTGTGCTGGTGTGATCTTGTTAACTAGAGCCCCCAAATGATACATTGACTGCAGCTGCTTTTATTGCAAGTTGCAGCAATTGGAGTGACCTCTGCTTCAGGTTTTGTTTTTATCTGCCCATATAGTCAGGAACACACACAATGAAATCTGCTCATTACAGTGGTACTTTGGGTTAAATACTTAATTCATTCGGGAGGTCTGTTCTTAACCTGAAACTGTTCTTAACCTGAAGCACCACTTTAGCTAATGGGGCCTCCCGCTGCTGCTGCACCGCTGCTGTGCTATTTCTGTTCTCATCCTGAAGCAAAGTTCTTAACCCGAGGTACTATTTCTGGGTTAGCGGAGTCTGTAACCTGAAGTGTATGTAACCTGAAGCGTATGTAACCCGAGGTACCACTGTAATGCCAAACTGCCCCACCGAGTTTGTACAGTGGTACTTTGGGTTACAGATGCTTCAGGTTATGTGATTTTGGGTTGCGCACTGCGCCGAACCCAGAAGTACTGGAACGGGTTACTTCCAGGTTTCGGTGCTCGTGCATGCACAGAAGTGCTATATTGCGCTTTGCGCATAAGCGCCGAATTGTGACCCGCGCATGTGCAGACGCGGCGCTGTGGGTTGCGAACGCTGCAGGTTGCAAGCGTCCCTCCTGCACAGATCACATTTGCAACCCGAGCATCCACTGTACAGCATTGAGATACGATGTTCTGCCCCATGGCTGGCGACAGAGAGTATGCATGGAATGCCTGGAATAAGTGAGCTTACTGCACTGAAACCTGCAAATCGCAAATATAGCTTGGCTTGTGCGCAGAACGTAGCTGCCCCAGGCTACACTGCTGTTTGGCTGCAAGGGAGGACGGCACACAATTCTGGTTTATGCTGTGGTTCAAGAGCTGTTCCCTCGGGTTCCAATACAGACTATCTGATATTCAAAAAGGAGTCGACCGGCTTTTGCTTTGAGCAAAATCCCCAGGTCATGTCATCTTATTTTTATTGTTCGGCTCCTGTATCTTCAACAGGACCAAGGCAGGTTTTCCTTACCGCTTTCGAATCTTTTAGTGTAGCGGCACCTAAATTTTGGAACTTCCTGCCTATAGACATCAGACAGAACCCTTTGCAATACTTGGTTGGTGACTGCTTAGAACATTTTCGTTTGGACAGGCATATCCAGGCATTAAGAAGTTACTGTTGTCAGTGGCGTAGCGTGGGGGGTGCAGGGGGGGCCAGCTGCACCGGGCGCAACATCTGGGGGTTAGGTGGCGCAAATCCACGGGTTAGGAGGCGCAAATTACTTGCCTTGCCCCGGGTGCTGACAACCCACGCTACGCCACTGACTGTTGTTTTCAACCATTTGTTGAATATTTTCAAATATTTAACTTTTAAAAAATGTTATATATTTTTTTGTAAACTGCTTAGGTTTTTTACAATCAAGTGGTATATAAATTTTGTTCCTTTATCTATTCCAGTGATGGCTGGGACCCAGACAGAAAGGTCAACCCCCTACTGAGTTCTATGATGGCAACACTGAGACTGACAAGGAAGCTGACAGCCGGTACTGGATTGGCTGTACGGTGAAGGTTGGCTGCATGCAGATCTAGTGTTTTCGCTGCAGTGCTCCTTTCTCCCTATAGGACTAGCATCTTCTGCCTATTTCCATGCACATCAAGCTACCATCAAAGATGCAGAAACACAGCCAGTAAAAAAAAAGTACAGTGGTGCCCCGCAAGACGAATGCCTTGCAAGACGGAAAACTCGCTAGACGAAAGGGTTTTCCGTTTTTGAGCTGCTTCGCAAGACGAATTTCCCTATGGGCTTGCAAGTTTGTTTCCTTTTTCTTAACACCGTTAATACAGTTGCGACTTGACTTCGAGGAGCAACTCATAGAACGCAGTGTACATAGTAGCCTTTTTTGAGGTTTTTAAAGACTTTGGTGATTTTTGAAGCTTTTCCAAAACTTCTTTTGCAGCCATTTGGTAAGTTAAGCTTTTAAAACTTTTTTTGGGGGGTTTGGATTTTGGGTTGGGGTGTTTGGAATTCAAGGACTTGGTGTTGGGAGGGGTTTGCAAGAATCTGGAAGCTTGTGTGTTTTTTTCTGCATTTTTATGATTTTCTGTGACCATTGGGCCACTCTGCTGTTTTTTAAAAAAAATTCTGGGTTTGAATTTTGAAATGCTCTTTACAGTATGTGTGACTTTAAAGAGCACTTAATAAACTCTTGTTGTACCAAATTTGACTTTGTTTGGACTTTTTTTGACCATAGGAACGCATTAATTTATTTTCAATGCATTCCTATGGGAAACCGTGCTTCGCAAGACGAAAAATTCGCTAGACGAAAAAATTCGCGGAACGAATTAATTTCGTCTTGCGAGGCACCACTGTAAAGTGTCGGACCTTCCCCCTCAAACCCTGTTTTTGGAGCGAACAACCCTGCAGTCTCGGATTACTTAGTCCTACCAAAATCTCTGCATAATTGCAATTACAGTACAATTTGGCATAGGATTACAGTCCAAGGCTGTGCCGTTATTTCAAAATATATTATATTTACTTTGAACATGATTGTGGAAAGCCTGGGAAATGAAAGCCAATGTGGAATTGGAAAACTACAACACACTCTTCCCTGAAATTCGCTGGGTTACAAACATCGTGATTGGAGTTGGCTGTGAAGCTGGAAACTAATTTCAGTGCAACTTCTTTAGCTATATGTATTTTAAGGCTGTGACCTTCAAATGGGGCAAGAGGTGTAGGAGGGACAGTATTTGCTACCAAGCAGCTGTGAAATATTGTGTCGTGCACCAAACGAACAATCTAGCGCAGGAATGGGCAAGAGACGAACCGTGTGTAATGAATACTGCACCTCACTGGGTGGCCCCTGTTTGTAGAATCTCATACTTTCTCCGCTCCCTGGTCTCAAAAGCATAACCACCACTAAGCCTGTTAAAACATGCACGCAATATAGTGGTACCTCAGTTCTCATATGTAATCCATCCCGGAAGACCGTTCGGGTTCTGAAACGTTCGAAAACCAAGGCGCAAAGAGCTGTCGGCAAATTCAGTTGAGAAAATTGAAAAACACACAGCGGAAAAACACATGAGGCGTGGTCGGAAATGGAAGCATTCACTTCTGGGTTTTCGGCGTTCGGGTTCTGAAACGTTCGTCAATGGAGACATTTGAGAACTGAGCTGCCACTGTATTCTGTAAGAGGAGGGGCTCTATTTGCAGGAAGGCATGGAATCCAGGGGCAGTCAACATGGTGCCCTAAGAACTTTGTTGGGCTACAACTCCCATCAGCCCCCAAACTGGTCTGGCCAATGGTCAGGGATGATGGGAGCTATAGTCCAAGAACAGATGGGCTAACCCTGGAGTGAAGCAATGAACCGGCATGACACCAGGGATTGCTTCGCCTTCTGTACTCATCAGCCTAATCTGGATCCAGGGCTGAATCTGATGTGCTAACTGATCGCTGAGCAAATGTGCTCTTCTTGAACTAATCTGGTATGGAGTCTGCAGGACACAGCAAACTTGCACCACTTTGAATAATGGAGTAGACTTGCTTGGGCACGTCGGCGTGAGAAGGGGAGGAAAAGATGGGCGGAGGAGGAACCGAGGTGGCCACAGTGATGCTCTGGTCCTCATCACTCACCACTGTCACCTCCCCAGCCCCCTCCTGAATCAAAGCATTGAGTCCTTCCAAGTCGGAGCAGCTGATCTCAGCACCGCTGATGAAAGCCTGGGTAGCCGAGGCTTCGTGGCTGCCGACGGGGATGTCGGGAATCAGAGTCTGGCTGGGCGTGCTTCTATCTGCTGGACTGTGGGTTGTGAGGAGCACGGCCGGTTGGCCCATCGAAATGCTTTCCGCTTGAGACCCCGGGGGCAGAGGGGGAGCCAGCAAGCTCACTTGCTGCAGGATTTGCAACTGGCTGTTGCCAGACAGATCTTCTTGGTTCTGGCTTATTAAGGCTGGCGGCACAATGTTCACGGAAGCCGCTTGCACCAGACCGCCGGCTTGGGGTACCTGATGTCCGACGATGATCTTCACCTGCCCTTTGCCGTATGACGAAGCCTGTAGCGGGACCTGGAGGTGGCTGACGGTAATAGGGGCGCAGCTTGGCCTCGTGGGGTCCACCTGGAACTGCAAAACGGCCAGCTCCGGGTTCTTCGCCCCGTTGTACTCAACGTGTTGCCTCTTGTGGCTCCGCAAGGAGTCTTCCCGGACAAACGAGGCCTCGCAGAGATCGCACTTGAAAGCTTTCTTGGCCTCCAGCCTGGCCACTTGCCTGGAGCCGCCTTCCTTCGGCCGGTCTCCTTCGCCCTTCTCGGCCGCCTTCTTCTTGGCCCTGACCTTGTCCCCGTGCGCCTTTTTCATGTGCGTGGTGAGGTTGCTGCGCTGCTTGGTGTCAAAGCTGCAGAACTCGCACTTAAACGGCCGGTCCTTGAAGTGGATCCTCTCGTGCACCTTGAGGGTGGCCTTGTTGGAGCAGGAGTAGCTGCACTCCGAGCATTTCACCGGCTGCTCGGGCTGGTGGGTGCGCAGGTGGTGCCGGAGGCTGGTCTTGTTCCCGCACTGGAACTCGCACTCGAGGCACCGGTAGGCGTTCTCCATGCTGTGCTTGATGCGGATGTGCGACTTCAGGTTGCCCTTCATGGCGCAGCGCACGTCGCAGTAGTCGCACTTGTAGGGCTTCTCCCCCGTGTGGACACGCATGTGCCTCTTCAAGTCTGAGTTGATTTTGAATTTGGCGCTGCAGAGGCGGCACTGGAAGGGAGCATCTCCTGTCCATGAGAAAAGCGTTTCGAATTAGGGGCGTTTGGACCAAGAGAGAAGCAGGACAATAAGGATAAATTCCAATGGATTTGCATTGGTGTTTCTGAAAGATGATGATGATTTATTTACCGCCCTTTATAGGAAGTGTTGAACACTAAAAACGTATTTTACAAAGTGAAATAATAAAAAACAAAGAATAAAAAGAGATAGCATAGTAAAATTAATCATAATAACAGTACCCACCTGCAACACATTTAACAGGCCATAGATTATTTACAGTGGCACCTCGGGTTACATACACTTCAGGTTACATACGCTTCAGATTACAGACTCCGCCAACCCAGAAATAGTGCTTCAGGTTAGGAACTTTGCTTCAGGATGAGAACAGAAATCGTGCTCTGGCGGCGCGGCGGCAGCTGGAGGCCCCATTAGCTAAAGTGGTGCTTCAGGTTAAGAACAGTTTCAGGTTAAGAAGGGACCTCCGGAACGAATTAAGTACTTAACCCGAGGTACCACTGTAATGGCCAAAGGCTTGGGTAAAGAGGAAAGTTTTTGCCGGCTGTCTAAATACATGTAATGATGGTGCCAGGCGAACCTCTCTAGGGAGAGCATTCCACAGATGGGGAGCCACCACAGAAAAGGCCCCTTCTCGTGTTGTATCCCTACAAACCTCTTGGGGAGAGGGGGACATAGAGAAGGGCCTCGGATGACAAGTGCAAGGTCCGGGGCGGTTCATATGGGGAGAGATGGTCCTTAAGGTATTGATGTCCTGAGCTGTGTAAGGCAGTCATAGGCAAACTCCAGCCCTCCACATGTTTGGGACTGCAATTCCCACCATCCCTGACCACTGATTCTGTTAGCTAGGGATGATGGGAATTGTAGTCCCAAACACCCGGAGGGCCAGAGTCTGCATATGCCTGGTGTAAGGCTTTATAGGTCAACACCAGCACTTTGAATTGGGCCTGGAAACTAAATGGCAGCCAGGGCAGTTGGGCCAGGATTGACATTATATGATCAAACCGTCTTGTTCTGGTGAGCAATCTGGAGCTAGCCCATGAACATGAGGAGACTCCTGCTAGCTCAGACTAAAGCACCACTGTGTCTAGGATTCTCTTCCCATAGCTGCCATCCCATAGCTGCACATGGAAATCCCACAAACACCACAGAAGTCTCCAGGGAGTGACCCCCAGCAACTGGTATTCAGAGTAGCATATTGCCTCCAAAAATTGGACGTAATATACTGTCATCTTGGTTAGCAGCCACTGAAAGCATTATCCTCCATACATTTGCCCGCCTCCCCTTCTAAAGCCATCCAAGCTAGTGGCATCACAAAGCAAACCTCACAGTTTAACATAAATAATCAAGAATCTTTGGACACCCTAAAGCAGCCTTTCCGGGTCCCCAGATGTTGTTGGACTACAACTCCCATCACCCCTAGCTAGCAAGGCCAGAGCTCAGGGATGATGGGAGTTGTAGTCCAACAATATCTGGGGACCCACAGGTTGAGAAAGGCTGCCCTAAAGGCTAATAAAATTTACCTTGACATCTGATGAAGAGGGCTTGAGCCCACAAAATCTTTGGCCACAATGAATTTACTACGACTTTGAAGGTGCCATGACACTTTGGGTTGTGCCCAGTCTTTCTCAGCGTAGTCCCACTGAAATGAATGGACCCAAGTTTTCATCATGCTACCCATTGCAACACCGGGATCCCTTTCAGCTGAGACCCCATCAGTCATTTTAGTGCCTGTTCTGTCAATTTGCACCATAAAATTTCATTGTCCCCACCCCTCTTTCGCAAGAGATGGGTTTCTCTTCTTTTGAGCGGGACAGGGCATAATTTGTCTGCAGCCACAAATGCACAAACCCAACACTTTACCATCAAATGCAAATAAATGCATCTTTATACCTACTATCTGAAGGGGAGGGAAGACAGGACACCTGCATTCTGAAACCTACAGACCCCCCCCCCCCAGAAAAAAATGCCACCATTTCCTTGCCTGCCCTTCGCTTTCCCCCATATCTCCCAATAGCTCTCCTCCAGTTATTTCTCTGCCGGTCTGATATGCAAGCTTTGCATATTTAATTATTATAGTAACATTATTGTCGTCCCCCCCCCCCCAGCGAAGTATCTGTTTGAAAAGGAAAGCAAACAGAATGCATTGAAAAGGGGAGTAAATGGAGAATACCAATGTTCAGGAGCAAAGACAGACCTCTGCACAACAATTTGCAGGAATTATATCCGAAAACATGCCTTAGCTTTCGTAGCGTTACGCCTCCACAGCTGGTAGGACCTGCCTAATCAACAGAGCAATACAGCGCAAACATGCACAGTATTGATACCTTTCACAATACGAACGGCGGGGTTTTCGTTTCGCAAAGAGTAGCCAATTATCGCTAATACCACATCACAAAGCAGCACTGTTGACTTATTGCTGCTCTAAGCTACTTGAACAGCGCGGAGCTCCTTTGTTATTCCGTGTATATCACGCTCAGAAGTGAGTGAATGAGCCACGGGGCGCCATTTAAGGCAGAAATAAAATGTAAGGAGGTCCTTGGTTCAGTGAACGTTGCAGCTCTTTTAAAAAATCACAACACACATGGCTTAATTTACTTTACCAGTTAATATTTTATAGATCTTCATAAATGGAAGACTGTTAAAAAAAATATGTAGGCGCAAGTTGCTTACCCGGCTACATATTTCATTGATCGGGCAGAAGATATTTCAAACGGCGATGTGGCATACTGTGCTAATCCACAAGCTTGCTTAATAATTGAGACCCTGGGTGTAAAATGTTTATTATACACATTTTATTAATGAAGACACACAGCCTGCCAGTTCAATTTGTTTTACAGGCTGGCCCTTCCAGCTGCGTATACTACTGGGTGAACTGCAAGAGACAGTCATTGGATTTTTACCCATTTTCCTGATGAAAACCGGGTGCTGCACATGATCCAATAGTCCCCAATTTCAGATGCCAAGCCATACTATTGGAGATCTGCAGAAGCTAAATGTCAGCCGTACATTTAATGTTCCAATCTAGAGATTGATCTGTGTCGCCAGTTCTTTTTCCTCCTCAATGACCCTATTGGATTTGACTTTGGCAAAGGAAATTTAATTTATTACTATTTTCTTTTTCTTTGCAGAGCTTCATTTGTAAAAAATGAAATGCCCATGCAAGAAGAGAATGGAAATTAAGAGGGGACTTCTGAATGGCCAGGACGCGGGTGGCGCTGTGGGTTAAACCACAGAGCCTAGGGCTTGCCGATCAGAAGGTTGGCGGTTCAAATCCCCACGACGGGGTGAGCTCCCGTTGCTTGGTCCCTGCTCCTGCCAACCTAGCAGTTCGAAAGCACATCAAGTGCAAGTAGATAAATAGGTACCGCTCCAGCGGGAAGGTAAACAGCGTTTCCGTGCGCTGCTCTGGTTCGCCAGAAGCGGCATAGTCATGCTGGCCACATGACCCGGAAGCTGTACACCGGCTCCCTCGGCCAATAAAGCGAGATGAGCACCGCAACCCCAGAGTCGGCCATGACTGGACCTAATGGTCAGGGGTTCCTTTACCTTTACTGAATGGCCGAGCCTAAGACCTGCAGGATCTGAGTCCAAGCAGAGATGGCAAGGATAGCCTTTCCTTTGGAGATTCTAGCAGGGTTGTGTGAAAGGGCAGAGCATCACATTCCAAGAACCTCAACACACCTGGGAAGTCCTCTCTAGGCACAGGCATGCTGCATCATTCCTTGCACTTGATAAGCAACACAAAGCCTGTGGATGGGCAATGCCTAGTAGGAAGATTTAGCACCCTGGCCTTCTGACCATGCCAGGTCAACAGACCAGGGGCTCTGGCTTGCTGTTCCTCAGGCTCCAGCTCCAGCTGTTGGTTCTAGGAACCCCGAGTTTGAGATCCTCCACACTGAAGCAGGTCAGCCCACAGCCCTGGTTTGGCCCTGACGCAGCTCTGTATTTTAAGTTTTTACTCATAATGGGTGGAACAGCATCTGGAGAGGACATGGGCAATGTCTGGTGAACGCCTTAAGATGTGAGATACTTACAGCCAACTTTTGAGCAGGCCAACTGTTGGGAGTTCCAGTGTGATGCAGGTTCTTAATAGTTTTCCCCAACGAATCCAGCACTAGACTTTTATACACATGTGAGTGTTAGGAAACCTGTGCCTTATAGACTCAACTGCTGTCCAACTGCTCGCTCTATGAAAATTCACTTTACAAAAACGAGGAACCTTGCTATGCACATTGTAGATTCAGATACCCAAATAGCCAGTCCTTCATGTCCTCCTCTGTAAACCAATCAGCCTTAGAGAAGCCTTACTTTTTGGTCATGGCAGGAAGAATAGGAGAGACTGGACAAATAAGAGAACACTTTCTCCTTCCTTGTTTGCCTTTTGCAAGGTTCCAGAGGGTTTTCCGTCATTTGGGGGTCAGATTTCCATGGTCAGGAATACATTCAAAATTTCCCCATAGGAATCAATGGAATTTGAAGAGTTGTTATGTGAACTCTCGCCTAGCAATTGATTTCCTGAGAAGTGGTTGTGTTTGCATAGTGAGACGTGCTTGTATATAAATATTTGGGGCAGGAAAACACAGCTAAAAGGAGGTTTGCAAACATCACCAGTCAGCTGGCCCGCAAAGCTCTGTGAAAAGCTCTCTGCTTATGGCTTTGCAAGATCATCGGATCGTGTGAAGCCCCTTTGTCTTTTTCCTCCCTGCAATAATCACGGAGCATCTGATCCCCAATCCCAACATGAGACAACGTATGGCAGACCTGCCCCTGTCCTTACCTGTATGGGACCTGAGATGCACCGTGAGCTGGCTGGAATTGCGGCTTGCGTAAGGGCAGATCTGGCACTTGAAAGGGCGCTCGTTCGAATGGATGCGCTGGTGCTTGTTCAGGCTGCTGCTTTCGGAAGCTGCGTAGTCACAGTGCTTGCACTTGTAGGGCTTCACTCCACTGTGGGATCGCATGTGCATTTTCAGCTTGTCTTTGCGGCTGAAGCTCTTTCCACAAACCTCACATTTGTGGGGCTTGTCACCTAAAACAACGGCAACAACAAAAGGCGAAGGTGCAGCAGGGTTGAGATCAGTTGCATTACACGGAACAAAGAGATTCTTAATGGAAGAATGTTTCCCTTTCCCTTTCTGTCATGGGCTTATTATACTTTAGAGGTTTCCTCCATGCTATTTGTCTTTTTCTCCAGCAAACTGAGGATGTGCAGAGAGGCAGGCATAGTTTTGAGAATGCATCTGCTTGCAATACATTAATTTTACAGGTGGGATCTGAAACAAAACACTGCAGTGTGCAATGCTTTCGATGAGGGCTCCAGCCACCCAATTCTATCTCCTCCCTGCACCATCTTCCATCTCAATAGTTAGTTATCCTTCTACACCCATTGAGTATGTTCTGGTGGATCCTTTTCTTTCGATTGTGGTTTTTCTTGATGGAGGGGAGGGTTGAATCCAAGCTATGCTACAGTATTTTATTTATCCATTGAAGTCTATCAGCAAATCATGCTTCCATCCTTGGGACACCTTAAAATAGCTTCTCAGCATGAACCAAGAAATGGGACGGAGTGGTGCTGTGGGTCAAACCACAGAGCCTAGGACATGCCAATCAGAAGGTCGGCGATTCAAATCCCCACGACGGGGTGAGCTCCCATTGTTCGGTCCCTGCTCCTGCCAACCTAGCAGTTCGAAAGCACGTCAAGTGCAAGTAGATAAGTAGGTACTGCTCCAGTGGGAAGGTAAACGGCGTTTCCGTGCGCTGCTCTGGTTCACCAGAAGCGGCTTAGTCACGCTGGCCACATGACCCAGAAGCTGTACGCCAGCTCCCTCGGCCAATAAAGCGAGATGAGCGCTGCAACCCCAGAGTCAGCGACGACTGGACCTAATGATCAGGGGTCCCTTTACCTTTATGAACCAATAAGTGACCTTTCCAGAGAATGGGATGCTTCATTCTACCCTTTTTCATATCTCTGTCTCCTTTCTTCCCCTTTCCAGCCTCTCCATCCCCCCTCCCACGGTTGTCAGTCCCCTTCCCCCACTCTCTCAACATTCTGTGTGATATTTATGGGTTGCCCAATTCCTTCCGCCTCAAGTACTCCACCCGCCCAAAGATTTTTTTAGCACCTGCAAATCTCAGGGTTACTTCAAGTCTGCAGGTACTCCTGGGGGTGGAAATGAGGGAGGAAAAAGAACAAAGATGTGTTTAAGGAAAAAATACAAATACAAAATTGCAATGTAACATACTCCCATGCACTCCTGTATAAACTGATACAGTGTTATTATCTTAATGCATATATAGATGTTAATCACCTACTACGTTCCGTATAAACTCATTCCAAATGTCATCGTATTTATCCAAGCGAAGTCTGCGCCCATAAGCAGAACGCAAATGGGCCCAGGAGATCTGTGTACATTGGTGGTGGGGGGCAGGTAGGGAAATTAGGGCTATATAACTCAGTTTAAGGCTCTATAAGGCTGCTTACCAGTGTGTGTTCTTAAATGTCGTTCCATGTCTTTCATACCATAGGATGTCTTGAACTGGCAGCCTGGGGAGGGAAAAAAAGGAGAGGGCCAGCTATTATTTATTTATTGACTTTTACCCTACACTTTCTCCAAGGGTCCCAGGGTATGCGATTCCCCCCTCCACACAACAACTTTAAATCTTTGAGTGGCCCAAAGCCACCCGCTGAGTTAAATGACTGGGAATTTGAACCCAGGTCTCCCTGGGCCTAGTGCAACACTGGTCCTCAACAGGCATACATGACCTAGAACTAGGCCTCAGCCAGAACTCTGCTCCTTATTCCTCTCCCTGGACATCAAACTTCTCCGTATGGCAGCAGTCAGCAAGTCCGCTGGGAGACAGCCATGTTGTTTCCTGACATTGGCGTTGCTCGCAATTGACATGGCAACAGGAAACAGGGTAGCATTTCCTTCAGGGCAACCTTCGGGTGGGCAGAGCAGAGGCACGAGTGGGTGGAGCAATAGATGTAAATTTCCCCTTCGTACAGCAGACTAGTTTCTACCCAAACTCGCACACACCTCGGTGTTAGAAATTAGCCAGGCGCCAGGCACGTTTTGCTACTGGCGAGGGTCCAACTGCAACCACATGGAAATCTGTTTGCCACGCTGGCAACTGACATCTCCATGTGGCTGGCCCCTCCAGGTTTCAGCAGAAGAGCTTATTTATTCTGTTTATATTGCACTTTTTTCTCCAAGGAGAACATGGTTCACTCCCCTCCTCGGTTAATTCCTACAATGACCCTGTGAGGTAGCTTAAGAGGCTGGGACTGGCCCAAGGTCACGCAGTGAGCTTCATGACTGAGTGGGAATTTGAACCCTGATCTCCCAAGTCCTAGTCCGATACTCTAACCACTACACCACACAGGCTTCCTAAAGCACTTATGCAGCTATATAAATTAAGTAAATAAATACAGTGGTACCTCGGGTTACATACGCTTCAGGTTACAGACTCCGCTAACCCAGAAATAGTACCTCAGGTTAAGAACTTTGCTTCAGGATGAGAACAGAAATCGTGCTCCGGCGGTGCGGCAGCAGCAGGAGGCCCCATTAGCTAAAGTGGTGCTTCAGGTTAAGAACAGTTTCAGGTTAAGAACAGACCTCCGGAACGAATTAAGTGCTTAACCCGAGGTACCACTGTATGGGGAAAGCAAAAGACCACTTAGAGGAGGATCTGAAATATTTTCAGTGAAGCTTGAATTTATTTTATTCTGGATTACTTTATTTGATGTTTTATTGTGTTGTAAACTGCTTTGAGATTTTTTCTTTAAGATATAAAGCGGTACAGAAATGAAATTAAGTAGTAGTAGTAGTAATAGTAGTAGTTTCACAGCAAAAAAGAAAAAAAAAAGGCACCTAGACATTCCGTTGTGGCAACCGTAACCTAGGTTTAAATTGCCATTTGGGGATTAGCTTATATATCTGAGTTTATAACACTGCTCTCCATCCTCTATCCAGAGAAGCAAGAGACACTGGCAGAGTCAAAGAGCATACCCCAGTCACTTGGGATGTGAAACACAGCCAGTGAGGGTGCAGTTTTGGGACAGCTCCATGGGGAAGATAAGAGAGGTTCCCCTGGGTCTGGGATTCCCCTTCAATTCCACACTCAGATCCCGGATAGGCAGATAAAGTTGAAGTGCACTCAGCAAGCTTCAAAGCTGAGCAAGGATTTAATTCCACACCCTCCTGGTTCAGGCCCAATGACCCCCTAGTAGGTAGGTGTGCAGGTGTTTTGCCTGAATTACCAACACTGTCTGAGGTTAGAAGCACAGTGAGGAATGGACATAACTTCCAGGTAAGATTCTCAAGTGAAGACAGGTTCTGAAATGGAACATTCTGATGAAGTTAGCTGACCTAATTACACAAGCAAGGCTTCCCACCCACCTACCTTCCCGTGACTTTGGCCTGCGTGATCAATGGCTATATAAATTAATTAAAAAGCGCTTCCATGAATCTTCTTGAAACTTTGCGGCCATGTCACTGATTAAAATCGTTTAAGCATTTCCAATTTATTTTCCCCCCTCTGGAAGCAGCAGAGCAAAGCAGAGGATGTAAGGAACGAATCAGAAGAACAATTCACGAGGGGCAAAGCCCTTTGAGGTCCCCGAGACTCCTTGGGGTGGGGTGAGGCAAGAAAATCCTGAAAAAGGAGGCTATCATTTTTACTGCGTATCATCTATACGTATACGGAATCCATACTGATGAGCCTCACTAAGTGGAAAGTGCATTTTTTCTTTCCTTCCAAAGACAGCTTTTGTCAATCATATTCCTGCTAATATGCAGGCAATGTTTCCCAAAGCAATGGCAGCTAAAGAGGGTAGTGTGGTGTAGTGGTTAGAGTGTTGGACTAGAGTTCAAATCCCGACTCACCAATGAAGCTCCCTGGGTGACCTTGGGCCTCTCAGGCCAATCTATCTCGCAGGGTTGTTGTAAGGGGCTTGGGTAGGTGTTTGTTGCTGTTGATGCTAATTATATATATATATATTTATACTGGATCTTGTGATTTATGTGGAAATTTGGCTGTGCGCTTTTTGATGTTTCATTTATTGTTGATGACTAGTTTTGTTATGTTTGCAGTTATGTATTTTTTTTATATGTTGCAAGCCACCTTGCACACGGTTTGAACTTTGGAAGAAGAAGAAGAGTTTGGATTTGATATCCCGCCTTTCACGCCCCTTCAGGAGTCTCAAAGTGGCTAACAATCTCCTTTCCCTTCCTCCCCCACAACAAACACTCTGTGAGGTGAGTGGGGCTGAGAGACTTCAAAGAAGTGTGACTGGCCCAAGGTCACCCAGCAGCTGCATGTGGAGGAGCGGAGACGCGAACCCGGTTCCCCAGATTACGAGACTACCGCTCTTAACCACTACACCACACTGGCTCTCCAGTGGAAAGGCAGTATACAGTCATACCTCGGGCTGAATGTGCTTCAGGTTGAGCGCTTTCGGGTTGTGCTCTGTGGCAACCCGGAAGTAACGGAGCACATTACTTCCGGGTTTTGCCGCTCGCACATGTGCAGACGCTCACAATGACATCATGCGCATGTGCGGAAGCGGCAAAACGCGACCCGTTCGCATCCCGAGGTACCACTGTACAAAGGATTGATTGAATAGGAGGGGGCAATAACAATGTTTACCCACCTTATTTATTTATTGAATTTATATACCCGCCCTATAACCACAGGTCTCAGGGTGGTTGAACTCCTTGGAATAAAAGATGGGGTGTAAACACAGCAAACAAATAAATAACCCATCCTCCCCAACTGCTATGAGGTTTATAGCAATTGCCACTGTTTTTTTCCACCTGTGAAGGAGATTTTGAACCTTCCTACCCTAAAGCAACAGAATAGAATGGTGGGATCCGTGAACCAGCAACAGCCAGGGGATCTAAACCACAGAAGCAGTCACTTCTATGGTCCCAATACTGCCACACTGTCTAAACCAGGAATAGGCAAACTCGGCCCTCCAGATGTTTTTGGCCTACAACCATGATCCCTGGCTAACAGGACCAGTGGTCAGGGATGATGGGGATTGTAGTCCCAAAACGTCTGGAGGGCCAAGTTTGCCTATGCCTGGTCTAAACACAGGCATATACCTTACCTGGATAGCAGCAGTTAAGTTTCTTTTGCGCCCCTGATGTGGCGGACTTTCTGGCGCGAGGTTTCGGTGTAGTGGTGACAACGGCGGCAGGCTGAGGCTCACTGCTCTCACCAGGTAGGTAGGTTTGGTAGCCATGCTCAAAAACAAACTCTGGCGCAGAAACTCAAAAGCAACCAGGAAAAAAAGAAGACTTGTTTTAACATCAGAGCACTGCAAAACCACATAGCTTCTGCGAACCCTCAATATAAGAAGAACATAAAATTACTCCCAATCTCGAGACTATAATGCAATCTTCTTTTCTTTTTCTTAACTGCTTCCTTGTCAGTGAGAGAAACGCCACAAGGTTCACTAATCAAAGCTGGTCAGGAAGGAAACTTTTAAGTTAGCTATGAGACTGAGCCCCCATATGCACTATGAATTTGAGGAGCTCTGGCTCTCTGCACAGAAGCCTTGGAAGTGTATTTTGTGAATGGCGCTGAGAGTTGTTAAGCTACTCCTCTTCCCAAATCACTTACAGGCAAGAAGGAGAAAAGAGCCAACTTTTGCAATACTTCTCCCATCTTACCCAGTATTTCCTGTTCTGACTGGCAGTGACTCTGCCAGAGTCAAGCAGAGAGGACTTTTCCATTACTTGCTATCTGAACATTTGAATTGGGAAGATCTGCATGGAAGGCATGTGCTCTACCACTAAGGCATTTCCCCCAAGTTCACAACCCACAAGTGGCATACATTGAGCCATACCAATGACCAATCTAGGCCAATGTTCTCAGCTCGGACTGGCAGCAGCTCTCCATGATCTTAAGCAAAGACATTTCTTTTCTTTGGAGACGCCGGTGGGACAAAGCTTTAGTGCAGGGGTCAGCAAACTTTTCCAGCAACTTTTCCTGTCAACATCATGGCATCGGAATGTAACTAAAGACAGGCATACAAAATCAGGCCAAAGTTCCATCAAGTAGTATAACAATGGAACAGTTTGGTCCGGGGGTCAGCAAACTTTTTCAGCAGAGGGCCTGTCCACTGTCCCTCAGACCTTGTGGGGGGCCGGACTATATTTTGGGAAAAAAATAATAATGAATGAATTCCTATGCCCCCAAATAACCCAGAGATGCATTTTAAATAAAAGCACACATTCTACTCATGTAAAAACACCAGGCAGGCCTCACTAATAACCCAGAGATGCATTTTAAATAAAAGGACACATTCTACTCATGTAAAAACATGCTGATTCCCAGACCGACCGCAGGCCAGATTTAGATGGCGATTGGGCCGGATTCGGCCCCCCGGCCTTAGTTTGCCTACCCATGCTTTAGTGTTTCCATTTGCCCAGGGTACCTCTGCTGCTGAAGCATACAATGCTAGGGCTTAGTTTTGCCACAAAGATGCCACTACCCAAACTTCCTGGATAAATACCTGTTATCGTTTGGGTTTCTGAAGTGATGGTCCTTGTTGTGGTTTGGGTCTGGGTCGCTGGCACGGTTTCTTCTGCTACAAACTGCACTGTGCTGGTGGTCTCCGCTGTCGTGCCGGACAACTGGCAGCCGCTTCTCTTGTGAGCGACGAACGCATCTAGGTTATTGAACTGCTGCTTGCACAGGCCACAAATGTGAATATCTGGTGTGAGCTCCACCAAGACAGTGGTGCCTCCTGGAACTGTCAAAAGACATCAAATTGAACAAAACAATTAATAATTACCACAGAAATGGCAACAGAATTTTTATGTGTTGCCAAGGTTATTGTTTGCAAGTTACTGGAAACAATGAAATGCTTGAACAGGGTTCACCAACATGGCAGGCATCCTGGTACCCATTGAGCCTCTGAGCCTCCCCATGAACTGCCCACTTGGTCATGACGTATCCTCCCTTGGAAATCACGTAAAGTTGAAGGAGAAAGTTGGAAGAGTGATGCTCTTTCTCATTTCCTCTTTCAGCTCTATGTGCTTTTTGAGGCTGATTAATTCAACTAGCTCTGACGTTTACCCAGATTGTGTAGAAAAGTGGAACATGTGTGCATTCCCTTTCTCTATTTCTGTCTCCGGGGGGTGAGGGGTGGGGAGAGGAGCAGAGAAAAGAGGGTTTGGTGTCCACAGCACTTGCTGAAAAATTCAAGGGTGCCCACTGACCTTGGTGAACTCTGCGTTAGAAAAACATTATTATCCCACAGTAGGTTATCAGCAACTCAAAAGAAGCTTCAGCAGTAAATAAATAAATAGTTGTTTATTTATACCCTGCCCTCCTCGGCCAGGGCGGCTACCACCAAATACGAATTACAATAAAACATAATAGAGAAGAAACACACAACAAACAAACAGTTAATTAAATACATCTTAAAATGCAGCCTCATTTTAGTAGTAGGCCATAAATCAAGACCATAAAAGGAGGAAACATCAGATACTCACCTGAGCCAGCTATCCATGCTGGTCCTACATGGGCCAGCAAAAAAGCCAAGGGAAACTTTATACAGTGGTACCTCGGGTTACATACGCTTCAGGTTACATACGCTTCAGGTTACAGACTCCGCTAACCCAGAAACAGTACCTCGGGTTAAGAACTTTGCTTCAGGATGAGAACAGAAATCGTGCTCCGGCGGTGCAGCGACAGCAGGAGGCCCCATTAGATAAAGTGGTGCTTCAAGTTAAGAACAGTTTTAGGTTTAGAACGGACCTTCGGAACGAATTAAGTACTTAACCCGAGGTACCACTGTATACCAAATCCGATTTAAGGGGTCAGAGAGTCTAAGCCAAAGGCCAGGCGAACAGGTCCGTCTTGCAGGCCCTGAGGAAAGATGTCAAATCCCGCAGGGCCCTAGTCTCTTGTGACAGAGCGTTCCACCACATCGGGGCCAGTACTGAAAAGGCCCTGGCCCTAGTTGAAACCAATCTAACCTCCTTGAGGCTTGGGACCTCCAAAGTGTTGTTATTTACGGACCTTAAGGTCCTCCGTGGGGCACATCAGCAGTAGTGGCAATGTGTGAGCTGGCAGACCACGCACTGCACACTGCTTTAGCATCCATGCGCATTGACATTAGTCAAGATACATCTGCTCTCTGCTCCAAGATTTAACTTCTGGAGTCCATAGGAATGGAGCTCAGCATTGAAGGATAGCAAGACTAGCCGAAAAGACTAAAAAAATTAACAAGTGGAACATAAGGTACCTTTATTTATCCATCACAGACCTTATTATTGCCAGGTGGAGTTACAAGATAATAGTGCACATGTTCATGCATGAGAGTCGCCAAGATGTCAGGTTTTAAATCCTCTACAGATTGCTATAAGTTAAACGGCGAATGTGCAGGGAGAATGCGATGAGACGAGGCCTTTTCAGTGACTACACCAATATTGTGAAATATTTGTGAAGAATCGATGACCCCCTCTGTTGTGCTTAAATTCCACCAGGATTTTGCTTGCTAAGTTCATTTTTACCTATGATCTCTGCAATTGCTTTTAAACAGTTAAAAAAAATTGCTGTGTTCCTACACACACCTGTTCAAAACGTATTTATTTGTATTGCTGAATTCTTTGTATTTCAATGTATTTATTCTAAATTGTTGTATGGCACTCTTGACTGATGCACTAGAAGGATGGAACAGAAATGAATGCTAGGTAGGTCAGGTTGAGATATTGTGATGGGCACAATATTGCCTACTGAAACACCCCTAGTCCAGCCATTTTAACCTGCTTACGTTATATGGAAGCTTTTCCCCAGGAAATCACGCGCAGGAAGGCAGCTCGCAATGTCACTTTATGCATATTTACTCAACCTGGATTTACTCCCAGGTAAGTCTGTGTAATGGATTGCAGCTTTAACATATTTAAATTCCAGCAGCACAAATAGCTCCATTGTGTGATCTCTTAAAACCTTCCCACAGAGAGAACACATTCGCTTAAGAAACTTTAAAAATCGCTTTTTCTTTTAATGTATTACTCTGGTGCTGGCCAGGCTAATGCGCCCTGAGTTCAGCCTTGAGCAATTGCAGAATGGCTCATGTGGAGAGGATGCACGTGCAGCGTCCTACATGTGAGGTTATGGGGCTGGCCATAGTTTAGGGGAAGAGCATATGCACACAGAAGGTACCAGGTTCAATCCTGGCCATCTCCCAGTTAACAGGACCAGGTATCCCAGGCGACTGGAAAGACTGCCTGAGCTACTAAGAAAGTTGCTGTCAGTCAGTGTAGCCAGTACTGGACGACGCGGACTAATCTGGTGTAAGGCAGCCTTCTGTACTACTACTACTACTACTAATAATAATAATAATAATAATAATATCTGGGTGGCTTCCAATAAAACACTACAATACAATAACCTATTAAACATTAAAAGCTTCCCTAAACAGGGCTGCCTTCAGATGTCTTCTAAAAGTTTGGTAGTTATTTTTGTCTTTGACATCTGGTGGGAATGGCGTTCCACAGGGCGGGCGCCACTACCGAGAAGGCCCTCTGCCTGGTTCCCTGTAACCTCACTTCTCACAGGGAGGGAACCACCAGAAAGCCCTCTGCATGTCCGGGCAGAACGATGGAGGTGGAGACGCTTCTTCGGGTATACTGGACCGAGGCCGTTTAGGGCTTTAAAGGTCAACACCAACACTTTGAATTGTGCTTGGAAACGTACTGGGAGCCAGTGTAGGTCTTTCAAGACCGGTGTTATGTGGTCTCAGCAGCCGCTCCCAGTCACCAGTCTAGCTGCTGCATTCTGGATTAGTTGTAGTTTCCGGGTCACCTTCAAAGATAGCCCCACATAGAGCGCATTGCAGTAGTCCAAGCGGGAGATAACCAGAGCATGCACCACTCTGGCAAGACAGCCTGGGGGCAGGTAGGGTCTCAGCCTGCGTACCAGATGGAGCTGATAAACAGCTGCCCTGGACACAGAATTGACCTGCGCCTCCATGGACAGCTGTGAGTCCAGAATGACTCCCAGGCTGTACACCTGGTCCTTCAGGGACACAGTTACCCCATTCAGGGGGTAACTTTTTGCTAGGGGGGTATAGAAAGTCCAAATGCAAGAACAAAAGCCCTCGCCTAGGAAGGGCCTCTGAATTCCTTGCAAGCAGAAGAATAAAACAGCACCCCAAACCAGGTTGCATTGGAGGTGCTGGAACCAGGCCTTGATCTGCTTGCACGCAGCGCTTTTGGCGCACGCTGCAAGTTGTACGGTAAAAAAAAACGGATTATGTCACCCCCCCCTCCATCTGCTGCAATCCTGCACATAATTAAATGCAACTAAACCAACCAAGAATGCTCAAACCTGCTGGCTTTAGCACCCGAAACCCTCCCGGTTCCTTATGAAAGGCGATGCACCGTTTTTGACCCTCTCCCCACCCGGCCCCCGGCTTGTCTCAATGCCACCCTCCGGCCCGCCTTTCCCCAACCTGGCGGCTGCTCTTCCCACCCAGGTTCCCGGGCCCCGTTTTCACGCTCCAGATTCCCGGGCTGCGCGAGCGCTCGCTTCTTCCGCTACTCAGGTTTCGGGGCCGGCCGGAGCGCAGGCTCCGCGCGGCTTCTGCCAGCTCCGGGCCCGGGAGCGCGGATAAGCCGCGCAGCCACTTACATTGCACGGGGCTGGCGAAAGGCTGGCCGGTCGCGGCGCTCGGGTTCATCGCAGCCGTCGCGGATTCGCAGCAGCCGCGCGCCAGGCGCAGCTTTGCAAAAAAGAAAAAAGGGGGTGGGGGTGGGGAGAGGAAAAACGAACGAACAAGGAGACTTTGCAACGTCCTCGCGGGTGTCCCCCCCCCCCCACATCAGAAGGCGGGGACGGATGTGGAGGGACTGTGGAGCATGCTCTGTAGCAGCAACCGATGCCGTCGCGAGGCTCTTTGCCCACAGAAGGGAGCAAAGGGCGCTTGCAATGCATGCCTCTGGTAGCAATGCAACTCAGGAGTAAGTCTGCTGAGTTGAGATGGACTTGCTCCCCGGTCAGTGCGCACACAGGATTGCAACCCTGGAGAAAAGCGAGGGACAGTGTAGCAAAATAGGCTCTACGGTGGCATTTCTGGCTGAGCTACGGCAATGCAGCAAAGGGTTTTCTTTTTCTTTTTCTTTGCCTCCTGTATCCTCGGGACAATACTGTAGATCCGAATGGGGACATTTCACTCGGTGCTCGGAATGTGCATCTATTTAAACGTGCCTGCTCCGAAGCTGCTTTCTCTCCGCTTGCCCATTCATTTATGGCATTCGCGTGCCACCCAGTGAAACAAGTCCTCTGATCACCTAGAAAATTTAAATTATTAAAACACAAATACAAGAAGTTAGCCGCTAAAATAATCAATACAAAAGCTGTGCCAGCACAGAGTTAGTGTAAAACCAGCATGAAATCACGGTGATACATGGTGACTCCAGAGACTGTCAATATCTGCATTCTGGAACTTTAGGCCTGTGCATTTAAAATGGTTTAAAGTGCTCTGCCACCCTAGCATAACAAATCCACTTCAAAATAAAAATAAGAAATGGACCTCTTTGCAGTTTGGAAAGTGACAGGGAGACACATTGAAAGGTGTGTGATTAATTGGGAAATGTGCACACCTTGCAAGCAAATCGGGATGAATGCAAGATGAATTCTCATTGCCATATAAGCACTCCATAAAGAAAACAACGATTGTTCAATAAAGACTGGACCCGAGTCACATTTGTAGAGTAAACCCTACACAAATCTGGAGCGGAGTCCCTAAGACAGTTGGATGGTGCATTGCACGCCTCCTTCCGGCAGCTCCTGCAAGCTGGTTGCAAACATATTGCTCTGCTTTCCTTTGGATCACATCAGCGAGATGGAGAGGAGGTAGCCCAAGAACTCCATACACACTGTCCAGGCTTCTGCCCCAGAGACGTCATTATGGTGTTTACTAAGGGTGGCACTGTGGGTTAAACCACTGAGCCTAGGACTTGCCGATCAGAAGGTCGGCAGTTCGAATCCCCGCGACGGGGAGAGCCCCCGTTGCTCAGTCCCAGCTCCTGCCAACCTAGCAGTTCGAAAGCACATCAAAGTACAAGTAGATAAATAGGTACCACTCCAGCAGGAAGGTAAACGGTGTTTCCATGCGCTGCTCTGGTTCGCCAGAAGCTGCTTAGTCATGCTGGCCACATGACCCGGAAGCTGTACGCCAGTTCCCTCAGCCAATAAAGCGAGATGAGCGCCGCAACCCCAGAGTCGGCCACGACTGGACCTAACGGTCAGGGGTCCCTTTACCTTTTTAACGATACAAAACCAATGTGGTTTGACTTTAAACCCCCCCCCCCCGGAGGTGCACCCCATTGTCTCTTGAGACAGATGGATGCCACTAACAACTGACATCCAAATTATTATTAATTCTATATTATTTCTAACATGTATAGGTTGTCCTTCATTGCAACAGACTTATCCCAGGGTGGTTTCCAACAATGCATAGGTAAAGGTAAAGGGACTCCTGACCATTAGGTCCAGCCGTGGGCGACTCTGGAGTTGCGATGCTCATCTCGCTTTATTGGCCGATTGAGCCAGCGTACATCTTCCGCGTCATGTTGCCAGCATGACTAAGCCGCTTCTGGCGAACCAGAGCAGCACACGGAAACGCCATTTACCTTCCCGCCGGAGCAGTACCTATTTATCTACTTGCACTTTGATGTGCTTTCAAACTGCTAGGTTGGCAGGAGCAGGGGCTGAGCAACGGGAGCTCATCCTGTCATGGGGATTCGAACCGCCGACCTTCTGATCGGCAAGCCCTAGACTCTGTGGTGTAACCCACAGCGCCACCCGCGTCCCTATCAACAATGCATAAGATGCATCAAATATATCTACTATATAGGGGTGTGTGGGAGGGTGCTGCTATTTAGAACATAGGATAAAAAAATTGTACCAGTTGCATGTTCATTGCTGTCCTGGGTTCAATTCAGCGTGTTTATTTTGTTTGAAGCGAGACTATTTGAAGGACTTCCTTCACCCTGCACAAGCCTGCTCACCCTTTGAGAATGGCCTCTTTTCATTTTTTTGCTTATTTAATAATAGCAACCAAAACTCAAATCGTATGGGAGACAGGGGGTATGTTACGTTGTCAAATGGATCAATTCAAGAATTCTAAAGTTCAAAAGGTGCCGTTGATGTAAATGACACGTGGTAAAATCCTTCCATACATCCTCAAATGTGGCAAGTTTAGCCAATCCTTGTACAGTGGTACCTCGGGTTAAGTACTTAATTCATTCTGGAGGTCCGTTCTTAACCTGAAACTGTTCTTAATCTGAAGCACCACTTTAGCTAATGGGGCCTCCTGCTGCCACCGCACCGCCGGAGCGCGATTTCTGTTCTTATCCTGAAGCAAAGTTCTTAACCTGAAGCACTATTTCTGGGTTAGCGGAGTGTGTAACCTGAAGCATATGTAACCTGAAGCGTATGTAACCCGAGGTATCACTGTAGTGCCTTAAGATTCCTTTAGAACCACTTTTTCTTCAAGCAACAAATATGTGTAATAAATAATAAAAATGGTAATAATAATGATAACGCTCCCCCCATCCTAGTAATTTTCAACAAAGTCTATAGAAAATTTGGATGCTCCTGTGTCTATAGGAGATACAGCAGAGATGGGAAACCTGAGTCCACTGAGATGTTATTGGACCAAAGTTCCCATCACCAGTGGCCATGTTGTCTGGGGCTTGTGAAAGTTGACGTCCAACAACCACTGAAGCGCCTCCGTTTCCTCACCCCTGCAAGAGGGGATTTCGGTAGGAAGTGCGTTTCGCGTCATCTTTCTAGGGTCTCACCTGCTCCACCTTTCCAGGCGAAATGTATCCTTTTGAGCCAAGGTTCTCCGGCAGGGATGGCCAAAATGATGAGCTTTCCAGCGGCAGCTGCATGTCGGCATGTTGAAGCTTCCCCTTGCCGGATGCTCAGATATTTTATCTCGAACTGTCTGATGCAGCTTGACTTCTGAATGCCCTGCCTGTCTCTCCCCCAACCACCCTTTGCTCCTCCTGTGATTGACATTTGTCATTACCGTGCCACGTCGCTTGTGCAGTACTTGCCCACTGCCTGCAGCGGTGGAGTATCTTCTTTTTCTGTCAGGTTAAGGGTGAAAAGGATTACACATGCATACTGATTTATGCCTTCTGGGCTTGGAATAGTGTCACTTATGATTGCTGGCATGCTCGTTCAGCGTTTCTGCTTTTTTTTTGGTTGTTGGGTTACACAGCGTTTCAGTCTCGGGGCCGTTACACATATTAGGGGAGATGAATGTTGGATATCTTTTGGCCTCTTGTGCACATGCATTGATTTTAACACCAGTAGTGTGTGCTTGTGCATCCCTTTTATACCGTCTTTGGAAACTGGCGTTTCTCATGCTCATGCACATTACGGTTTTAGCATGCGCATCTCGACTGCATGTGGTTGGTCAAGACTATGGCACACATGTCCTTAAAGCCTTGCAGACTTGCTGCCTGTTTATTGCCGAAATAGTTCATGGTGCCAGTTTTGACATATACTGTACCATACTTTTCCATGTATAAGACTCCCCCATGTATTAGACACCCCCTATTTTGGGGGGCTCAAATTTAAGAAAATGGGAGGAGGTGGCTCACAGTTGTTGAGCTTTTTGGGGGGAGGATTGCCCAGAGTTGTGCAGCTTGCTGCAGCAACAGCAAATCACAAACAGACCCTTACCCAGCAGAAAATTAATAACCCAATGGAGAAAAGCTGTCCACTGCCAATCGCACACGTCCCAGAACAGCAGCTGCCAATCGCAGCAGAGACAGCCAATCCACAGCAGTCCTTGCTGCAAAAACCAATCACCAACCCAATCAGAGCAGCAGCAGCCAATCCGAAGCAGCTCTTGTAGCAGCTAACAATTATCGCCAACAAATTCCTATTTGCAGCTGCAGCCAATCACACACCCCCCATTCACTATCCGTGTATAAGACGAGCCACGTTTTTGAACATTATTTTTGAGTAAAAAACCCCTGTCTTATAGACAGAAAAGTACGGTAAATCCTTAGATGGCTTAGGACCCAGCTATCCAAAGGAGTGTCTCTCCCACTATGGTCCTTCCTTGACAGCCACTCAAGCCCCTTTTGTGAAGTCCAGTTGTCTGGAATTTGTGGCGCTGTGGTCTAAACCACTGAGCCTAGGGCTTGCCGATCGGAAGGTTGGCATTTTGAATCTCCGTGACGGGGTGAGCTCCCATTGCTCGGTCTCAGCTCCTGCCAACCTAGCAGTTTGAAAGCATGTCAAAGTTCAAATAGATAAATAGGTACCGCTCTGGCGAGAAGGTAAACGCCGTTTCCGCGCACTGCTCTGGTTTCGCCAGAAGCGGCTTAGTCATACTGGCCACATGACCCGGAAGGTGTCTGTGGACAAACACCGGCTCCCTTGGCCAGTAAAGCGAGATGAGCGCCGCAACCCCAGAGTCTTCCGCGACTGGACTTAACTGTCAGGGGTCCTTTACCTTTACCTTTTTATAAAAAGATAAGAAAAGCCTTGTTGGATCAAGTCAAAGTCCCATCCAGTCCAGCAGAGGCTTATGGGAAGCCGTGATGTTTTCAAGAATTTAATCTGCAAGGGTTCTCAGGGTGTATACTTTTACAAATAGGAACGAGTTTGGAAAGGATTGTATCAGAACTTTCCACTTTACCACTTTTCAGCTGAGTTGCACATGCAAACTATATTGGTGTTGATGCCCATCAGTGGGGAAGTATGAAAAGAAGTTGGTGCAGTGAAATGAAACAAAACTTGAACGTAGGCTTGAATGGAGTCAGGATTAGTGCCTGACGAGCAGCTCAAAATGAAAATTGAAGGATGGATGCAGGGAGAAATCAACAGGCAATTAGAATAACTTAAAGATTTTAGAAAACAGTTCTTAGTAATTCATAATTATATTGATGAATAATGACAAATACTGAAAACAAATGCATTGTGCATAAAATTAATTATGTTAAAAGAATAGCTAATCTGTCTCTGTGTTGATAACATATAATTATGATGATGCTTTCTCACATGTTTTTAAATAATGTCATTTCAATTCATAATTCAGAGTAGGTATTTTGACATTTAATACATGTTGCAATTTATACAATATTTTCAATATAATTGCGCTGTGCCGCATTAAAGAATCACAGCCTACTCGGAGACGTTTCTTACCACCACATGAACATTAAAATAATAGTATGGAAGCCTATTATTCGCAGTGATAACCCATGGCAAGTTGACAACAGGGAATCACCTTCGCACAGAGAGAAACAGTGTTATTCTTTCAGGTTCTTAGTTGTTCGTTCTTTTTATTGTCCCAGTCGTACTTCGTACACAGTGTTTGTGTGGATTTTTCAGAGGTTTGTGGACTGTAGCATCATCAAGATATCTGAGCCATAAAATTACACAACCCAAGGTTTGGCTTTTAAGAGAAACAAGAGCAGTTCACTTGCCAAGTAGGAGGTTTGTTTCCTGTGGGTGCTACATCTATCATCGAAATACTGAGGGTATATAAAAGTGGTGGAGAAACCATTTGTCCTCAAGGGCCAAATTGCCTCATTGCCAACCCCGCAAGGGCCATATGCTGGCAGAGGATGGGACCAGATTGTGGATGGGGTCGCAAGGCCACATTCTCTTTCTCATCCCTGCCTTCATACTCATACACAGACACCACATTCAGATAGACAGAGCCATGCACACAAATATATGCATGCACACCTATATACTTGCAGATAGACTTGCACCCCAAACCCAGATGATCCATTCAGATCAGCTGGGGGCAGGGATTTTTTCATCCTCATCACTGCACCGGAATGGGCAGGGAGGTTTGGACACACAATATTAGATCCTAGCCACCCATCACCTGAACGTAAAAAGGTAAAGGTAAAGGGACCCCGACCATTAGGTCCAGTTGTGGCTGACTCTGGGGTTGCGGCGCTCATCTCACTTTATTGGCCGAGGGAGCCGGCGTACAGCTTCAGGGTCATGTGACCAGCATGACTAAGCCACTTCTGGCGAACCAGAGCAGCGCACGGAAATGCTGTTTACCTTCCCGCCGGAGTGGTACTTATTTCTCTACTTGCACTTTGACATGCTTTCGAACTGCTAGGTTGGCAGGAGCAGGGACCGAGCAACGGGAGCTCACCCCGTTGCAGGGATTCGAACCGCTAACCTTCCGATCGGCAAGCCCTAGGCTCTGTGGTTTAACCCACAGCGCCACCCACATCCCTTTCACCTGAACGTACCTAGAGACAAATTTAATGTACTGGATCCAGAAAGAGCTGTTGACTTCCCATAGCTCAATAGGCCCTGACAGCAATAGCAAGAGGGCAGTGGCAGATCTTGGGGTCTCAAATTTGGGCGGCGCCTTCTGCGATGCCAAAATTCAGTGCCCCTCTGCCTCTTGTGCTCCATTCTAAATCATAGTTGTGGCACCCCTCCCCGGGCTCTGCGCCCAGTGCAACAGAACCCATCACGCTGTCCCAAATCTGCCTGTGCAAAAGTGTAATATCCCATGTTAATTATACTCAGAGTAGACCCATTGAAATGAATGGACTTAATTCATTTCCGTGGGTATGTTCTGTGCTGAATATCGCCTAGAGTTTGTTTGCCTCGCGCAAAGTTACCGGTTGCTGGGGGCCAAGGCACTGTGGCCCTCCTAATCTTTTCTTTGAAGAGGCAGGGCCCCTCAGTGTTCAGAGGGCCCCCTCTGTGATGGCAGAATGTTGTGCGCAGGACATTGGGACGCTGTGCAGCATCACACGTGGGCTCCCTCAATCCTGCGGAGAAGGTGGTGCCTCTCGCAAACGTTATGCAAAATGTGTGTCATGGGTCTCTGCCCTGAGTCTATCAGTGCCCTAGTTGTTGAGGTTCACCATGCATTTTAGAAACTTTCTTTACTGGGGTTCTGAAATGTACGAGGAGCTTCCCCGGCTACAAAAGTCACCTTGCTTTAGATTGTCACATCCCACAGGTTGGAGAGCAACAAGAATTGCGATGGGACAAAGCTAGTGTGGTTTGCTCCACTGCCCCCTTCACGTATTTATAATAAGGTTACCAGGTTTTTTTCAATGAATCCGGGGACACTTTTCAACTTTAGTAGGAATGATAGGATTTTGACAGGGGACTGGTTTGTAAATCCAGGGACTGTCCCCGGGAAACGGGGACGTCTGGTAACCTTATAAGAACAACAAAACAGCAGCAACAACAATGAAATTTACATTCACCCTGAAAAGGATGCTAATTTGTTCCTGGATCCATTTGGTAGTTCTTAGGGTTGGGGTAGAAAACAAAGTACATTGGTACCTCAGGATAAGTACTTAATTTGTTCCGGAGGTCCGTACTTAACCTGAAACTGTTCTTAACCTGAAGCACCACTTTAGCTAATGGGGCCTCCAGCTGCTGCCGCGCGGCTGGAGCCCGATTTCTGTTCTCATCCTGAAGCAAAGTTCTTAACCTGAAGCACTATTTCTGGGTTAGCGGAGTCTGTAACCTGAAGCGTATGTAACCTGAAGCGTATGTAACCTGAGGTACCACTGTAGATGCTACAAGCCTGAAGTCTGCCCACCATTATATCACACCTTGTTTTCCCTGCTTGTCTTTTACTAATTGCTGTCCATCAATCATGTTCATTTCTTGTCCTTTTGGGGTGTGCTTGTGTCTTTTTAATTCCTGGTCTTTGTGCTCCTTCCATCCCCATCTTCGGGTCCCTAGGAGTGGCTAGCTGCCCTTATCACCCACATAAACCCCCAAACAGGAAATTTATTCTGCCAGCTGGATCTTTGGCATTTAACGAAGCTCTCCAACGATAGACATGTCACTTCAGGAAAGAATGGGGGTGGGGGAGGAACCCCACACCAAACTAGTTATCTCCAAAATTTATACCGACACATGTTTATATAAATAAAGCTTCAAGGCAAAATACTTCTGGGAGTGCATGATAACCAGCAAATGTATGGTGGATTCAAAAAGTTGGACAGCTCCAGATTAATATTTACCCATTTTTATTGCGACGCTGGATTGAAAATGGAAAGCAACACCAGCAGAGGGACTCTTTGAATACTCTGCGGTGTTTTGCATTCGATGGGTAATTCTATTCCAGAAGCTTTCGAATGCTTTACTAGTAATAGAAACCAAGTGGGAAAAACCTATTCCATATTTTAGTGATGACATTTTCACAGCAGATACCCACGCACACATTCTTGTGTGTGCAGAAAAGCAAGGGAATTCTGCAAAACGCCACAAAGTCTTTAGGTACTGAATCACAGTCTGGTTCTTTAATGTTTACATGTATGTTTGTGCGCGCACACTTATATACAGCTACACACGCACACACACATTTATCTACATGTAAACATTAAAGATTTCAGAGTGCTTTGCTTTGATTCAGTACCCAAGGACTGTCTGGTGTTTTGCAGAATTCCCCAGAGCCCTATAAATGCTTCTGTGCTAGAGGTACCCATTCTAAGCCTGATTCACTTATACCAGTTTATCAAACTAACGAGCCATTGAGTGATGCTATTTCCAAGTTCAAGCTCCACCAGGGAAAGAATGTGGAAAGCAAAACTGAAATTTTAGACAGAACTGAATTCCTAAGGGCCAAGACAACTAGAATTTATTAACTCGTACACGCCAAAGCTCACCAAGAATAATGTTCCTTGAGCTTTTTCCTCCACAAATCTTACCATCTTTCATAAAATCCAGGGACGTGGGCAGGCTACATCATTCTGGATTTGGCAAGGTGTCGTGATTTAGCTTGCTGTTAAGCAGCCTTTGTGCTCTGCCCCTCAGATACAAGCACTGAAGGATCCTTGGGAGAAAAGGGGAGCTGTGCCATGGACTTGCATTTGTAACGAAGGGCTCGTTCACACCGAGGAACTAATCGCTCACGAGTGATGACGTGTGCGAACGAGCCACCAGGAGTTAATCACCGGGGATCGAACTTTCATGTTTCCCTGACATGAATTCAAACGGAACTGTCACGGAGCAGCTGCTTTTCCATTAGGCTGCGGCAGAGAGAAAGATTGGACAGCAGGCCCCTCTCATCTGAGAGACCAACTACATTTAGGTCTTCCTTTCCCTGAACTGTTTCCATGCCAGTGGTGGACAGTGCGAGAGGCAGGGATAAGAACTGACCAACCGGTCAGCACCACAAACAGTCCCTTGGGTTCCAAACCAGAAGAATATACCCCCCCCCTCAAGTGCCTCTATTTTCCAGGGACTTCCTGGATTTACAGAAGCCATCCCAGTTTCTGATTTGATCCCAGAATGTCCCACTTTTTCTTAGGACATCCCTATTTTCATCAGAGAAATGTTGGAGGGTATGGAGTTACGAAGCCAAGAAGATAAGTAACTATACAACCTTTAGAAGACATCTGAAGGCAGCCCTGTATAGGGAAGTTTTCTAATATCTTTGTATGTCTATATGTTAGAAGATGCCCAGAGTAGCTGGGGCACCCGAGTCAGATGGGCGGGGGTATTATTATTATTATTATTATTATTATTATTAACTCTATTTTCAATGGAGAAATGTTGAAGGGTATGGAAGGAGTTTGATCTTGGAGAGAAGATAGTTGCTTCTCCATCTCCTTCTTCACCATAAGGTTCAAGGGCAAATTTCAATACAGTGGTACCTCGGGCTACATATGCTTCAGGTTACAGACTCCGCTAACCCAGAAATAGTGTTTCAGGTTAAGAACTTTGCTTCAGGATGAGAACAGAAATTGTGCACTGGCTGTGCTGCAGCCGCTGGAGGCCCCATTAGCTAAAGTGGTACCTCAGGTTAAGAACAGTTTCAGGTTAAGAACAGACCTCTGGAACGAATTAAGTTCTTAACCCGAGGTACCACTGTGCTGTATATCCATCTAACATCTTAAAATGCCAAGAGTGCATTTTCACACTAAATTCACTGCTGAAAGTTCTGCACACCTGCACACCTTCATTTCACTGGCGGGCACATCTTTGCCTTCTGTCAGCTCCACGCTTGTCAAGGAGCGTTGCTAGTTGCCATGACACAAACTTTGCACTGAAACTAGTCGGTGCTGTCCTGCACAAGCAACAGAATCAATGCGGTAAAATGGATTGCGCCATTTCGGACTGCAGAGGGAGTATCGTATTTTTGACTACCCTTTGCTGTGTTGAGGGAAGAGGGGGGTGGGGCAACCCCAACCTTGCCAGGCTAGACATTGAGGACCGCACTACAATTTATTTAGTCAGTTCTTTGTAGAAATTTTCTTTCATGGGGCCCATTTGAAAGAGATTCTGGATTCTACCTCATTCTACTGCATATGTGTTCAGCTGCTTTGGGACATTACTTCCTTGTGTAAGCAGCTAAGAAATTCAGTTACAAGTGATAATAGTAATAATAATAATAAATGTGCAGAAACCATGGTCTTGACATCAAGTTGTGGCCCTATCGCACAGGATTTTTTTATTTGCATGCTTCTCCACAAATTGTTGTTTCTCTGTACAAGATCCATTTGTATGTATGGATCTCCAATGCTTGACCAGTGCAATGAATCCCCTCCCCTCATTTCATCCTGACGCAGCCTAGGGATGGACAAATCTGTCTAGTTTGGGTTTTTTCTAGTCCCAAGTTTGGGCTGCCACATTTCCTCATTTTCCCATGAAGTATCACCAGCATGTTAGTACACATTTCTACTCATAAACACATTTATTTTTTAACATGCAGTTTTGCCTAATATACTCAATTTGGCAAGCAATGTTCCCTAATATAATACACTTGTACATTAGTTTCCTAAATGTATGCATTTTAAAACACACACTTCCTCCTAATGTATACCTTTATGTACACATTTGTTGTTGCAAAGTTCAGAGAGGTGTGAATTTTTTAAGGTTAGGGTGTGCTTCAGTTTGCATCTTGTTTTAGGGAATGCGACTTGGGATCGCAATAAAATGAAAACCAACGTGAATATTTTCTCCACCCTTAGCACCCCCTCAGTCAGCAGAGTCAATAACTGTTCCTTTAATACAGGCTCAGCTGTGGTCTCCCCCCCCCCCTCAAAGGCCTCTGTACCTGGTGGTTGCAATTATTATTACTATTATTATTATCATTTACACATTTATTCAAAAGTTACTCTACAGCTTTGTCAACTGCTACAATACCACAGAACAATCACTCCAATCCTCAATCCCTCATCGCCGTCACGTTGGCTTACCAAATACCCTCACCAGGAACCCAAATTCGGTGGTTGTGTTATGATCATATAAGTTAGCCACTCATATGCTGCACGACACACGAGACAATGTTTTGGAATTTCCATGTTACATCTTGAGAATGCCCTTTTGTCCGGTAGAGGGTGCTGTTTGGTTGCTTATGCCGTTTCCCTCTGTCTGCGTGGAACGGGAACGCCACAACCGAACATTCTTTGAAATCTGCTTCCAGACATTTTCCTTTTTTTAAGGCTCATTAGTGTGAAATTCCATTCCAAAGAGCTCTGAAAACTTCAATACCAGCATAAATTCCAGCTCAGCTGTATTAAGCAAAACACCTATCAAGTTTAAATTCCAGAGCTCCCTGGTGTCTGTGGACCAGTTGTCGCCTCTGCCTGCCAATAGAAAGGTAACTTCAGAGTGATACAACTTCTGTCCCCCTGGGGCGCGTATGAAAATGAGGTGTACATCTCGAGAGGCCTTTACCTGTGAACTAACTAAAAGAATTCAAACAAGGAAATAAGAATATATTATTGATAAGAATACCGAGCGGGTTTTTTTTTTTGTCATTTCAAAAGCACTGAACAAAGATAAACTAATGGGTCTTCTGCATCCCCCTTACCCCACATTGCCCCCAGATTGTTGGGGAAGAAACGTGTGTTTTTATCCCTAGGCCATATGCTGGCAGAACAATACCATGAACGTTCTACGTTGCAAGCAATGTTTTTGCACGCTCACAGATACTAAGGGACTTTAGTGGCATGGGAGCTGCTACACTGCCACTCCTCCTGGCAATGTTAGAAGCCCATGGCCACATAGGAGCACAGGTGTAGTGGTCTGGGGTCACAGGGGTTTCGGAAACCGGCTACTATTTCTGCAGCAGGGTCCCTGACTCCAGCGTCCGACAGCCACCCAATCAGCACAAAAGGGGAGCTTTTCAGCCACTGAGAATAAGGCTTCTCACTGTTTGTGCCGATTGGAGCCAATCAGAGTGAAAGGAGATGAATCAACCACTGAGGGTTGGCTCCTAGGGTCACTCTGGAGAAGAAGACCAAGGAAAAATGACTCTGTGTGCTCCACCCGCTAAGCATTTAGGAGCACTGAAATCACAAGGTGCTTCAGTTTCAAGAGAACGGTGTGTAAGTTCTGTTATGTACAATGGAACATCAAGGAAAACACAACCAAAGTAACTGAAATAAAACATCGGAGCACTCCCAAATCATTTGCCCATGTTCATGTATAGTGGTACCTCGGGTTACATACGCTTCAGGTTACATACGCTTCAGGTTACACACTCCGCTAACCCAGAAATAGTGCTTCAGGTTAAGAACTTTGCTTCAGGATAAGAACAGAAATCGGGTTCCAGCGGCACGGCAGCAGCAGGAGGTCCCATTAGCTAAAGTGATGCTTCAGGTTAAGAACAGTTTCAGGTTAAGAACGGACCTCCGGAACAAATTAAGTACTTAATCCAAGGTACCACTGTACAGAAAAAAGCTGGTCTAAGTCAGGCATAGGCAAACTCGGCCCTCCAGCTGTTTTGGGACTTCAATTCCCATAATCCCTGACCACTGGTCCTGTTAGCTAGGGATGATGGGAGTTGTAGTCCCAAAACATCTGGAGGGCTGAATTTGCCTTTGCCTGGTTTAAGTGAAAAGCAACACATGGAGATCTGCACTGATCGTTGCAATACATCCCTGATTATTATTATTGTCTAATTATAACATTATTATATACTTTTAGAATGGCTTCTGAATTTGCTGCTACGTTACTGCATAGGATAAATATGCACCACACCTCTTTCCTATTCCAAAGCTGGCCCTCAGAAATATTAATGTGGAAAGCTCTCCCACACGAACACAGGAAGCTGTCCTTAATCTGTTGTTTGGCAGCTCTTTGAATGCATTTTCATTGACTGTAATGTTTGCACGGAGAATTGTTCTTAGCAGCCGGGTGTTTTGCTTCTGTTATTTTTAATACAGAAAAGCAGGATAACAAAATGTTTTGTTTATATATATATATAAATAAAAATGCCTAGGTTTTATTTACTTGTTTATGGATTAATTCATTTATTTAGATGTATGGCTTGTTTCATCCTTTTGCCTCGACGTATATAATGATAAATAAGAATAAAATGACAAAAGCTCCACTAATAAAAAAAAATAAAAGAGAGACTACAATGAAAAATGCACAACCTTCATTTCTGAATAGGTAATATGATATCGGCCCTCTTAGTGGAGCTGAGACAAAACTAGTTCCATGTGCTCTGGGCAACCACTCATCCTTCCTAAGGTTTCAACCCTACGCTCACTTAATTGAAATTTTGCCCATGGAACACAGTAACCTTACTTGTTGAGTAAACACAAAAAGGATCAGGCTGGTTTTTCCTAGATATCAGGCAGGCAGCTTATTTTTCCTAGATATCAGGCAGGCAGCTTATTTTAACATCTATATTCTACACACCTTTATGGGTTGTTTCCAACGATCACCCTACTCAGGGCAGACCCATTGAAATGAATGGGCATGGCTAACATAGGTCCACCAGACCCTTGAAGTGTCCCTATTTTCCAACACCGTCCCTGATTTAGAGATGCAGTCCCAGTTTCTGATTTGATCCCAGAACGTCCTGCTTTTCCTTAGGATGTCCCAATTTTCATTGGAGAAATGTTGGAGAGTATGGAGTTAGCCAGGCCCTGAGACATCTGAAGGCAATCCTGTATAGGGAAGTGGTTTTTTTAAAATGTTTAATGTTTTATTATGTTTTTATATATGTTGGAAGCTGCCCAGAGTAGCTGGGGCAACCCAATAAGATGTGTGGGGAAGAAATACAGCGGTACCTTGGGTTAAGTACTTAATTCGTTCTGGAGGTCCGTTCTTAACCTGAAACTGTTCTTAACCTGAAGCACCACTTTAGCCAATGGGACCTCCTGCTGCCGCTGCGCCGCCAGAGCACGATTTCTGTTCTCATCCTGAAGCAAAGTTCTTAACCCAAGGTATTATTTCTGGGTTAGCGGAGTCTGTAACCTGAAGCGTATGTAACCTGAGGTACCACTGTAGTAAAATTATCATTATGGAATGGGACATCCCTATTTTCATCAGAGAAATGTTGCAGGGTGTGCTACTCAAAGTAGACCCATTAAACTAAATTGATATGACGGTTTTGGGGCCATTATCAGGGTTGCCATACCTTTGGAATTTCCCGGACATACCCGGAATACTGAAGTCAGAAGCAGTGTCCGGGCGGAAATCGGGAAAAGGTCCGGGATAATCCGGATGTATGGCCACCCATGTTGGCAGTGTCGTTTTTGCCGATTTTCCTTAAAGAACTTTTGTGTCCAGATTTTCACTTTTTGAAAGATGACAACCCTAATTCAATTCAGTGGGTCTGCTCATTGAATACAACTCTATGCATCAGGGAGGTACCTTTTTCTATTATTTAGTAAAAATCCACTCTATTCTATGAAGTGAATGACTCTAATAAATAGTTTATTGGAAACTGCTCTGTGGTCTTTGGATGAAGGGCAGCATATAAATTTAAGAAATAATAATAATATAATAATAATACATGCCTACCCAGAAGTAAGTACAATGGATTTTCTTGGGGCTTACTCCCAGGTAATGGGATTGCAGCCTTATTTGAGCACATACAGTGGTACCTCAGGTTACATACGCTTCAGGTTACAGACTTCGCTAACACAGAAATAGTGCTTCAGGTTAAGAACTTTGCTTCAGGATGAGAACAGAAATCGGGCTCCGGCGGCACGGCAGCAGCAGGAGGCCCCATTAGCTAACGTGGTGCTTCAGGTTAAGAACAGTTTCAGGTTAAGTACGGACCTCCGGAACGAATTAAGTACTTAACCCGAGGTACCACTGTATAGCTATATGAGCTATGATGTTAGATCCGAAGTAAGGAAGCTGGTGTCCTAACCTCGCAATTGGTATATTTGGAGGATATGCCCTAGCTTTACGAGGTATGCACCAGTGATGATATGTATAATGGGGTATTGCACCCATGCCTGTTGTGTGTGTGGTGGTGGTGGTGGTGGTGGGGGAGTAGAAAGAAATATATATGTATGAATGCAAAAAATACCCAATAGTAGTAAGACTTAAGTATCGAAGGAGCAGTTCAACATGACATGAGTTTTCATCTGCTCATAAGCTACAGGGATTCGGGCTACAGTTGATAAGCTTATCTTGAAGTAAGACAGAAGTTAGGCTGCTGAAATTCTTACCATTTTGCTGCCATTATACAGCTGAGAGTCAAGAACTGTCAAATTGCATGAGTAATAGCTATCCATATTCAAAAGGGAGAGCTGTTGACAATTGCCTCTCATCCCTCCTTTCCATTCCATCTGTGCTTTCTGCAGAGCAGGCAGGACTAAGCGGAGCTGGGGCCAGATATTGCCACATTCCCGATAAGACGCCCCAACACAGAGCGCAGAGTGTCGGGAGAGGCGAGGATAGGGCGAAGAGAATTGTCGATCGCTCTGAGTACAAAAGTAATGAGAGAGATAATTTCCCCCCTCCTTGCATTACAGCAAGAATAATAATAATAAAAAAGATGATGGGAACCGCGCTGACATTGTTTGAGGTTACAAGTGATGCAGCAAAGGACGCTTACTTGATTTTCTTTTCTTTCCCCCTTCTCTCTTCCCCAGCCCAGCCTTTCTTCTCCCCCTTCTCTGTCTTTTAAAAACAATCACATTATATCTTCTCATAAGATACGAGGGAGATCATTATCTGGCATAACGAAAACCCAAATGACAGGGCCGATAAACTTAGCAGCTGTTTATAAAGTCTTGTAAAGGCACTCTCAGAGGTATACAGATAAGGAAATCACATAACCGAAATGGCTAAAAGCAGCATTCGATACAGGAAAACAACAACGCCACACAAGGCATGCTACTGTAGACTGTATTCAAATCCTGAACGGCTAAGCAGGAAATGGGCAAAGACATAAAGGAAGGCCTTTCAGGTTTCCGGTTCTGAGCCAGAACTACATGCTCTGCAACTACCTTGCTTATGTAAATGTCAGACACTGGTTCTCTTCTGCAAAGCAGCAGCGTAAGAAGGTGGTTTGGAAAGATGTGTAAGTCAGGGGAGAGGATATTCATCCACTTCCTTACTCACCACTTTCCCCTTGCAATTCCAATTTCAGCAGTTCCCCTCCCTGCTGCTGATCTAGGTAAAGGTAAAGAGACCCCTGACCATTAGGTCCAGTCGTAACCGACTCTGGGGTTGCGGTGCTCATCCCACTTTATTGGCCGAGGGAGCCAGCTTATAGCTTCCGGGTCATGTGGCCAGCATGACTAAGCCGCTTCTGGAGAAGCAGAGCAGTGCATGGAAATGCCGTTTACCTTCCTGCAGCAGTGGTACCTATTAATCTACTTGCACTTTGACGTGCTTTTGAACTGCTAGGTTGGCAGGAGCAGGGACCAAGCAACGGGAGCTCACCACGTCATGGGGATTCGAACCACCAACCTTCTGATCGGCAAGCCCTAGGCTCTGTGGTTTAACCCACAGCGCCACCCGCGTCCCAACTGCTGATCTAATCCTTTGTAAAAACTGCAGGTGGGAAAGTGGAAGGTAGGGGAAGGGTTAAGTTCTCCCCATTTCTTCCCTTTCAGTGCTGCTTTTCAGAGGAGAACCAGGGGCCAAGATTTCAACATGCAAAGTAACCACAGAAAGTGGTGTCCTCTGGACGTAGTTGTGGCTCTTCAGATTGTGTTGGCTTTGGAGAAATCTCTCGGAAGGGAAATGGCTGGTTTTGCAGGAGAAGACAAGAAGCAGTCGTTTAACTGCAGGGCGAAACGTTATTAAGAGCTTTCTAAATGCAAGAGAGCAGAGTTTTCCGGCATTCATGCATGGTAATTCCTGAAGAATGGATGTGGCAACAGTGGACACAATTGGACGTGGTCGTCCACACTAATCCTGCCAGCTGGGTCTGCATCACTCCTAGTTTACTAGTAGGATTCTTATGGCTGGCAAATCAATCTTTCCTTATAAAAAACTTTCCTTTCTTCCAGTGCTACTGCAACAATGGGACTCTTCTGTATAGTGAACTTGCTCAACTTATGGATGCAAAAAGGCAGCAGTTCCAAACGTGTGTTCATCACAATCAGCACCGTTTCCATTCCATCTCAGTTTGGTTTCCAACAAATGCAACATTATTTGCCTCGCTGTCTGCTGCTCAGCGTAAGTTAAAGGTAAAGGGGCCCCTGACCATTAGGTCCAGTCGTGACCGACTCTGGGGTTGCAGCGCTCATCTCGCTTTCTTGGCCGAGGGAGCCGGCGTACAGCTTCCAGGTCATGTGGCCAGCATGACTAAGCCACTTCTGGCGAACCAGAGCAGCACATGGAAGCGCCGTTTACCTTCCTACCAGAGCGGTACCTATTTATCTACTTGCATTTTGACGTGCTTTCAAACTGCTCGGTTGGCAGGAGCAGGGACCGAGCAACGGGAGCTCACCCCATTGCGGAGATTCGAACTGCTGACCTTCTGATCGGCAAGCCCTAGGCTCTGTGGTTTAACCCAGAGCGCCACCTGCGTCCACAGCGCCACCTCCAGCGTAAGTTATTTAAATATTTATGTAACTTACATACATTTCAATGTAAAGGAAACATAAAAGCAATAGTTTAAAAAGTCATTAATCATTTGTGAATATGAATTTGTTTGATTCATCTACTTTCCTGCCCACAGACAGACACAAATTGCAGCAATTTCTGCTTCTTTCTTTGTTTTTCTTGGAATTCTCTGACAGCATCCCAACTAAAGAATACCATCTGACCTCCACAAGGATAGCAACTGAACTGCAGTTCAAAACAACATGAAACTCTCCTCCCTAATAGATTTTGCTGTGAATATTTCAGGATTTTTTTTGGAGGGGGGGGCATTGTGGACTCCAATACAAAGAATGGGATTGTGTCATCTCCTTCTTTGCAAAGACATTATTTAAGAACCAGTATATGAATTCAGTGAATTCTGAAAAGCTGGAAATTGCATCTTTTTAATATGTATTAAAAGCACAGTGCTTTGTGAGGATATATTGCTAAAAAGTGGGACATAAAATGAAATAACAAATATATTTCTTATCACTCAAGAGGACAAACGGTACACGCTAATTTACTATTTATTAATCTGGATAGCCAGATTAGGCCTCTTTAAATGGTTTCCGGCAAAATGTCTAACTTCCTTAATTCAGTCTTGCTGTGAACTTTACAAAGTCGGCCTTAAATCATAATGAAACCCCATATCCTAATGCAAGCCAGTGTTATAAACCCTGTGTCAATGCAGTATTTCACTAATTAAAAGGGTCACAAGTTCAAGTCCAGATGGAATTCTTGTGCTTATATTCTCTCATTAGAGGAGAAATAAGAAGACAGAAGAGTGAAAAAAAGAGATTTTTTAATATATTTTTTTAAAAAACAAACACCCAGTACTTTAATAATTATGCTTAGTTGGAATAAAAGAATTAGACCTCTTCGGACAGAAATAAAAGTTTTCATGAAATGTGGGTACTAGAGTTTGCAAGTTTTATCTGCTGTGACACAACAACAATTAGGGACGGACGATCAGATCCTTAAAAGCTACTGGCAGACAATCTGGCCACCAATTCAGTAAGCAGGATAACTCTTCCTACAGTAAAGAACTGTAACAGCTTCCAATGAGTGCACAGCTCATTGCATCATTCTGAGAACCAGTGCTTCCTTTCTGATGCCGCTTTGCAGTGGACCCCAATGTCTGTCTTTCTGATGGATTTTAGCACATGGGTAACTCCCTCTGTTGGCGCTGTGGGTTAAACCACAGAGCCTAGGACTTGCCGATCAGAAGGTCGGCAGTTCGAATCCCCGCAACGGGGTGAGCTCCCGTTGCTCGGTGCCTGTTACTGCCAACCTAGCAGTTCGAAAGCACATCAAAGTGCAAGTAGATAAATAGGTATCGTTCCGGCGGGAAGATAAACGGCATTTCCATGCGCTACTCTGGTTCACCAGAAGCGGCTTAGTCATGCTGGCCACATGACCTGGAAGCTGTACATCGGCTCCCTCGGCCAATAAAGCAAGATGAGCGCCACAACCCCAGAGTCGTCCACGACTGGACCTAATGGTCAGGAGTCCCTTTAACTTTACCTAACTCCCTCTGTATTCAGCAATGCTGCAAAGCTGAGTGGCATTCATGTCCCTTTGTCCCGCATGGAACACCAGCAAAACAAATGCTCTTGAATGGAGTTCTTTACCATTTATTGTAAAGATTTCCATTGCTTTCCCAAGCCTCCTCTGTTTGACAGTGGAAGGGACTCCCTCTGAAGGCAGCAGGCTCTCCTTCCTTGAAGGTTTTTAAGCAGAGGTTGGATGGTCATTTGTTATGGATGCTTTTGCTGAGATTCCTGCATTGCAGGGAGTTGAATTAGATGACCCTCAGGCAGCGGTGGAGGAGGATGCTCAGAGCCTCTGGAGTCTGCCTGACTCCTCCCACTCAGCTGCCCTACAGCTGGGGAAGAGGCAGTCATAGAATCATAGAATCATAGAATCATAGAGTTGGAAGAGACCACAAGGGCCATTGAGTCCAACCCCCTGCCAAGCAGGAAACACCATCAGAGCACTCCTGACATATGGTTGTCAAGCCTCTGCTTAAAGACCTCCAAAGAAGGAGACTCCACCACACTCCTTGGCAGCAAATTCCACTGTCGAACAGCTCTTACTGTCAGGAAGTTCTTCCTAATGTTTAGGTGGAATCTTCTTTCTTGTAGTTTGGCTCCATTGCTCCGTGTACGCTTCTCTGGAGCAGCAGAAAACAACCTTTCTCCCTCCTCTATGTGACATCATTTTATATATTTGAACATGGCTATCATATCACCCCTTAATCTCCTCTTCTCCAGGCTAAACATGCCCAGCTCCCTTAGCCATTCCTCATAAGGCATCGTTTCCAGGCCTTTGACCATCTTGGTTGCCCTCCTCTGGACACGTTCCAGTTTGTCAGTGTCCTTCTTGAATTGTGGTGCCCAGAACTGGACACAGTATTCCAGTGGACCGGCAGTGGGTGGACCGTTTGGGCAGCGCAGAGCCTGTGTGCGCCCAATTCACCATCTCTCTCCCAGGAGAGAGGCATGGCTCGGGCGCGCTGCAGGTCCCGCAGTGAGTGCCACCCGGCATTTTGTCGTCCCCCCCAGTGGTGACACCCAGGTTGGCCCACAGCCACTGCACCCCCTTCCTCCGCCCCTGCTCTCAGGGTCCCTTCCAACTCTACAATTCTATGATTCTGTTATCATATTGTACCCCACCTGTCTACAACTCTGCTGTTCCTAGTGATGTTGCATTCACCAAGTTTACCCTGGGCCATTCAGGATTGATGTAGCATAGTTCAGGAAACATTTAACTGCATTCTGGGAAAGGGTTGTAACTTAGTGGAAGAACATATGCTTTGTGAAAGGTTGCACATTGAATAACTAGAACATGGGTAGGCAAACTTGGATCTGGCCCAATCGCCTTCTAAATCCGGCCTGCGGGTGGTCCAGGAATCAGCATGTTTTTACATGAGTAGAATGTGTGCTTTTATTTAAAATGCATCTCTGGGTTATTTGTGGGGCATAGGAATTTGTGGGGCATAGGAATTCGTTCATTCCCCCCCCCTTCAAAATATAGTCCGGCCCCCCACAAGGTCTGAGGGACAGTGGACCCTGCTGAAAAAGTTTGATGACCCCTGAACTAGAATCTATAGGTTTGACGGAGATATACTTCTCTCAGAAATCCTGTTGCCAGTCCGTGTAGGTCAGGGGTTGCCAACAAGGTAACCCCTGTTGAACCCACTATTGGTCTTGTTTGCTCAACTGGTCTTCGCATGCAGAACCGGTCTTCGCATGCAGAAGAAGTCCTTAACTCAACGAGGGTTTGAGACCCAACATTCTGTATGCACAAGGCAACATTTGCTTAAAAACATGGGAGAAGCGAGGTTACAGGGAAACGGGCAGAGAGCCTTCTCAGTGGCGGCACCCGCCCTGTGGAATGCCCTCCCATCAGATGTCAAAGAAATAACCAACTATCTAACTTTTAGAAGACATCTGAAGGCAGCCCTGTTTAGGGAAGTTTTTAAAGTTTGATGTTTTATTGTGTTTTTAATATTCTGTTGGGAGCCGCCCAGAATAATAATAATAATAATAATAATAATAATAATAATAATAATAATAATAATAATAATTACTATTATTATTATTCATATCTGCACATTTTAAAGCTTAGCTTCTCTGATCAGTCACAGACTGCAGGATGCTTGCAGTTCTCTTATGATAGCATGGTTAAATGCTGATTCAATTAATACAGGCATGATGTGACTTAGTTCTTATGGAAATCAATGGGATATATGTTCGGCTAACTTTATCTAGATCTAGCCCCAAGAGAAGCAAGCAAGTTTCCCACTGTTAATTATGTATGGAGGTGAGTGCAGAGAACCACAAAATGTTTCCCCAGGTCCAATAACTCTGACGTGTTTCTGAAGGCAGCAAATGTTCATGCTGTATGGTGAAACTCTTTTGAAACTCAAAAACCAGTTTGTGATATGCCAAGGAGATTGGCTGTTCTACAGGGTGGGTGGGAAGGAGGGAATAGAATTACACCAACTGTGCCCGAGTCCTTGATAATTCCTTAACTAGCTTTCTGAATCCTGTCTGTGATGTCTTAAATTAAGCAGGTTTTGAAAGAAATGAAGTTTCTAAAGAAACAATTGAGCCTTGCAAACATCATCATGTTTCCTAACGTCAAAAATCCCCCCTCATCATCTGAATGATTTCTCTCTCTTTCTGATTTTAGCTTTATTAATGAAACAAAAAGGCATCTATAACAGATAAATAATACATCATATGAGATTCAAGAACACTATTTATAATGCAGATCACTGACACCTATCAACTCTGATTAAATCAGATTCTGCATATTTTGCCACATCTGCAGTTTGTCAATCTTTGTGTTCTTGTTAATCACTGAAGCAGCTACGTTGAACACTTCGGCAGGAACAACCAGCTGCACGGATATAAGATGGGGGACACCTGGCTTGCCAGTAGTACAAATGAAAAGGATCTAGAGGTCTTGTAGACCACAAGCTTAACATGAATTAACAGTGTGAAGCAACAGCAAAAGGCTGCATCAACAGAAGTATAGTGTCCCAATCAAAGGAAATAATAGTACCCCTCTTTTCTTCCTTCTTCCTTCTTCCACACCTGGAATACTGTGTCCAGTTCTGGGTGCCACAATTTAAGAAGGATATTGAATGTGTGCAGAGGACGGCAACCTAGATGATCAAGAGTCTGGAAACCAAGCCTTATGAACGAAGGGTGAGGGAGTTGTGTATGTTTAGCCTGGAAAAGAGGAAACTGAGAGGAGATATGATAGCCATCTTCAAATATCTCAAGGGCTGTCACATGGATGATGGAGCAAGCTTGTTTTCTCTTGCTCTGGAAGGTAGAACCCGAATCAATGCATTCAAGTTACAAGAAAAGAGATTCTGACTAAAATATGAAGAACTTTTTGTTCCACTGTTCCAGACAGTGGAATAGACTCCCAAGAGGGGTGGTGGACTCTCTGAAGGCTTTTAAGCAGAAGTTGGACGGCCGTCCATCATATATGAACTAGTTGAGATTCCTGCATCGCAGGAGTTTGGACAATGACCCTCAAAGTCCCTTCCAACTCTATAATTCTACGATTTGATGAATGAATGAATGAATGAATGAATGACAGAGAGAGCTGTTCCGAGTGTGCAAAGCCCGGGGCCAGTGTGTTGATGGGGTCCCAATGTCCGCAGCAAAATTTGCTGGGTTCAGGTGCATGAATTTAATAGCAGTGTTTGCACCATTATCCTTCTTTCCATTTTTTAAAAAAATGGATTTCTCCTCTGTTGTCTCTTAATTTTTATTTGTATCTATATGCACCCAAGCATGTACTGAGAGAAACAAAAGAACTTTCTGATGGTAAGAGCTGTTCGACCGTGGAATGAAATCCCTCCGTAGGTGGTGGACTCTTCTCCACTGGAGGTTTATAAACAGAGGTTGGGTGGCCATCTGTCAGGGATTCCTTACTTCTGATTCCTGCATTGCAGGGTGTTGGACTAGATGACCCTTGGTGTCCCTTCCAACTCTATAGTTCAGAGATGGCTCCAGGTCCGAGTGGTCCAATGGCACAGCGCCCTCTAGTGGGCTTCCTCCTACGTAGCTGGTCCTACCTGATTCATACTTCTTGGGACAATATAGGAACCAAAACACAGGTATTCTGCAGAGCACCTGCACAAGATTTCTCCACCCCAGTACTGTTCAGATAAGCTGCAGTAACAGTAACGGTGGGGGGGGGGCAGTTCTGCAGCGCTGCTCCCCGCACCAGTTGTATATGGCTCAGATAAAAGTGTGAGAACCCCTGTTTTCCATCCCTACAGACTTCCCCATTCACAAACTTTAACCTTATTCTTATTCTTCTTATTTAAAAGCCACGTTTCCAAATAAGCAAGCTGTGGGAAGAAGAATATTTGACTATGGATTTCTCTTTAGTAGTGCATACTGATCTCATAAGTGTTGCTGAAACAAAGACTTTTAAGTGAAGGTTTCGGCACTGGGGAGGAATGGGACAGGGAAAAGCAGGGGATGGCAGGGGGGAGAGGCTGGACCGCCGTGCAGCTTTTAGAAAATAATTAGTGCTCTAACATAAATATATGTCACTGACTGTAGTAATGTCTACAGGAAATAAATAACAGTGGAACACAATAAAACTCCCTGTAATGTACTCTGTTGTAATATTGATGGTAGCATATGGCAGCCATCTGACAGCTGTTAAACAGATGTGGCAATTAGCAAACCTTATGGTCATGCTGTTAAGATTATTATGCAACACGTTCTTTAGCAAAATTAGATGACTTCCTACTTTCAGTAGCTTTACACATGTGGAGAGCTAGCCTAATGTCCCATTTAGGCAGAATTGTTAGCTAATGTCTCTTATATGTGTCTGGATATCTGTGTGTGCGTGTGGTTTGTTTTTTTGCTTTTTGTGTGTGTGTGTAGAAAGAGAGAAAGAAAGGGGTGATGCCTCATGGAAGATTTAAAGAAATTCAGAATTTAAACAAGAACAATATCAATTCCGCTGTGCAGCAGATACTTCAATTATAATAGCTAATGGACAAATTGAGAGATAAAAAGACTTTTCTATCATGTTGAAATTCAATGAACAGTTTTCAATTAGGCACCAAGTATAAAAAGGGGGAAGAGGAAGATACTTTTCCTTGATGTTAACATTTCAGAGAAAGATGAGAGCAGCTCCACATTTTCATTATACAGAAGAGATGCATATAATGATGCATATTTAAATTATAAATCAGGTCAGTATCTGCCAAATGAAAGCAATATCAATTAGAGTGAAGGTGGATCAGGCTTTAAAATGCCTTATATTTAATGACAAAAGTATGATTGTTAATCTTGCCAGGCCAACAAAGAGATAATTTAAGGCAGTAACAAATCAAAGAGTAATGTCACAAAAATAAGCCCTCGCAGCTTTTTTTGGGCAGTATTATTATAATTAATAGACTTCGAATGACTTTTTTTTTTTGGTGGGTTATAGGCTTTCACCAAAGCGTTTACGGCGGGCATAAAATATGAAACTCGAAATAGTGGGTTTGACTAAGGTTGACTTGAGGGTCCTTAAGCCTTTCCACTACAGTAATTCCTGTAAAATAATAGTTTCATTTATGGGCTTAATTTATAATGTTGAATTTATGCCAGTTCATCTAATATAAATCATGATTATGGCATGATCTATTGTATGTCACTTGAGCTAATGCAAATTAAATATCGGTACATTTTAAGTGAAGGAGGAAACCCCTCTGTGCTACAATAACACTAAGTGTCTGGTCCACAAAAGCTTACTTAGCTGTTCTTTTTAGTGCAGATATAGTATGAACTAGTGAGATGGTGGGATGGCTGTAGCTTTGGGGCACAGCTATAGATCTCTTTATGGGCCAAATGATTTCCATCATAATGGAGAGTGGCTGGAACGTGCTTAGCGGATCTGCTGGCCTATCTATCCCAACACTCCTATGGGGATTGCTGTTACAATTAAATGGCAACCCATTACTCTGACCGCCCCAAATTACAACAGAGCTCAGTCTGATGACTAGTTACACCAAAGCAGATGTTTTCAGAATATGAGTATAGTAGCTACTGCAGGGATAAAGGGAGACATCTCAAGAAGACGCTTTCAAAATGCTCTCATTGTGATCCAAAGAAGAGGTTAAGGTAAAGGACCCCTGGACGGTTAAGTCCAGTCAATGGACCCCTGGACGGTTAAGTCCAGTCAATGGTGACTATGGGGTTGCGGCGCTCATCTCACTTTCAGGCCGAGGGAGCCGGCGTTTGTCCACAGACAGCTTTCCGGGCCATGTGGCCAGCAGGACTAAACCGCTACTGGCAGGGCCAAATTTAGGTTTGATGAGGTCCTAAGCTACTGAAGGTAATGGGGCCCTTTATATGTCCAGCTGTCCTTTGTCAACAACAAACCAGTGATATTTTAGGGAGCAGGCTAGCAGGCGGGGCCCATTACTTACATCATACGAGCCTATACACTGTTGCTGTATGTAGGTTTTATTTTATTTGTTTTTTATCATATATTTTGGAAATTTACATCCAGGGTTTTTTCCTTTAATTTCTTGGGGTCTCCAAGAGAGTGGGGCCCTAAGCTATAGCTTGTTTAGCTTACACTTAAATCCAGCACTGGCTACTGGTGCATAGAGGACCGTGACGAGTGCCATAGCACACAGAAATGCCATTTACCTTCCCACCACAGCAGTACCTATTTATCTACTCTCACTGGTGCACTTTCAGACTGCTAGGTTGGTAGAAGCTGGGACAGAGCAGTGGGAGCTCACCCCATTGTACGAATTCAAGCCACCAACCTTTTGATTGGCAAGCCTAAGAGGCTCAGTGGTTTAGACCACAGCGCCTTCCGCGTCCCTTTATCCAAAGAAGAATACCTCTTTCATTCCCAGAGCAAGTGTACGGCGTGGTCAGCATGAACTAGGGAAAATTCAGCCAGTGCCTTTCAGAGACTGGCAAAGGCACACCTCCACCAAGAGTGCCAGCTCCTGGGGGCCGAGGCACTTTGAACCCCCCCAACATATATTTTTAGGAGGCCTGGTCCTCTCAATATTCAGAGGGCCCCATGACGCCAGAACATCATGAAACGTCACACATGTGACATCAGGATGCCATGTTGTTGTTGGGATTTTTGACTATGTGCCTTTCTGTGCAGCTTCGCACACAGTCAATTAAGCATTGGCCAAAAGCCAAGAATGACTGAGCAGAGAGGAGTTATTCTGCCTGGAGATATGGGACCTTGGAGACACCTCTACCATTGGTTGAGGTCTCACACAAGCAAGATGACATATGACTTTACTGACCGGGTAGTTTGTTGGTCAGTGTGGTGTTCTGAGTTCTGAGAGTTGTTTGGAGTTTGTTAAGAGAGAGCTAGTAAAGATCCTTATCTGTTCTTGTATATAGTAACTTGTAGTTGTTGTTGTTTAATCATTTAGTCGTGTCCCACTCTTCGTGACCTCATGGACCAGAGCACGCCAGGCACTCCTGTCTTCCACTGCCTCCCGCAGCTTGGTCAAACTCATGTTGATAGCTTTGAGAACACTGTCCAACCATCTCGTCCTCTGTCGTCCCCTTCTTCTTGTGCCCTCAATCTTTCCCAGCATCGGGGTCTTTTCCAGGGAGTCTTCTCTTCTCATGAGGTGGCCAAAGTATTGGAGCCTCAGCTTTAGGTTCTGTCCTTCCAGTGAGCACTCAGGGCTGATTTCCTTCAGAATGGAGAGGTTTGATCTTCTTGCAGTCCATGGACTCTCAAGAGTCTCCTCCAGCACCATAATTCAAAAGCATCAGTTCTTCGGCGATCAGCCTTCTTTATGGTCCAGCTCTCACTTCCATACATCACTACTGGGAAAACCATAGCTTTAACTATTCAGACATTGTAGAGTCTGCTGTAAATAATAAACATCTCTAAGTAACCAAGTTACTAGTAGCATCGCCTTGTTCCTGCTTCGTCCATCCTGCCTGCAACTGATTGCTTTCTGGAACTCTGCATGCGTATGATCTGCTAAGATCTGGCTATGGTCCTGCAACAGGTCAAAGTTGGGAAACACCCATAGTTGTGCCCTCCCAGTCATGTGGAGAAGGTGGCGCCTCTGATCACTGACATGTTTGAAGCTGCTCGTCTGCGGTGGGTTGAGTGTGCAGTACATCTGTCATGGAAGCTACAGAGAGAGACTCACCCTACTGGGGAAGAACCTGCTGTGACTGCTCTGAAAATATTACACCTGTCTTCAGATCAACCGGACAACCATCATTTTATTATGGTACGGTTAGAGGGTATGTTGATGGAAATCCTCAAAGACAGGGAAGAGCTTTCATTCATCTGGCAAATGCACAGGGGAGTATATTCTCAATCCTTTTGCCGGACCTGGTGTCAGCAGATCATACCTCTGGGCTGCGGTGTCATGGACTGGCTGAATGCTTAGGAGTGGTGAGAGGCACCAGCTGGGAAACCCCAAGGGAACCCCCAGGGGAAGAAGGCTCAGAGCCAGTGGATTGGTAGTGCCCACCAGTCTACACTGTTCTCCTTTTGTTGCCACCACTCTCCTACTGCAAGGACTACCAGCACAGTAGTGGACCCACTTGGGGGCGCTCTTATGAGGGCCTCCTGAAACATGGAGCCGGACTGAGATTCTGTTAACAAGAATGTTTGGAGATTGCACTTGCATGCTTGAAGATGGAGGCAAGTACTCTACTGCCAAGCCATTGCCTCCACCCTGAAATTTGGGAGCATGCATGAAGGATGAATTTTCAACAGTTGTTTCACCTTGTATAGAAGAAACACTGTTCAGTTAGACATACATTTCCAAAAATACTCTACAAGACATGTTGCCTTCTGTAGCACTTTGGCAAAATGATCACTTTTAATAAACTTCCCAAAAGCCAGCTAAGCTGGACGACGGCAACACAGTCCTGTTAATGGTAAAACAAACGAACGAACTTAAATTTGAGTTTAAACAAATGTTGAACTAGATTTTCAGATACCATATTTGCCTGGTAGCACAGTATCCGCAAAGCACATGTCCATTTTCCAGAGGCATCATCCATTACAGGGTAACTGTTGAGAAGCTCTAGTAATTTATGGTGGTGTGACATGAATTCCTGGATGAGATCCGAGACATCCCCTGGCATGAAAGTGATGGTGGTGGTGTGGAAGGATATATTTTGGGGGGCAGATATATCCATCTTTGTATGACATGATCAAATGGATGAGGAATTAAAAATTCGATTTGAACAAGAATCTGCTCATGCAGTTTACTGGGAGTGATAAATTATTATTATTATTTACTGGATTTTTTTATCTGCTTTTCGCAATAAGTTCCCAGGATGGGTTACTTACAGCAGTATAAAAATACAATATTAAAATCAGTTAAATCAAGTTACAATCAGAAAAAGAGCATGGGTTCTAAAAAAATATGGACCTCCGGTATCCAAGGGGGAAACGTAATCAAGGCTACTTACTTGGAAGTAGGTCACATTCAACTCAGTGTGGCTTATTTCTCAATAAATGAGTTTAGAGTGATGCTCTGTGTTTGTTTGTTTTGTATTCTGTCTGTGTAATCCACCCTGGGAATTCTTTGAAAGGTGGGTTAGAAATAACTAGAAGAAATAGATAATTGTTACACTGTGGTGTACGTTTCTGGTTAGCATTTAATTTATTGATTATACATTTCTATCCCATCTTTCCTCCCAAAGGAGCCCAGGGTGGCATTTAAGGATGTTCCCTAACTGCACAGTTTAGTAATTTTGACATTGCCTCTTGGAGGGTGGGCAGTGGGTAGCAGCTACATTCGTTTAGCCTCGCTTTCCTTTTGTTGTTGTCATTGCTAGCTCCAGGTAGACACAGGAAGAAGCCTAGCCTTAGCTCTAATAAAGTTCTGAGCCCTGTTTGAATGGTCGTGGGATTATTGTACAAATAGTTTGCAGTTATGTGTGATGCAGTGATCAGACTCAGACTGTGAACACCCAGATTAACATAAGAAGAACCCTGCTGATTCTTCAAAGCCAAAGGCCTATCTATACAGGATCCTGTTTCCTACAGTGGCTGAACAGATGCCTCTGGGAAGCCCAAGAAGGACATAAAGTCAATAGGCTTTCCCTGCTTACGCTTTCCCCACATTCAGTATTTATAGACTTGCTACTTCTAGTCCTGGCCAGAATGACTACTAGCCAGTGGAGTAGTGGTCTGGGGTCATGGAGGTCAATGACAGAGCTGCCCAATCCGTATGGAAGGGGAAATTTTTGGCCAATCGAAAGCTAAGCATTTAAGATGACTGAAAAAGCAAGGTGCTTCCGTTGCAAGAGAACGGATTGCCAGTTCTGTTACATGCAATGGAACGTCATGGAAAATGTAACTTCTTTGAAAAATCATTTTTATTTGATTTTTACAATACAAAATTATAAGAATTCAAATCCATACCCCAGAGTCTTTAAAACTGAATCTTCTTTGAAATTCTGACGATTATATCAATCCATATTTTCCATGGTAAATGTCACACAACTAGTGAAATCAAAATCCTGCCAATGTTTCCAGCTGCTTATAAACTTATAAATTTCCCCCATTCTTTTGTAAAGTTTTTGTCCTCTTGATTCCTGAGTCTTCCAGTCAGCTTTGCCATTTTGACATAGTCCATCAGCTTGGTTTGCCATTCATCTCTGGTAGGGAGCTCGTCTTCTTTCCATCTCTGGGCTAATAACATCCTGGCTGCTGTAGTTCCATACATAAAAAGTCTTTTCTGATCCTTTAGAAAACGTAACTTCAGTCACTCTAAATGAAGATATTGCAGCACTCCAAATCATATGCCCATGTATGTGTGCAGAAAATAGAAGATTTAGCTTAAAGGCAGCATATGGAGATCTGCACTGATGGTTGCAATCCATCCTGAATTATTACTGTTGTATAATTGTAAGATTATTGTACAATTTTAGAAGGTTGTATAACCTTAGCAGGGGCGTGGCTGTGATGGGGACCCTTTGGTGACTATTGTAAAGGGATCCTGAAAGTCTGAATTTGCTGCTGCCCTACTTCCAGTCTAAGCCTCCATGATTTTTGTCTAATTCCCCTTTAAAGACTAAATTGGTGACCATCACCACAGCTTGCGATAGAAAATTCCATAGTTCGAGTACATAAACCATGATAGATATGAACAGGGCCTCTGCAGTTTATCATAAAGTTCAGGCGGGTCCATGTGGATATAGACAATTCTTTAAGTAACCTGGACCCAAACTATTTAGGGCTTTAGATGCTGACAGTGACTCCTTGAATTGGGATCTGCAGGCTTCCTGTTATGTACTGAGTTGAATAGGATCCAAACTGCAGCAGTCTGATTGGTCCTAGAACAATAGGATCCAAAATGCAGCAGTCTGATTGGCCCTAGAACAATAGGATTCAGAATGCAGCAGTCTGATTGGTCCTAGAACAATGCAGCAGTATGATTGGTTGGCAGGAACCACCCAATCATGCTCCAGATAGAAGTGAATCCACAACCTGATGGGCTTACAGTAGAATTCCAGAATTAGCCAATCATGTGCAGCCCATTGTGTAAATAATATATATAAAGCAGATACTTTGAGGGGACTTTCATTCATTCCTCCTCACGACTATGAGCTGAATAAAGAGCATGAAATCACTTTGCGACTCTGAGTATATTTCACTTCCTGTGAAAAAGCTGTAGATATCTCTTCCTCCCAGTTAGTCTACAGAGCAACATTGCAACTGTTTCAAAGGTTCCTCTTCCTGATAATGTGAAAGATGGATTCAAATACATTTAAACACATATATGCAGTTCTTTTCTTCCAGAAAGTAAGGTGCCAGTACAGTGTTACCTCGGGTTAAGAACTTAATTTGTTCTGGAGGTCCGTTCTTAACCTGAAACTGTTCTTAACCTGAAGCACCACTTTAGCTAATGGGGCCTCCCACTGCCGCCGCACCGCGATTTCTGTTCTCATCCTGAAGCAAAGTTCTTAACCCGAGATACTATTTCTGGGTTAGCGGAGTCTGTAACCTGAAGTGTCTGTAACCTGAAGTGTCTGTAACCCGAGGTACCACTGTACTGTGTACCCTTAAGTACCCCAGAAGAAAAGCACTGTATATATACCACTTGATATAATACTAAAAATAAAAAAATAAAAAAATAAAAAAATGGACAGCCTGCCTGGGGCACTGGAGATGGGACAAGACTGAGGGTTGATCGAGCATTCAATTTGCAAAACATGAACGTGTGCAAGACGAAGAGGAAGAGTTTGGATTTGATATCCCACTTTTATCACTACCCAAAGGAGTCTCAAAGTGGCTAACATTCTCCTTTCCCTTTCTCCCCCACAACAAACACTCTGTGAGGTGAGTGGGGCTGAGAGACTTCAGAGAAGCATGACTAGCCCAAGGTCACCCAGCAGCTGCATGTGGAGGCGTGAGGAAGCGAACCTGGTTCTCCAGATTACGAATCTACCGCTCTTAACCACTACACCACACTGGCAAAGTTGCAAAGTTGCAAAGTCACATTCATTCACACTGAGACCCAACTATGATTGCTGATAGGAATGCTGAATATTTCTTCACAGCCAACATGAAGCACCAGCAGACAATTTTGCATGTGCTTTAATTGGAACTTTCTCTGAAACTTAGCAAAAGCAACTCCAGAACTGACCAAAAGACAGATTTCCTTCTCTCTCTCTCTCTCTCTCTCTCTCTTTCTGAGAGAACCACCCCACTTACATGCTAGACGTAGCTGATGCCACGTGGTGGATCATTTACAATCCAATCCATTTATCGCAAAAGAGCAGAAGAAAAATGGAAGGGAGGCAGGGAAAATAGCATCAAAAGTGCCAGCACAAAGAAAAGATGAAACCAAATCAGCATTCAAATTACATGCATGTCTCAATTTTGCTTTGTTATTGTGTCACTATTTTGAAAAGCCCAAATTATGCTCATAAAAACTTAAGCTATGCATACATATGTATGAAAATCTTCGGCTTTAGCATGACTGAGACAGACAAGCTTGGTAGTTGGTTTTCTGCTCAGAACATGGAAGCAAATAATAATCAAAGATAGTTGAGTTGCACAAGATACTGGGATTCCAGGATCCACCTCCATTGTTTCCTTCAAAAGGCAGGAAACCGTCAAGGAAATAAGTAGGTACTCTTGTCTTGTCATCTTTCTGGATTCAGCCCTCCTCCATTTGAAACCAATACTAAATCTTACATTGGCTTCATTTGGCTGCGACACGAACCCATTACAGATGTACAGTGGTACCTCAGGTTAAGAACATAATTCGTTCTGGAGGTCCATTCTTAAACTGAAACTGTTCCTAACCTGAAGCACCACTTTAGCTAATGGGGCCTCCTGCTGCTGCAGCGCCGCCGGAGTACTATATCTGTTCTCATCCTGAAGCAAAGTTCTTAACCCGAGGTAATATTTCTGGGTTAGCAGAGTCTGTAACCTGAAGCGTCTGTAACCTGAAGTGTCTGTAACCCGAGGTACCACTGTATTAATTTTTTTTCACTTAACAGGTTTGTGATCTACAGTTACACACACACACACACACACACACACACACACACAATTAGAATATGCAAGGTGGTTCACACTCATTGTCTCAGCAATCCTTACAACAGCATTGCAAGGCAAGCCAAGATTATTGTCACCATACATGTGGAAGGATGAGGTTCAGAGATAGTAGCTCACCTAAAACCAGCCCCATGAGTTAATGGCAGAGGCAGGATGTAAATCTAGTTAAGTCTCTTAGCCAGGACAACACACTAGCTCTTAATACATATATTAATACCGTATGGGCCTGAATATAAGCCTCACTTTCCCCCCAAATTCCAGCCGTGAAAAGTTAAAGTGCAGCTTAAATTCGTGACCTTACAAAAATGGGCTTTTACAATATCGCTGCTGAAACAGACATATGGTAAAACGGAACGGGCGTGAGTGCCTGTGGAATTGTAAGGGAGGGGCTTATACTCAGGTGTTGTCTTTTTCTCTCTCTCCCCCCCCCCTTGAATTTTAAAGGTGGGGCTTATATTCGGGCCAATATGGTATGCAATTATTTAATAAGTAATTAGTATGAGAGTGTTTTAAAAAAATGAATATACTATGACATACAGTGGTTTTAGTGTGGTTAGAATATTAGACATGGCCCAAGGAGGACTGCGTTCAAATTCCTACTTGCCATGAAGTTCATTGCGTAAATTTGGGCCAGTCAAACTCTTATCTTAACCTACCCCATGAGGTTGTTGTAAAGGGGGAAAAGGGATATTGGGTTAGTACCCTTTTTTTGTTTTGTTGTGCTACGAAGCAATATGGCTTTGAGTTCAGTAGTACTGTTCCTGCTGTTTCGGATTTTCCTTTGTCATTACTCACATTCACAATTTTGCAACCCTGAGACAAATGGCTTATAAACATGGCTAGACAGGTTATGCTGGGATTGGAGATACACAGTTTCTATGCTGGTGGAACGGCTGTTGTATCCTATTCCTGCTCCAGTGGTGACAGGCACCTGTTGGAACTGGTAGGGCGGAAGGTGGGGAGTTCAACAGTAGGTGGCGCCAGAGCCAATGACATGCAGAGACAACTGGTTCGGGTTCTTACTCTATCCTCCTCTCTGCTGAGTTATGCACTGAAAGTGAGGAGGGGAAAACTATATATATATATATATATATATATATATATATATATATATATATGTACAATTTTCACCTCATACAAAATGTCAATAAAATATGTGTGGAAGAATAAAAACACAACTTTGAAAAGAAGAAGACAGTTAAAAACAGAAGAACACTAAATCACCAAGCCAAACAACAGTTTAAAGGAGCAATTTTAAACAGCAGTAGATACAACTGTGATTCTAAAAAGACTCACTTAAGTAAAATTGTATCCGCCGCCCACCTGAATGGAGGAAGTGAGGGGCCAACCAGTCGCAGGGTTCTCTTGAGAAGTCTTCCCAATCCCTGGGCACTGCAGTGGAAACGGCTCTTTACTGAATACTCACCTGCCTTGCTTAATTAAGAGCAGGATCTGAAAGCGCTTCTGGGGTGAAACAAAAATTATGGAAGGCTTGTATGGGTGGAGTGGCAGGGTGAGGAATGCAGCTCTTGAGATATTCTGGTTGTCCTTGTTTGAGGCAGAGCTGGGGAACTGTGCAGATGTTGTGTTTCCCATGAGCCCTGCTCAGCTAGGCCAAAAGTCATGGACCATAGGAGTAGCTGAACAACATGGTCCTGGAGTATGATCTGAAGATATATGAGGCCACCACCTGGCTGAAGCTAAGCAGTCCTGTGTCTGGTCAGTCCTGCATGGTGGTTGCTTGAGAACCTTGAGTTCCATAATGGAAGAAAGGTGGGATAGAAATGAATGAATGAATGAATGAATGAATGAATGAAACAAACATCTGGAGGGCCATAAGTTCATCATTCTTAGTTCAGAGCTGTGAAGACAGTTGGTCTCAACTATTATTTAGTATAACATTTATTTATTTACGTTTGTAAACCACCCTTCAACTGAAGATCACAGGGTGGTTAAAAATTCCCAGTTAAAAATTCTCATGGCAGAGGTGCAATATAAATTTAAACCATGAATGAAATCAACATGGGAAAGTGTGAGGAGCACTCAGAGCAGAGGAGGGAATAAGATGGGAAAGGGACTGTATAAGCCCATAGCCCATTCTCAATCTCTGTGTCGAGACAGCAGCCACATTACATCTGCGCTGAGACATTGAGTTATGATGGGGCAGAGACAGAAGCCGAGATCTCCCGGATCCATTTCCAAGTTACGCTGAGCTTGCTAGTGGTTGGTTTTTACGCCCAAAGCAAAATGCTAATTTTCAGGGTCAAATGCTGATTTGCGTAGAAAGGGTCAACGGACACCAAAGTGGACATTAAATGCTAAATTTTGTTGTCAGCCCTTGGTCATCATTACGAGAAGTCGGGTTGTAAAAGGAGACATTGCCACACTCTCTTCAAAATGCTGCCGTCTTGCAAGGTGAGTGCGATGGATGTCATAAAATAATAATAATACCTAGCACTTTATAGTTTCAAAGGGCTGTAAAACATTAAACCAATTAAACCTCACGGCCCAGCCCTGCTGGGAGGCAAAAAAAGTTTCCTGTTCAGTTTTCATGTTCATCCTCCTGACATATCCAGATTTCCCCTTGTAGTATGTTACTAAGTACTTTATCCAAAGTCAATTAGATCTTACCTTGAGCCATTTATATATTTTCCTCTCCCTTTTCCCTCACCCCTCGCGTTTTTCGTTTTGCAAAGGCGCAGAGGCATTCTTAAATAGCAACATTCCAGCCTGTCAGTCCCAAACTCGGCTTACCTAATGTCTGTAATTACAAAGGCATCTGTGCAGCCCTCCCTACTCCCGCCAAATGTGGTTTTATAATGCAGAAATGTGACAATAAGCTACCCATGTCAGCTCTACTCATGTCAGGCTCCCCAAATTGAAGGTGACTGATCCTTCTGACAGAAAGGAAACCAGAGGGTTTGTTAACAGCAGCAAAGGGCTGTCAGCCACAGAGATATCATTACAAGGGCCTTTCGGTGAGATTTCTCATCGCTGACTAAGGGATTTGGCCACACAAAATTAATGAGGCTAAAGCCGCCGCCTACTTTTGTGTCCTAAAACTATTAAGGCCCAGGGAATGCTACAGGGGAGCTATTCGCCGTGGATTACAGGAGGTGAGTCATACACGCAATGGAGTTTTTTAAAGGGGCAGTTTCAACCTGCCTTATCTCTCTCCCCCCCCCCCCCCAGTTAACCCAGGCTCAAGTGTTGCAATAAATGCCTCTTTGCAGCAGTCGTGCTCCTGGTTCCATCTCTTTCCCTTGTAATTCCTAGTTTGAGAAATGTGTGACTCCCAACGGCATGGAACCAAGGGGACCAAAGGATTGCTGTCTTCCACATGAGCCTGTTTGAACTTCATGGTGGTCTTCTGAGGCCCTCTTCCATAGTTATCCAAAGTGCAGTATTGAAAAAGTACTTCATCTAATCCGGACTGAATCTTCTGGTATTGGAGCTTCATTGGATAACTCTGGGTTCTAATATCGGAGGGGGGGGGATTTTCTCTTGTAACTTTCTCTACACCAAAGGTGGAAAACTTATGACCCTCGGTATGTTACTGCAATACAACTCCCATCATTCCTGATCATTGGTCGTATTGGCCAAGGCTGGTGGGAGTTGGAGTTCCATAATATCAGGACAATCACCATTTAGACACTCCTGCCTTATGCCATGCATGAAGCTTGTTGGATGACCTTGGGCCAGTCGCGCTCTCTGCTTCAGCCTATCAACCTCAAGCGTTGTTGTGAGGGCAAAATGGAAGGAGGAAGAGTTCTACATGCTGCCTCGGGACCCTTGGAGGGATCTAAGTATAAGTTATGAGAACTTCCACCCTCCCACAATTGATCTCAAGGGTGTTCAGAGCACCAGGGGTTCTCTTGCCTCCATAGAACGTCTGAAGATCTCTGCCCTCAGATGATTTTAGAGCGCTTTGCACCCTCAGAGTCCTTCTGCTTTCTGCTTATGCAAGCCAGCAGTGGGGAACCTTTGGCTCTCCTGAAGTCACTGAACTACAGATCTAAAGTGGTGCCCCTAAGAAAGTTGGATGGTGCCTTGTACGCCTCCTTCTGGCAACTCCTGCAGCCAAACTGGTGCCAAACAGCATTCCTTTGGCAAGTCCAAGACTGGGGTCTTGTCAACTGGACGGCCCAGGTCCTCCAAAAACAGTGCCCAGACTTATGCCCCAGAGAGGTCACTTATTTAATCCCTGGAGATGCATTCCCTTCTTTCTCTTGACGGTCAGATAACAGTTTCCTTCAGCTAGTCCTTCCCCTCTGCACTCACCATTGGGCTAGCAGACCCTAGAAACTTCTGTCCTTTCCTTTCTCCCTTGCTGTGTCCTAAGACAGCGCGGGTGGCGCTGTGGATTAAACCACAGAGCCAAGGGCTTGCTGATCAGAAGGCCAGTGGTTTGAATCCCTGCAATGGGGTGAGCTCCCGTTTCTCGGTCCCTGCTTTTGCCAACCTAGCAGTTCGAAAGCACGTCAAATTGCAAATAGATAAATAGGTTCCACTCCGGCAGGTAGGTAAACGGCGTTTCCGTGCACTGCTCTGGTTTTGCCAGAAGTGGCTTAGTCATGCTGGCCACATGGCCCGGAAGCTGTACACCAGCTGCCTTGGCCAATAAAGCGAGATGAGTGCCGCAACCCCAGAGTTGGCCACGACTGGACCTAATGATCAGGGATCCCCTTACCTTTACCTTTAAGACACTGTGACAGGGATTCCTGTAGCCTCGCTCTTCACTCTTTCACTTCATTTTGGCTCAGGACCCCATGAAGTGTCCTGTCCCGTGCCAATATTATAGCCCATTTCGATGCTAGGCAAATACCTTCTTGTTTGCCTTGGAATTTTATCATGTAATTATAGTTTGCTTGATTATAATTTTATTCACCCTGCCCGAGTTTTATCTTAATTGCTGCTTCTGCTGTTTTAGGCTTGTTTTCCATGTAATGTTTTTATTATTCTATTGCACACTTCCCTGGGATGTTTTTACTGAATGTTGGCATGGAAATCTTCAATTTATCCATCAATCAACGAGATATTTCCAGATTATTACTTTCATATTCTACCTTTCTTCTCAAGGTGACACACATGGTTCTCACAATGTCTGTTTTGTCCTCACAACAGCTCTGAGAGGTAGGTTAGGCTGAAAAACTATGAATAGCCCAAGGTTACCCAGTAAGTTTCAGGTCTGACTGCAGATTTGAACCCGGCTTGAACCAGGCCAAAGTCCAGCACTCTAACCCCTAGATATCACTATGTGGAATGTTGTCTCCTTGCTTCAGATCACTGCAGCAGCCTGCTCTGAGCATGTGCCCAAAGTGAGGAGAGGCAGTAACATCCCCTTCCTCTGAGTAATTGTGCAGATTAGACCCAGAGGGTCAGTGTAAGCAAATGGCCAGGAAGAACCAGGGTCCGCCCAAGGAATTTCACCACCTGAGGCAAAGGACAGCTTTGTAACCTCCTCCCGAAGGTGATTAGCCAGGTAGTTGACTATTACTTCAATACTAGCAATGTGATAACCATCGAATCATCAAATTGTATACTTGAAAGGGACCTCAAAGTTGATCTGGTCCAACCCCCTGCAATACAGGAATCTCAACAAATGTATTTCACTGCATCTGGGTGAAGCTCAGGGGTCCCACCAGCTTAGGAGTGTGGGATGTAATCCATTGGTGCAGTCAAATGCAACATTTCTTATTTCCCTAGAGTGGCCACAGGCGGGGTACATCCAGTCAGTGTAACTTCCTGTTTCACTGGTCTGGAGCTTCCTTCCCCTGCATGTGATCTGGGGGATGGGCATGACCCTGGCTGATTCCATAAAAGAGCTGAGTCACGCAGCCATCTTTCTCAGTCTTGAAGTTGTCTTTTTCCACTGTTGCTTATCTATCTTTTGCTGCCATGCTGCTCTCCTGCAGCCATTTTGTACTCTAAATGTGATTTTGCTGTCTGCTGGCTTTCAGCCAGCAGCACATGAGTTCCATCTCCCTATGAGATGAACTCACAGTTTGTTGTGTAACCACTAAGCGAAGCCTGCCATTCAGGGATCTAACTGTGAGCTGAAAATGTGAGCAAACTTTTTGTTACTTTACTCAGAAAGACTCTTGTGTCTTTATTCTTTTAAGAGGGATCAGAAGGGGACACCAGGAATAAACTTAACTAAGATATTCAAATGAATCTGTGAACCAGCTTCCAGCTACATTGAGGGGAATTTGCTCTGCTACATCACTCACTAGTGTGTGTGAAGGAAGAATAATACTTTTTCAGTATATCCTTTCCTACTAACCTTAACATTCCCACAAGGAGGTGATAATTGGTTTTGTGTGGCACACAGGTCTGATTTCCAGAAGGGGTGAATGGCCAAGTGACTTGGAATGTATGGGAAGGGGGCTGCTGCTTCCCCAGATCTCCATTCACACTGCCCAGGCTTGTGCCCCAGAGGAGCAGGGGGCAGCAGTTATGAATTACCAGTCTCTCCAGCCACAGCAGGTGCTGTGATTCCCCAGCAGTTTGACTTCATTCCCAGAGGTGCACTCCATTGTCTCTTAAGACAGATAGATGCCATATGCAGAATCAAAAATAAGTAGAAGTGCATTATATCACCATAGTGGTGAAGACTGTGACCTGTGGGCCTGCTTAGTTCTAACGGTGGATTGGCAACTTCAAGACCCTTCGCTCTCACCCTTCTGGTAGTTCTTTTCACTGGTCTTGGACCAAACAGAGGACTCCTTTAACTAAGCTCCTGATAGACTTTGAGATAGAGGACTTCCCCCTTCTGCACACATGGCTACCCTACAAGTAATGGAGAGAAGGTGGGGGGCACCCATTTGTATGGCACAGCCAAAGAGTGAGGCTGCCTGACAGTACAACTAAAACCAAATTTAATTATTTTCCCCAACTGGCTAAACTTCACTTTACTTAGATGCAAATAAAACTTCAGTACATCTCAAGTCATTTGACAGTTCTGATGTATTTTAAAATAAAGCTGGAGAGATTTAATGATGTGAAAGTTCATGACTCAGTAAAGATTACTGTCAAAGCAGGGTCTTAGGATAGACACCAATACAATCAAATTATTATAATCGCATGAGCCTAGAGAAAAAGGTAGGCTGCAATGAACTCGGCGCGCACGAAGCATTTGCGGTTGTTATACACCCACCTAGTTGTGAAACAAAGGAATGTGTTAGGCTTGGATTTCCAAATACTTCCCGCCCCAGAGGAATGTTTAGCATTTCCACAGGGAATTGGGAGAAAACAGGCTTGTGCGTTGTGAGGAACAGAGAGTTGTTTGGAGCAGTTAGGAAATGAGTATCTTGTCTTTTTGGGTACCTGATCAAAAACACTGAATGGGAACAGGGTTGTTTTGAGGGTGAAATGGGGAGGGTGAGAACCATGTGACCACTTTGAGCTCCTTGGAGGAAAGACGAAATATAAACATAGTTAGTTAATTAATTAATTAAATTATCAGGCCAGAAAAGGTGCAGTGGGAGGGGGAATTTGAGGGGATTTTCTCAGGGAAGAGCATAAACAAACAAACAAACAAACAAACAAACAAACAAATCAAAGGGAGGAAGGGCCTTACTAGGAAAGTAGTAGTAACATTTCCTTTCCTTTTCTTAAGAAAAACTTGCTTTCTTAAACTTTGTTGCTTTTCTGTGTGAGTGGCAATGGAACTGCAGCGACTGACAGCTAGAGAAGGACACCATCGCCCCCTGCCTTACCAACACTTCTTTGAGAGTATTTTTGGTTCAGCCCTTGCTGAACTCTCCCCAGATCACTACAGTGCTCTAAATTGCCCCCTGAAAATAAATTACCAGTCCCATTTGCACTTTCTCCAGTTAGCAACCCCCGCCTCCCAAATGATGGAAATCTCACCTCTTGTATCTCATCTAGTTTGATCCCTACCCTTGAAAATGCAATAAGAATGGGTATACAGTGGTACCTCGGGTTAAGAACTTAATTCGTTCTGGAGGTCTGTTCTTAACCTGAAACTGTTCTTAACCTGAAGCACCACTTTATCTAATGGGGCCTCCCACTGCTGCTGTGCCGCCGCCAGAGCACGATTTCTGTTCTCATCCTGAAGCAAAGTTCTTAACCCGAGGTACTATTTCTGGGTTAGTGGAGTCTGTACCCTGAAGCGTCTGTAATCTGAAGCGTATGTAACCTGAGGTACCACTGTAGTCTTTTCAAAGAGTAGAACTAACCACTCTTTCAGTGCATGCTGTCACAGGAATTCTGATTTGAATAAGTAGTTTTCAGTTCAGATCCAGAAAGCAGTAGGATGATCAGTTGCAGGGAAAAGTAAGGAGAAAACTGCTCTTGAAAAGAAAAGTTGCATTAGCTGAAATTCCCTCTTCTAGGAAGCAATTAAAGGAACATGAATCCTGCTCTGAAATGCATCCCCACTGGAAGATTTTTGTTTGTTTGTTTTAAAAAATCAGTTTTCAATAATAATAAGGTGTATTATACATTTGGCAGCAATATTTACATATTTTGGGAGTTAATGGGAGGCAAGAGAGCTGGGCAAATAGTGAAGAACTACTAGCAGATTTTCTGTTTGAAATGAAGAGCATAGGAAAGCTTTACTAAATCTGTTTATAGATGACCATAATAATTTCTTGGTTAAGGACCTACAGTGGTAGCTTGGTAGTCCACCGGCTTGGTTGTCGAACAAATCGGCTCCCAAATGTGGGTGTTGCGGTTTGTGAACGTTTTTCGGAAGCTGAACGTCCGGCGTGGCTTCCGTGGCTTCCGATTGGCTGCAGGAAGCTCCTGCAGCCAATTGGAAGCTGCGTCTTGGTATTTGAACCATTCCGGGAGTCAAACAGACTCCTGGAACAGATTAAATTTGAGAACCAAGATTCCACTGTACTAATCTTTTCATGTCTGCAACTAGAAATATATCAACACAATAATGGAAAACAGTGACTAACTTAATTCTGGAAGCATGGCGGGGTGGAATATGGAACACAGCCCTTACGGAGAAACTAACAAAACATATTAGAACACTAAGGAACACAAAGACCAAAGACAATTCGGAAACTGTATGGTACATGTTTAGATCATAGAATCATAGAGTTGGTGGCCTTCACTACCTCTTGTGAGATTGAATTTCATGGTTGTGTGAAGAGGTACTTTCTTTTGTTTTGGGGGATGGTGAAATAGGAAAGGTTTCCAAACCCAGTCACCATGACAAGCTTCAAACCAAGAACATATCTACTGTAACCAAAGCCTTCTCAGAAGCAAAGAAACATCTATTCTGCAAACACAAGTCAGAGGGAATCTGCCAAGTGTTCATTCAGAGAATCCTGGGAACTGTAGTTTTGAGAGAGTGTGTATAATATTTTGCTGGAAGACCCCAGCTTCCTGGCACAACTACACACCGCAGGACGTCTTGAGAGGAAGCTGTGGCAGATAAACTGCTTTAGAGATGCCCCAAGATTAAACAGATGGTTTGCCTGGCAGCTTTTGCTTGGGGGAAAAAATAATATTATGTGCAGATGGCTGGTTTCACTGATTATATTTATCACACTTGTATTTAGGAAATATATTTTTTTTTACCCCAAATGTCCAAAGTTTCTTTTAGCCAAATGCAACTGACTATATTTTGAATTTTTTTAAAATTCATATCGAGATTTATTTATATAGATATCTATCTTGTCCTGCTAGCTCCCATGTACCACTCAAAGTGGTTTTCAACAGTGTAAATCCATAATGTAAAATTCAACAGTAGATTCAAACAAACAAAGAAATTGTTAAAAATATATATAAAGAAAGAAGGCAGAGACCGCAAATAACACATAGCTCTGTATCAGAGGTTGTGAGCCTGTGGCCTTCCAGATTTTGCTGAACTACAGCTCCCATATTCCTTGAACATTGGCCCTGCTCACCGAGACTGATGGGGGAAAGAATCTAATAACATCAGGAGCATCACAGCCTTCGCCATTTCTGATTCAGAAATATCCGTCTATCTATCCATGTACTGTTTGTTGTTGTTGTTTATTCGTTTAGTCATGTCCGACTCTTCGTGACCCCATGGACCAGAGCACACCAGGCACTTCTGTCTTCCACTGCCTCCCGCAGTTTGGTCAAACTCATGCTGGTAGCTTTGAGAACACCGTCCAGCCATCTTGCCCTCTGTCGTCCCCTTCTCCTTGTGCCCTCCATCTTTCCCAACATCAGGGTCTTTTCCAGGGAGTCTTCTCTTCTCATGAGGTGGCCAAAGTATTGGAGTCTCAGCTTCACGATCTGCCCTTCCAGTGAGAACTCAGGGCTGATTTCCTTCAGAATGGATAGGTTTGATCTTCTTGCAGTCCATGGGACTCTCAAGAGTCTCCTCCAGCACCATAATTCAAAAGCATCAATTCTTCGGCGATCAGCCTTCTTTATGGTCCAGCTCTCACTTCCATACATCTCTACTGGGAAAACCATGGCTTTAACTATACGGACCTTTGTTGGCAAGGTGATGTCTCTGCTTTTTAAGATGCTGTCTAGGTTTGCTGAACTACAGCTCCCATATTCCTTGAACATTGGCCCTGCTCACCGAGACTGATGGGGGAAAGAATCTAATAACATCAGGAGCATCACAGCCGTTGCCATTTCCGATTCAGAAATATCAGTCTATCTATCCATGTACTGTTTAGAATCATAGAATTGGAAGGGACCACAAGGGCTATTCAGTTCAACCGCCTGCAATGCAGGAATCTTTTGCCCAGCTTGGGGCTCAAACTCAAGACATTCTAAGATAAAATTGCAGAAGAACAGATCTGAATGTCATGATGACCCCAAGGGCTGAAGATGATCTTTATTCACATAGCTGGAAGCAAATTTGCTGCTCATGGTGTATATACGCAACCATTCTTCACTTCTGGTGGAAGAGAGCTGCAAAGCTTTTGCGAGGAATAGGGAAAGAAAGTTGAATAAGTAGCATTACAGCACTAGTCAATATCCACCTCTTCCAGAGATATCGGTTCTTCCCTCTTCTGGCTCAGGCTGGTAAAACTGTATTCTTAAGAACTGACATTGCAGAGCGGGAGGCTCGGCTCCGCCACTCTTGAAGTGGAATGCTTTTATGCCTCCTATTGCCTTTCTCCAGTCAAAATGTGTCTTGTAGCACAACCCTAAACAGGTTGAAGTTGAGTTCAATGGGACTCAGTTGTGAAACGAAAGCATATTAGGAGTACCTAGCATAACAGCAGATAGCCAGTTTTATAAGGCACTTGTTTCAAGTGACATAAATAATGATGATAATAATAGTAATAATATGTTAAGTCCCCAAATGGGGCACTAACTGCTAATTAATTGTATTTCTATAACTGTTTAATATTTTCATAATATGTTCTGTATTTACTTAGTATGTTGCTTATTATGCTACTGTGTCATAAGCCACCCTGTGGTCTTTTGATGAAAGGCGGTATACAAATTTCATGAAGTGCATCAATCTTTTTCAAACGATAAATAAAAAAAATACAGAACATCCCATTCTCTTTCTTGTCACCTGAATTCAGGATGGTTTCGTTGTTGTTGTTTAAAAAATGAAACACTTGCAATTTGCAGTTCTGATCCAAAATTTTATTTTAAGCATTTTGTGGGCAGTAATCAGGCAACCAAATTGCAATGGATAAGTGCTTTTAAATGCTGATTAAATAACTGATTTTCTAAAAAACCCCGATTGCTCAGAATTCTTTCCTTTTTTAAATGGTTGCTCATGTGAATCGGGCTTTCGGTTTTTTCCCTGCTGGGGATGTGCGCATGACCCCACTGGCGTGGATGGGAAACAGTGGGGCTGTACCCAAAGAAAAAGTGTGGTAACACTGATAGTGTGGAAAGGCCATTGCAGATCCACTTGTAGCTGGTAGCAGCATAGCAATAATGCCAGGCTGGCAGCAGCATTCGGTCGCATCTACACCAAACATTTTTTTTAATTACTTTTTTATTCAAAATTAAAACAAAACATATTATCCAGAAACATATCATCCTTATTTCCCCCCTTTTTTCCTCCCTCCCACGCCCTCCCCCCACAGAACCCACCCACCCCCGCCCCCCAGCTTCCCTCAGTTCCAGTCTTTGATTTCTCTAAAAATGCTGTTTTCTGCGTGTTGCAAAGTTGTATAGATCCTCAAACTATTTAAGTAATAATTATCAATAAAAAGTTTGTGAATGTTTATTCAAAACCAGCCAAGGAGTCCAGTTTGCTTTGTTGCGTCTTCAAATACTTTGTAAAGGGTTCCCATTCATCTTTAAAGTCACAGTTATCCTTGTCCCGTAGCTTGTATGTCAGTTTTGCCAGTTCTGCATAGTCCATCAATTTTTCTTGCCATGATTCTTTTAAAGCACTGTTGTACCACTTTAAGAAGCATGGCTTCCCCCAAAGAATCCTGGGAACTGTAGTTTGTTAAGGGTGATAAGACAACTCCCCTATGAGGAAAGGTTGCAGCCTTTGGGCTTTTTTAGTGCAGAGAAAAGGCGATAGTTTATGAAAATGTACATGGCATGAGAAAAATGCTCTCCCACTCTCATAGCACTAGAACATTGAATGATGCCGAATTACGGAAGATTCAGGAAAAGATTTTTAAAAAGTGTTTCTTCATGCAGGGCATAAACTATGGAACACCTTCCCACAGGGGGCAAAGACGGTTCGCAAGCTGGATGATTTTCAAAGAGGATTATACAAAGGATAAGGCTACTAGCCTTGCCTCCACGGTCAGAGGCAGTAAAGCACTTGAACAGCCAGTTCCTGGAAGAGCTCCTGTGTTTGGGTGAGAAGAGGACGTTGAACTATATAATTTTTTATTAGTTTTTTTAACATCTTCCAACCAGCCGGTTGGAAGATGGATGGCGGCCAACAGATTGAGATTGGATCCTGACAAGACAGAAGTACTGTTTTGGGGGGACAGGAGGCAGGCAGGTGTGGAGGATTCCCTGGTCCTGAATGGGGTAACTGTGTCCCCTGAAGGACCAGGTGTGCAGCCTGGGAGTCATTTTGGACTCACAGCTGTCCATGGAGGCACAGGTCAAATCTGTGTCCAGGGCAGCTGTTTACCAGCTCCATCTGGTACGCAGGCTGAGACCCTCCCTGCCCGCGGACTGTCTTGCCAGAGTGGTGCATGCTCTGGTTATCTCCCGCTTGGAGTACTGCAATGCGCTCTACGTGGGGATACCTTTGAAGGTGACCCGGAAACTACAACTAATTCAAAATGCGGCAGCTAGATTGGTGACTGGGAGCGGCCGCTGAGACCATATAACACCGGTCTTGAAAGACCTACATTGGCTCCCAGTACTTTTCCGAGCACAATTCAAAATGTTGGTGCTAACCTTTAAAGCCCTAAACGGCCTCGGTCCAGTATATCTGAAGGAGCGTCTCCACCCCCATCGTTCAGCCCGGACACTGAGGTCTAGCACCGAGGGCCTTCTGGCGGTTCCCTCACTGCGAGAAGCCAAGTTACAGGGAACCAGACAGAGGGCCTTCTCGGTGGTGGCGCCCTCCCTGTCGAACACCCTCCCACCAGATGTCAAAGAGAACAACAACTACCAGACTTTTAGAAGACATCTGAAGGCAGCCCTGTTTAGGGAAGCTTTTAATGTTTGATGTATCACAGTATTTTAATATTGTGTTGGAAGCCGCCCAGAGTGGCTGGGGAAGCCCAGCCAGATGGGCGGGGTAAAAATAATAATAATATATTATTATTATTATTATTATTATTATTATTATTATTATTATTATTTCATTTTCAACAGTAATTAAACATACTTTTACATCTTATTCAAATTTTTGACTTCCATCAATCCTGTCTGAAAATTTTCCAGTCTAATCTCTCAGTATGCATTTCTTATCTTTCCTATTACATTTCAAACTCATAACCAATACCTCTATCTTTTTCTACTTTGTAACACTTCGTATATTTTTCCTTACAAAACTTCTTGTAGTCCTACTAGTGTAATTTGTTGATTACAGTTGCTCATCAAATAATTCAGAGAAGAGGATGTTGCCCTGATCCAGCATGCTCTTTTTGTGGTATTATGGTGCTGGGAATTATAGCTCTTAACAAACTACAGTTCCCGGTATTCTTTGGTGGAAGCCATGACTGTTAAAGGCGGTTAACAGTGCTTCAAAGGTGTGGCGTAGAGAGCCAATTAGTGTTTAGGTCTACATCTGCAGGGTATTACAAGTGGATGGTTTGTAAACTGAGCTATCTGTGACATCATTGATCAGTTAGTTACGTATTTTTATTTATTTACAGGCACATCCAACTCCCAAGAGATTGTGATCTACTCCCAGTACAGTGGTGCCTCGCAAGACGAAATTAATCCGTTCCACGAGTCTCTTCGTCTAGCGGTTTTTTCGTCTTGCGAAGCAACCCTATTAGCGGCTTAGCGGAGTAGCACTATTAGAAGTTTAGCGGGTATTAAAGGCTTAGCAGCTATTAAAGGCTTAGCGGATTAGCGGCTAAAAGGCTATTAGCGGTTTAGCGGCTTAGAAAAAGGGGGGGGGAGCGGAAAAAAATCGGAACACATGCAAGACGTTTTTGTCTTGCAAAGCAAGCCTATAGGGAAAATCGTCTTGCGAAGCAGCTCAAAAACGGAAAACCCTTTCGTTTAGCGGGTTTTCCGTCTTGCGAGGCATTCGTCTTGCGGGGCACCACTGTATAAAAAAACTGGCAGTGATCTACCCATTGTCATTGGGGGGAGGAGGAGCGTCAGTGGGGGGGGGGTGGATTGCCCAGTTAAGCTTTTTGGCGGGAGGCTTGCACAGAGTTTTTTTGCTTTCTTCCTGTAACTTTTTGTACATAATAAGGATCCCGCGATCTACGGCCTCAGTCCAGTATACCGGAAGGAGCGTCTCCACCCCCATCGTTCTGCCTGGACACTGAGGTCCAGTGCCGAGGGCCTTCTGGCGGTTCCATCCATGCAAGAAGCCAAGTTATAGGGAACCAGGCAGAGGGCCTTCTCAGTAGTGGCACCTGCCCTGTAGAACGCCCACCCACCAGATATTGAAGAGAAAAACAACTACCATACTTTTACAAGACATCTGAAGGCAGCCCTGTTTAGGGAAGCTTTTAATGTTTAATAGATTATTGTATTTTAATATTCTGTTGCAAGCTGCCCTGGTAACCCCAGATGGGCGGGGTATACATTATTATTATTATTATTATTATTATTATTATTATTACACCAGGATCAGCTGGGGATCCACCAGTAGATCACCATCTACTGTTTGGACGTCCCTGAGGGAGATTCCTCCGCTGCTCTCTGGCTACACCCATGCTTGGGAGGTTCGTGAACCTTGGGCTGAAGGTTGGGATTACAGTGGTGCCTCGCAAGACGAAATTAATCCGTTCTGCGAGTCTCTTCGTCTAGTGGTTTTTTCATCTTGCGAAGCAACCCTATTAGCGGCTTAGTGGATTAGCGCTATTAGCGGTTTAGCGGCTATTAAAGGCTTAGCGGATTAGCGGCTAAAAGGCTATTAGTGGCTTAGCGGCTTAGAAAAAGGGGGGGGGAGCGGAAAAAAATCGGAACACTCGCAAGACGTTTTCGTCTTGCAAAGCAAACCCATAGGGAAAATCGTCTTGCGAAGCAGCTCAAAAACGGAAAACCCTTTCGTCTAGCGGGTTTTCCGTCTTGCGAGGCATTCGTCTTGCGGGGCACCACTGTATTCTGATTTTCAAACTGGAATGTGGAAGCGTGCCCAGGACTAAAGTCCACACAGGCATTAAAATTTCAGTGTGTCGGATTAGACTCTTGGGAAGCTGGATTTTGCTGCTTAACCCTCCCCCTCCCGCCCCACCATGCCTTTTCTTTCCTTCCTGCATGGCCTGTGGTTTTTCTTGCGGCCTCCTGCTGCATTTCAGATTGCCCTCGTTCCTCATGCGAAATGGTCCCTGTCTGGATTTCCTTCCTTATTCCCTCTAAACTTTTCTTTGTTACCTTCTCCGTCTCCGATGATTTCCACTGTGTCATCAAAAACCGACTCCGTACTGTCTGCCAATTAGCCTCTGTCTGTCAGCACATTCATCAGCATCCCGAAGACTGATGGTGAATGGCAGAGCACGCAAACGCTATTTGAAATGCAGCTGTGTGTCCTTGCACATAGATATGCCATTACTGATGAAGCGGTAGGCGGTGCAGATTTAGATTTCCCAGTGACAAACACAACACGACTCTCTCTCACACACTAACTTCTTCTGGTATCAACCAGGTGCAATTAACAACGAAGCAGGGACTTTAAACTCACTTGCACAAAGCATCCGTATTTGGTGAAGGATCTTTTTCTTCGCAACCCACAAAAGGCTTTTATTGACAATGCTATATTCGCTCGCCTGTGAAACAGGAGTTTAAATGTCTGACAACCCCCCCTCTATATTTCCAAGTAAACAAAGCTGATGAACAGCACAGTCTCTGATCGCACACACCAAAAACTGAGTAATCCGCGTCAAGCTGTTATGTGGGAGGAAAATGGGCTAGCCGTGTGATCCTAATCCTGTCTCCTCAAAACAACGTCCTGATGAATTCAGTGGGGTTGCCAGGGAAGTGGGGTGACAACTTCAGCCTTAGTAACCCTATCAGCAAGTATCTCTTTCTTTTGTGGGTGTCGACTGGTTCCGAAAATCAAAACATTCACATTTAATGGTTAATATTGCTGTATACTCTCTAAATCCAAGAATGGTAAGAGGAACTGGGGCAGCAGTGAGGAACCTCAATCCCTCCCACAAAATTAAACCCAGGAGGGGTCCTAATCTGACCAGCAGGGCTGTCTTCCCCAAAGCACACCTCTTGCTCCACACCTGACATTGTATGTGTGATGTCAGGTGTGGGGCAGGTGATGGTGTGGCTGGGGTTAGCTGCCATTGGGAAACCCCACGCACAATGGATGGAGCCGCACTCAGCTTATGGGTGCTGAGAGGGGCTCCCTCTGAAGTAGTCACCTGATATCATAATGATGTCATAATGACATAAGGATGGCAATGACAGCTGTCATAGTGATGTCAGGAGGTTGACAAGAGGATCCCTTAATTCTGGAGCCACCATTGAAAAGGTGCCAAAGCTGATATTGAAGTCTGGCAGGTTCATAAGTGGTTCTTAAGGTGTGTGAGAGCTAAATAGGCTGCTAAGGGCTTTAAAGGTTGTCCCAGTTCATATCATCTAGTGCTGTTCCAAAATCTATCCCACTATTTCTCCTGCAAAAAAAGTGCTCAGGTTTTTGAGTTTGCCTTATTCTTGCAAGGTGGTTATGGGTGTTATTTCTTTCCAATCAACTCCACCCCCCCCGCACTCTGCAGCCTCCCTAGCTGCCTATGCTCCCTGATGTGAAAAAAGCCCCATGTGAGGCTCTTCATTTGAAGTCAGAAGCGACCACCAGTGAGATGATTTGCAGAATGAAAGCACACTCACAAACACCCCTCAACTTCCTCACAAGTTAGGTAAATGAAACACAAACTTTGAATGCAATCCATGGGAATTTTACTTTTTCAAATGGATTTCCCCCCTCATTAATTGACAGTGGATGGTTGAAAAACTGCAGGAGAAAATTTCAGCATAGCCACAGCATCAGTTACCGTAGTTCTACAGTGAATTCCCTCTGGTGTTTGAGAACCTGAATCTGGCAGCCATATGATTATGACATCCAGCGTTAACTCTACTTAGAGTAGACAATGAACATGACTGATACCCATAAAATCCAGCGGGTTTACTCTGTGTATAACTTAGTGGGACGCAGCCCATACTTCTGAGTATCTACCACCACCAACTCCCTTCCGACCCTCTGATAAAATAAATCAACCACAAAACACAGCTAACATTGAGCTCTAATAAACCTATTTTACCAAACCATTTTGCTACTCAGTGACAGTTGATGTGTGGTCAAATTTATAAGGCTTGGCAGGATGGTACAGATGACCAATTTACCTCAGAGGGGGTGAGAGAGCATTCATTCTGAGGTGCCTGGGTTGTCTGAATGAATACCCTGCCTGCTCTCATTTCCATGCTGTTGAGATTATCAAACTCCAGGCATACTCCTGGGATGGCATCCAGGTCTGTTTGTCTGTCTCTGTCACTACATAATTTATTACGGGTGTTTGTTGATCCGTCAGGTTGGTATCGGCGCATCATTCCCCCTCCCTCCCCGCCACCTCCAGTAACTTTGCTCCAAGTTCTAACTTTAAAATATCGACCAGTAGGCTGTCTGCTGGTCATACATCATAACACTTGAGTGTTTTTCCAGCTTCCTTGATCAATATTGACTCAATCTCATCCTCAGTGTCTTCATTCCAAATGGGGATGTACAATGTGCTTTACAAACATTAAACGAGAGTGAAGGCCAGTGCCACAACCTCTTGAAAGGGGGATAAAAATCTGTGGAGAAATTGGGCACAACATGGAGCATTTTGTATAGATGAAGACGATTTGCTGCTCTGGTTGCATGCTGGAGTGGACTATGCTAGTCTTTCCTCTTCTATAGATTGAAGCAGACTGGGCACCCTCAAGCAGCTAGTGGGATCAATGTGCCCCAGCAGTGGGAAGCTGACCGCCATTTTGAATTTCCAACAATGCCCTGGACTGCTTTAAAGCATTGTGGGAGACAAAAACGGTGGGTACTTTATCAGACTAACAGGCTAGGGGACAATGAAGTAGGATGGTTTATTTGTTGAACATTTCTACGAATGAAGGAGTAAGGCATGTTTGGATTTTTTAAAAAAACAGTCTGTGTGCAAACTAGCATGTCAGAGAGCATGTTGAGACATCTGCTGGGCTGCCTTCTTCCTTATCAATTTGCCTGTGCATTGAGATGAGTATCTGAGATGCTTCTCTGGGTGCCCCAGCCACCAGAAACAAGGTGGGTGGCAACCAGGGAGAAAGGCTTTTTGGTGGTGGCCCCCACTGTAGGATGCTGTCCCGAGGAAAGATGATCTTGTATGTATTTCCCTATCATTTCAGTGCCAGGCAAAAACCCTTTTATTTCCCTAGGCCTGAATTTCTTTGTGGACAAACTCCAAGTGCCCCATGCCAGTGTGGGGCCAGAGCCAAAGTGGGTGGGTCAGAGGCAAAAATGGGTAGAGAAATGGATGTGACTCTAACTTTGCACAGTAGGCTGCATTTCAGCCATGCAAAGGCCAGAGGTTTCTACAGATACACATTGGAATCTGCCAGTATGCTTTCACCTTCTATATTTTTCTAACATCATCACTAGGCTATGCAGCTGTTCTTAGGCTGTTCCCGTAGACCCCTGTAGAATCAAACTCCCCTGAAGAATTGGCCGCTATGATCCCTGCTACTCACATGCCATTCTAGATGTTAATTCCTTCTAAAATATGGAAATATCACTTATGGGCTTCAGGCTGGGACTGAGTTGAGCGCCTTCCATGAATTCTTCATTTAAGCTGAGCTTAATACCCAATGGAGCCTTCTCTCCCTTTCACAGCACTGTGATCCCCTCTGACTTTAAGGGCCAGGATCCTAAATGATCTCCTCCTCCCTTCCCAAAGAAATAGGCCTAAACTTTGATGCACACCAATATCAGCTATGCACAATATGTGATAGAAGGACATTTCCCATCACTGGAAATGTATGAAAGCTGCACTGTTTTGCCACCACGTGTACACTTTGGCATGCGTTTTTCCTATTGTTTGCTGTGCTCCTCACAAATGGGGAAAATGTCTGGAGGACTGAGGTTATGGCATACATGGGTATACAGACATATATGCTCAAGGCATGGTGGGTTGTTCACATGGTGCCATGTCCACTCGATATCTCATATACAGTTTTTCTTCAAACTGGAAATGTGGGCATTCAAAGATGCCGAGAGCAGGAATAGCCAATCTGGTGCTCTCTAGATGTTAGATTACAATGCCAGCCATCCCTGATTGATGGCTGTGCTGCCTGAGGCTTATGAGAATTGTAGAGTCCAACAATGCCATTTGGGCACCATGTTGGCCACCTAGAGAACAAAAAGTTAGTTGCTTAAGAGTAAAGGGGTAATTACTTGGGATAGTTGCAACAACAGCTTGGTTTGGGTGATGCTTGAAATTTAAAGTGGTGGAAGGCAAGGAGATGGGTGGGAACTCTCTCTTAACCAGTCCAGGGCCTGTCACATGTACTGATTATTATCATGGCAAACATAATGTTGATGGGTAAGGCAGGTAGCATCAAAAAAGAGGGAGGGGAACGAAAGAGCCAAAGAAAAGAATTTCACCAGGAGGTGTTGGATATTAACAGCTCATTACACATCTCTATTCAGAGGCTTGGATGATATTATGCTCCCTCTCACTGTTTTCCTGCGATTGACACTTCAGAAGAATAGGTGTTCTTGTTACTCCTCCTCAAAATAATCTCCAATTTAGAACAGCAAGACAAATGCAGGCATTTATGTGTAATGTGCTGTGGATGGGCTCTAACGGTAATTTCTCCGAGGCTGGGAAACAATGAGAAGAATAGGCAGCCACTGTTGATGGCACAGAGAAAATTGTCGGAGAGGTTATTTGATTTGCCCTAAAGTTGGATTCTGCAGTAATACCAGTGAGAACAGCCACCTCTGCTATTGACCACGCTGGAAAGGAAAATTGCAACGAAGTTGTTCAAGAGAGTAAGGCAGACCCACAATAAAGGATTGGCTGTGGATGGGGAAGGGGAAATGCCCTCAAATAAGCTGTTTTAGGTGCCATTTTACATTACTGGCTGATAGATATAATAGGGGATATATAGATTGGGGAGGGAGGGAGGGAGGCAATTGACCTTGAGCTAACTTTCACCTGCATGAACACTTTTCTTCTTCTTCTCTGTGCCATGTCCCCCCTCCCAGTGAATGTGGCAGCTACCTTAAATTTAGGCGCACAGGGAGAATGTTATATACTTGATATAACAACAGGCAACCATAAGCAGACAATTGTAGCTAACAAGTGTCAAGTGTACCCAGAATAAGGCTATGTTTTGCTTCCATGGCTGGAGGCAGCAATGCTTCTGAATACCAGTTGCTGAAAGTCCCCAGGGCACGGGGTGGGGGCCCTATTGTGATTGGGTCCTGCTTGTGGGTTTCCTACAGGCATCTGGTTGGCCTGATTCAGCAGACTCTTTTGATGTTCCTACATTCTTAAACCATAAAGAAGGCTGATCGCCGAAGCAGGAACAAGACGATGCTACTAGTAACTTGGTTACTTAGAGATGTTTATTATTTACAGCAGACTCTACAGTGTCCGTATAGCTAAAGCTATGGTTTTCCCAGTAGTGATGTATGGAAATGAGAGCTGGACCATAAAGAAGGCTGATCACCGAAGAACTGATGCTTTTGAATTATGGTGCTGGAGGAGACTCTTGAGAGTCCCATGGACTGCAAGAAGATCAAACCTCTCCATTCTTAAGGAAATCAGCCCTGAGTGCTCACTGGAAGGACAGATCCTGAAGCTGAGGCTCCAAGACTTTGGCCACCTCATGAGAAGAGAAGACTCCCTGGAAAAGACCCTGATGTTGGGAAAGATGGACAGCACAAGGAGAAGGGGACGTCAGAGGACGAGATGGTTGGACAGTGTTGTCGAAGCTACAAACATGAGTTTGACCAAACTGCGGGAGGCAGTGGAAGACAGGAGTGCCTGGTGTTCTCTGGTCCATGGGGTCACGAAGAGTCGGACACGACTAAATGACTAAACAACAACAACACATTCTTAAAACGTGGCCTAAAAGGGAAGGGAAGCATTGGAAGATGGACTGAGGATTCAATCTGTAGATTTAGATCTACAGTGGGAGAAATGCAAAAGTAATACAGTGGCACCTCGGGTTACATACGCTTCAGGTTACAAACTCCGCTAACCCAGAAATAGTACCTCAGGTTAAGAACTTTGCTTCAGAACAGAAATTGTGCTCCGGTGGTGCAGCGGCAGCAGAAGGCCCCATTAGCTAAAGTGGTGCTTCAGGTTAAGAACAGTTTCAGGTTAAGAATGGACCGCCAGAACAAATTAAGTACTTAACCCAAGGTACCACTGTACTTCTAAGTTGCAGCAAAATATAAGTTGGTAGTCTTTAGCCATGCCTGTCTGGTCAGCTTGGAGGGATGGTAGAAAGACAGAGTCTCCCCAGAGGCAGAAAGAAATATAAAGGATTGTTTCCTTTGTTATGGGGTTCCTGCCCAGAGGAGGCAAAGGAAGTGACCTATCTAGGAAGTTCAAGAACTCTCTGTGCACTAGCCCTGTATTTGTCTAGCAAAACATGCATTTGTGATTTTGCCTGCAAGCCCCACAAAAAACATCCCCAAGGGAGGCAGAAATCCTGCTTATACTGCTGCTATCTGCAGCCCACCTGTTCTGTCCTCACAAAAACCGGCTCTGGGAGAGGCTGTGAGTCAGTGCTGGAAGCTTCTGGGTGAAGCAGTAAAAATAGTACCCCGACTCCTTTCTCCAACAGGGGTGTCTTTTTTCATGTCATTCCATTTCATTCACAGAAGGGAATGCTTGGCTTCGTGGTTCTTGTATATATTGTATGATTTGTTCTTATACTCGTAAGCCGCCGATAGAGCATAGGGAGAATAAAACATAATTGAATTGTAGAGCATAGGCAGAGTTTAAAGGTAAGGGAAAAAACTGGAATATAAATGCAGAGGAGAGCATACATAAACAAAAAGGTTCATCTTCCTAGTGCCCCGTGTGGCTCCAATTTCCCTTGGGAAATTGGGGATTCATTTAAATTTCTCCCATTTCAGTTTTCAACAGGCAAAGGCAATATTTAATTTTGGAAATGGCAAATGACTCAAATCATGGTACTTAGACCTGATCTTGTAGGTATTCAGGAATAACCCAGCAAACCTAAATTCTTCAGGACATTCAGCAGTCATATGAAGCAGCAGACCTCCCCTTTCAAGGCCGGAGAGAGTGCGTGAAATAGTGTGTTCTGAGTTTAGAGAGGGGGATTGGACGCTGGAGGACCCATCACAGCCTCTGAGAAAATGTCAATCGTCCTTCTGTGGTGATTTTGGAACTCCAGTGTCTGGAGAATGTGGTGGGAAATGAACCAGGGAAAGGCATTGGGTCTGAAGGATCTCAAGCAGTGATTCCCAACTGGTGGTTCATGGAGCTCAGGAAGTCTGCATAACACACTCAGGGGGTCTGTGGTACCATCCACATAACAAAAACTACCCTAGAGATATCAAAATTTTCCAAAGTAGGGAGCCGTTGGCTTGGATTTTGAAAAACAGGTCTGCAGTATGTAGCTAATTGAGAACCACTGGTCTAGAGGTTCCAGTGCCTCCCTCCGTGTTTCCAGTGGGAAGGAAATGGGTAACTAAAAACAAAGCAAAACTGGGAAAACACAAGAACTCTGTAAAACCCAATGAGGTGGACGGATTGCCTTCAGTCGCCCTCTCCTACCCCACCTTAGCATTGCATCCCAAATTGCAAAAAGGCAGCGTTAAAATAAATAAAAATCTGGAGACGTATAAATGTTTGTGCATGGTATAACACATAGCCAGGCAACCCTCTAGAAATGGTGCCCTGACCATTGCCTCAGTCCCTCTGCAAAAGCCTAAAATTAGCATTTTTTAAAATAAAAAAGACATGCAGATGGAATTTACTGATACAAATTGATAATATTTTGTCACAGGCTATGTATCAAATCCTACACCTTCAAAGCATCGCCAAGTCATCTGTTAAGGAAAACATTTTGTTGCAAACCGAGCAACTTCTGTTCCTAAGTAAGCAATTCGCTTTTTCTTTTCTTTTCCTTTTTTTTGGTGGGGTGTTTCGCTGATAATGCACCTTCCACTCTGTGTGGCTTGCTGCTCCTTGTTCATTGTATTTGTTATCTCTGTCTGGGCAAACAGCAAGTATCCAGCGTGCACTTCACATCTGTGCTCTAGATACGGAATGCTCTGTCACAACAAATATCTGCCACAGTGGGATGAAGTAATGAACTAAGCATTTATAGTCCTCTGGCCCCTAGGCTGGAATTCCCCAGGGAATTCCAGCATCGGCTTACATCACAAGTGCCGTTAGAGGGCACTAAACACTACTTCCAGCATCCCGACACATCATCTGCTGCCCTGCCATGTTTAATCAGATTTGTCTGGTGCAGGGCAAACCCCATTAGTTATGAAAGAGGATAGCCACATAAAGACATTTCCCTTTTGTGCTGATATTGTAAAGACAACTAAGCCTGGGGAGGTGAGGGAGGAAAGTATCGGAGGAAAATCCCTGGCTTGTTAAATTTGTGCAAGAAGGGAAAGCTAAGCCTGGTTTTATTTACATCTGTCCCAGATCACCTCTAATTTTGAGATGCTCCTCAAAATTAATGAAGAAGACCCTCTTAGCAGGATATTTGGGTGATTCTTGCATTGTTGCATTCCTGACCTCCATTTCTCTCCTTTTGCTATGCGTCCACCCTTTTGCCTTCATTTGCCCACACTGCTCGGCAAATCCAATTGGCTGTGTTGACCCATGGTCATCTCGCTGACTTTCCCCTGTGATGTCATCACATGAGCCACAGCGTAATGATGTCATTGGCAACATCATGTGGGTTGCCATGGGTGTGTGTGTGTGGATTCAATGGCAGTGAGGGCAAATGAGTCCAAAGTTACCATATTTTTTGTACCATAACACTCACTTTTTTCCTCCTAGAAAGTAAGGGGAAATGTCTGTGCGTGTTATGGAGGAAATGCCTACGGGTGGCATGCCTACGGATTTTCCTCCTCTAAAAACTACGTGCGTGTTATGGTCGGGTGCGTGTTATAGAGCGAAAAATATGGTAGTGACGACACAGAGAGGGAGCAAAACAGTGCTGAGAGTAGCAAAATGAATGAATGAACAAAATGAATGTGTTTGCAGCAACTGTCAGAAAGGACGGTGCTTTTCAACACTCATGAAATGAACACAAAATAGGGCAAGTATTGGCTCAGCTCATATATAACACTTTATTTGTGTTATTTCAACAAATAACAAGCTGTTTCTTGGGGAAGGCCCATAGTTCAGGGGTAGAGCTGTTGTTTCACATTCAGAAGGTCCCAGGTTCAATAAGTGGAATCTCAAGTTAAAAGGGATCCGGTGATTAGATAATATGAATGACTTTTGCCTAAGGTCATGGAGAGTTGTTGCCAGTCACAGTAGACAAAATTAGGGTAACAGGTGGCACAAAACTGATACCATATTGGAGCAATGTAGGGATCTTCTTTGACCCAGACAAGATATTCTGTAGTTTCCTCTTCAGTTTATTGAGGGAATCAAAGAATATTACAGTGGTACCTCAGGTTACATACGCTTCAGGTTACAGACTCCGCTAACTCAGAAATAGTGCTTCAGGTTAAGAACTTTGCTTCAGGATGAGAACAGAAATCGGGCTCTGGCAGTGCGGCGGCAGCAGGAGGCCCCATTAGCTAAAGTGGTGCTTCAGGTTAAGAACAGTTTCAGGTTAAGTACAGACCTCCGGAACGAATTAAGTACTTAACCTGAGGTATCACTGTATAGCAAAAGTGGGTAAGATGAAAAACCAAAGCAAGGAAAGTGATCTTTTGGCAGCCATAGGGTGTGTCCACACAGTTCCACAGCACTTGATAGATTAATATTTGTGGTTCAGAGTATAATTCAGCCCAGATTATCCCCCAGTTTTCATTAGGGGGACTTAAAAGCAAGTACACTTTATATCCCAGTGCTGTGCACTATGGATCACAGGAGGAGGAAGCAATAAAAGCTGAGTAGCACTAGTATACCAAGGCGTGACAGCGTTATGACTTTTATCAGTTTGTGTGAGATATGACTGCAAGCATTGGTAGAATAATGTAGGACTGCAAAGTTAAATGGAACCGTCTACATTCTGGATTTACAGCGCACAACTCATGCACCTCAACAACAGCATAGCCATACCCTTCAAGCTTTCATTCAAGGAAGGAATTCTCTTGACGTCAAAAGGCAAAGTCATGGAGGGTTCACTTACCCTCTTTTTAGCATCTTTGTCTTAGGACACGTGAGCCATGAGAAGCAGCTAGAAGGGCTTTTGGAATGTACAGAATGTGTCCATAGGAAGCATAAGAACCTGCCTTAGAACACGGGAAGAAATATAGGAGGCTGACCCTACCTGGAGATACTAGGGATTGAACCTTCTGCATGCAATATTGGTACTGTACTCTAGACCATTGAGCTATGGTCTTTTCCTAAGGAGAGCAGAGGAAGCACAAAAACATGGAAGGAAAATACCCTCAGCCACTGAAAATGTTCTTCAAGTTTCTCCACAGGTAGCAGTTGATGTGGAAGCCAAAGTAGGTAATACTGGAATAGACGGACCTCTAGGCTGACTTGGAATGTGGCAGTTCACTACATGCCCTTAGTTTGGCAACAGTCAGGGCCTGTTTGGATATGAAGGGAAACCATAGCTTCTTGGGAGTATAGAAAGCTGCCTTGTACTGAGACCATCTAGCTCAGGGTTGTCTCTATTCTGGGATGGCAAGTCCCATTTCACCGCTTATAGCAAAATGGGAAGTGCTGCCTTGCCCTGCCCTGACACTGCAGCCACACCTGTTGCCGCTGGCTCTGGTGTTAGCATCAATTTGGGGTGAGATTTCATGGAAATCCCATGAGATGTTACGCAATCTTGCACAATTGCAGATGTGATTTCAGCTGCCTCAGTGGCAGAGCTGACTCTGTCTATACTGACAGGCAGAAATTGTTCTCACTTCTACCTGGAAATGCTATAGATTGAACATGTGTCTTTCTGCGTGCAAGCAACACGCTCCCCCACTGAGTTATGGCTGTTCTGTTACATGCGCTAGTCTTTGGCTCTCAAGTGCTCTTTCTTCCCCTTACAGTTTTATACATGAGTTGAGGGAATGGTGGGTTTTTTTTAAGTGGTGCTTTCAGAACAAGCCAGGATCTGAAATCAGGGTTTGATCCTGGCTTGCTCTACAACACCACAGTGTAAAGAAACTAGTCTTCCCCAAGTTCTGACATAATGTGGAAAGCAAAAGCTCTGATCCTCTTCTTGCATCTGTGCACCAGGAGTACAGCATGGAGCGCATGAGCCAAACTCTCCCACAGGCTTGTTCAAGTGATGGGACCTTTCTCCCTTAAAGCTGCTCTACTAATATATATGTCTCCTCCTCCTCCTCCTCCTCCTTCTTTGGTGATCACCCGTAGCCAAGTAAGATTGTCTTCCATGAACACAGTTTCAAAAGTGAGTCCATAAGTGACTGTGGAGGCCAATTCTGGATGCACACATCCTTCCACAGTGGGGACATAGTTTTCCAGGTGGGAGTTGATCATAGTGAGGGTTTGCCGTGTGCCTTCCTTTTAGCACATTTCTCGCTTTTGTCCTGAGTTCGATTGTCTTCAAAGCCCATAACACCTTTGGCAAAGGCTGTTCTCTAATTGGAGCACTCACAGGCCAGTGTTTCCCAGCTGTTGGTGTTTATAATGCATTTTTTAAAAAAGATTTGCCTTGAGAGATATACACAGATTGTAAGCCTTGTGTCTCTGAGAAAGGTTGCAATCAACCAAATCTGTCTGTCATCCTACTATTTTACTAGGACTATTGTTGTTCAATAAATATATTTCCAGCATAATCTTGGGGCTATGTCTCTCCTTTTTGCTTCCTTTGGTTTTAGAAGCTGCCCCCCTTTCCTCTTCATGCATGTAGGAGGAAATCATGGTTTTTCAATGCATCTACAGTCATACCTCGAGTTACAGAAACTTCAGGTTGCTTTTTTTGGGTTGCGGACCACCGAAACACGGAAGTATTGGAACGGGTTACTTCCGGGTTTCAGCAGTTGCGCATGCGCAGAAGCACTAAATTGCGCTTTGCGCATACGCACTGAATTGCAACCCACGCGTACGCAGACGTGCCGCTGTGGGTTGCAGACACTGTGGGTTGCGAACGTGCAATTGTGAATTGTCCTGCTTTTCTGTGTGTGTGTGTTTGTGTGTGTGTGTGTACACGTGCCTTGCAGAGTATGTGGACCCAAGCCAATGGTTCATCTAAGCCAGCATCCTGTTATCCCAATGGCCAACCAGATATCTGTCAGAAACCAGCAAGCAGGATCCGTGCACAAGAGCCCTCTCGTCTCCTGCGGCTTGCAGCAACTTTCATCCAAAAGCATTGCTGTCTGTATCCATGGAGGCAGAGCATAGCCATTGTGCAACACAGGAGGCTGGGTTTTGTGCTAAAGGGGCAGCGCACAGCTAACTCCCAGCGCATGAATGCCATGTAATCACATGTTAAATAAAATCAATACAATGAAGAATAAAGCAGGGGAAGCATAGCTATAACAATTACTACCCAGTGGCTCCATAAAGTAGAGAAGAATCAGATTTGCTAGGAAGTGCTAGGTATTATTTCCCCCTTCATCCCTCCCCACCCCCCCAGTTCTCCAGCAGCCATAATCTATTTTGATTTCTCAGTGTCCTTTCTAGTTATGTTGTATTACTCATAACTGCAACGCAGTGGTAGCTGCCAATACAAATTTAGTCTTTTCTGTTTATTCCCGTAGAATTCTGTCAAAGCAGATAAGTCTGTTTTGCATTAGAGCACGCAAAAAAATTAATTGTGGGAAAATGATGAGTCACTCCTGCTAAGGTAAACCAACATCTGTGTTGCGCAGCTTGCTTTGGATATATAAAGCTGTAAGGTGACACACAGATCGTTGGTAAAACAGAACGGTGGATTTGCTGATCCAGTCCAAAGGATTGCGGATTTTGTTAGAATGGAGATTGCAGGGGTTGAACCACAGACCTTCTGCATGCTCAGATTATTGTGTGCTATACCACTGAGATATGGTCTCCAGCATCAAAAAGCTTCTTCTTTTGGAGACAGCAGCTCATGCAAGATCCGGCCTGGCCAAACCTTGAGACAGAGTGAGAACACCTCCTTGGTCAATTGATGATGTGCTAATTAAGAGCAGCATATTGTCACCTATCATATTTTTACACTGCAGGGTACCCATTTGGATTTCCTGCCTCAGGCACCAAGACCTCTTGAGACACCTTGGATGGGAGGTGGTGGGCTTCCTTTTGCTGGAGGCGTTTAAGCAGAGGCTAGCTGGCCATCAGGGATGTGGGTGGCGCTGTGGGTTAAACCACAGAGCTTAGGACTTGCCGATCAGAAGGTCAGCGGTTCGAATCCCCACAACGGGGTGAGCTGCCATTGCTTGGTCCCAGCTCCTGCCAACCTAGCAGTTCGAAAGCACGTCAAAGTGCAAGTAGATAAATAGGTATCGCTGTGGCAGGAAGGTAAACAGCATTTCTGTGCGCTGCTCTGGTTCGCCAGAAGCGGCTTCGTCATGCTGGCCACATGACCCGGAAGCTCTCTCGGTCAATAAAGTGAGAAGAGCGCCGCAACCCCAGAGTCAGTCATGACTGGACCTAATGGTCAGGGGTTCCTTTACCTTTACCTTAGCTGGCCATCAGCCAGGGTTGGATGGGTTGACCTTTGGGGTACCTTCCCAAAGGCAACAATTCTGAAATTTAAAAAATTGTTTTGATTTGACAGCCTCAGAAGAAAAGGAATAAACAGAGCAATGGAGTAAAGTCCCTCCACGGGGATCGATATTGTTTCATTTAGCTACCCTGTATTCCTGTGGTATGGGCATTGGCTTCAATTTCCTTGGGACAAATTCCTGCTTTGGCTGAAATGGTGAAGGAGTCCACCATCCCTTCTCAATTGACCCCAAAGTTCCTCTCGCTGCTGCTCAGGCAACACACCCTCCTGAGTCACACCCCTCGCCAGCTGTCAGGCAGCAGAGGAACCAACCCCCATGGCAGGTTGCCAGGAATAGACAAGACAAGGGAAAGTCCTTACCATCTGCTTTTATTCAATATTCACAGAGAGAGGCTTGTGAATGTGGCCTCTTGGAATAATGGCATTGCTCCGAGTGAATCTCCAACTCCTACCACTTCCTCATGAGTCATTACTACGGGTGCTGGGACATCCCCTCTGCCAGTTTGGTGTAGTGTTTAAGAGCGGTAGACTCGTAATCTGGTGAACTGGATTCGCGTCTCCGCTCCTCCACCTGCAGCTGCTGGGTGACCTTGGGCTTGTCACACTTCTCTGAAGTCTCTCAGACTCACTCACCTTACAGAGTGTTTGTTGTGGGGGAGGAAGGGAAAGGAGAATGTTAGCCGCTTTGAGACTCCTTCGGGTAGTGATAAAGCAGAATATCAAATCCAAACTATTCTTCTCCTCTTCTTTGAGCTCTTTGTTCTCCTACTTTTAAGGCCTGCCTTGGTCTGGGGGGCAGGTCTGGAATGCTCCCATAGGCACTGAGTCTGTCACCTGTTGCTTCCCTCCTCCTCCTCCTCCTCCTCCTCCTCCTCCTCCTCCTCCTCCTCGTCTCCCATTATTTCCCAGCTTTTCCTCTCATCTGCCTCTGAGGTGTGACCTCCCTGTTGTAATTCTTAACTGCCTCCTTCTTCTCTAGAAAGGTCAGGCTGGGGAGGCAGTCTCCACTGTTCCTCCTCCACCCAGTCCCTGACACCAACTTGCTTTGCACCTTCATTGACTGCTGTTGACTAGCTGAAATGTCTTTGAGCTCCTGCTCAGTGCAGTCTTTGGCACATGCGCTGCTGGGGTGCAAAGATCTGTGCAGTGCCCACAAATTTAGTTTAGCCCCCAAATTAACTTTTATGATGATGTAAGAGTTAATTTTGCATGCATGGCGCCATTGAGAATGACAAGCGCCGCCATTGTGAATGACAAGAGCCATTGCTGGCGCAGCGCGTCTTTGGTAAATGAGCGCACAAAATCGAAAGTCTTTTAGTGAAACAGTAGGTATACATTTAGGTAATGCCTTGGCATATATGTATTTTGTTTTTCTAGCTTGATCAAAATTATTTATTATTCCACAACAGGTAGACAGTTAAGAGTTTAGGTGGCTTCAGCGGCGGGTGCCTGGTGCCCCCCAGAATTCAGTGCCTGGATGCCCCACCCCCCTTGCACCCCCGGATAAAGACAGCCCTGCTCTCGCTGCCAAGTTGCAACTGAGATAGCATTTACCAAAGCCCATTCTCATGCTCTCTGGACTGCTGGTGTTTCCTCCACAGCCAAATGAACCAATCTAAGCACTGGAGGAAGCAATAACTTGCATGCTGTTAAAAGAGGATTGGACAAATTTATCAGTGGGTACTAGCCATGATGGCTATACTCTCCAGATTCAGAGGAAGAACCCACAGAGGTGGGGTAAGAGTGCTCTTATGTTTGGATCCTTCTTTCAGGTTTCCTACAGGCATCTGGTTGGCTACTGGGAGAACAGGATGTGGACTTGATGATCCACTAGCCTGAACCAGCAGAGTCTTCTTATGTTCTTAAAACCCCACCTAAGTGGAGGTGGAGCATCCCCAAGGGAGGCAAAAAACATGCTGAACCAGCATTAGTAATTCGTTCCTTATCTCCATAGAATATGAAGAACCAGATTTCAGGGAGCTACAACTAATAATAATAATAATAATAATAATAATAATAATAATAATAATAATAATAATATATTTTCCCCAGCCACTCTGGGCGGCTTCCAACAGAATATTAAAATACATTAAAAGCTTCCCTAAACAAGGCTGCCTTCAGATGTCTTCTAAATGTCAGGTAGTTGTTTATCTCTTTGACATCTGGTGGGAGGGCGTTCCACAGGGTGGGCGCCACTACTGAGAAGACCCTCTGCTTGGTTCCCTTTAGCTTTGCTTCTTGCAGTGAGGGAACCACCAGAAGGCCCTCAGTGCTGGACCTCAGCGTCTGGGCAGAATGATGGGGGTGGAGACGCTCCTTCAGATATACTGGATCGAGGCCGTTCAGGGCTTTAAAGGTCAGCACCAACACTTTGAATTATGCTCGGAAACGTACTGGGAGCCAGTGTAGGTCTTTAAAGACCAGTGTTATGTGGTCTCGGCGGCTGCTCCCAGTCACCAGTCTAGCTGCTGCATTTTGGATTGGTTGTAGTTTCCGGGTCACCTTCAAAGGTAGCCCCACATAGAGCTCATTGCAGTAGTCCAAGCGGGAGATATCTATCATGCACCACTCTGGCAAGACAGTCTGCAGGCAGGTAGGGTCTCAGCCTGCGTACCAGATGGAGCTGATAAACAGCTGCCCTGGACACAGAATTGACCTGTGCATTCATGGACAGCTGTGAGTCCAGAATGACTCCCAGGCTGCACACTTGGTGCTTCAGGGGCACCGTTACCCCATTTAGGACCAGGGAGTCCTCCACACCTGCCCGCCTCCTGTCCCCTAAAAACATTACTTCTGTCTTGTCAGGATTCAACCTCAATCTGTTAGTCGCCATCCATCCTCCAACCGCCTCCAGACACTCACACAGGACCTTCACCGCCTTCACTGGTTCTGATCTGAAAGAGAGCTAGGGCTGGGTATCATCCGCATACTGATGAACACCCAGCCCAAAGCCCCTGATGATCTCTCCCAGCGGCTGCATGTAGATGTTGAAAAGCATGGGGGAGAGGACAGAACCCTGAGGCACCCCACAAGCGAGAGCCTGAATGACAAACAGGAAAGTGTTTTCTTTTTCCCCCAGGTCCTTTTCCGCACTCCAGGATGGCTTCAGACTTCACGAACCCCTTCGACATAATACCCACTGATGAGTCCCTTTCTGCAATTACATATTTTCCTTATAATATTTTCTTTCCCACTTGCTGCTTCTCCAAGCCCATTGCACTGCATTAATCAAGTTATAGGCTTCTGCAAGGTCAGATAAGGTTCTGGATCTCAGTCCTTAACCATTCATCTTTAGAGGTGAGCAGTAATCACTTTGCAAGATGGAAAGTCAACTTCTATTTTCATCTTTAAAAGGAGGTAGCTTTTTGTTTTTGCATTAAAGTGTCTTTCTTCAAAAATGAATAATGAACATCAACACCCAAGTTATTCAGGAAACCTGTGCATATAAGCAATTAAATTTCATTAAATTAAATTAGCACAATGAAGCAAACAAAGAAACCATTGTTCACGTCTTCTGTTGATGGTAACAGACTGAAGGCTAAGAATAGATCCTATAAAAACACACCTTTAATATTTTTTTATTTTTTATTTTTAGAAAGCTTAAGCACTCTACAGAAACGCTAATTTAACTGCAAAAGACTTTCTTCATAGTCGTTCACCCTTCCTTTCTAAACATGACAAATCCAAATAGAATTAGCTTTTTTTTTATATGCTTCACATGATTGCTGTATATTCAATCTATCCTTCATATGCAATTTTAGCTGTTAGCCTCCTGGGAATCTTCACTGCTTTCCTTGACTGTACTAACATAAGGCTTGGCCAGTCCAGAGTGCTAAAAGATGAAGGCATTAGCGAATGGTCTTGGGTCAAGAATTATGATTGCCAGAGGCCTCCGAAACCTAGTTATGGGTTTCAACAAGCCCTATGGGCTCTTATGATAATCCTTTTCTTCAGTATTATTGTTATATGACATTAAATCAGTCAGATTCATGAGCAACAAGAGGTCAACGTCTGATTGAAATTCATAAGGTCAAAAAGGAAACTAAAAATCAATTTATAAGATATGAAGATTTAGGTTCAAACTATATCCACAAGCGATAAAATTTCACATCCATAAATGTAAGAAATCAGTTATTAAACTTGGACAAGGGGGGGGGGGGGAGGGAGGGGAGGGCAGAAGAAGACTTATTAAGTTTTACACACACATAAGGCAGCTAACACATAATTTTATCAGACGTTACTGAAATCCTGTGTGTAATATAAGCGATGATGGGCTAAAATGCTAAATGGTTTAGCACTAAATTATTAAGTGATGTATCCCTAAGGTATTAAAGAGATATGAAATGCAGAGCAGGTGTGTCTCCTTACTAGATCTTGATCACTAGTTTAAGTGCACACCGATAACAAATGCACTTTGGAGACAAAATAGCATTAGTAATATTTTTGCTGTACGTTAGAGTATGTCATAATGACTAAAAGCTTTTACCTGACAATGAAATACTCCCTTCTTTCTTAAAGAAGCATTTTTTAAAAGTGAGCTCCCAGTAGGCTGCAAGCATAGAAATAAACACAACGGATGGATATCGTATACATGTAGACCAGGCTTCCTCAGCCTTGGCCCTCCAGATGTTTTTGGCCTACAACTCCCATGATCCCTAGCTAGCAGGACCAGTTGTCAGGGATGATGGGAACTGTAGTCTCAAAAACATTTGGAGGGCCAAGGTTGAGGAAGCCTGATGTAGACATATAACCACAGTTTAGACTCAAAATCATATGGCAGTTTAGAATTCTTAAAGTTAAGGTTGCCATGTGCCCTCTTTTTCCAGGATACGTCCTCTTTTTCAGAGGTAAAATTTTTGTCCGGGTGGATTTTTAAAATTTGCCAAAATGTCTCTGGCTATATTTTTCTGGATGAGAAATGGATATGACTGTTGGTTGAAGACTTGCTTTCCTCTTCTCTTCTCCTGCTCCCCTCAGCAATGTATCACAGCTTCTATAGCCTTCAGGGGTATTTAAAATGAGAGTCGTCATAGCGTCATCTTTTTTGCTCTTCAAAATATGGCAACCCTAAAAGTAGCCTTCTTAAGTACTATTATCAGATTGGGGGCCGGTTTGGGTGATGCCTTTGGGTCCTCTCCAGGTTTTGTGTCTGTCAGGTAGGAGTTTGGTACTAAAAAGAAAACAAACTTGGGACCAGGCAAGATTTTAAGCAGAGACATTTTGGGAGTTCAGATCCCACCGCTGAAAAATACTCCCTTACCAGTTGGTGAAGGAGCACAGGCTGTGTAGGTTTGTTCACCTGGATTCTGAATGGCGATTTTCTAAAGATGAATCGAAAAGTGTACCTGACTGGTCCTTTGGACTCTTCCCGAGTCACACACCTTTCTCAGCCAAACCCCTCACTGGTCCTGCTCTGCACCTTCATTGAGTGAATCCTGGCTGGACTGTGATTGAATCCTGGTATTTCCTCATTTTTGCTTGGATGGAAGGTAGAGAAACGTGTGAGAGAGTTTGCAGAAAGTGGTGTGAAAGAAAATGGTACATTCATTGCTCTGTCTACTTTGCCTTGGCCCAACACTGACATGTGGCCCCTGGGAAAATTTCCCAGAAGCAAATGTTGCTCTACCAGAAACAGGTTGCTCTAAATGGTGGTCTAAATGTTACTTCTCGAATTCTTTTATTTCTTTATTTTAGCCAAAAGACACAAGAAGCTCTTGGTGTGATAAAACATTATTATTATTATTTTAAAAAAAAGGTTTGCTCTCAAGCCAGCAACCTGGATACATGCATGCACAGATGCTCTCGGAAAAAAGTTATTGAGAATTATGTTGCCCATTATTGCATGGCTTGCATTAGATTATATAAAAATGTAATTTACATTATGAAGCATATAAATTGTTATGGAAAGTTATATGCGGCATAATTCACAGGGAAGGCAAATGCAACTATTAAAAAATGAAATAAAAATCTATTAATGCCATAAACTTACTTAATAAAAGTTGCTTTCGCATTCAAAAATAACAAAATATTAAGCCCCCCCTGCTCAATGGCTGAATGACAAAAAATGAAGGAATAAATTAACGAAGGTTAAGAACCTTGTAGCAGCTGACTAGGAAAGCTCTGGGGGATTATAAAATTTCATGCTTTCATAATAATAAAAAGGATAAAAGATTGGGTAGAAGACTAGCAAAAGTTAAAATAAATGAACATAAAGGAGGCGAGGAAGCTTGACATGACAGAACTCAGAAAAGTGGAAAGACCAAAGACATAGTTTTAAAGCGTTAAGAGGCCCAAATTAAATGCAAAGTGAATATTAGCAGTAGATTAAGAGAAAATTACAAAGGTAAATGAGCTCTGTTTCATGGTTACAAAAAATATTTTTGTAGCTCATTATTTTCTCTCCTCGGCACCCGCGAATGTAAATGAAATAGGAGTTCGATATTGGTGAAAACAGAAATTAGAGATCATTTTTTATATTCCTTCATATGCACATAACCAAGGTCTGGACAATTAAGATGCATCCATAGTGGCTCCTACAAGCAAGGCAAAGTGGGAAGGGCCACCTTGCCCATCCCCGTCGCAGCTGCTGTATCTGCTGCTGCTGGTGTCACTGCTCAGCCAACCCTGCAGAGAAGCAGCTCTCAATTTTGGCGAGACCTCACCTAAATCAGTGTGACACCAGCATCGCTTCTGTGCTGGCAGCAGAGGTGGGACTGCTGCCTCGGGCGCTTCTGCTGCCTGAGACAGCTGCTTACTTCTGCCCAATAGCTGAGCCGGCTCTGTCAACACAGTTATTGTAGTAATTTGGAGACATTTGTTTTGCTACAGACCTTGGGGTGGGAGTTTGGAGTATGGTGTGCTGTGCTGGCTGAGAGGACTCCAGCAGAAAACTAGCATTTGTTACAACTGCTACTTAATAAAAACCACCCTGTTAACTACCGTTTCACTATATTGAACCCAAACTTACGACTAGAACAGCAGACTTTCCCCCCACTGCTCAGTTAACGATCCAGGAGCTGAGCTGTTTTAAAACATGGCCAGGGCTCCTCAGGGCTTGGTAAAGCACCCAGAGAACAGTCAAGTTTGTCACATACGGTGTATGGGCCACAGGTTGCCCACCTTTAGTTTAGAACCCCCTTTTAAAAAAGGTAAAGGACCCCTGACAGTTAAGTCCAGTCGCAGACGACTCTGGGGCTGCGGTGCTCATCTCACTTTACAGGCCGTGGGAGCCGGCATTTGTCCACAGGCAGTTTTTCCAGGTCATGTGGCCAGCATGACTAAGCTGCTTCTGGTGCAATGGAACACCGAAACCAGAGCAGTGCATGGAAACACCATTTACCTTCCTGCCAGAGTGGTACCTATTTATCTACTTGTACTTTTTGGTGTGCTTTCGAGCTGCTAGGTTGGCAGGAGCTGGGGCCAAGCAACGGGAGCTCACCCCGTCATGGGGATTCGAACCACTGACCTTCTGATCGGCAAGTCCAAGAGGCTCAGTGTCCCTAAACCCCTTAAGATATTCCTAAAGGCCACCAGATCCTATTGCCTAATCTCATTCATTACGTGGATTTCCTTGAGCACGATCTCCAACGGATGTTTTTCATCTCACTTTGTGGTATCCTGTCTACACAAGCAGCCAGAGGTAGCCAATCTAGTGTTCTTCAGCTTTTGCTGGTCTCCAGCCAGCATGGCCTGTGGTCAAGGATGGCGGAGATGCTGTTGCCTAGCAACGTTTGCAGGGCACAGTGTTGGCTTTAAGAAGGGATTTCCCCAATTGCTTTAAGAAGAGATCTCCCCAGTCGCCATTTTTCTTTCTTTCTGTTAGATCCCACAAGTTGGGGATTCATCTGTATTCTGATCAGGTATTCACATTCAATACACATTTATTCATGTATTTACAAGAAGTGTTAAGGCACTTAGTTATTCACTCAAGCATCAAAAAATATGAAATTTGTGGGTTCCGGTGCCCACTTTGACTTCCACACCATGTGAGCAGCAAACATGTCCTATAGTCTACCATACCGTCCTTGCTTCCAACTTAGCTCCTATGAACCCAGACTTTCCTCTGGTCTCAAACCCCCAAGCATCTTCTGCAAATCTCCATGGTGAATTTCATACTTCATACTGATAGGACAAATGTTTATAATGAATAGATCCCCCCCCCCGGCTATGTAATGGTAAAACATTGGGGGAAGCCAACTGCTTTAACTATGCAGCTGTTCCTGGGGCTGCAGTAATAGTATCGCAGTAGTTCAGTCATTGTAAAGCAATAATACTTCACAGTGTAACACATAAAAATATACATTACATGCAACAAAACAGATTAGCATCAATGGCAAACAAAAGGGTGGGGAGAGAAATAAACTACTGAAAGAGTACAGGAAACAGGGCTTTGAAATTCTGAATACATTCACGTACACAAATTTGTTTCCTATTTAGCCACTGAAACAGCAAAATGGGCCACTTTTAAAGTTATGCATTACTAGCATCATTTAACAAATACATTATTTTTTCTGTAGAAGTGGCCAGTCTACCTTTCTGGTTAGAAAAAGCACCCAGCAGGTGCAATCTTCAAGCTCCACAGTGAGAGCAAAACATTAGATAATGAGCAGAGTTCTCAACAGCTTCCAGATGACAAGAGTAAAAGCTTCCTTCTTCCTGGGTATTGCAGTACCACCATGCACTCAATTGAAGATTCCCTTGTTTACAGTCAAAGTGAGATAAAAGCCTAAAGACTCTCAGCTCCAGTAAGGAACTAGATCTGTTCAGCAACTGTTTGAACATAGATATGGTACTATGCATTGGTTGTGAACTTGCAAGTTGACATTTTCTTGAAGTTCCATATAGGCTAATGCAGTCTTTATCAGGAATTCAGCTGTAAAATGGACTTGCTCTGGGAAAACCTCACGAAATCCATACCTCTTTAGGAATGAATAAACATGAGCCAAACATGAATTTTGGGCAAAAATGATCACAAAAAGCCATAGCCCTCAAACACAGGAACAATGGAAGCTTCTTTGCATTGGGTGAGACCCAATGGTCCATCTATCTCAGTATTGTTGACACTAGTGGGCAGTGACTCTTCCAGGGTTTGGGGCCAGTGGACATTCCCAGAGCTACCTGGGGAAACCAGGGATTGAACTTAGAACCTTCTGCATGGAAATCAGATACTCTGCACCTGAGCTATGGCCCTTCCCATGTTTTGGTAGCCTCATAGCCTAGATATATTCTAATCTTAGCCAGTAACTCTAGGCCACAAACCTACATTTAAAGCAGTGTCAAATTATGGGAGCAAGGACAGGGGCCCCTCAATGAAATCCACAAGTCTCAGCCTCTAAGTGCCCCTCAGCTTTAACTAAACCATGCACTCCATAGCCTAAAAACTGCACCAAGAAGGCTAGTAGCATAGCATGGGTTGCCAATGCCCGGGGCCACAAAGAGAGAGGTGTGGTGGGAGAGAGGGAAACAGACAGAGTACACATGTGCATTCAACTTCCTAATGGTGCCCATGCCACCCAAGAGATCGCAGCTGTAGAGATACGAAAAAATTTGCATGACGGAGCCCAGAGAGGGAAGCATGCAGCTATATTGAGGCAGCACCAGGTGTTGAAATGTTGTACCCCTAACAATTTTGCATCCAGTGCAACTGCCCTTCTGCAAGCCCCCACCGCTACGCCACTGAAAAGGGCTGTCATAACAAGTATGTGAGGCCAGTGGCGTAGCGTGGGGGTGCAGGGGGGACCGGGCGCAACATCGGGGGATTAGGCAAATCCACGGGTTAGGGGGCGCAAATCCACGGGTTAGGAGGCGCAAATCCACGGGTTAGGAGGCGCAAATCCACGGGTTAGGGGGCGCAAATCCACGGGTTAGGAGGCGCAAATCCACGGGTTAGGGGGCGCAAATTACTTGCCTTGCCCCAGGTGCTGACAACCCACGCTACACCACTGTGTGAGGCAGGCTTCCTTTTCCTATCTCCTGCAAGCTGAGCACTGTTTTAAACATCATGGAACTGAAATTCATCTCCAGTCTAAGAATGGAGACTGATCTGGCAGGGAGAACCAATGTCTAAGAAATCTATTTGACATGTTTCTATGGTGGAGACTTTCTCACAGTCACCCCAAACATGGACACCACTTAGTTCAGCATTCTTCACCAGGTACCCACCAGATATTTTGGACTACAACTCCCACCAGCCTCAGTCAGAAGTGTCCATATGCAAACTGAGACGTACTTTGTGCTTCAAGTACCCTTAAGGTATAATCCAATAAATTGCTTCCTCTAGTCTTAGGGAAATATGAATAGCCTTTGAACTAGTAGTTCCTTTCCTCTCTGAATATTCAATTTCCATATCCCAGGTTGTGTTCACTGAACAATGGATTCCCAACTTTAAAGGAAGCAACTTCTTCCATTTAATGGCTGTTCAGCTTCCCCTAATTTAAATGGGGACATATTCTGGCAAATAGCTGTGCTGCAATCATTGCTGTGCAACTTAGAGTCAACAGTTAAATTTCTATAGTGCAGAAGAGGCCCTGAAGTTGAACACCCACAGTCAGCAGACTAAGCAGGAACAGGTCACCTGGTCAATCTTCTCAACTATAGTGAGATGCCTTCTATTTCTAGGACAATAGCAATTATTTCTAAAGTGCATCTATTCATATATATTAGCATATGCAAATATTATGCAAATTTGGTCCCCTGTGTTGGATCACCAAATAGAATGACCACTCAAGCGATGTCTGAGTGATCCCTCTCTTTGTTCTCTGTTGCAAGTTTTGAGAGGTCCTCTTGAACTCTACTTCTGTTTGATCCACCAAATGTTCAGGAATACTGGGGCCATAGCAGGACTACAGGTACTCTTCATTAATAAAATGTCCTCTTCTTCTTCTACTTTTTTTTCCTTTTCCTGAGACCAAAGCTAACACATCAATCTGGCCATTTCTAATGAGATATAGGATAATACTGCATGGTCCAGACTTGCTGTCAGCCACTGCCTAATGGGTTTAGAGTAAGAAACGATCCTTCATTAATTAACCTTCAGTTTCTATGTAGATTCACTCATTGAGATGCAGGTAATTAAACCAAGGTCACTTCAAGGACTGACAGGGGAGGGAAACAGCAAGGCGAAGGCAGTGTCATTCCTTGGCTCGAGACGACTTTTAATACTATTTTAACTCAAGCCTTGTAAACAGTTGTTTAGAAAACCAGTTCGTGTTTTAACAACGTGCCCTGTGTTGTGAGGCCAAGGGTGACATTTTTGTTTGGCTCTCTGTGGCTTCTAAGGTAGAAAACTAACAAGAAAGAAGAAACAGGGGCATGATTTTGGTTGGTCTTGATGACCCTGTTTCTGAAGATGAATGAAATCATTCTGTTTTTGAAGATGACGATGATGGTGCGTTTCATATCTCAACATAGCATTCACAGAACCATTTCATGTCTGCTGGAAAGGTTAACCCATTAGGGCATGTCATCTTAGCAGGTGATACTTAAGCTTTGCAAATTTATTCAGTGAGGGGTCTTAAAAATATGTTATTTGGGTGTGAGGAATTCAAATCTGCTTTTATTTTTTTGTGGCTGGACAACTTTTAGCCTGCTAAGTCTATATTTGATGAAGAAGCATATAAACTGCTTTCAGAAAACCTTCTGAAAATATCAGGTAATGCTTAACAACAACAACAACAACAACAACAACAACAACATAACTGAAAGTACTTGGCAATCATTTTCAATGTTTTCTATGCACTTCTACACCCATTTTGCTTAACAAGCAAAACTTATATTAAATTAACGAAAATATATTTTGAATTTCCAAATCATTTTAGCACCCGTCATTTTTGGCATTTTAAACTTGAAAAATTCAACTCATGGCTTTTACAATATTAAAAATGCACATTTGAACAGTCCCTGCATCACACACCTCAAAGTGTTCTGTGTGAGTAGATACATACTGGCAATATGCTTTCCAGAATTATATGGGGAATAGCTATATGATATAAAAGGATTGAAATACATATGTGCACCTGTTGCACTCATATGCAGGGAGATTTCCATCTGAAGATGGATAAAAAAGACACATGCTGTGCTTTACTCAGCCACATGCAGAGGGCAGATAAAATAATGTACTTATTCACACAAGGCATCGTTAAACTATGGAACTCATTCCTACAGGGGGCCAGCAATCTGGATGGCTTTAAAAGAGGACTGGGGGAAATTCATGGGCAAGTGGTTGTTTCTGGTAGCTATGCTTTGCCTCCATTGTCAGAGATAGGAATTCTTCTGACTATTACAAGAGGGGAAAGTGCTCTTGTGCCTGGGTCCTCTTTGCTGGTTTCCCATAGGTATTTGGTTGGCCAAAAGGTTGGCTGAAGTGAGAACAGGATACTGAGCTACATGGGGCTTGCCCTGATCCAGCAGGATCCTCTTATGCTTAGATATACATCTGCATCTTATCTGTGCCACAATTTACAGTGGTACCTCGGGTTAAGTACTTAATTCGTTCCGGAGGTCCATTCTTAACCTGAAAGTGTTCTTAACCTGAAGCACCACTTTAGCTAATGGGGCCTCCTGCTGCTGCCGCGCCGCCAGAGCACAATTTCTGTTCTCATCCTGAAGCAAAGTTCTTAACCCAAGGTGCTATTTCTGGGTTAGCGGAGTCTGTAACCTGAAGCATATGTAACCCGAGGTACCACTGTACAGGAGTTTGTATGATCTCCAGCCTCTTATTGAAAGCATTGTGTATAGTCCCGATTTTCTAGTTACAGTGGTACCTCGAGTTACAAACGCCTCAGGTTACAAACACTTCAGGTGACAAACTCCACTAACCTGGAAGAGTTACCTCGAGTTGAGAACTTTGCCCCAGGATGAGAACGGAAATTGTGTGCTGGCGGTGCAGCGGCAGCAAAAGGCCCCATTAGCAAAAACACGCCTCTAGTTAAGAACAGTTTCAGGTTAAGAACGGACCTCCGGAGCAAATTAAGTTCATAACTAGAGGTACCACTGTATGTGGATTTAGCTAAGGCAGGGATGGGAAACCTCAGGCTTGGGAGCCAAATGCAGTCCTATAAGCCTTGGGCTTATCAACAGCTTTGGGCTTATCAACAGACCCTCCAAGCATCCCTATTTTCCAGGGACAGTCCTGGATTTATACAAGCGATCCCAGTTTCTGATTTGACCCTGGAACCTCCCACTTTTCCTTAGGACATCCCTATTTTCATTGGAGAAATGTTGGAGGGTATGGAGTTATGCGACCCCCATGCCAAGGAGATAAGAAACTATACAACCTTTAGAGGACACCAGAAGGTAGCTTTATATAGGGAAGTTCTTTTAATGTTTAATTTTTTTTTATATATGTTGGAAGCGATCCACCATGGTTGGGGCAACCCAGTCCGATGTCCGGGGTATATATGGAGTGCCCTGTTCAAAGAATCATGGCCATAGTTTTAGGAGGGATCCGTTGCTCAGAATTAGAGCCCATGGATTTCTCAGGTATCAGAACTTGATTTAGGGGAAAGGGAGAGTAAAGAAACAAGCAAAAGGACACAGAACTCTTTGAAACTATGTTTATCATCTCTTGATCTCTCGGCAAGAATCCTCCCAGTCCTTGGGAAAAACACACACAATATTCACTGACATTTTCTACCCTTACAGCGCCTGCTATTAATTCTGCTCGAAATAAAGGAGCTCACCCATTGTGATATTTCTATGTCAAGGACTGCAGTCATACAGTATGTAAGTGGACATGAGATAGCACTTGGGTTCTTCATTGCAAAGCAAACAAGGGGAAAACCAGCAACCCAATCCCTAGTGGGACAATTGGTTATTGATTTATATATTCATAAGGGGTATGAATCAAGGTTTAAAGTTCTACGCCTGTGCTTGGGCCTTATCCCCTGTTTATTTCACCCTCCTCCTCCCTCCCTCTAAATCATTCACATGATAAGAATGGGTGCCATTAGTGGCATCGGCTTCTGTTTTGAGTGGAAGAGTACCCAGAATTAATGAAGGCATTTGGACCTCTGGGAAGGGCTTGTATTCACAGAAGCCTGAAATGAGGTTTTTGAAATACAGCATCAAGATAGATTTGGGGAAAGGAAAAAGAATAGGGCAGATGTTCTTTATATAAGATAGTGCCATAAAAAAAATAAAATCCAGTTGGAACAGTATTGAAAATACAAGCACCCAAAGAGCAGGAGGTGAATCAAAATGTTGCTGCTCCCGTCCTTGGGTCTTATTGTATTTGAGGTGGGGTGGGGGGAGCCTGTGGCACACCAGATGTTGCTGAATTCCAACCCCCCTCATCTCAGAGAGCCAGTGTGGTGTAGTGGTTAAGAGCTGTAGACTCGTAATCTGGGGAACCGGGTTCGTGTCTCCGCTCCTCCACATGCAGCTGCTGGGTGACCTTGGGCTAGTCACACTTCTCTGAAGTCTCTCAGCTCCACTCACCTCACAGAGTGTTTGTTGTGGGGGAGGAAGGGAAAGGAGATTGTTAGCCGCTTTGAGACTCCTTCGGGTAGTGATAAAGCAGGATATCAAATCCAAACTCTTCTTCTTCTTCTTCTCTGACCATTGGACATGTTGGCTGAGGCTGATGAGAGTTGGAGTTCAGCAATAGCTGGGCGCACACTGGTTTCCCACCCCTGTCGCATGCAAAACAGAACGGAAGATGGCAGGATCTTCAAGGACGTGCTCTACGGGGAGCTAGCTTCCAGCACCAGGCCAGTTGGCAGGCCATCAATGCATACATGTCTGCAAAAGTGACATGAATGCTGGCAGCGTAAACCCTGCCATATGGAAATCCCTTGCAGATGACCCCAGTGCCTGTAGGCAGCCAGGCAAGTTGTGTATCCATAACAGTGACCAGAGGTGGAATGACCACTGGCAGGAACGCAGAAAGAAGAAGCGCCATGGTGCATCTGCAGCAGCACAACCAGATGCCTTCATCTGCCCCAGCTGCAACAAAACCTGTCTCTCCTGCATCGGTCTCTACAGCTGCAGCGGGCACTACAAGCGTCCAACAGTTTGACCTCACCCCCGAAGGTGCACCCCTCCATTGTCCCCCAAGACAGATGGATGCAGGCAGCAGCATACAAAACTAGAATTCAAAGAATCATAGAATTGTAGAGCTCGAAGGGACCCTGAGTATCATCTCCTCCAAGCCCCTGCAATGCAAGAATATGTAGCTATCCTATACAGGGATTGAACCTGCAACCTTGGCATTATCAACACCAAGCTCTACCCAACTGAGCTATCCAGAATTCACATTCATTGCTTTGCCCTTGTTTGCCTGTCACTGATATGTGGCCCCTGAGATGTTTGCCCTGAAGGGATGTTCGCCACCCTGAGCCCGGTCTTGGCTGAGGAGGGCGGGGTATAAATAAAAATTATTATTATTATTATTATTATTATTATTATTATTATTATTATTATTATTATATTAATGTGGCCCTCACAGACTGGAAAGGATTCCCGACCCCTGCCCTAGAAATCCAGTCTTCTCCAATACAGCGTATTTTTAAGCACCAGCTAGAGGCTTGTCTCTTTCAGTAGGTCTTCAGTGTTAAGGTTTGTTCTGTATTGTGATCAACGAAATTTAAATATCTGAAAAGCAAGAGAGCTAAAGATGATTTTGAGAAAACACGATGTTTGTTAATACAGTATCTTATAAGAGACCTGACATGGGGTCATTGCAGAGACAAGCCAGAAAACAAAAATGGTATTCCTCTCCTGCTTTCTTAGTGGTCAAAATATAATAGCAGTCCTTGACAATTTATGGTCTCCTGAATGTACCCCAAAGACTGCTGCTTGAAGCAGGCCATGTTCACCTAATGGAACATCTGTGGTTCTCCAGGAGATCTGAATCACAAGGAATCAACACAGATTCAATCAGGTTTGAGGTAAAGAAATGTTGCCACAGTTTTTGCATAGGTAAAATCCAACAGTTTGCTGTCTTATTGAGCACACCTTCCTATAAGATGCTTACCAGACGCTTTGGACTCATCTTTGCCAGCCCTCCAGATGTGTTGGACTACAACTCCAACCAGCTGATGTTTTTGGCTGGGACTGATAAGAATTGCAATCCTGAAACATCTGGAGGGTATCAGGTCGGTGGAGGCTGTTTTAGACAAAAGCAGACTGTGAAAAGGGTGCAAGCACAGCAGGAATCAATGAACATTTTGTTCAATACAGAATTTGGGGGAGATGTCTGGATTCTCTTTGCCGCCTTCTGATCATTACTGTGAGATACTGCAGGACTCTTATAGGAAGGGAAGTGCTGAAATTTTCTTGTAATTGAAGAGGCTTAAAGGAAAAAAAATGACCCTTTTTATACTTATAAGGTCGCAAAAAGTTGGAAATGTGGTATATGGATTTTATTATTACAAAGGTGATCTTAATCTGGCATGTAGTGCAGTTCTAAGCATGTTTACAGAGGAGTAATATAGTGGGATTTACTCTGAGGTAAGTTTGCAGAGGATTGAGCCATAGGACCCAATCAGATAGTTTGTTAATTGCAATATGTTATTTGGAGTTGTGCTACACACAGAGGGAGATAACTGCCCCCCCTACAGAATGGAGAGAGAAAAGAAGAAGAGTTTGGATTTGATATCCCGCTTTATCACTCAAAGCGGCTGACATTCTCCTTTCCCTTCCTCCCCCACAAGAAACACTCTGTGAGGTGAGTGGGGCTGAGAGACTTCAGATAAGTATGACTAGCCCAAAGTCACCCAGCAGCTGCATGTGGAGGAGCGGAGACGCAAACCCGGTTCACCAGATTACGAGTCTACCGCTCTTAACCACTACACCACACTGAGGGGATGGAAGGAGAGGGGGAAACAGGAGGTCTTCACCCACTTTGGGTTTTGACTCTGCCCACTATTGGCATGCGGACCCCCACATATTACCACAGAGGGGATACACAGTCCTTGACAGAACATAAGAAGAGACCTTTTGGATCAGGTCAAAGGCCTGAGCATTTGGTTTTCGCCATGACCAACCACATACCAACTGGTTGGAAAGCCTAGAAGCAGAACCTGAGAGCAACAGCTCTGTCCCCATTTGTGACAACCAGCAACTGATATTCAGAGGCTTGCTGCCTTCAATGGTGGAAGCACAGCCAACTTGGCTAGTGGCTAATTACAGTTAAAGCTCTTCTAAAGGCACCCAAGTTGGTGACCATCACCACCTCTTGTGGGAGTGAATTCCATTGTTGAACTCTGAGCTGTCCCCTTTACCCTGAATCTTTGAATATTCCATTTTATTGGAAGTTGCTGGGTTCTAGTATTATGAGAAAGGGCAAAAAACCCTCCCCCAATCCACTTTCCCCATGCAATATATAATTTTCTGCACCTCTGTCATGTCCTCAATCACCCTTTTCTAATCGAAAAATCCTCACATTTTGTAACTCTTCATCATAAGGGAGTCGTTCGATCATTCGGTTGCCCTTTTCTGAACACTTTTCAGCTGTGGGGCAACCAGTACTGTACACGCTATTCCAAACACAGTTGCACCACAATGCCATGATGATATTGACAGGAGAAAAAAATGGTTCCCCACTCTTATCTTACACCATGGTCCATTTGAAAATCACATTGTGTAGCCATTTTTCACTTTGGAAGTGAAGTTTCTGTTGGAACCACTGGAGTCCTAGGAGTATCTTGGAGTGGTGGCTGCTATTTATGTTACAAAGGCCACATATTTAATGTATCCACATGTTTATTGCATGAGCTTGGTTCTTCAGAGATTGTGAGCATTAACAAAGGAGATTGTGGGTGGATATGGGTGCGTCTTGGATTATTTGGACCCGCATTTGGACCCTGGAATGGCCAGGGGTCCTTGCCACGGGATCACATCCTGTGCTTTACCAACTGCACTGGCTCCCAGTGGAGTACAGGGTCAGGTTTAAGGTGCTGGTTTTGACCTTTAAATCCCTATGCAGCCTAGGACCCACGTACCTATGGGCCCGCCTCTCCTGGTATGCCCCGAGGAGGACCTTAAGGTCCACAAATGACAACACTTTGGAGGTCCCAAGTCGCAAGGTGGTTAGATTGGTCTCAACTAGGGCCAGGGCCTTTTCAATACTGGCCCCGACTTGGTGGAACGCTCTGTCACAAGAGACTAGGGCCCTGCGGGACTTGACATCTTTCTGCAGGGCCTGCACGACAGAGCTGTTCCTCCTGGCCTTTGGTTTGGACTCAGTCTGACCCTTATGTTTCCCTCCCCTTATGGTTTTGATCTATGGGCTACTATTAAAATGAAGCTGCATTTTAAATTGTATTTTAACCCATATTTTTTAAAAAATATTCTCCCCCCCCCATTATGTTTTTATTGTAATTTCACTGGTGTTAGCTGCCCTAAGCCCGCCTCTGGCCGGGGAGGGCAGAGTATAAATAAAAATTAAAAACACACACACACAAAACCATCAGTAGAGCCATTTGTTTTGTAACATAGGCCAACTCCTTCCATGGAAAATAAAGTTAGTCTATAGATCTGCTTTTGTTTTTTTAAAATGTATTTTTATTAAAGATTTTCTTGGTTTACAAAAGTATGTGTAATGTCTCTCTTTTTTTCAAGTAACATTTTTTACAGGTCAGCTTTGTTTGTTGAGACATTAGGAAGAAAAGGGGGGGAGAGGTGGAGGGGGGAGAGGTGGGTGGGGGTGGGGGTGGGGTCGGGTGGCAATGTTTCTGTTTTCCTTAATATGTGTGGAGCTTTGTGTCGGCGTCGCTTGTACAGCTTCTTTGCTATTCACTTGTGTTCCTTTGGTGGTGAGAGAGGTTGGGGTAGCCAGCTTGGTGTCAGCTTCAGTTGTCATTGAACCACAGCTCCTCTCACTCCAACTAGCATGGCCAATGGACAGGGAGTTGTAGCCCAATAATATATGGAAGACAGCAAACTGGCTACTCTTGCAGGAAATAGCCCCTGTCAATGTTGCATGCAAAACACAAGAGGAGATGTTACAGGGAACCAAGCAGAGGGCCTTCTTGGTAGTGGCACCTGCCCTGTGGAACGCCCTCCCATCAGATGTCAAAGAGCAAAATAACTACCAAACTTTTACAAGACATCTGCAGGCAGCCCTGTTTAGGGAAGCTTTTAATGTTTAATAGGTTACAGTGGTACCTCGGGTTAAGTACTTAATTCGTTCCGGAGGTCCGTTCTTATCCTGAAACTGTTCTTAACCTGAAGCACCACTTTAGCGAATGGGGCCTCCCACTGCTGCCGTGCCGCCGCCAGAGCACGATTTCTGTTCTCATCCTGAAGCAAAGTTCTTAACCTGAGGTACTATTTCTGGGTTAGCGGAGTCTGTAACCTGAAGTGTCTGTAACCTGAAGCGTATGTAACCCGAGGTACCACTGTATTGTAGTTTAGTGTTCTGTTGGAAGCCGCCCAGAGTGGCTGGGGAAACCCAGCCAGATGGGCAGGGTATAAATATATTATTATTATTATTATTATTATTATTATTATTATTATTATTATTATTATTATTATTATTACCTTAGCAAGTGGAGCATCTCTCTCACATTTTTTTTCAATCGGGGCCTTTTCCTAAAATGTCACAGAGACAGCCAACATTTTGCCACACCTCAATGATAATTTGGATGCGTCCCTCAGGGCTAAATCCGTTGTTTTGCAGGCCATGACCACTCTTGCTTGTGAAGAAGGCAAATCCTTGCGAACCTAAGGGACCCCAGCAAAGTCTGTATAATTCCTCCAATTAAAGCACCTTTAACACTTCAGCCTCCCTGGGTAAAACAGTGCCTGTGTGCATTTCCATAATTGCACTTCTTGTTGCAGGGAGTTAAATACCCAGGACATTCCTCTTATCCTGCTCTAGCTGCCTAAGGGGGGAAATCTGCCCTTTAGGAATTAACTTAATATGTTAGTGTAATGTTAGCATTCGTGCAAAAATGCCCTCCAAGCTCCAGTGCTGTTTATTGTTTCAAGTGGGATTACAACTGCCTTAAATAAATGACTCCCCAAAGCACAGATTATGATCCTACACCACAGTGAGTTTCAGCCTGGTGCTCTGTGATTGACTTTCAAGTGCCACGTTCCTTGTTGAAGCGTGATTGGCCCCGGCCCCTCACTTGGCTATGGGGTGCTACTCCCACTGAGCCACACCTTGTAATTGAAGGCGTAATTGTGTCAATTTTCTATAATCTACTGTACATAGCAAAGCAAATTCCGAGGTGCTCCGTGGGGACTTTTGGATAAAACATTTCTCTGAGTTTTCCTCCCCAGCAAATGCTTTCATTCTGGAGTTCAATTTACTGGGGTGCCATTAGAATGTTCTACCGCTGTAAAGACCTGTGTTCATAATATTTGCACCGAACATGTAATTGGGATATTGCAAAATCCAATTACTAGCCATTTTACAGTATGAACCTGATAGCACATCTTCCAAACTGACTTCCCCCCCCCGTAAGAGTGTTGGGGGATTCTATTTGCCACAATCAAGATTATGAGAGTTTTCCTTCCATAGAAGAACCTCAAATAAGGGTACAAACCATTGGGATGGGCAAGTAAAGTGTCCTAGCCAGGTGTTTTACTTTACATCAGGGCAGTTAGGTCCCAGCCCTCTATTTGGAGGGGTGTATGGATCCAATCTGGTGTAAAAGTTCCTAAGAAGGGAGAGCAGGAGCCTTGAAGTTGCTAGGACAGCAGACTGAGCAGACACATGGGTCAACTTGTCATGTCTTCACCACTATGGTGAGTTGTACTGTATACCTATTTGAATTATAATACTTGTTTTTTTTAAACTCTGCATCTTTATAAAAGCATATGCATATGCCAGGCATAGGCAAACTCCGGCTCTCCAGATGTTTGGGACTACAATTCCCATCACCCCTAGCTAACAGGACCAGTGGTCAGGGATGATGGGAATTGTAGTCCCAAAACATCTGGAGGGCAGGAGTTTGCCTATGCCTGGCATATGCTATGCAAATCTATACCCTATTTAGTTCTCTCTCTCTCTCTTTGGTGCATGGTGCCTTTGTTCTTATTTGTTGATGCAAGAATGACCAGCCTAAAGGCAAATCCCACTGAAATTAATGGGAGTGGTTCGTGAAAATGGAGGTTGCATCTCCCACTCATTTCAATTGATCCTGTGTGGGGAAATGTCTTGCTATATCATGCCCATGTGTTCCAGATTCTCTAAAGAATGCAACCATTCCTAATTACTGACAGAAGAGTTGGGAAATTATTGAATGTATCTGATAATTCTTAACCCGTGCAAGATCATGCCCCCCAGCACTTCTGAGGTGAAATCATGGTGCAAGATCGTGCAAGATCACGGAGCCCAAACTGACCACTGTGGTCTCACATGAAAAAAGAAGGGAATGTTTTGGTTTTACTAGGACAGTTGAGGGGTATGAAACTGTAGAGTTGCAAGTGTTCCTGAGAGTCATCTAGTCCAACCCTCCTCATGCAGTTCTGTCCCCCCCCCGATCCCTTTGTTTTATTTTGATTAATTAAGATCTGATTGGTTCATGACATTTCACAAAACCCATCATGAAAAATGCTCCTTCATAAAGGACTTCAGATATGGATTAAATAGATTCGGACTAATTAAACCTATCAATAAAAATAAGGTTCTTTAGACAACCCACCCTGTACATATTCAGCAAATACAGTATATATAGGACCCACCTTGTACTTGTGACTGCAATTTGTTTTAAACTGCTTTTCAACATTGTGTGTGTGTGTGTGTGTGTGTGTGTGTGTGTGTGTGTGTGTACCCCCTGCTGTGATTCTCCCTGGGAAGTTACAGCACAAGACAGGTAAGAAATTGAAATAATGGTAATAGTAATAGTAATAATAGAAATGTAATTATAATGCATGTGCAGGTGAATTTGGGCCATTGATTTCAGGCTGCTTACCGGTAGTTCACTTCCACTGAAATGAATGGGTCTAAATATACCCAAAGTACTTATTTAAATACTTACAAGGTACTCATACCAACACATCCCTCCATATTAAAATTCAAAGTGGTGAAGAATGCAAGAGTAACAAAACGATAGCGGTAGGTTGTTTTGGGGATGCATTACGAAAGAAGAAAGAAAAAGATGAGTGAGAGGAAGAAGAGGGGGAGAAAAACAACCTTACGGTGTGACAAATGCAAAAGGGGAAACAGTGTATCATGGGTAAAGCCTTCCTTCCCTTCGATAACATACATTACCTACCTAATCTCAACTTGGCAACCAATCTCCCCTGGGCAGGCTGCGATGGAGAAGAAAGGCTGCAGTCACACATTCTAGGGTTGTCTGGAGCCTTTGAAATATTGAGTGATAAGATACTTTGTCACCTCACCACAGAAGACTCAGCTGAGGGGGTGGACATTTCGGGGCATGCTTGCTATATAGCATCATCTGAAGGCTAACCAACAACCCAAGTAGCTGGGCCCCCCATAAAACAGCTGTCAGGAGCAGGAACCATCAGTTTGTACATAGCTATTTAAAACACAGGACCTGCCATAATGGGCCTGACACACAGTCCTGCACAGAGTATACGGATTGCCTTGCTGGATCAAACTATCTCATCTAGCATCCCAGTACTGATGGGCAACAAGCCAGGTGCTAAGCTTAGGAGCAGGTGTCATGGGGAATTGGTGTCATTTCCAGCCCCTTTGTCCTCAGCATCTGGAAATCAGGCAAACTGCTTCTGAATGTGGAGGTTCAGTCCAAAGAGCCCGACGAATTAGGCTAAAGGATGATCTGATCCAGCATCCTGTTTTCCACAGCTATCATCAAGATGCTTCTTGGAAGCTCCAAAGTTCAGCATGAAGGAACTGGCCCTATCCAGTTGTTGTTCCCCATACGAGGAAAAGCATATGGCTGCTGAAACATGCAATGTTATTATTGTTGTTGTTTAGTGTATCTATCTATCTATCTATCTATCTATCTATCTATCTATCTATATCTATCTATCTATCTATCTATCTATCTATCTATCTATCTATCTATCTATCTCCTACCTTCTTTCCTCCATGAGACTCAAGACAGGATACAGTATATGAGGTCTGCAGATGGTCTCCCATCCAGGCACTGACCCAGCCCAGACCTGCTTAGCTTCAATAAGGTGGCTGCATCATGTGTTCTCAGACCAGGTCCTAACCTTATATGACTAGTGGTCATTGAGAGACCTGTCTATTCTCTCTTTAAAGCCATCAAGTATTGTAATGGCATCTTAAAAAAAGCTGTGCTGGATCAGACCAAAGGCCTAACTATTCCAGCAACAGGATTCCTACAGTGGCAAACCAGATATTCATGGGAAACCCACAAGCATAATAACTTTCTCAGTCTGAGGATAACCTCACTTTTGACCACTGGGGTTTCTGGGCGTTAAGGGACAGTTGGAGCATTCATTTGATGCTGATGGACTTCAGGATTCCAAAACTTGCTACAGATTCCCTCCCAATGACCTGTGGCCCTCCAGATGTTACTTGATTATAACTCCCATCATCCCTGACCATTTTTTAAAATTTTGATTATGGATTCTCTGTTTTTATATCATGATTTTATCCTGTGAACCGCCCTGAGACCTGCGAGTATAAGGTGGTATACAATTATTATTATTATTATTATTATTATTATTATTATACCATGCTGGCTGGGGGCTGAAGGGATTTTGAAGTCCAAGAGCAACTGGAGGTCCACAGGATCCCATCCCACCCTACTGCCTTCTTCCTACTCTTCTCTAGGCCACAAGAACCATAGAATCCTACAACCATGGAGTTGTAAGGGACTACGAGGGCCATCTTGTCCAAGCCCCTGAAATCACAGCTAAAAAAATCCCTGACAGATGGCCATCCAACCTCTGCTTAAAAACTTCCCGTGAAGGAGAGTCCACCACCTTCTGAGGAAGTCCAAGTCACAACAGTTCTTGGTAGAACTTCAGCTTCCAGTTATCTAATGGAAATGGTCTAAAAACTCTAACAACAACAACAATAACAATAAAGTTTATTCCCCCTCTCTTTTTGGCTATGAACCAGCTCAGTGGTAGGTATAAACTACAAAGCAAGCCAGATTATTGCCTCATAAAGAAGGGACACCTGCCCTATTATCCCTTCAGTAATAAGTATATAAAACAAATTTGACTGTAATAATAAACCACAATGGTGAAATGTTTATGGGTAATTTTTCAGTGCTGCTTGCAAGGATTAAGCCATGCGATTCCCGTTGGCATTTTCCAGAGTCTTACGGCTAAATCCCCTCTCTTTTTTCTTTTTTCTTTTTTTTTTTTTGCACACCACTGGAAATTGATCAGTAGGCTATGTATGCGTGTCTGGCGGGCTGTGCTAAATATTGTAACATATTACTCTGCCACCCCTTTTGTCGGATCTTCTGAAGCGCTCTTGCTGAGACAGAGAGGGGCAATACATTCAAAACGATTCAGACAAGAAGGCAGGAGAAGGGATTCGCGAGACACGGAATCGCTCTGTTGTTAGCGAAGAGAACGCTTCAGGGGTCCCCTTTTCAGATCCATCCAAGCAGTTATTATGAACCTCGGTGGCTAATTACATGCACACAATGTAGATTAGACAGGATTTCGACATGCAATTAAGTATGACTACATGCCAAGAAAGAAATGAATACCAGCACACAGTTTAGATCTGCAACTGCACATTAATTTGCTCAAACATTGATTTAAGAATGCAGGGTGCAACTCCTGCTCTGCTGGAATCTATGGGAGGTTTGCCACTGACTCTAATAGGTGTATTGTAGCTGCAAACTGCTTTGAGGTAAATGCAGGGAGGCTGTCGGAGCCTTGCTCAGGCTCTCAGTGCTGGCCAAGTGGGGTGAGGAATATTTCCCCCTCTTAAAAATCCTGGAGTTTCTACCCATTCCATCCCTTTTACGCAACACATATGACAATAAATGGGCAGTAGCAGAAAATAATCTACACATTCCACATATCCCTGCTTACTATGAACAACCCTGTTTCCAGGATCCTAGTAAGTTTGTGACTCTATGACATGCCGAGGCCCTAAACTATGTCCAGTTTAAGAGTCCCCATAGCCAGAACTGGACCTCTCTTGCCACTGGTGCTTCTAAACACCTGGCCTAATGAAGTTTTGACGTAGATATTTCTGCATGGATTTATAAAGAGAGCACAACAAATAATTGTGTAGCTATAAGGAAGGTTTTTTGTAAAACTGGAATGAAAATTTAGGTCCCAACTAAACATCAGGAAGCAGTGGCGTAGCGTGGGTTGTCAGCACCCGGGGCAAGGCAAGTAATTTGCATCCCCTAACCCGTGGTTTTGCGCCCCCTAACCCTAACCCCCAGATATTGCGCCCGGTGCGGCCGGCCCCCCTGCACCCCCCACGCTACGCCACTGTCAGGAAGAACCGAGTGACGGTAAAAGAAGAGAGAGGAAGAGTTTGGATTTGTCATCCCGCTTTATCACTACAGTGGTGCCTCGCAAGACGAAAAGAATCCGTTCTGTGATTCTCTTCGTCTAGCGGTTTTTTCGTCTTGCGAAGCAAGCCCATTGACGGATTAGCGGATTAGCGCTATTAGCGGCTTTTAGTGGCTTTTAGCGGCTTATCTGCTAATCGGATCAGCTGATAAGCGGCTTAGCGGCTTAGAAAAAGGGGGGAAGGGAAAAAAACCCGCAGGAACTCGCAAGGCATTTTCGTCTTGCGAAGCAAGCCCATAGGAAATTCGTTTTGCGAAGCACCTCCAAAACGGAAAACTCTTTCGTCTAGCGAGTTTTCCGTCTTGCGAGGCATTCGTCTTGCGGGGCACCACTGTACCCGAAGGAGTCTCAAAGTGGCTAACAATCTCCTTTTCCCTTCCTTGCCCACAACAAACACTCACGGCATGATCTCACCCCCCAAAAAACCCACAATCTTGGGTGGGTCATGTGACTCGCCTGGGAATGCGGCCCGAAATGCACACATATCGATTTGGGGCCTGGACATGTTGGAGGGTCAGGGATGCTTTCGCTGAAATTCCTGTATTGCAGGAGGTTGGAGCAGATGACCCTCAAGGTCCTTCCCAACTCTACTGTTCTATGATTTTATGATCCAATAATGTCTGTTCCAGAATATGTTTCCCCAGTTTCTTAAAAAAGAAGAAGCCAATTTTGTAAAACTTACAGTTCCCTCCTCAATACCTGAACTGTTAAAAATTATTTAAATGATTTAAAAACTGTATTTTTATATTGTGGTGATCTTGCGATGAAGGGCAGGTAAGAAAGCCAATTAATTATTTAAGTAATATATCTTTATTTATACCCCACCCTTTCCCCCCCCGACAGGAACTCAAGGTGGCTTACAGATGAAAGTAAGAACAGCTAAAAACATAAGGGAAAGAAACAAAAAATTAAAAACCATTAAACATTGATAGAATCAAGACTGTACAAATAATTAATAACAGCAACAGCCACTTGCCTCTGACTTATCAATGTCAGCCACAATGCCTCTGACTTATCAAGATGACTTTTCAGTTTATTGGCTCTCATCAGTTCCGATTACTGAAATTTCATATAGGAAATGCTGGAGGATATCATGGTCCCAAGTGAAGTAAAATAATAATAATAATAATAATAATAATAATAATAATAATAATAATAATAATAATAATAATGAAATGTTGTTAATTAAAAACAGTGTATGGTTTTTTAAAGGCTTTATTTCTGCTCCCTCCCCCACCCAAATGCAAAGGTGGTAACCATGTGTTAGGTAAATGTACAATATTACTCTGCTCTGCTCTGAACTCAATTTCCATGTAATGCTGTCTTCTACATGGATGAATCCTTTTAATATTTGTTTTTAAAAAGTGAAGTGAACCCACTGCTAGCATGGAAAACCATTTGCCTCTCCTTCTCTCTGTGGAACCTTCTCCACTCAGCAGCACAAATCTAGTTTGTTCTCGGTGAGCTCATGCATATTTTGTGTTGCTTAAAGCACATGGGCTTAAAACGGCCGTATATGTTTGTACACTGCATTTGCTTAGGCATACTTAGGCACAGGCATATATGAACATTATTGTCACAATTGAGAGATCCTATGGATGAGCGCATGTAAAATAAAATAAATAAAATAAAATAGTTTAAGAAAAGCTGTATTAGATCAGACCAAAGGTTCATCTAGATCCCACGGTAGCTAAGCAGATGCCCACATACAGTTGCACTCTTCTGCTCATGTTATCCAGTAACTGACATTCAGAGACATACTGCCTCTTACACTGAATATTATTCTTCTTCTTTGGTGATCACTCATAGCTGAGTAGGATTGTCTTCCATAAACACAGTTTTAACAGTGAGTCCTTAAGTGACTGTGGAGGCCAATTCTGGATCCACACATCCTTCCACAGTGGGACATTGGTTTCTGGACAGGGGTTGATCACAGTGTGGATTTGCCAAGCGTGCCTTCTTCTTAGCACATTTCACCCTTGCATCCTGAGTTTAAGCGTCTTCAAAGACACCAGTGTAGTGTAGTGGTTAAGAGCGGTAGACTCGTAATCTGGTGAACCGGGTTCGCGTCTCCGCTCCTCCACATGCAGCTGCTGGGTGACCTTGGGCTAGTCACACTTCTCTGAAGCCTCTCAGCCTCACTCACCTCACAGAGTGTTTGTTGTGGGGGAGGAAAGGAAAGGAGAATGTTAGCCGCTTTGAGACTCCTTTGGGTAGTGATAAAGCGGGATATCAAATCCAAACTCTATTCTTCCTCTTCAAAACCCATGACACATTTGGTAAAGGCTGTTCTCCAACTGGAGTGCTCGCAGGCAAGTGTTTGCCAATTGTTGGTGTTTATACTACATTTTTAAAGATTTGCCTTGAGAGAGTCTTTAAATCTCTTTTGTTGACCACCAGCATTATGCTTTCCATTTTTAAGTTCAGAATAGAGTAGTTTCTTTGGAAGACGATAATCAGGCATCTGCACAACATGACCAGTCCAACGAAGTTGATATTGAAAAATTGTTGCTTCAGCACTGGTGATCTTTGCTTCTTCCAGTACACTGGATATTATACTAGTTGCTCGAAACTACAGGAGGGGAGAATGCTCTTGTGCGTGGGTTCTGCTTGCAAGTTTGGTCCAACAGGGCTCAGCCAGACACCAATGGGAAACCCACGAGCAGATATGGGTGCAGCATCACTCTCCCTACTTGTGATGTCCAGAAAATGACATACAGATGCGTACTGTCTCCAACAGTGAAGATGGAACATATCCATGGTGGCTAGTAACTACAGATAGCTCCACTCGCCGTGAATTTATGTAATCTTCTAACACCATCCCATACCCTCCAACATGTTCCAGAGGAATAACAGGATGTGTGTCTTTCGGGTGTCGCGCTCCCCCACGAGTCATGTGACCAGCGCGCAAGCACGGCGCCCCAAAGTGTGCACCTTTTAGGGCAGTGATCTCACACGAGAGCATGTTGTTCAAAAATGTGTGTCTTTGGGGGGCCCGCGCTCCCCCAGGAGTCCTGTGACCGCTGCAAAAGCATGGTGCTCATTTTTGGGGGACACAATCTCACGCAAGAGCATGTCCCCCCCCAAATGGGACGTCTTGATTAAATTGATACATTTGAGGGGCATACCATCCAAGTTAGTGGCCATCACTACATCACAGTGGGTGGTGCTGTGGTCTAAACCACTGAGTCTCTTGGGCTTGCCGATCGGAAGGTCGGCGGTTCAAATCCGCTTGAGGGGGTGAGCTCTCATTGCTCTGTCCCAGCTCCTGCCAACCTAGCAGTTTGAAAGCACACCAATGCAAGTAGATAAATAGGTACTGATGCGGAGGGAAGGTAAATGGTGTTTCCATGCGCTCTGGCTTCCGTCATGGTGTTTCTGTTGTGCCAGAAGCAGTTTAGTCATGCTGGCCACATGACCCAGAAAGCTGTCTCTGGACAAACGCCAGCGTGGGCCTAAGGCACACCCCCGAGCGGTGACCCGGGGGAGCTCCTAGTTGACGTGCCTCAGCAGGAGACTCCCCCACTATGGTGTTAACCCTTCCAGTGTCTCCAGCAAATGGGCTGGAGCCGGATAGTCGATAGGACCAATGCCTAAGCCAATGCCTCTCATTCCTGAATTCAATAAAGTTGTAGCCTAATTCTCCCATTTAACCTTAAATTCTGGTGTCTGGTGTCTTTATTTATCCTTGGGGGGCGGGAACTCGCCATGCAACTCCCTCGGCCTGAGAAGCGAGATGAGCACCACACCCCATAGTCACCTTTATTGGACTTAACCATCCATTCGTCCTTTACCTTACCTTTTTTACCTTTACTACATCTTGTGGGAGCAAATCCCAAAGCGCTATAGAAGCACTTTTCCTTTTTTGTTATTGTTATTGTTATGTATTTTGTGATTTTTATCTTGCATATTGATGTTATGAGCTGCCTAGAGCTCTATAGAGGAAGGGCGCTATACAAATTTAATAGATAATAATAATTTAGCTACAGACCACTGTTTTATTTTTTAAATAGTATTCTATGTTTTCATTACTTAACCTTTCTTTTTTTAAAAAAATCTTTGCTATACCCACATTGGAATGAGTAAAACAACAATGCGACGCAAGGCAGTGAAGCTCACACATACACATCAAAGGCTATAGCTTTTAAAACTGCAAATGCAAATTACAGTGCATGCATGGATGTGATATAAAACACCAGGCAGCCATGATATTCAAACAAACCACTTGGACATGGCCTTCCTTCCTTCTTCACATGCACGCACATTACAGAGATTTATTAAGCATTACAGAAACAATCAGAATTATGCATATACCACTGACATGCATAATCTGAATAAGCAATTAATGTCCATGGTCCTGCAGCCAGCAGTATTTGAACAAACCTTTCCAGTATGCATTTCTTTTTATTTTATGCGCAGGATATACATCATTTTTTTTACAATCAAACATGCAAATGCATCATGTAGATTAGCAGGAGTCAGTCCATAGGTGGGTTATTTAAAGACACCCATTGCATGCTAAGCATACTGCCATTCATGTAACTCCCAACATTTGCCTTCAAACAAATATGCAAAATGCACACACACAGACACACACCATATATAAAGTGCACATGAACACACACATGTGTCTGTGTCTGTGCTGTGTGACTCCCCCCTCCCTTTCTGGTATGCTTCATTCCTACAAAACGAGTTCCCATGTTTCTCTTTGTATCGCTCTGGCTCTTAGTGCTAAAAGCCACATCCTGTTATGTTTGGTTGCTAGGTGGAGAAATGTTATCATGGGCTTCAGCAATAATTTATCCATAGAGCTAGAGGAACTGTCATGTACTTCTGACAGTGAGCTGCAGCACTTTATCAGCTTGCCTGTAAATCAACCGTGTGTGGGTGAAGATGCCAGCAATGTTTGATCTCTCTCAGACACTCTAATAATCTGCTTTTGTCTGATTGATTCCTTCATATCACCAGGCGCATTGCAACTAGAGAGTGAAGTGCCCTCTGTTTATCTCTCTTGGTCATCTGCTGGAGGGCAGCAGGGCAGAAAATGCAGTTTCCTATGAGATGTAAGGAGGTTCCCCGCCCTCTCCTTTTGGAAGAAGGGGCTTTACATCATATCCTGGAGCAGGTTTGGTCCAGTAAATCAATGATAGCAGAATTGAATGCGCCATAAATACCTCAAACCATATCTCTTACAAGAATGTAAGAGTAATTCATAGAAACAGGAAAGGTAACTTTGCTGGAAAGAATTACGACTCTCTACAAGCCAGTGACATGCAGGTCTTTTATGGCCTGTGTTCGCAACTACCCTCTTGAACTCCGAGAAGCAAGGCGCTGCTCGCTGGCATTTGGTTGGAGGCAGATCAGAAATAATATCAAGTTGAGCAGGATGCTGTCAGAACCGATCACTACATTTCAGCCCACAACCAACTTTTTCTAAATCTCTGTCAATGGCTTTCACCCAGGGCAGCACAAATGTGCCACATCATGCCATCTATGCTCTCTGGACTAATGGGATGCAATGTGGTATGTCCTTTTTTTGCATCACCTTGCCCCTAAAAAGGCGAGGGGAGATTATGTGGTTGAGGAACTTAACTAGAAGCCAGGTTTAATTTAGCCTGGGCTTACGCATCTTCTTTGCGCTGGGGCCCATGTTAAATTTGTATTTTATTCAATACATTCCCAAGAAGGAGATCAAGAAGGTGAAATGGCGGGTGGATGAGACAAATCGTGAGTTCATAATTGCCTTGAGTGTTGCAAAAGCTCATTGTTCAGTGACCTGAGATCAGAAGCTGTCTTGGATTGTCAGCCCACATAACAACAGAGGTCACAAGATAGTGTAGACACAATTGGCTAAGATCCACCAAGGGAAGCGTTCGCCTGTAGCATCCTATTCCTTGCTAATATTGACAGAGTGTGACACGCCAAAATGTTGCTCCAAGTAAGCCGGCCCTGATGCAATGGAAACTTTACCAAGGTCTTATTTCCTTAACAATTTCGATGGAGCACTGCTCATAAAAGACGTCACAGCTTTACAAAGATGTGGTACTCGCAGCTTCAGAACTTCAGGAATGAGTAGCCCGTATTCTTCTGAGAAGAATTTGCATTCCTGCTGTCCTCTGATTTGCTTCATGGTTGTTCCAGTTACAGTGGAAAGGATGGGAACAACTGTGTGAGGCTCTGGAGTCATCTTCCACACAAAAAACCAGCAGGCTGCTACAGGTCTCAACCACATAAGAAGAGCCTGCTGGGAAAACGAGCGAGGTTCCAACTAAAGAAGAAAGTCAACTTAAACTGATGGAATATGCGCAGCTTGCAGATGTAACTTATAGAATAAGACAGGGGTCAGCAAACTTTTTCAGCAGGGGGCTGGTCCACTGTCCCTCAGACCTTGTGGGGGGCCGGACTATATTTTTGAGGGAAAAAATAATGAACGAATTCCTATGCCCCACAAATAACCCAGAGATGCATTTTAAATAAAAGCACACATTCTACTCATGTAAAAACACCAGGCAGGCCCCACAAATAACCCAGAGATGCATTTTAAATAAAAGGACACATTCTACTCATGTAAAAACATGCTGATTCCCGGACCATCAGCGGGCCAGATTTAGAAGGCGATTGGGCCTACCCATGGAATAAGAGAACAAGAAGAGCATACATTTAAAGAAGATTGAAAAATGTTTATTGACTATATGGAGGGAATTGTGTACACTTGAAAACATTGGTAGCATTAAGATGGATTCAACAGTGTAAATAAGTTTTGATGGATGCAATAATGGAATACTTAATGGTTTAGTTTATATAAAATATGCAGGGATTTATGTTATGCAAAATGAACCATGGAAAGAGAAATAGGGAAGTCATTGATATTTTAAGGTTGTTTAAATGAATATTCTAAATTGTAAGGAAAAGAAAAGAAAAGAAAAGAGACTGCTGGATCAAGTCAGTGGCAACCCAGATGACTATGGGAATAACCCTTTCGCACTCACAATCTCCAGCAACTGGTGCTCAGAAGTATACTATCTCAGAGGGATTGTCCACGCTTCTACTTGTTCTACAGCCTTCCCCCAGGGAAGCCTGCTGTTTACCACTGAATCAGAACAAACATCAATTGGGTTTGTTCCAATTCAGTGGGTTTTCCCAGGGAACGTGGTCGGGCAAATCGAAAATCACTGGGGCTCATGCCTAGAAAGCACATGGTAAGTGGAGATGTGGATGAGCTCTGAGAATGGCTAGTAGTCTTATCCCCCATGAATTTGTCTTAATCTTCTTTTAAAGCCATCCAAGGTTGCGGCCAACCTTTGTAAGGAATGCTTTCTAAATCTTTATTCAGTTGGCTGCAGTGATATACCATATTACTTGAGAGTATCGTACTTGTCTCTGAGTAGACTTGTGTAAAGGTAAAGGGACCCCTGACCATTAGGTCCAGTCGTGACCGACTCTGGGGTTGCGGTGCTCTTTATTGGCTGAGGGAGCCGGTGTACAGCTTCCGGGTCATGTGGCCAGCATGACTAAGCCACTTCTGGCGAACCAGAGCAGCACACGGAAACGCCGTTTAACTTCCCGCAGGAGTGGTACCTATTTATCTACTTGCACTTTGACGTGCTTTCGAACTGCTAGGATTGCACTATAAGTTCGTTAAAAATTTATAGGCAATATTATTTTTTCCCTCTTTCTTTCTTTCTTTCTTTCTTTCTTTCTTTCTTTCTTTCTTTCTTTCTTTCTTTCTTTCTTCTAAAACCTAATAAAAGAACTCTAGCTGCAACTGCTGGAACGTATTAAAAACTGTGTCTCCTGGTCAGTGAGAGTTCTGCCATACTATTGTATGTAAATAAAAAACATTTTAAAAACAACATTAGATAAAATAATTATTAATAAAGCAGTGATAAAAATCAGCAAAACTATAAAAAATACATAACTAAATTATGCATCTGGGTAGGCTTGCTGAAACAAAAAGGTTTTTAGCAGCTAGCAACACTGAGCCCGGACATTGAGATTTGGCAACAAGGGCCTTCTGGCAGTTCCACCACTGCAAGAAGTGAAGCTATAGGGAAGCAGGCAGAGTGTCTTCTCAGCAGTGGCACCCACCCTGTGGAGCCACCTCCAACCAGATGTCAAGGAGATGAGTAAGTATATAACCTTAAGAAGTCATCTGAAGGCAGCCCTGTATAGGGATGTTTTTTAATGTTAAATGTTCTATTTTGTTTTTATATATGTTGGAAGCAACCCAGCCAGATGGGCTGGATACAAATAAATAAATTTATTATTATTATTATTATTATTATTATTATTATTATTATTATTATTATTTCAGCACAGATATAGACTAAGTAACAGTATGGGGAGGGATCGTAGCTCATTTGTAGAGAGCACTTGCCTTCCATGTAGAATGTCCCCAACTGCAGGTGTCCCTGTCAGCTAAAAGGATCTGGAAGCAGGTGATGGAAAAGACCACTTGCCTTTCACCCTGGAGTGCTGCTGCTAGTCAGACACTGGGCTAGAAAAACAAATGTTGTCAACTGGTATGAACCTGGTGTATCTTGGTACGAACTGACCTGGATCCTGAAATCATCATCTGAGACCATTCTAAGTGTGCATCATCCACAAGAAGTCTGGAGGGTGGCCACATGGGAACGGGTCTTTTCTGTGGTGGCTCCCCATTTGTCCCCCAGGGAGGCTCGCCTGGTGCCTTCAGTGCATATCTTTAGGTGCCAAGCAAAAATGTTTCTCTTTAACCAGACATTGAGCTGATTAACAGTCTATGGCCTTTTAAATGTGTTGTGGGGGCTATTGATGGGTTTCTGTGTTTGTTCTATTATGTATTTTGTGTTCTCATTTTGTATTTTTGTATTGTGAACTGCTCTGTGATCTTTGGATGAAAGGCACTACACAAATTTAATAAAACAAACAAACAAGGCACCTTTCTAAGGAACAAAAGCATTTAGTAAGGGACAAAACAGATACAGAGAAGAGTCATACTGGATCAGGCCAATGACCTATCTAGTCCAGCATCCTGATCTCACAGTGGCCAGCCAGATGCTTATGGGAAACCCGGAAGCAGGATCTGAGTGCAAGAGCCCTCTCCCCTCCTGTGGTTTCCAGCAACTGGCATTTAGAAGCATTGCTGCTTAAACAGAATAATTTTTTTAACAGGAATTTTAGATGCAGAGGGACGCGGGTGGCGCTGTGGGTTGAACCACAGAGCCTAGGACTTGCCGATCAGAAGGTCGGCGGTTCGAATCCCTGCGATGGGGTGAGCTCCCGTTGCTCAGTCCCTGCTCCTGCCACCTAGCAGTTTGAAAGCACGTCAAAGTGCAAGTAGATAAATAGGTACTGCTCTGGCAGGAAGGTAAACGGCGTTTCCGTGTGTTGCTCTGGTTCGCCAGAAGTGGCTTAGTCATGCTGGCCACATGACCCGGAAGCTGTACGCCGGCTCCCTCGGCCAATAAGATGAGCGCTGCAACCCCAGAGTTGTCCACGACTGGACCTAATGGTCAGGAGTCTCTTTACCCTTTACCTTTAGATGCAGAAGGGGAAGAAAATACTATTTATGTACATGACAATGGCAGTGCAGATACTTCTGGCCCAGAGATGGAAGGAAGATAAGATCCTGACCAGAGAGGAATGGCTGATAAAGATGATAGATTATGCTGAAATAGCGAAAATGACTGGGAAGATCAGAAATCAAGAAGAAAGAAATTTTACTAAGAAATGGGGAAAAAATTATCATTTATCTTGGAGAACATTGCAAACAACTAAAAACTTTAGCAGGATTGTAACAACACTCGTAATGTTACAAGAACTATGGGAAAACAGGGTTGTTGTTTTTTAAGAAAATGGAGGATCTTATAAGACGCAGTTGAAATGTTAATGGGACCCATGGAGGGACAGAGGGAATTCCAAGGATTCAAGGGATCCTTTTTATGTATGATTATGATTTGAATATAAATGTAAACTGTTAAAACCAATTAAAAAATGGTAGAACATAAATAAAAGCATTGCTGCTTCCAACCATGGAGGCAAAGCACAGCCCTCCCATTTAGTAGCCATTGATCGCCTTATCCTCCACTGATCATCTAATCTTCTTTTAAAGCCATCCAAGTGTCATGAATGAGCCAGCCCCCAGGGAAGAGTTGTAGCCAGCTGAAGGAAGCCACCAGGAACAGAGAGAGTTAACTGCCAGGAAGGATGAGTAAAGGCGTGCCAACTCCCCCGCCCTTAGGAATGCGAGCTGATAAGAGAGTGCTGGAGAGCAAGTTGGAAGCCTGTCAGTGCTCTTGGGATGTGAACAGAGAAGGAAGTAGTTCATCAGTAGTTCAAGAGCCAAGGTAGAGCCTCTCAGAAAATGAGGAAGGGGCGGGAGCTGACCCTCTCAGTCCAAGGGCTCGGCGAACAGGGGGGCTCCAAGATAGGAAGCAATTTCAGAGATGTCAGACGTGAAAGTTCACTTCTTTCTAGCACTAGAAGAAGAAGGATTATTCAGAAGGGTCACCCTAGTTAGCAGCTCCATTAGAGCTGGCCAGAGCTATCTGTTTGTTTTGGCAATAAATCTTCCCTTTTAATTACCTACGCTTACTGTGTACCAGGACACGGGTGGCGCTGTGGTCTAAACCACTGAGCCTAGGGCTTGCCGATCAGAAGGTCGGCGGTTCGAATCCCCGCAATGGGGTGAGCTCCCGTTGCTCGGTCCCAGCTCCTGCCCACCTAGCAGTTCGGAAGCATGTCAAAGTGCAAGTAGATAAATAGGTACCGCTTTGGTGGGAAGGTAAATGGCATTTCTGTGCACTGGTTTCACCAGAAGCGGCTTAGTCATGCTGGCCACATGACCCAGAAGCTGTCTGCGGACAAATGCCAGCTCCTTCAGCCTATAGAGTGAGATGAGTGCCGCAACCCCAGAGTCGTCCACAACTGGACCTAACGGTCAGGGGTACCTTTACCTTTACTGTGTACCAAGCTAGAGACCTGAACTCCTGACACCAAGTTGTGGGCCATCACTGCCATGTCTTCATAGTTTATCTACACACAGCATGAAGAAGTGCATTATTTGATCAGCCCTGACTCTTCCAAAGCTCAGTTTCATTGGATGCCCACGAGCCTGAGCTTTAATTCTTTCTCCGTTCAGTATATACTAAAAATGAGGCTCCGAATGGTCACAGCCCTCCAAGGAACAAACGAAACAAAGAAGGGCTTGCCTTTCCGGACTGTGTCCATAAACACTTCAGTTTCACAGCATCGCCCTCCATCACAGAGGCATTTTTATCAAAACACATTCCCACTATTTATGAGTTTATAAACGTGGAACATGCTTTTATAACCCGCATTTAGAGTCAAGTAGCTGACGCAACTGTTTCTCTCTCCCTCTCATCTCCTGCCTCTTTGAAATATTATTTCATCCCTATTTTTCAATCTCTACCCCCCTCCCTCCTCCTCCTCCCCATCCTTCCCCCGCCTCCTCCTCCCCCTTCTTTGGGTGACCACAACTGTAGTTTCAGTAAATAAAGTTAGTGCTTGATAATCTGGAACGGCCGAGAGCTTAACTCTGCCCTTGGAGATCACTTACATCAAACCAGCGATCAAAAAGTGGTGCAGCTAAAATTTGTCATCAGGGATTTCCTACAAAAGAATTACAGTGGAGAAATGGCCTGATCGATACTATGGATTTTCACTGCAGGGGCTGATAGTCCAATTGCTGTGAAACACTCACACAGATAAAAGGGCACAGCTGCCACTTTGTTACAGACTGCTGAGTCAGCGCAAAGCCTGTCAGGTATTTATAGGCCGAAGTGATACAGAATTATCACCTTGTAGGGCCCGGCTCTTGTTAGTTCTCATATTGCTTCCCTTTATGGTATTGCTAAATGCAGGTGAATGGAAAAATGATGGCTAACAGCTGTCAAAATGCAAGAGAATGAAGTACTTAAATCTTTCTTTCTTTTTTTAAATCTATTAAAAGGCTAACAACCAAACATATATCAAAAGTGCAGACATTGTAATGATATTGGGCCACGGTAAACGAGGGGTTATAAACAAGTACCTTCTGATCCAAGCTGCTAAAAAAAAGGAGGAAAGAAGGTAGCAAACAAATTGTATTAGGGTTATTATTACTGCTAATCATAACCTGCTGAAAAGCTTAACTAATTTCTTCTCCAGCATCCTTCTTCCCTCCAGCCCCTATGAGGCATTTCCTAGAAGACCTTTAAAGACTTAGCCAGGGTCTCCAGCTCCTCAGGCCCACTCCCTTTGCCTCGAGGGACACCAGTGGGAGCTGTTGCCTAGTGGGTGAAGGCTGAAGGGCAACCTTAGGAAAGATGAGGGCAGGAAATGCCAGCTGAGAAATGCTGGCACCGCAGGGACGTCGTGCTATTTCTTTCCCCAATGCCAGACCTGAATGTCATTTATGGAGAGAGGCTCTTTCGCAAGCAGCTTTTAAGAGCCTTTTGGGTCTATAAAACAGGACACGAGCACTGTCAACAAACAAGCAGATGGACAGGACCATCGCAGGCTTGCATGCTAGGCATACGTCACTGCTGAACTAGTGGAACTTCCGCCAAACCCAGTGCATGCTCTGTCTGAAAGGAAAAAGGGGCAAGGAGAAAATGGAAACACAAGAGGCCTTTTTAAAACTAGAGATCTTTCCCAATACTTGTCTTTATTGGAATTGTTTTAAGATCATAGAGCCATAGAATGGTAGAAGAGTCTGTGAACAGTCTGTGAGCACCTAGAAAGGAATGCTGTGATCACCAATAGTCAGCATGGATTTCTGAAAAATAAGTCATGTCAGACTAACCTGATCTTGTTTTTTTGACAGAATTGCAAGCCTGGTAGATGAAGGGAACACAGTGGATGTAGCCTACCTTGATTTCAGCAAGGCATTTGACAAGGTGCCCCATGATATTCTTGTAAAGAAGCTGGTAAAATGCGGTCTTGACTATGCTACCACTCAGTGGATTTGTAACTGGCTGACTGACCGAATCCAAAGGGTGCTCATCAATGGTTCCTCTTCATCCTGGAGAAGAGTGACTAGTGGAGTGCCACAGGGTTCTGTCTTGGGCCCGGTCTTATTCAACATCTTTATCAACGACTTGGATGATGGACTCAAGGGCATCCTGATCAAATTTGCAGATGACACCAAACTGGGAGGGGTGGCTAACACCCCAGAGGACAGGATCACACTTCAAAACGACCTTGACAGATTAGAGAACTGGGCCAAAACAAACAAGATGAACTTTAACAGGGAGAAATTGCACTTGGGCAAAAAAAAAAAGAGAGGCACAAATACAAGATGGGTGACACCTGGCTTGAGAGCAGTACATGTGAAAAAGATTTAGGAGTCTTGGTTGACCACAAACTTGACATGAGCCAACAGTGTGACGCGGCAGCTAAAAAAGCCAATGCAATTCTGTTTGCTTTTTAAAAAAAGATATTTATTAAAGTTTCCAATTTTTACAAACAAAAAGAAAAAACAAACATAAAAATATTAAAAACACATAAATTTCACAACTTATTTCCCCGACCTCCTCGTACCTCCCCTTCTTGTATTCCCAATTTAAGTTATTTATACAGCAAATCCTTATCTCAAAGCATTACAGCTGAAAAAAGAAAAAAGAAAAAGAAAAAAAGAGAAACACCTTATTTTCTCTCCAACATCTTAAATTGTTATAACTTTAAGTTCTTGCTTACGAAAAAGAAAGTCTTTTTGTCATAATTACAGCTTTAAACCGCTTAATTTCAATCCAACATCATTCAACATTCCTTAATTTTACAATATTTTTGTAAATAGTCCTTAAATTTTTTCCAGTCTTCTTCTGCCGACTCTTCTCCCTGGTCACAGATTCTGCCAGTCATTTCTGCCAGTCCCATACAGTCAATCAGCTTCATCTGCCATTCTTCCAAAGTGGGTAGATCTTGTGTCTTCCAATACTTTGCGATAAGTATTCTTGCTGCTGTTGTTGCATACATAAAAAAAGTTCTATCCTTCTTTGGCACCAATTGGCCGACAATGCCCAGGAGAAAGGCCTCTGGTTTCTTCAGGAAGGTATATTTAAATACCTTTTTCAATTCATTATATATCATTTCCCAGAAAGCCTTAATCTTTGGGCACGTCCACCAAAGGTGAAAGAATGTACCTTCAGTTTCTTTACATTTCCAGCATTTGTTATCGGGCAAATGATAGATTTTTGCAAGCTTGACTGGGGTCATGTACCACCTATATATCATTTTCATAATATTTTCTCTCAAGGCATTACATGCCGTGAATTTCATTCCGGTGGTCCACAACTGTTCCCAGTCAGCAAACATAATGTTATGCCCTACATCTTGTGCCCATTTAATCATGACAGATTTAACCGTTTCATCTTGAGTATTCCATTTCAACAGCAAGTTATACATATTTGACAAAATCTTGGCTTTAGGTTCTAAGCCAATGCAATTCTGGGCTGCATCAACAGGAGTCTAGCATCTAGATCAAGGGAAGTAATAGTGCCACTGTATTCTGCTCTGGTCAGACCTCACCTGGAGTACTGTGTCCAGTTCTGGGCACCACAGTTCAAGAAGGACACTGACAAACTGGAACGTGTCCAGAGGAGGGCAACCAAAATGGTCAAAGGCCTGGAAATGATGCCATATGAGGAACGGCTAAGGGAGCTGGGCATGTTTAGCCTGGAGAAGAGGAGGTTAAGGGCTGATATGATAGCCATGTTCAAATATATAAAAGGATGTCATATAGAGGAGGGAGAAAGGCTGTTTTCTGCTGCTCCAGAGAAGCGGACACGGAGCAATGGATCCAAACTACAAGAAAGAAGATTCCAAATAAACATTAGAAAGAACTTCCTGACAGTAAGAGCTGTTCGACAGTGGAATTTGCTGCCAAGGAGTGTGGTGGAGTCTCCTACTTTGGAGGTCTTTAAGCAGAGGCTTGACAACCATATGTCAGGAGTGCCCTGATGGTGTTTCCTGCTTGGCAGGGGGTTGGACTCGATGGCCCTTGTGGTCTATTCCAAATATGATTCAATGAGAAGGAGGAGGAGGAGGAGGAGAACAAGAAGCAGAGTTTGGACTTGATATCCCGCCTTTCCTTCCCCTTAAGGAGTCTCAAAGTGGCTAACAATCTCCATCTAGTCCAGCCCCCTGCAATGCAGGAATCTTGGGGTTGAACTTAATCCTGAATTTAAAAGTCTCATGGTCTACCGACTGAGCTTTCATTTCAGCTTCAGCCAAGAGGTTTCAATTGTTTGCCACCCTGGGCTTCTTTGGGAGGAAGGGTGGAATAGAAAGAAAGAAAGAAAGAAAGAAAGAAAGAAAGAAAGAAAGGGGGCAGGGGCAACAGGCACATTCACAGCAGTTTTGGAAACACACCAGTGTCCACAAGTTAGGAACTGGGTCAGCAACAATGTCCACATACCAGCCACCTACAAATGGAGCCATCAAACTCACAACAAGAAGAATGTCAGAAGAACCTGGCTGCTGGACTAGGTCAGTGATGACTACTTCCTGCATCACTGCATATCCACCCACACTGACCTCGCAAGATGATGCAACGGTACTCCTCCAGCAGTCTCCATTGCACAGCCAGCAACATCCCCTACTACAGTGGTGCTTCGGGTTAAGAACTTAATTCGAACCCCCATGACAGAATCCCGTTGCTCGGTCCCTGCTCCTGCCAACCTAGCAGTTTGAAAGCACATCAAAGTGCAAGTAGATAAATAGGTACCACTCCGGCGGGAAGGTAAACGGCGTTTCCGCGCGCTGCTCTTTTTCGCCAGAAGCAGCTTAGTCATGCTGGCCACATGACCCAGAAGCTGTACGCCGGCTCCCTCGGCCAATAAAGTGAGATGAGTGCCGCAACTCCAGAGTCAGTCACGACTGGACCTAATGGTCAGGGGTCCCTTTACCTTTACCTAGAAGGGTAACTGGAAAAGCTCCTATCCTAAAAATGAAGAAATATTAACATTTTAAATCCAAAATGCCAGTGGTGGATTTAAAGGAGTGTGACCCTTTGGGGCACTGCAGGGACACTGCAACTATGATTTAGAATGGAGTGCCAGAGGTGGTGGGTGGGTTGCCAAATTTTGGCATCATACAGGCTTGGTATGCCTTCTTCCCAAGACATACAATATTTGCATATTACTGAAGACTTCCCCCTAGATCATGCCTTTGTGTACACATCATTTGGCTGTAGAACTGCATTGCAAGATTTGGAGATGTGTGAATTTCAAAGGATGGCTGTGTTTTGGTCTGCCTTTCTTCCTCCCAGAAAGTGTGAATGACATAGGGTCCCCTTTAAGTGTGAACTCTATCGAACTCCTTCCCTATCCCTAGTGTGGATGCTTTCCCATCCTACTGTCAGTGCAGTGAGAAGAACTTTTCCTTGCTCACTGGCATAGCACACTGGTGGGAGCAGAACCACAGTCTAGCACACTGGAGAGCAGAATCAACTGGTGTGAGGCAGCCCTTTGGGCTCCGCTTCACATCCCAATTCCATTCTTAAAAATCTTGTTCTCTTAAACGTGCATCCCTCCACAATTTCTCACAACAGCGCGAAAAGTTTCCAGACTCTAATCCTTTGGGATGAGGGCTTGTGTGAGGGGTACCGAATGGAACCCACACCTTGAGGCATCCTCCAGGGAAGAATGCCTAATACTGGTGGAATCATAGCTGCTATCATTATAGTGATGTTGCATGGAAATTTACTGTCACTAGCAATAAACTGGAGATAAAAGGAGAAGGGGATAAGAAAACAAAAGGGAAAAGGGAAGCAGAGAGAAATAGGGAGAGAGAGAGGGAGAGAGCCACTAAATTGGAAAAAAAATGCAAGAAAAGAAAAGATATACATAAACTACTTGTTTTTGTCTCTCTAGTTGCTATGATCTGCAGAAAGGAAATAGACTGTATAAAATCACATCTCAGGAACACCAGCATAAATTCCCCCTTGCTTTGACAAGTACGTAATTTTGTGCAGTGATGCTCTTCACGTCTGGAGAGTTATGAGGCAATTTCATTCCCATCTGACAAATTTACAAAGAAACATTAGAGAGAAGGGATTAGAAAAGCGAGAAATCTTTATAGACTTTTTCCTCGGGCGGTATTTTCCTCCCATCTTTTGGCTCTTCCTGGAGGTACATGGAGCAGGCGGCTCAATGTGGTTCGGATGGCACAGCGGCAAAACGTTAAGCAGATAAGCACAACAGGAAATATGCTTTAAATCAACTAATTGTATTTACATTATTGGAGAGAGACAATCTAGCCTGGCTAAAGCTGCTATTGTGTGTGCTCTGGATAATTTAAAACAGGGGACACACACACCACACACACAAATATTCATCAGAAAGAGTTAACACTGTCATTGTCTACTGAATAGCAGGAATCTGTTTTGGAATACTTTCTGACTCAACCCTGGTGCATTTCCATTAATTAATTTGACCTGACAATGATCCTAGCAAATGGAATTCTCACCTTCTGCCTTATGTACATATAACATCCAATTACTGAGCAGAAGAACAAAAGTGTTATACATGTTGCTGTATGGAGAGAAGCAACATTAGCCAACTGAACCAACAGCACTAGTTACTTTTAGACATCAGCTATGGCCAACATGGCATCCATGCAGAGGCCTTTCCTGGGGAAGCAGGGTCGCCCCACCACTGATATTTGACTTGAGTGAAGTATTTTATTGTAGCCAATGAAATAGGTTGTGGGGTGTATGCAGTTGCACACAACAAATGTGCCCATGAGCCCCCAAAAGTTGGCGAGGCCTCCTATGCATCAAGACTGTAAGAGTCATTCAGTTAAGATTGCCAAAATTTGATCAGGCAAGTTCTGTTACCTGGATAGAGTCAGGAGGGTGGATCTTGAGAGTAGATTGGTGCAGCCCAATAGCAAAAGCTGACTCTATCTTCAGTACAGAGCCATGTGGGAGCCATATATGGAAGAGAGAACATGAGCGATTGTCATAGTTGCTGATGTCATGTTAGTATGTTGCTGAGCTATTGCCAGCTCCCCTCTCCCAACACCCAACACCTCCCAGTCTCTCTTGGCTCTACTTGACCTGTGCATGTGTGTGGTTGTGGTGGAAGAGGCACACACAAGCAAAGGCTTTGAGCTCAGTTACCTGACACCTCAACACATCTGCATGGGTGACACCAGGAATGGGGAACCTGTGGTCCTCCAGATGTGTCTAGGCTACAGCTCCCACCACCCCTGACTTTTGGCAATGCCGGCTGGGGGTGCTATTGAGAGTTGTAGTCCGACAGCTGGGGACAACTCCGTAGTTCTGTGATTCTACAACATCTGGAGGTTATCTCTGGACTACACAATTCAAGTGCTCATGTATTATGGAAAACTGCTACTTCTGGCTTTTGCTCAACAAATTCTGGCAACTCGGCCTAGTTTTTGGCTCTCATGCAGAAATTCCTCTCTGCTGGCCCAGAGGTAAAATTTGTTGTTTTTTTTTGGGGGGGGGGGAGAGTAGGCCCAGCAGCTGGGGCCCTTTTTCAGTTCTGTTGGCAATGCTACATTCAAGCAACATTTCCTTTGTTGCAGACTGTAGTTTCTCTTGCTGCATCATTTATAAAGTTTTAGCAGCAGGGAGTATTCTGCTACCCACTGAGATCTTCCAGCGAGGCTGTTTGAAATTCCTACTAGCTCAAGCCAGACAAGCATTTGTTAGAAGCAGGGACTTGCCTGTGGTGGCCCCTTCTCTTGTGGAACACCCTCCAAGTAACAGCCCATTGGTCACATTCTACTGACTTTTTAAAAAAGAAGTTCAGTAAAAATGTAGTGATCACAGTTTTTGTTCTTCTATGAGGATGGTGGCACCTTGTCCCTTACTGATACCTCTGTAAGATAAATAAATAGAGTCGTATTTTATTGTATTAATAAAGTTGTAACTGTTTATTGGCTCCAGAAGGTGGCCTACTAGGTACACAGTTTGGGAGTTCTCCTGAGCTCTGTGCTAATTGGAGGCAGTAGCCAGGAATGATTTCACAACTGCAGTCCAATCTGGAGAGATCTGACGTACCACAGTAATCCATGCTCTAGTCACATCCAGGTTCGACTGCTGTGATGGGGCTGCCTTTGAAGATTGGAAACTTAAGCTGGTTCTAAATGCAGCTGCCAGAATCTAGATGAGGCAAGTCAGTTGGATCGTGTAACACCTTTAGTATACCAGCTGCACTGGTTTCCAGTGCATTTCTGGACCCAACAATTTGAAGGACACATATCAATCTGCCCACGTATTAAGATCTGCAATAGAGTCCTTCCTGGTTTGTCTACTATTTGGACAAGTGAGACGGGTGGATACAAGGGAAAGGGCCTTTTCCATGGTGGCCCCACAGCTCTGGTAATTATTTACCAGTTGATCTATGGAAAGCTACCACACTTTAGTAGTTCTGGAAGGTATTGTCATGAATACTATGACCCTGTTAGGAATGGCCAAGGTCTTCTGGCAGCATCAGACTGATGAGAAGGAAGCAGAAGGGAAAAAGCAGGTGTGGGGAAACTATGGTCCTCCTAAACATTGCTGGACTATTATTCACATAATCCCAGGCCACTGGCCATGCTTACTAGGACTGGTGTGAGTCGTAGTTCAGCGTCATCTGGATGTCCCATGGTTCCTCACAACACCTGGAGGACAATAATCTTTCCACCCCACACCTGGAATACAGGTATCAATGCTGTTACAGCTGACAGAAGGAGCGCCCATAGATAAAGCACAAGTCACATGTGCCAGGTCAAATTCCCTAGTGTTGATATTTAAAACATATACAGTGGTACCTCTGGTTATGTACTTAATTCGTTCCAGAGGTCCATTCTTAACCTGAAATTGTTCTTAACTTGAAACACCACTTTAGCTAATGGGGCCTCCTGCTGGTGCCGTGCTGCTCCCACGCGATTTCTGTTCTCATCTTGAAGCAAAGTTCTTAACGCAAGGTACTATTTCTGGGTTAGCGGAGTCTGTAACCTGAAGTGTATGTAACCCGAGGTACCACTGTATAAGATATCAGGACTAGGATCTAGCCCAATTTAAAGTGCTTCTTCGTTTGTTTCACTTAGATACCTCTTCTCTGCCAAGGCACCCAAGGCAGTTTACAATTTTTTAACCAGTAAAACAAATAAATGACATAAATTTGTCCCTGCTTGTGGAGAAGAGGGGGATAGTCTGATTACAGCAGGCCTGATAAGGACTGAAGAACATCCAGGATCAGGCCAGTGGTCCTTCTATTTCAGCATCCTGTTCCTGCAGTGGCCAGCCAGAAGCCTATCAGAAGTCCAAAAGCAGGACTGGAGCGCAAAAACCACTATGCCTTCCTGCCAGATCATCAATGCATACAACATCTTTGCCTGCCTTCCTCATTTTCTTCTTGCTTCTCACTGGACAGGTGAGTCTCCTGTGGGGGAGAAGAGGGGACAGTCTGACTGGAGCAGGCCCTGATGCTGTCCTTGCCTCTTTCCTTTGCTCTCTTCTTCATAAGTATGGCTTCGTCAAGTTAGAAACAAACCCGTCGTATGGGCACATCATGCATGGACTCCCGAGTTCTGGATGACGACACCCCCCCCCCTTTTCCATCTCCTTCCCCCCCACCACATGCATATGGGACAGGAGACACCCTCAAAGGAGTCGATGTACAAAGCTGATTCCATCTGTACACAATCCCTTCTTCCGGGTCTGAGTGAATATCATTGGATTATATGAACTTTCCTCCAGGTCTCTTTTCTATCAAAGCCCATGTCGAGTTATAGATGGTAAAGTTCTCCATCCTCCTGGGTGCTCTCCCTCCCTCCCTCCCTCCCCACCCCTTTTTTATTAATGAAAACTACATGACGGTGCTTGAAAGATCGAAAACATATTATTTTCTTGGCGCAAAGGTGAAATATAACACAATGCAGATGTTTTCAGATACAGAACACAGATGAAAATGTTTTATAACCCCAGTCTGATTATGGAACAGAAAAGGCACAGGGGGACATGGATACAGAGCTCCTGCGTGAAACCCCCAAAGCAATCACTGCAATATCTATACAATGACAAGAAAAAGTGCAGGGAGAACGTATTTATTATCTTTTTCATAGGGCCCAGGTGGGACTATTGGCAGCCCTGCTTATGACTCAAGTCTTCATTTCAAAATGCCAAAATATTATAAATTGAAACTCATATGGGCAGCCAATCTGGACTTTACCTCTGCTATGTTTTCAGTGTGTCTGCATTTGCAATCATTTCTTCTCATGTAGTGTCTGATTTCTTAATAACTTTCACAGGGTGGGTTTTGCCGTCTTTATTAACATCTCCTTGAAGTTCTCCTACCCCCCTCTGTGATCTTTCAAGATTAGTTGAAGACTATTGCAGCTGGATGACATATTTCTGGGGGTATCAAGAAGCAAGCTAGGTTTTAAACGAACATTTCTCTTGCATTCATTAGCCACCATCATCGATTTCATGTGGGCAAGTTGGCTGGAGATGAACACATGCAACATAGAAGTCGTAAGATCGGCAGGTACATAAGAAACTAGCTTGTACCAAGTCAGATCGTTGGCACATCTAACTGATGAGCATCAGCTCTCCAGGGATGCAGACAGGGGACTTTCCCATCCCCATCTGGAGATGATGGGGAAGGAACCTGGGACTTTCTGCATGCAGAGTAGATGCTCCACAGCTGAGCTACTCATGGAGGAAAGAGGACTGGAAGCAGCTGGTGGTGGGGACTCATCACCAAAGAAGGACCACTTCTTTATAATCAGGGCTCATGCAATAGCAATTCCACAGAGCAGGCTGGCACAAGTTGTGACCTACCAGGCCACCTTGCATGGTGGCCCACCTGAGACTTAGTTCATGTGAGAATGTTAAGGATAGTAGGAGAGGATATATTGATTAAATATTATCTGTCCTTCACTCACACTAGTGAATCATGTAGCAGAGCAGATTCCCTTCAATACAGTGGTACCTCGGGTTACATACGCTTCAGGTTACTTACGCTTCAGGTTACAGACTCCACTAATCCAGAAATAGTACCTCGGGTTAAGAACTTTGCTTCAGGATGAGAACAGAAATCACACCGTGGCAGTGGGAGGCCCCATTAGCTAAAGTGGTGCTTCAGGTTAAGAACAGTTTCAGGTTAAGAACGGACCTCCGGAACGAATTAAGTACTTAACCTGAGGTACCACTGTACAGCAGGAAGCTAGTTTGCAGATTCGTTTGAATCTCTTTAGTTAAGCAATCGAATCTGGGTTGCCCAGATTAGATTATTCCTGGTGTCCCCTTTTATCCCTCTTAAAAGAATAAAGACACAATAGTCTTTCCTTAAAAGTAACAAGATGTTTACTCACATTCAGTTCACAGTATGATCCCTGAAGGCAGACAGAACATAGTGTGAGTTCATCCCTTATGGGAATTGAGCCCATGTGCTGCTGGCTGAGAGCCAGCAGAAAGCATAAGTGAACAGCATCAACAGAACAGAATGGCTGCAGCAGAGCATCATGGCACCAAGAGAGAAAGATGGCTATGTGACTTGGCTCTTTTATGGAGTCAGCCAGGGTCATGCCCATCTCCCTGGTCACATGCAGGGGGAGGACGTTCCAGACCAGTGGAACAGGAAGTTATACTGGCTGGAGTAACATCCCCCTGCCTGTGCCCACTCTAGGGAAACAAGGAATGTATTGGACTGCTCCAATGGATTACACCCCACAGTTAACCTCCTGCTCTTGCTCTCTGTTTTGGACTGCAAGAATAGCAGTGGGAAGTGTTCGGCTAGATCGATGCACAGAAGTAACATGGTGGGCTCCTCACTATGGTGGGCTCCTCACTAGTCAAAAAGTGTTTCCCTACATTAACATAACCTTGAAGGCACAGGGGGGGGGGGACCTGCCGGATCCCCAGAGTGACTTTACTGCAGAGGTTTAGGCACTTCAGAGAGTTCCTTTCAAGTCATCTCCATATATTGGCCATTGCATATGGATATCCTCCTAAACTTGCAGCTTTGGCATGCTTCTGGAATAGCTTCTGGCACCTATAACAATGTTAAGATAGCTCAGGCTGGATCTAGAAAGAAGCGATTCAGTTAAGCGCCAAAAGGAGAAGGGGACGACAGAGGACGAGATGGTTGGACGGTGTTCGCGAAGCTACCAGCATGAGTTTGACCAAACTGCGGGAGGCAGTGGAAGACAGGAATGTCTGGCGTGCTCTGGTCCATGGGGTCACAAAGAGTCGGACACAACTAAACGACTAAACAACAACAACAAAACTTTGTACAGGGAAATCCTGTTTGCGAAAAACGGGACTCCACAGTGCCAAGAGGTGTCACAGTGTTATAACACATATAAAGCGCTTTATCTTTACGAACGTAGCTGAGTCCTCAGTTGATTAGAGTGTGATGCTGACAACGCCAAGGTTGCAGCTTTGCTTCCTGTATGGGACAGCTGCATATTTCTGCATCTAGTTGGACTAGATGATCCTCAGGGTTCCCTTCCAACTCTATGATTCTATAAATAGTGAAACACACAGCAGGAGTGGTGAGCACACTCATGTGTGCCTCAAAATAGAGTGTGAGGCAGGGGAGGTTCTAGTGGCAGGACCCTTGACATACAGATGAACAGGGAAAGGAGTCTTTGGAGGTATGAAGTTTAAAAATCACTGACATAACCAAAGACCTAAATTAGTACAGTGGTGCCTCGCAAGACGAAATTAATCCGTTCCGCGAGTCTCTTCGTCTAGCGGTTTTTTCGTCTTGCGAAGCAACCCTATTAGCGGCTTAGCGGATTAGCGCTATTAGCAGTTTAGCGGCTATTAAAGGCTTAGCAGCTATTAAAGGCTTAGCGGATTAGCGGCTAAAAGGCTATTAGCGGCTTAGAAAAAGGGGGGAAAGGGGGGGAAAATCGGAACACTTGCAAGACGTTTTCGTCTTGCAAAGCAAGCCCATAGGGAAAATGGTCTTGCGAAGCAGCTCAAAAATGGAAAACACTTTCGTCTAGCGGGTTTTCCGTCTTGCGAGGCATTCGTCTTGCGGGGCACCACTGTAAATCCTATGCCTGACTCACCAGGAATTGTAACTATCATCATTATTCTTTGCTTGCTGGCTCATAAAAAAAGTAGTGACCATTGTAAAATGTGTTTTAATACTTTAATTCTGAAGTATCTTTCTTCTTTGATCTACAAGAGAAAATAATCTCAAATTAAGGAAGTTGGAAATTGCAGTGCTGAAAATAGATAGAAAAACAAATTAAAAACTCACTGCCAAACCTTCACTTTCTCGGAATCTTCTAAATTAAAAGATGCTTTCCAAATCCCTGGATGTCAGTTTCAATGAGTGAAAGTTATCATACGAAACAACAATGGTCTTTATTTAAGTGACTGGGAAACGAGAATTGCTGAGTGTTAGGGCACATGTCTTGCTTGCTGAAAGTTTCAAGTTTATTCATTTGTTGTGTTTTTATCCTTCCCAGCCTCTATGGAGTTCATGGTAGACTACAAGGTTTTCTCTCCCCCAACCCCCGCAACCAGATTTAATCCCACAACTACCCTGGGAGGAAGTGATCATGCCCTCCCGGGTTTCATAATACAAAGGCGAGGGAAAGCTGAGTGTAGTTGGACGGTGAAATATACTTGGAGTCAAGTGTGGATTTCATGCTCTTTATTCAGCTCATAGTAGTGAGGAATGGAAGTTCCCCCGAAATGTCTGCTTTATATACATTATTTACACAATGGGCTCCACGTGATTGGCTAATTCTGGGATTCTCCTGTAGGCCAATCAGGTTGCGGATTCACTTCCACCTGGAGTTGGATTGGGTGGCTCCTGCAGACCAATCAGACTGCTGCCTTCTGTTGTTTTTTTAAATAGATATTTATTGAAGTTTCAGAGATTATATAAAGAAAACAAACAAAACACAGACAAAAACCAAGTATAATTTCGATCCCTTATTTTCTTATACCTTACTTCGCTGACCTCCTCCTACCTCCCCTTTCTGTATTCCAATTTCAAATTATTTATTCAGCAAGTCCTCTCCCTTAATTTCATTTAGTTTTTAACCTTTCTTTTCTTTTAACTTAAACATTACTGCTGTAAACCACTTAGTTTCTAAACCGTCATCATTCTAACATTCATTAGTTTTACAGTATTTCTCAGCCCTTCCTTCAATTTGTTTTTGATAACCTTATCATCGAACTTATACATCAGTTCTTATTCTTAAAACATTTTTTCTAAGGTCGACTAAGATTCCCTTCCACGAATTTCCCAATTTATATGACAATAACAAACGAAGTAAAAAACGAAATAAATTGTAATTATGAACCCTTTGGATTCCCAAACTCCACCCCCCTTTCCCGGTTTCAGCCCCTAACAATGTCCATCAGTCTTAATCTACTATCAGCCTGGAGATCTCACGTCCGAGGCACTTAATTGTCTCTCTGCTGCCTTCTGGATCCTATTGTTCTAGGACCAATCAGACCGCTGCATTTTGGATCCTATTCAACTCAGTACATAACAGACGTTCACTCTGGACTTTAAGAAGGCTGATTTCTAAAAGCTTAAGGAACTACTGGGTGGGACCCCATGGTAAAAAATACTCAGAGAAGGGAGTCTAAGATGGATGGCAATTTTTTAAAAGGTGAAATATTGAAAGCACAAATGCAGACAAATCCAACAAGAAAGAAAAGTGGGAGGCATCTACAGAAACCAGTGTGGCAGCATAAGGAGTTTACAGATGAGATGAGATTTAAGAAGGGCATGTACAAGAAATGGAAAAAATGGGAAATCATGAAAGAAGAGTATACACGAGTATACCTCATATCCACCTTCCCATCTTCCTCATCTATTGTTTTGTGATAACCAGCCACTGCATAAGCATAAATATACAAGAGATTTCATTTGATAATCATAAACAAAAACAACAGATCATAATAGGCCAATGAGTAAAAGGGAGAAAGGAGGACACAGTAATAGTTGAATTATTTTGATCACAATAGTCTCAGTAATTTTGCAAGTGAACTATTTTGATGTCTCCCTCATGCCGTTGCAAGCTCATAGAAAGCGAAGCATTAATTAACATCCACTTTTATAAAGTACTGCTAATATTGTGTAAACAAGCATACTTTGAGAAGTGTATTTTTAACTTCTATTTGCATATATAGTGTGATCATAGTCACTTACACCCAAAAATTACTCACGCTGGTGCTAGAAAATGAACGTTCACAGTTGCTTTTTGTTTGAAGACATAGCAAAGTTCTTGTCTTTTAAATCTGAATAGCTGCAAAAAGGTTCTTGTCAGCATACTTTACATCTTATCTGAACAATTCTCCCATCTGAATCATCAGTAGACTGATGATGTATCTGTATCCATAGCCAAAAGTAAATATAGTTACTTGAAATAATCAAAATTCCCAGAATTCTTTGGGGGAAATAATGTGGTTTAAATGTGCGGGTGGCACTGTGGTGTAAACCACTGAGCCTGGGGCTTGCTGATCAGAAGGTTGGCGGTTCGAATCTCCGTGACAGGGTGAGCTCCCATTGCTCGGTCCCAGCTCCTGCCCACCTAGCAGTTCAAAAGCACATCAAAGTACAAGTAGATAAATAGGTACTGCTCTGGCGGGAAGGTAAACGGTGTTTCCGTGCGCTGCTCTTGTTTCGCCAGAAGCGGCTTAGTCATGCTGGCCACATGGCCCGGAAAAACTGTGGACAAACATTGGCTCCCTTAGCTAGTAAAGTGAGATGAGCGCCGCAACCCCAGAGTCGTTTGTGACTGAACTTAATGGTCAGGGGTCCTTTACCTTTTTAAAATGTGCCTTAAATGCATGCTACATCCTCTAGGCCCTGAGGAAGAAGTAAGTGGTACAGAAGATGGCTATGAAGAAACAATGCTTCAGCAACCTTCACATGAGTGAGGAGGAATATCAGGATTACTGTTCCTCTCTGTGGTATTTCTATTGGTCCTGCCTGGGGTCACCTTATGATTCTGTATTCCCCAGAACACTAAAAACATGTACAAATCCTTTATATAAAAAATCCTGCCCCACCTGCATGCCGCATCTTGCGATGCTTCCTTCCATGCCTGTTCCCTTTTGTTTTATTCACAATTGAGAATTCCCCTCGTGGCACGTTCGGAGCCCTTCTGAGCTGTTTCCCATATTCCCTGGAAGCAATAACTTCATTGTTCTTTGTACCGACACATGTTGTGCTTCTAGAAGTCTTAGAGTCACTATTACAATGAGTGTGCTGATCCAATTCTTTACTGCCAAAAATTATTTCTAAGTTGCGCACTCAGGAAGCCCTGAAGCTGTTTGGAAGCTTTCAAAAGTAAACCACAAAAAAGCTGACAGTATTCCATGCTGATGGACATTATACAAAGGTTTCCCTCCTTCCCCTTCTTTCTCCCACTGTAGGACTGGTTCTTTTTTAGGGATTTCTAGATTGGATTGTGGACCCACTTGCAGTGACCCCCGTCCCCAGAAAGCAAACATTTCGCTCATGAAAATATGGACGGCCTATTCCATAATAATAATATTTTAATTATTTATGCCCCGTTCATCTGAGTGGGTTGCCCCAGCCACTCTGGGTGGCTTCCAACATATATAGAAACATAATAAAACATTAAACACTAAAAGAAAATCCCTATAAAGGGCTGCCTTCAGACGTCTTCTAAAGATTGTATAGTTCCTTATCTCCTTGGTTTGGGGGTCAAGAACACAGATTGCAATGAGACTGAGTGTATGTGGTGGGGGGGTAGGCTCAGTTAATTTCATTGTACACAGGTTGTACATTGACAATAAAGGTATTAGTATTATTAAACTCCATACTTTCCAATATTTCTCTGATGAAACTAGGGACGTCCTAAGGAAAAGCGGGACATTCTGGGGTTATATCAGCTTTGTAAATTTGGGACTCTCCCTGGAAAACAGGGGCACTCAGAGGTTCTAAGACAGAGATACGTGTAACAAACCGCACAAGACAATGGTCTAGCATTTAAAAATTGGCCACAGCTCTTATTGATTACAACTGCTGGTAGGCTTTGGGTTAGGCATTGGGTGTATTCCACTTCTTAGCCTCCAGATGGAGGGCTGATGCTTAAGCAGTGTTATGCCTGGGATTATGGGACATCCCCAAGGTGTGGGCCTCCCTAGATGGTCCTGCAAGGCCACTGCTGGAAGCTCTATGCCCCTCTCCACTTGGCTTCTGGAAATAATAATAATAATAATAATAATAATAATAATAATAATAATAATAATAATACAGTGGTGCCCCGCAAGACGAAATTAATTCGTTCCACAATTTTTGTCGTCTAACGAATTTTTCGTCTTGCGAATCACGAAATCCCATAGGAATGCATTGAAAATCAATTAATGCGTTCCTATGGTCAAAAAAAGTCCAAACAAAGCCAAATTTGGTACAACAACAGTTTATTAACTGCTCTTTAAAGTCACACATACTGTAAAGAGCAGTTCAAAAATTTAAGGGAAAATAAATTAACTTTATAAACAAAACATGTCTTTGCTTTTAGTCAAAGAAAAAAAAGTCGCGAGACGTTTTCGTCTTGCGAAGCAAGCCCATAGGGGAAATTCGTCTTGCGAGGCAAATCGAAAATGGAAAAACCTTTCGTCTAGCGAGTTTTTTGTCTTGCGAGGCATTCGTCTTGCGAGGTACCACTGTAATAATAATAATAATAATAATTTATTATTTATACCCCACCCATCTGGCTGGGCCTCCCCAGCCACTCTGGGTGGCTTCCATAGAAACCAAAAACACACTAAAATATCACACGTTAAAAACTTCCCGGAACAGAGACATCCATCAAGACCCCTCTAATGGTGTACCCTGAGATTGCAGCTTTTGGTATGGAAATGATGCACCACTTCACATCAACCCAGAGTTAGACTAAGGATTCTACCCAATGCCTTATCCACCCAAAGTTGTGACTATCGCTATAAGGAAGACAAACATCTGGGTCAATCTGTTTGCAGGCAATTTCCTTTCCAGCTCCCAGTACAACAACAGATGCAATGGCGCCCGCCTAAGAGGGGCTGGAACTGAGTTCCGGCAAGTTCCGGCTGAAGAAAAGCCCTGGTGACAACCGTTAATAAACCATAGTAAGGTCATTTATGCCCCTCCCCTCTTCCTTCTTCCACCTTTATCTAGTATCCTGGAAAATATATACATATATATATATTCCACCTTGTATTTTCTGGGATAGCTATAGCAATGACAGGTAAGATCTAAATGCTTCTTCCTCATTGCGACATTATTGCACCCTCTTCAAAGTCACAGGATTCATGAGTGGCCTCATCATTATCATCATCCCCTTGCAGGGGTGCCCAAACTAAGTGAACATGCATGAGGGCCGACCTCATGTTGTTGACCTTTTTTTAGGATTAAAGTTCATAGAATCATAGAGTTGGAAGAGACCACAAGGGCCATCGAGTCCAACCCCCTGCCAAGCAGGAAACACCATCAGAGCACTCCTGACATATGGTTGTCAAGCCTCTGCTTAAAGACCTCCAAAGTAGGAGACTCCACCACACTCCTTGGCAGCAAATTCCACTGTCCAACAGCTCTTACTGTCAGGAAGTTCTTCCTAATGTTTAGGTGGAATCTTCTTTCTTGTAGTTTGGATCCATTGCTCCGTGTCCGCTTCTCTGGAGCAGCAGAAAACAACCTTTCTCCCTCCTCTATGTGACATCCTTTTATATATTTGAACATGGCTATCATATCACCCCTTAACCTCCTCTTCTCCAGGCTAAACATGCCCAGCTCCCTTAGCCGTTCCTCATATGGCATCGTTTCCAGGCCTTTGACCAAGTTGTTGTCCTTTTTTCTGATTTTACCCCAAAGTTGTTGAGCATTTTTTAGGATTAAAGTTGGTGAGCTTTTTTAAGGATTTTACCTCGGGAGATAAACTGCCACAAAGGCTGGATTAAACCTAAATCGACCAACGGCCCTGATTAGTCCCCCGAAATGAACTTTGGACATATCTACAGCTTAGAGAAAGGGCTATGGTTGGATGGTAGAGCCAGATGGATGAGGTATAAGTAATAAAAAATATTTTTATTATTAAAGTCACAGGTTCAATCCACAGCATCTCCAGGTAGGGCTAAGAATGGCCCTTTTCTAAAACCCTTGTGAGCCCCTGCCAGCCCCTGATACTGAGGAAGGTGGACCAACAGTCTGATGGTGCAAAGCCCCTTTCCCTGTTCATATTCTGGGATGCACTGTAGTAATTGAGGTTTGAAGGACACCTTGCAACCTCCATCATATACTGATAGGGTTTTCTCTTTTTCTCTGCCGCTGCGTATCTGTGTGACAAGACAATGCCCTGCTCTCATATACATAACAGCAGGATGCTTTTCCCACCTCTTAATGGCTGACTGAATTTCCTTCCCAGCAGCGCTGACAATAAGAAAGTACATTATAGAAAATGTCTGTTTGGAAAGATGAAGCACTGCCAAGTGCAAATTTAGGAACAACAAGAACAAAACAGGAACAGTTTCAAAAGCACAAAGTTTTTGGAACGCGCGTTATTATTTGGATCTTAGAAGGGTAATTTAGCCACCCACATTGGTTACCCATTATGTGCCGCTTACAAAACTCTTGACATGACACTTAAGTGCAAAAAGCCAACACAGTGGGTGTTAGTTGCAAAGTACCTTTTATGATGTAATTGCGGACCAACTGCAGCCGTGTGTACTACACACTCCGTGCTAATCTCAACACAAATTAGGGATTCCAGGAACAGTTGGGGAACTGGATTGTGGCACTGGGTGCGCAACTGTCATTGTCCAAAGGTGCCATTGTGGCATGCCACTGATTCCAGTGTGGCTCTTGAGAAATGTATTTCAAAGGAACTTGTGGCCGCTATTATTATACAAAGCACCTTATAAAACCCGTTCGTCTTCAAGCTTCTTATAAATTCTAAACATACAAATTATGTACAACCTCTGCATATACGTAACAGGAAGTGTGCTAATACATATGTAGGATTGTACCCAATGAGGTTTTAAACAGAGTAGATCTGTTGGAATGAACGGGCCTAAGCTAATTGTGTCCATTAATTTCAATGGGTTTACACTAAGCATGACTGGTGTTGAATAAAACCAATGATTTCAATTCTTAAGTCTCTTGAAATGATTTTAACTCTGGCCAGATCACCTCTGAGCCCCATAGTATTAGCTGCAAGTCTTTTATTAATGTGTGTGGGGAATGAACATCTCTAGCTGGGACCACCAGCTGAGACACCAAGGAGTCATTCAGATTTAAATAGCAGACAGCTATAATAGCAGAAAGCAAGATAGAAAGGAAAAGGTATGGTGGGAAAGGATGTAACAAAATAGAGACATTTCCCTTAAAAATAAGGGCAACACTTTAAAAGGAAAGACACCCAACAGCTTAAAGCATGATGGGACTTTTCTTTTTAATTGCATCTTATTTTCTCTGCATCCTTCCTTCCAGTATGATGATTTTTTTCCCTGCCTGGTTTTAGCTGTGACTCCAGAGGTGTAGAAATAGTTTTCTGAAAGTATGCATTTATCTCACATGCTTGGAGACGGGGGGGGGGGGACGGGGGACGTCCTCTGCAGCTTTGAAGACAAACGAACTCTCCCTTTGGGAAGGTAGGAATGAATTGAGCAGATGAACTGCACTGTATTCATTTGCTTGCCACAGCTTATCCGAAGGGATAAGTACTTCTTGTCTTGACATTTAGGAAAGGGGTATCAATAAGATCAGTCAATATGTGCCTTGTGTTTGCAGGGACTGAGCCAAGTTAAGCTCCTGGAACACACTAGACCAGAAGTCAGCTTCAGAGTAGCCTATTAATTTCTTAATCTCTATTATGCTTGCGAGGTACCTTGAAAGTGACAGATAAGCTCTTCTGTCCTCAAAACGTGCAAATTTGGAAACTTTGCCTATAAATCCAATTCCCAGTGGTATCCCTCAGTGACAAAGCGTGCTGCATAATAGCCCAGAAATTATCTGCGGTTGACAGCCAAGGACACCTCAAGCACCCACCATGTTCAGACAGTTATCTGGGGAGCCATAGGCATTTAATAGACCCAACACCAACCGAACCCAGGTTAAGTGATGGGCCCATTGAACCAAGCAGTGCTCCCCAGATTCATTCATTCATTCATCATTCATTCATTCTTTCATTCTATGGTATGGACTCAATTTGGCACATACATGGTAAAACAGAAATTGTACGATTAAGAGGCCCAGATTAAAAACACAAGTTGGTTTAAAGACCTCTGGGGAGGCTGCCCTATAAACGGGGTGATAGCACTGACAAGAGCCTCTCCATAATTGTCATGACTCTCACTTCATTTGGCATGGGCTTTTGGAGCCTAACCTACATTGCAGGGTTGTTGTGAGTGTAAATGAGAGGAGGAGAACCATGTCTCCTTGGAGGAAAGCTAGGAATTAAATGTAAGACTATGTAAGAATTATATGTGTATATGTGTGTGTATAATCAGAAGAAAAGGGACGCAGGTGGTGCTGTGGTCTAAACCACTGAGCCTCTTGGGCTTGCTGATCAGAAGGTCGGCGGTTTGAATCCCCACAACAGGGTGAGCTCCCGTTGCTCTGTTTCAGCTCCTGACAACCTAGCAGTTTGAAAGCACACCAGTCAGCGAAAGTAGACAAATAGGTACCACTTTGTCAGGAAGGTAAACGGTGTTTCTGTTAAGTTGTGGGTGAACATATCAGACGACACAGTGATTCTTCAAACAGCTCTTGTTTATTCATAGACCCAGAACAGAACTGAACTGAAGGGTTCAGCCAGCCTGCTTATATAGAGCTCCACTACAATGCAACAGGAACAACTTTCTGTAACTATCCAATCACTGAATGTCACTTTCAATTCCTTATTTGCATATGTGGACCTGAGTGAAAACTATCTACAGTATCCCCCTGCTGGACCAGGGTGAGAACTTCAGTACATAACAGTTTCCATGCGCTCTGGCTTCTGTCACAGCGTTTCATTGCGCCAGTAGCATTTTAGTCATGCTGGCCACATGACCCCAAAAGCTTTCTGTGGACAAACACCGGCTCCCTCAGCCTAAAACAAGATGAGCGCCGCAGCTCATAGTCACCTTTGAGCGGATTTAACCGTCCAGGGGTCCTTTGCCTTTTTACCACTTACCTTTTACCTTCTAATCAGAGGAACTGAGAAGGGAAAAGGCGGTCTTTCAAGTAGCCCGGTCCCAAAATATATATCTTCTGCTTTGCAGGAGAGGGTTTTTTTTTCTCTCAGGCTGGGACACAATAAAAATCTCTGGCCTAGAGGCCACCTAAGCCCATGCGCTTTGCACCACAGATCCACTGTGCCATAGTAGAATCATAGAAGGAGGAGGAGGAGGAGGAGGAGTTTGGACTTGATATCCCGCCTTTCACTCCCCTTAAGGAGTCTCAAAGCGGCTAACAATCTCCTTTCCCTTCCTCCCCCACAACAAACACTCTGTGAGGCAGTGGCGTAGCGTGGGTTGTCAGCACCCGGGGAAAGGCAAGTAATTTGCGCCCCCTCTGCCCTAGGGGCAGAGAGCTGCGAGTGCGAGTGCGCCCCCCCCAGATGTTGCGCCCAGTGCGGCCGGCTCCCCTGCACCCCCCATGCTACGCCACTGCTGTGAGGTGAGTGAGAGACTTCAGAGGAGCATAACTAGCCCAGCGTCACCCAGCAGCTGCATGTGGAGGAGTGGGGAAGTGAACCCGGTTCACCAGATTACGAGTCCACCGTTCTTAACCACTACACCACAAACTGTAGAGCTGGAAGGGCCCCAATGATCATCTAGTGCAACCCCCCGCAATGCAGGAATATGTAGCTGTCCCATACTTGAAACTATGACATTATCCACACCATGCTCTAATCAACTGAGCTGTTGACACCTGGCAGAGGACAAAATGTTGGACTCAAGTGCTTGTATTCCAATCCAGATTCAGCCATGAAGCTCAGTCAGCCGCCTTGGGCAAGTCACTAAACATGTATAATATTCTGTTAGTTTTCTAGAAGTGGCTTTTACGTTGTGTGAAAGCTCAAATAGAATGTGGAAATTAACAGTTAGGAAATGGAATAAATTGCAGCCTTGCTATACAACAACCTGTCCTGTACTGGTTTCTGAAGGTAGGTGTCTTAATCAAATTGGACACACCAGTTTCTCTCTTTTCTAAAACCTAAGAATTTTTAACAAAGTGCTAAACATGGTGGATCTGGTAGTTATTTCTAGTGTATTGCTCTAACAACACACTGAACAACATTCATTACCTGGAGAGACAGTTATGTGGGGAACAGGAGCATAAATGGGAAGCAGTACATTGAAATTTTGTGCTGTGGATAACCTACAAAGAATTCACTTGGATGCAGCCTGTAGCTTGTCACACCATTTAAAAGCAGCTAGAATGTTGTTATGCTAGAAAAAACATAATTGGTCTAGTGTACATTACCATCCTTAACTATTTCACATGAACCTCACCAACTGCTGTGAGTAACCCCACAGATTAGAGTACCTGTGCGGGCATTTATATTGTAAATACATCTCTACATATCATATTGATATACCTATACACACGGGGGGGGGGGGGGAGGAAGGAAGGAAGGAAGGATGGATGGAAGGAAGGAACAGGGTGATATACTACTTTGGCATTCCGCCTCCAAAGTTCTGTGATTGGAGAGCCCTGGTAAAACCATTCCCTCCAATTAAAAGCCAGAGCTGTCCATCACAAAAGAGCTCTCCCTCCTCCATCTCTTCACTCTGCCTTTTTCCTTATATGGCAAGCTTGGAGAGAAGTGTTTGGATGTTGCAAACACACTGCCTGTAGCGTTTCTTTTCAATGTCTGAATCTCCAAAGCGTCCTTCGGTTCGGGGCACTTTGGAGAGTACCTGCTTAGAAAAGTTCTGAATATGTCAAGAATGGACCATTTTGGTTTGGGATTCATCCAAATCCTCTGCACGCACCCTTTCCAGAATTTAGCAGCTGGCCCCAGTCCATGTATTGCAGTATACAGTGGTGCCCCGCAAGACGAATGCCTCGCAAGACGAAAAACTCGCTAGACGAAAGGGTTTTTCGGTTTTGCGTTGCTTCGCTAGACGAATTTCCCTATGGGCTTGCTTCGCAAGACGAAAACGTCTTGTGCTTTTTTCTTAAAGCCGCTTGAAGAGGCGCAGTTGCGACGGACCGTGCTTCGCAAGACGAAAAACATCGCAAGACGAAAAGACTCGCGGAACGAATTATTTTTGTCTTGCGAGGCACCACTGTACAGTATATGCATGACCAGTTCTTGTTTCCCTTTTCATTCCTGAAGTAATATCATAAGATAATATGTTCCTGCATAACAACATCCAGGGCTGCTTACATAAAATGTAAGAAAACTACTCCCCGCCCTTTCAAACATTCACTTTTGTCTTTTGCTAATGAAGTAATTAGTCTTACTATAGTTGGGGAAAATGGGGATTACTTTCATTTTCTGCCTCCTTCTCTCCCCTGCTCCCCCCGCCCATCCCTGTTTTTTGTGCAAACTCAGTGAAGTGGCAAATTTTGCCACATTTGCTGCATGTGCAAAATATTTCACCCAGCTCTGTAAAGTAATGTGTTTTCTAAGCTGGTACTATACTCTCTGGATGTAAGTTATAATAATAATGCATTGACTTGTGGAGAACATTAATTCAATGAACTTACAGCTATCGCTGACAATTCCAAAGCAAGCTGACGGATACAATTCCTAGCAGCAATGCTCTTGATATCTCCCCTCCATATCAGAAAGAAATCTTGGCCACAAAAAAGGATGTGACATGGGATGTGCATGACTGGGTGTCCTTTGTGTTAAAATGGACACAGGAGGTTGGAGGAGGGGTGCCGGTTTTGATTGGAACTTGATTCTGGTGGGGGGCTGCTTGACCCCTTTTGGTTCACAAGTTTTCCCCAATCTAAAGTCCTTCCCTCAACCCAGCTGCTTTTAGATGTACAGGCAGAAAGAAAAAAAGATAGTCGGCTCTATGACGCACGTATATTTCCTGTTGTAGGGCTAATAGCAGGGTAAGCAACTGCGCGTTGCAGGAATGCCGGGTTGGTTCTGCTGGTGCATTCGCACTGCGCTGAACTTGCTGTTGCTTTGCATCTTCCACTGAGCAGTAGCGTCTCACCTGCTGGGAGGTCAGGTAAGCACCTCTGCCCTGCTCCATCTGCTCCTGAGCGTAGAGTGAATGTAGATAAAGCAAATGCCATGTGAGCGTGATAAATATTGTATTTGATGAGCATGTGAAAGGGCTGTGTCTGGCGAAGGGAGACCAGGCTGCAGCAGAGTGTGCCCCTCTCTTGTACCCACCTTTCCCCATTTGAATTACTGGCTGCCACCAGACAAGAGATTAATTGTTTACCAGGCTGCCCCTTATCAATCAGCTTCCATAAGTTCCCAGGAGTCTCTCTGAAGCCTCCTTGGGTAGCCTGATTGTTAAAGCTCTAGGTGTGGAGAGTGTTTGGAAGAAGCTGAGACCACACAGGGTTTATGAGACACGAAATAAGTACAGTTACAGATAGGTAGCCGTGTTGGTCTGCCATAGTCAAAATAAAAAGATTCCTTCCAGTAGCACCTTAAAGACCAACTAAGTTAGTTCTTGGTATGAGCTTTCGTGTGCATGCACACTTCTTCAGATACACTGAAACAGAAGTTGCCAGATCCTTCTATATAGTGAGAAGGTGGGGAGGGGTATTACTCAGAAGGGTGGTGGGAATGGGAGATTGGCAGATAGCTGAGATGAGCCTGTTGACGACTCTTAACGACTGCAATAGGTCTTACACTGCAGTCGTTAAGAGTCGTCAACAGGCTCATCTCAGCTATCTGCCAATCTCCCATTCCCACCACCCTTCTGAGTAATACCCCTCCCCACCTTCTCTCTATATAGAAGGATCTGGCAACTTCTGTTTCAGTGTATCTGAAGAAGTGTGCATGCACACAAAAGCTCATACCAAGAACTAACTTAGTTGGTCTTTAAGGTGCTACTGGAAGGAATCTTTTTATTTTGAAATAAGTACACTAAGGGTGATGAATAGAGCATAAGACATGCAAAGCTACAGAGAAAGAAGCATGATGCTCAAAAATTACAGAAACCCAATATGGTCTTTTGGAGAAAATCCAAATCAATGCTGCACAAACAGAGATCCTCTTGCCACAATGTATAACAGTCCTCGAACTCACCAGGCTCTTAGAAGGAACCCTTACTTGCTAGTAGTGCTTATGTTCCTTGAAGTCTTCCTTCCAGGCTCACCAAAACTTCTGCTTCTCGCATGAGATCCCCTTGGTCTATCTGCTTCCTGGCTGTCTACAACAAGTAAACAAGAAACATGTCTATAAAATATCTTTTAAAAATTCTAAGACAGATGCAGACTGGGAAAGATCTTTTACAAAAAAAAGGCTTGTTGGAAGGGAAAGGTCTTCAGTAGGTGCCAAAAAGACAACAGAGATGGCACCTGTCTAATATTTAAGGGGAGGAATTTCCAAGGTGGAGGTGTCACAACACTAAATATGTAAATCATGTACCTCTAAGGAAGAAAACAACTGCTGGTAGTGGTGGTGGAGATTTTGAACAACACGTGTGGGGAAAATGCAAGGGTGCTTCCAGGTGGTTGCTATTTTTGGATGGGATTTAATCATATACCACCAAATTTGGGCTATGTAGTTAAAGTTGACTTGAAGCTCTTGCATAACACATGAACTCCTCTCCCCACAAAACCAGACCTTTCAAAGTAAGGAAAGTGACGAGAAAATGCACTGGAAAATGTGGGACAACAACTGCTTGATGCACCTCATATAACCTCCCTGCAAACAAATCAGAATAAATTTTCAATAAATAGCTGCTGTTGTCTAACATCCCCCAAAACTTAATGCAGACAAATTGGGATGAATGCTCAATAAACAGGCAACCCGGAAGTGACCTCAGTTTCTGACACTTAAATTCATGCAGTTTCCCCCATTGGCAGCCTTTTTTGCTGAATGTCGAATTGTTTCAGTCTTACGTTATGGTTTTATTGCAAAGCCTAGCGCAAAACTTTCAAAAAGTAGGTAGCTCCACCCAAACAGCTGTGCAGCAATTCTGAAGATTTGATTTTAATTTTATCTTCTTTGCTTTCAGCATTATCACTGTGGTAATGAACCCCACTTGGAGAAGGGAAAATACATACAATGTCAATCACGCCCTCTGACAAGGAGCAATTAACACAGGATCAAATTGGAGAAAGATGGATGGGACCAGATGGTCAAACTAATCCTAACAAAGGCACTGTACATTAAGTGTCCTTCAAGGGAGAAAATGGTCCCTGCTTTTTTCTTCTTTATTAGTTTTCTGTTTAACGCATAGACCTGTAGAGTGAAAGACAAAGAAACAGTCACAAGCCCCACCACCAATTTTTAAACAGACCTTACGAAACTGATAAACTAGGGAATTATGGCTGTGTTTTTTTGAAACCTATAGTCACTCCAGGAGCTGATCACAAGCTCTTATGCAATTATTCCAGACAATTTTAGCATCTATTGTCCTTTGTCCCATGAACATTCTCAAGGAATCTGGCTAAGGCACAAGCCTCTTAACCTAAGACAGATGATAAATGATGCCAGAGTTAGAGGGTGACGGTTATGGAAATATTGCTTCCTTCCTTGTCCAAAGACTAACCAGATATAGTATTGCAGCAAAGGTGGGGGGGTTGTTTTAGGACATCTAATTAGAATGAAAGACTGGTAATGGACAAAAAAGAAAGAACACTTACACAATATTGTAAAGAGTATTCGGAGGGGGGGGAGGGAATGGCAGAGCTATACAGTATGTCCAAATGCCAAAGATGCAGTCAGCCTTCTGGACAGCTTGCCAAGAGGTTTTCCATTTGGATTATTATCCTAGTCCTGGGGCACATCTGGGAAGCTAAGAAGCTGTCATGGGCACCACAAAATGCCCATTGCACAAAACTGGCAATGCACAGAAGCAACCCCCCCCCAAAAGAGGTAGAACACAGCTCCCCCCTAAATGAATCACAGGGGAAAAGCAGGCAACCCTGTCCAAAACAAGTAACCCATGAAACAAAACAAAACAAAAAATCAGTTTTAAAAATAAAACAATAGGTGTGGCAGAAGAGCATGGCGGGCACCAAGAGGATGTCTGAGGGCACTGAGTATTTAGGCTTAGTCACATGGACTTCTGCTGACACATTGGGACTTTTCCTTCCTCTCCCCTCCTTGTGCGCCCTCAAAATCTGCTCTAGACTGTTGTCCAAACTGGTGGGGAGCAAAGGCACTGGTAGGAGCAATGGATAGGCCAATGCATTTGCACCATGTAATGTGAGAGTAGGAACCAAAGTGATTTAGAAGTGGTTCCACAGGGGGAATCCATTCTGGGTGAGACCAGCAGGTAAAGGAAGCTAAGGGGTACCTGACTAGTTTTGCATATAGTTTTGCAGTAGCACATTGCTAAGCAGAGTTTGTTCCTTCTAACCCAGCCATTGTGGATCATTCATAATCTTGAGAATGGAGAGCATCACTGTCAAGCTAGTAGCCGAAACGGCTCTGTTCCACCTTCACTGTCAAAAGTGTTGGTGTTGACCTTTAAAGCCCTAAACGGCCTCGGTCCTGTATACCTGAAGGAGTGTCTCCACCCCCATCATTCTGCCTGGACACTGAGGTCCAGCGCCAAGGGCCTTCTGGCAGTTTCCTCACTGCGAGAAGCAAAGCTACAGGGAACCAGGCAGAGGGCCTTCTCAGTAGTGGCACCCGCCCTGTGGAACGCCCTCCCACCAGATGTCAAAGAGATAAACATCTACCTGACATTTAGAAGACATCTGAAGGCAGCCCTGTTCAGGGAAGTTTTTAATGTGTGACATTTTAATGTATTTTTAATCTTTGTTGGAAGCCGCCCAGAGGGGCTGGGGAAACCCAGCCAGATGGGCGGGGTGCAAATAATAAATTATTATTATTATTATTATTATTATTATTATTATTATTATTATTATTATTATTATTATAGCAGCATGCTTCTGAATACCAGTTGCTGTTGCCCTCATGTCCAGCTTGCAGGCTTCCCACAGGCATCTGGTTGGGCACTGTGAGAAGAGGCTGCTTGAATGGACGGCTCATTGTCCAGATCTAGCAGGCTCATCTTATGTTCCTACACATTCTACCAACCTTGACACGCCCTGGCACTTCTAGCTCTTGGTAAGGAACAGTGAGTCACCTGCTAGCTTTGTGGCTCTGCCCCACCCAACAAGACACTTCTTGTGTAAAGGGATGTAGAGGCTGGGGAAAACCTTGGAGTGCAGATTGGGATCCCTACATTGGAGTTGCACCAAACATTTTTATGTGGGAAATACATATGTGACTACAGCAGGTCTTTGATGCATGTGGATTAAGCTCTAAGCAAGCAGTAGGTTTTTAATGCAATACCAGGGGATGTTCTCTATGGTGTGTATGTATGTATGTATGTATGCATTGAATGGAGAAGCACCTGCAAGTTGAGAGCTCCTTGGGAACAGCTCAATAAGCCTTCAAAGCTTTCGATCGCCACATATGTAGTTGCACAGTGTAGATTAGTGTAGCCAAAGCAACAGAAAAGTGATCCGACAACCACCTTGGGGACATTATCTGACATAAAGGATGCCAACTTTTTTGTTCTTTTTCAAGCAGGGAAATTATAAAAGAGATCTAATCAGCGGATAGAATATTGCCGCTGAAAATGCACATCAGCATACTTAACAAAAATAAAATAAATCTTGAAACTTTAATATTCCCTGCTCCTGCCCCTAAATAGGCCCCTTTGGAAAACTGTTTTATTGTTTCTCATTAAATTAGAATTGTGCTGAGATGCCACTATCTACCATTTCCTATTATTATTAATGTGAAGGAAAAAAATCACTGCATATTCAGCATTTCCCCAGTTAAAGCTAAAACAAAAGGAAAATCCTATTTGTGGTGTTTATCTTCGGGTTTATTTCCCTTTTCTTTGCTCAGGCTCACTTTTATTGAAACAGAAAGTTCTTTGCTTTTTTCCTAGTTTAAATCTGTACTTAAAAATAGCAATATCTTCAGGTGTCAATTAAGATTTTTAATTTATTATCTTCTTATTGCCTTTTCTTTCTGAACCGAGTCACCGTTAATAGAAGACCCTCAGAGATATACATGTGGGGATATGCAATTGCTCTTTTTCATTAACTTTTGGAACATGCAATATTTTCTGTTACATGTGATACTTTGCAGTCAAATGCCTGCTTTTGATGTGTTTTCAGCACCTTCCATAGACCCAACCCAGAAGACTGTTCCTCTGGAAAAACCCTATTAAACTGATTGGAAGGCATGGAAGAACACTTTCTAATGATTTCAGAAGGGTTTGCACACAAGAAAATTCTGTGACATGGTGCCTTAGGCCTAAAACATTAACAAAAATTGGCATTTGGTATTCTTATAGACAACTAGCAGAAGATTAGGACTGGTGACTCCAATGCACTCGACGGATTTACGAAGGTTGATGCTCAGTTTTGCTGATGAAATAGAGATTAGGGATGGAAGGATCTGTCAAATTCAGTTCTCCACCTTCACGGCAATTTGCAATTCATATATTTATTCCTTTATTTATTAAAACCCTCATGAAAATTTGTCAACACTTTTGTGCAAATTTCTCCTAATCAACCCATTTTTATATGCTGTTTTGACTAATGTACAGATTTTTGCAAGGCCTTTCCACAAGGACAATGCATTTTGTGTTATTTTCACCGATATATTCATTTTATGCACTTTAAAAGTTGGTTGGCAACCTGCACTGCAGGTTTCAGATAAGTGTGAATTCTGAAGGATAGCTGTGTTTCAGCTGGCATATTGTTTTGGAAGGTAAGAATTCAATAGATTCAGCTTTAAATGTCTCATCCATGCCTGAGAAGCATTGGTAGTGGGCTTATCAGTTATTGAAATTGGAAAACCTTTTACCTTTAACTTAGCAAGCCCCCAGGCTGTGGGACTGAACCGGCAACATCATTGTCATTGCCTTTTTGTTTATATATTGCAATTCCTTTAATATTGAGTTCAAAGCAGTTTGCAGCATCAAAAAATGGCAAAGGAGCAACAATCAGACTAGTACTGGGGTCAGCAAACTTTTCCAGCAGGGGGCCGGTCCACTGTCCCTCAGACCTTGTGGGGGGCCGGGTGATATTTTGGGAGGGGGAAATGAATGAATTCCTATGCCCCACAAGTAACCCAGAGATGCATTTTAAATAAAAGGGCACATTCTACTCATGTTAAAACACACTGCTTCCCAGACCGTCTGCAGGCTGTATTTAGAAGGCAATTGGGCCGGATCCGGCCCCCGGGCTGTAGGTTGCCTACCCATGCACTAGTAGATCCACAACAATGTATCCATATGTCAGGAAGGGATGGATCTCCTTGTGGTTGGCTTCTCTGTGTTGTAAACCACTGAAGTAGCAGGTTCTCAAAAAGATCAGAGAATTCAGGCAGAAACAGGAGTGTAAATTGCTAATGCTTGTTTATTTGTCCCATGTCAGGAACAGGAATCAATCCGGCGAATACAGTTCGCTGAGACCCAGTGTGGTGTAGTGGTTGAGATCGGTAGATTCGTAATCTGGGGAACCGGGTTCACATCCCTGCTCCTCCACATGCAGCTGCTGGGTGACCTTGGGCTAGTCACACTTCTCTGAAGTCTCTCAGCCTTACCCACCTCACTTACTCACCTTTGTTGTGGGGGAGGAAGGGAAAGGAGAATGTTAGCCGCTTTGAGACTCCTTTGGGTGGTGATAAAGCGGGATATCAAATCCAAACTCTTCTTCTTCTCTTAAATTGGTATTCACTATTGTTATCCGTCCACAAATATATATAATGGATTACCTCTCCCCCTGCATCTTCACTGCATTTCTTTTGCATTTAAATGAATGGTGTGGAGTACTATAAATTTGTTGTGCACCACTTCAATCTGCAAGCGGTGTGAGATTCTAGGATTTCCAGGATTCCTCTTTCCTTTCGAATGTGGCACAGTGGAGATTGTGGTATCTTTATGATATACGGTTTATTTACTGAGGTCCAGTGCTGAGGGTCTTCTGGCGGTTCCCTCACTGCGAGAAGTGAGGTTACAGGGAACCAGGCAGAGGGCCTTCTCGGTAGTGGCACCTACCCATGGAACGACCTCCCATCAGATGCCAAGAAAATAAACAACTATCTGACTTTTAGAAGACATCTAAAGGCAACCCTGTTTAGGGACGTTTTTAATGTTTGAAGTTTTATTCTGTTTTTAGTGGTTTTTTGGGGAGCCGCTCAGAGTGGTTGGGGAAACCCAGCCAGATGGGCAGGGTATAAATAATAAAATTATTATTTTTATATTATTAGTATTATACAACCTGAGCTCACAACAGCATTCACAGCATTAACACCCTGAAAGGGTCTTGCTTCCTCCATAGCGGCAGCCTTGGATTCAAACAGAAATCAAGCACTGCTCTGACTCTCTCTCTCTGCTTGCTGCTTTGCTTTTAGCTGACACCGCTTTACAGTCTTTGCTCTCAACTCTGGCTTTGACTTTCTGGCTACCCACAATTTGGGGGAGGGGGCCCTACAAATTTGCTATCTCACCCAGAGCCCCTTCCTTTGTTCCCCTTGGCTATTCCAAAAATTAAAAGGCATTCAGCCTACCCCCCAAAAAAACCCTCATAATAAATTAATTATATAAAATTCTGCCACAGCGGACAGAGAGAGAATAACATAGTTTTTGTCTGAAGTTGAATTGCAGCGGAATGGAAACAGTGCTGCGTGTGATGAACACTGGGAAGTGGATGCCTTCTTACTTCCCTGCTTCAGATACTGAAGCAGTGACTCAAATCTCCTCCTGGCCCTTGGCTTCCTGTTTGGTATAGAAGGACTTGGCTTCCTATTCCAGTTGAGCCTTCTTTGAAGTTCAAGGTCTTCCTGAGCTCCTGGATCCTTGTTTTTTTTAAAAGTCCAGTCTGACTTCTGCCTTGTTCCTCAATCTCCCTTGTGGCTTAACTTTTAGTCTTGACTCAGCAGGCCAAGGACAACTGCTGTATATTTATCTTCATGTACAGCTAAAAAAGGGGACGTGGGTGGCACTGTGGGTTAAACCACAGAGCCTAGGGCTGGCCAATCAGAAGGCCGGCGGTTTGAATCCCCGCGACGGGGTGAGCTCCTGTTGCTCGGTCCCTGCTCCTGTCAACCTAGCAGTTTGAAAGTATGTCAAAGTGCAAGTAGATAAATAGGTACCGCTCCGGCGGGAAGGTAAACAGCGTTTCCGTGCGCTGCTCTGGTTCGCCAGAAGCGGCTTTGTCATGCTGGCCACATGACCCGGAAGCTGTGCACTGGCTCCCTCGGCCAACAAAGCGAGATGAGCACCGCAACCCCAGAGTTGGTCACGACTGGACCTAATGGTCAGGGGTCCCTTTACCTTTACCTTACAGCTAAAAAAAAGGAACTGTGTATATGAAGCAGCAGCAACTGAGGCCCCACCTGAACTACAGTTTGAATGCAGTATCACGCCACTGCATTATTTGGCTTCACCCAAAGAATCCTGAGAACTGTAGCTTGTGAAGGTCACTGAGTGTTGCTAGGAGAGCCCTATTCCCCACACAGAGCCACAGTTCCTAAAGTGGTTTAACGATCAATCCCTCCTCCCAGGAAACTCTGGGAATTGTAGCTCAATGAGGGGAACAGTGGGTCACCTGACAACTCTCAGCTGTCCTTACAAACCATAGTTCCCAGAATGCTTTGGGGAAGCTCTGGGGACTCTATAAAGTGGTATGATACATAGTGAAGATGGGGCAAGAGCCTAGCATCTTGCTTTTCTAGTCACCTGGTCCAAAAGGTTCCAGGTATGGTCAGAAGGCAAATGAGACAAGCATCTTACTGATGCTAAGCAGGTGTGGGCCAGGTTAATGCCTGGATAGGAGATTGCCTGGGAACTATGTCTGGCACCTTGGATTCTATAAAGAAATAAAGGTAGGATGCAAATGAAAGGAAATATTTTAAAAATAAAAGTTTAAGTCCCCACACCAACCCCTTCCCAAAGTCAACAATGTTAAATGCATCTGCCCACAAGAAAAACAACAACAAACAAATTAGCCTCAAAATGCAACAAAGGATAAAAAAAGAGAATAAGAATAAGGAAGCATCTTTTCCCAAGTCATTTTAAACAACTTTTGCAAAACCATTATTGTCTTTGCCCAAATGTCTGTGAAAGTTTTATGGTTGGAAGATATTTTCCCTTATTATGCTCCACTGAATAATTTGTATTAAATTATGTTTTTAATCAGAGTTTCTTTTCGAATTGGAGAAAAACTAATGTTAAAGTATATGATGGATTATAATACTGTTAATTTACATGAAAACTAGAAAAAAAATAAAAAATCAGTTTATTGCTTGGCTTCTCCCTAGCAAGGTTTTCTAAAAACCAATGGCTAGAAAATATTGTTGGTGCTCACATCACACTTCATCTAATTATACTTAAGCATATCCACACTATTGCTAGGGTGCATGGAAAGAGATAATCAAATCACAGCCATTCAGAATAAAATAGACACTCAACAGGGGGCTGCTGAGATAGCAATTTAAATGAAACAGTTTAACAGCAAGAGATGAAAGTTCTTGGACGGCCAACACAAGTTCAAGTATCTGAATATTCAGAGCTTTCCTCTCAAAACAAAATAGCAATGCCTCTAGCCAATAGGTTTAGCTATTTTGATAGATATTTTTCACTGCAGAACACTATTTCAGAGCTGTCTGTGGGACGAAAGGCAGAATCAGTTTAAAGACAGTTATAGAGTGTTCCTGTTCATGAGTAAACCCCATTGGGTTTAAACAGGGCTTATGGAAATGTTTCAAGACAAAAGTAGATTTCTGCAGGATGTCTTTTCTCATACTTCAGATGTTAATGTCACAGGCAAAGGTATTGCCTGCAGGGTACGGTTTCTTCCACAGGTAGGGAGGTCTCATTTTTTACTAGAATTGTGTGCAAATGATCTGATATCTGTGTTGCAATGGGCCACAAATCTCAAAGTATCAGTGCAAAAATACCTATGTTTGGAAACTGAAACATAAATGTTGTCGGTTTTAGTATATTTCTAATCACAGGGGGCTGGACTAGATGATTCTCAGGGTCCCTGGCAACCCTACATTTCTATGATTCTTGATTCTATTTGAGGGACTTTGTCCTTGGGTCAAAGACATCTCAAAATCCATTATTGTAAGATCAAAATGAGCCAATACGCTCTAGGTCAGAGGTGGGGAATCTTTTCCAGCCTGAGCTCTGCATTCCCTCCGAGGTGGGTGGGGCCAGAAGCAAAACTGGGCGGGGCAACAGCTATGAATTGGACCTTTGTGCTGTAGGCTAACTTGTACACATATTTATACCCCTCTCTCCACCCTCCAACTGGACAAGCAAGAGACATTTTGAGAGTACCAGGGAACATTCTGGACAGGCCAAAATGTGTGAAGCAGGGCCATTGATGGGTATGAGCTGAGAACAGTTTCAAGGGCCAGACAGAGGCTCCCAGAGGGCCACATTTGGCCTCTGAGCCTTGCCTCCCCTGCCATAAATGTTCCCCAGGTGTCCAAGAATTCAATGCAGTCCATACTGGAATATCATGGTAACTGGCGCATTGTTGAAAAGAGAAAACACATCACTCAAGAGAAGAACAAGAGAGGAAATGTAGAAACAATTGCCATTATTTAAATAGGAATGCAGTGCAACTCACCATAGTGATGGATATTGAATAGGTGACCCCTGTGCCTGCTCAGTCTACTGTTCAGGTGACGGGGTACTTTGAGGCTCCTGCTCCCACTTCTTAGGATTCTTCAACTAGACTGGAACTGGACAGCCAGGGAGCTCAGGAGGAATGACCAAGGCTACTGCTGCCACGGACGTTGCCTGGGTAAATGCCGGGCTCCATTGGCAGAGTAGCTAAATTGCAGCTAGGAAGCCAAATGATGTGCAATGCTGAATCTTTCCTTGAAATTAAAACAATGTCCAAACACTTGTTGAAATATTCAAAAGCTTTTACTTTCGGAACATATAGCTAAAGAAGAATATATGCCAAGAATTTACATTCGCATGCTTATCCAAGCACGGGCTTATTTTTTTCTTAGTTGGAGATTACAGCTTCCTCCTTGAACATTCAAGCAAACGGTGTCTTCCTCTCTTTCCAGTGCTTGCACTCAGCCTTCTGCACGTAACCCAGCGAGGGCATTCGGTTCCTTCTGAAAGGTTTCCACTTTTTCCTTCCCACTGCCGCTTTGGGAGAACATCAACTTCTCTACATTTCTCTGTCACATACATTCACACAGAAACATTAGTGGTCCTCTCCTCTACTGATGAAAGAGAGAGAGAGAGAGAGAGAGAGAGAGAGAGAGAGAGAGAGAGAGTTATCTAACACAGTCTTTCCTTCAGTGTTCGTGGAGATGCAGCCATTACAGTCAAGTCATTCACACACAAAAACCAAAAAGGAGAATGTAAGAAGATACCTCCCATGTGACCAAAATTAACCACCCACACACGAGAGTTGCTGGGGAACATTCCAGAATTACAGCCATGCATCTAAGCATTCCCAATTTTCAGCAAATTAAATCACTATACTTAACATGCACTACCTAGTGAGAGGGTTGGCCCTGCTACCTTACCCAATAAGGAGGTTTATAAGTGTCTTTAATAATACCAAACCCACCAAACTGATCATTTAATTTATTCTAACATTTTCAAAATGCAAAGTAACGACAAATGGGATGTATTCTTTTCTTGGAAATGCTTACATCGTGGTTCATTCTTTGAATCAACAAGATCACATTTGTTATGTTTCCAATATATCAAAACAAAACACAGCCATTTGGGCGTTTGCCACTAGATTTTTGTTTGCTTGTTTGTCTAACATAAACATTAAAAAAAAAATCTAGACATCAAATTCTGCATTAAAGAGGGGACATTTGAGACCGAAATTTTCAGTTACATGAAAAGGACAGAAGAAAACAGGAAGAAAAAAACCAGAAGCAGACAACATGGTTTGGGGTTAAAGTGGGTTCTGTGTAGAGAGTTGTTAATAGGTTCCCTGTTGCTAAGGAAACTATTTCCCTGGTAGCTGTATGCTTGCCATGTCTTGCTAAATTGATGTCATAAAGTCGACAAAGAAGAATGAAAAATATTCAAACTGTCTCTACAAAGTGCTCCATGCAAGAAGAAGTCCTCTAGAGAGCAGTACTGCAATCAGCTACCTCAGAGCTATCACCATCATGGTGGCTTAAAAGACAGACAGACAGAGACACTAGTGGAAATGGGAAATCTAGAAGAAGGGTGCAGCGATTTGGGTCGCAAGAAGACAGAACACAGAAACAGCCCTCGGTAAGGCATGCAGTAGAGTTTGTCAATGTTGTGCCCTTCAGATGTTGCTGAACTACAACTCCCATCATCCCCTGCTGCCTGGGGCTGTTGGCAACTGGAATCCAGTGCTATAATCTGGAGGGCTCCACATTGGCTACCCTGGGCGCGCATTCACAGATATTTCAGCGAACAGCCCATAGGCCAGTGGCAGAGCATGGAGAGTCATCCTACAACAAAATGTTGCAGTATATCCTCCCTCCCTCTTGTTTAGGTGCCAGCCAGCCACATTCTCAGAGACCACTGAGCTTGCTATTATGTATGTAGGCTACACCAGCAAGATGAACGGATAACTGTTTTTATTTCCTGGTTCTCGTTGTACAGTTTTCAGGCTGGCAACCATCTTGGAACGACTCCCAAGAACACAGGCCTGGAGCACGCTCAGTTCCAATATTTCCCCATGAAATACTTTTGCCTTTTGGCCACTGGGTGGCAAGCACATAAACATATCTTACACACAGTCCTCGTTGGCTTTGAGGTTTTCACCTTTTCCTTTAATTTAGAAACAAACTGATTTATTCCTAGCAGTGATGCATGATGGTGTGTGAGTTGGGGTGGAACAGCAGCGAGACTCTCCTGGTAGCAGTGGCACTGCATCTGTCAGGAAGGAGCTGGTGGCAATGTTATCCTACAAATGTGTGCTCATCTACCAGGCTGCTGCATCCAGCGGCGTAGCTAGCCGCTCTGGTGCCGGGGACGGAGCGCTCATCCTGCAGCCAGGGGCAGGGCGCGCTGCGTGGCGCCTCTCCGCCACCTCCTTCTCAGCTGTAGGTCAGCTGAGGGAGAGGCAGAGGGCGGACGCAAGTCCCACGCTGCTGTTTCAGGCAGCGCGGAGCCTGCAGGTGCTCAAGCCAACACATCACTCCCAGGAGAGATGTGTGGCTTGGGCACGCTGCAGGCCCCACGGTAAGTGCTGGCCCCTGCGGTGTGGCGCCCAGTGCCAGCCACGTTTCATCACATTTGTTGACTGAACTAAAAAGCTTCGTGGGCCCAATTTTTTAAAATTATGTTTTAAAATTCATTTTTTTGTCATTTTGTCACCCCCCTCATGGATGACACCCAGGGCGGTCCACACACCATGCACTCCCCTTCCCCTGCCACTGGCTGCATCCAGCTCAGAGCACCCCAGCCTTTCAGCTGCCTCGTTACCCCCCATTGTAACCCCAGGGAGTGACAGCATTGCCACTGTCAGGAGGGGGCCACAGCAGTTCCTCCCTCCCCTCATGCCTCCTAAAGTTGACCAAGGACACAGGCCTACTATTTTGCTCTGGGGTGGCCCTGCTTTCCTTCTGAACTGAAGTTCGCTGTTCGTATACACACATGGGACTTGCAGCAGAATGTCACAGCGTGGAATGGTCTTGTGCAGGGCTCCAGCCAGTGAGCCACCCATGCCCCTTTGCAGCATACTCCATTCCATATCCTCCCCCCCCAACAGATTCTCAGTGTTCTGTGGCCATTGAACATGCTTGGTCCTCAATTCCCTGTTTTGGGTCCTGTTGCTCCTTAGGCACTCCCCCATCTCATCCCCCTTTTTGTACTTAGAATCATAGAATAGAATCATAGAATCATAGAGTTGGAAGAGACCACAAGGGCCATCGAGTCCAACCCCCTGCCAAGCAGGAAACCCCATCAGAGCACTCCTGACATATGGTTGTCAAGCCTCTGCTTAAAGACCTCCAAAGAAGGAGACTCCACCACACTCCTTGGCAGCAAATTCCACTGTCAAACAGCTCTTACTGTCAGGAAGTTCTTCCTAATGTTTAGGTGGAATCTTCTTTCTTGTAGTTTGGATCCATTGCTCCGTGTCCGCTTCTCTGGAGCAGCAGAAAACAACCTTTCTCCCTCCTCTATGTGACATCCTTTTATCCTCTATGTGACATCCTTGACTTCTGCAAACTTCAAGGTCCCCCAGGGCATCACAGGGAAACAACAGAGCGAAGGAGGCAAGGGAGTAAGGAAGGCTCCCCCACTTCCAGACATCAAGGTAAGGAAACGAGGTTCCACATGCCTCACCTTCCTACAGCTATATACCTTTTAAAAGTGTGTTTCCCATTTGCCGCCTGCTGCTGTTTGTCAAAACATTGTGCAATAACACCCCTTGCCTGTGCATATTTACAGAAAGCTATGCCCTACCCCCAAACTCATAGAATTGTTATGGGCTATGCAAAAATGAACTTTTCAAAAACAGGCCCTTGGCTGGGCTGTGTATTTATCATTGCATCAGCACTTTGACAGATGGAAAGGGGAAATAGCTCACAGTGACGAAGTAGAGCCATGGATGAATAATAAAATGCAAAGGTTCAAAGGGCCTGAGCTGTAGGGTCTGGTGACCTGTTTATTGAGCACTCGCTCTGATTTGTTTGCACAAAGTTTGTGGGAAAGTTAGATGAGTTAATTGGGCATTCTTTCCGATTCGCTTGTGGGGAGGCAATACAATGTTCCACCAAGCAGGTGATAGGCCACTCTTTACCATGCATTTCCCCCTCACTTTCTGTCAGGGAACTGACATCAGAGCGAAAGGCGAAGGAAAGGCTCCCCGATTCTGCAGGAGAAGGTACCAGCACCAGGGGGAGACGCAGCTTGGTAGAGGAGGAAGGAGATCAGCGTAACACCAGGGATCAAGGAGGGCAAATGGGGGAAGCGGAGGGAGAGCTCCGGGATTCTTCCCTGGACATCAGTGAGGAGAGCACTGGTCCTCCACTACCCACGCCCTCCCTGCGCAGAAGACTCCCGCGCAGTGAGAGGCGGAGACGACTGGGAGTCAAACAGCTTTTATGCTGGAAAAGGTTTAAGAAACGCCCACAGACAGATTCTGCTAGCGACTGAGGCAGCCACGCTGAGATGGGCTGTGCAGTCAGGACAGTTTAACCAAGGCAATTAAGCCCCCTAACGGGGACAATTTACGCACGAGTAACTCAAATCCATTACAATTTCCTTACTGCAAAAAGTCTTGTTTGTGGGGATATGGTGTGTGGGTGTGTGGGTGCAAGAGTGCCATATCAACTTTAATTGCACAACCTGAATTTGCTAGTATGTGTCTGAACCCTATGCAAAAATGGCAACAGTCTGGATCAGGGGCATAGCTGTCAACGTTCGCCTTATTTAAAGGGTAATTCCCTTATTCCAAATAGGATTCCTTGCAAGAAAAGGGAAAAGTTGACAGCTATGATCAGGGGTCAGCAACCTTTTTCAGCCTTGGGCCGGTCCACTGTCCCTCAGACCATGTGGTGGGCCGAACTATATTTTAGAAAAAAATAATGAACGAATTCCTATGCCCCACAAATAACCTAGAGATGCATTTTAAATAAAACCACACATTCAACTCCTGTAAAAACACACTGATTCCCAGACCGTCCGCGGGACGGATTGAGAAGGCGAATGGGCCACATCCGGCTCCCGGGCCTTAGGTTGCCTACCCCTGGTCTGGATCGTGAAGTAGTCCCATTTGAAGCTTAATTCTCTTTTCAGAAAAGTGTGCATGATCTCCGCTCATGTTCACGTTCATCCAAAAGCAGGATTTGGCTTTTTGGTGTCACATTTGTGCACCTGCCATAAAGAACTGGGAGGGGAAGGGGGGGTGGAGAGAGAAAACCTAGAAGCAACATGGTATGGGAATGAAAATGGGTTCTGTGCTGAGGCTTGTCAATAGGTTCCTTGTTGCTAAGGAACTATTTCCTTGGTAGCTGTATGTTTGCCACATCTTGCTAAATTGGTGTCATAATCTCAGACAAAGAATATCCTGTGGTATCTTTGGCGGTGGCGGGGATTGCGGGGGGCAGGGAGGTTCCAAACAGAGCTGGAAGTTTTGTATAATATTTTTTTTGGGGGGGGGAATCTAATCCAAATCATTCAAGTGTCTGTTTAAAAATAACTTTTTTTCTTTTTTCTTTTACTTTGGGAAATTGGTCTATCTTTCTCATAAGCAATGTGAAAAGTAAGTATATATTTGATGGGAGATAAAATCTTTGCAGATCCCTGAAGCTTTCAATAGTCCACTTTCAGGAAATCTCCTGCAATGCAAGTTATGCGACAGTAATATATTTGGAAACGAGGGAAAGGGAATTACATTTTCGAGCAACATAAAAAAAGAATGTGTTGTTATTTCAGCTTGCATGTTATTTTACGGCATCATGAAAATGGATTATGATCACAGATTATCAAAATCTGTTAAGAATGCTAATGCACTTGCAAAAAAAAGAGTGTGCCTATATACCAAATTTATGCACACAATTCATTGCAATTTTGTGAGCAGTTCAGGTATGTTCTTTTGTGAAAGCTTCACAACTGAATACTTTTACTAATAAGAGCAGAATGAACCATGAGAAAGCTGTTGAATGGAAATCAAATGCATAGCAGTTGTTGGGGAAATGGAACGCTCTAAATGAGGCTAATCACGATCTCAGATGTGTGCATGGACGGGGAAGGAACATAGCTCAGTGGCAGACCATCTGCTTTATATACAGAAGGTCCCAGATTTAATCCCTAGTATTTCCAGGTAGGTCTGGGAGAAGCCCCTGCCTGAAACTGGTCAACCCAGGACCAAAAGCTGAGGCTGATGAAGAGATCAGAAGTCATGTTAGCTATGAGTCCTGGAAGACCCTTGCAGGCCTTTTCCCACCTGGCAGGGTGGAGAGCAGGGCTTGGACTGACTCCAGCTACAAACCTGAGGCTACTGAACAGAATCTTGGGCTGGGGTATTGTTTAGGGATTTTTGCACTCTCTCTCTCTCTCTCTCTCTCTCTCTCTCTCTCTCTCTCTGTGTGTGTGTGTGTTTCTGCTGTTGTTTTTGTATGTTTCTTTTGTATCTTATGATTTTTATGGCAATTGTTCAATTTGGCTCTGCATTTTTAATGTTTTGTTTATTGTATATCACCACTTTTGTTATGTTTGTAGTGTTTTTTTATGTTTTAAGCCACCTTGAGCATGGTTTTAACTTTGGAATGGTGGAACACAAATAAAATGATGGATTGATTGATTGAAACTCTGGAGAGCTGTGGCAGCACAGTTATGGTTCAGTTTGTACTTTCTTGTGTGCAAGTTCTTGGTCCCAAATAAATATGTGCATATTAGAAACACCTAGCAAGTTCAAGAAGGAGGGCTGGACGAACATTGAGACCCAAACCCACATGCAAATATGTATCTACCGTACCTCAATTGTGCTTTTGGTTCTCTTTTTCGGCTTAGAACACATAAAAGAACTGTAACGCCAGTAATGAAAACTGTAGGTACTAAAAGAGTGATTGCCCATCAAAATACCACAGAGACTTTGCCACATAACCCTCTCTATCATAGAACCACAGAATTGTAGAGTTGGAAGGGAACCCAAGAGTCATCTACTCTAGCCCTCTTTTGTTGTTGTTTAGTTGTGTCCGACTCTTCGTGACCCCATGGACCAGAGCACGCCAGGCACTCCTGTCTTCCACTGCCTCCCGCAGTTTGGTCAAACTCATGCTGGTAGCTTCGAGAACACTATCCAACCATCTTGTCCTCTGTTGTCCCCTTCTCCTTGTGCCCTCAAACTTTCCCAACATCAGGGTCTTTTCCAGGGAGTCTTCTCTTCTCATGAGGTAGCCAAAGTATTGGAGTCTCAGCTTCAGGATCTGTCATTCCAGTGAGCACTCAGGGCTGATTTCATTAAGAATGGAGAGGTTTGATCTTCTTGCAGTCCATGGGACTCTCAAGAGTCTCCTCCAGCACCATAATTCAAAAGTATGAATTCTTCGGCGATCAGCCTTCTTTATGGTCCAGCTCTCAGCAACGAAAAATCCCTGACGGATGACCATTCAACCTCTGTTTAGAAAAACCTTCCAATAAAGGAGAGTTCATTGGATCCTGAGCTGCTCTCACAGCTGGCACATGGCCACATCTGGGCCCAAATGCCGTGCCAGCCTGCAGCCCCGCTTCTGCTGCCATAAGTGACCAGGCTGCTGAAGACAGCAGTCAAAGGAGCAAGATCTGGCCTGCATCCTGTTCTCAAGAGTGTCCAACCCGATGCCTATGGGAAGCCCACAAGTGCAACATCCGTCTCCCCACCCATGGTTTCCACCAACTGGTATTAAGAAGCATCTTGCCTCTGTCAGTGGAGGGAGAACACAACCACCATGGTTAGCAGCCACTGATGTCCTTATTCAACATGAATTTGCTTAACCCTCTTTTATAGCTGTTATGTACTGAGTTGAATAGGATCCAAATTGCAGCAGTCTGATTGGTCCTAGAACAATAGGATTCAGAATGCAGCAGTCTGATTGGTCCGCAGGAGCCACCCAATCCAACTCCAGGTGGAAGTGAATCCGCAACCTGATTGGCCTACAGGAAAATCCCGGAACTAGCCAATCACGTGGGGCTCATTGTGTAAATAATGTATATAAAGCAGACAGTTTGGGGGAACTTCCATTCTTCAACTCCTGTCATCCCTAGCTAGCAGGACCAGTGGTCAGGGATGATGGGAACTGTAGTTCAAAAACGGCTGGAGACCCAAGTTTGGGAAACACTGTTCTAGTGTTATGGTTCTACAGAGGGAGAAAAATGTTTGTCTACCCACTTTCTCCATGCTTCGAATAATTGGACAGTGGTGGCGGGGTGAGCTCCCGTTGCTCGGTCCCAGCTCCTGCCAACCTAGCAGTTCGAAAGCACGTCAAAGTGCAAGTAGATAAATAGGTACCACTCCAGCAGGAAGGTAAACGCCGTTTCCGTGCGCTGCTCTGGTTTGCCAGAAGCGGCTTAGTCATGCTGGCCACATGACCCGGAAGCTGTACGCCGGCTCCCTCAGCCAATAAAGCAACATGAGCACCGCAACCCCAGAGTCGGCCACGACTGGACATAATGGTCAGGGGTCCCTTTACCTTTACCTTACCTTGGGTTACAGACACTTCAGGTTACAGAGTCCGCTAACCCAGAAATAGTACCTCAGGTTAAGAACTTTGCTTCAGGATGAGAACAGAAATCGCACGGCGGTGGTGCAGCTACAGCGGGAGGCCCCATTAGCTAAAGTGGTGCTTCAGGTTAAGAACAGTTTCAGGTTAAGAACGGACCTCCGGAACGAATTAAGTTCTTAACCTGAGGTACCACTGTATACAGTGTTATACAATTTTGCCCCTTGCTCTCCTCCAAACTAAAAAGCCCCAAATGTTCCAACCTTTCCTCATGGGGCAGCTGCTTCCTCATGGTCTGCCTCACAGCAGGGCTGGTTCTGGCTGGATCACCTAATTTCAGGCCCTTAGATAAATTGTGGTGTGTGTGTGTGTGTGTGTGTGTGTGTGCATTGAAGACGGCTGGCAGAGGAAGTGGCTTCCCATGCTGGCATTTGGGTACCATTGGCACACCTCCTCGATTATTGACACCGGCGTTCTCCTAACAGCCCAGGGAGCTGCAGCCGGCATCTTTTATATTTGTCACTGTCACTTCGCAAGTGTTCGGCATTGTTCAGGAAATTGTATGTGTAAAGCAAAAACTGCCTGCGACCAACTTCAACAAGGGAGCAGGGATGTGAGGGTGCTTGAAACTGAAACAGAGGTTTTATGTGTCCTATTATGTGCCCCAGCAAGAGTCATAAATAATTGTGACAAGTTTTTTCCCCCTCCCCCATTGTTACATGTGAAAGTCCTTGACTGTGCCTCCTGTCTCAACTCCCCTTCCTCTCTCTCTCTCATGCACTGGAACTGCCAAGATGCATGATGATAGATGGCACTATGCAGCAAATGACAGCCGGATAGATTTTTTAGTTTGTGCTTTAGAGGGAATCAGATATGCTGTATAAAGCAATAAAAAAAGCACACTCACAAGGTGGGTTAAAAATAGCTAGCGCAGCACTAGTCTACTTTGTTGTTTATCAAAAGTCAAATCTTTACATGCAAAGTCCTCGTGGTCGGGATTCTGCCCCCAGTCCCCTGCCTTTCAGGCGCTCCATTGCTGATGGAGAGAGACTGCAAAAGGAGACAATTAGGTAAGTACTTCCTTCACTGGGACCTCTGCTACAAGAAATATAAGCTGCCCCCAATGACACCCCCCCCCCCAATGCCACACAATGGCTTAAGTCTTCCTGGGAAAGGAGGCAAGATCTAGGCCTAAGGCATGGGTAGGCAAACTAAGGCCTGGGGGCCAGATCCGGCCCAATCGCCTTCTAAATCTGGCCCACGGACGGTTCAGGAATCAGCGTGTTTTTACATGAGTAGAATGTGTGCTTATATTTAAAATGCATCTCTGGGTTATTTGTGGGGCATAGGAGAGCCAGTGTGGTGTAGTGGTTAAGAGCAGTAGATTCGTAATCTGGGGAATCGGGTTAGTGTCTCCGCTCCTCCACATGCAGCTGCTGGGTGACCTTGGGCCAGTCACACTTCTCTGAAGTCTCTCAGCCTCACTCACCTCACAGAGTGTTTGTTGTGGGGGAGGAAGGGAAAGGAGAATGTTAGCCGCTTTGAGACTCCTTCGGGTAGTGATAAAGTTCGATATCAAATCCAAACAACTCTTCTTCTTCTCCTCCTCCTCCTCCTCCTCCTCCTCCTCCTCCTCCTTCTTCTTCTTCTTTCCCCCTTCAAAATATAGTCTGGCCTCCCACAAGGTCTGAGGGACAGTGGACTGGCCCCCAGTTGAAAAATTTTGCTGACTCCTGCTCTAAGGCTACATCCACACCAGACATTTAAAGCACATTTAATGTGCATTTAAAGCACATGGTGCCCCCTGCAAAGAATCCTGGGAAATGTAGTTTGTTAAGGGTGGTGGGACACATAGGAGTAAAGTATAGCTCCCAGGATTCTTTGGGAGAAGCAGTGTGCTTTAAATATATATGTTGAATTTGGGATGTGTGCTGAATTTGGGATAAGAAAAAGATCTACAATGGACAGATCCAGTTTAAGTCCAGCCTACATGTGTCCAGTGAACCCCAGGCCACCTTATCTGCCACAGCATTGCTGTTCAAACCAAAACAAACCACAAAGCATGATGGGAATCTGTACTGAAGCCCTCATCTGAAAGACTTGCATAATTCTTCCCAGTTTACTTCTGCTTTCCCTCTAAGGTGGGCTGCTTTACAGAGGAGAGTTCTCTGTTTGAAGGGCTGCCCAGTGCAAGTCCAGTTTAAAGGTTGGAATAAAAAAAAAAGACTTGAGGCTTCTCAGCTGCAGTTATCACCTGGAAAGCAGAGTAAGCAGGCACACAGCTCGCTTGAAACAAACAAGCACAGTTCTGTGTAACGACCACAAAAAAATGCTGAAGGACACCTGATAAGAAACAACAATATATTGATAATGAAAAGGCTTTTGCACTAAAATAGACAAAGTATCAATACAAGTTCAAAGTGTATATTCTGGCAAGGCTTACAAAGAACCAAACAGCACAAAAATTGCTGAAGAGTGCTCTAGTCTAAATAGCTGGCAATTATCAGTACGCTGGCAAATAATACATTTCACCAAGGCTTACAATGAACCACAGAGCACAAAAATTACTACTGTTGTACTGAAGATACTCTGAGCAGCTGATGACAGGCTTCCGGATAAGGTTCTGTTTTGAAGAACTTCCTCCGATTAGAACACCTCAAAAGACTTTCAAGGGCCTGAATGCAGCTTTCACAGGTAGAAGGAATGTTTATTTCTCCAAAAAAGTTACTCAATTCAAGAGGATAATACCACTCCAAGGGTCCATAATTTTGTGGCTGACACAGGTCACCTGGCCACAGCCTTCGCCACTCTGGTGAGACGCATTGCATTGCTACTTAAATCAAAATATTTCTGTATTTGCATCTATACATAAAAAAACCCTAGTGAATGCAAATTTATGTGTGGCTGTGTCCTCTGTTGTTGGTGATGCATTCCTTCTCCCCTTTTTTGTCACAATGCGTAAATTATTGTTGCTTATTCCTCTGTGAGGATCTGGAGCCAGCCCAAGACGTTTTGGCACCTGAGGTGAATCACAAAATGGCGCCCTCCCTAGGGAGTAAGGGGTGAATGAAGATCTACATCAGGAACAAGGGGGAGATAAAGATCTCTATCAGGTACAAGGTGTGAGGAAACCATCAGTGCCTCCGATTCACCAAGAGGGAGCATGCAGGAACTACCGAGGAGGCAGCAGATTTGGCCTCCAAGAAGCATGCTGCAACTGTTGCTGCCATCTTGCAGTGGCAGTGGGCACTGGAGGCCAGAGCTGCTGTCCCTGTGGATTCTGCCACCTGAGGTGCTCATCTCACCTTGCCTCATGGATGAGCTGGTCCTATGAGGACCTATACATCACAAAAGCAATAGGGATTCTCACAGGGATATATTTTTCAGAATGATGAGATGTTCTGAGAAAAGCAGTGCCTGTAATTATTGCCTACTATTCAAGGCTCTGGGGGACGCAGGTGGCACTGTGGGTTAAACCACAGAGCCTAGGATTTGCCGATCAGAAGGTCGGCGGTTAGAATCCCCACGACAGGGTGAGCTCCCGTTGTTCGGTCCCAGCTCCTGCCAACCTAGCAGTTCGAAAGCACAAAGTGCAAGTAGATAAATAGGTACTGCTCCAGCGGGAAGGTAAACGGCATTTCCGTGCGCTGCTCTGGTTTGCCACTTGACCTGGAAGCTGTCTGCAGACAAATGCCAGCTCCCTCGGCCAATAAAGCTAGATGAGCGCTGCAACCCCAGAGTCGGTCATGACTGGACCTAATGGTCAGGGGTCCCTTTACCTTTACCTTTATTCAAGGCTCTGAGCCTCTGCCAGGAAAACAACAATTCTAATAATTCTAGTACCACAGTGCAGTGTACCACAAACTACCCCAAACTAACATCTGTGGCTCTCCAGATGTTGTTGGACTCCCATCAGGTTTAGTCGGCATGGTCAAGAATGATGGAACTTGGAGCTCAATGACATTTGGTGGGTCACAGCTTCCCCATCCCTGTGCTAAATTCTAACCTATAATGAAACAGATGTTTCCTCAAACTGTCAAGTCCAGAAATGTGGCCCCAGAGAGACATTCAGATATGCAAGTCAGTTTTCCCTGCAGTTCTACTGGAATATAGTAATTTCACTAGATTTCCCGCTGAACTTTCTTCCTACCTGCCCCTTCCTCCACCATTTCTCTCCCCCCACCTCTCTCTCATCATTGATTCGGATCCCATGTAATAAATGGCCTGATTTCCCAACCACCTTGGAAATGTCATGCTGGAGTCAACAAAAATACTTAGTGTATGTTTTATCAAGAATTACAGCCAGCTCTGTATTACTCCAGCTTTCATCTCCGAATATCCTGACCGAGGTGCCTACTGTAGAATCGATGGATGAGCCAGGGCACTCGAAAATGATTCAATGAGCCGGCGAGCTTTCCCAGTTCATGGACATGACAGCCTGAAATGTACTTATTCACCCTGCTTCTGTCTCTTTGTGCACTGTACTTGAAGCCGCTGTGTAATTTAAGAGTACTCTGTATATCAGGTCTCAACTATTTCTTCCTGTGGATTTTTGGCGAATCATTGCAGGAAAACCCTGAAGGGTGTGACATAATGCACTGCAGCCCAAATCACCTTGCATTTTCGCCTGTTGTTGGGTTAATTTGGAGACCTCTCTCAATTAATTGTTATTGTTATAATTTGGCTATTGTTGGGGGTACATTGGAAAACACACACAGAGAGAAACGTCTCTCACTCCTCACTTATAACCTGTATAATCTGGATATAATTTTCTTGTACAGGATAATAGGCTTAGCTACCATTCTGGAATCTACAGCAAAAGATGCTTTCCTTCCTTCCTTCCTTCCTTCCTTCCTTCCTTCCTTCCTTCCTTCCTTCCTTCCTTCCTTCCTTCCTTCCTCCCTGTTATGTAGTGTAGTTTCCCCCTGGGCCAACAGGGGGATACTGTATATAGTTTTCACTCAGGTCTGTAGATAGTTTTCACTCAGGTCCGCGCCAGTTATTTTAGGCGGGAACTCTGGGCGGTTGTGGTTACAATGTTGACAGCCGGCTGCCTATAAATACAGGCCGGCTGAGCTGTTCGCAGGCAGTTCTATTCCAGCTTACCATAATAAAGAGCTACTTGAAGAAATCGCTGTGCCGGCTGCTATGTCAACCCACGACTTAACACTCCCTCCCTCCCTCCCTCCCTCCCTCCCTCCCTCCCTCTTCTTCCAACTCAAAATGTCTGCTTGCTACTATTCAGTTATTTAATTAAACAATTTACATGCCATTTAGCACCACAGTCAACGTTGGAAGGGTACACTTTGAGCATCTCCGAACATTCCCTGCTCTACTTAGTTAAGCAATGTGATATCAGGGCTGGATCTACACTGATCTTAAAAAATGCTAAGAAAAACACACGCATTATATAGCTCTCAATGCAGTTTTCCATTGACAGCACTCCCTTGTGTCACATTTTTATATCGTATTTATAACATTATAACTCACAAGTGTAGATTAGTCCCAGGTGCTACTTTAGACTAAGCCAGAGGCGAAGTTCTATGACCAACCTATGGTACTTTTATGCTGTAATGTCATCCTCAACACAACTCCAGCTTGTCACAAAAGAAGGCGTGTTGATTTATATTCCTTTACTCATTCATTCAATGTAATTTGCCTACTGCTTAATCATAAAAACCTCTAAGCAGTCAATGTGAAATATAAAATGAATGTTGGGCTGGAAGAGTTTTTGAGGGTATGCAGAGACACGAGAGGAAGGGGAAATCCCATTGCATGAGGGGAACTTGCGTTAGGAGTATTGGATACAAAACATAAAAATTATCAATAGAATTTAGGGTTACAACAACAACAACAACAACAACAACAACAACAACTTATTGTTTATACCCAGCCCATCTGGCTGGGTTTCCCCAGCCACTCTGGGAGGCTACCAGCAAAATATTAAAATACAATAGTCCTTCAGATATTCAAAGCGTCCCTAAACAGGGCTGCCATCAGATGTCTTCTAAAAGTATGGCAGTTGTTTTTTCCTTTGACATCTGGTGGGAGGGCGTTCCACAGGGCGGGTGCCACTACCAAGAAGGCCCTCTGCCTGGTTCCCTGTAACTTCACTTCTCGCAGTGAGGGAACCGCCAGAAGGCCCTCGGCGCTGAGCCCACAAAACCCCCGCAAAATATAAATAAATCAAGCAGCTGAAAAATACACATTATGATTTTTTAATGATAAAAGTATACATTATAAAAATATACATTATATTCAAAATTATACAATAATGCATTATATTAAGGTATACAGTATAAATCAAAATTACATATAAAAATGCATGTCAGCTTTGTATATCTGGGTAGGCTTGTTTAAACAAAAATGCTTTTAGCAGGTGCCATAAACTGCAGCAAATTAGAGTACTTATAGTCAACCCTTTCCCTCAGAGCAGGTAATAAACAATAAATGCATGAAACAACTAGTAATGAAAAATAGAATAAAATAATAATAGAATAAAATACAACATAACATCCATAGGTGCCAACTCCCTGGGGCCCTGGGTGCCTGAGGACCCACAAAATTCACCATGAAGAGTCGGGCACTCACAAATTTTGGTGCCAGAGCCATGCATGCTGCATAGCACCCACGATTCTGGGCACCCATGGTCGTGGGGCCAAATTGACACGCCCGAAACATCCATCAGTATTCTTTGATCCAACCCCCCACCAGGCTATCGCTCTTACAGAGGTCATATTCAGTTTTTTTAAAAAACTGCAGGTAAGAACTGAAGTCTAATGAATGGTGCAGCCTACAGACTCATGCTAAAGTCTCACAAAATTAAGCTTTATTAATATTTTTTAAGTGAGCTTCTAGTCTTCATGGTATCAGAAGCCTGTTTGAAAAAATGATGCAAAACCTTTAACGCTCAAAGAAAAAAGGAGCAAATTCATTTGCCCAGAGCCCTATTTCTGCATTCCATATATGAAGTGAGCTTGCTAAATTCTTATTGTTCTTATTACATTTGAAAGTCATATCTTCAGAGTAAGAGCAATGGAGCTGAAATTAAGCTGCACAAATTTGAAATAATAGTAGAATTTGAATTCAGTGTTTCAGGCAGCAAGAGCGGTATTTTCAAAACAATGAAATGTTAAAGGCAATAACGCTATTTATCAGCTTTCCATTCTTCTATGACTTGTTTATTTTGAAATCTCTAAATCCAACAATAATTTTAACAGAGAAAAATGGAAGGGTGGGGAGAATTAGAAGAATACAGGTTGGAATTTTTGCAAGCAAATTTGATTTAGGAAAGGTACGTGAGAATTTCCCTATTCTCACCCCTTAATAGTCATTTCACTAGTTAGAACTGGCATCTGCCAGGCTTGTGATGGTATAATATGCAAATTATGTTAATTGCATATGTCTAGTGTTGAAAATGGGATGTAGTGCTCCATCTCATCACGTATTTCTGATGTGGCTTTCAGCGCTGAAGTCATTATTCTTATATCTGCGCTATACCCAAGGTCACACAAAACACAGATTTTTCACCAAAGGACATACGAAGAATCTCACCAACCCAAATAACTGTTGGAAGACAGATGCTCTTTGTGGGGGAATGACAATTCCCATCTTCATGGGGAATTTCAGTGCCGAACTAGAAGGTGCAAATTATTCTGGATTGATTCATCTGGAGTAAGACTAACCTTAGTGTATACCTGTTTTATTTGTCTGTTTTTTAAAGAGTGCGTCAGCTAAACGGGTTAACCTATTTTATTTTCTAAAATGTAACATTATCATCTATATGTTTTATAACAAATAAATAATAGTATATAGTCATATATACATATATAAGGCAACACAATTGTTGACATATTTTAATATGTTGATTCATTCAGTGAAACTACACACTACTTTAAATTAGTAGCTTATTAAACAAATACAGTGGTACTTCTGTTCCGGAGCCCCGTTCACATCCTGAAGTGAACACAACCCTTGTCCATGCGTCTGCGTGTGCATGGGTCACGATTCACCGCTTCTGTGCATGTGTGTGACGTCATTTTGACCATCTATGCATGTGTGAGTGGCAAAACCTGGAAGTTACGCACTCCATTACTTCCGGGTTGCCGTGGAGTACAACCCGAAAATACTTAACCTGAAGCTACTTCAACCCAAGTTATGACTGTACTTTTGTGTGGGGGCCTGATTAGGACTGTGGTGGACAGAAAGGCAGGATTAATCCTGCCACAGTCCAAGACAGGCACCGCCAAAAGCTGCAATTTGGCACTAAGGAAAGCTCTCCTCCTAATGCCATATTTGTGGAGTAATGGGAATAATCTTGGGCTATGTGGGAGGAGTTGACATTGCAGTTCCTCCGTATACCAGCAGAGGCACCACCTTCAATGGGTGGGGAGAAGACTCAGAGTTGGCTCCTCCCATAAGCCCTGGGGATTTTTCACAGCACTAGAGCAAGGGGGGGGGGCGGATTTGTTTCAGCTCAAGGGCCACATCCCCTTCTGATCAGCTTTCTAGAGGCCATGTGTCACCGGTAGGCAGGGCCAGAGGCAAAAGTGGTTGGAGTGCTGAATGTAAATGTTACCTTTGTACTGTGCAGCAGTTTTCCATTCACACACCCCATGTATCTGTCCATCCAAAGAAGCAAAAGGCATTCTCAGAGTTCAAGGACGCATTTCAGCCAGGCCAAACCACTTGGGGTATAAAGCAGGACTAGTGAGTGGTGTGGCCTGGGGGAGTTCCTGGGGGGGGGGGCAGAGGGTTCTCTTCCCTGGTCCTGAGGCTCCCCACTGCTGTCCTAGAAGGCCCCACTTTCTGGCCGTTCTCATGTCCTTTGAGAACTTGGCAAGGAGATGCATCTCTCCAGAACCGAAAGAGACCATGGACCAGAAAATCAAAAAAGTTTGTTCTCGTCACCTTTCACATTCTGCCAGTGACTTCCTCTGTGGCCAGCAGGGTCAGGTCTGCTCTGCTGTCTCCCTTCCTCCTCCATCAGACAATGTGCCTCCCTCCCTCCTTTCCCTTCTGCCTCTTTCCTCCCTCAAGCCCTTTTCCCTCTGCTTGCAACTCTCACTACTGCAATGCGGTCTACGTGGGGCTACCTTTGAAGGTGACCCGGAAACTGCAATTAATCCAGAATGCGGCAGCTAGACGGGTGACTGGGAGTGGCTGCTGGGACCACATAACACTGGTCCTGAGAGATCCGAGCACAATTCAAAGTGTTGGTGAAGCACTAAACGGCCTCGGTCCTCTATACCTGAAGGAGCGCCTCCACCCCCATCGTTCAGCCCAGACACTGAGGTCCAGCACTGAGGGCCTTCTGGCGGTTCCCTCATTGCGAGAAGTGAGGTTACAGGGAACCAGACAGAGGGCCTTCTCGGTAGTGGCGCCCACCCTGTGGAATGCCCTCCCTTCAGATGTGAAGGAAATAAGCAGCTGTGGCACTGTGGGTTAAACCACAGAGCCTAGGACTTGCCGATCAGAAGGTCGGCAGTTCGAATCCCCGCGACGGGGTGAGCTCCCATTGCTCGGTCCCAGCTCCTGCCAACCTAGCAGTTCGAAAGCATTTCAAAGTGCAAGTAGATAAATAGGTACTGCTCCGGCGGGAAGGTAAACAGCATTTCCATGCACTGCTCTGGTTTGCCAGAAGCGGCTTAGTCATGCTGGCCACATGACCCGGAAGCTGTACGCTGGCTCGTTCAGCCAATAAAGCGAGATGAGCGCCACAACCCCAGAGTCGATCACAACTGGACCTAATGGTCAGGGGTCCCTTTACCTTTACATTTATCTTTAAAAGACATCTGAGGGCTTTAGGGAAGTTTTTAATATTTAATGCTGTATTGTTTTTAACACTTGATTGGGAGCTGCCCAAAGTGGCTGGGGAAACTCAGCCAGATGGTCGGGGTATAAATAATAAATTTATTATTATTATTATTATTATTATTATTATTATTATTATTATTATTATCTCTGTCTTTCTTCCCTCTGACCCCCACTGGGCGCTCAGCTCACACTTCTGATGGTGCCACTGGCTGTCTGGGGAGGGGTCCCTGCAAATTCCCACCCCAGCGACTGAATTCCTCTGCTGAGGTTTCCAGAGGAGCCTGTGTGCCTCACCCGGCTTCCCAGAGCAGAAGAGGACTGGCCTGGGGCAGGTGGGCATGTGGGCTCTGAGCAACTCTCAGCAAGAGTGGAGAGGGCTAATTTTTGGGCACCTAGGTTTGTCCCTGGCACCAACCTCACCTGAAAAGGGGGCCAGTCCTTTCTTGCATGTCGACAGAACCCTTGTTGACGTTTGCCTTCTGACTTGCCCCTCTGGCTTGCCCTAGCAAGTTGGTCTTCTCCCTGTTCTTTCCACCATCTCCTGCCCCCACTTCCCAGGATTATTTACTTGCTCGATTTATTTTGGGCATTTTTTATTAACAAGCTAGCTTAGCACAATACAAACAAAAATAGCTCAAGAAGCGTCAAGGTTCTAAAATGACAGCACGAAGGGGTTTTAAAAAAATAAATAAATATGTAAGTAAACAGGGAAATAATGGCAAATGTTAATTGTGCTGAGATTAGTATATTCTGGTGTCAGGAAGAAAATGGATAAATAAATACTTGGAAGTGCTAGAGAAATGTCCCTTGTTATGAAATATCAGCATCAGCATCATTAGCATCTTCTCGGCAGTTCTCTCTTTGGTTTCATGTAGGTAGATGAAACACACCTCTAAAGGGAGTGGGATGAACTTCAGTCATTGGACCATGTCATCTTCAGAGTAGATCACTGACTTTAAAGTAGCTTCTCCAGACAAAGGAATTTGGAATGTATAGCTTTAGAGCAGGGATGGAGTGCATGTGGCCATCCAGATGTTGCTGGACTGCACCTCTCACTTTTTTGCCTTTCTGGCTAGGGCTGATGGGAGCTGGAGTCCAACCAGATCTGGAGTCTTCGAGTGCTGGGAAATCTCTAACTCATTGAAGGTTCGAGACCCATTGGCTACCCAAACATTACATTTATTATGTATTGAGATCTAGCAGTCCCATGCCCGTTGCTGTTCAGAAATTCCAAGAAACCAGGAAAATAGTACAGTCAGTGGTTAATCACAATGCAAAATTTGGCTAAAATCAGTGCAGTTTTAAAAGGTTCCATCCACTATTTTGATTCTAATTCAGCAAAGGTCCTTAGCAACTTCAGTATAAAGGTTCCTGTTTGCAGGTTTGGCTTAGTAATTTATGATTGTTTCCTTTACAAGCCATGCTCTAGTTATGCTAAAGTGAATGGCAAAACCTGCAGGTTCCGGTTTGCTTGGAGTGGACCAAATACTGGATGGGTCCTCAGTTTTATCAATGGGTAAAGTAGGTTATGGACAGTCCTTCAATTTATCTGATTTATACAACAACAACAACAATCTTTATTACGGCCCAGAGACCCAACAAATCGTTACAAAGCAATACACAATTCATACAGCCTACCTCCAGGTTAAACAAGCATTTTGTTCAGAATATAGGGATCATTGGTTCTTGCAACCACCGATAAAAACTTTGCCACTGCTAACGTTCTAGCATTTGTCCGGTCTTGCAATAGGAACCTGACATAGTGAGCCTCTGATTTTCCCGGGAAAGGTACCAACAAGGGTAGTATCAGTTCAGCCCTGGCTTGCTCATATTTTGCACAGTGCAACAAAATATGTTTTATGGAATCGATGTCTTGAGCACACGAGCAAAGTCTGTCCTGGTAGGGAACACGTCTCAACCTGCCATCCAACACTGCAGAAGGCTTTGGCTTTGGTGAAAAGCCTTCGATAGTTTGGTACTGTCAGGTTTTTAATGTAAGATGTTAACTTAAAGACATGCCCATATTGTACTCCTACTGCCAGTGGACTACAGACTGCGTGTGATCGAGATCGCAAGTCACTGTGTGCATTATCCCATAATCTTTGCTTTAACATCTTTTGGGCGCCTTCATAACTCAGGTAATACAGTTTGGGTGGGGGGTGACAGACCAATAGAGGTGGCTTTTTTAGCCATGGTTTTCTGCCATTTGCTGACAAATTCCTCATTGGTCAGGTGTTGGTACAAACCCTTCCCTAGATCAAACACTGAAATCCTGAGGCAATGTTTTAGGGCAGCCCACCACACTTTAGTTGAAATTGGATATTCACCAGCTCCTAACAGAAGTATAGAGTTGGGGACACAGTTGGGTACCTGCAGCAGAGATCGTAGAAATTTTGCCTGAAAGCCATCTAGCTTTGGCAGGTCCCCATTATGCCAGACATTTGCAGCATACAGGAGTTGGGAAACGGGTTTTGCGTTGAAAACCCTTAAGGCTGCTGGAACATATTTGCCGCCCTTTGTGAAAAAGAATCTGAGTATGGCTAGCTTTGTGATCTCCGCCTTTTGAAGGGAGGTTTGCCAGTGGTGCTTCCAAGATCCTGTATGATGGAATGTGAGCCCTAGATAACTGAAGTATTTTACCTGTTCAAGGTTATGGCCATCCAGCACCCATTTAGACCGGGAGAAGCTTCTTTCGAAAACTAAAATTTTAGATTTTTCATAATTAATGGATAAACCATTTCCAGAACAGTAATCAGAAAATTTCCTCAGCAGATAATTCAAACCCGGTCTGGAACGTGAGATGATTTATCTGAATAAACATCTCACCAAGATACAACCGCAAAACCTCCTGTGCAGTAATATTTTACAAACAACAGCAATGGAATAAACCATGGGGGAGGGGGGGGGGAAAGAACACAAGTAAAATATGTATTCAATTTTTCCACAAACTCAAAAGTTGCTAGGGAGCAGCCCCTCGCCTTACAGGCTGCCAGTACAATTATATTTACAAAGAACTGACAAGGGTTGACCTTTGCCTATTTCTTCCTGTCTGCCTTTTAGTTGTCTTGGAAAAGCCTGGTAACTTGACAGACAGATTTGATGGGCACATTTCCAGACACTGGCTGTCTCGGTGGGTGAGGGAGCCCTGTTAAGAACCAGGAAAGCTTTTAGGCATTATAGCTAAGCTCCTGTAATGAAATCTACTGTGCTGGAAGGAAGGGGAATTTTCTCCCCCACCCCACACACAGATCAGGTCATGTAGCAGTTGGTAACACACAGTTTTCCCAGCATTTTCATTACAGCAACCCCCCCACCCCACCATTCATGTCAAATAATTACAGGCAATTTCAAACTCCAATGACTGACTAGGATGAACGGTGGACCTGAAATGACGTGGGCATGCACAAAGAAGGGTATGGGTTTGGGGTTTTTTTGATAGAACAGAAATGCTCACACACACGAGATCAGTGGACATGCTGGTCCCACATGTGAATCCTCACAAATGTGCAGTCTTGTTGCACACCTGAAGAATAGGAATGGGTTGAACAACACATATGTCATATGTTGTCCGGCTTCTCTCCTCCTCCTTCTTCGGTGATCACTCGTAGCTGAGTAAGATTGTCTTCCATGAACACAGTTTTAATATTGAGTCCGTAAGTGACTATGGAGGCCAATTCTGGATCCACACATCTTTCCACAGTGTGGACATAGGTTTCCGGGCAGGAGTTGATCACGGTGTGGATATGCCAAGCATGCCTTCCTCTTAGCACGTTTCTCCCTTACATCCTGAATTCAAGTCTCTTCAAAGCCCGTGACACCTTTGGTAAAGGCTGTTCTCCAATTGGAGTGCTCACAGGTAAGTGTTTTCCAATTGTTGGTGTTTATACTACATTTTTAAAGATTTCCCTTGAGACAGTCTTTAAACCTCTTTTGTTGACCACCAGCATTACGCTTTCCATTTTTAAGTTCGGAATAGAGTAGTTGATTTGGAAGACAAAATGACCAGTCCAACGAAGTTGATGTTGAAGAATTGTTGCTTCAACACTGGTGATCTTTGCTTCTTCCAGTACACTGGTATTAGTTCACCTGTCTTCCCAAGTCATGTGTAAAATTTTTCAGAGACACCATTGATGGAATCTTTTGAGGAGTTGGAGATGGGGTTTATAAGTCGTCCATGTTTCACAAGCATACAGTAAGGATGGTAGTATAATAGCTTTGTAAACAAGCATTTTGGTTTCCCTGTGAATGTCCCAGTCCTCAAACACTCTGCACTTCAACTGGGAGAAAGCTGCACTCACAGAGCTCAGGCAATGCTGGATTTTGGCATCCATGTCGGCCCTTGTGGAAAGATAACTGCTCAGGTAGGAGAAGTGACTGACATTTTCCAACATCACACCATTGAGTTGGATTTGTGATGCTGCAGAGGGGTCATTTTGTACTTGTTGGTGCAGCACTTTGGTTTTTTGGATGTTGAGTGATAGGCAGTAACTGACCAGTGAGACACAATGCATCAGGAAGATTTTGGGTATCAAATGGCAGGACAGAGTTTCAAACAAAGATGTGATCTCCCAAGCCCACATTCCCAGCACGTTTTCACTCCTGTCTCAGCGACATCTATTCCAGCTGGGTCATGTCCATAGAATGGAAGATGGCAGGATCCCCAATGACGTTCTCTACGAGGAGCTGACTTCAGGCAGCAGGCCCATTGGCAGAACAACTCTGCATTACAAAGATGTCTATGAATGTGACATGAGGGTTGGCAACATCAACCCCACCGTGTGGGAATCCCTTGCACACAACTGCACTGCCTGGAGACAGTCAGTCAGGCTATGTATCCGTAGCAATGGCCAGAGGAGGAATGACTGCTGGGAAGAGCACAGAGAAAAGAAATGCCATGATGCATCTTCAGCAGCCCAACTGGGTGCCTTCATCTGCCTCAGCTGCAACAAAACCTGCCTCTCCTGTATCCATCTCTACAGCCACAGCAGGCGCTACAGCCTTCCAACAGTTTGACTTCACGGCCCAAGGGTGCACTCCTGTGCTGCCAAATGCAGCAGTTATTTCCAAGGATATCAGGACAAAAGGAATGAGGAGGTGGAAGGGGAACCAAGACAGTTTTATTAACAAACAAACAAACAAACAAACAAACATACATACATACATACAAAGCATAACATAAAACATACCCGACAGGGGCCACCCAGTCTCCCCTTCAGCTGCCCAGAGCCTCAGGTAGAGCAGCAGGAGAAAGACCCTGACTGTCAGTCTCCCAGCATGAGGTCCTGGGCAGAAGCTCACTGGGCCCCTCCCACCTATGGCTTTTATAGCCTGCCTTGATCAAGTGTACCTGGCATTACTCATGATTAATACAGAGCAGCTGAGAGTCTTCCACTACCTGCAGCAGGCATCCAGCCAGCACTTGCAACACAGAAAAACCCAAAAAACTCCCAACAGGTGTGTGAAACACCAGAATCAAACTGGGGATATTGAAGGGAAAGGGACATGCCATCTAACTCCTCAAAATACAATTGTCTTCCGCATTTCCACTACAGCTCCTCCATTGTCTCCAGAGACAGACAGATGCCAACATACCACATGTGATAAGAGGGCCAATGAACAGTCTGGGAACACTAATTTTATGGCATCATTGCAGGCCTAGGGGCATAGGAAGCTACCATTGGTCCATCCAGCTCAATATTGTCTATGCTGACTGTGAGTGACCCTCCAGGATTTCTCAGCCTTAACTGGTATTGCTGGGGATTGACACTGAGATCCACCACTGAGCTACAGCTAAATGAGCAGTGACATGGATCTATAACTGGATGGGAGACCCCTGAGGTTTCTCTTTCTCCGGTTCCCCTTTCCAAAGTCTAGCATAAGCCTTTCCCTCAGAAATGAGTAACAGATGTCCCCTCATTGCTCTGGCTAGCCAATGAGGAGATCTTGACGCTTCCAAGAGTTACTATGGTTTGTAACCTGTGGTCTTCCAGATGTTGTTGGATGGCAGCTCTCATAATCGCTATCCACTGGTCATGGGCCTGAGAGGATCCCCACCCTTGGCATAGAGGAAATCGAAGCAAGAGGGAAACAGCTAAGCAAAGGATGGATATATTTAAGGAACCTGTTACAGCTGGTCATTGAGCCCCTCTTCTGTATTCTCCAGAAACAAGTTTCTAGCATTCCCAAACTTTTCCGAGGTTTCATCCCCTTGCCAATAAGTGACATGGACAATTCCAAACAGGCTCCAGGCATCACCAGAGCAACATGAAAAACCTTGGCCAGTATTTGCACCTTTCAAATGACTGAAACTTTCTTTGGTAATAGCATTAAAAAACACAGCTACATTAGAGCAGCTCCCTCCCTCCTCTCCTCCCCATCTCAGCATAAGCATTTGAAACTATACGGCCATTAGAAATGAACAGTCTGTCGAATTAAAGGTTGTGCAATTAATTAAGTGCAAATTCTGTAAAGCTGGACCAAGGAGAAAATTCATCACGGCTATGAAATATGACCTCTCGTGTCCAAAAGACAAATATGTTTAAACAAATTATGAAAATTGATGACAAAATTACTGGTGGCAAAATGCACACAGAGCAAATATAAGACAGCTGTACTTTGATTCAGCATGGTCGCTTCGCCCTTACAGAACTCATGATTCATTATCTCCACTGCCTTGTAGAACTTTTCCTAGTTAATTTCTGCTCTTCAGCATTGATAGCAAAAGTTCTTCGTAGTGGCTGGCTGGCAATTTCCCGTCTTCTTTTCAAAGTTAGAGATTCAATCATGTATACATTCGACTTCGATGTCTTGGTGATGCAATCAGTGTCAGCTGGGAATGCCACAAAGCCTCTCTAGTCTGGTAGGATAATTCGCACTCCCTGAACAAGGTCTGTCATAATGAAATCTCCTCGCTATCATGAATTTGCCCAGAATGCACTTTGTGACAATTAACTTAGTTGGCTAATCTTGTATTTCTGTTTCTTTTATTTTAAAGAAAATTATATATGTATGTATGGCAAAGGGAATCTTTTTCATTCCAAGTACCAAATTCTTTCTTTTGAGCCATGTTCAGGAACCACATGCCTGTGGTGGGTAGGGCCACAGCAAATGTGTGCAAAGGAAAATACCTGAGACATTTTTTAAAAGTAGGCTAAGGGCTGGCTCAAGACATTTTGCACCTGAGGTGTACCCCAAAATGGTGTCCCACCTCCCTGCCAGGGAAGAAGGAGTGAGGAAAGATATACATCAGGAACAAGGGGATGAACAAAGATCAACATCAGGATCTAATGCTCCTGTGAATCCTGCCACCTGAGGCTGTCATCTCACCTTGCCTCATAGGTGGGCTGGCTCTGAATAAAGATCTACATCGGGATCTGCTGCCCCTGTGGATTCTGTCGCCTGAGACTTTTGCCTCACCTTGCTTCATAGGTGGGATGGCCCTGAGCAGGCCACATTCCAACCATGCAATAGCCAGTCACACCTCACACCCCTCTTCATCCTTCAACCAGACAAACAAGAGATATTGTCAGAGTTCAATGACACATTCCAGCTAAGCCAAAACAGGATTGGTGAGGAGGTTTGGCCTCAGGAGGAGGTATGGCCAGAGGCCTCCCACCCCTGATCTACATCTACAATTTTTTTTTTAATCTGGACTTAGTCATACATAGAGTAGTTCAATTTAAATCAATTGGACTGACTTAAATCCTATTGATTTCAGTGGATCTGCACTGGCTAAGTCTATATGCATCCTATAATCTTGCCTTCATATTTTGTGTGAGGGAAGATGGGCTGGGCTGCCTGCTACACTTACGTCTCGCAGAGCACCCCCATATCCCATTTACCCTGATGAGCCCCAGTTCCCTCCTGGCTGCGGGGCTGGGAGGGATACACCCCCAAGGCCTAAGCCAAGGTCTTCCTACATTCAGAAGTTTAATAAAGTTGTGGCCTAATTTTAATTCCATATAAATTCAGAGTCTTTATTCCTTCCTTATGATCCCTGGAGGCTGGGGCTGTCACCACCTGGTCATGCAAATGTAACTGATCTGTAGAAAATGCAACTTGAAAAAAGAGACAATGCACATATTTTTGTAAATGAAGAAATCTTTAATAAAAAATATATTTAAAAAACACACATAGATGCTGCTGAACTACAACTTCCATCTTCCCCAGCCTCTGGCCCTTGTCCTGGAGATCCAAGGTTGCATAAAGCTATTCTAGGGTTTCATTTTTTTCTGGCTCCTTTTACTTTGACACTAATTGTGCACACAACTAGGCTGCTTAAATCTCACTTCAGTGGTGTATAGGCTGCAATCCTAACCATCCAGACTTGCTTGGGAATAAGCCCTGTTGACCTCAGTAGGGCTTAGTTATGCATAGACATGTGCTCAGTTGCAACACTACAGGATCGAAACATTTCTGTCTTCTAAGAGACAGCATGTGAGACATAGAGCCCTGATTCGTTCTGCTGCAAGAGTTGTCCTTCTTTGCTTTGAACAGAGATATTCCAGCCCATCTGGAGATAAAACATTTAAGAACAACATGAAATTTGGAAATTCAAACTGAAAACAAAAAATGTGTAAGTCTCATATTCCTCCCCCGCACAATAACTACACATAGATGTGTTGTCCTTATGCCAACTTTTGCCTATTAGTATATTAGTAACCAATGTAAGATAGAAACAATTATTATATGCAGTTTATAAGTTTAGGTGATTTTCCCGTTTTTTTCATGTAGCATGAGAACTAGATAGAGGACATCAGATGTCCGAAAAACCTCTTTGATTAAGTATTCAAAGGAACCAAGCCTGCCTCTCTCTTTTTTTCAAGTAGCAATTTACGGCTGCAAAAATGTTGCTGCAAATTTTGAATTGGCAAAATGCACTGCAGGTATAAATCAGAACCCTCTCACTGCTAAGTATTGCATATAATTTGTGCACACTGTCACAGTGTTCGAGGTGCAGCAAGTAACTAAATCATGCTATATTAACAATGTGCGAACTGCTTTCAGAAATCCCCAAATCGGCAACCACAGTTAATATAAAGGAAAATTCAGGCTGATATACCATATATCTCCATTTATTGCATAGGCATTCCATATGGATGCTTGTGAATCAGTTGAAACTCAACAATAACAAAACTGAACTAAAGCAGCAGTTCCATTCAGTGCCTGCTTCCCCTTCCCCCCATGTTTCTCATGGCCATTAATTTCCATGGGTCTACTCGTGAGAAGAGCCTGGTTGGCTACAATGCTCAAGGCAGTGTACATACCCCTTCATATTTTCCTTACACTAATCCTGTTTCCTGTGCTAGTCACAGAAGATTGTGAACATAATACATATATGCACATGCGTCATCTATCTCTCCTTCCATCCATTCCAGCTTTCCTTTCCTTTCTTCCAAGGAACTCGTTGGCATACACAATCCTCTGTCCTTTTATCCCCCTAGCAACCCTCAGAGATAGGTTAGGGAGGGAGCCAGTGATGAGCTTCTTGGCAGGTTGGGAATCTGAACCTGGGTCTCCCCAGTCCAGCACTCTAACCATTACACCACACTACCTTAAAAATGTGGAACCCTGGATTTTTGAGAGCACAGTTGTCTCTGTTGCTAGTTGAAGTCAGTAGGCATATTCTAACACCGATTTAAGAATGCAAAATGGGGGGGGGTGCGGGGTGCAGGGAAGCAATGGTTTTAAAGCTTTGGATCGTGGCCAGGAATAATACTGTCTCAAAATAGTATCGGAGAAGCAAGCCATTTTGGCACAACAGACACAGGAATCAAATGAATACGGCATAAATAAAATGCTTTGCAAGTGTATTATACTGCACGTTTTAAAAGGTTTTCTTTAAGGCTTCGCCACAAGAACTGGGAGACAAGCATCTTAATCTCTCCCTGTTTTTTCTTCCCCCTTATCTGTCTCAAAGTCACAGCAGTGCTTCAACTTGCCATCTCCTCTTTTATAACTGATCTCGTAATAAGTCACTCCGAGATGAGTGTAATCATACTACAATGTGCAGTTAGGATAATGGACGGCTTGGGCTCTATCACTTCTCTGCATCTTGAGGATTTCGAGGTATGCCTTGGAGGAATGCATTAGATGCTATGGTTAATTAACTAATTTACTCAATCAAGTTTAACAGTGGTTTTAACTTTAATGGCGCCATTACATTTTAATATGAAAATAACAGGCTGTGTTTCTGGCAGTCCCCACAGCCCGCCTCCCCTGTACCATCCACTTAACAATTTGATTCTGATTTGTGAGCCTTTACACCCATTTATAATGTCAAGTGCTTGTAATACAATATACCTCCCGAATCCATTACTGGTGTGGACCTTCTGGAAATGGATGCTGAAGTTTTATGACAGGTTCTTGACACTGTGTGTTCAGGGGGGCAAGGGTTAGAATACCTCACCGGGAGACGGTGTTGCAATTGCAGAGGACCCAAGGCATGGAGCTTTATCCCTGGGTTGTGAGAAGACTCATCCACCTTCAACTGTCTTGTACCCTTGCAGATGAATGGAAGAAGAGGACAACTTCAGGAGACATCAGAGGCCACATGAAATGAGGTTGGGGCGAGAGGTTGCCCATCTGTGGCTTTGGAGCAGGGTATGGGGAGCAAAGGGACACGGCTGGCGCTGTGGGTTAAACCACAGAGCCTAGGACTTGCCGATCAGAAGGTTGGCGGTTCGAATCCCCGTGATGGGGTGAGCTCCCACTGCTCTGTCCCTGCTCCTGCCAACCTAGCAGTTCGAAAGCATGTCAAAGTGCAAGTAGATAAATAGGTACGGCTCCGGTGGGAAGGTAAACAGCATTTCCGTGCGCTGTTCTGGTTCGCCAGAAGCGGCTTAGTCATGCTGGCCACATGACCCGGCTCCCTCGGCCAATAAAGCGAGATGAGTGCCGCAACCCCAGAGTCGGTCACGACTGGACCTAATGGTCAGGGGTTCCTTTACCTTTACGGGGAGCAAAGGGGGAAATAATTTGGGGTTTTCTTTTAAAATCAGGGTGGGGAACATGTGTCTCTCCAGATGTTGCATTTTGATGAATACTTATCCCTAATATATGCATCTTTGTACACATTAATTGGACAAAGAACTGCACCACAAAATTCCGAGACGTGTAGCTTTTAAAGGATAAACATGTTTTGGTTTATGCATGAGTTCAAAAAGTGGAAATCAAGGCCATTTCTCATTAAAATACAAACAAAACCCAATTCATCCCCCATCCTTACTCCACATAACTATACAGGAAATTATGTATAGTCAAGGAAATGCCCCTGATGCCTTTGGAGTCACCCAAACAGAAGTCCTCAAAGATAATTAGTGAGTGAGTCCTCAGGAAAGGCACGGACATGATGTTTTTGAAGCAAGTTTGAAACAAAAAGAATGTGTGCTCGTGTGTTGTTTGGTATTACAAAACAGGAAATATGTTATTCTCATTGAAGAGCAACTGTGATCTAGCCACTTAAGAACATAAGAAGAGCCTGCTGGACCAGGCCAATAGTCTAGCGCCCTGTTCTTCAGATGCCTGTGGGGAACCTGTGAGCAGGACCCAAGCACAAGAGCACCCTTCCACTCAATGGTTTTCAGCAGCTGGTATTCAGAAGCATTCATGGGGCGCCATGGCTTAGTTGGTCAAAGTGCCTGTCTAGTAAACAGGAGATCCTGGGTTCAAATCCCAGTGGTGCCTTTGTGTTTCCGAATTGATTCTTTTTTTAAGAACCAGTGTGGCGTAGTGGTGGACTCGTAATCAGGTGAACCGGGTTCGCGTCTCCGCTCCTCCACATGCAGCTGCTGGGTGACCTTGGGCTAGTCACACTTCTTTGAAGTCTCTCAGCCCCACTCACCTCACAGAGTGTTTGTTGTGGGGGAGGAAGGGAAAGGAGAATGTTAGCCGCTTTGAGACTCCTTAAAGGGAGTGAAAGGCGGGATATCAAATCCAAACTCTTCTTCTTCATGCCTCTGACCGCTTGGAACTACTTACCAGCGATTTACCCATCCCATAAACGTCATGCTGTGCCAAATCAGTCATTTTGCAGACAATGCTTTTGTTGTTTTTTTTGTTCAGCACAGAATCACAGAGTTGTAGAGCTGGAAGTGATCCCATCTAGTCCAACCCCTTGCAATGCAGGAATCTTTTGGCCCAATGTGGGGCTCAAACACACGACCCTGAGATTAAGAGTCTCGTGCTCTATCAGCTGAGCTATACACAAAGACACTGTTCCCTAAAGAAGTAGATGGAATGCTTAGGATCTCCCATTTCGACTGCAAATATTCTGGGGAAGAAGATCCAGTACTGGGAGCAGACAGGGGATGTGTAAACCCAAGAACAAACCTTGGTTACAGCTTGTGGTTTGTCCAGAGCGACTCAAACCACGAGCCTGGGTTCAGATGACGAACCGTGGCTTAGCTCACAGCAGCAGGACCAGGAGAGGAGCACAGGAGCTGGTCTCTCCAAGACCCTTAAGGCTTTCAGATTCACACGTGGCCATGGTTTGACTTAGTGCTACAGGTGAATCAGTTCATTGACCTGCCCATGGAGAACTGTGAGCTTCATAGCTGTATTTGTCCCTGGTCTCACTACATCCAAATGCAGGCCCCCTAGCCACTGTGCCACTCCAGTTTTTCAGAGCTGCTTGCGCCTAACTTCTCCTGTGTCATGGTTTGTGACAGAACGATCTTTGTAAAGCAATTTTAGCATGTGATGTCTTCTTGCTTGACATATCAGGTGTGCAGCCCCAGAGCCTGCCTTTGAAATATACCAACCTAATCATTCCATACTCTGATCCTTAACTGGATGTGCTTAGCTTTGGCGTATCCATCCCACTGAGCTGTCTCCTCTTGTCTATTTGTGTCTATTTCATTCTTCATGGAGCCATTAGAACACACTGGTGGTCACTTCTTGTTAGAAGAATATGCTGTGTCCATCTCTCTGCTTTCAGAACATTTATCGTTTCTGTCGCATTGTCCTGTTCCACACATCCTCATTATAGGTAGCTTCTGTCTTCTTCTTTTTTTGTCATACTCAGCAGTGAAATGCCCTCAAATGATGCTTGGCTTCATTATGACTTCTTCCTTTATTTTGATCTCCAATCCTTATTGAAAAAAACATTTCCATCTTGTGGAAATAATTATCAGGAGATGGGGAGAAACATAAAATTCCATTTGTTGCCTGAAGATATTCATAGAGCAACCTGAGCATCAGTTATGGTGTATCTTAGCAGGATGTTAAAGCAACAACATTCATATTTTTGTTCCAGTCTGTCTTAAGTTTCTTTAAGTTGTGATTGCAGGGGTCATTTTGCATTTCTTTATTCCAGTCATTTAAAAGTGATTCACAGAATCATAGAATATGAAGGGACCCCAAGGGTCATCAAGAAACTACAAGAAAGAAGATTCCACCTAAACATTAGGAAGAACTTCCTGACAGTAAGAGCTGTTCGACAGTGGAATTTGCTGCCAAGGAGTGTAGTGGAGTCTCCTTCTTTGGAGGTCTTTAAGCAGAGGCTTGACAACCATATGTCAGGAGTGCTCTGATGGTGTTTCCTGCTTCGCAGGGGGTTGGACTCGATGGGCCTTGTGGTCTATTCCAACTCTATGATTCTATGATTCTATGATCAAGTCCCACCTCCTGCAATGCTGGAATCTCAACTCAACTATCCATGACAGATGGCCATTTACCCTCTGTTTAAAAACCTCCAAGGAAGAAGAGCCCACAGCCTCCCAAAGGAGTCCATTCCACTGTCAAACAGCTCTTTCCATCAGAAAGTTCTTCCTGATGTTTAGTCGGAATCTTGTAATTTGAATCCATTGGTTTGGGCTGTACCTTCCAGAGCAGGAGAAAACAAGCTTGCTTCATCTTCCATGTGACAGCCCTTCAGATATCTGAAGATGGCTATCTCGGTCTCCTCTTCTCTAGGCTAAACATACCAAAATCCCTCAATCATTTCTCATAAGGCTAAGTTTCCGCACCCTTGATTGTCTTGGTCCCTATCCTCTGCACACTTTCCAGCTTGTCAATATCCTTCTTAAATTGTGGTACCCAGAACTGGACACAGTACTCTAGGTGGGGTTTAACCGAGGCAGAATACAGCAGTACTATTACTTCTATTATGTTAACGTTTGATCCATTGCTACTGAACAGTATTAAAAGCCACTTGTGTGAACAAGCAGGAAGTGTGTTAATCAGATCTTCAGATGACACAAAACTGGGGTGGAACGCAAAATGTTAAAAGAGTAAATTGGAATTTTAAAAGTCCTGGGTAAATTGTAGTACTGGGCAACAGCCAACAGAATAAAAATTAAGGATGACCAGTATGATATATTATACTTAGGAAAGGAAAACCATATGTGCAGATACAAAACTATGGTTAACTGGCTAGGCAGATAGAGGTGTTACAGTAACTTGCCAACTGAGTCAACAATGGGAAATGGTAAAAAAATTAAAAGGGGTGTGTGTGTGCAAATGCTATTTTGGGATCCATTTGCAGAAATAGCATATACACGAAATGGAACATGATAGCTCCTGTGCTCAGCATTGTTCAATTTTTGACTCATAATAAGAAAAAGTTTGAAAATGGTTCAGGGGAGACTAGCAGATATGATAAATGGTTTAGGAAGAATAACATATAAGAAAGTGTTGAATGAACTGTGTATGTTTAGTCTCAAGCAGAGAAGACTTTTGAAGTGATAGGAGGAATAATGATCTTTCACACAAAAAAGTCTTTTTCAAAACTTGCTATTAAAAAAAAGACACCGATTGAATCACGGGCTATTAGGCCAAGTCTATACAAACAGCAGGTGATATGGTAAAAGTATAGTACTGTTTTACCCTCTTTTAGTTGAGAATTTGGGAACAGGCTGCAGCACAGTGGTAGAGCATTTGCTTTGCATCCAAAAAGTCCCAGATTCAATCTCTGACATTTCCAGGTAGCGCTGGGACAGAGCCCTGCCTGAGACCCCAGAGAACTGCTGCCAATTGTATAGAAATGATAGAGCCACATGGACCAATATTTTGACTCAGTATGAGGCAATGTCCTGTGATGCTAATCAGCTTCTAGGTCTTTAGGACTACAACGCCCATCAGCACCAGCCACCTGTGTGTGCTTCTTTCCATTAAACATTCCTCTAAAATGCTGCGGCCTTCCCAGTTCCCAGCACCTTCTGACCTGATAAAAAGCTCATGGGAGGAGTTACCTGAGCTTTAATAGAAGCATGAGAAGCCAGGAAGGCTGGCTATGAAACCTCAAGTAGGGAGGGGGAGAGAGGGAGTGATTGTAATTAAAAAGTCCTTTAACAATGAAGTGCTATCAGGCATATGGTAGGCAGCTTCCCCTAGCTTCCTGCACTTATGGTAAATCCCAGCTGAAATATAATGGAATATCATTTCCTGGGAGACTGAGCACCCAGGAAGGCTGCAGGATGCAGATCACCAGAGAAATGATCTGAAATATGAAAGGACAGCCACAAACCCCCTCAACCACCTTGAATGTTGTTAGCACAAGCCCTGATAACATTTTACTAAGAGGAAACTGGACAAAACAGTGTGTAATCTGAGAAGAAAGAAAGACAGAGGTTTTGTCCTTCTCGGTTCAGGCCTTGTACATGGTGGGGAGCCATTCAAGTAACTAAACATACAGAGCAAAGTTCTCTCAGAACCTCACAGGAGAGCCAGTGTGGTGTAGTGGTTAAGAGCAGTAGTCTCGTTATCTGGGGAAACGGGTTCGCGTCTCCGCTCCTCCACATGCAGCTGCTGGGTGACCTTGGGCCAGTCACACTTCTTTGAAGTCTCTCAGCCCCACTCACCTCACAGAGTGTTTGTTGTGGGGGAGGAAGGGAAAGGAGAATGTTAGCCGCTTTGAGACTCCTTAAAGGGAGTGAAAGGCGGGATATCAAATCCAAACTCTTCTTCTTCACAGCCAACCCAAGCATATGTCAGATCAGTAAACCTCATGTCACTTTGCCTGGTTGCCAAGCTATACCTTCACCCTCCCTCTTGGGTAGTTGACTAACACCAAGCATAGAATTAACCCTCAAGTCACACACTGAATGATCTCTTCTTTTGCACTCCCAGCAATAAGTTTTGAATGCAGTTTCTTTTTCACTGATGATCAAGGGGGAAATGTGGAATAATTTTTCAACACAGCAATAGCTGTGAATGTTACTGACCATTTTTTTATTTTATTTTATAGAGGCATGTTGTCATAATGTGTGTACTGAGAAGTGTCAGGAACCCATGATCTTGCCAGGGAGCTTTCATTCTCTTTTTTTCGGTTTGTGTCAACTTCTGATTCAGCTCTTTAATATCTAAGCAAATTAGAGATTGAAGTGATCTGAGGGTTTGTTATCCCAGAAGAGCTGACTGCATAAAATGTCACAATCTGTTCCATGCCAGAAAGCCCACCAGGGTTGGTTTCCCATCAGCTTCCATGTCTGGTGCCCATGATAGTGCTGTGGCCAATATCACATCCATCCACTCTTTGAAGTTGGTGGGAAAACAGAACATGTCATTTTCTAGGAATGAACTCTTGGCATCTTTTACGTGCCGTGAATTAATTTGATTAAAGGAAGAAAAGGAAAGAGAACCCAAAGCAAACAAAACAAAGCAAATTCTGCTCCTCTGGTTACTGTTACCGTTCTCCTTACAAAGATCTACAAGTCATGTTGCATTTGTGAAAGGCTCTTTAAATGCAGATCTGTGGACCTGCACAAGAGCAGGCCCATATTCACAGAAACAGCTAATAGCAAAATCCTCGCATTTTATTTTTAAAAGCCTTTCCAGAACTGATTTGTGTTTGAGATGATTTACAAAATACAAATAGGTTTTGGCAGACACCAACTTAAATTGACTGCTCTCGATCACAAATTAATATTAACCAGAGCTTGTCAGTTGCTAAATATTTATTTTAGGGATACATCCAGCCTTTGCTTTCATGAAGGTTAAGCTGTAATCTTTGGCTTGTCAGTTCCAGGATATAGAAGTGGATAAATCACGCACTCTTGAACTGATAGATGTCAGAACTGCTGTATACAAATGGAGGGAGATGTCAATGAACACCCCAGTTTACGTTACATTTACTATAAACATTGACATTCCTTTGCACTGAGACCATTTGCTGGCTAAGCAGTCACAGCTTCTCCAGCTTTGATGCTTTTTGTGCTCAATCAGGTTCTAATGATTTCGGATGCTTGCAATTAATGAAGCATTAGATTAATTGGTTGAGTACAGTGAGACGGGCTTTGGAATTGGGTCAGAACCACAGACAACCTATTACACAAAGTGACAGTAATCACCGGAGGCAAAACAGTGAGAAAATGAATTAATGATTTTACTCACTTCACCCTCTCATACTGGGCAAAATTTTGCAGTTGTCCAGCATTTGCACCCAGAACAATTGGGGAGCGATAGAGGAATGGAGAGGAACACCCAGGGCTATGTGAACGTCACAGTTCTGCAGAACTGCAGAAAATGTGCAAACATAGTATTGGGCACAACACTGTAAGAATCTCTCGTTTGGATTTCTAAGCACATCAAGTTTCTAGCCCTTAGAGTGCAAAGATACCCTTGAAAGTATATGCCTGGTGAAGGAGAGGAACTACTGAATACATACAATGCAGTCACATAGTATGCATGTTTAACTTACACAACTTCAATGGTGTGCGCTTGGCTGCAGCACCTGCAAAAGAGGCGAGGAACATTTGATAGCCCAACAAATTGTCGGATCTAGAGTTCTCATGAGTGGAAGCCTGCTCATGGGATGTTTCTGCTGGAAGAAGAGGAATATGTATTTTTTGTAAATTCCTCCCACCCTTGTCCCCTGGTCCAGGGTTGAGGAAGCATCCAAGGCAATATGGAAGGGAGCACTCGGATCTTCAGGGGGAATGGAGAAATAGCAAAAATTGCAGCCCTCACTTCTGCCAGTGGGAGTTTCAGCTGGATCTCAGTCCCCCAGCTTCCCTATTCACGGAAGACTTCCACCAGTGGAAAGAGCTCTTCTGTTTGCAGAACAGGAAAAGGCCATAGCTCAGTGGTACAGTATCTGCTTTGCAGACAGAAGGTCTTAGGTTCAGTCCCTGACACTTCCAGGTAGAGCTGGGAATGTTCTGATTCTGGAGACTTGCTACCAGACATTATAGATAATAATGAGCTAGATGGACCAACAACCTGAGCCAGAATAAGGCAGCTTGTTATGTTTTTATGTATGTTCCTAAAACCTCTGGATCAAATCAAGGTAATTTTGATTTTTAGCTTTTGCATAAGATTCACAACCCTGCACTGAACAAATTAAACAAACAGAGGATCTTTGTTAGCGTAGCTCTGTTGTGTTGCATATATTATTAATTAATTAATTAATTGATCAATCAATCAACCCATTAATTAAATTTGTATACTGCTCTTTATCTGTAGATCTCAATGCTGTTCACAGCATAAAAAGCAAGTTGAAAACACAAAACACAGAATAAAAACAAGAACAAAAACAATAAAACCAAGAACAAAATAGTAGGAAGAGTACAGTATTTTTCTTGAGTAAGCCAAGTCCCTCTGCTAAGTTATCTTCTGAAGCCAATGCCTCTTAAAAAAAGAAAAGAAAATCATGTACCACCCAGGGCATGATAGCGAAATGATTAACAATACTTCAGAAGCACTGGAAGGAATGAGCCCAGCATCAATATATGATCATGTAGGCTTGATAGAAACACCACAGTAGCCATCTTTTAGGAATTTTACATAAGGACATTTAGTCCCAGTTGATTGTTCAGGTTCTTCAGTTCTGACAGTGTGAAGAGTTATCATGAGGAGGTGGATGGCAGTTTAGCTGCATCTGTAATTTGAAGAGAAAATTAACCCTGAGCATGCAATATCTGTTGACTGCATTCTCCCACAGAATAGGGACTCTAATCAGCTTCTCTGTCACATTGTGTGATGGGAAGAGAGCGAGTTTGCTGTGAAATCTGGTGTATTTACAGTGGCAGCGACTGCTGCAGCTTGCAATGCATACGCTTCCTTGACAGAAGAACACATCATTGCCAAGCAACCTTCCCTACAGATGTGTGGGATTTCAGTTTGTCACTAGTCCCAGCCACATCAGGTGTGCTGACTAGGGCTAGTGGGAGACGTAGTCCAAAACATCTGAAGGAAAGTCAATGAGATAACCCAGGTGGAGGCCAGAAAGAAATCCTGAGAATACAAAACAGTATATAATATGAGGCGAAACAAATATAGAGGTTTTGTCTTTCTTACTTCAGATCTTGTTTACAGCAGGGAAACTTTCAACCAAATGTCCAGAGGAAAATTTCCTTATAACTACACAGAAAATGGGAGCATATGCTATGTCAGCAAACATCATGCCACTCCACCTGGTTGCTAAGCAACACCTCCATCCACTCCCCCTCTTGCTAGCTGACAAACAGAATTAACCCTTCAATCGCATACGGATGATCTCTGCTGTTCCACTTCCAACACAATAGGTTGGGGATGGCTGGTGAAAAAGAACTGTGCAGTGTACTGAAAAGTGTGGAATGGACAAATAATGAATAGGCAGATGTATAAACACAGTGCAAGCAAAACCAGGGTGAATGCAAGATGATTGCTCTTTGCAATAGAACCTCCCTGCAAACAAATCAGAATGAATGCTGAATAAAAACTGGTTATACTCCAAGACTGCATTTCTCAACCTTGGGTCCACAGATGTTGTTGGACTACAATGCCTATCATCCCTAGCTAGCAAGACCAGTGGTCAGGGATGATGGGCATTGTAGTCCAACAACATCTGGGAACCTAAGGCTGGTTTAATCTCAGCATAAGCTTTGTGCAAGCAAAACAGGTCATGTGGAAGAGCCCCAGTTTCACTCACTATATCTTGGTAACAAAGCTGCTCCCAATGGCCCAAGAATCAGGTTTCAAGCAGTAGGTTTACTCCCCGCTCCTCGAACTGTGTTCTAAATTACAGCCTGTTCTTCTTTGCCTCCACCAAACCTAACAGGATCTTGGCCCCACCCTGACTGCTGTTTCTTGGTCATGCAAGAGATTATACAGAGAACGATCAGTCAGCCTGCAGATGCCAGAAGGAAGGCAGTTTGCTTTTTCTTTTTTAATTGTTGGACCGAGTTATCCTGCTCAAATACCCATGAGTTATTCACCAAGGTATAACTTTTATTTATGATGATTGCCCTTCTGCTGCTACACTGCTCCAGAAAATAAAATGGAACAAATTAAGAGAGGGATCCTAGAGCAAAGAAAAGGCTGGCATCTGAATTTTTGATGCAGTCTATGCATTCTCATTATAGCATTGTCTTTTTGTATTACTTTTGATTTATAATGTAATTGGGGAACTATAGAAATGTTAATGGGAATGATGCTGTTCTGAATATGACAAAGTTGTTTACTAATTATTGCCTTTAACTTGGGCTAATTTTGATAGTAGTTAAAATTGCAAGGGTTTTCTTTTTCTCCCCCCCCCCTTTAAAGTATCATCTGTGCTGACAACTTCTATGTTTACAATTCCCTAATTACCCCATCCCCCCTTTAAAATTAGGTATTCATAAATAATTTTATTTTATTTCTTTTAGAAAATGCTGCGGGAGGGAGGAAAGGTTGGATAGCAAACCTTAAGGCAAGCATATTTGTTCCATTAAACCTTGAGATGAGAAATTGTTGCTTGGGAGTTTATTTATTTCACAACATACAGTTTGTTGCTCATTATATTAGGGGAGATAGAGAATGCTGCAATGATTATTAGTGTGTTTGGTAATGAGATTACTGAACCATTTGCTGTTGAATTTTTTGAGATGCATAATTACAGGGCTTTATTTACAGTGGGCTGGGTTTCTTTTTCTCCCTCCCCCCTTTTTAATGATCCACATTTTTTGTTCTTTGTCTGAAGAATAACATCCTTTCCTTTTTGAATTAATGTACAACCATTTGCATTCCTTTCTGATGCAATGAGCTGGAGGTTATGGGCAGCTTGTTTAGCGTAGGAAACTAAAGCAGTACGGGCTTCAGAGAAAATACTTCGCTTGTGTAATTGGGAGAGAAGCTGGGCATATTACAGGCAGAGGGCTGCCCAGTGATGGCTGTCTTTTACTTCCACTGATAAAGGCAATATGCCTCTGATTACCAATTGTTAGGAACCACGTGTAGAGAGAATGTTCTTGCACCCAGATTCCACTTGCAGGTTTCGCACCAGCATTTGTTTACTGGACTATGTTGGTCTTCTTATGTTCTTTTGCACTTCACTTACTTCAAAATGCCAAAAGCCACCTTTGCTGCTTTTGCAGACTCTTTTGTTCATTATGCTGAGTGGGACCCTGGAGCTCTCCCCCAAAGCCATGCCTTGATGACTCAGCTGTCAGAAATCCCTGCCACCCTTCTGCAAATCACCAGATACGCACCACTAGATTCTAATCCATCTTCTGCCTGCCCCCAGTCTCCTCCGACTGGTACCCGCCCATAGAGACACAGGTGGTGCTGTGGTATAAACCACTGAGCCTCTTGGGCTTGCCAATTAGAAGGTCAGCAGTTCAAATCCCTGCGATGGGGTGAGCTTCCATTGCTCTGTCCCAGCTCCTGCCAACCTAGACATTTGAAAGCACACCAGTGCAAGTAGATAAATAGGTACTGCTGTGGTGGAAAGGTAAACGGCGTTTCTGTGCATTCTGGGTTTCGTTGTGCCAGAAGTGGTTTAGTCATGCTGCCCACATGACCCGGATGAGATGAGCACCACAACCCCATAGTCACCTTTGACTGGACTTAACTGTCCAGGAGTCCTTTACCTTTTCATTTACCTGCCCATCTAGGGCTCAGATGAGGGTGTCCACTTACACATTGCCAAAGCAGAGGAAATGAATCAGTTTAAAAAAAAAAAAGATAAATGACACAAATTTGTATTAAATATGCTATTTATTTATTTGAGGCATATCTATACTGCTCAATCAATAGCTTTCATAAACGGTATGCATAAAAATAAACCAAGAAGAAAAAAATAATAATAAAATTGTCATCACCGAAAATGAACATAAAACCACACAGCACCTTAAAACGCCTGCTGGAATACAGAAGTCTTTGTCATGTGGATGAAATTCAGCAAGGCTAGTACCTGTCTAATCTCAGTCAGGAAGGAAGTTCTACAGTCTTGGGCCCACAATGCTAAATGCACAGCTATTTTAGGAAGACAAGGTATCTCCCTATAGTGGGGGATGCTTTGACCAGGTGGCCTTCTGTCTAGGTGCTAAATGTGAATGGACAACTTGAAGGCCCTTCCTGGTCTCCCTCCTTGTGATTATTCATTTTTAAACTAAATTTGGGCTGGACAGCCCTTCACACAGATGTCCTGCTCACAGACTTCTTATATAAGGTAAAAGGTAAAGATAAAGGACCCGTGGATGGTTAAATCCAGTCAAAGGCAACTATGGGCTTGTGGTGCTCATCTCGCTTTCAGGTTGAGGGAGCCGGCGTTTGTCCACAGACAGCTTTCCGGGTCATGTGGCCAGCATGACTAAACCGCTTCTAGAGCAACGGGACACCGTGACTGTTATGTACTGAGTTGAAGAGGCTTCAGAATGCAGCAGTCTGATTGCCCCTAGAACAATAGGATCCAGAATGCAGCAGTCTGATTGGTCCACAGGAGCCACCCAATCCAGCTCCAGGTGGAAGTGAATCCGCAACCTGATTGGCCTACAGGTGAATCCCGGAATTAGCCAATCACGTGCGACCCATTGTGTAAATAGTGTATATAAAGCAGACGTCCTGGGGGAACTTCCATTCCTCCTCACCACTATGAGCTGAATAAAGAGCATGAAATCCACTCTTGACTCCGAGTATATTTCAGTGACGGAAGCCAGAGTGCACAGAAACACTGTTTACCTTTCTGCCACAGCAGTACCTATTTATCTACTTGCACTGGTATGCTTATGAACTGCTAGGTTGGCAGGAGCTGGGACAGAGCAATGGGAGCTCACCCCGTCGAGCGGATTCAAACCGCCGACCTTCTGATTGGCGAGTCCAAGAGGCTCAGTGGTTTAGACCACAGTGCCACCCATGTTCTTATATAGGCATCCTGTTAGCCTCTATGAGAAGAGGATGCAGGATTCGTAGCTGTCAACTTTCCCCTTTTTTAAAGGGAAATTCCCTTATTCCAAATAGGATTCCTCGCAAGAAAAGGGAAAACTTGACAGCTACGGCAGGATTAGATGGGCCTTTGGACAGGTCCAGCAGGGCTTTTCTTGTGTTCTTCGGATTCTCTTCTTACCTACCTCTTAGGCCTGATATCTTTTCACTGGAAATACCAGGGGCTGAACCTGAAACTTTCTGTATATAAAGCATCTGCTTCAACCGTGTGCTATTGCCTCTCTGCTCAAGCAAACCAGCTGCTGCTCATTTCCCCAGTCTTCCTGTCATCTGTCTGCTTCTAACATCTCCTGACTTAACCCTTCTCCCCCTTTAGCCTCATCTTCACTGTCCACTTCTTTCGCAAAATACTTCCAGAGATGTTCTGCCCTTGCTTTAGTGTGAGCAGCATTTTAGTATAGCACAATAAGCAACACTGGTGAATTCCAGCAATGGTGAAATTTCCAAAAACCAACATTTTAAATATATATATTTGATAAAACCGTTCCTCTTGCCAGCACCTTATTTCTTACATCTTGCTTTTAGAGATGGTTCCGAAAGTGAGCATAATTATTTGAAAGATTAACTTACATGTGGTTTGGCTTGAACACCAAATTCTTAAGCTTTCCAGATGTCTTCTGAGGATGAGGTAACTGAATGATACCTTTTAAAAGCAGCTTTATCTGATGACTTAAAGAATTCTCTTTTTTTGGTGTTGTGTTTTGTTTTGTTTTTGCTCCAGATGTTGTTTTTGCATGTTGTAGCTATAGGTCTATGTTTGTATGTAAAGGGTAAAGGGACCCCTGGCCATTAGGTCCAGTCGTGGCCGACTCTGGGGTTGTGGTGCTCATCTCGCTTTATTGGCCGAGGGAGCCAGCGTACAGCTTCTGGGTCATGTGGCCAGCATGACTAAGCCGCTTCTGGCGAACCAGAGCAGCGCACAGAAACACCGTTTACCTTCCCGCCGGAGCGGTACCTATTTATCTACTTGCAATTTGATGTGCTTTTGAACTGCTAGGTTCGCAGGAGCAGGGACCGAACAACGGGAGCTCACCCCGTCGTGGGGATTCGAACCGCCGACCTTCCGATCGGCAAGTCCTAGGCTCTGTGGTTTAACCCACAGCGCCACACGCATCCCATGTTTGTATGTGTACAAGGGAAATTCCAACAAAAATGGAAATGGCAGCAGGAATTTCCAGGGTTTGCTTATTCCTCCCATGTCCGGAATGGTAATCCAGTGAATATGATCAGTATTAGCTATTGTTGTTACTTCCAGGCCACAAACGATATGTAATTGATTATGTTTCCCCCTCCATTTGCATTACATTTCGTCTGCATTGAAATGAATGGGGTGGAGAAATATAATGACAGTGTTGCCTTTGTAGCTCGGTTGGTAGAGTATGAGACTCTAAGTATCAGAGTCATGTGTTCAAGCATGGGCAAAAGATTCCTGCATTGCAGGGGGTGGACTAGATGACTCTTGCGATCCCTTCCAGCTCTACAATTCTATGGGGTGGAATTCAACATCGCACTGTGGCAAGTGTCCCATCTGTGCAAATATTGCAGCTTTCCAGATGCAAAGACCCCCCTCTCCTCCCTCTCCTCCCTCTATGCAGTGTTCTGGGGGTTCTCCCAAATTTTCTGTGCCAATTTTGGGGGGTACAGAGGGCCCACAGGAAGAGAAGAGGGGAAATCACCACGGCACAAGCATAGGTTCTTGTGAAGGCCATCCTCTAGTGGGGCTTGTTAGGTGAATCCTGCCCAAAATTAATTACATGAATTATGTAAGTTATGTAATTTCACCACAGCAGACAGAAAGACAAATATGGCAGTTTTTGATGTAAGACGAACTGCTGCAGAATGGAAACAGTGCTGTGTGCGATGAATACAGGGCAGAGAAGAGAAAGGTAGCCTCTTGCACTCCTAGTGTGCAGATGTGTGCACACATTTCAATGCATTGAAAACTCTTGTAGCAACTGAATGGGAGTGCAGCTATAGATGTATATTGATGTAAAGGTAAAGGACCCCTGACCATTAGGTCAAGTCGTGACCGACTCTGGAGTTGCGATGGCTCATCTCGCTTTATTGGCCAAGGGAGCAGGCGTACAGCTTCCGGGTCATGTGGCCAGCATGACTAAGCCGCTTCTGGCGAACCAGAGCAGCGCACGGAAACGCCATTTACCTTCCCGCCAGAGCGGTACCTATTTATCTACTTGTACTTTGACGTGCTTTCGAACTGCTAGGTTGGCAGGAGCAGGGACTGAGCAACGGGAGCTCACCCCATCGCAGGGATTCGAACCGCCGGCCTTCTGATCAGCAAGTCCTAGGCTCTGTGGTTTAACCCACAGTGCCACCCACGTCCCATATATTAATGTATTTGTGAGCATACAAGTGAGGTCTGAATCTGTGATGTTTCTGCCGAGAAACCCAGAGTCCACGCACCACATCTGCAATGTATGCAAATCCACACGTAATTAAAAGCAAGCCCAAGTGTGAACATTGTTTTGTCTCATTTCTGTAGTGATGACAGCAGCTCTTAAGATCTTGCGCTCATGAAAAGATCTTCATCAGCCGTGATCTGAGTTTAGAAAAAGATACTCAACATAACGTCAGACCCTCAGCATTCCTTTGTTTCAAATTGAAAATGCAGTGCAGCTCTTTCCAAGAGGACTGTGAACAGCTGAGGCTAAATTATAAGGATCAAAACACCATTGGCATTTTGCAGCCTGGAGGTGAACAGAGCAGCAGAAAACAATGGGTTCAACAGAGCCTGGGTAGGTGCATCAGAGCTGTTGAATCAGGCCATAAGTGTTCCCCATCCATCTGAATAGGAATGACTTTTTTAAAGTAAAAAGCAGAGGTGTTTGTCTTTGTTTCCAGTTGGGTATAAAGATGAAAGCAGTTACTTGACTGGCCATTTTCTACATTGCATAACCTCTCTCCTTCTAATAGCAAACTCAGGTAGCGAGCTGAAATATACTCGGAATCGAGTGTGGATTTCATTCTCTTTATTCAGCTCATAGTAGTGAGGAAAGAAAGTTTCCCCAAAATATCTGCTTTATATACACTATTTACACAATGGGTCGCACGTGATTGGCTAATTCTGGGATTCTCCTGTAGGCCAATCAGGTTGTGCATTCACTTCCACCTGGAGCTGGATTGGGTGGCTCCTGCGGACCAATCATACTGCTGCATTGTTCTAGGACCAATCAGACTGCTGCATTTTGGATCCTATTCAACTCAGTACAGGGGTCACTGTTTTGGCTCAAATTTTGCCAGCCACTCAGTGGAGTCTTCAGCACACACATGCAAATGGATGGCTCAAGAAAATAAGCCAAGCTACAGACTATTGGTCAAGGTGCATATACGTATTAAATGTTCAAGGAATGAAGCATGTAGGAAACCCATTTTACAGATCCCTGGCAGGTGGCCACCCAGTTTCTGCTCATGGTTCTCCAGTGGAGGAAAGACCAGCAGTTCCTGAGGCAGACTGTTCCACTGTTAAACAGATCTTACCCAGCTCTTCTAACCATTCTGCATAGAAGCCATTTCACATCAATAGCTAGAGGGCACAACCCTGGGCTAGAGATACTGAACCAGAATCAAACTATTTTAAACCTGACCCCCTAAAATAAAATAAAAAAGGCTGGAAGGCTAGAGCAAAGAAGACAGTACAGCCGTACCTTGGTTTTCAAACAGCTTTGTTCCTGAACATTATGGCTTCCGAACGTCGCAAACCCAGAAGTGACTGTTCCAGTTTGTGAACTATTTTTGGAAGCCGAATGTCCGACGGGGCTTCTGCAGCTTCCAATTGGCTGCAGGAGTTTCCTGCAGCCAATCAGAAGCCGTGCTTTGGTTTTTGAACATTTTGGAAGTCAAAGGGGCTTCCGGAATGGATTCCGTTTGACTTCCAAGGTACGACTGTATAGCTAAAATCAGCAGATATCATGTGGTGCTTAGTACCTCCCATGATCTGCTCTTCAGTTGTGTGTCCACAGCTTTCAGTTTCAAAGTGAGGCAGCTATTTCCCAAAGAAATGCAGCCTTTAATTCAAGTGTCTTTGCCTATGTATTTGTTTATTAACATTTGTAACCACTTCCTTTCCTGCAGTCTCATGGCAGCAATAAATGTAAGGAACAATTTTAAATAAAAAAAGATTGGGATAGTAAAAGCTGTACCTGCGTGCACACAGAGGCATCAAAATGGCCCTCAAAATACAATTAGCACAGGGTCCAGTGATAATTTACTGTATATCAAAGCTACTCATGACAGGTCACGAGGAAGAGGATCAGTAACAACCAGTATTACAATACATGCAATTAAACATATACAGCCTTATTCAATAACTACATCAGAAGGACTGAATGAATGTCATTGTGGGTTGGGGAGAGAAAAATCCTGAAGTTCAATATTTATTCTTTTTATGTTTTCCTTAGCCAAATGAGGACGACAGACCTTTCAAGGTTACGGCTAAAATAACAAGGATGTCCAGTGGAATTTATCCTTGCTGGTGCTTGTGTACAGTATATATTTACACCACATGAGTGGTCCATAAATCCTCCTCATAAACGCTGTTACCTCCACCACTAGCAGTTTCTCATTTTTATGAGAATATAACTTTAAGAGGTGGTGTACGTACACATATCCTTCTCTCTCTCACACATAGTCCTTTAAAGACATCTGGTCCAGTGAAATGCTGGTCACGCCAAATGATGTGATTCAGGTACAGATCGTGCCACGGACAGCCGAGACTCACCTGCCCTGTAGCATCCTAAGGTGGACTCAGTGAGCACACTCCCAATCTAACCAAGGCTTCGGAGAAACTAGAAATCTTGCCCATTGAATCCTTTCAGTCATGTATCTGGATAGCCTTTGTGAAAGCCATTCTCACAGGGAAGAGGAAGAGGCAAGGCTGGCCCCAAGCTGAAAGGGGGGGTCCTGTGAGGAATCTGAGACAGGTTTCCTAAGAGGCCTCTGCCATTTGTTTACCTCAGCATACGTTGCTCTGGGGCAGTGTGGGGATATCAAAATGGCACTTCTCGACCAACCATCGCTCAGTAAGCCCAAGCCTGGGGAGAAAGGGGAGAGCCGACAGAAGGGCCCATATTCTGTGGTAACAGAAAACAAGGCTGTCCCAGTGGAACCTGGGATAAGTTGGTGTGACCCCTCAGTTCGTAGCTCTAGAGCAGGGTTTCCCAAACTTGTGTCTTTGACTGTTTTTGGACTACAATTCCCATCATCCCTGACCTCTGGTCCTGCTAGCTAGGGATGATGGAAGTTGTAGTCCAAAAACAGTGGGAGGCCCAAGGTTGGGAAACCCTGCTACACAGCATCCCATTGGTGCTGGCTACCAAAGAAATATAGCCAGCTACGTGCAATGTTAAATGTTTGAATCATACTTGCAAGGTGTGTTTTGTTTTGTTATATTTTGTTTTGTTTTGTTTTGTTTTGATTTGTTTTGTTTTGTTTTAAGCTGCATCAGTTGGAGGAACTGAGCATTGGTCCCAATGGGGGATTTTCACTGAGAGCCAAATGTTGGGCCCCAACTGCACTTACGCATATAAAGCTGTATCGTACCACTTTAAATAGTCATGGCTCCCCCCCCAAAAAAACAACAACAACCACAACCATGAGAAGTGTTTGTAAAAGGTGCTAAGCAGTTAGGAGACCCTTATTCCCCTCACAGAGCTACAATTCTCAGAGTGGTAGAATAGTCAACCTTTATTTCCACTCTGGGAACCTTTAATGAGCTATTCTCACAACCACAGCAAAGGAGGAAAGTCTTAGATTAGTCTTCTTTGCCAGCTCTGACTTAATAAATTATCAGCCTCCCACCCCACCCCCCAATAATGTCGCCCCAAACATCTAGGAAGTATTTGGAAGTCATTTCTCCCTTCTGTAAAACTGAAACTAAATTACTTGTTTCCCTCCCCTCAATTCCTACAAAGTTATTGGAGGAACAACATGGATTTTGCCACATTAAGAGTGGGCTAGATTACAGGGAAGGGAGGAATATGACACAATATTGCTATGCTGTCTGCCCTGCTTGCTCTGGTGGTGGTAACAATGGGTAGAGAGAGTTAATAACTCTTTCCTCATGTGTTCCCTTGCCTTGAAACTTTTTTCCCCACCAACCTGTTACAGAATCCCATTTAACTTGCAAAAATATCTGGAACACCGACAGGCAGAAAACGTAGCCAACTCCGTCCTAGATCTGATCTGGAGTAAAGAGTAAAGGCAAGACAACCAGATGCACTACTGACATTACCTGCAATTTTAAGATTGGGTTAGCCAATGCCGTGCTCTCCAGATGTTTTGGATCACAGTTCCCATCAACCCTAGCTAGCACGGTCAATGATAAGGGATGGTGGGAGCTGTAGTCAACAACATTTAGAGGGTACCATGTTGGCTACTCCTGCTTTAAGAACAGCAACTTGAAGCACTTTTGCTTGAGCTTCCTTTTCCCTCCCTCCTCCCTCCCATTCCCTTCTCTTCACAAGCTATGTTATTTTTTAAACCAGAGTCCCAAACTTGGGTCACCAGCTGTTTTTGGACTACAGTTCCCATCATCCTTGACCACTGGTCCTGCTAGCTAGGGATCATGGGAGTTGTACTCCAGAAACAGCTGGAGGCCCAAGTTTGGGAAACTCTGTTTTAGACGGTGAGCCTTATGGCAGGGGCTGTCATAAAGCTGATTTTTGTAAGCCATTCTGAGATCCTTTCTAGATGAAGGATGTGATATAACAGCAGCAGGTGGGGAAAGTATTAGACATCCTTCCCTATTACTTTTCTGCGGAGTGTGTTTTGCAGCATGTTTTGCAGATCCTCTCAAGCTAGCATTACATAACACTATGTTGTTGCACATAGTTTTTGCTATTAAGGGCAAGGAGACATGATTAGCAAAGACCTCTAGATTAGAATAAACAGAAACCTGAATTGCATTGATCATTTGGAACTCACTTCTGCAGTATGAGCTGAGATGAGCTGGAGAGGTGTGGGGAGCATTCATCACTCTCCACTCGAGTCCTATTTTCAAGAGTTCTTAATTAGCTTCACTAAAAAAATAATAATCTGTGTGAGTTGCCTAAATGGCAGCTGAGCTCACGGAAATTACAAGGGTGCTTCTGGGTTTTCTAAAACAATTGAAACTCTGATCTGAATCATTTTTTAGCACATAACAGTGAGAGGCAATAGTTAGCTTAAGGGCAAGTGTATTATAACATATTTATGGGGCATAAATGCATGTTCACGTAATAATGGGAAATGATTAGAATAATAGTGGAACTAAATTTAGTCGCACTTTGCATCTGCCCACCCTCAAGTTTAGACTTCTTACTTCAAGTTTTCAAGATCTCAACTCAGATGTTGTTTTCTTCAATTTCCCTTCCTTTTTATGACCTTTTTTCCTCCCGTTGCTGCCTTGATTTATGGTCATTTGTGTGATTGCATTGCTTTGCTTTATGGCAGTTTATGTCATTCTGGTCTTGTCATAAATGACTACCATAAAGTGAGGTAAAATATCATAAAACATTAGTGAGTCTCTGATATTCAAGGTTCCCCAGTACAAGCACTGACAGGTAGCAACCACGGAAGAACTGTGTTTTTCGAAGGCTGTATTATTAGAGCAACGCTGTTGGAGAGAGAGAGAGCTTTGAAATGCCCAGATGGATAAAGAAAAAAATTGTGAACTGTGCAATTGGAGGGTGTCCTGCTACTGAATGCCAATATTTAGCGGGTGTTGAAGAAGCCTTGGGAAAGTTAGCTCAAAATTTCTCATCATCATCAATGTATTTCTTTTCTAAGATTTCTCACTTTTAGCATAAGCTCCCAGGACAGGTTACAACAACAGAATACAGTATAAAGTGGTACCTCAGGTTAAGTACTTCATTCGTTCCGGAGGTCTGTTCTTAACCTGAAACTGTTCTTAACCTGAAGCACCACTTTAGCTAATGGGGCCTCCTGCTGCCGCCGCGATTTCTGTTCTCATCCTGAAGCAAAGTTCTTAACCTGAAGCACGGTTTCTGGGTTAGTGGAGTCTGTAACCTGAAGTGTATGTAACCTGAAGCATATGTAACCTGAAGCGTATGTAACCTGAGGTACCACTGTACAAGTATAAAAATAAAAGACGTTATGATTGTAAAACATGTAAAACCACTTGAAGTGGAACAGAATAGTATATATTCAACAAAACAGGTGGATCCCACAAAAACAGGATGAAGAAGAAAAGGACAATTTCACCAATTTCCACAGAAGATGTCCCCTGAGAAATTTCACCGGAGGCCTAGTTTGTCCCCTTCCTGCCAGTTCTCCCACCTACCCATAAACAAATAATATTATTTTTGAAAAGGGAACATGATATTGGTAGGAAGGAGGGTTTCCCAGAGGTAAGAGAGGAAACCGAAAATGCTGCTCTTTTTTTTTTAAAAAAATCAATTTATTTATTTGGTTTTTCAGATTAAAATTTTACAGTCACATGGAGCAATGGATCCAAACTACAAGAAGGAAGATTCCACCTAAACATTAGGAAGAACTTCCTGACAGTAAGAGCTGTTCGACAGTGGAATTTGCTGCCAAGGAGTGTGGTGGAGTCTCCTTCTTTGGAGGTCTTTAAGCAGAGGCTTGACAACCGTATGTCAGGAGTCCTCTGATGGTGTTTCCTGCTTGGCAGGGGGTTGGACTCGATGGCCCTTGTGGTTTCTTCCAACTCTATGATTCTATGATTCTATGATTCTATATACAACATACAACATAGAAACAAGATTCTAAAGGATCTCCTGGACTTCCTTTCTCCCCTTTGTGGGTCCTATTGTTAATCATTTCCTCCTGCATCTTTTATAATAATCCAAAGCTTTTACCTCTCCATTGTGTCCAGAATTCACCATTAAACTACAAGTGTAATTCCAATCCTACTAACGTTTTTAACTCTTTACTATGGTTTTTAAGATAAATTATAAATTTCCCCCATTCCTTATTAAAATTTTGGTCTTCCTGATTTCTGATTCTTCCGGTCATCTTAGCCATTTTGGCATAACCCATCAACTTCATCGGCCATTCTTCTTTGGTATGGCCGGAAATGCTGCTCTTGAACAGTCTCAGGTCACTCAGGAGTGTCATTTACGTTGAAGGGCTTGCTAGACATCTCTGGCCTTCATAAAGTCTTCTCTGCTGCCAGATGTCCCGGGGTCTTCATTCTCTCAAGTGTCCTACTTTACAGAGGACAGTCCTATTTGCAGGCAGTCAGTCCTCTGTTGAAGGAAGTCCTCAATTCAAAGAGTTGTCCAGTTCAAACCTGATTTAAGGATAAAGATCCCCAAGAAGGGAGAGCTGAAGGGGCCTTGAAGATCCACAGTGAGCACCTAGACAGGCAGACTGAGCAGGCCTATGGGTCACCTTGGTACAGCATTCCCAAATGTGGTGAGGTGTATTTCTGTGAATACTTTTATTGTAATTAGTTCTAGCATGTGTTTTTGTTGTTGTTTAGTCATGTCCGACTCTTCATGACCCCATGGACCAGAGCACGCCAGGCACTCCTGTCTTCCACTGCCTCCCGCAGTTTGCTGGTAGCTTCGACTGTCCAACCATCTTGTTCTCTGTCGTCCCCTTCTCCTTGTGCCCTCAATCTTTCCCAACATCAGGGTCTTTTCCAGGGAGTCTTCTCTTCTCATGAGGAGACCAAAGTATTGGAGCCTCAGTTTCAGGATGTGTCCTTCCAGTGAGCACTCAGGGCTGATTTCCTTAAGAATGGATAGGTTGGATCTTCTTGCAGTCCATGGGACTCTCAAGAGTCTCCTCCAGCACCAGAATTCAAAAGCTTCAATTCTTCGGCAATCAGCCTTTTTTATGGTCCAGCTCTCACTTCCATACATCACTACTGGGAAAACCATAGCTTTAACTATACGGACCTTCTAGCATGTGCTAATGTCATTCAAATCTGTATCCTCTTTTGGGGTGCTGCTTTCCTCTTCCGGGGTGATGTATGTGGCCAGTCTATAAGGTTCTTCAAGATGGAGAATTAACAGGAGATGTTTCATCCATCAGGAGTCGTGTGTGTGTGTGTGTGTGGATGTACGTCCTTGAGCAAAACAAAGCAAAATCTCCTAAGTGTTCTCCAGGAAAACAAAAACAAAAGCCCAGCAGCAGTCACAGCAATGGCAGGAATTATATATGATAATGCATAGCCTCAGTATGGAGCCAGCCATTAATGGAATCAGCACAATCCCCATCAACTACATACACTTTCCCACCGGAGATCATACTGGGACTGCAAAACTGGGCCACAATGAAGAGAGAGGTAACAAGGCACTTCGCTTGAGTTTACAAACATGTGCATGTTAGTTTTATGAATACCAACTAGTACATGTAATAAAATAATGTTATTTTGCGGCAATGAGTGTTGGGCAAATTGTCTGGAACTAATTATTCATGAGAATCCTGGGTTTTTATTGAAGGCTTGATTATAATTCCTGGATTGTGTATTTAGTACTGTGGCTTGTAAGTAATGGGCTTTGTACACTGATTTGACTTTAGGGTAGCTTGTGAGCACTGGAAGACCCTTACTGGCATTGTCAGCTTTATTAATTATAAAGTCTCTCAAATTTCTGTGTGTGTATTCAACACAGGAGAACACTGATTCACCTATTGGAATATTTATCTATCATCTATATCTATCATCTATCTATCTATCTATCTATCTATCTATCTATCATCTATCATCTATCATCTATCATCTATCATCTATCATCTATCATCTATCTATCTATCTATCTATCTATCATCTATCTATCTATCTATCTATCTATCTATCTATCATCTATCGATCTATCTATATCTATCATCTATCATCTATCTATCTATCTATCTATCTATCTATCTATCTATCTATCTATCATCTATCTCTCTATCTATCTCTCTATCTATCTCTCTATCTATCATCTATCTATATCTATCTATCTATCTATCTATCTATCTATCTATCCATCTATCATCTATCTATCTATCTATCTATCTATCTATCTATCTATCTATCTATCATCTATCTATCTATCTATCTATCTATCTATCTATCTATCTATCTATCATCTATATCTAATTTATTATATAAAATATTTTCTTAAAGACTGGGATATGATTCTGCCCTTCCATATGTCTGCCATGGAATAAATTTTTTTTTTGGGGGGGGAGGTTCAACATCATGCCCAGATCACCCCCTTCCCCCTTTCTCCTCACCCTATTTTGTTCAACATCCAGTCTGAATAAGAGTTATGGAGAACTCAAAATCTCACTATTTGTGACATTTTGCTTGGTCCTAATAAAGGCATTGCCCTACTGTGGCTTCTTAAAATGTCCAAAGGTAAAAATATCCCTGTGGCACCACACAAGACAGAATTAGACTGCACAGATCCACTGACCTTCTCCAAAATGAAGAACCAGGTTTCTCACTGGGATGTACGTCTTCCAGGCATTTTGTTGCAGCATCGGCCAGTGACTGCAGATTCGGTTCACAGTTTTGCAGGAAACAGCCAAGCCTGTCACCGCTACACATTTACCTGCCTATTCCCAATCCCTACCCTGATGGAATCTGATAGGCACTCCATGAAAGAAAATGGACAGTTCCTAGAATATCCAAGCAAAGACACAACCAAATCAGAACAATGAACGCTCTTAAGTGTTTCTTTCTCCTAATTTACAGTGCAGGTGAAAGCAGGGAAACAATGGCCAGAGCAAGAAACTAACCTACTGATTCTTGCAAAAGAATATTGCATTAACTCTGCCCTCAGGTGTTCATGTTTATGTTCCCTGCTTTGTGTCAGGGAAAATCAGTGGAGAAATTCTTATTTCCTTGGATGGCGGGTGGACAAGGTACACACTGAATGAGCACATTTAAGTTGCACAAATGCAGAATCCAGTGGCCAGTGTCTTACAAAGGAAGCTGGTGTGTTCTGAGTTGGGCCATGGCTCCATCTAGTTCTGCAATATTGAGACTGAGCAGTTGTGGCTCTTCCTTGATTTCAGACAGGACATTCCCAGTCCTACTTGGAGTTTGTTAACCTCCAAAACTTTGACAACTTTCTCAGTGCACCCAAATCTTGCTGGAAGGCACAATGCAACCTTTTATGTAGCTTATGGGTGGAATTCAATGTAGTACTTATTGGTGTGTGAAGAATGAGGTCTATTTGTGGAATAGGACTGCTCCCCTTCCTACCCCAATGTGCAACCCCACAAAACCTATTTTAGATTTCCCCCCAACCACAGCAGATTTAGGGGGTGCAGATGAGAGGGTTGAATAGTCTTGCTGTGCAAGTGGATCTTGTTCCAGGCACGAAACAGCTTAGCTGAATCCTGCCCTATATGAGCTTTTAGGATAAATTCCTCATATACACGTTTATCTTTGATTAGGTCCCATTGGGGCTTACTTCTGAAGAAAGGTGCACAGGATTTCACGGTTAATCTCTGAATGTACAATTAGAAGCCCATCTCAAAGCCATGCAAATGTCATATCGAAATACAAAGAAATTATGCCAGTGGAGAAGAGATGTGATTGAATGGGGGGAGGGAAGAGGGGAAAGAATCGATCTTTCATATTTTACATCTGTCCTCAAATACAGAAAACAAAAAGTGGCATTCCTTGGACAGCCACCCCATTTTTCAAGTGCCATGTCAAGTTCTGTTTCCCCCTCCTTTAAGGGGGAAAAAATGCCAAAGAAGATTCCCATCCATCATTTGTGATAGGGAGTATCCATCATTCTTGAAGCTGCATTGTTTTCAAGGTTGTCAGGGAGTGGACAGGAATCAAGAACCCATTCCACCACTGAAATGTTAAGGGTCATGTATTGCCCATCCAGAGAAGGGACAGATATCCCCATGGGGTGTGTATGGAGAAGGCATTCTTCTCTGAAGTAATCTCAAAAACTAGAATGAGGATTCTAAATCACGTGCTTCAAGAGACCTCACTGCAGAGCTGAACTAGCCTGAGTCATGTTTCTTGCAAGTGTAGGGCATGTGAGAAGGAAAAATAAATCCCGTTGTTGCAATATAAATTTCTCCTCCTTGAGTCCTCCTCCTTTATTCACTCCTACAAGAGGTAATGATGGCCACCAACTTGGTTGGCTTTGAAAGAGGATTAGACAAAGTCACAGAGGATAAAGCTATAAATAGTTACTAACTCTGATGGCTAATATTCTAGCTCCACTCTTGGAGGCAGCAATGCTTCTGAATGCCAGTTGCTGGAAACTGCAGGTGGGAAGAGCACTTTTGCAATCAGGTGTTGCTTGTGGGCTCCCCAGAAGTATCTGGTTTGCCCCTGTGAGAACAAAATGCCGGATTAGAAAGGCCTCTGGCAAGATGGGCAAACCTTGGATTACCTTGGAAATCACCCCCTACAACATAAGAAGAGCCTGCTGGATCCTGCCAATGCTCCATTTAGCCCAGCAGCCTGTTCTCACTTTGGCCAACCAGATAACAAAACAACAGCAACAACAACAACAACAACTTATTTATACCCAGCCCACTCTGAGCGGCTCCCAGCAGAATACAGTTGTACCTCTGCTTATGTATCCCTCTGGATACGTAAACTTCGGGTTGTGAAAGTGGCAAACCCGGAAGTGTATACTTCCGGGTTTCACCGCACGCATGCGCAGAAGTGCTCAATCGCACTGTGCACATGCGCAGAAGGGCGCCTCCAGTTACGAAGTTTTTGGGATGCAGCCGGGCCTCCGGAACAGATCCTGTTTGTAACCGGAGATACCACTGTATTAAAAACACGATAAAACATCAAACATTAAAAACCTCCCTAAACAGGACTGCCTTCAGGTGTCTTCTAAAAGTCAGGTAGTTGTTTATTTCCTTGACATCTGATTGGAGGACATTCCACAGGGCGGGTGCCACTACCGAGAAGGCCCTCTGCCTGGTTCCCTGTAACCTCATTTCTCGCAGTGAGAGAACCACCAGAAGGCCCTTGGAGCTGGACCTTAGTGTACGGGCTTAACGATGGGGGTGGAGACGCTTCTTCAGGTATGCTGGGATTAGACAATTAGATTAGATGCCTGTGGGAAACCTTGAGCAGGACCTGAGCACAAAAGCACCCTTCTACTCAATGGCTTCCAGCAACTGGTATTCAGATGCATTCATGTCATGTTATGCCAAATCAGTCATTTTGCAAACAGGCCTGAGCACTTTCTTCTTGTGTGGTTTCTAGCAACTGGTGTTCAGAAGCATTACTGCCTCTGGCCATGTAAGCAGAGCCCAGTTGTCATGACTAGCAGCCATTGATAATCTTGTCCTCCATGAACTTGTACAATCCTCTTTTAAAACCAACCAAGTTGTTGTCCATCACTGCATCTTGTGGGATCCTAAGTCCCATAGAACAGTGTTTCCCAACCACTGTTCCGCGGCACACTAGTGTGCCGCGAGATGTTGCCTGGTGTGCCGCGGGAAAAATTAAAAAATTCGAAAGATTTTTTTTTAAAGTCAAATTTTCGATTGGGGCGCCGTCACTAGATGACCCCTGGGATTCCCTCCCGCTCTGCGCCTCCCTCCTCCTCCGGGGAGGCCCTTCCTGGCTCTCGGCCAAGGCTTGGCGGCTGCCACTCACTCACTCGCTCGCCCAGCCGTCCCTCCATCCCTGCACCCGGCCTCTCCCCCTCCGTCCCCGGCGCGGGGGCTGCCGGGATCCGTAGTCCCCTCGCCCTTGGGCTCCGCACCCGCGCGAACTACGTTTCCCAGCGTGGCCTGGCGGGCCGGGCGTTTTGTTTGAAGCGCTCTTCTCCCGGCCATGGAATGAGCGCAGCGGCAGCGGCCGGGCGGGCAGGGGCTCTTCCGCGCAGACCCCGCACAGCCTGCCTGCGCCCCCGCGGAGATCGGGCGGCAGGATGGAGCCCGGGGATCCCCGCGGAGGCGGAGCGGCGGAGGCGGAGGCTGCCCCCCAGGTAGGGCTGCGTCGGGGTTTTTTTATTTTTGCAATGCTGCATCCGCGCCGGAGGGGACGCATTGGACCGAGAGAGCCGGGAGGGCGAAGGGGAGCCGGGGGGGGGAGCAGCGCTGCTCCCCGAGCTGAGCCCGGGGGGAAACTTCGGCGTCGTTGCGCCGGGTGTTGGAGGCCCCTCACCTGCAAAACCTGGTCGCCTCTCATATATTTCGTGCATTGCATTCATCGCCCGCTTTCTCCTCCAAGGAGCTCCCGGGGGCGCGCGTGGTTCTCCCTGTGTTATCCTCGCAACAACAGCCCTGCGAGGTGGGTCAGGCGAGTGGCCCAAGGGAGCACCCAGGTATTGTCCTGGCCAGGTGGGGTGATTTGAACCCTGCTCTCTGCCCGGTCTTCGTCCTCATTTAGCCCCCACATGTGCATGACTGTGCATGACTGAGGTTTTTCCCCCTCGTCTTGGCTATGGTGTGAGTCTGTGCTGTTAATTAATGGGGTTCTGCCTTCGGAGAAGATGAGCCAGCCCTCAAGGAGGTGATTATGTAATTTGCTAGCAATTCATGTCCCTCCCGGCGTGACGCTGCGCGCTGACGTCACGGGGCTGTAATGGTGGTGTGCCTCGAGATTTTTTTCATGAAACAAGTGTGCCTTTGCCCAAAAGAGGTTGGGAAACACTGCCATAGAATCATAGAATCATAGAATTGGAAGAGACCACAAGGGCCATCGAGTCCAACCCCCTGCCAAGCAGGAAACACCATCAGAGCACTCCTGACATATGGTTGTCAAGCCTCTGCTTAAAGACCTCCAAAGTAGGAGACTCCACCACACTCCTTGGCAGCAAATTCCACTGTCGAACAGCTCTTACTGTCAGGAAGTTCTTCCTAAGGTTTAGGTGGAATCTTCTTTCTTGTAGTTTGGCTCCATTGCTCCGTGTCCGCTTCTCTGGAGCAGCAGAAAAAAACCTTTCTCCCTCCTCTATGTGACATCCTTTTATATATTTGAACATGGCTATCATATCACCCCTTAACCTCCTCTTCTCCAGGCTAAACATGCCCAGCTCCCTTAGCCGTTCCTCATAAGGCATCGTTTCCAGGCCTTTGACCATTTTGGTTGCCCTCCTCTGGACACGTTCCAGTTTGTCAGTGTCCTTCTTGAATTGTGGTGCCCAGAACTGGACACAGTACTCCAGGTGTGGTCTGACCAGAGAGGAATACAGTGGCACTATTACTTCCCTTGATCTAGATGCTATACTCCTATTGATGAGGCCCATAACTTTCAGCAGAATGTAGTCCCCATTGCCTTGTGCTGAACGGAGATTCCCGTCAGTTTATCCTTTTCTCTTTTTTAACCACAGCCACGAATTATGACTGAGACAAAGGAACATTTTCAGCTTAGCAGTCTTAGGGTGTCACATGGAGGACGCCAAGCAAGTACAATTGTTGTGGCTTAAGATGAAAGCAGCTTCATGCCGCCAAGTCTAAGTGATAAATAATGCCTTAGAATGCTGCCCCTTACAATTAGGCAGCCAGCCTAAAGAGTTAATAGAGCCTGCAATTATTGCTCCCTACAATCACAGGACTTTTTGAGACCCTGCACATTCAAATTAAAAGGAAAATGGCTCCCCATGCACAAGTAAGCATGATAAGTAAGTACAGCAAAGAGCAGGAGGATTTAATTGATTGAAATTATTATTAAATAATCAAGAATGTGATACAATGGTCTACCCAGATTCTTGCAGTTTTGACACCATAATTAGTGCAGTCGGGTCTGCCAGTACTTTCATTCTAATGCATTACATGTTACAGAGAATTTTCTTTAGAAGCAGAGCCGATAGACTGCAGAATGAAATGTGCTTAAAATGATTCACTGGAGAATGTGTGCATGATGACGTCCACTCAGGAGACAAAACAAAGGCTTGGATATGTGTAGGGATGTCCACTTTGGATCCGGAAAAAAATCTGGAGAGCCAGGCAAGACAGAGGCTAGGACATCTTGGGTGGCTGGCCTTCACAGCTGACTCTACCATGCCACCATGTTGCTCTGACATCACCAGCCCTGCTTCCCTTGGTTCAAAGAACATGCAGGTCTTTACTGTGCCTCAGAAAGGCAGTTCACATTCCATACCATGTATGACATGTCTATTCAGGCTTACCTTTCACCCCATTTCCTCTCCTTTGAGCTTCACCCTTGTGCAAATTAATTGAAACAAAGCATGTTTTCTATGCCACATCGATCAGTCTGTCAAGCACCCACAAAAGAAGATGTTTTGGGGGGTGCTTCAGATATTATAGTGTTGGAAGCCTGCAGCCAATAGAAGGAATGATGCGCTCGCCACGATATATTGAGGTTCTACTAAAGAGAGTTATTCCAGAGCTGGAAAAGAGGTATCCTGACGGTACTAGGATATTGCAGCAGGACCTAGCCCCCAGTCACACATCGAAAGTGGTGAAGAAATTCATGACAGAGCAGCAAATACAGTGGTACCTCGGGTTACATACGCTTCAGGTTACATACGCTTCGGGTTACAGACTCCACTAACCCAGAAACAGTACCTCGGGTTAAGTACTTTGCTTCAGGATGAGAACAGAAATCGTGCTCTGGCGGCGCGGCAGCAGCGGGAGGCCCCATTAGCTAAAGTGGTGCTTCAGGTTAAGAACAGTTTCAGGTTAAGTATGGACCTCTGGCACGAATTAAATACTTAACCAGAGGTACCACTGTGCTTGATTTGGCCAGGGCATTCCCTGGACGTAAATCCCATTGAGAATTTGTGGGCCATATGCAAAAGTCGCCTCCGTACTGTAGACTGTATGACTATGGAGAAGCTCATTCAGGCGCTGAAAATCAACAGTCACTGTTCAAAACTAGTAGACTCTCTGCCAAACCATGTTGAAATGCTGCTTAAAAATAGTGGCGGTCATATCCGTTACTCATGTACGTATATGTGAGTTTTGTACATGTATATGTGACTTTTGTACAATAAACTACTGTACTAAATTCATTGTTTCTTTCAATTAATTTGCACAAGGGTGTATACGTTCTTCCAAACAAGAAGTCATATGAATATGCCTTAACAACTATTTCACCCTGAGGTCACCTCTAATAGCACCTGAGGATTATTCTGTTTGTTTTCCCTAAATTCCATTTTGTAGTGATGTTTAAGGATTAGTATGAAGCAATCGATCTATGGCCTGTTCATCGTATTAGCCAAGTAATTATTAATTATATTACTGTTATTATTTCTACTTGTAACCTTTCATGAATGTAAACATTCGAATGGGATCTGCATCTTAGTGGCAGCAGCATCATACAACTAGGAATCTTGCTGTGTTAAATGCAATCTGGAATGAAAGGATATGTAAAATAATTGGATGAAAAACAAGAATTGGCATTCTTATCACCATTATTTGCATGAACTAGCAGAAAACCCTCAAGTTTTGGAAACTGAAAGGGAAATATATATATATATATATCCAGTCCCTTCTCCTTTGCAACTTAAACTAATAAACGAACCAAGAAACGACAGCATTTCTGCAGCCTGCAATGTGGAGGGGGCTAGAGAGCTGATAATTTTATTGAGAGACCATCAGGAACAAGTGGAGTAAAAACTATTCTGATCACTTGAGAGGAGAGCTAAATTAATGGCAATGACATTGACCAGCCTGCAAACGATGTTCATTGATTATTTTAATTTTCTTTCTCTGACACTCAGTTAAATGCCTATTGGTTTAGTCTTCAAGGTAAATAAAAGGTTATTTTCCTCATTTATTTTTATTTTTTTAAAAAACTGGGCAATTGCATGACTGGATTGTGATCTAGGCATAGATTGTTGGAACAATTAAAACAAGAGCAACAAACTGGTCTGCTGGAGAAAATGCTGGTAATCACTGAATGTGGAAATGTGTGAAGCAGAAATAATTAGAGCTGTGCCAAATATTTCCCAGATTTGATTTTCAGGCAACAAATACAAATTTCATTGGAGTAGAATTCCTCCCCCCCTGCATTGTGTGGTCCCACTGCCTCCCCCATCTCATTCCTGCCCATTGTTTCTCCTGAATGAAGTAGCTTTCTCCTGCCTACATTAGTGAGATCATAGAATTGTAGAAATGGAAAGGATCGCAAGGGTCATAACTCCCTGCAATGCAGGAATCTCAACACACAGTCCCCCATCCAATTTGAAACCATACAGGACCCTGCTTAGCTTTGGAAATGTGCTAGCGGTTTTATAGGCATTCACTCTGTCCACCCACAGCCCCAAAGCAAATACCAGTTTGAGAAGAGGGATCTTCTACTATATTTCAATGGGTTGAGAAAATTTGGTCCATAGTTGCTATATATCTCAGCCTTAAAAGGTTGGCACTGCAGCTCCATTAAGTCCTGCTACCTCCACGGCCAATTGTTTGATTCCCCAACACATGGACACACACACAATGGTAAGAAGAGTCTATTGGATCAAGGCAATGGCCCATCCAATCCAGCTTCCTGTTCTGGAACGTGTCCAGAGGCGGGCAACCAAAATGGTCAAAGGCCTGGAAACAATGCCTTATGAGGAACGGCTAAGGGAGCTGGGCATGTTTAGCCTGGAGAAGAGGAGGTTAAGGAGTGATATGATAGCCATGTTCAAATATATAAAAGGATGTCACATAGAGGAGGGAGAAAGGTTGTTTTCTGCTGCTCCAGAGAAGCGGACACGGAGCAATGGATCCAAACTACAAGAAAGAAGATTCCACCTAAACATTAGGAAGAACTTCCTGACAGTAAGAGCTGTTCGACAGTGGAATTTGCTGCCAAGGAGTGTGGTGGAGTCTCCTACTTTGGAGGTCTTTAAGCAGAGGCTTGACAACCATATGTCAGGAGTGCTCTGATGGTGTTTCCTGCTTGGCAGGGGGTTGGACTCGATGGCCCTTGTGGTCTCTTCCAACTCTATGATTCTATGATTCTCACAATGATCAACAAGGTGCTGATGGGGAAGCCAAAAAAAGCAGAACCTGAGAATGTTGTTACCTGCCTTCAGTGTTATTTTATGGTGGAAAGTCTGGCGCAAGTTGTCCTAATAAACAAGCAAACACACACATTGGAAGTATTTGAATTTTGGAACGAAATTTGCATGGGGATTGTGTTCTCCTATATTTGTTTCAGCTCCCGAGCATAATTGTTTTATCAAAGTAATTTTAATAGGTTTTCCATACACCTCTCAATTCCAGTGGCTTTCCTACACAATATCTCCTCATATTTATATTGGTCTGTAAAGCTAACAGATCCCATACACCTAGGATTTAAAATCAGCTGGCTGGTACATCAATGTATCTTCAAAAGCTTGAGGAAAAATGGTTCTCAAGCATACATTTGCTTTGCCAGCATTATGATTTGTTACCCATCTTGTGGGTTTTTAAACAGAGACCTGTACTTAGTCTTCAAATTAATGGCTCTGCAGTATATGTATGGGTAAAAACATTCAGTACAATGTACATAATAGTTGCATTTCTGTGATATACATACTTGGTAAAAGCTTTCCCATTTTCATCATTCAGACAGGTATAATCTAATAAATCGTGAATGGGAAATAGCAGAGGGATAAAGGGTTGGGGGAATAGAAGATTTTGCAGCAGGTTACACAAAAAGTCTTGAATATGTCCAGTTGTACTATATTTTTCATCGTTTATCTGCGATCAGTTTGGTGCAGGAATATGCAGAATAGGTTATCTCCCTAAATTCATGCAGGTAGCAAGGACAAAAAAATGGGGTGGTCAGAAAGAGATGGGGAGAGAGAAGAGGGTGGCAGAGAAAGGGGAAAGGAAGGGCAGAGGGGTCCTGTCCACTTTTGGTTTTGGTCACGCCCATCTGTGGCTGCATCCTTGCCCACTGCCAGCATGCAACTCTGGACAAATTAGCCCCAAGGGAACGTTGCCCTCAACAGAAAAAAGGTTCCTCATTCATTTATTATACTGAGAACCCTGATGCTTGTAATATCAGCAGTTATTCAGAATACAGAGAAATACCGTACAGGTATGGTCTGTATGACACCGTAATCATTATGGGATAGTACTGAAATGAAATGTGGCACAAATGCAAAACCCCTTTTGAAATTTAGACACAAGTGAAACCTAAACAAACCCTACATTTTAAGTCTAGATGGTGAATCTTAGGGTAATATAGTTAAAAACCAAATTTCAGCACGTTGGTATTTAGTTGATTGCAACACCACTAAATCCAACATTACCCACAATGCTTTTACATAGCTACCTAAGCCCTTGGTCCACCACGCTGGAGCCAGTGTGGTGTTAAGAGCAGTGGAGTTGTAATCTGGTGAACCGGGTTCATGTCTCCGCTCCTCCACATGTAGCTGCTGGGTGACCTTGGGCCAGTCACACTTCTCTGAAGTCTCGCAGCCTTACTCACCTCACAGAGTGTTTGTTGTGGGGGAGGAAGGGAAAGGAGACTGTTAGCCACTTTGAGACTCCTTTGGGTAGTGATAAAGCGGGATAGCAAATCTATACTCCTCTTCCTCTTCCTCTTCCTCTTCCTCTTCCTCTTCCTCTTCCTCTTCCTCCTCCTCCTCCTCCTCTTCTTCTTCTGTGAGACAGAGGGGTCCTTCCACCAGTGGGAAGGCTCCATTGCCATCAAGGTAGCCAAGGCACCCTGAGAAAGCATAGATGGTACCCCCACTGGTTACAGCCGGCATAAAGTCCCAGATCGGATGCTCTGGAGGTGGTGAGGCAGCAGAGAAGAGGTGGAGCTGTGGTGGCCAAGGATCTCCTTGATCCTAAGCTGGCCAAGCAAGCCACAAGTTTTAACTGGAGACCCTACACAGGCCCTGTTTGCTGAGACAGTGTTGGAGTCCCAGAACAGAGAAGTGCATTCATCTGCCCAGAGAAGCTCAGCTTAATATAGCAAGGAACAGTAGATGCACATCAATTTCCTTTCACCCTGCTTATTTAGAATGTCTGGAAAAGAATGCTACATAGTTTCAAAGCCTGCTGCCCTATCTACGAAAATTGTCCCATACCTTAAAGGGTGATGACAAATTGATTGTTTTTAAAAATAAAAAAATACCTAATTACTTTGTTGTAAGTAGGAACTGCATCAAATCCAGCTTTTTAAATTTAATCTTAGGACTTTACAACTTGTGCACAGCAAATGGAAACTATTTATATTTCAAGTCCCACGTGATAGGATTATTATCTGGAAACCTGCTCATAAATGTTTTGGCAACTGACATCAAAAACTAACTTCAGAAATGGAAGACATCAGGATGAAAACTGTTCAGATCATGTTATTGATTAGCATCTTGTCTCATCCGGTAAAACTGTCTTTTGTAAGAGGCAACTTGCAATGCATTATCTCTCAACATTTCTGCAACACGTTTTGCTAATAATAAATGAACACCAACTGGCAATAGTTAGAAACAGAAAATACCTTTTCTTATCACCAGATCTGGCTCCGATGTAAAGCAAAAAATGTGACTCATATCACAGATTGAACCCATCCTATTCCTGCCTTCACAGAAAAGAACTGAAATAGATATTTGTTCCTTTAAATATCTTAATGGCATAAGGTTTGTTTTAAATTAAATGGGCATATATCATTTGAGTTGCATAATCTAAAACAATAATTTCTAGATTAGCACATAATGGACAGTGAGATAATGGAAAAAGATTTAAAATTTTAAAGCATGTGGAGTATTAACCAGGCCCCTTATTAAAAATCAAATTGTCTCAAGTTGCAGTAAGGCACGGGTGAGTGTTTATTAACAAAGAGGAATCAAGTATTGGAAAAAGCAATCCAAGTAGGTCCACCAACAGAACTTGCAGAATAACAAAAGTATAACAAAAATAGCACAACTGCACAACCGCAGCAGGCAACTGGGACTTCTATTTCACAAAGCATAAAGCAACAGGCCTTTTGGATATAGAGCTACTGGAAATAGACACAATAATGCAAAGGTGTGGCAATGAACATGAACATATTTGGACCAAATGGTAGAAAACGCAGCAGATTTAACATTTATGCTAAAGTGTGCAGAGAAAGTAAGAAAATACATATGCTGACTGCAGAAACAGGCTTGCAAGGGAAAAAACCAGAAAGCTAGTTTTAGACATCAGCGGGGCGGAACCCACAAAACAACTGGGTTTGTTCAATCATATCCGGATTTATAACGCTGTATGGGCCTTTTTCACACCTGGAACTCCTTTGTTCCTTCCTTCATGTGAACCACAAGTGAACCAGAAAGTCTCTAATTAACAGTAGCTTCTTATTTTCTGTTCTTCAAATGAACACAACAAACTTATGGCCATTACTTTCAATGGGTCTGCTATGCTGAGAACAGCTTAGATGGATTAAAGCTGTGATTGCCAGACAGGGCCGTCTTAACCATAGACATTAGGGGTGCAGGGCAACTGGGCGCCAGGCTCTCAGAGGTGCCAGGCCGAGAGTCCAGGGCCTGAGAGTTGGAGTCCAGGGAAGAGCCCATCTGTCGGAGCACCGCGGCGGGCTCTTCTGCTGCAGATGGCTCTGCGCCATGAGTTTGGGGGTGAGCGAGCCAGCGAGGTGCTGAGGCAGCCGGCCAATTCTGCCTGCCTGCACACCTGGGATTGGCATAGGGCCGTGGAGAGGCCCACCCAGAACACGCTGCCCACCCAATAAGGCACCCGGCCTAGCGCTGTCGCCTTGTACTCCTCTGTGCCCTGTTCACCTGGGGCTGAGTGAGCCGCTGAGGCTGCCTGCCAGGTCTGCCCTGCCTTTGCGCCTCGATGGCTGGCCCAGAGTGCGCTGCCCCCCCCCAAGAGGTCGACAACTGTGGGCAACCTGGGTGGGGGGGAGGGAGATTTTTGCACCCTGGCGCCACATATGCTTAAGACAGCCCTGTTGCCAGAAGAGCCGAAATAGAGGAGGAGAGGAGAGTCTCTCTCCCCACTGCTCATTTCATTCGCCTCCAACATGCTTTCAACACCATTGATGAGCACAGATCTGCAACACCATGAAGGGAAAAGCTATTTGAAAGGAGTTTGGGGGCACACAGGAAAAGCCTTAAGCACTCCCTCTGCCCTGCCCTTTCTTTGATGCAAAGCACCCCTTCTAATGGTGATTTGTAAAAATGGAGGGGCAACCAGGGCTTCATTACATTACATGGAGATAGTTTATTACTGCATGTATCGCTACAGATGCCAGCTGTTTTTAATTGTATGACTATATTGTTGTATATGCTGAAGGGCAGGTAAGAAATCTTATACATACATATGCGTTTGAAACAAAACTGGCAATTAATAGCAGCCTGGAATGATTATGCGTATGCACATAGGATTGTATTAACACCATCAATGGGTCCCTACAGTGTTTTATTTTCCCCTTATTTTGTCCCTGGTTTTCTGATAGGGAGACTATTTACATATTGCCAAAAGAGAGGAAATGCATCAGAGAGAGGGGTGTGTGCATGGTATTAGCATGGCAAGTGATATGTAGATGCAATTCATAGTGGCCAGTTCCACCACACTGGGAGCTGACCCTAGGGGGCGCTGCAACTATCACATAGTGAATTGAGCAGAGAAGAAGATCGTGTGTGTGTGTGTGTGTGTGTGCGCGCGCGCGCCAAATTTCGGCCTTGGACAGGGCACTGCCAAAATTTGAAAGATGAAATTTCACCCCTGGTGTTTAACCTGCTGGAGAGTCTGATACCCAGGAACTAACTTTTGATGGGCAGCTTCAAAGCCTCTACTCTCTTTCTTCATATGGGCTATTTCCTTGAACTAGACAGCCCTTCAAGCAGGGCTTTTTGTGGCAGAAATTTCTTATTCTATTGTGTCTTACCAAACATTTACATTCTCAACCATAGGATATCTTGCTGGTGCCAAAGGTCTGCTCAACTATTAAGGAAGTGTAACGAAAGCCCAGCTAATATAATTTTCATTTTCATTTTTTTAAAAAAACTTCTTTGGAGGAGAAGGGGGGGGGGAACCACCCATTTTTGTTTGTTTCCTTGGAACGGAAGAAATTTATGTAGAAATCCATTCTTCCCCAGGCCGCCTCCTTCATAAATCCATCAGCGATGAAAAAGTGCTCTTGACCTTTATCACCCCTTTTAATTTAGGCGTCTTGATATGCTTGTAGTCTCTTTTAACATCCACCGGGGTTTCCTTTTCACCTTAACATTCTTGTTTAATGGTTTCTGTACAATTAAGGAATTATGAAGGTGCACATCAATATGCCAGTGGCAAATTTATGACGGCTGTATATCAACAATGTTGCAAGTTTGTGCCACAAGTCTGATTTAAAATGATAGGAGTGCTTTACCCCTGCACTGATGGCATTACTTCATTACAGGTCAAAACAAAGGATCACTCATTTTGTAGAATAACAACTTAACAAAACCATTTTTCCTGCCCTTTCACAGAGAGCTTTGAATAAAAGAGACCAATTTGGGAGGCGTAAATACGCTGTAACAGGTGCAAAATTCATTTCTTTTCTTTGGGGGTAGATTCCTTAGAGAGTTCTACATTCTAAATGTATATTGATTTTATAACACATTAAGTTTCATGTCTTCCCTCAATGGATTTTGGGAATTGTAGGTTGGTGCTTTTGCAGGGAGGGAGGTGTCCAATAGAGATTCCTAAAGACCCTCCCTCAAAATCCATCACTTCCAAACTTTGGGAGGGATCATGAATGGGTATTAAATCAACCTGAAAGTAACAGTTCAGGCATGCTCACAGTTTTCAGAGGGTGAATTAGGGATTCCCAAGGGCATTTTCAGCACCAAACCAGGTAGTATTTAACTGAAGAAATTGCTGTTAGTGTAACCAGATGGAATGACCATTGGGATTCTGTTGAGTTTATGCATTGGATGTTAACGAGAGGCTGTTGTGACTGGTGATGCTCACTAGCTAGCTGGTGCAGAGTGAAAACCAGCTGAGAGATGGTTCCAAGGCAGTGTGAATCGAAGCAGAGAAGAAGACTTTTACCTGGAAACAACAACTGCAGAGACAGCAGAGAACTGGACTGTTGCCCAAGAGATGAATGGAAAGATCGTAAATTATAAAAAAGACATAGGTGCATCGTTGTTGTTTTTTATAAGTACAGAACACATTGTTGATAACCTAAAGGTGAAAGTGAAGGATCATTTATGTAATAGCTTTGAGGCACAATGCCTATTTTAGGCTTCAAGACCAGTCAGTAAAAGGGTTTCATTAGAAGGGTCTATACAGTAACCAAAAATGTGAAAGAGAAGTTAGATGAAGACTAATCTGAAGATGGTCTTGATAGCATACCTGCCAACATGCCAAAGGCAGAAGCCAGGATGTCATCTTCTGGGACGCCATCTTCCCATTTTTTTCTCACAAGAGCACGGAGGCCATTTTGGGGAGCATGATACTGCACAATTTCATGCCACTATCCTACCCTGGAAAAGTTATTTTCCCAGGTATGAGATCGTTGCCCCAAAATAGTGCTTCTTCGAGAAGAAATCGCAAAGCGAAATGGCCGTCACGCTCTCCCGCAAGAAAAAACAGGATGTCCCTATTTTTCCAGGACAGTTGATGAGTATGTGATTCCTACAATGCTTTTGCCTCTGTGAAACTCTGATGGTGTCTCTTCTTTCCATGGAGGATAGAGAGGGATACATGATTGTGTGTACAAAGATTTATACCAGTTGTTCTCGCTTTTGCCCAGAAGGGAATGTGACCCTTGAGGTTAAGGAAGGCTTCCCATCCCCAAACTAGAGATGCTTCTGAAGCATGCATGAGCTGTGAGACCTAGGGCAGATCTACACTCATGGTTTTCAGTGTTAAGGAGGGGTTAAGATATGCTTTTGATAACATAAATGGACACATGACATCCTCCTTTTTACGTTCATAATGAGTTATTACCTTGTTGTTAAGTCGTGGGTTGACATAGCAGCCGGCACAGCGATTTCTTCAAGTAGCTCTTTTATTAAAGTAAGCTGGAATAGAACTGACTGCGAACAGCTCAGCCGGCCTGTATTTATAGGCAGCCGGCTGTCAACATTGTAACCACAACAGCCCAGAGTTCCCGCCTAAAATAACTGGCGCGGACCTGAGTGAAAACTATCTACAGACCTGAGTGAAAACTATATACAGTATCCCCCTGTTGGCCCAGGGTGAAACTACACTACATAACACCCCTCCCCACCGAGATAAGGCGTTAGTTACAATCGTAATGGTTTCCTTATATACAGCACTACGCGTAATGGTTCAATTAGGCACAAAAGCATATCGGTTACATTTCCCATACTTAGACCAACAGTGATACCTGTCCAACAACATAGTCCTTTAAATAAGTTGGGCGCTTGGAAACTCTGCCAGACCGCCGGGGACTGGTAGCCAAGTCCGGAGGGCCACACAGTTCTCGCTGAGGCTGTGGTGCGACCCTAGGTGGCGTTGGAACCAACTCCCCTGGATCCGCTGCTGTGGGTGGAGCCTCCGCAAGTGGAGTGGTCTGAGTCTGTTCTGAAACGGCTTGGTTCGGCTCCACACTGGCAGTTTGCGAGGGAGGTGTAAGTGGGGCCTCGCCATCTGTACGTGTCTCTTCTGGAGCCGCAAGCGCAGTTGGGGGCACCTCGGTAGTGTCCAAGTCCCCAACCCTGCGCCTAAGCTGGTCTATGTGCCGTCGCCACAAGCGTCCATCTTCGAGTGCCACCTGGTACGAGCGAGGTCCAGTGACTCCCACTACTGTGGCTGGCACCCAAGGGATGTCCCCCACATAGTTCCGGGCAAAGACCTGGTTTCCTGGGACAAATGACCGTGGTGCGTTGGCACAGCCTGGGGGTTCAGCCACGGCAAAGTCTGGGTGTAGCCGGTCGAGCGGTGACCTGAGGCGGCGGCCCATAAGCAGTTCAGCAGGACTCCTCCCTGTGGCCGCATGAGGGGTGATGTGTTGCACGAACAAGTATTCGGCGACCCGCTCATGCCAGTCTCCCCGGTCCAGGCGTGCCAGTGCCTCTTTTGTTGAGCGCGCCATTCTTTCCGCTTGCCCGTTGCTGGATGGATGAAAGGGTGCCGTTAGAGCATGGCGGATTGTTCAGTTTCTGTTAATTGGTTCTCGTGGGAAACTTGCAGATTCTGGCTAACACAATTAACTCAAGCTGGTGTCAATTTACTCTTGGCAGAAAGCCCAGGTCTGCTTGACCTAGAAACTACTCACTCTGATTGGTTAACGACCAGCACTCAACTCTGTTATCTAGGATTGCTAGCACAGTTTGATGTGAGGTGTGTTAGGAGTTAGAAGTGCTGTGTATGGTTTTGAGAGAGAGAAAGAGAGGATTTATTTTGCTTTTATTTGTATGCAGAAACTCTGCTGGTTTTATTTTCCCTTTTAATAAATCCTGTAAATAGTTATTCTGAGTCTAGCTGACTAGTCATTACCGCCGCAACTAGCTTCTTCGCTGTGCAGGAAAACTCTGCTACGTTTGGGCTAAAGCCAATAGGGCTATGCCTGACACTTCAAAGTTCCATGAGGTTATGGGCATTGTGCTGCCAGCCTGAGTTGTGGTGGTGTCAGCATCAACGGCGTTGGTTCCAGTAGTTCCAGAAGTTGTTGTTCCTGTCGGTGCAGCAGATGGACACTGGCTGGTTCCTGACTGTGGTGAGCTGGTGACGCAGTGGACACAAGGACAACAGCTGCAGCGTGTGAGTGCTGGGTGCTGTGGTTCCTGTTTTCTCTCTCGGTGGTCGTGAGTAGCTGGTTCCGGGTTCCAGGGACATCGCTCTCAAGATGGCCTCACAACCAGTTCAGATGGCTTTTGAGCGTCTGAATGACTCCAATTACTTGCTGTGGTCGGAACGCATGCAGGCAGTGCTGCAGAGGGATCGTCTCTGGCAAGTGGTGAGTAAGTTTCCTACGAAGCCTGATGATGAAGACCTTGATAAAGACCAAAGAGCAAGGGCCACAATTGTCTTGGGGCTGGAAGATTCCCAGTTGCCGTATGTGAGGGGAATCAAGACAGCTAGAGGTGTGTGGCAAGCACTTAAAGAACTCCATGTGCGTGAGACAGCGGTTTCCAAGCTGTTCATTCGCAAGGCATTGTACAAGGCAATGTTACAGCCTGGGGTTACAATGCAGGAACACCTACACAGTTTACAGTTAAAGTTTTCTGCGCTACAGGAAAGAGACTGTGCACTAGACCAGCAGGAGAAGGTGGCTATTATTTTGAGTTCTCTCCCGGAAAGCTGGGATAATTTAGTTTTGTCTCTAGAAGGCATGCAGGAGCGTGATTTATCAGTCAGTTACGTTACTGGGCGTTTGATTGAAGAATGGCAGAAGAGGCAAGAAAGGTCGTTGGCTGCAGAGGCTTCTACAGGTGGGCGGTTTGGAAGGAGTTCTCATGCCGTGCCAGAGGTGAAGCAAAAGCAGCGTACTGGTGAGGAGTCAGCGTTTGCTGTTAGGCGTTGTTTCCGATGTGGGTCTTCAGCGCATCTAAAACGACAATGTCCGGAGTTGGTCAAGTCTCAGTTGCCGGTGCAGGAGCAGAGACGTCATCAGCAGCAGCAGCAGCGTAAAAAGAAATTCTTCAAACAAAAACAGTCGGCTCAGCTGGTGACCGCCAAGGTCAAGATTGCTGATGAGAAACAAGCGGTCTGGGTGGTCGATTCGGGAGCATCTCGCCACATCGTGAATTCAGATGAATTATTTGTTTCCAAGAACTCAGCACAGCGCAGCCAGGTGGCTCTAGCAGACGGAAGTACTTCCGAAGTGATTTCGGGGGGTGCAGTTTTTGTTCCTTGTCTTCGTGAATGCCTGCAAAATGTACTTTGTGTGCCGTCATTAAGGAGCAATCTGATGTCTGTAGATTGTTTGCTGAAAGCTGGGTTTAAAGTGTATTTTGAAGGAGACAGTTGCATTATTAAGAAGGCTGGTGAGATTTTAGGCACTGCTAAGTCAGAGGGAGGCTTGTTTTGGCTTAAAGCAGGATCTCAAGTTGCAGCAGTAGTCAGTAAATCTCAGCCTGCAGTGAATAACAAAGCTATACATGACAACTGTGTGCACTTATTGCATAGGAAAATGGGGCATGCTTGCTGGAAAAGTGTACTAAAAATGTCTGAATTGGCTGATGGGGGTAATTTAAAGAGTTGTAACAAGTACCTTGATTGTAATGTTTGTAAAAAGGTTAAAACCCACAGAGTCTCTTACCCCAGAAGTGACAGAGTTAGTGAGTCACCGCTACAGCTGGTTCACATGGACGTAATTGGTCCATTTGCTGTAAGCAGGGGTGGATCGCGCTTTTCACTAACAATTGTGGATGACGCCACGCGTTACTCCTGGGTTTTTCCCATGAAGAATAAGGGTGACGTGTTCACTAAGTTTAAAGGCTGGGTGGCATCTGTGGAAAGATTTCTGTCCATTAAACTCAAAAGGATTCAGACGGACAGAGGTGGTGAATTTATGTCAAATGCCTTTAAAGATTGGTTACAAAAGCGTGGCATTGGGCATAGGAAAACGAACGTTTTTTCCCCTGAGGAGAATGGCGTTGCAGAGCGAAAAAAACAGATCTTTACAAGATATGATGTTTGCCATGCTTGATGATGCTGATTTGCCCATGTCTTATTGGGGGGAGAGCATGCTCACCGCGTGTTATCTCCAAAATAGGCTCTTTCATCAAACAATAGGTACAACCCCGTACTTTAAATTGTTTCAGAAAAAACCTAAAATTGACCATTTGCATGTGTTTGGATCAAAAGCCTGGGTATTAATTCCGAAACAAATGAGAAAGAAGGGAGATCCTAAGACCAAACAGTTAGTGTTTGTGGGTTACCAGGAGCTGGGAAAAGGTTTCCGTTTTGCTGAAGGGACAAATGACATTGTGATCTCCAGGAATGCCAGTTTTTGTGAACATAGTGGCTGGGAGAGACTACATGCCAATACTGAGGTTTGGTTTGAACCTTCCCAGGAGCTTCATGACTCTGAAGGTAGACACAGAGAATCAGAGTCTGAGGGGGAGGAAAGTTCAGATAAGAGCTCTCAAGAATGTGGAATTAGCCAGAGACCAGTTGCTAAGCAACAAAAGAGAGGTCGTAGTTCTGAGGAGGAAAGTGGGTCAGAAGAAAAATTTTCTCCCAGAAGATCTAAAAGACAAAACAAAGGAGTGCCTCCGGTGCGTTTTTCTCCTGATACTGCAAATGTGTTTAGTGTAATTGCAGAACCCAAGAGTTTTCAGGAAGTGTTAAAGTTACCAAAAGAGGAGGCAGAGCGCTGGAAACAGGCAATGGAGGAAGAGATGTCCTCTCTGAATGAGCACAAGGTCTTTACACCAGTAGCAGCGCCTGAGGGGGCAAAGATTGTAGGCTACAGGTGGGTGTACAAACTTAAACCTCTGGTGACAGGAGAGTACAAATACAAAGCTCGTTTAGTGGCTCAAGGATATTCTCAGAGGCCTGGAAAAGATTATGACGAAACTTTTTCCCCTACTGCTAAGGGGGACAGTGTAAGGCTGATTCTAACGCTTGGAGCAAAGAGAAAACTCCTGTTAAACCATTTTGACATTCAGACTGCATATTTACATGCATCAATATCAGAAGACCTGTATCTAGCCGAACCGCCTGGTTATGAGACAGGTTCCAATAGAGTGTTAAAATTAAACAAAGCTCTATATGGTCTCAAACAGGCTGCAAGATCTTGGAACAAATGTTTCCATGAGGCCTTAGTGTCATTTGGTTTCAAGCAGAGTACAGCTGACAATTGTGTTTATGTACGTGGTACAGGCAGTGATCAAGAATTTTGTCTGATTTATGTAGATGATGTTTTGTATGCCTGCAAAACAGATAAACAAACTAAAAGGTTTGCCAAGCAATTGTCCAGTAAGTTCAAAGTGAAAGACTTAGGCCCGGTTAGGACATATCTAGGGTTGGAAGTGTGCTGGGCCCAAGATGGCAGCTGCCTAATTAGTCAGCAGAACAAAGTTAAACAACTACTGACTACATACAGGATGCAGGATTGCAAAGGGGCAGCGGTGCCTATGGATCCAGGTTTCATAAAAACACTTCATATAGATGAGAGTCCTGAATTTGAACATCCTGATGTATATCACTCTGTAATTGGAAGTTTATTGTATATAGCACAGTGGTCCAGACCTGATATTAGCTACGCAGTAGGCATATTAAGTAGATTGCTCTCAAAACCCACACTAAATGCCTGGAAAGGGGTAAAACAAGTTCTGAGGTATCTCAAACAGACAATTGGCTATATGTTACAATTAAATTCTTCCGAGGATGAAATGTTGAGTTGCTACTGTGATAGTGACTGGGGAAATTTGCCAGATAGAAAATCTGTCACAGGACTAGTCATAATGGTCGGTGGAGCTTTAATCAGCTGGCGGTCACGCAAGCAAGACGTTGTAAGTGTGTCATCAACGGAATCAGAGTACGCCGCATTGAGTGAATTGTGCAACGAGGTGATTTATTTCAAGCATTTGATGGCAGATTTAAATGTAAATTGTGGAGAACCGGTACAAGTTTACATTGATAATCAAGCTTGTATAACCTTAAGTAAAACAGAGGGTTTCAAATTGCGTTCCAAACATATCTCTGTAAAATACCAAAATGTACGTTGCTGTGTACAAGACAATGTAATCACCTGTACTTATGTATCAAGTGAAGAAAATGTAGCAGATGTGTTAACTAAACCATTGGCAAAGATAAAGAACAAGCGAATGTGCAAGGGTTTAGGTTTGCTGGAAAAATAATCTCCTACATAGGTGTATTTGGTGTTAATTGTTCAGCAGAATCTGTGAGGGGGTGTTCAGTTTCTGTTAATTGGTTCTCGTGGGAAACTTGCAGATTCTGGCTAACACAATTAACTCAAGCTGGTGTCAATTTACTCTTGGCAGAAAGCCCAGGTCTGCTTGACCTAGAAACTACTCACTCTGATTGGTTAACGACCAGCACTCAACTCTGTTATCTAGGATTGCTAGCACAGTTTGATGTGAGGTGTGTTAGGAGTTAGAAGTGCTGTGTATGGTTTTGAGAGAGAGAAAGAGAGGATTTATTTTGCTTTTATTTGTATGCAGAAACTCTGCTGGTTTTATTTTCCCTTTTAATAAATCCTGTAAATAGTTATTCTGAGTCTAGCTGACTAGTCATTACCGCCGCAACTAGCTTCTTCGCTGTGCAGGAAAACTCTGCTACGTTTGGGCTAAAGCCAATAGGGCTATGCCTGACACTTCAAAGTTCCATGACGGATGCCCAGTCCCAAAAGATACCGCTCAAACATGCCTGACGTGAACTGCGGTCCGTTGTCAGAGACAAGGACATCAGGACACCCATGCGTTGCAAACAGGCCTCGCAGCACCCGGATGACAGCTTCGGTGGTGGTGGAGGGCATCAGGGCGACCTCCAGCCATTTGGAATAGGCGTCCACCACTACCATAAAGGTCCGGCCGTGAAAGGGGCCAGCCAGATCGATGTGCACCCTCGACCAGGGTGTCTTTGGCGTCTCCCAGGTGTGTCCCTTAGCTGCCGGTGGTGCAGGCCTCGACTCTTGGCACGCTTGACAGGCGGACACCCAGGCAGTGATGGCATCGTCCATATTAGGCCACCAGACGTAACACCGAGCCAACGCCTTCATTTTGACAATTCCCGGGTGGCTAACGTGCAGAGCCTCCAGGACGCGCTGACGGAGTCCCTGGGGAATCACGACGCGGTCTCCCCACAGCAGACAGCCGCGATGAGCTGAGAGTTCATGTTGTCTGGTTGCGAAGGGCTGGAACTCTGATGCAAAAGGCCCTTGTGGCCACCCCCTCCACACCCAGTTGAGCACCCGGCTGATGGTGCGATCCTGGGCAGACGCGGAGGCCACAGTGGCAGCCGATACAGGCGCTGCCGGAAGATCCTCAATCAGAAGGAGCGATGAAGCTGGAGCCGGGTCTTCCACAAATGCTGGAAGAGGGCAACGGCTGAGGGCGTCGGCATGGCCCATCGATTTCCCCGGGCGATGGATGATCCGGTAGTGGTAGGCAGCCAGGAAAACAGTGCATCGCAGCATGCGTGGTGAGAGGACCGGTGGAGTTGGACGATCACCGGCGAGGAGGCCCAGGAGTTGGCTTGTGGTCAGTGATGAGGTCAAAAGTCCTGCCATAGAGGTATTCATGGAACCTCTTCACTCCAGCCACAAGTGCCAATGCCTCCTTGTCGAGCTGGCTGTAATTCCGTTCCGTCGGAGATAGTGTCCTGGAAAAGTAGGCGAGCGGTGCTTCTCTTCCATCTGGAAAACGGTGACTAAGGACAGCACCTATGCCAAAAGGTGAGGCGTCGCAGGCAAGGACCAGCGGCCTGGATTCACTGTACTGTACCAGCACACTGTCTGAAGAAAGGAGAGCCTTGACCGCGTTGAAGGCCGCCGTCTCCCGATGACCCCAGGCCCAAGGCGTCTTAGTGCTAAGGAGTCGGTGAAGAGGCTCAGCCACTGTGGCTTTGTGGGGCAGGAACATGTTATAAAAGTTCAGCAGCCCCAGGAATGCCTGCAACTCCGTTTTGTTCTTTGGGGTGGGGGCCTGCTGGATAGCGCGGATCTTGGATGTGGTTGGATGAAGGCCGGAGGCATCGATAAGATAGCCCAGGAACTCTACCTGTGGAACGGCAATCTGGCACTTCTCCCTCTTTACCTTGAGCCCGGCCTCCTGGAACCTGGTCAGCACGGCACGGAGGCGCTCGAACAGCTGCTGGTGTGAGTCTGCAGACACCAAGACGTCATCAAAATATGGTACCACGCCCGGAAGCCCTTGCAGGAGACGCTCCATAAGGCTTTGGAAGATGCCAGGAGCCACACTCACCCCGAACTGCAACCGGCGGCAACGGAATGCCCCCCGGTGGGTGACGATCGTCTGGGCTTCAGCAGTGGCATCATCGACTGGCAGTTGTTGATAGGCTTGGGCAAGGTCCAGCTTAGCGAAGACCTTACCCTCACCCAGGGAATGCAGCAGGTGTTGGACAACAGGAACCGGATAAGCGTGCTGCTGAAGTGCCTTGTTGATCGTGCACTTGTAGTCAGCGCAGATTCTCACCGATCCATCTGGCTTGACAGGCGTGACGATGGGGGTTTCCCACTTTGCGTGGTCAACTGGCTCCAAAACTCCTTGGGCGATCAGTTTGTCCAGTTGTTCGTCCACCTTAGCCTTGAGAGCAAAGGGAACCCGGCGTGGCTTTAGCTTGATGGGGGCGACTTGTGGATCAAGGCTAAAGGAGATGGGCGTACCTGTATATTGCCCCAAGGTGCCGTCAAAAACCTCGGCAAAGTCTTTGACCAGACCCTCAGTCTCTGCGTTAGAGATGCAGTTGATGCCGGTGACTTCCAGGCCGAGGGCATCAAACCAGTCTAGCCCTAGGAGGCTTGGCCGCTGACCTTCGACCACCACCAACCGGAGCAGGCCCGAAAAATCCTTGAAGGCGATCCGGAACCGGCCAACGCCTACCACGGGAATGTCGTTTCCCTGGTAGTCTCTCAGGTGTACGCGGTGAGAGTCGAGTTGCCTTTTGGACACTCTGGGTACCAGTCTTTTGATGGTGCTCCATGACACGATGGACAGGGCAGACCCGGTGTCGATCTCCATGTCACATGGAGCTCCTTCAATGAGCACCGTGACGTTCAGCTTGCGTCGCGTAGGCGAGTCGGTTTGGCCAATCGTGGTTCCAGACGGGCAGCGGCAGTTGGTGAGAGCGAAACAACTTTCCTTGGCAGACTGGAGTGAAGACTTGGACTTGCGAGTCGATGAAGGGGGGGTGTCAGACGGAGCCGATCGGCAGACCTTAGCGATGTGGCCCCTTCTGGAACACTTCCTACAGATGGCGTCTCTGAATCGACACTTGGCACGGGAATGGTTGCCTCCGCAGCCAGCACATTCCGGTTGGCCCTTGGACTTCTGTTGGAACTTCCTGCGCTCCCGCTTTGTCTGGTGCACGTCATCGTCTTCACTGGAGGATGCCTCATCACTGCTGGCCTCTTCATGATGCACCGGAACTGGCTCCCTAGCAAGACGCGGGCTGCTGGACTTGCGGATCTCCTGGGCGGAGCGTTCAGCAGCTTCTGAGGCCACAGCCTCCTCAATGGCTTTCTGTAGCGTGAGGTCTGGCTTGGCTAGGAGACGCCGTTGCAGATGGATGTCCCGGACCCCGCAGACGATTCGATCCATCAGGGCATCGTCTAAGTCTCGGAACTCACAGTGCATTGCAGCCTGTCGCAGGGCGGTGGTGTAGTTGTTGATTGACTCCCCCTCTGCCTGGTTCCGGTGGTAGAACGCATGGCGGGCAGCAATCTTGGACGGCTTCGGTGCGTAGTGGTTGCGGAGCTTCTCTTGGATCGTGTCCCATGGTGTTGCCTGGACTGCTTCAGGCGCAACCAATGCTCGGGCCGTCTCAAACACCTCAGGCCCACAGAGGCTGAGGAATAGGCCCCGCTTCCGATCCGTTGATACTGCTGTCAGCTCGTTGGCTTGGAGGTAGCAGTCGAACCGAGCGAGGTAGGAGTCCCATGATTCAGAGGCTGGCGCAAACGGCGGTAGAGGCACAAGTGAAGCCATGATTCCGATGCCGGCGTGAAGGGCGATGGATGGAACACAGTGCTCCAGCCAGAACAGTCAGCTCTGAATTGGTTCTGCCCAGTGATTTCGCTCAGTGATTTCGCTCTGTGATTCAGTTCAGTTCAGAGGCTGGCCGCATCTGGCTGTGCTCTGATGACCATCCATCCCACCTTCGTCGCCAGTGTTAAGTCGTGGGTTGACATAGCAGCCGACACAGCGATTTCTTCAAGTAGCTCTTTTATTAAAGTAAGCTGGAATAGAACTGACTGCGAACAGCTCAGCCGGCCTGTATTTATAGGCAGCCGGCTGTCAACATTGTAACCACAACAGCCCAGAGTTCCCGCCTAAAATAACTGCCGCGGACCTGAGTGAAAACTATCTACAGACCTGAGTGAAAACTATATACAGTATCCCCCTGTTGGCCCAGGGTGAAACTACACTACATAACACTTGTCTTTTTATTGCTTAATTTTTAATCGTTTTATGCTGCTATATTGGTGAAACCCTGCTCATATGTTCCTATGTAGTGTTTTACCTTTTTTATTTTTACTGCATTCAACCTCCAACCCGCCTCCAATGGTATTTGAGGGACAGATAACAAAGGACATGGGGGGAGGGAGAATTACAATGTGACACCAGACAGAGGAGCAGAGCAACCAGCAACCAGCAGCCGGCAAAAAAAAAACACAGCCTTTTAGAAAATGGTGTGCCAAAGTATTACTTACATGTGATGAAAAAAACACCAAGGTTACAAAATGTTTTAATTGACAAGTATACCCTGTGATGTTTTAGAATGACACATCTAATGTTGTTCTAATAGGGGGAAATAACGTTAAACAGGTCAGTGTAGATCCAGCCCTGGACAATAAAATGGCCGCCATTGCTCATGAAATGAATGCTTAAGCCCTGGTTATTCTCATGGATGAGACACAGTCCCTTTGCTTTCCGACCAGCTTTGGCTCAAAGTCTGTTCGCAGAAGTCTGGCATTGTTCTGCTGCAGCTGTGCTCTGGTCTTCATTTGATTTGATTTCATAATAAATTATTAAGTCTATTGACAGAGCAGCAAAAGAACTTGAGGGGATAGTGGGAAAGGAATAGAAAGAAAGAAAAGGAGAGGGGGGGATCCCCCCTCAAAACAAAGGTCTGCTTTATTCAGGAAGAATATCCTCTCAACAACTTACCCGTCTATTTGTTTAGAAGAAGCCCAAGAGCTGTGGCAGTTTCCCTTTGCTGAGCTATTTGTGTTTCTGCAGAATTAGTAATTGGAGAGGGAGTGCCGTTAATTCCCATTTCCCCATTTAAAACTTATGGTTAGGTACTGCATCAAACTGAACAGAACGCATAGTTATGCTCAGTGACAGTCGGTTTACCCATTGCTCGATGGTCTTATTAAATTGAATTTTTAATGGGCTGTGTGGAACATGGCGAGATCTGAGGCACAGGCAGCTACTCCTGGAATCTATACAGTATTATTATTTCTTTCTCTCTCTCTCCTTCACTTGGGCATTTTGTTGTGGGGGTTTACTGTCTCCCCATCAGTTCCCGATCACACTTGATGCATTTATCAAAACACACACTGTACATTTAAAGCACATGACTTGCCTAAAAAGAACCCCGGGAACTGTAGCTTGTTAAGGGTGCGGGATTGGTAGCTCTGTGCGGGGATTCTTTGGGTAAGCCATGTGCATAAAAGGCATGCAAGAAAGGATTCAGTTTTGCAGTCTTCTGAAAACCGGTGAGTTCATCTTATTCAGGGACTCCAACTCCCATCAGCTCCAACAAGCATGGCCAATGACCAGGGATGATGCAACTTGTAGTCTGACAACATCTGGAGGGCACAAAGTTACACTTCCTCTGAAGGAGCAGGTTCGTAGCCTGGGGATCCTCCTGGATCCTCTCCTGTTGCTCGAGACTCAGGTGGCCTCAGTGGTCCATCATCTTTGGCTGGTGGTCCAGCAATGCCTCTATCTGGACAGGGATAGCCTAACTACTGTTGTCTATGCTCTGATAACTTCACGGTTAGATTACTGCAATGCCTTATACATAGGGCTGCCTCTGAAGACATCTCAGAGACTTCAGCTAGTGCAGAATTCAGCAGCCAGGTCACTCACTGGAGCAAGACGGTTTGAGCATATTACACCGATCATGGTCCAACTGTACTGGCTAACAATTAGTTTCCGGGCCCAATTCAAAATGCTGGTTTTGACCTATAAAGCCTTAAATGGCTCAGGACCACAATACCTCAAGGACCGTCTCTTCCCATATGAACCTACCCAATCCCTGAGATCATCTTCAGAGACCCTCCTCGTGTGCCTCCTCATCGACAGGTCCAGAGCAGGGGTCGGCTCTCCCCAGTGAAGTTCGCCTGGCGCCTTCATTATACACAGGCAAAAACGTTCCTTTTTAACAAGGCCTTTGGTTGATCTTATTGACATCCAACACCCTTTGAGAATGTGGCTTGGGGGGGGTGTTATTGCTTTTGGTTTGATTTTATGTGTTGTGGTCTTCTTGTGAACCGCCCTGAGACCTCCAGGTATAGGGCGGTGTATAAGTTGAATAAATAATGATGATGATGATGAGGATGATGGTTGGGGAAGGGAGCAGTATAGGTTGAAATTTTATCCCCTATAAGCTCTTCCCTTTGGTGAGAGTTTATTGGTAAGGCTTTCGTGTATGCATCTGGATTCCTGAGAGCTCAGATCCAAACTTCTTTTTCAGTATAGGGCTCAGTTCCACGATAGGTGAAGAAATAATGAGGACGTAGCCGCAGACTTACGGAGCATCTCAAGGAATCCAATGTAACGCTAAGGAGATGGCTGCATAAAAATTGTTAGTATTTTCATATACTTCTCTTGTCTCCTCACAAAGGAAATATTTTTAAAGGCTTTGCCCAAATGAACCTGCTGCTGCTTGTGGAAACAGGGACCTTCAGACTAAACTACTTCAGGTTCAAAGAAGGCATTGAAAGAAACACTTATTAAATTCTTCAGCAGAAAAACTTCGCCGGACTCCGTTTCCAGTTGGAAGCCATTACAAATTTGGTGACTGGTTTTCTATTTGAAAAAGTTATTAATCTACAGAGAGCCCATGATTATGTGTGAGATTTGTACTTGATATCATTTAATTTTGTTCCAATTATTCCCGTAAAAAAACAATTAAGAAAATGAATAATTATAAAAGTAAGGTCAACTCAATTTTCCCTAGTAATGTTTTTAGTTACTAGACTCATTATCGCTAATTTCTTTCATAATCTTTGCCATCTAACCCCATTTGTTTCATTTATAAGTAGCGAAAAGTGAGCATCATGAAACTTCGGTAAAAACAAAGCACCAAACCATGTCGTTCTTGTGATTTCCTGAGAAAGCAATTATCCCTTGTTAACCTTTATGGGAAGAACTCTTTGGATTATTCTTAATATAGTTATTAAATGCTTCAGACTGAAATCCCTCTCCTTCCATGTGTTATCACAATTTCTGAACATTAAAACTAAATGGACTTTTAAAACTCCATTTTCTCAGGCTTAGTGGCAAAACTACTTGGCTTAGTCTGACATAACAGTGTAAAACTTGATGCACTGTAAGCATTAAACTGTTTTCAGCGGCCGGTCTGCGGGGAAGAAATTTCTACCAGCTGAAAGGAAAGCAGAAACTTCAGGTATATTTCAAGCATTTGCAGTACCAGAATTCTCTGTGGCCTGCATTTCTACTGAACACACTTACTTGGGGAAAAGCACCATTAAACTTCAGGAGACTTATTTCTGAGTAAACATGCATGCGACACATCACTCTGAAACCCACAGAGCAGGCTGCAAAGTTGTTCGTGGACAACTGGGCTGTGTTGAATTTTCATGGGATCTATCCCTTACCGTGAAAGGTGAGAATTTGTGTGTTTGTCCTTTAATCTAAATGTGCAGAGCTCCCTGTGAAGAGATCAGTTGTTAAATCACTCTGTAAACTGTACCTCTGGTGAGGGGAATAGGGATCTTTTAGCAACGCTCAGAACCCTTAACAAACTATACTTCCCAGGACTCTTTGGGGGAAGCCATGACTGTTTAAAGTGATGTGATACTGCTTTAAATGTTTAGTGCGGATGGGGCTATAGAATCGCAGAGTTAATGGCTTACGAGGCAACCTCCTTGTCTAACTAGCCACTCAGTATGGGAAATCTAGAGCAGGGGTTGCCAACCATTTTTGGGACCAGGGGCACATTTGGAACACAGGGGGAAAATAAAGCAACACTCCTTAAAATAGGAGAACAATCAACTCCCGGCTTCCCCGCACCCCAAACCAAGAAGGAGCTAGTTTGTCTCCCTCTCTCATAATACTAGAATTTGCAGGTGTACAATGAAGCTGAATGTTGGAAGATTTAGGTCAGATGAAAGAAAGAAAGTGCTTCACACAGTGCATAGTTAAACCATGGAACTCACTCCCCCAGGAGGCCATGATTCAAATTCAGTACATATGCCTCTGAATACAAGTTGCTGGAAATTGCAGGCAGCAGACTGCTGTTGCACTCAGCTTCTGCTTGTACGCTTTGTTGTTGTTGTTTAGTTGTTTAGTCGTGTCCGACTCTTTGTGGACCAGAGCACGCCAAGCACTCCTGTCTTCCCCTGCCTCCCGCAGTTTGGTCAAACTCATGCTGGAAGCTTCGAGAACACTGTCTAACCATCTCGTCCTCTGTTGTCCCCTTCTCCTTGTGCCCTCCATCTTTCCCAACATCAGGGTCTTTTCCAGGGAGTCTTCTCTTCTCATGAGGTGGCCAAAGTCTTGGAGCTTGCACGCTACTCACAGGCTTTTGCTTGGCCACTGTGAAAACAGGATGCTGGACCAGAAGGGCCCTTGGCCTGATCCAGCTGCTTCTATTTATTTCTTCATGCTAAACATACTGACTTTCTTCAGTCTCTTCTTATAGCACTTGTTTTCCATACCACTATGTTCATTGACCTTCTCTGAACCCGTTCCAGTTTGTCTATATATTTCTTAAAATGTGACACCCAGAACTGAGCACAATATAAGATGAGATTGGGCTTGTACAGAATAAACTACTGTCGTTCAGTTATCTTTAATCTGCCCATCCTTAAAGAAGCAAGAGATGGCATACGTAAAACTCAGCTACTGTTAGTCTGCAAGCAGAAACTTTTCAAGCAGTAGCACAAAAAGGTGCAAAACCTTCATGAGCATTGGCCCCATGCCCACAGTTTCCATGTTAATCATATGCAAATTATGCTAATTGCATGCAAGTAAAATATGCATATGAATGGACTCCCTTTGAATCATGCTACATTTCCTCTGGGGATTTTAAGTACTGAGTAAGTTGCCTGTCCTATCGTCTGTATTCCGTCTGATAACTCTCCTCTTACCGTTCCCCCAAAAGACAGCAATATGCTATTAGAGCTGTATGTGTCCATAACCATTTATGAATTTTAAAAGGAGAAAAATAAATCCCTACAAGATCTGAGTCATATTGCCTGGGAATTCATCATATGCTGGCACATATTACTTGTGAATTTTATTCAGTTCATTTAAAATTACTTCTAACACACAGCAATCAAGTTTAAGGAGTGCAAAGAATTCAAATGATCACCAGGCATCCAAGATTTCTCTAGAGACAGCTTTCAAATCACCAGCAAGGTATACTTCCCGTTAGGAATTGTACATTCCCCCCCCCCCCAAAAAAATTAGATGTAATAACTGCATACGCCTCAAAACAAGACAGGCATACACGTGTTGTGAAATCAGTTGACTCATCCATCTTAAGGAGGGCAGATATTATTTTTATTGCCCTTTCGAATATGGCCAAACCTTTTTAAAGGGGAACAAATAATGCAGTCAAACTGTTGCTGCAATTTCAAACCTGGGGTATTGTCGTTAATGACTAAACTCCGCCTCTGCACAGGTGCTGAAAACTTAACAAGTTTATGAATACCTGTATGGAAGGGCTATTAATTCCTGTCTACGGTATGGCTTCTCCTAAGCCAGGGTTAGGGAACTTCCAGTGTCCATCAGCCCCAGCCAATATTGCCAATGGCCAAAAATAACAGGAATTTTAGTCCAACAACAACAAAAACAATTTATTTTTTATACCCCTCCCATCTGGCCACAGGTTTTCCTAGGCCAAGCAAGGGAAAGGAGGGAGGGGTTTTTTAGGCTGTGTTTTAATGGGACAGTGGACTGTTACTTCACTTTGTCTCAATGCAGCTCACCTGTGGTGTTGATTCAAAACAATCAGGAGAATATGAACAGCAAATACAAATCATCTATCACACATACAGCATCCACACTGTAAGATTTGATAGAAGTGTGCATTGTGATCTGTCATCAAGTTGCCATTTTCCATTGCAACCTCGCACACACTGGATGAAAGGTTTTTTGGGGGGGGCAGAAATAAACTTTATTGTGTAAGGACCTACCAGTAAATGCCCCCAGATCAAATGAGAATGAATGCTATTGTGCTCCATTGAGATGCTGACTTAGAAGCAGATCTACTAGACAGAAGGCAACTTGTGGCTACTTGCTGATTGCTGCAGATCATAGTCTAATCTACACTATACATTTAAAGCACTCTTATGCAACTTTAACAGGGAACTGTGCCTCTGTGAGAAGTCTCATCACCACTTCTCAGCTGGAGTTAACTCATTAACTATTAGCAAAAGCAGGATATGCACAGGAGTATCAGGCCTAATGAACACAGCCATTCAGCTCCGGCAAGTCTTGCCCCCATGAAGCAGTTGAATGTCTCCTCACAGCTACCTCTCCAGGGTTTTCCCCAAGCAATCTAAGAAAGCTCACTTTTCCCCAAACAATCTAAGAAAGCTCACTTTTTCTCCACCCTTTTCCTGCCTCTCCTGGTCCTGAGAGGAGGGAGGGGAGCTTTTCGCAGCAGGAGAAGAAGACACCAGTGCCTCTTCCCCAGCCAGACTCATCTCTGCCTATTGGCCTCCATCCTCTCCTGCTTAGTCTCTGACTCTGGACATCTCTTTGCCACAGACTCTCCCAGCTCATTAGGTTCTGTTATCTTTTCAGCTTCCAACACCTCTTCCTCCTAGTCTTCTCTCTCTGACCACTCGTTGTCGTCCCACCACCAATCTCCTGGCTGTGAGTCTTCTTCCCTTGAGAATCCCCCGGCTGGTTCCTCCTACCATTCACCTGTGCCCAACCAGTCTATGACACCCCTGCTCTAAAGTATGAATGTTAGGAGTGCCAAGGGCATGGGTAGGCAAATTAAGGCCCAGGGGCTGGATTCGGCCCAATCGCCTTCTAAATCCGGCCCATGACACAATCTGAGAATCAGCATGTTTTTACATGAGTAGAATGTGTCCTTTTATTTAAAATGCATCTCTGGGTTATTTGTGGGGCATAGGAATTCATTCATTATTATTTCCCCCCCAAAATATAATCCGGCCCTCCACAAAGTCTGAGGGACAGTGGACTGGCCCCCTGCTGAAAAAGTTTGCTGACCCTTGGCCAAGGGGGTAACAGTGAAGGGGGGCAGACCTGGCCAACACCATCTTGATCCCCTGATCATCTTGATTTCTTTCCACATGTGCAAAATACACACCTGTCTGGAACAATAATCCCTGCTCAATGTGAATCTTTTGGTAGCATCTCATCAGCTACTGAAAAGCCCCGTCATTTTCTTTTTACAAAGGCTCTGTTTCAATCAGGCCCAGCGTTGATTTATAACCAATAGCGCTGTGTGGACTCAACAAGGAGAAATGGCAGACTAGTGAGAACAATAAGCTTGTTAATTTTTTTTTAACTAACAGTGCGTTGTTTAACTGTAATGACAGCAATAAAGCAAGAGATGTGAAGTTGATACAGTCACAACTGAATCGTAATGGATGAGATATTTACAGCAAAGCTGTTAAAACATTGAATAAAATATGGGGAACGAACAGGAGCAGATGTGGTTTTATTCTTCTGACTTGAAGCTTGTAAAGCAAGAGATTGTATGAGTAATAATCACAGGTTCTAGTTCACGGCGCATGAATAAATATTGATAGGGCCCTAGAGCTGAAACTTTCCAGATACAGAAATAACGTGAGAAAGCCCGCGCTTGCATTATGTATGACTAAGTTTAGACTTTTATGGCATCTGTGGCAGTATACATTTCAGATCATGCAGGTTAAATGCACATTTTTATGACAATGTTCCTAGGTAGAAAAATAATAATCACAAAGACTTTTAACAGAGGGTTGACTCAAAAGTTGCTCTAACAAGGGAGGAAATCTCACACTTTCCTTCTTCATGCTCCAGTGGAATTGATGTGCAAATAGAGTTCCAGGGTCTTAAAAGGCCTCTTTGGAGCTTTTCCTCTCCTTATTTTTATAGCGTATCTGCCATTAAATTAGGGGTGGCACTAGATTTGACCTGGTGGGCTGGACCCATTTCTCTTCAAGCAAGGTTGACAGGTAGGTGGGACAATTCACCTGTCAGTTTTCTGATGTTATAATGAAAGTTGGCTGTGGCTTGCAGGATGGGTGTAGCTGGCCTGAAATGGCCTTGCTGGCCAAGTGGAGAGGCTTGGCTGGTCTCAGGCTCTTTGCAGGGATAAACCAGTAAAGTGTAGCAGTTACATGGGGTCATCTTTAGTAGGCTTTTTCTCTCTTTCAGTCTAACTTGTTCCACAGGATTCTTCTGAGTTTAAAATGGATTTTGGTGTGGGGCATGTAGGCTGCCCTGAGCCCCTTGTGAGAAGAGCTGGGGGAAAATGCAATAAAAATCAGGCTTCTCCGGGTAATTAGTGAATGCTTGCCTTTGTACAATAGCCCCACAAGTCTTATTTCAAAGACAAAAAAGGAAGGTATATATCATCGCTGTTAAGGAGGATGCTGACACACACACTTCAGACTAGATGTGATTATCCTCTGGAAAAGGGGTCATCAACCTTATTGGACCAGTGGGCACATTTGACATTTGCTATTTACAAATAATAATAATAATAATAATAATAATAATAATAATAATAATAATAATACCTTTATTGTCATTGACCCCTCTCGGGGACAACGAAATTACAAAATGGCTGCTGTGGAGTATGTGGCATAACATAAAATGGCTGCCACATCTAAAATTGCAGAAAAAGAAACACGACCTATTAAATGTAAACTGGAGCAAAGTTGGAAGAAAGTAGAACCAACTCCTCTCCTCAGACACTGGGATCAGCATAAGCGGGCTTAGCCCTATCACTATGGCAGATAAGAAAATGATTGAAATTTGCTGCTTGGCAAATTAAGTTGCTGGGGACCTGTTGAGGTTACCTTTCACTCCTCACACTGGGTGACATGGCTCCTTTTATACCTATCTTACCCTCCAGGGCTCCTTGCAATAACCAGGCCTTCCCTTCTCATGTTATAATGCAACCTCCTGAAATAATGACTCCACAGTCGAAGGCAGTATGACTCAATACCAGTTGCTGGGGTTCACAATTGGATAGAGTGCAGTTGTGCTTATGTCCTGCCTGTGAGATTCCTCTTACTTGCCTACTCCCTCTATTCCTTTCCCCATCCTGATCCTCTCCTTATATGGTGTTGTAACAAAGAATTGCAACATTTTGGAGACACTCTGTCTGGCTTTCAGAGAGACCATTCTGAGCTACAGATCAGCACAAATCTTTGCAAATTGATTTTGGGCAAGCCAATCTGCCTTGCAGTAATTTGTGGGTGCTTCAATCCAATTCAGGCAGAGTCAACATTGGCCCAAATCAGCCCAGTTCTGTTCATGATTCAGGCTTTGGCCAAAACTGGTGCACAACTCTACCACTTTCTCTGCTCTTGGAGCTGCTATGACATGGCAGCCATGCAGAGTCCCCACCTCTGCATTAATCAAGCTCAAGACACCAATGTATCATGCTTGGCAGGGTGTCAAAAATGTACCCTTTCTCCAAATGACCACACTGGTAGTTCATATGTATACATGCACATTTTGGAAATAATTACAAAATATAAACAGAAATACTGTGCATCTCACCAAAGTAGGGAAGACTCTGACCAGGTGCCTTATGTGGCTGCTCAGTCCACTCTCCAGGTACTAACTGTTGATGAACAACTTCAGGTTGTGGGCCACTCTCCCTGTTTTAAAGGTTCTTTATATATAAACCAGCCTTGAACTCAACAGTCCTTCAAGCAACAGTCCTTCAAGCAAAGGACCATGCATGATAAATAAACACAAGGCCACTATAAATCAATACTTTTTGCTGTGAATTTGCCTTACTCCCCCCCCAAAAGAAACTTTATATGGATAGAAGTATAATAATAATATAATAATTTTATTATTTACCCCGCCCAATGGGCTGGGTTTCCCTAGCCACTCTGGGTGGTTCCTAACAGAATATAAAAAACACTATAAAACATTAAACATTAAAAACCTCCCTAAACAGGGTTGCCTTCAGATCTCTTCTAATTGGTTATTTCCTAGACATCTGATGGGAGGGTGCTCCACAGGGTGGGCGTCACTACCGAGAAGGCCCTCTGCCTGGTTCCCTGTAACCTCACTTCTCACAGTCAGGGAACACCAGAAGGCCCTTGGAGCTGGACCTGAGTGTCTGGGCTGAATGGTGGTGGTGGAGACGCTAAGGCTTAATAAGGCAGGTACATTTTGTTAAATCTTATCTGGAAAGAAGTAGTATTATTACTGTACATGCAGCAGCAAGAGGGGAGAACAGTGTGATTTAATGCTAAACCATCCTATCCAGTATTATCTTCCAGTAACTTTCTCCCCCCCTTCCTTACCTTCCCCACATTGAAAAGCAACAGATATAACCTCCTCTTGACTTATAACTACCCTCAATTCTTCATTAATCATCACAGTCAAATAATCTCAACAAGAAAAATCTACCGCACCAAGCCTCATTTTCTTCATATTAAAATCTATCTCCAAGGATAATTTTTTTCTGGTTTCAAGCCGTGAAGCAGATTTGCACTGGAGCACATTTACATTTGGCTGGTCAGATGTTGCGAGCTGCGCTGTGCCGTTTAGTGCACAAAGAGCTAACAGTTCACATCTGGCCTGGGATGGAGATGGAGTTGTAATCAGACTAATTCATTAGGAGAGACAGATGCATCTGACAAAACAGAGAGGCGTCCCGATTTTCTCTGCTTTAATGGACCCGGATTCATTTCTACTGCACTGATGGCACAATGGGAGGGGGCAGTAGTGTTATTTAAGAACAAGGAAAAAATGTCAGGGATTGGAATCTTTTCTATGTCAAAGACAGCGTTCCTGCAAGGGTGATCTGTTGGGGCCACATGTAGGAATAAGTGAGAAATTCAAATTATTATTTTTTTGCATTTAATGTTGGATCTACCTAATTCACGCTTTCTGAAACAAACCAAAACACAGCCCGTTTTTGAAATCCACAATTCTCTAACTTTGCAGTGTAGTTTTCCGGTGAAATAATGTGTACAAAAATACACCTATTGGGCACATAGCAGTGAAAATAGCATTTCATAATGCATTATTTTAAGGGAAATTGCTTTGCAAAAATGGGTATATAAGGAAGAATTGCATACAAACGTGTATAGTAGGAAAAAATCATACTAAACTGCGAATGGATTTTAGTGATTTAAGAAATCACAAACTTAGGTGGAAATGTGAGAACTGAATTTAAGATCTGAAAAATGAGGAACTGAAAGAAACCCACATTGACAGATTCACCCACCCCTAGCAGTATGCTGGCCATGAGGGGAAGGAGTTGCTACTGCTGCAACTGAACCATTCACAGGGGACACCATTGCCTCATATTTTGTCTGAGGACCCCCTAAAACCTGGAGCTAGCACCATGAAAAGCAGAATTCATAAGCTCAATTATGCTTTTAAGTGCCACGTGGTGTTGTTAAATTTATTACCTGCCCTTCGCCAGCTGTTCCCAGGATGGGTTACAACAATTTAAAATTCAGAAATCAAAACAGTTGAAACAGATTACCATCAGAGGAAGAGGGTGGACCCTGAAAACACATATATCAGGTGTCAAAGGCCAGGGTAAAGAGGGGCATCTTCAACATTCACCAAAAGCTGTATTGTGAAGATGCCAGACATACATCTGTATGTTTCTATTGTTAGAATTCCTGCTCCATGATTGCAGTCATGGGATTTTTGTCTATCACATGACAGTATATGTTTTGACTCCACAGAGTGGGAAGTGATGGAGACAGGATGTTTGTGTTACTGTGTTCCATGAAGTGGGACTATTGTCCTTTGTTCTTGTTCCTCTTTGTTGTCTGATGCTAGAGAGAGAGAGGGAGCCATGTTGCAGTGCTCCGTGTGTGTTTATATGTAAATAAAGTCGATTAGCCAGAATGCTGAGTTGCTGAGGTTACACAAGTTGCGCAAACTCTGCGGATCCCTAAGTGTGCCGGTGTCGGTTGGCATCGGCCACTGTGATGTTCAGGCTGAAGAAATCTTTTGAAGCTCCCGAACGATCGACCAGGAGGGAGGGAACATGCCAGTTGGGCATGTGTCCCTGCCAGGGTCCTGCTCAAGTGTAGGGTGAACTCCTGACATCTATGACAATGCTTCATGTCTAGCTATTATAGATGACCACATGTCGGGTTCTGCAAGAGGACACAAGTGACTCAAGGTATGGCATGCCTCAACAGGAGTGAGAAGACCAATACACTTGACATAACATGGAAAGCCAGGGTCACACTTTTACCAGCTGACAGCTCCATGACTGTCTCAATGAGTTCTGCTGGCACATAGTGCTATTAGATCAGGAAGCCATAGGTTTGAATCTCATTTCTGATAGGAATTGATTAGGTGGTCTTAGGCCAGCCACTTTTTCAGGCTCCCCATCTGTAATATGGGGGATAATAATACTGATTTACCTTACAAAGGTGTTGAGAGGCTAATAAGTAGATAATGTGTGTGTGAACTACGTTGAATGCTCGAAACCAGTATATAAATATTAACAACTTGTTGTTGTTAGCAACATTTTGTTGATCAGAGGAAAATGATACCAAGGAATATGAACATAAGGAGAACCCTGCTGGACAGTGGTGTGTAGTGATTTATTTTTTAGGGGAATAGTTGTGAGGTCTCTTGGAGTGGGGTGGACATCATGCACGTGATGTCCTGACATTGTGCACACATGAACTTAGCGCCTCCCTAAACTGGGCAGCAGCTTCCCGGGCTTTGGGAAGGAGGTGCCAGGTCTCTGACAGGACACTGCAGCCCTCCTCCTGCCTCCTTCCCAAACCAGGCGGATCTTTGGAAAGGTGGGGGAGGGACTCTTGGACCCATTGGTGCATTGCAACTCACTCCCTAAGCCAGGCAGAAGCTTCCCGGGTTTTGGGAAGGAGGCATTAGGGTAATTTTTAGAGGACTAGCCTAGTCTCCCATGTCCATTAACTACATGCCACTGTTACCGGATCCGATGAAAGGTCCATCTAGTTGCCCATCCTGTTTACCTCAGGGCCCAACCAGATGCTTTTGGGAAGTCCATATGTAGGACATGAGGGCAATAGCCCATCCCAATGTTGCTGTCAAGAAACTGGTGTTCGGTGACCTACTGCTCTTGAGTCTAGAAGTTGCATATAGCCATCATGACTAGTAGCCCTTGATAGCTTCTTCCTCTATGAATTTATCACTGAGGGATAGGCAGATCCATTATCTGTAGCATACACCAGATTAGCTCTACAAATGCCACTCTCCTAATCAGGCTGAGAACTTTGCCACAAGTCACAGAGTATGAACGTGATTGAAACAAAGTTAGCAGTAAATAGTGGTGGAGCCAGATGATCAGTGTATCACAGGCCTTGAAGAGAAAGTAAATATGTGATGGGAGACTGCGAAGGGCAGCATGCTATTTTATGAGAGAACATGTGGAAGCCCATATTAATTCACCCACGTCTTTTATCGGAAAAAGTGTGCATCTACCAATGAATTTAGCATGAATGAAAATTTCTAGTTGCTTCCACTGGCTGGGACTCCAGGGTTCATATCTAATAGTGATGGTGAATGCATTTGCAGAGAAAGGTCTCCCTTCCATTGGTGTACTTGGGGCAAACATGTCTGCCACACACACAAAAAGTGTGTCAATTGGCCCTTGTGGGAATGTTAAGGATAGTAGAAGAGGATATATTGGTTAAATATTATCCTTCCTTCACTCACACTAGTCATGTAGCAGAGCAGATTCCCCTCAATACAGCAGGAAGCTAGTTTCCAGATTCGTTTGAATCTCTTTAGTTAAGCAATCCAGTCAGACTGGGTTATTCCTGGTGTCCCCTTTGATTCCCCTTAAAAGAATAAAGACACAAGAGTCTTTCCTTAAAAGTAACAAGAAGTTTACTCACATTCAGTTCACAGTATGATCTATGAAGGCAGACTTTAGCTTGTAGTTACAGAAGATAGTTTATACCTTATGGGAATTGAGTCAATGTGCTGCTGGCTAAGAGCCAGCAGACAGCAAAATACATTAAGAGATCAGCATCATGAGAACAGAATGGCTACAGGAGAGCATCATGGCATCAAGAGAGAAAAATGGCTGCGTGACTCAGCCCTTTTATGGAGTCAGCCAGGGTCATGCCCATCTCCCTGGTCACATGCAGGGGGAGGACACTCCAGACCAGTGGAACAGGAAGTTATACTGACTGGAGTAACATCCCTCTGCCTGTGCCCACTCTAGGAAAACAAGCAATGTTGTATTTGACTGCTCCAATGGATTACATCCCACAGCCCTGACTTTTCCATTTTAATAACAAGACACAGTTATTTTCAATGGCAGATGCGTTATGCAATCCTGGTGTGGCCACTGTGGTAGCAACATCTGTGTTTACAGCATAAACAAGTGCCAGATTCTTTGCAGTTGGGACTCTGCTTGTCAAACAGGTTGGCTGTCCGGTCATAGTCGAACCAGATGATGATGATTTTTATTTTTTATTTTTTTAAAAAAAAAATCCTGGCTACCCTGATGCCACCAGCAGGAACAGCTGCTTGAACAAAGCTCCCTTTGGCAGCTGCTCCATATGCAGGACTTAGCAAGCAAGAGGCGACAGAGTTTGTACATTCAATCAAGGTCTCACAGTTGCCCTCAACTTGTTTGAAATGTAGCCCTTGCCATTGCCACAAATATCTATGGGAATCGTCACGCGGAAGTGTGAGGCATGAAATTTTATCTCTCTCTCTCTCTCTCTCTCTCTCTATATATATATATATATATATATATATAGGGGCCCCTGACAGCAGGTCCAGTCGCGGACGACTCTGGGGTTGCAGCGCTCATCTCACTTTACTGGCCGAGGGAGCTGGCATACAGCTTCTGGGTCATGTGGCCAGCATGACTAAGCCGCTTCTAGTGAACCAGAGAAGCGCATGGAAACACCGTTTACCTTCCCGCCAGAGCAGTACCTATTTTTCTACTTGCACTTTGATGTGCTTTTGAACTGCTAGGTTGGCAGGAGCTGGGACCAAGCAACGGGAGGCTCACCCCGTCGTGGGGATTCGAACCACCGACCTTCTGATCGGCAAGCCCTAGGCTCTGTGGTTTAGACCACAGCGCCACCCGCGTGTGTGTGTGACTGCAATTATTCCACTAAATTATTTTAAACTGTGGAGTGTCCAGAACTCTCCCTGTTAAATGTCTGCTGTCAAAGCTGCAAGCGAGCCACTTTTTCTCCCCTGACTCTGACCTTTTTCATGTTCAACGCATGTCAGTATGTAAAATGAAAGGATGCCGCGAGGATGGTGGCTGCAGCAATCTGTCAGATTCCAAGATTCTGCCTTTCCTGGGAAATTCATATAATGGGGACAATTCCCTCCTTCACAGCCAGCAAAGGCAACGATGACGCCAACACTAACAAGCAGCAACAAAGGTTGCATCTCCCCCCCGATCTCTTTTCCAGGACGGTGGTTGTTATGTCAGGTTCATTTTCCTTGAAACGCAAAGGGGAAGCATCAGAAGGAGAGACTTAAATGGTGCATGTGGTGAATGGTTGACTTGATGATGAAGTGTGAAATGGCCATTAAAGCACTGGCCGTTTATCCCTAATACTGCGCTCAGAATGGAGACCCTACGCAAAATGAATTCAGCGGTTTCAGCTCAATACCTGCTGGACAAGAACCTATATATCACCAAAGTCTCAATTGGCGCATGCAATTTAACATCAGCAATGGCTCTAATTCAGAGGAAACAGGGAGAAGATTCCATGAAGCAGCATGCGATATTAGAGAAACTGAAAAGTTTACTGAAAGAATAAGGTTTTTTGTGCAGGGGGAAGGATTCAGAAAATATGTCTGTGTCTAGGTCTGCTTTGCCACCATGCCTAGATCAATGCCAACCGCTTTGACCCTTCCATAGATTGCAGAGATAACCTTGTGGTGCCCTCCATATATTTATGGACTGCAACTCTCATCATCCCTGACCATTGGCCATGTGAGCCTGGACTGATGGAAATTGCAGTCCAGTCTGGAGGGCACCACATTGCCTATCACAACTTCAGTGTAGTACCAGGTAGGGTAGATGGCAGGGAGGTCAACAGTAGGTAGCGCCAGAGCCAATGGCAGGCAGAGCCAGTAATTCTAGATTTGTCACCATCTTCCTCCCTGCTGAGTTCTGCATTGAAACTAGGGATGAAGACACCTCCACTGAACCAATTGCAGGATAAAGGCATCAGAGTTCTGTCTATCTTCATTGTGGTTTGAGATGCAAGCAGGCTGAATTGCATTCACTTTGCCACCAAATATTTTGAATAGTGAATTCTGGGGGGAAAAGGGGGGGAGGAAAGCAAACCAGTTAAAGCAGCAGAGCTGAAAGATGGAAACCAAGAACATTAGATACCATATTGCAAAGGAAAAACGAGTTAAATTGTCATGAAACTGAAAGGAAATCAATGTGACAACACTGGAGCCCCATTTCAATCTGTTGTTGACATTGTTTTCTGTAGTAATTTTCTCAAAATGTTAACAGTATTGAGTTTGCTTATTGATTCTATTATTTTTGACCTTGCATTAGTGTGGGCTAATCTTAGATGGCATAAAATTTCCTTTCACAGCTAAAATTATTATATGGCTCAAGGGGAAGAGGGTGGGAGAGGGGATTAACAATTGGGGTCATGGCCCCTTTAGGAATTTGATGTTTCTAACCATCGGCTGTGAGTTATTTTAACTTTGCCCGCACTCCCATGCTGTTTACAGTCTCATTAAATAGTTTAAGGAGGGCCATCATACAAATAATCACCATATTGACCAAACAAGTGAGGCCACGATGGACTGAAAAACAAACAGCTGCAGGCAATGGCTCACACCTCCTTGGTGTGAGAATTAAGCATGCCACTACAGATGCAAATGCTAACATATTATTCACATGACAAGGCATGTAACTGCAAACACATATAAACAGCCAAGCTGTTGTATGAGTTCTGTGACCTGATAAATCACAATGATGGCTCCATGCATGCATTTTTTGCAATGAGTCCCAAAAGGAACTGAAAATCATAGCCTTTCACGGCACTTGTTCACATTTTCCCATTGTTATCCATGCTTCTCCCGCCATTCCTTTCATCTAACTGAAATATAGGTGTTAACTCACTGGGGCTCTTCTTTTTGTGGCCCTGTGTAAATCGCCATGTACATTGATGGTAAATCCATCATACTGGTTAGTATCCACAACAGTGGTAAGTCACAGTCTCATCAACACAAGGATCTCCACTTACCTTCCCCCTGCATGCCCCCCAAAACTGTTTTAGGGGTTCCCCCAACCCTCTGGAGCAGATCAGTCCAGTTGCTCAAACGGAAATCCTTGCACTGATGGGGTGAGGTAGTTCAGGGGTGGGAAACCTTTGACCCTCCAGGTATTGCTGAACTGACACAGGTGGCGCTGTGGGTTAAACCACAGAGCCTAGGACTTGCCAATCAGAAGGTTGGCGGTTTGAATCCCCACGACAGGGTGAGCTCCCGTTGCTCGGTCCCTGCTCCTGCCAACCTAGCAGTTCGAAAGCACATCAAAGTGCAAGTAGATAAATAGGTACCGCTCCGGCGGGAAGGTAAACGGCGTTTCCGTGCGCTGCTCTGGTTTGCCAGAAGCGGCTTAGTCATGCTGGCCATATGACTCGGGAATCTGTACGCCAGCTCCCTCGGCCAATAAAGCGAGATGAGCGCCGCAACCCCAGAGTTGGTCATGACTGGACCTAATGGTCAGGGGTTCCTTTACCTTAAGTCCCATCAGCCCTAGGAAAGGTACATATATTGTCTTCATTTTCAGTTCATAGTCTTTTTCACAGTTTGTTTATGATTGGTGAGAGACACTTTCTTGTCATAGACAGTTGGGGGAGAGGAGAGGAGGGAGAGACATGGGGTTATTGTTCAATGGCCACAAGTTATGGGAATTGTAGTTTAGCAAGAACTGGAGGTCCAAAGGTTCCTGAAGCCTTTGTCCATTGAATATTTCCCAATAACCGTAATTGTGGTGGGATGGGAAACCCACCTTCCTTTGATCTGTTCTCCCTAGTTTGGTCCTGGATATATTCATACATTTTCGCAAGTGTATAAGTCAGGGCTGTAGTGCTGGATCCCGTCGTCAGCCATGACATGTTGAGCATTGATGTCTTAAGATGGAACCTTCTGTGCAACAAGTGTGCTCTCCATTTCTGATTCCCTTTATTCAGAGGCTTACTGCCTCCCAACAGTGAAGGCTGTTGTGGCTAGTAGCCATTCCCCATGCTGGCTGGGGTTGAGTCCAATAATACCTAGAGGACCACAGGTTTCCCAACCCATGTTCCGTGTCAGCGTCAATATTTTTGTAGTACTATTTTCAGGCAGTCAGGTCATGTATCCATAGAAGTGACCAGAGGAGGAATGACCGCTGGGAGGAGCACAGAGAGAATAAATGCCATGGTGCATCTGCAGCAGCACAACTGGATGCCTTCGTCTGCCCCAGCTGCAACAAAATATGTCTCTCCTGTAGGAGCTGTCCAACAGCTAGACCTCATCTCCAAAAGTGCACTCCTGTCTCCTGAGACAGACGGTTGCCAGAAACCTAATCAGATTAGGGAGTTTCAATGCTTGTGTGAAACACACACATTAATTAGTACCCCACATTTCTGTGATAATCATCCTCAAGGCAGCTCTGATTTAATAAAATGAACAACAAATCACAACAAATAAAGGGATATCTTGTCTTCTGCCTGCAGTCCTCACACATCAAAAATCCCTACTCAAACAAGCGCACTAGACACCAAGAAACTGGGGTCATTGACAGCTACTTTGTCTCATCCCCCTTTCCCCCACTTGGCCCCATTACCTTGCTATTAACAGATGTCTGGGATATGCTGAAATTTAACCCATGAAGCTATTTCTTGTTGTGAAGATTGGCCGTCGGTAAAGCTTCCTTTATAACATTTCTGCATGTCGGGGCTGTTCCAGGAGCTGGGCTAGTAAGAAAGGCGGAAACCTTGTAGACAAATAGCTTTGATTTTACTATCAAGAATAAATAGCTACCGGGGGAATGCGATTGCCCTGGGGAAAGGAGTTGAGGAAAAATTTGCCTGCAATATCCTGTAAGGGTTTTCCATTGCATAATTTATTATGCCATGCAAGGGACAATCATTTGTCTAAGTTTATACTGCCTCACCAAATAGGGATAAATGCCACAAGGCTGCGAAAACGTGCTTGTGTGTTTGGGGAGGGGGACCAGATATTTGTAACCATTTTGTGTTACCTTGTGGATGCATTCAGAATGAGTGGCACCAAGAGCCAATTTGACACTGATCTGTTTTGTAAATCTGCAAATATTTTAAGGAAGGTATGAAGCTGAGATAAGATGGAAAACGCCTCTGAAGTTTCCGTCTTTGCCAAAGGTTGTCGTTCAGTGGTATCTACTTTGCATGCAGTATGTTCCAAGTTCCATCTCAGATTGACAGGGCTGTCCCCTGTCTGAAACCCTGGAGACTTGCTGCTAGTCAGTAGTGGGCACTGAACTTGATGGACCTATGGTCTGATTCACTATAAGGCACTTTCCTATCTCTCTTATATCTTGTGAAATGTTGCTAGAAGCAAGCAGAATTTAACTTCATTTTTCAGGTTTCAGAAAAAATTTAAAATAAAACAGCTTCCCTAAAGCTAGGAGATCATTATCTCTGTTGCTTACCTCTTTAGGTCAACAAAACTGGTGTGCTGAATGCCCTGGGTTGCAAAATGAAATTTGACCAAGATAACCTGTCAACATTTGCATTTTTGCAGAAGCTCCTATCAAGCTTCAAATTTATTGAAAGAGGGGTGTGTTTGTGTGCATGTGTGTGTCAAGTTATTATTATAAGCTCTTTGGAGCTTGGGTTCCTTGCAGGAAAAGCAGTTGTTAAGAAAGCTTGTGTCAGAGGAAGAATGCAGCTGATTTTCCATAGGAGATCTTCAGGGATCTATGGATGCATTTGAAAATCTACCAAGGAAGAAAGGGCTAGTAGGCTGGTGAAGCCTGATTTTTAGCAAGTGACAAGTCCACCAACCCTGCCCCAACATGCCCCTCTTGTTCCACTGTTTATCCATCCCCAGAGAAACACACACGCAAGGGAGATTAATCGCTGGATGTTTTAAACCGCAACCTTCATTTTTGAAAGTGTGTATTTCCCTTGGAACTGAATAATTCCATTGAAAAGTCACAGGTGCCCCGGAGCTCTGCTTAGAAGATTACCTCAAGTTTCATTTCATAACACGCTTGGAACTTGAGGCAGAGAATTTATTACAATAGGTCACAAGTGATATTTTTTGTCTGGTTTTCTCTGTTGTCGTCAGAGGTTCTAAAATTGCTGGATGAAACTAAAATATAAAATAATGATGATGGTAATTTTCTTTTTAAAAAAACAACAGGCATGATAAGTTTCCATTGTTTGCATGGTGCAAAGAGAAATTCTGGTGCACAGCTTAAGCCAGATTTTTCAATATCAGGGAAGGAACAAATATATTTTACCATGCTAACACTCTGTCATTATAATATGAAAACAACTTTACAATGCTGCTTCAATTCCTGTTATCAAGACATGCTGGCAGCTGTAGAAAATGAAGCAGAGTAATACTGAAAAATTAGAGCAAATCAAGGTTTTGCCTCATACAGGGATGGCCAAGCGAAAGCCCATCTGGTCTGCAAAGCAAACGCGTGGGGCATTTGGCAGCATGCAATAAAATAAATGCTGATAGGCTCGACATATAAATTTATCAAAAATATGTCTTGATCCAAGGCATACAAACAACATGGAGTGCCTCTGGCCTTCCCGCCCAACTTGCCACCAATGCCCCTGGATGTCCACAGGGGGGCATAATGTCCAAATATAACCTATGCATGTAAAATCTGACATCTGCAGGACCACATCACCAGTCAGTTTCCACTTTCTGATGTCTACATGCATTAGATTTTATTTACACGTGTCATATTCCAGTATCTGGCGATGCGAGAGGTGGGGCAAGTGTATGCATACACGTGGGACAGATCAGGGAGAAATTTTCTAGATCCATTTCAGTCAGGGTTTAGGTCTGGTTTGGGCACAGAGGCTGCTGTATGATGACCACTGTTGAGAGACACAGGCGCAATGTGTCCCTATTAATTCTCCTCGACCTCTCAGCGGCCTTTGATACCATTGACCATGTTATCCTTCTGGAGAGGCTGTTCTAGGGGTGTGTGGGTGTGTGGGTGAGTGGGTGTGGTACCACTTTGCTGTAGCTCCGGTTCTACATGGATGGAACTTTCCAGAAGGTGTTGCTTGGGGAGTATCCTTCAGCCCCATGGAGCCTTCAATGTGGGGTTCCTCAGGGTTCAATTTTATCCCCTATGCTGCTTAACATCTACATGAAACTGCTGAGTGGGGTTAGCCACAGGTTTGAAGTATGATCCTTGCAATATGCTGATGACACAAAGCTCTGCTTCTCCTTTACATCTGCAGGATATGCTGAACTGAGGTCTTGCCTCAGTAATGGACTGGATGAAAGCCAGCCAACTGAAGCTCAATCCAGATACGACTGAGGCACTGCTAGTGAGCAGTTCCCTAGACCAGATGGATGGGAGGTTGCCTGCTCTTGATGTGGTTACACATCTCAAGGTGCAGGAACACCGCTTGAGGGTACTTATGGATCCCCTTGAAGCTCAGGTGGCCTCAGTGCCATGGTGTGGGTGCCCAAATGCCTAAGGAGCCGACCCAATGCCTTATCCGCCAAAGTTGCGATGTTTGCTATGAGGTAGGTGAGAAACCTGCATACCAGGCAATTTGTCTGCAGGGAAAAATCCTCGCTCACCCCAAATATGGCAAGTGAGTATTCCGTAGCAAGGTCCTCACATTGGCTTGTCAGCTCACCTTCAGGCAAGACAGGTATAAACAGGGCAGGAGGGTGGGGAATCCAATGACAATATGAGCAAAAGAGCCCAGGTGTGGCCTGAATTTATTAAGGATAGGTGGACCTGGTTGCTGTTGGTCTGAAGCCACGGCCCTGCCCACCTGCTGCCTCCTGATTGACCTATTTGAAAAGGCTTTTTGTGAGAAAACCATGTGGCTGACAGGAAAGGTCCCAGCATTCCCCACCATGAAAGAAATGACTTCAAGATTGGGCTGCAGCCACACCAAGCAGCAAACTGCCGCCTCCCCGGATCCCCGGGTAAGCAACTATTCCCCCTGAGCTTTCCCCATGAAATCTCTCTCTTTAAAGCTGAATCGGAGCAAACATCAATTTGGGGTTTCCATGGATTGACGTTAAATTGAGCTTCAAAAGAGCAGTGAAAGCTCTGGAGAAAATAAAAGGGTGCTGCGTCGTGGAGCTTTAAATCGTGGGCCGTGCCTGGAAAGAGCAGAGGAAAGGTAAGTGTGAATAAGCTCTAATTGTACTGATTTAGACAAGATTGTTCATAAATCTAAACAAACAATCCAGTCAATTAATTGACTGGATTAGAGATAAATAATTGGCTAAAGTCCTTGAAATCTATTGACAGGCTGATTTGCCTGCTTTTAAGGTGGCGGAAAAATATAGAAAATGATTGGGCTTAACTCTGCAAAGCTAAACTTACAAGCCAATCCTATACATAGCTACATACAGTCATACCTCATGTTACGTTTGCTTCATGTTACATTTTTTCAGGTCACGTCACTTTTCAGGTGGCGACCCAGAAGTACTGGAAAGGGTTCCTTCTGGGTTGCGCTGCTCGCACATGCGCAGTAGCGCTAAATCGTGCTTCAACCATGCGTACAAACGCCAAATCGCACCACGCACCTGTGCAGATACGGCGCTTCAGGTTGCGGGCTTTTCACGTTGCGAACGGGCCTCCGGAACAGATCCTTCTCGCAACCAGAGGTACCACTGTACATAGAAGTAACTCCCATAGGCTTCCTTCCCAGTTAAGTGGGTATAGTATTGCAGCCTTAGAACTCAACTCTATGCAGGCCTACTTGGAAGCAAGCCTGGCTAAGTTCAGTGAGGCTTACTCTCAAATAACTGTGCATAGGACTGAATAAGGACTGGCAAGATTATTTATTTATCTATTTATCAATCAATCATTAAAAATATAAGTTGCTTTTCTTACAAAATGGAGGGGACTACAGAGCTGCATTCGGATACCATTCCTGAAGTTGTTCACCCCTGATTTAATGATGCCATTTGCAGTCAAATGAATACTTCGGATCCCGTATCAGAAAACTGCTTAAGCACATTTAGGTAGATAAGTCTTCCTGATTTCAGGAGGATGCTTCCTACATGTTTTCAATGCTACACATATAGTTTCAACCTCAACCTGTCTGGGCATCTTGTATAGTTTAATGTTTGCCATTAAAATGTTTTGTGTAGCTGGATGAAGAACAGAGGAAAAGACACCCGGAGAAGGTCTGAAGAACTACCGAGCCAAATAATTTATTGAGCTGGAGTTTCTTTTCTTCTGACCTTGCCGAGATGAAGGTATTTTCAAAAGACCCTGCTTTGATAAGCAAACATTTTAGAATCCTGTGAGGCAGTTAATGAGGGATTTAAGGAATCAAAACACTCGGAAGTCATTACTGACTCTGTCGCAAGATTGTAGGAGCATTAAATTTTGAACAGGCTCTAAAGTTAACTAGAGAGAATCTCAAAGCCCAAGTTATTAGGAGGGGTTTGGGCTGGATGTTTCATCATGGACCAAAACCAAATGTAAGATTACTCCATCAGAATTTGGAAGTTTTAAATCAGTGAATTGCAGACTTTTTTTTTTTACTCTCAAGTCAACTGTTTCCCACTTTGATTTGTCTGCCAAGGAATCCCTGCATATCTGCCCTGAAATCTTTGCATATTGTGTCCAAGGGCAACTACTAGATTGGACATAAACACCCATCCCAATTTTTCACCCCATTCGCAGGCAGCAAATTCCAGGCAGCTGTTTCTTTGAAGCTGGGAAGCTAAGGATATGGGTTTATTGAGCCCTACATTGGGATCCAAGTGGTTTTCATTGCGGTAGATATATTGAAATGATGGGAGACGCAATACAATCAGTAGCAGACATGGTGGTCATGCAGGAACAGTTGCCTGAACTCCAAGCAGCTGAGTCCCTGCTGCTTACTGAGAGGGACAAGGCAGTGGGGAGCAGTGCAAATGCACTTACCCCCACACCAGCATTGGTGGACCTGGAGACTCTGAGCATGGCCTGGAGCTCCCTTTGGACCTGTGCATGGGCATGGCAGTGCATTCACCATTGCTGGCTTCACCACTCACCCTTCCTAGACTGCAATTATTTTTGCTGTGGACCAGGCACTCCAACTTGAATAAAATATCTGGAGTCCCAGGTAAGCCCCTTCACACATAATCGATCACATGATGTGGTGCGCGCACACACACCATTTGAATGGCAATGCCCCGGAGGCGAAGCAGCCCCCTCAAATATTTTACTGGGGTGTTGCAAAGAACCCTCAGCCTGGAGTTGGCTCCTATGCTCTGGACAGTGTTGGTCACTGTTAAATGGGGAGGATTGTTGCGTTTGCAATAGCAAGGCTGTGGTGTGTCTCTGACTGTCTCAATTCTGAGGGCATTGGGCAGAATCCAGAGCTTAGGAGGGAATCCCTACAGGGTGGCACTGAAAAGCTTCTTCCCCCAGTTGAGGCCAGTAGCCACACATGACCAGGTTGCTAGCTGGATCTGCATGATCAGCCTGTACCATGGTCCAGTGGCCTACCTATGGCTACTCCAATGATTACCCAGCAGACAGGAAGTTGGGCCACCTGAAGGACTTATCCTTGCCCTGTGCTGCACCTAACCAGGGATATGCTATTACCTACAAATCTGTGGTCATGTTTAACCCACACACTTGTCTCTGACTGGTCATTGCTCCCAGACAGGAAAAAACACAAATACCAAACACATGACTATGCCTGGTACACAATGGTAAATATTAATAATAAGTAACAATGATACTGTTTGGCCTGGAAAGTCAAAAGCTTTCTTAGCAATTGTGTTCATTAACACTCCTGCTATTACCAATATCTGATCAAGCTATGAGCAAAGGCGTTAAGACAAAACTGATGGCTGTGTTAATGTTTAGTTTAACCCATTCGTGATAATATATTTGTGAGTATTCGTTCCAGCCAGGGTCTTTCTTCAGCTTTCCACCTGACTGCCTGATTTTGGATAAATATTTGCCTGCAGGTTTCTAAGAGTGAAAACCACATGGGCAACAGAACAGCCCAGTTTCCCCTTCGCACATCTCCCTTGAGTGCATTAGGAATGGCGCTGCTTCAGAAATGAGCCATTAATCAACTTTATTTGCCTCCGTTAATTGCCATACCTGAATGCACTGACAGTGGTAGTTAGGAGGGGAGTGAGACCTATAAAATGTGGTTCTGTTTTGCACAAGCTGTGTTTTGCACATCCCGGCCCTCAAGAAAATAAAAAAATAAAAATGCACAGCTCTTCATCTGCAAATTCTTACCTCTTGCATTTCTAGAAATAGTTACTAATTCATTATTGTCAGTGACATTTCCTGCACTTTCATGTGTTGCCCTAGCACTGCCTGTTTCCTCCATTTCATTATTATGAAACAGCTCGGCTGTGATAGACTGCTGATCCTCATCTTCATATTGATTAATTTCATTTCCACATACATCATCCTGTTTTTCAACAGCCTCAGCTCAGTCTTCTTAACAGTGAGTCATTTGCAAGACAGATTTTTCATTACCAGACTCATCTTCCGAATAGGAGGATAGCCAGGTATAGGGGTTCAATCCTGCATCCAGTTAAACTGGCATAAATGGGGAATGGAATGGAGTTGTTCCAGGTTTGCAGTGCATTGATGGACTAGGGGAGTTCTTGCTTTCTTCCTTTGGCTGTGTTGCTCAAGGTATATGCCAGTCATACTGGGTTTGATCATTATCCACATCATTAAAATGCAATTTATTTTTGGGGATTAATTTGCAGATTAAACAAGCGCTGTTTTATTGCATTTATTTCTCAAGCATCTCAAAGTTGGCTAAATATATTTCTGTAGTGTGATTAAGTTTAAACACATTTATAAAAATGAAGTTGCTCATATTCCAGAAGGGATTCATAATTGTTCAGAGCAACGTAACTTGCTCTATGGTAGCTGAAAGACATTATCTCTCTCATTCGCTCTATTTTTTTTTTTTAATGAATGTATAGTTTTTCTTCTATCCCACAAGTAGCTAGTGGGATGATTAGTGGTAAAGTATCTGTGCAGTTGGGAGGATTCCTGATTGTACGGAAATGTGCATGAATTTTGTACACATGTAATCACTCTGCAGATGTTTTGCTGAACCACTAGGCTTCAGCAATCCTCTCCATTTGTGCTTTCAGTCTGCACAAAGGAATTGTTCGCACAGTCCTTACAGCAAGTTTTCTTATGCATGGGATGAAGGAGCAATTCATTTGGCCTTCTTTTCGCAGAGGAACTGACCTAGTTCAACACTCCCAAACTTGCTCGCAGATTGGAATACAACTCCTAATCAGGCTGCATGCTACTCCAGACTTTGCAGTGCATCTGAAGAAGTGTGCATGCACACAGAAGCTTATACCAAGAAAAAACTTAGTTGGTCTCTAAGGTGCTACTGGACATACACACACACACACACACACACACACACACACACACACAGTGTACCTCGGGTTACGCTTCAGGTTACAGACTCTGCTAACCCAGAAATAGTACCTCGGCTTAAGAAATTTGCTTCAGGATGAGAACAGAAATCGTGCTCCGGTGGCGTGGCAGCAGCGGGAGGCCCCATTAGCTAAAGTGGTGCTTCAGGTTAAGATCAGTTTCAGGTTAAGAATGGACCTCCAGAACGAATTAAGTACTTAACCCTAGGTACCACTGTATAAAGGTAAGGGGACCCCTGACCATTAAGTCCAGTCATGACCGACTCTGGGGTTGCGGTGCTCATCTCGCTTTACTGGCCAAGGGAGCCGGCGTACAGTTTCCAGGTCATGTGGCCAGCATGACTAAGCCGCTTCTGGAGAAGCAGAGCAGCGCATGGAAACACCTTTTACCTTCCTGCTGGAGCTGTACCTATTTATCTACTTGCACATTGACGTGCTTTTGAACTGCTAGGTTGGCAGGAGCAGGGACCAAGCAATGGGAGCTCACCCTGTCGCGGGGATTCGAACCACCGACCTTCTGATCGGCAAGTCCTAGGCTCTGTGGTTTAACCCAAACCGCCACCCACGTCCCATATATATATATTTTGACTGTGTCAGATCAATACGGCTACCTACCTGACTCTAGAATGCATTTTCAGTGTGCGAAAATACATTTTTAACTTAATTCCATATTTTATAGTACATAAAAAGATGCAAAAATCCACAATTTGCTGGCGAATGCATGAAATGTGTGGTTTTATGTAAAAGTGCATATTTTCCATTAAAAGTGCCCATAAAATATGTGCAGATCATGTACAATAGAAAAGAGCAGCGGACAAGGGGTTGGAATGAAAATGTCAGTGAGATCAAAATAGGATGTACTGTATTAGCTACTTAGAATACCTCTTGCTCTTGATAGCAACACTCAGAATTGCTGCCATGCCACCCAAATTAATGCTGCACAGAGCAACTCCAAATTCTCACATGTGTGTGTGTGCGTGTGTGTGCAAAAGGTTGTGCCCCTTTGTACAGAGGTCTGTGGTTCTTATTGTTCTATAAAAATAAAATAAAAAAATCTTGCACATCTGGGAGCACTGATTTATTACAGGCCGAGTCTGGCACACAGTTTGTGTGGAAAACAAAGCTTACCTTTCCTAAGTGGCATCTGTTACATTCATATGCGAGCTCCATTGTGAAAAGAGTACCACACGTCTGCTGTGTGATAAATTCACAATTGTGACAAATAAAGATTAAATTTGACAGAATTTAACAGCCTCTCTCTGCTCCAGCAAGCTGTGTTTGTAGCAGAAGAGTTTTTGCGCTGTGCGTGAATCAAAATAATGGACCTGGAAGAGCAGAGGGAAATAGCGAAATGTAATGGCAACCCCACAAAACCGTAGCCCCAGAGGAACCAAGGGAATTATCATGGGAAAAAAATATTTTGGGTGCAGAGAGTTGTATCCAACTAAATCCTACACAGAAGAGACCCACTGCAATCAGTGGCCATGTCCATTAACTCCAATAGTCTATTCTGGCTATAGTCAGGGCCGGCCAACCCATGAGGTGACTGCCTCAGGGAGCAGGATCCACAGGGGCAGCAGATTCTGATGTCAATCTTTCTCTGCCCGCCTTTGTTTCTGATGCAGATCTTCCCTCACCCTATTTTCCCTGGCAGGGAGGAGAATGCCATTTTGCCACCCTCCTCAGGTGCCAAAATGTCTTGAGCCTATATTGGTCTAATCTGCTTGCTGGACGAACTCAGAGGCTGTTAAAGATAAATGAAGGATTAGCGTGGGAATGATTTATTGGAACTACCTGGACTAATTAAGGGAAGCAGTACAATTGTGAGATCATCGCTCCTCGAACCTCAGAGCATGGGAAGCCAACCAAAGACTTATAATTTGGCATAAAATTTGGATTGTTTGATTGTATTATAATTTGGAATGGTTTTAATGTGGTTTTTACTGGATTGTTAAGATGGAAATTATAACAACAACAACAAAATGTTTTGAGCCAGTCAGGCTAACATTGGATGGAACCTAGAAACTTGAAGGGCATTATTTCACTGGATTTAAAAAATAAATAAAAAATCTTCCTTCACTACAGCTTATTTCATTGATTCTGTGTTTATATGCATTATTTCACTAAATGATTTGGGCTTACCCTTTTCCAGTATAAATGTTCCCATGAGTTCAGGACATCAGGAAAGTCTCTGCTGCATGTTCTGCCACTTTTGGAAGTTCGGAAAACGGGGTTGTTTTGATAGAATCACACAGAATACAAAATTCACTAGTTTGGGATAGCTAGCAGCCTACTTGACTCCACACATTCAGAAGACAAGGGTTCTGTTGCATCACACCAAATGCCCATCTGTTCCAGCTTCCAGTTCTCAGTGTCCAACTAGATGTCTAGGCAATAAAGAGGACTTGAGGGCAACAGAGCTCTCTGCACATGTGGGCCAGAGCAACTGGTCTTCAGAGATGCACTGCATCTGATTTAATACACAGCTATCATGACAACCACATGTATTGTCTTACCAGCCAGTGTGGTGTAGTGGTTAAGAGCGGTAGACTCGTAATCTGGTGAACCGGGTTCGCGTCTCCGCTCCTCCACATGCAGCTGCTGGGTGACATTGGGCTAGTCACACTTCTCTGAAGTCTCTCAGCCCCACTCACCTCACAGAGTGTTTGTTATGGGGAAAGAAGGGAAAGGAGAATGTTAGCCGCTTTGAGACTCCTTCGGGTAGTGATAAAGCGGGATATCAAATCCAAACTCTTCTTCCATGAAGTTGTCTAACCCTCTTTTAAAGCTTGTCAAAGTTGGTGGCCATCACACTACCTTGCGGTTTCAAATTCTATGCACTATGTGGAGTAGTTCGTTTTCTCTATTCGTCAGGCAGCAGGTCAAGGCAGCCTTGTTCCAGCATGCTTTTTCTGATGTTAGTTCTGTTTCTAGATGTTGCTGCTGTATAGGGAGTTCATGTTTCTCTGTTGCTGGTGTTGGATTTGCTGTCATTTTTTATTGCTTTAGTGCTGGGCTGTTTTTTTTTATTTAACTATTTTACTTGTAAGCTGTTCTGAGTTCTCTTTTGAGGATGGAAGATGCAGAATGCAAAAATTATTATAAATAACTAAATAAATAAATAAATAGCTAGATGGGTTCTGCTGTAGGAACATTTTCAGGAACACATGTGCATTTTTTATTTCAAGGCACGTCACTTGCAGGAATAACGGGGCAGTGACAATGCTGCGTGCAAAACAAATTCAAAGTAGGAAGTTTTGGAAATCTGTCTACAAAAATTAAATTACATAAACACTGCAGGAAGGAGTCCATATACTAGAAAACAATTTAAGCAGCCGGGTACCTATGGATTATAACTATTTTAGGGGAGGGATTCAAGTGCATATTAGAATTTTAAATACTCTGTTGCCATAGTGCAACAAATTTACTTTTAAAACAAGTAGACTATTTGCATTTAGGAAAGTGATAGGGAAATGCACCAAAATGGAATGAACTGATGATTGACAGGAAGATGCCTGCACCCTGAAGCAAATCAGGATTAATGGCAATTGTTGTGTGACTGCAAAGCAGGATGACTACTCAATAAACAGGCCACCTGGAAGATCCCCAAGTGAGTCAACTGATGAAAGCAGAGAGATTTAGGGGAGAACGAAGTAGACTTTTGCATTCTCTCCTTTAGCAACAACCATATATTATAACACATGCCAGCAAAAGTGGTTTTCATATTAACATTTTAACATTAGCATACAACAGCCAGTAAATCCATCATCCTATTGAAACTCATATTGGGCATTCTGATTTCATAGCTATATTTAGCAATAACGTGATCCAAAAAGTTCAGGTGTAGATATTGTTTCCTGGGTGTCCTTCCTTCTCTCCCAGATTTACCACCGTCCCCCCCCCCATAAAAATAATTTCACATTTAATTCATTTGGGGGAAATGTTCGCTCACATTTTGGATGCCACTTTGATGTTTGGAAGAAAATGTCAGGGCAAGGAGAATGCACACACACCAGTGATGACTGGTGACTCTGTCGCCTGCAAGTGTCCTTGTTGATGTATCATTGCTTCTCCATACCACCAGTGGGTAGAGCTTCATGGAATGAATCTGTAATTGTTTGTTTGTTTGGTCCCTCCTCTCAACCACACTTCTCCCTCAGGTACCCACTTCCCATTGTGCATGCATGCACCCCTTCTATTCCCAGTGCAAACTGATGGAGATGTTTGCTGAATTGCCACTGTCACTGGAATTTGGCAGGATAGTTTGCCAACTAACAAAGGCAGAGCAGCCGGTCTCCGAAACGTGATGTGTGTGCTTGTGTGTGAAGCTAAACAAATACAGGGCCAGGAAGGGAAACAGAAAGAGGGACTCAAAAGTAGGGTTGCCATACGTCCAGGAAAATCCAGCCGTATGGCAAGCCATGTTGGCAGTGTTGTTTTTTCCGCCCAAATTATCTCAAAATATCCCAACATTTGTGTCCGCATTAAGGATCTGAGATCAACATGAACAAGGGCTTTTATTTTTCTTTTGTATTTCCTGAACACACGTCCCAATTTCCTGTCAGCAAACATGCGCTAAGTGGCTAATTATATTTTGTGGCCTATGTTCTGAAGAGGGTGAGCTTTCTTTAGGAAGAGATTTCTGCACTGCCTTTCACCAAATGTGCACACAGGGAGGCATACAAAAATAAAGTAATATAAAACTTAATAAACAGAAGCAATAAAATAATTATCATAAATTACATGTTTAACAACATCTCCCCAATTACTTAGTCTCTAATAGCTTGTTGAAATACATATGTTTTTAACCTGGCACCAAACAGAATGTAAGGTTGTGGCAAGACACAGTTCAGTGAGGATGCCATTCCACAGATGTGGGGCCACCACCAAAAAGGCTTCTTGTTTTTTATTGGATTTATAACCCACCGTTGACCATAAGATCCCAGGATGTGGATGAATATATCAATATAATAATTGAAACAGATAAAATATCCATTAAAGCATCAGAAAAATAGTTCAATCATTTTCACTACGGTTCCAGCAACTAAATATTACAGTGATGCAGAGAGGCACTACATTTCTATATTAGGACCCTGAGGAGATGAAGCTGTAGTATACTTCTTTTCTTTAGGTTCTCAGCCCAGAGCTACCTTTAAAAAGTGCCCAGAACCTTCTAGACCTAAATGGCTGTTGAAATTTACAGAAAGAAAATGTAGCATGTAGATAGCTGAGAGGGTTTTTCCCCTTTTTTTAACCACATAGATCCATTTGCATCGGCTCCCAGTTTGTTTCCATATCTAATTCACAGCCTAGTTCTTACCTCTAAAGCTTTAATTTGTGCTGTGCTGAAAATTTCTCAAGCACCTTTTTTTTAAAAGACACTCCACATCAATTAATGGGAAAAGAAAATGAATTTAAAAATGATCAAAGGGGAGAGAAAGTTTCAGTGAAATTCTAATTTGTAGGATGTGGGGCTTTGTCTTTACTTTAAATTCTGAGGAGAGGGGTCATATCCCCCTTCTACACACAATCTGACCAGTGGATCCCTCCCCATATTATCCTCCCAACAACCCTGTGAGGTAGGTTAGGCTGAGAGATGGTGATTCACGGCTGAGTGGAGATTTGAACTTTGGTCTCCTAGGTCCTAGGGGAAGACATCATGAGGCAACTCATCCCATTAGGCTTTTTCAGATCAGGAAATGCAGGCAGTTTGGGAGGTTACAGATCACTGGAGAAATGATCCATGGAAGGAGAAACACACATATACCACCCTCATAAACGGGGTGGGGGGGTGGGGTGGGAGTTTCCAGCCGAAACGTGCTGGAACTCAGTCCTGGCACCTCCCAGGTAGGCGCTGTTGGTGACCCTCCAAGTGTCCCTATTTTCCCGGGACAGCCCTGATTTAGAGAAGCCACCCCAGTTTCTGATTTGATCCCGGAATGTCCCACTTTTCCTTCTCCTATTTTCATTGGAGAAATGTTGGAGGGTATGGAGTTATCCAACCCCCGAGCTGTTTGAAGGCAATCCTGTATAGGGAAGTGGGTTTTTTTAAAATGTTTAATTTTGTTTTTATGTATGTTGGAGGCTGCCCAGAGTGGCTGGGGCTACCCAGAAAGATGGCTAGGGAATACAGTAAATAGTAAAATTACCACAATGGAATGGGACATCCCTATTTTCATCAGAGAAATGTTGCAGGGTATGCCATTGCCATTCTAAGAGAATGAGGGAGGTGTTCATGGTGAGTACTATTTCTAGAAAAATAGCACTGTTCATAAGAATGAGATGAGCTCAAATCACCACACCCATAGAAATCCCAAATAAATTCTAAAGTGCCCTCAGAATGAGGCTAAATGTAAGCCTAGCATCAGTTTTGCAGACATAAATGGAAACACAGATTTTCTCCAAGTACTTTCTTGGAACCTCCTCGTATTCCTTGCTTTAGAATTTGCAGCCACATTATGAATCAAACAGTCTTTAATCCTCAGAGAAAGCATTTGGGGGAGATGGATGGGCATAGGGAGTAGAACTGCTGTCTGTGGACCTGAGACTCACTCTGCATTTTTGTGACTTTGCAACGCCATCTCATTTCTTAAAGCCGCTCATGAGTTATTCGTTAGCGCACACACAATGGTTATCAGATGCCACAGGAGCATGAAAAATTTCCAGTCTAATAACCACCATCGTAACTGTCACCTCTTTATGATGTGCAAGAGGATACACACACAGGATTGCCAGCTTTTCTTCCGCACAAAATATGACACCCCTCTCCTGGGAACGCCATTTCTCATCAAGCTGTCCTCCCCAGGAGTTAACACAGTGCAGCTCAGACAGGTACGCCCTTCCTACATGTAAACCTGCACACCTGCCTGCCCCTGTCTTGGGGAAGTTTGGAGACTGAATGGAGTGTGCTATTTCCATCCTTTCTTTGAAGTTAGATATGGGGAAAAAAATACCACCAGAGAAACTAGGAAGGTCCATTCTCCTGTAATGCCTTTTGCTGCCTACACACCTGATATTCAAAGAATGTTTAGAACACATTCCTTCCTGCAAGAATCCTGAGAATGCTACCCCTCACAGGACTACAACCATCAGCACTCTCACCAAACAATAGCTCCCAGGATTAATTTTGGGGGGAGGGGATGTATGGGGTGTACTGAGTATATCTCAATACTGAAAGTAGCATAATTATTGGGGTGTAATTTGGAGTCTGTCCCCACTTTATCAGCAGCTAATTTTTAGCAAAGAATGTATTTTGAATCAAATAAAGGGCTGGAGGCTGGCTCTTTAACCTCCTCTTATCCTAGCTGAACAGAAATTGCCACTGTCATTTACAGTAAGCCTGAGACTTACACAGGGGTTAGGCCCTGGGCAAATGGAGATCCGCAGCTGAGTTGCATAATAAGCAGAGGTTTCTATTGGTCGGGAAAGAAAAATACCAGGTATAATAAAAAGAATTCCTGGATGCCGGGTTTGGAGCAAGTACTCTTTGGTGAGACAAACCCAGAAGAGATTTATAATTATAAAGTATGCAGCAAAGTAAAGCGTGGAAATAGACCTTTAAAATATCCCCTTCTAAGTTGCTTCTGAAGTTCCCCTCTTACCATAGCATAGAAAGAGACCACACATTTGGTCAGTTAAAAATGGTTTACTTACAAACTCTGCAAAGGCCAGATTCATGTGCTTTTCCATACAGCAGTCAGAAAACACAGGCAGTATAACTAAGGTTCCAACGTGGTGAGGGTTTCTAAATTATATAGAAATGAAAAGATGGTTTGCTTATACCACGTGGTCTAAGCTTGGAGCATCTGGCTTAGACCTCCTTACTGCTAGGGTTCACATAGTGGACTAGAAGAACAAAGAATCTGATCACCCTTCCTCCCAAGGTGAGGGGGAGTGGCCTAGCTAAGCGTAGCAGAACAGCTTAGTCTATGGTCTTAATCCATTCATAAATTCATTCATTCATTTGTGTCTCTGCCCAGGCTGTAGACCTGTCCTGGGCTACTCTTCTCACTGATCCCCCCCCCCACTGTGCCCCCCACAAAGGCCTTTGCCTCCTGGGATGTGTCATTGAGCTGTGACAGTTCCTCTTGTGTGCCTCAATGGAGAGATCCACAGAAACCTCAGGTGTCTGCATGGTGGAATATAGCTTACCAAATGGTCACATCCATTGCTCAGTCTATTTTTTGCCTCTGATCAATTTGCCTCCCAGCACTGGAACATGGCCTTTGGATGGTTTCTTGTCCACAAGAAAAGGCAGCCCTCGAGGGGCAAAGAGTCTTTTTGTACGTACATAGACTCTGTGTTGGTGCTGGGTGGCATTCAACTAAGCTTTCCTCATAGCAGACCCATTGAAATTAAAGGAGTTAGTGTTAGAATTCCTGCTCTGTGATTGCAGTCATGGGATTTTTGTCTATCACATGATGGTATATGTTTTGACTCCACAGAGTGGGAAGTGACGGAGACAGGATATTTGTGTTACTGTGTTCCATGAAGTGGGACTTTGTTCTTTTCCTCTTTTTTTTTTTTTTTTTTTTTGCTGTCTGATGCTAAAGAGAGAGGGAGCCATGTTGCAGTGCTCCGTGTGTGTTTATATGTAAATAAAGTCGATTAGCCAAAATGCTGGGTTGCTGAGGTCTGTTACTCAAGCTGTGAAGACTCTGCAGATCCCTAAGTGTGCCGATGTCTGTTGGCACCGGTCGCTGTGATGTTCAGGCTGAAGAAAGCTTTTGAAGCTCCCGAATGATCGACCAGGAGGAAGAGAACATGCCAGTCGGGCATGTGTCTCTACCAGAGTCCTTCTCAAGCGTAGGATAACCTCCTAACAGTTATGCCCATTACATTCAATAGGGCTGCTCTGTGCAAAACATTGGGCCAGATTCTGGAGTTCTGCTAGCAGGAGCCAGGAGAAGGGCTCCTGCCAGTGCAATGGGGCTCTCCTTCTCCTCTGTGTGCTCCTGCACTCTCCAAATGAGATGGAGCAGGGGCAGGAAAACCCCTAGGCGAGGAGGGAGGTAATTTCATTGGAAAAGCAGAAATACTTGCATTGATAGATTTTTTATTTATTTTTTAGCTTGGCACTGGAACTCCTCCCATAAAGTTTAATGAATTTTAGAGGCAGGACCGGTGGGCTGGCTCCTTCTCACCCATGAATACTTTCACACTTATGGTGAGAGTTTGGAATAAAGGGGCAAAACGAGGCTAACGTTCTATTAATTTTGCAATTGAATTTGTGCAGATTGTGGTGACAGCGCTGCTGTACGACACGCCGAAATCCTAACAGGATGAAGGACAGTACACACACGTATTAATAAATAAGTATAAATGGTGCACACAAAAGCACAAACACAAACATCACCACCCTGCCAGCTCCTTTTTGTTTCGCTCTCCGTGCTCTTCCCAGATCTGGCGAACGAAAGCTACATCTGACAAAAGCCCTCTGCAAAAGAACCCTTTGTGAAATCAAAACACCGAATATAAACATTTTTGCAGTGGCATCTTTTGTGCTAGGAGACTTGACTGATGAACTGCACTGCATTTTGCAGGCCGCTGCTTCTTGGTGCTGCTGTTTCCATTATGCGGAGGGAATGTGAGGCCGCGACGGGAAGCATTAAACAATGCAAACATACTCGCACGGTGTTAAGAGCTTCCGCGTGATTTAATACAAAGCTCCACGATGTATGTGGTCCACCAGAACCTCCGACAAGACAAGGATTGGTAAATCGAGGCCCCTCTGTGGAACAGCTCTTAGGAATTATGAAAGGGAAGGGACCAGCACACAGATTTACAATACATGCCCTTTGGCTTCCATGATAGATTTGTGGTAGGTAGTTTGCCTTTGTTAAAGTCTGATATTAATGTCTGTGAGCTGCGGGGAGGGAGGAACAAATGGTTCCTGCCTAGAATGCACAATCTTTATGTTTAGAGGTAATAAATAATCCTGAAATGAGTAATTAGATATTTGCACATAAAAAAGAGAAGTACATTATTAGCCAAAGAAAGAATGGCTTATGGTTTCCTTTTGTTGGAAACAAACATCATCATCACCATCATTATTTAATACTATTACTACTATTGAAGCGCTTTCCATAAGGCATCCCAAAGCAATTTCAAAGCACTTTGAAACAGATAAGCGAGCGAAAGGTTTGTTGTTGTTTGCTTATTTTATTTATTTTTTACTTTTTTTAAAAAAAAAGCTTTTGTTGCTTGCCACACGATGTGATCTTACTGGGGATTGAAGAGTTAAATTTAATCAAACCTTTTGAAATGGTAATAAATCAAAGGAGCCCCCTGAGTCCACACAGACTATCCAGCCCACATTGTTAGTGAGTAGGAAACTGTTACCATCTGTTGGCTATTTGGTGGTCAGCATGAAGCGAAATTGGTGATCCCAGGTCAGTTCCCAAAGGAGTCACGCTTCCATGACAAACACCATCCTCAACCCAAATGACATTTTTATTTGAAAACTGAATGGAGTATCATGGAAGGGCTGCATGTAAATATCGAGATCACAGTTCTTCTAAATCATATATATATATATATATATATATATATATATATATATATATATGAGAGAATTTATTTATTTATTACCAGGGTAGGATATTTCTGTTTCCATGGATGCATCTTTCTTACTGGGGGGGCGGGGAAGAGATGCAAGGGATTAATTTAAAACACACAGACACACACAGACACACACACACACTTGACATATTCAGAACTTTTTATTTCTGTCTTTGGGAGTCTAGCTTCGGAAAAATACCAGTCTGCAGTTTGCAAAAACAAAATATTGGAAGAGGCTTCTTTGCTCAACACAGTACTTGAGTTCTGAGAAATCAGGACTGGTCCAAGACGCTTGAGCTGGAGGGCATGACAGAAACCCCTCCTCCTTCCATGTACAGAAGGTGACTGAACTGGCAATTGAATCTTACTCCAACAGGGTAGCATCCTCCATGGCACTGGAGGGCAACATGCTAGCTTAAGGGGTGCATAACACATTGCATCTCTAACAGGGGGAAATGGCCAAGGGCTCAGGAGGAATGGCCAAGTGTGCTATGGGTGCTGTGCCCTTCCCCAGTATCTGCCGCCAGAGGCGATTTGCTCAGTTTGCCTAATGTTTGGTCTGTGGCTCAGTTCCAGAAGATTTCAGTTGTTCTTCATAAGTTTTGCAAAGGAATGAATGAAATTGCAAAGGCTGTGTTTGTGAGGGCCACCTAGAACCAATGGCAAAACGTTGCAATGTTGGGCTAACAGTTTTTGTTGATATCTTTGAACACAAAAACTTGTCATTTCAAGTTTACTCGTAGACCCATTATGCTTTCTAGAATTTTTATTCTGTGGGGCAATGCAGTTGTATTATACCTAGAAATGAAGGTGGTGAAGGTTCAATTCATACCTCTTTCTGCTATCTGCAGAAATCATGGTTTAATGTGATATAGAGTCATGCCATGGCTTAACAGCTGCCACTTACTGAGCCCAGAGTGGAGGAAGTGGACTGAGACAGGAGCAACCTTCACCTATCTGTGTCCTAGGTTTAAGTGAACACAATGAGGAGGTCAGTTAGGGCACAGCTTGAAGCGACAGGGGAAGCAAAGAAAGGTAATAGCCAGAGGACCCAGATTGCCTGGGAGACCATGATTGTTGAAGTAAGGGTAGTGAAATCACAGCTAAGAAACTCAAATCATATATATGACTGACCCCCGTCTTTGGAAATAAAATCTATGTCCAGGCTTTAACATTCAAAACCGTTACTTGCAGAAACCCACAGATGAATTATAACATAATATTTACAGTCACTTGCCTATCCAAGCGTCATCATCATCATTCATCATCAATTATTATTTATACCCCGCCCATCTGGCTGGGTTTCCCCAGCCACTCTGGGAGGTTCCCAACAGAATATTAAAAACACAGTAAATCATCAAACATTAAAAACTTCCCTAAACAGGGTTGCCTTCAGATGTCTTCTAAAAGTCAGACAGTTGTTTATTTCCTTGACATCTGAAGGGAGGGCATTCCGCAGGGAGGGTGCCACCACCGAGAAGATCCTCTGCCTGGTTCCCTGTAACCTTACTTCTCTCAGTGAGGGAACCACCAGAAGGCCCTCGGAGCTGGACCTCAGTGTCCAGGCCGAAGGATGGGTGTGGAGACACTCCTTCAGGTGTACTGGCTGACACCATTTAGGGCAGGCATAGGCAAACTCGGCCCTCCAGATGTTTTGGGACTACAACTCCCATCATCCCTGACCACTGGTCCTGTAAGCTAGGGATGATGGGAGCTGTAGTCCCAAAACATCTGGAGGGCCTATGCATAGTTTGCTTATGCCCGGTTTAGGGCTTTGAAGATCAGCACCAACACTTTGAATTGTGCTCAGAAACGTACTGGGAGCCAATGTAGGTCTTTCAGGACCAGTGTTATATGGTCTTACTGTAAGCATGGGCTTACAGTCTTATCAGCTTCCAAACAACTGTATTTTCCTCTCTTTCCAGAGCTCAGCACTCAGACTTCTGTATCTCATTTAGGCTATGCCTTGCAGCTGCTATGAGAGATTCCCACTTTTACCTTCTCCTGCATCTTTGCTCTCTTTCTTCCAAGCAGAGAAGCAGCGCTCCCACACTCTATTCAATTTAGCAGTGTTCACAATGGATTCTAAACCACAGTCCTCTTGCTTCACATAAAATAGAGTCTCTCCTTCACTAGATACCTCCCCTGTGACCAACGTCAGTCACTCACATGAAAACTACTAGAGAATTCTCTAGAATTCAGTTGCCAACCATTCAAATTTAAACACATAGTAATGCATACAAGCATTTACAATTTCAGTGAATTAAATTACTATACTTAACAATAAATTAAATTACTTAACAATAATGGAATTCATGCAATGAAGTAAAATATGATGCCCCCAAGTGGTGGACCTCCACCTCTGCAGTGATGATACACTTTGGTTGATCATTATACCTTTGCATGTCTAAAAAAAAAAAATTCCTGTATATTATTGTTGTAATTTCTTTGAGGTTTTCCTCCTCCTTCCTTCCTTCCTTCCATAAAATGGCTGGCTTAAAGTGTGAACTGACCTATCCAGTTCATTGTGCTAATATGTCAGTAATGATTTGATGAGTTATTCAGGCCATCATATTGGGCTTGGGTTTTATATTCAGTTACAGCCCAGAGCAAATTTTTGCATCTATCTGCTAAACCCCTGAAAGCAGCATTTTGTAATGGAATTGCTGATACAAGCTTAACTAGAGCATCAAGAACAGTGAGACCTACTACAAGAAGGAAAGCAAATCATAAAGGAGTTAAGGTTTGATTATTTTAAAATACCTGGGTAGGGAGTTTTTGAGACAGACTCTGTGGGTTTTTTAATTACTTCACAAGACCTAGTGATGCTCTGTGGACAGCTAGCATCTGGGGAATTACATCAAAGATCCCTTTTTGTAATTTCAAAATATGATAGTAAGGTGTTCCTTGGTCTCCTTCTGGCAAAGGACTTTGAAAACAATTTTGTCTTCTTGTAAATAACAGTGTGAGGTAGAACTCGCAATTAAAAAGACCCCTAAACATGCACGCACAACATCCTAACAAACCCAAATTCAGAATTTCAAGGTGGGATGGAGGGAGATGAAACAACATAAAAGCATCCTACAATTTCAAAGATGTCTGGTAAGAATCTTTCTTAATTGTGGCATGCTTGATTGCTGCATGTTGTTATTTTAAAAAATTAAAAAGGGGATGCAGAGAAGAAGGTGAGGGTGTTTTGTGAAAGAGAAACGAGTGTTTGTAAGATTTACATAAAGGTTTTATTGGATTCTTTTGCTTCCATCCCTTATTATTATTATTAAAAAAATAAAACACTTCACCTTCTGTGAATTAAGTGCCATCCAAACTGCAACAAAATTCTAGAGAGAAACACTACATCATTATTGCAGAGGAGGAGAAAACAAATGAATGAAAGAATATTGAAACACTGGACATCTTGGTTATTTTCAAAGTGTTGTTGGAGACCTCTTCCAGCTCACCAGACTCATCTTAAACCTCATGGTGGTGTAATGTTTCTTGTTCCAACTATATTTATTTCCGTTTATGAATCTCTCGCTATGAAACGTCTCAAAGCAATTCTGCAATGAAAACATTAACAATAAAAACTTATATAAAACCATTTCATATATAAAAACAATTTTCACGTCTAAAAACAATTTCAAATCCTACACAGATATGGACCGGGGGGGGGGGGGTGATAATATCTACCTAAGAGGCTTATTGAAAAAGGAAGAACACTTGTATTTAACACATTTGTTGATGGCCTGATCAACAAAGTCCTCTGGGCAGTTCACATGGAGTTCATTAAAACATGAATTAAAAATGCAATGTTTTAAAAAATTAAAATTCCATGCCTAAAAAACAGAACAAGTAGCCTAGCAGCATTTTGAAACTCGGGGGGGGGGGGATAATTTGTTCCCATGACATAAAACAATGTTCTAAAGGTTCATGGAGGAAGAGGAGGTCTTCTCCAGGCTCTGAAAGGCACCAGGTGGGTCTGACTGGGATGGCATTCCACAATCAGAGCATCACCAGGGTACATCCACAGCATACACAGAATTACAGGGAAATGACTGTTGTATATTTAATCCTGCTGTAGGAGAAGGCCTTGTAGATAATCACAGTGCCTAGAAAGGGACAGGTTGTGTGTCCACTGGAGGAGGAATGGCCCCTGGAAGGAGTGTAGAGAGAAGAAAGGCCATGGTGCACCTGTAGCAGAAAAATCAGGTGCCTTCATTTGCCCCACCTGTGATAAAACACGTTTCTCCAGTATTGGTCCCTACAGCCACATCAGGCGCTGTAACTCTCCAGTGGTGCACTCTTCCATTGGCTCTGGAGACAGACAGAGGACAACAACAACAACAAGATTTATGATTATGATGACCCCATGCTTCATTTAGACCTGGCTGCACAGTGTGCTACCAAATCAGGTAGGTCTTTCTGCCATAGCCTTTGGTAATCTGAAGTCTTACATTTTGGGTGGCAGCTCCCATCAACTCCACTCTGGCCTGGAAGGCACCAGGTTGGCAAAGGTTGTTTTACTGTCTTACTGTGATAGGAAAGATGGATGAAGACCCTCGTCCTATATGATAGGGTTGTTCTAATTCCATGACTACCATCACAGCAGACGGTCCAAGTGTCCTATTTTCCAGGAACAGTCCTGGATTTACAGAAGCCATCCTGGTTTCTGATTTGGTTCCAGAATGTCCCGCTTTTCCTTAGGATGACCTTATTTTCATCAGAGAAATGTTGGAGGGTATGGTAGGACATCCCTATTTTCATCGGGGAAATGTTGGTGGGTTTGTCACGGCCTTATTGGTAATTCACTTGCAAAATAGTCGGAAGTGAAAATAGGAAAGGGGAGCATTAAGGTGCCAATAAAAATTAAAGCGTCACCTGATGTGATTGAAGATGGAGCAACATAACACTATCATGAGTGACTGGTGAACTGTAATCTTTCACTGCCTTTTGTCGGCAAAACTTCAGTAAAAAAACTTAATAGATTGTTGGTTTTTTATTTTTATTGGAATTTGTTAACATACTGTATATTTTTGGATCTATTGATCTGGGCCAGCGTGGACTATAATATTAATAATAAAAGAGGAAAGAAAATGGTCAGAAATATTAATAACAAAGAGAAGCTATTTTGAGAAAGAAAGGTGTGTTAGTCTGCTGTAAGAAAGATAACAATGAGTCTTGGGGCACCTTTAAAGATGAACAAATGCACAATGGCGTAGACCTTTGTGGACCCCAGACCTCATCATCAGATGCACAAAGTATAATCCTGAATTGTGAAGCATTTGACTGGGAGGCAGAATATATAAGGGTGAGTTCAGAGGGGAAGGAAATGCAAAAAGCCGACATGTACAAAACAGAAACTCACTGTGTTAATAAATCATGTTTCAGAAGACATGTGCTTGCAGTGTACACCCAAATAAATGGTGTTTGCACGGTACATCAGAATAGTGATATGACATGTACCTCTAGTCAAGACACACTTAAGAAACGAGGGACTTCTCTGGAGAAACATTCAATAACCTTAAAAGTGGGCTCAGAGCAGGCTCTACCATTAGGCAGAGAATCTGCCTTATATTGAGACAGATCACACCATTGGTTCATGTAGCTCACTATTCCCTACACTGAAAGGCAGTTGACCCTCAGACCTTCATACATGGTCTCCCTGCCCGCACATTAGCCTGGAGATGATGGGGATTGAACCTGAGAACATCGGCCACCACTGCCTGTCCTATTTTCCATAGCTATTTTCCTTTTCTTTCTGACCTCTTCCTCCTCACCCTAACGTTGAAAGAGCATCTTAGGCTCTGAACCCAGTTTTCTTATGTTCCTAACCCTGAATGCACTTGGTATGGAGCCCATTAAACCTATTCCGTTGACCTGTCTCAGACCCCTGTCTATATCAGCTTGGCTTCTAGTCTCAGGGTTCTGCTTCCATTTTCCAAATCTGGCAGGCAGTAAAATGTGCTGTTGGCTCCAACATGTGGTAGTCACTTGCTCTGCTCTGGAAGGTACACACTGTTGTACTGTCTGGGATGTGTTATAATATATTCTTGAGTACTGTGTATACCTACCCTCAGTATAACTTGGATAATTATTGTTTTCAATAAAAACCAAGGTATTTCTCTCTCTCTGCAATCTATTTTTAAAGAAAGGGAGAAGGATATGCAAAGCTAACAGAACATACGCACCTACCATGTAATTATATACTCTTTATTACTTTTCCCCTCCTCTCCCACCTTTCCTTTCATAGTCTCTAATTGTTCTTTATCCTGTAGCTTTATACTGCCTTATAAGTTTTAGATTGTGGTTGTCACAGAAGTTACAGCAGTGCATGTCAAAAACAGGAAAGAGACTTGGTGTTATTTTTTTATTTGTTGTATTTAGGAGACACCTCATAAAATAAATTCTCTAGACGCCCCACAAAGATAAAAAAGAGGGAGGGGAAAGAACATACACGATAAAGACATGCTACGGGGGGGGGGGGGGGGACTGCAACAAGCTCAGGAGGCGACCAGTGGAAAAAACCCAAATACAAAACGAGTGCATTAAAAAATGCCATACACAGCACAGGACCGAAACAGCCATACACTAAAATCTCCAAGGGTATCACAGGGACTTAAAACCTGATATTCAAGAACAGAAATGTCTTAACCTGGCACTGAAGGGACAACAATGTGGGTACTAGATGAGCTTCTCTAGGGATAGCATTGTTAGGATTCTTGCTCCGTGTTTGCAGTCATGAGATTGTTGTCTATCACATGACGGTGTATGTTTTCATTCCACAGTGTGGGAAGTGACGGAGACAGAATGTTTTGGTGTTACTGTGTTCCATGCTGTGGGACTATTGTCCTTTGTTTTCTCTCTCTGCTGTCTGATGAGAAAGAGGAAGGAGCTAAATCAGAATGCTCCAATTGTATTATATGTAAATAAAAGTAGATTAGCCAAAATGCTGTGCTACTGAGTTCTGTTACGTGAACTACCAATACTCTGCAGGATGGTAAGTGGGCTGGTGCTTCTTGGTATCAGTCACTGTGATGTTTGGGCTGAAGAAAGCTTTTGAAGCTCCAGAACGACAGACCAGGAAGGAGAGAACTTGCCAGTCGGGCATGTGTCTCTACCAGGGTACTACATGAGAGTAGGACGAGCCTAACATAGCCAGCAGCCTAAAAGTTCCTTATCTCTCTTGGCTACCCTCTGAATTTAAGAACATAAGGATATAAGAAAAGCCAATGGCCCATCTAGCCGAGCATCTTATTCCCACAGCAACCACCCAGCTGCCTCTGGGAAACCCTCAAACAGGGCCCTAGCACAAGAGCGTTCTCTCCTCCTGTGGTCTTCAGCACATGGCGTGCTGTGAGAATAGGATGCTGGCATAGATGGTCCACTGACTTTTCTTATGTTCTGAAGCTCAGACCATGACCAATCTGAAACCTCGGAGTCAGTAAGGCTTCAGTTTGAGAGGGCACATGAAGGACTCTCTGTAAACAGGAACCAAATGCCTACCTGAATTCCTGGTGTTCCTGCTGCTGAACTGATGTTCCCAAAATACTTTTCAGATGGGATTCAACAGAAGAAATTAAACCATGTTCATCATCACTGTTGTTTTGATTGCTTCCATTATCCCACTTGGTATGGCACTGGGTTACTTGATCGAGCAGCTTGTGCAGTCTACTGGTGAGCCCTCAAAGTGAGCAGTATCTGCCTGCCCTCTGTACCCCCAGAGGTAGCGCGACATGTTAAATGTGAGCCGGTAGGTATCCTTCCTTACATTTCCACAGTGGCATCTGGCCCCGTGGCAGGAAGGTAGCTTTCACATCACTGTGAAAGTACGGTTCGCACGCATCTTGCTGGCAAACATCCTCAGCATCATCACATCAGCCGTAGCAGCAACAAAATCAGATCGATCATTACAGGTATTCAGATTAAGTGGTGAGGAAGGCAAGAGAAGGCAATGAAGAATGCTAAGACTTCTGCAAAAATACCCATGATAAAGGGGGGAAATTGAAAATGATTCTAAGGAGTAGCAGTAGTGAGAAAAAAGAAAAAGAAATTAGGAACCGCAGGAAGAGGGGGAGGGAAGTCGAGTTTCAAAATGTTAACATGATTGTAAAATTGTTGAAATGTCTAAAATTGAAAATCATAAATAAAAATTATAAAAAGAGAAAAAAAGAAAACTTGAATTGCCTGGGGTTTCCCAGGGTAGAAGTGTTGGAAAGTAGTGTTCCAACTATATAACTCAACAGGGAAAAGAATGGGGCAAACTATAATTTGTTCTCTCTGCCTATCATTGTCTGGCTCCCTTCTGCCTTACCTGTCTCAGTTAGCATCAGTCGCCACTGACTAGCCATAGAAAGAACCCTAGATATAAACCTTGGGATTTTTTTTTTAATAGAAAGGCCTGGTTAGTATTTATCAAAATTGGTTTTGCTATAGAAATGCTGAGGTGAGGAGTAGCAGCCTCAGCAAAAACACAGCTATATCTCTGCATCGGTGATAGATGACCCAGTCTAATAAAAGATCTTGACTTGCGTGTATGTTAACAATTAATGGGATGTATCATACACTGTATATGGGAGGTAATAAAGAGGCGCAAATGAGAATTACACTGGTTAATTGGTGTCATTAATGGCTCTTTTGTTTTGCTGGAATAGCAGTATCTTATTCTGAAGATGTCGCAGAGCTGGCTGCAGCCATCGAGCTAAAAGTGCACAGGACTCAGAAATGCCACCTTAACCGTAAATTCACTTTCAAGGAAATCTCTTGACACAAGGCCTTCCATTAGAATTTAGCATTAACTCCTTTCCGGCTTTGTGTATGCTTAAAAAAACATTTGGCAAATTATCTACCATTTGGATCGTTCCTTGCCTGCTCATTACACAGCAGCAGGTCATATGCAGCCAATTACGCTGCAACACCATTTGTCGAGAAATGTCTCAATCTTCCATTGTGCAAATAAATACTTAAGATGTGGTGCAACGTTACAGGCTATGACACAATTCTGGCGGTTTGGTTGTTAACCTGGCGTTTGCAGAAAGTTTTATTGACCCAAATACTGTTGCAGTGGGGACGAATGTAAGGTCAAAAAAGATTGCCCCATTTTCTCCCAAAATACATTCTGTCCTCCCCCCCCCCCACACCTGGGATGCAAGTGATGGGGGGACACTTTAACCTCTTCTGGGGGTGCTTGTGGTTCAGTTAGTGGTACAAACCCATTACAGTGGTACCTCGGGTTACAGATGCTTGAGGTTACAGATGCTTGAGGTTACAGACTCCGCTAACCTGGAAGTAGTACCTCAGGTTAAGAACTTTACCTCAGGATGAGAACAGAAATCGTGCGGCGGCCCGGCAGCAGCGGGAGGCCCCATTAGCTAAAGTGGTACCTCAGCTTAAGAACAGTTTCAGGTTAAGAACGGACCTCCAGAACGAATTAAGTTCTTAACCCAAGGTACCACTGTAGAGTGGTACCTCGAGTTACAAACTCCTCAGGTTACAAACACTTCAGGTTACAAACTCCGCTAACCTGGAAGAGTTACCTCGAGTTGAGAACTTTGCCCCAGAATGAGAAGGGAGATCGTGTGCTGGCGGCACAGTGGCAGCAAGAGGCCCCATTAGCAAAAGCACGTCTCAAGTTAAAAACAGTTTCAGGTTCAGAATGAACAAATTAAGTTCGTAACTAGAGGTACCACTGTACTATTGGGGATGGGGAGTCAGGCTACATTGAAGATCATGCAACAAGGTGCTGCTGCTAAGATTGGGGTGCCCCAGAACATACCTGAAGAAGTGAGTTAGGTGCCTGGTCTCTAGAATCCATAGCAGAACTCACACTCCATCCCTGCATCCTTGTGTGTAATGAATGCACTGTTGCAATAGCTTCCCTTCTCCAAACAGTGAGGTATTCCAGGTGTGCAGTGCCTACCCAGGTTCAGATTTATGAAGAAGCTTTTGGAGTTTTGTAATATTTGAGTTTATTTAAAAATATACAGACTGAGCCCAGGTAGAGGCGCAGATTAAACACTCCAACGGTCAACCAGAGTCCATTCTTCCCACATCTAATCTCTGTAGAGTGAGCAGCCCAAATTGCTCTTAGCATACAACTCAGCTGTCTCGGTGTCTCTCTTAATCTGCCTTCATACCACTTCAAAACTGCAGCCTGTCCCATTTGTTTCCTTCTCAGGCACCTAGATTATATCATCTTTAGCTGCGGTGGGGAAAGGTCTGCTTCTGCCCCATTCAGAAGACTTAAGGAAGATCGTCTAATGATTAGTTCCCATGGAAACACATCGCCAGAATATCCTGGGCTATTAATTCTCCTTTGTCAAATCCAAATCTCTGGCCAGGTATTGCCTCAGGACAACCCACAGTATAGTCCTATTCAGAGGAACCTGATAGAAAACCTTTAACAATACATATATGCCATACGGGGATGTCTGGCTGTAAATACAAATTCGGCAGTCAGAAATGGAAGGTGCCTAAACAATGGGATCTAAACAAGTTAAAGGACATCAATCATTGCTACAGTTTTTCAGAATGGACAAGTCCTTTCTTGGGGTGGGGTGGAAGTGAGGAGAAAGAGGCCTGTATTGCAAGTGCCAGAGAACTAAAGCCCAGTCCCCTAAGAGATGTACCCAACAAAGGTTTCACATTTCAGTCCCCTTCAAACTGATCCATCAACCTAGTCATTGACTTTCAAATGCAGGTTTCGAGACCTGCAGTAACCTGGAATTTTCATTGTTTCAAGCAATTCCCTTTCTTCTATGGGATTGTGATAAACAAACATGCTTTCGATTTGGACGAGCAATGTTCTCTCTTTCGCTTACTGGTGTGACCTTGTTCTGTAAAGGCAGAGGAATGCTGTAATCTGTATCATGAATCATTGCCCTGGTGAGTCAGAAACTGGTGCCTTAACTACCGAGCTCCTAGTTCCAGTTGCATGAAGCCACCGTGTCCATTTTCACAATGCCACCCAGCTAAGCCTAGGGTTGGCTTCATGTGTCGTGAGAGCCTGCGAAATGCTAATTGGGGTTAGTGAACCAGGCCACTATCTCATGCAGAAAGACCAGGGTCCAAGCCTTCCTTCTTCAAAGGATCCCAGAAAGCAAAGCTGGGAAGAACCCTTTGATTTTTGACCTTGAACTGCTGCGTCTAGTCAGTGTTTAGACAGTACTGAGCTTGATGGGCCAATGGTCTTAGTGTAAGGCAGCAAGTTGTGATATGGATGCAGTCGCCCCTGCCTTGTGGTCTAATCAGGGATGGACTTAGGGGGTTAATGCCAGTGGCTCTACTCTGAGTAAACACTACCCAGAGTAGACAAGTCTGTTCAAGCTGGGCCAATAGACAAGCCTGACATGGACGATTTCTTAGCTTTTGGGGAGGGAAGGATGCTGTGCAGGAAAAACATGGTAGGAGGATATTTTGACCATGACACCATGCAGCTGATCCGTAAAAACTGAGTGAACGAAGATGTGGCAACAGCCTTGTTATACAGCAACTTTGAATAGCCATGTATCCAGATTACTGTGATGCACATACTATGCAAAAGTCTTTTTGTCGCTAGAAAGTGGAAAGCCAAATTGCTGAGCCACTTACGAACGTCTCAGTCCCAAAACTATATCATTTAAAGAGAAGAGCAAAGAACTGAATCTACTTTAGCTTCCATTTTTCAAAAGTATTTTTCTTTTTCTTTTTTTTATTACTGTCCTGCTAATCTCTTGAATAGTTTGGGATGCATTAACAGTACCCTTCATCATTCTAGACATCTTTTACTTTAAAAAAATAAAAAATCTGAGCACTTCAAGTGCTTTGTTTCTCCTGAACAAGTTGTCTCTTAACAGCAAACAGATGATAGAAAATGCATTTGGAGGATCATCATTTTAAGGGGTTTCCTGAAATGTTTTTAGGGAAGCAATTATAAAAAAAGAAGAGGGTGAAAGAGAATGTGCTTTTCTCAAATGTCTGTGACAGATTCACTTTCTGTTATCTTAGTGCATTCTGAACAATCTTTATCTATCTCTCACTACATTATAAAGAGTTCTTTGGAAAGTAAACGCAAGGAACTTGTAGTGAATGCTATGAGACAGAATGCAGGTCTTTATAATCCCATAGCTGTTTTGATTCATAATCTGAGTCAAATAGGAAAGTGTTTGAATTGAATTATTTAAGGCTGCACCCCTGTTCTCCTTACCTGGGAGTAAGCATCATTGAATTTTATTTATATTATTTAATGAAAATTGCATGCTGCTTGATTACAAGAAAATCTCTGAGTGGTCTATTTAAATATATAACATAACACTGAAACAATAAGTTAAAAGCAGGTATTTAATAATATTCAAAAGATGATTAAAAACAGCAGCAGTTAAATGAAATAAAGCACATGGAACTGCTACATATTTGGAAAGGCCTGCCTAAACAAAAATGTTGTAAGAGTACAGTGAAGGTGCCTGCCTAATCTCAATAGGCAGGGAGTTCCAATGGCTGAACTCAGTTGCATTTGCAAGGACAAAGCTAGCACAGTGGTACCTCAGATTACAAACACCTCGGGTTACAAACACTTTGGGTTACAGACTCCGCTAACCCGGAAGTAGTACCTCGGGTTAAGAACTTTGCCCCAGGATGAGAACAGAAATCGCTTGCTGGCGGCAGCGGGAGGCCCCATTAGCTAAAGTGGTACCTCAGGTTAAGAATGGTTTCAGGTTAAGAATGGACCTCCGGAACGAATCATAACCCGAGGTACCACTGTAATGATAATAATGTGGAAGATTATGTTGGGTGGGATGGCACAGATTGGGAGGAAAATTGGGAGGAGATTGGAAGGAACAGAGGAGCTGATTTAGTCTGGGACCGTAGGATGATAAAATAAATGGTGCGGATAAATGATGCTGTTCCTTATGTTAAATTCTTACATTACAGTTGGACTGACCCCTTCTTCCCACAGGGCCAAATGGAATTTTTAAAAATCATTTATTTGTTTTAGTACAGGGGTCTGCAACCCACGGCTCCGGAGCCGCATGTGGCTCTTTTACATCTTTGCTGCGGCTCCAGGGCGGATACTAGTGAGGGGAGGAGGCGCATTGAGCGCCCCGACACTCCTCACTGTGGCGGACGCTGTACTGGCTGTGACGTCGCATGGGGGCAGTGCGTGCGTTAGTCACGCACCGTCCCGACGTCACCTTCCCGCCCGCTGTCAGATCGTGGCTCCGGAGATATATTTGTTTTAAATGTCGCAATGGTTTTGCGGCTCCCAGTTGTTGTTTTTTCTTCGGAAACGGGTCCAAGTGGCTCTTTTTGTCTTAAAGGTTGCAGACCCCTGTTTTAGTATTTCAAGACCATAACCTGCCTTTGGTGCCTTGGCAGAATGGTGTAGCAATGTGATAAAGATATAATCATAATACAACTCACATCCTCCTTGACCATAGCCCATGTTGGCTGAGGCTGATGGGAACTGGAGTCCAACTAAATCCGAAAGACCACAGATCACCCCATCCCCACATCAGTCCTTCAAAATTATCATTAAGCAACTTGGCAAGCTTGTGGAATGCCTTTCTCAGTACCCAGACGGAATCCTCTGCAGACTTAAAATGTAGCCTTGTCTAGAGCAGATGGAGGAGGCAAATACATTTAGGAGATCCTTGATTTATTTCCCTCTCTGTTTCTGTACTTGAATCCTCCTACTAATGCAAATGGGAATTGTACAGATGCAGAGAGGCTACGATGTGCCTGTATAAAATTCAGGTAATAGAGTTATCAGCATCCTCTCTAGATAGGTCTGAGTGCCCGTAATGAGGAGAAGCTCACATATTTGATCGTATGCAGATTAGTTCTGTTTCAAAATAAAGAACATCCAACTGCATAAGGATGGGGGGGGGGAGGGGAAGGGGAGAACACTTGCCAAGATGAAATGGTGCTTTGTAGCTATACATGTGGAGCAAAAACAGTGTTTGTGCCAATGTACTTTTAATGACCTGGCTCTGTGGTGGATCAAAGAGGCCTGTGCTATTAGCCTCACATACAAAGCAATGGTATCTACAGATGTCTCCAATTGTGCAGATATCCTATATATCTGAGCATCACTCTTAGATCAGTGGTTGGACCATCCTTTGTTGCAACCTCTAGGATAATCCAGGAACAGGTACAAAAATGGTATTATACACTGGTAAGGTTATATCATATTACAAAATCTGGAAGTAAGAATTGCTGAAGGAAATGTGGAGTAATGGGAAAGTACAGTCACATGTGGTGGGAATGTCCATTAGTTAATGAATTTTGGGAACAGATTGGTATAGAAACATCGGGACTTGTGGGAAGGAATGTGGAAATAACTAAATTGATGGTTCTTATTTCCCTGAGTAGTATCAAGTTAAAAACAAAAGAGGAATGCAAATGGGTAAAATTGATGGTAATTGCAGCCAGACAGGTTATAGCAAGTAATTGGAAAAATGCAGAAGAGCTAGGGGTGAACCAATGGAGGAAAAAACTGAATAATATTATAATTTTAGAATACCTAACTGTGAAGATACATAGAATGAAAGGGCTTAAGGTCAGTGACAAAGAGGAGGATTGGTTTGAGAAGATATTGAATTATTTGGGTAGGTTTGAACAATTTGGGGCATTAAAATGTTAAAAGTTAAATAAACCTGTGGAGAGAGAAGTGTTAAGGTATATAGAAGTGTACATATGGTTGATTTGAATATGTTATTATTGAATATTATTGAATTTGTATATTATTGAATATTGTATACCCAATGTATCAGCCGCATGGGGGTTTTCACTGTTTGCGTTTTGGTGGTTGGTTATATCTATATCTATATCTATATCTATATCTATATCTATATCTATATCTATATCTATATCTATATCTATATCTATATCTATATCTATATCTATCAGTGGTTGGTACTACTGTTAAGTAAAGCAGTGAGTCTCAGGTGCTCAAGCAGCAAGTACCTGGAACAGAGAAAGAGGCATGTGATAAAAGGAGCAGAAGCAAGCACCAGGCTGGTAGGTGATCAGTCAAGGACTACTTCCACAGAGAATGAGCCTGGTGATCTCCCAAACTGAGGTACCGCAGCTGATCTCAGAACATTATAGAAGAAAGCAGTAAGTGATTGGCTGTCAGGCACCACATGATTCTAATGAGTATTCTGTTGATATCCCAGTTCAAAGTCTCTGCAGTTCTCTTCTCCAACCAGTAGCCGTAGTAGCACAGACTAGGACATTTTAGAGAAAGTGCCATGGGCACCAGTCACAAAAATGGCTGCCGTGGGGGTATGCCAGTTAACATAAAATGGCGGCCACATACAAAGGAGCAGGAAGAAGACAGAACAAAATGGTGCAGGGATGATTGCCCATATGCGGTCCCATCAATGGGGTAAAGGTACCTACATCAGCCAGCACAGCACACAGTTGCAGAGATTCTATGGGGGGATTGTTTCAAAATCAGGGGGCCACCACTGAGAAGCCCTCCACCCAGGACTAACAACTGCAGTTTAATGGTGAATTTTGGACCCAAGAGAGAGGTAAAACATTTGGATTATTATAAAAGATGCAGGAGGAAATGATTAACAACAGGACCCACAGAGGGAAGTCCAGGAGATTCTTTGGAATCTTGTTTCTGTGTTGTATGTTGGGTATGTGACTGTAAAATTTTAATTTGAAAAACCAAATGTGTGTGTGAGAGAGTGAGAGTGAGAGAGAAGCCCCCCACCTATGAGCTTGATCATTGATATTTTTCAGTTATACACAGGGATATAGTGTGATATGCATTTCTTTTGACACCAAGATCCTAAACCATGCAGGACTTTGCTGGGCAAAACCAGCACTTAGAACTGAGCTCAATGAGCGCTTCAAGGACTCTGGCCTCCCTTCTTAGGTTCTTTTAATTTAAACCAGGCAGACTGGACAGAGGGGGGGGGACTTCAGGTCCAGAGGTTGCATGTGGCCCTCTAAGCTTCTCTACTTGGCCCTAGGAACTCTTCCAGGGCACATCGCTTACCAACCTTGCTGTATATCCTGAGTGGTTTTGCTTGGCTGGAATTTGTCCTTGAACATTGGTAATGCTTCTTTTGCCTGAATGGAGCACGGGGGGGGGGGGGTTATGTGAATGTGTGTCAATGTTAGCCTACTGTAAAAATCACCTTCGTGGCTCTGCCCACTTTAGTCTCTGGCCCCACCTACCATTGGCATGTGGGAAGGCTGCAAAGAAGGAAATGAGATCCTAGGATCAGTATCTCAGAAACAGATGGTGCCTTCAGATAGAGGAGTGTCCTTTGTACATTTCTTTTATTTATTATTTAATTATTGGATTTATATGCCACCCTTCATGAAAAGATGTCAGGTTCACAAGATAAAAATATAAGACGAAAACACAAATAAATAGTCCAAACAGAAACAATGAAACTACAGTCCTACCTTGGGTTACAGATGGTTGTTACAGATAGGTTGTGTTTTTTTGGGTTATGGACGGCCGAAACCTGGAAGTACTGGAACGGGTTACTTCCGGGTTTTGGCAGCCGCGCATGCGCAGAAGCGCTAAATCGTGCTTTGCTCATGCGCAGAAGCTAAATCGTGCTTTGCTCATGCGCAAAAGCGCCGAATCGCAACCCGCAGACGCGACGCTGCGGGTTGCGAATGTGCACCCCGCACAGATCACGTTCGCAACCTGAGCATCCACTGTATAACTCCCCCTCACACAAAGACAGTTAAAAGGCTGTATCATATTATTCAGCAAAAGGCCTGGTTGAAGAGGAAACTTTTTTGCATGGTTGCAAGGTCATCTTAGCAAAGGAGCTCCTTGGGAGGTGATATTGTTACCTGACAATGCTGGCAGGAAATCATGTTCATCTAGCACTGTACAGTACAAGAACGCCATTCAATTGTGGATATCACTGCAGAAGAGGGGGTCCCAGCAACTGCTTTTTTGTTAGGGAAGTGGTTTTCAAACTTTTTCCTCTGGGCCTCACTTTCGGGATAAAAATGTCCTTGCGCCGGACCAAATTCTTTATTGATAAGAAATACATTAGAAAACAAAAAGAAACAACTTATAACTCAGAACACAACTACTTTATAATAAGATCATGGGACATCCAGAAAGTATCAAACAATGCGTCTACATAAGAACACGAATCATTCCAAAAATATAATATGGATTGTCCTTCCTTGAATCTTTCTGCCACATTTGCCATTCTCTCCTGCCACAAGAGTGTGGTACACAAACACCCTTTGAGAACCACTCTGTTGGGGTTGCTACTAGTCTCAAGGTCTTCCGTATCAGAAGTTCAGGTGTCCAGTAGCAAGGCATTTCCGGTAGCATTTCTGAGTTGGGTCTCATCATTTTGGAACCCACCCCCATCACAGAGACTCATCAAAGTCCAATCTTGACTATTTTCCCAACGTATTTGAACAAACTCATATTATGGCTCATTTTACAGCTTAGCAGCAGTCTTCATGCTGCTTTCTTAGAGCTGGGACGTTCCTGAGAAATGTATCAGGAATTCTTCAGGCTTTATGGCCAACATGCAAAGATTGGTTCCTCGGTGGGCAAATTGATGTGGAAAAAGCTCCACATCAAGTTTGGACGAATGGAAACCACAGTGATAGATGAAAGGCTTTTTATTGCCTATTAAATTTTTACTTATTTTGATGAGATACTTTCTATTTGCTTTATAATCTGCAATTTTACCTGCCCAGATCCGTTGTGAAGGGCTGGAATGTAGCTTCAAATAAACATGCATTTTATTCCACTGCTAACCAACCATTCCATACTTTCCTTCCACCCCCCCCCCCCAATCCCCTGCTGTCTGGAATAGCACACAGATAGAAGAAAAATGGCTTAAAAACATATTTCTTTCTGCCCTCGTTTCTGATTTCAGCAACAAACGATCAAGCCTTAATTGTGTACTGCATCACTCCTCTGCCCAACATATAACTTGGTTGCAAACAGATAGAAGAGGCATCTGATTGATTTAATCTCCTTGCATTTCTATTTTTATTGAGTTTTATTTTTAAACATAAAATATCTTTAAAAAGTAGTTTTATGATTTAGCCTTTATGAAAGACTAGCTTTTTAAGAGAATTGTAATTTTTTTAAGGGTATTTCGCTTCTATGAGTTATTTCTTGTAGATTCACATAATGACATTATAAATCTTTCTGTGCAGGCAATTACTAAGGCAGAAATGGCCTATTCCCCATTGGCTTTTAGGCTCAGCTTACTGACATATTACAAGCAGGCTTACCATGGTCATTAAAAACTGATCTGGGATTTATTGTGCCTCTTTAAACTCTCAGTACTTTGAAAAGTATTGAACAGAAAGGAATACAAGGTGAAGTTACAAAGAGATCCAACGAGGCAATCAAGGAGAAAATAGACTTAATTTATCCCACCAGGCCCTTCCAAAAAAAGAAACTCCAAACCTACTACAAAAAAATATTTGAAATTAAAATCTGGGTCTCTCCTACAGGAAAAAAAAACATGCTATAGGTCTAGTCATAATGAACAGAATTGCTCCTAAAGAGGTTATGCAATTTAGAGGACATCCATTTCAAAACTACAGCAAAATCTTGCAAAATATGTAGCAAAATGTTCCCTTTCCTCCCATGGTATTTACACCAAATAAGTTAAAGTCTTGCCTTGTCAAGATAACTAAGACAAGCGAGACAGACAAAGGCAAATAAAATATTTTTTAAAAATATGCTAATTGTTTTGTTATTCACCTATTATCCAAATTCATGGTCTGCCCACTGCATGTGATAACTATACAGTGGTACCTTGGGTTACATACGCTTCAGGTTACATACGCTTCAGGTTACAGACTCTGCTAACCCAGAAATAGTGCTTCAGGTTAAGAACTTTGCTTCAGGATGAGAACAGAAATTGTGCTCCGGTGGCGCAGCGGCAGCAGGAGGCCCCATTAGCTAAAGTGGTGCTTCAGGTTAAGAACAGTTTCAGGTTAAGAACGGACCTCCGGAACGAATAAAGTACTCAACCTGAGGTACCACTGTACCTGCAATCCTGGGAACTGGAGTGAGCCCCAGCGGGTTCGGTGAGGCTTGCGTAGATATGCACAAGACTGTGCTGTAAGACGGGGGAAAGGTCTGGGTCATTTGGAGAGAAAAAATCACAGATGAGTTTAAGATTACAGCAGCGTGCGGGCTTGGTAAATATACTGAATCTTTGTGTATGCATTCTTGTATACCACTTGAGATAAAAATCATCAGCTGGAATTTTCCTACCCCGCTTTCTCACTGGACAAGAGATCTAGTGACCACAGAAATATTGTGGTAAAGGTATCACTTGGTCAACACCCTGACTCACTGGTGAATTCAGGGATTATTATTCCAAGATAGCTGGTCGTGGAAACAGGCTCAGAGCAACACACATGTAATTAGAAAAGGAAAGGGAAGAAGGCAATAGTAGCCTCAGTAGAGGTTCTCTTTCTGCTCTCTGTAGTTCATGCAGAAAAGCAAGAGGCATTAGTTTGTGGAGGTTCAAGGATAATAAGAGAAGAATCTGAGCAAATGCCACAGTTTATTATTTATATTTATTTAACAAAATGTATATGCCACTTGATTTTAGGAAAAGCTCTAAGCCAGGGGTTAGCAAACTTTTTCAGCAGGGGGCCGGTCCACTGTCCCTCAGACATTGTGGGGGGCCAGACTATATTTTTTTGGGGGGGGAATGAATGAATTCCTCTGCCCCACAAATAACCCAGAGATGCGTTTTAAATAAAAGCACCCATTCTACTCATGTAAAAACACCAGGCAGGCCCCACAAATAACCCAGAGATGCATTTTAAATAAAAGGACACATTCTACTCATGTAAAAACACGCTGGTTCCCAGACCGTCTGAGGGTTGGATTGAGAAGGTGATTGGGCCAGATGCGGCCCCCGGGCCTTAGTTTGCCTACCCATGCTCTAAGCAGTTCACAACAAATATTATCAATAAAAACAGTTAAAAACAATTAAAAACATTTAAAGGTTATTAAAACTAACTGTACAAAAGATTAAAACATGTCTCAGTTAGGCACGCAATAGGCATTGTGCCAGTTGGGGGTGAGATGAAGCCTCAGTTATTCAGGGTGAATCGTGGCAACTAAAATGTGGGACGCGGGTGGCGCTGTGGGTTAAACCACAGAGCCTAGGACTTACTGATCAGAAGGTCGGCGGTTCGAATCCCCACGACAGGGTGAGCTTCCCTTGTTCAGTCCCAGCTCCTGCCCACCTAGCAGTTCGAAAGCGTGTCAAAGTGCAAGTAGATAAATAGGTACCGCTCTGGTGGGAAGGTAAACAGCGTTTCCGTGCGCTGCTCTGGTTCGCCAGAAGCGGCTTAGTTATGCTGGCTACATGACCCGGAAGCTGTACGCCGGCTCCCTCGACCAATAAAGCGGGATGAGCGCCGCAACCCCAGAGTCGGCCACGACTGGACCTAATGGTCAGGGGTCCCTTTACCTTTACCTTTAAAATGTGGTTGGAAATTGGTCCCCACTTGTTAGGGGTCTGTTTGTTTGCTGAAGTGATAAAAAGTTTGTATTCTTACCATGACATGAGCAGTGGCACTTCTCACTATTGTGGCTGGCCATAGGCTCAGAAATCCCAATTAGAATTAAAAGCATTATTTTCAAATATATTGCCTCCGATGCACCCAGCCCCCCCCCCCAAGACCCTAAAGAGAATTCTAGGGTGGTGTGTCTGTCTCTGGGCAGAATACATATGCCTCACACCAAGGGGTGTGAGGTTTCTGAAGCTATTTCATCAATCCAGTCTCCTGCTAGGCTTGGGATATCACTTGTTTCAAAAGTAGGGTCTAAAATATGAAAACAAGGAGGATGTGGGTTTCCTACAGATGCTCTTTAGAATGCTGGATCTTTGACATCTAGTGGAAACCATATTTTAACGAATTCATTACATCTAAGGATAGGTGAACCTGTCAATTTTGGTTCCACCCAGTCTCTCATTGTTTGAACCTTAAATTCATTTCCCCCCATTTGCACATCAGTTTCCATAAATAAAAAAAGGATAAAAAGCTCAAGAAAATTCACCAGTATTTTAATGTGAATTTCTCCTAATATACACACTTCTGTATTCTATTTTTTTTTGGGGGGGTCTAATATGCACATTCTTTACAATATTTAATGCGATTTTGTATGGTATTTTCACATTTTACATCTCTATGCACCGTCTACCCTGATGCATGCATTTTGGTCTGCACTGCAAAATTCAGAAAACTGCAAAATTTGAAGAATGGCAACGTTTCGGTTTGCAAGTTTTTGGAAACTGCAGATCAGGATGGAGCATCTTTAAATGCAAACTGAATCAAATTTCTCCCCCATCCCTTATTACATTTATGCCCCACTCTGCTGGAAACCATCCAAATCCCGTTCAAGTAGTTTATGGGGCAAACGTATTTAACTTCAGCAGTAGAATGCCTTCAGACCATTCTGTGAACTGATCAGCCTCTAGCTAAGATGTTCCATATTCTGATGCTAAAACTGTATTTTAGGAGGTTGGATTAGGTGGTCCTCAGTGTCCCTTCCAACTCTGCAATTCTATGGGTCTATGGAAGTTTCTTCACACAGCTTTCCATAAGTAACGGCTAAGCTAAGTTGCTGGACTGTATTGTAAAATACTTCTCAGAAACTTAGCTCATTGCATGGAGAGGAATGAGAACACACAGCTTTCCCCCACATACTTGGTGCACCATCCCTACTTGCACAAACGCAGGAGAAACACCTAAATGCAAGTTTTACGCATATAGTTCAACATACAAAAGTGAAAATTTGTGTGGCTTTTTCATTGCAAGGGAGGAGGCGCACATGCTCAAAAAAGAATTCAGTAACATATATATCCTATAAACAAATACATATCCTATAAGCGATAGAGCACTATTAAAAAGTATATAAGTGGCCTTTTGTATTTCCAATTACAGTGGTACCTCTGGTAATTCGTTCCGGAGGTCCGTTCTTAAGCTGAAACCATTCTTATCCTGAGGCACACTTTCGCTAATGGGGCCTCCTGCTGCATGTGAGATTTCCATTCGCAACCAGGAGCAGCTACATCTGGGTTAGCGGAGCTCGTAACCTGAAGCGTTCGTAACCAGTGGTACCACTGTAGCTGAAATGATTAGATGCAGAATTTTGTGTATGTGAGCAGTCTGTGTGTGACTGCCTCATTGCACGTCCCCAGCAAGATGAAAGAATCATAAGCCATGTTGCCACACTACCACCAACGATGAGAGTTGGCAATTATTCATGTGTATCTGAATTTTCAGTTACGGATACACATCCACATTTGGGGCCTCCTACACCAGCAATCAGTGAGTCTCTGACCATTACTATAAAGCCCATATCTTTCACTCCAGATGGAGCAGATACAAATGCACTTCAAAGATCTCAGGATGCACTTCTCTCACTAAGTCTACACAGGAAACACCCACTGACATCAGCGGGACTTGTGTTTGAATCACTAGGGGTAGGGCTAAAGTCTTAAATCTCTAATTGTCTCTACAGAATCTGGCTCCACAAGTAATCTAAAATTCTTTTTTCCATTAAGACAAACCTCATTCAGCCTTACATTCCATTCTTGGAACATGCACACAGTGCATTGATTTACACTTTAGCAGTAATAACTTTTGGCTATTAGAGAGCTCTTATTATCCTTTTTTAAAAATTGGCTTCAAGCATTTGGAGACTCATCTCCACGCCTTGTAGAAGGGAAGGGATCCCATGGCAGAGATTTTGCATGAAGGCTAGCGTAAAGCCTTCATCACTTCCCATAACATTGCACATATTTCTATAATATACTTAGGAATACATATTACCTTAACAGCCTTGCGCTATTATTCAAAACGCCGAGACAATAAATTCTGTTCAAATTCCAGGAGTGTAATTTTGCTGTTGGAGGGATCCAAATCCTTAAGTAATATGATTGCTTTTGACTGCTAATGAAATATTATCCCAACCTTTTGGCAGGAAGGTTGCATTGTATATCTGCGTCTCTGAGATCCTTTATGGTCCTTAGCTAATGCTGTTCGGCTCAACGGGTGATATTACATCTGATTAAAAAGTGTTGTTGGTTTAAAATAAGAGGGAGGTGGCATATAGCATAGCTCTATGGGAGCATTTCAAGTTGCAAATGGGGAGTGGGAGTGGGTTGCAATGCTCCACCGTGTTAGATCACACATACTAAAAACATTTGGCATGGTTTTTGTCCAGTCTGCTCCCTGCTGTGTTGTTGTTGTTGTTGTTGTTGTTGTTGTTGTTGTTGTTGTTGTTGTTATAATATACCCTGCCCATCTGGATGGGTTTCCCCAGCCACTGTGGGCAGGTAGCTTACAGCACATAAAAAAATGTGGGACGTAGCATCACTGTAGCAGTCAAGTACAACATTTCCTGTTTGCCCAGAGTGGACACACAGGAGGATGTTACTCCAGCCAGGAGGACTTCCTGTCACACCTGTCTGGAGCATCTTCCCCCTGCGTGTGACCAGGTAGATGGGCATGGCCCTGGGAAACCCCATAAAAGGGCTGGTCACGAAGTCATCTCCTCTTTGTTTTATTCCATCTTGATGTATTTTGCTGTCTGCTGGCTCTCAGCCAGGCGCACATGGGCTCAATCCTCATATGGGATAAACTCACACTCTCTTCTGTAACTACAAGCTAAAGCCTGCCTTCAGGATCATACTGTGAACTGAATGTAAGTAAATTTCTTATCGCTACTTTTAAAAGAAGACTGTTGTGTCTTTGTTCTTTTTAAGAGGGAACAAAGGGGATTTACCAGGAACAATCCAATCAGCACAAGCCAGACTGGATTGCTTAACTCGAGAGATTCAAACGAATCTACCAACTAGCTTCCTGCAATATACAGGGGAATGTCCTCTGCTACTGACTCACTACCATGAGCGAGGAAGGATAATATTTAATCAATATATCCTCTCCTACTATTCACAACATTCCCACAAAAAGGAACATAGGAAGCTGCCTGAAAAAGTCAGACTATTGGTCCATCTGGCTTAACATTGTCCTCACTGACTGGCAGCAGTTCTGTTGGGTTTCAGGTGGGGTCTCCCACACCCCTACCTGGAGATGCCCAGGGATTGAACCTCAGAGCTTTCACACTCAAAGCAAATTCTGTATTTCTGAGCCACAGCCGTCCCCCAGACTATGCTGGTTTTCTGCTTACAGGAAGGTTTTTTTAAACACACATAAGGGAGAATTCAACAATGCAGTCCCTACCAACTGCAGCTTGAAATGCTACCTATCATTTTACCATTTCATTCAACTGCATCTTTAGACATCTTTAGACTAAGCCTCAGTGTGTCACCATTGGGTCTTCTCCAGTGTTATGCTTCTATGAATAAAGGAGAGTAAGTACCATGGACTGCAAGAAGATCAAACCTATCCATTCTGAAGGAAATCAGCCCTGAGTGCTCACTGGAAGGACAGATCCTGAAGCTGAGGTTCCAATACTTTGGCCACCTCATGAGAAGAGAAGACTCCCTGGAAAGGACCCTGATGTTGGGAAAGATGGAGGGCACAAGGAGAAGAGGATGACAGAGGATGAGATGGTTGGACAGTGTTCTCGAAGCTACCAGCATGAGTTTGACCAAACTGCGGGAGGCAGTGGAAGACAGCAGTGCCTGGCGTGCTCTGGTCCATGGGGTCACAAAGAGTCGGACACGACTAAACAACAACAAAGTGCAATTGCCATGTGCACCTCATTATGTCACAAATAGTTAAAGGTCAATATTTCATCAGAAATCTATACACATTTCTTAAATAAAAGATCGGCAATGACAGACAAGACTCTATGAAAGACAGCTTATCCATTCCAGTCTCCAGAGACGACTTACCCAGTAGAGCAAACAGTGTCTGAAGATGGTGCCATCTGCTCACATCCTGGCTTAAGGACCTCTTGGCTGGGGACATCTTATGCCCAGATCTGGAAGGAGAAGGAGAGGACGAAGGCTTGGTATTTTATATTGGCCTAGTGATGGACAGGGCTAACTTTTATTGTATCTATTACAGGAAGGAATTGATCTCACTTGTACATCCACATGTTGATGTTTTGCTTATTTTATGCCAAACTCTCTTTTGTCCTTTTCTGTTCTGATAAGTACAATTATTTTTATAATATTAACTGAAAATATTGGACAATTGATTTATATGCCTTAATGGCCAATGAGCAAAACAGGTCAAAGTAACACCAGCCAGGAAGGTGGTGGCGGCAGTGGCTGTATTGTCATGGCAATGGGGTCATTGCCATGGCCAGGAGATCTCAGGGAACATATTCTGCATGCCACACTGGTAAAGGGATGTGTGCATCCTAGTCACCAATGGGACTTCCAAACCTGAGGAATGGTGAACATAGTATCTGAAGGGAGACAGCATGAGAAGACATTTTGAAGTGACCACTGTTGACGGGCTATAGTGATTTTTCCAGCAGATCAGGAACAAGGGAACCTTTTGTGTATAGGACCCAATCCAATGAAGCCAAGTACCAAGAAGAAATCTCAGCAGTAGTTCATCAGTAGCTTATTCATTCCACTGACCTATTATGAAGCTCAGTGGTAGCCCCTTCTGAAACATCCAACAATAGATGATTAAAAAAACTTTATTTCTTTACAGGCTTTCCCAGAAGAATGAGTTAACTCACAGGCAGTATCTGATTTCTTTCTTTCTTTCTTTCTTTCTTTCTTTCTTTCTTTCTTTCTTTCTTTCTTCTTTCTTCCTACTGTTTAATCTGTTCTTTCTACCTGTATTTTAATCTCCCTCCCCCCGTTTTACACCTTTCTGGAATTTTGTACTGTTTAGCTGTGTATAATATTCCAAATAAAATATTTCAGAAACTAAACAGGAAAATCCTTGAAAGTCAGGTTTAAGAATGGCTTCCTAAGCTCCTGTAAGTTCTACCCATGATATTACAACACTAATTAAAAAATATTTTCTTTTCTTTTTTGAAGTTCCTGGTGGAAAGAAGAGGCTTATAAACATTTCTTTGGTAAAGTTGTAGTAGGTGTTGTGTATGTGGAGAGGCCTAGTTTTGGGTTTGCAAATGTTGCATTTGTGTGACAATGCATATAGCGTCTTCCATAAAATTGTGAGTCGTGCACCTTCCATTCCCTCTATCTTGTCTGAGATCTCCAGCAAAGAGATGTGAATGGGTTAAAACTTCACAGATGCTTCAGGGCAAAAGTACCCAGTTAGGTGCACAAGATGAATTGCAGTAGAGGACAAGAACATCTGTTCCCCTACCCTTCTTGGATTGGAGGGTTTAAACTCCTATGTTCATTGGCTCAGATTGCCAGTCCTTACTTGGAATGTACAAAATCCCATTCAGGCAATGGAAACATGAATTTTTGATCCAATAAAAGCTTTAAATTAAAAAGCATCCCATTGTGCATAGACTGTGCGCAAACACGAATAGATGGTATCCAGTGAGTTCAGATATATATTTGAATTATTTGCAAAGAAAAAGGAATATTGGAGACTGGAAAGGGTTTCAAGATTTCTTAGGAATTTTGTGTTCCCCTAGAACGCAAGATTTTGTTCCCGCCTGTTAACGCAATCAGCTAGGTGTGGACAATGTTTCCTTTTTGAATCTCTTTATTTCCCAATTTTTTCAAATGCTGTGATATTTCCAATTCCCTTAGATCCACTTCTATTTTTATATAGAGAGAGCAGAAGATTGCATCTGAAGGGTTTAAGTGAACACCCCTCCAATTGGCATACTCCACATTGGCATACTGCAGTGCCTATCAACTCCAGCCAGCATGGTCAATTATCAGGGGAAATGGGAGTTGTAGTCCGAATAACCGAAGGACATCAGATGGGAGAAAGCTCGTTTAACCCCACTCTCCTTAGCTACCCTCAGCTTATTTCCAACCTGGTGCCATCCAGATACTTTGGACCATCCTCTTTTGACCTGGGTCATGCTGGATGGAGCAGATGGGAGTTGGAGTTCAAGACATCCAGAGGGTAGCAGGTTGGATATGTCTGACTAAGGCCCCATCTGCACATTTAAAATTGGAACATACCACTTGAAATAGTGATGGCTTTCTCTGTGAGGGGAGCAAAGGTCTCATTCTCAGTACTTTTAAACTGACATGATAACACTTTAAATGTATAGTACATTTGGGCCTTTGTTGTTGTTTAGTCGTGTCCGACTCTTCGTGACCCCATGGACCAGCGCACGCCAGGCACTCCTGTCTTCCACTGCCTCCTGCAGTTTGGTCAAACTCATGCTGGTAGCTTTGAGAACACTGTCCAACCATCTCGTCCTCTGTCGTCCCCTTCTCCTTGTGCCCCCCATCTTTCCCAACATCAGGGTCTTTTCCAGGGAGTCCTCTCTTCTCATGAGGTGGCCAAAGTATTGGAGCCTCAGCTTCATGATCTGTCCTTCCAGTGAGCACTCAGGGCTGATTTCCTTAAGAATGGATACGTTTGATCTTCTTGCAGTCTATGGGACTCTGAAGAGTCTCCTCCAGCACCATAATTCAAAAGCATCAATTCTTTGGTGATCAGCCTCCTTTATGGTCCAGCTCTCACTTCCATACATCACTACAGGGAAAACCATAGCTTTAATTATACGGACCTTTGTTGGCAAGGTGATGTCTCTGCTTTTTAAGATGCTGTCTGTCTAGGTTTGTCATTGATTTGGGCCTTAGGTTTTACCAATATTCCCTAGTTCTGGGGAGTTCCTTTCTACATGTGTGTATGTGTGTGTAAAGAATACCTAACAATACAGTGGTACCTCGAGTTACAAACGCCTCAGGTTACAAACACTTCAGGTTACAAACTACGCTAACCTGGAAGAGTTACCTCGAGTTTAGAAATTTGCCCCAGGATGAGAATGGAAAGAGGCCCCATTAGTGAAAGCACGCCTCTAGTTAAGAACAGTTTCAGGTTCAGAACGGACCTCCAGAATGAATTAAGTTCGTAACTAGAGGTACCACTGTAATTGTGATTCAAATTGTAATGCTTCCTCACAATTTCTGTTTATAAAAGTGGGGCACATTTCCTAAAAGTAATGTTCCGAAGAATCATGGGTGACCTGCTCAAACACCACAAAAGGTTGTCTTCTGGAGCACTCTGTAAATCACCTTGAGGAGAATAGAAATTTCAAAACCAAAGAGACCATTATAATAAGGCCCAGAAATAAAGCCCCCATAATTTCCCCACTGTCTTCCCTTGCCTCCCTCTATTTAATCCATCTCTGTCAAAACGTGGACTGAAAGCTACCAAGGGCAGAACTCATGCTCTTCTGCACAGTACTATGTGCATTGATGGTGCAATATAATAATAAAAAATACATTTTCATGGCAATAATAGGTGGGGTTTCTTTTTGTGGGAGGTGGATGTAGCAACTCTGTATATATATATATTTGGGGGGGGGCAACCATCTTTTATTTTCTTGATTCATTTTCACTCCTTGATGGGATGAATCTTAGGCCATCGTATTTTACACTTTAAGACACAACATGGCAGCAATACTTGAAGTACCATAAGTGTGCCATTTTTAATATCTGAGTTAACTTTTAGGTTTACATCAGGGCTAGGCAACTTATGGCCCTCCTCATGTTGCCGGTGTACTACATCTCCCATCATTCCTGATGATTGGTGATTCTGGGCCTGATGGGATTTGGAGGCTGGCAACATCAGGAAGGCCACTGGTTTACATTATCTAAAAAACAACAACAGAGCTCACCTTCCCAAACAAAGCCACTCAGTTTGAAAGCAAACTGATCCTTTATTAGAAGAAACAAATGATCATTATCTGGATAACTTGTTTAAGAGATATGGGATTATGAACCAGTCATGGGGTTGCCAGATGGGCTTTGTGAAATATGGCAGTAGTCCCCCCCAAAAAAAAATCAGAGGAAAGGAGATGAGGGAGACCAAAAGGTATCATTCTCATTGGTTCATGCTGAAAGAGGCTGGTTCTCAAAATTTCCACTTGACTCTGCATTAGCTCCTGGCCCTTCATTTGTGAAAATGAAAGAAACCGAGGAGAGTTTTCTTTGAAATGCCCAGTGCAGCTAGAGAAAAGTAACACCCGCTCTCTTTCATCATGGAATTGGTAACTTCCATTTGCTCTTAAAAAAAACCCCCAAAACCCCAGACCTCTCACCCATTCAGTTTAAATTTAAACATATTAGTGGCATTTATCTGTCTGTCTGCCTTTTATTTTGTCTGTCTTCCCTCTGTTTGTGTTTTGTGTGAAATTTCAGGAGATGAATCCCATTTTCTATTAATTCAATGGCTGTCATCTCGCATTACCTCATGCAGCCCAGATCACAACAATGAGATCTTAGGGTTTTAAATTAATAATATTGCAACACATCACTCTGTTAAAGGGTTGTACTCATCCATATCACGCCTGCTCTCGGGTACCTTGCCTGCGGTCTGATGCCTTCCGCCGCTAGAATGGGTTGGAATTGCATGAATCTAGTTGCAAACAATCTATAATTGGTAACTTGAATACTTGGAGGTCTCGAGGGGGAAGGAACATTAATTTAATATGGTGTTGAGATTTTAACAAGGTGATTTTTTCTTTAAAAAAAATAAAATAGTTGGGAGGGAAAGCTTTGGGGAATTGGAGATCTGTGCTCTCTGAGTGGAGTTTTCCACACCTACAAATACATACTGACAGATAAGTGTATTGCATTGCAATTACCTTACATACAATGTCAGCTAAAAGCTACATGTAAAGTCAGATTCTCAGATCGCCGAGGCATCAGGGAGCAGGCTATAGATTCCATTAACTATTAAAAGTTGAAATTAAATTTTATAGCTGCTAATTCAGAAGAGCCAAGGGGCAGAGGGAGGAAAAACGAAATTGGTGTATGAGTAAATCATCAAAACTGCTACAAATTCAGGAAGGAATAAAACATTATGCCTAGAGGAAAATAACACACAAGATCAAAACTGCATCCTATCGAACATTTACCATTGTTATTCAGGCATCTCTCTCCTTAGTTTCTTCTTCTCATTTCATGTTGAAACAAATGCGCTAGTGAAAATAGTCATTTTAGCTGGTGAGAACGATATGTGTGTGTCTGTGTGAGCACGAAAAGAAATACGCCCATATTCCTAACATACAGACGGCACGACATTTAAATGATAAAAAGCAGGAGTGTCTCCTGCCTGTTTTTAATCCTTGCCTCAGAGCCCCGTTGAAACGTTCGCAATATTAATAAGACCCTTATTTATCCATAAGTCTAAGATGCATTCGGCAAACAGGCAGTGAGATTTGTATATGGGATTCATTAAGGGCGGTTGCCAATTGTCAAATTAGTTTCAGACCAACCTGCTGAGTGTAAATGCAAATTTACCACCTTTGGAGCTGCCTCATTTTACAGCAATTGATTTATGTTTGAACGGGAGCTTTTTAAAGGTTTTTTTAGAAAGAAAGAAAGAAAGAAAGAAAGAAAGAAAGAAAGAAAGAAAGAAAGAAGAAGTTGTCTTTTGAAGCCTTGCTATCTATGCACGGGCTCCTTTGTCCCAGTGTCTTGGGGATCTCGTGCAGCAATTTTGATCTTTGTGTTCCAAAAGCCTTGGAGAGCCCATCCAGGTAACTTAAAAGTGCGATATAATCAGAAAGGATTTGGAAATAAAGTCTTTGCCTTGTCACATTAATGCGGCCCTATCAAGTGGCAGTTTATCAAGAGGCAGCTCACAAGGTTTTAATGAGCATGCTGCCTGTTCTTGTACAATACTAATTAATCCCATTTTTTCCACACTGGTGTGATTGCTTCATGAAACCCGCATTGTTTTATGCTCAGCAGCAAAGCGGGTTCTTGCTGATTAAATCTCCTTCCCAGTGCTGCAGCCTGACAACTGAATTATACCTTGCTCAAAATAATAATGGGTATCAGCTAATAAATACGGTTTAACACACACAAAACTATGCAGCCAAAATCACACTACAAAATAGGAGTTTGACTTATAGGCACAGCAGTGTTTCATTAAACATCTGTATTATAATTCACTGGTTTTCCAACTGATGTAATAACTTAATTGATGAGAACAAAGACAAGCTTATTTATTCACCCAATTGCTTGCTTCTTGACTAACATTCTCCCCCCCCCTTCCCCCTTGGCGTTATTGTGGAAATAAATATGCAATATTCTTTTTATAGAAGTCTAATTTAGGCCCCCTTCTCCCCCCCCCCACCCATCGAGGAATCAACATCACAATCTGTTTCTGACAAGTTCTTGCTACAGAGTAGCAAAGCCTCATTATGATAAGACAGCATTGTGTTGTTTACCCTAATGCTGAGGCATTCCAGCAAAGGTGAAAGAGGAGCTCTGCTTCAGGCAGTTAATAAGGAATAATTGCCTGCAACTTCCCATTCGAAGATTCAGAAAAACGAGTATTGCTTCTTTTCTTCATCCACTCATACGTTCAAGTGATTTCAGTCCTCTGGATGCTAAGCCAATGAATGGGTAACAGCCATATTCCCAGGGCAGGTAGGCAGGTGAGCATGGGGGAGAGAGAGGTCTTTTCTCTTAGCTCCAAGGATGGATACAGGTGACTATTTTACCGAATCAGCTCCTGACACATGCCAAAATTCTCTCTACCACTTTGCAGGAAGATGCAGAGAATTAATACAGGCACCCCAGAGTGAGCGCTTTCATCTGAGCTAAGTTGGCCATTGGTATCATCTGTCCAAGTGGCAAAATTCTATGACTCATTTAGTTACATATTATATTTATCGGGAAAAATAATTTGTATCCTGCCTTTTTTAAAAATATATATATATATATATATATATATATATATATATATATATATATATATTAATTTGATATCCACATGTGCAATCATGTAAAGCAACCATACAAAATCTGATTTATAAATCAATCAATCATGGAACAGAATCGTAGAACGGCTGAGTGGGAAGGGACCACAAGGGTCATCTAGTCCAACCCCCTGCAACGCAGGAATCTTTTGCCCAGCATGGGGCTCAAACCCACAACCCTGAGATGAAGAGTCTCATGTTCTACCGACTGAGCTATGGGTTTCAAGCTTCCAGAAATAAATACAGCATCGGGGGGGGGTGATATATGTATAAATAACATCCTCAGCAATCAAAACACTGCCCCTCTGAAAGTCCCTTAAAAGCCATGTTTTTTATATATACCAGAAAACAGGCATTGCAGTAGACAGGCTTCTTTGAAAAGAGCCAGCCCAATATATTGGACCGCCTGAGGCGAAAAGAGTTTAAGAAGAGTTTGGATTTGATATCCCGCCTTTCACTCCCCTTCAGGAGTCTCAAAGCGGCTAACAATCTCCTTTCCCTTCCTCCCCCACAACAAACACTCTGTGAGGTGAGTGGGGCTGAGAGACTTCAAAGAAGTGTAATTGGCCCAAGGTCACCCAGCAGCTGCATGTGGAGGAACGGGGAAGCGAACCCAGTTCACCAGATTACGAGACTACTGCTCTTAACCACTACACCACACTGGCTCTCAGGTGAAGCAGCAAGGTGCACAGAATATAAGAATGTAAGATCAGATCAAAGCCTCATCTCATCCAGTATCCTGTTCTCACAGTGGTCAACCAGATGCCTATGGAAAACCCCAAAGCAGGCCCTGAGTGCAATGATATTCTCCCTACTTGTGATTCCCAGCAGCTGGTGTTCAGAAGCATACAGCCTCTGACAGCAGATAAAGAACATAGCCATTGTAGCTGGCACAAATCTGTTGAAAGCCCCCTTTCATAGAATCACCCAGCCCCCCTGCAATGCAGGAATCTCAGCTAAAGCATCCATGACAGATGGCCTCTGCTTCAAAACCTCCAAGGATGGAAAGTCCACAACCTCTTGTTCCACTGCCAAACAACTCTTAATGTCAGAAAGTTTTTCCTGATGTTTAGTCAGAATATCCTTTCTTGCAACTTGAAGCCTTTGGTTTAGAGTCCTACCCTCCAGAGCAAGAGAAAACAGGCTTGCTCCATCTTCCATGTGACAGCCCTGTAGATATTTGAAGATGACTATCTCTCTCGGTCTCCTATTTTCTAAGCTAAACATACCCAGCTCCTTCAACCGTTCCTCATAAGGCTTGGTTTCCAGAACCTTGATCATCTTGGTTGCCCTCCTCTGATGTTTTCAAAGCCATCTAAGTTGGTGGCCATCACTACACCTTATGGGAGTGAATGCCACAATTTAACTATTATCTGTTAAAGAAGCACTTTCTTTTGTCTGTTGTGAATCTTCCAACATTCGCCTTTATTGGATTTCAACAGGTTCTAGTTGCCTCTATTGGTCCAAAGGTTAACACATATTAAGATTACCATGGAAAAATTCTTTTTTGGGTTTGTGTGTGGCGAATCTTAGAGAAGATTTGCCCCTTCCCTGCCCCCCACTGGTGGCAAACTTGGGTCTCTTATTCATAGGCCATATGCAACAAGTCCCAGTCAAAAAATATTTGGACTTATGCTTTGTGTTGCTTAAGAATCTCTCCCTTGCATGTCAACAAGGCCTTCCTGGTTGGACATGCTCCAGGGAAGCCAATAAACGAGAAAAAGCAAGCCTTAATGTTGACTGTAATAGTGATTTATACCAGGGCTAGCTTCAGATGCAATGAAAGACAGCTTTTATTCTTTAGTTCCCTCTTTCCATGATGCCAACAGCACAATAGTTGCTTCACAATCAACGAGGATGGATAGGGACTAGAGCTGTATCAGCCAAGTGCTGCCCTGCTGCCCTGCTACTGGGACAGATTTCCCTGCCATTGGGCAATGGCGCAGCATGACCAAAGACCAAGGCAATTTGTGTTTACTGCTCCTAGCAGTTTACTGGCCTGTGAGTGCTCCAATTGGAAAACAGCCTTTACCAAAGGTGTCATGGACTTTGAAGACACTCAAACCCAGGACAAAAGGGAGAACATGCTAAGAGGAAGGAACGCTTGGCAAATCCTCAGCATGATCAACTCCCGCCTGGAAACCTATGTCTCCACTGTGGAAGGACGTGTGGATCCAGAACTGGCCTCCACAATCGCTTACAGACTCACAGTTAAGACCGTGTTCATGGAAGACAATCTTACTCGGCTAAGAGTGATCACCAAAGAAGAAGAAGAAGAAGACTCTTTAAAGCATGGACTATTAAAGGAGAGGGGAATGCTGGAACAGAAGGCAAGCCACGTCTTGTCTGAACAATCAACAAGGAGAGGACTTGGTAAACACAAGGAGTGCCACAAAGGAGTGGTTTGCACAGTTTATCAGGGGTCTCTGCGGCATCAAATGGTGACAACCCTCTCTCGGGTACTTGTGTGGAAAAGAATATGGCTTCTAGGCCTATGGGGGCAGGTAACTTCTTCCTCCTTAGAATTCATCCATGACTGAATTTCAGATAAAACTATCTTCTGTGCTTCCTATTAAATAAGCCATAAGCAAGCAAGCAAGCAAACAAACAGACCCCGACATCATTAGCAGCAAAACATTTAGCTTAGTTTGGCCCTGAGTTCACTATCTGAGGGACATTGGTATTATTAGCCAGTCTACCTGGGACAACTCTTCGGGTCCTCAGGCAGAGGTCTTCCACTATCCGAGCCCCTTAAGCAGCAATGTCATGCACCAAATCTGGGATTTCAAGGTATGATGATGAAAACACTGAATGATGAGATTAACTCCATTTCTGTAGCTTGGAAAGTAAACAAAATTGGGACCATTTGAGCTCGCATTGGCTTTGGGCACCGAAAAAGGAATCAAGTGGTAAAGAGCTAGTGCTTTTATGCAGTCGAAACTCACCAGAACTCAGTTCCAGCACCTCTCAGGTGGGTACCATTGTCATCGTAAGAGGGCAAGGGAGGGGCTCGTGTTGAATTTTGGCATCTCTTTTTCTAGAAAAATAGCGCTGTAAAGAACTGCATGTGGATGGGTCTATATCATCCACAGAAAAATAAAAGATGGCTATTTATGCATGGATCAGGAAGAGGAAATACATCCCAAGAAAGAAAGAAAGAAAGAAAGAAAGAAAGAAAGAAAGAAAGAAAGAAAGAAAGACGCAGATTTGCATAAAATGTGCATTATTTTCCATCTGTGCAGTACTTTCCATCTCTAGATGCAACTTTCAAAATAATTGCTATATCTGGCAATGGGGTGGGGTGGGGGAGACCATGCAACCAAGTGCAATGTGTGCCTGTTCTGTCTGCCACTCAGGAACTAAATGCTGATGGACAACTTCAAGGTCCCTGCTCTTCATTCTTAAATTCCAGCCCTTCAATCAGAGCATTGTCCTCTGAAAAGTATGATACATGGCCACCTCAAAAAGAGGACTGTGCTCTATAAAGTGGGACATATGTTCACCCACCATAGAGAACAGTGTTCAGGAAGGTTAAAATGGACAGCAGGTAAAGATCCCAGCGGAGGTTTTGGTTAAGTGTCAAGTGGAATAAAGCATATTATGGTTTTAGGGGCAAAGCAATGTGAATGGTGGCTATCTGTCTGGGAAAACTGCCAGAAATGTCTTCTCTTGTGGCAGTGGGAATTAACCGACCTTCCAATATTCCAGAAATGAAAGTATGGGCATGTATATAGGGTGCTCACATGTAACATTCAAGGAGTGTACCATCTGTGTGCACAAAGAGTTGAGGTGCACAGATCAACAAGTGTACAGTCTTTCACACACTTGAACATGTGTCAGGACATGTGCCCGTGTTCAATTTAACATGTAAATAAACCTTAAGGACATCCGCAGATCAAGGATTACTGCATAACTCCCTGTTACAAACTGCTGGAGGCTTTACTCCGTTTACTCTTCCATAGGCAGAGAAAGTCAGCTTGAGATTTGAGGGTCAGATCTGGGCAACTGTCATTCCAATGCCCCACAGGTACTCTGCTTTGACTGTACCTGCTCTAAAGGGAGACCCGAATGCAGTTGGCAGTGGTGTGCCCTGCCAGGAGTGATCCACCCAAGGGTGCTGTCATTTGCTGCCAGGTCTGCTAGTAGGTCAGGAAAGCTTGTTCTGGGATATTATTCCAGCTTTCACCAGAAGTATCACAATGCCCAAGGCCAGTTCTGCTTATACCCATATATAAATGCCTTCAAACTATTGGTGCACAGCTCTCTTTCTGCTTCATATAGCTTCTGCATTATTGCCTAATAATTTTAAGACTTCCCCTTCTCTTGCTAGCAAATCTAATTATTCAGTGACAGCAGTTGGCTGACTTGGGCACTGCACAACATGTCATTCTCCCCCGCCCCACCCCCCAAATGCTTACCCAGAATCTCAGAAGCTGTTGGAGATTGTTTTGAAACCTGGCATACTTTTCAGTCATGCTAATTTCTGCAAGGGAGCCAAACTCGATTACATTTGGCTCAGCCACAGGCTCTTGGTGAAGTGGGAGAAACAATATAAGACAAAATTTGCTTCTGCTGTCTCTCTGTCTCTCTCTGTCTCTCTGTCTCTCTCTCCTTTTGCCTTTTAGCAGAGTGGGAAACGATAATCATGGTGGGTTTCAGTTTCAGACACTGCCTATTTTCAAGGCATCCGTAACAGCATGGAATTAACCTAGCACTATTGCATGCAGGTTGTTTCTTGTAGATTGTAGATCTAATTCCTATTTACTTCTTAGGGACCAGAGCCCCATGACCTTTTCATAGAACCATAGAATTGTAGAGTTGGAAGGAACCCCAGGGGTCATCTAGTCCAACCCCTTGCAAGGCAGGAATCTTTTTGCCCAGCATGGGGATCAAACCTACAACCCTGAGGTCAGGAGCCGCAGACTCTACCAACTGAGCTATTTTCTTTTGTCATGCCCCAGGAAGCTCTTGCTTTTAGAAAGCTACAAGGTGATATGATGGCATGACAGTGATGGTGGTAGTGAGTCAGTGAATAGAGCTTGTGGACTTTAGTAAGAGTCCCCTGCTTGCATCTGGTTGCCCCAGATGCAAAATTTGTTAGGGGCGCAAAATTTAAGCACCAGGGGCTGCCTCAATACAGCTACATGCTTCCATTGCTGGGCTCTGTCGAAAACAGCTTCTCCATGCGAACCTGGAAGTGACCTCGCCAGAAAACGAAGCAACTCTTCTTATCTCTGCGGTTGCAATCTCCTGGGTGACACGGACGCCTTAGGCAGTTGAATATGCATGAATGGATGCGTACTCCATCTATCACCTTCCCAACCCCCTGTGAGGCCCGGGGCACTGGAAACACATGCTATGCCACTGCTTGGGTGTCGGGGGCTGGGCAGAGGAGGAGGAGGAGTGGTGGAGACCGCCTCCCCATCTTGACCCTTCCAGGGAGGAGAAAGAGGAAGGCAGTATAGATTTACAACAGTGGTTTGCAGGAGGTCACAGCTCAGAGGCAGATGAGGGGAAAAGTTGGAGAAGAGGAGCAGGCAGGCAGCTGGATGACACGTTGTCACTAGAAAGCATTCCAGATCCACCATCTCCCAGAACCTGGCGAGCCTTAAAAGTAGGAGAGCAAAGAGCAAAGACAGAGGGCACTTAGTGGCACCCGTAGAGGAGGAGATGACGACGACAAATGAGGAAGTGGGAGAGAAGGGGCGGGGTGGAGATTTACTCGAGTTAACGCCATTATCCAAGAAGCTGGGTCCTATAGCATCTCTCTGTTGGAAATAAAAAAGAAGTGTAAGAAACTTTTCCTTGTCTTTATACTTTCCTGGGCAACCAGCCGGGAGCTGCTGACAGCACCCTGGCAATAGACCACATTGGCTCTGCTGGTCCATTTACATCAGGCATGTCCAAAGTCCGGCCTGCCGGGCAATTAAATTTGCCCCCCGTGGCAGTATATGTCCTGGGGTAAAATCCTAAATAAAACTCAACAACTTAGGTTAAAATTGTAAAAAACGTTCTCAACAACTTCAATCCTAAAAAAAGCTCTACAACTTTGGGGTTAAATCCTAAAGAAAGCTCAGCAACTTCAATCTTGGAAAAAGCTCAACAATTTTGGTTGGCCCTCACACATGTTCATCAAATCTGGCCCTCTTTGAAAAAAGTTTGGGCACCCCTGATTTACATCATGCCGACCTCCCTGCTGCCTTACCCATCCCCATAATGAGCAATGACCCACCTGGTGGGAACGTAGTGTAGTGGCTCTGCCTCACCTGGTCAGCCACTTTCCCCTACTTTCCATATTCTGAGCACTTGTCTGAAGCACTCCCACTGACATCTAAATTGCCTCCTTTGCCATTTTGTCTTCAGCACCAGGACACCAGAGAGGCAAGCTGCTTTTACAACCCAGCCGTGACTTGGCTCTTCAGAACTTCATTGGAGTTAAGCCATAATGTGTGCACTAGGTTATTATTTTACTTTCAAGGGGGGGGGGACTGGAAAGGAACTGGGAAGGAAGTGGGTTTCAAGTGAAATTAGAGAGATATGCTTAACACCTGTTTGTTTGCTGGAAAGCCTTTCAGCTGTAATACTTTAGGCACAGGAAAAATTATTTGAAGGGAGGAGGGGGAAATCTGATAGGTGATAGACTGGGGCAAAATGAAAAGTGCCATTATCCAAATGTTTATGGATCCTTTTAGCTAATGGATTCAAATGTATAATTCTGTACTTGTCAACAAACATGTTAGGGCTCCATAGTGTAGTTCAGTCTTTTAGGCCTCTGTTGTCTAAAGTAAACATATTTCCCCCCACAGGTTTTTTATTTTATTTTAAAAATACTACTGGTGGTATTAGTATAGGTTTCAATTTGGATTTCCCCCTCATGATATCTATGCAATTCATTTTTTCATTTGATAATTTACATGCACATTTATATATTTGGTTATACATTTTAAATATATCGGAAGTATTATATAATGGCACATGAATCCAACACATTACTTACATATATTCCCTCTTTATGTTTATACATACAATCTGGAATTACGAAACTTGAAAAATCTATCTAAAAGCATTTAAGTGCTATATATTCTCTGTTATATACACTCTTATAGCTATGACTACATTATATTTATATAATGCCTAATGCAGATCTCGTGAAGAATAAATACTTATAAATCTATTTCAATATAAATTTTAAAAGCTTCTAAAAGTTTATAAAAATATACACCAAAATATAACATTTATTTTCTTATATATAACTGTCAATTTCCATTCGATATTTGAGCTTTCACATAATATCCTTTTAATACCACCTGAGTCCTACAAACTTTCTCATTGTGAGCCCTGAAGGAACCCATTTGTGATTCTGGTGTGAAGCTGTGGGAATTACATTGTAACTGAACTGAGTCAGGCCTGAAAGTCAGAGAGAGAGAGAGAAAGAAAGAGAGAGTTTGGAGCTGCATGCTATCTCATGAGAGAGGACAAATATGTGTTTAGTGTCACAGATTTGAGAGTAGAAGGAGAGGCTTGCGGAAAATTCGAACCTAACGCTTGCCCACAGCTGTTGATATTTGCAAGGCCTGCTCAGCATATGTCACCATGTGCCACAAAAGCTACTAATCATTTTACCAAGCTGCGCCAGTCCAAATAGGCAGAAGCAGAGCCCAAAATGGAGAAGGAAATTCATGCATTATTCACTGGCGTCGGGGCAGCAATAGCGCTATACCCAAACTGCAAAAAAGAAAAAAAGACCAAGCTGTGTTGTCTTTCAGAGGGCCTGGGACTCTAAGAAGTAAACAACTGGATGCAGACTAAGGCCACATTCACACGATTATTTAATGATACCACTTTATGATACCACTTTAAACAGCCATGGCTTCCCCCCAAGAATCCTGGGAGCTGTAGTTTGTTAAGGGTGCTGAGAGTGGTTAGGAGGCCCCTATTTTCCTCACAGAACCACAATTCCTAGAGTGTTTTAACAAATCAATCTCTCTTCACAGTTAGAAACTTTTTTAAAAAGAAAGAAAGAAAGAAAGAAAGAAAGAAAGAAAGAAAGAAAGAAAGAGAAAACTAGGGATTCTGTTGGACCACCTTGTCAGTTGGTCAAAACAATGTAAATCTGTTGAAAGCATACAGATTTTTAAGGATTTTTCCTTTAAAACCCCACACAGGCTTGGGATGGAACAGGCTTGCTGGTCTATTCAAGTGCAAGGCACCGAGACTGGATCAAGACTGCTTCAACCATCCCTAGTAGACTTTGATGCCATGGTTCCTTCTTTGCATGCAGCTACAAGCATAATATTGTTCTTTATTTTGGTATTTCCATTGTCCTTTCAATCTATTATCCTGGGATGGATTAGTCTACAAGTAACGCAAGGCATTCTGAAATACCAGCCTATATTTAGGAATGGATTTGCCCACAAACATTGCAAGCAGTGTGGTATGCTTCTTATCGAACACTTGGATGCCCACCTAGAGTGCAGTGCTGAAGACCAAACTAAATGAGATGTGGGAAATCCATAATTTTTCTTTCTTTCTTTCTTTCTTTCTTTCTTTCTTTCTTTCTTTCTTTCTTTCTTTCTTGGGATGAATTAGATCAGGACTATGATGCTAGAGTAGGAGGGTGCTATCAAATTCCCCATGTCATTTTTCTGATTTGAATCACCACCAGCAGCACAATCCTTGAGCCTGCTATTTGCCCCATCAGGGAAAACATGCCCAGCTGATATGTACATTTTGTTTTGTTTTGTTTTGTTTTATTCCCAACCCATATAGCCTATGTTTCAGTCGGAAACAATCGTCCAGAAATGTCAAATGCACATAAACACAATCAAATGCAATAAAAGCAATTATAAAAGAACCAAACAGCAGAGGAAAATAGAAATAAAATCTGGGAAATAATTTCAGTGGAACATAGAGGCATAGAACAACATAGCTTTCTATCCTGCCTCGAAAGGTCTCCAATTGTTATGTTTTTTGCACGGTGCCAGAAGGCTTGGGGAATGTCCAAGGGGAGAGAGAGATGCAAAGTTTAAGTGTGCTAGGTCAGGTGGGGTACCTAACCTCTGAAGGGATTGGCAAGCAGAGCATCTGCGGAAGACTTAAGTAAATGGAAAGTCTTCTAAGGTAGAAGGCAGTTACTAAGGAGCTCATCCTGACTCCCATTTGAATCACACCCCAGAACATTAGAAAATTCCATTTTGCTCAGAAAGGTGAACTAAGCCAAGGCTTAAAGAACCAGAACTCACTCATTATGGAAAGAAGCCTGAAAATTCCTGTATATGCAGATACATAGGCCTGTCAGGAGTTCAGCCTACACTCAAGTAGGACCCTGGCAGAGACACATGCCTGACTGGTATGTTCTCTCCCTCCTGGTCGATCGTTCGGGGGCTTCATAAGTTTTCTTTAGCCCAAACATCACAGTGACCGATGCCAACCGACACCGGCACACTTAGGGATCTGCAGAGTCTGTGCAGTTGCATAACAGAACCTCAGAAACTCAGCATTTTGGCTAATCTACTTTATTTACACAAAAAACACATACATGGAGCACTACAACATGGTTCTCTCTCTCTCTCTCTCGTGTCAGACAGCAAAGAGAAAAAGAACAAAGGAAAATAGTCCCACTCCACGGAACACAGTAACACAAACTTCCTGTCTCTGTCACTTTTCACTCTGTGGAGTCAAAACATATATGGTCATGTGATAGATATCAATCCTATGACTGCAATCATGGATCAGGAATTCTAACAAGGCCTTTCCCCACGCCTGGTGCCTAATGCAATAAAGCTGTCCAAGGCATTTCCACTAAGTGACCATCCTTGAGGCTTTATCAAGGCTCAGCTGTAACAGGACACCCTTTATACTCCTCCCTGCCCAATGGTCAGCCTGGATGTGTTGAGCCAAGCCACTGGTGAAAAATTCATCCCTGGCAAATTGCCACCTGCAATTCAGTGGGTCACAACATAGGGCAGCTGCATGCAGATTGAGTGGTTCCTGACACTATAGTGCGAACGCAATCCCGAAGAGTGCAAAACAATTGAAACCAGTCAAAGTTTAGGGAGAGGCAGCCCTTGTGATGGGAGCCATTCTCTTGACACCAGTGTTGCTGCAACTTATATGGACAAGGCAGGTGTGGGGCAGGGTGGCAGTGAGGCTGGGGCTGTTTGGGCACTGTGGTAGGAGGACTAGATTGGTTCTGCCAGGGTGTCCATGCAACCCCTGATCTCATCCTGCCCCATCCCAGCCCTTTCCAGGTAAGGCGCAATCATCCCAATGTCCGGAGTGTCGCTCTGCAGTTCCACCCCACCACGCGAGTTGTCACTGATTGTACAAATAGCTACAATGATGGATGCTGGAGAATTCCAGCAGAAACAGAAATGAGAATGGAACTTGCTGGTGTTTGCTTATTCAGACTATGCACAGAATGAAAATCAATCCAGCAGGAATGATCAGCATTCACTGTCGTTGCTGTTTTGAAATGGCAAAAATGGCAACATAACTGAATATGTTCCCGTCCCCACTTCCTTTGATTGGAAAAGAATTGCCTTTGCATCAAAAAGAATGGTGTGGAATAACAAAATAATGGCATAGTTACATAATTATGTAAAGTTCTGCTACTGGGGACCACAAGATGAATAACAGCTTTTGTCAGAAGCCGAACTGCAGTGGAATGGAAACACGGCTGCAGGCAACAAACATGGTTTGGGATGGAAATAGATGGCTTCTTCCATTCCTAACTGCAACTTGAATTGCGTCCCCCCCCCCTTTATGAGTGAAACTGAAAGGAATCATGGCAACTACACGTTGATTACAGTTTGGTAGGCCCACCAAAACCAACATAAAAACAACACCAGCAACTAGATCATACATTAAAATAACTAAGGCTGAAATCAGTCCTATTTATCTGGGAATGCTACCCATTCAACTCAATGGGAGTTATTTCTGAGCAGACATGTGTAGGATTGAACAGGTGAGTAAGATCTCTTTATCTTCCTGTAGAGATGGTTGCTGTTTGAGATAGCCAGCTGCTGCAGCAAATTTCAAGAGAAGCCGAACCAGACCTTCATATTTGGAGTATATTTTCCATTATGTGAGCATTTCAGATGTATTTGAGCAATCTCGCTCTCTCCCCCCCCCCCCCAACCGAACAGTAGGTTTAAAATGTGCCTGATACTTGTGAAAGAAAGGATAAAGCAATCTGGGCGACTTTTCCCTTGTGCTCTCTGTCCACCATCCCCAAGCCACAAGTTGATAACTGCCCCGTTTTTATACCTGCGTATTATTAGCATAAGTAGGGAAGGAGAAAAGACAAAAAAATTGCTTTAATCCAGGCTGATGTGTGACTTTGCATAGCACTTTGAATGTTATTAAGTGTTTGAATTCCTTCCTGTGTCTTTTTTAGCCTCCATGACTGTCTTTCTCTTTCGCTGACAGCCTCTGCAGGACCAAATTGACAGCTCTTTAAAGCAGCCTGACGAAAAGCAGCATTAATTAAGTCATTGCCGGACTGTAATTGTGTTAAGAAGTAAAAAATCTAATATGAGAAAAGGTTAGTGAGTCCTCTCTTGTGTCAGATTTTCTACTCTCTATGAATATTAATGCCCTTAATGAAGACAATCTTTGCCTCATCAAGCCGATGCTCTGCATTCAGGTGCCAAATCTCTGCGCCATTGATTTGTTTTTAAAGAACAAATATGTCAGGGGAGAGTGACTGTCCTGTTTCTTATCAACATCATAGAGAATGCTTTTGTATTCCTGGAAAGAGTTTATAGATTTTTGTGTGTGTGTGTGTGTGTGTGTGCCTAGTAAGAGCCGCTCATGTGATGAGAGGGACAGAGAGAGAAATAGGGGTGTGTGATAATGGTGTTAAGGAATTGAATATACTGCTGAAGCAAGGTAAATTGCATGGGATAGTTTGTCTTTATCCTTGCCTCTGCTCTGCCATTGCTTCCTGTTGGCGCTGAATTTTCACAAATGTCATCCTTCTGTTAACAAGAGGCTATGGCCACTGGAGTTAAATTGGTGGGATATGAATCATCAACAGCAAGAGTCCAAGAGTTTTAAACACTGGGATGAAGAGCTTTGTCATAAGGGGATGATCATCTTTTGCTGATTACCCCTTCCTCCTGCCAGGCTCATAATCGTAATGAAACTGATGAGTGATAATCTTTTCTTAATGCAAGGAGGCCCTTGGGAGCCAATGTCTTGCAAGCAATATTTGTGTGCATGCGTGCGCGAGCGCATGTGTGCATCAACCTCTATCTAAAATGATTAGGTGGCCATCATTCTCTCAGCCTCAGTCTTTCCATCTGCAAAATGGGGATATTAATAGTGGCTGAACGTACAGTGCTGTTGGAAGAACAGCGGATACAATGAATGAGGAGTCTTACATTGCTAGAGTAACTGTACTGCAACAAGTATTACCAAGATACCAATATCATCATTTTAGTATGCCTTTATAGGTGTTTTGCTTCTTTAAAGCTCATCTTGTTAGCATGATGAATTTCTCATCTACTCAGATCCAAACTCTGTTTGTTTATTTAAGAGCTCCGTACTCTGCCTTTCAACATAAAAGCCTTTGAGGCAGCTTACAACAGCTTAATTTATAACAAAAAAAATCATCAGTAAAATCATACAAGAAAATGGCAGACATAAACGCAACAGCAGCTAGGACAGAAAACAGGTCGAAAGGGATCCAGATTTTCTTGGCTGTCATCGTGTGGTCCAACACTTTGCTCAAAAGCTGGTGCAGGAAGTTCATGATGCGATCTCCTGGGATTTTCATTTTTACTTTAAAAAAAAATTCATAGGAAGCTCTGAATTTGATTCAGAGTTATGGGGTGAGACTTCCGGAACTAAATTGCTCTCCCCAAACTACTATCATCCCCATAATAAAAAAAAAAAAATAAAAAAAAATACTGGTGTCTATATTTTCCCACTGCAATACTAAAAGCAGCTCAGGGTGTTAGGGATGGGTAAATCTGTCAATTTTAGTTACTCTCAGTTTTTCTCTCCCTCTCTTTTCAATCTTTAATTCATTGGGGATCGAAAGAGGAGGTACAGGAAGGCTTGCAAAGGGGTAACCCAGCTACAGGGAACGAGGCAGAGGGCCTTTTCGGTGGTGGCGCCCGCCCTGTGGAATGCCCTCCCATCGGATGTCAAGGTGATGGACAACTACCTGACATTCAGAAGACATCTTAAGGCGGCCCTATTCAGGGAAGCTTTTAATGTATGATATTTTAGTGTTTTTTGGTTTCTGTGGAAGCCGCCCAGAGTGGCTGGGGAAGCCCAGCCAGATGGGCGGGGTACAAATAATAAATTGTTGTTGTTGTTGTTGTTGTCAGTCATGTGACATTGTGGTGTCATCATGTGATTGACAAGTAAGCTGTCAAAGTTGGCCATTGGGCTGCCAAAAAGGTCCCTCACCCTACTTAATGTAGCAACAAAGGGAATGTGAAATGTGACCATGGATCTTCCATGAGGTAGCAGCCAGCTGCAGTTCTACTTAGCTGTTTGAAGTCTCTGGGAGGGAATAAGTGGCTTCAAGTTACTAGAAAGGAGATTCCGACTAAAAATAAAGAAGAACTTCCTGATGATAAGAGCTGTTCAACAATGGAACAGACTTCCTTGGGATCCCGTGGACTCTCCTTCCTTGGAGGTTTTTAAACAGAGGTCAGGTGGACATCTGCCATGGATGCTTTAGTTGAGATTCTTCCATTGCAGGGGGTTGGACTAGATGGCCCTCGGAGTCCCTTCAAATTCCACTATTGTGTGATTCAATGTCCCATAAAGTCAAGTCCACACTGGGCTGCACTTTTCTCACTCCCCATTCTGCAGTTATATCTACTGGGCCGACGGGATGTTAGTCCCAAGTCTTTAATCCAATTCTGGTTAAATTTTTGGGAGAATATACTGAGTCTTATTTGGACTAATCTTGAACTCTGCCTTTCTGTCCTGCATTTCAAACTATTGTGGTCATTGCTGGTATTCAGCTTCCAATAAGAACCATGAGAGTCGCATGGCCCATTATTTACCTTGTTCCTATCTAATAGATCTTTGGGATCTCACGGTATAAGCTTTTCACACACATTAGTGGCAATGTACACGAATCTCCTCTCATAATTTATGTTGCCTAATTTAGTTCCGCAAGTTTTCTCTCATTTGCTTTGACAGTTTTGACTACCGATAAAGAAGACATCTTGTTTTTCCTTCTCTTCTCAGACACAGGAAGTGCTAGGAAAGGTAAACAAGCATATGGAAGCCACCAAATTATTTGCTGATAAGTAGACATGCCTCAGCCAAAAAAGAAGGGAGGGTGATGCTAGTGTTGTCCTTCCTTTTTAAAGATGGAAATCTGCTTCAATTACTGTGAGACACATTTGTGTATTGCTGTGTCAATTTGCCTTCCTTCCATGCCTCTGATGTTGCTTGGTCCTCTGATGTTCCTTGGTCACAACTCCCATCACACCTGACCATTGGTCACACTGTCTGGGGCTGCTGGAAACTGAAGGCCAGCAACATATGGAAGGTCACAGGTTCTCCACCTGTCTTCTAGACTGTGTTGTGGCCTCAACACCAAACCACCCTGAATTTTGGTAAATAAATAGATGATCACTAAGGCATCATAAATCTCCAGGGCTCTCTCTTCCTGTAAAGGCTAACAGAGTTTCCCATCACTCAGGGAAAAGGGTGTGCTTAGCATATTGACTTAGGTTGTGTGAACATTATTAAGATGCATTTGCACAACCAGGCTCTTTTAAAATTTGGTTTATGCCATGTTATCCACATGCATCTCAAGTCTGCGAGCTCCTTAATACGTGCACAGATTGCATTTGGAAACCTGGATGAGATGAGATATATACCGTATTTTTTTGTGTATAACACAACCCCATGTATAAGACAACCCCTATTTTTGGGAGCCCTCAACAGTTGCTGAGCTTCTTTTGTAAGTTCGCTGAGCTGTTGAGCAACTTTCTGATGATCGCCCGCTCGGGCTGACGGAACTGTACACCGTATACTGGCACTCACCAAATACTCTTCCTAAGCTGAGAAGAACGGGTAAGCAGCCTCCTCTCCAACATTTCCCTGCTACTGCCGCAGCAGCCCTTGCTTACTTAGCACTTAGAGTGGCTGGAGAAACCGAGCCAGATGGGCGGGGTATAAATAATAGATTATTATTATTATTATTATTATTATTATTATTATTATTATTGCATGTTAACCCGTGTATAAGATGACCCTCAATTTATCACCAAAAAATCAGAAAAAAAGGTTGTCTTATACATGGTAAAATACGGTATGTGGATACATCTAGATGCTTAGCATGAGATGTCTGCCAAAGTCACCTTATAGAAGTACAGTGGTACCTCAGGTTACATACACTTCAGGTTACAGACTCTGCTAACCCAGAAATAGTGCTTCAGGTTAAGTACTTTGCTTCAGGATGAGAACAGAAATCGTGCTCTGGCGGCGTGGCAGCAGCAGGAGGCCCCATTAGCTAAAGTGGTGCTTCAGGTTAAGAACAGTTTCAGGTTAAGTACGGACCTCCGGAACAAATTAAGTACTTAACCCGAGGTACCACTGTATAAACTGAGTTATTGAACTCGGTCTTTTTTCTCCATGCCTAAAGAACTACCCAATGCCTGCAAGATTTTGGACTCATTCAGTGGGGAATAATGTTTATATATACATACATGTAAGTTTTATTTTTTAATAGACTGCAGAGGAGGAGGAGGATGCAGTGTTTTATATAGGCACAATATATACTGCCTATAACTGCCTATACTGTATTATGTAAAGTTAATTCAAGTCACTTCTTTAAAGTGTGGTGACTCACTAGACTTTGGCCAATTCAGCTTAGAAAAGGGCCCTGGTTCACATGCACAGCTTTATCATTTGACAAATCCAGTGTCAAAGTGTTAGACCAGGTCTAGAGAGATCTGGTTTCAAATCCCCACTTAGCACTCGGTGACCTTGGGCTGTTCACTGAATCTCAGCCTAACCTGCCTCATATGACTGCTGTGAGGATCTAATAGGAAGGAGAAGACCATTCAAACTAGGCTTCATCAACCTGTTGCCCTCTAGATGTTTTGGAGTAAAATTCCGATCAGTTCCAGACAGCATCTGGAAAGTACCAGGGTGACAAAGGCTGTTCTAAACTGACTTGAAGGGTGGAACAAAAAGGTGAAGATGAAATGAAATAAATACGGTAAGTCATGGAAGAGTAACTGTGCCAGAACATATCAAACACCACAGGGAGTGGTTTTCATTAGGCGCATGCAGGGAACTACATTATCCACCTTGCATCTTTGACTGTAGCATTTGGAAGCAACCTAGTCAGTTTTGTATATGCTCTGTGTTGTTTCTATTGGACTTGCTATTTAGACCCAAATCTGATCTGTTAAATCTGAAGCTTTGTTTCGCCCCTATTGAGTACAACAGGGAATCTAAAACAGCTACAACTTTCCCCTGCTTTTCACTTAAGTGAATGAAATTTGCAGGCAAAGGACCATCTTCAAAGTGATTAAGTCTGCCAAATTTCAGGCCGATCCATCAGAGATTTCCCACGCAGGAACCTTTTTAATTATCTGTCTCCACATTGCAGGTGTGGTCTTCCCTTCTGAAGAGACAAAGCCTGCCAAGTTTTAGAAAGACAGGTGGAATGATTCTCCTACAAGGGCAGATTTTCCTGTTTGGAAGTAGGAAAATATAAAACAATTTCTAGTTGTTTTTTTCTAAAATGGGAAATTAATTTGAAAACTGAGGACATGACAGAGGTGCTTCTGGATAAGAAACCAGCTAAAGTTCCTAAAGTTGGGTCCATGGAATATTGAGGTAACTGATTTTACTTTTATAAGGAAAAACTGGAAAAGTCACCCTGGTTTGCCTCATTATTTTGGAGCCACAGGGAACTGATGCACACTCCTAGTTTTCATGCTTTCTCCCATTGCCTCATAGGCAGCACTTTCCTGAGGAGTCAGTTCACACATTCAGCTGTCAATCATCAAGACGAGAGAACCCACCCAAAATTTTAGTTCAATAACTAAACTTATTTTTCCATTTATAGCACTAATGTTTTGTTTGAAGCTGTTACATGACAAGCAGACAGGCACCTCTCCAACAGTATGTCATATATTCACATAACCACCTACAGCTCACAAATGTGCAAGAATGTCCATATGTACACGTCCCCCTCCTCCCGCCGCCACCCATATGAAACCCAAACAGGCAGTAACTCTAATATGGGATCATCTTCCCAGTTAAATTTATGTTCCTCACACACATAAAGCATTGAATCAACGATGTGGCAGAAAGGTTTCATTTTATTCCACTTAATTTTACTGTCCATGTGTTTGAGAAAGAGAGTCAAAGGGGGAGTTTTGATCTGGGAGGGTATTGGATTGATTGCCCTGCAAACTAAGCCTGGCATTCTGATTTTGGAAAGACCCTATAGTAGCAGCGTAAGCATGTTGTGTTCTGCCCCAAGGAAGTGCCTTAGTCTTGACCTGGGGAGTGCACCTCTGCGGGCGGGCATGTATTCCGTACAATAAATGGGATGTTCAATAACAAGACAGGAGAAATTTAAGAGGTGTGGAAATGAAGCTTGCTACAGGATTGACCTGACTCCTTCTCTCCAATTAATTTAATTGGGAGTTTTGGTTTACTTAGCGCTTTTTATCCATCCATAGATCTAAAAGCACTTTATATGAGAATGTAAATGTCAATATCCTCATTTTGCAGATGGGAGAATAGGGGGCAGGAGAGGTTAAATGAGTTGGCCAAGGTCAGCAAGTTTAGTGCTGGAGCCAGGAGTAGATACACACACTCATAGCCTAGTGGTGCCAAAGTTTTCAAGCAGTGCTTCAAGGATCCCCCCTGGGGTTCCTCACTGAGGAGGTTACCAGTGGGCAGGCAAACATTCCTGAATGACAGCTTGCATATCACTACTGATTTTCCCTTGCCATGCATAGTCATTGCGGAGTACTGGGGATGCTCTAGGGTGCAGAGCCAATGCAGAGAGCTAGGCCAGTCTGTGACTTTGGAGAAGTGTGAATTTCAAAGAAGAGCTGTGTTTCAGTTGCTGCATTATTTTGGGAAGTGGGAATTTGGAAGGTTCACATTAAAAGGCACACTGAATCAAATTTCTACCCGCTTTCTAGCAGGGTGGAAGAGGACTCGCCACCATCACTAGACTCCTGCCACAGCAGAATCTGCACGTTCCTTGCACTGAGCAATAATGCGACTATAATATTTTATTGTATATACTGCCTGGCTCACGATCCCTGTAGGAAACACAATTGGCTTTCAGTTTTAAGTATTATTATGAGAGAGAGAGGGAGAGAGCCTAAGCCCAGAAGTGGAATATTTAGGGATAAGAACAGAACATGAATTTTAACAATAAAACCAGAAAGGCTGCTTGGTATATAGCATTTGGGTAACCCTCTGGGATCGACTTCTAAAGATTACCATATGTTCTGTCCCTGGGAATATGAAAAATGAAGTGAAAATATGCTTTGTGGAAAGACATTCTTTATGGCACAGGGAGAACTGTAAACTGAAATAAATACAATGCCTTCTGAGTGCTACTCAAGACGCCAGTGACCTATCAATTTCACAATTCGCGTAAAAGGGAACGAGAGGGATGACAGGTCTTTCCCAGCAGAGTAGGTGATATACTGTAAGCAGCTCTAGACCTGCTCTTGATTATTAACAGAGACTAATACAGAGTTAAGCAGGTCCTGAAAATGCCTGGAGCTAGTCTGGGAAGTCTCTTCTCTTTTTGCCATTCTGGAAACACAAGGTGGGACCCTAATATTCAGAGGGAAACCAAAATGGCCAAGGGATTGGAGCAAATTCTCCACAAGGAAAGGCTGACCTACTGTATTCAGGGCATTTTAGTTTTTTAAAAATGACAAGTGGGACCTGCAGTAAAGTGTGGACTGCTCCTGTTCACGGTTTCAGCCAACCATACATTCCATGACATTCCATGACATTCCTCCTTCCACATGGTTTCCTGTCTCCCACCCCATCTTTCAACAACCAGGCAGCATTTCGTGACTTCTGAGCATCCTCATTGGGTTGCTATTTGTTTTTAATTCCCCCAATTAGGGTCTCTTTTCCTCCCTAAGAATTTTTGTGCATTTGCAAACTAAGGCGCTCTCCCGAGTTTGCCGATACCTCTCTCTTGTCTGTGGGTTGCATGATTTTGACCAAATAAGCCCTTGCACCCATGCTGAAAAATCAATAAAAGAAAGAAAGGTGATGAGGAGTCAAGGGGTAGAAAGGATCTCCCTTCCAGACTCATTCTCCTCTGATGAAATTGGTAAGAGTACTCCCCAAATACTCTAAAACAGAGGTTCCCAATTAGCTAAATACTGCAGGCCCCCTGTTTTTTGAAAGCCAAGCCATGGACCCCCTACTTTTAAATTTTTGATATCTCTATGGTGATTTTTGCTGTGAATGGTGCCACGGACTCCCTGGGTGAGTCATGCAGACCCCCCGGGGCCTACAGATCAGCAGTGAGGAACGGCTGCCTTAAAACATTATTTCTTTGAGGTTAAGCAGATTGGACAATGATTCCATCCATCCATCTTGTGCATGCGGGTGACTGTGCCTCCTACTGCAATTGCTGCTGTGCCCATGTTTGCTCATGAGAAACTAAGCTTGTTTGTTTGTTTTGCACTGACCTGAAGATAATTGTGGGAACTGTAGTTTTGCCTGGCCTTTTTCAGGAAGGGTCTTTATGGGTTTCCCCAAATGGTGGTTGCATCGTGGAGCTCGACAGATGATGGTCAAATGTCGCCTTGCACTTTGGGATTACCTCCTCTTTTAATCTTAAAGTGCTGAAACACTCGCTGGTAAAAGCAATTTATTTTCCCACCGTAACAAAAAATATTTGCTGTTTTATTCCCAAAGCACACTCAGGATTAAGGCAGCAGAAGGCAGTGAAATGGGAAATATGATGACAGGAAAATGCTCCCCCCTTTAGTGGGGTCTTTAGTAAAAAGTGTGAGAACTCCCGTGGGAGTTGTTCTATGCCCTGCGCATGAGAGTCCAATCGCTCCCATTCAATCACTCCCATGCCTTCCTGCTTTTCCAGCAGTTCTCTCCTGTGCATGAGAGCCAAACCAGTCTTCTAGCCTTGAACAGAGAGCTCAGACAGACTGATGGATTAGGAGGGATCGGTGAATCGGTCAGTTTTGCTTTCTCATCTTTCCAGTCTTAAGTTCAGTTTTCCACATTTTCACATCCGCTTGCGATCCCACCCACCCCCCTTTAAGTCCTCAGGAAAACTAATCAGCATTTCAGTGTGAATTGCTGGAAGTGCAACCGCAGGGATCATTCAATGTGCATATAAAGGGTTAATCTTGTCAGTGTTAAAGTGTTAAGGTTTGTTCAGTTTTCTCACTAAAGTATCGTCAGGATTTCTTTCCTCTCTGGACTTGGTCTGTGTTATTTGAACGACTTTGGTAACATTAATTTTCCCTAGTATGCAGTCGTACCTGATGTACATATTTTTGCAAAGCATTCCATCACCACCCCCAATATAATGCAGTTTTGTATGCTCTTTTCGGTGGCATGTGCATTTTTGTATGCACTACTTGGCATTGCAAAACTGGGAGAAGTGCACGTTTCAAAAGGTGGCTCTGTCTCAGTTCAGTGCATTCTTTCGGAAAGTGCAAGTTAGGAGGAGGAAGGTGACAGCCAATGCCTTCGCCTAGACTGGTTGAATGTAAGGTGAGGGCAGGCAGACCAAGCTTGGTGAGCCCTTCTTGCTCTCGTGAACCAGCCTCCTCTGGGTAAGTTACTGCTCAGCAAGTAGCCAAGTGTTTTCTCTTTATTTGGTCAGGACATTATTGGCTCAAGCCAACTGAGCCGAGGCTCAGATAATGGCAAAACCCCCTGTTATGTAATGGATTTAACACTTTTTATATTACAAGGCCTGGGGACACGGGTGGCGCTGTGGGTTAAACCACAGAGCCTAGGACTTGCTGATCAGAAGGTCGGCGGTTCACATCCCCGTGATGGGGTGAGCTCCCATTGCTTGGTCCCTGCTCCTGCCAACCTAGCAGTTTGAAAGCACATCAAAGTGCAAATAGATAAACAGGTACCGCTCTGGTGGGAAGGTAAACGGTGTTTCCGTGGGCTGCTCTGGTTCACCAGAAGCAGCTTAGTCATGCTGGCCACATGACCTGGAAGCTTTATGCTGGCTCCCTCGGCCAATAAAGCGAGATGAGCGCCGCAACCCTAGAGTCGGCCATGACTGGACCTAAATGGTCAGGGGTCCCTTTACCTATGTTACAAGGCGCGTTCTAACCAATGGTATAAGCGCTGGTAGACAAACGTCCTAATGGCAAATAAGTGCATGCACTTTCAACTGTCAACAGTCAGTTCTTGTTGGGGCTTTTATTGTGTAGTCCTGTGAGTTCGGGGTTTTGTTTTTCCTATGAGTGAGCCATTGTCACTGACAATGTTGAATAAACATAGTTGAGGAACTTACGCTGCCTTGGGCTTCTGACTTTTCCTGAACATTTAACACCCCCAATCTGACATCATATTTATCAGGGGAGAGGAACCTCGATGGTAGAGCCAGGGCTGCATTTAGGTTTGATGAGGCCCTAAGCTATTGAAGGTAATGGGCCCTTTATATAGCGGGTGGGGACCATTACGTACATCATAGGAGCCTGCACAACACAAAACACTGTTGCTGTATGTAGGGTTTTTTTTTATCTTATATTTTGGAAATGTACATCCAGGTTTTTTTTCTTTATTTTTTTGGGGGGGCCCTAAGCTATAGCTTGTTTAGCTTATACAGTGGTACCTCGGGTTATGAACTTAATTGGTTCCGGAGGTCCGTTCTTAACCTGAAACCGTTCTTAACCTGAGGCAAGCTTTCGCTAATGGGGCCTCCCACTGCCACCGCGCTGCCAGTGCGCAATTTCCATTCTCATCCTGGGGCAAAGTTTGCAACCCGAGGTACCACTTCCAGGTAGTGGAGTTGTGTAACCGGAAGCGTTTGTAACCCGAGGTACCACGGTACGTAAATCTGGCACTGGGTAGAACACACACACACACACACACATATATATTGGGCAGAGTATGGGGGGGTCATAGTTCAAGGGCAGAGAACATGTTTTGCATTCCAAGAGTTCTGAGTTCAAAGCTTCATGAAACCACTTAGAAGGATCAGTTAAGACCTCCGCCTTGAGCCCTGGAGGACCCCAGCAAGAAAAGAGAATACTATTCTAGGTGAACCAATAGTCTGGCCTGGTAAAAAGCACCTTCCTATGTCCTGTGAGAGAGTAACTAACTGACCTTGATTCAGTGACATCCCCAAATGATACCTGTTTTACTCCAAAGAAATATCCTAAATTTACAGAAGGAAACAAAATATGAAAGGGGAAATTGGGGGGGGGGAGTGCTATTCATGTTAGATTTTGTAAAGCCATTCAGTTTTATGAAAAGCCTAATATCTAAGCCTAAACTAAGTAGACAGTGATCCTTTAACACCCTGCCTTTTCACACATCCCACCATTCTATTGTTTAGGGGGACTTCGGTTGCTTATTCTTTCACCTTCCAAAGTCCTTGGAGGCTAATTCCACTAGAATACTTAAATCTGCAAAATATATAGGTTTCCCCCCTTCTTCTTTTGAGGGAAATGATTGTACAGGATTCTTTTGACTCTTTAATGCACATTTACACACTGCCCAAGAAATTCCTCTTTCAATTTCTATTAAATCTCTATTCATACTCCTTTCTCTGGGATCAAACTCTGCCGAGGAGTCTAGTTTAAGCGGTTCGCTGTCTTAAAGAAGAAGATCTATTAATTTAATCATTTCTATGAATCAATTCTAAATGATCTCGGCAGAGAAAATGTGTTAGCCATTTAAATCCCATCATTACATATTATATAATAATTACCACTAATTTCTACGTTGGCTGGGCCTCCATATTGCTTAACACACCTAATGTATTCAGGCTATCCACTTTACCAAATCTTTTTCTGACTTTTCATGTTAGACTTGCCACTTGCAAATGGACATAGACCAAGGTCTCAAAATAATAATTCCTGCAAAAGGTACTATATGGATAAAGTCCTTCCTCTGTGAAGGTCATCAATGATGTGGTCTTTTGGATGCATTCTCTTGGGAAGCAGGAAGGCTGTCTTTCCACCCTGTATTTAGAATTCAGTTCCACAATTTTGTTTGTGTATCCAGTATATCTGAAGGAGCGTCTCCACCCCCATCGTTCTACCCGGACACTGAGGTCCAGCACCGAGGGCCTTCTGGCAGTTCCCTCACTGCGAGAAGCCGAGTTACAGGGAACCAGGCAGAGGGCCTTCTCGGTAGTGGCGCCTTCCCTGTGGAACACCCTCCCACCAGATGTCAAAGAGAACAACTACCAGGCTTTTAGAAGACATCTGAAGGCAGCCCTGTTTCGGGAAGCTTTTAATGTTTGATGTATTATAGTATTTTAATACTCTTTTGGAAGCGGGGTATAAATAATAAATTATTATTATTATTATTTGTGACTATGGCTTGCAAGCTGCTTATTCATATGCTCTTGCACAGCAGTTATCACTTATTATTTTATTGTTTATGTTTTCTCTAGGTCCACATACCTTGTACAGATCTTTACGAGCTCTTGGTGCTAGTGAGGAATAGTTTTATTCACCTGGGCCTTTGAATCCACAATGTGTGTTTCCGATCACTGCTGAGCCAAAGTTGCATTGAGGTGACACTTCAGCTCGAAGCTGGATGCGTACCATGCAAAAAACATAACTCCAATTTTTGTTCTTCTAGGGTTGTGTTGGTGGAAGCAAGCTGCCCCTTTCCTCCAGCTGCCACCACAGAGTGCTTAGGTGAATGGGCAGTGCTGCTACCTGACCCTTCTGGGTTGTGCTGGGACTGCCATGGTGTCAAAAGGCAGGGGAGGAACTTCTATTGCCCTGGCAAAGGAAGAACACTCTCCTTTTCCTTCCTGCACAATGGGCAAACTATCAAAGTACCCCTACCAAAACCGTAGCAAAAGGAATGGGTTGTCTACACTTCCTACAAACAAGGCTGTGAATCCAAACCCACTCACTAGACTTTAGCTTCCTGCTTCTTTAGCCGTGTTCTAAACCAGGCTTCCTCAACCTCGGCCCTCCAGATGTTTTGAGACTACAACTCCCACCATCCCTGACCACTGGTCCTGCTAGCTAGGGATCATGGGAGTTGTAGGCCAAAAACATCTGGAGGGCCGAGGTTGAGGAAGCCTGTTCTAAAATGATTTGAATGCTGTTTTGATGGGTTCTTTCTATTTTGCATTGGTAGACTGTGTTATTGGCCAATTGTTTTAATGCTGAAATTGTTAGCCACCTTGAAATCTGGTAGGGCCTGAAGGCGCATGAAGCCAACACCTTGTTGCAGCTAAGCAGCTCCGGATCCAGTTAGCTGCCAACCAGCAACTGCATGTGTGCTCCCTTGGGTTTCGGCTTGGGTGCATATGGAAGGGGGAAAAAAACAAAAATAAGAGGCTGATCCATGAATGAAATTGTTGCACCGTGTTATGCAGAATTCTATACCCGCAAGGAGTGATTTCAAACATGACAAGAAGAATGGATACTCTGGACCAGGGGTGGCCATTTGTCTTTCAAATTTCTGGTGTGCCCAGTGTGCGCCCAAAATTTGGCACCCTCCCTGCCTCTTTCCTTCCATTCTACATGTGCACTGCACCATAGTTGTGATGCCCTATGGCACCCTTTTGGCCCAGTGTGGGGGGAACCAGTCACGCTGCCTAAATCCACTTCTGCCTGGACAATTTTTTGCGTGTGTTACTTTGAAACCCAGGAACTCCTTTTAAAATAATAATAAAAAAGAAGACTAGTCAAAATCTGCTCTGGGGCACATGTTTTCCCACAACTACCTTCCAGTTTTGCATTGCTCTGCCATATACCCTCTATATATTTGATGGGGGTCAGAAGCGGTCTTGATGTAGGCTGATTGAACTTGGTAGAATCACAAGAGACGTCTTTGGCCCCTGATTCTCACTTCTCCTGCATCTGAAAAAAGGGCACCACGGCTGATGTTCTGAGCCCTGAGGGTCCTGTTACGTAACCAAAATTAGTATTCCTTCCTCAAGTTTACAGCTCATTTCTGATACAGGGCTGAGCCTAATGTTAATCAATGCAGCGCTCTGCTGTCTTTGACTCTGATCTGTCAAGTTTGTGCGGCTTGTCCCATCCCTAATTTTTTGCCCTTACCAGCCACCTAGCACCTCAACGTCACACACCATGTCAGGATTAGAAACTTTTGACAGATCCGTAATCATCTTGCGCTCATCAGCACTGTGGATGTTAGTCACTTCATTTCCACAGTCTAACAGTTAATATGCCTTAATTTCTCTCACTTTGTGAATATTTAATTCCTCCCTTTTCAACATCATTTTTAGGTTGTGTGAATCATTTTCAAAGCCTCCTTTGCTATTCTCCCTCCACTATCATCTGCATATTTTATGAAATGGCACAGTTGAATCTCTGAGGGCCCTTGATAAAAATGAAACTGGCAGGCTGTTCATTAGTTGTTTACCTGGAGCTGTATGAAATCCGTAGAATGGCGGGATCCCATTTGGATTTGAATTAGGCTATTCTGACACATAAGAATAGGAAACCTTCCCTGAATGCATCCATTTCTCCCTTTTCACTTCCCAATTAATAGGTTTTTTTTTTGGTTGGTTTTTTTTTGGTAAAGCATTCTTTTGACCGGCTTAAGCAGCACTGGTACTTTGGCATCCAAACATTTCATTCTTAAAGCAAAGAGCTGTGATCTTCAGCGAATTAACATTAATGAGGAATTTGAGGAAATGCTAGAGAAATCCTTTTTAAAGAGAGAGAGAGAGAATCAAATAATCATAGAAAACTGCTTGTGCTCTCAGTGTTTGTTCAGATGCATCTCTTCAGACCCAGCCATTCCTCACAGTAGTAGTAGATTTTCAGGCTGCAAGAACATCCCCAGTCACTCGAATAAAAACAACAGCTCTATGCAAGCAAGAGAATGTGTACATAGTATCCCTGCTTCCACTGAAGTGCATAAGAAAGCTGACTCACACAGACCTCAGTGTACACAGCAAAGCACCAGGAACATCATGTCTTCATTGCTGTCAACGGCTATCAGTCTGAAAGTGGTGAGAGCTCCGAAATTGGCATGGGGAGAGGGAAATCACATGGGGCAGCCATCTTTCCCCCTCCTTACAACCCCTGGAAACATTATGTTATGTAGCACAAATGTGTATAACCTGTAGCTAGCCAGATGTTCTTGGACTCCACCTCCCATCAGCCTTGGCCAGCAAGGGATGATGGGAATCGAATTCCGCCAACATCTGGAGGACCATAGGTTAGCCCCCAGCACTGTAGCACCCTTCCTGCCACCATTTTTAAAATGTGCAACCAAAGTTACAATTCCTAGCCTCCATAACCTTCAACCTGGGACATCCTTGGAATTACAGAAGCCATCCCAGCTTCTGACTTGATCCCAGAACATCCCATTTCCCCCTCCCAGCGCTGCCGCTACCAAGCTCACAGAGGAGGATGAGCTGGTGCTTGCAGCCAGCGCTGGCCCTTGCAGTGGTGCCATGCTCTCACCTGAGTCACCTGACAGGGCTGCACCAAAAGACATGCACCCCGATTTTCATCAGGAGAAAGTTGGAGGGTATGCCTTTTTGCCTCTATTTTTTTTATAAATTTTTTTTATTAGAGTTTCCATAATTTTTATAACAACAAAAACAAAACAAGACAATACAATAAACACAACAAACAAACAAAAAACAGGTACAATTTCAAAATCTTATTTTCTTTTAATTTACTTCCCCGACTTCCTCATACTTCCCCTTTCTATATTCCAATTTCTAATCAATTATTCAGCAAATCCTTCCCTTATTTTAACTTGAATTTAGTCTTACTTTTTCTCCTTAGCTTATCCGTTACTGCTAGTAACTGCTTATTTTCTGATCCAGCATCATTTTAACATTCATTAATTTTGCAATACTTCTTTAAATAGTCCTTAAATTTTTTCAAGTCTTCTTCCGCTGTTTCTCTTCCCTGGTTTCGGATTCTGCTCGTCATTTCTGCGCCTTTTTGCCTCTAAGGCTGTGGTGGGGAATCACAGACCTGCGAGCCAAATGCAGCTCTTTAGGCCTCTCTGTTTGGCTCTTTATGCTTTCCTCAGGTCACGCTCCTCACTGGACCCACTTCACATCCTTCTTGGATGGAATGACCCCAGGCCCAACCCAATACATTTTGCTTCTTGAGGCAAAACAGGAACTTAGAACTTTGGTGTATGATTCTTACAGCATATAATGCAGGAGAAGGTCACTTTTAATTCAAATGATAGTTCCCATTCAGTTTATTTGATAAGGTGGGCACTCATTTTTTTTTATTATTTTTTTACGAGCTGGCAGGGTTTGGAAGATTCACATTATTTTTTAATAAAAAAAATTATATACTGCTATGTCATTAAATAAATATCAAAGCAGTCGACAGCAATAAAACTGTACAATAAAAACAACATTTAAAAGTTAAAAACAGACATCAGTTCACCTTTGTGGAAGGGTGTGTTCTTAGTTGCCGGTACACGCCTGACAGAATAGAAATATTTTCAGCAGGTGGTTAAAAGTTGGCGCAGAACTTGTTCTGCCTGTCACCATCTTTACCCAAGGGAAATACAGTAAATGATTTTTCTCCTGGGGATGTGGCCTCTCAAATGAGAATGTAGAATATTTCCAAGATTTCTATTTGTTTATTTATTTTCTTAAGGAAGGGCAACAGGGGATTAAAATGATTTCATTTTGCACGTGGAGGGATGCATTTCAAAGCGCGTTTTGAAAAAACAAAAACCTGACTTCAAATAATCTGCAATAAAAACTCTGAACATGTCTTGTCAGAATGAACTAGTCAACATTAGGCAGTGTTGCACAATGACAGGGATGAGGTAGATGAGGTGAATTAAGACAGTCTTCCCCAACCTGGTGCCCTCCAGATGTTCTGGACAATTCCCAGCAGCTCTTGCCAACATAGCCAATTCTCAGGGTTTTTGAGAATTGTAGTCAGAAACATCTGGAGGACACCAAGTTGAGGAGGGCTGACTTAAAATATGCCTTGGCATACCAAAACTGGCCTCTCTGAAGCCCTTCTTTGGGTTCTTCCAGAAGTGAAGGAAGCCACAAGCTGTGGCTGCAGGGGACTCAATGCTGATTCGTGACATTTTCGTCCCCAATTCCTTTTAAAAAATAATAATACCAAGAAGCACTCAAGCCCTGTGCTCCAAGGTAGGTCAACCCACTGTTTCAATTTCCCACAGAATGCTCCCAACATTGCATGATTTCAGGGCATGATGGGAAATGAAAATAGCAGTTTAGTTGTCTAGGAAGGCAGAGAGCATTGGTCAGAACACCATTTCTGCTGTCCACTCCTGCCGCATAAATTTTCTAGGGCTCATCAGCAGAAGGGGACGTCCACCAGAGTGTATTTTCCCCAGGGCCTTCTCAAGCTGAGAACCAGCCCTTGCTTGACCCCTTTCTCCACATATTATTTAAATTTATATTGTAAACTCATTGGGACAGGGATCTTTCACCACTGCTTTGGCTCTTAACTGTAAAGAAAATGGAAATCCTATACAAAGGGATTGTGCCACACAAATAAATAAATAGTCGATCATAGTTTTTACACATGGAAATAAAAGGCATTTTGGCTTGGCTTTCTAAGGCAAACGTTGCCTGACCTCTATCATTTCTGCTGTAGTTTGTTGGTTACGGAAGAAGAATGGGGGGAAATGCTATTTTCCTTCCACTAGTATTCCTCTCATTCGTGTGTGTGTGTGCATGCGTGCGCGCGCACACAACACACACACACACACACACAGAGAGAGAGAGAGAGAGAGAGAGAGAGAGAGAGAGAGAGAGAGAGAGAGGCTTGATGGGAAAGGCAGACTCAGTGGTTTGCAATGTGGCATTTCCCCCCTCTTGCTAAGCAGACCAGAGACCTGACATTTGATGTTGTTTGTTTGAAATGATAAACTTAATCATGAGTGAAATGTTAGGAAGTGACAGGGCTGGACGTGGTAAGGTCACTTCGCATTTGAGCCAAGTACAACACAGCTTTCCCTTTAATTGCACTGCCAGGCTTTGCCGTCTGGAGAACCTAGGCATTTTGCAAGTAGGGAACTGAATCTGTCTTTGCGATAATTAAACCATGGACCTCTGTAAAGACTGCCAAATCTGCCATATGGTAGTTTTATGACCGAGACTGCTGTTATCTCTGGAGAAAGCAAACGTTCCTAATCTCATTTTAGTTATCTGTGATCAGAACCCATCTTTCCAGAGGGCAAAATGCAGGCTTTCCAAATTGTCACATGATCTTCTAAAGCAATGGCATATTACTCACTGTTGCGGATTAATACAATAAAGCAAAACAAAAGTGTAGAACAACAAACAACAACAACACTGCCCATTGCCGGAGCACACCATGGTCTGACGTGCTCATACCTCATACCATGAAGAAGGCCTGAGACTCCTCTTTACTCAGTGAAGAACCCATTGGTGAAAACTCCGATGGGGTTACAGGCTGCCACAATCTAGCTATCGGGCACTATGGAAATCAGAGACAGCCAACACAGTGCCCTCCAGTTACAGATAGGTAGCCGTGTTGGTCTGCCAAAGTCAAAAATAAAAAAAATTCCTTCCAGTAGCACCTTAAAGACCAACTAAGTTAGTTCTTGGTATGAGCTTTCGTGTGCATGCACACTTCTTCAGATACCCTCCAGATATTGATAGACTACAATTTCCATTATCCCTGACAGTGCTGGATTTGGTGTGGTGCAGGTGGTTCCGCCGCATGGGGTACCAAGCCAAGGGGGTGCAAAACTGAGAAGATCCATAATTGAGAAGATCCATTTGGGGGCACCAAATTTTGGCCTCATGCAGGGTGCCATATTACGAAAGATTACCAAAGTCCACCCCTGTTTTTGACCATCCCTGGACATTTGGGCTGGGGCTGATAGGAATTGTGGTTCAACATTTGGATGGTTGAACCAAGGCTCTCCTTGATGCAAGTGCAGAACTCAGCTCCCTCTTCAGGTGCAGAAGGGAAGAGGGCTCCAAATGACCAAGCCCCTGATTTGGTCAGGCATGGTGTAAATCTATCACTCACTCTTCAAATTTATGAATTTTAGCCCCATCCTGTAATGCAGAGCTGGATGGCCTGTGGCGCTCCAGGTTTTATTACATTACAGCTCTCATCAGCCATGACCATCAGCCATGCTGGCTGAGAATGATGATTAGTTGGAATCTTACAACATCCAGAGGGCCACAATGCTGTAATGCAGGCATCCCCAAGCTTCGGCCCTCCAGATGTTTTGGACTTCAATTCCCATCATCCCTGACCACTGGTCCTGTTAGCTAGGGATCATGGGAGTTGTAGGCCAAAACATCTGGAGGGCAGCAGGTTGGGGGTGCCTGCTGTAATGTGTTTGAGAGCTCCATTAGAACCTACTTATCATAGAAATGCAGGTTATCGCACAGGGTTGCATTCTATCAGGACTAACCTTTCAGTGCTGCAGTTCAGCAGTGGTGGGTCCAAATTGGGTGGAACTAGAATCAAGGCAGGTGAGGCTAACTCCTTTCTCTCTTTTGCCCGCTACGTTCTCTTTGTTTTTGTGCTACTCCTTTCTCTCTCTCTCTGCTACCCATTTTCTCCCCTTCCTTGTCTCCCCCACATGAAATGACGCCGAGGGCCTTGTGAAATTGGCCCAAGGGCCACATGTGGCTCTAGGGGCATAGGTTGCCCCCCCCCCGGCTGTATATCTTTAGATGAACTTTCTACATTATCATTTCCTTACAAGTTTCAGGCCTGAGCACTGATTCTAAACAGGTTTGGGGGCTGATATTCAGATGAAGTCCCATTTAACTCGTAAGTTCCCTGGGAAACCCATGACCTTCATCGTATTTATGTGGCACACAGCTACTGTTTATCAGGATATTTCAGGTCTGTGAATCTCTCTCTCTCTCTCTCACTTTCTTTTTTTAAACAGCAAAATTCTAGTTATATAAACTAGATAATGCAGTCTGCTATAAATCACCCGGGTTGTCCCTTGATATTTTGAAAACTGATGAGGCTGCCGATTCTTGCTTCTTACTTTGTATGCAAATGATGAATTATAGATGGGGAAATAGGAAAAAGAAGGTTTTTACTCATTTACTGGATTGAAAGGGACTGGATTAGTGAGTGAACACTAGTACCCTTGGACTATTTATTGTGACATTGCTCAGAAATATTCAAACTCCCAAAGCCTTCAAATCACCGGGGACATTGTTAGCCTTCTTCAGGAATTATTAACATGTACAGAAATGTATGAGCCTCACTTTATAATAATTAATCAGGAGCTGTTGATTAATAAAGCTCATTTTTTTTCATCCCGATGATTCAGGGTATTATCCAAAGGACAGTGTCCTTGTCATATTGATTAAGAAACTAGACTTTGCAGGGAAAGAAAGTGCACAAATAGCTGTGCCTCATCCTTCCTTTCAGTCTCCCCCACCTCCCATCTTGCCACCTCCCCAATAAAATAAATATTGAATGAGAATATTAACTCGTTAACCTTGACAACAATTTGTAATTTTCATAAGGGGGTAAAAAACTCGCATATTCAGCAAATAAATCGCTGTGGGGATTTCTGGGAAACAAATTGGAGGGAATGAAGAATGCTGCCATATGAATTCTGTCATTTTTATGGGCCGCTGTGATTAATTTGTTTGTTTAGGTCCCTCAATTAAGGCCACAAATACAGTAATGTGTCAGGAGCAAGCTAACTGGAACTGCTAGTGTGGGGTGACTTCTAAGGTCACTCAAAGCTTAGGTTTCCCTGTCATCCTACAGTTCTAAGTCCAAACCTACATTTCCCATTCTGCTCAAAGTCACTTGACTTCTGTCTCGCTTCCCTACAAAGATTGTTTCAGGCTCCTCGTGGTGATAAGCACGTCAAAGAGACAGTCCTGCCAAGAGACCAACACATGCTGGGGTTCCAGTTGTTGGAAACCACAGGAGGAGAAAGTGTTCTTGTGGTCAAATCCTGCTTGTGTGTTTCCCACAGGCATCTGGTTGTCCACTGTGAGAACAGGATAGTGGACTAGATGGGCTATTGCCCAGATTCAGCAGATTCAGCTCTGTTTATGTTCTTATATTCTTATTTCATTCCTAACTCTCTGCAACAACTTGATTTGATTGGTATTGCTGCTTTCATCATCTTCACAAGACTGTGTCATTATCTGACCTCATTCTAAACAGGACAGCCGCTGAACAGTAGTTAGTTTAGTTAGGAGGTCTAACTTTCTTCCGCTAAGAATAGTTGAGTATGTGGAAACAGTTTGGATTGTAGTTCATGGCCCAGGGTACAATATGAAGCATGCAAGGCTTCCATCTTGCTGAACCCACATGTTGGCTCAGGATGGATAATTTTCAAAAGTTTAGCATTCTGAATTTTCAGTGTGGCTCTATCATAAATATAAGCTCTGGGCACCTAGAACTCTGGAGACTTTGCTCACATCCTTAGCCCATCCTCTAGCAATACAATGTGACAACTCTAAACCAACCGCCCACTTTTAATGGAACATTCCTGTCTTCAAATTTGTATTGAATTAGAGAGCCACTACAAATGCATCCGGTTTGTTATGCACGCCATTAGGTTTGCATGCTGCCCTTGTCTGCTTAGACACATTATCACCTACACAAGAAAATGAAAAATGCAATGTGATTGCTTAAAATTAATTTTTTTAAAGTGTCTTTTTGAATGGTAGAAATTTGTATCTTGATGGAGAAGTGAAAGGAAAATTAAATAAAGTGTTTTTAATACTTTTGAGGAGCACGCGGGAACTGCCAAGTGAGTGACAGAAATGGAAAACAAAAGAAATATACAGATTTACAGCAGGGAAGGAAGCCTTGACTGCCGGAACGAAGCATGAGACCAGGGTAAGATTGAAGATTCACTGTTCTCTGATGGGTTTGGCATTTTAAAGGATGCTTCTTACCTTCACTGATGCTGGTTGGTCCAGTATCTTTTCACTTGGATATTTCTCACACAGTGGAACCAAAGCAGCTACGAAGACTCTGGTGCATATCTGCCCTGATCTACTGGCAGTATACCATCTACTCTTCACCAAAGTTGTTGAGAAAGGATTTGTGGGCCCCACAGCAACTATGATGCCTGCCTCTCTCTCACACACACATATGCTTTGGGAACTGACCACCAGTTTTCCCTTTGTAAAGGAACTGGCATTTTCCTGGGCCAGTTCAAGAAATAGGTCACTCAAGAGCACACAAACTAACCTTCTTCTGCACTCTTTATTCTTGCAATCCTACAGCCCATAGTTTCCAGGTGTGGCAGGAAGGTCCCTCCCCGACTCCCTGAGGTATTGGCTAAATGTCCCCATAGCCTCCCTTTTCATGGGGCACACATTGTCATGCCATTTAAGATTATTTTGCAAATTTCCCCTCCTTGTTCACAACTTCCATGCCCCTTTCAGCTACCCCAGCAATTCTTCCTGGTGTTATTTGCTTCAGACAGAAATTATTCTGCCTCCAACTCTCTTAGAGACCCTAGGATCTATCGGTCAACATTATGGGGATAATACTCATGCATCCAGATCTGGCGTGCTGATTTCTAGCTGAGGTCCATAAGGCCCGAGGAGGTTTTTGAATTGATGGTGTTTTCAAACTTTTGTATGTAACACTTACAGGAAGTTATTAAAATCAGGCAACAGGGGACAGACTCAAAGATGCAGTCATTCATCTGTGTTGTGTTACGCGGGGTGAGGCCATCAAAAGCCCCTGTTAAAGCCTTTGTTTTTCCAAGTGTTAATAGCAAACATTTTTTTATTATTACTTTATTCAGGTCTGCAATCCTATTACTGGTGGCACCGGAACATAATCAAGTACTACCTGCAGGATAAGTCAAAAGATTAAATTAAGCTGGGATTTAAATCCCCACTAAACATGGGATCAAGGAAATATTACATTTTTTGTTTTTGTTGGAGCCCAGTCTCAGATACCGATTTTTCTCCCCTTTTAAAGGCTTAATACAATATTTGCTTTGACCATTTGGCATGTTAAATAAAATGGGAGAGGCAGAGGAAGAAGAGCAATTCTTGCTAATCGTTATTCAGTAACTGGTCTCTTCCCTGGTGTTCTTGAGTCTGTGGAAATCCTAGGCCACTGTTCTGATCCCCTGAGCACTGTCCGTTAGAAAGGTTCAGTTTTGCAGCTACCGTTGCTTGGTCTGATATTTTATGCTGCGTCTTCTAAGAGTCTAATAACCTTGTGAGATGCTTGTTCTCCCTGCCAAGTTGGCAAAGGATGCCCCATTTATCGAAACACCATTTTAGAGAGGAAAGAGCGCTGGGGAGGAAGGGAATTCCTTAGAGTTGAGGTTAGGGAGGAGTAGCAATCATGGCAGAAGCAAAAACTTTCTAGTTCCATTTAGAGATTTTAAGTTCACACTGTGCTTTGAGTGCAGGAGTCAGTTGCAATAAGTGCATATGTGTGCGTGTCAGAGAGAGTTGTTCCTAGTTTTTCACTTTGGTGAGATTTGAGGTGTGACTGTATCTCAATGGTAAAACACATGTTTTTCATGCAGTAGGTATCAGGTTCAGATCACTGGCATTTCCAGTTAAGAGAACTGGGTTAGAGTTGCTAGGAAAAACCTCTATCTGAGACTACTGTCCTTCAGAGTAGATAGACAATACAATCTCTCTCTCCTCCTCCTCCCAATTTCAGTCCCTCTCACAGCCATGTTTTCCAGCCAGCCTTCCAAGATGACATTTACTTCACCCAACATCCCATTCAGCCCCTCTAACCATTTTTTCACAACAGGTTTGTACTGAACATGAGTGGGAAACACCTTTATGAAACCCCACTGATTAACACTGGCCCCCAAAAAACATTTAAAATACAGTGGTGCCCCGCAAGACGAAATTAATTCGTTCCGCAAGTTTTGTCGTCTAGCGAATTTTTCGTCTTGCGAATCACGAAATCCCATAGGAATGCATTGAAAATCAATTAATGCGTTCCTATGGTCAAAAAAAGTCCAAACAAAGCCAAATTTGGTACAACAACAGTTTATTAACTGCTCTTTAAAGTCACACATACTGTAAAGAGCAGTTCAAAAATTGAAGGGAAAATAAATTAACTTTATAAACAAAACATGTCTTTGTTTTTAGACAAAGGAAACAAAGTCGCAAGACGTTTTCGTCTTGCGAAGCAAGCCCATAGGTGAAATTCGTCTTGCGAGGCAAATCAAAAACGGAAAAACCTTTCGTCTAGCGAGTTTTTTGTCTTGCGAGGCATTCGTCTTGCGAGGTACCACTGTAATGACAATAACTTACAAATGTGTTACGCCACTATTAAACCAGAATACGCACAAGATCTCCCCATTGACCTAGCACAGCAAACCATTTACTGAAAGATGCAGTACAAACTGGGAAACCTCACTGAAAAGAACACCTCTGCAAAGTGCACAGAAGGAAAATTGATCCCACCTGTAAATTTGCCAAAGTCTCTGGACAAATGCTTAACTCATTCAGACAAAGCTAGTTCATATCCTTTCTACCTCAAATCCAGTATGGGAAATCATCAAGCTTAATTCTCCTATACCTCCAAGTTTCAAATAAGTGGGATGCAGCTGATTCACCCGTAACATAGGACAACATCTATGGCCCAATAATTTACCTGTAAATCAATTTTGGTTTGCATTTTGTACTCACCTGTTTTCTTGAAGAGGGCCCTGTGAGTGCCTCATGCTTTGATGTTGCCTTTCTTCCAACAGTTTGGTTCAGGTTTTTTTGTTTGTTTGTTTGTTTTAAAAAAAACATCACATTTTACTGCATTCGCTGCCTTAAATAAAGCTACTGGATGGTGAGGCATATTTTCGTATAGCTTGAAGAGGAAATACTGCAAATACAGAAGCAAGATTTCCAAGGTGAATCTGGAAAAGATTTTAAGGGCAATCACCCTAGTATGGCTGTCTAGGTATGCTTTGATTTGGGATTGCAGTGAGTATAGGCCAGAAAACCACCAGCCATCCAGTATATTTAATCCCCAGGAAACTCTGATTTTTCAGGATTTATATCCCCTAATATTCCCTAAATGTCCATTCTAGACTTCAGTTTGCTTATTTATTCCACCACTCCTGCATAGATTCTGATTATTTTTATATAGTGATTCACTCTAAATGTGCATACTTCGGATTGCCTTATTTATCTTTTCCAAAAGGAGAGAAACGAAGCACAGCAAGCACTGATGGTGAAATTGGAAGGTTCTGTGCAGATAAGATTTCATAGGAATAAATTGATTTGTTTTGCTCACCTTCCCTCAATTATTAATATTATTATTATTATAATTTTAGGGGGAGCTCGTTCACAAACTAGCAATCGGACAAGACAGCAGGTGGGCAAAAGTAAACATAATATTAATTTCGAAATGTGAAACTTAGCCAGCATGACGCCCCCTTTTCTTTCCCCCTCCCTGTTCCTGGCACTTACCTCTCGCAAATTCAAGCTAAGAGGCATTTTTCATAGGAAGTTATTTAAAAGGGCAGTCGTGTTGAATCCAGATTCCATCACAGGAGCTGACTTGGGTAAATGTCACTCTTGTTATCCAAAATGGGAGCCTGCATTTGTGGAAGGCTTTTTATTACATAGGACACAAATGGGATTGCCCACCCACCATCCACAATGTATCATTCTCCACTATCCTGGGATGTTTCTGTGCCGCAGCTTTTCTTCTTCTTCTAAGCTGTTAAATAAAGAAATTAACTCTGTTTGAACACAGAAGCATAATTTCCCCCAGTTGGCTAATATGAACGCTGCATTTCTGTGAATACAGTCAGTAGCTGGTGCACTTTGCTGCAGCAATAAGGGCAATTTTTAAATTAGATATTGTAATAACTTGTAAACAGACACTAATATCTGATATTTACTTCTGATAAGCATTCCGTAATAGCAATGCACACATTGCCATTTGAGACATTTACTGGATGTTTAAATAACACTGAAAAACAGGGGCGCTTTATGTTACTGAATTTGTCCATAGAGTGATGTGCGCAGGTTTTTATTTTCGCTTTGCTGGGATCTTGAGATGTATCTGCTGTATATAAGGCTACCCTTAAAGATTTCATTTAATGCAGAAGGCACCACCTTAATTCATTTAATGCAGAAGGCACCACCTTAATTTCACAGTATTCGCAGCTTTTGCCCTGAGTGATTTTTTCACTTTCCCATACTGCATTTATTCTTAACGAAGCTTTACCTTTTTATTGTTTTACTGGCGATGGCATGGCAGTGATTGTGAATCCAAATGGTGGGGTGGAATTTAGAGCTGTATGATTAACCCTTTATTGCAGATGGCAGGTCTGGGGGCTGAGAGACCTGCCAAGTGAGACTTCCCAGTTTCATAGGTTCCTTCTCTTAACCACAAGACTAATGGTTGTAAGCTACATTCTCAAGGCACATAAGGCTACCACCTTGCTGAAGCTAAGCAGGTTGGGGTTTGGTCAGTGCCCAGGTGGTAGGTCTCCACAATAATGCCACCTTGCGTTCCATGATTCTCTGGAGACATTCTGTAGCCCAAATACCAACCACCCGTGCCCAAGAAGGAGGTACTGGCAGGCTCAGAAGGTGTAGGGGAAGGGCTGTAGCTCAGACTTAGAGTATCTGCCATGCATACGGAAGTCCCAAATTCAAATCCTGGCATCTCCAGGAAGGGTTGGGAGAGACTCTTGCCAGACATCCTAGAGAGCTACTGCTCCAAGATGGATCAATGGCCTGACTCAGTGTAACCCGCCTTCCTGTGCTCATTTGTTGAACCCCTAAGTTTGCAGAAGTACATATTTTCAAAAAGAAGACACACACACAAAAACACACACAAACACAAACACACAGCTGGGTGAGTGAGCTCAGCGAGAACTGTATATTGATTAACTATTGGTGTAAAAACAAAATAGGTGGAGGTTCAAGAGGAGAATTCAGTGGACCAGTGGCGGACCTACATTTGGGGGGCCCTGAAACTGGAACTGTTATGGGGCCCCTTTCACAAGCAGCAACAAAGTCTAGGTAACCACTGTTCTCTTCTTCAATGTGGTTGTTCCACAACAGATCACTGACTACACCTTTACAACATCTGTGCTGCTGACTCTCAAACTCTGGGCTTGTTGAAATATATACAAAGAAAAATCAATTTGAAACATGTGACTCAATTCAGGTCTGCTAGATGCAAAATTTCGAAGTGATGTGGGCTAAAGTTACGTCTTGGGTCCTTCTAGGATTAGGGACCTTGAAGCTTAAGCTTCATTAGTGTCGTAGTAGATCTGCCCCTGCAGTGGACTGACGGGAACAATCAGTAAAAACACTCTGCACTTTTGTAGTGCCTATTATTAATTACCCCCATTAATTAGCCCTGATTGTGATTTCAAAACAACCACAGAAACAATCACAAAATCAAGTTGGTTTCCTTTCCTTTCTTTTCCTTTCCCCGGAAGAAGAAAAAACAACCAAGTGAAACTAACAAGCTCACATGCTCTGAAGTTGTAAACAATAATTTCTCCCAGTACAATAGGAAGATTCCGGGACGATCAGCCATGATTAAGTCTTTGACAAGCTGACATTTTTGCAACAAGCATCTTGCCAGAATTTATTAGCATATTGGGCCTAACAAACTTTTCTTTGCTTGATGGTTGTCCTGGCTCAGCAGTTCTTTCTGCAGTTTGATGAGGGGAATGTTTTCTACCGTGTCATGCATGGAAGTACCCTGAGCAATAATTAGACTAATATTGTAAACCATAAAGGAATAAATGGAATACAGTAATGTGCAGATATTATTAAATAGAAATAGGAAACCTAAATAATTAATTCTTAAAATCACCTAGAGAAGACTATAGCTTTAGCATGCCTTATGCACATGGTCACGGAAATTAGATTAACTTGACAAGCCTATCTCAAATGGAACAGCGTTTCTTCACTGCCTTTATTTAATAGACCTTGAATGGGTTATAAAGCACTGTTTTATTACAGCATCCTCAAAATTTGAGTGAAAGGGGATTTTAAATCCAGACCCCACAGAGGGGGTTTGCAGATCACATATTTGCAGGGTGTGTAATAAATAAGAACAAGAGCTGCTTCAAAACACAATTGACTAGTCTCCATTCTTTTCCATAACGCCTAATAGAATATACTTTGTGCTAGATTGGTATTAATTTATTTGACACCTTCCTCTTCTTCACTATATCGCATGGGCAGCTAGGAATTCAATAAAAGGGGTTTTTTGTTTGTTTGTTTGTTTGTTTTACAAAATATAAAAGAAGTCACTAAGGCTGCAATCCTAAAATATGTAAGTTCGTGGGGAGCGGGGCAAAAGATGATTGAAGCACCTTATTGGGAATTGAAGTATGTTATCAGCTGATTATTGGTGCTTGCAAAGGCAAAGGGCTTGCAAGCGCTGGCAGTCAGCTGACTGGTGCTGCCTGCAAAGCCCTGTGCCATTGCAGGTGGTGTCAATCAGCTGATTATTGGTGCTTACAGAGCACGGTGTCTTTGCCTGCATCAGTGGCATAGCGTGGGGGTGCAGGGGGGCCAGGCGCACCGGGCGCAACATCTGGGGGTTAGGGTTAGGGTGCGCAAATCCACGGGTTAGGGGGCGCAAATTACTTGCCTTGCCCCGGGTGCTGACAACCCATGCTACGCCACTGGCCTGCATGGTTTGATTTCAAACTGCAGAGGAAAAGTAAAGCAGGAGTGGTTGGCAGTTGAATGATGTCAGGTAATTGGTAATGAGGAGCCCAATCCATCTGTCAAAGTTGGCCCACCAGAGGAGGAGGAAGAAAGGATCTGTGTTATGTACTATGCTTGGATCCTAGAACAATAGGCAAGTAGGATCCTACAATGCAACAACTGATTGGCTTGCAGGAAAAGACCAATCAGTCTCCACGAGGGAAGCAGAATCAGCCTATTAGGCTGGTAGGATCGTAGAATGCAACAACTGATTGGCCTGCAGGAAAAGACCAATCAGGCTCCACGAGGGAAGCAGAATCAGCCAATCAGACGGGACTTGTGGTGTAAATAATGTATATAAAAGCCAGAGGTTTGGGGGGCAATTCAGTCACTGTTTTACAAGCTGCAATAAAGAGCATGAAATCACTACAGGACTCCGAGTATATTTCAATCTGCGTCACCCACCAGATCAAATTCTCCACCCTACCTTATACTATCCCCTGGCAACAGGGCAGATATGTGGGCGGAGGAACATTCTCCCCCCCCCCCGCCCATTTTCAGGCTGTTTTTTTGTGTTTTTGTTTTTAGATTTAGTGACTGGTAAATACCTACCAAGATTGGTGGCTTCACATTCTTCAGATCCAAGCCATTTCCCAGAATGTCCCAGGAGCGACCTCAACACACCCCAACCAATATCAGATCCCCGACATTGGTCGGGTCAGGGTATATCAGAAGTGCCAACTGTGTTGGAGAGGGAGGCTCTGACATTGGGCCTCCTTCTTCACATGGGAGCTCTGTCTCAAACACTTCTGACCCACGACACAGGTGCCCAGGGGGATCTAAGGGGGGATCAGACCCCATCATATCCAGGAACATTATTGGGGGTTCCCTAGGATCTAAATCTGGGTTCCAGAGCTGAGTTAGAAATAATCAAACTATTGTACAAACGAGTAGGGTGGGTGTGACACACCTACACACTGCAGCCGACACACTAGCTGCTAGCATATCGCGACACACTGTTTGGAAAGCTCTGGACTATTCTGTATAGTTTTAGAGGAAACCCCCATTTCCCCTACTTAATAGCCCCAGTCCGGAGAATGACACACAAGACCTGCTGCAACCAACATAGTAGATGCCATTTGATTAGATCACATTGGTCATTGATCTTGAAGGGTGGTGGTAGTGGGGCGACTTCTGACTCCAGAATCCCTAAAATCTCTATCAGGTAGCCCTGACATTCCTCCATGTGATTGGTACACCCACAGTTGACAAAACTCAGCATCTATTCAACACTGTGTATGTAGCTTCTGACCCAGTGTGAAGGAGGGTGGAAGCAGTCCCTGAGTACAGAAGTTCAATCTAGGATAGCAACTTCAATAGCCTTTTGCCGATACAGATAGGTCCTTGTGCAGCAGAAGGAATACATACAGGTTGCAAAAGCCTGCTTTTCTACTTGCAGTGCCTTCCCCGACGCAGGCAAATGAATTACCCCCCCACTGTTTCTTTCGGTTTCTCCCCTCTCCCTTTTTTTTATAGCTTTGGAAAGGGTATTATTGTTGTATTTTAAATAAGGCCCGCTCCGATTCGCAGTGACTGAATTTATTCAGTCTATAAATAAATGATGTACACATGATAAATTATTCATTATATGCAAAATTAGATTTACAGTTATTAATAATAATAACAATAATTATTGCACGCACTATCCATCCTGCTATGATATTGCTTGCCCTCCAAAATTTCAAATTCTACAGACAGTTCAAGAATGATATTCCGAGGTCAAGGCTGCAATCTTTGCATTGTAACTTGTGCAATCTGAGCTAATGTATCTATAATAAAACCAGAAGAAGAGCATGATGGATCAGGCTGGTGACCCATCTAGTCCAGCATGCTGTTCTCACAGTGGCCATTCAGAGACTTATGGAAAGCTCAAAAGGACATGAGTGCAATGGCACTCTGACATAAGCACCACTGGATTTTCATTTTGTGTCCCATGTATATTTTGGAGGTACATAGCATAAACAATACTCTACTATGCTGTTCCTTAGGCCACATCCAGACAACCTTTCATTGAGCATGCATCCTGATCTTTTTTTCAGGGAGGCATGTCAACACCAGCTATTTACTGAACATTCGTTCTGGTCTGTGGGGAGGTTAGATGATGTTGTGTCAATGCAAGTGTTGTCTTACACTTCACGCGCATTTTCCCAGCACTGTTCTTATCGTCCGATCTCTGGGAAAGCGGACAAACCACACCCGAACTCCCAACTACAACAGCGCAACCTGAATTTGCCAGTATGTGACTCTTACCCCCAAATGGCAACAGCCTGGAAGCATCCTTAGAACGCCAAATAGAAGAAAACACTCCTCCACATTGAATGGAAAGTGTTGGAGGTGGAACTTGGGGCGATAACATTTTTAATGGACTGTTTTGGGAGGTGAAAGCAGAGGAGAGAGACGTTGCTGTAATCCACAGGGGAGACGCAGAAATAAGAAACAGAATTGACAGCAGGGATGGCAATAACAAATGAAACTAGCTTAGAAACAAAACTGTCAAGCAAGATGGAAGGAGACTCAAATTTGCCTAATGAAGCAGTAGATTTTCCAAAGGCGGAGAAAGTTAGACCCCAAAGAGATGAGAAACCTTTTGTAGTTTCCCACCTTCTCCTTCTCTCTCTTTTTTTCATTAGGTTGACATTTCTGAGGCCAGTAAATATTGTGTTATATCTCTCTCCTCCTCATTGTCTTCTGTCACCTAAGTAACACCTCTTTTACTGCTGCCAAAATGGCTACTCGGCTGCTGGGTCAGACCAATTATTTCTTAAATGGTTTGTATTCACCTACACTTCAAATGTGTGGCTTTGAGACACAAAATAACAGCACCTCATTCTCAGTCTCAGTTCCCAAGATCCATTATGCTAGCAACACATCCGTCTGCTCAATTAAAGACCCAATGACTACAAAGCAACTGTATATCATTTGTATTACCTTTCTGCGACAGACACTTTATTCACAAATATCTGACTCCAAAAGGCCCTTTTCTGCTTAGCTCGGTGCTTTATCCCAGCTTGCATTTAATTCCTGCCCACCCCCCTTAAAGTCAACAATATGCTTGAAGCAGAGATTTCCATGCCTTGCATATATCTACATTTGAGACGCTTTATTTATTTATTTCGTGGGAGTGTTCCTTTTTCTCGTCCTTCTTCCTTTACAGCCCCTTCATTCAACCTTATTTGTCAGATGCCTTCTTTCTAATGTCAGGAAGGTCCTTGAAATATGAGGTCTTGAGAGTGTTTAAGTATCTTTTCCAATGGTTCTGTGTTGGATTCAGCATATCTTATAAGGATGAAATGTTACCCAATATACCGAAGAAATATAGCTTAATGTGGCAAAGACCCTAGAAGCACTTTGAAGGAAAAAGCTTTTATTTAAAGAGGACAAAAATTATATCCAGATCTGAGCCCAGACTTGATGGTCTGGGGACCTCTGATTACCAATCTGCAGCAATAATATCCGATGGTGCAGGTGCCCTTAAATTGTCCCTTTTGTCTGGTGTGGATGTTGTTTATTTATTTGTTTATTTGCAGGGCGGGGGAGAGTAAGATATGTTGGGTCCTCCATCATGGAGGGCATGTGTTGCGGTGAGATCACCAGAAACTGCCTCCATGTTGTGGGGCGGGACAGTTTGGATGGCCACAACATCCCATTGGTTGCCCCGCCGTTGCTGGGGCAGACATTTGGTCAGTTGGGTTGGCTCTTGGCTGCTGAGGGGCTACTTAAGCTGCTGCATGTCACTGGAGAGTTTCACTTTCTTGAGACATGCAGTGGATCACCTGCCCTCATCTCCCTATATTTAGGGTTGTTCTTATGGCCTTGCTATGCCTGTCTAGCGGTCATCTGTTTTGGAGCAGGGACCCGGTAGGAACTTTGCCATTTGGCTGATTGGCTGGTGCCACTTGGTTTTTGCTTACCGTGTAGCAAATCATCACAACTTTGTAAGGTTGATGGTTAGGCATTTGGTTCAATGTTTTGGGGAAGGGACATGGTTGGCTGTGCCTGCCCCTCCATTGCTGCTGCTAGGGAATTCCATTAAAGGAATCCAGGGGTTCACCTTGCTTTTGTCCGAACCCTGTCAAGGGGCTAGGGCCAGAGAGCCTGAGAGTATCAGGAGTGAGCTGTGAGATCGAAGGAGTTCTTGCTCCCCCAGGATACTTTCCCTTACTGACATATGGTGGTGCCCAGTGTCAGTCCTGTTCCTGCCACCGTGCAGGTTCAGGTAGTCTGGAACCAATGCCTAAGAAACCACTCACATGCTGTAATCTATAAAGTTGTGCCCAAAATTTAATGCCAAAACCCTTAAACTAAAATCTGTGTATATTGTGTCTTCATTTGGGGGTGGTTTTGGGGGTCTTCACATGCAATCATGCCTGCAGCTAAGCAAAGTGCTTTCACTATTGCCCCTGCAGAGGATCTAGCTGTATCAAAATATTCCCTATACCATTTTGAGATGACTGCATAGTGGCACTGTAATCACTTGACTGTTGCTCCAAACAAAAAAGTGAGCCCCACAATTTTCTGGTGAAATGAGTCCAAACTGTACAGGGAATGTTTATTGATGGCAGCCAATAATAATAAAAATGATGACAACCAACACTAAGCAATAAAATGGATCCCCCAAAAATTGCCTAGGTAAGGACAGCATAACACAGATTTAAAACACAGCTAAAAGTGTGAATGAATAGGAAAAGTATTTTCGTATGAATGAAAATACCATACAGAAGGTGTGAGGGGAGCCTCTCAGGGGAGTCTAGGTGCCACTTCCAAAAAGGCCCAGTACCTACCTCACTTTGCTTGGAGGGGGGAACCCACAGAAGGGTCTCCAAAGAAATCTTAAGGTCAGGATGGGCAGATGTTTCCGCTGAGCTTTGTAAAGGTGGCCTGAAATTTCATAGCACTGTCAGATAAAAATTAACAGCACTACACCAATATAGCTTTCCTAACTTTTAGGATATTCTAAGCAGGCCAATACATTTTGGGGAAAATTTAAAAAAGAGGGGGGAGATGTCCTGGATTTTAAAACACACATAAACCCAATTGCAATGAATTAACCAGTAATCCACACTAAATTTCTGAGTTTTGAGCTATAGGGAAAGCTTCAGGTTTTAGCTAGACTGCTTCCGCCGATACAATTAATTCTTAGCACAGAAAATGAATGTGAAGTTGAAAAAAGAAAGAAGATATTTTAGAAATAATCTTATAGTGGGAAGAAACAATGGAACTGCGCAGACAGATTAAGGCTTAATGTCACAACAGCTTAGGGTATGAACAGAATGTGCCCTTGCATGATTCTGTTTAACAAGTGACATCCAAGAGGAGAGGCGAGAACTATAGGGCGTTGTGACATGAAAAATGTGAATTTGCTGTTTGAGTATTTACTTGAGCTCACAACTAGCAGGAAATGAGGCATGAAATGTATTGTCAAACATACAGAGTTCCAAATATAATGCATTATTTTAAACTGAGTGCTGCTTTTAGGGGACTCTAGCAAGACTCTCATCCAGAGTCAACTGCGGATGATTGTGGATACATGTGCAAATGGCCAGCACAACCATTTCTGCTTACTTTATCAGCTATCCCAGCTGAAGCAGTAAGAATGTGGCAGTGCAAATAATAAATCGGGTCCTCCCTTAAAGAGAGCACGTGTTGTGGTGAGACCTGGCAACCAAACCCTGTGTTGTGGGTGGGTAAGATTGGATAGCCACAACACCCAATTGGTAGGTCCCTTGATGCAGGGTTTAATCAGGCCAATGGGATGCAGGCTAAACAGATCAAGGGATCTATATATACACCTATGCACATGACCCAGAGCGTCCTCTTTCAGTGTGTGCATCAGAACACCCACCCACCTCTCCCTACTTTTTGCGCTTGACCTTGCTATGCCGCTGTGTGTTGTCTGTTGTTGGGACAGGGGCATGGCAGGAATTTTCCCCACTCGGCTGATTGGCTGGTGCCATTTGGGTTTTGCCTGCTGCGTAGCAAATCATCACAACTTGTAAGGTTGTGGATAGGCTCTGGTTCAGGTGATAGGGATGGGAGAACGCTCTCGCCATCCCTATGTGAAGGGTATTCTGTTAAAGGAATCCAGGGACTCAATGGTTTGGTCAACCCTTGAGAGGGGGTTGTGCTCCTGTCTGAGTCCAAGGGGGCATTTGGGTGGCAGAGATAGCCTGTTTCCGGCTTTCCGCTTATCCAGGTGTTCACCCTAGGCTGACCTATGCTGGTGCCCTGGTCAGCGCTACCTGCAAGGGTGCAGGAAGCTAGTCGAACCAGAGCCTATGCAACCACTCACTTGCTGTAATCAATAAAGTTGTGGCCTAAATTCTGCCAAAAATCAAACCAAAATTTGAGTCTTGTCTGAATTTATTTAAGGGGGAGGTTTAAAGGTCTGAAGATGCAATAACTGATGATGATGATGATGATGATATCCAACTATACAGTTCCACTAGCTGCACAATGGAAATCTCCTGCCCTCTCCTCTCCCTGTACACCCCCCGTGCACCCCATAAATCTTCTCCAAAGGGTTACTAGTCATGCAAGTGGTGTGTGGGGAGAGGGAAAGGTTGGGGAAGTTCCATAGGTCAGCTCCCTCCATGCACCCTCCCATCAGATGTCAAGGAAATAAACAACTGACTGACTTTTAGAAGACATCTGAAGGCAGCCTTTTAATGTTTGATGAACTGCAGCAGAACTGAAACAGCAATGATGACCACAAATACAGTTTGGAATGGAAATAGCTGCATTCCTCCATCCCTACCATGATACAATATTTCTTCCACAATATAATGTGCAAGTCCTTACTAACTAACAAATGAGTTTCAGGACAAAACAGAAAGAGTCTATTTTATGAGCCCATAATATGTCTGCATATCTGTTCTAAACCATTTATTATAATTCTTTTTTTAATATTATTTTGTCTGCAAATAGTTGCAGACACAGTCTGTAAACTGCACTGTGAAAGGTGGCATAGAAATTTAATAAAAATAAAAATAGTTCAAGTATAAACAACACAAGAAAGCACTTTTTAGAAAACCTTGAGTAGTTTTCTTCTAATAACCTCATCAGCAAGATTACTATCTGCATATAAGTTACAGAGATGTCAATCAGGTTCCTCCCGCCATTTTATTATTTATTTGTCAGGAGACTAAAACTGTAAGTGCTTCTGACGTTGGTCACCTGCTCTCAAATCCAGGCAGATTTGTACAAATCCTTCCACCTCTTATGTTCAAATCACAGCTACAATGGCAGCAACCTTCATTTTCAGCCTGCTTGTGTTATTTCAGCTGGCAAAGCCTGCACACAAAAAAATTAATAATAGCTTTCCCATCTGCAAATAAAAGTATGGCACTTTAAATTTTTGGCAGCAAACTGGCATTTTGTCATTTAATCATTTCACATCATTACACTGCAATATGCAATGTAATGATATGACACTCCTAGATGACAAACATTGGGTACCTCCTGTACTGGAAGGAATAATGTAATAGGAAGGAAATTATATACTTAAGGCTGCCAGAGTTTCACTCCCACAAGTTAGGATTAGGATATTGTCTGTGAGCAGCTGCAAGGAGAAAAAAAGGAGAACCTCACCTACAGATGCCCTAGATAACCCTTGAAGTGGTGACGGTCTTTGAAACTGGGCACTCAAGACAGGCCCACCTGATCATAGAAGGCTGCTGCCTCTTATAGCACAATTCCCAGGGAGCACATGGCGTGGCTGTATTCCTGCATGAATTGTGACCCTGCCTAAGCATTTGAGGCATTCCCATTTTCGGTGTTTGTAGTGCTGCAGTGCAAAGCGGAAGATACTTCCTTTTGCCTCAAGCACAGCTGATTCCCAGCACAGTGTCTTGCCAAATGCAAGGTGGTTCTTTTAAAATGAGATTTAGAACTAATACAAAACACAAGTGAGTGAGAAGATTTTTATTCTAAACAGCAAGCAATATATACATACAAAGCAAGCACCTCTATCTGCCACTTGGAAGCTCTCAAGAAGAGGTGAAGTGACTCTCCACATAGCCTCAGGTTGCACAGCCCCACGGCCATCAGTCCGTGCACGAGCTTCTCTCGAACCCTGCCCAAAACCATCCAATTTAAAGATAACTAGATAGCCTAATGACTGCCAATTATTATTTTGTACCATTTTAATGCTGTTTTATGTTTTATTTTATACATTTGTTTTACATTGACATGTTATGAGATGGTGGTATATAAATACTTATACATGGAACCCATATATCAGGAGCAGTGAAATTTTTCAGTCTTAACTATGCATATTAAGATGGAGCCCGTAATAAGAAATTAAAACCCCTGGCAGAAGATGTTTCTGATGAAATAATCTACTATATATTTACAGTGTTTGTTGGAACTTGAGGAGAATATCAGGAGACTCCAAACCCTGAAGGGAATTGCTCTTTAAATATTGGTTTAGATAATTTTAACATATTCCCTCACTCTCATTTTTTTAAAAAAAAAACCAACAACAACACTATCAAGTGATTGGGGAGTTTGTTAAATCCACATCCCAAAGAAACACATAGGTTAAACGGAAATGCTGACTTATTTGAAGTTACACAGCATCGTCCTCAGTGTGTCAGTCTATAGACTACTAGAAGATTCTGGAAGCTTCCCACGAGCTTTATCAAACAGGGGAAATTGCAGGTGGCATGGTGTTTGTTTACCATGAGGAATTATCCCAGAACAAAGCTGCTTTTTCTATTCACAAAAGTATGGCTCAATTAAAATTTCCACTGGTCAAATCAGTGGTGCTATCAAGAATACGTTTGTAGAAAACAACCCTTATGAACACATTTCTGAAGTGACAAAGATTTTCCGGCTGCCATTGAGAGTGAAGGGGAACCTACGGGCCACCTGTTAATGACTTCTGTATTATTCTGAGGGAATAAATAGGTAACAGGAAATGGAGTCTTCCCAGGGGGTAAGGAATAACTCAGGAGGATTTGAAGCAGAGCATCTCACAGGAATGCTTCACACATGAGATTCAAATCTGTTTCTCCCACCTCCAAATTTCTTTTTCTTTATCTTTTTTTCATTTTCTGTGTCTGCAATGGGAATCTCAAACTTGTATTGGTTAGAATCATTCTGTCTGTGTACCTCTCATCTATTTGTCTGTCTGTCTATCTAAACACTCAGATAGATACCACCGTTATTTATCTAAATTTCAGGGTAGTTAAAGGAGTACCTTACCATTTCCACAATGGAAACTTATTATGTGTTTGTTTGTTTTGTTTATTTTAGACAGTTAGCATTAGCATTTCTAAGCAGTACAGATAAAAAAAAATAAACCAAACAGAATAAAACAATGAAAAGGCATCATAAAACCGAACACTACTTTAAAATGCTTGCCACGGTAAGGAAGTTCTGGTCATGTTCCTAAAGTTCAGCCTGTCAAGTCTCAATTCCACAGGCTTGGTCCCACGTTATGGAATGCAGCAATAATATTGCATGTTGCTGTTCATTTTACATAAGACACATTGCATTGCATGCAGATCGCTAATGGAATCCCAAAACAGATTTCCCCATAGTGCTTGGATGTTTTCCGTAATGAAACCTGTGCAGGAGTTATATTAAGCGGGCAAGGGTGCTTTAGGTGCAAATGTGTCTGAATCTGCTGTAAATGATCAACCTAAATGCTTTGAAATGTGATCTGAGGGGAAGCATGATTAAGGCAGCCGGACTTTCTGTTAGTTCAGGCGAAAGTGCGAAAGAGCCCTATGCAGGTATGGTGGTTCAGTTAGCCTGGATTTTGAAGGCAAGATCAGGGCTTTAAAATTCCCAGGGTCAAATCTTCATTCAGCTATGAAGTTTGCAGGTCATTGTGCCTGCATGTATTTAAAACAAACAGCTGCAGGTTACCAGAATTGAAGACACTCTAATTCACCCAAGTGTTTGGATGGGAAAGGGGATCATGTTGCCCAACAGTTACCATGGATGTGGTATTTTATTATGAAAATTGGCCACCTGCCTTAAAAAAGAAGAAGGATATACTTTTATGTATTTTAACCCTTGATTTGATGTTTTAACATGATATGCTGTACCTCACCCTGCACTCCTTTCTGAGGAAAGGCAGTGCATAAATATAAATATAATAAAATACAATAATAAATAAACATTGCCCCAGTGACTGGAACCCAGGTATTCCCTATTGCTCTTTAAGGAATTTGCTTCCAGGAGCAGAAAGAAGAGTAATCAATAAAGTGGTACCTCGGAAGTTGAAAGGAATCCGTTCAGGAAGTCCGCCCGACTTCCAAAATGTTTGGAAACCAAGGTGCGGCTTCTGATTGGCTGCAGGAAGCTTCCAAAGAACGTTCGCAAACACGTTCCAAAGAACGTTCGGAACACTCACTTCTGGGTTTGTGACATTCGGGAGCCAAAACATTCAACTTGCAAGGCGTTTGGGATCCAAGTTACGACTGTATTTAAGAGCCCATTTCAAGAAATTCATGAGCAAGCTTGAGACACAAACCAGTGGCACATCTAGAATGTTTAGCCTCACAGATTTCTATGGAAGTTTTGAGGAGAAGGTCCATAGCTCAGTGACAGAGCACCTCCTTTGTTTGCAGAAGGTCCCAGGTTCAATCCCCAGCATCTCCAGGTAAGGCTAGAAGAAACTCCTGTCTAAAACCCTGGAGAGGTGCTGCCAGTCAGTGTAGACAACACTGATGCTCTGAGTGAGTATAAGGCAGCTTCCTCTGTTCCTATGCAAGTGCATAACTGTGGGGATCAAATGGACTTTTAAAAACACTTTAACTTTGTCTTCTGCTTTTTATTAACAGAAAACACAACTCACCAGAGTTGAGCTAGTTATTTTCAACTCCATATCTACTTGAGTATAAGCCGACTCAAATAGAAGCCGAGGCACCTAATTTTAGCATAAAAAATTGAGAAAACTTTTTGATTCGAGTATAAGCTGGTTCACCACACCACAAACCTGGTGGTGGCGGCAGCAGCGGAGGAAGAACAAGCAGCCTGAAAGGGCTGCTTTAGGGCTGCTCGTTCCTCTGCCACCACCGCTGACAGCAGCAAAGGTGGAGGAAGAGGAAGAACCAGTCCAAAAGGACCCTCACTCGAGTATAAGCCATGGGGGGCTTTTTCAGCATTAAAAAAATGTGCTGAAAAAGTCGGCTTATACTCAAGTATGTACGGTACTTTTTATCAGCATTGGTTATTTTTAAATTGTTTTCGCTCTGAATTGGCCACCAAATATTCTTTCTTATTTCTCTAAAAACAAACCTACAGGGTTTATATTTGTACAGTTCCACAAATATTCAATTAATTCAGTGCAATGCCCCGCTTTCTTGTAGGCAAGATATATAAAGTAGCTTTCCAGGTATACACAGAAATGAGAACTCACACTTTACATTATGGGTGCCCTTTGCCGGATCGCATGTGGTGTTACAGTTCCCAGGGAGCTTACTGGCAAACAGGGGCTGGCTTGCCTCTCAGTGTTAATTTTTGGAGGATCACGCCCAGCCTCAGTAATCAAGTTTCTTGCTGGGAGATGGAGCCAGCCCCATTTATAAATAGGGGGTGGAGGCGACAATAGCCAGGCAGTCGGCTCTGGAGATTCACCCTCCCTTTGTTTAATGTTTCTTGTTTGCAGGTTAACTTTTTCTTCCTGTTTAGCGGGGGCTGCTGCGGTCTTTGACTGGTTGCTGTTGAAGGACCGGGAAGAAATTTTCCTGCATTGGCAGGATTTGTCTTCCCCGTAGCAATTCGTCACAACTTTGGTGGTTATGGCCTTGGGTGGAATCCTTTAATCTTTTCTTCCCTATATGGCGGGGGGGGGGGCGTGAAGTGGTGACTCACCCCCCTGCGGCAGTGATTCCAGGGTCCCCCTCTTAAAGGGGTTATATATATGGGTGTCAGTGGCCATACACTGAAAGGTCATCAGTGAACTACCCTGTGTGAGGGGAGATGGGCTGGGCTGCCTGCTACACTTACGTCCTGCAGAGCACCCCATATCCTGTTTACCCTGATGAGCCCCAGTTCCCCCCCCCCCCAGCTGCGGGGCTGGGAGGGATACATGCCCAAGGCCTAAGCCAAGGTCTTTCTACATTCGGAAGCTTAATAAAGTTGTGGTCTAATTTTAATTCCATATAATGTTGTCAGAGTCTTTATTCCTTCCTTATGATCCCTGGGGGCTGGGGCTGTTGCTGCATGGTCATGCAATCAAGTGCTGCGATCGCTCCCTTTCCACCTGTGTGGATGGAGAGAGCCCTACTTGGTACAAGAAATCATTATTCTCTGTTTTTCCCTTCTCCATCAGCTACTGCATGGAATAATAAAAAAATTCCTTCCAGTAGCACCTTAAAGACCAACTAAGTTAGTTCTTGGTATGAGCTTTCGTGTGCATGCACACTTCTTCAGATACACTCATACCAAGAACTAACTTAGTTGGTCTTTAAGGTGCTACTGGAAGGAATTTTTTTATTTTGACTATGGCAGACCAACACGGCTACCTATCTGTAACTGCATGGAATAAGTGTTCAATCTACCCAGCCATTACTGCCAATGGGAGGGCTGTTTATTCCTCCTATACATAGACCCAAAGGCCCGACTTTACCGCAAGACAATGCTTGTAGGCTACTCATGCTCCAAAGTAAATGAAAATGTTCAGCAAGGGCCAGAAAAATGCAAGGGTTTTCATAAGTAACAAAAATGAAAGCTGACTGGCAAGAGTCATGTTGGATCAGCCTTGGCTAGAATTTCCACTGAAGTGGAGGGAAAATATGTGAAAACCCTCCCTCTGACTAATCAAACCTTACATATTTTCCCCAGCCAGGCTTACTTATTTATTTTTTTTATTGCAAGCGTGGAGCAGAAGCTACAAGGAGTGCCAGTTTATCTGGAGCTACTTCGTTAGCATGGCTGAAAATAAATTTTGAGAAGTCACATTCAGTAAATCTTGGGAAATTTGCTCCTTCAAGGCGACTAAAATCTGCCTCCCATCCGCATTCGTGGCAGGAACACCCAGCGCAATTCCCTCCAATTTGATATCAATAATCCCACGTAGAAAAGAAATCACAACTCTTAACTATTATTTGAGCTGACATCCACCTTTTAACTTTAAGCTGCGTTCTTTAAACATTTCTAAACTTTTCCTCTTCTTTCCCAATGCCTTGATATGAATTTGCCTGTCATCCTCGGCTGTACACAAAGCGAGACGCAGACACTGAGCACAAAGATATCAGGAAGTGGTTTTCCTAGCAACAGTAATCATCGGAGAGATCCCTGAACATCCTTCCTATTCATGCTGCATTTTGTGTTTTGAATAGCACTGACAGGTGAAGTGGATTCATAGTATTTAATATATATATATATATATATATATATATATATATATATATATATATATATATATATATATGAGAGATTGGTACTGCACAAAAGCAGAAATATCCACACTGTTCGTGAACAAATGATTTCAGTGTGCGTTTCTCCCCTGCCCGCCCCCAATAATGTTCCAGATTATTCACTAAGACGCAATGCCAAAGGCAAACACTCTAATTTATCCACTAAATAAATAATCTAACTGATGTGGTGGAAGAGATTAGATGGTGTGTGTGTGTCCCTCATTTCAATTTGATCTGTCTTTCTCTTTCTTTATTGGAATGTGTGCTCAAGGAGGTCCAAGATATATGGAGGGAAGGAGCCACTTTTGAAAATGGCCATGACTTAGTATTAAAGGATGTGCTTTGATGCAGAAGGTCTCAGGCTCGATCCCTGGATTATCCATGTAGTGCTGGGAAAGAGTTGTGTTCCTTTCAGTACCGTTGACCACAGTATCCTCGCAGTGGTCTAAACCACTGAGCCTCTTGCGCTTGCCGATTGTAGGGTTGGCAATTTGAATTCACATGATGGGGTGAGCTCCTGCTCTTTTGTCCCAGCTCTTGCCAACCCAGCAGTTTGAAAGCATAACTGTGCAAGTAGATAAATAGGTACCACCCTGGTGGGAAGGTAAATGATATCTCTGTGTTCTCTGGCTTCCATCACAGTGTCCTGTTGTGCCAGAAACGGTTTAGTCATGCCAGCCACATGACCTGGAAAAGCAGTCTGCAGACAATGTCAGCTCCCTCGGCCTGAAAGCAGAGATGAGCGCTGCACCCCATAGTCGAATTTGACTGGACTTAACCGTCCAGGGTCCTTTACCTTCTGGGTTATCTGTGAGCTGGGGCTTGCTGGTACTGTGACTCAGGGCTTCTGCTTCTACCTCTGGGATTGGGTTCTGAGAATAGTATTGCATGATTGTACATCTGCCACCTGGGGTGCCTCAGAGCACTATTCTATCCCCAATGCTATTTAATATCTATATGAAACCACTAGGCGCAATCATAAGAAGATTTTGGGCATGGTATCATCCCCATGAGGGACGCGGGTGGTGCTGTGGTCTAAACCACTGTGCCTCTTGGGATTGCCGATCAGAAGGCCGGCAGTTCGAATCCCCGCGACGGGGTGAGCTCCCGTTGCTCAGTCCCAGCTCCTGCCAACCTAGCAGTTCTAAAGCACACCCAAAAAGTGCAAGTAGGTACCACTCCGGCGGGAAGGTAAACCTTTATCATCCCCATGATACCCAGCTCTATTTCTTGGCTACATCTGAATCAAAAGAAGCTGTGGTGTCTGGATGCAGCGGGTCAGTCCTGCTTTAAATAGAAGGAGAATTATAAATACCGAACCTTCAGACAGGAGAGTAGAGATTGCAAACACTGGTAGACTTTAGTAGAATAGTTCTATGTATGCGTTTAAATCACTGCTTTTTGTTGTTGTTGCTGATTCTTAGCAAATGTATTTATCTGGTCTCAGAGCTTCTTGGTAGCTTAAGGTGGTTAGGCCGAAACATGATACTCTACAGTGGTGCCTCGCAAGACGAAATTAATCCGTTCCGCGAGTCTCTTCGTCTTGCGGTTTTTTCGTCTTGCGAAGCACGGCTATTAGCGGCTTAGCGGCTTAGCGGCTATTAACAGCTTAGCGGCTTTAAGAAAAAGGAAACAAACTCGCAAGAACTTTCAAGACGTTTCGTCTTGCGAAGCAAGCCCATAGGGAAATTCGTCTTGCGGAACGACTCAAAAAACGGAAAACTCTTTCGTCTAGCGAGTTTTTCGTCTTGCGAGGCATTCGTCTCGCGGGGCACCACTGTATAGGGTTTTAATCTAGTATAAGATTGTCTCATAAATGTGGAAAGTGTTGCTGCTCCCAGGGTGATGCATGTGCTAAACTAGCAACATTTACTCTTTTGTCTTTTGCTTCTGGAAAGCAAAGTTGAAGTTCTATAGAATTAATAAGCCTTGGTTATAGGAAGCTCCCAGTGGGCAATGACTTGGAAGTTAGAAATGATAAAGTCTCCATCGGTTTGAATCAGCCAGTTTATACATGCTGAAGCAAATATAAGTTGGAGCAATCTTCTTGGTTGTGCTAAATATATGATGGTCATAATCATGTTCTTTGGTCCTCCATAGTCCTTCTGTCTCCTTCCCTTATGTCATAATATCCCATATATTGCAGGTTGGGTTAGATGACCCTTGGGGTCCCACCCAACTCTACAATTCTATTATTCTATATCCCTGTTAGGGGTGGGGAAAATTTTAGTTCACATTTAAAGGTGAGCCTAATTAAACCACACTTTCTGAAACAATACACAAACTAATTCACGCTTTTTTACATGAAGTGAACCTAAACACAGTCGTCCTTCATAGAATCGTAAAACTGGAGAGTTGAAAGGGACCTTAAAGGGCATTCATTCCATTTGCTGCCAATGTAGGAATCTCAACGAAAGCATCCTTCAAAAGTTGCACTTCTCTGAATTTTGCGAGGCAATTATCAAGGCAAGGGATGTTTACAAGAATGCATTACCAGAATAAAATGTACATAGAAATGCATACATTAGTGAGAATAATGTATAATAATGTATAATATTAGGGGAAATAGTTTGGGAAAAGTGTAATTAGGCAAAATTGCATGTACAAATATGCATATTGGGAGAAATTTGCAGTAAAATTTTCAGGCATAATAATAATAATACTATGCAAAGTTATATGGAAATGTGGGGACGTTGGTGGTGCTGTGGGTTAAACCACAGAGCCTAGGACTTGCCGATCAGAAGGTTGGTGGTTCGAATCCCCACAACGGGGTGAGCTCCCGTTGCTCGGTCCCTGCTCCTGCCAACCTAGCAGTTCAAAAGCACGTCAAAGTGCAAGTAGATAAATAGGTACGGCTCCAGCGGGAAGGTAAACGGCGTTTCCGTGCACTGCTCTGGTTCACCAGAAGTGGCTTAGTCATGCTGGCCACATGACCCGGAAGCTGTACGCCGGCTCCCTTGGCCAATAAAGTGAGATGAGCGCCGCAACCCCAGAGTCGGTCACGACTGGACCTAATGGTCAGAGATCCCTTTACCTTTACCTATATGGAAATGTGGCATGCCCTCCCTACAGATGTCTTGGAGATAAAGAACTACATAGCTTCTAGGAGACATCTGAAGGCAGCCCTGTATTGGGAAGTTTTTAATGTTTGGTGGGCAGGGTATAAATAAAATTGTTGTTGTTGTTGTACAAATGAGAAACAGAGAAAACCAAACTGTCAGATTCACCCACCGCTAATCCCTATGTGTGATTTTTGTCATTCCAGCTCCTCCACCGGCTGCCATCTGAAGAATGCCTAGTTCTTTAAATGACTCCCTCCTTCTGCCTGGCTCCCCTCTGTGCCTGAAACTTCCTCCCAGAGCATCTATATGATGCCACCTGTCAGTCTCTCTCTTGCCCTTGAAATCATTTCCCCAATTCCCTTTGTAACCACTTGATACTCATCTCCTGCTGAAAGTAAGTACTTTCCTAACACAATTGTTCAGACATTACACTGAACACAGATGCAAACTGTGTACAAGTGTGTGTCTGGAAGAGTGCATACGTGTTTGTGCAAAAGAGTGTACACATGTTGACTTCTTCAACTAGTATGTACACAGGTACATAGACTCTACATCCATTGAATGCAACGTGTGAAGACCCGTATTCTTTACCTTCATCCACATCTTCCTTGCCTCCCACTGCTACAGGAATGAGCATCTTTTTCTTTGTCAAGGGCCACATAATTTGTCAGGGTTGTCATGTTGGTTTAATGAGGAATGAGTGGGGCACAGAGTCAAATGTGTGCAGAGCCACCCAACTTTTCTTTCTCTCTTTCTGCCATCCCTTTCTCTCTCTTTCTTTTTTTCTTTCACTCCCTCCCTCCCTCCCTCCCTCCCTCTTTCTCCCCATCCAGGAGGCTGCAGGAGGAAGGGGAAATTGCATTTGGATATCTTGCTGATAGTTAGACAAGGATCATGTGTGGTCTTCCTAGGTTCACAAACTACCTGGTGCAACTTGTAGAAGCTTGGCCCCTGAGGCAATCTGAGCTGGCCAATAGTAGAAATAAATGTGCTTCTAGATATTCTCCATCAAATACCCTTTCGTGAAATTTGGCATAGAATAGTCATTTGCCCGTTTCTGAATATTTGATATATACAGTATTCACTGATATTGGCAATTGCCATCCAATGCTATTTGATTCCGATATTTGACACTTAAATTTTGCATTTGACATTCAATATTTGATATTTGAAACTTGATATTTGACAGTATTTGACAACTAGGTTGTAGTGGCATATTACTGCTTTGCAGGATTTGATGGATGGCACACAATGACACTTGATCTTTTGACAGTATCAGGCAGCTGGAAGTTTATGAGACTTGATATTGAACAAGTGTCATAACGAAGACAATCAAGAGATGCCAACAATTATTATTTTTTAAGTAGGAAGTTCAGACTTTTAAAAAATAAAAATCACATTCTAAATATTAACTGCTAGTTTGAAGGGTGGAAGAAGAAATTTCCACTTCAGGAGCAGGAGTCCTATATAGATGATTAGTACTGAATGGAAAGAAAACTCTTCATAAGAACCCCAGGAGGCAACATTTAAATTACAATGTCAACTTTGAGCTTTATTTAGAATCCAAATTTTAGATTGAGAAATTCACACCATTCTATACAAAAGCTGAACAGACTGAAAACACAAGCTGCCCTAATCTCTGATAAAGATTCTCCTGCTGACAAAACAGGAGTCTTTTCTGCAAAAAGATGTCAGAAAGCATCATGTGGGAGGCTATAGTACCAGTGCTCTTGCTGCCATGTTCCTGCAGCTAATACTATCCACCACCCCTTTTTTAGACATTGTCCTTTTCTTGGCATTGTCACAGTTGTTAGGTCTCCAGAGACGTGTCCTATCCCACCAAGGAAGAAATATTTGTCAACCTCTTCGTGCCTGTCCTATGCAGGATCTATAGGAAAGAGAAACACGTCTTTGCTGTAGGCACCAGTGCAGAAACCACGGCTGCTAACTATGTGGAAACAACGTCCACAGGGGGAGTAGAAAGGAAGGGTGGCTCGTGAGAGTAGGTATAGACAATAGCGTCCACCTGCCAGTGGTGGCACTGCACTAATCAGGATGGGGTTGGCGGGTCAAGGCTTTAGTGGGATTGGCCAAGCTCCGTGATGGCATCCCTTCTAACTGCAACACCTCCTTGCCGCTGCCCCATCCCTGTCCCAATGGGTGCAGTGCTGCTGGAAGGATTCCAGTCCCCTGCCTCTTCACCCACTTTAAGGGCCACTCAAGAGAGAAGGCACATCTTGATGCACATGCAATGGTATGTTCATCAGTAAAACATGTTCAGGTTTTGGAAATGCCTGTGATTATGATGGCTGGTTTATGGAGTTAGGAGTGACCTGTGGCACTGTGGGGTTAAACCACAGAGCCTAGGACTGCCAATCAGAAGGTCGGCGGTTTGAATCCCTGCGACGGGCTGAGCTCCCATTCCTCAGTCCCTGCTCCTGCCAACCTAGCAGTTCAAAAGCACGTCAAAGTGCAAGTAGATAAACAGGTACCACTCCGGTGGGAAGGTAAACGGCATTTCCGTGCGCTGCTCTGGTTTGCCAGAAACGGCTTAGTCATGCTGGCTACATGACCCAAAAGCTGTACGCCAGCTCCCTTGGCCAATAAAGCAAGATGAGCGTCGCAACCCCAGAGTCAGTCCCTTTACCTATATATACTGTAGAGCCGTGAGGTGTGAGTATGTTCACACACAGACATATGCACAACTACATAATGTTCTCTTTGCATGCAATGGGATGGTCCTCTAGATTACCCACTCCCACAGTTTCCTTTAAATCAGAAGTGTGGGAGCCAGGGAATGTGTAGAATAAAGGAGAAGAAGTCGCTGGATCGTAGCACATTAGTCTGTATTTCTAATTTACTTATGCTTTTAACTAAAACATAGATTTCATTCTCATATTTGTAATTTGTGTTGAGGTTTTTGTTGTTAGCCACCTTGGGCAATTTTGTTTTGTTTTATGGAAAACTGGGATTAACTATAACAAATACATAGAACTGGGTCAAGGCAGGTTGGAACTTGCAATTTGCAACTGGCAAGGAAAGGTGTGGAGTGAATGGAGGGCTTGTCAGTCAACTGGAAGGCCAATGGGCTGTGTTCAGTTTGGTAGCGGCTCACAATTTCTGTAGGCCTGCCATAGTGCTTATCACAAAACTACCATGATGGATTACACACAAGCTGCGCTGTGTGATGCTTCCTGCAGTTAGAGCTGTTTCCTTCACTTTTCCTGCCTGAGACCCACTCGCCACCTCTGTGACACCTCAAGCCCTCCTTTCTTTGGCTCGTCATTAATCACCCCTCCATCCTTCCTCTTTTGAAGAGCTGCTCTGGTTTTCATTTCACATTTGTTTGTCTAATGAAGCTTGAAAGCCCTGTGTGGTATAGGAAAGCAGTTTTGTGACTGTGTTGGGAAAGACGACATATAATTGAATCACATTAAGAATGGTCATTTAGGATGGGTCCATCCCATGGCATCCCAGAACTTTCAGACAAGTTTGGACCAGTGAAATGGGCAGAGTGAAAGGCCTCCTTTGTGGTTTAACTTGTGACCAGATCACATGCTACAAAATGTATTCAGTCTCTTTGGCGTGTTTGCTTCTGGACCAAATGTGAGCAGCAGAGGCTGGTCCATTGGGGGGGGGGGAATGGGCACTTTCATCTGTTTTCCTGTCTGCCTTCTTACTTACACCCACCCACCCAGGAGATGGTGCTGCTTGTCAGCTTCCTCTGTATTAGTCTCAGTGTTGCCATTGGAAAACTCAATAGGGATAGGATGGGGACAAATCTAGAATTAATTTGCCGTATGTGTTAAATTGCCTGGAGCTCCCCAGTAAACCAGGGGGCTGCCAAAGTTCCACTAAGCCAGAGGTACAGCTGTGTGGATGTCCCACTGTGCCTTCTGCTTCCATAGAGGGTCTAGGGCCTTAGCAGAATTGCCCACATGGCCACTGGAATAGCCTCTGGGGCATTCAAGGATCCATTGAATTCCATAAATGCAGTGCGTTATATTCAGGGCTACCTCTGAAGATGGTTCAGAAACGTCAGCTGGTACACAATTCAGTGGCCAGGTTGCTAACCAGAGCAAGACGGTTTGAGCATATTACACCGATCCTGGCCCGACTGCACTGGGTACCAATTAGTTTCCGGGCCCAATTCAAAGTGCTGGTTTTGACCTATAAAGCCTTAAACAGCTCAGGTCCTCAATACCTCAAGGACCACCTCTTCCCATATGAAGCTACCCAGACCCTAAGATAATCTTCTGAGGCCCTCCTTTGTGTGCCTCCTCCTTGTCTGTAGAATGCTCTCCCCAGGGAAGTTCTCCTGGCGCCTTCATTATACATCTTTGGGCACCAGGCAAAAATGTTCCTTTTTAACTAGGCCTTTGGTTGACCTGATCAACATCTCATACCTTTTAAAATGTGGCTGGTTGGGTTTTGGGGGGGGAGAGGTTGTATTATTGGATTATTGCTTTTATTTTTATTTTATATACTGTGATCTTTTTATGTGAACTGCCCTGAGACCTCCAGGTATAGGGCGGTATATAAATTCAATAAACAACAATAACATATCTGTGGGAGGACAACCTAAATAGGTCCCCCATTCCTACAGGGGAGTTTCGATGCACTCAGACCAAACTTCAACAGGCAATAGTCTGAATGTGACAATTTCACCTTTAGCAGCCAGACCTCCCTCTTCCAACTGTGAGCCAAAGACACTATTTAGAGGCTAAGATGTGAAACAGTATTTAAATTGCAGAAATAAAAAAACAGATTGAGTATATGACCTGCAAACTGAGACAGCCCCACAGAGAAGTTTTGCCATTTCCCCAGATTCACTCACCAGGAACCGTAGAATGATGGCCCCTCCAGCAACACCCAGGTCTTCTACGTATATAGCAGACACACATTTAGTGCTACTTACCCGGAGGGTGTCCCTGAGGGAAAGAAAGAAGCTGTCCCTTGCCCATTGCAAACCCATCAAAAACTCACATTGGTCAATTTCTGTCTACCTTCTAATTTTCCAGAGGATTCTTTGAATTTGGTCTGGCCTCTGTTGAATGTACCGGAGCATATCACAATCAGATTTGTCTGTTGACTGCCGCCTGCCTCCTCGTTGTTCATCAGTATTCTCCCAAAACCTGTCTCCCAGATTAGGCCTACTCAGTGCAGCGGCTGAATCTTTTAGCGTTCGCCATTCTCGGCCTCCTTGCATTAACACCCTGTAATGTCACTGCCTGAGTTATAAATCTTTTTCTTACTGAAGGTCAGCTTCAATCTTGTATGAAAATGAATGTCATAATTACTGCCACTCACTTAAAACAAGTCCTAGCTTTTTACAAAGACCTAGCTAACTTTTATCCCATCTATAACCTCCCTAGTATTTCAAGCATTTTGGCTGTCAGAGTGGTAAATGACTTCCCTCCCATTTACGCCACCACCCAGAATATATAATGGAAATGTCAACGAAAGCCCCCCCCCTCTCTCTCCGGGAGATGAAAAGCATCATGTGGTCATTTTGCTTCTGGTTCACTTTTTTAATGTTTCAACATGACTCAAAATAAAAATCCACAATTAATAAAAAAAATTAAAAAAAAACAGTTCAGATCCACAGAGTGATGGGGCACCATCTCTGTGGGAACTCTGTACAGTCATACATCAGGTTACAGACGCTTCAGGTTGCGTTTTTGGGGGGTTAAGGATGCACCAAAACCCAGAAGTACTAGAACGAGTTACTTCTGGGGTTTGACAGTTGTGCATGAGCAGAAGAGCTAAATCACGCTTTGCGCATGCGCAGAAGACCGAATAGCAACCCGCATGTGCGCGGACGCAGTGCTGCAGGTTGTGAATGCTGTGGGTTGCGAACGTGCCTCCCGCACGGATCACATTCGTAACCTGAGCATCCACTGTACCTCAATCCAGCACTGGCTGTAGAGAATGCACAACTGAGCTGCAGCTTCCCATATGGACCTATTTATTTGTTGCATTTGCATTTATCTCACCATTTTCTCAAGGGAACTATTGGTGGCATACATGGTTCTCCATGGGGAGAGCCAGTGTGGTGTAGTGGTTAAGAGAAGTGGACACGTAATCTGGTGAACCTGGTTCACTTCCCCGCTCGTCCACATGCAGCTGCTGGGTGACCTTGGGCCAGTCACACTTCTCTGAAGTCTCTCAGCCCCACTCACCTCTCAGAGTGTTTGTTGTGGGGGAGGAAGGGAAAAGGAGAATGTTAGCCGCTTTGAGACTCCTTAGGGTAGTGATAAAGCGGGATATCAAATCCAAACTCCAAACTCTTCTTCTTCTTCTTCTCCCTCTCCCTCATTTAATCCCCACAACAACCCTGGGAGGTAGGTTGGGTTGAGAGGCAATGACTGGCCCAAGGTCACCCAGTGAGCTCCACGGCTGTGTAGGAATTTGAGTGCTGGTCTCCCAGGTCCTAGTCTGACACACTAACCACTATGCAATACTGTCGCTCATAGGAAAGAGAAAGTGAAATTTATAAAATCTGAAATTCTTATATTCCTGGAATCTGAGAGTTTTACTGCTTTAAGTCATTCAGATATCATAATACATAAGACGATCCAAAAGGTGCAATCAGAACAAGATTGTTTTTATTTACTGGGGGGGCACCATTTACATACCACACTTTCCTACCCACACTGGCCCCCAAGAGCAGCTTACAGAAATGAAAGACAATTAGCAAAAAGGTCACTGAATTACAGAAAGGAAATGAGAGACAGGCTCTGGTGTGGTATACTCAATAACAGTGCAATCCTGTAAATCTGCCCAGAGTTCAATGGGGCATACTCCCAGATAAGTTGGTGCAGGTTTGCAACCAAATACTGCAATCCTATGCAGACTCAGTGCAGCTCACTTCTAGGGTTGGATATATCCGTCTTTTTCCAGGAGGTGTCAAGTTTGCATGTGTTCATTCATAAATATCTTCCTTCTCATTTCTACACTGAACTGTGAGGTTTTTTTAAAATCTACATGAAAATTAAGATGTGTGTTTAAATATGTATTTTATTTTCTTACAAAATATGCATTTCTAAATATATATTCTTTCTGAGCATGCCTTTCTTAAATGCCTTTTATCCCAAAAAATGCTTTGCAAAATTCAGAGGACTGTGAAATCTTGAAGGATAACTGTGTTGAATCTGCACATTCAACTTGGAAGTGTAGATCAGGTCACTTCCTCTTGAAATTTGCAAAGAACAAATTCCTTAAGCATCCTTGCCCACTTCTGAGTAGGACATGTACAGAAGTAGATTGCACTGCTGTAGTACAAAAAAAACCCCCACCACCCGCTTAAATGAAGAGCAAACAGACTTACACAAACAGAGTGAATTCTTCATAAGAGAGCACTGCACATTTGCCCTAAATGTCAATCTCATTGAAAGTGGGATTTTCATAGTAAGAAGTGAACACCACAAAAAAAATCCTGTAGCCCTAGTGTTAACTGGGCCCATCACTCCGAGTGTGAGCACACTCGCATATTGAGGTCCAGACAGTTCGCTGTTTTTCTGGACCACATATGTGGCAAGTAAAGAACAGCAAGAGCTCAGAGGGGTTTTACAATGGCCATTCCTTTGCTTTCTTTTTTTGCAAGAGCTTTGAGACCTTTATAAAAACAACCCAACAAACTTGGGTTTGGGTTGAAGCCTTTTGAGGCTATTTAGATCATTGGGTTTAATCGATGCCACTTGTTTCCCCCCCCCCTTTTAAAAGACTCATTGTATACTGTTTCGAGCAAGTGGGAAAGTGTTCTATATTTTTAACGAATTAACTGGGTGGTTTGTTCCACGATCTCGGTTCCAGAAAATCCGAGTGTGAATTCCAAAAAGCAAACCAGTGATCCCAGTGCTGCTTGCATCAAAGCATTGTTAACTGTGCCTCTATTTGGTTATGATGAACAAGGAATGCCTGTGTGTATGATGGGATAGTTGTTCTCTTGCTAAGCGGCAATAAAAATACAGAGCTCTCTCTGTGTGTGGCACACGTTTTATTTGGATATTCAAGAAATGAGCATTTCAATTGGGGTTTTGAAGTAAAAAAAAGAGAGAGATGGGTTTTTGGAGAGAGAGGAAATTTGAATACAGCCATCTACGCGCTTTCATCCCAAGATGAATGGTAGATGGCTTCTATTATTCACATCCAGAGGAGACAGGCCTACCAAGAATGATTTGGCAAGTACTGAAGATAAATCATAACACAGATCGCTGCCGTCATGATCCCATTGTGAACGTGATTCTTTTCTTTAAAATCTGTGATGAACAAGTAGAAGATGAAATTGGGCAGGCGGGGTGGATGATAAAAGAAGCATGAGTCCCCCATGAAATCACCCACCACATCTCCTCTTTCACCTACTCTGACTGGAACTCCTTTCAATAGTTCCTTTTACAAGAAGAAAACCTGGGTGCAGAATGCCAATCCTGAGTAGGTGAGGGGAGAGAGGTATATCCATGAGGATATACATCCATGAGGCCCTGTTTTTCTCCTTAAAACAGGAGAAAATCTATTTACCGGTATATTGCAGATTTCAGAACTGATTCACAACCAAAGCTATTACAGTGGCATACAATGAGGTAAAATGATGTAAAATACACAAGACACAGATTCAACCCCCTGCCCTTTGATAAAAAACCATCACTGCAGTTGTACAATTAATATTCCATAGAACGACTAGGTCAGATTTCAGGGAAAGCCTTCTTAGACAAAATTGTCTTCAGTAGCTGACAGGCTAAGCACCTGAGTAATTTCAGTCATAAATGATTCCAGAGGACTGGAATCTAGTCTTGGCAGCATGTGCCTCCAGAGTTTCAGACAGGTGTTGTTGTTGTTGTTGTTGTTGTTAACTTATTTAATTATATCCTGCCTTTTCTCTCTGATGGGACTCAAGGTGGCTTACAGATAATAAGAACCACTAAAAACAAAACAAAAAATTCAATCATTTTTTTAAAAAAAATTAAACATCAATAGAATTAAAACAACATACATATATGAAATCTTTTAAAACCATACCAACAATTACAGTAAAAAAAGCACAGTCCCAGCCCTTCAAAAGCCTGCTGGAACAAAATTTTACCCTCGTGAAAATTCACCGGCATTTTTTAAAGCACAAAACTATCCCAATAAACACATTTTTATGTGCAGTTGTGATACACATTTTTGCAAGGAAATTTCCCCGACGCAGTGCATTTTATGTGTTATTTTCTCTAATATTTTCATGCATGCTCAGGCCTGGCCAATTACAAGGATTACAGATAGGCAAACCATTTCCCTCTCCATCTTTGGATTGGCTGCTGGCAAACATGAGTGGGACTTGTTGGGTTATTGTTGCTTTATGAAAGCATGGTCTGGATTTGCTCACCAGCCCCACCTGCTGGGTTGGGAGTGAAATATAGCTAGGGCTATGAGGCATTCTGACCTCAATATCACAAGCCTAGCAACCCTTCTAAAATGAAACAGGAAGAGGCTGATAAGACTGTGTATTGCGTGCTAATCCCCAGCCTTTATTTGCCCCATTCCAAATATCTGGTCTTCAGAGAAGGCCAGTACTGAAAATACATGCATTTGAAATCTGTATCTCAAACACAATTTAAACTATCACTTGCATTGTGCATGAGAATCCCTTTCTCTTCTACTGTATTTGTTCTCAGGCTTGCCAACCAGCCAGAATTTTGTATGTATGCCAATTGTTCCAGCACAGCTCAAAGACATCATTGAGTTTCGTATCATTTGTATTTTGTTTTGGAAACAAATCAGGGAGTTATGTAAATACATTTGTAATCCATATTTGAAATAAAGTGTGTTTATAGTTTATTAGAGTGTTTTGTTTTGTTTTTGTAAAAAAAATACAAATTACTAGAGGATATGCATTTCCTCAACTCTCCCTGTCTTGCTTGCTTCCACCGTGGTCCCAGGTCCACTGTGGCTACTGCCTTGATTGAGTGGCTACTTACAGATCGCCAAAAAAGAAGACTACAGTGGTATCTCCAGTTGCGCACAGGATCCGTTCCAGAGCTCCAGTCGGATCCCAAGGAATTCGCAACTGGAGGTGCCTGTTCTTCACATGCGCACGGTGCGGAAGAGTGCTTCTGTGCATGTGCATGTGTCGAAACCCAGAAAAAAACTCCCAGCTTTGCTGCGTTCGCATCCTGAAAGATACGCAACCAGAGGTGTGCGTATCCAGAGGTACCACAGTATACAAATTTGCATAAAATGTACATATGCTGATTTCTTTGTATAGATGCAAATATAGAAATGATGACTCTAATTTAAACAGAAATACAACCCATCTCACTATAGCGAAGAAGAATGGGACCAGGTGACCTGCTCAGTCTGCTGCCAGATGCCCTCTCTTCCTGGACCATCTCACAGCCCGTGTTCTCCCTTCATATAACCCATCAAAAGAAGACTCCTTCAACTAGAGAACTGTCCTCTGTAAACTATGGAACATGGCCAGATTGGAATCTTCTCTAGGCCCGATCCTGCAAACCTTCTTACCTTGCTGTGGTCCTACACTGACTCAGCAAGATCCTCAGCTACTGATGTTGTACATGTCCCTCTTCATACAAGTCTCATGTTTAGTCCGTAACATCTCCTGATCATACACTATATAGGGGAGCTTAGAATGGCCTCTGCCTGAGGACCAAGCCAAGTGTAACATTAAGCATGTAAATGAGGGCTTCATTTTCTTAACTAAATAGCAGTCGTGAAGGGTTGTTGAGGTCAGGACTGTGGCAAGAAGGAATTTAACCCTTTGCCCCCTCTTTGTTATGGTCCAGTCCCAACCATTTGCAAATTTGCCCTGGCAGGTAAGCTGTCAATGGCAAACAGGAGCTAGGAGGAGGCATCTGGGTCAGGGTCAGGAACACAGTGGAAGCCAATCTTCTCCCCTCATGGCATGGCTCCAGTCTAGGTCAAGGGCTTTCAGAGCTGCAAATTTGGAAACAAAAATCAAGTAGATGAACATCAGTCACATACTTTCATTCCAAGCTTGGCCATGAAACCAATAGACCAGCTGGACTCCATGGGCCTATAGTAGACAGGGAGCAGCTTCCATAAGCTGACCTAGTAGTTATGCCGGCTGTTTGCTAGTCCTGTCCCCAGGATGCAGCAGTGCAGACCGCAAGACGTCTTCAGGTTCAACTGCAGAAAACGTTTGCCACAAAGGCTGTCTTCCCAATGGACTCTGCCCCTCTCCTGCACCTTAGCTCCTTCCAGCATTTAAAGGCTTGGGCCCCATCTCTGCCGTTGCAGCAGCAAGCTACAAAGATCTTTCTCAAGCCGAATTGCCAGCGCTGGCACTGTCAGAACTTCCTTCAGCAGAAAATGATTACTGTGTCCTGAAAATGTCAATCAGATACCAAAGATAAATGAAAGATGGAGAAATAAAATGTACCATTTTTATATATATTTTTTTTAAAAAAAGAAAAAAGAAAAAGAAAAGAAAAAGCAAGGAGAGGAAACAGAGAGAAAGAGGGAAGCATGGGGGGAATGTTTAGCAACCCTTTGAAACATTTCAGAGAAAATATGTCACTGAAAACAAATACATGCTCAGCTGTCCAACTTTAATTTTTCACTGATAAGCCCTCCTCTCCCCCACCTTTCCCCCCAAAGCATTTTCCAGCCGATGCAATAAATAAAAGAGCTAAATTCTCAACAGCATCCAATTTCCATTTCTTGTGACTAAGTGTTTCTGTAGCCGATATCAGCCCATACACCTCCCACTGCCCAGGTGGCTCTTGTGTCAGCAGAACTAAATGGGGATGGAGGCTGTCAGAGCCAAGGACAGGGTGCTCTCCTGATAGCTGGGAGAAGCACCGACTCCCCCAGCCAAGCCGCCATCCCTGGCTGCGCTCTCTGCCTGTTGAGTTTTCTGTTGTTTGGGTTTTAATTCACTTTGCTAAGATTGCTTTTCACTCACTTAAGTGACAGGTAGTTATTTGTTTGCAGGGTTCCATTTGACACTTTTTTGTTAGTGCAAAAACGCTAATAATAATAATTAGCGCTTTTCTAGACTTCTCTGAGGTTTTAGTGCCGGCGCATTGTTAATCTCAAACATCCCCGACACTTTGCGGTGCATGGGATAGTATGATAGCATTTAAATATAACAAAAGGAGCTCATTATACCAAGACCAGATTGCAGTATCTTTCAGCCCCTTGATAGCAAGCAGAGACTTAACATCCTCTGCATTTGTTTTGCACCATTAATGCCTTCTGCAGAAGGGTGCAAAGCCACCCAGCCCTGCTTTCCTTTATAGAAGGTTCTTATTGGGCAGTTATTTTGATTCTCCTGCTGCACACACAATGTTGTGCATCGCATCAGGGGTCGGGCAGGTGGGGGTGACTTTGTATTTTGTTAGGCCCATGGCTAGATGTTCCTCATCGCTGATTTAAATAATAATAATAATATAAATAATAAAATAAAATTTTATTTATATCCCGCCCTCCCCAGCCGCATCCGGGCTCAGAGCGGCTAACAACAATAAAAGTAACACAATTTACATAAAATCCCAATCAATTAATAGAAATGCATTCTAAAATCAACTCATTCTAAAATCAATTCAAATCAAATTAATGGCAACCATTGGGTTAGAGTACTGTGAGGGTTACCAAAGGAGGGGGTCAGACTGTGCCTTGGCCAAAGGCCTGGTGGAACAGCTCTGTCTTGCAGGCCCTGCGGAAAGATGTCAAGTCCTGCAGGGCCCTAATCTCTTTTGACAGAGCATTCCACCAGACTGGGGCCATGGCCGAAAAAGCCCTGGCACTGGTTGAGGCCAGCCTAACCTCCCTGTGGCCCAGGACCTCCAAGATGTTTTTATTAGAAGACCGTAAGGTCCTCCGTGGGACATACCAGGAGAGGAGGTCCTGTAGATACAAGGGTCCTAGGCCATATAGATATGCAATATATCTCACTATGATGGGGAAGACCGTGACCAAGTGACCAGTGTGCCTGCTCACTTTTTGGCCAATATACCAGCTGTGAATGCAGAGGGACGTTGCTCCCTTTTCTTATGGTTCTTTATTTTTTCAACCAAAGTTGGATTGGACCACCCTTTGAACAGAGGACTCCTTCCAACAGAGGACTGTCCTCTGACAGACTTTCAAATAGAAGACCATCTTCTGCAAAGTAGGACACATGGCCACCCCTACTTCCTGGCATGGAAAGTCAGGTGTCCCCCAGAATCAACCCGGGGAAACTGACTGATGTCTTTATCCTGGTTTTTTGACACAGCCCATCCTTATGCCTCTTTAAAAAGATAGCAGGGCTTTTTCCCCCAGTCAGAACTTACCAGAAGTCAGTTGCAGCACCTCTGAGGTAGGCACCATTGCCATTATTAGCAACAGAACTTATAATGGAGCTGGTGTCACTGTGGTCTAAACCACTGAGCCTCTTGGACTTTGACTAGACTTAAGTGTCCAGGGGTCCTTTACCTATAAGCAAATAAGGGAGGCACAATTTTTTTCTAGAAAAATAGCACTAGATAGTAGAGTAGAGCTAAGACAATCGAACCCTTTACAGACTACGTTACTGTTCAAGTCCTTCATAACTTTCAAAATAAGCAAAAGGCAGATTTTGTGACAACTCAAAAGAAATGGACGTACAGGGAAAAGGCAGAAAAAGAAGAATGGTTGGATAGTGACATTATGTAGATGCCTCATAAGCAGTGACTGAAAAAAGCGGTAAATCCATAGGAAGAAGCCAACTTGGAAGGGCTCCTTGCCCTTTCTGTGTCACCAAACCACTGGCCTTCAGGCTTGCCTGTGTGGCCCCCACAACCCTCCTCAGCCATTATTTCAATATTGAGGGAGGGGCGCTTCATGTGACCTCCCTAGCGGGAGGAATCATTGCAGAGAGTAGCCGCGCAACACGTTTAGGCTATTAAGCGATAACTGAAATTATCATTTTAAATAACCTTCTGTAATGGGAAGGTCTGTGCCAAATCTGACCAGAGCGGTAATAGAAATTAATAATTAAGCATCTATTTTCCTTGCTTGTCTGTTGCACAATCTACTCAGACAAGATACAGCTGGGAGAGAAAATTAAAATCCTATAGCCCTGTATGCAGAGCAGAGACAATGGCCTGTAATCAGCATGGCGCAGTAATACTTACCGTCTGCCCTAGTTTTTCTTTTTTTCCGCCCCCCGCCCCCAAAGAAATGAATGTGAGGCAGCCAGAGAAATGCCAATATCCTCAGAAATGCAGAGACCACACGAGAATATTGACGGGATGCTACCTGTCTCTTCTACACAGAGACTGCAATGGCTGCTGGCAGTGCCAGGAAGTCTCGGAGAGATCAAAAACCATACTATTAAAAATGTATCTCAGAAATAAACAGTGTAAATCACAGCAATGAAATATAAATTAGAAATGAGTTGGTGTCGGAAATACCCTCATCTCGTTTGGGGGTGGGGGGAAAGAGAGAAAAGCAAGTGTCCTTTGAAGAGGTTCTTTCTGCATAATGATTTGGCTACTAAGAGATCAGGCAGATTTTCTCAACCCTAATAATAGTAATAGTAATAGTAATAGTAATAACAGTAGTAGTAGTAGTAGTAGTAGTAGTAGTAGTAACAACAATACTGGACTCTTGAAAGAAAAAAAAATGCAACGGCAAAGGATGCACAAACAAGAATATAAGAGTTGATGGTAGTGGTTGTTGGTGGCAGGTCATTAGTATACTGGAAGGAGTGTCTCCACCCCCATCGTTCTGCCCGGACACTGAGGTCCAGCACCGAGGGCCTTCTGGCGGTTCCCTCCCTGCGGGAAGTGAGCTTACAGGAAACCAGGCAGAGGGCCTTCTCGGTAGTGGCGCCTGCCCTGTGGAACGCCCTCCCACCAGATGTCAAGGAAATCAACAACTATCTGACTTTTAGAAGACATCTGAAGGCAGCCCTGTTTAGGGAAGTTTTTAATGTTTGATGCTTTATTGGGTTTTTAATATTTGGTTGGGAGCTGCCCAGAGTAGCTAGGGAAACCTAGCCAGATGGGTGGGGTGTAAATAAATTAGTATTAGTATTAGTATTAGTATTAGTATTAGTATTAGTATTATTTTAACACATAGGCCAAAAAAATGTGTTCCTGCTCCAAGGAACTTGCAATGACCCAACCACTCAGTGTGAATATGGAAGTGTGTAGACTTCTAGAGAGAATATTGTGGCTGCTATGCTCCTCCTCTGGGTGCATTCAAATGAGAGGATTATTGCTTTAGAATTCTGCCCCCGTTTCTAACATTCTTTCTACACCGCATTACCTGTTGACTTATGGAACTGTGTGTTTTTTAAAATTAACATATTGCCACACCCTGTTGAATTTCATTCATGCCAGTGGTGCAACACAACAGCAGACATCATTAGACATGCTGCCGTCCTTTATGAACCAGTGTGCTTCCACTTATGCACATGTGTCCCATTTTTGCACATTTGTGTATTGATACACATGTTACCCTAGCATATGTACTTTGGTACACATCATCTGGACAGAGAACTAAATGCAAATTTTAAACAAGCGGCCATTTTGAAGGATGCCTGTGTTTTGGTTTGCAAATTATTTCAGAAAGTGTCAATTAGGCAGGTCTAAATGTGAAGAGAAATTAATTTCTCCCTATCCCTAGGGGGAGAACAGTGTTGTTGTTGTTGTTGTTGTTGTTGTTGTTACTACTATTATTACCCACCTTTTGAAAGAGCAAATCATCTGAGAATTGAGCTTCAGTGCTGAAAAGCAAATTGCACAAATCACTGTTTGGTTCCATCTTTAACTTCACAATGTTCTGATGACATCAACGGTCCCTCAGGCAGCGTCCCAACCGTTAATGGGATGTCACAAAAACACCTTGATACCTATATATAGTTTTGCTTTCTCCACTTGCCTTGGGAATATCCTCATATGTAGTGTTAAAATTGCATGGTTTCCTTGCAGGAGAAAAGCACTTTGTCTGTTCGTAAAACATTCTATTATCACACTTCATGATGAATGAGATGTGTTTATTTGTTTCTTTTCCAGCTGTCTTTATAGGATGATCTAAGGTTAATGGCAGAAATGCTACCAAAATAAATGGTTTCAGGTAGTCAAATCTTTCATCGGAGTACTTTGTTTTCAGCAAAACTTGGAGGCAAAACAAATGAATATCTGCGGACTGTCGGAATGTATTCCTTAATACCAGCCACAAAAAAGAAAACAGAAAGAAAGAAAGAAAGAAAGAAAGAAAGAAAGAAAGAAAGAAAGAAAGAAAGAAAGAAGAAAGAAAACTTCTTTGATTTTATGGATTTTCTCTCCTTAATCACCCATTTCCTGCCTCCTATGTTTGGTCAAGTACAAAATTAACACTGAACTGCAGATTTGGGATGCAATCCAACCAGCAAGGTCTGAAGTAACCTGATGAAAAGGAACAGGAACTGTTGTGAACTGCCTTGAGATGTATGGATATAGGGTGGTATACAAATTTTATGATTATGATTAATGGTGATGATGCTGGTAATGATGATGATGATATTAGAGCTTAGAATATAAGCTTATCCAGTGCTATTATCTGTAAACACATCTATTGTATGGGAACAGGATAGTCATCTACTAGCACTGAAGCATCATACTGTACAGCAAGGATGGGGAAGTGGTTGGTCTCCAACTCCCATTGGCCCAGGCAGAATGATCAGTGGTCAGAGATGGTGGACATATGGTCAGATAACATTTGGAGGACCACAAGTTCTCCATTTCTGTGCTATAATATTTCACAGATGAAACCAGAGATGTTCCTGTTCACTACTTACACCTCTGTTCCTACACCAAAGACTGCTTTCTCAGTATTCCCCACCATCACATTGCTAATACAGTGGTGCCCCGCAAGACGAATGCCTCGCAAGACGAAAAACCCGCTAGACGAAAGGGTTTTCCGTTTTTCAATGCGCTTCGCAAGACGAATTTCCCTATGGGCTTGCTTCGCAAGACGAAAACGTCTTGCGAGTCTTGCGATTTTTTTTGCTTCCCCTCCCCTTTTTCTAAGCTGCTAAGCCGCTAATAGCCTTTTAGCTGCTAAGCCGCTAAAGCCTTTAATAGCCGCTAAACCGCTAAACCGCTAATAGCGCTAATCCGCTAATCCGCTAATAGGGTTGCTTCGCAAGATGAAAAAACCGCTAGATGAAGAGACTCGCGGAACGGATTATTTTCGTCTTGCGAGGCACCACTGTATCTCTACCCCTCCTGCTGGATACTAAGAATTTATCATGAACGTTTAATTTTGTAAAAGCTTAGAAATGTCTAAGAGAATGTTTACTCACACATTGGCACTTTCTGGAATAGAAGCAGCTGAAATAAACACAGTATCAAGAGATCCTAACAGGGAATTCATGCAGCTGGCAGGGGGGAGAAGTCGTAGAGCAAGGACTGTAATATTTTTGTTTTTTAAAAAAATTCCCTGTGCACCAGAATCTAGAGGCACTTGAAGACTTTGATTCTGGGAAATCCTGATTACCTCCAGGAGGTCAGCACTTTGCTGAAGAGTGTATACTAGGAATTCCCGGTTTGCGTAATTGAAGTGGATTAAAATGCTCAGTCCACTTTAAAAAACCTAATGGACTTTTTGCAATTAGGAAAGTGATGGGGAAATGTAAAAAAAAAAAAAAGTGTGGGATGAAGAACTGATTAATGGGAAGAGGTGTAAACACCACACACGAAAATCAAGACTAATGCTCAATGCTGTACAGTGGTACCTCGAGTTACAGATGCTTCAGGTTACAGATGCTTCAGGTTACAGACTCCGCTGACCCAGAAATAGTACCTCAGGTTAAGAACTTTGCTTTAGGATGAGGCCCCATTAGCTAAAGTAGCACCTCAGGTTAAGAACAGTTTCAGGTTAAGAACTGACCTCCAGAACAAATTACGTTCTTAACCCAAGGTACCACTGTATAACCTCTGTGCAAACAGATCAACATGGCTGCTCAGTGAAGTGTGGGCACAGGCTGCCTTCACACTGTCTATATTTTTCAGGAGGAATTCAAGGGCATACTTGTGTTTTTACCTATTTTGGAAATTGCCCAGAGTGGCTGGGGAAACCCAGTCAGATGGGCACGGTACAAATAATAATAATAATAATAATAATAATAATAATAATAATAATAATAATAACAACAACAACAACAACAACAACAACAACAACAACAACAACAACAACTTTAAGACCTCCTATTCCCTTCCCAGAACTACAATTCCCAGAGTTCCCTGGGAAGATGCATTGATTGTTAAACCCCTCTGACAACTGTAGCTCTGTGAGGAAAATAGGGACTTCCTAACAACTCTTAGTTCCCTTGACAAACTAACTACAGTTCCCAGGATTCTCCAGGGAAAGCCACGACTGTCTGAAGTGGTATTTGTTTTCTTATTTCATAAAGCTTATACACTGCTTGACTGTAAGAAGAAAAAACTCAAAACAGTTTACAAAAATTATAAAGATGGAGTCTCCCAGGTACTAGACAGGAGTATTTCCCAATCCTGCCTTGAGATGCCACAGACTGAATCTGGGACCGTTGGCATTTGAAGTGAGTGCTCTTCCACAGAGCTAAAACCCTGGCAGTTTTTTGGGGGGCAGGCTAATCCCTCTATGTGAGTAGTTTGTGAGAGCTGTGAGCCTCTTCTTCTTCACATGGTAGTTGTGAATATGAGTGACATAAACATAGTAAAGAACTCTGGGAAATGCTATAAGAATAAATAAAATAAAAACCTTTCTGTCGGGGTGACATTATAGCATGGGATGCAAGGGGTATCTTTCTTGCCATTGAAACCAACCATATTTTTTGTTAAACACCTCAGCTCCCCCCCCTTTTTTTTAAGGCAGAAAGCTTTTCCATTTTAAGCGGTAACTGTTAGCAGTGTGTGACATTTCTAGTCTGTCCAGGGTGTTACTAGTACATGACAGGTCAAGTCTGTCACCTTCATAAAAGCAAAGAACATCTAGGCTGGCACACTGCACTGCGGAGTCCCTCTGCGTATTACCAATGTCATACCAAATATTGTCAGCAGTATTTATCTGCTCTTCATCTCTGCCACTTATAGGAGCGCTTACAAAAAAAAAAAGGGAAAAAAGTTCTGATTATTTTTGCATGAAGATAGCTTCTCAGCGCTTCCCCCGTGATGTTACGAACTGCAAAGCAGATCTTTAAATATCCAGGAGAGCTAATTTGTCCTTGTGGCACCTATAATTAAAATACAAACCCTCCCAGGCGTAGTGTGTGTGTGTGTGTGCGAATACCTGTAAAACGAAGGTTATTGTTGTCTTTATTATTAATTAATTATTATCAGATGCTGTGATTTGAAAGAGAAGACCAGCCGTTAGGATTTGATGCTCCCTATTATCCTCATTAGGTACATGGTGAAATAAAGATGAACGAATTAACAAGGAGATGAATTAATGATTAAGGCAGGCCGGCGTACTTTAGATTTGATTCCATTAAGAGTGAGGGGTGAATGTCAGGATGAGGCTTTTGCTTTCTGCCTGTAATTCCAGCACATGCTCAGATGAAATTCAAGATTATATATATAAATATCATTAAACATTTTAAAACTTGAAACTTTCCTATACAGTCATACCTCGGGTTGAAGTAGCTTCAAGTTAAGTATTTTCGGGTTGTGCTCCGCAATTAATCCTGAACATGGCTGCTAGATTGGTGACTGGGAGCAGCCACCAGGACCATATAACCCTGGTCCTAATGGATCTATATTGGCTTCCAGTACATTTCTGAGCACAATTCAAAGTGTTGGTGCTGACCTTTAAAGCCCCAAATGGCCCAGTAAACCTGAAGGAGCATCTCCACCCCCATTGTTCTGCCCGGACACTGAGGTCCAGCGCCAAGGGCCTTCTGGCAGTTCCCTCACAGCGAGAAGTGAAGTAACAGGGAACCAGGCAGAGGGCCTTCTCGGTAGTGGCACCCGCCCTGTGGAATGCCCTCTCAGCAGTTATCTGTTTGACAACTATATGACATTTAGAAGACATCTGAAGCCAGCCCTGCACCAGGAAGCTTTAAATATTTGCTGTTGTTGTTTTCCTGTATTTTTGTTGGAAGCTGCACAAATGGGTGGGGTATAAGAATTATTATTATTATTATTATTATTATTATTATTATTATTATTATTATTGCAGTGTTGGTGCTGGTGTTTAATTTCTGCTGGAAACCAACCCATGAGATGTAATGAAACGGATATATATATATATATATATATATATATATATATATATATATATATAAATTTTATTTGGAGATGTACACTTGGAACAATATCAAAATATTAAAAAAATGGCCAAATACTAAGTCCAGTTATTTCTCCATTCCTTACCCCCCAGCAATTCAAAAAAGACGGCAAAAAAATATCAACAGTTGAGAGTGAATTCTGGACAAAAAATTATACTGCAACTGTGGAGAAATGGCAATCAATGTAAGACACAATTTTTTAAAAAATACAAAAGAAGTCATCCTGTATTCCATATTGAGGCATATTGAAATTGTGAGTTTATTATCTCATTCTCTTTAACATAAACATACATAAACCATGAAAATGTACACTGCAAAAAAATTGTGTTAGATTAGCAATGTCAAGGGAGGAGTGTTTTCAGCTCCTCTCTGCCTTTGGAAGCCTTGTAAGTTGCTGCAGGAGAGGGGTTCTCAGCAGCACCACAGGCAAGATCTTTCCAGGACCAAGGTGAAAACCATCAAGCTCCTTTGAGATTTTTGCTTCTGCCAGGAGGCAGAATGTTGCTTATTTTAATCTTGCTTATATTTGTAATACTGAAATGTTGGGGTTTTTTTGTTTGTTGCTATATTTGCTATTACATTGTTGTTTTATTGTGCTATTATGAAATTGTTCTTGCAGTGATTGATTTTTCTTTCTTGTAAGCTGCTTTGAACACGGTTCTTTTTATGGAAAAGGAGCATACAAAGAAAATTATGAATGAACGAACGGTTATTTGCTGTAGTTTTTCTGCAACAGATACCCCTCCTGAAATGGTCGAGCACCATGAAACTGCTCTTTGCAGAATTTCAACTGAGCATACATTTGTACCCTTTTATTCATCCCAGTATGGAACACGGGTGGTGCTGTGGGTTAAAACACAGGGCCTAGGACTTGCCAATCAGAAGGTCGGCAGTTCGAATCCCCGTGATGAGGTGAGCTCCCATTGCTCGGTCCCTGCTCCTGCCAACCTAGCAGTTCAAAAGCACATCAAAGTGCAAGTAGATAAATAGGTACTGCTCCGGCGGGAAGGTAAACGGCATTTCCATGCGCTGCTCTGGTTCTCCAGAAGTGGCTTAGTCATGCTGGCCACATGACCCGGAAGCTGTACGCCGGCTCCCTCAGCGAATAAAGCGAGATGAGTGCCACAACCCCAGAGTCGGCCGCGACTGGACCTAATGGTCAGGGGTCCCTTTACCTATTCATCCCAGTGGAAGATACTTTTGTAACTTATGCAGAGTGCTTAAGTTCTAGAAAAAAGACAGTCGGAGGGGCGGAAATTTGCCCCACAAGCCCTTCCTCTTAAGCCCTGGTGCATTGGGGGGTGGCTTTACTTTTTCAGTGGTGAAGAAAATGCACTCTGCATCTGCTTGGGGGCCCTTCCATCTATTCATAACACATTCCAAATTTAAGCCCTTGCTTTAAAAAACAAATGCTGGGGCTAGCCCTGGCACAAATCAACCCATCTCTGCTTACATTGGATGCCAACAGTCATGCAAAGCAGGAATAAAATAAAATAAAATCTGCAGGTGCTTCCCTGCTTTCCTATCTGAATGGACCCTTTTCAGCTGACGTGTGTCAAATCCTTTCAGATCAGTATTAATATCTGACAAAGAATAATATCAAATGTTTGTTCTCCTTTTCTTCCTATTGTTGCATCAACAGACTGCAAGATAAAAGAATCGCTTTACGACCAAAAAGCTTTGGATCGTTTTGTTGATGCTACCTGAGGCCTCTTTTGTCTGACCACGATGTTATGGTGCAATGGCGGTATGTGGAACATCAAAATACTGGTGTGATTCCCCTACTCTCTTCTTTTGAACGGAGACATGGAAGCAGTGAAAAAACAGCTGAGTAGCACCTGGATATGCTTAGCACCCATATTCATGATGCATTGAAAGCACCATGACACCACTTTATGTACTCATGGTTTCCCCTAAAGAATTCTGGGAGCTGTGATTTATTAAGGGTGCTGAAACAGAGCTACAATTGCAAGAGTTTGCTGTGAGGAGGGACTGATTGTTAAACCACTCCTTTTTTTTTAACACACTACTTTATTTTCATAACATAAAACATACCTACATTACTCTATATAATACCTACCTATACTGTACATATCAACATACCTACACACCTACCCCACACGGACACCCACCAAGTGACACGGACACTTCCAGCCGTTCTTGTTATGCTACCATATTTTCCGGCGTATAAGACAACTAGGCGTATAAGACGACCCCCCCCCCCAACTTTTCCAGTTAAAATACAGAGTTAGGGATATACTCGCCATATAAGACTAGCCCTCTTCCAACGCACACCAAATAAAAATTAAATAAACCAGTCTCCAGTCCGGCTCAGAAATCTGCTCCACTTCCCAGTGGCTGGGGGCTTCTGGGGCCAATTTTCAAGTGTATTTCTGCTTCATCTAGAGAGCTTGGTGTCCTCTGATTTAATTTGCTGTCGTTTTATCCTTCGGTAGGGAGTTGCTGCAGGAGCTGCTGCTGTAGCCGGCATATAAAACGACCCCCAACTTTTGAGAAGATTTTCCTGGGTTATATGCCAGAAAATACAGTACTTTATTTTTCCAACTGGCTTAAACACATTTCATTATTTCTTTAATCTCTTCTTCTATGTTAACTTTACTCTCCTTTCACTCTCATCATTTTCTGGATTCACTCAATATCTGTCAGAAATTCTACTTTTTCCACATAAATTTTGATGTATTTCTTAAAGATAGCCCACTCCTTATTCACTTTTTGTACCATATCTCCTCTTATCCTCCCTGTTAGTTCGGCAATATGGAAGTATTCCATCATTTTAGATAACCAGTCTGTTTTAGTTGGGAAGCTGCTGCTTTTCCAGTTTTTGGCAATCAATAACCTTGCCGCCGTAGTTGCATACATAAATATTAGTCTGACCATTCTTTTTATTTCCTCTGGCATGATACCTAGGAGAAAGGATTCTGTCCCGTCCCCAAATGAAAATCCAAACATCTTTTTCAGTTCGTTATAGATATTTCCCCAGAATCCCACTGTCTCTTTGCACTCCCACCACATATGTAGAAAGGTTCCTGCCCCACTCCAATAACCTTAGCTCTGCGAGAGAAATAACGGCTTCCCAACAACTCTCAGCACCCTTAACAAATCACAGCTCTCAGAATTCTTTGGGTGGAGCCATGACTGCATGAAGTGGTATCATGGTGCTGTAAATGTATGGTGTGAATTTAGCTGAGATTCCTATTCCTGCATTGTAGGGGGTTGGACTAGATGGCGCTTGGGTCCCTTCCAACTCTATGATTCTATGAATGCGGTCACAGTCGGTGGTGAGAGACACTTTGCCATAGCCCTGACACTGAATACTATCTAAGAACAGCTTGGAAATTGAATTTGGGAAGCTTGCAACGCTTCCTTCAGTGCAAAACAAGAATGACGACCCTGTCCCAAGTACTTCTCCAACTTTGATTTAAACCTGAGCTGCCTCCCACCCATCGACTCCTCCTTATCTTTCATGCTGTTATGTTCTACGCACACCCTCCCGGATGCCTGGACGCATGCCAGACACAAGGAGCACTGGGCATTATCGCTTTTCCTGCATTGCTGACCCATATCAGCACTGCTAGTAAAATGACTATCCCCAACAATCTGTGCATAAGGCTGAGTGAATCTGTTGTGTTTCCACCCCCCCCCCAGACCACATTCGTACCATACATTTAAAGGAGTATCATACCACTTTAAGCAGCCATGGCTTTCCCCAAAGAATTCTGGGGGAATAGTTTAATAATCCCTCTTCCCAGGGAATTCTGAAAATTCTATCTCTGTGAGGGGACTAGGGGTCTCCTAACAACTCTCATCACCCTTAACAAACCACAGCTCCCCGAATTTTTTGCCGGAAAGCAATGACTGTTTAAAATGGTGCTTTAAATTTATGTTGTGAATGTGGCCTCAGTTTCTATTTTTGCCCATCTTAAGTTCAATTATCCACAGTTTGACATCAGTTTGCAATTTTTATTTTTTATTTTTTAAAATCCTTATGAAAATTCATCAACTGTTTGGTGCAAATTTCATCAATATTGTAAACCAGGCTTTCTCAACCTCGGCCCTCCAGATGTTTTTGGCCTACAACTCCCATGATCCCTAGCTAGTAGGACCAGTGGTCAGGGATAGTGGGAATTGTCGTCTCAAAACATCTGGAGGGCTAAGGTTGAGGAAGCCTGTTGTAAACCAATGTTTGCCAAACTTGGGTCTACAACTCCCATCATTCCTAGCTAGCAGGACCTGTGGTCAGGCATGATGGGAATTCATAGAATCATAGAATTACAGAGTTGGAAGGGGATGAACAGACTTGGGATTTGAGAAGGTGAAGTGCAGTTGCTAGTCCCTTAAAAAAAAAGCAGTACTCACAGAAACATGTGTACCATTACTTCTTTAAAGTGTTTACTTATTTGTTGGTAATCTCTTTGTCAATTCAGGATGCGCATTCCTCCTTCAAAACTGTTTGGGTTCAGGTACACATACTATGCAGCCTGATTTCCAGGGGAGAAAAACTTGAGCCCAGGCTACATCATGCTCAGGTCTTTTCCCACAGAAGCCATTTCAGGGGCATTCTGGATTCATTTCACTGACACTCTGCACGTGCTTAATGGCACTCTCTTCTTTGTTAGTGGCTCACAAACCCAATGTTGGAAATAGAGGGCTTGAAACAAGAGAGCCATGACTGTTTGAAAAGCGACCAGCTGCTACTGTGTTTTATTAAAAGCAGTTCCTTTGGCATCTCCAGAGTCAACTACATGGGGTGATATAATTCTCCTATTGCATATTTCCTAAACTGGTAACAAATTTGTTACATGAGGCCTTTGCTTGACTTGGCCAATCAATTTCACCGGACTGTGCAAACCCTTCTGCTCTGTCCCCGCCCTCCGTGTATCTTCCCCTTCTGAGCTATGACTTCAGATGCTACAGTATAAATAATTCCAGCAGCACCCACAAGCATTACAGAGTTCCAGCGAGAAACCCTGTTCTGGAAGGATTTACAGCTTGGCTGTAAGAGTGGCGTCTGGATGCAACTTGGCACGCAAGGTCTCACCATAAGAGCCCATCCGTTGGGTCATAAATCAATCCAGTTATTTTTAAAAGAGAGCCCTGCAAAGCACAAAGTTTCATCATCCGCTGACACTTCCTTGATCTCAACATGCACCTGAATTCCACGGGCCAGCAAAAAGTCACTGCCACAATGGATTTGCAATCATTTCAAAATTGATGCTGATCTTTTTAAAAAGCATTTGTACAGATTCTTAGTTTTTGGAGAAGGGCACAGGGAAGAGCTTGGCTTACAGCAAAGCTCAAGTGAGCCGCGGAACTTGCTCGGAATGCCATGTCAGGATTCCAGCCCTGGTACGTGCGAAGGAGAGAAATGACAAGCCTATGGCTCCCAATCCAGAAAAAGTCATAAGATCATGAATGATAACTCTGGCCAAAGGCTCATCCAGGTTAGCATCCTCCTCTCACAGCAGCCAACTGGGTAGGCCAGAAGCAGGACATGAGCGCAATAGTGCTCTTCCCAGCTGGAAACTTCTAAGAGGAAAATGGACAGAAGCTGCACTGGAGACCTCAGAATCCCATGCAAGAACATAAGAAGTGCCTTCCAGATGAGGCCAAAGATCCATCCAGTCTAGCACTTTGGTCTTGCAGCGGCCAACCAGTTGCCCATGAGAAAACCACAAGTATTTTCATTATTTACTTAATTATTTGTTAAATTTGTAGACTGTCTAATACCTGCAGGTCTCAGAGTGGTGCCAATTAAAATCATGATATAAAAACAGAAAACGGTAAAAGGTAAAGGACTCCTGGATGGTTAAGTCCAGTCAAAGGTGACTATGGGGTTGTGGTGCTCATCTTGCTTTCAGGCCGAGGGAGGTGGTATTTGTCCATAGACAGCTTTCCAGGTTATGTGACCAGCATGACTAAACCGCTTCCGGTACAACAGAACATCGTGACAGAAGCCAGAGCACACAGAAACACTGTTTACCTTCCCGCCGCAGCAGTACCTATTTATCTACTTTCACTGGCATGCTTTCGAACTGCTAGGTTGGCAGGAGCAGGGACTGAGCAACGGGAGCTCACCCCGTTACGGGGATTCGAACCGCCAATCTTCTGATCGGGCAGCCCAAGAGGCTCAGTGGTTTAGACCACAGCGCCACCCGCACCTTTTCATTTACCTAAAAACACAAATCACACAACAAAAACAACCTAATACCCCCAACACATTTTAAAAGAGCATTGGATATCAATCAGCCAAAGGCCTGGTTAAAGAGGAATGTTTTTGAATGGTACTTAAAGGTGTATAATGAAAGCATCAGGTGAACCTCCCTGAGGAGAGCATTCCACAAATGCCCTTACTTGTGTTGCCAACCTCTGGATGTTTTGTGGAGGACGCACATGAAGAAAGGCCTCAAAAGATGATCTCAGGGTCTGGGAAGGTTCAAATGGAAAGAGGCAGTCCTTGAGATATTGTGGTTCTAAACTGTTTAATGCTTTATAGGTCAAAAGCAGCACTTTGAATTGGGCGCAGAAACTAATTGGCAGCCAGTGCAGTTGGACCAGGATCGGTGTAATATGCTCAAACTGTCTTGCTCAGGTGAGCAACCTGGTGGCCGAATTCTGCACCAGCTGAAGTAGAACCTGAGTGCCACAACACACCCTCTGCATGCCATTCCCAGCAACCGTAATTCAGAGACATATAGCCTCCAACAGTGGAGACAGAATATGGCCATTGCCCTCCATGAATTTGCCCAGGCCTCTTTTAAACCCTTCACTGCCACTGCCTCCTTGAGTAAGCTCCACAGCTTAACTATGTGCTGTGTGAAGAATAACTTCTTCCAACGTTCAGCTTCATGGGACAGCCCAAAGTCCTAGATTTGGGAGAGATAGAGAATAACTTCTCTCGGTCCATTTTACCATGCATAATTTTATATACCTTTATCACATTTCCTCTCACTTGGAATGGGATCTGCAGGACTGTAGATTCCAAAGCAGGCTAAAGCGGACTAACCATTTGGTCTAGGTCATGTTCCACCTGGATCAAGTCAGATGAGCCCATTTGGGATCCAAGTTCTATGTATTCCTCCTCCGTCTCTTTCTGTGAGGTAGGTTAAGCAAAGAGATAGTGCCTGTTTGAAGTATGCTCTCTTCAGCCCAAGTCTAAGATTCTTTCCACGATTCCACACTGGCTGTTATGCCTTTAATCTTCTTGTCCCCAGCTTTTAAATTTGTCATTTTACATGCCCTAGGCCAAAAAGTAAAGATGCAGCACCCTTGTTTTCAAAAAGGCACGCTAAAAGTTTAGGACTGGGTGCTTGATTTATATGCATGAGCATATTGGAGCCTTAATTATCCAAAGTGCAACATGTTCCCCTACGTATAACCTTTTCAGTGCCACTCTGTGTGTAAACAGCATATTGCAGTATCACAGAATGCAAATTATCCAAATATTTCCTAATGTTTCCCCAGACACTTTAGATAAATATAGTTGCACTTAGTTAACTGTCCAGGAAGGAAGGAGAGCTGAGTGTAAGATCTAACAGACTTCCTAGATCCAATATCCCCTTTCCTTTTGGAAAGAGCCACTGTGCATGTCTAAGCCAGGGGTCGGCAAACTAAGGCCCGTGGGCTGGATCAGGCCCAATTGCCTTCAGGATCTGGCCTGCAGACTGTCCGTGGATCGACATAGGGATTCTGTTTGTTCAGGCTGCACCATCTCCCCCCTCCGTGCCATTCCATTTCCCCCCCTCTCCCTCACACACACCACAGCGCCACCTCCTCCCTCCCTCCCTCCTCCTGGTTTCTCCCCGTCCTGCCTAGAGGAGGAAGGGGGCTGGGCTGGGCTGAGCTGGCTGGGCACCATTTTAAGCAGCCCCTCTCCAGAGCCAGCCCTTTCGTGCCGCTCATCTTCCCTCCACCGCCACCCTGGTGCTCCTGTGGGCCAGAGAGTGAAGCGGACGAGCTTGATCTGCCTACCCACGAGAAGCAGAAGCAGCAGTGTGGCGGTAGCGGCAGCCCCTGGGAAGGTAAGCACAGCAGCTGGGGCTGGTGCTGGGTGGGAGGACTACTTGCTCCCCTCGCCTCTTCTTCCAGCACACACCCCAGTGCTGCTTCTCTGGCCCACCACAAGGTCTCAGGGACAGTGGACCGGCCAACGGCTAAAAATTTTTGCCGACCCCTGGTCTAAGCCTGGGGTTCATAAAGGTAAAGGGTAAAGGGACCCCTGACCATTAGGTCCAATTGTGGCCGACTCTGGGGTTGCGGTGCTCATCTCGGCAGATAAAAAAGCCAATGCAATTCTGGGCTGCATCAATAGGAGTATAGCATCTAGATCAAGGGAAGTAATAGTGCCACTGTATTCTGCTCTGGTCAGACCTCACCTGGAGTACTGTGTCCAGTTCTGGGCACCACAGTTCAAGAAGGACACTGACAAACTGGAACGTGTCCAGAGGAGGGCAACCAAAATGGTCAAAGGCCTGGAAACGATGCCTTATGAGGAACGGCTAAGGGAGCTGGGCATGTTTAGCCTGGAGAAGAGGAGGTTAAGGGGTGATATGATAGCCATGTTCAAGTATATAAAAGGATGTCATATAGAGGAGGGAGAAAGGTTGTTTTCTGCTGCTCCAGGGAAGCAGACACGGAGCAATGGATCCAAACTACAAGAAAGAAGATTCCACCTAAACATTAGGAAGAACTTCCTGACAGTAAGAGCTGTTCGACAGTGGAATTTGCTGCCAAGGAGTGTGGTGGAGTCTCCTACTTTGGAGGTCTTTAAGCAGAGGCTTGACAACCATATGTCAGGAGTGCTCTAATGGTGTTTCCTGCTTGGCAGGGGGTTGGACTCGATGGCCCTTGTGGTCTATTCCAACTTTATGATTCTATGATTCTCGCTTTATTGGCCGAGGGAGCCGGCGTACAGCTTCCGGGTCATGTGGCCAGCATGACTAAGCTGCTTCTGGCGAACCAGAGCAGCACATGGAAACACCATTTACCTTCCCGCCGGACCGGTACCTATTTATCTACTTGCACTTTGACGTGATTTCAAACTGCTAGGTTGGCAGGAGCAGGGACCGAGCAACGGGAGCTCACCCTGTCGTGGGGATACGAACCGCCGACCTTCTGATCAGCAAGTCCTAGGCTCTGTGGTTTAACCCACAGTGAAAAGAACAATATAAAAATTCAGTTGACAAGTAGATAAGATAATTTATTACGGTCAAAGACCAGCTCGCATAACACAATAAAAACAGCATTCATAAAGATAAAATATACAATCAGAGCAGATTGCAGCAAATTGCAGCAATATTGCAGCAATAGCTCAATTGCCAAGTAAAAATATGAATGGATTTTTTGATTTGGTAGGTTTGCATTTAGGTTTATACTTTGGGATATCAGGATTTTTGCAATCTTCAGTTTAGGGCCTAGCATTTAAAATGGCAGAACATAAAATTCTCTCCCCTATACACAAAATTGCTTAGCGGTACACGTGTACCCAGTCAAGGAAGCATTTCTTTCAATCTAAATCTACTTTGTATTTCCTCAGTGATGCTTGTTTTGTAGCCATATTTGATTACTTCTTCACACAGCACATCACTCAGCTATGGAGGCAGCAATGGCCGCCGATCTTGTGGACTTTAAGAGAGGCTTAGACAAATTCATGGAGGAAAGGGCTTTCCATGGTTACTAGCCATGATGCCTTGGCTTTGCCTGTATGGTCAAAAGAAGCAATGCTTGTGATTACCTGTTGCTGGAAAAAGGTATGTTGCTGGAATGCTCTAGTATTCAGGTCCTGCTTACAGGTTGTCCATTGGCATCTGATTGGCCACCGTGAGAACAGAATGCCAGATCAGATAGACCTGCTCTAGCCAGCTCTTCTTATATTTTTATCAGCTACGTAGAATTGTGGTGCTATTCCATTCACTGCTTGGCCAGAATCAGTCTAGGCAAGGGGAAACCTTTGTGGCTTAGGGCCCTCATACTTCCAGGACTGCCTCTCCTGGTATGCCCCACAGAGGACCTTAAGGTCCATGAATAATCATAGTTTAGAGGTCCCGGACCCTAAGGAAGTTAGATTATCCTCCACCAGGGCCAGGGCCTTCTCAGTGATGGCTCCGACCTGGTGGAATGCTCCAGGTCCATGAGACCAGGGCCCTGCAGGATTTAACTTCCTTCTGCAGGGCCTGTAAGAAGAAGAAGAAGAGTTTGGATTTGATATCCCGCTTTATCACTACCCGAAGGAGTCTCAAAGTGGCTAACATGCTCCTTTCCCTTCCTCCCCCACAACAAACACTCTGTGAGGTGAGTGGGGCTGAGAGACTTCAGAGAAGTGTGACTAGCCCAAGATCACCCAGCAGCTGCATGTGGAGGAGCGGAGACGCGAACCCGGTTCCCTAGATTACGAATCTACCGCTCTTAACCACTACACCACACTGGCTCTGTAAGACAGAACTATTCTGCCTGGCTTTCAATTTGAACCTGGCCTGATCTTTTGTTCCCCTTCTTTCCCACCCCCTCCCCTTTTTGTGAAGATTGCCCGCTCTGGGATCCCACAGCTGGTTCTTCCCTGGTCTCCTCGCTGGCCCAAGTGGGACTAATTTAGCCAGCTAGCCCTGGTGATCATCTAATGTTTATTGGATGGATTTTCCCCCAAATTGATTTTTGATTCTTGATTCTATTGTTATTTACACTTTATACCGTATTTTATGCTGTTTTTTGTAGCATGAATTAAGTGCTTTGAATTTGATGTTAGCCGCCCTGAGCCCGGTTTCCTGAACCGGGAAGGGCGAGGTATAAATTAAAAAAAAAATTAAAGGAAAAAGAAAATTGTAGCTAGGGGAAATAGGGAAGCTCCGCCAAATCAACCAAATTCCACAGGCTATTTCATAGGAATGCCGCTTCTCCAAATGGCACTTCCACTCGCCCAACCAAAGCATTTGAGTGGGAACTGCCACAAGTGTGCAGTGCGCTTTCATGTGCAAATGCATGGATTTATATAGCTGTGCAATCACAGGCACACGCCAAATTGCAGTGTCTTTTGCATTTGTTGACACTGTATCGCAAATGACAGGCTAGAATTTGGTTCAGAACAAAACCATGTACACCACCGCTCAAGGCATACATCCACAACAGTGTCAGACTCTACCCAGTACAGTCAGAGAGACGGCACTCCACAGCATTAATAATGGTAATGGCTTAAACACAAACATTTCCTCTGTGCGTTTCTCTCCCCCCGACACACGGCCCCACCCTATTTTTCCTTTTGTTGAATAATTCAGCTTCTGTAGAGGCTCCGCTGACCTTTGCTTGATAAAGTCATATTTCCGAGCATTCGCCTGCATTTGGTATTTTTAATCAGGTTCAAGTCCACTGGCTCCACATCAGAGCTGAGAATAATGATGCTACAGATATGTATTTTAGCCAAATGATGTTCTCTCTGCCACACGCGCAGCCCCCAAATCACTGAGTTGTTAACTAAAGTGTAGGAGAATTTATGATGCTAAATAAAACCGGGGAGGAGGGGGAAAAAAAAGATGTTTTAATAAGATGAAAATCCAAATGTTAAAATAATGAGCCATCTGTATGGGTGGCCCTCTCCTGAGATATGCCAAGAGCTTTACCATCTGTGAAACATTTACCAGCTGTTTCCTCCCTTTCTTTTCTTTTCTTTTTCCCCCCTTTTCGGTAAGAACATAAGAAATCCTCGTGCAACTGACACATCCTAGGGATGGCAGCAGGTTTGTTCGTCTTCAAGACGTTGTCTCAAAACGAGCCTGGGTAGAATAAACCTTGGAAAAGATGTGTGGGGTATGTTTGTGCGCACTGTTGCCTACTCTTGAAGTCTCCCCTTACCTGAAGTTCTGACAAATCACTCTGGACAGGAAGCCTGTTTCACATTAGGGCACCTCCGTTAACAGTCTTTAGCATTTTGTTCGTTAAGGCGAAACAAATTTCGTTTTGTTGTTGTGCTCATCCAGGATAATTCCAGGAGCTCTCTGTGCATTCGCGTTCATCCTCCTACAATAAGGGAACTGTGTTTTTCCCCCTTTTCTATTTATAGGGTGGGTTTAGTACTTTATGCACACAAAAACAAACGGTGCCAGACTTGCCTGCCTGCCCCCTTTAAACATAGCTAACAGCTGTGTGCAAAATTTGGGGTTGCTGGGGGAGAGAACAGCATTGTCGAAAAGTGGTCTGTGTTTGCAGAGTTTGCTACAGACTTGGCTGTGCAGGTGATGCGATTTTGCAAACAGAGGAAACAATACATTGGGAAGTTCTCCTTTGGCATAAAGGGCGGATGCACGAGAAGCCAGTAAATGCTCTTGCTTGGCTCCCATTCCCTTCAGTGCAGGAGAACTAAATGGACCGTGCCTAATATTTTTAAAACAGGGAAGAAAAACAGAGATTTTCAAGCTGTGTTTTGGGGAACACTGATGTGTGTGTGTGTGTGTGATTTCAATTGAGAGCATAGTGGGGCAAAGATTTAAAGCCCTTGCCCTCCCCCCCCAAACACCATGGTCCAGATCCAGCTTTTGTTCAAAAAAAATTCTGCTGTGTAACAACAAACTTTGACGAATGCCACAATCTACAATGATCCTCATCACAGATACCTGCACTAATGCATTTCCCCCTGGTGCTCGTATTATCACCAGGTGGCTGAGTTTAGGAACTACCATTTAAATTTTCCACAGTGTCCCCTTACCCCTCCCCTCAAATGTGGTGGTAGCATACACAATAGCTAGCAATGGCTGAAATGCGAACAACAACAAAAGCCAGCTATAACTTCTTTTTTCTTTGACAGAATTGGTGGAAATGTATAGGCATGTTAGCCCCCCTAGAGTATTTATCATGGGATTTGTGCTGGACAGCTCTGGAATTTGGTCTGTGCACCCCTGCCACACACATACACACACACACACACACACACACACACACACACACATTATTTTATTGGCAGAATTGGATTAAATTTGCCGGCTTGTTCATTGCTTCTGATGGAATGATTACTGCCAAATTTCAGAAGGATAACTTGAGTGGTTTTTCTGCAAGGGCAGCCATTAGAGTTTGGAGTGGTTTTAACAAAATCTCGAATCCCCCCTATTGTTATATAGGCAATTTGTGTAAAGTAGCATGCATATAAGAGAGTTTCTTCTAGGGAAGAAACCTACCAAATTCCAGACAAACAGGTCGAGAGGTCTTTTTTTTTGGGGGGGGGTGTTCTAGGCACCTTTAAAGTTGACTTGGTGGGGGAAGAGTAGAATGGATTTCCATTCGTCCTTGTGATGGTTTGTGGCATGTGATATTACAAAAACGGCCTGCTTTGTAGAGATGCGCCAAGGAAAATAATCTGCAATATATCAGAAAGGAAATGCAGTGTGTTTCACAAACACACCTTCATTGTGTTTTAAAAGCCACTTTGGAAAAATATGCTTTAGTCTGGATTGCTTTGGAGAAATCCCACTACTGCCACAAATCTGTCCAAAGCAGCCTCACTTTGATTTCATCCAAATCTTTTCCACACTCCTAGAAACTATGCTACAAATCAGGAAGTCCCCATTTGAATTTCATCTCAGTTCCATCAACGGTGCCTCCCAAAAATTTTGCACATCACTTGGGAAGACAGGTGAACTAATACCAGTGTACTGGAAGAGAGCAAAGATCACCAGTGTTGAAGCAATGATTCTTCAACATCAACTTTGTTGGACTGGTCATATTGTGCGGAAGCCTGATTACCATCTTCCAAAGCAACTACTCTATTCCAAATTTAAAAATGGAAAGCGTAATGCTGGTGGTCAACAAAAGAGGTTTAAAGACTCTCTCAAGCCAAATTTTAAAAAAACATAGTATAAACACCAACAATTGGGAAACACTTGCCTGTGAGCGCTCCAGTTGGAGAACAGCCTTTACCAAAGGTGTCATGGGCTTTGAAGACACCCGAACTCAAGACGCAAGGGAGAAACATGCTTGGCAAACCTTCACCATGATCAGTTCCCACCTAGAAACCAATGTCCCCACTGTGGAAGGACATGTGGATGCAGAATTGGCCTCCACAGTCACTTACAGACTCATTGTTAAAACCGTGTTTATGGAAGACAATCTTACTCAGCTACGAGTGATGGCGAAAGAAGAAAGAAGAAGAAGAAGAAGTATGGGAGGCAGAGCAAGCGTACAACCATTCTCTTCATGTGATGGGCCAGACTGATGGAGGAGGGTATCAAGTGATCCCTCTTGGGTGGCCTTAATGACTCTCTCAACTTCACCCTCTCACCTGTAATGTGGGGATATGATATGAATACTGCCTGATTTGCATGGCTGTTGTAGGGATTACAGCAAGGCAACACATGCAAAGGACTTGAATACTTTGGAAAGCATCGCATGATTTATCTAATTTCCTAAGACTGCAAGCTCATGCAATGAGCACCATTGGACACAGTGGAACCTAGTCCTGAGCAGAGGTTTCCATCTGATTTTATCCCCATAAACTGTCCAGTACCTAACTATGCATTGGGATACAAAATATATGTTTGAAAGCTACTCAGGAAGAAGAGATTAAGTGGCGTGAATGACATCATAGTCTCCAAAGACTAGTCCAGCTCTCCGTTATCAGGGTCATTGTGAGGGCAAATAGGGAATGGGAAAGAAGGTTTACACGGGAAATGGTGTTATGGATTTGTCCTGTGGTACCATTAACTCTAGTCCCTTAAGCATGTTTAATAAAGTACGTAAACATAATAGGTACACACATCACACATTAATTCTGAGGGCTCGGCTAGGAAGTGTCCGTAAAGCGTGATCCAGCAGGAGAGTTTGGAATGTGTAAGAAAGCAGATTTCTGCATTTATAGCACTTGCACATTTCGAGATAAATCCTATTCCGTGTTGCCATATTCATTCTAGGATGTATTGAACTGATATAATACATATTTTTCAGCTGGCTGGAAGGCACATTCCCAAGCCAGGTTTACTGACAATGACTCTGTGATGAGTTGAATGTGACTGGAACTGGATTGGGGCCTCTATTTTTATATGAAATGTGGCATTGTGGCGTACCTTCTTCCTTTCAGGGATCCTTTAAGAACAATCCGCTATCCGGAAATGCTACTGTGCCTTTAAATTAAGGGTCACCTCTTAAATTGCTTGCTTAATCTTAGCATGTGGAGTTTCAGTTTTATTTTTTCCAGGTTTGAAACCTAGAAAAGCAACCTCAAAATAAACAATCCTCTCCCCTCAAAGTTTTATCTCATGGTGTGCTTGCATTTCTGGTTCTAGCTGAGAGTATTAATCTCTGCATTAACAACAGTGTCCCTGTTCAAAATCCCACATTGTTCAAGGGAAACTGCCTTTGTCCTATCTTTGCATCTGATTAGAATTTTATAACTGTGGGGGGAAACAATCATGGCTGAATCTTGAATCTCTGTGTTTTCGGGTAATTTTAGTAGGCTTAATTGCTTTAATCACACACTTCGGGGTATTTGGAGAATTGTCATAATGCGAGACTGTAGAACTTCATTTTGTTTATCCAAGTGACCTGGGGGCACATTAAAAAATCCCACCCCCCCCCCAAGACCAAATCTAAATCTAAATACAGATGAGTGCTAATCACATGGCATGACATTGATGCAGGGGTGAGAAGAGTCAAGCTGACCTTATCATTAGAGCAGTCTTCCCCAAGTTGGTGCCCTGCAGATGTTTTGAGCTATGGCTCTGATCAGCCCCAGCCATTAACGTGAAGCAATTGTTGCATTTCTGCCAACATTCATGGCAATTCATTGTCTATTAGGACACTTCAGGAATTATGAACCCTTCATCTAACTTCCAGGATCGGATCACAGAGACGCTCACCTCTGACTTTATAACTCCTCCACCTCATGTAATTCCTTGTTGTTGCTGAAGAAATCAAACTTGGCCACAGTCCCCTGTGCAGATTCCTTCCCTGCAAGCTGCCCCCTGCATTGGGTCATTGGTGTGTTCCCTTGGGAATTGGGGGGGGGAGGCAACCTGTAGCCCTTGGCTTAATTTTATGTGGCTGCTGGTAAGGGCACAGGAGCCAACTCCTAGGGGCCAAGGGGTCTTTGCCCCCCAATAAAATATTTGAGGGGGCCGCAGATGCACAGTGTAAATTAATAATGCAGGGTCTTCTTCAGTAAAAGAATAAAAGTTTTACTGAGTTAAAATAAACTAGTTTGCAAATAACAGCATAGTGAACAGAAGATTAAACTAGCTTCAGAGTATACACAGAGTTACTGAGTCACACAGAGTCTCCATTGAGCACAGGCTTCACAGACCACAGCCTCCACTTTTACTCTCTCTCTCTCTCTCTCTCTCTCTCTCTCACACACACACACACACACACAGAGAGAGAGAGAGAGAGAGAGAGAGAGAGAGAGAGAGAGAGAGAGACTCACAGACACTGAGTCTGCCTGCAAGGAAATACAATACAGTGGTACCTCTGGAATGCGAATGAGATCTGTTCCGGAGCCCTGTTCACATCCTGAGTAGAACGCAACACGTGACTGCGCATCTGCACATGCACGGGTCGCCTTTCACCGCTTCTGAGCATGCGTGTGACGTCATTTTGAGCGTCTGCGCATGCGTGAGTGGCGAAACCCGGAAATAATGTGTTCTGTTATTTCCGGGTCGCTGCGGAACATAACTTGAAAACGCTCGACCTGAAGCATATTCAACCCGAGGTATGACTGTACTTATACAGAGAATGAGTCCTCCTCAAGATGAGTCATAGTGATTCAGCATGCTAAATGATTCTGCAGCTTTTCAGCATTTCACAACATTTCTAGACTCCTTTACTGCTTCCTTTACTGCTTCTCCTCTCGAATACCTTTGTCACATTATAGCCACCACCCCACCAACTTGATGGGCATGGCCATTCAAATGATGTCAATGCACCGAGTCATATGATAAATTATGCAGGGCAGGGCTTACTCCCCCTGCCCCAATATTTTATTCAAGTTGGTACCCCTGGGTAAGGGTGCTGTGTCCCTCCCCCAGCAGCTCTCTGGATGGGGATGAGGACAGGGAGGAAGATAAAAGGGGTGTAAGAACCAGAGACAGACAGATGGCGGGAGGGAGGAAGGAAGTGGCAGAGAAAATGGGGAGAAATGGATGGAGGAAGGAAAAAGATGGCAGTTCTGTTCACTTTTGGTTCTGATCTTGCCCTTCATTGGAATTTGGCCCCTAGTAGCAGTAGGAGGGGGACGCAGGTGGTGCTGTGGGTCAAACCACAGAGCCTAGGACTTGCCGATCAGAAGGTCAGCGGTTTGAATCCCCGCGATGGGGTGAGCTCCCGTTACTCGGTCCCATCTTCTGCCAACCTAGCAGTTCAAAAGCACATCAAAGTGCAAGTAGATAAACAGGTACCGCTCCAGCGGGAAGGTAAACAGCGTTTCCGTGCGCTGCTCTGGTTCGCCAGAAGCGGCTTAGTCATGCTGGCCACATGACCTGGAAGCTGGTACGCCGGCTCCCTCGGCCAATAAAGCGAGATGAGCGCTGCAACCCCAGAATCGGTCATGACTGGATCGAATGGTCAGTGGTCCTTAAAGCAGTGGGAGGTGATGGGCAAGGAACAAAGAGGCCCATAGCCAGGTGCGAGGTAGAGATTCAAGAATTGGTGCTTATGTCTCTTTAGTACAGAGGAGAAAGGAAGGTGCCAGTTTTGGCAACCAGCAGACACATGGAGCTGGCGCAGTTGTAAGAACGATCATCTGTGAAGGAAGCCCTCACCTCCAACACTCCCCTGATGAACACTGGGGTGCGAGAGGCAGCTGACGCACATGGCAGCTTGGCACTACTGCAAGCGCTGGCTCATCCCTGGGACATTCCAGGATCAATTCAGAAGCGATCTTGGCTTCTGTAATTCCAGGAATGACCCATTATAACAGGGACGGTTGGAGAGCATAGAATCAAAGAGTTGGAAGAGACCACAAGGGCCATAGAGTCCAACCCCCTGCCAAGCAGGAAACACCATCAGAGTACTCCTGACATATGGTTGTCAAGCCTCTGCTTAAAGACCTCCAAAGTAGGAGACTCCACCACACTCCTTGGCAGCAAATTCCACTGTCGAACAGCTCTTACTGTCAGGAAGTTCTTCCTAATGTTTAGGTGGAATCTTCTTTCTTGTAGCTTGGATCCATTGCTCCGTGTCCGCTTCCCTGGAGCAGCAGAAAACAACCTTTCTCCCTCCTCTATGTGACATCCTTTTATATATTTGAACATGGCTATCATATCACCCCTTAACCTCCTCTTCTCCAGGCTAAACATGCCCAGCTCCCTTAGCCATTCCTCATAAGGCATCGTTTCCAGGCCTTTGACCATTTTGGTTGCCCTCCTCTGGACACGTTCCAGTTTGTCAGTGTCCTTCTTGAATTGTGGTGCCCAGAACTGGACACAGTACTCCAGGTGAGGTCTGACCAGAGCAGAATACAGTGGCACTATTACTTCCCTTGATCTAGATGCTATACTCCTATTGATGCAGCCCAGAATTGCATTGGCTTTTTTAGCTGCCGCGTCACACTGTTGGCTCATGTCAAGTTTGTGGTCAACCAAGACTCCTAGATCCTTTTCACATGTACTGCTCTCAAGCCAGGTGTCATCCATCTTGTATTTGTGCCTCTCATTTTTTTTGCCCAAGTGCAATACTTTACATTTCTCCCTGTTAAAATTCATCTTGTTTGTTTTGGCCCAGTTCTCTAATCTGTCAAGGTCGTTTTGAAGTGTGATCCTGTCCTCTGGGGTGTTAGCCACCCCTCCCAGTTTGGTGTCATCTGCAAATTTGATCAGGATGCCCTTGAGTCCATCATCCAAGTCGTTGATAAAGATGTTGAATAAGACCGGGCCCAAGACAGAACCCTGTGGCACCCCACTGGTCACTCTTCTACTGCATGCTTGACAGTCCATGGGGTGAAATGAACCTAAAGGTGCAAGGCCACTTTTTGTATAGAAAGGTGAGATGGTTTGCCTAACGTGGGACAGTTTGCAGAGCCAACTTTACCATGAAGCAGCCTGAAGCCACCTTGCTTTGGATGCCAAGCTGGCCACATGCCTTGCACATCGTAATGATTTTTTCTTTTTTTAAAGAGAGACTGGAAGATCCTTCCTTCTTTGCAATATTAATGGACTTTAAAAAATATTTGAGACTATAACTGCTTTTTTTTAAAAAAAAAGTTCTTCTGCTTTTTTGACCCTGCCTCCTCCTTATTGGTATAATATTTATGGTCTTGTGGATCTTGGCTCCTCTGAGACGAGTGTCTGCCTGATTTGCAGCACAGGTGCTGTGTAGGTGGGTGTTAAGTGGGCTTCCCCTGCTCTGCCAGGATGCCTGAACTGTGCTAGCTCAGCACCAGGCTCTGGCAGTCCTATGTTTCCTTGCAGCCAAGGCTGGCAATCTGTGCCAACTTGTGGAAGCAGTTGGGGGTTCACAAACCTTTTCTAAACTTGCCGGGTTGTATAAATAGCACAAATCTGTGCCTCAAGAGGAAAATAAAAGGAATAAATATTTTAAATCCCCACTCCCGACCAACACATAGAGAGAGGGGGGGAGGGGAAGAGAAGCCAGCAAAGACCCATAGCATCAAATGCCATTTTAAATCTGCTTCATTGTCCATTTAAAGGGCTTGGGATCAAAGCGGATCCTGGTAAAAATCAATGGCTGGTCCATACGGCTGTCTTTGGGGATCTTTGCAATGGGACTTGCTGAATGAAGTTGCCAGTCTGGATTCCTGCCAGGTGGGTACGAATCCATGTTAAGGCAAAGTAAGGCAAGGTTGGCCAATCCCCACATTTGCTCAATATTGGTCGCCATGGTCCATGTCCGACATTCTCTGCCCCACTAGCACAAGGTCAGGTTTTAGTGATACACAGCAGAGGAGTCTGATGCAACAGTTGTGCTGGTGGAAACTCATTGCACAACAGATTGAGCAAATCTACAGTGCAACCAAATGACCAGCATCATCCTATTTGTGCCTTTTCTGGTGCAAAACATTTTTCCAATGGAACAAGTATAATAATAATAATGATGATGATGATGATGATGATGATGCCCCGCCCATCTGGCTGGGTTTCCCCAGCCACTCTGGGCAGCTCCCAACCAAATATTACAACACAATACAGCATTAAACATTAAAAACTTCCCTAAACAGAGTTGCCTTCAGATGTCTTCTAAAAGTCAGATAGTTGTTTATTTCCTTGACATCTGATGGGAGGGCTTTCCACAGGGCAGGCGCCACTACCAAGAAGACCCTCTGCCTGGTTCCCTGTAGCTTCACTTCTAGCAGTGAGGGAACTGCCAGAAGGCCCTCGGCACTGGACCTGAGTGTCCGGGCTGAACGATGTGGGTTGAGAGGCTCCTTCTGGTATACAGGACTGAGGACGAGTATATTTAACTTGGCACTACACTGGATACAACCCCTGCACACCTGAAATATAGGAAGCTGTTTTATTCCAGCTCAGGTTCCTACAGGCAATGTCTCTCCAGTGTCTCAGACAGAGAAAGGTTTTTCCCATTGGATGCTATGGGATACATAGCGGAAACTGTGAATACGCTGAAAAATGGCAGCCCTAGGTCTTCCTCTGCTTCCCTCTTCCCTGGAAGAATGAAACCAACATATGATGGATTTTTGCTCTGTGCCATGCTTGCTCACGTCTCCTGCGTGCGGCACCATTTGAAAAACCTCAAGAGGATGCTCACATTGCATTGTGTGTGCTGCTTTACTATGCATTGCTGAGGTGGGAAAGGAGGAGAATGGCTGTGTGTCTTACTTGATAGAGGACAGCCCTCCCTTTGAAGGAGTCTCCTCTTTGCAGGGCTGCCTCATCCAAGTCTGGTTTAAAGATAAAGAACCATCAGGACGGAGAGCAGGAAAGGCCTTGAAGTTGCTCATCAACAGTCTGGAGAGCAGGCTCAGCCAATACATGGCTTGCTGCTCACTGACTTCCCAGTATGCTGTTTCTATTTAAATTATACTCTTTCTCAAATGGCAAATTGCATCTTTCCATATAAATGAGCATACACAAACCTGTGTCCACTTTTGTGGGGGGGTTTGGCAATGCATTTCCCCGGTTTATGCACGCGCGCACACATACACACACACACACTGGGTCAATGTCCACATGAGCCCCTATCTAACTCACGGCTGGGGGAACCTTTTGCAGCCTGAGGGCTACTTACCCTTCTAGCAACCTTCTGGAGCCCACATGGGAGCCAAAAGTGGGTGAAGCAACAAATGAAATTTTTACCTTTGAGCGGTAGGCAAGAAGCATGATCAGAGTTCCAGGGAACATTCCAGACAAGTGAAAACACTAAAGGAAGGTGCAAGGCAGGGTTGGTGTGGTCTGGGGAGTGTTCATAGGACCAGCTAGAGATGCTCAGAGGACTGCCTTTGTCCCCCAGGCTCTGCGATCCCCTATCCCTGATCTATCTCCACTCTAGATGTCCTTTCACGAGGCACCTATATAACCATATCTCCTCATACCATTGCCTAAGCAAGAGCTGTTTCTCGACCATAAATTGTTCTCTTTTCCTAAGACAGGTTACTTTTTTCAGCAGACTGATAGGATATATATTTGAGGGGCAGGTGGTTAGGCTCTATGTCTGAGTCCCTCCTAATTCCTAGATTCCATTGTTGGAATAGCCAGGCCATCTTCTTGGTGAGTTAACAACCCCTAACCATAAAGAAGGCTTATCGCCAAAGAATTGATACTTTTGAATTATGGTGCTGGAGGAGACTCTTGAGAGTCTCATGGACTGCAAGAAGATCAAACCTATCCATTCTTAAGGAAATCAGCCCTGAGTGCTCACTGGAAGGACAGATCCTGAAGCCGAGGAGCCAATACTTTGGCCACCTCATGAGAAGAGAAGACTCCCTGGAAAAGATCCTGATGTTGGGAAAGATGGAGGGCACAAGGAGAAGGGGACATCAGAGGATGAGATGGTTGGACAGTGTTCTCAAAGCTACCAACATGAGTTTGACCAAACTGCGGGAGTCAGTGGAAGACAGGAGTGCCTGGCATGCTCCGGTCCATTGGGTCACGAAGAGTCGGACACGACTAAACAACAACAACAAGAAGAAGAAGAAGAAGAAGGATGGGTTGTTAGGGTAAAAAGGAAGTGGGTCTGTCCCAGTACTGGGCAAATGACGGGGCTGGGGGTTAGGAGGATAAAATCCAGAGTTGAGTGTGAGAGAGAGCCAGTAGCTTGAAGCAGGCTGCAGACAGAAGCCTGTGAGGGAGAGACATGCTTGATTTTCTGCTGGAATCCAAGGCTGTGGCTATGGGAGAAGCAGGACTTTCTTGAGGTGTTAATGCTGTGAGCCTCTCCATTGCCGGCTCGGGTTGTACATATGTGCAAATAAACCATATATCATAAAGACACAACAGTCTCAACTGAACGCTGGCTAAGTGCCTGGAACCCCAGAAATCTTGGAGATTATCATTCATTCGGAACCCATTCCAGGTCCTGATTTCTCCTTGCTCCACCCATCATTTGCTGGGCTTTAGTGATCTAAAGCAGAGATTTTGCCAAGCAAGGATAAATTAAACGGAAGCAAAGTTTGCGTCTGAAGTTTGCTTTGCTTTCAAGTTTCTCTTTCTTCTGCCTTTGCTCTTCCCCTCTATTTTCTTGCCATTCCAATCCTTGGCTCCCCTCCCCTCTACCCTTAGCTGAGATGTTCCAGGGTGCTCCCTCTCCCTCTCTCCTTCTCTCTCATGAGTGTTTTTTTTCCCTTTTTAAAAAAATCACGCAGTATCTCTTTGCCAGTGTTTATTTTTAAGCAGTGCCAAAAGTGTTTATAGATAGAAACAACAGGACAACCCATAATTAAATCATTGTTTCTGCTACATCTGCTATTTAGCAACTTGAAGGAAAATAATTTCCTCTCAACAAAGGAGGGAATGGTCAAGGAAGCTCTGAAGTTTGCACCCATTATTACCATATAAAACAACATATTAGTTGCTTAGCTACCGATCATAAAAGGAGGCTAATTAAAAAAAAAATGAAAGACTCTTAACTAAACTGTGTGGAATAGAAAATGCAGAAACTTAAAAGCTGTCAGGTGGTTAGTGGAAAGAATAACGAGGAATGATTGACAAAGTGGGCTTTACACGGCTTCAATTTTGGCTTTGATTCAATAAATGATTGACGTGCCGATATCTTCTGAAAAAGTGGATTATGCTTTGGAGAGGTTATTTAGCAAGCCACTGATTGACAGTTTACAAAAACTGTCCCATGGACAGAGGTAACCAAACAGAGCCGTTATTTTGACAGGTAAATTCCTTTCATCTCCATCTATACCCTTTTTCTGACTCTCAGCAAATACTCTGAAGTGCCAGTCAGTTACCACACAGAGGTCTCCATATTCAGAATGGCTTCTCCTTTTTTATATTAAAAATAAATAAATTCAGATGCAAAATGGTGCGGGAAGGTATTCACTGTAAGCAGCAAAAGCAAAACTAAACCATGTAGAGTGACTTTGTGTGATAACACAGAATGATTGTAAGATGTTCAGCCACTTCTGCATAATTCATTGTAAAGGTTAATTGGATGAAAGGTCTTAAACTGACCTAGAAGGCTACCCATAAGAATAATAGGTCTTCATATCCTTCATGGGTCCCCAACCTGGTGCCCATCAGCCCAGCTAGTCAGAAACACTTTGGATGAAGCACTGTGGCTCAGTGGTAGAGAACACGTTTTGTATGCAAAAGGACTCGGGTTCAGTCCCTCAGCACTTCTAGGTAGGGCTGGGAGTAGGGATGTAAGAATGGATTGATTTTGATTCTGATCTCTGCTTGTTGCATGCAGTGCTGTTTCCATTCCGCTGCATTTCAGCTTCTGACTAATAATAATAATAATAATAATAATAATAATAATAATTTATTATTTGTACCCTGCCCATCTGGCTGGGTTTCCCCAGCCCCACTGGGTGGCTTCCAACAAAGATTAAAAATACATTAAAATGTCACACATTGCAACTTCTCTGAACATAATAATACTTTATTTAGGGTTGCCAAAAAAGTTGGGACCAGAGTTATTGAGTTTCTTTGGGGGTGGGACAAAGTTGTTGAGGTTTTTTGGCAAAATCTTTTTTTAAAAAAAAAAACCTGAAGTTTTTGAGCTTTTGAAAAAGGAAATTCGGCAAAAACTAGCCTTCCAATATGGGTTGCCGTATGCCCAGATTTCCCCAGACATTTCAGCGATTTCCACCCAGAACTGTTTCCGACTGCTGTATTCCGGCTATGTTCTGAAACTTCAGGATGTATGCAAACCCTACTTTATTTGTCTCTGCGACAGACGTTTACATAATTAATTCTGTACGTAATTCCACACAATGCATACGGAGGGCAATGCATATGGAGAGGGGAGAATATCATCAATTGCATATTGCTTGTCAACTGAAAACAGCAGCAGGAAATGCCAGTTATATTTGCTGGACTGATTTCCATCCTGGACATGGGACAAAGAAACAAACTTCAGCAATTTCCACCTCCATTTCCATTTCCATCAGAATTCTCTGACATCCCAGGTGGGACAGATCATGTCTGAAATTGTGGAGGGCTCTTGCCAGTCAATGCAGTCGATCCTGAGCTATGTAGATGGCCTTGCATACTATTAGGTAGCTTCCTGTGTTCCAGGTTGGGGAGTGCTATCATAGGCTCGATCTACACACATCAAAGAAGCGTTTCCATTAAACCCGTTGTAAATTTAAACAGGGAAAACAGGTAGAGAAAAATGGGACTCCACACCGCCATCTGGTGGCACAGTGCTATATCACATATACAACACATATAAATCGCTTTTTCTTTTCCAATCTAGCTGTGTTCCTAGAGTCTTGAGGCCCCAAATGATTAGGGAGGTGCAAGAATAGCACTAATTACTAGGGAGATTTGGACACCCACCATGCATTGAAAGAATTATGTTGGGTCACAAGACCCTGTTCGGCTAATGAATGTGCCAGCCACCCACACTATCTGTGAAAGCAAATGCACCTTATTGCACACTGGGGAGGGGAAACCAGTGCTATTTCTGGGGGTATGCAGTGGTACGCATAACCCTAAACATTTTGTGAATCTAAGTTTGGCCTCATTGAAGGACAGTATTTCAACATGAGTAGGAAAATGAGAGTACCCCTAAACATTTTTTTAAAAGGAAAAAAAGCACTGGGGGAAATTATTGACATGTTGAGCAAACAACCAGCAGACATGCTATGGAAATAAAAAGAAGGATCTGTTTGGTGGTGGCTTCAAGAGTTCAACCCAGGCAGGCCTAGAGAGGGAGTGGATTCATAAAGCCTTCACACTGGGGCCTGATGAAGTCAAACTCTTTAACTTTGTTGGAATGCAAGGTTTAATTGAAGGAAATTGAAGCAACTAAATGCACAAATTGTCATCTCATCTGTCCTCCCAGTTGAACGACGTGGCCCAGGGAGAGAGGGGAAAATAGTGGAAGTGAACAGCTGGCTTCGCAAATGGTGTAAACAGGAACGGTTTGGATTCTTAGATCACGGACTGCAGTTTCTTGAAGATGGACTTCTGGCAAGTGATGGGCTGCACCTCACAACGGTTGGGAGAAATGTTTTTGCCAAAAATCTCAGAAACCTCATCAGGAGGGCTTTAAACTGACTAATGTGGGGGAGGGAGACAGTGCTCCTGAAGGTAGGAGTCTATCAATTGATGAAGATGATCATCCAAATGTCATAGACCAAATGGAGCAAACAGCATGCAGACCTAGTGGTGGGAGGAAAAAATCCTTAAATAAGAGACACAGGGGAATGATTAATGGACTTCAATGTCTGTACACTAATGCGCAAAGCATGGGAAATAAACAAGATGAGCTTGAGCTCTTGGTACAGCAAACTAAATATGACATAATAGGCATCACTGAAACCTGGTGGGATAAGTCCCACGATTGGAATGTAATAATGGGGGGATACAATCTATTTCAGAGAAACAGACAAGACAAGAAAGGAGGAGGAGTGGCGTTATATGTCAGGGATGTGTATACCTGTGAAGAGATCCAAGATTTAGAACCTCAAAGCCAAAGTGAGAGCATTTGGGTCAAAATTAAGGGAGAGAAGAATAACAGTGACCTCATTGTGGGAGTTTACTATAGATCCCCAAGCCAAACGGAGGACATAGATGATGCCTTCCTGGAACAGATGGCCAAGCATGCAAAAGGAAGGGAGATAGTAGTAATGGGGGACTTCAATTACCCGGATATTTGTTGGATGTCAAACTCAGCCAAGAGCATAAGGTCAAACAGATTCCTCACTGGCCTTGCAGACAACTTCATTGTCCAGAAAGTGGGAGAAGCAACAAGAGGAACAGCCATTTTAGATCTGGTCCTAACCAATGTTGATGACCTGGTAAGTGAGGTAGAAGTGGAAGGATCATTAGGCGCGAGTGATCATGCTCTTCTGAAGTTTACTATACAGCGGAAAGGAGCAGCCAAGCATACTAGGACTCAATTTCTTGACTTTAAGAAAGCCAACTTCATAAAACTTAGGGAAGTGCTGGGTGAGATCCCATGGACAGTAATACTAAAAGGAAAGGGAGTTCATGATGGCTGGGAGTTTGTTAAGAGGGAGATAGTAAAAGCACAACGTCAGGCAATACCAATGAGACGGAAACATGGAAGGTGCCTAAAGAAGCCAGGGTGGCTATCTAAAGAACTTTTAACTGAGTTAAGATTTAAAAAGGATGTGTACAAAAAATGGAAAAGGGGGGAACCACCAAAGAGGAATTCAAACAAATAGCCAGCACGTGTAGATACAAAGTCAGAAAAGCTAAACCACAGAATGAACTCAGGCTTGCTAGAGAGGTTAAAAGCAACAAAAAAGGCTTTTATGGGTATGTTCGTAGCAAAAGGAAGAGCAAAGAAACAGTGGGGTCACTCAGAGGAAAAGATGGTGAAATGCAAACAGGGGACACAGAAAGGGCTGAACTCCTCAATGCCTTCTTTGCCTCAGTCTTCTCCGATAAAGAAAACAATGCCCGACCTGAAGAATTTGGAGCAAATGATTCAGCAGAGGAAACACAGCCCAGAATAACTAAGGAGATAGTACAAGAATACTTGGCTAGTTTAGATGTATTCAAGTCTCCAGGGCCAGATGAGTATTAAAAGAAGAGTATTAAAAGAACTGGCAGATGTGATCTCAGAACCACTGGCAGTCATCTTTGAGAATTCCTGGAGAACAGGCGAAGTCCCGGCAGATTGGAGGAGGGCAAATGTTGTCCCTATTTTCAAAAAGGGAAAAGAGAGGACACAAATAATTACCGCCCAGTCAGTCTGACATCAATACCAGGGAAGATTCTGGGGCAGATCATTAAGCAAACAGTCTGTGAGCACCTAGAAAGGAATGCTGTGATCACCAATAGTCAGCATGGATTTCTGAAAAATAAGTCATGTCAGACTAACCTGATCTCGTTTTTTGACAGAATTACAAGCCTGATAGATGAAGGGAACGCAGTGGATGTAGCCTACCATGATTTCAGCAAGGCATTTGACAAGGTGCCCCATGATATTCTTGTAAAGAAGCTGGTAAAATGCGGTCTTGACTATGCTACCACTCAGTGGATTTGTAACTGGCTGACTGGCCGAACCCAAAGGGTGCTCATCAATGGTTCCTCTTCATCCTGGAGAAGAGTGACTAGTGGGGTGCCACAGGGTTCTGTCTTGGGCCCGGTCTTATTCAACATCTTTATCAACGACTTGGATGATGGACTCAAGGGCATCCTGATCAAATTTGCAGATGACACCAAACTGGGAGGGGTGGCTAACACCCCAGAGGACAGGATCACACTTCAAAACGACCTTGATAGATTAGAGAACTGGGCCAAGACAAACAAGATGAATTTTAACAGGGAGAAATGTAAAGTATTGCACTTGGGCAAAAAAAAAAAAAAAAAAAAAAAAAATGAGAGGCACAAATACAAGATGGGTGACACCTGGCTTGAGAGCAGTACATGTGAAAAGGATCTAGGAGTCTTGGTTGACCACAAACTTGACATGAGCCAACAGTGTGACGCGGCACCTAAAAAAGCCAATGCAATTCTGGGCCTCATCAATAGGAGTATAGCATCTAGATCAAGGGAAGTAATAGTGCCACTGTATTCTGCTCTGGTCAGACCTCACCTGGAGTACTGTGTCCAGTTCTGGGCACCACAGTTCAAGAAGGACACCGAGAAACTGGAACGTGTCCAGAGGAGGGCAACCAAAATGGTCAAAGGCCTGGAAACGATGCCTTATGAGGAACGGCTAAGGGAGCTGGGCATGTTTAGCCTGGAGAAGAGGAGGTTAAGGGGTGATATGATAGCCATGTTCAAATATATAAAAGGATGTCACATAGAGGAGGGAGAAAGGTTGTTTTCTGCTGCTCCAGAGAAGCGGACACGGAGCAAGGGATCCAAACTACAAGAAAGAAGATTCCACCTAAACATTAGGAAGAACTTCCTGACAGTAAGAGCTGTTCGACAGTGGAATTTGCTGCCAAAGAGTGTGGTGGAGTCTCCTCCTTTGGAGGTCTTTAAGCAGAGGCTTGACAACCATATGTCAGGAGTGCTCTGATGGTGTTTCCTGCTTGGCAGGGGGTTGGACTCGATGGCCCTTGTGGTCTCTTCCAACTCTATGATTCTATGATTCTAATTACAGGAGGCTTCTTGAGTCCCATCTTTTAAGAAAGGACTTGGGTGAGGATGACAATAGAGGCACAATTCTTGTCATAAACATCCACGGGCCCTGGCAGGATTTGTCCCACAGTTTGCACAGCAAAAAAATTGGCAAGGAGTGACATTGCCTTTATAGCCCACCATAAATTGGCTTCATCAAAGCTTCCAAGATGATGATGACCATAATAATGAAGAAATGTAGGGAGCAGCTTTTAGACGGATCTCCTACCAGCTTGGAGATACCGCAAGGGCATTCTCATAAACAATCTCCTGGAAACTGTGCTGTAGTTGTTTTCCGTCCCCTGCTCTGAGAAACTACTCTTCAGATCTTTGGCACAATATGGGAATGTTTTTGTTTTTAAATTATGGATTTGTTTGCCACCCCGGGCTCCTTTGGGAGGGCGGGCAGGATGTTGTTGTTGTTGTTGTTGTTGTTGTTCTTCTTCTTCTTCTTCTTCTTCTTCTTCTTCTTCTTCTTCTTCTTCTTCTTCTTCTTCTTCTTCACCTACCTGCAATGGCTGTATCTTCCTACATTCATTCCTCCAAATTAATTGTGAAAAATATGTATATTTTAGTGTCGACAATCAGCTTTGCTTTACATTATGAAGGGCCCAAGAGATGTACAGCTGACCCTGACCCTGAAGGTATTCTTAAGTGCTGGCTGAGGCTGATGGGAGTTGTAGTCCAACACATCTGGAGGGCATCAAGTTTGGAGAGGCCGTTCTATATGCTATGCAGCTGATATGTGAATGCCTGAATAGTTCTTCTTGTTTTCTAATGATCTACAACTGGAGCAGGCCAGTTTGACGAGAGCGGTGACTGGTGCTGGAGGAACGGGCATTTAATTCTTCCCCAGATTCACTCCCCCCCCCCGATCAAAATCACCTCCTGGGTTGCTGTTAACCTCCCCTATCCCCTATTTCAAGCAGAAAATCAGGAAGGGAAAACGTTTTGAACACCTTCTCTTCCCCCCCACTGCTGTTATTGGGAGACGTGTTTCCCACTCTCCTCATGGATACATTTCTGCAAAAGAAAATGTCTGGGGATGCAGCCACAGATCTCACATGTAGCTTAGTACTGTTAGATGTCACACTCACCCAGGGTTGCGCTTTCATTGGGAAATCAAGGGGACTAGTGTCTTTAAGAAATACGGCTTATTGTACATGTTTATACCTGGAAGTCTCCAGTAGAGAGAGGAAATAGCTGGTGGGAAAGGGTTAAGCACCCTGGCTTCCCCACCACTTTTCTGCTAAAAATGACCACTTCCTCAGGCTGCAATAATAATAATAATAATAATAATAATAATAATAATAATAATAATAATAATAATAATTTATACCCCACCCATCTGGCTGGGCCTCCCCAGCCACTCTGGGCGGCTTCCAAAAAAATATTAAATTTTCTTTGAAAAATAAAAATCCCGAAGGAACTGTCATCTTCTTATTTACCCTTGATGTGTTATTAGACCCCAATACTGGCCTACCTTGCAGAGCTGTTTCAGCGTTTACTGAGAACCTCCCCAAAGATGTGTTATTATTCATAATTAACTGAAGCAAGCCTTGTCCTTTCTTCAATGTGCTCTCTCGCCCCCCCCCCCCGCCCCCCGCCGAGTGCAGCAAGAGAACTCGGGAAAAAGTTACATTTCAATTAAAATGCCACGAAATGTATTTGCTTCTTTTAGCCGGGTTTGATATTTCAGTTAAGCTTGCTCTGTGCTGTTTACTCGACAAGCACCCGTGGTATGTGTAAACTACATTTGTCCATTTATCTTGCCTTGACATTTAAGGGAGAAAAAACAAAACCCTGCGAAAGCCTTCATGCCTGAGCAAGTGATATGGTTTTGTCTGAGTGGCAATGTCAGAGATGCCAGTTTCTTCGAGCATGCATAAGCTCTTTTTGCTCTCAGAAATGATCATAGGGCATCTCAGACCTTAGAGGGTATCAATCTAGGTTTGTTCTGCCACTTAGCCCCCACTCCCCCCCAAAAAAAATACTTTTTTCATACTCAACCCCTCCTTTTGCATCTTACCCTACTTCCTAATTGTCTTATGCTTTTAAAAAAGGGATTAAAAACACTGTAAGAAAGGTTTATTCTATTTCACTTAATTATTGTACAGTGCCTCTTTCTAAACAGGTTTGTAGGGTTTCAGCAGTCTAAATGAGAGGAACCAAGGACTAGAGCTGACTGGGAACTGGAGTCAAGGAACAAAGCCAGAAGTCAGGACCTGAGAGCAAATTCAAATCAAAAGTGACCAAAAATTCAGGAACATTCCAGAGCATTGCCCAAGCACAGGAAAGACCGCCTCTAATTCCTTTTGTCCATGGTGGACAGAGACACCAAACTGGGAGGGGTGGCTAACACCCCAGAGGACAGGATCACACTTCAAAACGACCTTGACAGATTAGAGAACTGGGCCAAAACAAACAAGATGAATTTTAACAGGGAGAAATGTAAAGTATTGCACTTGGGCAAAAAAAAATATGAGAGGCACAAATACAAGATGGGGGACACCTGGCTTGAGAGCAGTACATGTGAAAAGGATCTAGGAGTCTTGGTTGACCACAAACTTGACATGAGCCAACAGTGTGATGCGGCAGCTAAAAAAGCCAATGCAATTCTGGGCCTCATCAATAGGAGTATAGCATCTAGATCAAGGGAAGTAATAGTGCCACTGTATTCTGCTCTGGTCAGACCTCACCTGGAGTACTGTGTCCAGTTCTGGGCACCACAGTTCAAGAAGGACACTGACAAACTGGAACGTGTCCAGAGGAGGGCAACCAAAATGGTCAAAGGCCTGGAAACAATGCCTTATGAGGAACGGCTAAGGGAGCTGGGCATGTTTAGCCTGGAGAAGAGGAGGTTAAGGGGTGATATGATAGCCATGTTCAAATATATAAAAGGATGTCACATAGAGGAGAGAGAAAGGTTGTTTTCTGCTGCTCCAGAGAAGCGGACACGGAGCAATGGATCCAAACTACAAGAAAGAAGATTCCACCTAAACATTAGGAAGAACTTCCTGACAGTAAGAGCTGTTTGACAGTGGAATTTGCTGCCAAGGAGTGTGGTGGAGTCTCCTACTTTGGAGGTCTTTAAGCAGAGGCTTGACAACCATATGTCAGGAGTGCTCTGATGGTGTTTCCTGCTTGGCAGGGGGTTGGACTCGATGGCCCTTGTGGTCTCTTCCAACTCTATGATTCTATGAGAGTCACTGCAGGGTCCTAGGAATACTTCCAGTGAGCACTCAGGGCTGATTTCCTTAAGAATGGATACGTTTGATCTTCTTGCAGTCCATGGGACTCTGAAGAGTCTCCTCCAGCACCATAATTCAAAAGCATCAATTCTTCGGCAGTCAGCCTCCTTTATGGTCCAGCTCTCACTTCCATACATCATTACTGGGGAAAACATAGCTTTAACTATACGGACCTTTGTTGGCAATGTGGTGATGATGATGGTGATGATGATTATTCAGGAGGATCCTTGAGAGAAAGTACAGTACATTTATTTGAAAACAGTCAATGCAATTTCCAAATAGGTCCTCCTCTGCTTTAAAAAACGTTCTGGCTGTTTTCACTCCTATTCTTGTCTGAGGATCCACTTGTGCCAAGTCATAAATATTTTGCCAAGCACAAGATGAAGAAAATATAGTGTGATTAGAAAAAAAGCAGGTGTCATTAATTTCATTCCAAAATCTATAGTTTCAACTGCAGAATAAAACATTTAAATCCCAGTCAAGCCCATTCCATTGGACAAGTGAAGGGGAGGGGGCGGGAATGCAGGGCTGATTGCTCACTACTTTATTTATTAATTATTCTCCATCATCATCAGTGCCACTAAATGTGCAAAAACCCTTTTGGCAACTCGTGTGGGCTTTCCCCCAGACTTGGAAATAAAAAATAATAAAAATAAAGCTAAATTACTTTCCCCTACTTAGATATAAATAGCAGAAGGAGCAAGCCGGCAGATCCTGTGCAATGTCAGTTCTGCTCAAAATTGTAAACGGACTCTGGCTGATGTATAAAAATGGACACCAGATTTTTCTTCTCTCTCTCTTCTCCCCCCCCCCCCGCCCCAGCCTTTGTAATCCCACCCCCAATCCTTCTTAAAAGGCATTCTGTTCTGCCAGCCACAATGACATCTGCTGGTGGAGACAGGAAGCCATAAATCTGTAGATCTCCTCTCAACCAAGCCTTGTTAATGCTTCCATTTATTTTGTGTGTGTGTGTTTTAAAAAAAGAAAATCCAGGATAGGACTCCATCTCATTACTGCCATACTTAGAAGTCTGTCTCTGCATTTTATCCTTCCCTAAGACACTCACAGATTTTTTTCTTACGTTGCATATTGAAACCTACAGTCACAGGAGTGACATACCATGGTGGAACCAGCACATGCCCTTTGGATTACAGCAATGGTTCTGGTGTAAAATAATAACATAACATAACATAACATAACATAACATAACATAACATAACATAACATAACATAACCCATTCTTTAGTTGTCAACCCATGTCTAAGCTGTTTAACCATTCCCATGTTCCTGATCATGAGAAGAACCTTTTATGAAAAGAACCTTCTTCTAGTAAAATCCGCAGTACTCAAACAAATTATGACATGGGATTTCTCCATATTATATCCACAACATTTGGACCCCTATGTCACAAAAGGTGGCACCACAAGTGAAATGGAGCATTCGGGTGTTCCATTTTAGGGGGTGAAACTTAATTTTTGCACATTTCAGTGAGGGGTCTTAAAAATATGGTTTTCGGTATGAAGAATTCAAATCTGCTATTATTTTTGTAAATGGACAACATTTCATTTGCTAAGTCTGTGCTTGGTGAAAAAGCACATAAACTACTTTCGGAAAACCAAAGGATTTTAATTTTTTACCTTCTGGAAATGTCAGGTAATGCTAAATAATTGCAATAATAATAACTAAATAAAAATGATATCAATGTATAACAGCAAGTACTTGAGAATCATTTTAAATGATTTCTGTGCAATTTTACACACATTCCACTTAGCAAGCAAAACTAAATTATATTAATTTAACCAAAATATATTTCGAATTCCCAAGTTGTGTTTTTAGCACCCCTCATTTTGGGTATCTGAAAGCTGAAGAATTAGACACAGTCTAATTGGAGCATTCCAAAGAAATGTGGAAAAATTGAGAAAAATCAACCCAGTGTCTCAAGTAGCAAAGGTTTTCAGAAACCACAAAATTATCCCACAACAGTGCATAGGGTTGCCATATTTCCAACAGTGAAAATGAACTTGGGGTGTGGGGGGGTTGTTGAGCTTTTTGGGCAAAATCTCAAATGGCAACCCTAAAAGTGCAGAAAGCTTCTGTTCGGATTTCAGTGGAGGGTAAGATGCCATGATATTATTTCAGTAGACTCACAGCCAGTTTCAAACCCTTGCAAGATTAAATTGTGAATAATATTAATATTAATAATAATAATAGTGGTGGTGATGCTGTGCGTAATTGTTTTAGCTGCTTTTTCCCCTCATAATATGCTATCAACCCTCTTGTTTCATTTTTAGGGCAAATGATTTATATCTTTGGCATGAGTCTGTAGCACAAATGGGTGACTTTCCCTGGGCTCCACATTGCAGCAGCTTGGAAAACAAGCCAAGTGTCTGTTAAAAGCAAGAACTGGAAAATGCCTTGGCTTATTTTCTAGGCCAAACCAACCTCAGAAATTGTCTGCCCATTTTACCTTCCCCACCCAACGTCAACCGGCCCACCCACCCACTCACTCACTCTCCCCTGCAGCCACATTCCCTGAAACACTAAAATTATTGCCGTGGTTTTATTGGCTCTGTTGGTTTTGACTTGACTGTAAAATGCCTTGCGGGGGGCCGAGGTCTTTGTTAGGGCTCAAAGGCAATCCAGAAATGGTCTTGTAAGATAAATAAGTATTTATTATTAACAAGTTTGTATTTGCTTGTATGCACCACCTCCACAAGAAGTGGCTTTCTTGATTTGACGCAAGTGTGCTTGGTGCTGCATTTATTGCAGTACTTAATAGCAACCGAATCTGACTCTCATATTTTACTCCACCTCTGGAGGGGGGGGGGAAATGATATTGTTTGTTCATTTATTCTTAAAATGTATACATTGCTAGATATATTTTTTTTTAAAATTTTTTTTACTAAAGATAAAACAGTAAAATTACAACTATACTCTAAACCATACAAAAGTTAGAATTCTAAAATTATCTCAACCTTCTAATCTGGGTAGGCTTTATCTAAACAAGAATGTTTTTAGCAGGCATTGAAAAGGTTACATTGAAGGCAGCTGCTTTATATCAATAGGCAGGGAGTTCCAAGGTGTTTCCCACACCTGTATCCACGTTCTTACAAATGCAGGATTCGTATTCTGTAGCACCTGTATCCGTGCCAATTTACATGACCAGCTGCATCAAGATAGGAACGAAAGAGATGAATCTAGAAGCAAGCATTTGCCAGACTACTTCAAGGCACTTATGCCTGTAAATTGTAACTCCAGTGTTTACTTCCACAATGTTTACTTCCACAAGGGTTGTTAGGAAGGGACTGATTTGATCTAAGGTCAGTACAGTAGCTCACAATCTTCAAAATTGCTTAACAGCTCTAGATTATGTGAAGTAGAGAGTGCCACAGAGCATCTTCAAAGTGTCTTTTATTCACCAAGGAAAGTTAGTTCTCTCTCTCTCTCTCTCTCTCTCCATGCTTTATTGGAATGCACTATTTATTTTATAGGTGCTCTAAAACAGTGCTTATTTATGATTTCTTTTATAATTTTCTTATACTGCTGGATTGTAGAAAACCCTTTAAGCTGTATATTATGATCCCCATCAGTTATGATCCCCATCACGACCGAGAGACAGGCAGCTATCATTGTCATTTCCTTCTTGTGGGCTTTCCATAGACATCTGGCAGCAGTTGAGAGAGCAGAATGCTGAACCCAAAGAGGTATTTGGTCTGGTCCTGCAGGTTGTGTGTGGCAAAAAGTTGTGCATCACACAGAAACACATCCCTTTTACCTGTTGAAAATCCAAGGCTTGCCTCCTAAAATGTAGTTTTTGCCCAAAATCCAGGCTAGAGGGGTGAAAAAAGCTTCATATTTAAGTAATGTTGTGTTGTGGGAAGTTCTGTTTCTTAGGGACACTGGTGCTTCAGTTTGATCATTTTAATTTCCCAGGACTAAAGGGTAAATCAAGGATCCCACCAAACTTTAATAGGGGAGTCTCCAAGGGGTTAAGAATCTAAGGGTGCTAAATGGGGTGGAGGATAAAAGAGGAAAAATGGAATAAAAATTATGTAAATTAAAAACAAAACAAAACTGATAACATCCATAATAAACCAGTTCAGAAATTGCATTTTGTGGTCGTTCTCTTTCCCCTGCCCCCAGTCATCTGTTGGAAATGTTTATTTGTTAAGAAGGTGTCGCATCATAGACTGGAATGGATGAGAGGAGCAAAGCTTATTTTCTGTTGTGGTGCTGATGGTGTCCCTGGGGCTTTGTCTAGGACAGGCATCCCCAAACTTGGCCCTCCAGCTGTTTTGGGACTACAGTTCCCATCATCCCTGACCACTGTTAGCTAGGGATGATGGGAGTTGTAGTCCCAAAACAGCTGGAGGGCTGAGTTTGGGGGTGCCTGGTCTAGGAGGCAAGAAAATTTGACTCCCAAGTCTTAGGGGAGTTTCCTACAGAAAGCTGGCTTCCCCAACCAAATATCAGACCTGGCTGCTGTAGTCTTGAGTGAATTTACAGTATGGTAGGCTTAACTTTTGGGGTGTCCTGGTTTTTACTTTTTGAAATATAGCAACCCTATAGTATGAGGTGACCTGTCCTGCATCTGATTTCTCCTTTGTGCAGTCAGACTGGTTTACTATTTTTACTGAGATGGGGCAGCTTTTGCTACACACTTCCAAGAGCATTCTGGGTAAGTAACAGCGCATCAGTTGACCATTTCAGCATGCGGCTATCATCTTTAATGGACATTCAGCAGTCAGCTAGCACTGATTCTTTTATTCTTCAGTGGCCACAGAGGCACTGGACTCTGCAAAGGACACGACTTCTTAACAGTAGTTAACAACTTTGAATCACACTTTCTGGTGTGTGAGATGGCTCTCGTATACATTGAATGTTTTCCAAGGTGTGGATCAGATTTCCCTTCTTCACCCTGATGTTTTCTCAGAACTTCCACAAGAACAGATGGTGGATCTATGTATCTGACAGACACATTTGAAGAAGAAACAGAAGCACCTCAAAAACCTGCTCCCCGCCCAAGTTAATCTCACTACCTTCTTCCTCCTCAAACCATCCTCCATCCCAAGAGGAACCCAACTCTGGACTGTCTGCCCTACTGTTGGAGCTTCTGAAGCTGTTGTTCTTGCAGTGAAACCTGATGCTGCTGATCTTGCTAGAATCGTAGAAATTAAAGGGACATACAGGCAGTCTAGTCCAATCTCCTGTTCATGTGGGAATCCTGCCTCTATGGCATCTTTGATAGGAGGGCTAGAAAGCCTCAGCTCTAAAGCCTCAAAGTGATCATTCTACTGTCAAGCACCTCATACCATCAGGAAGTTATTTCTGGTGTTTGGTCAAAATCTCCTTCCATCTAATTTGAACCCATTGTTTCATCTAGAGTGACAAAAATTTGCTCCATTATCTTATATGACAAGTGCTTCAAACAGTCTCCCCCCCCCCCAACTAATGGTACCCTAATCCTTCAATCTTTTCCATCTTCATCATCTGCCTCCGGGACATATTTAAGTATTTTAATATCCTTAAATGGTGGTGCCCAGAACGGCACACACACTCCTCAATGTAAAGTCTGACCAAAGCCGAAAAATGGGGGACCATCTTATAAGCTCCTGTAAATGTAGCCTTCAATTGCATTAGCCTTTTTAATGCTGCATCACACTGCCAGACTCCTCCATTGTCTCTCGAGACAGACGGATGCCAACCTACGCTGCTGAATTATTAGTTTGGCAGTGCCCGCACCAGTTGCCTCTGCTTTCAAAGGGAAAGTGATGGCAGAATCAGGGCCTTTTTGGTGATGGCACCTCAGTTGTGGAAAGTTTTCCCCATGGATGCTCACCTGCTTTATTTGGGGGGGGGGTGTCCAATGACTATAATTTTATTATCCCATTATTTTAATAGCCTTTGCATATGGTTGTGCTGGCTGAAGCTGGTGGGCATTGTAGTTCAAATCATCTAGACAGTTGCCAAAGGCTGTAGTAGTAGTAGTAGTAATAATAATAATAATAATAATAATAATAATAATAATAATAATATATTTATACCCCGCCCATCTGGCTGGGTTTCCCCAGTCATTCTGGGTGGGTCCCAAGATAATATTCTAATGGAACATTTGCTTGTCTTCATTTTACCCTTCCTGCTTCTTTTATCATGAGACTTGTCTTGATTTTTAATACATTGTTTAACCCCTTGATAATGTCTATGCCCCCTTGATAATTTCTGTGGAGAAATTAATGCTTTATACTGAAGTATACCTTGTGAATGTGAGCTTAATCTGTAATGTAACAGGTTTTCCAAGTCTGTTTTGATGCCATGTGGGTGACTGCATACAATACCTAACATCTGTAGCTGCATCTGTCCTAGAAAGCAACATTTTATGTTTCACAATTGGGTTTTTTTATTCAATAACATTACAATTTATTTATTTGGTTTTTAAAAAAATATATCTTGATAAACGGTGAGATGAAATCTTTGCTTTAAATAATGAAAAATAAGATACATCCAAAGCTCACCAAAATGGCACTGGAAAGAAGCAAGATTTCTCGTCAAAGCCTTTGTCCAAAGGATCCCCCATGAACTCAGTTTGACAACTACATTCCACATCCTGCTCATAATTGCAGTGGAGGTTCTAGTTTGGGGTGGTAGAATCTCACATTCCCATTGACAAAATAACTGTGGACTGAATACAGGGGAAAACAGAGTATCATGCAAAAGAAGCATTGTCTTGAGAAAAAATGTCAAGAGCTCCAGCAACATAAACGGAGACTGGTTTCTTTGGCAGAGAATTGGTAAGGCTTTCTTTTGTCTATAGCTCTTGTTAGATGCATCTTTGACTGTTATTTATGGGGGGGGGGGTTACTCCCAGAAAACAACTGTGTTGCTGAAAGTGGTATGATACACAAAAGCTTTAGCACTTGGTCCTGGACCACTGAATAACTATTGCACATTTGTGGATATTTAAATCTATTGCACACCAAAAGATAATGACCCCATCTCATTGTACAGAGAAGCTGATGAATCAATGGCTGATGGTGGCACGAGACAGCTGCAGTTCTTCACGGATCTAAGACCAGCCTTGTTTGATCCACTCCACCAAACGGCCTCTCCCAGCTACCTCAGACACCTCACTGCTTTTTGCTTTTTTTCCTCCATCCTCTTCTGTTCTCCATTAATGCAGCTGAATGTACAATCGCATCCAAAACTGCCGCTCCTCCAGATGTTTCCAATATATCTGGATCACTCTCCGATAAGTGGGACTGTAATGTTACTTCCTCCTTCGGGCCACTTCACACAAGATGATTTCCTTCACGGTTATCACTTCCAGGTGGCTAAGCTGCATGTATGCCATATCGTGTGGCGGACAAACACGTGTGCACTGAGATTTGGTGTACGCAGAGCAGGAAGCTGTGACGGGCAGGAGGCTCCCACCAGATGTGTACACTTGTCCAAATGCACATGTTGTGGCGTCCACGCATTTTGTTTCTTCTCCTTCCTACGCCAAAGCGATGCTCTTGGAGGGAAAGCCTCAAGGATCGTGTTGCCCTTGTTTCACCCTCTTTCTTCCTCCTTCTCCTCCTCCCACTCACCTCTCCATAGCCTCCTCCAATTCGAGGGGTTTTCTCTCATTGCCTACCAGCTGCAAGCAGCTACAGCCTTCATCTGGCTATCGCCGCCAAACACCTGGGCAAAACAGAGGAAAAGGAAATAAAGGAAACTTCATACAGTTTGTTCCAGAGGCAACCCAACACCTCCTGGGTGTCTTTCTCTGATGGTGAGAACTTGTCAGCAATCTATTTTCAAAAGTGTGGGAAAGAGAGAACTTTATCATGTACCATCTTCCCAAGTGTGTGTGTGAAAGAGAGGGAATCAGATAGAATGGCTTGTGGTTTTTTTTTTGTTTTTAAACCCTTTCTAATATTCAGGATGGTGTATGTGTGTGAGCAGGGGTATAAATATCTCAGGCAAGGGAGAGGCACTCTGAACATGCTCAGATGCACTGTCCACTTCACCTGATCAGCTGCTTGTCAAGGCTGGATCCTGCATGGAATCGATCTTCCAGTGCCCTGATTGGGGTGGGGGGTTGGCACAATTTGGTCCAGTTTCCTGCAGTGATGGGAAAGGGGGGCTAGCGGGGGGGGAGAGGAGAGAGGTGAGTTGAGTACACAAACAGGTTGGCATTGGAGGAGGAGCGATTGCTTGAATAAGGTGGTCTCTTTCGCTCCTTCCGTCCCCCTCCCGCCGAAGTGCCTGTGATCAGCAAAGCCCTGTCTCTTTAATAAACTGACTGCCTTCTGTCTGCTCGGAGTAAATTTCATCCTGTCATCAGGTCGCGGAGGAGGAGTTTGTTAATGTACAGTTTGCTCAGTGGATCGATGTTCGCTGGCATCGCCTCGCCCTGCCTGTGCTTGTGCCTGTGTGTGTGTGGATGTGCGTGTGTGGATGTGTGTGTGTGGATGTGCGTGTGTGTGTGTGAACACCAGATTTCCTCCCATCCAAAGCTTCTCTGTCCTCTTCCATATCACTCACAACCTGGCATCTGACAGCAACAAACCTGCAGTTTTCTCAGCCAACACTCACCAATCCGCCATATAGATCTACGCGAAGGAGGCGACGAGGAAAGGGGGGGGGGAGAGAAATAAGAGAGAGAGGGGGTGAGAGGGAAAGAGAGGAAATAGGGGGAAAAACAACCGCCTGAGCTGCTTTTTTTTAAAAAAATATTTTGCATATCTATATTTTGCTATTTATTGATCACTTTTCCAAAAAACAAAAAAACAAAACAAAATAAATCCCGGCACCTTTTTTTCCTTTTCTTTTTTGCATTTGATGTTCCTGGATGTTTTGCATCAAAGCAAGTCTTGCAACAGTTCAAACAAGACCAAAAAAGAGAGATAGATAGAAAAGCAGCCGCTCCCCACCCCCCACCCCATCCCAGTTTCCCTTTCCTTTTTAAAATTAAATCCTAAGAATCAGAATCCGAACAGGTTGATCTCGTCAGAGAAGTGCCAAAGAAGAGAGACGGGTGCTTAGTGCTGCCGGCGGTGGGTCGCTGAGGAGGCAAAGCGGCGGAGGGGAGGAAAGGAAGAGAGAGGGAGAGAGGAGAGAGAGAGAGAGAGGGAGGGAGGGGAAGGGAGAGAAAAAAAACACAGACACACGCGCACACACAGAAAGAGAGAGAGAGAGAGAGACAGAAAACAAGCCCCGCGAGCTTCCAAGGCTCCTCGGATCTGGAAAGAGAAGTGAGATTGGAGAAAGTACAGCGATGCCAAGGAGGAAACAGCAGGCACCCAAACGGGCAGCAGGTAAGGAGCCAACCCACTCGCCGCAGCCCTCTCGGCGTCTCCCGAAGACCTTTAAGCCCTCCCCTCCTCCCCCACAGTTTATTGTAGGGACGCGCTTGGAGAGATTTTGCCTTTGCAATTTTTTAAAAAGGGAAGGAAAAAAAAAACCCCATAATTTTTATTTCAATCTTTTCCTCTCTGTTTCTCTCTCCCCCCGCCCCCCCATCCTTTGCAACTTGGACACTATTGAATCAGCCTCTCTGGAAGCCGACTAGTTTTCGCACCAACCGGTGCTTATTTTTATTTATTTTTTCAGGGCGGGCGCGGAGGTGCGGGGGGGGGGGGGAGAAGACCGCTTTTCCGCCTCGTCCCGACGCTGCTCGGGTCCTGTCTCCCTCTTAAACTTTTCCCCCCAACTTTCTTCCACATGGTTTCTCATCTCTCTTCCCCTCCTCTCTCCCCTCCCCAACCCCCTCAAATCCCCTTTGATCATCTTCGCGTTGCATCCCTGCTATGCGGTTTGCAACGAGGAGCTCTTGGAATTTTTTTTAATATATATATATATTATTTTGTACTGCAGTTTGCATGCCTCTAGAGGAGTAATGTTTTGCTTTTTAATAATAATAATAATAATCACCATTTCCATAGCATCGTTCCTCGTTCAGTTCTTTCTCTTTCTCCCTCTGAAATAGCGGCGGCGGGGGCGGGGGGTGCTGTCTGTCTCTGTTGATGAACCCGCTGGTTGAAGTTCAAGCCTTTGATCATCAGTGGCGAAAGAAAGCGTGCGGGGGGGGGGGGGGAGAGAAACTGCAACAGGAAATAAAACGAACGTTCTGACGGTTAGGAGGCAGCCCCTTAGATTCCAATCAAATTAATCTTTCGGACTCCTTTCGCTTGCACGCTGCTATTCAAGTTAAAATGCAACTGTTTCTAGCCTGCATGATGGGGGGGGGTGTCAGATGCACCGGGTTTTTTGGGTTTTTTTTAAGGGCTTTTCCGGCGGCTCCAGCAGTTTGCAACTTTTTGGGACGGTGTTCTGCTTCGGTTGCAAATGGGGAGGAAAGAGAGGCTAGGAAAAGTTGAGCCCAGTAAGGAACGGGGGAGCAGAGAGGCCTGCACAATGTTAACGTGGATTTTAGGTGTGTGCATGTATTTTAATGTAAGGTTGGTTAATGGAGAGAGACAGAGAGAGAGAGAATAGTTTGCTAGGATTTTTGTTCCTGGGTAGCGCAGCTGGGAAGTTCATTTTTTCCTGCCACCAGACCCACCCACTGAAAAAATCAGGTTTCCAGATGATTGCCAACTTTGATTTGACATTTGATTGATCACCTGTCATCTTGCTGCCTTTGATCTATTCATTCTTGATACATATCAATAAATCACTCACTATGGTAACCTGAGTGCCAGTGACGCAAGTCTTGCCCTCTAGAATCTCTTAGCCAGACATTCACAATTATTATCTTGTTTGGCTTTAATGTGGGTGGGATTTGTCTTTTTCTTCTTTGTGTTCACTTAGACTAGAGCTGTACAGTGAAGCTAAGTTGTTGGTGTGTTGTTGTTGTGTTTTTTAAAAACCCTCTCCAATCCCCCTCTGCCAGATCATCAGATAACACTTTGCATTTCCATTAGACACTGAATAATATAGCTTTGAAATGTGGGAAAGTTTCAGGATAGGCATTTGAGTAAATCTTGCACAGTACTGCTTGAGGACTATTCAAATGTGAAAATTAATCTTGGAGGGGAGAATGGGTTTGACAAACTTTTACAAACTTGACCCAGTTCAACCTTCGGCAATCCCCCTCCCCTATTCTCCCTAATATATGTCTATAAATTAGAAAATATAACTGCAATTCAAAGGCTAGTTACGATTATTTTATACAAAAGGGCTTTAGGTGACTACAATCAAAAGGCATAATTGAGACAATTTCTTTGGGGAGTCTTATTTGGGGGTTATTTTTCACTCTGCTGAGAGACATTTAGGACAGCAGTAACAGTATTGCCACATGGTTATCGCGGCACTCATTTGCCAAAAATAAAGAAACCAAGCTTTCCTTGTTAGCGGTACAAGTTTAGATTTTCCATATGAATACAGGCCCTATGTACTACGATTCTGCTTCTTTATAAACTAAGACTCCAACGTCTCTTGAAAGCATTTCTGTTGCCATTGTGGGTGCTGGCAGCCCTGATCCGCCATGTACACATTCCTTGATTTTCCTTTTCGACAGACTTTTGAACACTCCTTCTTCCTGAAGTGTGCTGGAATTTAAGAGGTTAGGGATGCCGGAAAAGGTAGGTTCGTGTACCACCTGGAAATAATATCATACAATAGGCATCTTATGCATGATAACAGCCTCCTTGTTAATTACACTGGTATCATCCTTGGTCCTTAGCCAAGATGCCACTCCCCTGAAAAGAACTTTGGAACATTTTTTTTTTTTTTTGTAGAGGTTTTCAAACTGCTGGGTGACAGTTTGAATAACTTGGGCCCATGATATCCCGTAATTATGTTGTGAAATATGTGCTTGGCTTTCAGAAGTTATTGCCCCCTGTTTAATATTTGTTTCAAGTTATGAGGGGGCTGGTTCTTTAAGGTTACATGTAACATAGCAAATAGAGAGCAAGTTTCTACTGTTTCAGAGCAAGCCCTGCTTTGAGATTACACAGTGTCTTTAAAACATCGTGCAATATTGTTACGTTTGTTTTCATTTCCCTTGCTCTAGTATACAGATTTTGTTTTATAACGTGAAGGAGGTCTCAGAGGTCCAGGAGCCACAACATGGCCTTAGGCAGAATGAGGAAGGTGTGGAGGAAGCAATTGATTATCCAGATGTTTGGCACAACAAGTATTCTCTTTCGCCGTCTTTTAAATGCAAGCTTTGTCATTCTTTAAAACAAACAAACAAACAAACAAATAATCTGCATGCTCAGGGAGGGACATTGGATTATGACAGTGGATTATGCTTCGGAAAAGTTTGCAACTTTTTAGGAAGCTGGTCTCTAAGGGGATGGAAGGTATTAAGGTATTAGGATCCTGCACATAGCTGCTTTGGCCATTGCTTGAAATTATATCCTATGCACAACTGTAAATAATTGCGTCCCAGCACTGACTTCGAAAGCAGGTTTCTCATTTGATTAATGAACGACGTAAAGGTTAGAGAGAACAAGCAAGTGAATCAGCAGGGATGTCCCGCTGCTTGATGAAAATCTACCTACATGGCAATTTCCACCCCTCCACCACCCCCCCTATAATTAATGTTAAGCCCCGAGATCCTTATATTGTATGTTACAGAATGCTGCAATGAAGCTGGTGGTGTAAGTGAATAAGTAGGGGCTATTTGGGCTTGATGATGGCATATTTTGTCCTTAACTCTTTTTTTGTTGTTTAAGTCGTACTTTGAGTCAGGAAAACAGCGATGTCAAACACATATGTTCCTCTTGACTCATTTCTCAACAGCACTGTTCTCCCCCCGCTTCCCCAACTATTGTCTGCATAATTCTTTGAGCAGATGTTTGAATATTTTTAGGTCAGTGGCTGACATTACATCATACATTTATTTGTAATGATATATTACATGTGCATTGTTATCTTGCATCCCTAAAGAGCCCAAGGTGCTTTGCAGACTGTCGGTCTGATTCCCTTCTTCTCCCCTGGTTGAGAGACGGGAGGAATTCTCCTGTAGCCAATGGGATTACATCGTGGTGAGAAAGATGAGCATTAGGCCGAGAATGTTGTTTCTGAATTATAAAAAATGCAGCTGTCTCTGGGGAGCAGCCATTGCATGACCCAACACAATTGAGGGGAGAGGAAAAGCTAGGACTAAGACTGAATTGATATGTTAATTCCATTTTTATTTCTCTATATAGGAAATAGCTTTCATACCCAATTGCACAGGATTAAGCCCTCCTCTCCTCTTACAGCTTGTCAAGATGTGCATATTTTATATTACAAATTGTGAATTTGCTGTGTATTGCTGGGGAATGTAAAATCTGGACTTAGCACTTTTCTTTTTCTCCCCCTTTGGTTCTCTTTCCTGTCTCTGCTGGGTCCTGATAGGTTGCCTGTTTAAGAAGCAAAAAGCTCAAAAGTACAACACAGGGAGCAACCAGCTGCATTTACTTTGTTTACCAGAGCTAGAAATGAATAATGCAGATTTTGTTTTCATGAAAGTCCTTGTGTGGCAGTAAACATAAGACTATTAGCAATCATTACTTAAAAGTTGCAATTTGCACCTTAATAGTACCAGTTATTTAAATAGCGAACAACCGTTTCAGACGTAGCAATCCACCTTCTTCTAGGGTAGACTAGCTAGGTCTTAGGTCTCATATATGGCATAGTAAGAGATGTGTGTTATGTATATAATCATGATCAAAGGCTTTGCATTTATCCAATGTTACTACTCACCTCATTATTAGAAAGACAATAAAACTGGGTACCAAGGAAAACAGGCCTGAATGGTACTATAAAATAAAAATACATTGTCTTCCTTGTATTTCCCCTCGGGAGAGGAAGTACGCATCAAAGACACCAAAAAGACTCTTGCTTCAAAACTCTTCAAGTTCATATCCTTATATCACAACACAGACGGATTTCATGAAAGCAATTTGGGTTCAAAAAGGAGGAGAGATATTTAACTTCTTAAGCGGAATAAAATGGCCCCATTCCTTGCTCAAAGCCCACCCATTTGATACCATCAAATGGGCTGGCCGGCCCAAGAGACAAGGTGAGGCGACCACCTCAGGCAGCAGGGTCTACCAGCAGATCCCAATGTCAAACTTCCTTCCTTCCTTCCCTTTTTCCTCATGTAGATCTTCCCTGATCACTTTCTTCCTTGGTGGAGACCAAGGCCATCTTGGCATCTGTCTCCAGTGCCCAAAATGTCTTGGGATGGCCTCAATCTGGATTGCATTTGGGGATCAGGCAAATGCACCTATTCATTTCTGGTTGTGGATTGGGCTTGTGGGACCACACATGAAATGTGTGAGATGGATGGCAACAATTGCACCACACATCTTTAACTGACATGGGGTGGAAGTCTCCTGGCCACTTGGCAGCACGATTATCTAACATGCAACCAATTTGCCATCTGGATAGATTATTACTTGGGACACGATTTCCACTGCCCTTTATATATCCATTTCATTTTGTGAATCAGAACGGACCACCATATCAGCTCATAAGAGTATGGTATTTGGATTGCTATTTTTGTTGTCGAAATGGACAACTCGCTTCTCTTAATAGCTGGCTGCAATTTAGAGTTTCCTCCCAATTTCTATGACACGTTTCATTGTGCATAAGGAGCATTGCAATTTTTACCTTCCTTATTTTCACTGCAACTGGGTGAAGGTTAGGCTGAGAAAATGGCTTGCCCAGGCTGCTGGATGAGCTTCATAAATGATCAGGAATTTCATCCCGGTCCTCACCTGTAGGCAGCCTACATTTTCCTTGTAGGACACCTTATTTCTTTGCCTTGTGCTTCCTCCTTAAATCTCAAATGCCCACATGTAGTAAAGAATAACCATTTCCTTTTTCTGATCCAGGGATTTTGGGGACCTTTGATGAAGGGTGCTTCTAGTGGTCCTCCCTAACCTGGAAGCAAAACACACTCATAAATTTCTCATGTTGTTTCTGACTTTCTCTGCTCCTCCATGATACTCAATGAGAATGGGCAGTGGGCCTTTTGGAAATATTGGTGCCCAGGCAGCTGGTCTAACCCAAGCTCAAGCATTTATTTTCCCAATTATTTAGTTTGTTGCACTAAAAGCAACAGTCTTGCTGTTGTGCCCTACATACAGGAAATGTTTCCCTGAGTTCTCCTGTGCCTCAGGGTAACATCCCATACATATGGGGGGGGGGGGGAGGTTTCCAAAAAAATGGTTGGTTTTCTTTTATAACACACAGACAAAAACACAAAAGAAAAACATTACATTTGACACCACATAAAAACTTAACAACAATAAAAACACACAAAATAAAAGAATATTTTTTTCTTCTTGTTCCCTGGTGTATTTACATTGCTAAAAGACTTCCTCGACAGCCTCCAATCTGAATTTCATCATATCACATATTTAGCAGTTCCCAATTACATCCCATACACATGAGGTGGTTGGTAGCTCACAGAAACTTATTAGGATGTCACAGAAGTCTTTGCTTCCCCCCCATAGCTTTGTCCAACCCCCATTCAGATGAAACATTTACTAGTTCGCTGGGAGAGACGTCTAGTGGTCTTACACCTCTCTGAAGACACAGCTCCAAAAAAGATATTCCAAACCAGGGAAGGTGTATATGTTTGGGTTTTTACAAGCGACACTCAGGGCCCAGGTCAGGAGTTGCCATGTTTGGGCATCTGCCAAGAGCTCTCCATTCTAGCAGGCAGCCCACAGAAAACCTTCCCCTGGATCTGCTGCTATAAAGAGAGAGACTCACCGAAGGTGGGGAGAGCATCTTTCCAACTTTCCTTCCTGCCCAGAAAAAAAATCCAGGAGCAGGCACTCTGTCCAGTAAAGGCTTCCAGCCAGAATGTGATAGTCATTATCCTCTAATAAATTTTTGATTTTTCAAAACTGCTTAAATATTATGCATGGGTGGACCCCCATAACTTTTTTTTTTAATTCAGTGCAAACTTGAAAACATTTTCTCCTTTCCCTGATTTTTTTTTTTTTGTCCAAGCCATAATCTTTCTTGATTTTATTTTCGGCAAAATACGGTGTCTGGCTTTCTTTCAGGTGTGGCCGCAGAAATATTCAACTTCAGTCGATGAAGTGCTGATGTTCAGTATCAGACAGACCTAGAATAGAAATTGCATTAAGCTGTTGTGCAGACTTTAAGAGTTCAAATGTTAACCATAAGAAAATGTTAATTTGTGGCAGGAATCTAATCTGGTTATTTTAGTGGCTGAGACATTGGTTGCCAATGCAGAATATAGTCTTCATTTAGACTCTTTCGGATTGTATTGCAGACAGGGGAGCGTTGTGTAGGCAGCACAGCACACGAATTTTCTTTTCATAAAGCCTGGCTATGAAAATACCCCTTTGTTAATTTTATTAAGGCATCTTTCTTTCTGAAATTAAAGACATTTGTAAAGTTTTTGCTTCCAGAACATGCTCGCACAAGCAGCAGGATGGTTTAGGGAGCCTGATAACTTGAGCCAGCTGGAAACATGTTTGATTCACAGCAGAAGATTTTAGTTTCATTCATTCAACAAATTGGAATGATTGATTTTTGCATTGTGTGTGTGTGTGTGTGAGAGAGAGAGAGAGAGAGAGAGAGAGAGAGAGAGAGAGAGAGAAAGAAAGAAAGAAAGAAAGAAAGAAAGAAAGAAAGAAAGAAAGAAGAAATAAGAAAGAGAATTTTGTGGGATTATTGGTCCAACCCAACAGACCGTATTCTTATGGACTGCATCCCGTTTTTACAAATGCTTACTCTGAAGTGACTGCTGCTGAATTCAGTGAGGGTTTATGCCTGAGCAAGGCTGTGTGCAAAGATTGCTGCTTTAGGCAGCAGTCCTACATCCACTGGGCGTAAACTCCATAGAACTTGATGGGTTTTACTTCTGAGTAGATTTGCAGAGGAGTGCACTGTTAGTTTCGTTCCAAGGCCTGGCACTGAAAGTACAGTGAGATTAGGCTCTTAATCTGAAAAATAAAAGGATATTGTTAAGGTTATGGCATGAGTTATTTTTTGCCCTTAGCCTTCCTGTAGAACTTCCCTGCGGAGTCTTTGGAGAGGTCTGGTTTTCTTTACTGTAGTCACTTTATAGTCCTATAACAGTGTTTCCAAATCAATGGCATTATTATTGCTATTGTGTTTCCTGTCAATTACAAATGGTGCTCTGAAGTGCTTTCTACATTCTCTTTGAAACAAACTGGAAATTAAATGTGTGTGTGTGTGTGTGTGTGTGTGTGTGTGTGTTTAGTGGGGCAAAATACAGTACTGCCTTTAAAATGTCCCTTAAAATGAGCAGGGGACCTGGGATTGCAGCAGGAGTTTACAAAGCCAGAAGACCTGTGAATACTATGAACATCAGATTCGCCCCACAATACATGACATATGCTCAAAGTGTCATTTAGGTTTAGAAACTGAAATAGTTTTTCCTCCTTACTAGGATAACCTCTGATGCAAGGCGCTTGGTATTTTGCCTCTTTTAAAGCCATTTTTTAAACCAGATGCTTAATGCAGCCTATTGCGAGCTAGGCATACCTTCATGCTGAAAAGCAACTAGGGAACGGTGTCTTTGTAAGATTTCTTGGGGAAATGGGTCACAGACGAGCACGGTTCCCCATTAGATTTACACATTCCCTTTGGCAACTGTTGTTGATAGTCACTTATTTTTTTTTTAAGAGAGGGATTTAAAAATAGTTGAAAATACTAGAATCAGGAGCTAAAGGATTAGAATAGAAAAGGGGAGATGTTCTTTATTTCTGAAGAAGCACAGTTTTACCATCAGGAAGAAAAAGGCCTAACATTATCTACAAAAAAAGTAATAAGCTCTGGAGCAGGGGGCGGGGGAGGGAAATACATTGTTTATGATCTATGGCCTGCAGTAATACTGTTTAATGGTCTCCAAGAAATCTGGCCAAGGCGAAACCGAATCTCCTTTAGGAATATCTAAATGTAAATAAATGTGCATATGTGCATCTCCATGCTTTCAGTTCCCACACGTACATTCTTCCACATCCATACCCAGGCGCAAATAAAAAGGTTATAGAAAAACAAGGCACTGAGAGTTTTGCTGATATGAAGTCTTAGTATTCCAAACTGCTAGAGAGAGAATTTTTAAATGCTCAAAACTGTTGAAACAGTCGTTTTGTTAAAAATTGATTCCAAAATTTAAATAAATGTGCATTTATGTGGGTCTCCATTCTTAGTCCTGTCCACACGTGTACTGTTTTAAGCAACCCATTGGGAGGCTATAGAGAAATGTGACCCTTGCAATCTTGCTGATAGGAAGATTTAGTTTTCTAAATTGCAGAAGACGGAATAAATCTTTATATGCTCTGGGCCACTTGAGACAGTTGTTTTGTTAGAGAACAAAAGAGCCCCCAACTTATCGTGGGGGGGGGGGATATTAAGTCCCAACATAACAAAAAACTTAGCATGCTTGTGCTGGTGGTATAAATTGTAGGGAAGGCAAAAAGCAAGCTGCTTCCATCGGTTTGCTCTGCTTTGGCTGCTGTTCGCCAAGTGCAGATGTTCAGTTCCAATTGATTCCACCACCCGTTTTCAGGTGCTGCTACGAAGTTCATTTTGATGAAATTTTCTATTAGGAGCAATTAAATTCAAACATATTAATAGCCAGGAGCTGTGCTGTAATGCTTATGCGTTTGTGGCAAATGCATTCTCTTCCTTTTAAGCTCTTTGTGATAATAAACATAATATTGTTCAACTTTATTGGGGGAGAGAGAGAAAATTCCGAGGGAAAAGTTGCCGCATTAGTGCTGCATTTTTATTGTATTAATGTAAATGAGATGCCGTCTTTGCTCTTTCATCTCTGCATATTGTATCTATTATTTCTCTATCTTGCTCTTTGCTGGGTAAGTGCCTATATTCTCCTCCTTGCATTCAGCATAAAACTGCTATCATCTAATGATACCCTACCTCATTAAAGTTGTTCATGATGCAAAGGGGAGTGTGATAGGCACCATCTTCTCTACCTTAAATGGTTATGGAAAAGCAGAGCCATCGAACGTGTGAAAATAGCGTGATCCATCTTGAATAACCATTAAAATTGGGCATGTCAGAAAAAGAACAACAGCAGCGACAGAAACTTTTTTTTTTACTGGGGAAGAACAGATCCATAGCCCCAGGTGGCAAATATGTGAAGCAATAAGGGTTTTAAGAAGCTTTTGGTTCTTCCTCTATCACTCTCAGAAGACTACTTTAATTGAAAAACCTGTTGTGCCTGGTTTTCTGTATGTATACTAGGAAAAGCCCAGTTTTCCTAAAAGATTTGTATTTTGGCTTACCATAATAGTTAATTTTTAAATCAACTTCCCAACTCTTGTTTTCTCTCCTTTGAACATCAAACAAAGATGTAGCTGATCTTAACTTGTAAAGAATTCTAACTTGTAAAGAATTCTATTGCTATTATAACTAAAAAAATAATAAAATACTATTAAGTATTCCCAAGGTGTCACTCCTACATACAATATTTGGCCTGTTTCTGTAAGAATTCCTGTACAATCTGCCCTGGAAAAGGATGCACCATGCTGTTTGCTATTTTAATGAAAATAATTATATCCATCAAAATCTACTGTGCGATTTCAGCTAACCATGTTTAGGAAAGAAAAAGGGATGGAATCAAAGGCATCAGAATGCAGAAGTTAAAAGCCTGTGTATTTCTCTGGTCTTTTCCTCTGATACTACTGAGAGGTCCTTCTGTGCAGTGGTGAAACGTGGTTTGGTTTATGAGATGGCATAATGATGCACATCTTGCAACACCATCATTCTCTTAAATCCCCTTCAAAGATTGCCAGATCTGTAATTCTATGTGTACACAGGTGATCATCTCATTTTGTTCCAGACGGTAAGTGACTTTTTCTAGGAAAAGAGCCGGATCTCTTAAAGCATGTCAATTTAGGGGCAGGAAAGAGACAAACAAAGGATGCCAGCTAGAGATGTGTGCCAAACTCTTCATCCTGCAGTTTGAACTGCAATATTGATAAACCTGGCCAAAGCAGCCATGAAGTAACCAGTGGGGAAGAAATAGTAGTTATGAGTGATAGGAGCCGTCTTATGTCCTTTAAAATGGAGAAAGGTAGGATACAAAATGAGGAAAGGTAGGATACAAACTAAGTAGTCTGGAGCTGCCACAGAAGCTTGTATAAATCTGCCTGGAGAAGTTGCATGTATTGATAGGAGTAAAGGTAAAGGGACCCCTGACCATTAGGTCCAGTCGTGGCCGACTCTGGGTTGCGGCGCTCATCTCGCTTTATTGGCCGAGGGAGCTGGCGTACAGCTTCTGGGTCATGTGGCCAGCATGACTAAGCTGCTTCTGGCAAACCAGAGCAGCGCACGGAAACGCCGTTTACCTTCCTGCCGGAGCGGTACCTATTTATCTACTTGCACTTTGATGTGCTTTCGAACTGCTAGGTTGGCAGGAGCAGGGACCGAGCAACAGGAGCTCACCCCGTCACGGGGATTCGAACCGCCAACCTTCCGATCGGCAAGTCCTAGGCTCAGTGGTTTAACCCACAGCGCCACCCGCGTCCCGCATTGATAGGAAGGGGTCTACAAATGTGGCGCTTAGGCATTCGCTGTTTCAACATTGCTGAGGCATCTGTCTAAGCTATTTTACTTATTTAAGCAGTTGAATTTGGTGGATACGCACTGTTACTTCAGCTTCCTTGATGGGCAAATTAGCACCACAATCCTATAGATGTCCTTTCAGAAGTAAGCAACATGCAGAATAGAACAGTGGTGGCTCTTTTGGCACCAGAAGTGCAAAGGAGATGTTTCACTATTTAAGCTGGATAATTACGGGATTGTTAGGAAGCAATGGGTTTATCTGTATGTGCATGCATTTCATTTGGTAATTTCCATATACAACCTTGTATTACCACCATGCATTCTTAGATACATCTCAAAAAAATCATGCAGATATTGTATATTATTTAGAAATGTATAAATTCAGCACACTACTTACATGCAATTCGTTTATACATTCACCCATATGTTTTCTGCATGCATACATGTATTTTCAAGGCAGTTGGGCTGATTATTCTGCAGTTTTGATTTTTAAGTTTAAGTGGGAGTGGATTTTTTTCCTGCAATAACAGCTTTTGCATTGCTGTTTAGCATCTTTGAATCCCTTGCATATCCAAGGGATCTTGGCAAACCGCTGCTGGTGAGAATGGGCACTTAGTCTAATCTGATATAAGAGAGCTTCCTGGTTATATAAGAGAGTAGATGCCTGGGCGATCATACCCTAAAAGTGATTATATTGTAATGCTACCTAACCAATCAGGTGGGTGACATGGCAATTGAGACCAAAGTTCATGTAAACGAATAAGTGAGCATTTTTCGCAAGGAATCCTGAAAAATCATCAACAGGTTGAGATGCCTTTCAACACTCCAAGAAACATTTGTGGAAAACCATGAATAGTTTGGCTCAGCCCTAAACGTCAAGGCTATGCCCAGAGTAATGTATCCTTGCAGCATTCTCCAGTGATGATATCACAGTGGCCAACTTTGAAAGGTGCTCCGCAAAGGAAACATAATTAAGTGCTACCCAATATCATGGGACTGACTAACAGTTCATTCGCACAACGTGCTTTTCCCATCACTGGATGATCAGCTTCCCACAACTGCAGGCGGCAATTCCCTCATCTGCACAAAATGCATTTGCATGGGAATTCTCTGTTGCAAGAGTCATCGTGGGGAATTGTTCCATGATGGGAAAAACATACAGGAACACGAAACCAAAAAGAGAGAGCAAAATGTAATTAATGCTGCATTGGCATCACTCTAACAATATTGTCAGCAGATAGCTCAGTAAAAAATGGGACTGCTTAAGGCGCCGGACAAAAGACCTCGATCAATTCTAGCAGCATAGTTTTGAGGTTGCACCGCTGAACAATATGCTAAGCTTTCGCACTGATTTTGTTTTGCTCCCTATTCGAGCCAGGAATGAAGAGCCACCATGATTTGAGCTGCAGGGTATATCAGAGGACCACAAGGAATGTTCTCTGCAAATGAAGCACCTAGAAATACTGTGATGTTATTAGAATACAGAAACCGTTCACTCTGCACCACCCACTGGTAGGCTGCAACTTCCTAACACACATTATACCTTTCGGGCTACAACAAGGAGGAAGAACGAGAAAGAGGGAGAGGGGTGGGGAGAGGAGAACGAGGAAAGGACAGACTTGAGAATAAACTTGGACACATGATTGAATATTTACATCGGGCCCCGTTCTGTAGCTTGGGATTAAAAGTGGTTTCTGAGTCTGAAAAACTTCAGATCGATTAGCACAGTGGCCAACCCAGCTCTGAAAGCTGTTCTCTCACCTACAATGCATTGCTTTATGCTGCTCCTCACCAGGCATCCATGCCCATGCCATATCTTCTCAGTAAAGCTCAGACAGAGTTATCGGATGCTGCTGTTCTCTCTTTTAAAGATTGCAGAAGAAAGCTTTTGTCTTGCACAGTGTATGTAGGTAAGGTTAGTCACTTTGTGTCGGCGATGTGGCAAGACACCAGTAACACAGGCCAGGCTTCTTCACTGCTGGATATGGGAGGGGAAGAAGGATGCTGCCATGACTAGCTTGGAGTGCATCATCGTGCCTGTGGGAGTGCTCTGGATTGCAGCCTGTGTGTCATGGCTCTTCAGCTTGTGTCTGGTCACACAGAAACTCTTTCCCCATCCATCCCACATCTGTGGCGAAACCAGGACTGTAGTTAGCATGCCCTTCAAGCTGTGCTAAACATAAGCAATTCAGATATCTGGACAACTGGAAATCTGGTAGCTGTTTCCCTCATTCCTCATGTTTATCCTCTTCCGTTCTTGTTCCATAGTGTGAAGGGAGGGTGGGGGTGGGGGAATATAGCATAAACTCAATCAAAATGCATCATTGTTCAGTATTGCAAATAAAAAACTGCACTTGGCAGATTTCCCCTTAAAGCGCCTCTTAATACGTATTGTCAAAACGTCTAAAGATGTCTCTTACTCATAAGCATTTAATTATTTGTGACACTCAAACTAATATCCAGAGCTGTGGGGGGAAAATAATGGTATTAAATATTTTCTCTTGTCAAATGGTAACAAAACATTGCCTACATGATAAACTCTTCATTATTTTCATGTAATGTATTTCAGTTAGATAGATATATAGATGATGAGATTGAATGAGATTTCTGATGTCCATCTCTGATTCTTGATATCCGTCCCTTATGTACCAATTTGTTTTTATTTGTTTATTTTAAATGTTTATTATATCCTGCCTTACCTTCTGAAAGCGAACAGCAAAAGGGCCAATAAAAGTTCATACTACAAAGTGGTTGAAACCATAGAAAACGTATTTTCTTTTTCTAATAAACAAAGTCTCGTAGTCTATACACATATATTGTGAGCTACACAAGACAAATGCAAACTAAAACTGAAAATGTCTTCTCTGACCATTTTGTGTGGGTGGGTGGGTGAGTGGTGGCAAAATCATGATAAATCATGGGAGGGGAAAAAAGAAATTCCTCCAAAATTTTGGAAGTGGTTCCTTCTTACATTACAAAGGGGAAAAGGTTTTTATTTTATCCTTGCTTTAAAAAAACTTTTTTAAAATAGTGGTGCCAGGTTCTCTCTGCATGTCAACATAGTGGGGAAGACCTTTTGGTCTGCTCAGTCTGCAAACTGTTGATGATAAACGTCAATGCGCTTGCTTTCCCTTTTGATTGTTAACTATATTTTTAAAAGTATTGGAACATAAATGCCTTCAGTTTCCCTCCTTTCCAACCAACCCCTCTGTGCGGCCCTGGGCACTGGCAACCCACGCTATGCCACTGGATGGCACAGATTCTGTGTGCAAAGATGATGCTCTACTCTGGGCTACAAGCCTTCAGTGCACCACTGCATAGAAGAGCAAGTGTGCGTAAAAGCATATGTATTTAAAATGTCTAATTGTGACACTTGAGGCTTCTTTCAGTGCAAGGCAGGAGCCTCAGAACCCAGTGGTACAGGATGTGTGTGTGTGTGTGTGTGTGTGTGTGTGTGTGTGTCTGTGTGTGTTTGTCACACAACCAGCTTTACTATGGAACTGTATGAAGCAGTTGCTTCAGGGAGCAGATCTTACGGAGGCACAATTTCCAATTTTCTGACCTCTAACTCTGTGTGTCGTTTAAAATACGTCTATCAAAGTGGCTCATCATTTCAACTTTTTTATTTATTACTTCAGGTACCAACATGTTTAAAACCAGCACTAATTTGAGAAGATTTTGGCAGTGATTTTTCTCTTAACAGATTTGTGACGTAGAGGCTGAAGCCAAGATGCAAAGGGAAGGGCACAGATGCTATGTGGATGGCAATGGATATATTTTTTAACCTCCCCTGCCTTCATTTCTGCCTAAGGACAACCAAAGCACATTTAAAGCACACAGCTTCCCCCCAAAGAATCATGGGAACCATAATTTGTTAAGGGGGAAATTACAGTTCTCAAGTGAGAGGTGGCAGGCAAAAGAAGTGAATTTCCCCATTTTTCACAACAAAGGTATACCTACCACAATAACCACTGGACCTATTTGTCAGGTTTCTTACCCAGCAGAACCTCCCTCACAGTCTGCACTAAAAAGAAAATTTAAAAAAATTCCACGAGTGGAGAGAATGGGATTTCTGTTTCCCCATCCCAGAACAGTAAATTCTGCCCTTGTAGAAAAATCACAGCACTTATCTTTTTGAACACAGGCAAGCTTCATTTACTCAGAAGCAACAACCATTCTTACATCCAACTCTGGCAAAAAATGAAAAAAAATAAAGCCTCTTCTTTTAAAAATAAATAAATGAACTTTAAATATTCCCTGCAAAAAACACCCTGGAAGTATCTGGTTGATATTTGGCAGGCTTAATCCACTCTGGAGGGGCTTGTTTTACCTGCATATTTCATCTGCTTATGCAAAAAAAGGGGGTGAGCTATAGTTGTTTTTAATTTCTCTGTTATCTTCAATAGGGGTGAAAGCAAGCTTTGGTTTTAATAGATCTGATTTGAACCTGAATAACAGATCAAATCAGAATGAAACATTGTGGACCTGAAAGTGAGCTGTTTCCAAATGTTACAGATCAGACACAGACACAAGGTAAATCTTGTGGTCACTGCACATTCCTGGATAATGCAGAGCAAAATAGCCCAGTTATCTGACTCAAAATAAGACAGCTTCCTATTTTTTTTTTACATTCTTGAAGGTTGAGGAGAACGTTCTGTAGAGAACATTCATGGGGAGCCGCACTCAGGAGGGACACATGTGGATATGTTATGGCAAAGCATACAACAAAATTTTGGATTGAAGCCTGTGATAGCATACTAGTTTCTAGATAACATTTCAGCAACATAAGCCCCTGCAGAGCAAGAAAGTATGTTATTTTTTTAAAAAAAATAATTTTTATTAACCGACCAATCAAATCACATCACATAAATTCCAAATTACAAAGCCGAATTTTAAATTTTTGTTGGGGGTACCCATATTTCAAGATCCGTAGGGGATCCAATCATCTTCTTGCTGCTGCTTCTTTAATGTCCACAAATCTGTCCAAATAATGTTCACAGTTCTATCCAGTCCTTTCTTACTGTTTTCCACATCTCATCTTGTTATTTCCATATATTTTTCCTTTCTAAGAAAGTAGGTTATTTGGTGCTCTGTGGAGCAGATTGGATCTGAGGTGAGAAGACCACCAGTTTGTTTGCATGGCTGTAATACAGTGGCGCAAAGTTTTTACCTCTTCAAATGATTAGTGCTTTTTGAAATACGACACATCCTACAACACTAATATGTGTGCTAAATGTTACAGAACACCTCCCCCCCAGTACCTTTCTGAATTACAGCCTCAGATCTGGATTTTGTGACTTTTAACTTCAGTCTCTAATTATAACTAAAGAATGTCTGAAATGCACAGAGGTCTGCAATGCATCTTGGGGGAAAATCTTAAACATGGATAAATAATTTAGTTTGACAGAAACAGATGAGAAGGAACAATTTGGAAGTGAGTTCCATTTAGCATCTTATCTCTTAGAGACGATTTTGACAAGGAAATGTGGGTTGGGCTGGGCTGGGTTCCCCCGTCACTCCAACCCCACTCTGGACCAAGTTGTATTATTTGACTTAACATTTTGTGTTAATTAATGGAATGCTTGAGTCTGCATTAATTTAAATTAATTTAATTAGACACTTGGGCAACGAAAGGTGCATTTGTCACTCTTGCAGAAATGGAACCCTAATATGTGTCAGTTAAGGCTTTCTGCAGAGTTCAGGGTGGTTTTTGATTGGTTGGGGATCCCACAATCTGGACTAAGTAGTTCAGAGTCTTTTTGTTGTTCACTCGGATGGTGAAGAGAAGGATCACCACTATGCACAATTATACAGTTGCATTAGAGACCTGCATAGTTTTGGATTGCAACCAGTGCTATTTTTCTAGAAAAAGAGGTGCCAGAACTGAGTTCCATTGAGTTCCGGCTGAAAAAAAAAAGTCCTGATTGCAACTATTCTTTCAGTCTGTAGGAGTATAAAGTTATGAACATGTGCAAAAGCATAAACTTACGCTATGATCAGAGCTGAATACACAGAAGATTGCTGCCTAATTATTAACTTATTTATTTTTAAAAGGAAAGCCTGTGTTTGAAGTTACTGTATATATTGGTTTAATCACATCAATTAACTTTTTTCTTTTTTTCCTTTTTACATAAATAAGCTCGTAAGTGTTTGGCCAGCAATGATAGTGTCTGGTCTTTGCCAAGACAGAGCTTACTTGCAAGAGAGCCAATGTGGTGTAGTAGTTAAGAGTCTTTTACTAGGACCTGGGAGACCAAGACCTATTTGCAAGAGGCTGCTCTAGAGGTGGCATTGGGAGTGGAGGTTGCCAAGGATGGGGGAGATCTAGCCTCCAAGGGGTCCACTGCAGTTGTTGCTGCCACCCTTGCTCCAGCGTAGAAGCAGCGGGCAATGCGTTCCTTGGAGGCTGGATCCTGTGAGTCCTGCTGCCTGAGTCAGTCACCTCACTTTATAATAATAATATAATAATAATTTATTATTTGTACCCCACCCATCTGGCTGGGTTTCCCCAGCCACTCTGGGCGGCTTCCATAGAAACCAAAAATACACACTCACGAGTGGACCGGTCTTGGGTGGGTGGGTGGTTATATACTGGTTCTGCTGTCCTCTGATCAGGTTCTGAGGTGCACCATAAACTGTGGTCTGTCATGAAGACCTGGGTGGAAAGGGAGGCAAGTGGGAGCTGTTTTTGATTTTTCTCCTTTCTGATGAAGTTGGTGGGAGATAAAATTCTTGACACCAGGTCCAGGGCTGGTATAAACTTCCATCAACAATGGGGGCATAATACAGGGTTTGGAATTAATGTGCTTCTCTTTCATCCCACCCATGTCCCGCCCATGAGTCCACCCTGTTTTTGGTGCTCCCCTGTTGTATCTTCCATAGTGGAAATGCTTTGCAGTGGAATGTTCCAATGGCGTATTGGGGGAGTTCAAAACATATCTCAAGTTGTTCAGACAGAGTGGTGTTCTGTCAGCTTCTAGAGCCCCTTGGTCATTAGTTCTTGAGTTTAAGACCGCACCCTGAATCAAAACACTGTTCTCATTTAAATGAATTACAATATGCTCCAATTCCACAAACTTTGATAGGAAACAATTACATAAGTTGAATGTTTGCTCTTGGGAATGTACAAAACGGTGGAAGAACAACAAATTTTCACTGGGAGGAATAAACCCACAATGACGTTTCAGTTCCAATGTAAGGAATCCAGATAATTGAACTCAAAATCTGTTTTATTTTATTTTTTAAACGTGATGTAATGGTGACCTACTCGTTTGATTTCTCATGAGTGACATAAAATTCTAGATAGCAGATTATAAACCCTGATTAAAATGTAATGTGACCTGTTTCATTTTACAGAAGACACTTAAGAATGGTTATAGAGACATTTGTAAATATGTCTAATGCATGAGAATTTTCAGGTCTATTCTTAGGCTTTTAGAAAATGCGGTGCCATCAGGAATTTAAAAATGAAGCCTGATCTGAAGGGATAAAAAATACTACTGATTTAGTTTTTTAAACCACTGTTGTGCTATGTAGAGTAAAAGGGGACTAAAATAAAATAAAACCACAAGAATGTTTGCTTTTAACTCCTTTTTTTTTGCATTGTTAAAAATGTGGAACAGTTCGCTTTAAAGTTGAGATTCTAAAGGGAGATGCATTATCTAAGTTATAAACAGAGTGTTTGGTAAGGAGTCGCTCAAGTCTCGAAGAAAGAAAAGGAAGGCGGGGGAAATACAAAAAAGCACAACTTTTGTGAAAAAGGGCTTTTATATCTCTATCAATTATAGAAGCACCAGCTGTGGTGGATTACAAACATGCTAGGCTGGCTGGGACACCACAGGGGGAGACGTTGTGCAAAGGGCTCTATCCAGATTGGCCACACGCCCACACCTTAGGCAGATGTTTTCATAGGGTTTGCTAGCTTCTATTATGTGCCAAGACAGATTTCTGCCATTTTGGTTTGAGCTTATTGCAGTCTTCTGCGTACCTGACGGCACCTATTCCATACATACAGCATCTGTCATAAAGAGCTTGCAATTAAATTTTGAGGGGAGCTGGGACTTTTAAAAATCACTGCCACTGTGCAGAGTGGGGTCAAGGCTGGTACTGTAGCACGTACCAAGGTAGTGGGGTGCGAAGAAGTAACCTTTTCCTTCTGTGCTTCTGTCCCAGGGAAAATCACCCCTGAAGCTTCTTTTCCCATAGGAAGAAAGCTGTTATGTGTGGCATGTTTCTCTCACAAGGGAAATAGCAGCCAGTGGGGGGGGGGTCCATTTCCCCCAGGATCACAGCACAGGGTGAAAAAAATTACCACCAGCACCCATATTCCACCATTTCGGTCATGATTCCTTCTTGCCTGACAGTGGTTGTTTATAATGGTAAAACCAAAACACATACAACATATAATTCAGTTTGGCCACCCCACTAGAAGAATTTCACCTGGCTTTAAAAAATAAATAAATTCCAACTTCCTTCAAAATCCCTACAGATGTTTCAGCTGAGCAGGATTCATTCAAAATTCCCTTTAAGAGATAATTTTGTGATAGTTTTGGTGTTGCAGAGCAGGTTCTTCGTCTCATCCCAAGGAAGACAGACACAGTTACAGTCGTACCTTGGTTTTTGAACAGAATGCGTTCCGGAAGTCCGTTCGACTTCCAAAATGTTTGGAAACCAAGGCACAGCTTCCGATTGGCTGAAGGAGCATCCTGCAGCCAATCCGAAGCTGCGGAAGCCACACCGGATGTTTGGCTTCCAAGGCAAAATTCGCAAACCAGAACACCTACTTCCGGGTTTGCAACGTTTGAGTTCCAAGTTGTTCGTGAAGTAAGGTACGACTGTATAAGGCAAGTAAAGGTAAAGGGACCCCTGACCATTAGGTCCAGTCGCAGATGTCTCTGGGGTTGCGGCGCTCGTCTCGTTTTATTGGCCAAGGGAGCTGGCGTACAGCTTCCAATTCATGTGGCCAGCATGACTAAGCCGCTTCTGGCGAACCAGAGCAGCGCACGGAAATGCCGTTTACCTTCCCGCCAGAGTGGTACCTATTTATCTACTTGCACTTTGATGTGCTTTTGAACTGCTAGGTGGGCAGGAGCAGGGACCAAGCAACGGGAGGCTCACCCCGTCATGGGGATTCGAACTGCTGACCTTCCAGTCAGCAAGCCCTAGGCTCTGTGGTTTAACCCACAGCGCCACCCGCGTACAGATTCCTTTACTTGAAGTGATGAGCCATTGCACGTTAGAAACAGAAGCAATCCAGGGGGAGGAAACTGAAAGCTAAACTGAGAACTCAAGAAGGCCACCCAGAGATTCCCTGCTCACAGGCACACCACCCTTAGTGGTGTTTTCTTCTAGACATGGTGGGTGTCAGTTAAAGACTGTTGCCCATTCTAACATTTTGCTGTACCAGATAGTCTGTGGCAGCCTTTGCCAACCTTGTGCCCTTCAGACTGCAACTCCTATTGGACTGGAAAAGGCTGCTCCTAAGCACTTCCCTTCCTACAGCTGTAGTGAGTGGCTGCCTATTCCTATCTTGAATGTGTATCTTATTTCTTCACCATTTCATCTAATTTTCTTGCTGGCAAAACTGTGCCCAGACTGTACCGCTTCAGACTGCAGGTGGGGGTAGGGCCTGATTGCGCGCACACACACACACAGGGATGAAAATAATTTACAAAAAGAAAAGAAATCTCACAGCTTGACAGGACCACAAAGACAGGAAAGTTAGATATCACAAAGAAAAATATGTTAGCACAACAACGAGAGATGGACAGCGGAGCTCTTTGGCATGGCTGAGGCAAAGAAAAATTGGTGTGTCAAAGTGTGTACAGGTCACATCACTTGGCTGATATCGAGAGGTAAAAAAGGGAACAACTTGGAGATTTCTGTGGTTCAGCTGTGCGGGGACTGTTTAGTTTTTCTTATTGTATTTCAAATTGCTCTGGGACTGAACTGCTTTTCTTTTACATAGAGCAACTGACATTATCAAGGTGCGTTGTGCATTTTGCAGTGGAGATGCAATTTTCTATTTCCTCCTGAATCCTGGGAATGTTGGCATTTTCCAGGCTGTCAGACAAATGAGTGCTCAGTAGGACATTTAGGCCTGTCTTTCTATCTAATCTATCTAATCTATCTCATTTCTAAAGTGCCCATCACCTTGGCATCTAGGTGTAACCTTCCTGTCCAAGTCTCTTTAGCTGGGATAATTTAGCCGAATCCTAAGAGAGTTCAAATGCTGCCCGATCAGGTTGAAACCATCTTTTATGAGAATGGATTCAAAACCTATGGCTTTAATGGGTTTGGTATTGCTCTCCTCTCAGTCTGCACAGCAGGCTACAGGATTCCAATTCCTGTATTTTGTGGGTGCTGTAACAGATGCCCTGTGATCAAAAGACCATGTATGGTAGAGGCAACAAGGGACATTAGCACACCTAGTTCACATCCAGGTCCTGCAATTCAGCCTTGAGGCCATTCTACAGAAATGGTGATGTGACTGAGGAAGTATGAGTTATGCTTAACTTTGCCCATTTCTGGAATTCACACAAAGTTCAATCGTTTGTTGAAGATGCCAATCATTTGTTCAGAATGAATGGTGCAGTTCTGTAAATTCACACAGGACTCAAATTTTAGTTTGAGGTTTTGGCATAATTTTGGCCACAACCTTATTGATTACAGGCTGTGTTTGGTTTGCTTAGGCATTGGTTCCGACTATCTGAACCTGTCCAGGACTGTCCAGGCAGGAACAGAACTGACAACTGCCAGCGCAGAGGTCAGCGAAGGTCAGCATCCTGGGAGATCGACTGGGATGGGAGCAGATCCCAAGATCACACCCAGAATGCTCCCAGGGGCTTTTGCGTGGCCCTATCCCCCTTTCGGGACACGGGTGGCGCTGTGGGTTAAGCCACAGAGCCTAGGACTTGCCGATCAGAAGGTCGGCGGTTCAAATCCTCATGATGGGGTGAGCTCTCGTTGCTCAGTCCCTGCTCCTGCCAACCTAGCAGTTCGAAAGCATGTCAAAGTCCAAGTAGATAAATAGGTACTGCACTGGCGGGAAGGTAAATGGTGTTTCCATGCGCTGCTCTGGTTCGCCAGAAGCCGCTTAGTCATGCTGGCCACATGACCCGGAAGCTGTACGCCGGCTCCCTCGGCCAATAAAGCAAGATGAGTGCCGCAACCCCAGAGTCAGCCACGACTGGACCTAATGGTCAGGGGTCCCTTTACCTTTACCTATCCCCCTTTCAGGGGTTGGACAAAAGCATGGTGAGCCCCTGGATTCCTTTAACAGAACACCCACACAGCAGCCATTGCAGGGACAGGCCACAGCCACACCTAGTTCCCTCCACCACACATTAACCAATGCTTAATCGCAAACCTTACAGAGCAGAGTTGTGACGATTTGCTACATGGCCAATCGGCCAACTGGGAAAAATTGCTACCAGGCCCCTGCCCCAAGAGCAGACGACCCACGACGGTATAGCAAGGTCAATCAAACCCTAAATATAGAGAAGGGTGGTCGGGTGATCCGGTGCACGAAGCGAAAATGAGGAAGCTCAACACGATTGTGCAGCGGTATATAAAAGTCCCTAAGATTCAAATTTAAGCACCCATTGGTCAGAAGCATGCCCATGCCTCCGAGGGACCAATCGGGTAGCTGTAGCTATCCAAACATACCCACCCCACCAGTCAGCAAGCGGTTGTGGTGGTCTCACCGCAACACATGCTCTCTCTGAGGAGAACCCAATTTCTGGGCCCTAATTCAGTAAGTGTGGCGGTCTAAATTTACCATGCTCTCAATAAATCTACCACATTCTCATCAAAAATGTTCATGAGTTAGGCCCCATCTGTACTATACATTTAAAGCAGTATTATGCCACTTTAAACAGTCATGGCATCTCCCAGAGCATCCTGGGAAATTTAGTCGGTTAAGAACGAGAGTTGTTAGGATACCCCAGTTCTTCTCATAGAGCCACAATTCATAGAGTTCCCTGGGAAGAGGGATGGATTGTTGCACCACTCTGGGAACTGTATTTCTGTTTGCACCAAACTATCTTAATTCTTATCACAGGGCAAGACAGAGGTCCTCTGGCTGGGACGGGACGATATGGGATTGAGGGGGCAACTCCCATCTCTTGCGGGGGTGAAATTAGTGCCAGCACCGTCCGTTAAGAGTTTGGGTGTAATCTTCGATACCTCCCTCTCTATGGAGGCGCAGATTACAGCTATAACAAAGGCGGCATTTTTTCATCTCCACCAAGCTAAGCAGTTGGCCCCTTATCTCTCTCGCCCTGACCTAGCCACTGTGATCCATGCGACGGTCACCTCCAGACTGGATTATTGTAACTCACTCTACGTGGGGCTGCCCTTGAGACTGACCCAGAAACTCCAGCAGGTGCAGAATGCCGTGGCGAAACTCCTTATGGGGTCTTCGCTGCGAGAGCACATTCATCCGGTATTATACCAGCTGCACTGGCTCCCGGTGGAGTACAGGATCAGGTTTAAGGTGCTGGTTTTAACCTTTAAAGCCCTACACGGCCTAGGACCCTTGTACCTATGGGACCGCCTCTCCTGGTATGCCCCACAGAGAAACCTACGGTCTGCAAATAAAAACACCCTGAAGGTCCCAGGCCACAGGGAGGTTAGGCTGGCCTCAACTAGAGCCAGGGCTTTCTCGGCTGCGGCTCCAATCTGGTGGAATGCTCTGTCACAAGAGACTAGGGCCCTGCGGGACCTGACATCTTTCCGCAGGGCCTGCAAGACAGAGTTGTTCCACCAGGCCTTTGGTCAGGGCGCAGCCTGACTCCCTCCTCTGGCAACCTGCACAGAATTTTGCTTAACGGTTGCCATCAATTTGATTTTAATTAATTTTTATAATGAAATATTTTTAGAATGTTGGATTATTTGATTATTTGATTGGCTTCGGCTGGGGAGGGCGGAATATAAATAAAATTTATTATTTATTATTATTATTATGAGCAAAACATGCATGATAAACCATCTGTATGTTAATCTTTTAGTGCCAAATCGTATTTCACTCTTGTGATGGGTATGCATACACTGCAACTATTTCCGCCACCTTAAAAACTACAAGTGTGGCTGTGATTGATGTGTGTCATGGGTGAAAATGACTGGACCCTTTAATCTAAAAAGAGGAATTGATAATATTGAACAAATTGGCATACAACTGGAACTCATTACCATTCTAATTGGCAGTCAGGTTTTCCATAGATATCCTCTGATGAAGATCAAGAAGTAAGAAACAACATTTTCTGCTGCAGATTCCACACTTGCATTTAGAAATATTTCTACCTTTTCAGCAGATAGATAGATAGCTAGAAAAGGCAAAAAAAAGATAAAATGGGCATTAACTAATGCCTTAGACTCCTCATCATTTCAGTCTCCCAAACCATGTTATAGTTACAAAATATTTACAAAATCCATTGGAGATTTTTTAAAAAAAACAACTGCTGAGGAATCCTACTATTTGATAAATACATTATTCCAACTTTTACTTTGGAATATAATTTAAAATATGATCCTATGCAAGTAGGTACCACTATGTTAACTGGGCTTATGTCCCAATAAGTGTCTGTAGGATTGAAGGGCAATCCTATACACAAGAAGCTGGTGTAAAGTTAAAGGTAAAGGTAAAGGCCCCCTGACAGTTAAGTCCAGTCGCAGATGACTCTGGGGTTGCAGCGCTCATCTCGCTTTACAGGCCGAGGGAGCCAGTGTTTGTCCACAAACAGTTTTTCCAGTTCATGTTACCAGCATGACTAAGCCACTTCTGGTGCAACGGAACACCAAAACCAGAGCAGAGCACGGAAACATTGTTTACCTTCCCGCAAGTTTATCTACTCACGCTTTTTGTGCTTTCGAACTGTTAGGTTGGCAGGAGCTGGGACCAAGCAACGGGAGCTCACCCCGTCGTGGGGATTCGAACCGCCGTCCTTCTGATTGGCAAGCCCAAGAGGCTCAGTGGTTTAGACCACAGCGCCACCCCATGTCCTGGTGTAAAGTTAAGTCAACATAAAATATGCCAGCTCAAAACTCCATCCTCCGGCAGGGCTAATGCCACATGAGCCAGCCTAAGCCTATCAGGAGAAAAGCAAGGCTTTAAAATAGTGTTACATCACCCTTCTTGCTGGCTTAAATTATGCTGGGTTGCCATGTGATCCTGTCGAGCAGGCTTAGGATTCAGCCTAAGTCCCCTCTCTCTGGTGCCACCTGTGGAATACCCCCTTTTGGGGACTTATAGCAGCTTTATATCTACTAGGTTTGGATCAGCCAGGTGGGTCCTGGTCTACCTAAGATGGGGGAGATATTGGCTTCTCTCCAGCTGAGCTAAGGATGAGGAGCAATGTTGGAGTAGCCCAGCTGTGCCAGGAACCTCCTGATTCATTGGAAGATTTGCTGGATCCTAACCCCACTCATCCTAGTGGATCTTGCTATAGGGTTGCTCCCTTATTACATTACATTATTAAGCTGCTTTCATCCTGGTCTTTTACACCATTTTCCGTTCCAGTTTCTTGATATTGTCCTGTAGCCTATATTTATTTTAGTTTTGGACAAATTGCATTGCTTTTCCTCTGGTAGAACTTTCTGTACATTTATCTCCTTCTCACAGGAGATAAAATAAGTGAGCTTATTCATCACTATTGTATAAGAAACCTGTATTCTCTATATTGGTGCCATTCCAAACATTCATGGGTGCTTTTTCTATTATTTTTCCATTAATACGAGATGGGAGAGTGTTAATCTTGCTGTGATTTCTAATAAGAGATCATGGCTATGTTTTTCATCTCTTTATTATGCTTTTGGGATATTGCTCTGATTTGTCATCCACCTCCCTTTTTGGATATTCGATATCCCCTTTTGGATATTGTGTTTTGTGTTTGAGTAAAGGCAGATGCAATATCTTAAAAGTGGCATAGGCTATTTGATAGTACTTCTGCTCTTTCTTCTGCCTCCCCCAGGAATATTCCTTGCAGTATTTAAGTGTAAATGGGGACAAGTCAGCTGTTGAGGGTGCCTATTGGCTAGCTCCTATGCCATCTCCAACTCACGCCACACCTGATCCTAGAATCAGTTTTGGATTTATTTCTGATTTTGAGATGAAGGGTGACTATATATGTGGATAAAACGCACATGTGGTATTTGTTTGTTTTTAAAAGCAAACTATTTGTATGATGTGCAAGTCGAGACTATACACAAGCTCTTAGTGGTTAAGAGCTGAGACTATGTTTAACTTGGCAGTATCCTGGACACCAAGGGTGAAGAAACAACTATGAATGCTCTTAAAAGCCTAGGCCAATCTTCACCCTATCTTTCTAAGTGGCTAACAGAACTTGTTGGAAAATCACCTAACCATTCTTACCACCTTGCTTAAGGATATACAGAGTTGTCTCTCCCCCCCCCCCGCCCCACTTTAAATCTTGAAGCATCCACAGCAAGCCAAGTTCAGCTTACAGGTTGAAATCTGACAGCCAATGTTATCTCACCCAAAGGGATTATCATTAGACAAATACGTGGTAGTGGATCAATGGCTACTACTGAGGAAGAGTATGTACTGTCTACAAAAAAACAGAAAGTGCATTCCTCTAAATACAGTTGCTGGGGAGAGTTACCTCTTGCTTGGACTACTGCAATGCACTCTATGTGGGGCTACCCTTGAAGGTGACCCAGAAACTACAACTAATCCAGAATGCGGCAGCTAGACTGGTGACTGGAAGCGGCCGCTGAGACCATGTAACACCGGTCTTGAAAGACCTATGCTGGCTCCCAGTACATTTCCAAGCACAATTCAAAGTGTTGGTCTGACCTTTAAAGCCCTAAATGGACTCAGCCCAGTATACCTGAAGGAGCATTTCCACCCCCATCGTTCTGCCCGGACACTGAGGTCCAGTGCCGAGGGCCTTCTGGAGGTTCCCTCACTGCGAGAAGCCAAGTTTCAGGGAACCAGGCAGAGGGCTTTCTTGGTAGTGGCACCCGCCCTGTGGAACACCCTCCCTTAAGACTTTTAGAAGACATCTGAAGGCAGCCCTGTTTAGTGAAGCTTTTAATGTTTAATAGACTATTGTATTTTAATATTCTGCTGGAAGCCACCTAGAGTGGCTGGGGAAACCCAGCTAGATAGGTGGGTATAAATAATAAATTATTATTATTATTATTATTATTATTATTATTATTATTATTATTATTATATTGCCCAGACCTCCTGTTTGGGGGCTCCCAGAGGCATCTGTTTCCTTGGCCACTGTAAGAAGCAGGATGCTGAACCAGGTAGGCCTTTGGTGGAACCCAGCAGGGCTTTTCTTCTGTTCTTCTCAGCAACAGCCCATATCAGTGAGCAGGATGATTCGGCAGCACGGTGATGTGCTAAAATAGCTTCCGCGTCACCCTCCCCAGCTGTGCCCAGATTGCTGCAGGTGCTTCTTACAGACCCTGGAGACCATTCAGAACAATAATTGGCACGCACTAACAACCCTGTTTGCATTCGCGTCTTGAAAATCTTCTGATTACATCTGTATTTCTGCATGCAGACGTTCCCGCTTCGTACGCTGAGCCCGGTGACGGCTCTGAATGTCTCCCGTGTAGGGTGTGAGTTTTCTTACCTGGGAGACTGGGCTGGTCACACAGGGCAGGCAGGCTGGGTGGAAGCAGGTCACCGAGAACGCGGCAAGTGTCACTTTCTCGGCTGTAATTGAATTTGATCTGAACTGAACTGTGCTGATACATCCGGCCCCTCTCCTTTTGTTGTTCCCCTGCACATGTTGAAAATGTCTTTGTAAACCTACCCCACAACGATAATTTCATTGAGAGCCAGACATTTCAGACGTGACAGTGATCTCTAATCCTCTCTGGACAGGCAGCTCTGGGATTTCAAAATTTTCAGCCTCTGGATGCAACAAGGGGGCTGAGTTTCCACAAGGGGAGCCATCAGATGTCCTTTTAATCCTTTAATGACCTGGAGAGGTGAATTACTCTTTGTGCGATTTAATTTCATCTCTCATAAGTTTGTCGAAGACCCAAAGCAGAGCTACCATTGCCATTTCCTAGGCAAGGTGCAGCTTATGTTTTTGTTTTCATGTGCAACATGTTCATAGCCTACGCTCTGATGGAGACACTCTGTACATTTCCCCATACATACAGGGGGATACATCACTCCCCTTTTCAGCGAAGGAATAAGAACATAAATTCAAGTGGGTTTGTGTGTGTGTGTGTGCCTGCATAACCATTTGAAGTGGGCCACAGTATTTTATTTTTATTGGTTGTTGAAATGTATAGACCACTTTTCATTTTCATTTTTTTTTTAATCCTTCTCGAAGTGGTGTACAAAAATGTATTATTATTGCTGCGTTTGCTTCCTACCTTTTCTCCAGTGAGTTCACAGTAGTTCCCTGCTCCTGTTTCCCCCCTCTCAATGACCCCGCAATGTGTGTTAGCTAAAGAGAGAGGGCCTGGCCCAAGCTGAACATCATAGCTGAATGGGGATATGAGCCCTGGAATCCCAAATCCTAGTCCCCCATTCAAACCGCTGCATCTCATTGGCTGTCTACACACCAGCAAGTGAGCCAAAGCATCATTTTAAAAGCAAATAAAAGTGGGCATTTCATGCTGCACAAAATGCTACCCAAACCGTTGTAAACAAACAGTTCCCAGCAGAATGTGGCCATGCCGAAAAGCAAGACACAACAGCCACCGACGAGCGACTAAATGCAGCTGTATAAAGATGGGTCTGTAAGGACTGTTTGAAGGTACCAAGGGAGAGAGCTTGCTGCAGGTGCCTTTAGGGACCCAGGAGACCAATCACAAGAATAATTGGCATGCACTAACAACCCTGTTTGCATTCACGTCTTGAAAACCTGTGGTTACATCTGTATTTTTTTGCATGCAGACGTTCTGGCTTTGAACACTTCGCCCAGTGATGACACTTAGCCTGCAGGCCTGAACGACTCAGGTGTAAGGTGTGGGTTTTCTATGAGAATGACAACTGCTATACAACTTAATGACGTTATACAGTGAAGAATCAATAATATGCAAGGCACTGTGTGCAAAAAACCGAATGCAGGTAACTCCCAAATCCTGAATGGCACTTTCCAAGAGGGCCAGTGGAGATTTCATTGGCATATTTCATCCGGACTAGAAATATTATTCCATCGTTGGGAACCATCACTGAAATCCTGGAGTGTGTAACCCAAACTAGGCAGTGGGGGGGGGCACATATTTTGTGAGGGGGAAATTGCAGTAGTAAAACACGCACCTTTGATTGCGAGGATTTTTTTTAAGGGCTTGCTGTGAAAGGGATCCAAAATGTTTGCCGGCTTTGGAAAGCTCAGGCGGGACAAACATCAATCCGTGAAAAGCCTGAACTTAATTTTGCTCCAATTTGACTTTAAAGAGTAGGTTTTTGTGGGGAAGCACAAAAACAAAAGCACGCTCAGACATGAAGCATTAAAGCGCAGAGCTGTGCCTGGAAAGAACAGGGCAAAAGCTATGTGTGGCCAAGCCCTTAGAAATCATGTAAAGTTTCAGCTGTAATAGTAATCACTCTCATTGGAAGGTTTCATTTCAATTCGATCAGATACTAACTGCCATTGCATGTTAGCTGACAAAGTATAGCACAAAATCCAGTATATATCTGTTGTTAATTACTAAACACTATTGGTCTCTCAGCTATCAAGCACTGCCAAATACTGAATGTCATTGCAAGCCACTTTTTAAAAAAATGCAGTATTACGATCAGCATTGGGTGGCTGGTCTTGTAGCTACCAATTTAATTTCTCACAGTTCCTCAGAGCAACTCTATATTGAAATGAAAAAGAATGGCTCTCAGATGTCTGCTGCTGTTTGGAGTGTTTCTGCTGCTGCGTGCCACTGCTTGTTAAGGCCCCATCTGCACTATTTCTTAAAACCATTATCATAATATTTTAAATAGTCACGGTTCTCTCCCCCCCCCAAAAAAATCCTGGGCACTGTAGTTTGCTAAAGTTGCTGAAAGTGGGTAAAGGTAAAGGTAAAGGGACCCCTGACCATTAGGTCCAGTCGTGACCGACTCTGGGGTTGCGGCGCTCATCTTGCTTTATTGGCCGAGGGAGTCGGCGTACAGCTTCCGGGTCATGTGGCCAGCATGACTAAGCCACTTCTGGCGAACCAGAGCAGCACATGGAAATGCTGTTTACCTTCCCGCCAGAGCGGTACCTATTTATCTACTTGCATTTTGACGTGTTTTCAAAATGCTAGGTTGACAGGAGCAGGGACCGAGCAATGGGAGCTCACCCGGTCACAGGGATTCAAACCGCTGACCTTTTGACTGGAAAGACCTAGGCTCTGTGGTTTAACCCACAGCACCACCCATGTCCCAAATAGTGAAAGTGGGTTGGGAGACCCCTATTCCTCTCACAAAATTACAATTCCCAGAGTTCCCCGGGAAGAAAAACTTGTGTTAAGCTACTCTTGGAACTATAGGAGAATCGGGTCTCCTAACAACTCTCAGCACCCTTAACAAACACATTTTTTAGGCATCTTTGGGGAAAGCCATGACTGCTAAAGTGGTACAATACTGCTTTAAATGTATAGTGCAGATGGGACCTAAGATGACAATGGCAACAACGACAACATACTAATAGCAAGTGTTGATTCTTAAGT